>NC_090813.1:151580309-154304809 GCF_000390325.3 Nicotiana tomentosiformis
AGTCCCACAATACCATAATTCCTACACAAGCGGTCATGCCGCCTCACCCCAATATATATGTGGGTGGAGGTGTATCACAATCACAATCTCTATACCATAATCCCCACACAAAGCGGTCATGCCGCCTCACCCCAAGGTATGCGGGTGGAGGAGTATTACAATCAAAATCTCTACACAATTTGGCATAATAACTTTCACATAAATCACGACTAGAAATTATAACATGAGGATACATAATCCATAGTTTGGGACACATCCTCAATTTATAATGCAACATAATAAGATCATTTGAAACACAGATTGAACATATATCTTCATCACAGAACTTATCGGAATACTCGATTTATAATCAACATCTCGGAACTTACAAGGATAATGGGAATTCCAATTCTCAAAGAAGAGTTTAGCCAACATACCTCAATTGAGCTTCCTTAAACTCTAAAGCGTTTCGGAATTCTTAGCAACTTCAATCTATTTTAGAAATATAACAAATTGAACCACAATTAGGAAGATGATTATGGTTCTAGCTCATTTGAGTATTTTATCAAATACTAGGTGTGCATTAAGGTTCAAGGTCCTTTTATGGAGGATTCCATCATCCCACAACCCAACCTTTACCATTTTTAGCTCAACAATCTTTCTATACCCTTTGATAACACATGCATGTAAAATAACCAACCCTCTTGCCCAGAAATTATCTTGCTTATTATCCATTTCCACATAAAATTCAAAATTGAGGGTTAGGGTGTAGAATCTTACCTCTAGGATGAAGACCTAGTGAGTTTCCCTTCTCAATCTTCCAAAACTTGGGCAAGAATTGAAAACAATTATTGGAGAACACCTTCTCACTCTAGGGCACCCTCTCTCGCTCTAAAATGTCAGATTATCTCTCAAAAATGGCCCAAAACATGTATTTAACGAAGTAGGGTCGAGTTTTAAGAACCCAAAAATGAAGCTCCGGAACAGGTTTTGCAGTCGCATATGCGACCGCATAATGGTTATGCGGACCGCATATCGGTCGCATAATTGGTTACAAAATAGCCAAAAGAACTGCCTGTGTATGCGGTCACTATGCGGTCCACATAACTGTTATGCGGTCGCATAATGCACCGCATAACAAGTTATGCGGTCGCATAGTCGACCGTATAGCTGCTTCCAGAATAGCCCTCTTCTGCTCACTTCTGTGGCCATTATGCGGCCCGCGGAGTGATTATGCGGTCGCATGATAGACCGCATAAACGCACTTTTCCGGCAAAAATTTTCTTTTACTTTCCTGTGCATTGTTCAACCCAAAAGGTCCGAAGAATTTCTATAATCCTCAAACACGTAAGCATAGTACGGCACTATGAAACATTATTTTCTTTGCAAATTTTACCAGGCCTTACACTTAAGTACTTTAAAATTTTTCGGGGTGTTACATTCTCCCCCGCTTAGGATCATTCATCCTCGAATGAGGGTCAAATTCTGTTATTAGCATCTTATGCAACTCAGTCTTTCATACCACGCACCAGCAACTCCAAATTTGACTAACTCCCTAAATTTCCAAAAATTTTGCCAGAGTTTTCTTTGTAATTAGGCCTATCCACCTGCCAGGGAGCCCCAGAAACACATCCGAACAACATATACATATTCCAAAGTCGTAACATAATACAAAACAACACCAACTGTGGCCACATAAGCAATATATTTTCAGAAAGGAACACCCTTAATGCCAATTGTTCAAACGATACAAAATTCATAAAAAGTAAGTCTTATAATTTTCCTAGATTACAACTTTATAAATACATGGTCATTCAAACAAATAAGGATAATTTTTCTTCATTTCTTCCTCAGCCTCCCAAGTAGCCTCTTCAACCTGTTGGTTTCGCCATAGTACTTTTACGGATGTAATTTCTTTATTTCTCAATTTTCGGACTTGCCGATCAATAATAGATACCGGAATCTCTTCATAAGTCAATTCTTCATTAACCTCTATAGTCTCAACTGGAACAATGACTGTCGGGTCTCCAACTACTTTCTTTTACATAGACACATGAAACACCGGGTGTACTAATGACATCTAAGGTGGTAGCTCAAGCTTGTATGCCACCTCACCAATCCTCTGAATAATTTTGTACAGTCAGATATACCTCGGACCCATTTTCTCTTTCTTACCAAATCGCATTACACCCTTTATGTGGGAAACTTTTAAGAATACCCAATCATCTTCTTTGAACTCCAAATCCCTACGACGAACATCCGAATAGGATTTCTGACAACTCTGAGCAGTCTTCAACCGCTCCTTAATGATTCTAACTTTTTCAATAGCCTGATGCACAAGGTCTGGCCCTATCAAATCTTCTTTCCTAATTTCGAACAACCCAATGGGAGATCTATATCTCCTACCATATAAAGCCTCGAACGGTGCCATTTGAATGCTAGCATGATAGCTATTGTTGTACGCAAATTCTATAAGTTGCAAATAATCATCCCAGCTACCTTTGAAGTCTAGCACACAAGCAAGCAACATATCCTCAAGCGTTTGAATAGTCCGCTTTGCCTGCCCGTCAGTCTGCAGGTGAAAGGTTGTACTGAGATACCTGAGTACCCAAACCTTTGCTGAAATTTCTCCCAAAAATTAGCAGTGAATTGTGCTCCCCGATCAGAAATGATGGAAACTGGGGTGCCATGCAACCTGACTATTTCTTTGATATACAACTGAGCATACTGCTCCGCTATGTTAGTAGACTTAACCTGCAGAAAGTGTGCTGACTCGTGAGTCGATCCACAATCACCCAAATTGAGTCAAACTTGCGCGGAGTGCGCTGTAATCCTACCAAAAAGTCCATATTAATCATTTCTCATTTCCACATTGGAAATTCAATGTTCTGTGGCAACCCACCGGGCCTTTGGTGTTCGACCTTCACTTGCTGACAATTTGGACATCTTGCCACAAAGTCCGCCACATTCCTCTTCATATCATTCCACCAATAGACTTCCTTAAGGTCATGATACATTTTCGTAGAACCTGGGTGCACAGAATACCTAGAAGTATGAGCTTCAATCAAAATTCTTTCACAGAGACCATCCACATTTGGAACACATAGTCGCCCTTGGTACCTTACTGTATCATCATACATGCCAAGAGAAAAGGCCATGGTCTTTTGTTTATGAATCCCCTCTTTCAATTGTACCAACAATGGGTCGTTGTATTGTTTTTCTTTGACTTCCACTACAAGTGATGATTCAGCCCTATTTTGCACAATTACCCCTCCTTCACTAGAGTCCGCAAGACGAACTCCCAAACTAGTCAATCGGTGAATTTCTTTGGCCAATGGCCTTTGATATGCCTCCAAGTGTGCTAAGCTACCCATAGATTTTCGGCTGAGAGCATCCGCCACAACATTAGCCTTCCCTGGATGGTATAAAATATCAATGTCATAATCCTTGAGTAATTCAATCCATCTTCTCTTCCTCAGATTCAATTCCTTCTGTTTGAAAATATATTGAAGGCTCTTATGGTCCGTGAATATATCCACATGGACCCCATATAAATGATGACGCCAAATTTTCAATGCAAAAACCACTGCCGCAAGTTCTAAATCATGTGTTGGATAGTTCTTTTCATGATTCTTTAGTTGCCTAGAAGCATAAGCTATCACCTTCCCATGTTGTATTAATACACACCCAAGCCCGATTCTTGAAGAATCACAATATACTACAAATCCATCTATACCTTCTGGTAGAGTCAACATCGGTGCTGTAGTCAATCTTGCTTTCAATTCATGGAAACTCCTTTCACAAGCATCTGACCATTGGAACTTAATTGCCTTCTACGTCAATTTAGTCAATGGAGAGGCAAGAGTAGAAAACCCCTCCACAAACTTTTTGTAATACCCAGCTAAGCCTAAGAAACTGTGAATCTCTGTTGGAGTTGTAAGCCTCGGTCAATTCTTCACAGCTGAAATTTTCTGAGGATCAACCTTAATTCCCTCACTAGAAACTTACATGACCCAAGAATATGACTGATTCAAGCCAAAATTCACACTTTGAAAACTTTGCATATAACTAGTGCTTATGCAGGGTTTGCATAACTACCCTGAGATGATCGGCATGATCTTCTCGTCTTTATGAATATACAATAATATCGTCAATAAACACTATCACTAAAGAGTCGAGGAATGGCTTAAAAACTCGATTCATAAGATCCATGAAGGCTGCTGGGGCATTTGTTAGCCCAAAAGACATCACCAGAAATTCAAAATGCCCATACCGGGTCCTAAAAGCTATTTTTAGAATATCCCGTTCCCTGATCTTCAATTGGTGATACCCCTTAAATCAATTTTGGAGAAGTACCTGTCACCTTGCAATTGATCAAACAAGTCATCTATCCTTGGCAGTGGGTACTTATTCTTGATTGTGACCTTATTAAGTTGTCAATAGTGAATACATATTCTCAACGACCCATCTTTCTTTCTTACAAAAAGGATCGGTGTGCCCCAAGACGACACACTTGGCCGGATAAAACCCTTTTCTAGCAAATCTCTCAATTGCTCCTTTAGCTCTTTCAATTTTGCAGGTGCCATTCTATAGGGTGGAATAGATATAGGATGCGTGTCTGGCATCACATCAATCCCAAAATCAATCTCCCTGTCTGGTGGGATCCTAGGAAGTTCATTCGAAAATACTCCCGGAAATTCATGCACAATAGGCGCGGACTCAAGTGTAGGTGCCTCAGCATCGGTGTCCGTAGCCCGGACCAAATGGTAAATACATCCCTTGTTGATCATTTTCGTGGCCTTAAGGTAAGAAATAAACCTACCCTTCGGCACTACATCATCACCCTTCCACTCAATAATTGGCTCATTTAGGAATTCGAACCTAACAGTTCTGGTTCGGCAATCAAGCTTGGCAAAACAAGAGTAAAGCCAATCCATCCCCATTATCACATCAAAATCGACCATTCTCAATTCAATAAGATCGGCCACAGTGTCTCGACCACGCAATGTGACAACACAATCCCTATAAACCCGCACGACCAAAATAGACTCACCAACCAGAGTAGATACAGAGAACGACTCATAAATTTGTTCTGGTTCTATCCCAAATTCCATAGTAACATAAGGCGTAACATATGACAAAGTGGAACCGGGATCAATAAGAGCATATACATCATGAGATTGGACAGTCAATATACCTGTGACAACATCTAGAGAAGCCTCTGATTCCCGACGTCTCCGCATAGCATAAAATCTGCTGGGTCCTCCCGAATTCTGTGCACCACACCTAGATGCACCACGCCCTACGGGTGGTAGGGTGCCTCAAGCTGGAGGTGTTGTGGATGTAGTAGCTGCAGAATTAGCTGGCTGTGCCGCACCTCTGGCCATATTTCGGCGGGATGAGTGGCAATCTCTCTTAATGTGACCCCTCACTCCACGCCCATAACATACTGGTAGGTCCATGAAGCAGGACCCAAAGTCCATCCTCCCACACTTAGGGCATTAAAGCCTCCGCTGCTGAAACCATCTATCGGGCCGATCTTGTTGGTGGGGTCCCCTGTTGTCCTGACTGGGTCCAGATGACTGTGCACCCAACGAAGACTGGGCAAATGATTGGGATGGTCCTGATGACGCTCCCCTGAATGCTGACCTACCACCACCACCACCACTGGAAGAACTACCAAAGTTGCCCGCAGACCGGGCCTTGCTGCTACTCTGACGCTCCATTCTATTCTTCAATTTGCGGGTCTTTGTGGCTTGAGCAAATGCCACCATCTTACCATAGTTCATATCAGAATTCAAGGCAGTTGTAGAGGCCTCATTGATAACCAAGGGGCTAAGGCCCTGTACAAACCGGCGCACTCTAGCCTCCATAGTGGGCAACATGTGAATAGCATACTTGGACAGGTGCGCAAACTCCATATGGTACTCCCACACATTCATACTACCCTGCTTCAGGTTTTCAAACTTAGCGGCACGAGCTGACTTAGTTTCGGCAGGCAATAAATGATCCATAAAGGCATTTGTGAACTCACCCCACCTTGACGGAGGGCTTCCCTCCTTACGGGATTCCTCCCACAACTCAAACCAAGAGTAGGCCACCCCTTTCAGGCGGTAGGAGGCCAATTCTACTCCCTCCGTCTCTGTAGCATGCATAACCCGGAGAATTTTGTGCATCTCATCAATGAATCTTGGGGGTCCTCTTCGGGATCAACACCCGTAAACACTGGAGGATCTAACTGAAGAAACTTGTTCACCCTGGAACTAGCAGATTCCCCTGGATGACTAGAAGAAGTAGGCCCAACACTCGATCTCTGGGCCTGAGAAGCCACTAACTGTGTCAACATTTGTATGGCTCCCCTAATATCAATATCAGACACACTAGAATCGGTAGCTGGAGCTGGAGGTGGAACAGGAATATCAGTTGGAGGAACAACACCTTCTGTAGGTGTAGGGACAGGTGCGGTTTGATCAGTTGTAGTAGAGTCAGGCAGTGTAGTAACTGGAGGAATATTCTCACTCCTCGGGTGCTCACCCGCATCATAAATTATTGGGTCAACTGTCACTCCCGGGGTGACATTGGCTCTTTGGCCAGTTCTTGCCTTCTTCTTAGGTGCGATGTACTGAAAATTAGAGCAACGCAGGAGTTAAAGGAGGAACAATCTTACAACCAACTTTATCGCACGATCAAGAACATGAAAGAAGGGTATTATTCCTAAATGCCCATGTAGCATCCTAATTATAGATGCGGTCGACAACACACCGATAATAAGGACTCTACTAGACACGGCTCCGAGACATCCTAGGACACTTTAAAACCTTAGGCTCTGATACCAAGTTTGTCACGCCCCAAAATCGAGGAGCGCGACCGGCGCTCAACCGAGTAAACCCGACCGAGCAAGCCTATTAGATTCCTTCTACCCAAACTCATTCATGAATAAAGAGAATATATGTTTTCCTTAATTAAACAATAAAGTGGTCATGTCTGCAATTACCAATTTCTTACCAATAGTTTCATCATTTTTAATGTCTCAAATGGACAAGTAATACAACTACAACATAACATAGTTTGTCTTTCCCCAACACCAATACACAGCCCACACTATGTCTACGGAGCCTCTATATATAAAGATGAGTACAATGATAATGCCGGCAACAAGGCCCCGGCTATACCTCAAACAGGATACACAAAGAACAAAAGATACATGACCCCGGGATGAAGTGGGGCTCAGCAAGTCAGCTGGGAAGTAGGTGTACTGCTATCACTGATCAATATCTCCTGCTGTGGAACCACCTGCATCCATTTAAAGATGCAGCGCCCCCGGCAAAAGGGACGTTAGTACCGTCGAATAGTACTAGTATGAAAACTAAACACCAATTTAAGAATTCAAAAATACAAGATGAATATGATGAACCAGTGCGGCAATAGTATAATATAGATAACCGTCTCAACCATAACAAGCTTATTAAAAGCTATCAACAACATTTATAGGATTTAAGATGAGATCCTCTATAACCATCTTCACACAACGCGGCCCCGCCGCCTCACCTCAATGCATACAGGTGGAGGTGTACATACAATACCACAACTCAAATCAAGTGGCCCTGCCGCCTCACCTCAATGTGTGCGGGTGGATGTATAACCACAGTACCAAGAACCTACACAAAGCGGCTATGCCGCCTCACCCCAATGTATGCGAGTGGTGGTGCCACAACAATACCGAAACTATACACAAAGCGGTTGTACCGCCTCACCCCAATGTAAACGGGTGGAGGTGCAGTCCCACAATACCATAATTCCTACACAAATCGGTCATGCCGCCTCATCCCTATATATATGCGGGTGGAGGTGCATCACGATCACAATCTCTATACCATAATCCCCACACAAAGCGGTCATGCCGCCTCACCCCGAGGTATGCGGGTGGAGGTGTGTCACAATCACAATCTCTACACAACTTGGCATAATAACTTTCACATAAATCACGACTAGAAATTATAACATGTGGATACATAATCCATAGTTTGGGACACATCCTCAATTTATAATGCAATATGATAAGAGCATTTGAAACACTGATTGAACATATATCTTCATCACAGAACTTATCGGAATACTCGATTTATAATCAACATCTCGGAACGCACAAGGATAATGGGAATTCCAATTCTCAAAGAAGAGTTTAGCCAACATACCTCAATTGAGCTTCCTTAAACTCTAAAGCGTTTCGAAATTCTTAGCAACTTCAATCTATTTTAGAAATATAACAAATTGAACCACAATTAGGAAGATGATTATGGTTCTAGCTCATTTGAGCATTTTATCAAACACTAGGTGTGCATTAAGGTTCAAGGTCCTTTTATGGAGGATTCCATCATCCCACAACCCAACCTTTACCATTTTTAGCTCAACAATCTTTCTACACCCTTTGATAACATATGCATGTAAAATAACCAACCCTCTTGCCCAGAAATTATCTTGCTTATTATCCATTTCCACATAAAAGTCAAAATTGAGGGTTAGGGTGTAGAATCTTACCTCTAGGATGAAGACCTAGTGAGTTTCCCTTCTCAATCTTCCAAAACTTGGGCAAGAATTGAAGAACAATTATTGGAGAACACCTTCTCACTCTAGGGCACCCTCTCTCACTCTAAAATGTCAGATTATCTCTCAAAAATGGCCCAAAACATGTATTTAATTAAGTAGGGTCGAGTTTTAAAAACCCAAAAATGAAGCTCCGAGCCAGGTTCTGCGGTCGCGTATGCGACCGCATAATGGTTATGCGGACCGCATATCGGTCGCATAATTGGTTACAAAATAGCCAAAAGTATTGCCTGTGTATGTGGTCAATATGCGGTCCACATAACCGTTATGCAGTCGCATAGTCGACCGCATAGCTGCTTCCAAAATAGCCCTCTCCTGCTCACTTCTGTGGTCATTATGCGGCCCGCAGAGTGATTATGCTGTCGCATAATGGACCGCATAAATGCACTTTTCCGGCAAAAAATTTCCTTTACATTCTTGTGCATTGTTCAACCTAAAAGGTCCGAAGAATTTCTATAATCCTCAAACACGTAAGCATAGTTCAGGGTGTTACAGGTATGACGGGGCTCAGTCTCGTCCTTTATACAGTTGTACACTCTTTTAGAGGTCTGTAGACAGTTGTGTATAGTTGGATAGTATGTGGCCTTGTCGGCTTCCAATCTTAGATATGTATATATGTCTTTTGGACATGTTTTTCCTCATGTAAGGTGTAGTTTCGCTTCTGCGGCGACACGACCGCATCTGCGGTCCCAGCACTGCCCAACCAAAATTTCTCCTGCGCTTGCCTGTCCACTTTTGCGGCATCACATCTGTGGCAGGTTTTCCGCAGGTGCGATTACACCAGTACCCAGGCCCTTCAACAATACAACAAAGCTCCAAAGTGATCCGTGACTCGTCCGAAACACACCCGAGGCCCCCGGGACCCCGTCCGAACTCACCAACAAGTTCCATAACATAACACCAACCTACTCGGGGTCTCAAATCACAGCAAACAATATCAAAATTGTGAATCGACGATTGAAATTATTCAAACTTTTAAACTTTGACGAACGCGTCCGAATCATACCAAAACATTTCGGAATGATGCCGAACTTTGCGTATAAGTCATAAATCACAATGCAAACCTATTCCAAAGTTCGGAATCCCGAACGGACATAGATAACACCAGAATCCACTTCAAACCAAACTTAGAAAATTCTAAAACCATCAAAATGCCAACTTTCCACAATAAGTGCCGAAATGCTTCCGGCCACCCGATACTCAACCCGAACACACGCCCAAGTCTGAAATCATCATACGAACATACTGGAACCTTCAAATCCCAATTCCGAGGCCGTTTACTCAAAAGTCCAACCTTAGTAAATTCTTTCAACTTAAAGCTTCCGAAATTAAAATTTTCTTTCCAAATCAACTCCGAACTTCCCGAAATTCAATTTCGATCACGCGTACAAGTCGTAGCACCTGAAGTGAAACTACCCAAGGCCTCAATCCGCCAAACGACCTGCTAGAGCTCAAATTGACCGATCGGGCCGTTACTTTCTCCCCCAGTTAAATATACATTCATCTTTGAACATGCCGAGGACTGCTCCGGGGTTGTCCAAAATCATTATTTAACATATCATGCACCAACCTGTGCCACTAGAATCCAGTTGAACATATTATCTCGAGTCATACTAAAGATCCTCCCTTTTATTTTATCTATAAGCCTTAAACCAAATTCCAACGCCCGAATTACTCTACAAGACATGATTCTAACATACAAAAACCGTACCAATCACCACACACTGTACCAAAACATGATCGTGCACCTATGCTGAAATCACACCATGTACCGCATAAGTCGGTTGCCCATAATAACATCCTCCGACCACAATAGCTGAAACTTCACGAATCTGTTGCCCGCAATATGCCTCATGACGCATATAAGACTTGTTCCAACTCTCGAAATACTGCCAAAATGAAGGAGATGTGTAGAAACTAATAACCACCTGCCGAATCAACAATCACCGAGTTTCTCCTCCTGACAAGAACCATTTCCTCATTCTAAACTGAATAATGATATTTGCTCTTAAATATACCTTATATAAATCTGATTGCACTAATTTCAGGTCCAATAATCTCGTCTCACCCAATACAAGCTGCTCGGGCAATAAGCTACCTCAAACACTGACCCGAATCTCATATGACGACATCAATGCGCTGACAAGCTACTACTTGAATATGACACACAAGGAGGAACAAACTCTGGAAAAGAATTATCCAGCCCGCGTAATGAATAAAACGACCGAACAGATGTTATGAACCCTTCTCAGAGAATGAGAAACAAAATTCGCAGGGATAGATATAGGGAACCGTACTCAACATATCACTGTTGCGGCATGCAACCCGACCCAAACATGATACCGTTGTGGTGTGCAACCCAATCCAAACAACGTACCCGTGGAGGCGTGCCACCCGATTCACACATAATAATAAATAAGGAAATGCCCATCAGGCCATAATGCTTATACCTACAAAATGACGAATATCGACCACAAGCACACCAAGTGTGAAAATACCACCTTGGGGAGGCGGATAGCGCCATACGCTACAAAACCCAAGCACGGCTAAGGCGCAATAAATGACCTGCTTCTCGAGAGCCATGTTACACTCTGTGCGTCCCAAGGTGACGTATAATGAATATGAGACTTGTTAATCATAATTTAAATTAGTTTAAAGTCATTATATGACTATATATGATATTTAGAAAAAAAATCTAAAGTTTGGGAAAAATCGAATTTAAGTTGCAGAAAAACCGATTAAGGATTTGCCTTGTAACGGAGCTTTTTGAGAAATACATTTCGTGTGTTGTATGAGGACTTTTTGGGATATATTATATACCAAATTGAAGGTCTTGGAATGTAGTGTCCAACGCACTTAACCGTTTGTTCATACGACATCCAGATAAAAAGATATAAGCATCGGAAGATGGGCCAATGCGAGGGTGCCAAGCTAGCACCTCTTTGACTTTTTAAAAGTTGATATATAGGTCTTAACTAGTCTCTCTCTCTTCAATTTTACATAGAACCTGACCAGAGAACACTATAAAACCTATCCTTGAGCTCTCTAATAGGGTTTCAAAGAATACTAACATCCCGGGTACGAAATCGAGAAGCGATAACATCAGAAAGATCCCTACGACCTAAGTATCATTATACCACCTCTCTTTTTTCTTTGTAGTTCAAGTTTTGTAAGGTACTTCATAGCCAACATACCTCGCTTTGAGCTTTTCTTAAATTACTACAACGTTCCGAAAATTCTAGCAATTCCAATCTATTTTGAGACATAATAAAATTGAACCATAATTATGAAGATATTCATGGTCTCAGCTCGTTTGAGCATTTTATCAAACACTAGGTGTGCAATTTTAACTACAAGGTTCTTCTACAAGATTTCCTTCACTCCATAACTCAATCTTTACTTATTTGAGCTCAACAATCTTCCCACAAACCTTATTGGTACAAGCATATATACATAATACTCTTACACCCAAGAATCATACTCCCAATCACCAATCTTTTACCCCAAACTCGAAATTGAAGATTAAGGGTTTGAATCTTACCTCTTAGATGAAGATCTTGTGATTATCTTCCTTGATTCTTGAAGGTTGGTGCAAGATTGGATGATTATAATGTTAGGTTCCCTCTTTCTCTCTCTAAATTGCTATTATCTCTCTCTAAAACCCTCAGAAAACACCCCAAAATAAGCCCCAAAGCCTATTTATCAAAATGGGGTTGGTTTATGAAAATAGGAAAATTGACCCTCCGAACTCAGCTATGCGGTCGCACAATGGACCGCACAATTGGTGTGCGGGTCGCATAATGGTCGCACAATTCGGTGCCCAGAACTGGACAGTTTTGGACCATTTTGCGACCAGTTTGAGATCGCATAACCATTTTGCGACCAGTTTGCGATCGCATAATGGTCGCATAATTTGTCACAGAATCGCATTCTGTCAGTCTTTGGTAATTTGGTCATAACTTCTTGTAGGAATGTCCAAATGATGAACGGTTTGAAGCGTTGGAAACTAGACTCAAAGGGATTTAATATTATAGGTAATACACCATATAATTCTTCATTTCAAGAGAGGTATGATCTTTTGAAGTTAGGTCTTATGCGAACTCACTTGAAACTTTATTCTATCATGAACTTTTCAACTTGCCTTAGCCTTGGGGCTCTTCTTAGACCATAAACCATTCTTAATACACCTAATACATATATTATCATGATCAATTGATATCATTCATATAATAGTCCATTTTCTACACACAAAATAATATAATTAGCGCACATCAACTTTCTTACTAGCGCTCAAGTACTTCGAAATTTTCCGGGGTATTACACAATCAAAAATAAATAACCATTACCTAGGATAGATGACTTGTTTGATCAATTGCAAATTTCTAAGTACTCCTCAAAAATGGATTTACGATTCAGGTGTCACCAATTGAAGATCAGGGAGCAGGATGTTCCGAAAACAGCTTTTAGAACCCGATATGGGCACTTTGAATTTTTGGTGATGTCGTTTGGGTTAACAAATGCCCCAGCAGCTTTCATGGATCTTATTGAATTGAGTCTTCAAGCCTTTTCTTGAATCCTTTGTGATAGTGTTCATTGACGATATTCTTGTATATTCACGAAGTCGAGAGGACCATGCTGATCATCTCAGTGTAGTTCTGCAAACCCTATATCAGCACGAGTTATATGCAAAGTTTTCCAAATGTGAATTTCGTCTTAAATCTATCACATTCTTGGGTCATGTAGTCTCTAGTGAAGGAATTAAGGTTGATCCTCAGAAAACTGCAGCTGTGAAGAATTGGCCGAGGCCTACAACTCCAACAGAGATTCGCAGTTTCTTAGGCTTAGCTGGGTATTACAGAAAATTTGTGGAGGGATTTTCTACCCTTGCCTCTCTGTTGACTAAATTGATGCAGAAGGCAATTAAGCTCCAATGGTCAGATGCTTGTGAAAGGAGTTTCCAGGAATTGAAAGCAAGATTGACTACGACACCGGTGTTGACCTTACCAGAGGGTGCAAATGGATTTTTTGTATATTGTGATGCTTCAAGAATTGGGCTTGGGTATGTATCTATGCAACAAGACAAGGTGATAGCTTATGCTTCTAGGCAACTCAAGAATCATGAAAAGAATTATACAACACATGACTTAGAACTTGTAGCGGTGGCATTTGCATTAAAAGTTTGGTGTCATTATTTATATGGGGTCCATGTGGATATATTCACGGACCATAAGAGCCTTCAGTATATTTTCAAGCAGAAGGAATTGAATCTGAGACAGAGAAGATGGCTTGAATTACTCTACGACATTGATATTCGATATCATCCGCGGAAGGCTAATGTTGTGGCAGATGCTCTTAGTCGGAAATCTATGGGTAGTTTAGCACACTTAGAGGCATATCAAAGGCCATTGGCCAAAGAAGTTCACCGATTGGGTAGTTTGGGAGTTCGTCTTGCAGACTCTAGTGAAGGAGGGGTGATTGTGCAAAATAGGGTTAAATCATCTGATAGCATCCTAGGAAGCTCAACTCAATTCAAGGACAAGGATGAAGCTTTGGAATCTCAAAGATAGCCTTTAACAATATGTCAAGCTAAAGAGTTGCAAAATAAGGCCAGTAGACTTCAAGTGCAAATAAAAAGCTTTTAATTGTGGAGGACGAGCTCAAGACCAAAGGAGATAAATTATACAAGTTTTATAATTATTTGGTGGCCTAAATTGAAGTCCAAGAGGAGGAAGATTGAGTCCCGAACTTAGCCCTTGAAATCTAGCAAAAGGGCACCTAGAAGAGCCCAAAATGAGCTTAAAAGAGGTCCAAATGGGGGTGTTTGAAATGGAGCCCAATTGGAGTCCAAACCAATGACCCAAACTAGTAGTTTTAAGGCCCAAATCTGCCCCAAAGGGATTTGGCCGCCCCTACCTAATTTTGTGACTTTTCTTATTTCTTAGCAACCACCCTACCTAATTTTGATGACTTTGTTACCCCTTAGCAGCCCCCTACCTAATTGTAATGACTTTTTATGCCTTAGTACTGCTATAAATAAGGAGTTCTTCTCATTCATTGAGACACTTCATTATTGATTAAGTATATCATACTTTGAGAGTTCTTTTGAACCTTTGTTACTTGTGCTTTGAGATTTATCTTTCAACCTTTACTAGTTCATAGTTCAAGGTAGTAAGATTACTTCTCTATTGTGATATCTTTGATTTCTTTGTAGTATTCTTAGAAGGCGATTAATACTAGTTATTAATTGTTGTCTCAAGTTACTCGAAAAGCGGTCAAGATCCGAATCTATTGTTTTTGATTTGCTTTTAAGTAAAGGCGTTTGATTTCTTCAATAAATCAAGACGTTGTTGTTGCTTTGATCTTGTCAAGTCTATAGAACTTGTGTTCTTGGAATTCTTTCCTTGAATTTTCTCATATTCTTTATTTTCTGCCCTTTAGTTCTAGTTGTTCAATTCCTTATTGTCATTGCTTCCGCATTTACTTTTCAAATTCTTACTCTAGTTAGGATTCCCGACCTTGTCGTTATCAAGTGGTATCAAAGCGGTTTTATCAAGGTTTCGTTCTTGATAATTCTGGGAATTTCTTGACTACTAAGAGTATAAAAAAAAAACAAAAAAACAGTTTAAAAAAACAATTGCTTGCTCTCCACGAACTTTCTTTTGTATCTAATTTATTTTCAAAAACTATCAAAGGAAACAAGAAGAGGGGATCCCAGATTTCAAAGATAATACAAAAATTTAATTTTTCTTACTCTTTCTAATCTAAATATATAATTATTTCCTTTTTGTTCGTGTCTTGTTTCAACCGAGCCTAATAGTTCTAGGATTTGGTTCTTCTTTCATTTGTTCCCCAAAACATCTGAATTTTACTACTAAGAACTTCATACGAGTTGGGTTTAACTAAAAATCTACAAAGTATTTTGTTCAAAGGTTATTTCGAGAGGAAAAAAAGGCAAGAGAGGTGAGAGCATTATAGGGAAAAAGCCAAATTTGAGAGATACATATTTCCCTTAATCTATGTCAAGATGTCTCAAAGAGGTAGTTACAGTGGAAGGAGGAAAGCTATGACTCAACAACTTGAAAAGTCGAACTTACAGTATACCGAATGGAAGGAAGACAATGGTAAAGTTATTTTTCAAACAAGAGCTAAAGTGATCTCTGCAATTTATGCCCTTAGAATTGACAAAGCATTTGGCTATAACTTAATTAGCACTTATATGGTTGAGAAATTGAACTTGCCTTGTGTTGAACATATTGAACCCTACATGTTGAAAGGGGTAAAAGTAGATAAAAGAGTGTTCTTGCCATTCTCTATTGGAAGGTATGAGGATGTGATTTGGTGTGATGTCATTCCGATGAATAGTTTTCATATCTTGTTGGGATGGCCATGGTATGTCTATAGAAGTGCTTCATATAGTATTGAAAAAAATAGATACTCTTTTGAGATTAATGGGAAGAAACTCATTCTTGGGCCTTTGACTCCCTCACAAATTTGTGAAGATGAAAAGATTGTTAAAGAGAATATGAAAAAATATGAGAGAGAAAAGAATGAGAGGAGTAAGGGAGTGCATGTTGACATTCCAAGAGAGGAAAAAGGAGAGGTTGTCTTGAGTGAAAAGAGTGGGATGTCAAGTGAGGTAAAGAGTGATATTGAAAGAAAAGAAAAGAGAGAAGGTAATGAGATGAACAAAGTCTATGAGGTAGAGAGAGAAAAAAGCAAGAGGGATTGAGTGAAAGCAAAGAAAAACTCTTTAGTGAGAAAAAAGAGGCTAAGGGTGAGGAAAACATTAGTCTTGTGATAAAAGCCAAAGAGAGTGTAAGCAAGAAAAAAGTTTCTTTACTTCCTAACCCATTAACTCTTTCTTGTTTTAGTTCTTGTGATTTTGTGCAATCACGTGTTGAAATACCTTTTGAAAGGGGTGGTGAGGCGCAGGAGATGGTGGCAAAAGATCCAATTGTATTCCAACATGAATTTGGCGATATCTATTCTTGTTGGATGGTGGAAGATAAAAGCTTGGTTAAATTCTTTGTTATTGAACCTTTTGACTATTTTCATTCTTATTTACAGTGTTATGACATGGAGTTTCCTAAAAGCATTGCTAAGTTGGAGCCATTGCATAAAAGAATACAAGGTGATGATTTTCCATTGGTAAATAAGTCCAAGTATGGTATGTAAAATTGGTTTATTTGCATTCTTAGTCTTTCTAGAACACCTAAAGTATTTTTGGAGGTAATGAATTATACTCTTATTTCTTATATTGGTGACTTTATAAATTTTGTGGATGATGATATTTTGATGCACATCAAGTCATTAAATGTAATATCTAAGTTAAAGTGCAAGAGTAATTTGCTTCCTTTTAAAATTGTGTATGACATAGATGATTATGTATTCCAACTTGGTGGAAAGAGGCATGAAATTTATGAGAAGAGGCTTGTGAATGAGTTAAATATTTCTTCTTCTCTTATTCAAGTGGCTAATGAGTTTTCATGTGATAAATTGCTAGAATGTGATTTTTGTTGTGTGATGGGGAGTCATTCTTCAAGTCATGTTCATTGTGAGCTTGTAAAAGTATTTGTTACTAGTAAAGATGATATGCATGTTTGTTGTAACACTTGTGATCAAATACTCTTTCATGTAGAGGAATCCATGAGATTTGTAATTGTAGATAGTTGGCTATATCATGAAAGTATCTTCTTTGATACATGTGGTAGAGATACTTATATTAAATGGATGTGTGGTCAATCTTTTATAATTTCTTTGTCATGTATACCTATGGACTACCTTACCGACAAGATCGAATTGCAAGTTCCATTGCATGGCACATCTACAAGAGGTTTTTATTGTATTGATCTAGGTAGGCATAAATTTTGTTGGGATGATGATATCCATATGATTTATTTACACCTATTAGGATTAATTGGGTTAAATGGACACATGGTCACTATCTTATTTTATTCCTACAAGTTTTTCAGATTAGTGGATGCCATTTACAAGGGCGTGTTTTCTTTTTCTTGAAGGTCGAAATTCGAGGATGAATTTTCTTCAAGAAGAGGGGAATGAGTCTATTCAAGGACAAGGATGAAGCTTTGGAATCTCAAAGATAGCCTTTAATAATATGTCAAGCTAAAGAGTTGTAAAATAAGGCCATTAGACTTCAAGTGCAAATAAAGAAGCTTTTAATTGTGGAGGACGAGCTCAAGACCAAAGGAGATAAATTATACAAGTTTTACAATTATTTGGTGGCCCAAATTGAAGTCCAAGAGGAGGAAGATTGAGTCCCGAACTCGGCCCTTGAAATCTAGCAAAAGGGCACCCAGAAGAGCCCAAAATGAGCTTAAAAGAGGTCCAAATGGGGGTGTTTGAAATGGAGCCCAATTGGAGTCCAAACCAATGACCCAAACTAGTAGTTTTAAGGCCCAAATCTGCCCCAAAGGGATTTGGCCGCCCCTACCTAATTTTGTGACTTTTCTTATTTCTTAGCAACTACCCTACCTAATTTTGATAACTCTGTTACCCCTTAGCAGCCCCCTACCTAATTGTAATGACTTTTTATGCCTTAGTACTCCTATAAATAAGGAGTTCTTCTCATTCATTGAGACACTTCATTATTGATTAAGTATATCATACTTTGAGAGTTCTTTTGAACCTTTGTTACTTGTGCTTTGAGATTTATCTTTCAACCTTTACTAGTTCATAGTTCAAGGTAGTAAGATTACTTCTCTATTGTGATATCTTTGATTTCTTTGTGGTATTCTTAGAAGGCGATTAATACTAGTTATTAATTGTTGTCTCAAGTTACTCGAAAAGCAGTCAAGATCCGAATCTATTATTTTTGATTTGTTTTTAAGTAAAGGCGTTTGATTTCTTCAATAAATCAAGACGTTGTTGTTGCTTTGATCTTGTCAAGGCTATAGAACTTGCGTTCTTGAAATTCTTTCCTTGAATTTTCCCATATTCTTTATTTTCTGCCCTTTAGTTCTAGTTGTTCAATTCCTTATTGTCATTGCTTCCGCATTTACTTTTCAAATTCTTACTCTAGTTAGGATTCCCGACCTTGTCGTTATCAAGTGGTATCAAAGCGGTTTTATCAAGGTTTCGTTCTTGATAATTCTAGGGATTTCTTGACTACTAAGAGTGTAAAAAAAAACAAAAAAACAGTTTAAAAAAACAATTGCTTGCTCTCCACGAACTTTCTTTTGTATCTAATTTGTTTTCAAAAACTATCAAAGGAAACAAGAAGAGGGGATCCCAGATTTCAAAGATAATACAAAAATTCAATTTTTCTTACTCTTTCTAATCTAAATATATAATTATTTCCTTTTTGTTCGTGTCTTGTTTCAACCGAGCCTAATAGTTCTAGGATTTGGTTCTTCTTTCATTTGTTCCCCAAAACATCTGAATTTTACTACTAAGAACTTCATACGAGTTGGGTTTAACTATAAATCTACAAAGTATTTTGTTCAAAGGTTATTTCGAGAGGAAAAAAAGGCAAGAGAGGTTAGAGCATTATAGGGAAAAAGCCAAATTTGAGAGATACATATTTCCCTTAATCTATGTCAAGATGTCTCAAATAGGTAGTTACAGTAGAAGGAGGAAAGCTATGACTCAACAACTTGAAAAGTCGAACTTACAGTATACCGAATGGAAGGAAGACAATGGTAAAGTTATTTTTTAAACAAGAGCTAAAGTGATCTCTGCAATTTATGCCCTTAGAATTGACAAAGCATTTGGCTATAACTTAATTAGCACTTATATGGTTGAGAAATTGAACTTGCCTTGTGTTGAACATATTGAACCCTACATGTTGAAAGGGGTAAAAGTAGATAAAAGAGTGTTCTTGCCATTCTCTATTGGAAGGTATGAGGATGTGATTTGGTGTGATGTCATTCCGATGAATAGTTTTCATATCTTGTTAGGATGGCCATGGTATGTCTATAGAAGTGCTTCATATAGTATTGAAAAAAATAGATACTCTTTTGAGATTAATGGGAAGAAACTCATTCTTGGGCCTTTGACTCCCTCACAAATTTGTGAAGATGAAAAGATTGTTAAAGAGAATATGAAAAAATATGAGAGAGAAAAGAATGAGAGGAGTAAGGGAGTGCATGTTGACATTCCAAGAGAGGAAAAAGGAGAGGTTGTCTTGAGTGAAAAGAGTGGGATGTCAAGTGAGGTAAAGAGTGATATTGAAAGAAAAGAAAAGAGAGAAGGTAATGAGATGAACAAAGTCTATGAGGTAGAGAGAGAAAAAAGCAAGAGGGATTGAGTGAAAGCAAAGAAAAACTCTTTAGTGAGAGAAAAGAGGCTAAGGGTGAGGAAAACGTTAGTCTTGTGATAAAAGCCAAAGAGAGTGTAAGCAAGAAAAAAGTTTCTTTACTTCCTAACCGATTAACTCTTTCTTGTTTTAGTTCTTGTGATTTTGTGCAATCACGTGTTGAAATACCTTTTGAAAGGGGTGGTGAGGCGCAGGAGATGGTGGCAAAAGATCCAATTGTATTCCAACATGAATTTGGCGATATCTATTCTTGTTGGATGGTGGAAGATAAAAGCTTGGTTAAATTCTTTGTTATTGAACCTTTTGACTATTTTCATTCTTATTTACAGTGTTATGACATGGAGTTTCCTAAAAGCATTGCTAAGTTGGAGCCATTGCATAAAAGAATACAAGGTGATGATGTTCCATTGGTAAATAAGTCCAAGTATGGTATGTATAATTGGTTTATTTGCATTCTTAGTCTTTCTAGAACACCTAAGGTATTTTTGGAGGTAATGAATTATACTCTTATTTCTTATGTTGGTGACTTTATAAATTTTGTGGATGATGATACTTTGATGCACATCAAGTCATTAAATGTAATATCTAAGTTAAAGTGCAAGAGTAATTTGCTTCCTTTTGAAATTGTGTATGACATAGATGATTATGTATTCCAACTTGGTGGAAAGAGGCATGAAATTTATGAGAAGAGGCTTGTGAATGAGTTAAATATTTCTTCTTCTCTTATTCAAGTGGCTAATGAGTTTTCATGTGATAAATTGCTAGAATGTGATTTTTGTTGTGTGATGGGGAGTCATTCTTCAAGTCATGTTCATTGTGAGCTTGTAAAAGTATTTGTTACTAGTAAAGATGATATGCATGATTGTTGTAACACTTGTGATCAAATACTCTTTCATGTAGAGGAATCCAGGAGATTTGTAATTGTAGATAGTTGGCTATATCATGAAAGTATCTTCTTTGATACATGTGGTAGAGATACTTATATTAAATGGATGTGTGGTCAATCTTTTATAATTTCTTTGTCATGTATACCTATGGACTACCTTACCGACAAGATCGAATTGCAAGTTCCATTGCATGGCGCATCTACAAGAGGTTTTTATTGTATTGATCTAGGTAGGCATAAATTTTGTTGGGATGATGATATCCATATGATTTATTTACACCTATTAGGATTAATTGGGTTAAATGGATAAATGGTCACTATCTTATTTTATTCCTACAAGTTTTCCAGATTAGTGGATGCCATTTACAAGGGCGTGTTTTCTTTTTCTTGCAAGGTCGAAATTCGAGGACGAATTTTCTTCAAGAAGAGGGGAATGACTCTATTCAAGGACAAGGATGAAGCTTTGGAATCTCAAAGATAGCCTTTAACAATATGTCAAGCTAAAGAGTTGCAAAATAAGGCCATTAGACTTCAAGTGCAAATAAAGAAGCTTTTAATTGTGGAGGACGAGCTCAAGACCAAAGGAGATAAATTATACAAGTTTTACAATTATTTGGTGGCCACAAATTGAAGTCCAAGAGGAGAAAGATTGAGTCCCGAACTCGGCCCTTGAAATCTAGCAAAAGGGCACCCAGAAGAGCCCAAAATGAGCTTAAAAGAGGTCCAAATAGGAGTGTTTGAAAGGAGCCCAATTGGAGTCCAAACCAATGACCCAAACTAGTAATTTTATGGCCCAAATCTGCCCCAAAGGGATTTGGCCCCCCCACCTAATTTTGTGACTTTTCTTATTTCTTAGCAACCACCCTACCTAATTTTGATAACTTTGTTACCCCTTAGCAGCCCCCTACCTAATTGTAATGACTTTTTATGCCTTAGTACTGCTATAAATAAGGAGTTCTTCTCATTCATTGAGACACTTCATTATTGATTAAGTATATCATACTTTGAGAGTTCTTTTGAACCTTTGTTACTTGTGCTTTGAGATTTATCTTTCAACCTTTACTAGTTCATAGTTCAAGGTAGTAAGATTACTTCTCTATTGTGATATCTTTGATTTCTTTGTGGTATCTTAGAAGGCGATTAATACTAGTTATTAATTGTTGTCTCAAGTTACTCGAAAAGCGGTCAAGATCCGAATCTATTGTTTTTGATTTGCTTTTAAGTAAAGGCGTTTGATTTCTTCAATAAATCAAGACGTTGTTGTTGCTTTGATCTTGTCAAGGCTATAGAACTTGCGTTCTTGGAATTCTTTCCTTGAATTTTCCCATATTCTTTATTTTCTGCCCTTTAGTTCTAGTTGTTCAATTCCTTATTGTCATTGCTTCCGCATTTACTTTTCAAATTCTTACTCTAGTTAGGATTCCCGACCTTGTCGTTATTATCATCACTTATTGTGGAAGTCAAGGAGAAGCAATACAACGATCCATTGTTGGCACAATTGAAAGAGGGGATTCATAAATATAAGATCATGGCTTTTTCAATTGGTATGGGTGACGGTACACTAAGGTACCAAGGGTATCTATGTGTTCCAACTGTAGATGGTCTCCGGGACAGAATCATGACCGAGGCTCACACTTCTAGGTATTCCGTGCACCCGGGATCTACGAAAATATATCATGATCTTAAGGAAGTCTATTGGTGGAATGATATGAAGAGAAATGTAGCGAACTTTGTGGCGAGATGTCCAAATTGTCAGCAAGTGAAGGCCGAACACCAAATGCCCGGTGGGTTTGCACAGAACATAGAAATTTCAATGTGGAAGTGGGAAATAATTAATATGGACTTTGTGGTAGGACTACCTTGCACTCCTTGTAACTTTGACTCGATTTGGGTGATTGTGGATCGACATACGAAATAAGCACACTTTTTGCCGGTTAAGGCTATCGACACAGCGGAACAATATGCTCAGTTGTATATCAAAAAAATAGTTAGGTTGCATGGCACTCCAGTTTTCATCATTTTTGATCGGGAAGCACAATTCACTGTAAATATTTGGAAGAAATTTCAGCAAGGTTTTGGTATTCAGGTGAATCTTAGTACAACCTTTTACCCGCAGACTAACGGGCATGCAGAGCGAACTATTCAGATGCTTGAGGATATGTTGTGCGCTTGTGTTCTAGATTTTAAAGGTAGCTGGGATGATAATTTGCCACTCATAGAATTTGCCTACAACAATATTTATCATGATAGCATTCAGATGGCACCGTTCGAGGCTTTATATGGAAGGAGATATGGATCTCTCATTAGGTGGTTCGAGATTGGGGAAGAAGAGTTGATAGGGCCAGACCTCGTGCATCAGGCTATGGAAAATGTTTAGATCATTAAGCAGCGGTTGAAGACTGCTCAGAGTCGTCAGAAGTCCTATTCGGATGTTTGTCGTAGGTATTTGGAGTTCAAAGAAGATGATTGTGTATTCTTGAAAGTTTCATCCATGAAAGATGTAATGCGATTTGGTAGGAAAGGGAAATTGAGTCCGAGGTATGTCGTACCGTACAGAATCATTCGGAGGATCGGTTAGGTAGCGTACAAGTTTGAGCTACCACCTGAGATGTCATTAGTGCACCTGGTGTTTCATGTGTCTATGTTGAATAAAGTAGTTGGAGATCCGACACTCATTGTTCCGGTTGAGACTATTGAGGTTGATGAGAAATTAAGGTATGAAGAAATTCCAGTTTCTATTATTGATCGGCAAGTCCAAAAGTTGAGAAATAAAGAAATTGCATTCGTGAAAGTACTATGGCGAAACCAACAGGTTGAAGAGGCTACTTAGGAGGCCGAGGAAAAAATAAAGAAAAAGTATCCTTATTTGTTTGAATATCCATGTATTTATAAAGGTGTGTTCTATAAAAATTCTAAGGGTTGCCTTCTATGAATTATATATCATTTGTACAATTGATGTTAAGGGTGTTCCTTTTCTAGTAATATATTGCCTGTGAGGCCATAATTTGTGTTGTTTTGTGTTATGTTACATCATTGGATTACGTATATGTTATTGGGATGTGTTTCTGGGGTTCTCTGGCAGGTGGATAGGCCCAGTTACAAGGGAAACTCTGGCAAATTTTTTGGAAATTTAGGGAGTTAGTAAAATTTGGAGCTGCTGGTGTGTGGTATGGAGATTGAGTCGTATCAGTTGCTAATAGTGATCTTTAACCCTCATTCGAGGACAAATGATCCTAAGTGGGGGAGAATGTAAGACCCCATGAAAATTTTGCAAAGGAAAAATAATATTTTGTGGTGCCGAACTGGGCTTACGTGTTTGAGAATTATAGAAATTCTTCGCGGCGATCTTGCTCACCGCGGCTCGAACTTTTTGGGTTGAACAATGTACCGAAAAGTAAAGGAAAAATTTGAGTAGAAGATATGCACTTCTGCGGCCTACTATGCGGCCGCATAATGGCCGCATAGTGAGGCAGGCAACTGGTAAATTTTTTATTTCATTTCGCGGTCCATTATGCGACGGCAAAATTATTTCGCGGGCTGTACACTTATCGCAGATCCTGTTTTGAAGCTTCATTTTTGGGTTTTTATAACCCAACCATACTTCGTTAAATGCACGCAATGGACCATTTCTGAGCTAAAATCTAATGTTTTAAAGAGAAGTGAGTGTTTTAGAAAGAGAGGAAACCCTAGGCTAATTTTCATCAATCTTTGCTCAAGATTTGGGGAAATTCACAAGGAAAACTCACAAGGTCTTTATCCTAGAGGTAAGATTCTACACCCTAACCCTCAATTTCGAAAGTAAACTAGAAATGGGTAATTAGTAAGATAATTCTTGGGTATGGGAGTTGGTTATTTTGCATGCATGTGTTATAAAGGGGCATAGGAAGATTGTTGAGCTAAAAATGGTAAAGAATGGGTTGTCGAATGATGGAATCCTCCATAAAAGGACCTTGAAACCTTAATGCACACCTAGTGTTTGATAAAATGCTCAAATGAGCTAGAACCATGATCATCTTCCTAATTTTGGTTTAATTTGTTATATTTCTCAAATAGATTAAAGTTGCTAAGAATTCCAGAACATTTTAGAGTTTAAGGAAGTTCCATTGAGGTATGTTGGCTAAACTCCTCTCCTAGAAATGAATCCCACGGTATTCATATAATTTATGCAAGTTCCAAGTTGTTCATTATAAAAGTGGCTATTCCGAATAAGTTTTATGTTGAAAGATATATGTTCAATATGCATCCACAAAATGTTTTTATCATGTTATGTTATCATTTGAGAATATGTTCAATGTATGAGCTGTGCATTAATAATATTGTGACTTCACGTCAAGTTCAAACGAAAGCTATTATGCCGAATTTTGTGAAAAACCTCTATGCGCCTAAGACTCTTAATTGTTCACATGTGTGCTAGAAACATTTATTTGAAATGC
Source organism: Nicotiana tomentosiformis (assembly GCF_000390325.3). NCBI lineage: Eukaryota > Viridiplantae > Streptophyta > Magnoliopsida > Solanales > Solanaceae > Nicotiana > Nicotiana tomentosiformis. The sequence continues at coordinate 151,605,487 of NC_090813.1, forward strand.
CTTGTTGTGGATGATGATGATGATATTTGAAAGTAAAAAAGGTGAGCATGAAATATTAAATACGACCGACGTGCCAATAATGAATTTATAATTGTGGCCACTAGTGCCAATGTAATGAAAAGATGCGAAAGAAGTATGAAATGAGATGATTGGTATAAGAATGATGATATCTCAATTGAGACGACCTAGCTGATCAGGTCGTGATCGGATGCCATGTCGCACACATGGTGGTGATTGTGTTGGAAATTATGATTATGGTTGAATTCTCTAATGAGATGGCCTAGCCGATCGGGTCATGATCGTACTCCGTGCTAAAAGTATGGTGGTATTGGTATTGTGAATATTTGAATCATGAATGGTTCCATATTGGTACTAAAGACCTCCCAACTTAAAATCTGGAAATTTATTTGAACATTTCCGTGATCCTAATTTGAGGTTTGATGTTGTTTGAGGCTTCGTTGATATTATGATTGTACTTGCTCGTATTATTTATCATTCTATTGAGAGGGTATTTTGTCATTCATACTAGTACTATTCCATATCTACTAACGTCCCTTTTGCCAGGGGCGCTGCATCTTCAATGGATACAGATGGTCCCACAGCAGGAAACACTGATCAGTGATAGCGGTACACTCTCTTCCCAGCACACTTGGTGAGCCCCACTTTATTTCGGAGTCATGTATCTTTTGTTCCTTGTGTATTGTGTTTGAGTTATAGTCGAGGCTTTGTTGCCGACATTATCATAATACTTTTCTATATCTATTAGAGGCTCCGTAGAGATAGTGTGGGTTGTATATTGGTGCTGGGAAAGTCAAACTATGTTATGTTGTAGTTGTATTACTTGTTCCATTTAAGACTTTAAAATGATGAATTAATGGTAAGAAATTGGTATTGCAGATATGATCACTTTATTGTTTGATTAACGAAAATATGTATTCTCTTTATTCATGAATGAGTTTGGGTAGAAGGAAATCCAATAGGCTTGCTCGTCCGGGTTCACTCGGTTGAGTGCCTCGACTTCGGGGTGTGACACTCCCCTGCTCATCCGAGCTCGTGACATTCTTGTCAACACCGAACCACAACCTTGATCCTCAACTTTCAAATTCCCATGCCGCTCATTGAACCTATCATGCCGCTACGCGAGAAAACACGAATTCACCATATCTCCTAAACTACCAGTAGAATAAGCACTTCTTTGGCTAGAAACCTTTCACTTAGCTCATTTCAGAAGAGCCAATGCAACACGCAACTGAATTCCCAAATCGCAGAAAATACAAACCTCAAGTCGTGATCTAAACCGCCATGACTCTTCTGGAATCCATTAACACAACAAGGCCATTTGAATCCTATACTTCCCAAATCAATCAAGTTATGGTGGCTTCTAAGCCCGCATGCACAACTACCAACCACATGTATGACTTCTCACGCCGAGGGAACTGATCATTGCCATAACCATGCTGATTCAACCATTACTAACCGAACCAACTTCTTTCAATTTACTCTGGGCTTGCCTCAGAAATAATAATAACTCCATTCAAACATACGAACCCAATCCGCACTCATCCCGAGTGGCCCGCATCTTGAGACCACATCGTCTCAATGCTTTTGAACCATCTCATACTCTCCTTATACGCACAATAGAATCTTCGACTGGTACACCCATTTTGCATGACCTTCCGTGAATCAAAAGTTATTTCTTCCTTTCCCCTAATACTGCACTGCATACTCGATGACAACATAGAACATTCCAAGTCCTGTTCGTAATCCACTACGAAAACTCGATCTCTAACCACACAACGGACCCAAAATCCTTAGGCACTGCACTTAGATTCTTGAACCCACTAGGACCATTGTTGAGATTCACCCACTCATACTTGATTTCGAACATAACCAAACTCCAATGCTCTACTAGTGCATGAACACCCTCTCAAAGAAGCAACCGGCTGAATTCCTTTCCTTGTACATCACATCCACAAAACATAAACTCTGAGTTTTCTCAAAACCTGCACATGAATCGATAAGGCGGAATATATCATATATTTATCAATTTCTCTGCTCAAATTACTCCTAATGTTTTCCTTTTCTTAGCCACACCCCAATGCACCGATAACCAAAAATTGCACAAGCCGACAACCACGTGATCCAATCATTGACGGTGGGGCTCCCCCCATTTAGCTTTAAGCTACTTCTAATTTACCATGATCCCGTACCGTTAACCTGCCAAATTTCTCGAAGTCCTTTGATAAGATTTTCATGAACATTCTGAATCATCAGTCACAATCACATATTCGACCTCTTACTGGGTAGCAAGTAGTATTCTTCGTTGAAGCTTCGTCAACATCACGCAACCGCTAACCTGCCCACAGGAGATAATCCACCTGCAGAATTCCATACTGACATCTTCCAACGGTGCTGCACTGGTTACAACTACCACAAAATCAGTAAACTCTCTTAAGCCCATGCTCGCCCACCAACTGTACAAGTCTGTTCATTCCCCATTAACATCAACTACAATGCGACAACATATTCCAAACTCGAAGTCATGTTGCATCCCAACGATAATCAAGTTTTCAAAACCCTCTTCATTCCAAGAGAACTCCTTTCTGCTGTATTCAAAAATGTAACGACCATCCCAAATAAAATCCGTAGACCGAACCACCTTCCATCATGATTCCCCAAATCACTTTAAACTCCCTCATAACATGTGGCAATCCTACCATAGAATCTATACGCTACTCTTCCACTCCCACTTCGGTCAAACCATCTCCTTTAGGCAACTTCTCGACCTCTATTTTTCATACTTAACCTGCTAGTAATTCAACCACCGCGAGGCACCTCCCGCCATGTCCTTCCTCATACTTCGCTGCCCAAATTTTGCCTCAAATAAAATCCATACTTGTAGCACCTAAACCAATAAATTGCTACCAACTCTAAACCTCCTAGCAGAATATCTTTCTCGAGCCATCAACATTAAAAATACCAATTTGATTCTGAAATCGCAACACTCTGCTATCTCTGACAAACGTTTCTCAGGCACCATTTCACAACATCCTGCCCCGAAGGCAAAGTCAAAGAAGACCATAACATTGGGGAACGCTAATACATTCATACAAGGAATATGACACCACATCACAAATGAGAATTCCACCACGCTAAAAAATATCAAGTCTCGATACTTCATCAACCAAACCTGGACATCTATAGTCTGATTGCCTTTCCTCCGCTGGAATTAAATGCCGACCCTCTAAATCACACACTGAGAAATCCTCCTTTCAAGTCATTCACTGCCTCGGCATATAAACAAGAAACCCTACCCTTACACCTTCACTGTGCGATAACAACGCATGAACATCATATCAACTTGTGCATAGCCTCATACCAATAGGGAATAGAGATACTGAGCCGAAATGACAGAACATCCCTCCGCAAGGCGACGATAATAGCCTGCCCGAACACGCAAGGAAAGTATCCTGCACCACGTTTGCGGTGCCACCACAACTCCTCGATGCCCAATTGATAACAAGCGCTTCATGTCGTATAAGATTGAGTAAGAAGGAAATAGAGGCATAAGCCCCAATGGAATCAAACTGCACGATGAGGAAATTAAGAAGGGAAGGGCTCCTAACAGCCTGTAGCCTCTCGAAGATTAGTACAGATGTCTCTGTACTGATCCGCAAGACTCTACTAGACTTGCTCATGACTCGTGAGACCTAAGTGACTCTCGGATACCAAGTTGTCACGACCCAAAATCCACTATAGGTCGTGATGGTGCCTAAAGCCGCCGTCAGGCAAGCCAATAGTGATTGATCAATTTAATTACTCATTTAATTACTTTGAAATCATAATTTTATTATTAATTAAATAGTATGAAGTAGAATTCACAGGGTAAATAATAATATTTACACGAACTACAATAATGAACAACCCGTAGGAACCCCCAAAACCCGATGTCACAAGTGCATGAGCATCAACAAGGAAATATAATAAACTACAACATCTGTTTAGAATACAAATTAGATAGAAGAATATAAATAACTTTGATAGAGACTCTGCTGGTTGTGGATCGTAACATGAAATGTAGCTCACGGTAAAGTTCCCGCAATAGCCGCGTCTCTGCGCCCAAGAGACCACCAGACATATATGTACCTGCACAAAAAGTGCAGCAAGTGTAGCATGAGTACGTAAATCAACACGTACCCAGTAAGTATCTAGCCTAACCCCATAAAAGTAATGATGAGGGGTCGACATCAACACTTACTAGTGGTCTAATAAGACAGATACAGTAGAAGTAAACATGTGTGAGTCAGAGTAAATAAGCAAAATAACCAGTATAATACGTGGTACAATACTCCTCTCAACAATAACTAAACTCTCAGCTAGTAGCTACCTCCTCAATCAGAGTATAAATATAATGGACCTTACCAAATAGGTCGTCACAGTTCAAACAAGAAAAGAACTCACAGATATGTTGGTTCTTGCCAATTATTACGCACGATTTCATAAGAGCATTTTATAGAAATGCTGAGGCATACGACCCGATCCATCATAACATTGTCAAACCACAGATACATCTATTTTATTGCTGAGGCGAACGGTCTGCTCCCATGAGAGCATGGTACATAATCCTGCCAAGGCATACGACCCAATCCATCATAATGTGCGCACTACCGAGGGTCGAACGACACGAACCATAGATGTATCTATCCTACCGAGGCGAACGACCCGATCCCATTAGAATAAAAATCTTTGACGGGTTCTTGACCCCACTCACGAACAGACGTGTGAGTTATAAATTATTTTGGGAAACCTTTCGATGAGAACACATAGTGTGAGAGAAATTCGTAAGAGGGGTACAATTATTTTCCGGCTAATCATGAAACCCGTCGAATCTCTACAATAGCAAATGTATCACTCTACACAAGTCTATACTCAAGTCGCAACGTAAAATAAAGAAATTTAATAGGCCGAAGACAACTCAAATAGTACAGCTATAGCATGGTGTGAACCTAAGTCTACCCGGACAATAACATGGATTTAGCTACGTATAGACTCTCGTTACTTTGTGTGTATGTAGCCCCCGCAACAAGTACCCCATATCAAATACATCACCTAGGGGTAGTTTCCCCCTCACAGAGTTAGACAGGAGACTTACCTCGCTCCGAAGTTCCATAACCGGCTCCAAAGCCTTTCTAACACCTCAAACTGATACCCGTCGATCCAAATCTAGTCAAACAAGGTGCAAATCAATCAAAATATACTCTAATACCCATAATTAATCAATTTAAATAATTCCCAACTCCGCTCGAAAAGTCAATAAAGTCAACCCTCAGGCCCATGTGCCCGGATTCCGAAACTTTTTGAAGATAAACCTTACCCATAACATTACTAACTCCAATATATAATTTATTCTTAATTCCATTTCAAAAATCGTGGTCAAAATCCAAAATTCATAAATTCTAGGTTTTCTACCAAAATCCCATAATTTTCCTAAATTTTCTTCCTTAAATCCGCATATAAACCTTACATTAAGCTCACTACAAGTGAGAAATTACTTTTCTTGTGTTATATGATGAATACTCCTTAAAATTGCCCAAGAACCGAGCTCCAAAAATCCCAAATGAAAATGACGAAATGACCAAGTTCGATCCCCTTATGTTCTGCCCAGTTTCCGCTTCTGCAGACATATTTGCACATTTGCGGCCTCGCTTTTGCGAGCCAAAATGCGCATCTAGTACATTGACCAGCTGAGACCTCGCATCTACGGAAGTATTTTTGCTTATGCGCAGGCACTTCTGCAATGGCCAATTACGCATCTGCGGACAATCCGCTTATGCGTCTTCATTCTCGCTTCTGCGATTCCACAAGTGCGGGAATGTCTTTGCACCTGCACCTTCTGTGAGCTCGACCTTGCTTCTATGATGTCGCTTCTGTGACCAAGACATCGCAAAAGCGATCACAACTGTTTGCCCAGCTTCAGCATTTCTTAAGTGCAAAAAAATCAATCCGTTAACCATCTGGAATTCACCTGAGGCCTCAGGACCTTAACCAAATATACCAACACGTCCCAAAATACAATACGAACTTAGTCGAGCCTTCAAATCACATCAAACAATGCTAAAACCGCGAATCACACACCAATTCAAGCTTAATGAAATTTAGAACTTCAAACTTCTACATTCGACGCCTAAACCTATCAAATCAAGTCCGATTGACCTCAATTTTTGCACACAAGTCATAATTGACATTATGGACCTACTCCCACTTCCAGAATTGGAATCCGATCCCGATATCAAAAAGTCCACTCCCGGTCAAACTTCCCAAAATCATCCAATTTTCAAATTTCGCCAATTGACGCCGAAATGACCTACGGACCTCCAAATCGACATCCGGACACGCTCATAAGACTATAATCATCATACAAACCTATTGGAACCTTCAAATTCTGATTTCAAAATTGTTTACTCAAAAGTCAAACCTTAGTCAATTCTTCCAACTTTAAGTTTCCGAAATTAAAATTCTCTTTCCAAATCAACTCTGAACTTCATGAAATTCAATTCCGACCATGCGTACAAGACGTAGCACCTGAAGAGAAGCTACCCAAGGCCTCAAACTGCCAAACAATGCGCTAGAGCTCAAAGTGACCGGTCAGGTTGTTACAATCCTCGTTCCCCTAAATAAGACTCCCCATATGTGCTTTTACTGTTTTATGACTTGCGAGGATGGTTAGTCCAGGTTTTGGAAGGGTTCGGGTTGAAATAGGAATATTTAGTTCCTTAATATTGGCTTAAATTGGTTAAGTTTGACTTGAATCAACGTTTTGAGTAAATAACCTCGAAACCGGGATTTGAAAATCCCAATAGGTTCATATGATGATTTTGGACTTGAGTGTATGTTCGGATCGGGTTTCGGATAACCCGGGAGCATTTTTGTGTTTAATATTGAAAGTTGGCACATTGAAGGTTTTCAAGTTCTTTAAATTTCGTTTGAAGTAAGATTTGGTGTTATCGTGGTCTGATTGGGATTTCGAGCCTGGGAATAGTTCTATATGGTGATTTGTGACTTGCACGTAAAGTTTGGTGTCATTCCGAGTAGTTTGAGGATGATTCGGCGCGTTCGGAGTAAGTTGGAAGAACTTGAAGTTCATAAGTTGATTCGATTTGGTTTTGGGGTGTGATTCTTAGTTTTGATGTTGTTTTTCATCTTTCAAGAGTTTGAGAAGGACCGTATTATTCTTACAAACATGTTGGTATGCTCCGACGGGGTTTCGGGGGCCTCGGGTTAAATTCGGATCTAAAACGGATTGAAACTTTGAAATTGGGAAGTGTTGTTGCTGCTGAATCTTGTGTCTTCGCACCTGCGGAGGAAATGGCTACAGGTGCGGTCGCGCAGATGCGGTGGGCTCATTGGAGTGCGAAGCCTATTGAGATGGCCTGGGAGTGCAGGTGCGAGGAATATCCCGCACCTGCGAGGTCGCAGATGTAGAACGTGGGGCGCCGATGCGAAAATGGCCAAGATGGCCTGGGGGTTGTCATGCCCCAAACTCGGGGAGCGCGACCGGTGTTCAACCGAGAGAACCCGGCCGAGCAAGCCTATTAGATTTTCTTCTACCCAAACTCATCCATGAATAAAGAGGAGATGTACTCCATTAATCATTCACTGAAAAGATTTTATTAACAACTTCCTTTTCATTCCCATTAGCAGTTTCATTTATAATTTCCAAAACATTACGAGTTTATAGAATTAATGAAAAATATGATTTCCAAATACCAACATTTCTAGTTCAATTCTTCAACATCAACCACAACCCACAACCTGTCTACGGAGCCTCTAAGTACAATAGAAGAGTAATATGGAAATGCCGGCAACAAGGCCCCGGCTATACCTCAAAATACAGTACATGATAAACAAAAGATACATGACCCCGAAATGAAGCGGGCCTCACCAAATCAGCTGAAAAGAGTGTACTGCTATCACTGATCAATGTCGCCTGCTGTAGAACTACCTGCATCCATTAAAGATGCAGCGCCCCCGGCAAAAGGGACGTTAGTACTGTCGAATAGCACTAGTATGTATAGCTAAAAATCCTCTTTCAAAATAGAATGCCCATATAAGAAAAGGCAACACATAGAAACAGCAAATTACAATCAACAATATCCAAATGTCCAGTTAAAACATAATAATTTTCAAAATACGAACTTCATATATAATTTTGGTTGGGAGATCATTAGCACCGATATACCACCGTCTTTGTTAGCACGGAGTCCGATCACGCTCGGTCAGCTAGGCCATCTCCCCACGAACAATGTGATTTGACATGTGATGCAAAAGCAAGTTGTTACCAAGAGTAGTACCACCATATGCTACTATGGTGTCTGATCTCCACCCGATTAGCTAGGCCACCTTCCCACATATGCCGTGCGGGTTAACTTTTCCAATCCACAAAAGTTCCGGTTTCATCCCAATTAAGGGGAATAATATCACAATTTCCCAAAGGTTCCAATTTCATCCCAAATAAGGGGAATAATCACAATCCACCCCTACACCGGCACATGCAGTCTCAGGTGTGGGCCTTATGACCCACCCTTCCTCGGTTTGTGTGGACACATATGCATTATATGATCTTGGCTTCAAAGGGTATACTTGGTGGAATAGGAGGTCTGACATTGATTGCATCTTTAAGAGGCTCGATAGGTTCTTTGCAAATCAATAGTTCTTAGATTTATTCCCTGCATTGGAGGTTGAACACTTGATCAAGTATGGTTTCTGACTATGCCCCTCTCCTATTGTCTTGCAACATTCACACTGTCCAAGTTAAGAAACCATTTAAGTTTATAAACTTTTGGACCAAGCATGAATCTTTTCTGAAGGTGGTGAAGGAGAATTGGGTAGTTGATTCCATGGGGAACCCATTCATTTTATTCCAAAGTAAGCTGAAAAAGGTGAAGGCTGCATTGGCAGCTTGGAGCAAGGATACATTTGGAGATATTTTCAAACAAATTGCAGCATTGAAGGATGTTATTAAGGTACATAAGATTGAGTTTGAATTGAATCCAAAAACTCAGAATAGAGTTAAGTTACACAAAGTAGAAGTTGACCTTACAAGGTATTACCAACTTGAAGAAGAATTTTGGAGATAAAAGGTTGGAATGCAGTGGTTTAAGGATGGTGATAGGAACACTAAGTTCTTTCATGCTCATGTGAGAGGCAAGAGGAAAAGGCTGCAGGTATCCAGAATCTTGTTACAAAAATGATAATTGTCACAAGAAGATATGGCAAGGGAGGCAGTAGAGTTTTTCCAGGCTCAGTTCACAGAAGAAAGAATTCCTACTAACTTTGATACTATTTAGCATGTTCCTAGGATGGTGTCTCAGGATCAGAATGCAAAGTTGTGGGATGAACCAACCATGGAGGAGGTTAAGTGTCACTACCCAAACTGATGGGCCGCGACAGGCACCCGGTGCCTTACTCAACCGAGTACCAACATAACGTATCTTTTTGTATCATACTATCATAGATAACTGAGCTGGAGGGGCTGTCGTGAGATAAGTAGAATACCACATAAAATATCAACTTATGCATAAGACATACGGGCCTATAAGGCCAAAATAACCACTCGTACACTGAACATAGGTCGACAAGGCCATACAATCTTTTACGTACATGACATCTGTCTACAAGCCTCTAAGAATACATAATTGTCATAAAGGTGGGTACAGAGCCCCACCATAAAAAAAAATATACGTCTATATCATACTGACCAAACAAGCAACTCCGAAGCAAATGGAGCGCACCAACATCTTTCGCTGTGCTGATAGTCTATTTGGAGGACTCTCGACCTGTCTATCGGGATCTGCAGGCATGAAACGCAGCGTCCCCAGGCAAAGGGACGTCAGTACAAATAATGTACCGAGTATATAAGGAATGAAAATTAGTAAACAATAGACATGAGAAAAACATGGAGTAAAAGACTCAACATCTATGTCTGAATAGCTCTGTGAAACATTTAATACTTGTAATGTCATGCATATGCGTATAAATATCATACCATGTGATAACGACAAGGTCGAGAATCCAAACTAGAGTAAGAATTTAAAAAGTAAATGCGGAAGCAATAATAATAAGGAATTGAGCAACTAGAACTAAAGGGTAGAAAATAAAGGATATGGGAAAATTTAAGGAAAGAATTCCAAGAACTTCCAAGAATGCAAGTTCTATAGCCTTGACAAGATCAAAGCAACAACGTCTTGATTTATTGAAGAAATCAAACGCCTTTACTTAAAAGCAAATCAAAACAATAGATTCGGATCTTGACCGCTTTACGAGTAACTTGAGACAATAATTAATAACTAGTATTAATCGCCTTCTAAGAATACCACAAAGGAATCAAAGATATCACAATAGAGAAGTAATCTTACTACCTTGAACTATGAACTAGTAAAGGTTGAAAGATAAATCTCAAAGCACAAGTAACAAAGGTTCAAAAGAACTCTCAAAGTATGATATACTTAATCAATAATGAAGTGTCTCAATGAATGAGAAGAACTCCTTATTTATAGGAGTACTAAGGCACAAAAAGTCCTTAAAATTAGGTAGGGTGGTTGCTAAGGCATAAAAAATTATTACAATTAGGTAGGGTGATTGCTAAGGAGTAAGAAAAGTCATTACAATTAGGTGGGGGCGGCCAAATCCCTTTGGAGCAGATTTGGACCTTAAAACTACTAGTTTGGGCCATTGATTTGGACTCCAATTGGGCTCCCTTTGAAACACCCCCTTTTGGACCTCTTTTAAGCTCATTTTGAGCCCCTTTAGTGGACTTCAAGGGCTGATTTGGTGGCCCAATCTTCCTCCTCTTGGACTTCAATTTGGATCACCAAATAATTATAAAACTTGGATAATTCATCTACTTTGGGCTCGAGCTCTTCCTCTACAATTAAAAGCTTCTTTATTTGCCATTGAAGTCCAGCAACCTTAGAATGCAACTCTTTAGCTTGAGATCTTGTAAATGGCCTTGGAGCTTCCAAAACTCTATCCTTGTCCTTGATGCTATCACCATGCATGGGTATATGCGTTCATAACATCATCAAGCCTCTGAGGGCATCCCATCATAGCATCTCGGCCACTGTGGGCAAATATCAACGTATACCAGCTGATCAGGTGGTGGTGCGTATATAACGCCGTAACCTTTTCCCAAATCCCATATATATATATATATATATATATATATATATATATATATATATATATATATATAACGCCATCGGGTCATGGGTCAATGTACATGTATAAATGAATGCAATGCATGAGAAGTACGTCAATAAAATCTCTCGGAGTGTCATAAGACCATTATGCCTTTGAGTAATATCATGAAATAAACTTTATCAACTTACGTATTTTCTAAGACCCATGAACATATGATAGAATAATATGACACATGGGAAATCAAGAACATAAGTATCTCTAATATTTCTAATATTTCTATGAATACAGTCATTTATGGAAATTGTGCATTTGCTTGTTTCGTTTGTGTCATATAGATCATGCCAAAAGGAAAGAAGGGATAGCCCTAACATACCTGAACCGATTTTCTTTTGCGAAAACACGTAACGGCAGATCGAAGTAGGAAAAAATTCATATGATATTCTTGAGAAAGATTGTACCGAACTTTCTTTGCATTAGCATTTCACGTTGGACCTTGTAGCACTTCAGAGAATTTCACGTTGGACCTTGTAGCATCATCCCTTCAGAATTTCATGTTGGACCTTCTAGCATTTCACGTTGGACATTGTCATTTCTTTTTAATAATGTAGGAAGAAGGTTCCTTTTATAAAAGAGAGTGGGCCCCACTTGTATGGTGACTAAGCCAACTAAGCTCACTAATTTGCCACCTTAAAGTGTGACTTAAGAGTCACTTATTACCTACTCTCTTGGCTGCCACATTGAGGCATTTTAAGCTTACCCATAATTTTAATTAATTATTCACTAATCTCTTGATTAACTTGTTAATCTCTCACTAACCAATAATTACCTAATTATCCACATAATCAAGAATTATCTCAAGTTACTCAAAATACTACTAACTTTTAACACACTTTATACATCTTGCTATCATGGTCATGTGGTACCTTGTATGGTATTAGTCCATAAATACGGGGTATTATAGCTTGGACCATATGTCAAACTTCGACAAAACTCATTTTCTTTGATTTGCTTATCCTCTCACCTTCACGAAATTACTTATCACTTATTTAAAATAGCATAATACTTATAATTCCAAAATAATCTCATTCCCGAACTTACGTCGATTAACTTAAGACGAAACTTTAACATACAAAAATGCTGGATGTAACATCTCATTTCCGAGCTTTTACCAATTTATTTATGGCGTACTTTCACGTACAAAAATAATATGGGGTGTAACATTAATGCAACAGTTTTTGGATTAAATGGGGATAGTGCAAGTGGACGAGATGGATTCACTGGCCAGTTTTATCAAGCTAGCTAGGAGGTTGTGTCACGACCCGAAATTCACTAGTCGCGATGGAACCTATCCCAACCCTCTATGTAAGCCAATTAATCACTAACCAATTCCAATAATAATTAATAAAACGATTAAGTAAAGAAATATTTGAATCTTATACATTCCCCAAGGACTGGTAGTACAAATCATGAGCTTCTAAGAATAGAGTTTACAAAGCTGAAAATGAAATAAATACATCGAATGTTTGAAAAAGTATATAAACAGAATTTTTATAGATCTAAGGCTACCACGAACAAGAGGCAGCTACAGCCAGGACGCAGGTACATCTTGAAATCCAGCTCCCATCGAACACAGCAACATCAGCAGCCAACATCTGCATGCAAGATGCAGAAGTGTAGTATGAGTACAACCGACCCCATGTACTCAATAAGTAACAAACCTAACCTTAGGGTGAAAGTAGTGACGAGCTAACAAAAAGGTCGGGTCCAACACAAATATTCCACAATAGTTCATACAGTACAAGTAACAAATGAGTATCTTAGAAATAAAAGGCTCAGTTCGTTCACAGTTCCAGAATAATAGGCATTTCTTTTCAAGTATCTTAGTGAAAACCCAAATCTTTTACCGAAAAAGCCAAAATAAGAGTAAGTTTGAAAACTGTGATTTTTCCGAAAAATCCTTTCAACAATAAGTAAAATATTTCATTTTTCTTTCAGATAGTAAGTATAAGATGTCTCTCTATGCCCATATGTCAAAATGTATGAGAGGTCATAAATGACGTGATACTATACAATAAGAGGAAAAATGCATCTCTATGCCTGTATGTCAAGTGTGCATGCCAAATGCGATGCAAATCAGTGATAAAGATCATATGCATACTCTCAAAGTATCAATTCACTTAGTCCTCCAAGTCAATCGGCACTCGCACTCAGCAATCGCACTCAGTAGGTACCTGCGCTCACTGGGGGTGTGCAGGCTCAGGAGGGGCTCCTACAGCCCAAGCGCCATAATCCGCACGGACAACTCACATGCCATAATATCAATATCTGGAATTGTACGGACAACTCATGTGCTGCACGGACAACTCACGTGCTATAGTAAGCCAATCTGACCCGTTGCGGCGTGCAGTCCGATACCATAATCATCCTCACAATCAGGCCCTCGGCCTCACTCAGTCATCAATCTCTCCAGTCTCTCGGGCTCACAATGTCATGATACCAGCCCAAAAACAATGATATGATGCATCAATAAATAACAACAGAGACTGAGATATGATATGCATATGAATGCGTATGACTGAGTATGTAATGCAATGAAAGTAGATTACTCAACAACAGAAATGACCTCAGTGGGTCCCAACAGGATAAGCATGTAGCCTAGACATGGTTTCTAACATAATCACAGCTCGGTAACTCTAGTACGTCGATATTTCATGATTTTAGACAAGTTCAGGTAACTACACAGTACCATAGAAATAACGAAAATCACAGTTCACACGGTGCACGCCCATACGCCCGTCACCTAGCATGTGCGTCACCTCAAAATCAAACACATAACACGTATATTCAGGTTTCATACCCTCAGGTCCAAGATTAGAAGAGTTACTTACCTCGAACAAGCCAATACCAATGCCGAGCTAGCCAAACGATGCTCCAAAGATGCCATCCCGTGCGTTCTGACCTCCAAACGGCCTGAAACTAACCATAAATAACTCAAGTACATCAAACAATACTAAAGGAACCAATCCCGATCGTAAAAGATCAAATATTAAATCAAAAGCCCAAAACCGGCCAAAAGTCCAACCGGAATGACGTAAAAACGATGAATTACACCTCAAATCGAAATCTATGAACTTCGAACTTTTAAATTCAATAACGCGTGCTGAAACATAGGAAATCAATCCGGAATAACGTAAAATCACCCAACGGAGCTAACTGAACCATCAAAATTCCAATTCGAGGTCAAATGCTAAAATGTCAAACTTGATCAACTCTTTCAAATTTAAAGCTCCCTAGTTGAGAATCATTCTTTCAAATCAGTCCCGAATAACCTGAAAATCAAAACCGACGATTCACACAAATCAAAATACATCATATGGAGCTACTCACGCCCGTAAACTACCGAGCAAAGTGCAAATGCTCAAAACGACTGGTTGTGTCGTTACAAGTTGTATGTGATGTGTGCTCAATATGGTTAGAGCCTTCTTTTGTGGTGCAGAACTACCAAAGATCGTCACCCACACAAACCCTGTGTTTCTTCCAAAGAAGAAGAATTTTGCTACATTTTCAGACATGAGGCCATTCAGTTTGAGCAATTTCTCCAACAAGATTGTATCTAAAGTGATCCATGAGAGGTTAGTTGAGCTTCTGTCTTCTTTAATTTCTCCTAATCAGGCAGGTTTTGTCAAATGAAGAAGCATTGTGGAGAATATCTTGTTAACTCAAGAGATCATCAAAGACATTAGATTGAGAGGGAAGCCATCTAATGTAGTAATCAAATTGGACATGGCAAAAGCTTATGATAGAGTCTCATGGCTATTCTTAACAAAGGTACTAAGGCAGATGGGATTTGGTGAGATTTTCATTGATATGAATTCAGACTAGTCTCCAACAACTGGTACTAATTGCTTTTTAATCGGCAGGGCAATGGTTTCTTCAAATCATCTAGAGGTATCCACTTTCTCCTACATTATTTATTCTACTAGCTGAAGTGCTTGGGAGAGCTTTAGATGCATTGTTTGACAACCCAGATTTCATAGGCTTTGGCAAGCCAAAGTGGAGTTAAAACATTAACTATCTTTCCTATGCTGATGATACTATTATCTTCTGTTCTTCTCACTATGGGGCAGTGCATCTTATCATGAATGTGTAAAAGGAATATGAGGTAGCTTCAGGTAAGAATATCAACAAGGAAAAGTCTTCCTTTTATATGCATGAAGGAGCTCAAGCAGATGAAGTAAACATTGTCCACTTGATTACTGAATTCCAAAGACACTCATTCCTATTTACATACTCGGGTTGTTCTATATTCTACAGTAGGAAGAGGAAAAACTTTTATAAGAATATCGTCTTTAAAGTACATGAGAGGTTATCCTCATAGAAGGTTAAGTTACTATCAATTGGTGGTAGAGCAGTTCTGATCTCACATGTGTTGGAGAGTATGCCAATTCATCTCTTGTCAGCTGTGAATCCACCAGCATATGTGTTCAACCAATTGCACAAGATGTTTGCTAGGTTTTACTGGAGCAATTCAGGCAATGGAAGGGCAAGGCATTGGGATTCATGGGACAACTTATGTCTTCCTAAAAGTGAGGGAGGTATGGGTTTCAGATCCTTACATGATGTGTCTAAGGCTTTGTTTGCCAAGCTTTGGTAGAACTATAGAACAAAAGACTCATTGTGGTCTAAATTTATGAGAAATAAGTACTGCAAGAAGATCATACCTTGGAGATAAGGATCTCAAGTATGGAGAAAAATATTGCAAATGAGAGATGAGGTGGAGCATCAAGTGTGGTGGTAATTGAAGAATGGCAACTCCTATTTCTGGTATGACAATTGGACTGGACTTAGAGCTCTTTACCATGCTTCAGGTCCAGATTATCGGTGTGATGAATCTATAAAGCATGTTGATGAAGTGGTTGAAAATGGGGCATGGAATGAAGTGCTACTAAGGGAATTGCTGCCTCCTGATGGGTTAGCTGACCATATTCTGGAGACAATCACACCACCTTCAGATATTTTAATGAAAGATAAGCCTTGGTGAAAGCTGAAAACAAAGGGACATTTTACAGTGAAGTCTGCTTGGCAATATATAAGGAAGAGAAGAGAAGAGAAGAAAGAAAGATATACAAATTCTTTTGGGTAAAGGAGCTGCCTTTAAAGATAAGTTTCTTTATGTGGAGACTGTGGAAGGCAAAGTTATCATTGGATGACTGGTTTCTAAGGCTGGGATATTTCAGAACATCAAGGTATTGGTCCTGTAGGAATCCTAAAGAAGAGACACTGCCTCATGTGTTTCTAACATCACCAGTTGCAAGATATGTCTGGAATTATTATGGTGCACCTGCTGGGATTAGAAAAGATAGGAATCAACTTGTACAAGTGATAAATGAATGGTGGAGTAAACCTGTTAATACAAGCTTGAAGGCAGTATATCAAGCTATGCCAAGTTTGATTGTTTGGCATTTGTGGAAGAAGAGAAATTCTGGAAATTCTGAGTGTGTCTATAAATAGACCGATCTTTCAAATCTCAACCTCAATCCAAATGTTGCTAAAGGTGAGGAGACCAGGCTTTAAGGGTATTACAGCAAACTGGCCAAACTTGCATGAGAAGCTGTCACAACATATTCCTAAATTGAGGTATACTAAGGTGTTGTGGGAATTACCTCCTGTGGGTGGATAAAATGTAATACTTATGGGGCATGTAGAGGTGTCAATAGAGGAGCATCATATGTCTTCTGTATAAGGTATGTAATAGGAGATATTATCTATGCACATGCAGATGCAGTTGAGGATGCAACTAATAATGTAGCTGAGGCACAGGCCATTCTGGAGGCTCTAAGGTACATAACTCAAATGCAATTTCCTTCATGCATAATTGAAACTGATTCTTTACTTATGAAGAGAGTGCTAGATGAAGTTTGGGAACCACCTTGGAGCATTGCTAATCAAGTGGATGAAATCAAAACACTACTGTCTAAGGGTGCTTTTCCAATATTTCATGTGTTGAGGGAATGTAACAAGTTAGATGATCATTTAGCTAATCTGACACTGGATTAACAGCACATTGTACAGGTGCATTCCTTTTGGGAATTGGACACACAAGGGATAAGGATATTGAATAATGACACGCTTCAAATACCCTACATAAGGGTAAGAACTGCCAAGCCAAATGCTAATTGATGATGGAGTTGGAAGATAAGATGAAAAGTAAGGGGGAGTATCTTGTAGCTAAGAGGAGGAGGAAAATGTATCATGAAAGAATGAGACAAACTATAGGTGATGGAGATCACATTACACTTCCAACTCAAATCCTTAGGAAGGAGAGAAGGAAGGATTTTTTTCTCTAACATATTTTCTGATTTTGCAGGCACTTTGGAGGGGGCTTGGCTCTATGTTTTGGCCAAACCTATTAGGGCGGTATTAGTATCTTTGATACTTATTCCCTATAGGTGCAACTACTACTTAGGCCAGCCCAAAAGCACACTCAATAAGGGAAAAAGAAGGTTGCACATTAGCCTTAATATTTGGATCCATGCCCAGGATGATGGAAACAAGGAAGATTATACTATAAAATGCAAACTCCTTTGCATCTACCATTCCCTGAGGATCACACAAGGTAATACCAGTAGAACACATCAAGTCACAATGATCAATTACTTGTGCAACTACTTTCTACTACCCAGATCAGATATGACTACCTATGGGACTTCTTAGCTTTATGCGGAACATTTTAGTAATATTTGGAGGAGCTACCAACTACAATGGACATCTATCACACATGAGGAAGCTACCAACAGCAGGATCACAATAAGAAGGAGCAGGCATAAACGCGTAACAAGGAGCCAAAGTCGCAACAACACCATTATTATCTTGACCTGGACTTGCATTTTGAAAGGTTTTGCGTACAATCGGCTTACAAAGCAATCCTTGTGAAGCTTATATTTCTTTCAAGGAGATCAGGTGGAGCTACCTAATCCTTAAGATAAAAAGTGCAAATGCCCACAATCGAAAGCAATGAGAGACATCTATTCAAGAATTTTTTGCGAGTCATATGAAAATAGGTCTTTTCAAGGATCATGGGTTTTAGTTCTTTCTGTACTATCAAAGGAGTGTTTTATACATGACTTTGATATTAGGCTTTATGTACTTTCATTTTTTACGCACTTTTATTTTATGAAACCTTCAGACTCATTGTTGTTTTATTTTGATTATTAATAAAAATACCACTAGGCAACCAGCCTAGTGGTAAATTTGCTTAAAAAGTAGATCTTAGAAAAATCTAATTTATCTGTGTGTGTGTGTGTGTGTGTGTGTGTGTATATTTATATATTGATCCACTCATACATTTTCTTCTATATTACTCAGAAATACGGTGGCATAAAATTAATTAAAAAATATAATAGAAAAAATAAAAAATAGAAAAAGACGTAAATTGAGATAACCTATGACTATTTATACTTTAAAGTAAGTTAAAATATAAAATAAAACTAAAATTTACTTAAGATATTAAAGATTTATTAATTTTAAGAAATAAAAAAATTCAAGCAGCAAAATAAGATCTTACATAAAATATTCTATATCTCTATTATATTAAAAGTTGGGTAGTTTGCAATGTGGTTAAGCCAAGTGGCAAGATAAAATGAAGCCACTTTGTAATTTTAAGACAACAATGATAATTTAGAATTATAAATGGAAACATAATTAATTAAAGTAGTAGTTGAATGAGAAATATTTTTTTAATTATGATAGAAAATATATTTGACGTATGTTGACTAATCAGAACTTTATTGTATTATTGAATATAAGTTTTAATTCGAAAAATAAATAACAGAGAGTAGCTTATTTAGTACAAGCTTTGTATCTGAGTATATATATATAGTGGGCCTCACCAGATAGGTCGCCACAGTTCAAATCAGGAAACACTCACAGATACAGTGGCCTTTTGTCAAATATTACGCATGATTCCATAAGAGTATTTATAGAAATGTCGAGGCATACGGCCCGATCCCATCATAATATGAGCACTGCCGAGGGTCGAACGACACGAACCATAGATACATTTATTATATTGCCGAGGCGAATGGACCGCTCCCATGAGAGTGTGATACATAATCCTGCCAAGGTGAATGGCCCGATCCCATCATTATGTGCGCACTGTCGAGGGTCGAACGGTACGAACCATAGATGTATCTATTATGTTGCCGAGGAGAATGGTCTGATCCCATTAGAATAAGAAGCTTTAACGGGTCCTTGACCCCACTCACGAATAAACGTGTGAGTTATAGATTTTAAGGAAAACCTTTCGAGAAAAATGCATAGTACGGGAGAAATTCATAAGAGGCATACAATTATTCCGCGGCTAATCATGAAGCCCGTCAAATCTCTACAATAGCAAGTCTATCACTCTACGCAAGTCTAGTCTCAAGTTGTAACGTAAAATAAAGAAATTTAATAAGTAAGGGGCAGCTCAAAAAATACAGTTATAGCATGGAAGGAACCAAAGTCTACCCTAACATAACATGAATCTAGCTACGTACGGACTCCCGTCACCTCATGCGTACGTAGCCCCCGCAACAAGTAGCACACATCAAATACATCACCTAGGGATAGTTTTCCCCTTACAGAGTTAGATAGGAGACTTGCCTCGCTCCGAAGTTCTATAACTGGCTCCAACTGTCTTGACCCAAACTCCCTCCGTATAACTTCGTGACGGCAACTAGTCTCTACGACTAGGTAAGCCTAATAAATTACGGATATTAACAAAACTAAAGTAAAACTTGGCAACTAACAGCAGTGGATAATTGAATAACTAGTAACAATATCGCTCGGCATGTACAATAACCAATACTCTATAAATACACAGTCTTCGCAAAATTCGGAACATGTAAGTCACAAACTATAGAAGAAAACTAGTATCTCTATACACTAGAGTCCAATAAAAAGAAGTACAGAAGGTAATTCATATAGGGAAGAATAGAAGGGTACTCCGAGGACTGCGGATGCGGCAGATGTACCTTGAAGACTCCGTACAGTAGCAAGCACTCTCAGCTAATAGCAGGGCTGATAAGAAGTACTTGGATCTGCACACAAAAATATGTGCAGAAGAGTAGTATGAGTACACCACAACGGTACCCAGTAACTGCCAAGCCTAACCTCGGTCGAGTAGTGACGAGGTCAGGTCAGGCCCACTGGAAAATAATAAATAAGTCAAGACAATATACAATATAGTAAGAGACTAGAATTTAACAAAAGGAAATACAGCAAGTCAACAGTACAACACACAGGGGTAAACAGCAAGGGATATTCCGAGATACCGTCTCGTAGTCCCAAAATAAATATACAAGGAGAGCTCCCGAGGTACCTCCTCGTAGTCTCAAAAGTAAATATACAGGGAGAACGCCCGAGGTACCGCCTCGTAGTCTCAAAAGTAAATATATCAGGGAGAACTCCCGAGGAACCGCCTCGTAGTCAGTCTCAAAAGTAAATGTATAGGGAGAACTCCCGAGGAACCGCCTCGTAGTCTCAAAAGTAAATGTGCAGGGAGAACTCCCGAAGAACCACCTCATAGTCTCAAAAGTAAATGTGCAGGGAGAACTCCCGATGAACCGCCTCGTAGTCTCAAAAGTAAATGTGTAGGGAGAACCCCGAGGAACTGCCTCGTAGTCTCTCAAGTAAATATGCAGGGAGAACTCCCGAGGAACCGCCTCGTAGTCTCAAAAGTAAACACACAGCTCAAACCGATAAATACAACTGTTAACAACAAGATTTCTACAGTTATACTGATAAAGAACAAGGAAAAGCAGGAAATCAACTAGGCATGCTTTACAGATTTCAAATAAGCAGTTAAAGCACGTAGAAATGCGATATTAGACTAAACAGGATAACTACACATATTGGAATAGCTCAATTAAGAATGAAAATAGACTAATACTCATTTAAACGGTATAACTCAAATTAAAGGAAAACAGGTTGCTACTCAGTAAAATAAATCGGGTTTTATAACAAATAGCCTGTGTACATACTCATTACCTCACGTATACGGCACTCACATATCACAACAGTACCAAATCCTAAGGAGATTTCCCCCACACAAGCTTAGGCAAGCCACTTACCTCGAACCAAGCTCAATCAATTGGTAACGATGCCCTTTCCACGAATATCCGACTCCGAATGGTCCAAATCTAGCCAAAATCAATTACACACCATAATTACAACTATAAGAAACTAATCTAATTAATGAAATCAAAGCTAAAGCAAGAAATTAGAAAATCGCCCCAAAAGGTCGACCCGAGCCCACGTCTCGGAATCGGGTAAAAGTCACAAAATATGAATACCCATTCACTCACGAGTTCACCCGTACCAAAATTATCCAAATCCGATATCAAAAATCCGAATAAAAACTCAAAACTTAGTTGAAGAACTTCCAACCTTTTTACCCAAATTTTTCAACCAATTTCCTTAATTAAATGAAGAAATCAACTATAGATTAGTGGAATATAACCATAAACGTGTTAAGAATCATTACCCCAAAGTTCTCTCGAAAAAATCATTGAATTATCTCCTTAATCCGAGCTCTCAAAGACCCAAAATGAAAATAAGATCAAACCCTAAAAATTTCCCCTTTTCTGCCCAGCGATCTCGCACCTGCGGAACACCAGTGGCACCTGCAGAAATTCCATCGCAGGTGCAGAGATGGATTAAGGTCCAAAGATCCGCTTTTGTGGACCAGGGCATGCACCTGCAGGCCCGCTTCTGAGTATGACCTTCCACATCTGCGACTCTGCATAGGCCGCCCCTTTTCGCTCCTGCGGTCAATCCTCCGCATCTGCGGATGCGCAAATACGGCTCCCATTTCGCACCCGCGCTCACAGACCAAGCTTGACCAAACCGCACCTGCGCTCTTCCTTCCGCACGTGCGATCCCGCACATGCGGTCTGTCACGCCTCGAGCCTGAGGGCGAGATCGGCACCCGGTGCCTCATCTATCCTTACATACCAACTTGTGACTCAGGAATTCTGGACATATAATGTCATACTTTGGCCATGGGCCACATTGCAAGACAATTTGTGAAGCAAAATATAAAACTGAATAGAGACTAACGTTGACTAAATGTCAACATAAAGTTGGGCCGGCAAGGCCGTCATTACTACTATAACTGACAAGCCAACAAAATATACATACAGGGCCTACAAGCCCAACATACTGCACTAACTGACTGGATATGTCTACAAGCCTCTACTGATGGAATTACTGCGATCGGAAGAGGACCCCGACCTACCCATAACCTATCTATATACATACACGAGATGTACACAAAACTTCTAGACCCGACAACTCCGAAGGATGAGGAGCTTACCGATAAAGTTGAACTCGAGCAACACCTACTGAGGAGGTCTACCCGTCTGTCTGTCTGAACCTGCACGCATGAAATGCAGCGCCCACAGGAAGGGATGTTAGTACGAAATAGTGTACCGAGTATGTAAGGTAATATACTGAAAGCTAAAACTGAATTGATAATATAATAACTGAAAGAAACTGGGGGTCAAAGATAATCTGAAGATATGCTCACCTGCTGATACTGACTCTATTATAGTAAGTAAAATAGTTGTCCGGCCTTATAAGGCTCGGTATATATATATATATATATAACTGCTCTGCCGTAGTAGGCTCGCTCATAGGCACTCGGCCATACTAGGCTCTGTATCTCGGCCAACTGGGCTCGCTCATAGGCGCTCTAGGCTCGGTATATAACTTACCATCTGATTAGAGATTGCCCAATAGGGTCCTGCCCATCGATTATAGCTCGATGGTAATGAAAATACTGTAATACTGTATATATAGATTTTCTGGTCTCATGACTGGAAAAAAGGAAATACTCAATTGGATATGAAGTCTCGATAAGGAGAATACTGTAACTTACAAGACTACGAAAATATACGTAAATTCCGGGATATGAATTTTTCTTTATGTCTCGTTATCAAACTCGTATAATTACAAGATCATGCCAAAATGAAGAAAGGGCTTAGCCTTAACATACCTGGAGTAGAGATAAATTTCGTATGATATTCTTAAAAAAGGTTGCACCGTACTCCTTTAGAACCGCAAAATTTTATGTTGCTAAGGTTCTAATAATTCTAGTTGGAATCAATTTGATCGCAAGAATTTTGTTTGTAGGAAATCTCTAACGTTCTGGTTGTAGGAACTTTGTAGGAATTTTGTAAGAACTTTTGTTGCTAAGGTACCAAACCTCCCATCTGATTGTAGTATTGAAAATGTTAGAAATGAAGTAGTGATCCCATCTGATTGTAGTATTGAAATTGTTAGAAATTAAGTAATGATCCCAGCTGATTATAGTATTGAAATTGTTAGAAATGAAGTAGTGTGTAACTAACACATTAGTTGCCACCTAATGAAAATTGACTAAGAGTCACTTCTCCAAGAGGTGGCTTGCTCCCACGTGGGGGTGGGGGTGGGGGTGAGAAATTTAATCTTTATCCACTTATTAGGTTATTAGGTAATGTCCCGATATCCGGTAATTAACTAATTACCCGCATAATTAAGAATTGTCTCAAATTACTTAAAATTCTACTCATTTTTAATATACTTTATACATCATACCAATCACGGTCATATGTACCTTGTATGGTACTATTCCATAAATATCGGGTATTATAGCTCGGACCGTATTTTATCCCAAATCGACAACCTTCAACGAAACTTATTTTCTTAATTCGTGTATCCTTTATCCTTCATGGCACTTATCACTCGTTATAAATATGCTAACCTCAAGATAATCTCATCCATGAGTTTATGTCAATTAACTGAAGACGAAACTTTAATGTACGAGAAACGCGAGATGTAACATCCTTCCCCCCTTAGAAATATTCGTCCTCGAATGTTTACTCTTAGATATCTTGGAAAATTTTTGCCAGAGTCTCTTCCGTATACTAGACTAAAAACCACCCTTGTACGCAGCCAGATAACAGACTATATATGCCACACTTGGCCTCACACGGCTGTCTATTATAATTTCGGAAAGTCAAAAATAAGAGCTTACCTGATGACCTATTGGCCTGAATAGAGCGGTGCACAAGCTAAATCAATTCCGCACGATAGAATACAGGAAATTGAAATTTTTTCTAAGGGCTCGGCAGCCTCTCGAAGATAAGTACAGACGTCTTGGTACCGATCCGCAAGACTCTACTAAACCTGCTCATGACTCGTGAGACCTATGTTACCTAGAGCTCCGATACTAACTTGTCACAACCCAAAATCTCACCTGTCGTGATGGCGCCTATCGTAATACTAGGCAAGCCAAAAATCCCAATAAACCACCATTTCTTTTAAATTTGAAAACGAAATAACTAAATTCAGCGGAAGAAATCTCAAAATTTCAAATATATCACTCCCAAAATCCGGTGTCACTGAGTACATGAGCATCTAAAATGAATACAAAGTTTGACTGATAAACATCACTGTCTGAAGTATAAAACAGTACAATAACTAAATATGAAGGGAATCAAATCTGCGGTCGTCAAGCAGCTACCTTGATACTCTCCAGCAGAAATAACTCTGAATTCTAGCAGTCGTCGTATCCGGGAGCACCTGGATCTGCACATGAGGTGAAGAGTGTAGTATGAGTATAAGTAACTCAATAAGTAACAAGACTAACCTCTGGGCTGAAAGAAATAATGAGCTCCGCATGTACAGTCTAGTAAAAATAATGGTATAGAAATGTAGGCATGCTTTCAAGTTCAACAGTTAAACTCAGTACAAGTGAAATAGATCAATACTGCATGACATGAGGCATATGACATCTCAGTAGAGAGACCTCATGTAAATACTGATCACAAATTATCCGGTTACTCGGTACTGTTTATGGCCAATCCAGCCCAGGGGTGTTCCAACCCGTATATATAAGTACACATCGACTGACAGTCAGTCACCTAGTACCGTATAAGGCCAATCCAGCCCTGGGATAATTTATTCCCAAATATAAATAATACTGACAAAATCCATGTCCAGATAACTTATTACAATACAAATAAGTAAGGCAAGTCCATGCCCTGGGAAAATCCATCCCAAATATATATATAAGCAGTAAGTAAGGCAAGTCCATGCCCTGGGAAGTCCATCCCGAATATCGATGATCATCTACGCTCACTAGGGGTGTGTACAGACTCCGAAAGGGCTCCTTCAACCCAAGCGTAATACAAAGCCAATATGGCCTACTGCAGGCGGGCAGTCCCGATCCGTATAATAACAAAGCCTTTAAGGCCTGCTGCAGGCGGGCAGCCCCGATCCAGAACAATAATAATGTATAAAGCCATTCTGGCCTGCTGTAGGCGGGCAGCCCCGATCCATTTAATGATAATATATATAAAGCCATTATGGCCTGCTGCGGCGTGCAGCTCGATCCCATAAATATCCTCACAATGGACAAATATGACTGAGTGTGAAATGTATATTTTGAAACAATTAATTCAACAGCAATACGACCCAATGGGTCCCAAAATATCGACACGTAGCCTACACATGATCTGTAATAAAAGCCTCAGCTCAATTTCTCTAATATGTTCAGATAATAACATGATTCTTTAATCTTTACAACTGCACAGGATTTATTCAAGACACCATTTATATGGTGTACATCCACATACTCGTCACCTATCTTGAGTGTCACCTCCAAATAATTTATATCATACCAAATTCGGGGATTCAGACCCTTAGAACCAAGTTTAGAAGTGTTACTTACCTCGAACAAGCCAAATCCAATGTCGAGCAAGCTAAGCAATGCTCCAGAAATTCCATTCTGCGCGTATCAACTTCCAAATAGCTCGAATCTAGTCGCAACAATTTGACTCAGTCCACACAATTTATAAGAGTTAATTCCATATCAAAATGCTAATATTTTCCATAAAATCCGAAATTACGCCCCAAAAATCACCTGTGGGGCCCACGTCTTAAAATTTGACGAACTCATAAAATACGACAACACATCCAATTACAAGTTCAACCATACTAATTTCACTCAATTCCGACTCCAAATCGGTATTCAAACTTGAAAAATTCGTTTTGTGACATTATAGAAATTTCCTTCTATTTCTCTTGAAGATTCAATAATCTTACACCAAAAATGAAGATTAATTCATGGAATATAATCACAAGGGAGTTAAGAACACTTACCCCAAGTTGTGTGGAAAATTTCCTCACCAAAATCGCCCAACCCGAGCTCCAAAATCTGAAAATGGGTGAAAATGTTGAACCCTCGAATTTTAAGGTTCTGCCTAGTCGATTTCCGCATCTGAAGACAAGGGGTCGCACTTGCGACCCTCGCTTCTGCGGACAAATGGGCGCATTTGCGAGCCAGGATGCTTCTGCGGAGAGCCAAGTGTGGATGCGACTCCGCACCTGTGGATAAAATTCCGCACATGCGCTGCCCGACTTCCTCACCCTTTTCCGCTTCTGTGCCAACCCTTCGCACATGCTGCCTCGCAGATGCGGGCATATTCTTCGCACCTGCGAGCAATGCCTAGTTCCACACTTGGCCGCTTCTGCGACTGATTTCACGCACATGCGGCTTCGCACCTGCAATCAAAAGTTTCGCAAGTGCGATCACACTAGTAGGCAGTAGTTCCAGAAATGTTTCAAGTTGAATTTGATCCGTTAACTATCCGAAACTCACCCGAGCCACTCGGGACCCGGTCCAAATACACCAACAAGTCCTAAAACACACCACGGACCTACTCGAGGCCTCAAATTATATCAAACAACCTTAAAGATACGAACTACACACGGATTCAAGCCTAATAAATTTTGAAATTTTCAAATTCTACAACGACGCCGAAACCTATCAAATCACGTCCGATTGACCTCAAATTTTGCACACAAGTCACATTTCACATTACAGACCTATTCAAATTTTCAGAATCGGATTCCGACCCTAATATCAAAAAGTCAACCCCCTGTCAAACTTCTCAAAAATTTAACTTTCGGCATTTTAAGCCAAATTTCACTACATACTTTCAAATAATTTTCCGGACATGCTCCTAAGTCCAAAATCGCCATACAGAGCTATTGGAATCATCAAAACTCTATTCCGGGGTCGTTTACACATAAGTCGACATCCGGTCACTATTTTAACTTAAGCTTTAAACCTTGGAACTAAGTGTTCCAATTCATTCCAAAACCTCACTGGACCCGAACTAATTACCCCGACAAGTCACACAACAACTGTAATGTATAATTTGAGCAGTAAATGGGGAAGCGAGGTTGTAATACTCAAAACGACTGGCCGGGTCGTTACAATAAGCCCCGCAACAAGTAGCACATATCAAATACATGACCTAGAGGTAGTTTCCCCCTCACAAAGTGAAATATGAGACTTACCTCGCTCCGAAGTTGCATAACCGGCTCCAACGCCACTCAAACACCTCAAACCGATGCCCGTCTCTCCAAAACTAGTCAAACAATGTGCAAACCAATAAAAACGTACTCTAAT
Organism: Nicotiana tomentosiformis; assembly: GCF_000390325.3. Lineage (NCBI taxonomy): Eukaryota > Viridiplantae > Streptophyta > Magnoliopsida > Solanales > Solanaceae > Nicotiana > Nicotiana tomentosiformis. The sequence continues at coordinate 151,633,187 of NC_090813.1, forward strand.
ACTCATAATAAATCAATTCATAAAAATTCCCAACTTCACTTGAAAGTCAATAAAACCTACCCTCGGGCCCACATGCTCGGATTCCGAAACTTTTCGAAGATAAATTTACCCATAACACTACGAACTCAAATATATGATTTATTCCCAATTCCATGTCCAATTTCGTGATCAAAATCCAAAAATACCAAATTCTAGGTTTTCTACCAAAATCTCAAATTTCTACTAATTTCCATGTTTAAACCCATATATAAACCATGTATTTAACTCACAATATGTGGGAATTACTTACCTTTATATAGATGATGATAATCTTCCCTCCAAGAGCTCCAAAAATCACCCAACCAAATGAAAATGTGATAGAAATGGGCTAAGTCTCGGATTAAAAAAACCTCACTGCCCAGCGACCTTCGCACCTGCAGTCCATTAGCCGCTTTTGCGGCTCCACACCTGCGGAAAATCCATCGCAGGTGCGGCTTCAGCTCAACCCAATAGTCCTCGCTACTGCACCTCAAGTAGCGCATCTGTGCTTCCGCTTCTGCGGGCCTCAAACGCTTCTGTGCTCACGTCCATGACCGCTTTTGAGGTCCAGGCCTTTTGGCCAACCTCCGCTTCTGCCCTGCCCCACTTCGTAGGTGTTGTCCCGCTTCTACGATGAAATGACTGCATCTGCGATCCCAGCACTGCGCAACCAGGATCCGCTCATGCGCTTGCCTGGTCGCTTTTGCGGCGTCTCACCTGCGGCCCATTTTCCGCATGTGCGATTGCACCAGTATTCAGGCCCTTCAACAATACAACAAATCTCCAAAGTGATCCGCGACTAATCCGGAACACACCTGAGGCCCCCGGGACCCCGTCCAAACTTATCAACGAGTTTCATAACATAACACGGACTAACTCGGGGTCTCAAATCACACCAAACAACATCAAAATTGCGAATCGATGATCGAAACCTTTCTTTAAGCTTTCAGACTTTTAAACTTCGACGAACTCATCCGAATCATACCAAAACATTCTTGAATGATACCAAACTTTGCGTACAAGTCATAAATCACAATACGAACCTATTCCAAGGCTCGGAATCCCAAACGGACATCGATAACACTAAAATCCACCGCAAACCAAATTTAGGAAATTCTAAAACCTTCAAAATGCCAACTTTCTACAATACGCGCCGAAATGCTCCCGGGTGATCCGATACTCAACCTGAACATATGCCCAAGTCTGAAATCATCATACGAACCTATTGGGACCTTCAAATCCCGATTCCAAGGTCCTTTACTCAAAAGTCAAACCTTAATCAATTCTTCCAACTTAAAGCTTACGAAATTAGGATTTTCCTTCCTTTCTTACCGAACCTCATAACACCTTTCATCGATAATACCTTTAGGAATACCCAGTCATCAACCTAAAACTCCAAGTCTCGTCGTCGATTATCCGCATAAGACTTCTGATGGCTTTGAGCTGCTAATAGCATTTCGTGTATAAGCTTAATCTTCTCGATTGCCTGTTGTACCAACTCCGGTCCTACTAACTTAGTTTCCCCAACTTCGAACCATCCGATAGGTGACCTACACTTCCGTCCATAAAGAGCTTCGTATGGAGCCATCTGAATACTGGAATGATAGATATTAGTATACGCGAACTCAACAAGCGGCAGATGATCATCCTAGCTACGCTTCAAGTCTATCACACAAGCTCATAACATATCCTCAAGTGTCTTAATAGTACGCTCTGCCTGTCCGTCGTCTAGGGATGAAATGAAGTACTATGATTTACCTAAGTCCCCAATCCTTTTTGGAAGCACCTCCATAAATTAGTTGTAAACTGAGCACCTCTATCCGAGATAATAGATATAGGGACACCATGAAGTCGTACTATCTCCTTAATGTAAAGCCTTGCATAATCCTCTGCTGAATACGTAGTCCTAACAGGCAGAAAATGGGCTAATTTTGTGAGTTTATCAAGAATCACCCATATAGAATTGAACTTACACTGGGTACGAGATAAGACTATGATGAAATCCATATTAATTACTTCCCACTTCCAAGTCGGAATCTCTATAGCCTGCAATAATCCACCGGGTTTTTGATGCTCAATCTTAACCTGCTGGCAGTTAGGGCACTGAGCAACAAACTCCACTATATCCTTTTTCATTATGCCCCACCAATATATTTCCCTGATATCATGATACATCTTTGTTGCTCCTGGATGGACAGAATAACGAGAATAGTAAGTCTCTCACATAACCTGTTGGCGCAGCCTTGCAACATTAGGGACATATAATCATCCTCGATATCTGACGACCCCATCTTCTGTAATCTCAAATGGTGTCTTCTCCTTCTGAGGGGTCGTATCCCTATTATGAGCTAACACATGATCCTCTTGTTGGCGTTCTTTCACTTTAGTTACTAAAGAGGATGTTGTCGTGTCCTGAATAGTAACTCCAGTATCACCTGAGTCTAGTAATCAAACTCGAAGACTAGCTAGCTGATGAATCTCATGGGCTATCCCACTCTTCTCTGGCTGTAAATATGACAGGCTACCCATAGATCTACGGCTGAGGGCGTCGGCTACTACATTTTCCTTCCCCGGATGGTATAAAATATCAACGTCATAGTCTTTCAGTAGCTCCAACCATCTCCTTTGGCGTAAATTCAATTCCTTTTGCTTGACTATACTGAAGGCTCTTATGATCCGTATAGATATCAACATGAAGGCCATACAAATAGTGCCTCCACATCTTTAATGCATGAATCACTGCGGCTAACTCTAAATTATGGGTTGGGTAATTCTTCTAGTGCTTTATTGGTTGTCTAGAAGCATAAGCTACAACCTTACCGTGCTGTATCATTACATAACCCAATCCTATGCCCGAGGCGTCACAATAGATAGCATAACCACCGTTTCCCTCTGGGAGTGTTAGAACGGGTACTGAAGTTAATCTATCCTTCAATGCCTGAAAACTCCGCTCGCAAGCATCAGTCCATTGAAACTTAGCTCCCTTATGAGTCAACTTTGTCAATGGTGCTGAAAGAGAAGAAAATAGTACGAATCTCCTGTAACAACCTGCCAAACCGAGGAAGCTACTGTTACACCCTATATTTTCGTATGTAAAAATGCGTCGTAAGCAAACTAATGTAGGACAAAAAAATGAGATAATATTTAAAAGTATATAAAGTAAGTTAATCATGTTACCTCTGAGGTTACAAATATTGAAGATCATGAACAACAAGTATAAAGAGGGTTGGACAGTTCAGAAGCTAAAGCAATTAAATAAAACAATGTTTCATCGAAAGTCGACAAGTTGGGAATGTTATAACATGTACCTTTGGGGTGAGACTAGGGTGATTAACATGATAAAGAAATTATGTTATGATTTATATTAGTCGTATTACATCCGTGTGTTATGTTTTTAAGTCAAGCGAGTTGTGGAACAAAAGTCGATGAAAGTCATCACAAGTTACATTCATAAGTTTTACTGAAACTTTGGGTCAAATGTAACTGCAATTTTCTCCCAATATACTTAGAGTTATGGTGTGTTCCACACATCAAATTAAAGATCTATGAGTCTATTTTCCAACGCATTAAACCATTTGTCAATACGACATCGGAGTAGAGAGATATGTGCATTTTTGCGATACTGCGCAAGCTGCTAGGTGACAAGTAGGTGTGTCACCTACTTGCTTAAATGAAAGCCCAAAAATGGGCCATTTCGGGTCGTCCAAAGAGGCCTTTTAAGGGCCTATTTTCTTCATATATTAGACTTAAAATAGAGCATAATAACCAGACATAAGCTCTGCAAAGAATCCTCCCAAAAATTTCCCACAAACCCTAATTGATTTTCTCTCCCTTTCAAGTTCCAATTGGAGGTAAAACTTAGAGTTTGAAGAACCAAGATAGGAGCTGAGTTATCCAACAAATAAGGTGAGTTTACTGCTCTCTTTCATCCATTTTTTCTTCTGTAAATTCATGGTAAGTCGTTCTATACTTGTAAGAACTCACGGGATGGTGATCGGAAGCCGTGAGTTCGAGTTATTCACTTGTAGCGGACTGTTTTGTGGACTGTTTTGTGTTGCTGTTGGGCTGCGTGTTTTATTACTATTTTGTGGAGTTTTGGAGGAGGAAGGGGGTTTATAAACACCATATAAATGTAGGGTGGTTGGCTGGTCATTCGTCATAACATTTTCGGGTCGTTTGACACTACTACGGTGGTCGTTTTGTGTACGAAGAGATTGGGGTGTGTTGGGCTGTTTTGTAGTATTTGATGGTGTATATAGGGCTGGAAAATGATGTATATATGTTGTTATTGTTCTGTCCTTGTATTGTTGGTGTTATCTTGAAGTTGGAGGAAGGGCATATTATAGGGGAGATGCTGCCCGTTTTAATACAAAATAGGTTTGTCGTTCGTTGTGCGATAGTTGTACCTTTCGTAACTTAACGATAGTATTATTATCATTCTTGTAGATTAAGGTGCGAAGAGGTGAGTTCAACTTGGTGATTGAAAAGATTGTGATAAGGTATGTTAAGGCTAAGCCTTCCTTCATTTTGGCATGATCTCGTAGCTACATGTGTTAGTAATGAGACAAAAAGAGAAGTTCATATTCATGAATTTATTCACACTATTCTAGTCTCATAAGTTACAATATTATTCCTTATCGAGACTCTATATTCAATTTTAGTATTGTCTTCTTTCAGTCAAGAGAGCAGCAAGCCTATATATACAGTATTACAGTATTTTCATTACCATCGAGCTATAATCGATGGGCAGGCCCCTATTGGGCAACTTCTGATCAGATGGAAAGTTATATACCGAGCCTACTGTGGCCGAGCGCCTATGAGCGAGCCCAGCATGGTCGAGATACATAGCCTAGTATGGCCGAGCGCCTATAAGCGAGCCTACTATGGCAGAGCAGTTATATATACCGAGCCTTATAAGGCCGTACAATTATTTTACTTACTATATTGAAGGAGTTGAGTCAGTATCAGCAGGTAAGTATATCTCCAGATCATCTTTGACTCCCAGTTAATTTCAGTTATCATATTATCAGTTCAGTTTCAGATTTCAGTTATTTTATTGCCTTACATACTCGGTACATTATTTCGTACTGACGTCCCTTTTTTGGGGGCGCTGCATTTCATGCGTGCAGGTTCAGACAGACAGACGGGTAGACCTCCTCAGTAGGTGTTTTCCGAGTTCCGCCTGATCGGTAAGCTCCACGTCTTTCGGAGTTGCCAGGACTAGAGTTTTGTGTACATCTTATGTATATCTGTATATATGTTATGGGTAGGTCGGGGCCCTGTTCCGATCACAGTACATCTATCAGTAGAGGCTTGTAGGCATATCCTGTTGGTTAGTGCAGTATGTTGGGTTTGTATAAATTGGTGGTTTGTCAGCTGTAGTAGCTATGACGGCCTTGTCGGCCTAGCTTTATATTGATATTTAGTTAGTGCTAGTTTCCATTCAGTTTTATATTTTGCTTCGCAAATTGTCTTGCAAGGTGGCCCCATGGCCAAAGTATGACATTATGTGTTCAGAGTCCCTTAGTCGCAATTTGGTACGCCAGGTTAGGTGAGGCACGGGGTGCTTGTCTCGCTCCTAGGTTCGGGGCGTGACAGCTACGAACCTTCGTCGGTGTCGTGGGTCTAGGCCAAGTCTTCACTGCTGCAATCTTTTGGGTATCAACCCGGATACCCTCACCTGAAATAATATGCCCAAGGAAAGCAACAGAATTCAACTAGAATTCACATTTAGTGAGTTTTTCGTACAACTTCTCTTTTTGTAGAACTCTGAGTACCGTACGCAAATGATCTGCATTTAAGCCTCTGAACGAGAGTAAACCAATATATCATCGATAAATACAATCACGAACAGATCTAGAAAGGGTCTGAACACACGGTTCATCGAGTCCATGAATACTGCTGGGGAATTGGTCAAACCGAATGACATAACACAAAACTCAAAGTGCCTGTATCTGGTCCTGAATGTTGTCTTCGAAATATCTTTCTCCTTAATCCTTACCTGATGGTACCCAGACCTCAAGTCTATCTTCGAGAAACACTTGGCACACCCTGCAACTGATCAAATAAATCATCAATCCTCAGGAGCGGGTACTTATTCTTGATCGTCACCTTATTCAACTACCTATAATCAATACACATTCGCAAGGAGCCATCTTTCTTCTTCACAAATAACACATGTGCTCCCCATGGTGATGTACTATGTTTAATAAAGCCTTTTTCAAGCAAATCCCTTAGTTGTTCTTTCAACTCTCTCAGCTCTGTAGGTCCCATTCTATAAGGAGGAATAGATATCCGCTGAGTATCTGGTAATATGTCAATAGCAAACTCAATCTCTCGCTCTGGCAGAAAACCTGGAAGCTCATCAAGAAAAACATCGAAAAACGCATTAACCACAGGGATAGACTGAAACGGTTGGTGACTCTACTTTCACATCCTGAACCCGAACTAAGTGATAAATATAGCCCTTTCTAATCATCTTCCCTACCTTGAGATAGGAAATAAACCTACCTCTCGGCGATGTTGTATTACCTTTCCACTCCAAAACAGGCTCCCGTGGAAATTGGAACCGAACCATCTTAGATCTACAATCAACGTTAGCATAACAAGAAGCCAACCAATACATACCCACTATAACATCAAATTCTACCATATCTAACTCAATCAGGTCTGCTACTCTAGAATGACTATGAACTACTACTATACAGTCTCTATAAACCCGTCTAGCTATCACTGGATCCCCAACAGGTGTGTACACCTCCAAAGGTTTAATCAACTCAGGTTCTATCCCAAACTTACTAGCAACCAACAGAGTGACATACGATAAGGTGGCACCTGGATCAATCAATGCATATACATCATATGAGGAGACTGATAATATACCTGTAACAACATCAGGTGACGACTCCTGATCCTGTCGACCTGCTAATGCATAAATGCGGTTCTGAGGACCGCTCGAGCTAGATGCTAAACCTCTGCCTCTACCATGACCCATTAGTGCTTGTGAACCTTTCCCACAGGGGCGTACTAATGATGACGAACTACCTACAGATCCCGCTGGCTGAACTTTGCTTGCACCACCTCTCGTCGGACAATCTCTCATAACGTGTCCTGGATAACAACAAGTATAACAAACACCCAACCCCATAAGGCACTACCCGGCATGCTGCTTACCACACTGAGCACATCATGGCAAGGGCGGCCACATCTAACTTGACTCACCCCTATACTAAGAACTAGAGGCCCTAAATATGTGGAATGATTAAATCTCCTATCGGCAAATTGAGGGGGTGCGCTAGACGATGGCTGGGCTGGATACCTCGGGTATTGTTTTCTCTGACCACCTCGAAACTCACCAGAAGGACCCGAAGATCTCGCTCTCTTACTCTGGCCTTGATCAAGCTCATGATCGGCCCTCTGCTTTTGCTTACGCTCCTCTACACCCTGAGCGTATGCATGAATATGAGAAATATCAATGCCTGGCTAAAGTGAAACCGACATACAGTCGTTAAGCAGGTGCGGCTCCAACCCCATCACGAACTGGTGAACCCGATCCTCCCATCTTAGCTACAATAGTGGGAGCATACCTAGCCAAACAATAATAATGAAGGTTGTACTCCTGAACACTCATATTACCCTACCGAAGGGTCAAGAACCTATCAACTCTGGCCCATCTAAGCTCTGGTGGAAGATAATAAAGAAGAAAAGCCTCTATTAACTCATGCCATACCTCTAGAGGAGCATCCTCGCCTCTGGACAACTCCCAAGACTCGTACCAATTAATTGCAACATCCTGAAGTCTATAGGAAGCTAGCTCAACTGACTCAGTCATAGTGGCCTTCATCACCCTTAAAGTCCTCTACATCCTATCGATAAATACCTGAGGTTCCTCATTTGGATATGCTCCAGTGAATACCGGAGGGTCCAAATTAGTGAAATCACGAACCCTCGCACTGATAGCCCTGTTTGCATGACCAATACCTACCTCCTAACGCCGAGATTGTGCGGCTACTAATCAAGTCAATAGCTGAATAACATCTCTCATCTCTTGCCCCGATGCATCTGGCTGAGGAGCTGGGTGTACAAGGGCAGGCGCTGGATCTGGTGCCCCTCGGAGCTCCTTTGGAAGGGGCGGGTTATGTGAAGTCTAAGATGAAATCTCACTATGAGACTCTCCCCGAGCCCTGGTAACTCGTGGCACTTGACCAGTAGTCTCATCCACGGATTTGCCCTTCTGGGCGGCTGTAGCCTTCGTAGGCATCGCTGAAAACATAACACGTTGTTAGGAACATGAATTCTTATATCGCACGATCTAAGATAAGAAGGGACGATAACATCCTATATGTCCTGTAGCCTCTTATTTATAAATGTGGTATACAACACACTCATAAACAAGACTCTACTAGACACGGTCTGTAGACAACCCTAGGACAGAACTGCTCTGATACCACTTCTGTCACGACCCAAACTGATGGGCCATGACGAGTGCCCGAGCCTATGATAGGGCGAGCCGACAAGGCCACATACTATCCGACTATATATGACTATCTAGAGACCTCTAATAGAGTGTACAACTGTATAAAGGACGAGATTGGGCCCCATCATACCCATATATGTGTACAAACATATCGTACCAAAACCCAAAAGCAACCCCGGATCAAATGGAGCTTACCAACTCTCGCTGAACAAGGATCCTAAGAAGGGGGACCGTCAGGCTGTCTACCTGCACCTGCGGGCATGAAATGCAGGCCCCAGAAAATAGGGGCATCAGTACGAATAATGTACCGAGTATGTAAGGCATGAAAATCAGTACATAGGAGACATAAAAGAAATATGGAGTAAAGGAATCCACCTGTAAGTCTAAATAACTTTGTGAACCCTAAAATATTTATAATGTCATGCATGTGCATATGAATGTCATATCATGCATATATAACATCATCAAGCCTCTGAGGGCATCCCATCATATCATCTCGGCCTCAGTGGGCGAAATCACCAACGTATACCAACTGATTAGGTGGTGGTATGTATATAACGCCGTGTATTGATTGGTATGGCAGGGCTCTATCCCGACCTTTATGATACTTATGTACTCTTAGAGGCTTGTAGATAGATGTCATGTATACAGATACTTGTATGGACTTGTCGGCCTATATTTTGAGTATACGAATGATCATGTTGGCCTTATAGGCCCGTATGTCACATGTATAAATTTCTATATCAGGTTGGGTCTTTCTATGCCGAGTATTCTCTCATGTTTATTCTAGTTATATCATGACAGCCTTTCCGGCTCATTTACCTATGATAGTATGACACAAAAGATACGTTACGTTGGTACTCGGTTGAGTAAGGCACTGGGTGCCCGTCGCAGCCTGCGGTTTGGGTCGTGACAGAAGTGGTATCAGAGCAGTTCTGTCCTAGGGAGTCTACAAGCCGTGTCTAGTAGAGTCTTGTTTATGGGTGTGTTGTGCACCACACTTATAAGCAGGAGGCTACAGGGCATTTAGGATTGTCACTCTTTCTTCTTACTCTAGATCGTGTGGTAGAGCTCACTTGTAAGAATTCAGACTCTTAAATTCTAGTTTATTAGTGATAAGACGATACCTACAACCAAAAGAAAGTTGGTAAGAGATTGCATGTGGCTGTGGAAGAGCTAAGTCAGAGGAATTCGATTCTGCATGATGATTATGATGAGTAAATGTAAGGTCTCCAATAGATCATGTGTGTACTAAGACGTGTGAGCTTCTGGAAAAAGAGCCCTAAGGCATGAATATATCCACCCATATGGTAAGAAGCAACGAGAGATTCAGAAGGTAGATACAAGTTTCAACAAGTAAAAGAAGCAAGGCGAAGAAGAGTACGAGGCACCCAGTTAAGGAAGATTATTAGTATTTACAATTCAGGTAGAGAAATATAAGACTTTGAGTTACCTTCAACAATAACAGATGTATGTACAATCGGCCACACCTATCTCAGTTATGCCCTATGGGGGCTAACAGATATGGTTTAAGAGGTGGACGGGATATCAGGATTCAGCTGGGGTTAGAGTAACCCAAAATGGTGGATGGATTGTTTGCGTTAGTTGACATTCCCGAAGGATATTGAAAATGTGCTAATAGATCTCCTTATGAGGGACCCAGATGGTGCACTCTAAAATAATGCAGCTAGATATGAGTACTACAAAGATAGGCACTGGAAGCCTGGAATGGATAAATATTATCTTAGTGTGGCTCCCGTCCCTAGTAGAGAGAGAATGTTAGGCAACCCGAAAAGCCAGTAGATGGATCAAAAGGGAGCTAAAAGCAAAAGAATATCTTGTTGAAATTTTCAGAATAAAGTGATAGACAGAAATGTTAGCAGGGAAATAAGAAGAGAGTTATGAATCATTATAAGTAAGATGTGATACATGGATGACAACGGTAGATAAAAAAAATGACAGTATTATAGAGTCTATAGTCAAGAGAAGGAAAGACGAGAGGTGACGGGCCTTGAGAAAACAGAAGAGTATAGGCCATAAAGTCATATCCTCATTTCGAGAAATAAGTTCGTGACTCTAGCATAATTACCAGAAGGAAAAGTTAGACCCCAGAGTAATACAAATCAGTATGGGCTGGTGAACAAGATAAACTAAAAATGAATTAGGGATTGAGTGATTTGATAATAGTCTGCATCATAAGAATTTCAGAGATTGTATTCCGGCGATAATAGAATGGACGACAGAAGAATACCCTTTAAAGGTCATTCAGGAAAACGCTTCCCTAAAGCAAGCAATGTGAGCAAAGTTAAGCTTAAGGGACTATGTATGCCAATTACACTAAGTGTCACCCTCGTGAGTAAGGAATATCGTTATCCTTGGTATAGAAGGATTACCGCAATGCGAGTAAGGGTCATCGATTGTGTGAAAAGACGCCAAAGATGAAGAGGTAAAACATCTATAGGTAGATCGTCGTAGCTCTAAATCTTAGTACTCCCCTAAAGTGGGGAATATGGAGTGATGTGGCATTATGTCAGAATTAAGTGGTTCTAGTAACTATAGAATGGTAAAGGAAGAATGCTATAAAAATGAGAAAGGGATGAGATTTCACTTATTCAGATCCTACATATATGCTACAATTCCAGAACATTATATAAAAATGACATCGAGGAGAGGAAGTAAGGGTTCTTGCCCGAGATGTTAGTAATAAATAAGGAGCCAGTACGAGAGGTAAGTTAAGACAAAGGACATATCCCAAGAAAGATTACACAGAATATTAATATGAGAATGGGTCAACGAGTAGTTAGTAGTTGATTCAGGAAGAGCCTAGTTATGGCTAGACAAGAGGTTGCAGAAAAATTAGCAGATCGTGCAAGATAAACATAAGAAAACCCAATATAGTAAATTCAGCCTCGCAGTTATGACATTGTAATATTTGAGATATATTCAGATAGGAGTTGAGGAAGCTAAAGGTACTATATGAGTGTTGCGGAAATAAAAGAGAATGCCACTAGGAAGACAGTCAAAACTTCAGTTCATAAGCAACCATACGAGAACATGAGTGTGGAAGTAAATAACTAAGGATAATTATAGGTGAGTACAAACATCAAGAATTCCATCGGGTAAATAATGTAATAAGCTCGCAGCTTTACAAGAGTCCAAGGGTCTTACCTAGGTACTACAACGAAAGACTAGCTGAGGAAATAAGGAATGAGGCATCAACCTAAGCACAATGACCTAAAGAGGAAATGGTCTTGTAATAACAGTCTCAAAACAACAATGTATGCACTCCATACGAAAGTGGCAGCTATCGTGGCTAATGAACAGGAAGAACAAAAAAAATCAAAAGGTGATATTCAAGATCATATGAGTTGTATGGAATTCCAATATATGTGGGCACTAAGATAAGCCAAATATTCGTGTAACAAGTGGCAAAACGACCAGGAAAAGTAATTGCTTACATTTAAAGAAGGATGAGAAGGAACGAAAGGAATTATTCGATCAATGATCCTGAGTTAGTTACGTTATGAACGCACTTAAGATTTCAGATTATTATTCATGCAGCGTATATGTTGACAATCATACAGCCGTAAAAGACTCCTGTATAAGTTAAAAGAAAGAATTGAGTCCAGGTCATAGACAAAGGATTGAATTGTTAGAAGATTGTATTATGGATATTTCATAGTGCCCATGAACGGCTAAAGTAATAACTAATACCATGAGCCGCAGATCGGAAGATAGCTTAAGCCTACATATAGGCTGATCAGAGGGAAGAGGAAACTAAAAGAATTACATCAACTAAGTAAATTAGGTGTCTGATTATTGGACCCAGAAAATTATAGAAGTCATGATTGAGATCATTGCAGAATCACTCTTAATATCAGAGGTACAAGAGAGATAGTACAACAACCATATTCTATAACGGCTCTACGAGAAAGCCAGTTAGAAGAGTACTAGCCTCATAAGAAGTCAGTATGAAGCTCCCACCAGATTGTGTATGCACCAAAGGTACAAGAATTATAATAGAGCTTCAAGTTGTGGATGTGAATTAAATTATACCTATGTGGAAGGGAGGTCATGAAAGTGATAGAATATGTGATGCGAGATTTTACGGTACGTAATGTAAAGGTGAACAACCTATACTCACATGCAGAAAGTTGCGTATAGTCCATACTTCGAATAGAAGACTAGAAGCATGGGGATTCAGTATCCAGGAATGATAGCAACATCGTCAGTGGCATATCTTCCAGCCTATGATTTCTAGGTATCGAAAGGTCTAGTTAAAAGAGTAAAGAAGAGTTAGAGACGATGTGATGTCTCGCTTGATGTTCCAAAATGACATAAGGAAATCTATGGTGCAAGCAAGTTGAAGGAATGTTGCGAATAATATAAATAGATATGTGTAGGTCGCAAGCTAAAGTATGGTAAAGCGACAAGCTTTTAGGAAGACAGGAGTAAGGATAAGAAAGTGCGAGTGAGAAGGTGACGAAAATGGATAAGTCCTCAGGATTAAGTCCATGAAAACAAGAAAAGCTAATGGTTTCTCTAAGTTATACAAAGCTCAATATAGCTTGAATAAACTCAAAGAAGTCTAAGACTAATAGCATTTAGAAGAGATGGAATGTTGCCCTGATAGTAGAATTAGGGTGTAATTGTGATAAATAAAGGATGATGTTTGGGCCTTCGATTGAGTTATGATTTGAAGAAAACAAAAGGGGGGGGGGGGATTTCATGAGTTGTACGGGATTAGAATAACCCCCATAGGATGAATCACTTTAGGATGCAATGAAATACGATTATGGAAGCATGGTATCGACCCTAGGTGGATCAGTCTAATCATTTCAGATGTTCCCGATGAGACGTGAGCCCTAGCAGCAGTGTTATATAAGAGGTCAAGTTATCGGTATTAAGGTGAATCAACAATGGATAGATAAAAGTTACAAAGTATGAGATAAGATTAGACCATCATCTTAAGATGAACAATGATGAAAAAGCATTAAAGGACTTAGATTTACGCATATAGGATAAGCAATGAGAGTAACATGGATTTTGGTAGCAGACCTCAGTAACGATAAATCGAAGTAAGAGTTATGGTATAATATGACCTACCTAGATGAAGTAAAGTCATACGGATGGATAAACGGATCTATGAAATAAGGTTAACATATTCATAAGTTCAACAAAGTGCCAAGCGACGAACTTCAGTATACCCATAGACGCCCAGAGGGACAACTTGTCATATTTCTGTATATGTTTACAAAGTGAGGCCTATAGATTGGCTAAAAGTTGGAGGGAAAAGGAGAAAAGAATCGCATAGGCGCACTTACAAGGTCAGAGTCGTACAAGCTGCATGACAGAAGGTAAAAACAGTTACGAGATTGGAAGGATTCCGACCACAAGTCATGGTGTGAGAAAGAGGCCTAAAAGGGGAATGCCTTGGCCTTTAGATTTATTCACAGAACAGTTGCCTAGATGGCAAGGAGAGTACTAAAGTATTCGGAAGACATAGGTTATGAAAATGATAAGTGCATCAGTCAACATTCGAGGACGAATGTTCCAAAGGGAGGGAATGATGTTACACTCCATGTTTTTATACGTGAAAGTACGCCATAAGTAAATTGATGAAAGTTAGGAAATAAGATGTTATATCCCTCATTTTCGTACGTTAAAGTTTCATCGTAAGTTAATCGACGTAAGTTCGGGAATAAGATTATTTTGGGATTATAAGTATTAACTATTTCAAAACAAGTGATAAGTAAATTCGTAAAGGTTAGAGGGTAAACGAATCAAAGAAAATGAGTTTCGTTGAAGGTTGTCATTTTAAGATAAAATACGGTCCAAGCTATAATACTCCATATTTATGCACTAGTGCCATACAAGGTACCACATGACCATGATAGTAAGATGTATAAAGTGTGTTAAAAGTGAGTAGTATTTTAAGTGATTTGAGATAATTATTAATTATGTGGATATTTGGTTAATTATGAATTTTTGGTGGAAGATTAACAATGTAATTAAGGAATTATGGATAAAACCTAAAGGGCCCTAACGTGGCAGCCAAGAGTCTTAGTTAAATATGACTCTTAAGTTCATAATGTAAGGTGGCATGCTTAGAGGGATTATGGGCCAAGTCATCTTACAAAGTGGGCCCACACTTATAATAAAAAAAATATCCCTAATTCATTTAAGGGGGATGGAGGAAGGCTTCAACAAAATAAAGAATGAAATCTTCAACAAAATTAACGGATGAAGCTCAACAATTCGTATGAAACTGCAGCAGCGTGAAATCATGATTCTGAGGGAGTACGGTACAATCTTTCTCAATAATATCATACGAATTTTTTCCTACTTCGATCCGCCGTTACGTATTTTTGCAAAAGACATGTGTTAGAGAGATTGTCAAGAAAATTGGTTTAGGTATGTTAAGGATATCCCTTCTTTCCTTTTGGCATGATCCATACGTTACAAACGAAACGAGCAAATGCACAACTTTCACAAATGACTCTATTCATAGAAGTATTAGAAATGCCTACATTCTTAATTCCACATGTGTCCTATTATTCTATCATCTGTTCATGGGTATAAGAAAATACGTAAGTTGATAAAGTTTACTTCATGACATTAATCAAAGGCATGATGGTCTTATGACGTTTGAGAGATTTTATTGACGTACTTCTCATGCATTGCATTCATTTATACATTTACATTGACCCATGACCAGATGACATTATATACGCATATATTTATGTATATATAAGTATATGGGATATGGGAAAAGGATACGACGTTATATACGCATATATTTATGTATATATAAGTATATGAGATATGAGAAAAGGATACGACTTTATATACGCATATATTTATGTATATATAAGTATATGGGATATGGGAAAAGGATACGACTTTATATACGCATATATTTATGTATATATAAGTATATGGGATATGGGAAAAGGATACGATATTATATACATACCACCACCTGATCAGCTGGTATACGTTGATGATTTGCCCACAATGGCCGAGATGATATGATGGGATGCCCTCAGAGGCTTGATGATATTATGTACGCATATACCTATGCATGGTATGACATTTATACGCATATGCATGGCATTGTAAATATTAATGATTCACAGAGTTATTCAGACTTATATGTTGAGTCTTTTATTCCATGTTTCTCTCATGTCTATTGTTTACTGATTTTCATTCCTTACATACTCGGTACATTATTTGTACTGACGTTTATTTTGCCTGGGAACACTGCGTTTCATGTCCGCAGGTCCCGATAGACAGGTTGAGAGTCCTCTAAATAGGCTATCAGCTCAGCGGAAGGTGTAGGTGCGCTCCATTTACTCCGGAGTTACTTATTTGGTCTGTATGATTAGGACATGTATTGATTGGTATGGCGCGTCTCTGTCCCGACCTTTATGATACTTATGTACTCTTAGAGGCTTGTAGATAGATTTCATGTATACAGATACTTGTATGGCCTTGTCGGCCTATGTTTTGAGTTTACAAATAATCATGTTGGCCTTATAGGTCCGTATGTCACATGTACAAGTTTCTATCATTCTATGTTGAGTATTCTCTCATGTTTATTCTAGTTATCTCATGGAAGCCTTTCCGGATTATTTACCTATGATAGTATGGCACAAAAGATACGTTATATTGGTACTCGGTTGAGTAAGATACGGGGTACCCGTTGCAGCCCATAGGTTTGGATCATGACAAAGAGTACCTTGGCCATGAATGAAATTCTACCCTTAGACTCTTATCTATTGACATTTATTAATCCATCGGGGTTTAGTGTTTAATGAAAAAAAGGACTTCATTGTAAATTACTTTACCATCTATGACTCCACACTAGTTTTCATATTCTAGATTGTTATTGATTGTTATAATTTGTCTTGGGCCTATACTAGTTTTATTCATTCATAATTATATACATTGAGTAGCATATCTAATGACCTTATTTTCTTTCTTGAACATGTATTTTAATTGGGCCTGCCGAGTTCTCAAAGAACTCAGGCCCAAGTTCCATACCCGCGCTTTTGTTTTTAGAGTCTGAAGCTGCTGTTGTTCGTCCTCATTACCTGCTGGGCCTGCTTTCCTTTAAGCCCAAACCAGAGTCCATTCCTCTCCTCTACTTCTTTATTAAAGTTTACTGTTATTTCCCACATGTATATAATACTTACAATATTTGATTGAATGCTTTTACATATGTTTTTGAATTAAGAGAACAATCTAGGCAAGCCCTATAAAATATAGGATTAAAAGTAGTATTAGACTTAGTAGTAGATAGTTCTAGTTTGATAATCATTTATGCTATAAATCTCTTAGTCTTTACTAACAATTTTTATGAAGCTTTTTGAAGCCAAAACAGCCTTAACAAAAAACCAGAAACGGAATCTGAAAATTGGTCTTCTAAAATCGAGCTTTTCTACAAAGAAAACAAACAAATGCTACTGCCTAGCCAGAGCTTCTAATGATTTCTTCAAAGATAAAATATGAGATTTGAGAACTAATCTCTAAGGTATACCTAATGACTATCTCTTTAAACAAGCTTTACTTTACAAAGATTATACAAATAGTCACATCATTTTTAAAGACAAGTGTTTTTAAAACATAGCCTTGTTTCTTTATACATACTTCAAAACTCTTTTCAATCATATAGATACTAATATTTTCTTAAAGGTTTTTATAAATACCCTCTTTTCAAAATTATATATGCTACTTTTTTCAAGTAATAGGCTTTGCTAGATATACAATATGCTATACTTTTAGCACCAATTAATCAACGTATGGATAACTAATCCTTTAAACCTAGTCTAAGTCCTATGAAGCTACCCCGAGTAGATTTTAAGGCAACACCTTCCCCTTATAAGAACAAGAACAGTTATCCAACATCTCACTGGTTAGCAGACTAATAGAGAAATGATCTTAGTAATTGAATAGGAACCCTAGTATAGCTTTAAATATTAAGTGGCGACTCTCTTTTACCATTAACAGGGAAACCACTAGTTGAATCTTGTTTTGACTCGTGCAAAATAGGATGAAACAAAATGGCGACACTACTGGGGATTGACACTTGGGTTATGACGTTAGCAGACTTAGACTAAACCTGGAATCCAGGATTGTTTGTACACTGCTTTAACAATGTTTAATTTGCAATTGTATGCTTACCTTCCTTACTTGCTCGTTATTTACTTATATGTTTATTTAAAAATGTCATTGCTAAAATCACTATCTGTTACCGTATCACGATCCCAAATTTTTCTCCGTAGGATGTCGTAATGGCACCTAATCTCTAAGACTAGGTAACCTAACATTCATGCAAAAATAACTGAAGTAATGATTAAAGTCTCAATAACTCAACAACTAATATAAAGGAACTCCGCAACTCAGTATATACAACATCCCAAAACCCGACGAATACAAGTCACAAGCTCTATAAGATGGTACTGAACATCCCTATATATCAGTATCTATAAAAGGATGAGGAAATAAAATAGTCTAGATAGATGAGAACTTTGAGGCCTGCAGACGCGGCAGGTATACCTTGAAGTCTCCGAACTCAGCTCGCCTCACTGGTGCCTGGACTGGTACGAGGTACCTGGATCTGCATAAAATGATGTGCAGAAGCATAGCATGAGTACACCACAATGGTACCCAGTAAGTGCCAAACTTAACCTCGGTAGAGTAGTGACAAGGTCAGGTCAAGGCCCTACTGGCATAAATAAGAAACATAACGAGTAATTAATAGTGTAATAATAAATAATAATGGAAATGAAACAAGTACGAAATATACCAAGTTTAACTACACTGAACTAAGATAAATAATGCATCACGGAAGAAAACAAGGGATGTTATTCTAAGGAAACGAAACAACCAAACACGAGTGAAGTAATAGAGAAGTATCAATAAGAGTCACTACCGACGTGCCACCTCGTAGTCTCGAATCACAAAACAATTCACAATTTTTCCTTATATACCGCGGGAGCCTTGCATTTAGTTTTGAAAATTATTTTTTCCGAAATAACATCCCGCGTTTTATCTCATCGCATGCGTTTCAACCCCAAAACCTTGTACCACCGCATGCGTATCAATATCACAACATATCAGAAATCGCACCTCAAGTGCCCAATATCACAACTTGTCAAAGAAATCAGCAATAACGGTGTTTCCACAATAAATAGCCCATGGCTCAACTACAATGTACACAAGAGTCTCAACAATAGTTACCGGAAGTGAATAACAAAACAAGAATAGTATTTCACAACTTAACACTTTTTTTCAATGTAAATCACGACCTTTATAACTCAATACCAATTTTAACAACAAGATATTTCAAGAATAATAACTTCAAGTAAAGAACTCAACGGCTAAAATAATGAATATGGAATAAAGGAAACAAGAACTTCGACTAAACATGTAGAGCAATTAACAAGTAAGAGATAAGACAAGTAGAGCATGAGAAAATAAACTAATGATGATGAATATAACATGTTAAGATACTTCATTTAAGGCATGAAAGGAATCTACATAGCTAAAACCGGTAAATTTCCACATTTAGCCCGTGAACACACTCGTCACCTTGTGTACACGGCTTCCACACATCACAATTATCACAAAATAACATCAATCCTAAGGAGTAATTCCCCCACACAAAGTTAGGCAAGACAGTTACCTCAAAACACGCTAAATCAATCCACTAGTAAGCCTTTCCCTCGATTATCCAACTCTGAACGGATCGAATCTAGCCAAAACAACTTCAACAACAACAACATACCCAGTATTATCCCACACCGTGGGGTCAGAGGAGGGTATTATGTACGTAGACCTTACCCCTACCTTGTGAGGATAGAGAGGTTGTTTCCAATAGACCTCGGCTCAAGAAAGCATACACACTATATTAATGAAAATATAGACAAGAAGGGATAGTACCAAAAAGCCATATAAAAGAAAAATAAAACAACAAAACGGTAAGGTGATCAACAATGAAAGAAAACAACGGTTAGTCATAAAAACCTACTACCAACAGAAAGCGAGACTGCGTGCCAATACTACTGTTATGAACACTCTAGACTACCTACTATACTACCTTAATCCTCAAACTCCATACCTTCCTATCAAGGGTCGTGTCCTCGGTCAGCTCAAGCTGCACCATGTCTTGCCTAATCACCTCTCCCCACCTCTTATTTGGCCTAACTCTACCTCTCCGTAGGCCTTCCAATGTCAACTTTTCACACCTCCTCACCGGGGCGTCTACGCTCCTCCTCCTCACATGACCAAACCACCTATGTCGCGCTTCCCGCATCTTGTACTCAATAGGGGCCACACCCACCTTGTCGCGAATAACCTCATTTCTGATCCTATCTAACCTGGTGTGTCTGCACATCCATCTCAACATCATCGTCTATGCTACCTTCATCTTCTGGACATGAGCGATCTTGACTGGCCAATACTCAGCCCCATACAACATCGTTGGTCTGACCACCACTATGTAGAACTTACGCTTAAGTTTCGGTGGCATCTTCTCGTCATATAAAACACCTGAAGCAAGTCTCTATTTCATCCATCCCGCCTCAATATGATGGGTGACATCTTCATCAATCTCCCTATCCCCCCTGAATAATAGACCCAAGGTACTTAATACTCCCTCTCCTAGAGATGACCTGTGAGTCCAACCTCACCTCCCCTTCCCCTCCTTGAGTCTCTCCACTGAACTTACACTCTAAGTATTCTGTCTTGGTCCTGCTCAACTTGAAACCTTTAGATTACAGGGTCTGTCTCCTTACATCGTATGCCTTTTCTAAGTCGATGAACACCATATGCAAGTCCTTTTGTCTCTCCCTATACTGCTCCATCAATCTCCTAACAAAGTGGATGGCTTCTGTAGTTGATCTCTCCGGCATAAACCCGAACTGGTTCTCGAAAATAGACACACTCCTCCTCGCCCTTAGCTCTACCACTCTTTCCCAGACTTTCATAGTATGGCTAAGCAGCTTGATACCCCCGATAGTTATTGCAATTTAGGGTATCACCCTTGTTCTTATATACAGGAACCATCGTGCTCCACCTCCATAAATATATGACTTCATACCATAAACATAAACTATAGGAAACTATTTCGAACAATAAAGTCACGATCTTTACAAAGAAATAAAAAGTCAACTCAAAAAGTCTAGTCCGGTCCGCGTCTCGGAACTCAGACAAAATTACTAAATTCGAACACCCATTCGACAACAAGTCCAACCATACAAGAATTATTCAAGTCCGAACTCAAATCACCTTTCAAAATCCCAAAATATAGTCTAGGAAGGCCAGTCGCACCTGTACGTTCGCTTCTGCGCACCATTGACCGCACCTACGGTCCCAGCTGGACAAGGCCAAACTTGCTTCTATGGCTGGAAGGATGCTTCTGCGGTTCCGCACCTGCGGCCCAAAGTGCGCAGGTGCGATTCCACCAGACACAGCCCAACTTCAGCAATCACACAAGTCCAAATTTGATCCGGATTAAATCTGAATCACACCCGGGGCTTCCGGGACCCCGTCCGAATATACCAACAAGTTCCAAAACATATAACGGACCTACTCGAGGTAAAATATCACATCAAATAACATGGATTCTACGAATCGCAACCCAATTCAAGCCTATGAAACTATGAAATTCTGAATTCCAAAAACTAATGTTGATTCATACCAAAACAACTTCAATTGACTTCAAACTTTGCACATAAGTCATAAATGACATCACAGACCTCTTCCAACTTCAATAATCGCAATCCGACTCAGATATCAATAAAGTCAACTCCCGGTCAAACTTTTCAACCTTCGAAACCTTCAAATTTCTACTTTACGCCAATTCATGCCAAAATGACCTACGGACCTCCAAATCAACAATCGGAAATGCTCCTAAGTCTAACATCACCATATGGAGCTATTGGAGCTGCCAAAACTTCATTACGGAGTCGTCTATACAAAAGTCAAACCACAGTCAACTCTTTCAACTTAAACCTCCAACTTAGGGACTATATGACCCATTTCACTCAGAAACTCACCCGAAACCAAAACCAAACACCTCGGCAAGTCACATAACTACAATGTAACACAGTGGAGGAAATAAATAGAGGATTGGGGCTAAAATACTCAAAACAATCGGCCGGGTCGTTACATCCTCCCCCTCTTAAAACACATGTTCATCCTCGAACGAGTATAGAGACATACCTGAAGTAGTGAAAAGGTGAGGATAATGGCTACGCATATCATGCTCGGTCCTCCAAGTCACCTCCTCGATTGGTTGACCCCTCTACTGTACCTTGACTGAAGCAATGTTCTTCGACTTCAACTTTCAAACCTGCCTGTCCAAAATGGCCACCGACTCCTCTACATAAGACAAATCCTTATCCAACTAGATTGAGCTGAAGTCTAACACATGAGACGGAACACCGTGATACTTTTGGAGTATAGAAACATGAAATACTGGATGAACTGCATCTGGACTAGGTGGTAGTGCAAGCTTGTAGGCCACCTCTTTAATCATCTCAAGAATCTCAAAAGGTCCGATATACCTAGGGCTAAACTTGCTCTTCTTCCTGAACCTCATAACACCCTTCATGGGCAAAACCCGGAGCAAGACCAGCTCCCCAACCATGAATACAACATCGAGAACCTTCCGATCCGCATAACTATTCTGTCTAGCTTGGGCTGTACGAAGTCGATCTTGAATCTATTTAACCTTTTCTAAAGCATCCTGAAGCAAGTTAATACCCTATTGCCTAGTGTTACATCTCGTGTTTTCATACATTAGAGTTTTGTCTTTAGTTAATTGACGTACACTCGGGGATTTTATGCTATTTAGGCTATTTATAACAAGCAATAAGTAAGTGCCGTGAAAGATAAAGGGTCAACAAATCAAAAAAATTGAGTTTCGTTGAAGGTTGTTGGTTTGGGATAAAATACGGTACGAGCCCTAATATCCGGTATTTATGGACTAGTGTCATACAAGGTACTACATAACCATGATAGTAAGGTGTACAAGGTATGTTAAAAGTGAGTAGTATTTTAAGTAAGTTGAGATAATTCTTAATTATGTGGGTAATTGGTTAATTATTGGGTAATGGAATATCATACAGATTTTTCCTACTCCGGGTATGTTAAGGCTAAGCCCTTCCTTCATTTTGGCATGATCTCGTAACTACATGTATTTAATAACGAGGCATAAAGAGAAGTTCATACTCCCGAATTTATATACATTATCCTAGTCTCATAAGTTATAGTATTTTCCCTTATTGGGACTTCATATTTAATTGAGTATTGTCTTCTTCCAGTCAAGAGAGCAGAGGGTCTAAATATATATAGTATTACAGTATTTTTCCCACTATCAAGCTATAATCTGTGGGCAGGCCCCTATTAGGCAACCTCTGATCTGATTGTAAGTTATATACCGAGCCTACTATGGCCGAGCGCCTATGAGCGAGCCCAGAATGGCCGAGATACAGAGCCTAGTATGGCCGAGCGCCTATGAGCGAGCCTACAATGGCATAACTGTTACACATTCCGAGCCTTATAGGGCCGGACATTTATTTTACTTACTATATTGAGAGAGTTGAGTCAGTATCAGCAAGTAAGTATATCTCCAGATCATCTTTGACTCCCAGTTACTTTCAGTTATTATATTATCAGTTCAATTTCAGCTTTCACTTATTTTATTGCCTCGCATACTCGGTACATTATTTCGTACTGACGTCCCTTTTTCTAGGAACGCTGCATTTCATGCGTGCAGGTTCAGACTGACTGACGGGTAGACCTCCTCAGTAGGTATTGCCCGAGTTCAACTTTATCGGTAAGCTCCATCGGAGTTACCGGGTCTAGAAATTTTGTGTACATCTTGTATATATATGTATATAGGTTATGGGTAGGTCGGGGCCCTGTTCCGATCACAGTGCATCCATCAATAGAGTCTTGTAGACATATCCTGTCAGTTAGTGCAGTATGTTGGGCTTGTAGGCCTTGTATGTATATTTTGTTGGTTTGTCAGCTATAGTATTTATGACGGCCTTGCCGGTCCATCTTTATATTGACGTTTAGTCAGCGTTAGTTTCCCTTCAGTTTTATATTTTACTTCACAAATTGTGTTGCAATATGGCCCATGACCAAAGTATGACATTATATTTTCAAAGTCCCTTAGTCCCAAGTTAGTACGCAAGGATAGGTGAGGTATCGGGTGCAGGTCTCGCTCCCATATTCGGGGCGTGACAAAAGTGGTATCAGTGCAGTTTTGTCCTAGGTGACTTACAAGTCGTGTCTAGTAGGGCCTTGTTTATATATGTGTGGTGCACCACATTATATAAGTAGGGGACTACAGGGAATTTAGGATTTGGTTCCCCTTCTTTCAAATCTAAATCGTGTTGTAGAACTGAGTTATAGAAAATTTGAGTTACACATACGTGTTAGCATTTGCATGCACAAATGACAGTGACTAGGAAGGCTACGGCCAGCCAGAGGAGAGATACAGTAGTAGATGAGGGGACTAGCAGGGAACCCCCAATAGATGAGGCCCAATCTGAGGCCTAGGGAGTGATAACAACACGATAGGGGTCCAAGAATTATTAAAGAAAATCAAAAAACGTGCGGAAGCTAAAAAAAAATAAAGAAACAAAAAAACAACAGAAAATTAAAGATAGATTGAATTCAAGAAGTCTATTCTTAAAGTTGAATCCTAACAACAATAATTAGCTAACAAAGAACTAATCGCCTTTGGTAGAGAATTAAAAATAAGAGATAGATTGTGAAACCCGACCCTTTAGAATAACAAGAACAACAATAAGCCTAAACTTATCACCTTTCTTGAATACCTAGAAGTGATCTAAGATTTCAAAAGAGTTTAATCTTACCACCATAAGTTGAGTCTTGAAGGTTGAAGAATAAATCCAAGAGTAGCCACACACAAGAGTGCAAGAAAATTCTCACAATTTTTATTGATAATAGTCTATGTCTAAAAGGAAAGAAGACACCCCTTTATATAAGGAGGGGGTCACGAAATTCTACCTAAAAATTAAGGAAATAAAGTCCTAAACTTCTTTGGACAACAAGTCCAACTATCATAGGAAAAGGTAAAACTCTAGGAAATAAGAACTAAGTCAATCTTGGAGAGTAATTCCAATAATCTTAGGAAAATAAAAAAAAAAGGCCTTATCTACCTAGGAAAGCATCAAATATGTCCTAACAAACTAGAAAACAAAATAAGGAACTTTGACTCCTTCTCCAATGTCTTGGCCGCCCCTCCTTGAGCTGACTTGGGCGCCAAGTTAGCTCCTTTGTAGGTTGATTTAGGTGCCTAATTTAGACCCTCCTTGGCTGGTGCTTGGACCCCAATCTACCACCTCTTGGACTTGGACTTGGACCATGAAATGACTGTAGCACTTAGCTAAGTCCTCTCCATAATTCTTGAGCTCTTCTTCCACCATTAGCGCCTTCTTGATCTCCCATTGAAGCCCAACAACCTTGTCTTGCTTCTCCTTAGCTTGAGACCTTGTGAATGGCTTTTTTGGTGCTTATAAAGCTTTATCCTTGTCCGTGGAGCTATCATTCCCCTCCTCTTGAAAAGAATTCGTCCTCGAATTTGAACCTACATCAAATAAGGATAAGTCAACAACATTAAAAGTAGCACTTACTTGAAACTCACCTGGAAGGTCCAATTTGTAAGCATTATCTCCAATCCTTTCAAGTACTTTAAATGGCCCATCTCCTCTAGGGTGCAATTTTGTCTTCCTTTTTGAAGAAAATCTCTCCTTCCTCATATGAACCCAAACCAAATCACCAAGCTCAAAGATAACTGGTTTTTGACCTTTATTTCTTTGTAAAGTTGTTTGCTCATTCTTCCTCTCAATTGCAAGTCTCGTATGCTCATGAATAGTCTTCATCAAATCAGCTTTCTTTTTTCCATCAAGACTAACCATCTCATTAGTAGGCAAAGGCAATAAGTCAAGGGGCGTAAGGGGGTTAAAGCCATAAACAACTTCAAAAGGAGAATAACCAGTAGATGAATGAAAGTTCGATTGTAAGCAAATTCTACCATAGGCAAGTGATCCTCCCAAGAAGTTAATTTTCCTTTTAGAACAGCCCTTAACATATTTCCTAAGGTTCTATTTACTACCTCAGTTTGTCCATCAGTTTGTGGATGACAAGAAGTAGAAAATAACAATTTTGTTCCCAATTTTCCCCAAAGCACACGCCAAAAGTGGCTTAGAAACTTAGCATCCCTATCACTAATAATAGTTCGAGGTATACCATGCAATTTAACAACTTCTCTAACAAATAAATCAACAACATGAGAAGCATCATTAGTCTTTAAACAAGGAATAAAGCGAGCCATTTTTGAGAACCTATCTACCACAACAAAGATGCTATCCTTACCATACCTTGTTCTAGGAAATCCTAAGAAATATCAATCCAAGGTGAAATAGGCATAGGTAATGGCGTGTATAAACCATATGGCAACACTTTAGATTTAGCTTGTTTGCATTCAAGACATTGAGCACAAAATCTTTCTACATCTTTTCTCATATTAGGCCAAAAGAAATTTTCAGCAAGGATGTCAAGTATTTTAGGCACACCAAAGTATCCCATAAGCCCCCCACAATGTGCTTCCCTCACAAAAACTTCTCGCAAAGAACAATTAGGGACACAAAGCTTATTCTCTTTAAAAAGAAACCTATCTTTCAGATTATACTTCTCAAAAGGCCCATTAAACATGCCGAAAATGCTACATCAAAATCAGAATCATCAACATATAAATCTTTAATATGATCAAATCCCATCAATTTAGAAATAAGAGTAGAAACAAGAGCGTACCTTCTTGAAAGCGCATCAGCAACTATATTGTCTTTACCTTGCTTGTAGTTAATCACATAAGGAAATGTCTCAATGAATTCAACCCATTTGGCATGTCTTCTACTCAATTTACCTTGGCTTTTCATGTATCTTAAAGACTCATGGTCAGTTTTTATCACAAACTCCTTTGGCCACAAATAATGCTACCATGTAGCAAGAGCCCTTACCAAGGCATATAATTCTTTATCATAAGTAGAATAATTCAATGCAGCCCCATTCAACTTCTCACTAAAATAAGCGATTGGTTTAGAATCTTGCATTAAAACAGCCCCAATACCTCTACCAGATGCATCATATTCAATTTCAAAGGACTTATTAAAATCAGGTAATTGTAACAAAGGAGCAGAACATAATTTATCCTTCAAAATATTAAATGCATGCTCTTGTTCTTTTCCCCAATTAAAGACCATATCCTTCTTAATGACCACAGTTAAAGGTGCAGCAATTGAACTAAAACCTCTAACAAATCTCCTATAAAAGCTAGCAAGTCCATAAAAACTTCTAACTTCAGTAATGCTCTTAGGTGTAGGCCAATATTTAATCGTCTTGATTTTATCTTCATCTACCTCTACACCTCTAGAACTCACAATAAAACCCAAGAAAACTACCTTATCTACACAAAAGTGCACTTGGATAAATTTGCATATAATTGTTGCTCCCTAAGCACATTACAAACTTGTTTCAAATGTTCGACATGCTCTTCTAAAGATTTAGAAAAGATCAGAATATCATCAAAATAAACGACTACAAATTTTCCATGAAAATCCTTAAAGATATGGTTCATTAACCTCATGAATGTACTAGGTGCATTAGTTAACCCAAACGGCATCACTAACCATTCATACAATCCATATTTAGTTTTAAAGGCAGTTTTTCACTCATCTCCAGGATTCATTCTAATTTGGTGATATCCACTCTTCAAATCAATTTTAGAGAATATTTGAGAACCATGCAATTGGTCAAGCATATCATCTAAACGGAGAATAGGATGGCGATACTTTACCGTTATTCTATTAATGGCGTGGCAGTCCACGCACATCCTCCAAGTGCCATCTTTCTTTGGCACCAAAAGCACGGGCACAGAACAGGGACTCATGCTTTCTCTTACAAATCCCTTATCAAGTAGCTCCTCTACTTGTCTTTGCAATTCTTTTGTTTCTTCGGGATTGCTCCTAAAAGCAAGCCTATTAGGAATTTGTGATCCCGGCATAAAATCAATTTGATGCTCTATTCCTCTAAAAGGTGGTAAACCTTTAGGAAGGTCCTCAGGAAAAAACATCTTCAAAATCCTGCAAAAGATTAGAAATAACACTAGGCAAAGAGGATGTTAGTGAATCATTATTAAGCAGAATTTCCTTATAAGTGAGCAAGATAATAGGCAGCCCTTCTTTTTTTACAATTAAACACTCTTTGGCTTTTGCAAGGCTCACTTTTTTTTTCAATCTTAGCCTCTTTCCTCTCACCAATGCTTTCTTCTTCTTCTTTTCACTCTTTCCCACCTTTTCCTTTCTCTCTTTGCTGCCCTCTCTCTCCTCACACCTCACTTCATATTTTCCCTCTTTGTCTTTCCTTTCAGTCTCTCGTTTTGATCCCTCCCCATGTTTTCCCATTGATTCTTTCATCTTTTTTTTATCCTCGTATACTTGGGAAGGAGTTAAAGGTGCAAGAATGTACTTCTTGCCATTATGCTCAAGAGAGTATCTATTTTTCCTCCCATCGTGAAAAGCACTCCTATCATACTGCCACGGGCGCCCCCAACAAGAGATGACAAGCTTGCATGGGTACTATATCACATAGAACTTCGTCAGCGTACCTTCCAATCTTGAAGGAGACCATGCATTGCTTATTCACCTTGACCTCTCCACTATCATTGAACCATTGCAACCTATAAGGTCTAGGGTGCTTCGTCCATTCCAACCCTAACTTTTCCACCAAATATGCACTCACAACATTAGCACAACTCCCATTATCAATTATCATAGAACAAATTTTATCTTTAATCTCACACCGAGTATGGAATATGTTTTCCCTTTGTTCTTCATTAGAGTGACCCAAATTAATATGCATAAGCCTCCTAACCAAAAAATTCACCCCACTATCAATGTACTCCATCTCTTCTCCTTCTTCACTCTCTACAAAGTTTTCTTCTTGTTCTTCACTTGGTTCACCTTTTTCACTCTCATATCCCCCATCCTCTTTGATTAGAATGTTTCTTCTACTTGGGCATTCATAAGCCTTATGCCCTCTCCCTTGACACTTAGAGATATTGAATAGAAGAAGTAGAAGTAGAAGTTTTAGGTGTAAAAGGCTTACCCCCATCCTTGGATTCCAATTTGCTCCTGCCCTTGTCTTCATGAAATTTAAGAGTAGGTGTCTCCTCAGATTTCGGCCATTGCTTCTTTGGAATAGTAGTTGGTCGGCTTCTCCATGAGCTAGATTGTTGTCTCCTTTTGTTTTGTCCTTCTACCTTTACAGCTAATTCAACTAACTCATCTAAAGTTACATATTGTTATAATTCGACTACATCAGCTATTTCCCTATTTAAACCATTCAAAAACCTAGCCATTGTAGCCTTCTCTTCCTCCATACAATTAGCTTGGATCATAGCCATATCCATAGCCTTAAAGTACTCATCTACAGACATGGACCCTTGCCTCAAAGTTTGAAGACGTTGTTGTAGATCTCTTTGAAAGTGTGATGGCACAAACCTCTTCCTCATTACCCTCTTCATCTCAGCCCACGTAGCAACGAGTGCTTGTCCTTCTCGCAATCTGTCCCTAGAAAGCTTTTTCCACCAGATTGCTGCATAGTCAGAAAACTCAACAACAGCAAGTTTAACTTTCTTACCCTCAGAATAGTTGTGGCAGTCAAAGATGGCTTCAACTTTTCTCTCCCAATCAAGGTACAAGTCTGGATCCCTTGTTCCCTTGAAAGTTGGCATCTTCATCTTTATACTACTTATATTATCATCTTCTAGTCTTCCTCTTTGTCCCCTCCTATCTCTTCCTAACCTATCAAAATCAATATCATTATTAATATCATCGATAGGGTTTTCTTGATTTACAATGGGAGCAGGGGATACATTTCTCCTAGCTTGGGGTCTAGCGTTATTTCCCCTCCTAAGTTCAGCTATTGTAATATTTTGCTCAGCAATGGTGTCCCTTATCTCTTGGAATTGTAAATTCCACCTTTCAAATTGTTGGTGCATAGCTTGCAATATGACTCAACTCTACGCACGATCTAGATTCAGGAAGAAAGTAACAACCCTAGATGTCACGTAGCCTCCTGATTATAAATGTGGCGCGCTACACATCCATAATCAAAACTCTACTAGACACGGCTCATAGACAACCCCTAGGACAGACTTGCTCTGATACCAAGTTTGTCACGACCCAACTGGAGGGTCATGACTAGCACCCGGGCCATACTTGCCGAGCACCAACGTACATTTTATCTAACCTTCCTTATTATCTTTAAGGGCCGACAAGATCAATATAAATGGTAGACATGGATCATGAACATCCAACAATGAAAGATAATGTCATGAACATACATAACATGGGACGACAAGACTGTCAAGAAACTATATATAAGGTACGAGCTACCATGAGTCGACACCTGTCTATGAGCCTCTAAAAGAACATAAGTGCTACAACATTGCCGGAACAGGGCCCCGACATACCCATAAGGTCTATAACAAAAATGCATACCAAGACCACGGCAAGTCCGGAGAAGGGATCTCGCCAATAACCGCTGAACTGGACAGCCTACTGTGGTGGGGGAGCTACGTCTACCTGTCTATCAGGACCTGCAGCACGACATGCATCGTCCACAAATAAAAAGGACGTCAGTACGAATAAAGTACTGAGTATGTGAGGCAAGAAAGCATAAGTAAGAACAGTAATGTAAACATGGATAGAGAATATACAACCTGTGACATCTGGGTACCTCTGAGGGCTACTGACATGAAATACATGATACATACATATATATACATAAACTTTTAAAAGATACGCCTTTGTGGGCATCACCATCATCATATCGTACCCGGCCATAATAGGCTCGGTAAAACGTACCCGGCCATCATAGGGCTCGGTAGAATCGTACCCGGCCACGTGGAGCTCGGTAAAACCCAACTGATCAGTGGTTGCACAATAGGTGCCATACCCGGCCAACTATAGCGCGGCTCGGTAGAGTAAAATAGATACATATATATGATGCATGCTGGACTCATTGGAATCACATTTTGAACCTTTCGGAGTGACGTAAGGTCGGTATCCTTCGTACACGTTATTAGGATTAACTCTTCATCAAGAATCTTATAAGAATCAGGAACTACCAACAACATTGATAATATAAGAATAAGAGAAGTAACATCAATATCAATCGTTTCATAAGAAGGGCAGCAATGTAAGTACTGCTAGCTTCTAAGAGTAGAGTATCTTTGGGAGCTCGTTCATTACATTATGTACAATTGGAGTCGTGCAAAAGAATGAAGGGATAGCCTCACATACCTTGTATATACTGCCCAACCTCAAGCTATACAAATGTCACGACTCCTTAGTCTACAATAAGAGAAATGACACTATCATTATCGTTTAAGCGTCGTAACTATTATGTATCGACCACAACCTATTTTACGATGAAACGGACAGCACCTCCCCTATTTATATGACTTCCCACAAGTCAATACAATCACCAAACAGCCCAAACAACATCATTAATAATCATATTGAGCCTCCAAAACAGTCCACCAACCAACAACATTACTACCAAGCCTTTCGATATATATTTCACAAGTTCTAGCTTCAACGACTTAGCTGCAACTTGGATAATCTTAAATATATATAGAGTAAGAGGTTCCTTACCTTTAAACAGAAAGAACAACTCCAATTTGACCTTAATTTTCCACGAAATATCCCTTCAATTCTGCCACAAGAACAAGGAAGCGAAACTAGCAATTAATTCGGGTTTTTCGGCACTAGAATTACTTTAGAAGACTTGAAATCACCTAGGGTTGATATTAAAAACTTGAAGGTGTATTTACAGGACATAAAACACTTAAAACAACCTCCCACACGAGCTGGAACAACACAAAAATCAGCAACAACAAGAAGAACAAGAAACTTACTAGCACCACGGGATTCCCGACATTTGATTTGTGTTGTTTGCCCTTTGTTTGGGTCTTGGATCATGAGAGAACCTTGAGAGAATGTTTTTAGGGTTATAAGGTCTGAATATACTGAAAAATAATGACTTAAAACGGGGTTGAGTTATCTTATATATGTCCAAATGTCTTAAACCGCCTTTGTGGGCCCCATAGAGAGCAGCTTGGCGCACTCTCGCGAAAATGCGAATATCTCTCTATTCTGAGATCGTATCGACGAACGGTTTAATGCGTTGGAAACTAGACTCATAGATCTTCAATTTGATAGGTAGATCACCCCATAATTCCAAGCACATTGGGAGAAAAATGCAATAACATTTGACCTAAAGTTTAAGTAAAATTATAAACCTAAGTTGCGACAACTTTTATCAACTTTTGTTTCATAACTCGCTTGACTTCAAGACTTATGATACGGATATTATATGATTTAAATACATTAAAACATTACCTCTTGGGACAATTAATCACCTCTAGTGTTATCCGAAAATACGGGTTACAACATCCTTGATTCGTTTAACTTCAAATACTTGTTAACCACTCTTATACACCCTTGTATCGTTTAAGACCAATAGGATTAACTTATTATCATCTCAAAGATAATCTCTTCTTGGATTTACGTCGACTACCTTACGGCGTGATCTATGATATGCGAATTTGGGTTGTAACATCCTCTCCCCCTTAGGAACATTCGTCCTCGAATGTAAGGGTTTATGGGGGTGTCTAACTCATCGTGGATTCCGACGGAGATTTCCGGCTGAGTTTCCCTTATAAAATGGACACTAGCCAAACTTGCAAGCAGTTAAACCCAACCTATGGCCATACAAGACTATACAAAGCATTATGGATATGTACATTATCTGCATATCACCATTTTGTATTAAAAAAAGAGTATTCACAAGCTATTGCTTACCTCATAGAGCCGTTTCACCTTATAATGCGTCCTTCTTTCCCCCGACATCCTCGTTATCTTCACTCTGGAATAGGTAAGGGTATTTAGACTTCATCTCCTTTTCTGCTTCCCATGTCATTTCTTCTATATTCTTGTTCCTCCATAATACTTTCACGGAAGCTACATCCTTTGTTCTCAGCTTGCGGACTTGTCGATCTAATATAGCCACTGGCACTTCATCATATGATAGATCCTTTGTAACTTGTACATCTTTGATAGGGACGACCCGAGAAGGGTCTCCAATACATTTCCTCAACATAGATACATGGAATACCGGGTGGACAAATTCCAATTCAGATGGCAATTCTAACTCGTAAGCAACCTGTCCAATTCGTCGAAGAATTTTGTACGGCCCAATATACCGCGGACTCAACTTACCCTTCTTCCCAAAACGCATAACACCCTTCATCGGCGAGATCTTCAGGAAAACCCAATCACCAACCTCAAATTCCAGATCACGACGTCGGACGTCGGAATAAGACTTTTGCCTGCTTTGTGCCGTCCTCAGTCGCTCTTGTATCACTTTCACCTTCTCAATGGCTTGGTGAATCAAATCTGGCCCATATAATTCTGTCTCACCGACTTCGAACCATCCAACTGGTGATCTACATCTCCTCCCGTACAGTGCCTCATACGGGGCCATTTTAATACTAGAATGATAGCTATTATTGTAGGCAAATTCTATAAGTGCCAAATGGTCATCCCAATTCCCCTTGAAATCTAGAACACATGCTCGTAGCATATCTTCAAGCATCTGGATAGTACGTTCAGCCTGTCCGTCAGTCTGCGGATGGAATGCAGTGCTGAGATTTACTTGTGTGCCTAAACCCTTCTGAAAAGACCTCCAAAAGTTAGCCGTAAATTGAGCTCCTCGGTCTGATATAATAGATACCGGCACACCATGAAGCCTAACAATCTCCTTGATATACAACTTCGCATAATCTTCAGCCGTGTAAGTTGTCTTAATTGGTAGAAAATAGGCAGATTTTGTAAGTCGATCAACTATCACCCAGATGGAGTCAAACTTATACTAGTCACAACCCTTAATGATAAGAATATGGAGTTAGAAAAAGAAAGAAAAGTGAATGACCAAACCTAGGAAGAATAGGAATTGGTTAGTAGAAATGGAAAAGGAAAGAATTTTAGGAAACCCCAAACCCACAAGAATAAGGGAAGGAGTTTCCTTAATCTTCAAGAACAAGGATCCCCTCTTCTTGTTTCCTTTCTTGAATTGGAAACTAACTAATAATTGAATTCTAAAGTAATAATGACTAATAACACTTTTTTTTTTTTTTTTTTTTTTTGCTCAAGAACCTCCCAAGATTATCAAGATTAAAATCTTGATTAGCCTATGCTCTGATACCACTTGATAACAAAATGATAGGGGGTCCAAGAATTATTAAAGAAAATCAAGAAACGTGCGGAAGCTAAAAGAAAATAAAGAAATAAAAAAACAACGGAAAATTAAAGATAGATTGAATTCAAGAAAGAGTTTCTTGAATTCAAGAAGTCTATTCTTGAAGTTGAATCCTAACAACAACAATTAGCTAACAAATAACTAATCGCCTTTGGTAGAGAATTAAAAACAAGAGATAGATTGTGAAACCCGACCCTTTAGAATAACAAGAACAACAATAAGCCTAAACTTATCACCTTTCTTGAATACCTAGAAGTGATCTAAGATTTCAAAAGAGTTTAATCTTACCACCTTAAGTTGAGTCTTGAAGGTTGAAGAATAAATCCAAGAGTAGCCACACACAAGAGTGCAAGAAAATTCTCACAATTTTTATTGATAATAGTCTATGTCTAAAAGGAAAGAAGACACCCCTTCATATAGGGAGAGGGTTACGGAAATTCTACCTAAAAATTAAGAAAATAAAGTCCTAAACTACTTTGGACAACAAGTCCAACTATCATAGTAAAAGGTAAAACTCTAGGAAATAAAAACTAAGTCAATCTTGGAGAGTAATTCCAATAATCTTAGAAAAATAAAAAACAAAGCCTTATCTACCTAGGAAAGCATCAAATATGTCCTAACAAACTAGAAAACAAAATAAGGAACTTTGACTCCTTCTCCTATGTCTTGGCCGCCCCTCCTTGAGCTGACTTGGGCGCCAAGTTAGCTCCTTTGTAGGTTGATTTAGGTGCCTAATTTAGACCCTCCTTGGCTGGTTCTTGGACCCTAATCTACCACCTCTTGGACTTGGACTTGGACCATGAAATGAGTGTAGCACTTAGCTAAGTCTTCTCCATAATTCTTGAGCTCTTTTTCCATCCTTAGCGCCTTCTTGATCTCCCATTGAAGCCCAACAACCTTGTCTTGCTTCTCCTTAGCTTGAGACCTTGTGAATGGCTTTTTTGGTGCTTCTAAAGCTTTATCCTTGTCCGTGGAGCTATCAGGGAGAGACCCCTACTCAGCCATTACCGACTCCTCCACCACCTGAGGAGATTCCTAGGGAGACCACTAATCCAGTTCCCCCTCCGCTTCCATCACATTAGGACTTGAGCAGTGCGGTGCATTTGTTGACACAGTTGGTAGCTACCCAGCAATAGGCTAGGGCATCCGCTAGTGCAGGATCTTCTGAGGGGTCAGGGAGTTCAAGGGTCCGAGAGTTTATTGCTTTGAGTCCCCCAGAGTTCACGGGGACAGATCAGAGGGAGGACCCACAGGATTTCATAGATCAGCTTCATAGGATCTTTTAGGTGATGCATGCCACGGAGAAAGAGGCAATTGAGTTAGCACCTTTTCGACTCTGAGATATAGCCATCCTTTGGTACGAGGGATGGGAAAGGTCCAGGGGACGTGATGCACCTCCAACTATTTGGGAGAATTTTTTGGATGCCTTCCTTGACCAGTACTTACCGCGGGAGATCCGACAGGTTCGAGTCGATTAGTTTCTAGCCCTCAAGCAGGGCAATATGAGTGTTCGAGAGTATAGTCTCCGTTTTGACTCATTGGCCAGATATGCACCATTCATAGTTGCTACTATGCGGGACAGGATTTACAGGTTTATAGCAGGGTTGGCCCCAGAGTTGACCGAGGCATGTGCTACCGCTGCATTACAGGATAGTATGGATATCTCCCAGATTCGGGCATTCGCCCAGAACATAGAAAGGGGTAGGCGTCGTCAGCAGGGTACAGAGAGGATTGAGTCAGGACAGCGTAAGAGGAAGAGATCTGCCAGGTCTCAGGGTAGTTATAGGCCCTAGTACTTCGAACGGCCACCTAGGACTCCGTCACCTCAGTTACAGGGTTACAGGTATGACCGCTATACTCAGTCAGGACCAGGTGAGAGCTCACGGGCGTCGGGTTTGCAGCGACAGTGAGGTTCGGGGCAGACATAGTCATTTCTGCCGCGGTGTGACATCTGTGGTAGAGGACACTTGGGCCAATGCCGAGCCGGTTCCGATGCTTGTTATAAATGTGGACGTCCGGGGCATATGATGCGAGATTGCCCAAATAGAGATTCTGGAGTATGGCACAACCAGTGAATTCAGCAACAAGATCATCTATGTCCGTGCATCCTTCAAGGTGCGAGTCTCAGTCTTCGGTTGGTACAGGTCGAGGCAGAGGTAAAGGTTTCAGTTCAGGTAGTAACCAGAATCGTAGCTATGCTTTAGCTGGTCGACAGGACCAGGAGTCTTCACCAGACGTTGTGACAGGTATGTTGACCATTTGCTGTCACGATGATTATGCCTTGATAGACCCAGGATCTACTTTATCGTGTATTACCCCATTGGTCGCAGGGAAGTTTGGTATAGTACCTGAAATACTAAGTGATCCTTTTGCGGTATCTACACCGGTCGGAGAATCGATTATTGCTAGACGGGTTTACCGAGGTTGTACGGTGATAATTTATGGTCGTCAGACCTCAACCGACCGGTTGAGCTAGAGATGTTAGATTTTGATGCTATAATAAGCATGGACTGGCTGGCAGCTTGCTATGCCACAGATGATTGTCGAGTAAAGACATCCAGATTTCATTTTCCGGGTGAGCCAGTCCTTGAATGGGTAGGTAATACAGCGACACCCAGAGGCAGGTTTATTTCCTATCTGAAGGCGAGGAAAATGATCGCAAAAGGGTGCATTTATCATATTGTGTGAGTTAGAGATACAGATGCTGAGATACCTACACTTCAATCTATTTCAGTAGTCAAAGAGTACGCAGATGTATTTCCAGACGAACTTCCAGGTATTCCTCCAAAGCAAAAGATTGATTTTGGCATCGATTTGCTTCTGGGAACTCAACCAATATCCATCCCTCCATATAGAATGGCACCCGCCAAATTGAAGGATTGAAGGAGCAGTTAAAAGATTTACTGGAGAAAGGTTTCATCAGGCCCAGTACCTCACCTTGGGGTGCACCGGTACTGTTTGTAAAGAAGAAAAACGGCTCGCTGAGGATATGTATAGATTATAGGCAGCTGAACAAGGTAACTATTAAGGTAACTATCCACTTCCAAGGATAGATGACTTGTTTGATCAGTTGCAGGGAGCTAGATACTTTTCAAAGATAGATTTGAGGTCGGGGTGCCACCAACTTAGAGTTCGGGAGAAAGATATTCCCAAGACAGCCTTCAGGACCGATATGGCCACTTCGAGTTCCTTGTCATGTCCTTCGGGTTGACAAATGCACCTACCGTATTCATGGACTTGATGAATAGCCTATTCAGTCCATTTTTAGATCTGTTCGTGATAGTTTTTATTGATTATATTCTGGTTTATTCACGTTCAAAGGATGAGCATGCAGACCACATGCGAGCGGTACTCCAAACCTTCCGTGATAGTAAATTATATGCTAAGTTTTCTAAATGTGAGTTCTGGTTGAAGTCTATAGCATTCTTGGGGCACATTGTATCCGATGAAGGTATAAAGGTAGACACTCAGAAGATTGAGGCTGTGAAATCCTTGCCTAGACCTACCACTCCAACAGAGGTTCGTAGCTTTCTAGGCTTAGCAGGATACTACCAGAGGTTCGTAGAGGGTTTTTCTTCCCTTTCGGCACCATTGACGAAGTTGACGCAGTGGACAAAGGCTTGCGAGCAGAGTTTCCAAGAGCTTAAGAAGAGGTTGACCTCAGCGCCAAATCTAACACTTCTAGAGGGTCCAGATGGTTATGCCATGTATTGTGATGCCTCAGGTGTCGTGTTAGGATATGTACTGATGCAACATGGGAAGGTAATTGCGTATGCTTCAAGGCAGTTAAGGAAGAACGAGCCGAATTATCCGACCCACGACCTCGAGTTAGCTGTGGTTGTTCATGCAATTAAGATATGGCAACATTGTTTATATGGTGTTCATGTTGATGTATTCACAGATCATAAAAGCCTGCAATATATCTTCAATCAAAAAGAGTTGAATTTGCGACAGAGGCGATGGCTTGAGTTATTGAAAGCTAATGTTGTAGCTTGAGTTATTGAAAACATTTTTTTTTTTGGTTTTGTTTTGCTCAAGAACCTCCCAAGATTATCAAGATTTAAATCTTGATTAGTCTATGCTCTGATACCACTTGATAACAACACGATAGGGGTCCAAGAATTACTAAATAAAATCAAGAAACGTGCGGAAGCTAAAAGAAAATAAAGAAACAAAAAAACAACAGAAAATTAAAGATAGATTGAATTCAAGAAAGAGTTTCTTGAATTCAAGAAGTCTATTCTTGAAGTTGAATCCTAACAACAATAATTAGCTAACAAAGAACTAATCGCCTTTGGTAGAGAATTAAAAACAAGAGATAGATTGTGAAACCCGACCCTTTAGAATAACAAGAACAACAATAAGCCTAAACTTATCAGCTTTCTTGAATACCTAGAAGTGATCTAAGATTTCGAAAGAGTTTAATCTTACCACCTTAAGTTGAGTCTTGAAGGTTGAAGAATAAATCCAAGAGTAGCCACACACAAGAGTGCAAGAAAAATCTCACAATTTTTATTGATAATAGTCTTTAATAATCTAAAAATCTAAAAACAAAGAAGACACCCCTTTATATAGAGAGGGGGTCACGAAATTCCTACCTAAAAACAAGGAAATAAAGTCCTAAACTACTTTGGACAACAAGTCCAAATACCTTAGGAAAAGAAAAAACATTAGGAAACAAAAACCAAGTCAATCTTGGAAAGTAACTCCAACAATCTTAGGAAAAGGAAAACATAACCTTAACTACCTAGGAAAGCAATAAATCTAGTACCAAAATATATGGAAATAAGTTAAAACCAAACTTGGATAGAATCTTGAAAGTCCCAAACCAATCATGGATAGGATCTTGGAAATCTTGAAGGCAACTTGCAAGCAACTTGGCACCAACTTGTACCCAACTTCTATCATGCCTATTGAACCTTTCTTGGGCAGCAAGTAAGTCCTTTTTATGTTATAAAAACGTGGCTTCATGTAGGACTTATTGGGCTGCAAGTTTGGACATATTTGTAGGTGCCAAATAGGTCCATTAATGGTCTGATTTGGACCTTCTTTAGAGGATGTCTCTTGAGATCTAACACCTTTTCTTGGACATGAATTTGGACCATAAAATAATTATAATACCTAGACAACTCATATCCTTTTATCCTTGAGCTCTCCATCCCAATTAACAACTTCTTTATTTGCACTTGAAGTCTAATGACCTTGTTTTGCAACTCTTTAGCTTGACATCTTGTTAAAGGCCCTCTTTGAGATTTCAAAGCTTCATTCTTGTCCTTGAATAGATTTGAGCTTCCTAGGATGCTATCATTTCCCTCTTCTTGAAAAGAATTCGTCCTCGAATTTTGACCTTGCAAGAAAAAGAAGTCACGCACTAGTAAATGGTATCCACTAATCTGAAAAAAATAGTAGGAATAAAACAAGATAGTGACCCTATGTCCACTTAACCCAATTAAGCCTAACAGGTGTAAATACTCCTTTATAAAGCATATGGACATCATCATCCCAATAAAATTTATGCCTACTTAGAGTTGTCCAATAAAAACCTCTCTTAGATGTACTATATAATGAAATTTGCAATGCGATCTTGTCAATAAGGTAGTCCAAACATGTACATGCCAAAGAAAT
The DNA here is from genome assembly GCF_000390325.3 of Nicotiana tomentosiformis. Taxonomy (NCBI): domain Eukaryota; kingdom Viridiplantae; phylum Streptophyta; class Magnoliopsida; order Solanales; family Solanaceae; genus Nicotiana; species Nicotiana tomentosiformis. The sequence continues at coordinate 151,672,737 of NC_090813.1, forward strand.
TACAAAATATTGGTCATGCATCCATTTAACACAAGTATCTCTGCCACATGTTTCAAATAAGACACTCTTATGATATAGCCAAGTATCAATTATAAATCCCATGGATTCTTCTACATGTAAGTTATTCAAAGAAGCACATAAATTCTCAGAAAGGTCAGAAGAACCCATAAATTCCAAAATATAAATTTCAATACATTCAAGCTCATGATTATAACTTTTCCCAATAATATTCGCAACATCAATGGATTCTACATGATTGCTCAAACTGTCACAGAAAGAGTCATAGATAGGTTCTTGAAAGAGTATTTGATCACTAACGTCACAATAATCATGCATATCCTCTTTACTAGTAGCAAACACTGTTACAGGCTCACAATCAACATGACTAGAGGAATGACTCCCCATCAAACAACAAAACTTACATTCTAATAATTTATCACATGAAAACTCATTAGACACTTGAATAAGAGAAGAAAGAACATTTAACTCATTAGCAAGCCTCTTCTCATAAATTTCATGCCTCTTTCCACCAAGTTGAAATGCATAATCATCTATGTCATACTCAATTTCAAAAGGAAGCAAATTACTCTTGCACTTTAACTTAGATATTACAGTTAATGACTTGATATGGATCAAAATATCATCATCCACAAAAATTATAAAGTCACCAACATAAGAAATAAGAGTATAGTTCATTACCTCCAAAAATACCTTAGGTGTTCTAGAAAGGCCAAGAATGTGAATGAACCAATTATACATACCATACTTGGACTTATTTACTAATGTTACAACATCACCTTTTATTCTTTTATGCAATGGCTCTAACTTAGCAATGCCTTTAGGGAACTCCATGTTATAAACCTGTAAATAAGGATCAAAATAGTCAAAAGGTTCAACAACAAAGAAATTAACCAAGCTTTTATCTTCCACGATCCAACAAGAATTAATTTCGCTAAATTCATGTTGGAATTCGATTGGATCCTTTGCTACCATCTCTTGTGCCTCACCTCCCCTTTCAAAAGGTATTTCTACATATGGCTGCACAAAATCACAAGAACTAAAGCAAGAAAGATTTAATAGGTTAGGAAGTAAAGAAAATATTTTCTTGCTTACACTCTCTTTGGCTTTTATTACAAGACTAACTTTTCCCTCACTCTTAGCCTTTTTTCTCTCACTAAAGTTTTTTTCTTCTTCTTTACTCAAACCCTCTTGTTTTTCTCTCTCTACCTCAAAGACTTTTCTTATCTCATTGCCTTCTCTCTTTTCGTTTCCCTCAAGCTCACTCTTTTTCTCAATTGACATCCCATTCTCTTCACTCAATACAACCTCTCCTTTTTCCTCTCTTGGGATGTCAACATGCACTCCCTTACTCCTCTCATTCTTTTCTCTCTCATATTTTTCCATATTCTCTTTAACGGCCTTTTCATCTTCATAAATTTGTGAGGGAGTCAAAGGTCTAAGAATAAGTTTCTTTCCGTTAACCTCAAAAGAGTATCTATTTTTTTCCATGTTATATGAAGCTCTTCTATAGGTATACCATGGCTTTCCCAACAAGATATGATAATTATTCATGGGAATCACATCACACCAGATCGCATCCTCATACCTTCCAATAGAGAATAGTAATAACACTTTTTTATCTACCTTTACTCCTCTCAACATGTAGGGTTCAATATGCTCAACACAAGGCAAGTTCAATTTTTCAACCATATAAGTGCTAATTGAGTTATAGCCAAACTCTTTGTCAATTCTAAGAGCACAAATCACAAACATCACTTTAGCTCTTGTTTGAAAAATAATTTTACCATTGTCTTCCTTCCATTCGGTATATTGTAAGTTCGACTTTTCAAGTTGTTTAGTCATAGCTCGTCTCCTTTCACTCTAACTACCTATTTGAAACATCTTGAACAAAGATTAGAAGAATTATGTATCTCTCAAATTTTGGCTTTTTCCTCTAATGTTCTCGCCTCTCTTGCCTTTTTCCACTCAAAGCAACTCTTGGTCGTTAAACTTTAGATTTATTAATAAACCTTACTAGTCACAACCCTTAGTGATAAGAATGTGGAGTTAGAAAAAGAAAAGGAAAGTGAAGGACCAAACCTTGGAAGAATAGGAATTGGTTATGTAGAAAAAATAAGGAAAGAATTTAGGAAACCCAAAACCCACAAGAATAAGGAAAGAAGTTACCTTAATCTTCAAGAACTAGGATCCCCTCTTCTTGTTTCCTTTCTTGACTTGGAAACCAAATAACACTTGAATTCTACAAATAATAATGAGCCATAATGCTTTTCTTTTGCCTGATTTTTGGTTTTTTTTTTGGTTTTTTTGGTTTTTTTTTTTGGTTTTGTTTTGCTCAAGAACCTCCCAAGATTATCAAGATTTAAATCTTGATTAGCTTATGCTCTGATACCACTTGATAACAACACGATAGGGGTCCAAGAATTACTAAAGAAAATCAAAAAACCTGTGGAAGCTAAAAGAAAATAAAGAAACAAAAAAACAACGGAAAATTAAAGATAGATTGAATTCAAGAAACTCTTTCTTGAATTCAAGAAGTCTATTCTTGAAGTTGAATCCTAACAACAACAATTAGCTAACAAAGAACTAATCGCCTTTGGTAGAGAATTAAAAACAAGAGATAGATTGTGAAACCCGACCCTTTAGAATAACAAGAACAACAATAAGCCTAAACTTATCAGCTTTCTTGAATACCTAGAAGTGATCTAAGATTTCGAAAGAGTTTAATCTTACCACCTTAAGTTGAGTCTTGAAGGTTGAAGAATAAATCCAAGAGTAGCCACACACAAGAGTGCAAGAAAAATCTCATAATTTTTATTGATAATAGTCTTTAATAATCTAAAAATCTAAAAACAAAGAAGACACCCCTTTATATAGAGAGGGGGTCACGAAATTCCTACCTAAAAACAAGGAAATAAAGTCCTAAACTACTTTGGACAACAAGTCCAAATACCTTAGGAAAAGGAAAACATTAGGAAACAAAAACCAAGTCAATCTTGGAAAGTAACTCCTGATAGCATCAAGGACAAGGATAGAGTTTTGGAAGCTCCAAGGCCATTTACAAGATCTCAAGCTAAAGAGTTGCACTCTAAGGTTGCTGAACTTCAATGGCAAATAAAGAAGCTTTTAATTGTAGAGGAAGAGCTCAAGCCCAAAGTAGATGAATTATCCAAGTTTTATAATTATTTGGTAATCCAAATTGAAGTCCAAGAGGAGGAAGATTGGGCCACCAAATCAGCCCTTGAAGTCCACCAAAGGGGCTCAAAATGAGCTCAAAAGAGGTCCAAAAGGGGGTGTTTCAAAGGGAGCCCAATTGGAGTCCAAATCAATGGCCCAAACTAGTAGTTTTAAGATCCAAATCTGCCCCAAAGGGATTTGGTCGCCCCCCACCTAATTATGATGACTTTTCTTACTCCTTAGCAATCACCCTACCTAATTGTAATGACTTTTTATGCCTTAGCAACCACCCTACCTAATTTTAAGGACTTTTTGTGCCTTAGTACTCCTATAAATAAGGAGTTCTTCTCATTCATTGAGACACTTCATTATTGATTAAGTATATCATACTTTGAGAGTTCTTTTGAACCTTTGTTACTTGTGCTTTGAGATTTATCTTTCAACCTTTACTAGTTCATAGTTCAAGGTAGTAAGATTACTTCTCTATTGTGATATCTTTGATTTCTTTGTGGTATTCTTAGAAGGCGATTAATACTAGTTATTAATTGTTGTCTCAAGTTACTCGTAAAGCGGTCAAGATCCGAATCTATTGTTTTGATTTGCTTTTAAGGCCATTTACAAGATCTCAAGCTAAAGAGTTGCACTCTAAGGTTGCTGGACTTCAATGGTAAATAAAGAAGCTTTTAATTGTAGAGGAAAAGCTCAAGCCCAAAGTAGATGAATTATCCAAGTTTTACAATTATTTGGTGATCCAAATTGAAGTCCAAGAGGAGGAAGATTGGGCCACCAAATCAGCCCTTGAAGTCCACCAAAGGGGCTCAAAATGAGCTTAAAAGAGGTCCAAAGGGGGTGTTTCAAAGGGAGCCCAATTGGAGTCCAAATCAATGGCCCAAACTAGTAGTTTTAAGGTCCAAATCTGCCCCAAAGGGATTTGGCCGCCCCCCGCCTAATTGTAACGACTTTTTTTTACTCCTTAGCAATCACCCTTCCTAATTGTAATGACTTTTTATGCCTTAGCAACCACCCTACCTAATTTTAAGGACTTTTTGTGCCTTAGTACTCCTATAAATAAGGAGTTCTTCTCATTCATTGAGACACTTCATTATTGATTAAGTATATCATACTTTGAGAGTTCTTTTGAACCTTTGTTACTTGTGCTTTGAGATTTATCTTTCAACCTTTACTAGTTCATAGTTCAAGGTAGTAAGATTACTTCTCTATTGTGATATCTTTGATTTCTTTGTGGTATTCTTAGAAGGCGATTAATACTAGTTATTAATTGTTGTCTCAAGTTACTCGTAAAGCGGTCAAGATCCGAATCTATTGTTTTGATTTGCTTTTAAGTAAAGGCGTTTGATTTCTTCAATAAATCAAGACGTTGTTGCTTTGATCTTGTCAAGGCTATAGAACTTGCGTTCTTGGAAGTTCTTGGAATTCTTTCCTTGAATTTTCCCATATCCTTTATTTTCTGCCCTTTAGTTCTAGTTGTTCAATTCCTTATTGTTATTGCTTTCGCATTTACTTTTCAAATTCTTACTCTAGTTTGGATTCCCGACCTTGTCGTTATCAAGTGGTATCAGAGCGGTTCTATCAAGGTTTCGTTCTTGATAATTCTGGAGATTTCTTGAATACTAAGAGCGAAAAAAAAAACAAACAAACAAAAAAAAACGAAAATAATTTTTTTTTTAAAAAAATTGCTTGCTCTCTAGGAACTTTCTTTTGTATCTAATTTGTTTCCAAAAACTATCAAAGGAAACAAGAAGAGGGGATCCCATATTTCAAAGATAAGACAAAAATTCAATTCTTCTTACTCTTTCTAATCTAAATATATAATCATTTCCTTTTTATTCGTGTCTTGTTTCAACCGAGTCTAATAGTTCTAGGATTTGGTTCTTCTTTCATTTGTTCCCCAAAAATCTATATTTTACTACTAAGAACTTTATACGAGTTGGCTTTAACTATAAATCTACAAAGTATTTCATTCAAAGGTTATTTCGAGAGAGAAAAAAAGGCAAAGTGTGTGTGAGAACAATTGAGGAAAAATTCAATTTTCTGATACAGTTTAATTATTTAAGATGTCACATACAGGTAGTGATGATGAAGGAAGGGTTCTTCAAGAAGCCGAAATCAAAGCAAGAAATGATTTTACCTTGCAAGCTATGCATCAACAATTCGAAAGGTGAAATTTGCAACTCCAAGAGATGAGGGACACCATTGCTGAGCAAAATGATACAATAGCTGAACTTAGAAGGGAAAATAATGTTAGGCCCCAAGCTAGGAGAAATTTACCCCTTGCTCCCATTGTAAATCAAGAAAACCCAATAGATGATTTTAATGATATCGATTTTGATAGGATGGGAAGAGATAGTAGGGGAAAAAGAGGTAGAGTAGAAGATGATAATATAAGCAGTATAAAGATGAAGATGCCATCTTTCAAGGGAACAAGGGATCCAGACTTGTACCATGATTGGGAGAGAAAGGTTGAAGCCATATTTGACTGTCACAACTACTCTGAGGGTAAGAAGGTTAAACTTGCTATTGTTGAGTTTTCTGACTATGCTGCTATTTGGTGGAAAAAGCTTACTAGGGACAGATTGCAAGAAGGACAAGCACCAATTGCTACTTGGGCTGAGATGAAGAGGGTGATGAGAAAGAGATTCATACCATCACACTTTCAAAGAGAGCTACAACAACGCCTTCAAATATTGAAGCAAGGGTCCATGTCTGTGGATGAGTACTTTAAGGCTATGGATATGGCTATGATCCAAGCTAATTGTATGGAGGAAGAAGAGGCTACAATGGCTAGGTTTTTAAATGGTTTAAATAAGGAAAATAGCTGATGTAGTAGAATTACAACAATATGTAACAATAGATGAGTTAGTTGATTTGTCTGTAAAGGTAGAAAATCAAAATAAAAGAAAGCAAGCTAGCTCATGGAAAGGTCGGTCAAACACCATCTCCAAGAAGCCATGGTCGAATCAAGAGATGAAGAGTTCTTCTAGACCTCAAGAAGACAAGGATAAAGGTAAATTTGAGAACAAAGAGGGAGGTAAAACCTTTAACCCTAAACCTTTTACACCTTCTAGTTATATTCAGTGTCATAAATGTAAAGGAAGAGGACATATGATGCATGAATGTCCAAGTAGAAGAAACATCATTCTTAGAGAAGATGGAGGATATGAGAGTGAAAAAAGTGAGGGAGAAGAAGAGGGAGATGTGAGTAATGATGATGATATAGAACTACCTAATGATGGCATGATTGGGGTAGTTAGGAGGATTATGACTATCAATTTGGGAAGCAATAGTGAAGAACAAAGGGAGAATATATTCCATACTAGGTGTGGGATAAAGGGGAAAACTTGTTTTATGATCATTGATAGTGGTAGTTGTGCTAATGTGGTGAGTTCATACTTTGTGGAAAAATTGGGACATGCATGCATGAAACACCCTACTCCCTATAGACTCCAATGGTTAAATGATAGTGGTGAACTAAAGGTAAACAAACAATGCATGATTTCATTCAATGTTGGTAGATATAAGGATGATATTCTTTGTGACATAGTCCCTATGCAAGCTTGTCATATCTTACTGGGTCGTCCTTGGCAGTATGATAGGAATGTTTTTCATGATGGAAGGAAAAATAGATATTCTCTTGAGCTAAATGGCAGGAAATTTACTCTTGCACCTTTATCTCCTTCTCAAGTGTTTGAAGATCAAAAGAGATTAAGGGAAACAATGGAAAAACCAAGGGGAGGGATAAAAAGTGAGCTTGAGGAAAAAGAAAAGAAAGGAGGCCAAGAGTTGGAAAAAAAAGAGATGGCCGAGAGAAAGAGAGAGAGGGAAACAATTTGAGAGAAGAGATAAAAAGGGGCTTGAATGAAAAAATAGAAAGTCTTGGTGAAAGGAAAGAGGCTAAGGAAATAAAAAACGAGAGTTTTTATATAAAAGCCAAAGAGTGTTTAAATGCAAGAAAAGAGGGGTTGCCCATAATACTACTTACTTACAAAGAAGTTTTGATTAATTCTGAGTTACTAACTTCTTCTTTGCCAAGTAGTATTTCTTCTCTTTTGCGGGATTTTGAAGATGTCTTTCCTGAAGATATTCCTAATGGATTGCCACCTTTACGTGGCATTGAGCATCAAATTGATTTCGTGCCTGGATCACAAATCCCAAATAGGCCTGCTGATAGGAGTAATCCAGAAGAGACAAAAGAGCTTCAAAGGCAAGTTGAGGAGCTGCTTGAGAAAGGCTTTGTGAGAGAGAGCATGAGCCCTTGCTCTGTTCCCGTCCTATTGGTACCCAAAAAGGATGGAACTTGGAGGATGTGCGTGGATTGTAGAGCAATCAACAAGATAACGGTAAAGTATCGCCATCCTATTCCTCGTCTTGATGACATATTGGATCAATTACATGGATCCAAAATCTTTTCTAAAATTGATCTAAAAAGTGGTTACCATCAGATTCGAATGAATCCTGTAGATGAATGGAAAACTGCTTTTAAGACTAAATATGGGCTTTATGAGTGGTTAGTTATGCCTTTTGGCTTGACTAATGCACCTAGCACTTTCATGAGATTAATGAATCATATCTTTAAGGATTTTCATGGAAAATTTGTTCTGGTGTACTTCGATGATATCTTGATCTTTTCTAACACTTTAGAAGAGCATGTAGAACACATAAAACAAGTTTTTGAAGTTCTTAGAAAGCAACTCTTATTTGCTAATCTTAAAAAGTGTACTTTTTGTGTGGATCGTGTGATTTTTTTGGGTTTTGTGGTTAGTTCTAAAGGAGTTGAGGTTGATGAAGAGAAAATTAAAGCAATAAAAGAATGGCCAAAACCTAAGAGTGCAACTGAAGTTAGGAGTTTACATGGACTTGCTAGTTTTTATAGGAGGTTTGTGAGAGAATTTAGTACCATTGCTTCTCCTTTAACTGAAGTTATTAAAAAGGATAAGATTTTTATATGGGGAAAAGAACAAGATGATGCTTTTAACTTGTTGAAAGTAAAGTTATGTTCTGCTCCATTGTTACAATTGCCTGATTTTTCTAAATCTTTTGAAATTGAATGTGATGCTTCTGGCAAAGGAATAGGTGCTGTTTTGATGCAAGATTCTAAACCTATTGCCTACTTTAGTGAGAAGTTGAGTGGAGCCACATTGAACTATTCCACTTATGACAAAGAGCTATATGCTTTGGTAAGGGCTTTAGCCACATGGCAACATTACTTGTGGCCAAGAGAGTTTGTCATTAAAACTGACCATGAATCCTTGAAATACTTGAAGAGTCAAGGTAAGCTTAGTAGAAGGCATGCTAAGTGGGTTGAATTCATTGAAACTTTTCCTTATGTAATTTCTTATAAATAAGGGAAAGAGAATGTTGTTGCGGATGCACTTTCAAGAAGGTATGTCTTAGTTTCTACCCTGACTTCTAAATTGATGGGTTTTGATCAAATCAAGGGACTTTATGCTAATGATGTTGATATTGGAAAGATTTTTGCAGATTGTAAGTTGGGTCCTTTTGAGAGGTTTAACCTCCAAGATGGGTTTCTCTTTAAGGAAAATAAGTTGTGTATCCCAAATTCTTCTTTACGTGAAGTATTTGTAAGGGAAGCACATTGTGGAGGGCTTATGGGTCACTTTGGAGTCCCAAAGATGCTAGACATACTTGCTGAAAATTTCTTTTGGCCTGGAATGAGAAAAGATGTTGAAAGAATATGTGCACAGTGTTTGGAATGTAAACAAGCTAAATCTAAAGTGTTACCACATGGTCTTTACACGCCACTACCTGTTCCTACTTCACCTTGGATTGATATTTCTATGGATTTTGTGTTAGGTTTGCCTAGAACAAGGTATGGTAAGGATAGTATATATGTTGTGGTAGATAGGTTCTCCAAAATGGCTCGTTTTATTCCTTGTTTAAAGACTAATGATGCTTCACATGTTTCTGATCTTTTTAGTGTGGAGGGGAAGATCTGTTTATGATATAGTTCAAGAAAGAGTAGTCTTATTTCCTTACTTCTTTCTAATTCATTCACTTCAAGACTAGTTCTGAACGCCGCGTAACATCATCTTCAACCAACCTCTCTTGTACATTCGGTGCGACCACTAAAGAATTGCTTATACACTAAACAGCTGCTTATATACGTTTACTAAAAGACTGACTTTCATTCATTATCATTAATCCAGCGTGAAACTAAGAAAGAGAGATGTGCATGAGGCAGCATGTAAGCAAACTGTGCACCTTAAGAGAAGAGGAGAGATGTTCGCAATTACTACCATAAGAAAACCGCCCCTTATCTTCTAAAGGGGCTCGTCACTCCGTTCGTACCTTCTTGGCTTAGGCTTCCAACTGAACAACATAGCCTTGCCGCCCCGCCACTAGCAGAAGCTAAGCACTTGAAAAGCACGCTAAGAAAGGTTGCTTCTGTCGCCCTTTATGTGCAACAGTCCACCAGTAGTAGAAGAGAGGGTTACCGTACATACAAGAGTCTCCCAGTTTTTACGGAAGCTCTTTCTTACCAGTCAATCAAGTAGTACAAGAACGGTATCTTATCTTATAGCCTGGTGTGGCGGTTCGCCTTTTAAATTAAGTAGATAGAAGAAAGTATTAAATAGATAAGGAGTAGGTGAGTGAGTGATTCCTCACTGAGCCGAGATCTTCATATACATGTGCAATTCAAAACTTGTGCAGTACATCCTTGTCATCAATCTTTTGAGCCCCTGTTGATTTGTAAAGTTTGCATGCATCTATATTTAACTTATCTTCCATGAAGAAAGGACTTAGATACTATGTTATAATCAAGTGACCTTTTAAGGAGTTGAAGCATGATCACTTCATACGTATATGCTGAACTAGATTTATGTTTGAGTTTGAACTTGTTTTGATGCAATGTTTTCCTTCCCCTTTCTTTTCCAATATGTTGATTTGGTTCTGTAATTGGTTCTGTAATGTGTAAAGTTCCTCTACCTGTATGAGATCACTACCTCATTTATTTTGCCTATGAACAGTTGACTGAATGTTGCTAGCCTCCTTGCTTAACTCTGTAACACCATGTTCTACCTTGAGTTATGTTGAACCCTCCTCCTTATTGTTGACCTAAAGTGGAACTTGACTCTCAAATCTTATGAAGCCCATTTGTTGATATTATCTGAATACATTTACTTGCTAATACTGTTAGAAGCATGACCCTTTGGAGACCTTAGGGGTGCCATATTTTAACCTGTGAATTTGTAGTTATAATGAGTGTTACGACCCAAAATCCATTAAAGGTCGTGATGGCGCCTAACACCACTGTCAGGCAAGCCAACAATAAAAGTTTAACATAATTATTCCATTTAGTATTTTGAAATCAAAATTTTCCTTCAATTAAATAATCAGAAATAAAATTTACAGAGTAAATGATAATATTTTCCCAACTACAATACTGAACAACTCATAAATGCTCCCAAAATTCGGTGTCACAAGTGCATGAGCATCAACTACGAAATAAAATAAAATACATCATCTGTCCGGAATACAAATTAGGCCCAAAAAAAATACAAATAACCCTGGAGGAGACTCTGATGGCTGCGGGTCGTAACCTAAAATACGGCTCGCGGCAAGTCCCCGCACCGTCCGTGCATCTGTGCCCAAAGCAATCGGACATAAAAGTACCTGCACAAAAATGTGCAGCAGGTGTAATATGAGTACGTAAATCAACGTGTACCCAGTAAGTATCTAGCCTAACTCTGGAGGAGTAGTGACGAGGGGTCGACATCGACACTCACTAATGGTCCAATAATATCAGGTACAGTAAAGAGGTGAACAAATATGAGGCAGAGTAAATACATAAAATAAACAAGTATATATACGTGGTACATAAATCTGACTACGTACGAACTCTCGTCACCTCGTGCGTACTAGTCCCCGCAACAAGTTACACATATTAAATATATTACCTAGGGGTAGCTTATCCCTCACAGAGTTAGATAGGAGACTTACCTCGCTCCGAAGTTCCGTAACCAGCGCCAACGTTGCTCTAACACCTCAAACCGGTGCATGTCGCTCCAAAACTAGTCAAACAATTGTGCAAACCCATAAAAATATACTCTAATACTCATAACAAATCAATTTAACAAGTTCCCAACTCCTCTCGAAAAGTCGATAAAGCAACCCTCGAGCCCACATGCCCGGATTCCAAATATTTTCGAAAATAAACTTTACCCATAACGCCCCAAACTCAAATATATAATTTATTCTAAATTCCATGTCCAATTTCATGGTCAAAATCCAAATATACCAATTCCTAGGGTTTTCTTTAAAACCCCGAATTTCTACAAATTTCCATGCTTAAATCCAAATATAAACCAAGTATTTAACTTGCAATAGGTGGGAATCACTTACCTTGACATATATGATGAAAACCTCCCCTTGAAACTCTCCAAAAATCGCCCAACCAAGTGAAAAATGGGAGAAAAATAGGCCAAATCCCGTTTTTATAAAAACACCTTCTGCCCAGATGACCTTCCGCTTCTGCGGCCTTCTAGCCGCTCCTGCGGCTCCGCATCAGCGGAAGTCCCATCGCATATGCGGCTCCAGCTCAAACCAACATCCCTCGCTTCTGCGCCCAAGGTAGCGCACCCCCGCTCCCGCTTCTGCGGGCCCCAAGCGCTTCTGCGCATAGACATGCCGCTTCTGTGGCCTTCCCCCTCAGCCCAGCTACCGCTTTTGTGAGCCCCTGGCCGCTTTTGCAGCTCCGCACCTGCGGCCAAAACCTCGCAGATGCGGTTAAACCAGATGACAGTAGCTCCAACATTCTTTCAAACCCAAACTCGATCCGTTTACCATCCGGAATCCACCCGAGGCCCTCGGGACCTCAACCAATGATACCAACACGTGTCTTAAAACACAATATGAACTTAATCGAGCCTTCAACTCATATCAAGCAAGCCTGTTAGATTTCATTCTACCCAAACTCATCCATGAATAGAGATAATACATATTATCATTAATTAGATGAAAATGTGTTCATGTCTACAATACCAATTCATTTCCAATAGTTTCATCATTTTTAAAATCTCAAATGGACAAGTAATACGTCCACAACATAACATAGTTTTTCTTTCCTCAGCACCAATACACAACCCACATTATGTCTACATAGCCTCTATAGATAAAGAAGAGTACAATGATAATGCCGGCAACAAGGCCCCGGCTATACCTCAAACAGAATACACAAAGTATAAAAGATTCATGACCCCGGAATGAAGTGGGGCTCACCAAGTCAGCTGGGAAGAAGGTGCATTGCTATCACTGACCAATATTTCCTGCTGTGGAACCACCTGCATCCATTGAAAGATGCAGCACCCCCGGCAAAAGGGACGTTAGTACTGTCGAATAGCACTAGTATGTATAACTAAACACCCTCTCAATAGAATGACAAATAATACAAATAAGGTTATCATAATATCAATGAAAGCCTTAATCAACATCAAACCTCAATTTAGGATCAAGACAGTGTTCAAATTAATTTCCATATCTCACATTGGGAGATTTTTAGTATCGATATACCATTGTCCACAATACCATTATTCACAATACCGGTACCACCGTACTCTTAGTACGGACTTCGATCACGACCCGATCGGCTAGGCCATCTCATTAGATACATCAACCATAATTTCTCTCAATATCAATACCACCGTCTTTAACACGGAGTCCGATCACGACCCGATCGGCTAGGTTATCCATTAGGGACATCAACCACAATTACTATTTCAATTACAATTTCCAGCATAATCACCACCATGTGTGCGGCATGGTGTCCGATCACGACCCAATCGTCTAGGCCGTCTTATTTGAGACATCAACCTTTTTATATCAATTATCGCATTTCATATTACTTTGATATCTTTTCATTTCATTGGCACTAGTGGCCATAATTATAAGATCATTCTTGGCACGTTGGCCATATTCAGTATTTCATGCTCATATTATCAATTTCAAATATCATCCTCATCATCAACAATAAACACAATTCAAATCAAAGTGTGTAGTACACATGTGAGTAATTTAGAGTCTAATGCACATAGAGAAATTTCACAAAATTTGGCATAATAGCCTTCATTTGAACTTGACTTAAAGTCGAAATATTATTAATGCACAGCCCATATTTTAACACATCCTCAATTGGTAACATAACATGAATAGAGCATCTGGGATGCTTATTGAACATATATCTTTCAACCCAATCTTACTCGGAATAGCCAGTTTCATAATGAATCACTCGGGACTTACATAATTTACATGAATATCGTGGGATTCAATTCTAAGAGAAGAGTTTAGCTAACATACCTCACTTGAGCTTCCTTACACTCTAAATGTTCCGGAATTCTTAGCAACTTCAATCTATTTTAGAAATATAACAAATTGAACCAAAATTAGGAAGATGATCGTGGTTCTAGCTCATTTGAGCATTTTATCAAATACTAGATGTGCATTAAGGTTTCAAGGTCCTTTCATGGAGGATTCCATCATCCCAAAACCTAACCTTTACCATTTTTAGCTCAACAATCTTTCTACACCCTTTGATAACATGCATGTAAAATAACCAACCCTCTTGCCTAGAAACTATCTTGCTTATTATCCATTTCTACACAAAATTCGAAATTGAGGGTTAGGGTGTAGAATCTTACCTCTATATATCACGGACATAATTTCACAAGAGGTGTACAATTGTTTCGTGACTAATCACGAAACTCGTGAAGTCTCTACAATAACGAGTCTATCACTCTACACATGTCTAGTCCCAAGTCATAATGTGAAATAAAAGAATTAAACGAGCAAAGATAATCTCTATAGTGCAAGTATAGCATGGTGTAAACCTAAGTCTACCCGGACAATAACATGAATCTGACTACGTACGGACTCTCATCACCTCGTGCGTACATAGTCCCCGCAACAAGTTACACATATTAAATATATCACCTAGGGGTAGTTTCCCCCTCATAAAGTTAGACAGGAGACTTACCTCACTCCGAAGTTCCGTAACCGGCTCCAACGCCTCTCTAACACCTCAAACCGGTGCCCGTCGCTCCAAAACTAGTCAAACAATTGTGCAAACCCATAAAAATACACTCTAATACTCACACAGATCAATTTAAACAAGTTCCCAACTCCACTCGAAAACTCGATAAAGCAACCCTCAGGCCCACGTTTCGGGATTCCAAAAATTTTCAAAAATAAACTTTACCCATAACACCCCGAACTCAAATATATAATTCATTCCAAATTCCATGTCCAATTTCGTGGTCAAAATCCAAAAATACCAATTTCTAGGTTTTTCTTTAAAACCCCAAATTTCTACAAATTTCCATGCCAAAATCCAAATATAAACCAAGTATTTAACTTGCAATAAGTGGGAATCACTTACCTTGACATAGATGATGAAAACCTCCCCTTGAAGCTCTCCAAAAATCACCCAACCAAGTTAAAAATGGGATACAAATAGGCCAAATCCCGTTTTATAAAAAAAAACCTTCTGCTCAGACGACCTTCCACTTCTGCGGCTCCGCATCGGCAGAAGTCCCATCGCAGATGTGGCTCCAGCTCAAACAAACATCCCTCGCTTCTGCGCCCAAGGTAGCGCACATGCGCTCCCGCTTCTGCGGGCCACATGCGCTTCTGCTCACTGACAAGCCGCTTCTGCAGCCTTACCCCTCAGAGCAGCTACCACTTTTGCGACCCCCTAGCCACTTTTGAGGCTCCGCACCTGCGGCCAAAACCTCGCAGGTGTGGTTACACCAGATGACAGCAGCTCCAGAATTCTTCCAAACCCAAACTCGATCTATTTACCATCAGGAATCCACCCGAGGCCCTCGGGACCTTAACCAATGATACCAACACGTCTTAAAACACAATATGAACTTAGTCGATCTTTCAACTCATATCAAACAGCGCTAAAAACACGAATCACCCTCCAATTCAAACTTAATGAATCTTTGAAACTTCAAATTTCTACAATCGATGTCGAAACCTTTCAAATCATGTCTGATTGACCTCAAATTTTGCACACAAGTCATAATTGACATTACGGACCTACTTCCACTTTCGGAATCGGAATCCGACCCCGATATCAAAAAGTCCACTCCCGGTCAAACTTCTCAAAATTATCCAAATTTCCAACTTTCGCCAAATGACCCCGAAATGACCTACGGACCTCCAAATCCACATCCGGACGCACTCCCAATACCAGAATCACTGTATGGAGCTATTCCCGGACTCGGAATCCAAAACAGACATTAATAACATTGAAATGTACTTCAACCCAAATTTATGAAATTCTTCCAAAATGCCAACCTTCCACAATAGGCGCCGAAACGCTACTAGGCCATCCAAAACCTGATCCGGACATATGCCCAAGTCCAAAATCATCATACGAACCTGTTGGAACCTTCCAATCACGATTCCGAGGTCGTTTACTCAAAAATCAAACCTTTGTCAATTCTTCCAACTTAAAGCTTCCGAAATGAGAGTTTTCTTTCCAAATCAACTCCGAACTTCCCAAAATTCTATTCTGACCACGCGCACAAGTCATAATATCTGAAGTGAAACTACTCAAGGCCTCAAACTGCCGAACGACGTGCTAGAGCTCAAAACGACCGGTCGGTTCGTTACAATGAGATCTCAATCCCATGACCTTGATAACCTCTCTGTAACAATGGCTGACTATGACTGTTGGTTTTAATATGCCTTGATGTCTTTAAGGTTCCAAGTAATGTTATTAATACCTGTTTGAATATGTTACGCCTTAACGATTCATTCTTGCAATGGTGTGATTCTGAAACCTTCTTTTTTATCTATGTGTATTCTAAACTCAACCCCCCCCCCCCCCCCTTAGGTTTCCTTGATATGTGTTTCCTATTTAGTATTAAAAGTAATTTGTATTTTCATGTGTTATTTTCATTAAGAGGAAAGTATATATAACTTGTGGTAGGTAATACCTTAGTACTTAGTTTACATTGGAAGGGCCTCACTGGCACTTAAAACCGTAAGGAAAATATGTCGTCAGTGATTAAGGGTATTTGGGAGTGGAATTCGACTTTAGGTTGGATGCCATTCACGACACAAGCATTGCCCTGGGCCTTGAGTCCCTTGGGAACTTTTTGAATTGTCGGGGGATCCAAAGGGAGCATCGACCTTAAGTGGGGCTCCCTCCTTAGCTCATAATTCATTGACGCATCCAGTTCTTTAAGGGTTTAGTGTTTAATGACAACGAAAGGTTTCCAATGCGAATTATTCGCTAAGTAAAGCTACCACATTAATATATAATTTCCTCTACCATATTAATCTTATTCTTGCTTCAATTATCTGTTTGTGTATTTGTCATATGCATCAAAGTATGATCTGTAGTTAGAATACGCAGAATTTATTAGATATATGTCTAATGACCTTCTTATTTTTGGCATGTACATCTGTTTGGGCCTCTGAGTTCTTGATGAACTCAGGCCCAATTCTAGCCTTATTGCATCTCGTCCAGGAGTCCAAAGTCAGTTGTATTCGCATCTCTTCACTGTTGGGCCTACCTTCTTGAGGCCCAATCACAGAGTCTAGTCCTCTTTCCCTTAGCTCTTTTATCGTTATTTAAAATCTCGTTAGTATAGTTTACTGTTTCTGTTACTTTAAATTAATGTTAGTTATGTCTTTGCTGTTGTTTATATCTCATGTATATAACACTCATATATTAGATCCCATGCTTTTCTTTTATGCTTTAATATCATATAAACTTAGGCAAGCCTTAAATAATATAGGATTTGAAAAAAGGAAATTAGTTAGAAGTAGATTCTTAACTCACTAATTATAACCTGCTCGCAAATTATTATGTTTCTCACTCACCCTTCTTTCCTTTAAAGATTTTAAAATCCATAACATAGCAAAACAACAGCTCTATTTCGAAAAGGGAAATCAGATCTCAACTTCATTTTCAAAAGGAAAATCAGAACTTCAAGAACTGTCGCCTTTAAGGAATTTTCGGCAAATAACCTCTTCTTTGAAAACCCTCCGAATCTAAGGTAATTATAGGTTCACTTTCTTACAAAACATCCCATTAGAATTATGTAAATAACTATCCCCCAAATCAAAGTATCTTCATAACTCAATCTATTGTATAAACTTATAAAATCTAGACCACTTATATGCCAATTTCAAGACTCTTTTAATATCCTTTATGAACCTCTTCATAAACTCATATCCCTTTAGGACCCCACATTCTGTCTATCAATATCGTACTTAGGTGTACAGTAAGCACCATTCCTTATCGCTAGTCAAAACATTTTATAAATAATTGATCCCACACTTAGTCTAAATCATATGGAGCTACCTTAAGTAGATTTTAAGGGGTGCCTAACACCTTCCCCTTAGAAGATCAAGAACCCTTACCCATAACCTCACATGTTAGCAGACTAATAATAAGAACATGACTTAGTAATCAAATAGGTACCCTAGTATACCTTTAAATATTTGGTGGCGACTCTCTTTCATCAGCAATAGAGAAACCACAAGTTGAATCCTGTCTCTACTAGTGAAAAATAGGGTGCAACATGCTGTGTTTTGATCCCTTGGATAAGTTTGGATTAGGCATATGGACTTATTAGTGCGGTTGGGCGGGATCCCAAGGCTCGAGTGTATTTCAGGGTGGTTTTGAACCATTTTTCTTTGATTTGCATAGTTGATCTTCCGGTGTCCCCAATGTGCTTCACGTTCATGGTCAGTGGGTCGTGGTCACATAGAGTGATTTTGGTCGTTGGAGTTCTGTGCTATGCATTCGCGAGCAGGTAGTCGCGTTTGCGTATAGTTGGGGAAGATGAACCGCGTTCGTGTCACAATCCCAGTTTTCCTCCGTAGGATGTCGTGACGGCACCTACTCTTTAAGACTAGGTAAGCCTAACACTTACTGAATTACTAGAAGAAATCAACCATCAAACGAAGAATATGAGATAAAAATCTTACACACAATTCCAATTCCCAAAACCGGTAGTACAAGTCATAAGTTCTACTGAGTTTGCTATAAAAACCTCTAAATATGACTGTTTCAAAATAGAGATAAACAGTTCAAGTACAATAACAGAAGGTGACTTTGAGGCCTATGAATGGAACAATAGGTTTATCTTGAGTCTCCACAGCAAGATACGTACAGCTAGTTAGCGATCGACTGACTCCGAATTACCTGGATCTGCACAAAAATGTGCAGAAGTGTAGTATCACTACACCACAGAGGTACCCAGTAAGTATCAAGACTTAACCTCAGTGGAGTAGTGACGATGGACTGTGAAGACACCTACTAGACTAGATAACCTGAACAAGTATAGGTATAGAACTAACAAATTATGATATCTCTACCAAACTACGCATAATGAAAACAATAATACGGTGCTTGCAATAGGAAACAGAAGCAACAATTTGCAGCAGGACACCATAAGTAATAACACAGTAGAATAAGCTGGACACAATTTAAATCCGGTGAAAACCAAATAAAGGAAAGATAAGTAGCCACTTGATAAGAATAAGCACTTTCGCACCAGGTTTATTCAATAATCCCCACGAGGTGCCAAACCTCAAAACTCATACAATTCACGGGTCCCAATTCAAGAACCCTAATCACTTGGCATCTTGTGCCCTCATTACAACTGATAACTGCACAAACGACTCGCGTGCCAATAGAACAAATCTCATAAATAAGACAAGTAGACGAAGTACGTACGAATGATCGGTAGCATCAATTTCATCTTCTTTAAGCCGATAGGGTGATAAAGTACGTGTATGCTCGTGCAAGTATTCTATCACAGTTCGAGCCAACGAATAAGAGCAGAGAAAATGAACGGCACATAAGGAACGATCCCCACAATTTGCACCAAGTAAAACTCACACAGGTTAGGCACGCCACTACACAAATATCAACAACAACAATGCCCCCAGGACATCACAAGTCATCATAAATCAATCCCCGACGTCGCCCACCTTGTCTCACCACGTGGGCAATAATAAAGTAAATGCCCGTCTTATCTCGCTGCACGCGCATCATAATATTCCGGCCTTGTCTCGCCACATGCGCAAACCTAGATATATAGCCCGCCTTGTCACGTCGCATGTGCCAATATCAATAGTAATAATAGCACGGTAGAAACCTCGTGCAAGCACCCGAACAAAACCTCCCAACCATATCACGTGCCAAAAACACAACATCACAATAGAATGACTTTCACAACATGTGCCCATATTCCACAACATTTCATCTAAACAATATCAATACCACAACCGCGCATAGCCCTCGGCTTAACAAACTAAGTACAACAGCAACAACAACAATAATAGCGCGAGAATACGACAAGTAAATCAACTCAAGAACTTTTGATCACAAAGAAGCAGTAGAATGAGCTCACAAAGAATAAACACAATAGGGAATACTAGTATCAATAAGAATGGCTCAACCATGGAGAAATAATGTGTAACAAATTATTCTAAATAAGGATGAGGCAACTACGATAAAGGATAACTAGACTTCATTTAGGGTTGAGCAATTACGAAACGATGCAACAAATTCAATTAAGGATAAGCAACGGAAAAGATAACCATAACCTCAAATAAGGATAGACAATTACAGAAGAGATAATAATAATTTTAATTAAGGATAAGCAATTAGGAAAGGATAGCATGGCAATCGAAGAGGCACCAACTTCAGTTAAGGCACAAAATAGTCAAATAGGCAATAAGGGTTGAACATGAAGCAATTAATTCCAATTAAGACACGTAGAGGTGAAACTAGTAAATGGGGAACTTAACATAACAAAACAACTTCATATCTAATGATCATAAGAACCTAAGAGCCCTAAAAGGTCAACTTTTCACAAATAATCCTGAGCACATACTCGTCACCTCGCGTACACAGACTTCACATGACACAATTAGCACCAAAGACTCAATTCCTAAGGGGTAGTTTCCCCCACACAAAGTTAGGCAAGATACTTACCGCAAACCACGCTCAATCAATCAATTAGAAGGCCCTTCCCTCGATTTTCCAACTCCGAACGGCTCGAATCTAGCCAAAATAATTTCATACTATAAATATAACTATAGCAAACTAATTTAAATAATGAAATAATGATCTTTGCTAAGAATTGAAAAATCGCTCCAAAATATCGACCCGGGCTCGCGTCTCAAAACTCGACAAAAATTACAAAAACCAAACACCCATTCGATAACCATGCAAGAATTACCAAATTTCCATAACAAATTGACATCCAAATCTTAAATTTCTATTTTTTGAAGAATTTTACAAAAATCTCAATTTCTTCCATTAAAACTCGAATTAAACGATGAATATAACCATGGATTTATGAAATATAATCACTTTCGGATATAGAGGACTTAACCAAGTTGAAGTCGTGAAGAAATCCTCAAAATCGCCCAAGACCCGAGCTCCAACAATCGCAAAACGAAATAAGAAAAATGACCAAGTTCGATCCCTTAACAATCTGTCCAGTTCCGCTTCTGCAACATATTTGTCACGCCTGCAGCTTGCTTCTGCGAGCAAAATCACGCTTCTGTGTTGCCTCCACTTCTGCGAGCACTATTGCTGCACCTGCGATGTCGCAGGTGCGAAAGAAATTTCACTTCTACGAGAAACCACCAAGCTGCCAGCTTCCACTTATGCGTGCTGGAATGCTCTTCTGTGCACAAGTTGCTGCTTCTGCGGCCTGCTCCATCAGCCTCTGCCCAGCTTCCCTTCAGTCGCTTATGCGAGGAGTACCTCGCTTCTGCGATTAAGCTTCCGCAGAAGCGATTTCACCAGCAAGTCCAAAATTCCAGCATTTCCTTAAGTCCAAAAATCGATATGTTAACCATCCGAAATCCACCCGAGGCCCTCGGGGCCTTAACCAAATATACCAACACGTCCCAAAATATAATACAAACTTAGTCGAGGCCTAAAACCACATTAAACAACGTCGAAACTATGAATCACACCTCGAATCGAATTATGAGTTTTCAAATCTTTCAACTTCTATAATTTGCGCCGAAACATATCAGATCTATAATTTACGCTGAAACGTATCAGGACCTTAAGCTGCTGAACGGGGTATTAATTCTCAAAATGACAACTCGGGTCGTTACATTGTCCCCCTCTTAAACAAACGTTCATCCTCGAACGTGCCAACAATCGTCCACTGAATGTATTCATCCTACATACACCCGCGGGTGACCCCAAGTCACCCAATCCACATAAGCCCGTCGACACCATCTCAACTGACATTTTTCCCTTCTGCCAATACTAATTAGCCTTAGAACCAAATTTATCATCATTCCATCGTTCCCAAAAGACCCGATTCCCGCATCAACACACGGTACCAACCTTAACCAGATGCGACAACTTATGCCTACGCCCATAAGGCACAACCACACGACGTCACACAACACACATATGCCCTTAACAACAACTCTAGCCACAGCAGCTGCCCATAATCAAATCCAGCACCGGCAATTAGCCTCACATCCGTTAGAAACCTATTTCAAAACTTCACAACATAGACAACGATGCAATAAACATGAAGACCTCACAACTATTCACCTGAATCAACAAATTACATCTAACGCCACATGGGCACACATCTCGCAAGCTAAAACACAATAAGCACAACGCGAATATGACTGAATATGTAAAGAGAAACACACGAGAGAACTATCAAACAAGCCCGACAAGCACAACTCCCTATCAGTACCATTCTATGAATCAATTTAACAAGGAAGAATCAAAGTATATGAACAAATCACACGGATCTCATCATGATATAACTCCACCGCGGCACGCAGCGTGGTTCAAACATATCAAATCACATGAAGATGCGAGGATCCCATCCTCAGCTCTGAATTGCAGGTAGCATACACATCATACCAACCGAAACCTTCCACTATGTCCCGACCCAAATCGGAGGGCCGCGACGGGCACCCGGTGCCTTACTCAACCGAGTACCAACGTAACATATCTTTCTTATCACATCATCATAGGTAAATGGGCCAGAAGGGACATCATGAGATAACTGGAATAAAACATAAGGGAATACTAGACATAGGATGACCCAACATAATATAGAAACTTATACACGTGACATAGGGGCCTATAAGGCCAACATGATCATTTGTACACTCAAAACATAGGCCGATAAAGCCATACAAGTATCCACATACATGTCATCCATCTACAAGCCTCTAAGAGTACATAAACGTCACAAAGGTCAGGATAGAGTCCCGCCATACCAATAATTGCATGTCCAAATCATACTGACCAAATAGGCAACTCCGGAGCAAGTGGAGTGCACCAATACCTTCCGCTGAGCTGATAGCTTACTAGGAGGACTGTCAACCTGTCTATCGGGACCTGCGGGCATAAAACGCAGCGTCCCCATGCAAAAGGGATGTCAGTACAAATAAAGTACCGAGTTTGTAAGGCATGAAAGAAACATGGTGTAAAGAACTCAACATGTAAGTCTAAATATCTTTCTGAATCATGAAACATTTATAATGTCATGCATATGCATGTAAATTTCATACCATGCATAGGTATATGAGTACATAACATCATTAAGCCTCTGAGGGCATCCCATCTTATCATCTCGGCCTCTGTGGGCGAAATGATCAATGTATACCAGCTGATCAGGTGGTGGTGCGGATATAACGCCGTAACCTTTACCCATATCCCATATACATATAATATAAGTGTATATAACTCCATCTGGTCGTGGGTCAATGTACATATATAAATGAATGCAATGCATAATGAAGTAAGTCAATAAGATCTCTCGGATAAACTTTATCAACTTATGTATTTTTCTAAGACCCGTGAACAGATGATATAATAATAGGACACATGGGGAATCAAGAACATAGGCACTCCTAGTACTTCTATGAATAGAGCCATTTATGAAATTTGTGTGTTTGCTCGTTTCATTTGTATCATATGGATCATGACAAAAGTAAAGAAGGGATAGCCTTAACATACCTTTGTTGTTTACCTAACCGCACGACGTCGTATCAGCCTATTAGTACTTCAATCTATAACAAACAATAAGGGACCATTGTTAAGCTTACGGAAGCTTGAACTCAACACAAATGAGCGACTAGCTCATCTACAAAATTTTGGACAGCACCTCCCCTTATTGTTTTCCTTTTCCTCAAATCCACAAACAAGACCAACATGTCCAGAATGTCAACAAACATATATATCAATATCTAATCTCATATTCATTACAATACATCACCAAAACAGTCCACACCATCTCACCCAACAACCATACTTAATCAAGTAGATGATTTATGTTGGTCCTTTTTCCATTTTGAAACATGTGTCTCATCCTCATTAAATAATTTAGACATGAATCGAGTAGCTCAAGAAAGTAGGACGGAAAGTAAGTTGATGAAGCAAGCACGTCGGATAAGCAAGCAACTCATTTTTATTTGTCCAAAATCTCCTTTCTCACGTTTAAGTGCATTCGTCCTCAACCTAGTCGTTTGTATGTTGAACGGAAATACGGGATGTAATATTATTAGATCACTTTATATATTTTCAAAGAGAATCTCATTTCTGAGCTTATATCAATTGACTTACGGCGTACTTTCACGTACGAAAATATGGGGTGTAACACACTAATTCAATTCCGCCGACAAAATTCACAACACATACTAAACTCTCACACCGGTAGAGCATCCAAATCACAAATCGTAACCCATCACCCAGAAATCACATCAAAACTAACAAAATGAGGAACAGAAAGTCACTCAAAATCTCACAATTCTCAATAATGAATAAAAATAAAACGGTAGACACGGGCTACCACTATAGAATCTCCCAATAGGGATAAACACATAAGCAGAGTACTAGATCATGAAACTCACTCACATGTGAAGCAAAATAGGAGGACTCATCCCGATAAGCAGAATCGAAACAAAATACGAATGATGCTCCTCTATAACAAATCGAAACCATACATGTATGACATCATCTGGTGCAGCGGCCTCAGGCCTACTATAGGAAACACATCAACGAGCCGTGCCTCCCCCTCTTGGGTACCCTCTACTCGCTTGACCTGTACCCCAAGCTGACGGTGCAGGGATATTAGCAACTGGGGCAGAACTCATAGCCTGAATACCCCGTTGTGACATATCTGTCCAGAGTCTGGAACAATCTCTCACCATGTGGCTGGTATCTCCACACTCAAAGCAACCTCTCTCCTAACGTAGATGTGGAAGATGTCTGATACGGTTACCTTGAGACCCATGGGGACCTGGAACACCGTGCGAAACCTGATAGGTCTCTCTGGTCTATGAGACCTCTTAGCCTCCATGTCCTCTCTCTCTCCTGACCCCGCCAGTCCTCTCTCTCTTGGCCCTGCCTGTCCTCTCTCTCCTGGTCCCGCTTGTCCTCTATCTCCTGGTCCCACATGCCCTCTAATCGGTGGGCGATCTCCACCACCTGCTGAAATGGAACATCTGACTCTAACTCCGGAGCCATGCTGAATTGGATATCATGTCTGATCCCCTCAATGAATCTACGGACTAGCTCTCTAACTGTAACGACCAAAATAGGTGCATGTCTGGACAAATCACTGAATCTAACGGCATACTATGATACGAAAATAGTGCCCTGGTGCAGCTGCTCAAACTCCACGTGCCATGCATTGTGAAGGGTCTGAGGAACAAACTCTTTCAAAAATATCTCTGAAAATTGAGCCCAGTTGGTGGTGTTGTATCGGCTGGTCTACCATCTTCATAAACTTACCACCATTGATATGCTACTCCTGATAGCTAAAATATAGTAAAGGCAACTCCGCTCACTTCCACAATGCCCATGGTGTGGAGAATACAGTGACACTTTTCTAGAAATCCATGGGCATCCTCGGTAGCTGTGCCACTGAAGGTAGGTGGACTATACCTCTTAAATCTCTCAAGTCTCTTTTATTCTTCTTCTGATGACTCTGGCCTGACCTTAGGCTGAATCGGAATAACAGGCTGCAACGGTACTATACCCGGAACATGTCCAATGTGAACCTGATGTGAAGTAGTTGGTGTAACCGGAATCAACCCTGCCTGAGCCAATGTACCATATATGCTGAGGAACTGTGCTAAAGTCTCTTGGAGTCTGGGGGTAACATCAGGTGCCTATGGTACCTGTCCCCCAACCCGAGCTACTGGTGGCTCTTCAACTGCTGCTCTGGTAGGTGCCCTAACTGCGGCACGTGCTCCTCTTCGGCCTCTGCCTTTGCCTCTGCCCCTAGTGGCACCTGCTCCAGGGGAGGCATCATCAGTAACTGTAGCTCGTGTCCTCACCATCTATGAGAGAATAGAGAGATAAAAACTCAAACTCCGGGATCAATAAACTAGCATGATAGGAATGAAGAAGTGAAATTGTCCTAATAGTTTTGTAGCCTCTCGAAGATAAGTACAGATGTCTCCCTACCGATCTGCAAGACTCTACTAAACTCGCTTATGACTCGTAGCACCTATGAACTTAGAGCTCTGATACCAACTTGTCACGACCTCAGTTTCCCTCCGTAGGATGTCGTGACGACACCTAGTCTATAAGACTAGGTAAGCCTAACACTTACTGAATTAATAGAAGAAATCAACCATCAAACAAACAAATGAGATAAAAATCTTATACACAATTCTAATTACCAAAATCGATAGTACAAGTCATAAGCTCTACTGTGTTTGCTACAAAAACCTCTAAATACAAATGTTTCGAAATAGAGATAAACAGTGCAAGTACAATAACAGAAGGTGACTTTGAGGCCTGTGAACGCAGCAACAGGTTTACCTTGAGTTTCCACAGTAAGATCCGTACAGCTAGCTAGTGATCGACTAACTCCGAATTACCTGCATCTGCACAAAAATGTGCATAGGTGTAGTATGAGTACACCACAGCGGTACCTAGTAAGTATCAAGACTAACCTCAGTGGAGTAATGACGAGGGACAGTCAAGACTCTTACTTGACTAGATAACCTGAACACGTATAGGTATAGAACTAACAGAGTATGATATCTCTATAGAACTACACATAATGACAACAATAATACGGTGCTTGCAATAGGAAATAGAAGAACAATTTGCAGCGGGACCCCACAAGTAATAACACAATAGAGTAAGTTGGACAAAATTTAAATAAGGTGAAAAACAAATAAAGGAAAGACAAGTAGCAACATGATAAGAATAACCGATTTCACACCAGGTTTATTCAATAATCCCCATGAGGTATCAAACCTCAAAACTCATACAATTCTCGGGTCCCAATTCATAAACCCTAATCACTTGGCATCTTGTGCCCTCATTATAACTGATAACTGCACGGACAACTCACGTGCCAATAGAACAAATCTCACATATAAGACAAGTAGAAGGAGTACGTACGAATGATCGGTAGCATCAGTGTTCATATTCTTAAACCGATAGGGTGATAAAGTACGTGTATGCTTGTGCAAGTGTTCTATCATAATTCGGGCCAACGAATAAGAGTAGAGAAAATGAACGTCACATAAGGATCGATCCCCACAATTTGCACCAAGTAACACTCACACAGGTTAGGCATGCCACTACACAAATATCAACAACAATAATGCCCCCATGCCATCACAAGTAATCACAAATCAATCCCCGGCATAGCCCACCTTATCTCGCCACATATGCAAACCCACATATATTGCCCGCCTTGTCACGCCGCATGTACCAATATCAATAAGACTGGCTCAACCATGGAGAAATATTATGTAACAAATTATTATAAATAATGATGAGGCAACTACGATAAAGGATAACTAAACTTCATTTAGGGTTGAGCAATTACGAAAAGATGCAACAAATTCAATTAAGGATAAGCAACGTAAAAGATAATCATAACCTCAAATAAGGATAGACAATTACAGAAGAGATACTAATAATTTCAATTAAGGATAAGCAATTAGGAGAGGATAGCATGGCAATCGAAGAGGCAACAATTTCAGTTAAGGCACACAATAGTCAAATAGGAAATAAGGGTTGAACATGAAGCAATTAATTCCAATTAAGATACGTAGAGGTGAAACTAGTAAATGGGGAACTTAACATAACAAAACAACTTCATATCTAATGAACATAAGAACCTAAGAGCCCTAAAAGATCAACTTTTCGCAAATAAGCTCGAGCACGTACTCGTCGCCTCGCGTGCATGAACTTCACATGACACAATTAGCACCAAAGACTCAATTCCTAAGGGGTAGTTTCCCCTACACAAAGTTAAGCAAGATACTTACCTCAAACCACGCTCAAACAATCAATTAGAAGGCTCTTCCCTCGATTTTCCAACTCCGAACGGCTCGAATCTAGCCAAAATAATTTCATACTATAAATATAACTATAGAAAATTAATTTAAATAATGAACTAATGATCTTAGTTAAGAATTAAAAAATCACTCCAAAAAGTTGACCCGGGATCGCATCTCGGAACCCGACCAAAATTACAAAAACCAAACACCTATTCGATAACGAGTCCAACCATGCAAGAATTACCAAATTCCGATAACAAATCGACCTCCAAATCTTAAATTTCCGTTTTTTGAAGAGTTTTACAAAAATCCCAATTTCTTCCATTAAAACTCGAATTAAATGATGAATATAATCATGGATTTATGAAATATAATCACTTTCGGATATAGAGCACTTACCCAAGTCGAAGTCGTGAAGAAATCCTCAAAATCGCCCAAGAACCGAGCTCCAAAAATCCCAAAACGAAATAAGAAAAATGACCAAGTTCGATCCCTTAACAATATGTCCAATTTTGCTTCTACGGACATATTTGTCGTGCCTACAAGCTCACTTTTGCGAGCAAAATCATGCTTCTGCGCTGCCTCCGCTTCTGCGAGCACTGTCGCTGCACCTGCGATGTAACAGGCGCGAAAGAAATTTTGCTTCTGCGAGAAACCACCAAGCTGCCAGCTTCCTCTTCTGCGTGCTGGAATGCGCTTATATGCACAAGTTGCCGCTTCTATGGCCTGCTCCATCAGACTCTGCCCAGCTTCCCCTCAGTCGCTTCTACGAGGTCACTTCTTCAATCAAGCTTCCACAGAAGCGATTGCACCAGCAAATCCTTAAGTCCAAAAATCGATCTATTAACCATCTGAAATCCACCCGAGGCCCTCGGGATCTTGACCAAATATACCAACACATCCCAAAATATAATAAGAACTTAGTCGATGCCTCAAACCACATTAAACAACGTCGAAACTATGAATCATACCTCGAATCAAATTATGAGTTTTCAAATCTTCCAACTTCTATAATTTGCACCGAAATGTATTAAATCAACCCGGAATAACTTCAGATTTTGCACACAAGTCATAAATAATGTAATGGACTGTTCCTATTTACAGAATCAAAATTCGACCCCGTTATCAACAATTCAACCTTCAGCCAAACTTATAAATATTTTAAAACTTCAACCTTTTTTTAATTTTTTGCCAAAATGCGTCGAATTGTCCTATGGACTTCGAAATCCAAATCCGGACATACGCCTAAGTCCGAAATAATCATACGAAGCTATTAGAATCATCAAAACTTCATTTCGGAGTCGTTTGCTGAAAAGTCAAACTCCGATCAACTCTTTTCATTTAAACTTCAAAACAAGAATTGTTCTTTCAATTTAATTCTGAATCTTCCAAAAACCAAACTCGACCGCACACGCAAGTCATAATACATATTACGAAGTTGCTCGGGATCTTAAGCTGTTGAACGGGACGTTAATTCTCAAAACGACAAGTCGGGTCGTTACAGTTCGTAAGAGAGAGCGGACGCGTTCGCAAAGAGAAAGTATCATGCTGGAGGATCTAGGCCTTCGCATTCGCAATGGGTAGCTCGAGTTCGCGAAAGGTTGGTCGGTTGGTCAGCACGCTCGTGTGGTTCATGTCGTATTCGTGATGAAGGGATTTCAGGCGCTGCATTTTGGTGCTTCGCAAACATGGGTTTGAGGTCGTGTTGGCGATGTGTACTACTGGGCAGAGTATATAAGTTGTCATTTTTGGAATTTTACCTATTCTTTCATATTTTGAGCCCTAGACTTCGAGAAAAGAAGATTTTGAAGAGCAATTTCACTACTACATTGGAAGCGAGGAACTTTCACTTATATTTGATTTTATATATTTATTCCCCATGGATTTCTACACTTAAAATATGGAAATTTGAAGAGAAATTTGGGGGTTTGTCTACACTTTATGAGAGGGTATTTTGGGAATCTGAGTATTGATTTGGACTCAGTTTTAAAAACTAATTATATATTTGGACTCAATAGGTTATGGGTCATCGAATCTGCTATTGGTTTCGAATTTCGGGCACACGGGCCCGAGTTAACTTTCATTGACTTTTTGGGAATTCATCAAAGATCAAAACTTTTTGGATTGAGATCGCTTCCTATAGTAATGTTTGACTTCCTTGAATGATGTCGGGCTTGGATTTGCGTGGTTGGAGGGCTAGAATAAGGTTTTGACATGCTTTGAGTTTGAAGCTAGCCCGGAAAGAGGTAAGTTTCTTGGCTAACCTTGTAGAGAGGGAAACCCCCTAAGATTGACTTGAATGCTATGTGTTTAAGATATTGGGGTGGTGTATATGCGAGGTGGCGAGAGTATATACACGTACCAAGTTTATATCATGTTCGGTGTAGAATTGAGACACTTTATGTCTTATTTTGATTATGTACTCAACTTGATTCATGATTGTTTGGCTTATATGACTACGTTTGCTTTGTTATTCATGTTAGATATCATGCCTAGGTTTATGATTATTTATGAAGGCATTATTCTTCATATGTTGAATTGCTTGAATAATTCATAGTGATATAAAAATTCCATGAGCACATATCCGCATGATTATTATTAAGTCCTTATGCATCTTCTATCTATCAATTCCTAGGCATATGCATATGTATTATATTTGGATACTTAATTTGGACTGAGATTGTGGTGTGAAAAGTAAAGTCGTGCAGTTGAAATATAATTATGGCACACAGGACATGATGAGCAGATGTTTAATTTATAAGTGAGCTATCAAGCTCCTTTTGCGATTGAATAAGGATCTGTCCTACGGTGATAACCCATATTACATTGGGCTCTATGAGCATGGGCTATACATGGATCGTGTATCGGGTCGGTACATAGATTTTGTATCGGGTATCAGTGATACATAAATTTTGTATTGGATTCCAGTGATACATGAATTATATATTGGGGTACATGGATCTTGTACTTGTTATGGTAACAAATAGAGTTTTCAGCATGCATGGACATCCTTGACTCATTTAGAAGAATTCATTTAAATGCTAGCTATTGCATGTCACCTATATATGCTAGTTGGGAGCCTCGACACCACTGATTGAAGCATGCCATCTTTAAATACCATATTTGAGCAGCATTATGATTATCTTTGAATTGGAAAAGCATGCTTTATATCTTTCGATCGTTTAATATCTTTGTTACTTGTTGTTCATGAGGATATTTATTGTTTTAGTTTTAGGCTCAATTATTTATATATGTGTTGTAAGTATCTTGATGCCTATAGCCTCACTACTTCTTCAAGGTTAGACTTGATGCTTACTGGGTACCGACTGTAGTGTACTCATACTACGCTTCTACACATCTTTTTGTGCAGATTCGCAGGTGGGTACAACCGGAGCCTCTTGTTGAGCCTAGGTGTTCACTCAGAGACTTAGGGTGAGCTGCACCTCATGGATTTGTTTTGCAGTGCCCGAGTCCTTATCTTTTTATTATCTCTTTTCTATTTTCATTATCTCAGATAGTTTTGATCATGTATTCAAACTTGTACTTATTCAGTAGTTGCTTATGTATTTGTGCCAACTAATTCTTGGGGTTGTACTATTTTTTTGGTCGTGTTCCGACCATGTTGTGATTGTATCAAATGTTGACGGCTAATTTTGACTCTCCCTTTTAAAATTAATTTATTTATACTTAATAATTTACAATAAATATTTTATAAGTATTTTCTAGTAATAAATACATATTCTTACGAATTAATTAAGTATTAATTTTAAAATTAATCACATAGTATTAATATTATGTAATTACAAACATATTTACTATTTTGAGATTATTAAAATAACTCTTATATATATATATATATACACACATAGGTTCTATAATTAATTTAATGAATTACTCTTTAATTTCTAGTAAATTAGGTTACTATGATGGTATTTCGAAATTAGTGTTACAATTTATAAAACAAAGTATTTTTATAAATAATTAATTATAATAATTAGTAGTATATATAATAATTATAATTTTATTACATTTTATTAAAAATTATTAAGTTTATTTAAATTAATTTTAAAAGGGATTAAAAGACAAAAAGGCTACAATTGCAATTCTCAATCAAATGTAAAATGGCCATCTCTTAAACCCAATCACCAAGCCCAAACAGAAATACCCAGTCCAAATACCCCATCTCCATTCCAATGTGGCAATCCATGCCTCTCTTTGCACCAATCACTGTGTGCCACGTCACCCTCCCTGACCACTCACAAAACAAACACACTCGCCTCTGAGATGTTGGTCCATCTGATCAACAGTTCACATTTAATCTCTAATTTTCTCTTAATTTTAAACACCCGCCCCAGAGATCTAATCGCAACCATCCTATCAAAGTAATCCAATGGCCACCAATTTTTCCATTTTAATCATTTCTAAATTTTCAATTGCCAAAATGATCGGAGCCGTTGATCAACAGATTCAACGGCTCCCGTTCCATCTCCCAACTTTAATTCGAAGACCAACCCCTATTCCCCCCAAAACCCTAATCATTCACTTAAAGACCAGCCGCCCTTCCTTTCATTTTCCTCTCTCTTTTCTCTCATCTCCAACAACCCTCAATCTCCCAGAACCTTGCACAAAGTCGTGCAAGGTCACTTGAAACCACTATAAATCATCCCTTTTGTCCCTGCTATACCACGAATCCTGCTGATAATTTCCTTTATCAATCACAAATTCAAGACCCAAAATCTAAAACCCTAAGCTCGAAAGGGAAATCATCTGATTTTCTCTCATGAGTCAAAGATCGAGCATGAAACCACCCTTTGCCATCTGAAATTTGCGAATCCAGCCGGCTATTTCCTATCTCATCATTCAAATTCAAAACACCCAAATCCTGAAACCCTTGACTCAAAAATGCAACTTCAAATCTCTGAATTTCCTTCGTGCTCTGTCAAATCGAAGCATGCATGGAGTCGTTCTCAGAGTTCATCATGAGGATTCGATTTCCAGAGATGAAACTTAGTAACCTCTGGACATTAGAGAACAACCACTAGTCCAAAGCTTCAACAGTCGATGCTCAGGTGAACTCAACATCATAAATCTTTTGTCACTTTCCACTCATGATTTGAAATCTATGGAAACCCTAGAGCCTTAATGGCACTATAAATAGGGCCTTTAATGTTCTCATCTAACACAACCCAACATCATATACTACAACCTAGAATGACCAACTAGACGAAAGAACAATCATCTAAGAGCAATTCTGAGATTCCAAAACTGTCACGCCCCAAACTCGGGGAGCGCGACCGGCGCTCAACCGAGTAAACTCGACTGAGCAAACCTGTTAGATTTCATTCTACCCAAATTTATCCCTGAATAAAGAGGAGATGTACTACATTAATTAAATACTGTAAAGATTTCATTAACCGCTTCGATTTCATTCCCATTTATAGCATCATTCAATATTTCCAAAATAGTACGAGTTTATAGATTTAATAAAAAATATGTTGCCAAATACCAACAGTTCTAATCCAACTCCCAATATCAAATACCACCCACAACCTGTCTACGGAGCCTCTAAGTACAACTGAAGAGTAATATAGAATATCCGGCAACAAGGCCCTGGCTATACCTCAACCACAAAGTACATGAGAAACAAAAGATACTTGACCCCGAAATGAAGTGGGGTTCACAAAATCAGCTAAAAAGAGGGTACCGCTATCACTGATCAATGCCACCTACTATAGAACCACCTACATCCATTAAAGATGCAGCGCCCCCAGCAAAAGAGACGTTACTACTGTCGAATAACACTACTATGTATAGCTAGAAATCCTCTTTTAAAATAGAATGCCCAATGATCTATACGTGGAACACATAATATAATGTAATTGTAACAACCAGTACAAACAAGGACACGAAAGTGGCACCTATTGTCTGCATTAATAATGTGTATCATTAGACCGTCCTTAGTGTTCACATATCATATTATACACTTGTGCATTTCATAGACCGCCCATAGTGTTTATTCCTACCGTACACCTATATTTCTCAAACATAATGCACCTATGCGTTTCATAGACCGTCCACAAGATTTCTTAACACAATATTCATAGACCGTCCACAGAATTTCATAACACAATATACCTATGCATTTCATAAAACGTCCACAGGATTTCATAACTCAATATACCTATGCGTTTCATAGACCGTCCACAGGATTTCATAACACAATATACCTATGCGTTTCATAGACCGTCCACAGGATTTCAGATCACAATATACCTATGCATTTCATAGACCGTCCACAGGATTTTAGATCACAATATACCGATGCGTTTCATAGACCGTCCACAGGATTTCATAACACAACATAACTATACGTTTCATAGACCGTCCACAGGATTTCATAACACAATATACCTATGTGTTTCATAGACCGTCCACAGGATTTCAAATCACAATATACCTATTCGTTTTATAGACCGTCCACAGGATTTCATAACACAATATACCTATGTGTTTCATAGACCGTCCACAGGATTTCATAACACAATATACCTATGCGTTCCATAGACCGTCCACAGGATTTCATATCATAATATACCTATGTGTTTCATAGACCGTCCATAGGACTTCATATCACATTGGAAATAAAAGTACAAATATGTACATCTCATAACCTTTCACACCACGTATCACTTAATCCGTACTTTCAACCACTTATAACATTATTATTTTATTGGCTCTCTTGGCCATACATATGATTCTTTATTCATGGGGCGATGACCGTATTTCATATTCCACACTTTCATTTCTTCCCTTTCATAGATCATCATTATAATTATCAACAAGTAGAATATTCCGAAAATCATAACTTTAAGTTCGTTAGTAATGAAGGCTTTAAACACAATAGATTCCTTTCAATTAAATGGAGTAAAATGATTGGCAATCGAAGCACAAGTCAAAATCATACACAATTTTCACTCACGAATATGTAAGAAGGCAAAACACATTGAAAAATACTTACAAGCATAGCATTAGCTAAAACAGCCACATATGGGCATCACTTGAGTTCATAAGCTTTTAGCCAATTATATTATCGAAGTCAATTTTGGAATAGTTGAGTCAAAGCCCTTTTAATAATCTTTCTCATATTTATTTTATTTCATTGGCACCATTGGCCACAAGTATAACCTTCCTTCTTGGCACGTTGGCCACACTTTATATCCCCAATTCACCTATTTCACTTCCAACCATCTTTATAGGTTATCAACAATAAGACATTTCCAACCAATACTTTAGGTACACATATGAGAAATTAAGAGTCTTAAGAATATTGAGATTCTCTCACATAATTTGGCATACTATCTTTCATTGAAATACGACTCAAAGCCATAACATTTTAATACGCAACCCATACTTTGAAACTTACGGGAACATTATGGAATTCAATTCCAAGAGAGAAAGTTTAGCCAACATACCTTGATGGAGCTCTTTAGTGCTACTAAAACCACCTACTACTCTTACAACTTCAATCTACATCAACTTAATTCAATTGAACCAATATTAGTAACAAATTTCATAATTTAGGCCATTTAGGCATTTTATCAAACACCTAGTAGGCATGAATATTTACATCTCTTACCCATAGAATTAGTTCATCTAACTACTACAATTTACGAATAATTTATCCCACCATCATTCTTAGACAATTCATAACTTCCAACGTCACATACATGACCATCCATCCACACCCAACCAACAAAATTCCATCAAATAATCACCTTTCAATCTCTACAATATGTATTTAAATTGGGAACTTATGGCTTCCAATCACCATACCATAAGTTCCAATACTTAATTCATACTCATATTCCCATAAAATATCCATACATGTAAGTCTAAGGGTGTAGGATTACCTTTTGAAAGAAATCTTGCAAAACTCTCGTTTGAGTTCTTGAAGAACTTTCTTGAAGATCTATGTATTTTATGGACGAATTGAGTTAGTCTTAGGGTGGAATTGATGGAACGAAACATAAAATTAGTAGGGATTACTCACCTCGAAGATGGGGGGAATTGGAGGTCTTGAGAGAGTGGAGGAAAACCCCAAAGTTCGGCCAAGAAAAATGGGGTAAAATGAACCCCGAAATGAGTATATAGCATTTCTGACGAGAAATGATTTTTCCTGTCATAGGAATGGGCATAACTCTCTCATACGATGTCCGAATTCGATGGTACTTTTTGCTATGGCTCCGTAATTTCAATACGGATCTAATGCTTTAATCAAAACTGAATTTGGAGCTCATTTGATTAATGTGATACCACTTATACTCGAAGAAGCGATGTCGTTGAAACACTTTTGATGTCCAAATAATGTAGTTCCACCCCATAGGTCTCTTTTGATACTCGAATACGTTATTCCCGAATACCGTTGTCACACTTTAAAATATTAAATTATTAGAAAATTTTAATGGGGCCTTACATTCTCCCCCGCTTAAGATCATTCGTCCTCAAATGACGGTTAGAATCCACAATAGACACCCAACGTGACTTAAATCCTCATCCACACACCAATAGATCCCAATTTTACTAACTACATA
The DNA here is from genome assembly GCF_000390325.3 of Nicotiana tomentosiformis. Taxonomy (NCBI): domain Eukaryota; kingdom Viridiplantae; phylum Streptophyta; class Magnoliopsida; order Solanales; family Solanaceae; genus Nicotiana; species Nicotiana tomentosiformis. The sequence continues at coordinate 151,708,844 of NC_090813.1, forward strand.
AATTTCAAACAATTTGGGTAGAGTTTTCCTTGTAACTGGGCCTATCCACCTGCCAGAGAATCACCAAAACCACTCCTAACAACCCATTTCTATACAATCAAGGGAAAATATTTTCTTTCCACAATACTTTCGGCCTTCAAGGTGACCTTCTCGACTTACAGACTTCGCCATAACACTTTAACGTAAGCAATCTCAACTTCCAGGCTTTTCAAACAAGGATGACAACTAGGTACCTTTCATAAGTTAACTATCCATTAACTTCTCCTTCAATAACCTTCACCGGAATGATATACAAAGGATTTCCGATTACCTCCTTAGACATAGACACATGAAACACCGGGTACACGGAGAACAATAATAGGTAAACATCATACTCGTAGTTTGGCTTATTTCTTTCAAAATTTCATAAGGCCTAATGTGACTACATATACTTTACCTTCCTTAACAATTCACACAATATATTCATAGACAAATCTTTAGAATAACCCGTTCACTTTCTTCCATTCTAAATCTCTACGCCGAACACCCAAACTAAAACTTTTGCGACCTCCAACAATTATTCTAAGATGTGCTAGCGTGAATATGACCATAAAACTTTCTATCCAATATATGTGATCACGGAATGATGCTTCTTCTTTGACATTTTTGAACCTTTAACCCCCATAGGTTTACTAAAAATGGGAACAATGAGGTTCGAGATTGGGCTGGAATTATTCAAGAATCCATCAATGTGTCGAGCACGGCATTTCAGGAGGTTATATCCTAAGAGACATGAAGGTTACTACCAATAAAGCTGACATGATTAATCATTGTGATAACATCATTGATTCGACACATGAGGCATAGAGTTGCCTAGTAGGCATTGATAATGTAGGGATCATGTTCATGATTCTGAGATTTAAATAAATGAGTCATTTTAGACATGTGTCATATGGGACGCATGGTCGGGAGGATAAAGACATTAGCGTCAGTTATTCTTGGAAGACTATGAGCCATGAAAAAGGACAACAAAAATTATTTCACTCCATACGTGCCTGGTTTGGCAATAGTAAGCCTCAAGGAGAGATAGCACTTATGTGACACCAGTCGCCTCTTGGAATGTAGGAAAAATCAGTTTAACTCGAAATGAGAATATTTTGGCACCCCGAATGTGATATGGGTTTCAAAATACATGAAATTGTATTACGCTCTTAACATTAACTGACACAAGAAATCTATGTCACAAGCCCATAAGGATGAAAAAGAAGTTGAACACTGGTGAGATTATTATCATTCTCACAACTTAACCTTTGCCAATAGTCGATCCTATATGAGAGGACTAGAGATACAACAAACTTGTCTTTTCAAATCAATATGCTCATCATAGGACTGTTTAACTTTCAACCACACACGAGTGAAATCATGTAGATAAGACATCTTAATATCGGGGTTGAGGGACTTACTTGTTGTCCCTTGGCTGTTGGGGCAGTGCCTTAGCTGGTAGCCCTTGACTCTGCACCCGAAACATTTATCTATGCCACGTCGGCACACCCCCAAATGACGCCTCCTACACTTGGGACATGGGGGCCTCTGCTGCAGCTGATAATCCCCATTTGACTGGACCTGCTGATTAGATCCCTTGTTGCCTTGGTTACTATGGCCCTACCGCTGCTAATCAGGCCCTGATGGTAGTGCTCTAGTTGATGACTGAGTAACTGACTGCGTGGGTCCGGATGACACTCTCCTATGTAATACCTTTCCACCACTACCCCCACTGTAGGAGCTACTAAGATTGCCCGTGGATCGGGTCTTTTTGTTATCATCTAGCTCTCTTTCTTTTTAACTTTCGATTCTCCGTAGCTTGAGCAAATGCCACCATTTTTCCATAATTCATTTCAGAATTCAAGGCAGCCTTAGCGGCCTCACTAATTACCAAGGGACTAAGTCCTTGCATAAATCGTCGCACTCTAGCCTCCATAGTGGGCAACATATAAATAGCATACTTGGATAGGTGCGTGAATTTCATATGGTACTCCCACACAGTCAAGCTACCTTGCCTCAAGCTCTCAAACTCAATGGCACGGGCCGCCTTAGTCTCGGCAGGCAAGAAGTGGTCAATGAAAGCATCGGTAAACTCACTCCACCTTGCCGGGGGACTTCCCTCCTCACGGGACTCCTCCCATAGCTCAAACCAAGAACATGCCACCTCTTTCAGACGGTAGGAGGCCAACTCCACTCCCTCCGTCTCTGTAGCATGCATAACCCGGAGTGTTTTGTGCATCTCATCAATGAAGTCCCGGGGGTCCTCCTCAGGATTAGTACCCGTAAATACTGGAGGATCTAATTGAAAAAACTTGTTCACTCTGGAACTAGCAGATTCCCCTGGCTGACTGGAAGGAGTAGATCCAACACTCGATCTCTGGGCCTGAGAAGCCACTATCTATGCTAACATCTGTATGGCTCCCCTAAGATCAACATTAGTTACACCAGAATCGGAAGTTGGAGCTGGAGCTGGAGCTGGAGCTGGAGGTAGAACTGGAATATCAGTTGGAGGGACCGTTGCACCCTCAGTAGGTGTTGGGACATGTGTGGTCTGATTAGTTGTAGTAGAGCCGGGCAGTGTAGTAATTGGAGTAATATTCTCACTCCTTGGGTGCTCACCCGCATCATTAAATATAGAATCAGCTGCCACTCCTGGGGTGACATTGGCCCTTTGGCCAGTTCTTGCATTCTTCTTAGGCACTATATTCTGAAAGTTGGAGTAAAGCACCAGTTAACGGAGGAACAATCTTACAATCAGCTTTATCGCACGATCAAGGACATGAAAGAAGGGTATTTTTCCTAAATACCCAAGTAACATCCTAGTTATAGATGTGGTCGACAACACACCAATAAGAAGGAATCTACTAGACACGTCTCCGAGACATCCTAGGACACTTTAAACCCTTACGCTCTGATACCAAGATTGTCACGCCCCAAACTCGGGGAGCGCGACCGGCACTCAACCGAGTAAACCAGACTGAGAAAGCCCGTTAAATTTCATTCTACCCAAATTCATCCCTGAATAAAGAGGAGATGTACTCCATTAATTAAATACTAAAAAGATTTCATTAACCGCTTCCATTTCATTCCCATTTACAGCATCATTCAATATTTTCAAAATAGTACGAGTTTATAGATTTAATGAAAAACATGTTGCCAAATACCAACAGTTCTAATCCAACTCCCAACATCAAATACCACCCACAACCTGTCTACGGAGCCTCTAAGTACAACTGAAGAGTAATATGGAATTGCCGGAAATAAGGCCCCGGTTATACCTCAACTACAAAGTACATGAGAAACAAAAGATACTTGACCCCAAAATGAGTGGGGTTCACCAAATAAGCTGAAAAGAGTGTACTGCTATCACTGATCAACGCCACCTGTTGTAGAACCACCTGCATCCCTTAAAGATGCAGCGTCCCCTGCAAAAGGGACGTTAGTACTGTCGAATAACACTAGTATGTATAGCTAGAAATCCTCTTTCAAAATAGAATGCCCAATGATCTATACGTGGAACACATAATATAATGTAATTGTAACAACCTGTACAAACAAGGACACGAAAGTGGCACCTATTGTCTGCATTAATAATGTGTCTCATTAGACCGTCCTTAGTGTTCACATATCATATTATACACTTTATGCGTTTCATAGACCATCCATAGTGTTTATTCCTACCATACACCTATACTTCTCAAACATAATGCACCTATGCGTTTTATAGACCGTCCACAAGATTTCATCACACAATATTCATAGACCGTCCACAGAATTTCATAACACAATATACCTATGTGTTTCATAGATCGTCCACAGGATTTCATAACACAATATACCTATGTGTTTCATAGACCGTCCACAGAATTTCATAACACAATATACCTATGCGTTACATAGACCGTCCACATGATTTCAGATTACAATATACCTATGCATTTCATTAACCATCCACAGGATTTGGAATCACAATATACCTATGCGTTTCATAGGCCGTCCACAAGATTTCATAACACAATATACCTATGTGTTTCATAGACCGTCCACAGGATTTTATAACACAATATACCTATGCGTTTCATAGACCGTCCACAAGATTTTATAACACAATATACCTATGTGTTTCATAGACCGTCCATAGGATTTCATATCACATTGGAAACAAAAGTACAAATATGTACATCTCATAACCTTTCACACCACATATCACTTATTTCGCACTTTCAACCACTTACAATATTATTATTTCATTGGCTCTCTTGGCCATACATATGATTCTTTATTCATGGCGCAATGGCCGCATTTCATATTCCACACTTTCATTTCTTCCCTTTCATAGATCATCATCATAATTATCAACAAGTAGAATATTTCGAAAATCACAACTTTAAGTTCATTAGTAATGAAGGCTTTAAAAACGATAGATTCTTTCCAATAAATGAGTAAAATGATTGGTAATCGAAGCACAAGTCAAAATCATACACAATTTCAATTTACAAATATGTAATAATGCAAAATACATTGAAAAATACTTACAAGCATAGCATTAGCTAAAACAACCACATATGGGCATCACTTGAGTTCATAAGCTTTTAGCCAATTATATTATCGAAGTCAATTTTGGAATAGTTGAGTCAAAGTTCTTTTCATAATCTTTCTCATATTTATTTTATTTCATTGGCACCATTGGCCACACGTATAACTTTCCTTCTTGGCACGTTGGCCATACTTTATATCCCCAATTTATTTATTTCACTTCCAACCATCTTTATAGATTATCAGCAATAAGACATTTTCAATCAATACTTTAGGTACACATATGAGCAATTAAGAGTCTTAAGAATATTGAGATTCTCTCATACAATTTGGCAAACTATCTTTCATTGAAACACGACTTAAAGCCATAACATGTTAATACGCAACCCATACTTCGAAACTTACGGGAACATTATGAAATTCAATTCTAAGAGAGAAAGTTTAGCCAACATACCTTGATGGAGCTGTTTAGTGCTACTAAAATCACCTACTACTCTTGCAACTTCAATTTACATCAACATAATTCAATTGAAACAATATTAGTAACAAATTCCATAATTTAGGCCATTTAGGCATTTTATCAAACACCTAGTAGGCATTAATCTTTACATATCTTACCCATAGAATTAGTTCTTCTAACCGCTACTATTTACCAACAATTTATCCCACTACCCTGGGCGTTGGCGACGGGAAATGATTTTTTCTGTCACGGGAATGGGCATAACTTTCTCATACGATGTCCGACTTCGACGATTCTTTTTTATATGGCTCCGTAATTTAAATACGGATCTATTGCTTCAATCAAAACTGAATTTGGAGATCATTTTTTTAATGTGATAATACTTATACTCGAAGAAGCGACGTCATGGAAACACTTTTGATGTCCAAATAATGTGGTTCCACTCCATAGGTCTCCTTTGATACTCGAATACGTTATTTCCGAATACCGTTGTCGCACTTTAAAATATTAAATCATTAGGAAATTTTAACGGGGCCTTACATTCTCCCCCGCTTAAGATCATTCGTCCTTAAATGAGGGTTAGAATCCGCCATAGACACCCAACGTGACTTAAATCCTCATCCACACACCAATAGTTTCCAATTTTACTAACTTCATAAATTTTCAAAAATTTCGGCAGAGTTTTCCCTGTAACTGGGCCTATCTACCTGCCAAAGAATCACCAAAACCACTCCTAACAACCCATTGATATACAATCAAGTGAAAATATTTTCTTTTTCACAACACTTTCGGCCTTCAAGGTGACCTTCTCGACTTACAGACTTCGCCATAACACTTTAACATAGACAATCTCAACTTCCAGGCTTTTCAAACAAGGATGACAACTAGGTACCTTTCATAAGTTAACTATCCATTAACTTCTCCTTCAATAACCTTCACCGAAATGATATACAAAGGATTTCCAATTACCTCCTTAGACATAGACACATAAAACACCGGGTACACGGAGAACAATAATAGGGAAACATCATACTCGTAGTTTGGCCTATTTCCTTTCAAGATTTCATAAGGCCTAATGTGACTACATATACTTTACCTTCCTTAACAAATCACACAATATATTCATAGACAAATCTTTAGAATAACCCGTTCACTTTATTCCATTCTAAATCTCTACGCCGAACACCCAAACTAAAACTTTTGCGACCTCCAACAATTACTCTAAAATGTGCTAGCATGAATATGACCATAAAACTTTCTATCCAATATATCTGATCACGGAATGATGCTTCTTCTTTGACATATTTGAACCTTTAACCCCCATAGGTTTACTAAAAATGGGAACAACGAGGTTCGAGATTGGGCTGGAATTATTCAAGAATCCATCAATGTGCAGAGCACGACATTTCAGGAGGTTATATCCTAAGAGACATGAAGGTTACTACAAATAGTGCTGACATGATTAATCATTATGATAACATCATTGATTCGACACATGAGGTATAGAGTTGCCTAGTAGGCATTGATAATGTAGGGATCATGCTCATGATTCTGAGATTTAAATAAATGAGTCATTTTAGACATGTGTCATATGGGAGGCATGGTCGGGAGGATAAAGACATTAGTGTAAGTTATTCTTGGAAGACTATGAGCCATGGAAAAGACAACAACAATTGTTTCATTTCATACATGCCTTGTTTGGCAATAGTAAGCCTCAAGGAGAGATAGCACTTATGTGACACCAGTCGCCTCTTGGAATGCGGGGAAAATCAGTTTAACTCGAAATAAGAATATTTTGGCACCCCGAATGTGATATGAGTTTCAAAATGCATGAAATTGCATTACGCTCTTAACATTAACTGACACAAGAAATCTATGTCACAAGCCCATAGGGATGAAAAAGAAGTTGAACACTGGTGAGATTATTATCATTCTCACAACTTAACCTTTGCCAATAGTCGATCCTATATGAGAGGACTAGAGATACAACAAACTTGTCTTTTCAAATCAATATGCTCATCATAGGACTGTTTAGCTTTCAACCACACACGAGTGAAATCATGTAGATAGAACATCTTAATATTGGGGTTGAGGGACTTACTTGCTGTCCCTTGGCTGTTGGGGCAGTGCCTTAGCTGGTGGCCCTTGACTCAGCACCCGAAACATTCATCCGTGCCACGTCAGCACACCCCCAAATGATGCCTCCTACACTTGGGACATGGGGGCCTATGCTGCAACTGATAATCCCCATTTGACTGGACCTGCTGATTAGATCCCTTGTTGCCTTGGTTACTATGGCCCCACCGCTGTTGATCAGGCCCTAATGGTAGTGCTCTAGCTGATGACTAAGCAACTAACTGTGTTGGTCCGGATGACACTCTCCTATGTAATACCTTTCCACCACTACCCCTACTGTGGGAACCACTAAGATTGCCCGCGGATCGAGTCTTTTTGTTATTATCTAGCTCTCTTTATTTTAAACTTTCGATCCTCCGTAGCTTGAGAAAACGCCACCATTTTTCCATAATTCATATCAGAATTCAAGGCAGTCGTAGCAGCCTCATTAATTACCAAGGGACTAAGTCCTTGCACAAACCGTCGCACTTTAGCCTCCATAGTGGGTAACATATAAATAGCATACTTGGACAGGTGCGCGGATTTCATATGGTACTCCCACACAGTCAGGCTACCTTGCCTCAGGCTCTCAGGCTCAGCGGCACAGGCTGCCTTTGTCTCGGCAGGCACGAAGTGGTCAATGAATGCATCGGTAAACTCACTCCACCTTACTGGGGGACTTCCCTCCTCACGGGACTCCTCCGATAGCTCAAACCAAGAATATGCCACCTCTTTCAGATGGTAGGAGGCCAACTCCCCTCCATCTGTCTCTGTAGCATGCATAACCCGGAGTGTTTTGTGCATATCATCAATGAAGTCTTGGGGGTCCTCCTTAAGATTAGTACCCGTAAACACTGGAGGATCTAACTGAAGAAACTTGTTCACTCTGGAACTAGCAAATTCCCCTGGCTGACTGGAAGGAGTAGGCTCAACACTCGATCTCTGGACCTGAGAAGCCACTATCTGTGCCAACATCTGTATGGTTCTCCTAAGATCAACATCAGTTACACCAGAATCGAAAGCTGGTGCTGGAGCTGGAACTGGAATATCAGTTGGAGGGACCGTTGCACCCTCAGTTGGTATAGGGACGGGTGTGGTCTGATCAGTTGTAGTAGAGCCGGGCAGTGCAGTAATTGGAGGAATATTCTCACTCCTTGGGTGCTCACCCGCATCATTAAATATAGAATCAGCTGCCACTTCTGGGGTGACATTGGCCCTTTGGCCAGTTCTTGCATTCTTCTAAGGTGCCATATAGTGAAAGTTAGAGTAAAGCACTAGTTAACGTAGGAACAATCTTACAATCAGCTTTATCATACGATCAAGGACATGAAAGAAGAGTATTATTCCTAAATGCCCAAGTAGCATCCTAGTTAGAGATATGGTCGACAACACACCGATAAGAAGGAATCTATTAGACACGGCTCCGAGACATCCTAGGATAGGATCTGATACCAAGATTGTCACGCCCCAAACGCGGGGAGCGCGACCGGCGCTCAACCGAGTAAACCCGACTGAGAAAGCCTGTTAAATTTCATTCTACCAAAATTCATCCCTGAATAAAGAGGAGATATACTCCATTAATTAAATACTAAAAGATTTCATTAACCGCTTCCATTTCATTCCCATTTACAACATCATTCAATATCTTCAAAATAGTACTAGTTTGTAGATTTAATGAAAAACATGTTGCCAAATACCAATAATTCTAATCCAACTCCCAACATCAAATACCACCCACAACCTATCTACGGAGCCTTTAAGTACAACTGAAGAGTAATATGGAATTACCGGCAACAAGATTTCATAACACAATATTCATAGACCGTCCACAGGATTTCATAACATAATATACCTATGCGTTTCATAGACCGTCCACAAGATTTTATAACACAATATACCTATGCGTTTCATAGACCGTCCACAGGATTTCATAACACAATATACATATGCGTTTCATAGACCGCCCATAGGATTTCATAACACAATATACCTATGTGTTTCATAAATATACCTATGTGTTTCATAGACCGTCCATAGGATTTCATATCACATTGGAAACAAAAGTACAAATATGTACATCTCATAACCTTTCACACCACATATCACTTAATTCGTACTTTCAACCACTTACAACATTATTATTTCATTGGCTCTCTTGGCCATACATATGATTCTTTATTCATGGTGCAATGGCCGCATTTCATATTCCACACTTTCATTTCTTCCCTTTCATAGATCATCATCATAATTATCAACAAGTAGAATATTTCAAAAATCACAACTTTAAGTTCATTAGTAATGAAGGTTTTTAAACACAATAGATTCCTTTTCAATAAATTGAGTAAAATGATTGGCAATCAAAGCACATGTCAAAATCATACACAATTTTCACTCACGAATATGTAAGAATGCAAAACACATTAAAAATACTTACAAGCATAGCATTAGCTAAAATAACCACATATGGGCATCACTTGAGTTCATAAGCTTTTAGCCAATTATATTATCGAAGTCAATTTTGGAATAGTTGAGTCAAATCTCTTTTCATAATCTTTCTCACATTTATTTCATTTCATTGGCACCATTGGCCACAAGTATAACTTTCCTTCTTGGCACGTTGGCCACACTTTATATCCCCAATTCACTTATTTCACTTCCAACCATCTTTATAGGTTATCAACAATAAGACATTTCCAATCAATACTTTAGGTACACATATGAGCAATTAAGAGTCTTAAGAATATTAATATTCTCTCACAGAATTTGGCATACTATCTTTCATTGAAACACGACTCAAAGCCATAACATTTTAATACGCAACCCATACTTTGAAACTTACGGGAACATTATGGAATTTAATTTCAAGAGAGAAAGTTTAGCCAACATACATTGATGGAGCTCTTTAGTGCTACTAAAACCACCTACTACTCTTACAACTTCAATCTGTATCAATATAATTCAATTGAACCAATATTAGTAACAAATTCCATAATTTAGGCCATTTAGGCATTTTATCAAACTCCTAGTAGGAATGAATCTTTACATCTCTTACCCATATAATAAGTTCATCTAACTATTACCATTTACCAACAATTTATCCCACTACCCTGGGCGCTGGCGATGGGAAATAATTTTTCCTGTCACGGGAATGGGCATAACTCTCTCCTACGATGTCCGAATTCGACGATTCTTTTTTATATGTCTCTATAATTTCAATATGGATCTAATGCTTCAATCAAAATGGAATTTGGAGCTCATTTGATTAATGTGATATTACTTATACTCGAAGAAGTGGCGTCGTTGAAACACTTTTGATGTCCAAATAATGTGGTTCCACCCCATAGGTCTCCTTTGATACTCGAATACGTTATTCCTGAATACCGTTGTCACACTTTAAAATATTAAATCATTAGGAAATTTTAACGGGGCCTTACAAAAACCTAGGGTTTCTTACTGTTTTTCCTTTTGTCGTTTCTGAGTACTTTCGCTGCTTCGAGTTTGAACATTTGGGGTCTTAAGCAACTAAGAGAAATCATTTGTTTGGTCTATTTCCCTTGAAAAGGTTAGTACATCTCTAAGTTATCTCTTTTAATCACTTTATTTGAACATTATGAATACACTTGTTGTCTTATGTGAATTATAGTCGTTTATGATGCTTATAACTAGTATAGAAATGCTATTTTCAGTTTATGATAAGTCATTTATGAGTCTAAACAGTCTGCATGATTAAGCTGTAATGTGCCTTTTATGATTGCTCATGTTTACCTAAACTTCATAGTCTTTCATTGGCGATTCTACTGTGATCTTTACCTCTACATATTATTTCCCTGCATTCTGTTTGTCTTGTGGTCAAGTTTATTGTTTTATAATTTTGACTGAGATGAACCTGAAAAGTTCATAAGTTCATATCATTCACCATTTAACCGAAGCATGAAAGAATCTTGGTGTTTAGATGCTTTTCTTCTCTATACCTGTATCCGTTAACTCTTAGGGCAACTCCTGGGCTATTACTATGACATTCTCATGATTATGTCTAATTATTGGTTGCATTTGTATGAAACAATCTTGTTAAGTAGAACTTTCCCTTTTACATGAATATCAATAACTTTGTTGTATGTATTTTGCTAAGATTAAGTCATTCCTTTTCATGAAAGGTAAGTCATAATCATGTTTGTTATAGTTGATTGATAATTGTTGTTAAGCTGAACAAAACTGTCTCATGTTTAGATAAAACCTTCATTACATGTCTAAGTCAAAACCTATTTGGTGCAATAATTTTTTATCTTTAATCTCTTTTATGCTACTGCTGACTTTGTGAAGCTTGTAGTTGTCATTAAGGTATCTTTCGTAAAGTAGAACATAATCATTCTTGTTATAATTGAGTGATAAATGTTTCAGCTGAGTATGATTACTTTTTATCTAGATACTAATTTAGGTTGCACACCCGAGTTAAACTTGTTTTGGTATAATACTTCCTTTGTCTATAACTCCCTCCCGTCATGACATTATTGACTTGATTCCAAAAAATTTAATGCTCACAACCCACTTGAAGTGTCTATGTATAACTGACTGAATATTATATGTATCCCTGTTTGGTTTTCTGATCCCATGCTTTGTTTTGAACTGTACTCAGTCCCCTCCTTACTGCTAATCTGAACTGAATCTGATCTTTAAACATTATGAGAAGTTCCTTATTGATACTGCCTTAACATAATAGTTTGTTTGAGGTTAATATTGTTATTGAATGTGATCCTGTTGTACACCTTAGGAATCCCATGTTGAATCTATAACATGTAGTCTTACTAAGAACCTTGATCATGATCTGATACTTCTGATTATACCTATAAGGTTGTTTGGTGTGATTGTTTTATTTAAACCCTTGTTAGTGCTTCGAGAATCTCAAGCAGTGTGGTCAGTCTATGCATGTGCTAATAGCAATACTTAAGTTAATCAACTCATGATTAGTTTGTCAAGGCAAGAGCATCATGCATTTCTTGTGTTGCTCCGTATCTGAACTCTGTGTTCTTTACCTTCCCTTTGAATGAGTTTTTCCCAATTTTTAGACCTTTGACAGTATGTTATAATGTTCCTATCTCTCCCTTATATGTGCTCGAAATCTGACCATTAGATTTACCTGATATGAGGACTGTTCATCTGGTGTTAGAAAATGTAGAATTGTTTATGTACCCTTATGTTATTCTGTTAGAAGGGAAAGCATACTTCTGTGGTAGGGAATATTATAGCATTTAGTTTTCATTGAAAGGGCCTCATTGGTACTTAAACCCATAGGGAAAAATAAGTCATTAGTGGTTAGGGGTATATGAGAGTGGAGATTGACTCCAGGTTGGGCTGCTCTCCCCGGCACAAGTATTGCCCTGGACCTTGAGTCCCTTAGAAACTTTGAAGTGCCGGGGGATTCAAAGGGGGCATCGACCTTGAGTAGAATTTCCTCCTTAACCTTTAATTCATTGACACTTTTGGTTCTTTAGGGGTTTAATGTTTAATGACAACGAAAGATTTTCAATATAAATTATTTGCCATTTATAACCACCACATTAGTATGATTTCTCATAGTAATTGAGTATCAATATTTTAATATATTCTTGTTGCAGTCGTATGTTTATATATTTAATACATGGTTGAATATGTTGAATATATGGAATGTGTATCTAATGATTTTCTCCTTTCTTTTGGACATGTACATCCATTTGGGTCTGCTGAGTTCCTAAGAAATTCAGGCCCAATCCCAGCCTTGTTGCATTTTCCTGGAGAGTCCAAAATCAGATGTAGCCGCATCTCTTTACTGCTGAGCCTGCCTTTTGAGGCCCAATTACCAGAGTCCAGTCATCTTTCCCTCAATTCCTTTATTATTTGTCTACTGCTTCGCTAGTTAGTTCACTGCATTGTCGCATTTTGTTATGCCTTAGTATTATTGTACCTTACATGTATATAACGCTCATATATTAGATCACATACTTTATTTTATGCTTTAATGTCATACAAAAAATAGGCAAGACTTAAACAATATAGGATTCAAAAAAGAATTAGTTAGTAATTGATCCTCATTTCGCTAAATATAATTTGCTCATATCATTACTATGTTCTCGCTCACCTTCCTTTTTCTCAAAAGATTTTGAAGCCCAGAACTATGTAAAACCAGCAGCCCCATTTTTTAAAAAGAAATCAGATCTGAATCGCAAGCTTTATCTTCAAAGAGGTAAATCGAAATTTTGCAAAAATAAAGAACTGGCGCCTTAAAGGATTTTCAACAAAATGATCTTTCTTCAAATCCTCAAATCAAGGTATATCTTGGGCTCACTGTTTTACGAACATCTCTTAGAGTTAACATAAACACTCATTCCCCAAACCAAGTGTTTTCATAACTTTACCTCTTTTCACACGCTTTATAAATATAAACCATTTACATACACATTTCAAAACCCTTTCAATTATATCCACCAACATATCTATAGACTCTTTTATAAATTCATATCCCTTTAAAGGTCTCACGCTCTTTTATTATACTCTCCCTTAGGTATACAGTAATCCGTACTCTTTAGTATTACTTAAGGCATAGTATAAATAACTAATCCCTTAAAATTAGTCTAAGTCCTATGGAGCTACCTCAGGTAGATTTTAAGGGGTGCCAAACACCTTCCCCTTAGAAGAACAAGAACCTTTACCCATAATCTCACCGGTTAGCAGACTACTAATGAATATGACTTAGTAATTAAATAGGTACCCTAGTATATCGTTAAATATTAGGTGGCGACTCTATTTTATCAACAACAGAGAAATCACAAGTTGAATCTTGTTTTGACTGGTGCAAAATAGGGTGCAACAACATGGCGACTCTGCTGGGGAATACACTTAGGTTCTAACCTTAGCAAACTTAGACTAATTTGGCATCCGAATTTATTTGTACATTTCTTTAATTGTAGATAAAATTGCAATTACGTGCTTACCTGCTTTGTGTGCTCTTTATGCTTATTGTTGCTACACCCTTGTCTGTTACTACTTTATATACACTGTCATCATATTTTTCCTATCAAGTCTTGGCCGTAAACTATCACACACAATGGCACACGAGGGTTATCTTTTACACCCCTCCGAACCTTCTTTTCAAAACTCTCTAGTTTCAGAGAATGGCTTTGTCAGGACAACTGACATAACTTCTCGCAACCTTCAGTCCAACTCAAAAGTAGGAAACACTCTACTCTAGTAAAATAGGTCATACTGCATAAACCTTAGGTGAGTCAGTCCTTATTCTGGACTGATTTCATTTGGATACGTAGGTTGCCCGAGTCAGATTCGGCCATTTTCATTCTTAATATCATCATTTTGCATATGTTGTAATCAAACTACGCTTTGACTTGATTCCATTTGGATACGTTGGCTGCCTGAGTCAGGCTCGGTCATCTTCATCATGTTTCATAACCCACAAACTACGTTCAGACCTGATTCCATTGTGGATACGTAGGAAACCTGAAAGGGTTCGGTCATAACCTTAGGAAAAGCCTTATAATGCATTAGTTCGAATTAGGACGCAATCGCGACAACAAGTAGCTGCATTGTCAGAAGCATCACGGAAGATCGACATCAACAAGAGAAAGTTTTCAAGAGGATACGCTCACGTGTGGAGAATCTTTCATAATATGTCATAATCCGGAACGATGGCATTCGCCTTAAAACGAAGAATTTTCAACATATTTTCTAGAGACAATATATATATATATATATATATATATATATATATATATATATATATATATATATTGATGTCGATCTTTATATATATATATAGTAATTTGATCCATCTACCAAACTTCACGGCACAATCATGTCAAAGGCCGGGGCAAACCAACACTGTGGTCGACACAAACCAACTCCCCTCCCCCTACTAAGAATTTTTGAGTGCAAGGTCAACAGGGAGTAAAGAAGCACTAAGACCACACTGGGGCAAATAAAGGACACGCCACTTGCCTAAGATTATTTCTCTTCCTTCTTTACTTAATTTTTTTTGGTACGGCTAAAGCTAACCTTTGAATCCTTTGCAGGTACCTCGGAATCAGACAGTTGATATGAAAAAATCTGTACATAGCAAATCGCCTGCTCAAACAATCGAAGCACCCTGTACAAATGAGTTGTCGGCCTCACTAATTGAAGTCATGTACATAGCAAACTGTCTGCTCAACTAATCGGAGCATTTTGTACAAACGGACCGTTGGCTTCACCAATTGAAGTCCTGTATATAGCAAACCGTCGGCTTAATCAATCGGAGTGCCCTATACAAATCGAACATCGACTTCGCCAATCGGAGCCTTGTATATAGCAAACTGCAAACTTCGCCAACAAAGCAACTCGCATCGCTGCTCCATCACAATGGATGCCAGAATAGACAGTCGCAAACCTCGTTACCGATATTCTGCCAATCGATGGCCGCAACTTAGCTTCACAATCAAGAGTATCTCTTGGGCATGCTTTTATTTCATTTGCTATTACTTTGAATGTTTTACCGTTTTGCTCATGCAGCTTCAGGCATGATTACGGCTTAATCAATCACTCCCAAGCGGAGATTACTTTGCATTTTAGTGCAAAGCTCTCCCGACAAGCGGAGATGCACTCTACAAAATCAACGCTCTCCCAACAAGTGGAGACATTTCTCAGTGCAAAGCTCTCGCAACAAGCGGAGACGCACTCTACAAATTAAGCTCTCCTAACAAGCGGATATAATTTTTAGATGCTCCGACAACTGCGGAACGGTACACAGCCTGTCTAACAAATTGAGTCAAAATCAAGTATCCCATCATCCTGATCCCAAATAACGGCTCCCCGGCAGCCAGACATCATCATTCATGCATCATTTACATCGCATCTTAATATACTTTGCATTGCAATATATTGGTATGCATGTATTTTATTTGTTTTGCAGGAACAAACACCGCAGCGTGGAACCTTTCTAAGCAGCAGACCAAACTACAATGCTATGGGGATAGCAAACCCATTAGCGGGTCAAGGATCCAAGTTCAAGACAACCAGTGAAACTCAAAAATTTTAAATCCTTCAAATCAAGCCGCAAAATTCAAGCTATCATAAGTGCCCAATCCTCTGTCACGCCGTATCGTCATAATACGATACTGGGATATTTCCTGCGAGTGTCGCTTCCTCAAAATCTTCACTCCAGAACTACAAGAGGTCTGATCTTTGTTAAGCCCGAGGTATGTAAGCAATTCAAAGCCAAAATTCGGCCCCAATATCTTCAAAATTCTCCCCGAAATCTTCCCAGATTCTTCCTTAACTCAATCCTGCAATTCATAATCTTCATACCACTCCTGCAATACATGCCTAAAATCGAGACAAAATTGGCTTTGGTTCAATTTCGTTGCCCGAAAACTCTTTCATCATCTCCTGTCAAAGAGGGGCAGCTATTGACGGCCAATTTTGACCGTCCCTTTTAAAATTAATTTATTTATACTTAAAAATTTACAATAAACATTTTAAAAGTATTTTTTAGTAATAAATACATATTTTTACGAATTAATTAAGTAGTAGTTTTAAAATTAATCGCATAGTATTAATATTATGTAATTACAAACATATTTACTATTTTAAGATTATTAAAATAACTCTTATATATATATATATACATAGGTTCTATAATTAATTTAATGAATTACTCTTTAATTTCTAGTAAATTAAGTTACTTTGTTGGTATTTCAAAATTAGTGTTACAATTTAGAAAATAAAGTATTTTTATAAATAATTAATTATAATAATTAATAGTATATGTAATAATTATAATTTTACTACATTTTATTAAAAATTGTTAAGTTTATTTAAATTAATTTAAAAAAGGCTTAAAAGACAAAAAGGCTACAATTGCTAATTTCACTTCCAACCATCTTTATAGGTTATCAATAATAAAACATTCTCAATCAAGACTTTAGGTACACATATGAGCAATTAAGAGTCTTAAGAATATTAGGATTTTCTCACACAATTTAGCATACTAGCTTTCATTTGAAATACGATTCAAAGCCATAACATTTTAATACGCAACCCATAATTTGAAACTCACGGGAACATTATGGAATTCAATTCCAAGAGAGAAAGTTTAGCCAACATACCTCAATTGAGATTTTCTTAAATTACTACAACGTTCCGGAAATTCTAGCAATCCCAATCTCTTAGATGAAGAACTTGTGGGTTTTCCTTATTAATCTTTCAAGATTTGAGCAAGACTTGATGAATAATTAGCCTAGGATTTTCTCTCTCTCTCTCTCTAAAACACTCTCCCTTGTCTCTAAAACATCAGAATATTTGCTCAAAAATGACCCTTTGCGTGTATTAAACGAAGTAGGGTCAGGTTTTAAAATTCAAAAAATGGAGCTCCAGAACGGTTCTACGGTCGCATATGCGACCGCATAATGGATATGCGGACCGCATATCGGTCGCATAATTGCTGACAAAAATGATCAAAAATATGTCTGTGTATGCGATCACTATGTGGTCCGCATAACTGTTATGCGGTCGCATAGTCGACCGCATAGCTGCTTCCAGAATGGACCTCTCCTGCTCACTTCTGCGGCCATTATGCAGCCCGCAGAGTGATTATGCGGTCGTATAATGGACCGCATAAATGCACTTTTCCGCCAAAATTTTTTCTTTACTTTTCGGTGCATTGTTCAACCCAAAAAGACCGAGCCGTGGCTCGCATGCTCACCGCAAAGAATTTCTACAATCCTCGAACACGTAAACCTAGTCCGGCACCATGAAACATTTTTTTCTTTGCAAGAATTTACCGGAATTTACACTCAAGTATTTCAAAATTTTCCGGGGTGTTACATTCTCCCCCGTTTAGGATCATTCGTCCTCAAATGAGGGTCAAAATTTGTTATTAGTATCTTATGCAACTCAGTTTTTCATACCATACACCAGGAGCCTCAAATTTGACTAACTCCCTAAATTTTCAAAATTTTCGCCAGAGTTTCCTTTGTAACTGGGCTTATCCACCTATGAGAGAGCCCCAGAAACACATCCTAACAGTATATATATAATCCAACGACGTAACATAATACGAAACAACATCAATTATGGCCTCATAAGCAATATATTTCCAGAAAGAAACACCCTTAACGCCAATTGTTCAAATGATACAAAATTTATAGAAAGCAACTCTTAGAATTTTCATAGAACACAACTTTATAAATACATGGCTATTCAAACAAATAAGGATACTTTTCTTCATTTCTTCCTCGGCCTCCCAAGTAGTCTCTTCAACCTGTTGGTTTTCGCCATAGCACTTGACGGAGGCAATCTTAACTTACGAACTTATCTAACAAGAATAGCAAATAGTTGTTCCTCATAATCCAATTATCCATTAACTCCACCTTCTTACACATAGACACATGAAACACCGGGTACACGGAGGACAATAATAGGAAAACATTATACTCATAGTTTGGCCTATTTCCTTCAAGATTTCATAAGGCCTGATGTGACTACATATACTTTACCTTCCTTAACAATTCACACAATATATTCATAGAGAAATCTTTAGAATAACCCGTTCACTTTCTTCCATTCTAAATCTCTATGCCGAACACCCAAACTAAAACTTTTGCGACCTTCAACAATTACTCTAAGATGTGCTAGCATGAATATGATCATAAACTTTCTATCCAATATATTTGATCACGGAATGACACTTCTTCTTTGACATGATTGAACCTTTAACCCCCATAGATTTACTAAAAATAGGAACAACGAGGTTCGCGATTGGGCTGGAATTGTTTTCAAGGTTCCATCAATGTGCTGAGCAAAGCATCTTAGGAAAATATCCTAAGAGATATGAATGTTACTACCAATAGCGCTGACATGGTTAATCATTGTGATGACATCATTGATTCGACAAATGAGGCATAGAGTTGCCTAGTAGGCATTGATAATGTAGGGAAAATGTTCATGATTCTTAGATTTAAAAGAAATGAGTCATGAAAAGACAACAACAATTGTTTCATTCCATACGTGCCTTGTTTGGCAATAGTAAGCCTCAAAGAGAAATAACACTTATGTGACACCAGTCGCCTCTTGGAATGTAGGGAAAATCAGTTTAACTCGAAATGAGACACCCCGAATGTGATATGGGTTTCAAAATGCATGAAATTGCATTATGCTCTTAACATTAACTGACACAAGGATTCTATGTCACAAGCCCATGGGGATGAAAAAGAGGTTGAACACTTGTGAGATTATTATCATTCTGACAGCTTAACCCTTCACAATATAGTTGATCCTATATGAGAGGACTAGAGATACAACACACTTGTCTTTCGATTCAATATGCTAATCATAAGGCTGCTTAACTTTCAACCTCACACAAGTGAAATCATGTATTGGTTAGAGAGAATAAATACTTTGCTGTGAGCTAGACATGTTTTTTGCCATAACAACTCTCAAGCTGCAATACTAGGCCAATTCATGGGCAATTACAATGCTAGGAATAGTGTGAGTTACTCACTGAGGTATGCTCTAGGTGGACAAGAAAGTCATATTGAGATGGGCGAACAAAAAGTTCTTCTTGTGACGAATTTGTGAAAATTTCAAATTTCCTAGAAACTTTATGCAGAGAAGTGACCCCTTTCAATTTACATGTACACATGTGATAGATGTTGAGATATGCTCTCATGTTACTAGACTGTGGAAAGGATTCATGATAATACTCACAAAGGAGTAAAGTAAATGTTCCAACCATAGAAGTCACATACACCGGAGAGAAAAATAGTGGCTCAAGAAGGATCTCAACACTAGGCTGCTTTACATTAGATTTGATATCGCATAGTTGTAACACCCCGAAAAATTTTGAAGTACTTAAGTGTAAGGCCTAGTAAAAATTGTAAAGAAAATAATGTTTCATGGTGCCGGACTAGGCTTACGTGTTTGAGGAATGCACGGGAAAGTAAAGGAAACTTTTGCCGGAAATGTGCATTTATGCGGTCCATTATGCGACCGCATAATCACTCTGCGGGCCGCATAATAGCCGCAGAAGTGAGCAGGTGAGGGCTATTCTGGAAGGAGCTATGTGGTTGACTATGTGACCGCATAACTGTTATGCGGTGCATTATGCGATCGCATAACAGTTATGCGGACCGCATAGTGACCGCATACACAGGTAGTTCTTTTGGCTATTTTGTAACCAATTATGCAACCGATATGCTGTCCGCATAACCATTATGCGATTGCATATGCGACCGCAGAACCTGTTTCGGAGATCCATTTTTGGGTTTTTAAAACCCGATCCTATTTCGTTAAATACACTCTTTGGGTCATATTTGAGCTATTATCTGATATTTTAGAGTGAGAGAGGGTGCCCTAGAGTAAGAAGGTGATTTTTCAATAATTGTTCTTCAAATATTGCTCAAGATTTGGAAGATTAAGAAGGGAAACTCACTAGGTTTTCATCCTAGAGGTAAGATTCTACACCCTAACTCCCAATTTCGAATTTTGTGTAGAAATGGATAATAAGCAAGATAATTTCTGGGCAAGAGGGTTGGTTATTTTACATGCATGTGTTATCAAAGGGTGTAGAAAGATTGTTGAGCTAAAAATGATAAAGGTTGGGTTGTGGGATGATGGAATCATCCATAAAAGGACCTTGAACCTTAATGCACACCTAGTGTTTGATAAAATGCTCAAATGAGCTAGAACCATAATCATCTTCCTAATTGTGGTTCAATTTGTTATATTTCTAAAATAGATTGAAGTTGCTAAGAATTTCGGAACATTTAGAGTGTAAGAAAGCTCAAGTGAGGTATGTTGGCTAAACTCTTCTCTTAGAATTGAATCCCACGATATTCATGTAAATTATGTAAGTCCCGAGTGATTCATTATGAAATTGGCTATTTCGAGTAAGATTGGATTGAAAGATATATGTTCAACAAGCATCCCAATGCTCTATTCATGTTATGTTACCAATTGAGGATGTGTTAAAATATGGGCTGTGCATTAATAATGTTTCGACTTTAAGTCAAGTTCAAATGAAGGCTATTATGCCAAATTTTGTGAAATATCTCTATGTGCATTAGACTCTAAATTGCTCATATGTGTACTACACACTTTGATTTGAATTGTGTTTATTGTTGATGATGAGGATGATATTTGAAATTGATAATATGAGCATGAAATACTGAATATGGCCAACATGTGGCAACTAGTGCCAATGAAATGAAAAGATGTGAAAGTATTATGAAATGCGATGATTGATATAAAAAGGTTGATGTCTCAAATAAGACGGCCTAGCCGATCGGGTCATGATCAGACACCATGCCGCACACATGGTGGTGATTTTGCTGGAAATTGTAATTGAAATGGTAATTGTGGTTGATGTCTCTAATGAGATAGCCTAGCCGATCGGGTTGTGATCGGACTCCGTGTTAAAGACGGTGGTATTGATATTGAGAGAAATTGTGGTTGATGTCTCTAATGAGATGGCCTAGCCGATCGGGTCGTGATCGGACTCCGTGCTAAGAGTACAGTGGTACCGGTATTGTGAATAATGGTATTGTGGACAATGGTATATCAATACTAAAAATCTCCCAATGTGAGATATGAAAATTAATTTGAACACTATCTTGATCCTAAATTGAGATTTGATGTTGCTTAAGGCTTTCATTGATATTATGATAATCTTATTTGTATTATTTGTCATTCTATTGAGAGGGTGTTTAGTTATACATACTAGTGCTATTCGACAGTACTAACATCCCTTTTGTCGGGGGCGCTGCATCTTTCAATAGATGCGGGTGGTTCCACAGCAGGAGATATTTGTCAGTGATAGCAGTGCACCTTTTTCCCAGCTGACGTGGTGAGCCCCACTTCATTCCGGAGTCATGAATCTTTGGTACTTTGTGTATTCTATTTGAGGTATAGTCGGGGCCTTGTTGCCGGCATTATCATTGTACTCTTCTTTATCTATAGAGGCTCCGTAGACATAATGTGAGTTGTGTATTAGTGCTGGGGAAAGAAAAACTATGTTATGTTGTGGACGTATTACTTGTCCATTTGAGACTTTAAAAATGATGAAACTATTAAAAATGAATTGGTATTGTAGACATGAATACATTTTCGTCTAATTAATGATAATATGTATTATCTCTATTCATGGATGAGTTTGGGTAGAATGAAATCTAACAGGCTTACTCGGTCGGGTTCATTCAGTTGAGCGCCGGTCGCGCTCCTCGGTTTTGGGGCGTGACAATAGTAAATATTATGGTGGTGCGTGCATAGGCACAAGTGAGCATATGTTATTCATTCGATTCAAAAGGTTCTATAAGAAATTCATCGGATATAGTCCCTTGTTGAGAATTTAGGGAATCAAATGGGATGTATTAATCCTATAGTTATAACTCAATTCAAGGACATAATTATATAGCTCAATTCCACAGGAGGTTGTAAATAAGAGAATTTGTGATAGAGTGACTTCACGAATAATGCGTCTCGTTCAGAAAGTATGCAATGTTTTTGTGACTCAATGTTTTGGTTAAGACCATATTTATGTAGGCCTCTTCAATATGGATGTACATATACAACAAGGAAAATAATGCGGTGTTCATAATGATGTACGAAGGAGTGACTTACTTGATGATTTTAGATTGACAGGGTAGTGTCTTAATTAATGTCCCTCTACTCCACATCTAAAATATACATTAGTACCATAGTGACATACACCCAAATGACATCTCATACACTTCACACAACGAGGATTAGGCTCGTTAAACTGACTCACCCCACCGACCTAATATTTACCCTTTTTGCATAAGTCATAAGAATCCCTCTAATCTTTCTTCCAGGCATTCACGACGAGAGTAACAATCTCTGCAACAGTTTGCTCTATGGGTATTTGGAATTCCCCAATCCTACCACCCCTAACACACTCCTGAGCATACTCACAACATGACGAAAAAAATATTCCTGCCTGCATATCGGGCAGACATGGCTAGGTGTACCCAACCTAGGGCATTTGTTCTTCTTGTGCCCCCTCTTTCCACAACCATAACATATTTCAAGAGTCTTTCAACACATCCCCAAATGGCGTTTCTTACAAATCAAACATTCCAGCTTATTGGTACAAACAACCCTCTTTCATTTCTTAGGTGCTCTTACCACATGATCCGGTGGCACGATAACATTAATAGGGACAAGGACACTTCCCTTAGCAACTGGTTCTTTCAATACCTCATCGCTGCCTCGAACCCGTGGGTTACTCATATGGAAAATAAGACATGACGAGGAATTTAGCTTCCTACCTTGAGCTCTATCGCACGAACTGGAGTATCAAAGAAGTATGAAATTCCTAAATGTCCAAGTAGTGTCCTTATTATAGATGTGGTCGACAAAACACCGATAAGAAGGACTCTACTAGACACGGCTCCGAGACATCCTAGGACACTTTAAAATCTTAGGCTCTGATACCAAGTTTGTCACGCCCCAAAATCGAGGAGCGCGACCGGCGCTCAACCGAGTGAACCCGACTGAGCAAGCCTGTTAGATTTTATTCTACACAAATTCATCCGTGAATAAAGAGGAGATGTAATCCGTTAATCAAATACTGAAGAGATTTCATTAACTGCTTCCATTTCATTCCCATTAACAGCATCATTCAATATTTCTAAAATAGTATGAGTTTATAGATTTAATGAAAAACGTGTTGCCAAATACCAACAGTTCTAATCCAATTCCCAACATCAAATACCACCCACAACCTGTCTACGGAGCCTCTAAGTACAACTGAAGAGTAATATGAAAATACTGGCAACAAGGCCCCGGCTATACCTCAACCACAAAGTACATGAGAAACAAAAGATACATGACCCCGAAATGAAGTGGGGCTCACCAAATCAGCTGAAAAACATGTACTGCTATCATTAATCAATGCCACCTGCTGTAGAACCACCTGCATCCATTAATGATGCAGCGTCCCCGGCAAAAGGGACGTTAGTACTGTCGAATAGCACTAGTATGTATAGCTAGAAATCCTTTTTCAAAATAGAATGCCCATATGATCTATACGTGGAACACATAATATAATGTAATTGAAACAACATGTACAAACAAGGACAACAAAAGGGGCACCTATAATGGGTCTCATTAGACCGTCCTTAGTGTTCACATATCATATTATACACTCATGCGTTTCGTAGACTGTCCATAGTGTTTATTCATACAGTACACCAATACCTCCTATACACAATGCACATATGCATTTCATAGACCGTCCACAAGATTTCATATCACAATGGATTTCATAACACAATGTACCTATGCGTTCATGTAACGACCCGGCCGGTCGTTTCGAGAGTTATAACCCCGTTTTCCCCATTCCTACTTCTTTTTGTGTTATTCAGCTATATTATGTTATATCGGGTTAGTTGGTTCGAGTCTGGAAGGAACTCGGAGTGAAATGAGACACTTAGTCTCATAATTGAAAATTTTAAGTTAGAAAAGTGGACCGGATATGGACCTATATGTAAACGACCTCGGATTTGAATTTTGATAATTCCAATAGCTCCGTATGATGATTTTGGGCTTAGGAGCGTGTCCGGAATATTATTTGGAAGTTCGTAGAGGAATTAGGCTTGAAATGCCGAAAGGTTTATTTTTGAGAAGTTTGACCGAGGGGTTGACATTTTGATATCGTGGTCGGAATCCGATTCTGAAAATTGCAATACCTCTGTTATGTCATTTAGGACTTGTATGCAAAATTTGAGGTAAATCGGACGTGATTTGATAGGTTCCGGAGTTGTTTGTAGAAATTAGAAATTTCAAAGTTCATTAGGCTTGAATTGGGGTGTAATTCATGGTTTTAGCATTGTTTGAGGTGATTTGAGGAGTCGACTAAGTTCGTATGATGTTTTAGGACTTGTTGGTATATTTGGTTGAGGTCTCGAGGGCCTCGGGTGAGTTTCGGATGGTTAACGGATCAAAAATCAGGATCGAGGGCCATGATCGAGGACCTCGACCGAAGGCCAAGATCGAGGCAGAACCGAGGTTGTCTGGGCAGAATTATAAAAATAGGGACTTCGTCTCATTTGCCATTTTTGATAAATTGGAGCTTGAGGAGAGGCAATTTTTGATATATTTTCAAGGAAAACTTGAGGTAAGTCCCTTGTGATCATTTCTACTCCATAAAATTGAATTATCATTGAATAATCCGACTAGATTACATGATTTTGAGGTGTAAATCGGAGATTGGAACTTAAAAATTTGGAAATAAGATTTGTAGATTTGAGGGTCGAGTTGAGCTCAGATTTTGGTAAAATTGGTATGGGTAGATTCGTGGTTGAATGGGCTTTCAGATTTTGTAACTTTTGTCGGGTTCCGAGATGTGGGCCCCACAAGCAATTTTTTAGCTAAATTTCGGATTTTTATGAAAATTTAGTATTTTCTTATGGAATTAATTCCAATAAATTTTATTGACTGAAACGAATTATTTGTGACTAGATTCGAGGTATTCGGAGGCCGATTTGCGAGGCAAAGGCATAGCAGAGTAAAAAGTTTCACGTTTTGAGGTAAGTAACGATTGTAAATCTAGTTCTGAGGGTATGAAACCCCAGATTTCGTATCATTCTACTATTTTGAAGTGACGCACATGCTAGGTGACGGGCGTGTGGGCGAGCACTGTTGGGGATTTGTGACTTGGTCCATCCCATAGCAACTGTAAAGTTGCATACTTTGTTGAAACCATATGATACTTATATATTTTAGAAAGAATTTTTGTAAATTGGGTTGAATGCCATGTTTGGGCCTTGCGCCAAAGCTGTTTGGACCCTTAGGGGATGTTTCTTACCATCCTCTCATTGTTTTCGATTGAAAATCTATACTCAGTCATGTTTATACTTGTTTACCGAATAACTCAGTTTTATGACTCTATTTTGATGCATATAAATGTTTTGGGCCGAATGCCCTGTTTTATTGAAATGCCCGAGAGGCTTGAGAGGTTTATGACTGAGTGAGGCCGAGGGCCTGATTTGTGAGGATGAGTGTGGATCGGCGCTGCCCGCCTACAGCATATTTATGATTGAGTGAGGTCGAGGGCCTGATTTGTGAGGATGAGTGTGGATCGAGGCTGCCCGCCTGCAGCATACTTTATTATTTTGGCACGTGACTTGTCCGTGCAGATTATAGCGCTTGGGCTGAAGGAGCCCCTACGGAGACTGTACACACCCCCAGTGAGCGCAGGTACCTACTTAGTGCGAGTGCCGAGTGCTGAGTGACTGGGAGGCATGAGCGATTGTGAGGTATGCCCGAGTGGCAAGAGTGATTGTGAGGTATGCCCGAGTGGCACGAGTGACTGTGAGGTTTGCCCGAGGGGCTGTATATGAGTGATGTTTTGCCCGAGGGGCTCTTTATGATTTCATCATTTTTGCTCACCTTTGCATTGAGCCTTTGTTTGAAAAACTGTTGGAAAAATGTCTTTAAATGATTTTTTTACTGGAACTGGGTTTAAACTAGATAATTTGATTCAAATCCTGATTTTAAAAGCATGTGGTAGTTTACTAAGATTTCCTGATATGAACGTTATATGCTTTATTGCTCTGCTCAGTCTTTATTTATTGTTGTTACTTACTGAGTTGGCGTACTCATGTTACTCCCTGCACCTTGTGTGCAGATTCAGGTGTAGCTGGACATGGTAGCGGTTATTGAGTGTTCTGGTTGCAGATTTTCTTGGAGATAGCAAGGTAGCTGTTTGGCGATCGCAGCCCCTGCTCTTCTCCCTCTTATCTTCCTCTAGTTGTATTTAGCTATTTTCCAGGCTGAGTTAGCCTTGATATTGTTAGACAGATTGTAGTAGATGCTCTGTCACGACCCAACTGGAGGGTCATGACTAGCACCCGGGCCATACTTGCCGAGCACCAACGTACATTTTCTAACCTTCCTTATTATCTTTAAGGGCCGACAAGACCAATATAAATGAAAGACATGGATCATGAACATCCAACAATGAAAGATAATGTCATGAACATACGTAACATGGGACGACAAGACTGTCAAGAAACTATATATAAGGTACGAGCTACCATGGTGCCATGAAAGACTATACAACAAAAATCAGCCGACAAGGCATTCCAAACCATACATGAGTCGACACCTGTCTATGAGCCTCTAAAAGAACATAAGTGCTACAACATTGCCGGAACAGGGCCCCGACATACCCATAATGTCTATAACAAAAATGCATACCAAGACCACGGCAAGTCCGGAGAAAGGATCTTGCCAATAACGCTGAACCGGATAGCCTACTGTGATGGGGGAGCTGCGTCTACCCGTCTATCAGGACCTGCAGCACGACATGCAGCGTCCACAAATAAAAAGGACGTCAGTACGAATAAAGTACTGAGTATGTAAGGCAGAATAGCATAAGTAAGAACAATAATGTAAACAGTGATAGGGAATATACAACCTGTGACATCTGGGTACCTCTGAGGGCTACTGACATGAAATACATGATACATACATATATATATACGTAAACGTTTAAAACATATGCCTTTGTGGGCATCATCATCATCATATCGTACCCGGCCATAATAGGCTCGGTAAAATGTACCCGGCCATCATAGGGCTCGGTAGAATCGTACCCGGCCACGTGGAGCTCGGTAAAACCCAACTGATCAGTGGTTGCACAATAGGTGCCATACCCGGCCAACTATAGCGCGGCTCGGTAGAGTAAAATAGATACATATATATGATGCATGCTGGACTCATTGGAATCACATTTTGAACCTTTCGGAGTGACGTAAGGTCGGTATCCTTCGTACACGTTATTAGGATTAACTCTTCATCAAGAAACTTATAAGAATCAGGAACTACCAACAACATTGATAATATAAGAATAAGAGAAGTAACATCAATACCAATCGTTTCATAAGAAGGGCAGCAATGTAAGTACTGCTAGCTTCTAAGAGTAGAGTATCTTTGGGAGCTCGTTCATTACATTATGTACAATCGGAGTCGTGCAAAAGAATGAAGGGGATAGACTCACATACCTTGTATATACTGCCCAACCTCAAGCTATGCAAATATCACGACTCCTTAGTCTACAATAAGACAAATGACACTATCATTATCGTTTAAGCGTCGTAACTATTATGTATCGACCACAACCTATTTTACGATGAAACGGACAGCACCTCCCCTATTTATATGACTTCCCACAAGTCAATACAATCACCAAACAGCCCAAACAACATCATTAATAATCATATTGAGCCTCCAAAACAGTCCACCAACCAACAACATTACTACCAAGCTTTTCGATATATATTTCACAAGTTCTAGCTTCAACGACTTAGCTGCAACTTGGATAATCTTAAATATATATAGAGTAAGAGGTTCCTTACCTTTAAACAGAAAGAACAACTCCAATTTGACCTTAATTTTCCACGAAATATCCCTTCAATTCTGCCACAAGAACAAGGAAGCGAAACTAGCAATTAATTCGGGTTTTTCGGCACTAGAATTACTTTAGAAGACTTGAAATCACCTAGGTTTGATATTAAAAACTTGAAGGTGTATTTACTGGACATAAAACACTTAAAACAACCTCCCACACGAGCTGGAACAACACAAAAATCAGCAACAACAAGAAGAACAAGAAACTTACTAGCGCCACGGGATTTCCGACATTTGATTTGTGTTGTTTGCCCTTTGTTTGGGTCTTGGATCATGAGAGAACCTTGAGAGACTGTTTTTAGGGTTATAAGGTCTGAATATACTGAAAAATAATGACTTAAAACGGGGTTGAGGTATCTTATATATGTCCATATGTCTTAAACCGCCTTTGTGGGCCCCATAGAGAGCAGCTTGGCGCACTCTCGCGAAAACGCGAATATCTCTCTATTCCGAGATCGTATCAACGAACGGTTTAATGCGTTGGAAACTAGACTCATAGATATTCAATTTGATAGGTAGATCACCCCATAATTCCAAGCACATTGGGAGAAAAATGCAGTAACATTTGACCTAAAGTTTAAGTAAAATTATAAACCTAAGTTGCGACAACTTTTATCAACTTTTGTTTCATAACTCGCTTGACTTCAAGACTTATGATGCGGATATTATATGATTCAAATACATTAAAACAAGACCTCTTGGGACAGTTAATCACCTCTAGTGTTACCCAAAAATACGGGTTACAACATCCTTGATTCGTTTAACTTCTAATATTTGTTAACCACTCTTATACACCCTTGTATCGTTTAAGACCAATAGGATTAACTTCTTATCATCTCAAAGATAATCTCTTCTTGGATTTACATCGACTAACTTACGACGTGATCTATGGTATGCGAATTTGGGTTGTAACACCCTCTCCCCCTTAGGAACATTCGTCCTCGAATGTAAGGGTTTATGGGGTGTCTAACTCATCGTGGATTCCGACGGAGATTTCCGGCTGAGTTTCCCCCATAAAATGGACACTAGCCAAACTTGCAAGCAGTTAAACCCAACCTATGGCCTTACAAGACTATACAAAGCATTATGGATATGTACATTATCTGCATATCACCATTTTGTATTAAAAAAAGAGTATTCACAAGCTATTGCTTATCTCATAGAGCCGTTTCACCTTATAATGCGTCCTTCTTTCCCCCGGTATCCTCGTTATTTTCACTCTGGAATAGGTAAGGGTATTTAGACTTCATCTCCTCTTCTGCTTCCCATGTCATTTCTTCTATATTCTTGTTCCTCCATAATACTTTCATGGAAGCTACATCCTTTGTTCTCAGCTTGCGGACTTGTCGATCTAATATAGCCACTGGCAGTTCATCATATGATAGATCCTTTGTAACTTGTACATCTTTGATAGGGACGACCCGAGAAGGGTCTCCAATACATTTCCTCAACATAGATACATGGAATACCGGGTGGACAAATTCCAATTCAGATGGCAATTCTAACTCGTAAGCAACCTGTCCAATTCGTCGAAGAATTTTGTACGGCCCAATATACCGTGGACTCAACTTACCCTTCTTCCCAAAACGCATAACACCCTTCATCGGCGAGATCTTCAGGAAAACCCAATCACCAACCTCAAATTCCAGATCACGACGTCGGACATCGGAATAAGATTTTTGCCTGCTTTGTGCCGTCCTCAGCCGCTCTTGTATCAGTTTCACCTTCTCAATGGCTTGGTAAATCAAATCTGGCCCATATAATTCTGTCTCACCGACTTCGAACCATCCAACTGGTGATCTACATCTCCTCCCGTACAGTGCCTCATACGGGGCCATTTTAATACTGGAATGGTAGCTATTATTGTAGGCAAATTCTATAAGTGCCAGATGGTCATCCCAATTCCCCTTAAAATCTAGAACACATGCTCGTAGCATATCTTCCAGCGTCTGGATGGTACGTTCAGCCTGTCCGTCAGTTTGCGGATGGAATGCAGTGCTGAGATTTACTTGTGTGCCTAAACCCTTCTGAAAAGACCTCCAAAAGTTAGCCATAAATTGAGCTCCTCGGTCTGATATAATAGATACCGGCACACCATGAAGCCTAACAATCTCCTTGATATACAACTTCGCATAATCTTCAGCCGTGTAAGTTGTCTTAACTGGTAGAAAATGGGCAGATTTTGTAAGTCGATCAACTATCACCCAAATGGAGTCAAACTTATGATAAGAGCGAGGTAATCCAATAATGAAGTCCATATTAATCACCTCCCATTTCCAGGTCGGAATCTCTATATTCTGAATCAATCCACTGGGTTTCTGATGCTCGATCTTTACTTGTTGACAATTAGGACACTGGGCTACAAATTCTGCAATAGACTTCTTCATGTTGTCCCACCAATACTGCTCCTTAACGTCATGATACATCTTTGTCGAGCCAGGATGGATAGAATATCGGGACTGATGAATCTCAATCATAATCTTCTCTCGCAACCCTGCCACACTAGGCACACATAATCGGCCCTGGTATCTCAGTGTCCCATCTCCTCCGATCTTGAAAGCTGTAATCTTACACTGCTGAATTCCCTCTCTCAATCTTACTAAGGTAGGATCTTCATATTGCCGTGCTTTTACCTCGGCTACCAAAGATGATTCTGCTGTATTCTGTACAGTAACACCTCCGTCATCAGAGTCCAACAATCTGATTCTCATATTGGCCAGCTGGTGAAGCTCTTTGGTCAACCCTTGTCTACCTGCCTCAATATGTATTAAGCTTCCCATTGACTTACGGCTGAGAGCGTCTGCCACAACATTGGCTTTACCAGGATGGTACAATATCTCGACGTCATAGTCTTTCAGTAATTCAAGCCACCTACGCTGCCTCAAATTCAACTCCTTCTGCTTGAAGATGTATTGTAAACTTTTGTGATCTGTGTAGATGTCAATATGGACGCCGTATAAGTAGTGCCGCCATATCTTCAAAGCATATATTACTGCAGCCAATTCCAAATCATGAGTCGGGTAATTCTTTTCATGCTTCTTCAATTGTCGTGATGCATAAGCAATCACCTTCCCACGTTGCATCAATACGCACCCCAAACCTATACCTGAGGCATCACAATATACCACATAACCTTCTGTTCCTTCTGGGAGAGTGAGCACTGGCGCAGATGTCAATCGATTCTTTAGCTCCTGAAAACTATGTTCACAAGCATCAGACCACTGGAACTTGGTAGCTTTCTGTGTTAACTTAGTCAATGGTGCTGATATAGAGGAAAACCCTTCTACAAACCGCCTATAATATCCTGCTAGCCCCAGGAAGCTGCGGACTTCTGATGGTGTTGTAGGTCTCGGCCAATTCTTCACTGCATCGATCTGAGTGTCGACACTAATACCCTCATCAGATATCACATGGCCAAGGAATGCTACTTAGTTCAGCAAGAATTCACATTTAGAGAACTTAGCATATAACTTATGATCCTGAAGGGTCTGGGCATAAGCCTGAATACGGGAAATATCCATGCCCTCTACCAAGGAGGCTGTTGTGCACTCATTTATCAGATGTGGTCCCAACCCGTTCACGAACAGGTGCACCCTATCACTCATCTCGGCCACCATATGGGGAGTATACCTTGCTAAAGAATCAAACTGTATACTATACTCTCGTATACTCATATTACCCTGTCGAAGGTTCAAGAACTTATCAGCTCTAGCTCGTCGTATCTCAGCTGGCAAGTAGTGACGAAGAAAGGCCTCAGAAAATTCCTTCCACACGGCTGGAGGAGCGTTCGGACCCCTAGATCTCTCCCAACTATCATACCAGAAAACCGCTAAATCCCGTAACCGATAAGAAGCCAACTCTACTGCCTCCGTATCACTAGCATGCATAACCCGCAATGTACGATGAATCTGATCAATAAATATTTGTGGGTCCTCCTTGGGGTCTGATCCGGTAAACACTGGAGGGTCTAGATTAATAAAATCACGAACTCTCGCACTAACCGGTTTATCAGCAGCACCGGTATTCTGCCTCTGAGCCTGAGCAGCTACCAAGCTAGTCAACAATTGCACCGCACTGCGCATATCATGGTCTGTAGTGCCAGACGGAGGAACTGGATGTACTGGGTGCCTCCTAATATCCTCGGGAGGAGACAGAGAGGTATGAGACGGCATCTCACTCTGAGCCTCACTTTGGCCTGCTCTGGCTGGAGGCACCTGAATGTTACCCTCTCCCACAGCTGTATCAAGCCGTTTACTAATCACTTGCTTCCTAGTCGAAGGCATCGCTGAAAGAAAACAAGGTGAATATTAGATATGAACACTTACTACTCAACTCTACGCACGATCTAGATTCAGGAAGAAGGTAACAACCCTAGATGTCACGTAGCCTCCTGATTATAAATGTGGCGCGCTACACATCCATAATCAAAACTCTACTAGACACGGCTCATAGACAACCCCTAGGACAGACTTGCTCTGATACCAAGTTTGTCACGACCCAACTGGAGGGTCATGACTAGCACCCGGGCCATACTTGCCGAGCACCAACGTACATTTTCTAACCTTCCTTATTATCTTTAAGGGCCGACAAGACCAATATAAATGAAAGACATGGATCATGAACATCCAACAATGAAAGATAATGTCATGAACATACGTAACATGGGACGACAAGACTGTCAAGAAACTATATATAAGGTACGAGCTACCATGGTGCCATGAAAGACTATACAACAAAAATCAGCCGACAAGGCATTCCAAACCATACATGAGTCGACACCTGTCTATGAGCCTCTAAAAGAACATAAGTGCTACAACATTGCCGGAACAGGGCCCCGACATACCCATAATGTCTATAACAAAAATGCATACCAAGACCACGGCAAGTCCGGAGAAAGGATCTTGCCAATAACGCTGAACCGGATAGCCTACTGTGATGGGGGAGCTGCGTCTACCCGTCTATCAGGACCTGCAGCACGACATGCAGCGTCCACAAATAAAAAAGACGTCAGTACGAATAAAGTACTGAGTATGTAAGGCAGAATAGCATAAGTAAGAACAATAATGTAAACAGTGATAGGGAATATACAACCTGTGACATCTGGGTACCTCTGAGGGCTACTGACATGAAATACATGATACATACATATATATATACGTAAACGTTTAAAACATATGCCTTTGTGGGCATCATCATCATCATATCGTACCCGGCCATAATAGGCTCGGTAAAACGTACCCGGCCATCATAGGGCTCGGTAGAATCGTACCCGGCCACGTGGAGCTCGGTAAAACCCAACTGATCAGTGGTTGCACAATAGGTGCCATACCCGGCCAACTATAGCGCGGCTCGGTAGAGTAAAATAGATACATATATATGATGCATGCTGGACTCATTGGAATCACATTTTGAACCTTTCGGAGTGACGTAAGGTCGGTATCCTTCGTACACGTTATTAGGATTAACTCTTCATCAAGAAACTTATAAGAATCAGGAACTACCAACAACATTGATAATATAAGAATAAGAGAAGTAACATCAATACCAATCGTTTCATAAGAAGGGCAGCAATGTAAGTACTGCTAGCTTCTAAGAGTAGAGTATCTTTGGGAGCTCATTCATTACATTATGTACAATCGGAGTCGTGCAAAAGAATGAAGGGGATAGACTCACATACCTTGTATATACTGCCCAACCTCAAGCTATGCAAATATCACGACTCCTTAGTCTACAATAAGACAAATGACACTATCATTATCGTTTAAGCGTCGTAACTATTATGTATCGACCACAACCTATTTTACGATGAAACGGACAGCACCTCCCCTATTTATATGACTTCCCACAAGTCAATACAATCACCAAACAGCCCAAACAACATCATTAATAATCATATTGAGCCTCCAAAACAGTCCACCAACCAACAACATTACTACCAAGCTTTTCGATATATATTTCACAAGTTCTAGCTTCAACGACTTAGCTGCAACTTGGATAATCTTAAATATATATAGAGTAAGAGGTTCCTTACCTTTAAACAGAAAGAACAACTCCAATTTGACCTTAATTTTCCACGAAATATCCCTTCAATTCTGCCACAAGAACAAGGAAGCGAAACTAGCAATTAATTCGGGTTTTTCGGCACTAGAATTACTTTAGAAGACTTGAAATCACCTAGGTTTGATATTAAAAACTTGAAGGTGTATTTACAGGACATAAAACACTTAAAACAACCTCCCACACGAGCTGGAACAACACAAAAATCAGCAACAACAAGAAGAACAAGAAACTTACTAGCGCCACGGGATTCCCGACATTTGATTTGTGTTGTTTGCCCTTTGTTTGGGTCTTGGATCATGAGAGAACCTTGAGAGACTGTTTTTAGGGTTATAAGGTCTGAATATACTGAAAAATAATGACTTAAAACGGGGTTGAGGTATCTTATATATGTCCATATGTCTTAAACCGCCTTTGTGGGCCCCATAGAGAGCAGCTTGGCGCACTCTCGCGAAAACGCGAATATCTCTCTATTCCGAGATCGTATCAACGAACGGTTTAATGCGTTGGAAACTAGACTCATAGATCTTCAATTTGATAGGTAGATCACCCCATAATTCCAAGCACATTGGGAGAAAAATGCAGTAACATTTGACCTAAAGTTTAAGTAAAATTATAAACCTAAGTTGCGACAACTTTTATCAACTTTTGTTTCATAACTCGCTTGACTTCAAGACTTATGATGCGGATATTATATGATTCAAATACATTAAAACAAGACCTCTTGGGACAGTTAATCACCTCTAGTGTTACCCGAAAATACGGGTTACAACATCCTTGATTCGTTTAACTTCTAATATTTGTTAACCACTCTTATACACCCTTGTATCGTTTAAGACCAATAGGATTAACTTCTTATCATCTCAAAGATAATCTCTTCTTGGATTTACATCGACTAACTTACGACGTGATCTATGGTATGCGAATTTGGGTTGTAACATGCTCATGACTAGTGACACCCTGATGTCGGGCTTTTCTTTTCCGCACTTCTGTTTTTCTTTAATTTGAACTCTTTAAATGGAGGTTTTACGTTAAATAACCTTGAAATTATCTTTGAAATGAAAATATCAATTTGTTTTGGAAATGAGTTGGCTTGCCTAGCTCCACAATAGGCGCCATCATGACAGAGGTTAGTTTAGGTCGTGACAGATTGGTATCAGTGCCTAGGTTATATAGGTCTCACGAGTCATGAGCGGGTTTAGTAGAGTCTGGCGGATCGGTACGAAGACGTCTGTACTTATCTTCAGGAGGCTGCAGAACCTTTAGGAAACTCCACATTCTTGAATTCTTGTCGTGCGAATCTGTTGATTCTAGTAACTAAGAATTTATTGTTTCATTCTCTCACAGACGGTGAGGACTCATACTACCGGTCAGGAAGGCCAGCCACTAGTACCACCAGCCAGGGTCGCGAGAGGCCGAGGCCGTGGTAGAGGCCGTGGTAGGGGCAGAGGTGCAGCCCGTATAGCAGCTGGGGCAGTACCTGCAGATCCACCGGTTGTCCCAGATCAGGACCACGTTCCAGTTGTTGATGCACCAGTTCAGGCACCACATGTGCCTATTATGATTCCAGG
The DNA here is from genome assembly GCF_000390325.3 of Nicotiana tomentosiformis. NCBI lineage: Eukaryota > Viridiplantae > Streptophyta > Magnoliopsida > Solanales > Solanaceae > Nicotiana > Nicotiana tomentosiformis. The sequence goes on from NC_090813.1 coordinate 151,745,054, forward strand.
CCTCAGGAGGCCCTAGCTCAGATTCTGACAGCGTGTACTGGCCTTTCTCAGGCGGTCTCTATTTCGATGGCCGCAGCCACTTCTCAGGCCAGCGGAGGCACTCAGACTCCTGTCACTCACACACCAGAGCAGGTTATTCAGGGACTTCAGATACAAGAGCTACCACCAGCCCAGCCGGTTGTTATTGCTCAGGATTATGTGGTTCCTGCTATGCCTGAGGATGATCAGCGCAGGTTGGAGAGGTTTGGGAGACTTCAGCCACCACCTTTCGGTGGCACAAAGAGAGATGATGCTCAGGACTTTTTGGATAGGTGTCAGAGGATACTCAGTGCTGCTGGTATTTTGGAGACTTGTGGGGTCTCATTCACTACCTTTCAGTTTTCTGGGGCTGCACTCATATGGTGGGAGACTTACGAGAGGCGTAGGCCTGTTAGCGCAGCACCCCTTACTTGGCAGCAGTTCTCCGTGGTCTTTTTGGAGAAGTTTGTGCCTCGATCCCGCAGAGAGGAGCTGCATAGACAGTTTGAGCGGCTCGGTCAGGGTGATATGTCTGTGACGCAGTATGAGATGCGGTACTCCTAGTTGGCCCGTCATGCTATCTGGTTGGTTCCCACGGATAGAGAGAGGATCATGAGGTTTATTGATGGCCTCACTTATCAGCTACAGTTGCTCAAGACCAGGGAGCGGGTTTCGGGTGCTACCTTTGATGAGGTTGTCGACATTGCTCGGCAGATTGAGATGGTTCGCGGTCAGGAGGGGGTTGAGCGGGAGGCCAAGAGGCCTCATGGTCAGGGTGGATTCAGCGGTGCTCCTTTTGGGGGTCAGTTCCAGCACGGTAGAGGTCGTCATTTTAGACAAGCTCAGTCAGCTCGGCCATTTCATCGGGGTGCATCATCTGGCCATGGTTCTCACAGTTCTCATCAGGGCCACTCATCACTTAGTGCCCTTCCAGTTCAGAGTTCGTCCCGTGCTCCACCTGTTCAAGGCTCTTCCATGCCAGGTTCTTCTACCAGTCATCTCGGTGCTAGGGGTTCCCTTCAGTTTCCACCGCCAGCACCAGGGAGTTATTTTGAGTGTGGGGAGCTTGGGCATATGTGGAGGCAGTGTCCTAGTCATCATGGAGGTCTATCTCAGTAGAGGAGTCAGCCTCCGACTACAGCACCAACTACCTCACCACCCGCCCAGTCAGCTCGGGTGGAGGTCAGTCAGCTAGGGGTCGCCCTAGAGGGGGAGGCAGATCAGGGGGTGGTCAGGCCCATTTTTATGCTCTCCCTGCCAGACCAGATGCTATTGCTTCAGATACTGTGATTACAGGTATTGTCTCAGTTTGCCACAGAGATGCCTCAGTATTATTTGACCCTGGTTCCATGTATTCATATATTTCCTCGTATTTCGCCCATTTTCTGGATATGCCCCGTGAGTCCTTAGTTTCATCTGTACATGTATCTACTCCTGTGGGCGATACTATTATTGTGAACCGCGTATATCGGTCATGTGTGATGACTATTGGGGTTCTGGAGACCCGAGTAGATCTATTGTTGCTCAGTATGGTTGACTTTGATGTGATATTGGGTATAGATTGGTTATCTCCATGTCATGCTGTTCTAGATTGTCACGCTAAGAAAGTGACGTTGGCTATGCCGGGAATTCCGAGGGTTGAGTAGAGCGGTTCTGTTGATTATGTACCAAGTAGGGTGATTTCATATTTGAAGGCTCAACGCATAGTTGAGAAGGGTTGCCTATCTTATTTGGCTTTTGTAAGGGATGTTAGTGCAGAGACTGTCATTTATTCTGTTCCGGTGGTACGTGATTTTCCGGATGTGTTTCCTGCAGACCTACCGGGCATGCCGCCTTACAGGGATATTGACTTTGGTATTGATTTGGTGCCGGGCACTCAGCCCATTTCTATTCCACCGTATCATATGGCACCGGCGGAGTTGAAGGAATTGAAAGAACAGCTTCAGGAACTCCTTGATAAGGGGTTTATTCGGCCTAGTGTGTCACCTTGGGGTGCACTAGTTCTATTTGTGAAGAAGAAGGATGGTTCCATGAGAATGTGTATTGATTACAGGCAGTTGAACAAGGTCACAGTCAAGAATAAGTATCCTTTGCCTCGCATTGATGATTTATTCGATCAGCTTCAGGGAGCGAGGGTGTTCTCCAAGATTGATTTGAGGTCCGGTTATCACCAGTTGAAGATTCGGGATTCAGATATTCTTAAAACAGCTTTCAGGACCCGATATGGCCATTATGAGTTCTTGGTGATGTCTTTTGGGCTGACCAATGCCCCAGCAGCGTTCATGCATTTGATGAACAGTGTATTCCAGCCCTATTTGGACTCATTCATCGTTGTATTCATTGACGACATCCTGGTGTACTCTCGTAGCCAGGAGGAGCACGCTCAGCATTTGAGGGTTGTATTGCAGAGATTGAGTGAGGAGAAGCTTTATGCAAAGTTCTCCAAATGTGAGTTTTGGCTCAGTTCAGTAGCATTCTTGGGGCACATGGTTTCCAGTGAGGGCATTCAGGTGGATCCGAAGAAGATAGAAGCGGTGCAGAGTTGGCCCAGACTATCCTCAGCCACGGAAATTAGGAGCTTTCTTGGTTTGGCGGGTTATTATCGTCACTTTATGGAGGGATTTTCATCTATTGCATCGCCCTTGACCAAATTGACCCAAAAGGGTGCTTCATTCAGGTGGTCGGATGAGTGTGAGGAGAGCTTTCAGAAGCTCAAGACTACTTTAACCATAGCTCCAGTGTTGGTTCTGCCATCAGCTTCAGGTTCTTACACCGTGTATTGTGATGCCTCGAGGATAGGCATTGGTTGTGTTTTGATGCAGGAGGGTAGGGTGATCGCCTATGCCTCGCGCCAGTTGAAGACCCATGAGAATAACTATCCTGTCCATGATCTTGAGTTAGCAGCCATTGTTCACGCCTTGAAGATTTGGCGTCATTATTTGTATGGGGTTCATTATGAGATCTACACTGATCACCGGAGTCTGCAGTATCTGTTAAAGCAGAAGGATCTTCATTTGCATCAACGGAGATGGTTGGAGCTTCTTAAGGACTATGATATCACTATTTTGTACCATCCGGGGAATGTGGCCGATGCTTTGAGTCGCCGGACAGAGAGTTTGGGGAGTTTAGCATATCTTCCAGTAGCAGAGAGACCTTTGGCATTAGATGTTCAGACCTTAGCAGGCCAGCTTGTCAGATTGGATATTTCGGAGCCTAGTCAGGTATTGGCTTGTGTGGTCTCCAGGTCTTCTCTTTATGACCGTATCAGGGAGTGTTAGTATGATGACCCTCACTTGCTCGTTCTTCAGGACAGGGTTCGGAGAGGTGATACTAGGGATGTGACTATTGGTGATGACGGCGTGCTGAAAATGTAGGGCAGGATATGTGTGCCTAATGTAGATGGGCTTCGAGAGTTGATTCTTGAGGAGGCCCACAGCTCGCGGTATTCCATCCATCCGAGTGCCGCGAAGATGTACCAGGATTTGAGGCAGCACTATTGGTGGAGGCAGATAAAGAAGGATATAGTTGGGTTTGTGGCTCAGTGTCTAAACTGTCAGCAGGTTAAGTATGAGCATCAGAGACCGGGTGGCTTGCTTCAGAGGTTAGAGATCCCAGAGTGGAAGTGGGAGCGGATCACCATGTACTTTGTAGTTGGGCTCCCACGGACTTCGAGGAAGTTTGACGCTATTTGGGTTATTGTGGATCAGTTAACCAAGTCTGCGCACTTCATTCCAGTTGGTACTACTTACTCTTCAGAGCGGTTGGCTGAAATTTACATCCGAGAGATCGTTCGCCTGCATGGTGTCCCAGTTTCCATCATTTCAGATAGGGGTACTCAGTTCACATCGCAGTTTTGGAGGGCTGTGCAGCAAGAGTTGGGTACTCAGGTTGAGTTAAGCATAACTTTTCACCCTCAGACGGACGGGCAGTCCGAGCGCACTATTCAGATATTGGAGGACATGTTGCGTGCTTGTGTCATTGACTTTAGGGGTTCATGGGACCAGTTTCTGCCACTCGCGGAGTTTACATATAACAACAGTTATCAGTCGAGTATTCAGATGGCTCCGTACGAGGCTTTATATGGGAGGAGGTGTAGATCTATGGTTGGATGGTTTGAGCCGGGTGAGGCTAGGCTCTTAGGTACAGACTTAGTCCTGGATGCATTAGATAAGGTGAAATTGATTCAGGAGCGGCTTCGCACGGCGCAGTCCAGGCAGAAGAGCTACGCGGATAGGAAGGTCTGTGGTGTATCTTTTATGGTTGGGGAGAAGGTTTTGCTGAAGGTATCACCCATGAAGGGTGTTATGAGGTTTGGGAAGAGGGGCAAGTTGAGCCCCCGGTTCACTGGGCCTTTTGAGGTGCTTCAGAGAATAGGGGAGGTGGCTTATAAGCTTGCCTTGCCACCCAGCTTGTCGAGTATGCATCCAGTTTTTCATGTTTCCATGCTCCGGAAGTATATTGGAGATCCGTCCCATGTTTTGAATTTCAGCACGGTTCAGTTGGAGGGTGATATGACTTATGATGTGGAGCCGGTGGCTATTTTGGATCGGCAGGTTCGAAGGTTGAGGTCAAAGGATATAGCTTCAGTGAAGGTGCAATGGAGAGGTCAGCCTGTGGAGGAGGCCACCTGGGAGACTGAGCGGGCGATGCGGAGCAGATATCCACGCCTATTCGAGACTCCAGGTATGTTTCTAGACCCGTTCGAGGACGAACGGATGTTTAAGAGGGGGAGGATGTAACGACCCGGCCGGCCGGTCGTTTCGAGAGTTATAACCCCGTTTTCCCAATTCCTACTTCGTTTTGTGTTATTCGGCTATATTATGTTATATCGGGTTAGTTGGTTCGAGTCCGGAAGGAACTCGGAGTGAAATGAGACACTTAGTCTCATAATTGAAAATTTTAAGTTAGAAAAGTGGACTGGATATGGATCTATGTGTAAACGAGCTCGGATTTGAATTTTGATGATTCCAATAGCTCCGTATGGTGATTTTGGGCTTAGGAGCGTGTCCGAAATATTATTTTGTAGTTCGTAGAGCAATTAGGTTTGAAATGCCGAAAGTTTTATTTTTGAGAAGTTTGACCGGGGGGTTGACTTTTTGATATCGGGGTCGGAATCCGATTCTGAAAATTGAAATACCTTTGTTATGTCATTTAGGACTTGTGTGCAAAATTTGAGGTCAATCGGACGTGATTTGATATATTCTGGAGTTGTTTGTAGAAATTAGATATTTCAAAGTTCATTAGGCTTGAATTGGGGCGTAATTCATGGTTTTAGCATTGTTTGAGATGATTTGAGGATTCGACTAAGTTCGTATAATGTTTTAGGACTTGTTGTTATATTTGGTTGAGGTCCCGAGGGCCTCGGGTGCGTTTCGGATGGTTAACGGATCATAAATTGAACTACAACAGCTGCTGCAATTTCCTTCTGTTAGAAATTTCTTCTGCCAGATTCGAGCCCAGATCGAGTCTAGGGTCGAGGGCCACGATCAAAGCCATGATCGAGCCCAGAGTCGAGGGCCACGATCGAAGCCATGATCGAGCCCAGAGTCGAGGGCCACGATCGAAGCCATGATCGAGCCTAGGGTCGAGGGTCGCGGTCGAAGGCCGGGTCGAAGACATGATCGAAGGCATAGGATCGAGAACCAAGATCGAGGTCTATGATCGAGAACCTCGATCGAAGGCCAAGATCGAAGGCCAAGATCAAGGCCAAGATTGAGGAGAGGTGATTTTTGATATATTTTCAAGAAAAACTTGAGGTAAGTCGCTTGTGATCATTTCTACTCCACAATATTGAATTATCATCAAATAATCCGACTAGATTACATAATTTTGAGGTGTAAATCGGAGATTAGAACTTAGAAATTTGGAAATAAGATTTGTAGACTTGAGGGTCGAGTTAAGCTCAGATTTTGGTAAAATTGGTATGGGTAGACTCGTGGTTAAATGGGCTTTCGGATTTTGTAACTTTTATCGGGTTTCGAGATGTGGGCCCCACAGGCGATTTTTGAGCTAAATTTCGGATTTTTATGAAAAATTAGTATTTTCTTATGGAATTAATTCCAATAAATTTTATTGACCGAAACGAATTATTTGTGACTAGATTCGAGGCATTCGGTGGCCGATTTGCGAGGCAAAGGCATAGCAGAGTAAAAAGTTTCACGTTTTGAGGTAAGTAACGATTGTAAATCTAGTCCTGAGGGTATGAAACCCCGAATTTCGTATCATTCTACTATTTTGAAGTGATGGGCGTGTGGGCATGCACTGTTGGGGATTTGTGACTTGGTCCGTCCCGTAGCAACTGTAAAGTTGCATACTTTGTTGAAACCATATGATACTTATATGTTTTAGAAAGAATTTCTGTAAATTGGGTTGAATGCCATGTTTGGCCTTGCGCCAAAGCTGTTTGGACCCTTAGGGGCTGTTTCTTACCATCCTCTCATTGTTTTCGATTGAAAATCTATACTCAGTCATGTTTATACTTGTTTACCGCATAACTCAATTTTATGACTCTATTTTGATGCATATAAATGTTTTGGGCCGAATGCCCTGTTTTATTGAAATGCCCGAAAGGCTTGAATGCCCGAAAGGCTTGAGAGGTTTATGACTGAGTGAGGCCGAGGGCCGGATTTGTGAGGATGAGTGTGGATCGGGGCTGCCCGCCTGCAACATATTTATGATTGAGTGAGGCCGAGGGCCTGATTTGTGAGGATGAGTGTGGATCGGGGCTGCCCACCTGCAGCATACTTTATTATTTTGGAACGTGACTTGTCCGTGCAGATTATAGCGCTTGGGCTGAAGGAGCCCCTCCGGAGACTGTACACACCCCCAGTGAGCGCAGGTACCTACTGAGTGCGAGTGTCGAGTGCCGAGTGCTGAGTGACTGGGAGGCATGAGCGATTGTGAGGTATGCCCGAGTGGCAAGAGTGATTGTGAGGTATGCCCGAGTGGCACGAGTGACTGTGAGGTTTGCCCGAGGGGCTGTATATGAGTGATGTTTTGCCCGAGGGGCTGTTTATGATTTCATCATTTTTGCTCACCTTTGCATTGAGCCTTTGTTTGAAAAACTATTGGAAAAATGTCTTTAAATGATTTTTTTACTGGAACTGGATTTAAACTAGATAATTTGATTTAAATCCTGATTTTTAAAAGCATGTGGTATTTTACTGAGATTTTCTGATATGAACGTTATATGCTTTATTGCTCGTCACTACTGCTCAGTCTTTATTTATTATTGTTACTTACTGAGTTGGCGTACTCTCGTTACTCCCTGCACCTTATGTGCAGATTCAGGTGTAGCTAGACACGGTAGCGGTTATTGAGTGTTCTGGTTGCAGATTTTTTTGGAAATAACAAGGTAGCTGTTTGGCGATCGCAGCCCCTGCTCTTCTCCCTCTTATCTTCCTCTAGTTGTATTTAGCTATTTTCCAGGCTGAGTTAGCCTTGATATTGTTAGACAAATTGTAGTAGATGCTCATGACTAGTGACACCCCGATGTTGGGCTTTTCTTTTTCGCACTTCTGTTTTTCTTTAATTTGAACTCTTTAAATGGAGGTTTTACGTTAAATAACCTTGAAATTATCTTTAAAATAAAAATATCGGTTTGTTTTGGAAATGAGTCGGCTTGCCTAGCTCCACAATAGGCGCCATCACGACAGAGGTTAGTTTGGGTCGTGACAGATATAGACCGTCGACAAGATTTCATATCACAATGCACCTATGCGTTTCATAAACCGTCCACAGTATTTCATATCACAATGGATTTCATAACACAATGTACCTATGCGTTACATAGACCGTCCACGGGATTTCATATCACAATACACCTATGCGTTTCATAAACCGTCCACAGGATTTCATATCACATTATACCTATGCGTTCATAGACCGTCCACAGGATTTCATAACACAATGTACCTATGTGTTTCATAGACCGTCCACAGGATTTCATATCACAATGTACCTATGCATTTCATAGACCGTCCACAGGATTTCATATCACAATGTACCTATGCATTTCATAGACCGTCCATAGGGTTTCATAACACATTGGAAACAAAAGTACAAATACGTACATCTCATAACCTTTCACACCACATATCACCTAATCCGTACTTTTAACCACTTACAATATTATTATTTCATTGGCTCTCTTGGCCATACATATGATTCTTTATTCATGTCGCAATAGCCGTATTTTATATTCCACACTTTCATTTCTTCCCTTTCATAGATCATCATCATAATTAATTAACAAGTAGAGTATTCCGAAAATCATAACTTTAAGTTCATTAGTAATGAAGGCTTTAAACTTTCTTTCCAATAAATAGAGTAAAATGATTGGCAATCGAAGCACAAATTAAAATCATACAGAATTTCCACTCACGAATATGTAAGAACGCAAAACACATTGAAAATTACTTACAAAGCATAGCATTAGCTAAAACAGCCACATATGGGCATCACTTGAGTTCATAAACTTTTAGCCGATTATATTGTCGAAGTCAATTTTGGAATAGTTGAGTCAAAGCTCATTTCATAATCTTTCTCATATTATTTTATTTCATTGGCACCATTGGTCACAAGTATAACTTTCACTATTGGCACATTGGCCACACTTTATATCCCCAATTCATTGATTTCACTTTCAACCATCTTTATAGGTTATCAACAATAAGACATTCCCAATCAAGACTTTAGGTACACATATGAGCAATTAAGAGTCTTAAGAATATTGGGATTTTCTCACACAATTTGACATACTAACTTTCATTTGAAATACGATTCAAAGACACAATATTTTAATACGCAACCCATACTTTGAAACTCACGGAAACATTATGGAATTCAATTCCAAGAGAGAAAGTTTAGCCAACATACCTCAATTGAGCTTTCCTTAAATTACTACAATGTTCCGGAAATTCAGGCAATCCCAATCTCTTAGATGAAGAACTTGTGGGTTTTCCTTGTTAATCTTCCAAGATTTGAGCAAGACTTGATGAATAATTATCCTAGTATTTTCTCTCTCTCTAAAACACTCTCCCTTCTCTCTAAAACATCAGAATATTTGCTCAGAAATGACCCTTTGCGTGTATTTAACGAAGTAGGGTCAGGTTTTAAAATCCAAAAAATGGAGCTCCGGAACGGTTCTACGGTCGCATATGCGACCGCATAATGGATATGCGGATCACATATCGGTCGCACAATTGCTGACAAAAATGATCAAAAATCTGTTTGTGTATGCGGTCGCATAATGCACCGCATAACAGTTATGTGGTCGCATAGTCGACCGCATAGCTGCTTCCAGAATGGCCCTCTCCTACTCACTTCTACGGCCATTATGGGGACCGCAGAGTGATTATGCGGTTGTATAAATGCACTTTTCTGCCAAAATTTTTCCTTTACTTTCTGGTGCATTGTTCAACCCAAAAAAGTCCGAGCCTCTTCAAACACGTAAGCCTAGTCCGGCACCATGAATCATTATTTTCTTTGTAAAAATTTACCGGACTTTACACTCAAGTACTTCGAAATTTTTTGGGGTGTTACATTATTGCCGGCACTATCATACAACTCTTCTGTATCTACTAGAGGCTCCGTAGACATAGTGTGGGTTGTATATTAGTGTTGGGGAAGTCAAACTAGTTAAGTTGTTTTTGAATTACTTATTCTACTTCAGACTATGAAAAATGTGTGTGTAGTTTGAGACTTTAAAATGAAGTAACTAATGGTACCGATTTGGTATTGTATACATGGTCTCCTTATCATATAATTAACGAGAATATGAAATCTCTGTATTCATAAGTGATGTGGGTAGAAAGTATCTAACAGGCTTGCTTGACCGGGTTCACTCGGTTGAGCGCTGGTCGCGCTCCCCGAGTTTGGGGCGTGACAAATATGGAGACGTCTGTATTTATCTCCGAGAGACTACTGGATATTAGGAAACTTCTCTTTCTTGATTCTTTATCGTGCCACTTTATTTTGCCTTGAATCTTATATTTTCAGCTCCTTCCTATTCATTCATATGTGATGTTGAGTACTCATTATTAGTTGAACAACGACGATTGGTGATGATGTTGCTCCTGTGGTGTGCGATGTTTTCCTATGTTGAGGGCTAACTATTATCATTGTTTTTGTGCAGGGGTTTCCCTCTATAGCCGCCTTAATAATGGTGTTGCCCATGGGTTCAGGGCCTTACACAGCGTATTATGATTTTTTAGATGTTGGTTTGGGCCGGTGTTAGTGCAGAGTGGTAGGGTGATTGCTTACATGTCATGGTAGTTGAAGCCCCGCGAGAAGAACTATCTGGTTATGATTTAGGATTTGGCATTTGTTCTGGTGAAGGGAAAGCATTTGGCTATGAAAGTTCAGACCTTCGCTTATAGATTTCTGAGATTAGATATCTCTAAGTTTAGTGGATTTCTTGCTTTTTTGTTTGCACAGTTGTCTTTGTTTGAGCGCATTAGAGCTTGTAAGTGTGATGATCTTCATTTGCTTGTCCTTAGGGATGCGGTGTTGCCAAGTGGATCTAAGAAGGTGGTCTTTGGTGATAACGGTGTATTGCAACTTCAGGGTCAGAATTGTGTTTCTAGTGTTGATGATTTGAGGGAGTTGATCCTTGAAGAGGCTCATAATATATTGTATTTTATGAATTTGAGTGCTACAAGGTGTGTCGTGATTTGGAGCAGCATTATTTGTGGCGAAGGAGGATGAAGGACATAGTTAGACATGTCTCATGGTGTTTGAATCGTCAGTAGGCCAAGTACGAGTGTTAGAGACCGAGTGTTTTACTTCCGGAGATTGCTATACTAGAGGGGAAGTGGGAGCGTATCATTTTGGAATTTGGTGGTAGGGTTGCCACAGATTTTAAGGAAGTTTGATACCATTTGGAATATTGTGGATAATTGACCAAATCTATTCTGGTGATGACTTACATTTTGGAGAGTTCGAATTTGAGAAAAAGGGGTTGCTTGAGCTATAGAGGGGCTATGGATGCTTAATTATCATCTTGGTATGCAATACAGTCTAGAGTTTTGGATGTATTGATGGATCTTTAGGTTGTTCATTGATGGAATAAAATATATCCTTGCAGCCTGTGTATGACTGTAGACTTGGGAGAATCAATTGGTTACATAGTGACGGTGCGTATGACAAGGTCATAGAAAGATTTGAGGCTACATAGGTGGGCTATCTCCTATGAGAAGGTTAGAGGTTGTACGATTTCTTATGAAGTCTCTACGAAGAGTTTTACCTTCTATCCAATAGAATGTATGTACTATGATATGAGTCGGGATCGCTTGAGGTAGATGGCACGATAGTCATGAGGTTGGGTGAGCATGTGGGTTGATAATTCAGGATATATTATGGTTAGTGCAACATGAGATTATGAGAAATTTAGCTGAGTAACAGTCAGAATCATGGCAGTTAAGGAGGAGCAGCCATTATGAGTTATTGGGTTGTGTGATTATGGCTTAAAGCCAAGTGGGGGAGTCTACCATTAGCGATTGGGTTACCTGGTCATATGTTGTTGTAGCCCCGAACTTCGGTGCACTTATAGATTAGTTATGGCTTGAGGAGAATGACTTTGAGATTGACTCGGGCAATGAACTTGCTGGAGGTGTGTTATATTTCACCTGGTTATTATATGGAAGTTGTGGAATGGCTCAGGTTGGATAGTCCTTTGTGGATGTAGTGTGTAAGGGAAAGGATTTGCTCGGTTGTTTCTTTTTGAAGTATTCATATGCTGTCAGAGCACTAGTCGTTCGGCATGATTGACTATGTATTCGGGACTGTGTTAGAGTGGGTGACTCATGATAATGGTTCTGGCTAGTTCAATATTCAAGATATGGTACCTAAGGATTTTCGGATTTATTGTATGGCTAAAGAGTTGAGGTTGACATTGGATTATGAGAGAGGCTTGGGTTATTTCTGTATTGTTATTAGTTTTACAATGTGATGTTTGAGAGGCGAAAGAAATAACTTTGGATTCATAAAAGGTCTCTTTAGAGTAGGTATTTTGGCCTGAGGTACTATCGGGTGCATAAGGAGGAATAAAGTGGCTTATGGGTCTTAAGACAACGAGGTTTCATGCTGGAATCACTTGGGATGAATTATGATTAAGGTCACTAGAGCACCGGGAAAGAGAAATTATTATATTGAAGGCAGGTCAAGGGTAACAGGAAGAGGTTGGGTCAGTATAGTTCTGACTTGGATCAACATGGTAATAGTAATGATCGCTTCCTTCGGTATAGTTGAGCCTTGCATGAGTTTTAGTGGCGATATTTTTTGGTTTGGTAGTTTGTGTGTCTTGGTTGATCTAGAGAGGTTCAGTTATGATAGATTGGATATGTGCAAATGGATTATGAAGAGTTTGTGTTGATTTTGACCATGACTTGCGGTTGATGTCTTCTACAGGAATGGGAAGTTTATTGTGTGTTGTGATTTTATCCTGAATTACGATAAGTAGAAGGTTTCTAGTCGACAGAGTATGTATCCTATTCGTGATTCAGAGTTGATAACGGGATTCTCGTATTTTCGCATAGTAGCATGATAGATGCGGTAAGCTGGGTGGAACTGAGATTTAATGGACAAGGATGCAGTTTAGTTTTGAAAGGAATGTCATGATTTCTAGACAACATGGGGGATTTCAGATATTTAAGAGAATTCTATCACTATCTTGTATCGCCTGAGTAGGGTGTGCATTATGGAAGGCGCACCGTGTTTTGATTTGTGGTTGCTTGACTAGTACTACAGAGATCATGGCGATGGTAATCGTGGATGTACAAGTTTGCTACCGACGCGGGAGAGTTATGAAAGTGTTTCTCAAGAGGTGATTGTGCATGCGCGATGCATCAGTTTAAGAGGGATAGTGAGAGATCAAGTATGGAGATTCCGGTATGCTTGAGGTTTAGAGAGTGGATGTTCTCAGAGGTAGACTATTCTTTTGGTTGCGGACTATGAAGATGTGTTAAGGGTTAGACCGCTGATTGTATATGTCATGGTTAGGGACATTGTGGACTTTTGGAAAGCTATTACCTATTTTGAAATGGTTGGGATCGGTTTGAGAGCCTATTGGCAACTCTAATGTGGATGTGTATTCTACACAGGATTGAATTTGTTTACTCATTGCAGCTTTTGCTATGGATGTGTCATCAGGTAGAATGGATCATATTCTTGTCCTGGCCTGTTTCTTGTGTTATTCCCTTATGCCATGATGGGTTGTGAGGCTACTTGACTATTTACACGCATATTATGGTTCTGTTCAGGCCTTATGGCATTATGTGAGTGAGATGACTCTTGAGATGTTGGTTTACTTATGGCACCTCAGTTATGCTTAACGTTTCTGTAGCGTGCTATGCTATTTGTCTCCCATAGTTATGTTTTATGCACCTTACATGCTTGTTGTTTGCCACGCCTGTGTTTGGCATATATGGGAATTATGGCTCAATGGGAATCTCCATGTAGATTGATATGTTTGGATCGGGTTGCACGCTGCAACGATATGATAGTGGACTGGGTTGCACGCCTTAACTGTGTTATGTTTGGATATGATCCCTAGTGCGTACTCCGTGTGTTTTGTTACTCCCTTATGGGATGGATTCATAGTATTGTGATTTTGTGATTATATTGGTCAGGCTTGTTGGACAGTTCTCTCATTTGTAGCTTGTTTGGTGCACGGAATGCGTCATATATGGTTCCAAATGGCATTGGTGTGACATGTCGGTTGAACAACTTGTACAGGTTAAGACGATGTTATTGGATCTGGAATTAGTGCAATCAGATTTGGGTAAGGAGTGTTTGGAAGAAGAATATCATTAGTCAGCTCAGAATTTGGCAACAGTTCTTGTCGGGCGAGAGAATTTCACGACTTGTTAATTTGATGGGTGGTTATTAGTTTCTACAGATTTCTTTCATCATTAACAATGTTGAGAAGTTTTGGAACAAGGTTCTATTTGATATAAGGTAAATTACAAGTACCGAGTTTAGCAATAAGTAGCTATTATGGTAGGAAGATGTTGCTATGAGTATACGAGTTATGCGGGATGTTGTGTGGTTAAATCTTGGGAGTACATTTATAGGTAATACAACTTGTCGAGATCGATATAGTATATATATACAAGAAACAGATCTAAGAGGGAGTTTCGGATGTTGGAATTTGGTTCTAAGGATTGTAAACTAAGGTTGAAGGAAGTCTTTAGTTGGAGTGTGTTAATCGACCTATAGAGATTGAAGTGACATGGGATCGCTTATGGGTGTGTGCATGATGAGCTTATGTAATTATTTGACGGCTTTGGAATGACTCTTGGCATGTTCAAGGCAACAACAACAACAATATACAAGTATAATCTCACAAGTAGGGTCTAGGGAGGATAGTGTGTACGCAGATCTTACCCCTACCGTGTGAAGGTATAGAAGCTGATTTTGAGGACGAACGTATATTTAAGTGGGGGAGAACATGATTACCCAACTGGTCATTTTGAGCTTTAGCATCCCCTTCGACGGTTTTAGACCTTGAGTAGCTTCATATGATGTATTATGACTTGCGTGTATGGTTGGTTTCGATGTTTGAGAGGTTCAGAATTGATTCGTAAGAGTTGACCAAGGTTTGACTTTTGAGTAAACGACCTCAGAATCAAGATTTGATTGTTTCAATACGCTCATATGGTGATTTTTTGACTTGGCATGTGTTTGGGTTTGAATTTGGATGTTTCTAGAAGGTTTTGGCTCTATTTGCCGAAAGTTGGCAATTTGAAAAATTGGAGAGTTCATAAGGTTTGAGCGGAAGTTGAATTCGGTGCTATCAGATTCTTATTATGGTTTTGAGACCTTGTATAGGATTATTTAGTTGATTGAAACTTGTGTGCAAAGTTTGGTTGTAATCCGAAATATCTAAGTGTGATTCGAACGAGTTGAGCGAAGTTAGAATGTTTGACAGTTAAGAGAATAATTTTGATCTTCAATTCTTGGTTTTGATGCTATTTGTGGTGTTCGAGCCCTTGGATAAGTTTGGAATAGGTATATGGACTTGTTAGTATGGTTGAACGGGGTCCCATGAGGGACTCAAGTGTGTTTCAAGGTAGTTCCGGACTATTTTCCTTTGATTTGCATAGCTGATCTTTTGGTGTCCCTGATGTGCTTCGTGTTCGCAGCCAGTGGTTCGCGGTCACATAGAGTGATTTTGGTCGCTGGAATCTTGTGCTTCGTATTCGCCAGCAGGTAGTCGCATTCGCATATAGTTGAGGGCAGATGAACCGTGTTCGCGAGAAAGAGGGGACGTGTTCGTGAAGAGGAAGTAGCCGGCTGGAGGATCTAGGCCTTCGCATTCGCAATGGGTAACTCGCGTTCGCGGAAGGCTGGTGGTTGGTTAGTGCGCTCACATGGTTCACGTCGCGTTCGCGATGAAGGTACTTTGGGCACTGGTTTGGTGCTTCATGAACGTGGGTCTGAGGTCGCGTTCGCGATGTGTACTGTTTGGCAGAGTATATAAGTTGTCATTTTTGGTATTTTACTCATTCTTTTATATTTTGAGAGAGGAGAAGATTTTGAACTGAAATTTCACTATTACATCGAATGTAAGGATTTTTCGCTTAGATTGATTTTATATATTTATTCCCCATGGATTTCTACACCTAAAACATGAAAATTTAAATTTTTTGTCTACACTTTAAGAGGGTATTTTGGGTATTTGAATACTGCTTTAGACTCGATTTTGGAAAATGATGATATATTTGGACTCGGCAAGTTATGGTTCATCGGATTTTGGTATTGGTTTCGGATTTCGTGCATGTGGGCCCCGGTTGACTTTTGTTTACCTTTTGGAAATTCATCAAAGATCGAAACTTTATGGATTAGGATCGCTTCCTATAACATTGTTTGACTTTTTTGGATGATGTGGGGGCTTGGATTTGCGTGATTGGAGGGCTAAAACGAGGTTTTGACACGATTTGAGATTGAAGCTAGCCCGGGAAGAGGTAAGTCTCTTGGCTAACCTTGTTAGGAGGGAAATACCCTAGGATTGACTTGATTGCTATGTGTTTAAGGTATTTGGGGGTATCTCAAATAGTTTTGATCTTGTATTCAGACCTGTACTTATTTACTAGTTGCTCATGTACTTGTGCCACCTAGTTCTTGGGGGTTGTACTATTTTGGTCGTGTTCGGACCATGTTATGACTGTATGAGATATTTTACTGATTTGAGATTATTTATTTTTTATTTATGATATAACTCTATTAATTAAAGGAATCTGGACTATATTTTATTGATTGTGAGTTAGCTTGCTTAGCAAGTACGGCTACGCTCCATCACAGCCTAAGATGAAATTTTGAGTTGTGACAAGGTGGACAACCTGTAACTGAACATGAAACTAGAGACTTATAACAAATGATAGAGTCCCTTAATCTTTCAGATATGAAGGCATGAGGAAGAGTATAGACTTAGACTAACGGGCATGTGTGAAGCAAGATTGATAGAGCATTATGTAATATTCCATGGAATTTGAAATATATGGTTCTTACTGCTCAATTAGGGAGAACAGTTTTTCAGATCATGCACCTATCCATATTGAATACATAACTGATTCTGGAAAATCTAGGAGACCTTATAGGTTTCTGATTGTTTTGACGGAAGATGAAAAGTTCTTGGGACTAATTAATACAGTATGGAAGCAAGTGATGCAAGGTACGTGTATGTGTAGAGTTTGGTAAAAATTAAAGATGTGTAAAGACCGATCAAAGTTTTACTAAACAGAGAGGTGGGTAGTATAGATAAAAGGTTGCAGGAAATTAGAGAAAAACTACAGGATATAGAAGCTCAAATAACTACAACAAGAGAAGATAACTTGATGAACAAGGAGAAGGAACCACTAGCAGAACTAACTAATGGTCTGACATTTAGGAGAAGATATTGAGGTAGAAATCTAAGGCTCATTGGATGATGATCGGGGGTGAAAATAATAAATAATTCTTTGTTTGCATGAAAGCTAGAGCTAATGCTAATAATATCTCCATGATGAAGGATGCACAAGGGAGAACATTACTGAAGCATAATAAAATAGAAGAGGAAATTCTTAGATTCTACAAAGGTCTGTTGGGGTCTCTGCTAACATAATGCCATGTATTGACATATATATTATAAGGCAAGGTCCTAGCTTGACTAGAGGCGGATGTAGCATACTGGCTACGGGTTCAACTGAACCCATAACTTTCGACGCAGAGTAAAATTTTGTATGTAAAAATTTATTAAAATTGCAAAAATAGTAGATATGAACCCATAACTTTAAAAATATAATGTGTTCAATGTTAAAAATCTTAAAATTGAACCCATAGGATTTAAATCTTGGATCTGCCTCTGATGCTTGACTATACAAAAACATCAGGACATGTGTGATGAGGTTAATCAGATGGAGATAAAAAAAAAAGGCTTTATTTTCAATTGATGATAACAAGGCAGTAGATATTGATGGTTTAAATTCTAATTTCTTCAAGAAAGCATGGGAGGTTGTTAAAGATGATGTTTATAGGGCCATTCATGAATTTTTCACAAGATTAAAATGCTTAAAGCTATGAACAATACAGTAGTCACTATGATACATAAGTCTTCACATCCAGAAACTATTAAGGATTTCAGACCAATTGCATGTTTCTCAATAATGTACAAGATCATCTCAAAGATTATTTCATTAAGAATAAAGAAGGTGATAGATAGTTTAGTGGAGAAGTGCAGTTTGCTTTTGTACCAAGGAGAAATTGCTGACAACATACTCCTTCGCCATGAACTGGTTAAGAGATATACAAGAAAGTATATATCACCCAGATGCATGATTAAGGTGGATCTACCGAAAGCATATGACTCGGTTGAATGGGTATTCATTGAATAAGTATTACATGAACTGGGATTTCCTAGTAAATGTTATAAATTTGTATTGCTGTAACAAACAATTAAACCATTAAACTGTCTGAAATATATAAACAAAACAGAAAGTTAGTAACAGTGTTTAACAAAATAAATTCTGAAAAAATAGTATAGGAATAAATCGAGTCCACTGAATACACAGTGTGTCCTTAAAGAAATTATTCCCTTCAAGTACCCGAGGTACTGGAATATTCTTTCAGGATAAAACAATTTAACTCACCGGAGTGTTGGTACCAAAAACGCCGATGAACAGCGAGCCACTCGAAGGCTGTAAAACACACTGGAATTTTTCTGTAGAAGAAGATCAGAAAAATTCGTAAGGAAAGATTCTGGGATTCAAAGTATATTTATATAGTTGCTGGCACTGTTTCTGAAAAGGTTTGCAACCTTTCAGAAACAGCCATGGCTGTTGGAACAAGCTATTTTGAAATATTGCGGAAAAATGGATTTAAAATAATCCGGAAAAGAAAACGGCCCTGACCGGACCGGGTCGTGGGTCGTGGGTTATTCCGGATTGAATTTTTCGTTAATTAATTAATTAATTAATTAAATAATTGAAAGGAATTTTTTACAAAAAGATTAATCAATCAATCGATCTTTGACCAAATCCAAATCCAAATCCGAAGCCAAAGTCGAAGCCGAGCCGAGCGAGCGACGACGACGACGGTGCGAGGCTTGCCTTCTTCTTAACTCTTTAAGAGCTAGAAGAAGAGCAATTATATATATACCCATCAAAAGCCTTTTCTTCCTCCAATATGGGACAATGTCCCTTTGCCAATGAGGGAAACTCAAATATTTCATTTTCCTTCCATTTCTCATTCACCCTCTTTAAGCTACACAAGCTTAAAATCCCAACAATCCCCCACATGAATGGAGAATGGCTATAAAATAAAGGAATGCACAGACGCGTGTGTATTTTACATGCAAGAATTAATTGCATCTGGATAAGTAGGTTTCCCTTTGAATTTTCCGTAGTGAACTTATATCAGATATACTCGGTCAATCGGTAGATTTGATATCTTTGAACCGTCGAGCTTTGTTGTATACCTAGATAACATAAGTCACACAATCAATCCTTAACCATCTATGGTTCTCACAGTTGTGTTCGTTTCAGCCATGAACACCGCCTGGTTTCATGAGTGCTTAGAGAATGGGCCTTTACTTTCATTCCCCTTGAAGCGGTTTACACTTCACACTCACATAGGTGATTTCTAAACATGTAATCCTATAGACACACTATCTGGTCATATCCTTCTAAACTTAGCAAATCATTAAAAAACTTTAAGCTTTGTTGACTCATCAAAAAGCCTTAATGCTTTACCTCGATTTCTGAATATTGTCTTCATCACGAGAATGGGTTGAGTTATTTGACAATGTTGAACCGTCATTCATTACTTTGTTTGATCTCTTTGAACCTGCTCGTGGGATCTCCAGTCTGCTAGGTAGAGTTACCGCCATGATGACTTGTCCTAGACCTTAACCCTATTCCCTTTGATGATCTTTCAACTGCCTCTCTAGATAGGCCTTTTGTAAGTGGATCCGACATGTTATTTCTTGACTTTACGTAGTCAATTGTGATAACACCACTAGAGAGTAGTTGTCTAACGGTATTGTATCTCTGTCGTATATGACGAGATTTTCTGTTATACATAACGCTCCCTGCCCTGCCTATTGCCGCTTGACTATCACAATGTATACAAATAGGTGCCAAAAGTTTGGGCCAAAATGGAATATCTTCCAAGAAATTCCGGAGCCATTCAGCTTCTTCACCACCCTTATCTAAAGCTATGAATTCAGATTCCATTGTAGAACGGGCGATGCACGTTTGTTTGGATGATTTCCAAGACACTGCTCCACCCCCAATTGTGAAAACATATCCACTCGTGGATTTAACTTCAGATGATCCAGTGATCCAATTTGCATCACTATATCCCTCGATCACGGAGGGATATTTGTTATAATGCAAAGCGTAATTTTGGGTATGTTTGAGATACCCCAAAACTCGTTTCATTGCCATCCAATGTATGTGATTGGGATTACTTGTAAATCGACTCAGTTTACTAATAGCACATGCTATATCTGGTCGCGTACAATCCATGATATACATCAAACTATCTAATACTCTTGCATAGTCCAGTTGTGAGTCACTTTCACCTTCATTCTTTTGAAGTGCATAACTCACGTGGAGTCTTGGCAATTTTGAAATCCAAATACTTGAACTTGTCAAGTACCTTTTCAATGTAGTGAGACTGTGATAATGCTAGACCTTGTGGAGTCTTGTGAATTCTGATTCCTAAGATCACATCAGCAACTCCTAAGTCTTTCATATCGAATTTGCTAGCCAACATGCGCTTATTAGCATTTATATCTGCCATGTTTTTGCTCATTATCAACATGTCATCAACATATAAACAAACAATGACTTCATGACCTGGAGTGTTTTTAATGTAAACACATTTGTCGCACTCGTTGATTTTAAACCTACTTGCCAATATTATTTGGTAAAATTTTGCATGCCATTGTTTGGGTGCTTGTTTAAGTCCATAAAGCGACTTAACAAGTTTGCACACTTTCTTTTCTTTACCAGTAACCACAAAACCCTCAGCTTGTTATATGTAAATCTCTTCCTCCAATTCTCCATTTAAGAAAGTTGTTTTAACATCCATTTGATGGATTTCAAGACCATACACGGCCGCTAGTGCCACTAATACCTTAATAGATGTTATCCTCGTTACTGGTGAGTAAGTGTCAAAGTAATCAAGGCTTTCCTTTTGTCTATAACCTTTAACAACAAGTCTTGCCTTATATTTGTCAATAGTGCCATCAACTTTCACTTTCCGTTTAAAGATCCATTTCGAACCTAAAGGCTTATTTCCCGGAGGAAGATCTACCAATTCCCATGTATGGTTATCCAAAATTGATTGAATCTCACTATTGACTGCCTCTTTCCAAAACGCTGAATCAGAAGATGACATAGCTGCTTTAAAAGTTTGAGGCTCATTTTCAAGCAAGAATGTCACAAAATCTAGTCCAAAGGAAGTAGATGTTCTTTGACGTTTGCTATGCCTTGGATCTTCTATACTTGGAGTATTTTCCTTTAGTTCTTCCCGAGGTCATTTAGGTCTTTTACTTAACGACTCACATTCAGTTTTATACGGATAGATGCTTTCAAAGAATCCAGCATTATCTGATTCCATTACCGTATTAACGTGAATTTCAGGATTATCGAATTTATGAACCAAAAATCGACATGCTTTACTGTTTGTAGCATATCCAATGAAAACGCAATCTACAGTTTTTGGTCCGATTTTAACCCTTTTAGGTAAAGGAACTTATACCTTTGCTAGACACCCCCACACTTTGAAATATTTCAAGTTGGGTTTTCTTCCTTTTCATTTTTCATATGGAATAAATTGCATTTTGCTGTGGGGTACTCTGTTGAGTAGTCGGTTAGCTGTAAGGATAGCTTCCCCCCACACACTCGGCGGTAATCCGGAACTTATTAATTAAGAATTCATTATTTCCTTTAATGTCCGATTTTTTCTTTCCGCAATTTCATTGGATTGAGATGTGTAAGGTCCAGTAGTTTGATGGATAATTCCATATTCCGAACATACTTCTGCAAACGGAGATTCATATTCTCCACCCCTATCACTTCTAATCATTTTGATCTTTTTATTCAATTGATTCTCCACTTCATTCTTGTATTGCTTAAATGCTTCAATTGTTTCATCCTTACTATTAAGCAAATAAACATAACAATATCGAGTGCAATCGTCAATAAAAGTTATAAAATACTTTTTCCCACCTCGAGATGGTGTCGACTTCATATCACAAATGTCAGTATGAATTAAGTCTAAAGGATTTGAATTCCTTTCAATAAACTTATAAGGATGTTTTACAAACTTAGACTCAACACATATTTGACATTTTAATTTATTACACTCGAATTTAGGCAATACTTCTAAATTAATTAACTTCCGCAAGGTTTTATAATTGACATGTCCTAAACGAATATGCCATAAATTATTTGACTCCAATAAATAAGAAGAAGCTGAAATTTTATTCATACTGTCAATAATCATTACATTTAGTTTGAAGAGGCCCTCTATGAGGTAGCCCTTTCCAACATACATTTCAGTCTTTCTTACAACAACTTTATCAGAAACAAATACACATTTGAATCCATTCTTAACAAGTAAAGAAGTAGAAACTAAATTCTTCCTAATAGTAGGAACATGAAGAACGTTGTTGAGCGTTAACACCTTGCCGGAAGTCATCTTCAGGAATATCTTCCCATAACCTTCAATCTTGGCTGTTGCAGTATTTCCCATGGAAAGCTCTTCTTCTGGACCAGCAGTAGAGTAAGTTGCAAATGCTTTCTTGACAGCATAAACATGTCGAGTGGCTCCAGAGTTAATCCACCACTCCTTCGAATTTCCAGCTAGGTTGCATTCCGAAAGCATTGCACACAGATCATCAATGTCATCATTCTTCTCCACTATGTTGGCATGTCTCTTCTTCTTATCCTTTTTCGGGAGACGACAATCAGGGGCTTTGTGACCGGTTTTTCCATAATTATAGCAGCTGCCCTTGAATTTCTTTTTGTTCGGCTCCTTAGTCTGTCCAGAAGACCTCTTTCTCTTCTTACTTTTTGGAGCAGTCTCCTCAACGATATTAGCTCCCATGATCGTTAAATTTCCACGAGACTTCTTCTCGGCTGTTTTGTTGTCTTCCTCAATCTTGAGACGAATCACAACGATCTTCCAACTTCATTTCTTTGCGCTTGTGCTTAAGATAGTTCTTGAAATCTCTGCACGAAGGAGGCAATTTTTCAATCATTGCAGCCACTTGAAATGCTTCATTCACGACCATACCTTCAGCAATAAGGTCATGAAAAATAAGTTGAAGCTCCTGAACTTGGGTTCCAACAGTTTTGCTGTCTATTATTTATAGTCTAGAAACTTGACAACCACGGACTTCTTCAAGCATGCATCTTCAGTCTTGTACTTCTTCTCAAGTGTGTCCCATAATTCTTTCGAAATATTCATCGCACTGTACACATTGTACAAGTCATCCTCTAAAGCGCTTAAGATATAGCCTTTGTAAAGAAAATCTGCCTGCTTCCACGCCTCAACAATCATGAATTTCTCGTTGTCCGGCATGTCCACAGCAGGCACTGAAAGTTCTTTACTAGTGAATTTCTGCATACCAAGTGTGGTAAGCCAGAAGAACACCCTTTGCTGCCATCCTTTGAAGTTGGCTCCAAAAAAATTCCCCGATTTCTCTGCTGGTGGAACAACAGTCCGGTTTGACGAGGCTATCGTCGTTGCCGCAACAGTCATAGAAGAATTTTCGTTATCAATTGCCATTTCTCACTGTAAACAACAGAAGAGTTCAATTAATGGCAAAATCAGAACAGTAAACAATACTGTTATTAACAACAAACAGTACGTATAATAAATAAAAACGAAATTTTTATATACTGTTTCACAGAAAACGATGAAGTTTTTATGTTTTTCAAATCGTTTTCTGAATTTCAATACTCTGATGAAGTTTTTATATCTTCAAATCAGAATAGTAAAATTCAGAAGGAGTAGAAAATCACACAGGTTTTAATCTCCACAAACATAATACAGAATATAATAAAGTAATTTTCTTAAGATTGTTATAAATCTGTATTGCTGTAATAAACAATTAAATCATTAAACTTTCTGAAATATATAAACAAAATAGAAAGTTAGTAACAGTTGTTTAACGAAATAAATTCTGGAAAAACAGTATAGGAATAAATCGATTCCACTGAATACACAGTGTGTCCTTAAGGAAATTATTCCCCTCAAGTACCCGAGGTGCTGGTATATCCTCCCAGGATAGAACGATTTAACTCACCGGAGTATTGGTACCAAAAACGCCGGTGAACAGCGAGCCACTCGAAGGCTGTAAAACACACATAGAATTTTTGTACTACTTATGGAGTACTTGAATAGATGCTTGAGAACACTAAAGCATGAGCCGAAATATAATTTTCATCCTAGGTGCCAAAAATTAGGAATTACTCACATGTGGTTTGCTGATGATCTTCTCCTATTTGCCAGGGGAGATACTAGATCAGTGAGATTGCCAAATGAGAAGTTTGAATTGTTCTTAGAAGCAGGCGTAAAGTTAACCTCAACAAGATGCAAGTATATTTTGGAGGAGTGGATAATGAGACAAAAGAGGAGATACTACAGTTGTTAGCTAGGGTATGAGACTGGGAGTTGCCTTTCAAATATTTAGGTATTCCTCTATCAATCAAGGCTTACAGTGGCTCAGTTCAAACCATTGGCGGACAAGAACAAGATTACTGCCAGAATAACAACATGGATGGCTAGAGGGCTATCATATGCATGAAAATTGCAGTTAATCAGGGCTGTACTATTTAGAATGCAAGCTTACTGGTCTCAACTTTTTTTCTTTTGCTGCCTCAAAAGGTCATCGAACTAATAGAAGCAATCTATAGAAGTTACCTATAGACGACATGAGAGGCTACCGTGACTAGAAGGGCTTTGGTGGCTTGAGACAAGGTCTATTTACCAAAAGGAACAGGAGGATTAAATATTATTAATATGAAGATATGGAATCAAGCTGCTATAAGCAAACTACTGCGGGCTCTAAGTAAACAGAAGGAAAAACTTTGGATTACTTGGATCCATACCTACTATATAAAGAAGCAAGATGTGCTTACAATGGAGATTCCAAAGCAAGCTTCTTGGATGGTGAGGAAGATAATAAACATGAGGAAGCACTGGTTAGCACAGGTTAGCACTAGCTAATAGTCCTCAGCTGATCAGACGTGGAAATTAAGTTCCACATCCAAGCAGCTTACAAGGCTTTAAGTGGAGAAGTTACAAATGTTCCTCGGAGGAATCTTGTTTATCACAATACTGCCAGTCCTAAAAGTGTATTCATCCTATGGATGACTTTACTTGGAGACTAAGAACTCAAGACATGCTACTAAGATGGGGCATTAATGTTGATGGTGTATGTGTACAATGCAAGGCCTGTTCTGAAACTCAAGATCATATCTTGTTTGGCTGTAGATTTTCAAAGAGAATTTGGCAGAGTGTGTTGAACTGGCTGAAATGCAATAGAACGGTCATGAATTGGGAGCAGGAATGGAGATGGATACAAGGAAGAGCTAGAAGTAGAAGACCTCAAATGTGATACTTAAGCCTGCTATTTATGACATATGGATAGAAAGAAATAACCGGATGTACCAGAAAAGAACTATAGGAAAGATGGATATGCTGCATGAATTGAAGAGAATATATGCACTAGAGTTAGACAAAATAGGAAACTATTTGAGTTTGTGAGTTCCTTGTGAGAATGGTTATAAATAACTCATAGGAGGAGATGATCTATATGACAATTATGTCTTTGTTAGTTTTTTCACAAAAGTTTGCGTTGTTTGTACACTTACACTCGGTAATTAATAAAGTTTCTATAATTGACCCCAAAAGAAATTTCTTACTCAGTTTCTTTTTTATAACAAAAATTGACTAGACATGCTAATTTGATTTGTGTATTATATTAGTTGTAGTGGAAGAAAGTTAAAAGTTTATTCAAATCAAGATTTAATTTAACAGTTAAATTAATTTAGTAAAGGTTAGTAAAAATTATATAAAATAGTATTATTAACGCAATAGGATGTTATATAAAACATCATACAAAATGTAGTAGGAGGACTAAAGTTGTGTTGATTGTATTTATTTCGTGTTTGGTTGAAAGTATTAACTTAAATAAGTAATTTTTTATATCAAATTTTTTATATAACTTATCAAATATAGAAGGTAAAATTGATTATCTAAGTTGTAATTCTGGAATATCCTGATCTTAATTAACCCAATAAAACGGAATGTGTTTTATACCATTCCATATTTATTATCCAAGTTTTAAGAATTCAAATTCATAAAGTAAGTTTAAACTTTGATGTGATACTCTTTTATCAACTTGACGTTTTGATCATATTGCTTTTTATTATTATTATTATTATTATTATTATTATTATTATTATTGTTATTGTTATTATTATTATTATTATTATTGTTATTATTATTATTAAGTTTCAGCGAAGGAGAAACAAACAAGAGTCATCCTTTGTCACAATAGATTCAAACCTTCTCTCCCTAAAATGTACTGTACTTCCTCTCTCTCCATATACAAGAAGATTATAATATACACTGTTCCTTTTGAATTCAACTTTATGTAGTTTCGAAACAAAAAAGCAAATCCACTATAAAAAAACCCCAGCAAATTCAGATCACCGACGCTGAAAATCTAATCGGAAAAGTATCCAAATGGGGCAGCAGAAGGCGCTGATCTACGCATTTGTGGCACGTGGCAACGTATTATTGGCTGAATATACTGATTTCAGCGGCAACTTTAACTCCATAGCCTTTCAGTGCTTACAGAAACTTCCTGCTTCCAATAACAAGTTCACTTATAACTGTGATGGCCATACCTTCAATTACCTTGTCGATAATGGCTTCAGTGAGTCTCTTAAACATTTCTTTTATTGTAGAATATCAGTAGTTTCCATTGATTTTTGCTGTGAATTTAGTTTAAATTAAATGGACCGAAGAAAGTACTTGCTAGTCGCATTTTTTTTTAAAAACTGAAATATCTGTTTTGCTGAGGATAGTCCGGGCCAGGGCCAGATCTATAGTTAAACTTACAGGTTCAACAAAACTAGTAGCATTAGTTCAAACTCTGTATCTGTATTAAAATTCACTTAATATGCATAATAATCTATCCAGTACCTAGTAAGCAATAACTGTTGTGGTCTAGAACCCATAAATTTAAAATACTGGATCCGCCTTTGAGAATAGTCTTTTTAGGGGCGCACAAGCCAGCCTTGACACCACCGTCATTAAAAAAAAATACTATTAGATTTGGCGGTTGATTCGTGTTTATGATCTTCTGATTGGAGATGTCAAGAGATTATTAAATTAATAAACACATTTTGATTGTTGGGTTTAACTTAAGTTTAACTTCCAGTTTCTCTATGTGTTTATGTGGTGATAGATATAGAATCTCCTTGATTGTTTTCTTAAATGTTTATTTCGTGTTTAGGTGATATTTATTTAGAATATTAAAGAAGAAGTGGCTTGGGAGGTGGGCTTTTGTCTGTAAATTGTTTGCAGTCCACATGTTCCTCTTGTCTAAAAGTTGTATTTATAGTTTTATTAATATGAACTCGTTATTTTACTTTCGATGTCGTTGTAAAGTTTTGTGATGAGTTGAGATCGTTAGATGAAATGATAGATTAAAGGAATAACGTTCTTGCTTCTTTTCTTTTCTCTCTATGGGTATTTTTCTGTTGACTGAAAAATTCATAATCAAATTTCTATCGTGTATGCTATTAATTAGTTTGTTCATAACTAAGCTACACAAGTATGAGCAGATTCTAAACCCGCAATCACTGGAAACTCCTGTGTATCTCTTCCCATTATTCTCATACATGTGACTGCCGCTTTGTACAAATACTTTATGGCATTTATATATTTGATATGAATTCATCTTAAGCACTTATTTGAAGTGCTCTTTTTGGTTCTTTATGATATTCTTTCTTTAGGTAAATGAATATCACGTGGAGATCCTTCTTTTTTCTCACTTTAAATATTCGCAGCCTTTTAGCAAAAATATAGTTGTCACACGACAACCGGTCGTGATGGAGCCTAAAAAACTTGCTAGGCAAGCCGAACATAACAGTAACGAATCATAATAACAAAAATGACAAAAATGATACAAGTCTAGAGTCTCAACATAACATAACAACGCCAATATATGATAAATCCCCCAGAACTGGTAAATATAGAATCGTGAGCTCTAAAACGGGAATACAAGTCTGAAATGCCAATAACAATACTGTCTGAATAAAAGACAACAATACCAAATGAAAAAAGACGCCAAGACTGTGGTCGAGATGCAGTTCTACCTTGTATCTCCAAAGCTAATTCCGCAACAAGTCTCAGCTACTGATGGCTCGGCCCAACACCTGGATCAGTTTTCCTCAAATCGCGTGTACACCATCAAGAAGGCACATGTGAGGGTGACCCTAGGGGGATGGATCCATTTCCACACGCTGCACGCGTAGTCACGTGCAATAATCATAATCGCCAGTCGTGGCCATAGGCTCATTATCACAATCCGCCCGGCGTGGTCACATGATCAATATCACGGATCCGCCCGGCGTGGTCACAAGCTCAATATCACAACCCGCCCGGCGTGGTCACAAGCTCAATAACACAATCCGCTCGGAGTGGTCACATGCTCAATAACACAATCCGCATAGCGTGGTCACGTGCTACTAGTCCAAGCCATATCACAAAGAAGGCAGGTATACAGGAATACATGTACATGATCAATGAACACCAATTTCATACTCCTGGACTGGTATAAGTGACATGCTAAAGTGTATGCATGTGCAAAGTGTGCGATCATAGCTCAAATCAAGTAATACATCACAAAAGTAGCAATTATCAGGTTCATTCAGGAGATTAACCTCTATGCGACCTCAAACATGGTACAATTAGTTCACAACGGGGGTACAAGTATAAGAACCATCATAGCATGAAGCTTAGCAATCAATTCAAGGCATATCATAGCCTAAACACTACTCCGAGCATGAATAATTAACCTGGTGCACGCAAATGGGCTCAACCCCACACATGTGCGCCACCCATAGCACGTAGCTATCACAAATAACTCAGGCAAATAAAGCCTCAACCAAGTTTAGGTAAGATACTTACTTCAAGCAAGCCAAATCAATCCTCTAATAAGCCCTTCCCGTGTGAATCAACCTCCGGACGGTCCGAATCTAGCTAAAATAACTTAATATCATCAATAAAAGCCATAGAAAACGATTCCAAATGATAAAGCTAAGATCTTTAACCAAAATCAAAAAGCTAACCCAAAAAGTCAACCCCGGGCTCGCACCCCGGAACCCGACTAAACTCACAAATTGCGAACACCCATTCCGATACGAGTCCAATTATATTTCTTTCATCCAAATCCGACCTCAAATCGACCCTCAAGTGATCAATTTATACTTTAGGAAAGTTTTTATTAAAATCCCCAATTTCCTCACTGTAATTCACCAATTAAATGCTAAAATCAAGGTTGGAATCACGAATAATGAACAAATCCGAGTAAAAAACACTTACCCCAATCCAAATGGTGAAATATCCCCTCCAAAATCGTATAAATCCGAGCTCCACAACTCAAAATATGTTAAAAATGACTAAAACCCTCGAAAATAGAGTACTTATGGTCTGCCCAGGCATACCCTCCGCGATCGCGAAGCACAACCAACGATGTTAGGCCTACGCGAACGCGAGGCACCGGTCGCGAATGCGATGCACAACAGTCCTGAGCCTACACGAACGCGGTCCTCCTCCCGCGATCTCGAAGGCTAAAATGCCTGACGCCCCAACATGCCTCCCTTATACGCGAACGCGGCACCAAACACGCGATCGCGAAGCCACAGCCTTCCCAAGCTTCGCGAACGTGATCACCTCTTCGTGAACGCGAAGAACAAACTCATCTGCCATCAAAAGACCCTTCGCGAAGAAGGAAACCATAACTCAGAATCAGCAGTTCCAAAACATGAAGAAATGGTCCGAAACCCGTCTGAAACACAACCAAGGCCCCCGGGACCCCGTTCAATCACACCAACCAATCCCCAAAACATAACACGGATCTATTTGAGGCATCAAATCACACCAAACAACATCAAAACCATGAATCGCACCTCAATTAAAGCCTAAGGAACTAATCCAACTTCCAAATTCAAAACTTATGCCGAACAAGCCTAAACAACTCAGAATGACCTCAAATTTTGCATGCAAGTCCTAAATGACATAATGGACCTATTCCAACTCCCGGAACCAAAATCCGAACCCGATATCATCAAAGTTAACTCTCGGTCAAATCTATCAACGTTCCAAACCTTCAACTTTCCAACTTTCACCAAAAAACACTAAATCAACCTACGGACCCCCAAATCCACATCCGGATATCCAAAATCACCATACGAAGCTATTGGAACCATCAAAACTCCATTCCGGAGTCGTCTACACAAAAGTCAAACTCTGGTCAACTCTTACAATTTAAGCCTCCAACCTTGGGACTAAGTGTACCAATTCACTCCAAAACCTCTCCGTAACCAAACCAACCATCCCGGCAAGTTACGTAACCACAAATACACATATGTAAAGCATCAAATGGGGGAAACGGGGCTGAAATACTCAAAACGACCGGCCGGGTCGTTACAATAGCTTCTATTCTCTTCCCTTAATTTAATGTCGCTAACTTTATGTTCTATCACTCTTTCTCAAAGTTTTATCACATGGCTCATAAATTTAATACTGCAATAGTTCTCAATTTCGCATAACATTGAATATCTGCATTGCTCTTATAAGTTGAAGCAATGTACTCTTCACTCATTTGGCATCTCCACTCCTTAGTATAACATTCAGTAGCTTGCTTAGCCATACCAACCTAACCAAGGCATTTCCAAACCTCTGTAGGAATCCAACGTTACCACAAGCTTTTCTAATTCTTATGTTTTTCGTGGCATCCTTTACTTTGTTAAACTTAATTCTATGATTGTAGCATGTTATGAATGTTTGTAGATCTCTAAAGTTATCTTCGTTATTTTGATGAGCAGTTAATTGTAAAGTATCCATCTATGTTTGATCTACTCTCTTCTTTCAAAACTTTCTGGGAATCATTTCTATTATTCTTAACTTGATTTAGGTATTACCTCTCTTCTCTCTCAAGCATATGTACCGGTCTTTCTCCTCTGTCTACATGCCTAACTTTTGATACACGCCGTTCAAGGCTTCACTTGGCCCTTGTTTATGGCCTGCTTAGCTCTTTATTTTCTTATGCTGTTTAAAGGCTTTTGGCAACTTTCTATGTCGTTCTCTTTTTTCTCTAGTAGCACCCTCTTATACCACCACCATGAAGCCTCCTTATCTCGCCTCCACGGTTCCTATAGTTGATGTCCTAAGCTTTTAGACACACCTAAAACTTCAAGTACTACTTTGTTAATGCAACTTATTATTTCCTTCCAAAAAGTTTTTTCTGCATTAGCTTGATAGCTTCTAAGTCCTATTCTCTGATAACTATATGCTATTTATGGTTTTTACCTTTTAGTTTAAACCACTGAATTGTTGGTTTAACCATTCTCTTTTTGGCTCAACTCTTTCATTCATTGAGGACCACTAGCCTATGTTGGAAGGTTAAATCTTCTCGGTGTCATGACCTTCCGTTCCTTATCTGTTGCCCAGTCAGTCTTTGTGCTAAAAATTGGATCAAGTGTGATTCCCTTTTCCAGAGTAGGTGTTAGCTAAAACGAAATTGTATGTTAAGGAAAACTCTACAGACTACAATAATCTTTCTTTCTTCATTCCTGGTACTATAACCATATCCAATGTATTTGATCGAGATCAACAGTACATCTGCCCAAATGTCTTTCGAAATTTCTCCCAACAAAGATTTGTTGTTCATTTTGGACCTTCTGGATCAAAGTATCTATACCTTTCAAAATTTTTAGTTTTAAATTTTCTTATCTCATCCTATTTGTGACGTATAGAGCCTATAGACATTAATGGTGTTGATTGTCTTCTTTCTTGCATTACTAGTCTTAATGAGAGAATTCTATCACCAATCCTCTTTACTTCAACAATTTTATCCTTATTCTAGATCTACTAGTACTATGTCTTGCCCGTTCTTGCTTTTATCTACTCCACATTACCACAATATATATATCTCATGTTGCCAGTATCTCTAGTTTTTCCCTTATTCACTATGTCTCTTGTAGATGGGCAATATCAACCCATGCTCTCTTTAAATTATCTGTTACTCCCTCTATTCTAGTTTATATGACCTTATTTTCTTTATAATCCGTCCAAAAAAGAATAGCCTCTTACTAAATTTGGAAACAATATAACTTAAAAATTCGATTTTACTCTTAATGATAAGCTTTTATAGCCACACTAATGATATGACATGGTTAAGACCACTAGTTTTAAAAGTCTTATAACCACACTAATGTAATGACATTTTAAGGCCACAAGTTTAGAAAGTTTTCCTTTGTTTCTTAAACTCGCGCAAGTCAAATAGGTTCACATAAGTTGAAACGGAGCGAGTAATTCTATTGATTTTTCGATCAGTGAGCTCATGTTCTAATTATCTGTTTGAATTTGTCTCTCTTAGGCAAACTTCCTTACTGCTTACTCCCACATGCCAAATGATTGTGGGAACCCTTTCCGGCCTAGCATTACATCGAATAAGTAATTTACACCCATTCATTGTGTGAGAACCCTTTTTCTTTAACTCACTCTCATTCATGTAGTGTTATGATGAACTCCCTTGCTCATTTAAGGCTATACCTTGCTGCTGATGTTGCATGTGCGCACACAGACATCTCACAACAATTTCAATGTTTAGATAATTCATCATGTTAGACTATTTCTGTACTTGTTTTCAATTTTCCGCAATCTTTTTCTTTTATCTGGGTTTAATACTACTAACAAAATTAAAATGGATCGCGTTTCCTTTTCTCCCATTTAAATATGTTTCCGTCAAAATTATCCTGTTTTATGTTATTGGATGGAGTAAAAGATGAGTTGTGATTGTCAAGTTTCTTCAATTTTCCATTACCCTCCCAATAC
This sequence comes from Nicotiana tomentosiformis, assembly GCF_000390325.3. Taxonomy (NCBI): domain Eukaryota; kingdom Viridiplantae; phylum Streptophyta; class Magnoliopsida; order Solanales; family Solanaceae; genus Nicotiana; species Nicotiana tomentosiformis. The sequence goes on from NC_090813.1 coordinate 151,777,700, forward strand.
ATCTAGTTCTATGTGATATCATTGGTTTCTTTTTCTATCATCCACATACTATTTCCTACCACTCTGAGATGATGTCAGAGGGAAATTCAGAAGGTGGTTGTATTTCCTGATTTTCAGACAAAGTTTACAATCTTAATTAGCTTCTTTTAGGCGGTGATGTGGAACTAATGAAGATTTGTTTACTTCTTAGCAAATGAAAAAAGGACTTTCAAAGTAAAAGAATTAAGTGTGCATTTGAGAGAAGGTTTCGAGATGCATCAAAATGACTTCTCACCTTTTCTCTTTTTCTTTTTGTGAATAAATAAGTTGCAAGAGAAGCATGACTTTCACCTTTTAATGTTCTGCTGATTGAACGTGGTTTATGTAATTTCAATTTTAAGAGCTACTGCATCTTGCTATTTCCCGTTTGAAAGTTGGAACATATATTGCAAGAAGAATCTGAGTATTATTCTTTAGAGTTGCTTATTATTCTGCTTTTCTTTTTCACTTTTAAAGCATACCCTATGTCAGCAGCTAGCTGATTAGTGTGCTTACCTCTGTAAGTTTATGTTTCATCTTACAGCATACTGTGTGGTTGCTGAAGAGTCTGTTGGAAGACAAGTTCCAATTGCCTTTCTGGAGCGTGTTAAGGATGACTTTGTGTCAAAATATGGTGGTGGGAAGGCTGCAACTGCTACTCCTAATAGCCTTAACAAGGAATTCGGGTATTTTGAATTTAAATATTTACTTTAGTGATATATAGTGACAGTTTCAGTTAGGTATGATATTTCTTTTTTTTTGTTTGTTTTTGCAGACCTAAATTAAAGGAGCATATGCACTATTGCGCTGACCATCCTGAGGAGATAAGTAAACTAGCCAAGGTGAAAGCCCAGGTTTCGGAAGTTAAGGGTGTTATGATGGAAAACATTGAGAAGGTACGGGTGTCTTCTAATGCCTAGCTGACATATTTACTGAAATAGAAGTCTGACATTGACTGCCAGTTCTTTTTGTTTTGTTATTCCTACTAATACAAAAAAATCATCCATGCAATCAATGGGACATTGTATTTGCTGAGGTTCCTTTTAGGTGTATACTTCTATGATGGAGTAAGAAACCTAATTTTTAGTTTTAACTGGATCAGCCTGAGAATACTAGCTTTTGAGCTGTATGGTGAACCAGAGGTGGACCTTTTAGCTCTCCTGAAGCTTTTATGTACAGTATTTCATTTTTTATATTTGCCTGGCCTGCAAAAAATGGGGAGACAGGTTATAGGGAAGACCTTTTTCCCCCAAATTAACAGAGAGGGGAATAGAAAAAAATAATAATAGAGGAAAAGATATTAAAGATAAGGTTCGACATCTTCCCTTTCATCTGTTTGAATAGCTCTAACAACTCAATATATGGGGTATGATGAGTTACGTTGGATTGCACTTGGAAATAGTTTCTCTTGGCCAGTTTGTAAATCTCCTTGGTTTTGAGAGAGACGAGGAAGTCTTGTGACAATTAATGGTGCCTCTTAACATCATTTATCTATTATTTGTGTTGGGTGTCCAAATAAAGTCTCGTTGGAAGTTGACAAAAGAATTACATATAAGGTGTAGGATACTCTTGATCAATTGTATGGAATGTGTTTAAGTTTGATGATGAGATAAGAGACTTTGTCTTCTTAATACTTTACTAGATTCTTGAAAAAATTTCCTTGTTTCTTTGGCCAATTCAGCGCCCAGTGGTGTGGTGACCATTTAGATAAGGAACTGAGGAGAAAGTGCATCCAAAAGTGCGAACTAGTGGTTAAGCAAATGGTTGTAAACCATGCGGACGAGGGTTTAAATCCTAGCAAAGACAAAAAACACTAGGCGATTTTCTCCCATCTTTTTAAGCCTTGGTAGTGAGAGTTACTTGGTACCTAGGTTGGTGGAAGGTACCAGGTGTGAATTGTCGAAGTGCGCGTAAATGCCCGGAACGCCACTGTCATTAAAAAAGGAATTGAGGAGAAATCTCCGGCCTCATCTTCATTACTTTAACAATCAGACATTTGGTTATTGAATACCGAGGAAGAAGCAAATTCAAAAGTCAAAATGATAAAAGTAGAAGCATGTGGAGGTCCGAGTACAAGAATCTTACATATAATCAGAAAAAAGAAAAGGCAAAGCATATCAAGGAGTTCTGTTTAAAGCTAAAAGATAAGATGAAACAAGAATAGAAAGATGGCGGCGATGAATCGTATATCTACTGTTGTTAAAGCTGATCTTAGTTTTGCGTATGATGAAAATATTATTCCCTCTGTTCCAAAAAGGTTGGAACTATTTTCTATTAGTTCATTTCAAAAAGATTGACGCATTCCTATATTTCGTTAATGGAAAGTTTTTATAGCCACACAAATGCTATGGCTTGTTTAAGACCATAAGTTTCAAAAATTTTATAACCACGCAAATGTTATGGCATATTTAAGACCACGAGTTTCAGAAATCTTCCTCCTTTTATTAAACTTTGTGCCAATTCAAATTAAGATAAACATTTAGAAGCGGAGGGAGTATTTATGTAGTTTGGTGTAAGCCAATCGGGTGGCAGATGCTGGTTCTTCGTACCATGTCACGACGAGGAAGAAATTCTTCTCACTTTATGCACCAAGTGATTTTGAAGTATTGACAATAGGTAATGTTGGTGTAATTAAGGCAATTGGCACGACAAATTTTGCTTTGAGACTAATAATAGTTCAAGGCTGGTTCTTAAAAATGTCAACCTTGCTCAAGACAGGAAAGCTTGACGTTGATGGTTGTAATATTTTATGTGGTGGTAGTAAAAATTCAACAAAGGTTTACTAGTTCTGATCTAAGGTAACAAATCGTCAAATCCCTACATGATGTAGGGTTCTTTTTGTAGTGGCTTGGTGAATGTTCTGGAGAGTGATGCATCGTGAGAATTATGACATAGAAGGTTAAGTTACATGAGCGAGAAGGGATGTCTGGCTAAGAAGAACTTGCTTTTAGGAGTGAAAACTAAAGAGATGTGTTTATTGCTTAGCCGAGAAATGATCAATTTCTAACGTAGGACTTTGGTCGTACACCAAAAATCTCACTTTTTAACTAAGTACTCCTGTCTAATTACCAACCAGGTATAATTATGGCCATCAAATTTTACATGCTTCTCCTTGTATTTTTCAAAACTATCGACGAAGATAGTAATCTGGTCCGCAGATGGGCAAGAGCAGCAAATCGACCAGTTCCATGCAGTGACTCAAGTAGGCTTGTGTCTTAGCTCTAAATAGGAAGTAACATGAGAGCTACTATCTTCCATCTCTATTCTTGTCTCGTCGAACCATCAGTTTTGATACCAATTTGGCGGGAATGCTTCACTTCTTAGTTATTGGCAGAACCCAAGTACTCTTTTTGGAATTCAGGAGACAACTGTTAGAGAACACCAAAACAATGCAGGACAAGGTCGCCGCGAATAAACACAGTCAAAATTTTATTAATCTATTTGAATCAAGATTCAAGAGGATGAATCAAATTCAAAACTGATACGAGCAGCAAGTATAATTAACTACGAAATAAATTTTGAATAGGCAAAATAACCAATCAATAAATTTGGAAAGGCAAAATAACCAACCAATTAATTTGGAAAAGGCAAAATAACCAATCAATAGGAGAAAAAAATTTATGTGGAAACCTCTTCAAGCGAAGAATAAAAACCAACAGGACTTCTAGCCCATTAAAAACTCTACCACATTAGAAAGGAGTTATATAAGTCCTCCAAAATGGTCATACAATACCACCCTTCTTCTTCAGTAAAGCCGAGCCCAACTATTATATTGATTACGCCAAACATAGCTTTAGAGGCTCTTACTAGATAGGGCAGGAGAATATAAGTCATCAGTGTCAAACAAGGAGAAACAATAGCAAAACAAGTCAGGAACGAGAAAAAATACCTAAAATTGAGCTATTGTTTGGCAGCTCAAAATCTGCAACTACAGACATCGAAAACGCCATCTCCACCATTCAAATCAAAGTACATGTTGTTAGTAAAAATTTCAGCTCGATTCAATGGTAAAATGAAGCTGGAAATCAGTTTCGAACTGGTCGTGCAAATATTTTGCAGCAAAGAGAAAACTATCTTTCTCCACTCTTTTACCTAAAGAACGATTGCTCTTCTTTTCAAATATCTCTCTTAAGATCAAACCTAAAATTAGGTCTTTTAAAAGTGATTTAAAACATACGTAGGTCATAAAGAAGATGTCTTTGTCCAAAACAATATTTTTATTAACATGGAAAGAAAAAGTTCAAAATTCATTATGTCAAGAGTATCTTTAGGTTGATTTGGCCGAGCAAATTGGTATTAGAAGAAGGTTGTAGAAATGTATTGCCATATATATGTTATAAAAACAGAGCTTATTGCTGTTGTTGAGGCTTGCAAAGAATTACTATTGATGAAGAGATTTTTTCGGGAAGCTAAGATTTGCCTAAGGGGAAGCTATATTGTGATAGTCGAAGTAAATTTATTCAAGGTGCAATTAATTTTGACAAGAACTTTACACTTCATTGTAGGCCTAAACATATTAATGTGAGATACCATTGGATTACAGATGTGGTGGATTTAAAATTGCTTGAATATTAGAAGATTCACACAGATGACAGATGAAAATTTGACATGTTGACTATGCCTCTGCCAAAAGTTAAGCTTGAAGCATGTGATTCGATCATTAAAATGGCGGTTCGTCCACATATTCGAGAGGGAAAAATTGTTGAGTTTTACCCTTCCTATGTGTCTAAAAGATTGTTTTGGATCTATGGCCCATTAGTGTTTTAAATCGTAGGCCTAACTTTAGGTCTGTTCTTGAGAGATATTTGAAAAGATCAGCCGTTTTGAGAGAAGAGCGCAGTCAAATAGTTTCTTCTCTTGCGGCAGAATTTTCATGCAATCAACTTGGTTGTAGTGTTGTGAAGAGCGTGAAGCGAGGAAAAGCGACAACCCCCATTTCGCTTAAAGCGAGAAGCGAAACGCTCGCCTTTTTTAAGTGAAGCGGAATTTAAAAAAAATAAAAAATAAATAAATATACCATTTGAATATTAAAATATACCATTCTGTTAAAAACTAGGCAGCATAAAAATAGTGAAAGAAGAACTGGGCAGCATTTCAACGAAGAGGAGAAGACTGAGAAAGAACCGAAGGGGAAAAAAAAATTCGCCAGCATCTCAATGCTATTTGGACGCTGAAACAGTGAAAGAAAAAGAAGAAGAAGAAGAAGAAATCACATACCTGTTGCTACTGGTCGTATGTTTAAAACAGAGGAGCGCTTGCTTCGGTCGCCTCGCTTTGCTGCAGCGCTTCTCGCTTTTTAGTGGGAAACGCACGCTTTTACCTACCTGAGTCGCTTCATATAGCAGAAGCGGTCATAGGGTCGCCTCACTTCGCTTCTCGCTTTAAGCGAGGAAGCGACCGCTTTTCACAACCCTGCTTGGTTGTAATTGCGTTTCTCGATTCATTCACCGTTGGATCAAGTAAAGAGTGTAGAAAAATAGTTTCTTCTCTTGCTGCAGAATTTTCATGCAATCAACTTGCTTGTAATTGCGTTTCTCGATTCATTCACTGTTGGATCAAGCTGACATATTCGCTGGGAGTATCTTAGATCCAGTTGTTGATTTTTTCCCATTCTTCACTTGAGCGTATTTGCTAATTTTGAGCAGTCGATTGTGTTTGGAGGTCCGTTTTGTTATTGCTATTATTTCTTTTTGTTTGGCACTGATGTTGACCATCTTGGAGTATGATGTCGACCATCTTGGAGTATTTTGTAAGTCTCTATTGATATAGTGGAACTTTTCATGGACATGAGATTTGTTGGTTTGTACTTTTCGATGTTATAAGTTTTATCACATATTTTTTGGTGTCCCGTGCGATTGGTTCTCGTGCGATAGGTTGTTGTACCTTTTCTATATTCATTTTGTTGTTCATTATACTTGCTGTTCACATGTTTGAGTTTTGCTTGTTCCTAAGGGCAGCCTGGTGCACAAAGCATCTCACGCAGGAAAGGGCCGCACCCTAATGGGTGTGATGTAGACAAACTTACCCTAATACAAGCATTAGTGGCTGCTTTCACGGCTCAAACCCGTGACCTATAGTTTTGCTTGTTCCTCTTGGTTCAAATAGATTGGGAAGACTTTGATTGAGTGTTTATTCTATTGTGCCCTTTTCTTAGTATTGTTTTAGTGTTTTCTCTTCTTAGTAGACAAGTATCAAAGCCGAAGATTCGGTTGGACATGGAGATGACAAAGGGTAGAATTCTCCTATGCTGTTGCCCTTGAAGAGTAAAGAAACAAGTCCAACAAAGTGATTGCGTAGAAAGAGCCAGTTACTTGTTGTGTCCGTCTATGGACTAGTTGCCATTATCCATAGTCTGGAGACACACAAGGAGAAGCATGTTGGCCTTGGTGGCGATAAATATACTGTGATGCTGTGTGTAGCATGCAATGAATGTTTAGGTAATCCCATGAATGTTGGTGATGGACCATATAGTACTTGGTTCCAGGGTGAATTGTTAGGTGTACCAATAAAATTTCACATTAGAAGTCGATAAGGAAAAAAAAGAAGAAGTTACGTTGAATGTATTGGGATACTCTTAATGATGTGAGGCCTATTGTGAAAAACTTGGTGAACTTGGATCAAATCGGATAGCATCAATCCGTGTTAAGAGTGTCTTTGGAGCGGTTTAGCCCAACAAGTTGATGGTTGATGGTTAATGTTCATAAGATGTAGTCCAGTTGCAATTTATAACCTAATGATCATTCAGGAGTTCAACCATTTGTGGCCAGTTTGCATTTTAAACAGGATATCTTTTATAATCCCCTCCCCCTCCCCTCAGATAAATATTTATTTTGCTCCCTTTTTTGTCCCTCCCAGAAAAATTATACCCACATGCAATCTATATCATTTCTAAAGTTGCATATTTATGACAATTAAACTTTTATTCTACTATCTTTCCTTGATGTTTTCAACTGGTTACTATTTCCTCACACATCTCCATTATCTTCCGTATATCTCTTTCCAACCCGATTTAATAACCGACAATCATTTTTTATATAGCAAGATTGGATCAAGTTAAGTGGGATGGAGGAATAGTTTTTACTCCCTGGAAATCAGATACATTATTCTAATTGATTACCAGGATGTCAGAAAGCATGAGTTTGAGAGGTTCATTATATTTGAGTTAGAGATATGTCCAATGTACTTGCCTACCGAAAAACAAATGGAAGATTTCAAAGTAGTGGGAAGTTTAGTTATTTATGTCTATTGGAAAAACAACTTTTGATAAAACTGTTCTACTGGAAAATCAATTTTTTGATAAAACTGTTCTATTGGAATATATATTTGCCGTCACATAATGATATTACTCTACGTAGGTTAGGTCAAACGGATAAGAGGAACTCTGCAGGTGGAAGAATATAATTCACGATACAATAAATAATACCATGTTAAGAATGACCGATCTCAACTACTATTCTTTCTCTTCTCAATCTTGATCTTCTTTTTTATGTATTTCATTCTCTCTGTTCAAGTTTATTCATGAGTCTATTCCCTCTGTTCTCAATGTTCCTTCTATGTGGTACGATTTTCTCACTATTCAAGGATGTTCACAACAGCTGATTCTCTACGTAATAATTGAAAAAAATATAGGTTCTTGATCGTGGAGAAAAGATAGAGCTGCTTGTCGATAAGACAGAGAACCTTCACCATCAGGTTTCCCAATCTCATTATTTTAATGTTTTATCTTTTTGTTCTTTGCTATTGATGTATTGGCATTTGTTTCTATGTTATCATTTTCTTTTTCTTCTTTGGGATCTGACTTGGGTTTAACATTACAATTTTTGGATATGCCAGTGTACTTTTGCAAAGTTTTCAGGCAGCACTACGAAAAATTAGATTCAAATAGTCAAATGAAACAGTTTCCTTGTCATGGAACCAACTTGAAACTTTGTTAAATGCTGTTAGTTGTTTTGTAGTTGAGGTTATTTCTTAGCTAAAGCTACTCTGATTTGGTTGCAAGTGGCTACAACTAGTACCAATATCTGACTTCTAGTTTCTGAGCCAGAGGCACAGGAGTGGAGCATGACTGTTTCTTCATCAAGTCTTTTCCCTTAAAACTAAGGTTGGGTTATCTGTATAGTCACTACAGTTACTAATTTAGGAACTTGATTGTTTTGGAAACAGGCACAGGATTTCCGGAATACGGGGACACAAATCAGAAGAAAAATGTGGCTGCAAAACATGAAGGTCAAACTCATAGTATTGGGTATTCTGATTGCTTTGATCCTCATCATAGTTCTCTCAGTTTGTCATGGGTTCAATTGTGGAAAGTGAGCATGTTTTTGTGTTCTAATGCTACATTTGTATGAGAGAAAGTTCATGGTATATTGGCATTGATGCATTTGATATAAATGTCTTTGAAAAGATACAATGTTTTATTCTGTATGTATATTAGATGGAAGAATCAACATTTGCATATAGATTGCATGTGCAAAAGGGACCCATTTTGGTCGTCCCTTCTTTTTAGCAGTCTTCATCGCTTTTTGCTAACTGATTTACATTAAAATTCTTTAACTGAACTTTCGAGCTTAATCGAGTAGGTTTAAGCAAAGCTGTTATTTTTAGTTCGTGTATGAAATGTGCATTTTTACGTGAAGAAAAGCGATGCAATTTACTTGTATATTGCGTGAAGAAGAAAGAATGACTCTCATCCTCCGGAAACACATTTGGGTCATTTGTTAACTAATGTCCTGCCATGGCTATTTAATACATATCACCCACTAAATGAATGAACGGATGAAGCAACCTTATATAATTATAGTAAGTTATGGACTCATCCTCTCTCTCTGAAAATTGTTTGGGGTCATTTATCCATAAGAAACATGTGGAAACTATGTGAAAAAGTTAAAAAGAAAAAAAGAGGAAGGATACTCATCATACCCTTTCTCCTCCTCTCTCCCCAACTCCCTCCCTCTATCCTAAACTAAAATAAAGCTTTACTTCACGATGCTTTGGCTACGATTTCTCTCTATACAATGACAGTTTCGTGTACCGAATTAGTTATTTATCTTTTCAGTGATTTTTGCATTTTTAATCTTCACAATGTTATTAGCGTCTGCTAATAATATATATAAGCTATATTTGTAATGACCCGACCGGTCGTTTTGAGCATTTACACTTCGCTCGGTAGTTTGGGGGCATGAGTAGCTTCGTATGATGTATTATGACTGGTGTGTATCGTCGGTTTTGGTTTTCAGGTGATTCGGAGTTTGATTTGGAAGAATGAATTTCATCATTGAAGCTTTAAGTTGGAAGAGTTGATCAAGTTTGAGTTTTGTGAATTTGACCCCGGAACGAAGTTTTGAGGGCTCCGTTAGGTCCGGATGATGATTCTGGACTTGAGCGTATGCCCAGATTTGCATTTGGATAGTTCTAGAAGGATTCGGCACTAATTGACGAAAGTTAAAAATTTGAAGATTTGCAAAATTCATAAGTTTGATCGGGAGTTGACTTTGATGAAATCGGGTTCGGATTGTGGTTTCGGAAATTGGAATAGCTTCGTTATGTCATTTGGGACTTATATGCAAAATTTGAGTTCATTCCGAGTTGATTTGATATGTTTCGGCGCGAGTTTTGGAAGTTGAATGTCCATTTAAGTTTGATTTGAGGTGCGATTCGTCGTTTCGATATTGTTATGTGTGATTTGAGGCCACGAGTAGGTCCGAGTGGCCCGGGTGAGTTTCGGACGAGGTTCAGACCATTTTCGTTTCATGTTGCATTGCTGAAGGTATGCTGGTTCTGGTGCTTCCACATCTGCGGAAGAATTGACGTAGATGCGAGTCCGCAAATGCGGACAATTGGTCGCAGGAGCGCAAACAGGCTTGGATGGAGATCATCGCAGATGCGGTGGAAGAGGCGCACCTGCGTGTGCGCAGAAGCGACGATTTGGAGCGCAGGTGCGAAGGATTTCGCAGAAGCGGAATTTTTCTACCGCAGGTGCGAGGTGAGTTGGGTCTAGCTAATTTCGCAGAAGCGAAGCATTTTACCGCGGAAGCGGGGGTCGCAGATGCGATAGTGTGACCGCATATGCGGAATTTCTGCGCAGAAGCTATAAAATTGAGGTTTTTAGTCCTGATCTGATGGAAGTGGAGGGGGAACTGGATGTGCGGTTTCCCTAGGAATCTCCGTAGTTGGTGGAGGAGCCGGTAATGGCTGAGTAGGGGTCTCACCTTGAGCCTCAGACTGGGCCCCATCTACTGGGGGTACCCTGCTGGTCCCCTCACCTACTGCTGTATCTCTCCTCTGGCTAGCCGTAGTCTTCCTAGTCACCGTCATCTGTGCATGCAAACACCAACACATAAGTTTAATTCAAATTTCCTATAACTCAGTTCTGTAGCACGATTTAGATTTCAAAGAAGGGTAACCAACTCCTAAATGCCCTGTAGTGCCCTGCTTATATAATGTGGTGCACAACACATCTATAAACAAGACCCTACTAGACACGGCTTGTAGACTCCCTAGGACAGAACTGCTCTGATACCAAGTTTGTCACGCCCCGAACCTAGGAGCGATACAAGCACCTGGTGCCTCACCTAACCTGGCGTACCAAATTGCGACTAAGGGACTCTGAACACATAATGTCATACTTTGGCCATGGGGCCACCTTGCAAGACAATTTGCGAAGCAAAATATAAAACTGAATGGAAACTAGCGCTAACTAAACATCAATATAAAGCTAGGCTGAAAAGGCCGTCATAGCTACTACAGCTGACAAACCACCAAATTATACATACCAGGCCTACAAACCCAACATACTGCACTAACCAACAGGATATGTCTACAAGCCTCTACTGATAGATGTACTATGATCGGAACAGGGCCCCGACCTACCCATAACATATATACAGATATACATAAGATGTACACAACACTCTAGACCTGGCAACTCCGAAAGGCGTGGAGCTTACCGATCAGGCTGAACTCGGGAAACACCTACTGAGGAGATCTACTCGTCTGTCTATCTGAACCTGCATGCATGAAATGCAGCGTCCCCGGAAAAGGGACGTCAGTATGAAATAATGTACCGAGTATGTAAGGCAATAACATAACTGAAAATCGAAACTGAACTGATAATATAATAACTGGAAGTAACTGGGAGTCAAAGATGATCTGGAGATATACTTACCTGCTGATACTGACTCAACTCCTTCAATGTAGTAAGTAAAATAATTGTACGGCCTTATAAGGCTCGGTATATATAACTGCTGTGCCATAGTAGGCTCGCTCATAGGCGCTCGGCCATACTAGGCTATGTATCTCGACCATGCTGGGCTCGCTCATAGGCGCTCGGCCACAGTAGGCTCGGTATATAACTTTCCATCTGATCAGAGATTGCCCAATAGGGGCCTGCCCATCGATTATAGCTCGATGGTAATGAAAATACTGTAATACTGTATATATAGGCTTGTTGCTCTCTTGACTGGAAGAAGACAATACTAAATTGAATATAGAATCTCGATAAGGAATAATATTGTAACTTATGAGACTAGAATAGTGTGAATAAATTCATGAATATGAACTTCTCTTTTTGTCTCATTACTAACACATGTAGCTACGAGATCATGCCAAAATGAAGGAAGGCTTAGCCTTAACATACCTTATCACAATCTTTCCAATCACCAAGTTGAACTCGCCTCTTTGCACCTTAATCTACAAGAACGATAATAATACTATCGTTAAGTTACGAAAGGTACAACTATCGCACAACGAACGACAAACTTATTTTGTATTAAAACGAGCAGCATCTCCCCTATAATCCTTACTTCCTCCAAATTCAAGATAACACCAACAATACAAGAACAGAACAATAACAACATATATACATCATTTTTCAGCCCTATATACACCATCAAATACTACAAAACAGCCCAACACACCCCAATCTCTTCGTACACAAAACGACCACCGTAGTAGTGTCAAACGACCCGAAAATGTTATGACGAACGACCAGCCAACCACCCTACATTTATATGGTGTTTATAAACCCCCTTCCTCCTCCAAAACTCCACAAAATAGTAGTAAAACACGCAGCCCAACAGCAACACAAAACAGTCCACAAAACAGTCCGCTACAAGTGAATAACTCGAACTCACGGCTTCCGATCACCATCCCGTGAGTTCTTACAAGTATAGAACGACTTACCATGAATTTACAGAAGAAAAATTGGATGAAAGAGAGAAGTAAACTCACCTTATTTGTTGGATAACTCAGCTCTTATCTTGGTTCTTCAAACTCTAGGTTTTACCTCCAATTGGAACTTGAAAGGGAGAGAAAATCAATTAGGGTTTGTGGGAAATTTTTGGGAGGATTCTTTGCAGAGCTTATGTCTGGTTATTATGCTCTATTTTAAGTCTAATATATGAAGAAAATAGGCCCTTAAAAGGCCTCTTTGGACGACCCGAAATGGCCCATTTTTGGGCTTTCATTTAAGCAAGTAGGTGACACACCTACTTGTCACCTAGCAGCTTGCGCAGTATCGCACAAATGCCCATATCTTTCTACTCCAATGTCGTATTGACAAACGGTTTAATGCGTTGGAAAATAGACTCATAGATCTTTAATTTGATGGGTGGAACACCCCATAACTCTAAGTATATTGGAAGAAAATCGCAGTTACATTTGACCCAAAATTTCAGTAAAACTTATGAGTGTAACTTGTGATGACTTTCATCGACTTTTGTTCCACAACTCGCTTGACATTAAAACATAACACACGGATGTCATACGACTAATATAAATCATAACATAATCTCCTTATCATGTTAATCACCCTAGTCTCACCCCAAAGGTACATGTTATAACATTCCCAACTTGTCAACTTTCGACGAAACATTGTTTTATTTAATTGCTTTAGCTTCTGAACTGTCCAACCCTCTTTGTACTTGTTGTTCATGATCTTCAATATTTGTAACCTCAGAGGTAACATGATTAACTTACTTTATATACTTTTAAATATTATCTCATTTTTGGTCCTATATTAGTTTGCTTACGACGCATTTTTACGTACGAAAATATAGGGTGTAACATCACTCCCTCCTTGGGAACATTCGTCCTCAAATGTTTACTCTTAGAGACTTTGGAAAATTTTGCCAAAGTATCCTTCGTACACTAGGTTAAAACCAACCTGCACGTAGCCAGAAACATACTATGCATGCCACATATGGCCAATCTTTATAAATAGCAGCAATTTGCCTCACCGACCGTAAATCATAAATATTGAAAGTGAAAAATAAAAGCTTACCTGATGACCTGCTAGCCTACATAGAGCTATGTTGTAGCGTCCCATCTCGAACCATATCTTCAGTTTGAAATAGGTGGGGGTATTTAGACTTCATTTCTTCCTCCGATTCCCACGTCATCTCTTCTACATTCTTGCTCCTCCATAAAACCTTTACGGAAGCTACCTCCTTATTTCGTAGATTGCGGATTTGTCGGTCTAGGATGGCAACTGGAATTTCCTCGTATGACAAGTCCTCTGTAATCTGTACATCATCCGTGGGCACCACTCGGGTAGGATCGCCAATGCACTTCCGTAGCATAGATACGTGAAAAACCGGATGGACAGACTCCAATTCTGAGGGCAACTCTAACTCATAAGCTAGTTGGCCCACTCTCCGAATGATCCTATAAGGCCCAATATACCGTGGGCTAAGCTTTCCTTTCTTGCCAAACCTCATCACGCCCTTCATAGGTGATACCTTTAAGAATACCCAGTCATTAATCCTGAACTCTAAGTCTCGTCGCCGCACGTCAGAATATGACTTCTGACGACTCTGAGCTGTCAACAGTCGCTCCCGGATAAGCTTTACTTTCTCTATGGCCTGTTGAACCAGGTCTGGCCCATATAACCCAGATTCCCCAATATCAAACCACCCTATAGGAGATCTGCACTTACGCCCATACAAAGCCTCGTACGGAGCCATCTGAATACTGGAGTGGTAACTGTTATTATATGCAAACTCGACAAGAGGTAGATGTTCATCCCAACTTCTTTTAAAATCCAACACACATACTCGTAACATATCCTCGAGCGTCTGAATTGTGCGCTCGGCTTGTCCATCAGTCTGTGGATGAAAAGCTGTGCTGAGATTCACCTGAGTCCCTAGACCTCTCTGAAATGACCTCCAAAAATGTGCTGTAAACTGAGCCCCACGGTCAGATATAATAGAAACTGGTACTCCGTGTAGCCGCACTATCTCCTTAATATATAACTTGGCATAATCTTCTGCTGTATATGTAGATCTGACCGGTAGGAAGTGAGCTGATTTCGTGAGCCTATCGACTATCACCCATATGGAATCGAACTTACGATTAGAACGAGGTAAACCCGTGATAAAGTCCATGTTTATCGCCTCCCATTTCCATGTCGGGATCTCTATAGTCTGCATTAGCCCTCCAGGCTTCTGGTGCTCTATCTTCACTTGCTGGCAACTAGTACATTGGGCGACAAACTCAGCAATGTTCTTCTTCATATCATTCCACCAGTACACATCCTTAATGTCATGATACATCTTCGTCGACCCAGGATGGATGGAATACCATGAATAATGTGCCTCTGACATAATCCTGTCTCGTAGCCCTGCTACATCTGGAACACACAAACGACCCCTATATCTGAGAACCCCATCTCCCTTTAGCTCTAACAGTGGTTTCTTCTGCTGCGGAACTCGCTCTCTCAGCTCGACCAACTCTGGGTCCTCGTACTGCCTTTCCTTGACTTCCGCTATGAGGGATGATTTTGTAGTGTTTTGGAGTACAACTCCACCATCCTCAGAATCTACTAACCGAACCCCCAACGAAGACAATTGATGAATCTCTCTAGCTAATTGTCTTTTCTCGGGATCTACATGTGCTAAGCTACCCATAGATCGACGACTTAATGCATCTGCTACAACATTAGCTTTCCCTGGATGGTAGAGAATGTTAACATTGTAATCTTTCAATAACTCAAGCCATCGCCTCTGTCGCAAATTCAACTCTTTCTGCTTGAAGATATATTGTAGGCTTTTATGATCAGTAAATACATCAACATGAACACCATATAAATAATGCCGCCATATCTTAAGTGCATGGACAACCGCAGCTAACTCGAGGTCGTGGGTCGGATAATTCCTCTCGTGCTTCCTCAACTGCCTTGAAGCATACGCAATTACCTTCCCATGTTGCATCAGGACATATCCTAACCCGACACCTGATGCATCACAATACACGGCATAACCCTCTAGACCCTCTGGAAGTGTTAGAACTGGAGCTGAGGTCAACCTGTTCTTAAGCTCTTGGAAACTCCGCTCACAAGCCTCTGTCCATTGAAACTTAGTTTCTTTCTGTGTCAACTTCGTCAATGGTGCCGAAAGGGAAGAAAAACCCTCTATGAACCTCCGATAGTATCCTGCTAAGCCTAGAAAGCTATGAACCTCTGTCGGAGTGGTAGGTCTAGGCCAATATTTCACGGCCTCAATCTTCTGAGTGTCCACCTTTATCCCTTCATCTGATACAATATGCCCCAAGAATGCTACAGACTTCAACCAGAACTCACATTTAGAAAACTTAGCATACAACTTACGATCACGGAGGGTTTGGAGTACCGCTCGCAGGTGGTCCACATGCTCATCCTCTGAACGGGAATAAACTAGAATATCATCAATAAATACTATCACGAACAGATCTAAAAATGGCCGGAATAGGCTATTCATCAAGTCCATAAATACAGCGGGTGCATTAGTCAACCCGAAGGACATGACAAGGAACTCGAAGTGGCCATATCGGGTCCTGAAGGCTGTCTTCAGAATATCTTTTTCCCGAACTCTGACCTGGTGGTACCCCGACCTCAAATCTATCTTTGAAAAGCATCTAGCCCCCTGCAACTGATCAAACAAGTCATCGATCCTTGGAAGTGGATACTTATTCTTAATAGTTACCTTGTTCAGCTGCCTATAATCGATACACATCCTCAGCGAGCCGTCTTTCTTCCGCACAAATAGTACTGGTGCACCCCAAGGTGAGGTACTGGGCCTGATGTAACCTTTCTCCAGCAAATCTTTTAACTGCTCCTTCAACTCCTTCAATTCGCCAGGTGCCATTCTATACGGAGGGACGGATATTGGTTGAGTTCCTGGAAGCAAATCGATGCTAAAATCAATCTCTCACTCTGGAGGAATACCTGGAAGCTCATCTGGAAACACATCTGCATACTCTTTGACTACGGGAATAGACTGAAGTGTAGGTATCTCAGCATCTACATCTCTAACTCGCACAATATGATAAATGCACCCTTTTGCGATCATTTTCCTCGCCTTCAGATAGGAAATAAACCTACCTCTGGGTGTTGGTGTATTACCTACCCATTCAAGGACTGGCTCACCCGGAAAATGCAATCTGGCTGCCTTTGCTCGGCAATCAACTGTGGCATAGCAAGCTGCCAACCAGTCCATGCCCATGATAGCATCAAAATCCATCATCTCTAGCTCAACTAGGTCAGCTGAGGTCTGACGATACAAATTGTCACCGTACAACCTCAGTAAACCCGTCTAGCAATAATCGATTCTCCGACCGGTGTAGATACTGCAAAAGGATCACTTAGTATTTCAGGCACTATACCAAAATTCCTCGCGACAAATGGGGTAATATACGATAAAGTAGATCCTGGGTCTATCAAAGCATAAGCATCATGAGAGCAAATGGTTAATATACCTGTCACAACGTCTGGTGAAGACTCCTGGTCCTGTCGACCCGCTAAAGCATAGATACGGTTCTGATTACCACTTGAACTGGAACCTCTACCTCTGTCCCGACCTCTACCAGCCGAAGACTGAGACTCGCGCCCTGAAGGATGCACTGACATAGATGATCCTGTTGCTGAACTCGCTGGTTGTGCCATTCCCCCCGAATATCTATTTGGGCAATCTCGCATCATATGCCCTGGACGCCCACATGTATAACAAGCATCAGAACTTGCTCGGCATTGGCCCAAGTGTCCTCTACCACAGATGTCACACCGTGGAGGAAATGACCATGTCTGCGCAGATCCTCGCTGTCGCTGCAAACCCGACGCCCGTGAGCTCTCACCTGGTCCTGACTTAGTATAACGGTCATACCTGTAACCCTGTAACTGAGGTAGCAGAGGCCTAGGTGGCCGTCCGAAGTACTGGGTCCTATAACTACCCTGAGATTGCTCCTGAGACCTGGGAAATCTCATCCTCTTACGTTGCCCTTGCTCAGCCCTCTCTGTACCCTGCTGCCGACGCCTACCCCTTTCTATATTCTGGGCGAATGCCTGAATTCGGGAGATATCCATACTATCCTGCAATGCAGCGGTGGCACATGCCTCGGTTAACTCTGGGGCTAACCCTGCTATAAACCTGTGAATCCTGTCCCACATAGTAGCAACTATGGATGGTGCATATCTGGCCAATGAGTCAAAACGGATACTATACTCTCGAACACTCATATTACCCTGCTTGAGGGCTAGAAACTGATCGACTCGAGCCTGTCGGATCTCCCGTGGTAAGTACTGGTCAAGGAAGGCATCTGAAAAATTCTCCCAAATAGCTAGAGGTGCATCACGTCCCCTGGACCTCTCCCATCCCTCATACCAAAGGATGGCTATATCTCGGAGTCGAAAAGTTGCTAGCTCAACTGCCTCTTTCTCCGTGGCATGCATAACACGAAAGATCCTGTGAAGCTGATCTATGAAATCCTGTGGGTCCTCCTCTGATCTGTCCCCGTGAACTCTGGGGGACTCAAAGCAATAAACTCTCGGACCCTTGAACTCCCAGACCCCTCAGAAGTTCCTGCACTAGCTGATGCCCTAGCCTTTTGCTGGGTAGCTACCAACTGTGTCAACAAATGCACCGCACTCCTTAAGTCCCGATCTGATGGAAGTGGAGGGGGAGCTGGATGTGCGGTTTCCCTAGGAATCTCCGTAGTTGGTGGAGGAGCCGGTAATGGCTGAGTAGGGGTCTCACCTTGAGCCTCAGACTGGGCCCCATCTACTGGGGGTACCTGCTGGTCCCCTCACCTACTACTGTATCTCTCCTCTGGCTAGCCGTAGTCTTCCTAGTCACCGTCATCTGTGCATGCAAACACCAACACATAAGTTTAATTCAAATTTCCTATAACTCAGTTCTATAGCACGATTTAGATTTCAAAGAAGGGTAACCAACTCCTAAATGCCCTGTAGTGCCCTGCTTATATAATGTGGTGCACAACACATCTATAAACAAGACTCTACTAGACACGGCTTGTAGACTCCCTAGGATAGAACTGCTCTGATACCAAGTTTGTCACGCCCCGAACCTAGGAGCGAGACAAGCACCCGGTGCCTCACCTAACCTGGCGTACCAAATTGCGACTAAGGGACTCTGAACACATAATGTCATACTTTGGCCATGGGGCCACCTTGCAAGATAATTTGCGAAGCAAAATATAAAACTGAATGGAAACTAGCGCTAACTAAACATCAATATAAAGCTAGGCTAAAAAGGCCGTCATAGCTACTACAGCTGACAAACCACCAAATTATACATACCAGGCCTACAAACCCAACATACTGCACTAACCAACAGGATATGTCTACAAGCCTCTACTGATAGATGTACTATGATCGGAACAGGGCCCCGACCTACCCATAACATATATACAGATATACATAAGATGTACACAACACTCTAGACCTGGCAACTCCGAAAGGCGTGGAGCTTACCGATCAGGCTGAACTCGGGAAACACCTACTGAGGAGATCTACTCGTCTGTCTATCTGAACCTGCATGCATGAAATGCAGCGTCCCCGGAAAAGGGACGTCAGTACGAAATAATGTACCGAGTATGTAAGGCAATAACATAACTGAAAATCGAAACTGAACTGATAATATAATAACTGGAAGTAACTGGGAGTCAAAGATGATCTGGAGATATACTTACCTGCTGATACTGACTCAACTCCTTCAATGTAGTAAGTAAAATAATTGTACGGCCTTATAAGGCTCGGTATATATAACTGCTGTGCCATAGTAGGCTCGCTCATAGGCGCTCGGCCATACTAGGCTATGTATCTCGACCATGCTGGGCTCGCTCATAGGCGCTCGGCCACAGTAGGCTCGGTATATAACTTTCCATCTGATCAGAGGTTGCCCAATAGGGGCCTGCCCATCGATTATAGCTCGATGGTAATGAAAATACTGTAATACTGTATATATAGGCTTGTTGCTCTCTTGACTGGAAGAAGACAATACTAAATTGAATATAGAATCTCGATAAGGAATAATATTGTAACTTATGAGACTAGAATAGTGTGAATAAATTCATGAATATGAACTTCTCTTTTTGTCTCATTACTAACACATGTAGCTACGAGATCATGCCAAAATGAAGGAAGGCTTAGCCTTAACATACCTTATCACAATCTTTCCAATCACCAAGTTGAACTCACCTCTTTGCACCTTAATCTACAAGAACGATAATAATACTATCGTTAAGTTACGAAAGGTACAACTATCGCACAACGAACGACAAACTTATTTTGTATTAAAACGGGCAGCATCTCCCCTATAATCCTTACTTCCTCCAAATTCAAGATAACACCAACAATACAAGAACAGAACAATAACAACATATATACATCATTTTCCAGCCCTATATACACCATCAAATACTACAAAACAGCCCAACACACCCCAATCTCTTCGTACACAAAACGACCACCGTAGTAGTGATCCAAAATTTCAGTAAAACTTATGAGTGTAACTTGTGATGACTTTCATCGACTTTTGTTCCACAACTCGCTTGACATTAAAACATAACACACGGATGTCATACGACTAATATAAATCATAACATAATCTCCTTATCATGTTAATCACCCTAGTCTCACCCCAAAGGTACATGTTATAATATTCCCAACTTGTCAACTTTCGACGAAACATTGTTTTATTTAATTGCTTTAGCTTCTGAACTGTCCAACCCTCTTTGTACTTGTTGTTCATGATCTTCAATATTTGTAACCTCAGAGGTAACATGATTAACTTACTTTATATACTTTTAAATATTATCTCATTTTTGGTCCTACATTAGTTTGCTTACGACGCATTTTTACGTACGAAAATATAGGGTGCAACAGTGTGGGTGTGCACTGTGTAAATTATGATTTAGTCGATTCCATGAAACTGTGTGGCTATTTTATCTAAACATTTTTACTGTACTCTATGTGTTAAAGCACTTGAGCTGTAATTCATGCTAGAAATCATGTTTAGGCTATATGCTGGTACTATTGGGACCCACAGTGGTCGTTCTTTGCTGATAAGTTATTTGCTTAATTACTGTTATGTACTCAATCGTATTCATCATTACATATCATATCTCAGTCTCTGTTATTGTATATTACCATATCTCATATCATTGATTTAGAATGCTTAGCATGAGTGTTGTGAGCCCGAGAGACTGGAGAGATTGATGACTGAGTGAGGCCGAAGGCATGTTGTGAGTGATATTTATGGGATCGGGCTGCACGCCGCAGCAAGTTTTATTGATTCATGCCAGGATTTGGCTTATTATAGCGGTGGGCTGGATCGGCCCCTCCGCAGTCTGCACACCTACAGTGAGCGCAATTGCTAGCAATCATTTTCATAGGGCTGGAGCTGCCCTGGTTTATTTGCATCTTTGGGCTGGATCTACCTTGGTATATTTTATTTGCATGTGGGCTGGATATGCCCTGTACAGTACTGAGTGACTGAGTGTGCTGAGTATTGAGCATGATGAGTGAGAATACGAGACAGTGAGATGGAGTACTCTGAGAGGGTGAGTACATGAGTTCATCATTGAGATGCACTGTATTTGACATGCGTACTTGAGATAAATGCATAGAGATGCATTCCCTTCTGCTACCCGGCTTTGGTGACATTCATGATTTCACCTGTATATTGAGATGTAGGCATAGAAATGTATTTTCCTCATGCTATCTGAAAATGAAGCATCTTATTTATTGTTGAAAAGGTTTTGGAAAAAATCACAGTTTTCAAACTTATTCATATGTTTTTGGTGCTTTCGGTGGAAGATTTGAGATTTATTGTAATACTTAAAAATCATGCCTATCTTTCCGTAACTTTGAACGAGCTGAGCATCTTACTTCTGAGTTATTTTCATGTACCATTTTATTATTATTGCTATGACTGTTACTGGTTATTGGAGTTGGACTCTGACCCTTGTCCCAGCTCGTCACTACTTTCAACCTAAAGTTAGATTTGTTACCTATTGAGTACATGGGGTCGGTTGTACTCATACTACACTTCTGTATCTTGTGTGCCGATATTGACTGCTGACGTTGCTGTGATCGATGGGAGCCGGCATTGAAGATGTACCTGCATCCCGATTGTAGCTGTCTCTTGTTCATGGTAGCCTTAGATCTATAAAACTCTATTAATGTATTTTTCAAACAGATGATGTATTTACTTCATTTCAGCTTCGTAAACGCTATTCTTAGAAGCTCATGATTTGTACTACCAGTCCTTGGGAAATGTATAGGATTCAGATAATTTCTTTACTTAATTGTCTTATTAATCATCATTGAAATTGGATAGTTGTTAATTGGTTAACTTAGCGGGTAGGGTTAGGTGCCATCACGACTAGTAGAATTTTGGGTCGTGACAAGATGGTATCAGAGCTCTAGGTTCATAGGTTCTACAAGTCATGAACAAGTATTGGATAACTTCCTATATTTCTCAAATCGTTTCATTGGTTGTGGCATAAATTCAACACCCTTTTCCCATCAATGACGATGCACCTCTGCATATTTCAACAAACCTCTCCGCCATCTGCTTGAATGACATCCGCACCATGGCAGTGACAGGTAATCCATGTGCAGAATTCAATAACCCGTTGAAAGACTCAGACACATTGGTAGTCAAAATTTCCCATCTTCTACCACCATCCTTATGCAAAGTCCACTTGTCAAGCTCATGTCGCCTCAACCAACGATAGGCTTTTGGGTCTTTCTGCCTAATCAATTCCATTCGCCTTCTGAATTTACACTCTTGGTGATCTGTTGCAGCCATCCACATTAAATCATGTAAGTCCTTATTCGGATAAGCCCTCTGAAAGTTGGTCTTCAAGTGCTTAACACGGTAACGGTGGTAGGCATACGGTTCCTGCCATGCACGCAAATTCTATACAGAACTAAAAATACCGCTATGCCAATAAGATATTAGACAAATACCTGAATGCTGTCTGATAATGTGCTCCTTCTAGTGGTTCAAAAATAATGTCCACGTATCTTGGCTTTCATTGGCACAAATAGCAAATGATAGGGGAAATATACTTCCATTAGCATCTACTGCAACTGCGATGTTATACTAGTGGACGGCTATTATACACTCTATAATTTTGTACCTTATGGACGCTTTGATGTGTGGAATCAAGACAAGAAAAATCAAGTCAACATTCAAGTTAAAATGATTTCCACTAAATGTGTCCATTTCTTAAGTGTGGGTGCCAATGTATTTTTCCACAATCCACATATTTGTTTTCAACTTTCTCGCACGCAGAATCCATGTACAACCTTGAAATCATCTATGACAAATAACCTTGTATACTTCCGGAGATGACTCATGAACTACGATCTCACGACACTCTTTTATGCTGTATATTCGCACCACCCTGCTTAGGCGCGCTTTATCAGCAAAAAGCATATTCTTTGACAGCACTGTTGCTCTTGATTCATCCCACATTGCTGTCCGAATTTCGTCAAGATCCCTTGTGAGGGTATCCACATCCGTCATACTTGGCAACTGATCAAGGTAGGGAATCTCTCTTGAATGAAGCAGCACATGGGACTCGTACACTCTCGGTCTAACGGGAGGTGGAGCATGCTCCCTCGTCAAATCAGGTTCATCATTCTCGTCCTCCTCATCATCACCCTCATTAAGGAAGGGTGTGTCATCTCTAGACTCATCAACATTGTTGTCATAATCACTGTCATCTTCCTGACTCTACGCATCTGCCAGATCCCGATTAAATATGTCGTCTTCGGACAATTGAGTAAGTACAGGACCTTCAGGTTGCTCGTTTTTACTGCACAACCAATAAAATAACGAGTTTCTCAAATTCATCCATACATTACATATAAACTTTATTACTTAACTTACAAATCATAATCTGTTGATATCCCATGATGCACATTATCCTGTTGCTAATGACTCCCGGATGGACCACCATGATCCAACACACCAAAATTAGGCATATTTCAACTGTCCATTGGTTCATAACTTATAAAATTCATATATGCCTGGTACCCCTTGTGGAATATATGAGTGGTAACACAAATACAATACATAAAAATAAATATCGTAACACAAAGAAAAATTGAAGTTTACCACTCGGCTTGTGGATTATGTAAACTTGGGGAGAAATTATGTCCTCGCTCCTCATTCGCATGTGGAGATAAGTTTAGATATGGCCAAAGGTTTTTACCCGAAACCTGTTCGGATAAAACTGCTCCAAAAAAATACCTGATGATTGAGGGATATCCCTATTT
Source organism: Nicotiana tomentosiformis (assembly GCF_000390325.3). Taxonomy (NCBI): domain Eukaryota; kingdom Viridiplantae; phylum Streptophyta; class Magnoliopsida; order Solanales; family Solanaceae; genus Nicotiana; species Nicotiana tomentosiformis. The sequence continues at coordinate 151,801,278 of NC_090813.1, forward strand.
TGTGGAACCTTAATATTGTGAACGTCTTCAGCCTTGACGTACATTTCCAACATTTTTATCACAAGAAGTTCCCGGTGTTCATCCGGAGTCCTCAAAAAATCTGTTAGAGTTTCATCGTCTTCGATGCTAAACTCAGCATAACAAGCAACCCCTTGCGGAGTAACAAAATACGTATATCTTTCGGTTACTTTAATATTAACCGAAGGTTTCCTCACACTCATTTTTTTTACATAACAACGATACCAATCTATCGTACTGCATTGTAAGTGGTAACTTAACATGACACTGGGGAGAACAACTATAGCGTACTGAGTTATTCTCCGCCACAACCTCACCCCCCAATATAATGAAACCCTAATTTTTCGCTCTTCGGACAATATGACAAAATGCAAAATAAGTTGTTAACGAACAAATATTTCGGAAGACCCGAAGGACCCTCAATTATTGGTGGGTCAGTAAAGTTCAGATGAATTATTGGTGGGGCAGGAACGTTCAAATATAGCGGATGTATTCACCGCACGGTGAATAACCGCGTTATATGTAAAATGATACTCAATTGTTTTCATCTATTTTTGTCGTTTGAGTCCAAAAAGACCACACTTTGGTACCGGACTCGCCCCTGGCGGGTGTATACACATTTATATGATATTTTATTGTCTACAACAGGTCAAAATTGACTCCTATTTCATTAAAGAAAATACAAATACAATATGGGGAAAATTTGACATTTAATGTACTCTCCTACGTTTTCCTTTCCATTTGAGGGGTTTTGTACTTGGAGAACTGTGAACGGTCAAAAGGGAAAGGGGCTTCAAGTCAATTTTAAAGAAGATTCTCTTGTAGTAGTCTGTGGATAATAAACGAGAACGACAGGCAAACTCTACCACATTATTTTTCAATTAAGATTATCAGAACAAAATGACTTTGTGTCTAGTTGAAAATACATCAACATCAAGTACAAATTAAGTTGTTGAATTGACTCAACAAAGAAACTCAATGGTTCAAGAGACGAGGCTATAATACGCACACATCTTAGTGTTGATTTAGATGCTGATGGGTATCGCAAAGACTTTCTTATCCTTTTCTTAATCGGTACCTGTAATGACAAATCAATCTTGCTACCGTTTAGTTCTCATTGGAAACTTTGGTCATGTCCAAAAATCAAACGGTTTTGTCAAATTTGGGATATGTTGAAAGTGAGTTAAAATACAAGTCTTCTCATTCGCATACATAGACAATTGAACTGACATTTAAAAAGAAATTATCAGATTGACATCTTCGGTTTAAAGAAAGAAATTATCAGATTCATATTCTCTTCTCTTTTTATATAGAAGATTGTACCGCACATATTGATTGAGGTTTTAACAAGATTTACTGTTGTTGATGGTAAGTAATAACATTAATCAAAGGTTCACACATATCTAGAGTTCGACATACGGTTCACGAGAACCCATTAACTTTTGCTCAGACTTTATTTATTAAGAAATTCACCAAATATATATAAATATTTGACCGTGAGCTCAATTATTATTATAAATTTACTTGGAGCCAATATGGAAACTCATAAGCTTCAAATCCGGAATCCGCCTCTGCACACATATTGAACGTGAATGAGAACGACATAAGAATGATTTAACCTAGTATGTATGTATGTATGTATGTATGTATGTATATATATATATATATATATATATATATATATATATATATATATATATTATTTACTCATAAAACGGTACAGTTAAATTTATAAGTGGTTTCTAGACAAGTGAACTAATTTGATCCTGAAATAATACAATAATCGAAGAAATATTCAATACTTAGCCTTAGAATATAGGTGAAATAGCAAAGATGGTGATTCCGTGAACATGATTTCCGGACACAACGATGATGAGATTAAAAAGCAATAAGTAAAATTGTATAAAGCTTTGTATAGAATAGAGTGTAAGTTTAGCCAGAAAATTTGTGTGCTTTACAATGGTAACTCAGTTCACTATTTATAGCTATGTCTAGGAAAAAAGGTCCTAGGATCGTGCCCTCCTTTAATGTCAATTATGAGGGTCATTGATGAAGATGTAATGGTGAACATAAATGCCAAATTCTCTGTAAAGGACTGTCGCTCTTAATGCTGCAGAATATTCCTTAGTAGAGTGGCTGTGTTCGGTCCTCAGCCATCCCATCTTGGATTTCACGTGTCCTTCTTTTAGTCAGTCACGTGTCATATCATATTTTATCCTATACAGATAGTCCCCCTGCTTTCCGGTGGCATAACTTTGTGTTACCGGAAAGTTGGTAGAAATACCTTTTTGGCGGGAATTACTATATTTCCCTTTGAAGGTCTCTGACGGTTGATTAGACGCACGTCTCTCCGCATTTAATGCCACAACCACGCGTCATCCCATGATTCAGCACGACTTTTGACGATTATCGAGGTAATCGTGGCCATCAATTTAGCCGCCAAAATTTTACTTATACGCAATTTTCGTTTCCTTTGCTTTTCACAATTGCTTGAGCTTCTGATTTGCATCCTTGCTTTCCACCCTTTTTCTAATTTTCTTTAAACACAAAATCTTTTCCTTCTTCTTTTCCAATGGCTTCTTCCTCTAAGCGTGCTGGTTCTACGAAGATCAAGAACAAAATCGTGGATTCCGTTCCTCTAACAGTGGGTTCCATCATCCCAAGAAGGCTTAGTACTTCGAAGGATTTTGAAGAGAAATTTCCTACTGCTAACCCTCGTACATGGGTTGTTAGCAGGTACCCTTCTTCCATTCGTCCTTCCAATATTCTTGTTGTGAAGGAGGACTGCCGCTGCAATGAGTTGGAAATTATTGCTCCTGATCTAGCGGAGCGAGTGACCCTTCCCAAGGAAGGTTTTACATACTTTTTCATGTATCCCTTTACTTTGGATGCGTTTTCTTTGAGCGGAGAGCTTGATTCCATGATTGCGGAATTTTGCCTTCGCTACCAGGTGTGTTTGGCACATGTAAGTCCTTCAGTGTGGAGGACGACCACCTGCCTCCAACGTTTGTGCGAAGAAACTGGAGGGGAGCTAACCCTAGCTCATATGATGAATCTCTATTCCCCCAAAATCTTTCACGGGGGAATGATAAACCTTTGCAAGCGTGGCCACCATGCTTTGTTGTCTAGCATGGATGGTGACAACGACCGTGGGTGGATGGAACAGTTTGTTGCAGTTGCCACCAACGACATCATTCCGACAACGGCTTTATCCTTTCCGGTTGCTTAGAACTGCACTCGTAAGTTCCTTGCATAGTATTCCTTTTACTATATATTCTTCTATGGCCATATCTTCACCCTTCACATGTTTTAGCAACTCGATGGATCCCACCGGTTGTGGAAGGTTTGAACCAGTGGGTTCAGAAGATCTTGAACGTCACAAAGCCCGAAACTCGTTGGTGGAAAGAACTGGCCCTTAAATACGGGTGGAAGGCCAAAAATCATAGTAAATTTAATTTACCTTGCTTCCATTTTTGTATATGAAGAACTTGGTTGAACCCTTCTGACTTGTTCACGGAATTAGGTCTACCTATAGGCTCTGTTGCTGTCCCCGAAGAGGACGTCCTGGCTGATCCTGCTGATACAGCGAGGCTACTTCAGGAAACGCTTACTCAAACAGGTATCTCCGGGCTTGTTTCAGGTGCAAATACTTCTTTATGGAGTCCACAGCCGGAGGATAAACAGACAAAGAGAAGACGTTCCTCCGCGGCTGGGGAAAAGAACAAAAGGGCAAATATTGATACCCCCGAATCATCTCCGGTGGCGATGATGAGTGGTCCTCCTTCCGGGCCGGTCGTAGACACTGTGATGATTGATGATGATATAGAAGCTAGTGATGTGGGAGCTTCTTTACATAGAAGGCAACGATCCTCATCATCTTAACAGGATGCTCAACCTATTGAGATAGTTGTACCAACTGAAGACGACATCTCAGCACTTTGGGGAGAATCCGATTTAGTAGAATATGCCAACTCCCGCTTCCGGGCCCCAATTGTTGTAATTGGTGCTGCGAGGTTGAGTACAGGGTCCTTGCCATCTTTGGTTGGTGAGCATCAAACAACCGGCACTGCATTTGATGAAGCTGCCTCTCATTCTTCAACTCCATCAGCTTCATCTCTACCTTCACCAACACCAGCAACTGCTACATCACTTTCATCTTCGTCCACTCTTCCACCGGCAGTTGCTACATCACCTCCATCGGCCGCACCTGACCATGAAGAAGGCGTTCCTCTTCCACAGTCCCCAGTTCATGGGAATTTAGGGCAAAATTATGCTGCCCCTTCTGAAGATCTGCAAAGGAGGAGGAACGTTACTCTTTCGGTCTCTACCGGATGCAACTTGCTATCCCTGCTGGTGGAGCTTGCTAACTATCTGACACCTTTGGCTTCAGAAAAGGACTGGGAAAAGATTCAGGCACTCTCGGGAGAGTTCTTGTTGAACAATGCCATGCACAATACCGCAGCGGTACGTTCTTTTCTCCCTTCATTACTTCTTCTACTTTGTATGGATGTATTCTAAGTTTTAATTCTTCTTGTCTTGTAGGCCAACTTTCTTGCTTCTAAGGGCTTTCAAAGGTTGATTCGTGAAAAGGAAGAACTTACTTCTGAATAGAGTCATCTTTGGTGGACGAGAACAAACTGTTCTCCGCCTCTCAGAACTGGAAACCAAAGCTACTGAGGCCGTTGTTTTGGAGGCTTGTTTGCAGCAAAGCGAGCAAGAAGTTGTATCCCTTAGCCAAGAAGTTGGGCCACTGAGGGTTAGATTTGATGAAGCCAAGGCCAAATGGGCTGAAGTCCAGGACGCCGTTCTTGCTACAACCGAGCGCGAGGCTGCTGCTACCGAAAAAGTAACCAACTTAGAAGCAGCCTTGAACTCCAAAATTGAAGAGATTGTTGCTGTGGGGGAGAAACACACCCAACTAGAAGAAAAGTACATGATAACTATCAAGCATAACAAGCTCTTTAGTTCAACTATTCACGACCTTGACGTTTGCTTCAAGTCCGCTAGATCTGCCCGGAAAAGCCTTTCTGCCGAGGTTTCCCAACTCAAAGAAGAACTTAAGCGTCGAGCGGCTTCCCTCATTGTTGAAAAAACTTATTCCATGTATATCATGAGGAGAAAAACCTTGGAAGAGGCCAAAGCTGGTATCATTGATGTTGATGCCGAAATTGCTAAGGCTCGAGAGCTTGAGTTGGCTGCAAAAAATAGACTCCCGACGCAGTCTGATGCTCCAAGTTCTTCTGATTCTAGTTTCGAGTTTTCGAAAACTGAAGAAGGATCAGAAGGCGATGAGGCCGAAGACCAAATTGGGGAAAACATTGAGCCATCAGTGGAACCACCTTCTTCTCCCGGGGATGCGGATACTTCTCTTCCTCCTGATCCCGGAGGCGCTGCAGTTTAGCTTTTCCTTTCTTTTCCCATTTTGTACTTTTGTCATTTTGGCACCTCCTTGTAAATAAAGACATATTTTTTTGCTCAAGTATCATTTGAGTCTCACTTTTGTTTGAATATTTATGCAAGTCTTTAACTTTTGCATTTACTTGAGCATTCTGCACATGTTGTTCTGCTCGTGTTTTACTATGTGTAGTCTCGGATGCTTTTCCTTTGAAGCATTTTGGTTCCTAGTATTATCCCTTTTACGTGAGGGTTTCATTGCACAAATTTGCTTTTTGCGTCCTTTTCATATGCGGTTTCGGGTGTATGTTTCCTTGATGGCGTTTTAGATTTTGGGCATTGATTCTTCCGGAACCACCCTTTAAGTGAGAGTTTTAATAAGAGAGGGCCTTCTTATTTTTACGGTGCTCTTGAAGAGGACGTCTCCTGTTCATTACGGCACTAATATTTGAAGTACTTGTTTAACTTTCAAAAGACAAATTTAGCTCATCGTTTGGACAAGAAACAAGATAAAAGCAAAAGAATTTCATTTTATTCCTTCTATTTCAAAAAGTACATAAGCATCTTGATATGTAGAAAAGAAATTGCCGTTACTTGTGGCTATCTTGTACAACTTGTTTTTACGGGGCTGGCTGCGCAATCCCCTGTCCTGATGATGCATTTTGTTTCCGGATTTCGTTCCTGGTTGACATGGCAGTCATTGTTGCCTTCATCATATTGTTCCCCCCAGTGTTCGAATGCGAAGAATGCGAATTAGAACACTGGAAGTCTTGTATCTTCAGAGGTTCCACCAATGAATTGCTAGGTAATCCTTCACTCGACAACATACCTTACTTCCCCTTAGGAATCTATGCTATCGAGCGAAAGAATACCTAACAGTCCTCTAGTGGTTTGTGCTCGTGAACGGTCGGGTAACCCCTGTTCGGTAGCAAACTTAACTTCCCAGTGGGAATTTTCTATCGAACCAAAGATTATCTAAGCGTCCCCGAGTGAAAGCTTGTCCGTTCGCCTTGCTATCAAAGGTCTTATTGTTGCTGTCTTCGTAGTATGCTTTCTGTTGCCGCCTCGTTAAAAACCTTGCCCGAAAAACCCAATTGGGACAAAAACTGAACGAAGGGAAAAATAGTGCAACACATACTTTCCGTTTGAGTGTTGTTCATCAGTAATAATATCTTTTGAGGTGTGCCACGTTCCAGTTATTGGGCAACTTGTCTCCATTCTGGTTCTCCAATTCGTATGAACCTTTACCAGTGACAGCCGAAATCCGGTAGGGACCTTCCCATATTGGACCTAGCTAACCCGCGTTGAGCTCCCATGTATTTTGGGTTATGTTCCTTAGAACCAAGTCTCCTGCTTTGAAAAAACGAAAGTTGGCTCTTCGATTGTAATATCGCTCCATCCTCTATTTTTGAGCTGCCATTCTTACATGCGCCAAGTCCCTGCATCCTTCGTGCAGTTCTAGATTGATTAACATTGCTTTGTTATTTGATTCTTCATTTGTATGAGAATATCTCAAAGTGGGTTCGCCCACTTCAACCGGGATTAGGGCTTCAGCACCGTACACGAGGAAAAAAGGAGTTTCTCCTATACTTGATTTGGCAGTTGTTCAGTAGGCCCATAGAAAGACAACTCTTCGAGCCATTTGCCTTTTGTCGTTTCCAACCTTTTCTTGAGGTTTTGAATGATCACTTTGTTTGTTGACTCCACTTGACCATTTGCGCTCAGATGATCAGGCGAAGATGTGATTCTCTTATTTTCAAATCTTCGAGGAACTTTGTAACTTTTGCACCGATAAACTGTGGCCCATTGTCGCATGCTATCTCTTTTGGTATTCCAAACTTACAAATTATATTTTCCCACAGGAAGTTGACCACTTCGCGTTCTCCGATCTTTTGATAGGAACCTGCTTCCACCCATTTAGAAAAATAATCAGTTAAAATTAAAAGAAACCTTACCTTTCCGGGAGCCGGTGGGAGTGGTCCGACTATGTCCATCCCCTATTTCATGAATGGCCATAGAGACAAAATAGTATGTATGGGTTCTGCCGGTTGATGTACTAGTGATGTGTAGCGTTGGCACTTATCACATTTTCATACAAAATCTTTGGTGTCTTTCTCCATGCGAGGCCAGTAATATCCTGCTCGTACCAACTTCAGCACCAAACAATATGTGCCTGAGTGATTGTCGCATATCCCTTCGTGGATTTCTCTCATGACATAATTGGCTTCTGATGCTCCTAAGCACGGGGCCAACGAGCTTTGGAAAGATTTTCTATACAATTGGCCTTTCTTAAAGCTATAACATGCAACTTTGGTGCGTAACGCCCGTGATGCTTTGGGATCGTCGGGCAACTTTCTCGGCTCGAGGTAGTTGATTATTTCTTTTCTCCAATCCCAGACTAGACTAGCCGAATTTACCACATAATAACCATCCGTATCAAGGATTGAGCTCATCAATTATACCACCGTTTCAGACTCCGATCCCTTTATTTCGGTCAATGAACCTAAGTTTGCTATTGCATCCACTTTTGCATTATCCTCTCTCGGGATATGAGTGATTGATCACTCCCGAAATTGTGCCAGAAGGGCCCCGACCTTTACCATGTATTGTTGCATATATCAAAGATCCTATAGACCTGATTTACCACCAGTTATGAGTAACATTTGATTGTGATAACTTCGGAATCAAGTCCCCGTGCCAATTCGAGCCCTGCAATCAAAGCTTCATACTCTGCTTCATTTTTAGTTAAAGGGATCGTTCTAATGGCTTGACTTAAGGTTTCCCCCGAAGGCGTGATTAAAACTATTTCGAGCCCGGAACCTTTTACGTTCGAGGCTCCGTCCGTAAATAAGGTCCAAACCCCTGATGTCGATTCCGACACCATTACTGCCTCCTTGGTTGCCATAGGTAGCAGTCCCGGACTAAAATCGACCATAAAGTCAGCCAAGACTTGTGACTAATTGCAGTCCTCGGTTTATATTCTATGTCGAATCCACTCATTTTGACGGCCCATTTGTCCAATCTGCCCGAGAGCTCGGGTTTATGAAAGATGTTCCGCAAAGAGAAAGTAGTCACCACAGCTATTGGGTGGGCATTGAAAATAGGGTGTCAGCTTCCGAGCGACGACTACGAGAGATAAGGCCAATTTTTCCAAATGTGGGTAGCGAGTTTCTGCTCCCGTTAAAATTTTACCAACGTAATAAATGGGAAATTGCGTACCTTCGTCCTCGCGGACCAAAACTGCACTTACTACAACTTCTGAAACTGCAAGGTGGACTAGCAATGTTTCGCCTTCTTTTGGTTTCCTCAGAGCCTGCTGGCACTCCGGTGTCCGTTCAAAATTATTCTTCTTTTTGAGTAATGTGAAGAAGCTATGACATTTTTTTGACGACCGGGAAATGAACATGCTCAGGGCTGCTAATCTTCCTGTGAGTCTTTGGACTTCTTTTACGTTCGATAATTGATCTGGGATATCCTCTATGGCCTTGATTTTGTCGGGGTTTACCGCAATTCCCCTCTGCGAGACCAGAAATCCCAGAAACTTACCAGAACTGACCCCGAACGCGCATTTCTCAGGATTAAGTTTCATGTTATGCTTCCTCAGGATGTCGAATATTTCTTGCGGATGCTTAAGATGGTCACCTTCATTCAAAGACTTAACGAGCATATCATCTATATAAACCTCCATAGTGTTTCCTATTTATTTTTCAAACATTTTATTTACGAGCCGTTGATAAGTGGCTTCGGCGTTTTTCAACCCGAAGGGCATTACATTGTAGCAATCTGTACCGAAATTTGTTATAAACAAGTTTTTTCCTGATCTTCCGGGTTCATTTTGATTTGGTTGTACCCGGAATAAGCATCGAAGAAACTCATTAACTCGTGCCTGGCCGTGACATCAATCATTTGATCGATATTTGGCAGAGGAAACGAATCTTTCGGGCATGCCTTATTAAGATCTTTATAGTCTACACATATACGAAATTTATTGTTCTTCTTAGCAACTACTACTACATTGGCTAGCCAGTCTGGATATCTTACCTCTTAGACCAAACCGATTTTAAGCAAGCGGGTTACCTCCTCTCTAATGAATTTATTTGTAGCCTCGGTAATAGGGCGTTTCTTCTGTCATACCGGTGGTACGTTGGGATCCAAACTCAGCTTGTGCACGGCTATTTCTGTCGGGATACCTGTCATATCCTCGCACGACTATGCAAAACAATTAGCGTTAATTTTAAGGAATTCAATAAAACCAGACATGAGCTAGGGGTGCAGTCCTGTCCCCAAGTGAAATTTTCTTTCTAAGAATTCTTCGAACAATGCCACTTGCTCTAGTTCCTATGCTATGGATTTTGTTGCGTCCGTCTCTTCCGGAACATGGAATATCTCGGCACCTGATATTGTTCTGACGACTCTGCCTCTGGAATAACCTCTTCTAACTCGGGAGTAGGCGTCAGTTCCTGTAATTGCTATGCCGTGCGCTCCTTCCCTTTGCTACTAGAAACTGAGATTACATTCATCTCCCTTGATGCCAGTTGGTCACCTTTTATCTGCTTGATTCCTTTGGGCGTTGGAAACTTCAGCAATTGGTGATACGTCGAAGGTACAACTTTCATTTTGTGTAACCATGGCCTTCCTAAGATGATGTTGTATCCATATCACCATCCACTACTTCGAAGAGAGTTGTTTTCATTACTCCTTTAGCGTTCGTGAGCATCAAGATCTCTCCCCGGGTCATCACGCTAGCAAGGTTGAATCTAGCGAGGAGTTTTGTTGTCGGAATAATGCTTTCGGTGAGTTTAGCTTGTTCCAATACTCTCTATTGTATGATATTAGCCGAACTTCCTGGATCCACTAGAAAACGCTTAATTTTAAAATCTAATACATTTAAAGAGATTACCAATGTATCGTTGTGTGGTAACAACAATCTGTCTGCGTCTTCCTTCGTGAAAGTGATATCGTCCTCCCGGAGTCTTTTGTTGTGAGTTATCGATACTTTAGTCTTCTTTGCCTCCAAAAAGGTGACCTCGTTAATATCGTTCCCCCCGAAGATCATGTTGAACGTCTGGCGTGGGGTTTCTTCTCCTGGTTTTGAAGATTCCGTGTTGTCTCTGTTGCGACCGTAATTGTTCTTAGCTCGATCACTCAAGAATTCTCGGAGATGACCATTCTTCAATAGCGTTTCCACCTCCTCCCGAAGATGTCGGCAGTCCCCTATCCGGTGACCGTTCATCCCGTGGTATTCACACCTCTTGAGAAATGTGCTTCTTTAATGTTCCTCATGGATGACACTTGTTCCACTATGCTGACGTTGAAGTTATACTCTGATAAACTGGGGTAAGAAAGATCTCGAGACCCCAACGTTTCTTTTTCTTGAAGTGATCTATTGTTTCGAACACGACCAGTCCCTTTGTCAACGGTGAACTTGTTTGCTGCTCGAATATTTCTACCACTGTCACGCCCCGAACCTAGGAGCGATACAAGCACCCGGTGCCTCACCTAACCTGGCGTACCAAATTGCGACTAAGGGACTCTGAACACATAATGTCATACTTTGGCCATGGGGCCACCTTGCAAGACAATTTGCGAAGCAAAATATAAAATTGAATGGAAACTAGCGCTAACTAAACATCAATATAAAGCTAGGCTGAAAAGGCCGTCATAGCTACTACAGCTGACAAACCACCAAATTATACATACCAGGCCTACAAACCCAACATACTGCACTAACCAACAGGATATGTCTACAAGCCTCTACTGATAGATGTACTATGATCGGAACAGGGCCCCGACCTACCCATAACATATATACAGATATACATAAGATGTACACAACACTCTAGACCTAGCAACTCCGAAAGGCGTGGAGCTTACCGATCAGGCTGAACTCGGGAAACACCTACTGAGGAGGTCTACTCGTCTGTCTATCTGAACCTGCATGCATGAAATGCAGCGTCCCCGGAAAAGGGACGTCAGTACGAAATAATGTACCGAGTATGTAAGGCAATAACATAACTGAAAATCGAAACTGAACTGATAATATAATAACTGGAAGTAACTGGGAGTCAAAGATGATCTGGAGATATACTTACCTGCTGATAGTGACTAAACTCCTTCAATATAGTAAGTAAAATAAATGTCCGGCCCTATAAGGCTCGGTACGTGTAAATGCTCGGCCGTAGTAGGCTCGCTCATAGGCGCTCGGCCATACTGGGCTCTGTATCTCGGCCATCCTGGGCTCGCTCATAGGCGCTCGGCCACAGTAGGCTCGGTATATATAACTTACCATCTGATCAGAGGTTGCCCAATAGGGGCCTGCCCACCGATTATAGCTCGATGGTGGTGAAAATAGTGTAATACTCTGTATATATATATATATATATAGACCCTATGCTCTCTTGACTGAATAAAGACAAAACTAAACTGAATATGAAGTCCTGATAAGGAATAATATTGTAACTTATGAGACTAGAATAATGTGAATAAATTCATGAATACGAACTTCTCTTTATGTCTCATTATTAACACATGTAGCTACGAGATCATGCCAAAATGAAGGAAGGGCTTAGCCTTAACATACCTTATCACAATATTTCCAATCACCAAGTTGAACTCATCTCTTTGCACCTTAATCTACAAGAATGATAATAATACTATCGTTAAGTTACGAAAGGTACAACTATCGCACAACGAACGACAAACTTATTTTGTATTAAAATGGGCAGCATCTCCCCTATAATCCTTACTTCCTCCAAATTCAAGATAACACCAACAATACAAGAACAGAACAATAACAACATATATACATCATTTTCCAGCCCTATATACACCATCAAATACTACAAAACAGCCCAACACACCCCAATCTCTTCGTACACAAAACGACCACCGTAGTAGTGTCGAACGACCCGAAAATATTATGACGAACGACCAGCCAACCACCCTACATTTATATGGTGTTTATAAACCCCCTTCCTCCTCCAAAACTCCACAAAATAGTAGTAAAACACGCAGCCCAACAGCAACACAAAACAGTCCACAAAACAGTCCGCTACAAGTGAATAACTCGAACTCACGGCTTCCGATCACCGTCCCGTGAGTTCTTACAAGTATAGAACGACTTACCATGAATTTACAGAAGAAAAATTGGATGAAAGAGAGCAGTAAACTCACCTTATTTGTTGGATAACTCAGCTCTTATCTTGGTTCTTCAAACTCTAGGTTTTACCTCCAATTAGAACTTGAAAGGGAGAGAAAATCAATAAGGGTTTGTGGAAAACTTTTGGGAGGATTCTTTGCAGAGCTTATGTCTGGTTATTATGCTCTATTTTAAGTCTAATATATGAAGAAAATAGGCCCTTAAAATGCCTCTTTGGACGACCCGAAATGGCCCATTTTTGGGCTTTCATTTAAGAAAGTAGGTGACACACCTACTTGTCACCTAGCAGCTTGCGCAGTATCGTACAAATGCCCATATCTTTCTACTCCAATGTCGTATTGACAAACGGTTTAATGCGTTGGAATAGACTCATAGATCTTTAATTTGATGGGTGCAACACCCCATAACTCTAAGTATATTGGGAAAAAATCGCAGTTACATTTGACCCAAAGGTTCAGTAAAACTTATGAATGTAACTTGTGATGACTTTCATCGACTTTTGTTCCACAACTCTCTTGACTTCAAAACATAACACACGGATGTCATACAACTAATATAAATCATAACATAATCTCCTTATCATGTTAAGCACCCTAGTCTCACCCCAAAGGTATATGTTATAACATTCCCAACTTGTCGACTTTCGACGAAACATTATTTTATTTAATTGCTTTAGCTTCTGAACTGTCCAACCCTCTTTGTACTTGTTGTTCATGATCTTCAATATTTGTAACCTCAGAGGTAACATGATTAACTTACTTTATATACTTTTAAATATTATCTCATTTTTGGTCATACATTAGTTTGCTTACGACGCATTTTTACGTACGAAAATATAGGGTGTAACATCACTCCCCCCTTGGGAACATTTGTCCTCGAATGTTTACTCTTAGAGACTTTGGAAAATTTTGCCAAAGTATCCTTCGTACACTAGGTTAAAACCAACCTGCACGCAGCCAGAAAACATACTATGCATGCCACACATGGCCAATCTTTATAAATAGCAGCAATTTGCCTCACCGACCGTAAATCATAAATATTGAAAGTGAAAAATAAAAGCTTACCTGATGACCTGCTAGCCTACATAGAGCTATGTTGTAGCGTCCCATCTCGAACCATATCTTCAGTTTGAAATAGGTGGGGGTATTTAGACTTCATTTCTTCCTCCGATTCCCACGTCATCTCTTCTACATTCTTGCTCCTCCATAAAACCTTTACGGAAGCTACCTCCTTATTTCGTAGATTGCGGATTTGTCGGTCTAGGATGGCAACTGGAATTTCCTTGTATGACAAGTCCTCTGTAATCTGTACATCATCCGTGGGCACCACTCGGGTAGGATCGCCAATGCACTTCCGTAGCATAGATACGTGAAAAACCGGATGGACAGACTCCAATTCTGAGGGCAACTCTAACTCATAAGCTACTTGGCCCACTCTCCGAATGATCCTATAAGGCCCAATATACCGTGGGCTAAGCTTGCCTTTCTTGCCAAACCTCATCACGCCCTTCATAGGTGATACCTTTAAGAATACCCAGTCATTAATCCTGAACTCTAAGTCTCGTCGCCGCACATCAGAATATGACTTTTGACGACTCTGAGCTGTCAACAGTCGCTCCCGGATAACCTTTACTTTCTCTATGGCCTGCTGAACCAGGTCTGGCCCATGTAACCCAGATTCTCCAACATCAAACCACCCTATAGGAGATCTGCACTTACGCCCATACAAAGCCTCGTACGGAGCCATCTGGATACTGGAGTGGTAACTGTTATTATATGCAAACTCGATAAGAGGTAGATGTTCATCCCAACTTCTTTTAAAATCCAACACACATACTCGTAACATATCCTCGAGCGTCTGAATTGTGCGCTCGGCTTGTCCATCAGTCTATGGATGAAAAGCTGTGCTGAGATTCACCTGAGTCCCTAGACCTCTCTGAAATGACCTCCAAAAATGTGCTGTAAACTGAGCCCCACGGTCAGATATAATAGAAACTGGTACTCCGTGTAGCCGCACTATCTCCTTAATATATAACTTTGCATAATCTTCTGCTATATATGTAGATCTCACCGGTAGGAAGTGAGCTGATTTTGTGAGCCTATCGACTATCACCCATATGGAATCGAACTTACGATTAGAACGAGGTAAACCCGTGATAAAGTCCATGTTTATCGCCTCCCATTTCCATGTCGGGATCTCTATAGTCTGCATTAGCCCTCCAGGCTTCTGGTGCTCTATCTTCACTTGCTGGCAACTAGTACATTGGGCGACAAACTCAGCAATGTTCTTCTTCATATCATTCCACCAGTACACATCCTTAATGTCATGATACATCTTCGTCGACCCAGGATGGATGGAATACCATGAATAATGTGCCTCTGACATAATCCTGTCTCGTAGCCCTGCTACATCTGGAACACACAAACGACCCCTATATCTGAGAACCCCATCTCCCTTTAGCTCTAACAGTGGTTTCTTCTGCTGCGGAACTCGCTCTCTCAGCTCGACCAACTCTGGGTCCTCGTACTGCCTTTCCTTGACTTTCGCTATGAGGGATGATTTTGTAGTGTTTTGGAGTACAACTCCACCATCCTCAGAATCTACTAACCGAACCCCCAACGAAGACAATTGATGAATCTCTCTAGCTAATTGTCTTTTCTCGGGATCTACATGTGCTAAGCTACCCATAGATCGACGACTTAATGCATCTGCTACAACATTAGCTTTCCCTGGATGGTAGAGAATGTTAACATCGTAATCTTTCAATAACTCAAGCCATCGCCTCTGTCGCAAATTCAACTCTTTCTGCTTGAAGATATATTGTAGGCTTTTATGATCAGTAAATACATCAACATGAACACCATATAAATAATGCCGCCATATCTTAAGTGCATGGACAACCGCAGCTAACTCGAGGTCGTGGGTCGGATAATTCCTCTCGTGCTTCCTCAACTGCCTTGAAGCATACGCAATTACCTTCCCATGTTGCATCAGGACACATCCTAACCCGACACCTGATGCATCACAATACACGGCATAACCCTCTAGACCCTCTGGAAGTGTTAGAACTGGAGCTGAGGTCAACCTGTTCTTAAGCTCTTGGAAACTCTGCTCACAAGCCTCTGTCCATTGAAACTTAGTTTCTTTCTGTGTCAACTTCGTCAATGGTGCCGAAAGGGAAGAAAAACCCTCTACGAACCTCCGATAGTATCCTGCTAAGCCTAGAAAGCTACAAACCTCTGTCGGAGTGGTAGGTCTAGGCCAATATTTCACGGCCTCAATCTTCTGAGTGTCCACCTTTATCCCTTCATCTGATACAATATGCCCCAAGAATGCTACAGACTTCAACCAGAACTCACATTTAGAAAACTTAGCATACAACTTACGATCACAGAGGGTTTGGAGTACCGCTCGCAGGTGGTCCGCATGCTCATCCTCTGAACGGGAATAAACCAGAATATCATCAATAAATACTATCACGAACAGATCTAAAAATGGCCGGAATAGGCTATTCATCAAGTCCATAAATACAGCGGGTGCATTAGTCAACCCGAAGGACATGACAAGGAACTCGAAGTGGCCATATCGGGTCCTAAAGGCTGTCTTCGGAATATCTTTTTCCCGAACTCTGACCTGGTGGTACCCCGACCTCAAATCTATCTTTGAAAAGCATCTAGCCCCCTGCAACTGATCAAACAAGTCATCGATCCTTGGAAGTGGATACTTATTCTTAATAGTTACCTTGTTCAGCTGCCTATAATCGATACACATCCTCAGCGAGCCGTCTTTCTTCCGCACAAATAGTACTGGTGCACCCCAAGGTGAGGTACTGGGCCTGATGTAACCTTTCTCCAGCAAATCTTTTAACTGCTCCTTCAACTCCTTCAATTCGCCAGGTGCCATTCTATACGGAGGGACGGATATTGGTTGAGTTCCTGGAAGCAAATCGATGCTAAAATCAATCTCTCGCTCTGGAGGAATACCTGGAAGCTCATCTGGAAACACATCTGCATACTCTTTGACTACGGGAATAGACTGAAGTGTAGGTATCTCAGCATCTGCATCTCTAACTCGCACAATATGATAAATGCACCCTTTTGCGATCATTTTCCTCGCCTTCAGATAGGAAATAAACCTACCTCTGGGTGTTGGTGTATTACCTACCCATTCAAGGACTGGCTCACCCGGAAAATGAAATCTGGCTGCCTTTGCTCGGCAATCAACTGTGGCATAGCAAGCTGCCAACCAGTCCATGCCCATGATAGCATCAAAATCCATCATCTCTAGCTCAACTAGGTCAGCTGAGGTCTGACGACTACAAATTGTCACCGTACAACCTCGGTAAACCCGTCTAGCAATAATCGATTCTCCGACCGGTGTAGATACCGCAAAAGGATCACTTAGTATTTCAGGCACTATACCAAAATTCCTCGCGACAAATGGGGTAATATACGATAAAGTAGATCCTGGGTCTATCAAAGCATAAGCATCGTGAGAGCAAATGGTTAATATACTTGTCACAATGTCTGGTGAAGACTCCTGGTCCTGTCGACCCGCTAAAGCATAGATACGGTTCTGATTACCACTTGAACTGGAACCTCTACCTCTGCCCCGACCTCTACCAACCGAAGACTGAGACTCGCGCCCTGAAGGATGCACTGACATAGATGATCCTGTTGCTGAACTCGCTGGTTGTGCCATTCCCCCCGAATATCTATTTGGGCAATCTCGCATCATATGCCCTGGACGCCCACATGTATAACAAGCATCAGAACTTGCTCGGCATTGGCCCAAGTGTCCTCTACCACAGATGTCACACCGTGGAGGAAATGACCATGTCTGCGCAGATCCTCGCTGTCGCTGCAAACCCGACGCCCGTGAGCTCTCACATGGTCCTGACTTAGTATAATGGTCATACCTGTAACCCTGTAACTGAGGTAGCAGAGGCCTAGGTGGCCGTCCAAAGTACTGGGTCCTATAACTACCCTGAGATTGCTCCTGAGACCTGGGAAATCTCATCCTCTTACGTTGCCCTTGCTCAGCCCTCTCTGTACCCTGCTGCCGACGCCTACCCCTTTCTATATTCTGGGCGAATGCCTGAATCCGGGAGATATCCATACTATCCTGCAATGCAGCGGTGGCACATGCCTCGGTTAACTCTGGGGCTAACCCTGCTATAAACCTGTGAATCCTGTCCCGCATAGTAGCAACTATGGATGGTGCATATCTGGCCAATGAGTCAAAACGGAGACTATACTCTCGAACACTCATATTACCCTGCTTGAGGGCTAGAAACTGATCGACTCGAGCCTGTCGGATCTCCCGTGGTAAGTACTGGTCAAGGAAGGCATCTGAAAAATTCTTCCAAATAGCTGGAGGTGCATCACATCCCCTGGACTTCTCCTATCCCTCATACCAAAGGATGGCTATATCTCGGAGTCGAAAAGTTGCTAGCTCAACTGCCTCTTTCTCCGTGGCATGCATAACACGAAAGATCCTGTGAAGCTGATCTATGAAATCCTGTGGGTCCTCCCTCTGATCTGTCCCCGTGAACTCTGGGGGACTCAAAGCAATAAACTCTCGGACCCTTGAACTCCCAGACCCCTCAGAAGTTCCTGCACTAGCTGATGCCCTAGCCTGTTGCTGGGTAGCTACCAACTGTGTCAACAAATGCACCGCACTCCTTAAGTCCCAATCTGATGGAAGTGGAGGGGGAGCTGGATGTGCGGTTTCCCTAGGAACCTCCGTAGTTGGTGGAGGAGCCGATAATGGCTGAGTAGGGGTCTCACCTTGAGCCTCAGACTGGGCCCCATCTACTGGGGGTACCCTGCTGGTCCCCTCACCTACTACTGTATCTCTCCTCTGGCTAGCCATAGTCTTCCTAGTCACTGTCATCTGTGCATGCAAACACCAACACATAAGTTTAATTCAAATTTCCTATAACTCAGTTCTATAGCACGATTTAGATTTCAAAGAAGGGTAACCAACTCCTAAATGCCCTGTAGTGCCCTGCTTATATAATGTGGTGCACAACACATCTATAAACAAGACTCTACTAGACACGGCTTGTAGACTCCCTAGGATAGAACTGCTCTGATACCAAGTTTGTCACGCCCCGAACCTAGGAGCGAGACAAGCACCCGGTGCCTCACCTAACCTGGCGTACCAAATTGCGACTAAGGGACTCTGAACACATAATGTCATACTTTGGCCATGGGGCCACCTTGCAAGACAATTTGCGAAGCAAAATATAAAACTGAATGGAAACTAGCGCTAACTAAACATCAATATAAATCTAGGCTGAAAAGGCCGTCATAGCTACTACAGCTGACAAACCACCAAATTATACATACCAGGCCTACAAACCCAACATACTGCACTAACCAACAGGATATGTCTACAAGCCTCTATTGATAGATGTACTATGATCGGAACAGGGCCCCGACCTACCCATAACATATATACAGATATACATAAGATGCACACAACACTCTAGACCTGGCAGCTCCGAAAGGCGTGGAGCTTACCGATCAGGCTAAACTCGGGAAACACCTACTGAGGAGGTCTACTCGTCTGTCTATCTGAACCTGCATGCATGAAATGCAGCGTCCCCGGAAAAGGGACGTCAGTACGAAATAATGTACCGAGTATGTAAAGCAATAACATAACTGAAAATTGAAACTGAACTGATAATATAATAACTGGAAGTAACTGGGAGTCAAAGATGATCTGGAGATATACTTACCTGCTGATAGTGACTAAACTCCTTCAATATAGTAAGTAAAATAAATGTTCGACCCTATAAGGCTCGGTACGTGTAAATGCTCGGCCGTAGTAGGCTCGCTCATAGGCGCTCGGCCATACTGGGCTCTGTATCTCGGCCATCCTGGGCTCGCTCATAGGCACTCGGCCACAGTAGGCTCGGTATATATAACTTACCATTTGATCAGAGGTTGCCCAATAGGGGCCTGCCCACCGATTATAGCTCTGTGGTGGTGAAAATAGTGTAATACTCTGTATATATATATAGACCCTATGCTCTCTTGACTGAATAAAGACAAAACTAAACTGAATATGAAGTCCTGATAAGGAATAATATTGTAACTTATGAGACTAGAATAATGTGAATAAATTCATGAATACGAACTTCTCTTTATGTCTCATTATTAACACATGTAGCTACGAGATCATGCCAAAATGAAGGAAGGGCTTAGCCTTAACATACCTTATCACAATCTTTCCAATCACCAAGTTGAACTCACCTCTTTGCACCTTAATCTACAAGAATGATAATAATACTATCGTTAAGTTACGAAAGGTACAACTATCGCACAACGAACGACAAACTTATTTTGTATTAAAACGGGCAGCATCTCCCCTATAATCCTTACTTCCTCCAAATTCAAGATAACACCAACAATACAAGAACAGAACAATAACAACATATATACATCATTTTCCAGCCCTATATACACCATCAAATACTACAAAACAGCCCAACACACCCCAATCTCTTCGTACACAAAACGACCACCGTAGTAGTGTCAAACGACCCGAAAATGTTATGACGAACGACCAGCCAACCACCCTACATTTATATGGTGTTTATAAACCCCCTTCCTCCTCCAAAACTCCACAAAATAGTAGTAAAACACGCAGCCCAACAGCAACACAAAACAGTCCACAAAACAGTCCGCTACAAGTGAATAACTCGAACTCACGGCTTCCGATCACCGTCCCGTGAGTTCTTACAAGTATAGAACGACTTACCATGAATTTACAGAAGAAAAATTGGATGAAAGAGAGCAGTAAACTCACCTTATTTGTTGGATAACTCAGCTCTTATCTTGGTTCTTCAAACTCTAGGTTTTACCTCCAATTAGAACTTGAAAGGGAGAGAAAATCAATAAGGGTTTGTGGAAAATTTTTGGGAGAATTCTTTGCAGAGCTTATGTCTGGTTATTATGCTCTATTTTAAGTCTAATATATGAAGAAAATAGGCCCTTAAAATGCCTCTTTGGACGACCCGAAATGGCCCATTTTTGGGCTTTCATTTAAGAAAGTAGGTGACACACCTACTTGTCACCTAGCAGCTTGCGCAGTATCGTACAAATGCCCATATCTTTCTACTCCAATGTCGTATTGACAAACAGTTTAATGCGTTGGAAAATAGACTCATAGATCTTTAATTTTATGGGTGGAACACCCCATAACTCTAAGTATATTGGGAGAAAATCGCAGTTACATTTGACCCAAAGGTTCAGTAAAACTTATGAATGTAACTTGTGATGACTTTCATCGACTTTTGTTCCACAACTCTCTTGACTTCAAAACATAACACACGGATGTCATACAACTAATATAAATCATAACATAATCTCCTTATCATGTTAAGCACCCTAGTCTCACCCCAAAGGTATATGTTATAACATTCCCAACTTGTCGACTTTCGACGAAACATTATTTTATTTAATTGCTTTAGCTTCTGAACTGTCCAACCCTCTTTGTACTTGTTGTTCATGATCTTCAATAGTTGTAACCTCAGAGGTAACATGATTAACTTACTTTATATACTTTTAAATATTATCTCATTTTTGGTCCTACATTAATTTGCTTACGATGCATTTTTACGTACGAAAATATAGGGTGTAACAACCACGGCCTTCGATACGCTCGTAGGGAAAAAACCAGCCCCTCCAAGTACCCCTATCCGCGTCGTAGTCATCCTTATATTTTTCTCTGTTCTTCTCCCGTCCTTTGGTCGATGATGTAGAACCGATTTGGTCATATTTTATCCTTATCTTTGACTCGTACCGGTTGTGAACATCTGCCTAGGTTGTTGCTTGAAACTCAAGCAGGCTCTCCTTTAGCTTACGGGAAGTGTCTGAACTTCTTGGATTCAATCTTTTGGTGAATGCTTCAGCTGTCCATTCATCCGGGATGACCGGGAGCAACATTCTTTCTTTCTGGAATCGGGTAACAAACTCTCGTAATAATTCAGATTCTCCTTGTGCGATTCTGAATATGTCGGCCTTCCGGGCTTGCACCTTTCTGGCCCCGGCATGAGCTTTAATGAAAGAATCCGCGAGCATCTCAAATGAATCTATGAAATGCTCGGGCAGTAATGAATACCACGTTAGGGCTCCCTTCGTGAGAGTTTCGCCAAATTTCTTTAACAATCACAAATTCAATTTTTTGAGGAGCTAGATCATTTCCTTTCACCGCTGTTGTGTAGGTGGTAATATGTTCCTGTGGGTCTAAAGTTCCATCATACTTTGGAATTTCAGGCATTTTGAAATGCTTCGGCATTAATTCTGGTGTCGCACTTGGCTTGTACGGTAACTGAACATACTTCTTCGAGTTTGGGCCTTTCAATACTGGTGGTGCGCCAGGGTTTGATCTATGCAGGAATTTACTTCCCTCATGAATCGTAAAAGCTCATCTTTGAATGAATCGTTCTCATTATTAAGACCTGATCTGCTTCCACCAGCCCCGTCGGAGCCAACTTCACCCCTGTGAGTGTTGTTGTTGACTCTCTGCGTTGTTTGGTCTGTGGGAACAACGAGAGAAATTGGATCTCCTCTGTTTACATTATTCAAGGCCCCCGATAATGCATGCTTCAATTCTGTCATAACTTGATCCTGCCGCGTGAGATGGCCTAGAATGATTGCCTGTTGCTCTTGCAGGATCCTCACAGCACTACATGATCCTCATCAGCATCATCGGGAGTAGTCTCCCGAACCCGTCGAGGGTACTGTCTGTCATGCACCGGCATGGCGTCATTCCTCTCATTGCGAGTGTCACTGATTGAGTCCTCGAAATAAGGCTGATCCCTTCGAATTTCAAGGTTATGTCCATCGTTAACAGTGTTATCTTCCATTTTATTGTGATTTTTTTCTAAGACAAAATAATCAAAACACGTTAGTAAAAAAGGCAAGGATCAATTTAATTGAACGTCTGTCTAGGCCCCACGGTGGGCGCCAAACTGTTTACCCGTAAAACAGTACAGTTGAATTTATATGCGGTTTCTAGACAAGTGAACTAATTTGATCCTGAAATAATACAATAATCGAAGAAATATACAATACTTAGCCTTAAAATGTAGGTGAAATAGCAAAGATGGTGATTCTGTGAACACAATTTTCGGACACAGCGATGATGAGATTAAAAAGCAATAAGTAAAATTGTATAAAGCTTTGTATAGAATAGAGTGTAAGTTTAGCCAAAATATTCGTGTGTTTTACAATGGTAACTCAGCTCACTATTTATAGCTATGTCTAGGGAAAAAGGTCCTAGGATCGTGCCTTCCTTTAATGTCAATTATGAGGGTCATTGATGAAGATGTAACGGTGAACATAAATGCCAAATTCTCTGTAACAGACTGTCGCTCTTAATGCTGCAGAATATTCCTTAGTAAATACTACCAGGTGCAGAGCATTTAATACATATTTATGAACGTTATCCTTTACGGTGACAAGTAGAGTGGTTGCGTTCGGTCCTCAGTGTCACGCCCCAAAACCGAGGAGCGCGACCGGCGCTCAAACCGAGTGAACCCGGCCGAGCAAGCCTGTTAGATTACTCCGTTAATCAAATACTGAAGTGATTTCATTAACCGCTTCCATTTCATTCCCATTAACAACATCATTCAATATTTCCAAAATAGTACGAGTTTATAGATTTAATAAAAAACATGTTGCCAAATACTAACAGTTCTAATCCAATTCCCAATATCAAATACCACCCACATCCTGTCTACGGAGCCTCTAAGTACAACTGAAGAGTAATATGGAAATGCCGGCAATAAGGCCCCGGCTATACCTCAACTATAAAGTACATGAGAAACAAATGATACATGACCCCGAAATGAAGTGGGGCTCACCAAATCGGCTGAAAGGAGTGTACTGCTATCACTGATCAATGCCACCTGCTGTAGAACCACCTACATCTATTAAAGATGCAGCGCCCCCAGCAAAAGGGACGTTAGTACTGTCGAATAACACTAGTATGTATAGCTAGAAATCCTCTTTCAAAATAGAATGCCCATATGATCTATACGAGGAATACATAATATAATGTAATTGAAACAAGCTGCACAAACAAGGACAACAAAAGGGGCACCTATTGTCTGCATTAATAATGTATCTCATTAGACAGTCCTTAGTATTCACATATCATACTATACACTTATGCGTTTCATATACCGTCCATAGTGTTTATTCATACCGTACATCTATACCTCTTATACACAATGCACTTATGCGTTTTATAGACCGTCCACAGGATTTCATATCACAATGGATTTCATAACACAATGTACCTATGCGTTCATAGACCGTCCACAGGATTTTATATCGCAGTGTACCTATGCGTTCATAGACTGTCCACAGGATTTCATAACACAATGTACCTATGCATTTCATAGACCGTCCATAGGGTTTCATAATACAATATACCTATGCGTTTCATAGACCGTCCATAGAGTTTCATAACACAATATACCTATGCGTTTCATAGACCGTCCATAGGGTTCCATAACATATTGGAAACAAAAGTACAAATATGTACATCTCATAACCTTTCACACCACATATCACCTAATCCGTACTTTCAACCACTTACAATATTATTATTTCATTGGTTCTCTTGACCATACATATGATTCTTTATTCATGGCGTAATGGACGTATTTCTTATTCCACACTTTTATTTCTTCCCTTTCATAGATCATCATCATAATTATCAACAAGTAGAATATTCCGGAAATCACAACTTTAAATTTATTAGTAATGAAGGCTTTAAGCACAATCGATTTCTTTTCAATAAATATAGTAAAATGATTGGCAATCGAAGTACATGTTAAAATCATACACAATTTTTACTCACGAATATGTAAGAACGCAAAACACATTAAAAATTACTTACAAAGCATAGCATTAGCTAAAACAGCCACATATGGGCATCACTTGAGTTCATAAACTTTTAGCCGATTATATTGTCGAAGTCAATTTTGGAATAGTTGAGTCAAAGCTCATTTCATAATCTTTCTCACATTATTTCATTTCATTGGTCACAAGTATAACTTTCACTATTGGCATGTTGGCCACACTTTATATTCCCAATTTACTGATTTCACTTCCAACCATCTTTATAAGTTATTAACAATAAGACATTCCAAATCAAGACTTTAGGTACACATATGAGCAATTAAGAATATTGAGATTTTCTCGCACAATTTGGCATACTAGCTTTCATTTGAAATACGATTCAAGCCACCACATTTTAATACGCAACCCATACTTTGAAACTCACGGAAACATTATGGAATTCAATTCCAAGAGAAAAAGTTTAGCCAACATACCTCAATTGAGCTTTCCTTAAATTACTACAACGTTCCAGAAATTCTAGCAATCCCAATCTATTTTGAGACATAACAAAATTTAACAACAATTAGGAAGATATTCATGGTCTCAGCTCTATTGAGCATTTTATCAAATACTAGGTGTGCAAATTTAACCATTCTTCTACAAGATTTCCTTCACTACACAACCCAATTCTTACTTATTTAAGCTCAACAATCTTCCCACAAATATTTTTGGTACATGCATGTATAGATAATACTCTCATACCCAAGAATTATACTCCTAATCAACCATCTTCTACCCAAATTCGAAATTAAAAACTAGGGTATGGAACCTTACCTCTTAGATGAAGAACTTTTGGATTTTTCCTTGTTAATCTTCCAAGATTTGAGCAAGACTTGATGAATAATTAGCCTAGGGTTTTCTCTCTCTCTCTAAAACACTCTCCCTTCTCTCTAAAATATCAGAATATTTGCTCAAAAATGACCCTTTGCGTGTATTTAACGGAGTAGGGTCGGGTTTTAAAAAACCCAAAAATGAAGCTCCGGAATAGGTTCTGTGGTCGCATATGCGACCGCATATCGGTCGCATAATTGGTGTCCAAAATGACCAAAAATCTGCCTGAGTGTGCGGTCACTATGCGGTCCGCATAACTATTCTGCGGTCGCATAGTACACCGCATAACAGTTATGCGGTCGCATAGTCGACCGCATAATTGCTTCCAACTGACCCATTTAACTGCCTCACTCTGCGGCCATTATGCGGTCCGCAGAGTGATAATGCAGTCGCATAATGGACCGCAGAAATATATTTTTTCGCCAAAAATTTTCCTTTACTTTTCCGTG
Source organism: Nicotiana tomentosiformis (assembly GCF_000390325.3). Taxonomy (NCBI): domain Eukaryota; kingdom Viridiplantae; phylum Streptophyta; class Magnoliopsida; order Solanales; family Solanaceae; genus Nicotiana; species Nicotiana tomentosiformis. The sequence continues at coordinate 151,827,053 of NC_090813.1, forward strand.
CATTGTTTAACCCAAAACACGTAATCCTAGTCTGGCACCATGAAACATTATTTTCTTAGCAAATTTTACCGGGCTTTACACTTAAGTTCATCAAAATTTTTCTAGGGTGTTACACTCAGCCATCCCATCTTGGATTCCACATGTCCTCCTTTTAGTCAGCTACGTGTCATATCCTATTTTACCCTATACGGACACACACACACACACACACACACACACATATATATATATATATATATATATATATATATATATATATATATATATTACAAAAGTCAAGAAAAATTACATACCTTATTCTACACTAGCTACAAGAATCAAACTTTTAGGGATCAATTTTCCCGCCTAACCGTTTTTAAGGATTAGAATTAGACTAATTTTATGAACCATTTTCCTTTCGCTAATAGCCATTTTTTTGTGCTAATTATTTTCACTTTGTAATTAGATCTTGTATTGGTAAAAAAAATAAGCATGGCATATGGATTAATGATATGGTGACAAGTGGCATTTATATCAAGTTAATAAAGAAGAATGATAAGGCACGTTTAAAATACCCACGGGATTTACAAAAGAAGGAACCGTATCTGACAACCAGGAAAGAAGAAATATGCACGAGATGCATGAAGGCCATAAAAAGGGAAAGATTCATGAACAATTATGAATATGGAAAGAGAATCAACATTACCCGTGATTACGCGCGATCACCTATTACTGCCATAACTATTACGAGTAATTTTAGTAATAAGCAATTAATGCAGTTAATGGTAGTAACGGGCATGAATTAAGTGAGGGGAAACCGTTACATCTTTATATCTTTATATAAAGGTCCTTACCTTATTTTGTACGATCATCAGAATATTCAAGAATATATGCAATCAATCTTTTACTTTATATCTCTATTTGATTGGAGATCTTGTCCACAATTCTTAGGAGGAAACAACATTCATCAATAAGATTTCTTTCCCTTGTTTATTGAATACTGAATTTCAATTGCTTTTTTACTCTCTTATTTTGTTCTCTTATTTTTGAAAAAGTGAAATAAACTTGGTTATTAGAAACTCACTTTTCTTTAATATTGACTTTGACCACAAAAACTATTTTTTGGTTAAACAAATTGGTTCCGTCACCGGAAATCTGATAAACTGTTCACTTTTCATATTTTTATCTTTAGCAATAAAGCATGTCAACTACTAACGAAATTGTTCAGGTGGATGAGGGAGTCCAAGAAAGACAACAAGGTGGAACTCCGCCACACTGTATGCCAACAACAACTCCACCACACGCACGTGACAATTTACCTGAAAGGTCTACTATTCATAATGATGGGCAACGATTTGTCGAGCAGACCAACGTGTAGGATAACTTGAGGAAATTGATTGCTCAACAAGTTGGTGAAGCTTTGCGTGCATTTGCAAGCGGATTACCTAACGTTGCGCAGACTCCTCCACTAGTAAATATAACTCTGGAAAACCCTCATTCAGGGCTTGATAATTTAGAAGTGGAGGAATACCAAATGATTCTGGAGATGGAGGGACAGGTACACCAAATAATTCTAATTTACAAAGTTTGGTATTAACCTTGCAGAAACAGCTTAAGGAACAAAATAAATGGATAGAACATATACCTGGAGTGCCGTTGGTGATCAAAGGAGTGGATATTAACAAATATTTTTAACAATCCTGGAAGCCAAGTGCGACACCTTTGCCAATTCCTAAAACATTCAAGATGCATGATATCCCTAAATATGATAGGACTACTGACCCACGGGACCATGTTACCGCATTTATCACAGGGGTTAGGAGAAATGATATAACCAAGCAGGAAATTGAATCAGTCTTAGTGAAAATATTTAGCGAAACCCTCACGAAAGGCGCACTAATATGTTATTCACTTTTACCTGAAAATTCTATTAACTATTTTGTTGAGCTTGAAGATTTATTTATAAAAGCACAATCAGGACCTCAAAAGTAGAAAAGAGAATGGACGATATTTTCAAAGTAAAACAGGAAAGCATGAAATTGCTCAGGGAATTTGTAGATAGATTTCAGCAGGAGAGGATGATGCTACCACGTGTACCTGATAACTGGGCAGCTATGACATTTACAAGTAATCTGAATGAGAAAAGTTCAGAAGCCACAAGAAGAGTGAAAGAAAGTCTTCGGGTGTTTCCCCTAACTACCTGGAATGACGTGTACAACAGGTACAGTACGAAGTTACGAATAGAAGAAGATACGATTTTCTAGCCAAAGGTAGAGGAAAGTTCCGGATCTAGACGTTCAGAGACAGAAAGAAGGTCTGGTAAGAATATGTACGAGGCTTATATGGGACCCGCGGGCCGAGATTCTCGATCAAAATAAGAACATGTACGGTTTGATCAAGATCGAGATAAAAGGAGACAAGTACTTCTTCTCGATTAAAAAACGGAACGGGACACAGCCAAAAAATAGTGATCCAAGCTCTCGATCAAGGATAGGAGATTACAATTTCAATGTCAGTATGTTAGAGTTGGTAGCTGTTCTAAGAGAAATGGGTGACAAAGTACGATGGCCGAAAGAGATGAGGTCAAATCCCAACAAAAGGAACCAGGAATTTTAGTGTGAATTTCACAAATCATGGCCATATGATAGCGGATTGCAGACTCCTACAAGGAGAAGTTGAATATCCAGTAAAGCAAGGCTATCTCACTAATCTGTTCAGTGAAAAGGAAAGCAATCCTACATGAAAAACAGGTAGGAACCGCCAAAACTCCCGTCACCAAAAAAGATGGTAAATGTTATAATCGGGGGTGAAGAAGTCAATGGGGTAACATACACGGTTGCAAAAAAGACATCCAAAGTCACTGTTACCCATGGGAAACAGGTTCGTCAGGTTTTGAAAGGGGACATCATAGTGTTCGACGATGAAGGCGTGAACGACTTGATCATCCCTCATAATGATGCACTGGTAATATCTTTATTTGTTCATGATACTAATGTTAAACGGGTTTTTATTGACCCAGGTAGTTCAGTGAATTTTATACTACTGAGAGTAGTGAAAAATATGCAAGCGAATGATCATATCATACCTAAGGCACAATCATTTTCTGGGTTCGATAATTTAAGTGTCATCACGAAAGGTGAAATCATATTAACAATATTCATAGAAGGTGTCGTCAAAGACACTAAATTCCAAGTGGTAGATGCAGACATGGCCTATAACATAATTCTAGGAAGGCCATGGATTCATGATATGGATGTGGTCCTATCAACGTTGCATCAGGTAATTAAATTCCCATCACAATGGGGAATTCGTCAAATCAGAGGAGATCAACAGGCAACGTGGGATATCAACTCAGTTGCAATTGGGAGTGGAACACTCGAGGATGAAGATACAAAATAGCAATTACAGAATTCAGTTGAGGATAATTTATTGCCCACCTCAACTGAAAGTCCAAAAAATAAAGCTGATATAGATTCAAGGTATGATATGATCCAAGAGCCAGAGGAAAACGAGAATATCAAAACAATCACGGAGGAGCTCGAAGCTATTATATTATTCGTCCACTGGCCTGACAAAAAAGTTTACATCAGAACAAAATTGAGCTTGGAAATGAAAGATAAGTCAATTGAATTTTTACATGCTAATGCTAATTACTTTGCTTGGTCGCATTCAAACATGACAAGTATACCACCGAAAGTAATGACTCATAAGCTGAATGAGGGCCTATTGCACCCACCTATCAAACAAAAGAAAAGGAAGCAAGGAGAATTTAAAAATCAAGTAATCCAAGACGAGGTATAAAACCTTCTAAAAATTGGCTCAATACGAGAGGTAAAGTACCCTGAGTGGTTAGCTAATATTGTTGTAGTCCCAAAAAAGAATGAGAAGTGGCGAGTATGTGTAGATTATATCGATTTAAATAAAGCTCGCCCTAAATATTCATTTTCTTTGCCGCATATAGATCAACTAATTGATTCTACCGCAGGTCATGAACTTTTAAATTTTTTAGACGCCTATTCTGGTTATAATCAAATAAAGATGGATCCTCTAGATGAGGAAAAAACTTCGTTTATTATAGACAGGGGGACTTACTGTTATAAAGTTATGCCGTTCGGCTTATAAAATACTAGAGCAACGTACCAAAGAATGGTGACCAAAATATTTCAAGAGCACTTGGAAAATACCATGAAGGTCTACATTGACGACATGTTGGTTAAATCAGCACGAGCATGTGACCATTTTCAGCACTTGAGTGAAACCTTCAAAATTCTTCGCAAGTATAACATGAAGTTAAACCTGGAGAAGTGCACCTTTTGCGCCGCTTCATGTAAATATTTAGGGTTTCTTGTTTCTAGAAGGGGCATCGAAGTGAATCCCGCTCAAATCAAAGCGATCGAGAAAATGGCCGATGTACTTACGAACAAAAAAGAGGTACAAAGGTTAACAGGTAGAGTAGCAGCTTTAGGGAGATTTATATCTAAATCTTCAGAAAAATGCTTTAAATTCTTTTCAATATTGAAAGAGCAAAATCAATTTGAATGGACTGACAAATGTCAACAAACTTTAAAGGATTTGAAGTCATACTTGTCAAAACCGCCCATGTTAGCAAAACCAAGGGATGAAGAAAGATTACTTGTTTACCTAGCTGTATCAGAAGTGGCAGTAAGCGTGGTGCTAGTGCATGAAGACAAGGGTAAGAAATCTCTAATTTATTATGTTAGCAAATCCTTATTAGATGTCGAGATACAGTATCCTCATTTAGAGAAACTTGCATTAGCATTGATAATGGCATCAAGAAAGTTACGACCCTATTTTCAATATCATCCTATTTCTGTTATAACTGCTTTCCTGCTTAGGAATGTATTACACAAGCAAGAGTTATCAGGGAGGTTAGCTAAATGAGCCATAGATCTTAGTAAATATGACATTATCTATCAGCCTAGAACTGCCATAAAATCTCAGATTTTGTAGCAGATTTCAGATCGAATCTAGTTCTTGAAGCCGAAAAAGAGGTACGAGTACTCATCGGGTCTAATCTGGGAACTTGAACCTTATATACCGATGGGTCCTCAAATGTCAAAGGAGCAGGTTTGGGAATTATTTTAATTTCACCTTCGGGAGAGATTATAAGACAAGCAATAAAGTGTTATCCAATTACTAATAATGAGGCAGAGAATGAAGCTGTGGTTGCAGGTTTGGAACTCGCGAGAGAGCTTGAGATTGAATAAATAGAAATCAAAAGTGACTCGCAGCTGGTAGTAAATCAAATGCAAGGGAATTACGTGGCAAGAGAGACGTGAATGCAGCAATATCTGAAAAAGGTATGAGAGTTAATAAGGCAGTTCCGGACTTGAAAAGCTGTCCAAATAACCAGGAAAGAAAATGCAGAAGCCAATGCGTTAGCAGATTTGGGATCCATGACTGATGTGTCAAGCGCATAAAATGCAATTGTGGTGCATTTGTTTCATTTAGCCCTTGATCAAATCAAAAATGAGGTAAATTTTAATAATTTAACTTGGGATTGGAGAAATAAATTTGTAACAAGGTGCGATAATTTCAACGTTATGCAAATAATATGCATCGACCGGCGGAGTTGCTCCATTCAATCATATCACTATGGCCATTTATGAAGTGGGGGATGAATATCGTATGTCCTTTACCTCAAGCACCTGGAAAAGTACAGTTTCTATTAATTTTAACCGATTATTTTTTAAAATAGGTAGAGGCAGGTGCCTTCAAACAGGTACGAGAAAAGAAAGTTATCGACTTCATTTGGGGAAGTATAATATGTCGGTTTGGAGTCCCAAAAGAAATCATTTGCGATAATGGGTAGAAGTTTGTGGGTGCGAAGGTTACTGATTTTTTCAAAAGTTAAAAAATTAAATGAATTACTTTAGCACCTTATTATCCCGTAGCTAATGGACAAGTCGAGTCGACAAATAAAATTATTATCAATAATATAAAGAAGCGATTAGAAGAATCAAAAGGCAGGTGGTCTGAAGTACTACCTGGGATACTACAGGATTACCGAACAACGACGAAAATAAGTATGGGAGAAACACCATTTTTGCTTGTTTATGGAACAAAGACCTTAATTCCAGTAGAAATAAGAGAACCAAGTACGGGGTACACGTATGCAAATGAAGCATAAAATGAGGAAGAGCTTCGTACGAATTAAGATTTGACAGAAGAAAGAAGGGAGGCAACTTTAGTTCGGATGGAAGCACAAAAGTAGAGGATTGAACGATATTTCAACAGGAAGGCAAACCTGAGATATTTCAAGATTGGGGACTTTGTCCTAAAAAAAAGGTGTTTCAATCAACACACATGACAAATGTAGAGAAATTGAGTCTAAATTGAGAAGGCCCATATTGAGTTAAAGGTATTGCGGAAAAAAAAGAGCATATGAATTAGAGACTATGGACGACAAGGTGTTACCATCCCATTGGACTGCAGTTCACTTGAAGAAATATTACTTTTGAGAATGCGAGTGCCCACAATCAGGTATCCTAAAAGTTTATTTTTTTACTTTGTTCAATTAAGTTTTACTAACCATTTTAGATGATAGGCAGAAAGCTAGCCCGTACCAGATGATGATATTAGACTCGAAAGACACGCGAAATACTTAATTATGCTCGGTCTAGGTTACAATAATTCTGATGGAAAGGGTTAAGCAGTCATCATCTAAAACGTTACCTTCGAGTCCCGTGTGTGTTTCCTTTTTCAGGGAAAGGACCAAAGAAAGGAGTTGATCCAGTGTTCAGATTTTCATGCTTCAACTCTTAAACACTGGGGGGACTATGCATATGAATAAGTACGCAAAGGAATAAGACGTACACCACTAAAATATAATTAGCCAAAGAAAAAACCTTGAAGAAAATGTCAAAATTTTCAAGCTCGCAGAAGGAATGGGAAGTAAAGAGTTGAAGAACCCGCAGAAAACTCCCACAAGCTTTTACGTTAAGGCCATAATTTTAGTCACAAGATAAACGTACTCGTACTTGTAGACCTGCTAAAAAGAAAGCAGTTATGAAAATATTGTACATAAATATTTATTTGAAAGTTAAAAAACACTTCTTCAAATTAATTCATATTTATATCTTTACACCAATATGAATATGAGACGTCATCTCTATTAGTGTTGTTAATATAAAAGGGCCTTTATAAAAAAGCCTGTGCATATTAAGACGCAATTTATTAAAAGCATTTCAGATGCAAGTAAAGGCTCAAAAACTTAAGAGCATAAAGCACAATAAGAAATATGCAACGAAACGATATTAGTATTAATATCCAAAAAACAGGGAAGGAAAAGTTTTCCAAAATCAAATTCAAGCAAAAAAAAAACAAAATATTTCATAAGCACCAACAAAAGAAAATTTCTAAAGTAAAGGATGAACAACTAAGGAACATCATCAGTAGGGGTGGAAGGATCAACTTGAGAAGACGAAAGCTGGTCATCAGCTTGGTCAGCCATGAGACCGTCTTTATCACCTTTGAAACTTTCATCCTCGGGTTTAGAAAAAACTTTGGCGTTGCTGAGTATCTTCAATTACCTCTTTGGCGTTGGCAATCTCATTCTCGAGGTCAAAACTCTCCCGATTAGCCTCGATAAAAGTTTCTAGACGGGTGTTTAAAAAATTCCAACTAACATCAAGTGTTAGTTTGTCTTCAAGAGCTTCATAATCTTTCTCCAGTTGCTCTATCTCTGCCCTCAGGTCTTCTTTTTCAGCTTTTGAAGCTTCATAGGATGCCTTCAAAGGTTCAAGACTATCCTCGAGGAACTTAACTTTATCAACAGAAGCACGGAGATCTTCTTGAGCTTGAGTGAGCTTCTGAACTAGATCGCCAGTGTACACCTCCTTCTGATTTAGAAGTTCTTCTAAGCTCCTAATCTCCTCAATGGCCTTGGAGTGCTGCTCAACAAAGGAGGATTCCAGTCTATCCTTATCTTTTTCAACTTAATTGGAAGAAGCCTTCGAAACTACCAATTCGGCAGTTGTAATTTTGAGCTACTACTCCAAAGCCCCTTTTTCTTCAGCAAGGGCATCTTTCTCAAGTTGAAGGCTTTCGAATTGCTCCTTCCAATTATTAGCCTCTGTACGCAACTCTTCCACTTGATGCTCAGTCCAAGATATTCTTCTCATCAACTCCATGCCTGTTAAATTAATCTGCAAAAAAGCAAGGTAGAAAGGTTATAAACTTAGAAGGAAAAGAGGAAACATAAGAGAAGAGGAAGATACCTTAAGGGCGAAATGAATAACATCATTCATTAAGGTCAAAGAGCTGTGAGACTCGAGCTTTTTCCTCTCCAAGGGGCATATAAATGATTTTAACCACACAACAACTTGGCTAGACTTCTTTAACAAATTTCCTTTATCGGGGACTTCAATTAACACCTGCTTCATGCCTCTTCACGGGGAGTAGGAATAGGTGCGGTGGTAAAAATAGCCGCGTGTATGGTAGCAAAAAAAATGAGGGTTAACAGCAGGAATGACGGGGGTCATTGGAAGGGTAGCAAGGGGTGGCTCTTAAAAAATAGGGTCAAAATCTTCTTCACCCTAAAATCCTTGAGTGAAGAGTGTATTAATATGACTTGAGGAGGGATTACCAGAATGGTCAATATTGTCATCTTCTGAGATGTCCAAATGGACACTCTCGGGTTGATCAATAAGTTTGAAATGCATGGGACCTGAAGGTGGATCTTGAGGAACGGTGGCTTCATCATCTAAAACCATACATCTCCTAACTCGTGGCTTCCTCACTAGAGAGCCATCTCTATTATATTCTTTTTCTTGTTCATCGAAGGCGTGGGTTTCACTGTTCTTCCTCTTTGAAGAGGACACACTCAAAATTTGTTCCTGGGTTGTGCTAACAGAAAGCCTAGCAGCGGGAGCAGAGGCGGGACGAATGCCACAGACATCAAAACTTAAGAGTAACGAAAAATGGTCATAATAAGAAAAGTTATAAAAAGGGGGGAATACGGTAAGGTAAAATACTATGGGTTTTTACTTTCCCCCTAAAAATTTTAGAAAGAAATTTCCACGATCTCTATTCCATAGGGGCAGCAGCCAACATCTTTTCTTCCCAATCACGAAAGTGGGAAAATTCACCAAAAACTTGCATGATTGCTGAGATGTACAGAAGAAATGAATGAGGAAATCGAAATTATAAAAGAAAAGAAAATGATAGAAAGATATACTCGTGTGCAAAGTTCCTCTTCTTAGGGAAAAATATATTTTCATCTCCCACCAAATCACGAGTGGGAACAGTCACGAACTAGGCGTACCAGCCACAGTCACGATTATCTTCAGGGCTGACTAAAACTCTCTTGCTTCTCGCCACAAGAGAAAAGACACCTTCGCGAAATAGATTTGAAGAATACAGATGGAGTAAGTGCTGAAAAGTAAAGGGGGGCTGAAACCAAGTTTGATAAATAACGAAGGCAAGCTACTACCGTCGACACTATCGGGCCTATCTGACCAAGACACACATTGAAGTACCGACAAAACTCAATGATCATTGGTCAATAGGTGAGTTGAATACTAAGGTGAAAGAATAAATATAAACAAACGAATAACCTTCATGATAAAAGGTTATTCGTTCATCAGCACTAGGAACTACCACAGAAAAATTAGATTTCTAATGGCATTCACGGCGAACTAGAGGAAGAAGGCCATCGGTGATTAAAGTAGGGTAATGATCGGCAAGATTAAGTATTGCAATGGAAGAAACTTGTTTTTTAATTCCTTACTGTCCGATTTAAAAGAGAAATCCCGAGGAATAATTTCAGAAACAACATGCTCCTGCAACGCTTCGTTTTGGTCCTTACTCCTAGAGGAGGATCTAGGGGCTGATGGAGTTTTGGCTTTAGAAGAAGAAAGCTTTGAAATTTTCTTCTAGGAAGGAGTAGAGCTACGACTTGACAAAGAACCTAAGTCTACCACCTCTCCTACTCCTAACTGAGGCAGAAGAAGGGGGAAGCTCATCCACAATGATTATGTTACGCGGGTCTGAAGATGGAGAGGGGTTCATTTTTAATGGTGAAAGCACGAAGAAAGGAGAAAAATTACAAAAGAAGTTTGGTTATGAATGCAAGAAAGAAGAAGAAAATTTTGGGTGATAGGTAATGAGGTATTTATACGGGAAAACAGTCATTATGAATCATCATCATGGAACCGTCACTTCGAACTAACGCATCTACAGAAAACCCTAAAAAGAAGCTATAAACTACAGAGCCAATCATAACAGGACACATAACCCGAGCATTAAATAGAAAGGACGTACGTCTCTTCGCTTTTGAAGAAAACATAATTATGTTGGGAAGAGGTGGCAAGACATTCCTGACATAAATAAACTTACCACTTTCCGAATATTTAGTTGAGAATATTCAGAAAGTGGGAGGACTATCTATATTGGTGGAAAAATATACATGACACGTGGATTAATGATATGGTGACAAGTGGCATTTATATCAAGTTAATAAATAAGAATGATGAGGCACAGTTAAAATACCCACAAAATTTACATAAGAAGGAATAATATCTAACAACTAGGAAAGAAGAAATAGGCACGAGATGCATGGAGGCGATAAAAAGGGGAAGGTTCATGAACAATTACGAATATGGAAAGAGAATCAACATAACCCCTGATTACGCGCGATCACCTATTACTGCCATAACCGTTACGAGTAATTTTAGTAACAAGCAATTAATGCAATTAATGGTAGTAACGGGCAGGAATTAAGTGAAGGAAAACCGTTTCATCTTTGTATCCTTATATGAAGGTCCTTACTTTATTTTGTACGATCATTAGAATATTCACGAATATATGCAATCAGTCTTTTACTTTATATCTCTATTTGATTGGAGAATATTGTCCACAATTTTTGGGAGAAAACAACGTTCATCAATAAGATTTCTCTTTCTCTCGTTTATTGAATAATAAATTTCAATTGCTTTTTTACTCTCTTATTTTGTTCTTTTATTTTTGAAAAAGTGAAATAATTTTGGTTATTAGAAACCCGATTTTCTTTGCTATTGACTTTGATGACAAAAACTATTTTTGGTTAAACATATCTGTCATCAATTGATTGTTGAATTTCCATATAATGGTATCGAACAAATATTCCGATAAACATAATAATTTTTTACATATATAGTACTTTGCCCTCCTGAAGGAACTCATAAGGTAGTTGATGTAAAGATACATTGTATATAGAAACAAATTATAATTAGTTTTTGAAAAGGTAAAGAGATGTCATAGATAAAATCGTTAATAACTGGGCTAGACTTGAGATATTTTATTTTGAATATGAATATTTACTTATATTTTCTTATCATTTCTCAAGGTATCTAAAATAAGGTAGTGCAGCCCATGTGTATTGATTGTTTTACCAGACTTACTACGACGTGTGGACATAGATTTAGTTAAAACTTCAAAAAATAAATTTTTAAAGTTATGTTAAAAAATAATTTTTAGAAGTTGAAATTGTATTTCGACAAGTGGCAGATTCAGGATTTTAAAGTCATAGATGCTAATCGATAAAAATTCCAAAAGAAGAGAAAAGGGGAGTTTAATTGTGGGTGCTCACTCAATATTTACGTACACATTTTTATAATTGCCTATGCAAATTTACTACATATGGTCAAAAGTAATGGATGGTTAAGCACCCACAAATGCCAACCTGGATCCGCCACTGGTTTCGACATGCATTTTAATTAAAAAGCTTAAAATTTTGTGAATGGAAAAAAAATACATTAAAAAACTCGCCAAGATCAAGTTTTTTGAACTTGAAATTTTTTCTACAATTTATTTTTAGAACTGATCAAATTTTATGAATAAACAATGTTTTCAATTTTGTTTTTTGAAAAAAAAGTAGAAAATATCTATATCCAAACGGAGCTTAGACTTTGACACATTGTCATGTCATCTATATAAGTTTTCCTCCAAACTTTGTTATCCAACTTTGTAGAGTTATGTATTGCACCTACATTTTCAACTTCATTTTACATCCTTTTTATTCTAAACCAGCTCTAACATACAACTTGGTGACTTTGTAGGAGTTAAATAAAATGGAGAAAAATAGTAGCACGTACGCTAAAGAATATTGGAGATGAATTGGCTAAAAGAATTTGTGAAGAGTCACGGTTCCCATCTTGAAAATTCTCTTTTTGTGTCAGTACGCAGCATCTGATTATAAAGAATATACGTGTATTTGTATTCTTCTTTCATTTTCTTTTATTTCCCTTAAAGATTTTCAACATTTATATATGTCAAAAGGATATACGAACAAGAGTTGCTCTAGTGGTGAGCACCCTTCACTTCCAACCAAGAGATTGTGAGTTTCAGTCACCCCAAGAGCAAGATGGGGAGTTCTTGGAGGAAGGGAGCCGAGGGTCTATCAGAAACAGTCTGGGATTATACTGGATTGTTGTTGTAAAAGAATATCTGATGAAAAGACGAATGCTTTTACTTTTAGTGTGTTGCAATATTAAACTATCTGATATTTGAAGTGTTCCATTTTCAGCTTGTAGTATTTTAAGTTGGCACGGTTGTAGTCATGTGGAGGAAAATTCTTTATATTATATTTAGAAACTGTGGTTTCCTGGGTGACACGCTTAACAAAATGAATTATTTCATTTTATGAATATAACATAATACAATACTATACAATTACAAAACGATATGTAACAACCACTCAAACAAGCGGTAAGTTTCTTGTGTTTTATTTAAATGGTAAGAATTCAACTCAAAGGTATTCCAATTACACAGTTCTATTTTGTTTCTTCTCTTTATAGTTTTCCATGCCAACGTGTTAATCCTTCCAATGTCTCCTTCATGTATTTTTCTTTTTTTGGTTGAATTTCCTTTTTATTGTTGATTGACCTTTATTCTTTATCAGGAAAAGCAATCAACTTTAGGTGTATGCTTTGAGCCAAGGTGTAACTGTAATCTCTTTTGTTTAATTTAATTGGGTAGTAGTATAAACTTTAAGTGTATCAATAATAAACATGTCTTTTTTTTTCTTTTTCTTGAAACCTTAAGCATTTAGGAGGGTCAAATCTAATGTTTAAAGATACAGTAGAGTAGGCAAAATATAGTGGCAAACACATATGTCTTGGAACGAAAAGATTGGTAATCCCATTGATGAAAAGTGTCTTTCATGTTATTCGTGGTATTTTGGAATATTGATTTAAGACCTTATTGTTCCTTTTGGAAAGTAGTGCTACCGATTCAAAGATTTAGTCCAAACCAAAAAGAACGAGTAGATTTTTTCATTTTGGGAATAATGCAGCAAAAATATGCTACCAACATGTCAAAGAGCAATATTAGTCAATATAAGTTAAAGATAACTCATTTTCAAGAGGATATATATTCTCTTTATAAGTCATAAGTCATGTGCTTGATCTTATTGAGATTCTCTATTTGTAACGATCCGCCCGTTCGTTTTGAGTATTGTAGCACCGATCCCTTAATTTATGCTTCCTCTATGTTATATTGTGGTTACGTGACTCGCCGGGGTATTTGGTTTTGGTTTAGGATGAGTTTGAGAGTGAAATGGGACACATAGTCCCTAAGTTGGAAGTTTAAGTCGTAGAAGTTGATCGTAGTTTGACTTATGTGAAGATGACTCCGAAATGGAGTTTTGACGGCTCCAATAGCTCTGTAGGGAGAGTTTGGACTTAGGAGCGAGTCTGAATATTGTTTTGGAGGTCCGTAGGTCGTTTCGGCGTAAATTGACGAAAGTTGGAAGATTTTGAAAAGTTTGACCAGGAGTGGACTTTTTGATATCGGGGCCGGATTCTGATTTTGGAAGTTGGAATAGGTCTGTAATATCAAATATGTCTTGTGTGCAAAATTTAGTGTCAATCGGAGTTGTTTTGGTATGAATCAGCGTTGGTTTTGGAATTTAGAAGTTCATAGTTCATATGCTTGAATTCGGGTTGCGATTCATTGAATTTTGTTTGATGTGGTTTTTGGCCTCGAGTAGGTCCGTTAGGTGTTTTGGAACTGGTTGGTATGTGTGATTCGGATCGATATCGGATAATATTTGGACTTGTGCAATTTCTAAAAATTTCCAGCTTCTTGTGTCATCGCACCTGCGGAGGAAATGACCGCAGGTGCGGACTCGCATGTGCGTGTGGGGGAGCGCAGAAGTGGAGAAAGTAGCCTAGGTCTTGGCTCGCAGGTGCGGAAACGGTTTCGCAGAAGTGGCTTCGCTATTGCGATGGAAAGGATGGCGGGTACGTCCATAAGCACATGTGCGACGCATGAGCCATAGGTGCGCATGCGCGGGTGCGTGCCTTTTTCCGCAGAAGCAGTTTCTTTGGGCTTAAGTGAAGTCCGCACCTGCAATGATTTTTCTGCAGGTGCGGAGCCGTAGATGTGGCAGTCTGGTCGAGGTGCGACATAACTAGGCAGAAAAAGTGATTTTTTGAGGGTTTTGCTTCATTTTCATTCTGAGATTTTGAGAGCTCGGTTTGAGGCGAAATAGAGGAATTGTTGGGGCAAGGATTCTTGACTCGTTTTTGATTAATTCTCATAAATCTACTGTTAATTACATCTTTTAATTAGTATTTTGGAGTTTAAAATTGGAGAAAAAGTGTAGAAGTCCTTAGACTAAATTCTTGAGTTTTGAGAGGCGAAATGAGGTCAAATTAATTTTGGTTGGGTTCCGAGATGCGGGCCCGGGTCGACGTTTTGATGCGATTTTTTAATTCCTTGCTAAGATCATAATTTCATTATTTAAATTAGTTTTCTATAGTTATATTTATAGTATGAAATTGTTTTGGCTAGATTTGAGCCGTTCAGAGTTGGAAAATCGAGGGAAAGACCTTCTAGTTGATTGATTTAGCGTTGTTTGAGGTAAGTGACTTGTCTAACCTTGTATGAGGGAAAATCCCCTTAGAATTTTGTATTGTTATGATAATTGTGACATGTGGAGGCTGTGTACGCAAGGTGACGAGTGCGTACACGGGCTAAATGTTAAAATTACAGTTTTAGCTACGTAGTTTCCTTTCCATGCTTTATTTGAGTTACTTTAGCAGGTTATAGTTATCATGTTTAGCCTAACTTTAAATGTCTACTTGTCTTATCTCTTATTTGCAATTTGTACTGCATATTTAGTTGAATTACTTGCTTCTTTTAAATTTCGTATTCATTATTTAACTATGGAATTCTTTACTTGAAATTGCTATCCTTGAAATATCTTGATGTTGAGTTTGGTGTTGAGTTGCAAAGGCCGTGGTTTTTACTGAGGCAAGATATAAGTTGTGAAATGTCATTTTACTTAGTTGTTATGCTTGGCATTCGTGTTATTGTTGAGGTGATTGTTTGGTTGTTTGCACGAGGTTTCTGTCGTGCTGTTGTTATTGTTTGCACGAGGTTTCTGCCGTGCTGTTGTTGCTATTTGCACAAGGTTTCTGCCCTGCCATTTTTATTATTGATACGCATGCGGTGACATAATGTATGGGTATTGAAATGCATGCGGTGAGATAAGGTATGCTTGATACGCATGGCTAGTAACTACTAGAAGCCATGCAGTGTGATAAGGTGGGCTAAAACGCGGGGTGCTATTTCGGGAAAAATAATTTTTAAAACTAAATCTACAGGCCCCCGCGGTGATATAAGGAAAGATTGTGAGTTACTTTTATGATTTTAGACTACGAGACGGTACCTCCGGAGTGCCCTTGTTGATCTTTTCTCTATTTGCTGTATTTGTTTGGTTGTTGTTTCCTTAACATGTAAAATCCTTGTCTCCCTTTCGTGTTGTATTGATTGCCTTGATTCCGTGTTGTTAACTTTCTGTAAATTCTTTATTGTTTCACTTCCTTTGCCATTATCATTATATCATTATGTCTTCTGTCTTATTTCTTATTATCTCCAGTAGGGCCTGGACCTGACCTCGTCACTACTCTACCGAGTTTAGGCTTGGCACTTACTGGGTACCATTGTGGTGTACTCATACTATGCTCCTGCACATATTTTTGTGCAGATCCAAGTACATCCTATTAGCCCCGGTATTAGCGCGCTGAGTTGCTTGCTTTTGGAGCCTTCAAGGTACACAAGCCTGCGTCCGCAGGCCTCGGAGCCCCTTTTACCCTATCCTTCCTTATTTCTTTTCATCTTTATAGACAGTGATGTATAGGATTGTTCAGTACTGTATCTAAAGCTTGTGACTTAAATCTCACCAGGTATTGGGATTATGCGTATTGAGTTTTTGGTAGATTTTATTTAAGAAATTGTTGGGATGTTCAAGTTTTAATCTCTGATCTAATGTTTTCGCATATTGTTAGGCTTACCTAGTCTCAGAAACTAGGTGTCATCATGATATCCTACGGAGGAAACTTGGGGTCGTGACAAGTTGGTATTTGAGCTCTAGGTTCATAGGTGTTATGAGTCACAAGCAAGTTTAGTAGAGTCTCGCGGATCGGTACGGAGACGTCTGTACTTATCTTCGGGAGGCTATGGAACTGATAGGAAATATCTTCACTTCTTTGATTCCTTATCGTGCGAAATTGTTGACTTCGGAATTCTAAATTTTTGTCTTTCTATTCTCTCATTGATGGTGAGGACACGTACAGCTGGATCTGATGACCAGACATCCGTGACCCCTGCTAGAGCCGCAAGAGGCCGGGGCCGGGGCCGGAGTAGAGGCCGAGGACGTCTATGTGGTGTAGTCAGAGCACCTGCACGAGCTGCTATAGAGGAGCCACCAGTAGCTCCAGTTGGAGAGCAGGCACCTGAGATGCCTGTTACCGCACCAGCACTCTAAGAGACTCTCGCCCAGGTTTTGAGCATGTTCAGCACTTTAGCTTAGGCAGGGTTGATCCCACTTTCTCCTACCACATCTCAGGCTGGGGGAGGAGCACAGACTCCTGCCGCCCGTAACCCAGAGCAGTGAGTCCAGGTTGACTAGGTCCTAGAGGTCATACTAATGCATTCGGTCGCCCCAGTTCAGCCCGAGGTTAGGGCAGCAGTTTCTGAGGGGGAGCAGCTCAGGCTCGAGAGGTACAGGAAGTACCACCCTCCAACTTTCAGCGGCTTGGCTTCAGAGGATGCCCAGGGTTTTCTTGAGGAGTGCCACCGTATCCTCCATACTATGGGTATTGTGGAGTCTAGTGGGGTTGATTTCACTACGTTCCAGCTTAAGGGAGTGACTTATCAGTGGTGGTGAGCATATGTGTTGGGTAGTCTAGCCGAGGTAGCTTCACTCACTTGGACTCAGTTCTCAGATATGTTCTTGAGGGAGTTTGTTCCCCAGAGTCTTAGAGATGCATGGCGCGCAGAGTTTGAGCATTTGCGCCAGGGTTCTATGACCGTGTCGGAGTATGCAGTCCGGTTTAGTGATTTGTCTAGGCATGCACCAGCCTTGGTTGCTACTGTTAGAGAGCGGGTCCATCGATTTATTGAGAGGCTCAACCCCAACATCATATTTAGCATGGCCCGAGAGTTAGAGATGGATATCGCATACTAGCAGGTAGTGGAGATCGCTAGGAGATTGGAGGGTATGTGGGCCCGGGAGAGAGAGTAGAGGAAGGCCAAGAGGCCTCAAGATTCTTGCACATATAGTGGTACTCGTGCCTCTGTTGCAGCTCGTCATGGTAGGGGCTATATGGTCGCCCGATTCATTCAGCACTTCCAGACTCCAACGGTATTTCGACCACTCCTAGGACTCAGACTCTCTATTATGCACCACCATTGTCTAGTGCACCTCTTCCACGGGGTGCTATTAGCGGTCAGTTTAGCTGATCAGGCCCGATCCAGCCACAACAACCACATCCTCTGAGAGCTTGTTTTGAGTGTGGTGAGACTCGTCATATGGTAAGAGATTGCCCCAAACTCAGGAGGGGTACACCTCCAGTGACTACTCAGGCTCCGCGTATTCCACCAGGTCCTTAGGCTTTTTAGTCCATGGTCGCCGCACCAGTTTCCACTCCACTTGCATAGCCATCTAGAGGTGGAGGTCGAACAGGTAGAGGTTGCCCTAGAGGGGGAGGCCAAGCCAGATATTATGCTCTTCCCGCTAGGACGGAGGCAATTGCATTCGACTCAGTCATCACATGTATTATTCCGGTATGTCATAGAGATACATCAGTCTTATTTGATCCAGGATCCACTTATTTTGATGTGTCATCTTATTTTGCTCCATATTTGGGTGTATCACGTGATTGTTTGAGTTCTCCTGTCTATGTGTCCACACATGTGGGAAATTCTATTGTTGTTGACCATGTGTATCAGTCGTGTTTAGTTGTTCTTGGTGGTTTTGAGACCAGAGTCAATCTATTGTTGCTCAGTATGGTAGATTTTGATATTATTTTGGTCATAGACTGGTTGTCTCCCTATCATGCTATTCTCGATTGTCACGCCAAGACCGTGACGCTGGCTATGCCAGGATTTCCACGAATAGAGTGGAGAGGTGCTTTAGATTATGTTCCTAGCAGGGTTATCTCATTTCTAAAGGCTCATCGTATGGTTGAGAAGGGGTGTAATGCTTATCTAGCTTTCGTGAGGGATGTCAGTGTTAATATTCCTACCGTGGATCCATCCGTATGACTTTACTGCATCTAGGTAGGTCATACTATACCATAACTCTTACTTCGATTTATCGTCACTGAGGTCTGCCACCAACTTCAAGTTACTCTCGTTGCTTATCCTATATGTATAAATCTAAGTCCTTTAACGCTTCTTCATTACTATTCATCTTAAGACTAGTGGCCTAATCTCATCTTGTACTTTGTAATTTTTATCCACCCATTGTTGATTCACCTCAATGTTGATCTACAATCTACTACTGATAACTTGAAACCTCTTACGTAATACATTGCCACTAAGGCTTACGTTGCATCGAGGAATATTTGAAGTGATTTTCCTTATCCACCTGGGGGCGATACCATACATCCATAACCGTATTTCATAGCATCCCAATGTGATTCACCTTACGTGGGTATTTTAATCCTGTACAATTCATGAAATCATTACTCAATCGAAGGCCCAAACGTCATCCTTCATCTATCACAATTACACCCTCATTCTAATTCATGTTTAGTTTATCTTGTTCATCAGTCCATGCTGATTTCTTATTACCCTGGGGTCTAACATTTCCTTTGGGTAGTCGCGTTGGAGTCACGAACTTATTTCTCGAAATGAGGATATGACTTTATGTCCTATACTCTTTTGTTGTCTCAAGGCCTATCACCTCTCGTCCTTTCCTTCACTTGACTATAGATTCTGTAATACTGTCATCTGTTTGATCTACCGTTGTTATCCATGTATCACAGCTTACTCATAATGCTTCATTAACTCTCTTCTTATTTCCTTGCTAATATTTCTATCTATCACTTTATTCTAAAAACTTTAACAAGATATTATTTTGCTTTTAGCTCCCCTTGCTCCATCTACTGACTCTTCGGGTTGCCTAACATTCTTTCTCTAGTAGGGACGGGAGCCACACTAAGGTAATATTTATCCCTTCAAGGCTTCCAGTGCCTATCTTTGTAGTACTAATATCTAGTTGTACTATTTTAAAGTGCACCGTCTGGTTGTCTCACAAGGAGATCTATTATCATATTTGCAATATCATTCGGAAATGTCAGTTACCGCTAACAATCCATCCACCATTTTGGGTCACTCTAACCCCAGCCGGATCATGATATCCGTCCTTCTCTTATACTACTTCTGTTAGCCCCCATAGGGCATAACTGAGATTGGTGCGGCTGATTGTACATACTTCTGTTATTGTTGAAGGTAACTCAACAATACAACAACAATAACAACCTAGTATAATCCCACTAGTGGGGTCTGGGGAGGGTAGTGTGTACGCAGACCTTACCCCTATCCTGGGGTAGAGAGGCTGTTTCCGAAGACCCTCGGCTTCCTCCCTTCAAGAACTCCCCACGTTGCTCTTGAGGTGACTCGAACTCACAACCTCTTGGTTGGAAGTGGAGGGTGCTCACCTCAAGAGCAACCCACTCTTGTCTATTGTTGAAGGTAACTCAAAAGGCTTATATTTCTCTGCTTGAATTGTAAATATTGATAACCTTCATTAACTAGGCGCCTCGTACCATTCCTCACCTTGCTTCTTTTACTTGTTGAAACTTGTATTTATCTTTTGAATCTCTCATTGCCTTTCACTATAGGGGTGGATAGATATCCTTGCCTTAAGGCTCCTTATCAAGAGGCTTACACGTCTTAGTACACATATGATCTACTGAAGACCTTACATTTACTCATCATAAGCATCATAAAAAAATCGAGTTCCTCTGACTCAACTCTTCCATAGCCACATCCAATCTCTTACCAACTGTCTTTCTGGATGTAGGCATCATCGTATTATGAATAAGATAGAGTTTAGGAAATTAAGTTCTTACAACTGAGCTCTACCACACGATCTAGAGTAAGAAGAAAGAGTGACAGTCCTAAATGCCATGTAGCCTCCTGCTTATAAGTGTGGTTCACAATACACCCATAAACAAGACTCTACTAGACATGGCTTGTAGACTCCCTAGGACAGAACTACTCTGATACCACTTTTGTCACGACCCAAACTGATGGGTCGCTACGGGCACCCGGTACCTTACTCAACCGAGTACTAACATAACGTATCTTTCTTATTACATCATTATAGGTAAGTGGGCCAGAAGGGGCGTCATGAGATAAACAGAGTAAACATGAGGGAATAACCGACATAGAATGACCCAACTGGATATAAAAACTCATACCTGTGACATACGGGCCTATAAGGCCAATGTGATCCATTATATACTTAAAACATAGGCTGACAAGGCCATACAAGTATCCGTATACATGACATCTGTCTACAAGCCTCTAAGAGTACATAAATATCATAAAGGTCGGGACAGAGCCCTGCCATACCAATGAACACATGTCCTAATCATACTGACCAATAGCAACTCCGGAGCAAATGGAGCGCACCAACATCTTCCGCGGAGCTGATAGCCTTCTTAGAGGACTCTCGGCCTATCTATTGGGACCTGCGGGCATGAAACGCAGCGTCCCCAGACAAAAGGGATGTCAGTACAAATAATATACCGAGTATGTAAGGAATGAAAATCAGTAAATAACAGACATGAGAGAAACATGGAGTAAAAGACTCAACATGTAAATCTGAACAACTCTGTGAATCATTGATATTTACAATGTCATGCATATGCGTATAAATGCCATACCATGCTTAGGTATATGCGTTCATAACATCATCAAGCCTCTGAGGGCATCCCATCATATCATCTCGGCCACTGTGGGCAAATCATCAACGTATACCAGCTGATCAGGTGGTGGTGCGTATATAACGCCGTAACCTTTTCCCATATCCCATATACATATAATATACGCGTATATAACGCCATCTGGTCATGGGTCAATGTACATGTATAAATGCATGAAATGCATAAGAAGTGTGTCAATAAGATTTCTCAAAACGTCATAAGACCATTATGCCTCTAATTAATATCATGAAATAAACTTTATCAACTACGTATTTTTCTGAGACCCATGAACAAAAGATATAATGATAATTCACATGGAAAATCAAGAACATAGGCATCCTTAGTAATTCTATGAATAGAGTCGTTTATGAAAGTTGTGCATTTTCTCGTTTCATTTGTATCGTATGGATCATGCCAAAAAGAAATAAGGGATAGCCTTAACATACCTGAGCCGATTCTCTTGATAATCCCTCTAACACACGTCAATTGCGACAACACGTAACGGCGGATCGAAGTAGGAAAAAATTCATTTGATGTTCTTGAGAAAGATTGCACCGTACTTCCTTAAAATTACAAAATCCCACATTGCTAAGATGCTAAGAAATCTTCGCTTGAATTTTGTTGAAGCAGTTTTCTTTGCCAAAGTAAATCCGTATGACATTCTTTCTTAAAATGAATTAGAAAGGTCCCTTTTTATAGTGGTGTGGGCCCCACTTATAAGGCTTACTTTAGCAACTTAAAATCTCTTAAAATTCCACCTTTCACATAAATTTAAGAGTCATTAAATTGTCTTTAACTTGCTGCCAAGTCTTAATAAAACCACGTGAAGGTTGTCCCCTTAGAATTATCCAAACTCTTCACCTAAATAATTATTCAAAAAATCCAATTTACAAATTAATCTCTCACTTAAAAATCCATAATTACCCAAATATTCACATAATTAAAAATTATCTCAAATTACTTAAAATGCTACTCACTTTTAACACACTTTATACACCTTACTATCATGGTCATGTGGTACCTTGTATGGCACTAGTCCATAAATACGAGGTATTATAGCTTAGACCGTATTTATCCCAAAATGTCAAACTTCGATGAAACTCATTTCCGAGCTTTCATCAATTTACTTATGGCGTACGTTTAGGTACGAAAATATGGGGTGTAACACGAAGACTATCTTTAGGACTCGGTTTGGTCATTACGAGTTCCTTGTGATGTATTTTGGGCTGACCAACACCCCAACAACATTCATGCACTTGATGAATAGTGTATTCCGGCCCTATCTTGACCTATTCATCATTGTGTTTATTGATGACATTTTGGTGTACTCCCAGAGCTGGGAGGATCATGAGCAGCACTTGAGGGTCGTACTTCAGACCTTGAGAGAAAAGAAGTTATATGCAAAATTTTCAATGTGTGAATTCTGGCTTGATTCAGTGGCAGTTTTGCACCATGTAGTGTCGAGTGAGGGGATTAAGGTGGATCCTAAGAAGATTGAAACAGTGCAGAGTTGGCCCAGACTGTCTTCAGCTACGAAGATTCAGAGTTTTCTTAGTTTGGCAGAGTATTACCGCCGATTTGTAGAGGTGTCTCATTTATTGTAGCACCTATAACCAGACTAACCCAGAAGGGTGCTCCATTCAGGTGGACCGAGGAGGTCAGGAGAGCTTTCAAAAGCTCAAGGCAGCTTTGACCACAGCCCCAGTGTTGGTGTTGCCTTCGTATTTAGGGTATTATACTGTGTGCTCTAGGAGGCTCAGAGTTCGCGGTACTCCATCCATCAAGGTGCCGTGAAGATGTATCTGGACTTGAGACAGCACTATTGGTGGAGATGTATGAAGAAGGACATAGTGAAATATGTAGCCCGGTGTTTAAACTATCAGCAGGTGAAGTATGAACATCGGCGGCCTAGTGGATTGCATCGGAGGTTAGAGATCCCAGAGTGGAAATGGGAGCAGATTACTATGGATTTTATTGTTGGGCTCCCATGGACTCAGAGGAAGTTCGATGCAGTTTAGGTGATTGTGGATAGGCTGACCAAGTCAGCTCATTTTATTCCAGTGGTGATTACTTATTCTTTAGAGCAGCTGTCTCAGGTTTATATTTGTGAGATTGTCAAGCTTCATGGAGTACCAGTATCTTTCATCTCTGACTGGGGTATGCAATTTACATCGTGGTTCTGTAGGTACGTTCAGCATGAGTTAGGCACACGGGTGGATTTGAGTACAACATTTCACTCTAAGACAAACGGACAGTCCGAGCGCACTATTCAAGTATTGGAGGATATGCTTCATGCGTGTGTGATGGAGTTTGGGGGTTCTTTGGATCAGTTCTTGTCGCTCGCGGAGTTTTCCTACAACAACTGTTACCAGTTGAGCATTTAGATGGCCGCATATGAGGCTTTGTATGGTAGGCAGTGTCGGTCTCCGGTGGGTTAGTTTGAGCCGGGTGAGGCTAGGCTATTGGATACATACTTGGTTCAAGATGCTTTGGAAAAGGTTAAATTGATTCAGGATCGACTTCGTACAACCCAATCTAGACAGAAGAGTTATGCAGATCTGAAGGTTCGCGACATTGCATTCATGATTGGGGAGTGGGTCTTTCTCCGGGTTTCGCCCATGAAGGGTGTTATGAGGTTCGGGAAGAAGGGCAAGCTGAGCCCTAGGTGTTACACCCCATGTTTTCGTACGTGAAGGTACGCCTTAAGTAAATTGAAGGAAGCTCGGAAATGAGATGTTACATCCCGCATTTCTGTATGTTAAAGTTTCGTCGTAAGTTAATCGACGTAAGTTTGGGAATGAGATTATTTTGAGATTTTAAGTATTATGCTACTTTGAACAAGTGAGAGTATATTCGTGAAGTTGAGAGGGTAAGCAAATCGAAGAAAATGATCGAAATTTGACATTTTGAGATAAAATACGGTCCAAGCTACAATACCTGGTATTTATGGACTAGTGTCATACAAGATACCACATGACCATGATAGTAAGATATATAAAGTATATTAAAAGTAAGTAGTATTTTAAGTAAGTTGAGATAATTCTTAATTATGTGGATATTTGATTAATTATGGATTTTTAGGGGAAGATTAGCAATTAATTAAGATATTTTGGATAAGCTTGAACCCCAAACGTGGCCGCATGAGATAATCATCCAAATGACTCTTTAATTCACAAAATAAGGTGGCACATCTAAGGAGCTTGGTGGCTTAGTCATCACAAAGAATGTGGGGCCCACAACCCATAATCTTAAAAGCCTTTCTTACATTATGTAGTAAGATAGATTGGCTTCCTAAGTATTTCTCAAACAAGACATCATAATGAATCCTTTACAAATGTTTATGGCAACGTAATTCACTTCAAAAAAGTGATGAAAGATTTTGATCAAATTCATTTAAGAAAGATATCATACGGATGTGCTATGGCAAATTACTTCAACAAAATTCATACGAGACTACGTAATGTAATAGCAACGGAATTTGCAATTCTAAGAAAGTACGGTACAATTTTTTTCAATAACATCATACGGATTTTTCCCTACTTTGATCTACCGTTACGTGTTTTTGCAAAAGACATGTGTTAGAGGGATCACCAAGAGGATCGGTCCAGGTATGTTAAGGCTATCCCTTCTTTCTTTTTGGCATGATCAATACTATACAAACGAAACGAGGAAATGCACAAATTCCATAAATGACTCGATTCATAGAAATACCAGAGGTTCCTATGTTCTTGATTCCCCATATGTCTTATTATTCTATCGTCTGTTCATGGGTCTCAGAAAATACGTAAGTTGATAAAGTTTATTTCATGATATTAATTAGAGGCATAATGGTCTTATGGCATTCCGAGAAATTTTATTGACTTACTTCTCTTGCATTGCATTCATTTACATTGACCCATGACCAGATGGCGTTATGTACGCGTATATATGTATATTATATATATGGGATATGGGAAAAGGTTATGGCATTATATACGCACCACCACCTGATCAACTGGTATACGTTGATGATTTTGCCCACAGTGGCCGAGATGATATGATGGGATGCCCTCAAAGGCTTGATGATGTTATGAACGCATATACCTAAGTATGGTATGACATTTATACGCATATGCATGACATTGTAAATATCAATGATTCACAGAGTTGTTCAGATTTACATGTTGAGTCTTTTACTCCATGTTTCTCTCATGTCTATTATTTACTGATTTGCATTCCTTCCATACTTGGTATATTATTCGTACTGACGTCCTTTTTGCCTGGGGACGATGCGTTTCATGCCCGCAGGTCCCTATAGATAGGTCGAGAGTCCTCCAAGTAGGATATCAGCTCAGCGGAAGATGTTGGTGCGCTCCATTTACTCCGTAGTTGCTTGTTTGGTCAGTATGATTTAGACATGCATTGTTTGGTATGGCGGGGCCCTGTCTCGACCTTTATGATAAGTATGTACTTTTAGAGGCTTGTAGACAGATGTCATGTATACGAATACTTATATGGCCTTATCGGCCTATATTTTAAGTATATAATGGATCACAGGCCGTATAGGCCCGTATGTCACAAGTATGAGTTTCTATATCAGGTTGGTTCATCCTATATGGAGTATTCCCTTATGTTTATTTTGGTTAGCCCATGACGGCCCGTTTTGCCCATTTTCCAATGATAATACGATAAGAAAGATATGTTACGTTGGTACTCGGTTGAGTAAGGTACCGGGTGCCTATCGCGGTCAATCGGTTTGGGTCGTGACACTAGGTATATCGGACATTTTGAGATTCTTGATAAGGTTGGAGAGGTGGCCTACATACTTGCACTACCACCTAGTCTAGCTGTAGTTCATCTAGTGTTCCATGTTTCTATGCTCCGGAAGTATCACGGCGATCCGTCTCATGTGTTAGACTTCATCTCATTCTAGTTGGACAAGAAATTTTCTTATGTTGAGGAGCCGGTGGCCATTTTGGACAAGTAGATTCGAAAGTTGAGGTCGAAGAATATTGCTTCAGTAATGGTTCAGTGGAGGGGTTAGCCAGTCGAGGAGGCGACTTGGGAGACCGAGCATGATATGCGTAGCCGTTATCCTCGTCTTTTCACCACTTCAGGTATGTCTCTACACTCGTTCGAGGATGAATGTTTGTTTTAAGAGGGGGTTGATGTAACTACCCAGTCGGTTATTTTGAGTATTTTAGCCCCGATCCCTTAATTTATGCTTCCTCTATGTTATATTGTGGTTACCTGACTCGCCGGAGTGATCGATTATGGTTTCGTGTGAGTTTCGGAGTGAGATAGGACACATAGTCCCTAAGTTGGATATTTAAGTCGTAGAAGTTGACCATAGTTTGACTTGTGTGAAGATGACTCCGAAATGGAGTTTTGATGTTTAATAGATCCATAGGGTAATTTTGGACTTAGGAGCGTGTCCGTATGTGAGCTCCGTTGGTCATTTTGGCGTAAATTGGCAAAAGTTAGAAAGTTAGAAGATTTAGGAAAGTTTGACCGGGATACGGGATCGAATTCCGATTCTGGAAGTTGGAATAGGTCCGTAATATAAAATATGACTTGTGTGCAAAATTTGATGTAAATTGTGTGCAAAATTTGATGTAAATCGAAGTTGTTTTGGTATGAATCGGCGTTGGTTTCAGAATTTGGAAGTTCATAGTTCATAGGCTTGAATTCGAGTTGTGATTCATTGAATTCTTGTAGTTTGATGTGGTTTTTGCCCTCGAGTAGGTTTGTTTGGTGTTTTGGAACTGGTTGGTATATTCAGACAGGGTCCCGGGGCGGGTGTGATTCGGATCGATATCGGATCATTTTTGGACTTGTTTAATTACTGAAAATTTCCAACTTCTGGTGTCATCACACCTGCGGAGGAAATGACCGCAGGTGTAGACTCGCGTGTGCGTGTGGGAGAGCACAGAAGCAAAGAAGGCAGCCTAGGTCTGGGCTCGCAGGTGCGGAAATAGTTCCGTAGAAGTGGCTTCGCTTCTGCGATAGAGAGGATCGCGGGTGCGTCCATAAGCGCAGGTGCGACGCATTAGCCACGGGTGCGTGCCTTTTTCTGCAGAAGCGGATTCTTTGGGCTTAAGTGAAGTCCGCACCAATGATGGTTTTTTCGCAGATGCGGCAGTGTGGTCGCATGTACGTCGTAACTGGGCAGAAAAATGGATTTTTCGAGGGTTTTGCTTCATTTTCATTTTGGAATTTTGAGAGCTCGGTTTGAGGAAATCTTTTAAGGGATTTTTAGAGAAATTGTTGGGGTAAGGATTCTTGACTCATTTTTAATTAATTTCCATGAATCTACTGTTAATTACATCTTTTAATTAGTGTTTTGGATCTTAAAATTGGGAAAAAAGTGTAGAAGTCCTTAGACTAAATTCTTAAGTTTTGAGAGGCGAAATGAGATCGGATTTGGATAATTCTTATATGGTTGGACCCGATATCGAATGGGTGTTCGGATTTTATAATTTTGGTCAGGTTCTGAGATGCGGGCCCGGGTCAACTTTTTGGGGCGATGTTTTGCTAAAATCATAATTTCATTATTTAAATTAGTTTCCTATAGTTATATTTATAGTATGAAATTGTTTTGGTTAGATTCGAGCCGTTCGAAGTTGGAAAATCGAGGGAAGGCCTTCTAGTTGATTGATTTAGCGTGGTTTGAGGTAAGTGACTTGTCTAACCTTGTGTGGAAAAAATTCCCCTTAGGATTTGGTATTGTTGTGATAATTATGATATGTGGAGGCCGTGTACGCAAGTTGACGAGTGCGTACACGGGCTAAATGTTGAAATTCCAGTTTTAGCTACGTAATTTCCTTTTCATGCCTTATTTTAGTTACTTTAGCAGGTTATAGTCATCATGTTTAGCCTAACTTCACATGTCTACTTGTCTTATCTCTTATTTGTAATTTGTACTACATGTTTAGTTGAATTACTTGCTTCTTCTAAATTCCGTATTCATTAATTAACTGTGGAATTCTTTACTTGAAATTATCCTTGAAATATCTTGCCGTTGAGTTTGGTGTTGAGTTACAAAGGTCGTGGTTTCTATTGAGGCAAGGTATGAGTTGTGAAATGTCATTTTACTTAGTTATTATGTTATGGCATTTGTGTTTTTGTTGAGGTGATTGTTTGGCTGTTTGCACGAGGTTTCTACTGTGCTGTTGTTATTATTTTCACGAGGTTTCTGTCGTGTTGTTGTTGCTATTTGCATGAGGTTTCTTCCGTGCCGTTGTTATTATTAATACGCATGCGGTGGTATAAGGTCTGGGTGTTAAAACGCATGCGGTGAGATAAGTTGAGCTTGATATGCGTGAATAGTAGGGGAACTACGATAAGCCATGCAGTGTGATAAGGTGGTCTAAAACACGGGGTGCTATTTCGGAAAAAATAATTTTTAAAACTAAATGTAAAGGCCCCCGTGGTGATATAAGAAAGATTGTGAGTTAATCTTATAATTCGGGACTACGAGGCGGTACATCGGGAGTGCCCATGTTGATCTTTTCTCTATTTGTTGTATTTGTTTGGTTGTTGTCTTCTTAACATGTAAAATCCTTGTCTTCCTTTCGTGTTGTATTGATTGCCTTGATTCCGTTCTGTTAACTTTTCATAAATTCTTTATTGTTTCATTTCCTTTGTCATTATCATTATATCATTATGTCTTCTGTCTTATTTCTTATTATCTCTAGTAGGGTCTTGACCTGACCTTGTTACTACTCTACCGAGGTTAGGCTTGGCACTTACTGGTACCGTTGTGGTGTACTCATACTACGCTTCTGCATATATTTTTGTGCAGATCCAGGTACATCTTATCAGTCCCGGTATTAGCGCGCTAAGTTGCTTTCTTTTGGAGACTTCAAGGTACACATGCCTGCGTCTGCATGCCTCGGAGTCCCCTTCTACCCTGTCCTTCCTTATTTCTTTTCATCTTTATAGACAATGATGTATAGGATTGTTCGGTATTGTATCTAGAGCTTGTGACCTATAACTCACCAGGGTTTGGGATTGTGTATATTGAGGTTTGGTAGATTCTATTTATGAAATTGTTGGGATGTTCAAGTTTTAATCTCTTATTTAATATTTCGGCATATTGTTAGGCTTACCTAGTCACGATATCCTATAGAGGGAACTTGGGGTCGTGACACTTCTCCTTTTTTCCTCCTTCTTCCTTTTATTTCTTTATCTTTTCATTTATTTTATTTGGCTCCCAATTTCAATTTAAATTGATATAAGTATTTTGATTTTCGAGCACATGTTTGTAGGTAAAAAAAATAAATAGCTTCAAGTAGAGTTTTTTTCGAACTTATCAATAAGCTAGACTGATACTGTCACGATCCAATTTCACCTATAGGCCGTGATGGCGCCCAACGTCGCCGCTAGGCAAGCCAACGGGGAACTAGCCATGTGTTTATTCCTTTTAACAATTTTGAAATAGTTGATTTTTATTTGTTAAGTAAGTAAGAGGTGAAAAATTTAATAAAATAAAGTGTAAACTAATATAAGAACAAGTGTGGTGAAGTAAATAATCAAAAGCCATCAAATGTCTACTAGCATAATTTTCAGGACCTGGTGTCACAAGTGTATGAGCCACTAGTAGTATATACAAAAAATACTAAACTACTGTATGAAATAGAGTAGACAGAAAGTAATGCAAAAGAGAGGCTATGGGTGCTGTCGAACAGACTCAGAAGAGTAGCTCACCACTAGGCCTCGGGGTATCGGGGGTGCGCGCCGATAAGACTACCAGATGCACCTGCCTCAGATCCTGCACGATTAGTGCAGAAGTATAGCGTGAGTACATCAATAACATGTATCCAGTCTAACCTTGAAGAAGTTGTGACGAGGGGTCTACATCGACACTTATTATGGTCTAACAATAAAATACAGGAATGCTAAATAGACATAGAGTATGTGAACAATAATATTAATGTAAGGCCTAGTTAAAATTTTCTAATGATTTAAGATTTTAAAGTGCACCAACGGTGTTTGGAAATAACGTGTTTGAGTATTAAAGGAGACCCATGGGATAGAACCACATTATTTTGAAATGAAAAAATATTTTTAAGGTGTGTTGGAACATACTAAGGAGTTTTGTGAATGACAAGAATTTGTGTGGAACAAATTGGATACATTAAATGGAAAGGATGTCTCAATTCGCACAAGATCCTACTTTAAATGTATTTTGCTACCAAACTATAACTACTTAGGAGGTGATCTACCTATCAAATTAAAACCCTTTGAGCCTAGTTTCTAACGCTTTAAACCGATCTTCATTTGGACACTCCTACAAGAAGTTATAACAAAATTACCAAAGGCTGGAAGAATGTGATTCTGCGGTCAAATGTGCGACCGCAAAATCATTATGTGAACCGTAAAACTGATTCTGCGACCGCAAAATGGTCGCAGACTTGACCAGTGCATCCCAGTTCTAGGCATCTGTTTTTCGGTCCATTGTGCGACCCGCATACCCATTGTTCGGTCCATTGTGTGACTGCAGACCTACATTCGAAGGGTTAATTTTTCTATTTTTATAACCCGACCCCATTTTGATAAATAACCTTTGGGGCTTATTTTGGGATGACTTTCTGAGGGTTTTAGAGAGAGGTAAGAGCACTTTAGAGAGATAAGGAGGAAACCTAACATTCTAATCATCCAATCTTGCACCAATCTTCAAGAATCAAGGAAGCCAATCACAAGATTTCATCTAAGAGGTAAGGTTCCATACCCTAGTTTTAATTTCGAGTTTGTTGTAAAAGATAAATAACAGGGAGTATGGTTCTTGGGTGTAAGAGTATTATGTACACATGTGTGTACAACTAAGGTTTGTGGGAAAATTGTTAAGCTCAAATGGGTAAAGATTGGGTTGAGGAGTTAAGGAAATCTTGTAGAAGAACCTTGTAGTTAAATTTGCACATCTAGTGTTTGATAAAATGCTCAAATAAGCTGAGACCATGAATATCTTCCTAATTATGGTTCAATTTTGTTATGTCTCAAAATAGATTGAGATTGCTAGAATTTACGGAACGTTGTAGTAATTTAAGGAAAGCTCAAAGCGAGGTATGTTGGCTAAACTTCTTTCCTAGAATTGAATCCCATGATGTTCTTGTGAGTCCCGAGTTATTCTTTATAAATTAACTATTCTGAATAAGCTTTGTGTTGAAAGGTATATGTTCAAAATGTATTCCGGATGCTCTTATCATGTGATGTTATCCTTCGGGAATGTGTTCAAAGCATGAGTTGGGTATAAAAATATTATGATTCCAAGTAGTGTTTCAAGTGAAGGCTATTATGCCAAATTGTGTAAGAAGTCTCAATGTGCATAAGACTCTTAATTGCTCATAGGTGTACTAAAAGTCGTGATTAGGGATTCCTTGTTGTCGATAATCTATATAGATACTTGAAAGTAAAAGTAGTGAGTTGGGGATATAAAGTGTGAATACCGTGCCAAGAATGAAAGTTATACTTGTGGCCAATAGCGCCAACGATGTGAAATGATTTGTGAAATATTATGAAATAAACCTTGATTCAACTATTCCAAATTGATTCCGAAAATAGAATTATCCAAAATCTTATGTACTCAAGTCATGTTCAAATGTGGTTGTTTTAACTAATGCTATGCTTGGTAGGTATTTCCAATATGTTTTGAGTTCTTACATATTCATGAATTGAAATTGTGTATTGCCCTTTTTGGGGAAAGGTATTTCAAGAGTATTCTATATGATGATGTTTATGATGATAATCCTTGAAAGTAAAGAAATAAAAGTGTGAAATATGATATACGACCACAGTGATATAAATAAAGAATAATATGTATGGCCAAGGGAGCCAATGAAATAATGATATTGTAAGTAGTTGAAAGTAATTGTGAAGTGATATATGGTGTGAAAGGTTATGAGATGAACGTATTTGTACTTATGTTTTCAATGTGTTATAAGCTCCTACGTCCTCATGAGGAGAGGCTATGGATATTTTAAATGTTCTTGATGTCCTATCATCACCCATGGCAAGTACAAGTAAGTGATGGTATGAACATGAAATGTGCCCGTTTGCCAAAATGAGAATTATGAGGTGTTGTATGTCCATATGGTTTCAATCATAGTATGTATGCTACTAAAATAATTAATGTAAATGACTTCGACGTTAAGTCCCCCAGAGCCATGAACTTAGCTAATGGCCTCAAGATGTCACGTGAGTGAACGAGATGAAAGGGAGATGTCCTATACTAAATGATGATGAAGCTTAAGAAAAGAAATTTGGCCCATGTACCATTGAAATTGACTTATTGATTTACCATGCATGTGCTAATGTAATGAGTTGTGTTTCTCCATGATGAGCATGAACATGAAGTATTCAAATGATATGAGAAATTACGACCTTAAATGTAATGATAACTATGTCGTTTTGAGTTCATATATGGTATTGTGATTGGGATTACACCTCTACCCACATACATTGGGGTGAGACGGCAAGGCCGCTTTGTGTAGGGATTGTGGTATTGTGATACACCTCCACCCGCATATATTGGGTGAGGCGGCAGGACCGCTTTGTGTAGGGATTATGGTATTGTGATACACCTCCACCCACATATATTGGGCTGAGGTGGCAGAGCCTCTTTGTGTAGGGATTGTGGTATTGTGATACACCTCCACCCGCATATATTGGGGTGAGGCGGCAGGGCCTCTTTGTGTAGGGATTGTGGTATTGTGGTACACCTCCACCAGCATATATTGGGGTGAGGCGGCAGGGCCGCTTTTTGTAGAGATTGTGGTATCGTGATACACCTTCACCCGCATATATTGGGGTGAGGTGGCAGGGCCGCTTTGTGTGAATGTGGTTATAGAGAATCCCCGACTTAATATCTATAAATTTGAATGTGAGCTCTTAATAAATTTGCTTGACGTTAACGGCTATCTAAGCCCTTTTACTATTACCATGATTCATCATATTCATGTTGTATTTTCAAGCACTTGAATATGAGTATTTGTATTGTATAAGTGAACACTATGAACGGTCTACGAAAAACACATGTGTATTGTATAGGTGATACTGTGAACGGTCTATGAGACGCATAGGTGTATAATATTATATGTGAACACTAAGGACAGTTTATGAAATTTATATGTGTAAAATAAGGGAGGAAGGTGCCACTTCCATTGGCCTTGTTTGTACATGTTATTACAACTATATTATATTATGTATTCCACGTATAGTTCATATAACTCAGTTGATCCTAAAGGAAGTTTAGAATGATGCAAGTATAATAAGACTTGAAATGTGATCCTATGAGATGTTTCGTAGTTTCTTGATGTACTTTATTTGCCTTTTGTTTGAGTTACCGCATTTTTATATGTTGTTTTGACTGCCTTACATATGAGTACTATTCCACATATACTCACGTCCCTTTTGCCCGGGGCGCTGCATCTTTTAATGGATGCAGGTATACTTCTACAGGATGATATGGTTCTTTGATAGGGATTTTCTTCACTACTCAGCTTATGGTGAGCCCTCTACAGTTCTAGTGGGTGTTTGGGTCTAGTTCATTTTATATATTTAGGTATCTATTGTCATAGAAACTTCATGTATATTGTGGGTCATGTAATTAAAGATTTGAGTTTTGTCATGCATTTATGTTCACAGTATTTACAGCTATTTATAAAGCTGTGTAACCATAGCATTTTCCCACCGAAATTTCCCACGAAAAAATTGTTAGTGGCAATTCCCACCGAAATGCAATGGGAAAATTAAAATATCCATTCCAGAAAAAATAAATAACATTTCCCATTGACTATCCGTGGAAAATTTTTGGTGCAAAAATGCGCGTATTTTAGTTCCCTCTGGTTCAGTGGGAAAATTTATTAAAAAATAATTATATAGAAGTAAAAACAAATTCCCAGAGAAGATAGTGGGAACTTAAATAATAAATAAAAAAAAGTTTTAAAATATTCACACAGACTCAGTGTGTATAAATTTTTTAAAATTTTTATTTTTTTTATAATTATGGAAAATATTTCCCACAGAACTTTCACACGGTAGTAGTGGGAAACTTATTATTATTAACGTTTTATAACATTTCTCTTAATATATTCATTCACATAAGGTTTTAACTTGGTCTATTTAGAAATGGGTTTTCCCTTAGGCCCCCTCTGTCGTCTCTCTCACTTCATGAACAGAGAGTTTTCATTCTATTCCCAGGTAAATCGACCTCTCTCTCTCACCCGATCGATCTCCTTTTTTCGTTTTTGATTTTCGCCATAAAATTTCGAATTTTAGGGATTTTATAATGTTTCAAACCCTAGGTTTAAAAAATTAATGCATCCTAAAAATTAAAAAATTTAGGATTGAATGTTGAGTTTGGTTTCTAGTAGTAATGCGTCAACGATATTTCTGGTGCTTCAACGAGATTCGGATTTCTAGTAGTAATGCATCAACGAGATTTACCATTTCGGTTAGCGATGCTATAATGATATTGGATTATGATTTGAAGTTTTTCAGTATTGCTGGATACATGTGCTTGTAACTATTGCTGGATACATATACTTGCTCGTATAATTCTGCTTCGTCATCTTATTATATTGACATACCCGATGACCATAACATTGGGAGGTGCTCTAATAGCGAATCAATTTTTATTTGACCAATAAAATAGTACTCCCTCAAGTGTAAGTCATATGCGACGTTTGTAATGTAACCGCATTCAAAGGAAGCAATTAACGTACAAAGACTAAGGCTTATGCTAATTCTGTACATCTCCTTCTAATCTGTTCATATTTGATTGAAATGTCTTGAAAAGCAACTGAAATATTAAATATTTTCAACTTGCAAAGCTCCCCTTTCTTATCGTGGCATACTGTATTAAAAATGGTTTCCCCTCTTCTTATTGTTTTTGTTTACTTTCCTCTTTGTTTTTTTCGAATTCAAGAATATATCACTGCTAATACTAAAGGAGAATGACCAATACTATTCATTGTCACATTCCTCAACGAGAATATGATTCTATCTCTACAAGAATTAGCATAAGATATGGAATCTCCAATTACTGTTCTTAAGCCATGTTTGGATATGAACTTTTTTTTGTTGATGTCCGCAAACGAGCAAAAGTTTTCAAAGTCAGAGTGAAGTTGAATTATGTCAGATTATTTTACATCCCTGCCACATTTACATCCCTATATGCAGGTAGAAAAAGACATAGATCAAACTATGGAGAAAAGTGGAGTTATGTCAGATTACTTTTTGTTTTTGGTTTGTCATTGAAACAGAAGCCTTAGGTCTTTATTGCTTGTGCAGTTGCCCTTAGTGAAAAGTGTATAAAGTAAGCTTTACTATCAAAATCCTGACCAAAATTCACACCATGTAAGTAACTAAATATGTTGAATTTCAACTCAAATATTTCAAAAATAATAAGTAATGTGATACAATTATTAATAACTTCCTCAAGAATTACTTGTTCTATGCATTAAATGTTGCTTAGTTATTTAAATACAGCATAATACTTATTCTCATGTTTACGTTAAAGTTTGAGAAATAAAGATACTTACTTGTATAATTTTCTTTAATAAAATTTACTTTTCTAATAATTGTAATATTTTTACAGAATAATTTCAATCAAATCTTGGAGGAGTTCATTCAAAGTCCGTCGATTGATGATCAAGGTAGGCCAATCCAACCAACCCAAGAGGAGCTCATGGACATGTGGATTAAGGCGGTTGGTGGCGTGCATAAGGGGAGAGTCTACGGCCTTGGATCAGAGTTTAGTCTCAGTCATCATACTTCTGGATTGTGTGGTTCTTATTTTTCCTCACATTGCTCTTTTGATGTGGATGAGTTTGAGCAATTGAATAGGAAGGTGGCTATCACGCCCCAAACTCGGGGAGCACGACCGGCGCTCAACCGAGAGAACCCGGCCGAGCAAGCCTGTTAGATTTCCTTCTACCCAAACTCATCCATGAATAAAGAGGAGATGTACTCCATTAATAAAACACTGAAAAGATTTTATTAACAACTTCCTTTTTATTCACATTAGCAGCTTCATTCATAATTTCCAAAATATTACGAGTTTATAGAATTAATGAAAAACATGATTTCCAAATACCAACATTTCTAGTTCAATTCCCCAACACCAACCACATCCACAACCTGTCTACGGAGCCTCTAAATACAATAGAAGAGTAATATGAAAATGCCGGCAACAAGGCCCCGGCTATATCTCAAAATACAGTACATGAGAAACAAAAGATACATGACCCCGAAATGAAGTGGGGCTCATCAAATCAGCTGAAAAGAGTATACTGCTATAACTGATCAATGCCGCCTGTTGTAGAACCACCTTCATCCATTAAAGATGCAGCGCCCTCGGCAAAAGGGGCGTTAGTACTGTCAAATAGCACTAGTATGTATAGCTAAAAGTCCTCTTTCAAAATAGAATGCCCATATAAAAAAAGGCAATACATAGAAACAGCAAGTCATAATCAACAATATCCAAATGTTCAATTAAAATATAATAATCTTCAAAATACGAACATCATATATAATTTTAGTTGGGAGATCATTAGCACCGATATACCACCGTCTTGGTTAGCACAGAGTCTGATCACGCCCGATCGGCTAGGCCATCTCCCCACGGACAATGTGATTTGACAGGTGATGCGAAAGAAAGTTGTTACCAAGAGTAGTACCACCATGTGTGCAACATAGCGTCTGATCTCCACCCGATCAGCTAGGCTGCCTTCCCACATATGCCATGCAAGTTGACTTTTCCAATCCACAAAGGTTTCAGTTTCATCCCAATTAAGGAGAATAATATCACAATTTCCCAAAGGTTCCAATTTCATCCCAAATAAGCGAAAATAATCCCAATCCACCCCTACACCAGCACGTGTAGTTTCAGGTGTAGGCCTTATGACCCACCCTTCCTTAGTATTGCTAATGATGCTCCCAAAAATATTTTTGATTTGATTTGCAAACAGAAATATCATAAATACAATTGTACTCACCTCAACATCTTTCACATTGTATAAATTCTCATTAGTATTTTCAGTCATTCAAAACGACAATATTTCCTTGGCACATTAGGCCATTCAAAAGATTCTTTATTCCTGGCACGATTGCCGTATTTCATATTCCACACTTTCACCTCTTTCAATTTCAAAGATCACCATCAAATATCAACATATAGAAAATTTCAGAAATCATATACTTCCAATCCATTTGAAATGGGAACTTCAAACACAAATGGTTTCTTATCAAAGAATGGGGCATACTGACCAACAATAGAAACACACATGAAAAATCATAAACAGTCAATACACCATTTACTCTTGCAATACTCTTCCCCAGAATTGACAATATACAATTTCACCACATGAGTATATAGAACTCGAATCACACTAGATATATTTATAAAGCAAAGCATTAGTTAAAGCAATCACTAATGGGTATGAATTGAGTACTTTGCTTTTAGGCAATTCTATCTTGGAAGCTATTTGTTTAAACAATTGAGTCGAGGCTCATTTCATATTCTTTATCGCATCTTCTCAAATCATTTGCACTACTAGCCATAATCATAACTTAAATTCTTGGCACTTTGGCCACACTCTATATCCCCAATTAATTTATTTCACTTCCAACCATCTTTATAGATTATCAACAATAAGACATTTTCAAATCAAGACTTTAGGTACACATATGAGCAATTAAGAGTCTTAAGAATATTGAGATTTACTCACATAATTTGGCATACTATCTTTTATTGAAAAACGACTCAAAGCCATAACCTTTTAATACGCAGCCCATACTTTGAAACTTACGGAAATATTATGGAATTCAATTCCAAGAGAGAAAGTTTAGCCAACATACCTTGCTTTGAGCTTTCCTTAAATTACTATAATGTTCCGAAAATTCTAGCAATTCCAATTTATTTTGAGACATAACAAAATTGAACCATTATTAGGAAAATATTCACGATCTCAGCTCATTTGAGCATTTTATCAAACACTAGGTGTGTAAATCTAACTACAAGGTTCTTCTACAAGATTTCCTTCACTTCACAACCCAATATTTACTTATTTTTGCTAAACAATCTTCCCACAAACCTTATTAGTACAAGCATGTATAAATAATGCTCTTATACCCAAGAATCATACTCCAAATCAACCATCTTTTACCCAAATTCGAAA
The DNA here is from genome assembly GCF_000390325.3 of Nicotiana tomentosiformis. NCBI lineage: Eukaryota > Viridiplantae > Streptophyta > Magnoliopsida > Solanales > Solanaceae > Nicotiana > Nicotiana tomentosiformis. The sequence continues at coordinate 151,865,418 of NC_090813.1, forward strand.
TTGGAAACTAGGGTATGGAACCTTACCTCTGAGATGAAGATCTTGTGATTAGCTTCCTTGATGCTTGAAGATTAGTGCAAGATTGGATGATTATAATGTTAGGTTCTCTCCTTCTCTATCTAAAATGCTCTTACCTCTCTCTAAAACCCTCAGAAAAATATCCCAAAATAAGCCCCAAAGCCTATTTATCAAAATGGTGTCGGGTTATGAAAAGAGAAAAATTAACCCTCCGAATTCAACTATGCGTTCGCACAATGGACCGCACAATTGGTGTGCGGGTCGCACAATGGTCGCACAATGGATCGCACAATTGGTGTGCGGGTCGCACAATGGTCGCACAATTCGATGCCCAGAACTGGGCTGTTCTGGTCCATTCCGCGACTAGTTTGCGGTCGCATAATCATTTTGCGATCGCATAATGGTCGCAGAATTTCATTCTAGCAGCCTTTGGTAATTTGGTCATAACGTCTTGTAGGAATGTCCATATGACAAACGGTTTAAAGCGTGGAAAAGTTGACTCAAAGTGCTTTAATTTGATAGGTAATACACCATATAACTCTTCCTATCAAAATAGTTATGATCGTTTGAAATTAGGTCTTGTGCGAACTCACTTGAAACTTTATTCCATCATAAATATTTCAACTTGACTTAGCCATGGGGCTCTTCTTAGACCATAAACCATTCTTAATGCACCTCATACATATATTATCATGATCAATTGATATCATTCATATAATAGTCCTTGTCTATATATAAAATAATATAATTAGCGCACATCGACTTTCTTAATAGCGCTTAAGTACTTCAAAATTTTTCAGGGTGTTACATTCTCCCCCACTTAAGAATATTCGTCCTAGAATATTTTACAAGTCCCTTATAAGAATAGATTTACCATCATTTTACCTACAACCATTATACATAGGCACTTATAACTACATCGGTCTTATACATCCTTTTCAAAATTTCAACTTACTTATGGACCTTAAGATTTGGCTATCTTTACAAATTCTTAAAAATTTCGACACAGTTTCTCCTGTAACTGGGCATATCCACCTGTCAGAGAATCTCAGAAATCAATCCTAACAATATATCCATTACTCAACAACGCATCACAGTATATATCAACACCACCTATCTCAATATTAGGGCATTACATTAACCAAAGTGGTATCTTTACATGAAATGTACACATTTAAACCATAATACATAGAAGGTACATTTTTGAACCACAACGATTTGGCTCTACAAACAAGTGAGAATATTTCCTTTCCTCAACACTTTCGGCCTACGAGATGATCTCCTGAACTTGACGGAGATCATAGCACTTGACGGAGGCAATCTTAACTTCCGGACTTATCTAACAAGGATAGCAAATAGTTGCTCCTCATATTCCAATTATCCATTAACTTCACCTTCTTAGACATAGACACATGAAACATCGGGTACACGAAGAACAATAATAGGGAAACATCATACTCATAGTTTGGCCTATTTCCTTTCAAAATTTCATAAGGCCTAATGTGACTACACATACCTTACCTTCCTTAACAATTCACCTAATATATTTATAGAGAAAATCTTGAGAATAACCCGTTCACTTTCTTCAACTCTAAATCACTTCGCCGAATTTCCAAACTAAACCTTTGGCGACCTCCAACAATTACTCTAAGATGTGCTAGCTTTAATATTACCATAAAACTTCCTATCTAATATGTTTCTTCACTGGATAACGCTTCTTCTTTGACATGTTTGACCCTTCAACCCCCATAGGTTACTATAAATATGAACAATGAGGTTCGAGATTGGGCTGGAATTGTTTTCAAGATTCCATCAATGTGCTGAGCAAAGTATCTCAGGAGGTTATATCCTAAGAGATATGAATGTTACTACCCATAGTGCTGACATGGTTAATCATTGTGATGACATCATTGATTCGACAAATGATGCATAGAGTTACCTAGTAAGCATTGATAATGTAGGAAAAATGTTCATGATTCTGTGATTTAAAAGAAATGAGTCATGAAAAGGACAACAATAATTGTTTCATTTCATATGTGCCTTGTTCGGCAATAGTAGGCCTCAAAGAGAAATAGTTAAGCACATGACACCAATCGTCTCCTGGAGTGTAGGAAAAATCCGTTTAACTCGGAATGAGAATATTCTAGCAACCTGAATGTGATATGAGTTTCAAAATACATGAAGTTGTATTATGCTCGTAACATTAACTAGCACAAGGAATCTATGCCCCAAGCCCAAGAGGATGAAAAATAAGTTGAGCACTTGTGATATTATTATCATTCTGACAGCTTAACCCTTCGCAATAGTTGATCCTATATGAGAGGACTAGAGATACAACAAACTTGTCTTTCAAATCAATATGCTCATCATAAAGCTGTTTAACTTTCAACCACACACGAGTGAAATCATGTAGATAGGACATCTTAATGGTTGGATGAAATCATGTAATGGTTAGAGAGAATGTACACTTTGCTATGAGCTAGACATGTTCCTGCCATAATAATTCTCCAGCTACAATACCAGGCCACTTCATGGGTAACTACAATTCTAGGAACAAAGTGAGTTACACACTGGGACATGATCTAGGTGGATATGAAAGTCATACTGAGATGGGTGAACCAAAAAGATCTTCCTGTGACAAATTCACGAAAAGCTCAAATTCCCGAGAAACTTTATACAAACAAGTGACCATTTCAATTGACACGTACACATATAATAGGTGCTGAGATATGCCCTCATTATACTAGACAATGAAAAGGATTCATGATATTATTCACAAAGGAACAAAGTGATTGTTCAAACCATAGGAGTCACATACACCGGAGAGAAAAAGAGTGGCTCAAGAAGGATCTCAACACTAGGCCACTATACATTGGATTTGATACCACATAGGTGAACTTTATGACTGTGCATGCATAAGCACAAGTGAGCAGATGTTATCCATTTGAATCAAAACATTCTGTAAGAAATTCATCAGGTATAGTCCCTTGTTGAGAATTTAGGGAAGCAAGTAGGAAGTATTAATCCTAGAGTTATAACTCAATTCAAGGACATAATTATAGAGCTCAGTTCCACAAGAGGTCGTAAATAAGAGAATTTGTGATAAAGTGGATTCACGAATAATGTGTCTCGTTCAAAGAGTAGATACATACAATGTTTTGTGATTCAACATTTTGGTAAAGACCATATTTATGTAGGCCTCTTCAATATAGATGTACATATACAACAAGGAAAATAATGCGGTATTCATAATGATGTACTAAGGAGTGACTTACATGATGACTTTAGATTAACAGGGCAGTACCTTAATTAATGTCCCTCTACTCCACATCCAAAACATACATTAGTACTATAGTGACATACACTTAAATGGCATCTCATACACTTCACACAACGAGGATTAGGCCCGTTAAACTGACTCACCCCACCGACCTAATATTTACCCTTTTTGCATAAGTCATAAGAATCCCTCTTATCTTTCCCCCAGGCATTCACGGCGGGAGTAATAATCTCTGTAACAGTTTGCTCTATGGGTCTTTGGAATTCCCCAATCCTACCACCCCTAACACACTCCTGAGCATACTCACAACATGACGAAAAAATATTCCCGCCTGCATATCGGGCAGACATGGCTAGGTGTACCCAACCTAGGGCATTTGTTCTTCTTGTGCCCACTCTTTCCACAACCATAAAATATTTCAAGAGTCTTTCAACACATCCCCAAATGACGTTTCTTAGAAATCAAAAATTCTGGCTTATTGGTACAAACAACCCTCTTTCGTTTCTTAGGTGCTCTTACCACATGATCCGGTGGCACGATAACATTAATAGGGCCAAGGACACTTCCCTTAGCAACTGGTTCTTTCAATACCTCCTCGCTGCCTCGAACCCGTTGGTTACTCATATGGAAAATAAGACATGACGAGGAATTTAGCTTCCTACCTTGAGCTCTATCGCACGAACTGGAGTATCAAAGAAGTGTGAAATTCCTAAATGTCCAAGTAGCCTCCTCATTATAGATATGGTCGACAATACACCGATAAGAAGGACTCTACTAGACACGGCTCCGAGACATCCTAGGACACTTTAAAACCTTAGGATCTGATACCAAATTTGTCACGCCCCAAACTCGAGGAGCGCGACCGGCGCTCAACCGAGAGAACCCGGCTGAGCAAGCCTGTTTGATTTCCTTCTACCTAAACTCATTCATGAATAAAGAGGAGATGTACGCCACTAATAAAACACTGAAAAGATTTTATTAACAACTTCCTTTTTATTCCCATTAGCAGCTTCATTCATAATTTTCAAAATATTACAAGTTTATAGAATTAATGAAAAACATGATTTCCAAATACCAACATTTCTAGTTCAATTCCCCAACATCAACCACAACCCACAACCTGTCTACGGAGCCTCTAAATACAATAGAAGAGTAATATGAAAATGTCGGCAACAAGGCCCCGGCTATACCTCAAAACACAGTACATGAAAAACAAAAGATACATGACCCCGAAATGAAGTGGGGCTCACCAAATCAGCTGAAAAGAGTGTACTACTATAACTAATCAATGCCGCCTGCTGTAGAACCACCTGTATTCATTAAAGATGCAGCGCCCCCGGTAAAAGGGACGTTAATACTGTCGAATGGCACTAGTATGTATAGCTAAAAGTTCTCTTTCAAAATAGAATGCCCATATAAGAAAAGGCAACACATAGAAATAGCAAGTCACAATCAACAATATCCAAATGTTCAGTTAAAACATAATAATTTTCAAAATACGAACTTCATATATAATTTTGGTTGGGAGATCATTAGCACCAATATACCACCGTCTTTGTTAGCACGGAGTCTGATCAAGCTCGATCGGCTAGGCCATCTCCCCACGGACAATGTGGTTTGACAGGTGATGCGAAAGAAAGTTGTTACCAAGAGTAGTACCACCATGTGCGCAACATAGCGTCTGATCTCCACCCGATCAGCTAGGCCGCCTTCCCACATATGCCGTGCGGGTTGACTTTTCCAATCCACAAAGGTTTCAGTTTCATCCCAATTAAGGGGAATAATATCACAATTTGCTAGAGGTTCCAATTTCATACCAAATAAGGGGAATAATCCCAACCCACCCCTACACCGGCACGTGTAGTTTCAGGTGTAGGCCTTATGACCCACCCTTACTCGGTATTGCTAATGATGCTCCCAAAAACATTTTTGATTTGATTTGCAAACGGAAATATCATAAATACAAAATCTTTCACATTGTATAAATTCTCATTAGTAGTTCCAGTCATTCAAAACGACAATATTTCCTTGGTTCATTAGGCCATTCACAAGATTCTTTATTCCTGGCACGATGGCCGTATTTCATATTCCACACTTTCATCTCTTTCAATTTCAAAGATCACCATCAAATATCAACATATAGAAAATTTCAGAAATCATATACTTCCAATCCATTTGAAATGGGAACTTCAAACACAAATGGTTTCTTCCCAAAGAATGGGGCATACTGACCAACAATAGAAACACACATGAAAAATCATAAACAGTCAATACACCATTTACTCTTGCAACACTCTTCCCCAGAATTGACAATATACAATTTCACCACATGAGTATATAGAACTCGAATCACACTAGATATATTTATAAAGCAAAGCATTAGTTAAAGCAATCACTAATGGGCATGAATTGAGTACTTTGCTTTTAGGCAATTCTATCTTGGAAGTTATTTGTTTAAACAATTGAGTCGAGACTCATTTCATATTCTTTATCGCATCTTCTCAAATCATTTGCACTACTAGCCATAATCATAACTTAAATTCTTGGCACGTTGGCCACACTCTATATCCCCAATTAATTTATTTCACTTCCAACCATCTTTATAGATTATCAACAATAAGATATTTCCAAATCAAGACTTTAGGTACACATATGAGCAATTAAGAGTCTTAAGAATATTGAGATTTACTCACATAATTTGGCATACTATCTTTTATTGAAAAACGACTCAAAGCCATAACCTTTTAATACGCAGCTCATACTTTGAAACTTACGAAAATATTATGGAATTCAATTCCAAGAGAGAAAGTTTAGCCAACATACCTTGCTTTGAGCTTTCCTTAAATTACTATAATGTTCCGAAAATTCTAGCAATTCCAATTTATTTTGAGACATAACAAAATTGAACCATTATTAGGAAGATATTCATGATCTCAGCTCATTTGAGCATTTTATCAAACAGTAGGTGTGTAAATCTAACTACAAGGTTCTTCTACAAGATTTCCTTCACTTCACAACCCAATATTTACTTATTTTTGCTAAACAATCTTCCCACAAACCTTATTAGTACAAGCATGTATAAACAATGCTCTTATACCCAAGAATCATACTCCAAATCAACCATCGTTTACCCAAATTCGAAATTGGAAACTAGGGTATGAAACCTTACCTCTGAGATGAAGATCTTGTGATTAGCTTCCTTGATGCTTGAAGATTAGTGCAAGATTGGATGATTATAATGTTAGGTTCCCTCCTTCTCTCTCTAAAATGCTCTTATCTCTCTCTAAAACTCTCAGAAAAACACCCCAAAATAAGCCCCAAAGCCTATTTATCAAAATGGGGTCGAGTTATGAAAAGAGAAAAATTAACCCTCCGAATTCAACTATGCGGTCTCACAATGGACTGTACAATTGGTGTGCGGGTCGCACAATGGTCGCAAAATTTGGTGCCCAGATTTGGGCTGTTCTGGTCCATTCTGCGACCAGTTTGTGGTCGCATAACCACTTTGCGATCGCATAATGGTCGCTGAATTGCATTCTCGCAACCTTTGGTAATTTGGTCATAACTTCTTGTAGGAATGTCCAAATAATGAACAGTTTGAAGCGTTGGAAACTAAACTCAAAGGGCTATAATTCTATAGGCAATACATCATATACCCCTTCCTATCAAGAGAGGTATGATTATTTGAAGTTAGGTCTTGTGCAAACTCACTTGAAACTTTATTCCATCATAAATATTTCAACTTGACTCAGCCATGGGACTCTTCTTAGACCGTAAACTATTCTGAATGCACATCATACATATATTATCATGATCAATTGATATTATTCATATAATAGTCCCTGTCTACACATAAAATAATATAATTAGCGCACATCGACTTTCTTAATAGCGCTTAAGTACTTCAAAAAATTTTCGGGGTGTTATAGTGGTGAACATTACTGAGTTGTATATGCAAGAAAGGGATGCAAGGGAGGAAGAGGCGAGGCGGAGGGAGGAAGAAGATAGGCGAAGAGAGGAAGAGGAAAGACGAAGGGAGGAAGAAATGAGGCGAAAGGACGAGATATTAAGACTTGTCACTAGTGATGTTGAAAGTCTCAAGTCTCAGATAAACTCCCTCTTAGCATCTGGTGCATTTCCTGTGCTCCGTTCTCTAGCATCTGATGATAACTAAGGAGTAGTTTCTTTTATTAGCTTGTCTTGGATTGTACCTGGATGTTGAATGTTGGATTTTTTGAGTTTTTGTTCTACTTTCTGATTAGTTGGATATTGATTATGATATGGATTGATTAGTTGTTATTTATGAAATGAATTGGATTGCATATTGAATTAGGTATTTGAATGCTTAATTGTATTTAGTCTTGTATTGTTGGTTGTACTTTCTGTTTGGCAGGTGGTGTAGTTCTAAAAATATATTTGGCCATGAAAATATTTTCCAGATTTCCCACGGATTTCCCACCGACTTCGTGAGAATTTTGTGCATATTTTTTTCTAGAATTTCAGCATTTCCCATTGATATTCGTGGGAATGTTCATGTGTTTATTTCCAGGTTATGAATATTTTCCACTACTTTGGTGGGTAAAAAAAAGGTATCTAAATTATTTTTAATAATTCTCACGGATTAGGTGGGAAACTTAGAAAAATTAAATTATTATATTTTCTTACTTTTCCTATGACGTTCGTGGGAAATTACACTAGTGACCCCACCAAGTTCTCGTCAAACCTTTAGTGGGGATCTCCCTGGGAATTACCCACGAATGTCCTGGGAAATTATTTTTCCACCAGCCATTTTCCCACTGAGCGTCTCCCCTAGGAATGTCGTGGGAATATTGAATTTTCACACAGATTTCCCACCGATTCTTCCGAGGAAAAAATCTGTATTTCTAGTAGTGAGAAGTAAATTTGGGCAAAGGAGTTTGTTCTTCGCAAATGCGAGGGGAAGTTCGCGATCGCGAAGTTCTGCAGGTGTTGAATCGTGATCGCGTGGTGTCTGGTCGTGATCGCATGGAGTCTTCTGGGTGTGCTTCGCGATCGCAGGGGAAGTGTCGCAAATACGAAGAGCATTTCACTAGCAGGAGTATTTTAAGTCTTAATCGCAAATATGAAGGGTGTTTCACTAGCAGGGGTATTTTAAGTCTTAATTCTGAGATTTAGCTTATTTTCACCATTTTTGAGTTTTGGAGAAGGGGAGGAGAAGATTTTGAAGAGAAACTTTAACCTAATCTTGAGAGTAAATAATTACTACTTAATTTTGATCATTTATCTTGATTTTTCATGGATTTCTACACCAAATTAAGAAATTATAAAGTAAAATTTGGGGGTTTTGTCTATAACGTAAGTGAGTTATTTTGAGGTTTTGGACTCGAATTTGAATACTAATCACATATTTAAACTCATGAGGTTATGGGTCAACAGGTTCTAGTCCTAGACTCGGGTTTTGGCCATGTGAACCCGGACTGACTTTTGTTAGCTTTTTGAGATTTGAATAAAGATTGAAACTTTATTAGATGGAGTTAGTTTCTATGACTTTATTTAACCTCATTAAGTATTATTTGGCTAGATTCGGAGCATTTAGAGGTCACGAATAGAGTTAAAGGCGTGAATGAAGGCTAAAGCTTGTTCTGAAAGAGGTAAGTATCTTTTCTAATCTTAATTTGAGGGAAACCACCTTAGGATACGACCTTTCTTGCTAATTGTTATGTGTTGGGAAAACATATATGCGACGTGACGAGCGTGTATGCGAGTGCCATGGTTTATTCATGTTCAGAGTAGATTTTAGCTTTCTTTATGCCTTGTTTGGTTGTATGTTCTTCTAAACTTATTCTTTGTTTATTTGTATGACTACGTGAGTCTATTTATTCATGCTAGATATCATATTTAGGCTTATAACCTCCTTATTTGGAATGATGACATATTCTTGAGATATTGGTATACTTGATTCAATCATAGTAATATTTGATGATATGAGCACGCATGCACATCTTATTTATTTTGTCCATGTACACCTTATTAGTTATTATATGAGCATATAGATTCATGCTTGGTGGTGAAGAACTTACTTCAGATTGTTATGATTATGGCACATTCGGACATTTTGAGTGGATTGATATTGATGTGGCACGAGGTTTCTATCGTGCGGTTATGATGATATTGATAATGTTATGGCACGAAGTTTTTATTGTGCAGCGTGTGAATACGGATTCATCCCCCTAGGGTCGCCCTACCATGTTTCTCTCTTGATGATGTACACACGGTGTTTGTGAGACACTGATGAGTGCCAGGTTATGATGGTATTAGTTGATGAGTTAGACCTGAAGGTAGAAGCTTTGACCATTCAGGTGAATCCTTTATGCCATATATCATGCATATTATAAGCCTTTGGTACTTATCTTTTGACATGATACTTGATGCCTATGTTACATGCTTAGGACTTGATAGTCAAGATAGAACGATTCATGTTAAACTGCTATATCATGATGCATTTTCTATGATACTATATCTCTTTTCATTGCTTTGCTATGTATAAGCATGAAATGTACATGTATATTTGTTAGTGATTATCATATGACTTGAACCTCATCACTACTTCACTGACGTAAAGTCTTGATACTTGTTCGGTACACGATATTTTTGTACTCTACTATACTTATGTATCTTTTATATAGATTCTGGCATTGGTTCGAGTGGACCTCAGGATGGTGCCTAGTAGCTGACATATGAGACTCGAGATAGTGTTGCTTGATCGTCCGCAGACCCTTGAAGTCACCTTCTTCTATTATCATATTGTCATTTCATGTTTCAGATAGTATTTTGCACTTCTGTATTATGACTCAGTTGTATTTTTATCTTAGTATCTCATAACTTCGTACTACCGGGTTTTGGAAGTTATTGTGGCATTTTTTCCTTTTTTGATGTTATTGTGAGGCTTTATTATACTTTATCTATATCATAATAGTGATTTATCCAATATTTAACTATGTTTTAGTTCTTTAAGATTGTTGACGTACCGAGCGGAGCGGATTCGGTTCGGGGATATCAAAGTCCTAGTAGAATTTTGGATCATCATCATACCGAAAGATGCTTTATACCAAACACTAGTGGGAAATCGCCCGTGCTAAGCACGGGCCCAATAGCGCAACTGTTTTCAATAGTATCCAATACATAGTTATGAAAATTATTTTTTCTCCTACTGCATCAAATTTGTAGGAGCCTAAATGGTCCAGGGAAAATGATATGTTCCTTTGTCTAGCTTGGTATCTTATACCAATAACAGAGTGAGATAATAATAGGACTTAATTATTCTTAGAGGTGTTTCTTCCATTGCAAGAAGGACAAACCTTACAATACGCAGATCACTACTTTTATAGTAGATTAGACTACATTTACGAAGTACAGTAAATGTTTTCAAGCAAGCTCACATTGGAAATGTACATATAATGTCATGTACCAATTGATATATGTGGTTAGTTAATAAAGCATATAGCTTTTGGTAGGTTTGCCTGTTTTACAAACGTAACTTTTGTATACATTTTTATTTTACAATAGAAGAATGATTTTTCAATTCTTTGTGTGGCATAACGCATTCAACATCAAAAAGGTTTAAATGCCTTATGGATTCTTTGTCAGCTTTCACACAGGTAACAGGTGGTACAAATAGAAAGTCCTCTCCTCTGCCAATTATCTTGGTCAAGACATGATGCCTCGACAACATTTCACACAAAGCAGGGCATTTTGCTATGTTGTTTTTGTCCTCCGTGTCATCTTCTAAGGTCACTTGTTGTCCCAGCTACTATATAGATTTTGGAGAAGATTGTAGCAACTTTGGACACCTATACAACACCTATATCATAATCAGAGTTACTGGTGTGTAAACTCGATTAATTTTTCACTTTGTTGAATAATTGTATTAAAGATTTATTTGTCTGCAATCACCTTTGAGGTTGTTGTACAGAGCAAGATTGAGGTTGTGACGAAAATGCATGGGTAAATCAGCATTGAGTCATTGACAGGCAGGCATCTAGATGGTTGGAAGAGGGCGCACCTAATTGATTACATAAAATAAAATATTTCAAATTTAGTAATACAAAACAATAATAAGTAACAATCAAAATAAATAATATATTTAAAGTAGCAATAGGATAAAATACAATAGGTAACAATCATCCAAACAGGTTATGATGAAATACCTGTAAAATATCGGTAACTTGTTGTTTTGAAGCTGTTAAACTTTTATAATTTCTATGTAAAATGTACACTGTATACGGAAAAAAAACTAACGTATATAAATATATACTAAGTCAGCATCACCTCAAGTGCAACAGAACTTTATTATCAATAATTGCACTTGATAAATGATCAGGTGAAGCACTCTTGAGCTCTTTGATCTCCATTAAAGTGAAGTTCCAAGTATTTCTACCTACTACTCTGAACTACGTTTCTGTACATGTAGCTTCTAAGAACATCAATGTAAGCTTCATTTTACATTTTATCACCCCGGAATCACTTGCATTTTTTCCATTTAATATGATAATATTGGAAAGTGACCATTTGTAAAAGCAATAGAAGCATTCATCATCACTTTGGTTATGGTGTGGATGGCATTACCTTGACAAGGTAGATACACAACGTGTAGAAACAGAGGGAAATATAAACTCTATAAACAGGACTTTGTACAAAAATGATCTGCTTGTTACTTGCCAATTTTATTTGAATGACCAGTTCCAGAAAGAAGAATCGAAGCGCAAAAAGTAGGTGGAAACTTTCAAAACTCATATACTATTAATTAAAGCAGCTTGATGTAACATGAGAGCACATTTCTGAAAGGATACAGTACAACCACTTAGATATCATCAGGCCAATGCCGACCATGAAAAATCTTACCTTCATGTACATGTATTCTTCACCCTTGCGATGCGGAGATTGGTTACCCTTTGGGTATTGTTGGCCGTCATTTTCTTCTTTCACAGTGTCGAACTCATAGTTGAATTTCTACAATTGAGTATTAGTTGAAATAACGGTATTCTAGAAAGTATATGTTATGATCAAATGGAAAAAATATATATATGGAAACTATTAACCAGTAAAGGAAATATTAACAAATCATTTGTTTGTTAACGATGTAATAGTCTGTGTCAGCACTTGTAAGTATGGCTCCCCTAAGAAGACGTTCCATAATTTCTGAAATCAAAATGAAAGAAAGAGGGAGCCGTAGAACTACTCAAGATTGACACTAACAAAATAGGCTTTATTCATCTTTGTTTTGTTTTAATGGCGTTTTTGGGCCAAAACTTTAGGAACTGGATTATTTGATCAATGGTCTCCTCTATGAAGCATATGTTTAGCATGCTTTTTATTTGGTTAAAGAGGTCCTTCCATTACCTTCAGCCAAGACTTTCAACAATGATAGCATATTAGGTAAACTGACCATTAAGTTGTGAGACAAACAGGCACTTTAGAGTTTTACCACTGAGATGTCGGAGAAATGAGAGAGAACATCAGTCACTTCAATTTTGTGAAGGTGGTATGAGTTGATCCAGTCCTTTAGCCTACCAAATTGTTGCTCATCTTCAGCTGGATCCTGAATATCATCTGAAAAACTAAATAGCACATTAGAGGTATTCGGTACGTGGTGCAGTAGGACGTTGGCAGTATTTTTTATGAAAGTAAACAGTACCTTCATCATCCATATTACCATTAACCTGAGAATCTTGCTTCTCTGTGAAGAGATTATTTGGTATTTAAACTTATGTGATTCAGAAGTATTTAGGTAAGGAAATGTATAAATAAATTAGTCAAGTGTAGACATATGTATTACCGATTAGCGCAACTATGCCTTGGTCATCATCATAGTGACTGAACTAAAATATATCATCATTTCACAGACTTAAGTCTGCGCAAACAAATTTAAGAACATACTAAATGCAGTCAAGTTTTATATATGATTGAGATTTGAAGATATAATGTTTCTACCTCACTATCAGAATCACTGTCATCACCTGGAAGAAATCAGCTCCCAAGCCCAAACTATTATCTTGATTGTTGTCATTCCTATCCTTACAGGGATCAAGCACGCTCTTAAGCTGTGCAGAAACCAAATAATGTGAATTCATGAGCAATGAGAAGTATAGTTGTAGATTTCTTCAATTTATAAATGTTATTTTTTAATAAAGTAAAAAGAGAAAAAGAAGTCATATAAAATAAATCAGAGAGTAATAATTAATCAGTGTACATTTATTCCATACTCAAGAAAATAACATAGTGGAGTCATATTCCCAACTACAGAAATACAACAAATTCGCAAACTCCTCTCTGTCGTTCTACAATATCGTCCTTCCTGAAATAACTGCCGCATACCTTCAGAGCTAATACAAAATACCTGCTACTAATATTGTCAGCCTCCATTTTCAAAGGACTTTTACTCCATGGATTAACAGCCTCCTCTTCAGTGCAGTTTCTAAAGAAAGCAGGCTCATAATCAACAGAGGCTGCAGAACCAACCATTCTGTTACCAACCTTCATTTGACACAAACAAGAATTAAAATCTATCAGCCGCAAAATCCTTACCATGTCCAAGACATGAAAGAAAAAACAGCATAAAAGATTTGATACTGATGACGATTTTTCAAATGCCAAAAGGTTCAAGCACGAATATGGTGGAGAAAAAGCCTCTAAATCCCAATTTTCATCAGACGTTACAGCTGCAAGATACAACGCAAAAAGCAAAGTGAAAACAATCTTATCTTTTCAACAGAACCATAAAAATAAGCAATTGGGCTGTACCTTTTTCTAAAGAAATAACAAAAAATTAAACCATTTCTGAAGCTAAAAATAGGCTCTCTTGCCTCCAACACCAAAGTCAGCAAATTATTGGTTTGGCAGTGGTAGAGCCACGTTAAAGCATCAATAGCTAAAAAAGGATAATACAAAGTCCTAACAAATTAACTAACTGTTATCTCCTTCCAATTACGTAAAAGCAGAATCGTGGTCTTTATTATCAAAGCAGCTATCGAAAATAGGAAGCATATCAATATAAGGCAGTAATGGTAAGTTGATGCCCAGAAAGCGAAAAAATTTAAGTCTTTAGAAAGCAAAGATGAAAAGCGAAATTTATAGAGCATTGGTATGCTGAATATTAGTCTCAAGAACTTTTAAAGAATCTTGGTAAGAACTTATTCCAAGCTGATAATTAATCATTTCCATCCCCCTCTTCTTTTTTCTTCTCTTTGGGTTTATGTATATTCGGAAAGTTGGTTATCTTTATCACTACTTTTGTCAAGAAAACTGCTATATAAATGACAAAAGGAAATATGTCTTTTTTCTACACAAAAACTGATTAACGTGTGTATATATAATAACTTCTGAAAAAGATAAAAATTAAACACTAATCTATGAACAGAGAGGTAATTTATTTGTTGTAATGATATACTGCTCCATTTGAGATGTTATTAAATTGATTAACATAGGTTACAATCCAAAGAGAATAGAACATGATGCACTATATAATACTGGTCAACAGAGAACAGTAAAACGAACTTGCTTCTTCAACAAACATGTCACCTTTAAATATAGTTTCTATATGCAAAATGACAATTCAAAATAATTATACAGCAAAATAAGAATCACCTTTCTATACAAAGAAAAATGAAACTCTTGCTTCTTCAAGCTGAGCCATTTGCATCTGATCGGTTTGAGTGTTAAGACTTGATTTTGCGACTTCGATAAATGATGCACATCACGCGAGTATTTTGGAGAATAAATTTATATTATGCACTATATATTTAAGGTATTAACTTATAGTTACATTCAAAAACCAAACAAAACAGCATAAATAAATCTTGGCAAGCAAGCTCATTGATCCAAGCAACCTGATTAGAAGCAATTCGAAAGCAGTGAATATATGAGGGAAAAAACATTGTTGTACAGCCTATTTGACAAATTTATGTATAGCAACAAATTATCTTTTATCATCAGATGTAGAAGTTGACAAAATACACTTAACTGTGTGCATCAACCTTATTCTGGGAATTTCGAAGTGCATGTGCCATAAACAAGGTGGATGTTCCTGTGCTAAAAATGTATGTTCAACTCTGTTTAGTTCAGCAAACGCTACAAAATAACATGTTAAGGATTCACAAGAAAGCCTTTTGAATGATTTCATCATAAACTATGTTGTATGTAGAATAATCGTCATCACTATCTGGGTTTGGGGGTCGAATTAATAACTTGACACAATTGGAAGCTTTTGCTCTCGACAATGCAACATAAAGCTGACCATGTGAAAACACTGGTTCTCGTAAATATATTCCAACAAAATCTAATATTTGACCGTGTGCTTTATTTATAGTCATAGCAAAACAGAGTCTTACTGGAAACTGTGTTCTTTTAAATTGTACAGGTAATTTTTCATCTTGTGATGACATCAATGGTATTCTCGGAATGAACACGTGTATTTTTAAAGTCACCGCTTGCAATTTTTGCACTTATAACATGAGTTTTAAAATCACAACATGTCAATCTTGTGCCATTGCATAAACCTTCGCAAGGATTCAAATTTCGTAGTAATATAATTGGACAATTTTCTTTCAAAGTCAATCTTTAAGGAGGTAAACCGGCAGGATTTAAAGAATGCAAAAAACCTTCATACTGACTTTGATCATTCGATTCACATGTTTCATCAATTGCAACAAATGTTTTACCTTCTTTTGGAAATTTGCCTATAAGCATATCATTTATTTCATTCACAAAATCATTTTTCGTCGTCAAAATAACACGAGAAGTCACAGAAGATGCATCACAGAAGAAATCATGCATATTAGGAAATGTTGTTTCAAATAACACATTCAAAGATTCCTCTTCAGTAGTATAAGGAACAATAAATGAATTTGAAATTTTAATTTTGTTTTCAGAAGTAAGAGGTTCTTTTCCGTTTCCTTTTCTCATCAAATATTCACAATAGGCAGGATCAGTTTTTGCACGCATGTTTTCTGATAGTAGCAATTTTTCAAGTCGGGGCCAAATCTCAGAATATAATAAACTTTCATGAATAAAATCTTCCTTTTTTCCGTTTCGAACCACTGGTAGAGTTTGTCTAAAATCACCACCAAAGACAACAACTTTACCACCAAAAAGCACATTAGTATTCAAAAGATCTTTCAAAAGTAAATCAAAAGTTTCAATCATTTTCTTTTTTGCCATCGATACTTCATCCCATACAATTAATTTTGTATCTCGAATCAAACAGGCAAGCGAACTTTGTTTGCTAATATTGCAACTAAAGTTTTCATCAATGTCAATGGGAATTTTAAAACGCGAATGAGCTGTACGGCCACCTGGAAGAATCGAGGCCGCAACTCCAGAGGTTGCTGTTGCTAGAGCAATAAATCCTTTAGATCGTACGGTAGCTAATAAGGCACGATATAAAAATGTTTTTACCTGTTCCTCCTGGACCTCAACAAAAAAAGCTCCTGCTCTGTTCAAAGATATTCTGTCTATAATCACATTGTATGATATTTGTTGTTCATGGTTCAACTTTTGTCGCAATAATAGCTCTTCTTCAGTAACGGTTATGTTTCTTTCAAAGAATATTTCTTTGGCTTCTTTGGCAGCCTTTGAAGCGTTGAAATTTTCAGGGATAAGTTTATACTCATTAATGTTATGTCCCATTGAATGTAAAATGTCATTGAGACAGTCTAAAACTTTATATCGAATACTTTTTGTTTCAATGTCTGGTAAAGTTTTGAAGTCTTCAGACATAGAGTCCTCGAATTTCTCCCATAATTCTCTTGGATTAGCAGGATCACAATATACTAATAATGTAGCAAACAAGCGTCTCAAGCTGCATGGCATTTGATAACTCTCGGCTTCTACCATACATTCAGCTAAATTATTGTCACAATGAAGTAATCCTCTCTTTGAGCAGATTCTCTAAATGTATTGCAACATACTTCATTTACAGTTAGTAGGTCTTCATAGGATTTTGGTCCTCTTATATTCATTAATAATAATCTCAGATAATATCTTTCACCTTCCGTCGGATGACATGTTACAACACGTCCAATGACATTACCCTTTATTCGACGGGTTCACATTTTATACTGTACTGACCATACAAAATATTGTGGAAATTCTTTGTACAGTAGATTGAGCTTTATTGCATCTTTATTTGTTTTGTTCATAGTAAAAAATTATGTTAACAGTGTTTTTCTAATCAGAGGATTATTCATAATTGAGTTTATACTTGACGCACTCCTAAAAGAAACAAATTGTTGTCCTTCAAGATGTAACTGAAGATGATAAACAACTGGTGTCATTTCATTAATAGGGAAACCAAATAAACGCCATGTAGCTTCAGGTGGTGATACCCATCGAGCAGATTGGTATTCTTTTATTTCATCTACTTCAACATTTGCATCATTATCATGTATGTGAAATGCGATTTTATCATGTCCTTTGCAGATGTATTTATAAATATATTTAACATCTTTAAAATCTGAACAAATTTCAACATTTATATGACAGTTGAATTTCCCAAGTAAGAATGGATTATAAGGAACAACCCATGAGTTATCAAAATAGTGATCTTTGACTTTCACAAGTCCCGTGTTTCACCTTTTATAAATTGGGTAAGAATTTTTTCCTTTTGAAGTTTGATCAGCAAAGCTTCTTGGATATTTGAATTTGCAACAACCTTTTTTCTTTTGCATACATGAATTTGTAGGATTTAACTTGCCACAAGGTCCATGTATCATATGTTGGAGAACAAGTTTATATAGGGTTTCTTCAGTGTTAGAATCACACGAACAATATTATCATAAGATTCTGGAGTAAGTAGTTTGTATTCATTAGTAAGTATAATAAGGAAATGAGCATGCGGTAAACCACGCTTTTGGAATTCTATAGTATACATAAAAGCTGCAACTTTTCCAAAGACATTTCTTTTTAATATATCTGTTTTTAGTTCTTCTATCTTTGCTCTAAAAACTCGACTAATTAAATCAGGCCTGTTTTGTGCTTCGTCAGTTAATAGCAAGTGCTCTTTTACCTCAGGCTAAGATGGATTACAAGTCATCGTTATGAACAGATCAGGTTTTCCAAATTGTTGTACTAAAGAAATAGCATCCATGTAACGCCGACGCATGTCCCTTGGTCCTCCTATAAAGCTAACAGGAAGGAATGTTTGCTTTCCTATATTTGAAGCGTCTCTTTCTCCAAGTCTTAAAACATCAATGAGTCCTTGTAGCATTTCGATTCTAAAGAGATCTGGGTTGAATGAAAAGAAGTCCAATCTTTGTGTTTCAAGTTTTGTGTTCAGCTACTGAATATTGCTGAAATAATCTTCCAGAATACAAAGGTTCATTTGTTTCATCTTCTCTCATTTGGAACTTATAACAGTAATATTCACGAATAGAAATATTATCTCTTTTTCTTTTTCCTTTTTCAAGATTTTGAGCTTCCATGTGAAGGTATCCATCAACAGAACACATATTTCTAATACTTGGTAATTCTTCATGTTCACAATAGGCTCGACGTTTAGAAGTAACCTTTGGTTGTATAATTTTTTTAATGCCACAATGCCATCCACTTTGACCATATGGAAATAATAATGGATATTGTAAAGGGTCATAACATCCGTAATACTAGTTCACTACTTGAGATCTGTTGCTATGAGTGTAGATTCGGATATGAGGTGCAAAACTGAGCTCAGTGATTTCTTTTTCAACCCATATTCCTGCAACTTCTGATGTAGTAGGAAGATTGTATACACGTTGATCTAAGCCTGAATCAGATTTAAGTGCAATATTGTAGTTCGATAGATTTGGAACATCTATTAGGGATTTTAAGAAAATAGAGTATGGATTAATTCTCAGAATATTCATTAGTTTTTTGACTATTGATTCATGAATTTTTTCTGAGCAAGCCATTCTGTTAGCCAATTCGTTATCGTTGTCGTAGAAGTATAGTTGTAGATTTCTTGCTATTCCACTCGAGGGGACTAAATCATTTATAAAATGGTACATCTTCCCTTGAACTCTAAATGTATAAATACCACGATTTCTTTTTGCTAATTCTCTGTCATAATTTACAACAAGTGATGTAAATGCAAACATATTATTGTATGTTCTAATATATGTTCGAAAATGTTTACATTCTTCGGTAGTTCCTAAATATAAATGTTGCAGTTCAGCAGGCATTTCATGTGAAACTAACTTGATCGAACCATTGTTACAGCAGAATCCAGGTGGTTCATATTCAATTTTTTTTGCACCACAAAATTTACAGTTAGGAACAGTCTTCAAGGCAACATAATCAGATTGTAATTGACCTACGTATGGACAACCCTTTTTTTGTGAGTTATAACCTGTATATTTAGGTATTATTAGTATAATATTTGCAATTAGGTAATATACAACACTATCATAATAAAAAATTGGTGCAAACCTTTTTTTCCAATCATTCTCGAGCTCATACTATTGTTTTCATTAGATGCACGTGACGTTGAGCCTAACGCCAAAAAGTAATAAATTAGCAATAAATAAAGATGTTATGTATTGTAGAGATAAAAGTCAATGTTGGATCCTTGATACTTGCCTACTTCAAAGGAGTAGAAGGGATTAGTTCTATTATTTTGCTTGTCAAATGTAATTGGCGAAGCATCAACGTGAGGCTCGTTGGCTAATAGGCAAAACAACACACATATAGCATCATTTAATTATGCTCACATGGAAAGAGCGTGATGAGACACATCTACAAAGAGTAAACAACACAATTTAGAAGTATAGGAGTCTCTGATGATTGGTTACAACTCAGTCACAAATGCAGAATGTAAAAAATGGAAATCTTTCCTCACATATGCGTATAACATGTTAAATCAGGAAATATCTAAGTAACTCTGCTAAGATTAAGATTATTTGAAACAGAATATAAATACATGCATTGCATCCTGGCATAACTAATTGCAACTTTTCTTTTTGAGTCAGCTATTGCATCTATGTATCGCCATTTGCAAAGTGCTAAAGCCAAAGTTAATTTGTTTTACCCAAGGTAAAGGCAATTAGGTAGAGCCTATCATTCGGATGCTAAAATCGTCTAATTTATAAATTCAAAGTAAGAATAGTTAAAAATAACAATACGTGTATCTAAAAAGTGATAAATTTTGTCAAAGTTTGAACTCTTTGCAATTCCCTTTCTTCTTCACAGTTTGAACTCTCATCTCTCTGGTCAATTACTCTACTTTTTTGTGGTTCTATTTCTTTTTCACTTTTTAATGTGGAATTTATCTGTTTCCTCGCTAACTTCTCTTTTATTCTTTTCGATCCAGCGCATGTCGATGTTGTTTAACGGATTTCGGCCTTTTCCATTCATCATCCCTCAATGGTCATCTCTTTACTACTAATTCTCAAATAAGATACCCCTATTTTGCCTATGGATATTCTAAAAAATCTGTGCTACTCTGGCTCAGAGAAATAAAATCTATGAAGAGGACTTAAAAGTCACATAAAAAATCCAAAACAAACGAATTAATAAAAACAGAGAACAAATTAGAACCCTACCTCAGTTAAAAGATTGAATATCAAACGAAAACCCCAAAGATCTGCTCTTTTTGCTGAAGAAGAAAAAGTAGTGCATAAAGTGAAACCACTAAATCTGGAGAAGAAGAAACAGAAGCAGAGCAAAGCAAAGCAGCGGAGATAAAATTGAGATGTAACAAAATTGCAAGCGGTGCTTTCTACGTGGCAAACTAGGGTGAACTGTCAGCAGCACATGAAATGTCAAAAATGCCCCTATGATGAAGCAGACAACAGACCATGACATGCCTGCTTATCCTCTCTTATATAATAGTAATGATGTTATAGGGAAATATAAGTGAACATGAACGGAAAGACAATTCATTTCAGAGGATATATTCTCTTTGTAAGCATGATCTTAGAGATTCTTTCCTTCCTTTCTTTTGTTCTCCCTTTTTCTTTTTCTTAATATTTAACTTATTTTACTCCCTATTTGATATATTTTGATTTAGTCATCATTTAAAATTCAATGGAGAAGCTCCAATAATTATCTGTCTTGCACATTTCTAGCTAGGAAGTCCTGAAGTGTAATTGGAAAAAAAATTCCTAAAAAGATTTTTTCAATTATTTGGCTTAAGCATGTAGGGTAATCTTCAATAATTAAGTGAGGAAAAATAGCCAAAAGTAAGTGAACTAATAAAAAGATATTGGGAAGCTACAGTGGAGACTAAATTGTATTTATTTGTTCTTGGTGATTAATAAGACTTTTTTCTTCACCAAAAAAAGAAGAAGTTATAGTGCTTCCCCACAATGGCAAAAAGAACAAATAGAACAAATGGTCCAGTATGAATCTGTCTCAATTGTTTCCAATTACAGAAACACTTCTTGCTAACAAAATTGACCTATTTATAGTACTTTTCTTTCTTTTTGGCCCTTTGTCTTAGAAGTCTTGGCATATTTATTTCACACGCTAAATTTTGATGGAAAGTTTGACAAGAAAGTTTGTTCTATATTTTTCTTAGATGATATAACTAATAAGCCAATGTAAATTTTTTAACTTGGTCAATGGGGAGTTTAGTAAGATTAGAAACTTCAAAATATGGGGTTTCTTTATAAATCAAAATTCTGAGTGGAGTTGTTTACAATTAGGATAAGTTGTAAGGGATGCATGTGAAATTGTTTTAGTAGAAAGAAAGGCAGAATACTAATAAATAAACGGATAGTACATTGCAAGCCCTTATAAGTAAAATGTTCTTGGCATAATATGCCAAAATATGTTGTCATGAAAGGTACTAACACACTAATTAGAACTTGCAATATTTTATAACAAACTATTTAATATATGCTTATTGCATGTGACGTTTTAACCAACCAAATACTTAAAAATAATTACTTTTAACTCAGGATAGAGCAATTAATTGAAAATGTTTTATTCTCATATGAGATGTGATTTGATCCCTTATTTTATTCTTGTTGGAATCATTTCACTTGGAAGATTCTCTTCTCTTTCCTAAATCTTGGTCTAAGTTGGGTGTTTATCAGATGATTTGTCATTCATGAATAAACAAATGACATTATATATACGCACATATTTTACTTTTGGTCATTGTAGGCTTTTAAGCTATCTATGTAATTAGATGGAGTTGAGACGTTTCGATTGGACAATCTTAAATTGGATGGGTCTTTTTACCTGTCTCGAATCTTAAAAAACATTAATCAGTCTTTGCCTAGTTATAAGAACTTATTGAGTAAAAAATAATCATCAAGTCTCTTTACCCACCCTCTAAAATAATTTCCCCCGCCCCAAACCAAGGAATAAAAAAATAAAAAATATATGAATAAAAAGGAAGAAGGCAAGGCACCTAATGTTATTAATGTGTTTGACCAATTTTATTTGGTTTTTCGTCCGATGTTTGGTATCCATATTGAGGTTCGATTTAATTGGGATTCGCGTGAGAAGTCTCACACTTCGAGGTATAGTGCCCTCTAACAAAGGCGATGTCATACTTAGGGCTCAAACACAAAATATTTGTTAAGAATGAATAAGTGTTTATCACTTCACCACAATGTTGTTGGTGTATTTGACCAACTTAGTGACACTATAATTTGATTGTCAGCGTATATCCTATCTTTCCTTTCAATAATTTTAGGTAGGTCAAATAAGCAAAAAGGCACTAGTTCAAAGATTTGAAATGAGAAGTATTCTTAAATTTTTCTTTCTTTTTCCCTAAGCTTTCAAAGTGAAGGGTCAATTACTCCAACAGAGAACCTTCATAGATAAACTAGGCTAAATTCTTGGATCTTAATAATTTATTCAAACACCAAACATAATGATATCTCCATAATGTTCTTGGATATCTTTTGACTGGTTTTGAATTGTGATCGAGATGTTGAACCTACTTGTATGTGTAAGCAATTACTATAAAAAAAGAGAATACTTCTCTTTTTGTCAAAGAAACACAAAAATGAAAAAATGTATGTACAACATAAAACCATGTTGTCTTTACTGTAGATTCGCTCAAGGATTAGTCATTTGGAGAGATTTTATAAGAATATTTAGTTGGGAGAAGAAGGGATCGAAAACTAGAGAGGGATTCTTCTTCACTTTTGCTCACATTCAAAGAATAACCAACTGAAAAAAAAATCATTCTAAACTTTGTGTTTAGGAAAAGAAAATAATGTTGAACTGCAGTAGAAAATACTACACGTTTCTAATTTATGTATGTATCATTATGTTTATGCTTATCGTGACATATTATTACTTTAACTCCAAATTTTTGGTAATTATAAGAATAAAACTATGTATTCAAAGGGTAGAAAGAATTGTTATAGTTAAAAAGGGGCAGTTGGCCTGCATTTATATTAATCGCATAATGCTTATTTTGAGTGTATGCGAGGAGTTCTGATCTCAAGTTAACTAAGAAGTGTCCTCATCCTTTAAATTATTGGGGGTCTACAAAACAATATCAATGCTATATAACTCAAAATTTGCTGTCAAAAACCAAAACTACATTGAAACATCAATTACTTTGGTTGTATCACCGAAGTAGACGCCACGTTGAATGGCGGGTCACTACTAGAAAATGACTAAATTCTAACCGTCAAAACGGAAAATTGAGCTTTTCCGACTAAAAATGATCTGTCACAACCCGAAATCCCAACGTTGGGATCATGATGGCGCCTAACATCCACTTGCTAGGCAAGCCGACGTGAAACAGATAAATTAACCGATTTTGATAGTTGAAAACCAAATATTAACTATGATAACAATGTAAGTCTGAAGTAGAGTAAAATAATACCGAACTATGAAATCTAAACATATCCCAGAACCTAGAGTCACGAATACATGAGTATCTAGAGTGCTACAAATAAGGTCTGATCAAAATACAACTGTTTTGAAATTCAATAAAACAATAAAGATAGTTGGAAAGGGGACTTCAAGGCTGAGAACATTGTAAAGTTATACCTCAAGTTTCCGACTGAATCCGAGCAAAAAGCTATTGAGCGCGCTAGGACCAATACCAGTATCTGCACAAGAAGTGCAGAAGTGTAGTATGAGTACAACCGACCCAATGTACTCCGTAAGTGTCGAGCCTAACCCCGACAAGGTAGTGACGAGGCTATGACAAGACACCTACGTAAATAAACCTGTACAAGTGTATATAAAGCAGCAATAATAACAGAGAATGATAACGTACAAATTGGGAGGGGACATGCGAAAAGAGAAAGATATAACAACTACCACGGGTATGAAATCGCGAAATAACCAAACAAATCACCAAAATTGGGAAAATCAGTCAAACCAAAGATATGAAAATGGCACGGCATCACCCTTCGTGCTTTTACTCTCGTCCTCACCATGCAATAATATGAATATAATGGCACGGCATCACCCTTCGTTCTTTTACTCTCTTCCTCACCATATAATAATGATAATATGAATTCGGCTAATAAACAATGCTGAGAATAAATTTAACTTCAAATATGGTGCCATGATATCAAACTTCGACTTCCAAAAATATTCAACAACTTCAAAATAAGCAATAATTACGACACGAATAATCAAAGAAGTAATAATCTAACCTAAGCATGGATATCATAATTAACGAAATAATAAAATACAAAGAAACAAGTTCCACCCGCATGCTTTAACCCAATGATAACGCATAAGTACTCGTTACCTCACATATACGTTGTCCCCACACATAAAATACGTAGCAAGTAGACTAACAAGTTTTAATCCCTCAAGTCAATGTTAACCACGACACTTACCTTACTCCGCAACTAAATCAATGCTCAACCGCAGTTTTTCCTCCAGAATTAGCCTCCAAACCAATAAAATCTAACCAAATATAATTTAAATAATTTACAATAAGCTTTAAAACTACCCACGTGTGGAAAAGATTCAATCTTTAATATTTTTGGAAAAAGTCAACTAAAGTCAACCACGGGCTTGCTTGGTCAAAACCTGAGATTCGGACCAAAATCTGATTATCCATTCACCCCCGAGCCCGGTTATGTGATTAGTTTCGAAATCCGACCTCGATTTGAAGTCTAAATCTCAATTTTTTAAAATCCTCAATTTCTACCTAAATCCCTAGTTTCTACCATGAAAAAGTATAGATTAAAGGTTAAAATCAATGGGTGTTTATGAAAATGTAAGAAAACGGGTTAGAATCTACTAACCTATGAAGTTGGGATGGAAAACCTCTTGAAAATCGCCTCGAGGCCGAGCTCAAACTTGAAAATGGTGAAAAATGGGATGATTCCCGATTTTGGGACCTTTTAATCACCGGGCGTCGGACCTTTTTCGCGTTCGAAAAGGGCCTGACGCATTCGCGAAGAACATCGTCCCTAATGGCCTTCGTGTTCGCGAGATGTTGCACGCATTCGCGATGGCCTGTCCCCCCGGCCTTCGCGTTCGCGAGCCTGGGCTCGCGTTCGCGTATAACAACTCTTGCCTCCCCCAGATCACTTAACCCATCGCGTTCGCGAGTGAAGAGTCGCGTTCGCGAAGGGTAATCCCTCTGATAATTTGCGTCCGCGACCGCTTATCCGCGTTCGCGTAGAAGAAAACCACCACAGCCCCAAGTTCCCCTTCGTGGTCGCGAAGCACAAAACATTAGACATCAGCAACAACTGAACCAGCAGATCCTCTAAGTTCAAAATTAATTCGTTGCTTATCCGAAACTCACCCGAGCCCCTCGGGCTCCAAACCAAACATGCACACAAGTGAATAATATCATACGAACTCACTCGTGCGATCAAAACACCAAACTAACAACTAGAATTACGAATCGGACATCAAAATGCATGAAATTTTCAAAGAAACTCAAGAACTTTCAAATTCACAACCGAGTGTCCGAATCATATCAAATCAACTCTGTTATGCACCAAATTTTGTAGACAAGTCTTAAATAGTGAAATGAACCTATACTAAGTTTCAGAACAGAAATCCGAACCAGATAGCTATAAAGTCAATCTACAGTCAAACTTCAGAATTCTTTAAACCTTCAATTTAGTAGTTTTCAACAAATCACGTCAAAACAAGTTAAGGACTTCCGAATTCAATTTCAGACATATGCCCAAGTCCAAAATTATGGTTCGGATCCATCAGGACCGTCAAAATACCGATCTAGGTTCGTTTACACAAAATATTGACCATAGTCAACCCAAATCATTTGTAACGCTAACATTCATATTTTCTTCAATTTTTCACATAAAAATTCTTCGGAATAAGACACGGACTGTGCACGTAAATAGAAAAATACTAAACGGATATAATCGAGGTCTCAAAACACAGGAATAAAAGCTAAAACTCAAAATGACCTATCGGGTCATCATATCTCCACCTCTAAAACAAACGTTCGTCCTCAAACGGAAATAGAAAGATACATGGACTGGTGAAAAAAGTGTGGGTATCTACTTTGCATGTTAGACTCGATCTCCCACGTAGCTGCGTCGATCGACTGACCTTTCCACTACAATCTAACACAAGGATAACTCTTAGACCTCAACTTTCAGATATGTCATGCTAGAATGGCCACTGGTTCCTCCTCGTATGTCAAATCCTTGTCTAATTGAACTGAGGTGAAATCTAATACATGGGACAGATCACCATGATACTTCCGGAGCATGGAGACATGGAACAGCGGGTGTACTGATGATAAGCTAGGTGGTAATGCAAGCTTGTAGGCCACCTCACCAACTCTCTTAAGAATTTTGAAGGGTCCGATATACCTAAGGCTCAATTTGACCTTCTTTCTGAACCTCATCACACCCTTCATGGGTGAAACGCAGGGCAAAACCCTCGATCCAATCATGAATGCAACATCACAAACTCTACGATCGGCATAACTTTTCTGCCTATACTAAGTTGTGCGAAGTTGATCCCGAATCATCTTGACCTTTTCCAAGGCATCCTGAACCAAATCGGTACCCAATAACTGAGCCTCTCCCGGCTCAAACCAACCAACTGGAGAATGACACTGCCTCCTATATAATGCCTCATAGGGAGCCATCTGAATAAATGATTGGTAGTTGTTGTTGAAGGCAAACTACACAAGCGACAAGAACTGATCCCAAGAATCCTCGAAATCCGTAACACAGGCGTGAAGGATATCCTGCAATATCTGAATGGTGCGCTCGGACTACCCGTCCGTATGAGGGTGAAATGTTGTACTCAACTCAACCTGTGTGCCTAACTCACATTGTACGGCCCTCCAAAAGTGCGATGCGAACTGCGTACCCCGATCAGAAATGATGGACATTGGCACATCATGAAGACGAACAATCTCGCGGATATAGATCTCAACCAACCACTCTGAAGAATAGGAAACTGCTACTGGAATGAAATGTGCTAACTTGGTCAACCTGTCTACAATAACCCATACTGCGTCGAATTTCTTCAAAGTCCGTGGGAGTCCAACAACGAAATCCATAGTAATACGCTCCCACTTCCACTCGGGAATCTTAAGTCTCTGAAGCAAACTGTTAGGCATGTAATGCTCATACATTTACCTACTGACAATTCAAACACCGAGCCACATATGCAACTATATCTTTCTTCATTCTTCTCTACCAATAATGATGCCTCAAATCCTGATACATCTTGGAGGCACCCGGATGAATGGAATACCGCGAACTGTGGGCCTCCTTAAGAATCAACTCACGAAGCCCATCCATATTGGGCACACAAATCTGACCCTGCATCTATAACACCCCATCATTTCCAACAGTAAATTGCTTGGCACCACCATGCCGCACTGTGTCCTTAAGGACAAGCCAATAGGGGTCGTCACACTGACGCTCTCTGATGCGCTAATACAAAGAAGACCAAGCAACCGTGCAAGCTAGAATCCGGCTAGGCTCCAAAATATCTAACCTCACGAACTGATTGGCCAAGGCCTGAACATATGATGCTAGCGATCTCTCATCAACTGGAACATATGCAAGGCTATCCATACTCACAGTCTTTCTACTCAAGGCATCGGCCACCATATTGGCCTTCCCGGGATGATACAAGATGGTAATATCATAGTCTTTCAATAGCTCCAACCACCTCCGCTGCCTCAAGTTGAGATCATTTTGCTTGAACAAATATTGTAGACTCCGATGATCCGTGAATACCTCACACGACATGCCATAGAGGTAATGCCTCCATATATTTAATGCTTGAACAATGGCTGCCAACTCTAAGTCGTGATTAGGGTAATTCTTCTCATGAACCTTCAACTGTCGCGACGCATATACAATCACCCTTCCATCCTGCATCAATACTTATGGAAGGCTATAATTTTATGTTTTAGTCACTTATCGCACTCTAATTTACTGCACTTTAATTGAGTTGGAGCTTTAATCGCCAGTATTTTGCACTAATTGTGTGTTTTATGCCTTGTAGGAGTGATTTCGATCTATGTAGATGTTATGGAATGAATTCAAGCTATTCTGGAGCTTTGAAGTCTGAGTAAAAGCCCAAGGATTAAGTCAGGATCGAGTTCGGGGATCAACGGAAGATAGTGGAATGAAACGAAGAATCGAAAAGGCATATTGCATAGTGTTGAGTAAAATGCACATAACTTTTTACTCGTAATTTCGTTTGGGCTACACAATATATCATTGCAAAGCTACTTAAAAGGGATACAACTTTCATGTTTTACGTTTTTCCAAATTCACAACGTATCACCCAGGTGCGCGATCAAGTGCGCGCTTGGGGCAGAACAATGTGCAAAATGCGCGACCAAGTGCGCAAGAAGGTCTCCAGGTGCGCGACCGCGCATGTCCTATCCGGGAAAAGTCCTATTTCTCTAAGAAAATGGTAGTTTTTTCCGAGATTTGTTTTGAGGATGGATTAAATACCCCAAAACACCATTTTTGACATACGTTAGACCTAGGGAAGCTAAGGATCATTCTAGTCATAATAAGGGTATTCATCTCAACCAGAGTGAGAATTGTGCCCATATGAATCCTCATACCTGTATGGACTAGAAACAGAGTGAGAGTTTTCAAAATATGAACCATAGGAAGAATATCTACCTACTTGACAATCAACCCATAGATGATTTCCACCGCATTTAAAACATATAGCAGAGCGCTGACAATGTTCAGCTGCTAACTCTTCAACCATTTTCTTAGGCTGGTTGTACTCCATCTTTACAACATTTAGAGTTCAGTATCAAGAATATGCTCTTCAAGATTTCTTCAACAGAAGAAATCTCTAAGAGAAGTTAACATAACAAAATTAAAAATAAACAAAATAAAAATTAAAAGTTAATTCCTGAATTAGCACTACAAAGTATTTTAAATACTATTGATTGCCAATCCTCGGCAACGACGCTAAAATTTGACGAGCGCAAAATACACACTTAAATTATGCTCGCTAGTCAAAGATAGTATACTATAATATCGTATCCACAACGATTGGATTTAAATAGTATTCTCATAGTTTCTAGCTTGATTGCTATCCAGGAGGATCAACATTTGAGATTTATATGACTAAGAATTGAAATTAACTAAGAATCTAAAGCTATTGACTAGTGACTATCGAGACAAGGAATAAGCAATTGAGGTTATCAGTGGGAGAGGATATGGTTTTGACGGAATAAGTGCAAGATAATTGCTCGGGATCTAACTCTAGATAATTCACTTCTAATGTTCAAGCGAGTCTCTCGAATTCACTTAATTATCAGTACAATTATTTAGTAGAAAACTCCTCTCTCGATTAAGTCTCAACCTCTCAATATGAACCAATTTAAGCTCTGTGAAGATATGCAATAATGCGTAATGGAATGGTCTTTAGGAGAACCTCTCTCGATTATCCTCCTAACTAGGTTTAATCAATAATTCAACTAGCCTCTTTCGATTATTTAGAAGAATCTATGAATTAAACCAACAATATAATGCAATGATATCACAAGTTGTGCCTCTTTCGATTACAAGAACAAATGAATATAGATGTAACAATTAAATCTTCCAAAAACGATTTAAATACATAAAAATAGAGTTATAATCCACAAACAATCATAAATACACAAAATCTATCAAAACCCAAAAGGATCTACTCCATAGACATGGAGAAGTACTTCACAAATGTAACTAAAGTATAGGAAAATATAAATTCAATCCAAACCCGGATCTTGAGTGAGGAAGGAATGATGAAATCCTTGTGCTTGTGTTCTTCCAACTCCTCCTTATCCTCCTTGGCCTCCTTAGGTCGAAATTGTATCAAAAGTCCATCTAAAATGGTGTTTTGGTGTATTTAAGTCGGCCCCAAAACAAACCCCGGACGAAACTATCTTTTTTTAGCAAAAATGGGAAGTCACTCTAACATTTTTGTGCTACCACACCTCACCCCGCGCCGCCCCATGTGGCGCACTTGTGGGGAATTCTAGAACAATTCCAAAAATGATTTTCGGGCACATTTTGTACTACCGCGCCGCGCCTCGCGATGCCCCATGCAGCGCGCCAGTGGAAAAAAGTAGAGGACTTGCATTTCTGCATAAACAAACTTCAATAGGCAAATCACTTTGTTGGACACGTTGGTCAAACATCCTATTAGACCATGTCTTGGGGGAATTAAATTTCTAAATAGAATATGGTGACAAATTGTCCCCTTGTCTCCCATTTTGGCTACCATGCCATGATAGGCCATTTAAATGGATTTAAGAATTTTTTCTCTATCTTTTACATGTGTATCCGGTCCTCCATATTCGAACACGATCCCGGTTTAATTCCTTGGGCTTCTACTCAGATTTTAAAGCTCTAAATTATTCGATTTAGCTCCAAATTATCTTTTTAACTCAGAATCATTTTCTGCAAGGCATAAAATGGATAATAAGTGAAAATCACTATCGTTTAAGATCAAACACACATAAAATGCAATAATTAGAGTGCAATACTATGGCTAAAACATAGGTTTCTATCCTACCATCAACGGTGCCGGTCTCCGGTGGGTTGGTTTGAGCCGGGCGAGGCTAGGCTATTGGGTACAGACTTGGTTCAGGATGCTTTGGAAAAGGTTAAATTGATTCAGGATCGACTTCGTATAGCCCAATCCAGACAGAAGAGTTAGGCGTATCGGAAGGTTCGCGATGTTTCATTCATGGTTAGGGAGCGGGTCTTGCTCCGGGTTTCGCCCATGAAGGGTGTTATGTGGTTCGAAAAGAAGGGAAAACTGAGCCCTAGGTATATCGGACCTTTTGATATTCCTTAGAGGATTAGAGAGATGGCCTACAGACTTGCACTACCACCTAATCTAGTTGTAGTTCATCCATTGTTCCATATTTCTATGCTTTGGAAGTATCACGACGATCCGTTAATGTGTTAAACTTCTGCTCAGTCCAGTTGGATAGGGATTTGTCTTATGTTGAGGAGCTAGTGGCCATTTTGGACAGGCAGGTTTGAAAGTTGAGGTCGAAGAACATTGCTTCAGTGAAGGTTCAGTGGAGGGGTCAGCCAGTCGAGGAGGCGACTTGGGAGACTGAGAATTATATGCGTAGCCATTATCCTCATATTTTTACCACTTCAGGTATGTCTCTACACTCGTTAGAGGACGAACGTTTGATTTAAGAGGGGGAGGATGTAACGACCCGGCTAGTTGTTTTGAGTATTTTAGCCCCGATACCCTAATTTATTCTCCATCTATGTTATATTGTGGTTAAGTGACTTGTCGGGGTTCTTGGTATCCGGTTCGGGAGAGTTTCAGAGTGATATGGGACACATAGTTCCTAAGTTGGAAGATTAAGTCGTAGGAGTTGACCGTAGTTTGACTTGTGTGAAGATAACTCTAAAATGGAATTTTGACAGTTCCAATAGCTCCGTAGGGTGATTTTGGTTTTAGGAGCGTGTCCAGATATTGATTTGGAGGTCCGTAGGTCGTTTCGGCATTAATTGGCGAAAGTTGAAAAGTTGGAAGATTTTGAAAAGTTTGACTGGGAGTGGACTTTTTGATATCGGGGTCGGATTTTGATTCCGGAAGTTGGAATAGGTCTGTAATGTCATGTATGACTTGTGTTCAAAATGTGGTGTCAATCGGAGTTGTTTTGGTATAAATCGACGTTGGTTTCGAAATTCAGAAGTTCATAAGTTCTTAGGCGTGAATGGATGCGCGATTCGTGATTCTAGTATTGTTTGATGGATTTGACACTTCGAGCATATTCGTATGATATTTTAGGAATTTTTGGTATGTTTGTTTGAGGTCCCGGGGGCCTCGAGTGTAATTCGGACCATGTTCGACGCATTTCGAATCATTAATAGCTGAAGTTGCTGGTTTTCTCATGTCTGGTTTCCTTTAATGCGATCGTGAGGTTTCGTCCGCGATCGTGAAGGGATTTTTGTAGACTGTTGGTTTTTACTCTTCGCGTTCGCAGAGAGAGGGTGGTGATCGCGGTAGTAGTGAAGCATGTGCTTCACGAATGCATAGAGCGGATCGCATTCGCGTACAAGGAAGTAAGGCAGCAGGGTCACGCGAAGTTGTGCTTCGCAATTGCGTGAGAATGTCCGCGATCGCGTAGGTCTGTGTATCATTTATCCGCGTTCGCGAAGGCCATTTTGGGGGCAGCCTTGTTTTCTTCTTCACGATCGCGAAGGATATTCCGCGATCGCGATGTGCAATTAACTAGGCAGCAGAACTTAAGTTTGAAATCGAGGATTTATGTCATATTTCACAATTTGGACTTAGAGAGATCGGTTTGAGGTGATATTTCGAGGGATTGTTGGGGTAAGAGTTCTTAACTTGATTTTGATTAAATTCTACTAATCTATCATTGATTTTATCATGTAATTAGGGATTTGGGTTGGAAAATTGGGGAAAAGTGATAAAACTTCTTAGGCTAAATGTTTGACTTTTGAAAGGCGAAATGAGGTCGGATTTGAATAATTCTTGCATAGTTGGACTCGATATCGAATGGGTATTCGGATTTAATGATTTTGGTCGTGTTCGGAGACACTGGCCCGGGTAGACCTTTTGGGGCGATTTTTCATTTCTTTGCTAAGATCATAATTTCATTATTTGAATTAGTTTCCTATAGTTATATTTATAGTATAAAATTATTTTGGCTAGATTCGAGTCATTCGGAGTTGGAAAATCGAGGGAAAGGCCTTTTAATTGATTGATTTAGCGTGGTTTGAGGTAAGTGACTTGTCTAACTTTGTGTGGGGGAAATTCCCCCTTAGGATTTGGTATTGTTGTGATAATTATGATATGTTGAGGTCGTGTACGCGAGGTGACAAGTGCGTACACGGGCTAAATATTAAGATTCCGATTGTAGCTTCGTAATTTCTTTTTCATGCTTTAATTGAGTTACTTTAGCATGTTATAGTCACTATGTTTAGTCTAACTTCACATGTCTACTTGTCTTATCTCTTATTGGCAACTTGTACTATATGTTTAGTTGAGTTACTTGCTTTCTTAATTCCGTAGTCATTATTTAACTGTGGGACTCTTTACTTGAAATTTCCTATCCTTGAAATATCTTGCTGTTGAGTTTGGTGTTGAGTTGCTAAGGTTGTGGTTTCTATTGAGGCAAAGTGTAAGTTGTGAAACATCATTTTATTGAGTTGTTATGTTCTGGCATTTGTGTTATTGTTGAGAGGATTGTTTGGTTGTTTGCACGAGGTTTATGTCGTGTTGTTGTTACTATGGTTTCTGTCATGCCGTTGTTTCTATTGATACGCATGCGGTGGTATAAGGTCTGGGTGTTGAAACGCATGCGGTGAGATAAGGTGGGCTTGATATGCGTGGCTAGTAAGGGAACTACTAGAAGCCATATGGTGTGATAAGGTGGGCTATAACGTATGGTGATATAAGGAAAGACTGTGAGTTACTTTTATGATTTGGGACTACGAGGCGGTACCTCGGTAGGGGCCCTTGTTGATCTTTCTCTAGTTGTTGTATTTGTTTTGGTTGTTATTTCCTTAACATGTAAAATCCTTGTTTTCCTTTCGTGTTGTATTAACTGTCTTGATTCCGTGGTGTTAACTTTCCGTAGATTCTTTATTGTTTCACTTCCTTTGTCATTATCATTATATTGTTATGTCTTCTGTCTTGTTTTCTTATTATCTCCAGTAGGGCCTTGA
Source organism: Nicotiana tomentosiformis (assembly GCF_000390325.3). Classification (NCBI taxonomy): domain Eukaryota; kingdom Viridiplantae; phylum Streptophyta; class Magnoliopsida; order Solanales; family Solanaceae; genus Nicotiana; species Nicotiana tomentosiformis. The sequence continues at coordinate 151,899,795 of NC_090813.1, forward strand.
CCTAACCTCATTACTACTCTACCGAGGTTAGGCTTGGAACTTACTGGGTACCGTTGTGGTATACTCATACTACGCTTCTGCATATGTTTTTGTGCAGATCCATGTACATCTTATCAGTCCCAGCACTAGTGCGCTGAGCTTGCTATTGGAGACTTCAAGGTATACATGTCTGCATCCGCATTCCTCAGAGTCCCCTTCTATCCTGTTCTTCTCTATTTCTTTATACTTTTATAGACAGTGATGTATAGGGTTGTCCAGCACTGTATCTAGAGCTTGTGACTTATATTTCACCAGGTCTTGTGGAGTTGTACGCATTGTGTTTATACATTCTATTTATGAAATTGTTGGAGTTTTGAGATTCTAAGTTTTATTTAATGTTTCCTCATATTGTTAGGATTACCTAGTCATAGAGACTATGTGCCGTCACAATATTCTACGGAGGGAATTTGGGGTCGTGACAAAGATGCAATAAATACCTGCCACCCAGAGCATTCAATAGAGAATATTCCACAGCATTTAGTACACTGCCCATTACAAATAATTTGTTATTTATGCTCACCGTTATACACTCTTCAATAGCCCTCATAATTGCCATTAAAGAAGGGCATGATCCTAGGACCTTATTCCCTAGGAGCAGCTATAAATAGTGAGTTCTGTTATCATTGTAAAGGACACAAATTTTCTGACAAACTTACGCTATAACCTATTCAAAGCTCAATACAATTTTATCTTCTTACTTTTTGATTTCATTATTGTTGTGCCCGGAAGCCTCGCTCCCGGAATTACTGTTTATGCTATTTCATATTCATATCAAGGCTAAGTATTACATATTTCTTCAATTCTTTTATTATTTCAGGATTGAATTAATTCACTTGTCTAGAAACCACGCATAAATTCAACTATACTATTTTATGGGTAAACAGTTTGGCTCCCACCATGAGGCCTAGACATTCGTGTAATTAAGTTGATCCTTGCCTCTTTTACTAACGTGTTTTCATTAATTGTCTTAGCAAGAGATCACAAAAATGGCAGATAATTGTGTTAACACGCACAATCTTGAGGCCCGAAGAGACTAGCCTCATCATGATGATTCAGTCAGTGACACCTGCAATGAGGGGAACGATGCTACGTCGGTCCACGACAGGCGATACCTGTGAAATATTCGAGAGGTGACTCTCGATGATGCTGAAGAGGCGCAAGTTATTGAAGCGGTAAGGGTCCTGCAAGAGCAACAAGTGGTCATTCTAGGTCATCTCACACGGCAGGATAAGGTTATGACGGAGTTAAAGAAGGTGTTGTCGGGGGATTCCAATAACGCGAATGGACGAGGTCCAGTTCCTCCCGATGCTCCCGCGAATCAAACAACGCAGAGGGTCGACAACAACACCCCGAGGGGCGAGGTTAGCTATGATGGGGTTGGGGGAAGTGGTTCCGGTCACAACAACGAGAGTGATCCCTTCAAAAGCGAGCTCATGCAGTTTATATGGGAAGTGAACGCCCGCATGGACCAAATCCCGGGTGCACCACCAGTGTTGAAAAGGCCGGACTCAAAGAAGTATACTTAGTTGCCGTACAAACCAAGCGCGGCACCAGAACTAATCCCGAAGCGGTTTAAAATGCCCGACGTGCCGAAGTATGGAACTTCAAACCCTCAGGAGCATATTACCACCTATACAACGGTGGTGAAGGGGAATGATTTAGCTCCCCACGATTTTTTTATTAAGGCCCATGCTGGGGCTAGAAAGGTACATGCCCGAAAGGCCGACATATTAAGAATTGCACAAGGAGAGTCCGAGTTGCTACGGGAATTCATCATCCGGTTCCAAAAGGAGAGGATGTTGCTCCCGGCTGTTCCAGATGAATGGGTGGCTGAAGCATTCACCAAGGGTCTGAATCTGAGAAGTTCTTATGCTTCCCGAAAATTGAAGGAAAGCTTGCTTGGGTTCCAAGCGACGACTTGGGTGGATGTTTACAACTGGTACGAGTCTAAGATAAGGATTGAAGATGATCAGATTGGCTTCCCGGCGTCGGCAAAAGGTCGGGAGAAGAATAAAGAAAAATCAAAAGACGATTTCAACATAGATATACGGTCTTTGAGGGGCCGTTTTTTGCCCTACGAACGGGCCGAAGGACGTGGCAGAGGTTTCTGATCAGCATACAGGTTCGTTACCAATAGAAAAACTGATCGCGGATGGAATAACAGATCATTACGAGACAAAGAAGCGTCAAGTACACCGGATCCTACTTACCCCTCGCTATCAGAATACAACTTCAATGTCTGTGTAGTAGAGTTGGTATCGTCTATGAGGAACATTAAAGAAGCACGGTTCCTGAAGCCGATGAGGTCCGATCCCAGCTAGAGGGATCCCAATTTGTGGCGCGAATTCCACGGGACGAATGGCCACCGGACTGGGGACTGCCGACATCTACATGAAGAGGTGGCGACACTGCTGAAAAATGGACATCTCAGAGAATTCTTAAGTTACCGGGCCAAGAACAACTACGGTCGCAACCGTGATAACGCGGAGAACTCGAAAATAGGAGAAGACCCTCCGCACCAGACGATCAACATGATCTTCGGGGGGAACGAGATCAACGGGGTCACTTTCTCGGAAGCAAAAAAGATGAAGGTATCAATAACCCAGAGCAAGAGACTCCGGGGAGTCGCTGAAGACGACATCACTTTCACGGAGGAGGAGGCAGACGGATTGTTTCTACCACACAATGACGCTTTGGTAATTTGTTTAAATGTACTAGATTTTAAAATCAAACGTGTCCTGGTGGATCCAGGAAGTTCAGCTAATATCATATAATAGAGGGTATTGGAGCAAGCCAAACTCACTGGAAACATCATTACGGCTACAAAACTCCTTGCCGGATTCAACCTCGCAAGCATGACAACCCGGGGAGAGATCCTACTGCCCACGAACGCTGAAGGGGTGATGAAGATGACTCTTTTCGAAGTTGTGGATGGTGATATGGGTTATAACATTATTCTGGGAAGACTGTGGTTGCACGAGATGAGAGTTGTACCATCAACATATCATCAGTTGATGAAATTCCGAACACCCGAAGGAATCAAATAGATAAAAGGCGACCCACCGGAGGCAAGGGAGATGAATGCGATTTCGGTCTCCAGTAGCAAAGGGAAGGAGCATGCGGCATAGCAATTATAGGAACCGGCGCCTGCTCCCGAATCGAGTGAAGTTAGACAGGGGAGAAGTGTCGGAATCCTATCAGGTACCGAGATATTTCCAAGTACCAGAAGAGACGGACGCAACAAAGTCCACAACAGAAGAACTCGAGCAAGTTGCAATGTTTGAAAAGTTTTTAGAGAGGAAATTTCACTAGGGGACAAGACTGTACCCCGAGCTCAGATCTAGATTTATTGGATTTCTTAAATATAATGCCAATTGTTTTACGTGGTCACATGCGGATATGACAGGTATCCCAATGCAAGTGGGCGTACATAAGCTAAGCTTGGATCCCGACATCCCTCTGGTAAGATAAAAGAAATGCCCTATTGCGGAGGCCAGGAATAAATTCGTCAAAGAAGAGGTAATTCACCTACTTGATATCGGTTCGATCCGAGAGGTAAAGTATCCAGACTGGCTAGCTAATGTAGTAGTAGTTCCTAAGAAGAACAATAAATTTTGCATTTGTGTAGATTATAAGGACTTGAATAAGGCGTGCCTAAAAGACTCGTTGTTAATGAGTTTCCTCGATGCTTATTCCGGGTACAACCAAATTAAGATGAACCCGGAGGATTAGGAAAAGACTTCGTTCATAACGAATTTTGGCACATATTGTTATAATGTGATTCCCTTCAGGCTAAAGAATGTCGGAGCCACTTATCAATGGCTCGTAAACAAGATATTTGAAAAACAAATAGGGAAGACTATGGAAGTTTATATAGACGATATGCTCGTTAAGTCTTTGAACGCAGGTGATTATCTTAAGCATTTGCAAGAAATATTTGACATCTTAAGGAAGCAAAACATGAAGCTTAAACCTGAGAAGTGCGTGTTCGGGGTCAACTCCGGCAAGTTCCTAGGATTTCTGGTATCACAATGGGGGATTGAGGTAAACCCCGATAAGATCAAAGCCATTAAAGACATCCAGGACTAGCTATCAAGCGTGAAAGAAGTTCAAAGACTCACAGGGAGATTGGCCGCTTTGAGCAGGTTTATTTCCCGGTCATCAGAAATGCCACCGTTTCTTCGCGTCGAATGGACCCCGGAATGCCAGCAGGCTTTGAGAGATTTGAAAAGGTACTTGTCAAGCCCTCCATTACTATCAAAATCGAAGGAAAGTGGAAAACTGTTAGCTTACCTCGCAGTCATGGAGGTAGCAGTAAGCGCCGTTTTAGTCCGTGAGGACGAAGGTACGCAATCTCCCATTTGTTATGTTAGTAGAATTTTAACGGAAGCAGAAACTCGCTACCCGTATTTGGAGAAGCTGGCCTTAGCTCTTGTAGTCGCCGCTCGGAAGCTGAGGCCTTACTTCCAATGTCACCCGATAGTTGTGGTGACCACCTTTCCCCTGCGGAACATCCTTCACAGACCCAAGCTCACAGATAGATTAACCAAATGGGTTGTCGAAATGAGTGAATTCGATATATAGTATAAATAAGGGACTGCGATTAAGTCAAAAGTTTTAACCGACTTTGTGGCCGATTTCAGTCCTGGATTGTTGCCTTTAGCAACCAAAGAAGCAGTGATGATGTCAAAATCGACATCAGGAGTTTGGACCTTATTTACGGACGGAGATTCCAACGTAAAGGGGTCCAGGCTTGGTATAATATTAACCACGCCTTCGGGAGAAACCCTAAGGCAGTCCATAAGAACGGTCCCTTTCACTAACAACGAAGCACAGTATGAAGCTTTGATTGCAGGACTCGAACTGGCCCGGTGACTAGATTCTGAGGTCATAGAAATCAAATGCGACTCCCAGCAGGTGGTAAATTAAGTCTACAGGATCTTCGAAACCAAAGAGGAGCGCATGCAACAATACGTAGTGAAGGTCCAGGCCCTGCTAGCTCGATTTAGGGAGTGGTCGATTACTCACATCCCGAGGGAAGAAAATGCAGAAGCAGATGCATTAGATAACCTTGGTTCATCAACGAAAATTAAGGGATCGAATTCTGGGATGGTAGTACAACTCATGCACTCGGTTCTGGACACAGATATCTACTATAATGTAAATACGACTAATATGGTCAGGGACTAGAGGAATGAGATCATCGATTTTCTCAAACATGGGAAGTTTTCCGAAGACCCCAAAGCGTCACGGGTGCTGAGCGCCAAAGCAGCACGATATAGCTTCAAAGGAGGCCAACTGTACAGGAAATCTTTCCAAGTCTTGTTGGACCGATGCTTGGGAGCGTTCGAAGCTAATTATGTTATGCAAGAAGTCCACGAAGGGATATGTGGAAATCATTCGGGCGCAGATTCCTTAATACTAAAACTAGTAAGGGCAGGATATTATTGGCCCCGAATGGAACAAGACGCCAAAGCTTTCGTGCAAAAATGTGATAAGTGCCAACGCTACGCACTACTGGTACATCAACCAGCAGAACCATTACATTTAGTTCTATCTCCATGGCCGTTCATGAAGTGGGGAATGGATATCGTCGGACCACTACCGTCGGCCCCTTGTAAGGTAAGGTTTTTGTAAATTTTAACTGACTATTTTTCTAAGTGGATTGAAGCAGGTCCTTATCAGAAGATCGGCAAACGTGAAGTGATGGATTTCTTGTGGGAGAAAATAATTTATAGATCGGGAATACCAAAAGAGATAGCCTGCGATAACGGACCACAATTTATAGGCGCAAAGATCATAAAGTTCCTTGTAGATTTGAAAATCAAGAGAATCACATCTTCAACCTATCACCCGAGCGCAAATGGTCAAGTGGAATCAACGAACAAAGTGATTATACAAAATATCAAGAAGAGGTTGGAAGCGGCTAAAGGTAAATGGCCTGAGGAACTGCCTGGAGTGCTATGGGTGTACCGAACAACAGCCAAATCGAGAACAGGAGAAACTCCTTTTTCCCTTGTGTATGGAGCAGAAGCCTTAATCCCGGTAGAAGTATGAGAGCCTACCTTGAGATATTTCCAAGCAAGTGAAGAGACGAACAACAAAGCGATGTTAGTCAACTTGGAGCTACTCGATGAGCGCAGGGAATTGGCACATATAAGAATGGCGGCTTAGAAGCAAAGAATGGAAAGATATTATAATCAAAGGGTCAACGTCCGTTATTTCAAAGTGGGAGACTTCGTTCTGAGGAAAGTAACTCAAAACACCCGGGAACTCAATGCAGGGAAACTAGGTCCAGCCTGGAAAGGCCCCTATCGAGTTTTAACTGTCATCGGGAAAGGTTCATATGAGTTAGAGAATCAGAATGGAGAAAAGTTGCCAACCAACTAGAATGTGGCACACCTCACAAGATATTATTGCTGACAAATATCACCTGTACTGAAAGTATGTGCTGCACTCTTTTTCCCTTCATCTAATTTTTGTCCCACTTGGGTTTTTCTGGCAAGGTTTTTAACGAGGAAGCAACAGAAAGCATACTACGAAGAAAGTTTCAACACAAGCAATAAGACCTTTAATAGCAAGGCACACAAGCGAAAAATCACTCCGGGGCGGTTAGATAATCTTTGGCTCGATAGCAAAATTCTCACCAGGAAAGTGAGTTTGCTATCAAGCAAAGGTTACCCGACCGTTCACAAGTGCAAACCACTAGAGGATTGTTAGATAGTCTTTTGCTCGATAGCATAAATTCCTAAGGGGAAGCGAAGTTTGTTACCGAGCTGAAGATTGTCTAGAAATTCATTAGTGGGGTCCTCGAAGGTGCAAAAATTCCAGTATTTCAATTCGTATTCTTCGTATTCGAACACTGGGGGAATGATATGAGGATACGGCAACAATGACTGCCACGTCGACGGGAACACGAAAATCGGAAACATAGTTGTATCACTATGACCGGGGACTGCGCGGCCAGCCCCGTAAAAATAAGTTGTACAAGTTAGCCACAAGAAATGGCAATTTATTTTTAGCATAACGAATGTTTATGTACTTTTTGAAAAAGGAAGGAATAAAGTAAAGTCCTTTTATTTTTCATCTTGTTTCTTGTCTGGCCGATGAATTGATGTTATCATTTGAAAGTTAAACAAGTACTTTAAATGCTTGTGCCGTAATGAACAGGAGACGTCTTCTTCAAGACCACCGTAAACATAAGAGGGGCCTCTCTTATAAAAACCCTCGCGATAAAGGGTTGATTTTGGAAGAACTTGTGCCCGAAATCCAAATGCTTTCGGGGGGAAAATACACCTAAGGCCTTACATAATAAGACGCAAACAGTAAAACTTGCGCAGAACACTTAAGCAAAAAAGAATGCAAAGATTAAAACTTGCATAAATGTTCAAATAAAAAAAATGACTCATGCAATACTTGAACAAAAGATGTCTTTATTCACAATAAATGTGTCGAAGCGACACAGATACAAAAGTTGGAAAAAGAAAGGAAAAGCTAAATTGTTGCATCTCTGGAATCCAGAGGAAGAGAAGTGTCCGCGCCCCAGGGGAAGTGGGTAGATCCGCTGATGGCTCAACATCTTGGCCCTCATCAATTTGGCCTTCAACATCTTCGCCTTCCAGTTCCTCTTCAGTTCCCGAAGTTTCAGAACCGAAACCAGAAGAATCGGAAGCATCAGGCCCTACCGAGAGACCCCTTTTAGCAGCTGACTCAAGCTCACGGGCCTTAGCGATTTCGGCATCAAAGTCAATGATACCTGCTTTAGCCTCTTCCAAGGTTTTTCTCCTCATGTTACATAACATAAGTTTTCTCAACAACGAGGGGAGTCGCTCGACGCTTAAGTTCTTCTTTGAGTTGGATAACCTCGGCAAAAAGATTTTCCTGGGCAGATCTAATGGACTTGAGGCTAACGTCAATTTCGCGGACAGTAGAGCTAAAAATTCTATTATGCTCAATGGTCTTCTTGTACTTCTCCTCTAATTGGGCATATTTCACCCCCGCAGTAGCAAGCTCTTCAGTTTTGGAGTTCAAGGCTGCCACTAGGTTGGTCAATCTCTCAGCGGAGGCAGCCTCGCCATTGGTTGCAGCAAGAACGGCACTATGGACTTCATCCCATTTGGCCTTGGCCTTGGCCTCATCAAATTGAATCCTCAGCGGGCCAATCTCTTGGCTAAGGGTTTCCACTTCTTGCTCGCTTTGCTGCAAACGAGTCTCCAACACAATGGCCTCAGCAGCTTTGGCTTCCAATTCTAAGAGGCAAGTAGCAGTTTGCTCCCACTCGACCAAAAGTTGATTCCGTGCGGAGGTAAATTCTTCTTTTTCCCGAATCAACCTCTGGAGGCCCTCATAAGCAAGAAAATTGGCCTACAAAACAAGAAAGGCAAACTCAGGATATTTTCAGTCAAAAATAGAATAAATAACAAAAGAAGTGAAGAATGTAACAATGCGGTGTTGCGGATGGCATTGTTCAACAAGCACTCTCCCGAGAGAGCTTGTATATTTTCCCAATCTTTTTCTGAAGCCAAAGGCTTTAGATAGTTAGCAAGTTTCACCGGTCGGGATAATAAATTGCATCCGGTGGAGACCGAGAGAATAACGCTCCTCCTCCTTTGCGGATCTTCTGAGGGGGCGGCATAATTTTGCCACAAATTGCCATGAACTGGGGACTAGGGGAGAAGAACACCCTCTTCTCTGACAGATGCGGCCGGTGGAGATAATGTAGCAGCTGCTAGTGGAAGAGTTGGTGAAGGTGGAGATGATGTAGTAGTTGCTAGTGTTGGCGAAGATGGAGATGAAGCTGATAGTGTTGAAGGGTGAGAAGCAGCTGCGACAAACACAGTGCTGGTTGCTCATCAATCGAAGACGGCAAGGACCCGGTACTCAGGCTCACAATACCTAGTGCAACGACTGGGATCCCGAAGTGGGAGTTGGCATTTTCCACCATTTCATACTCTCCCTAGAGCGCCAAGACATCTTCCTCGGTTGGTATAACTAACTCGACAGATTGAGCGGTCTGTTGAGTTAGGGAAGGTCATCGTCTTCTATGTAGAGAAACTCCCTCCTAGCTAGCTTCTCCATCATTGTCAATCATCACAGTATCTACGGCCGTCCCGAGCAGATGGCTCATCACCACGACTTTCGGAAATAACTCGGGGGCAGTATTTTTTGCCCTTTTATTCTTTCCTCCGGCCACGGAGGAATGCCTTCTTTTTGGTTGCTTGTTCTCCGGCCGGGGACTCTGAGAAGAAGTACCTGCACCAGAAGCAGTCCCGGAGACGTATGTCTGTGAAAAAGCTTTCTACAGCAGCCTCGCCGCATCAGCAAGATCAGCCAAAACGTCCTCCTCGGGGATGACAACTGAGCCCTGGGGTAGACCTATATTCAATAGAAGAGAAGAATCAGATAACTTTCTCATAAGAAAAGGTAAGGACATGATGAGTTAAACTTACCATGATTTTTTGCCTTCCACCCATATTTCAGGGATAGCTCTTTCCACGAGTAGGTTTCGGGCGTTGTAACGTCCAAAATTTTCTGAACCCATTGGTCCAAGCCCTCAACCCTAGGGGGAACCCATCGAGTCGCTGAGGCATGTAAAGGAAGAAAAGTTAATAATGACAAGGAAATGATCCTTAACAAGAGTAGAAGCAAACTGTATACTTACGAGTGCGGTTCCACAATTTCGGGAAGGAAGGAGCCGATGCCGGGATGATTTCACTAGTGGCAACTGAAATAAACTGTTCCATCCATCCACGATAGTTATCATCATCCATGCTGGATAGCAATTCATGGTGGCCTCGTTTGCTGAAGTTAATCATCCCCCGCAGAAGATCTTGGGGGAATAGAGGTTCATCACGTGAGCTAGGGATAGCTCCTCCCCCCTTTCCTGGCTAATGCGCCGAAGGCAAGCAATCGTCCTCCGCACGGAGGGACTCACCTGTGCCAAACACACTTGGTAGCGGAGGCAAAACTCCTCAATAATGGAGTCAAGCTCTCCATGCAGAGAAAATGTCCCCAAAGTGAAGGGATACATATAGAAGTACGTAAAACCCTTCTTGGGTAAGGTTACCCACTCCGCCAGATCAGGAGCGATAATATCTAAATCCTGGCAACGACAATCTTTCTTCGCAATAGGAATGCTAGAAGGACAGATGGAAGAAGGATATCTTCTAACGGCCCATGTACGAGGGCTAATAGAAGGAAATTTCGCTTCGAAGTCTTTTGTTGTGATAAGACTTCTAGGGATGATGGTGCTCACTGTTGGAGGAGCAGCGTCATCGACTTTGTTTTTGTTCTTAGAGGAATTGATATTTTTTTAAGAAGAAGCCATTGTATGTTAAGGTAGAAGGAAAAGTTTTTCTCGTTTGAAGAGAGCTAAAGAAAGGTTGAAGAACATAATACAAGTTGAGTGAAGAGAGTTTGAGAGAGATTGGAGAATTATGGAGTATGAATGAAGGAGGTTGATGCGTATAAGTAAAGGTTTAGGCGGCTAAATTCGTGGCCATGATTACCTCGATAACCAAAGACAAGTGTTCTATTTGTCACTGGAAAGAATGACGCTCATAACAACAACAACAACAACAATAACAACCCAGTAAAATTCCACTAATTGGGTCTGGGGAGGGTAGTGTGTACGCAGACCTTACCCCTACCCTAAAGAAATAGAGAGGCTATTTCCGAAAGAACCTCGACTCAAGAAACCAAAAAGACAAAAGGACAAAAGGAGACAATATTAGTATCACCACAACAATCATAGGAAAAATAGGAATACCATGAAATGCAGAAGAAAGATGCAAAAGAGATAACTAGTAAATAGGACATGCACTGAAAAGCGAAGTAGTAAAATACAACATTGTCACTAACTATCTTAGACAAAAACCCTACCTGGCTAGTCCCACAATGGTATGAAGTAAGTCAAGACTCAACTACATCCTAACCTACAACTCTAATACTCGACCTCCACATCTTTCTATCAAGTGTCATGACCTCAAAAATCTAGAGCCTCGCCATATCCTGTATGATCACCTCTCCCCAATACATCTTAGGCCGCCCTCTACCTCTTCTCATGCCCTCCACAACCAATTGCTAAGACCTCCTTACCAGGCATCTAAGCTTCTTCTCTGCATGTTTGAACCATCTAAGCCTCGCTTCCCACATCTTGTCCTCAATGGGAGCCACGTGCACCTTCTCCCGAATAATATCATTCCTAAACTTATCTATCCTAGTGTGCCCGCACATCCACCTCAACATCCTCATTTCTTCTACTTTCATCTTCTGGATATGTGAGTTCTTAACGGGCCAACACTCAGCCCCATACAATATGGCCGGTCTAACCACCACTTTATAGAACTTACCTTTGAGTATTGGTGGCACTCTCATGTCACACAGAACTCCAGATGCTAACCTCCACTTCATCCATCCTACCCCAATATGGTGTGTGACATCCTCGTCGATCTCCCATCCCCCCGGATAACCGAACCAAGGTACTTGAAGCTGCCTCTACTCGGGATGACCTGTGATTCTAGCCTCACATCAACACCCACTTCCCCTGGCTCAACGCAGAATTTACACTTCAGGTATTCCGTCTTCGTCCTGCGCAATTTGAAACCCTTAGACTCAAGAGCCTGTCTCCAAACCTCTAGCCTCTCGTTAATACCGGCTTGCGACTTATCAATCAGAACTATGTCATCGGCGAATAGCATGCACCATGGCACCTCCCCTTGAATATGGTGTGTTAACACGTCGATCACCAGTGCGAATAAGAACAGACTGAACACAGAACCTTGGTTTAACCCCATTACAATCGAAAAATGCTCAGAGTCGCCTCCTACTGTCCTAACCCGAGTCTTAGCCCCATCATACATGTCCTTAATCGCCATAATGTAGGGAACCGACACACCATTTGCCTCCAGGCATCTCCAGAGAACTTCTCTAGGAACCTTGTCATATGCTTTCTCTAGGTCAATAAAGACCATGTGCAGATCATTCTTCCTCTATCTGTACAGTTCCACCAACCTCCTAACAAGGTGTATAGCTTCTGTAGTCGAACGACCCGACATGAACCCGAACTGGTTGTCGAATACAGACACAGTCATCCTCACCCTCACTTTAACCACCCTCTCCCACACTTTCATGGTATGACTCAGTAATTTGATACCCCTATAATTATTACAACTCTGGATATCACCTTTGTTCTTATACAATGGGACCACCGTACTCCACCTCCACTCATTCGGCATCCTCTTCGCCTTACAAATAACATTAAACAACCTAGCCAACCACTCCGAACCTGCTCTCCCCACACACTTTCAAAATTCCACCGGAATCTCGTCTGGCCCAGTTGTTCTGCCCCTACTCATCTTACGCATAGCTCCCATGACCTCATCAATCTCGATACGCCTGCAGTACCTAAAGTCACGGTGACTCTCGGAATGCTCCAGTTTGCCTAGCACAATATCCCGATCCCCTTCTTCATTCAGAAGTTTATGAAAGAAAGTCTGCCATCTCCTCTTAATCTAGGCATCTTCCATTAATACTCTACCATCTTCGTCCTTGATGCATCTCATTTGGTCCAAATCTCGAGCCTTCTTCTCTCTCAACTTGGCCAGCCGGAATAACTTCTTCTCCCCGCCTTTTTCCCCAGTTCCTCGTACATACGACCATAAGTTGCAGTCTTAGCCTCTGTGACCGCCAGCTTAGCCTCCTTCCTAGCTGTCTTATACCTCTCCATGCATGCTCGCCTCTCCTCCTCATCTGTGCTCCCCACTAAATTCAGGTACGCCACTTTCTTAGCTTTCACTTTACCTTGAACCACTTCATTCCACCACCAGTCTCCTTTGTGCCCACCAGAGATGACGCTCATAAAGATGTAATAAATACCTGCCACCCAGTAGCATTCAATGGAGAATATTCCACATCATTTAGTACAATGCCCGTTACAAAAAATTTATCATTTATGCTCACTGTTACACACTCTTCAATGGCCCTCATAATTGCCATTAAATAAGGGCATGATTCTAAGACCTTGTTCCCTAAGAGCAACTATAAATAATGAGCTATGTTATAAATTATACGAATTTTTTGGCAAACTTACGCTATAATCTATTTAAAGCTCTATACAATTTTATCTTGTTACTTTTTGATTTCATTATTATTGTGTCCGAAAACCTCGCTCACGGAATTACTGTTTCTGTTATTTTATCTTTATATCAAGGCTAAGTATTACATATTTCTTCAATTCTTTTATTATTTCATGATCGAATTAATTCACTTATCTAGACACCACGCATAAATTCAACTGTACCATTTTACGGATAAACAATCTTGACAAAGATAAAAGCAAGAGAAATTAATGCATGTGAACAAGTATTAATTTGGTGGGTTTTTGTTGTTTTTGGCTTATCCTTCTCCATTTATAGCAAACTATATTCTACTCCCTCCGTTCACTTTTACTTTTTCAGTATTCTAAAAATATATTTTTATTTTTACTTATCACTTTGAGCATATCAAGAGAAGATAAAAAAAAATTTTCTGTTATACCACAATATTAATTACTCATTTCAAATTATTTTTTTAAATCCATTAAAAATATGCATCAATTAATATGTGTATCATGGTAAATTATACACTTCATTTATAATTCTTAAAGGATATGCAAAATCAAAAGTGAATAAATAAAAATGAACGAATAGGATAATATTTTGTAAAGCCCACACCAAATAAAGGTGGAGCATGAGAGCACGTAATCTTTTGTTGTCATGCAAAGATGCAAAAGTTATCCGTACAAAGACAACACATAGTTAAGGAATGGGGACAACGAACCAAAACTGGGAAACCGCACATGAAACAGAAAAATGGCGGGACCCATTTTGAAACTGGGTCCCACACATCAGCGTCCAGAGGAGTTGTCCAATCAGCGTCCAGAGGAGTTGTCCATATCCAGTTGCTTCACACGTGGGACAAAAGTAGGTCCCATCTCATAAACAATAGAGGGGGCCATAATATCGGCTCAACCAAAAAAATTGATCGAACCGATAATTTCGATTTATATGGTTTGATTTGTTCGGTTTTTCGGTCGATTTGCGGTTTATATTTTTTAAAAGGTTTGGTGTTCGATTCGGTTTTAGTATTTCGGTTTTTTGGTTAACCGAAAAACCGAAATTCTTTTAAGTATGAGTCCTATAACCTGAGGGCTTATCTTAACTCTTAAGTCTAACATGTTAAATATGGGCCCAATCATTTATTAATTGTTAGTAAATGTTGAAGCCCAAACCCCAAAATACCACACTTTTTAAAAGTTCATCCAACCCCAAAGCCATGCTACCCAAAAATTAATTACCACCATGATCATTATTTTATATATTATGATATTTATTGGTTTCCTAATGATAACATAAATCTCTTTTGTTACTTTCGGTTAATGTGCAAATCATAACTGCTATTACTAAGAAAATATTGAATTGCAAATTCAACAATAAAAAAAATAATCATTACTACATATTCTTAGCAAATACAATAAGCATATATTCTTAGTGCATATTTTATTATTTTCTAGTTAAATTTTATGTTATAGTAGATTACAGAATGACAATTTGCTAAGCATGCATTGAGTCTCAGAAACTTTGTAAGAATTAATTCGAGGCTCATTTATTGCTTAAGAAAGAAGTCCAATTTGACAAACTTGAAACCGAAAAATCAAACCGAAATAACCGCACCTAATCACAAGAAAACCAAATCGCACCGAAAATACTTTGGTTCTGTTTTCGTTATTAAAATCGCAAACCGAAAATCGAAAAAACAGAACCGAACCGACACTCACCCCTAATAAACAAGGCTAAGGAGAAAAGTTACAAATAAAATTACATTAAAAGCCCTCACGTTCCTAACGACTCATCTCGAAAATCATCTACTTTTTTGAAAAATTACTAAGAGCCCGTTTGGCCATATTTTTCTTTTTTTAGCTTTTTTCAAAAAAGATTTACTTTTTTTCGGAATTAATATTTATCATGAAAATTTTAAATTTCACTTGTAGTTGAATTAGAAATATTTCAAAAATTTAAAAACCCCCAAAAAGCTATTGTTTAAAAATTTTATTTCAAACCACACACAAAAAAATAAAAAAACAACTTCAAATTATAGTACTCATGTCCAAATACAACTCTAATTTTTAAATATCATTTTTATTTAAAAAATAATTTTACTTTTTCTGGAATTTTATCATTCTTATGTCCAAACGCCCACTAAGTGTTTGTTTTAAATTTTATTATACATAGGGGGTTAGGGTTGGGCAAATGACAAAAGAAAATTACAAGGCGAAAATTGAATCCTGATCAATAAGGTGGAAATCAGGTTACCAAACAATTCGGCTAGCATCATTTAAAAAATCAAGTTACATATATTAGTTTTGCAAATAATTTAACTTGTTATTATATGTTATTTAAGTTTATTTTTTCATTACCAAATCGAGATTGCTACAACCAGTTATAGCATGTTACATGTTAATTTAATCCGATCTATGTTATATTAAAAGCATGAAGACCATTAGCAAAATATCGTTCACTTTTTTTTATTATTTAAATTTTAAGTTCACATTAGACAAAATAGTCATTTAATTATTTTCCTAATATTAAGACTTTAAAATTAAATAATTTTTTATTAAATCTTTTCTTATTTGAACTTTGTAGGAATACCTATATTTAGGCTTTACAATTCATTAAGATTGTTTGAACTTATATAAGATTGAATTATTTAACATAATTATAATTCATTCCATGTTATTTTTTTAATATTTAGGACCTTGCAAATTTGAAAACTACCCCTTGACGTGGCATTGAATTTTACAATAATTTGATTCCTAAAGAACATGTATTTTTAAAGACCTTGTATTACCTTTCAAGATAAATTTTGAAAAATATGCGTGCAACTATGAAAGGTGTGCCAATTTCTTTTTAAAATTTAAAAAGCCTAAAAAGGGTTTATTAAGCCCCCGACTTATGAAAAAGGAGTAAAAATAAATTACATGTTGCTCCATCAAAATTAGACAGGTGACTTTTAGTTCATAAGTATGTTGCTTTTTCCCCCTTTTTCCTTATTTTTGATTTTCGTTTAATATATATAGATAAAAGTGATATCTCCTACTAATTATGAATGAATTTTTCGGGTTAATTTCTATTATCATAAGAGTGAACATTATTTTATTTAACTTCTTAAGAAACGAACTATTAAATTTTATGACACACAAAAATTAAATAGTTAATGTTACCAAACCATTACTTGGATATGATTATATAGAATAGAATATTGAATTCATGTTTATAATTTCTCAGAATTATAAGATACTCATATGCTTACGGTCATGTTTTATTAGAATATCAAAATCAAGTCAAAATTCTCTCAACACTATGCATTTTCTTAGCCTTTTCAATTACTTCTTTTAAATACTTTTGATTATATTCTGTAATATTTAATTACTTTATAAATTCATAAATATATGTTCTAATTAAGATGAAAATTCTATTTGACTTTCGCATTGGAAAATCTATTGAAGATTAGATGAGATAGTATTTCTATTTTGACTTAATTAACCTACAAACACAAAATAAAAAAATGAAGTATCGTTCGATTATTTTACTTTTTGAAAATGGACTTTTCATTTGATAAAACTATTGTTAAATACTTACAAATTTGGATGAGTTAATATTAAAAAAGAATCAACAAAAACAAATTCTTTAATGTTGAGGAAAAATATTTTGTCATTAAAATAAATAATTAGCAAAAATATTTAATTTGATTTTCTTTCCTTTAATGTATTTCCAGAACATGTTGGATTATTATGGAAAACTATGTGTCCAACAATCAAGAAGGACTTCAGTGTGAAATACAAAAGAAAGTTTTGATAATAGCAAAGGAACAAAGACAATATAGGGCATATGCACAAAGAAACATTATCCGTACGGGGTCGTTTGGTAGGATGCATTAGATAAAATAATGCATGCATTAGCTTTAATTTGTGTATTAATAATACCTTGTTTGGTACACTTTTTGAACATATACATTAGTTATGCAAGTATTAGTTATACACCCTATTTGGTATTATCATATGCATAACTAATGCATAAGAAACCATTGTATTAACAATGCAATGAGTTTTAATGCATGCATTAACTTAGTTAAAGATAAAATTGACCTTCAAAATTTATGTTTGATTAAAATATACTATTATATTAATGCAAGTTTGAAATAATCCAAGAAAGTGGGAAATAAAGTTATATCTCTAGTAAATAAATAAATAATTAGCATTTTTTATAAATAAATATCCAGTTCTATACTACAATATAGGTAGACAAGTCAAATAATTTTTTTTAAACCTTTCTCATATAAAAACATTCCTCAACATATGTTTTTTTTTAAAATATAAAGTGATGGACTGGTTATGAGGGTATTTTTGTAAACAAATAATTCTTTTAGAAATTGTGCAATGATAAGAGAAAAATATCATGCATAAGTTGAACTGGAATCTAATTTTTAGTACTAATATTTTTTCTTTCTTTGCAGGAAATAATTAAACTAATAAGAAAAAGGAACAATGAGAAGAAAAAGTTCACTTTTCAAATTTGCAAAGAAGAACTATAATGCTGAAAAATTAAAAGTAAAGTGGTGTATGCAACTTTATAAATGATGAAAGTATTTGTGCACATGAAAAACTCCAAGTAAATGGCCTACTTGCCGATTTGGAGGATTAAATTTCAGCAAACTTTACAACTACAAGCACATGCAAGTTGCCAACTTGGAAAAATATATGTGAGAAATCAATGTACATAATATACTTTTCCATCTATAAATAGCGCTACATTGAGCTTCTCATTACACAGAAAATTGAAAGGAGAGCTTCTTCTTTTCCTTGCTTCTTTCATTACTTTCTTTTCTTCTTTTAGCTATTACAGCATTTTCATTTCTAGTTCTGAATAAATTATAATGTTAGAAATTACTCTAGCACCTATTTTTAATTAAATAGGAGAAATTATTCTCTTGAATATTTCTTTCTATTTTCTTACTTAATGGGAAAGAATATTTTCGTTGTGAGTACTAACTCCATTATGGAGTAACTTTTCTTGTGTTGGGAGAATGACGGATCTTAATATTTCTATATGATAGTAGATATTATCCCTCAATTTCACATGTTTGAGCTGAAGTTTTTTTTTCATTTAAATTTTATCTTCTTTATAATTAGGTGTTATTTAACTTATTAACATCTATCTATTTCGTACTACATATTAACTTCTTACTAATTCTGTAATCGAAAGAGGCAGAAGAGTAATATAGTTAATTTTGGTATTGATAGATGTTAATTTTTATTTAGTGACATCTAACTCTTATATGTTAAAATTGATTCTACATTTATTTGTAATCGAAAGAGGCGAATATTGTAGTAATCAGTTATAACAAGTAGGGTAACCGAAAGGGACTTACTAAAAAGAGCAAGTTTTAGTTTAAGCATATATTTTTGGCTCTTTAATATTACTATTTTGATAATTAATTTGTATAACCGAGAGGATTGCAATTAATTGTTCAACTTAAGTAATAATATATAAATGTAATCGTGAGAGGCACTTATACATTTGTGAGAAATATAAATTAAAGGATAATTTTATCTATTATATAATAGAAATATTAAGTGAAGTTATGATCCCAACATCTTTTTATTATATTTGTGAAAAATAAAATATTTTCTATTGCTCTATTCATACATTTTTAGTTAGTTAATTCACAACTCAATTGTCACGATCCAAACCGATGGGCCATGACGAGTGCCCGAGTCCTACCTGTCGAACACCCCTAAGCATGCGTCTAAGATATAAACATGAATTAAGGGTAGGTCATGAAAAACATCTGTCAATAAACCGCTAAATTACGTGAATAACATACGTGAGGGAAACATGTCCAAAAGACATATTTACATATACATGCAGAATACGGTAGGGCGAGCCGACAAGGCTGCATAATATCCAACTATACATGACTGTCTACTGACCTCTAATAGAGTGTACAACTGTATAAAAGATGGGACTGGGCCTTGTCGTACCAATATCTACATACAAAAATAGCGTACCAAAACTAACAACAACTCCGGATCAAGTGGAGCACACCAACTCTCGTTGATCAAGGATCCTAAAAAGAGGGACCGTCAGCCTGTCTACCTGCACCTGCGGGCATGAAACGCAGCGTCCCCAGGTAAAAGGGACGTCAGTACGAATAATGTACCAAGTATGTAAGGCATGAAAATCAGTACATAAAAGACATAAAAGAAACATGAATTAATGGAATTCATCTATAAGTCTAAATAACTTTGTGAGTCTTGAAATATTTATAAGTTCATGCATGTACATATAAATGTCGTATCATGCATAGGTATATGTGTACATAACATCATCAAGCCTCTGAGAGCATCCCGTCATATTATCTCGGCCTCTGTGGGCGAAATCATCAACATATACCAACTGATCAGGTGGTGGTGCATATATAATGTCATAACCTTTTATCATATCCCATATACGTATAATATACGCGTATATAATGCCATCTGGTCATGGGTCAATGTACATGTATAAATAAATAAAATGCATAAGAAGTGAGTTAATAAGATTTCTCGGAATGCCATAAGATCAATATGTCTTCGGATAAACTTTATCAACTACGTATTCTTTCTGAGACCCATGAACTAAAGATATAATAAGACACATGGGAAATAAAGAACATAGGCACCCCTAGTGCTTCTATGAGTAGAGGCATTTATGAAAGTTGTGCGTTTACTCGTTTCGTTTGTATCGTATGAATCATGCCAAAAGGAAAGAAGGGATAACCTTAACATACCTGAGTCAATTCTCTTGAAAATCCCTCTAATATACGACAATCGCGACAAAACATGTGACGGCAAGATCAATATAGGGAAAAATCCGTATGATATTCTTGAGAAAGGTTATACCGGGCTCCCTTAGAATTGCAAATCCCGTTGCTATTGTGTAATATAATCTCGTATGAATTTGGTGAAACTTTCCTCCATTACATTGTAGATATAAGCATCTTCATTTTGTGAATTAGAGAGGTCTTTAATCCTAGTGGGTGTGGGCCCCACTTATGTGATGACTTAGCCACAAAATCCCCTAAATAAGCCACATAGTTACATAGAGCAACAATCATTGTTTGGTTTTTTATCCATATTTTACTTGTTGGCACGTTTGGGGATTGGGGATGTGTGTGGTCTCCATTAAGCTTATCCACAAGTCCTAATCACCTTGTTAATCTCCCACTAAACTAATAATTAATCAATTATCCATATAATTAAGAATTATCTCAAATTACTTAAAATACTACTCACTTTTAACATACTTTATACACCTTACTATCATGGTCATGTGGTACCTTGTATGGCACTAGTCCATAAATACCGGGTATTATAGCTCGGACCGTATTTTATCCCAAATTAACAAACATCAGCGAAACTTATTTTCTTTGATTCGTTAACCCTCTAACCTTCACGGCACTCACTTATCACTTGTTACAAATAACATAAATACTTATAATCTCAAAAATAATATCATTCCCAAGATTATGTCGATTAACTTACGACAAAACTTTAATGCACGAAATGCGAGATGTAACATCATTTCCCTCTTAGAAACATTCGTCCTCGAATGTTTAACTCCCTGGGATCTATATAAATTTTGGCAGAGTCGCCTTTGTAACAGTACTACTATCAACCCTTCCTGTAGAAAACTCAATAATTCAATGCCACATATTGCCACAATCATCAATCACGACAATGGCCTCACACGACCAATGAAAATAATTAACACAAGAATCCATACTCATACCTTAAGGCTGTGATGTCTCAGTCGGATCCTCTTCTGGAAGAGGAAACAAGTGAGGATACCTAGACTTCATGTCCACTTCAGCTTCCCAAGTCATTTCTTTCACATTTTTGTTTCTCCAAAGTACTTTCACCGAAGCTACGTCTTTAGTCCTCAATCTCCGAACCTGTCTATCTAGTATAGCAATGGGAGTTTCCTCATATGATAGCTATTCTGTGACCCGAACATCATCAATTGACACGACTCTGGAAGGATCTCCGACACATTTACGAAGCATAGACACATGAAAGACTGGATGTACGGACTCCAAGTCAGAATGCAAGTCTAACTCATATGCTACCTGGTCTACCTTGCGTATGATCTTATATGGTCTAATGTATCGAGGGCTAAGTTTTCCTTTCTTACCGAACCTCACAACGCCTTTCATCGGTGATACCTTTAGAAATACCCAATCGTCAACCTGAAACTCTAAGTCTCGTCGTCAATTATCCGCATAAGACTTCTAATGGCTTTGAGCTGCTAATAGCCTTTCCTGTATAAGCTTAATCTTCTCAATTGCCTATTGTACCAACTCTGGTCCTACTAACTTAGTTTTCCCAACATTAAACCATCCTTAGAATTGGTGCTGAAGTTAATCTGTACTTCAATACCTGGAAACTCCGTTCGCAAGCATCATTCCATTAAAACTTAGCTCCCTTCTGAGTCAACTTTGTCAATGGTGCTGAAAGAGAAGAAAATCCCTCTACAAATCTCCTGTAATACCCTGCCAAACCGAGAAAGCTATGAACCTTCGTCGGTGTCGTAAGTCTAGGCCAAGTCTTTACTGCCTCAATCTTTTGTGTATCAACCCGGATACCTTCACCTGAAATAATATGCCCAAGGAAAGCTACAGAATTCAACCAGAATTCACATTTAGAGAGTTTGGCGTAGAACTTCTCTTTTTGTAGAACTTTGAGCATAGTACGCAAATGATATGCATGCACAGTCTCTGAACGAGAATAAACCAATATATCATCGATAAATACAATCACGAACAGATCTAGAAAGGGTCTGAACACATGGTTCATCAAGTCCATGAATACTACTGGCGCGTTAGTCAAACCGAATGACATAATACAAAACTCAAAGTACCCATATCTGGTCCTGAATGCTGTCTTCGGAATATCTTTCTCCTTAACCCTTACCTGATGGTACCCAGACCTCAAGTCTATCTTCGAGAAATACTTGACACCTTGCAACTGATCAAATAAATCATCAATCTTCGGGAGTAGGTATTTATTCTTGATCGTCATATTATTCAACTGTCTATAATCAATACACATCCTCAAGGAACCATCTTTCTTCTTCACAAATAATACAGGTGCTCCCCACGGTGATGTACTAGGTCTAATAAAGCCTTTTTCAAGCAAGTCCCTTAGTTGTTCCTTCAACTCTCTCAGCTCTGCAGGTGCCATTCTATAAGGAGGAATAGATACTGGCTGAGTATCTGGTAATAGGTCAATAACA
This sequence comes from Nicotiana tomentosiformis, assembly GCF_000390325.3. NCBI lineage: Eukaryota > Viridiplantae > Streptophyta > Magnoliopsida > Solanales > Solanaceae > Nicotiana > Nicotiana tomentosiformis. The sequence goes on from NC_090813.1 coordinate 151,922,204, forward strand.
AACTCAATTTCTCGCTCTGGCGGAAGACCCGAAAGCTCATCGAGAAAAACATCGGGAAACTCATTAACCATAGAGATAGATTGAATGGTTGGTGACTCTACTTTCACATCCTGAACCCGACTAAGTGATAAATATAGCCCTTTCTGATCATCTTCCTTGCCTTGAGATAGGAAATAAATCTATCTCTCGGCTATGCCGTATTACCTTTCCATTCCAAAACAGGCTCCCCTGGGAATTGGAATCGGACCATCTTTGATCTATAATCAACATTGGCATAACAAGAAGCCAATCAATCCATATCCATTATAACATCAAATTCTACCATATCTAACTCGATTAGGTCTGCTATTGTAGATTGACTATGAACTACTACTATACAATCTTTATATACCCACTTAGCTATCACTGGATCCCCAACAGGTGTGGACAACACAAAAGGTTTAACCAACTCAGGTTCCAAACTTACTAGCAACCAACGGAGTAATATATGATAAGGTGGAACCGGGGTCAATCAATGTATATACATCATATGAGGAGACTGATAATATACCTGTAACAACATCAGGTGACGACTCCTGATCCTGTCGACCTGCTAATGCATAAATGCAGTTCTGAGGACCGCTCAAGCTAGATGCTCCACCTCTGCCTCTACCACGACCGATTGGTGCTTGTGAACCTTGCCTAGGGGGGCATACTAATGATGACGAACCAACTACATATCCATTTGGCTGAACTATGCTTGTACCACCTCTCGTCGAACAATCTCTCGTAACGTGGCCTGGATAACCACAAGTATAACAAACACACAACCCCATACGGCACTGCCCGACATGCTGCTTACCACACTGAGCACATCGTGGCAAGGGCAGCCTCATCTGACTTGACTCACCCCTATACTGAGAACTTGAGGCTCTGAAATTCTGACTAGGCCCTGAATATGTGGAACGATCAAATCTCCTATCGGAAAATTGAGGGGGTGCGCTAGCCGATGGCTGGGCTGGATACCTTGGGTATTGTTGTCTCTGACCACCTCAAAATTCACCAGAAGGACCCGAAGATCTCGCTCTCTTACTCTGGCCCCTATCATGCTCACGATCGGCCCTCTGCTTTTGTTTACGCTCCTCTACACCCTGAGCGTATGCCTGAATACGAGAAATATCCATGCTTGGCTGAAGTGAGACCGACATATAGTCGTTAAGCAGGTGCGACTCCAACCCCATCACGAACCAGTGAACCCGATCCTCCATCTTAGCTACAATAGTGGGAGCATACCTATCCAGACAATCAAACTGAAGGTTGTACTCCCGAACACTCATATTACCCTGCCGAAGGGTCAAGAACCTATCAACTCTGGCCTGTCTAAGCTCTGGTGGCAGATAATGATGAATAAAAGCCTCTGTAAACTCATGCCATACCGCTAGAAGGGCATCCTCACCTCTGGACAACTCCCAAGACTCGTACAATTAACTGCAATATCTTGAAGTCTATAGGAAGCTAGCTCAACTGACTCAGTCGCAGTAGCCTTCATTACCCTCAAAGTCCTCTGCATCCTATCGATAAATATCTGAGGGTCCTCGTTTGGACCTGCTTCAGTGAATACCGGAGGGTCCAAATTAATGAAATCACGAACCCTCGCACTGATGGCCCTATCTGCATGACCAATACCTACTTCCTGATGCCGAGATTGTGCGACTACTAATCGAGCCAATAGCTGAATAGCATCTCTCATCTCCTGACCCAATCCATATGGCTGAGGAGTTGGTTGTGCAGGGGCAGGCGCTGGAGCTGGTGCCCCTCGGAGCTCCTCTGGAGAGGGCAGGGTATGAGAAGTCTGAGATAGAATCTCACTATGAGACTCTCCCTATAACGACTCGACCGGTCGTTTTGAGCATTTACGCTTCTTTCAACAATTTAAAGTCTTGAATAACTTCCTACGAGGTATTATGACTTGTGTGAATTGTCGGTTTTGGTTTTAAGATATTTCGGAGTTAGATTGGAAGAATGAATTTCATGTTGGAAACTTAAGTTGAAATAGTTGACCGGATATTGACTTATGTGTAAACAACTCCAAAAAAGAGTTTTGATGACTCCAATTGCTCTGTATGGTAATTTTGGATTTAGGAGCGTGTTCGAAATTTTTTTTGGAGGTTGGTAGAGGAATTAGGCTTGAAATGGCGAAAGTTGAATTTTTAGGAAGTTTGACCGGGGAGTTGACTTTTTGATATCGGAGTCAGAATTTAGTTCTGAAAATTTTCATAGATCCATTATGTCATTTATGACTTGTGTGCAAAATTTGAAGTCAATCGGAATTGATTTGATACGTTTCGGCGCAAAATATAGAAGTTGGAAGATTTGAAAACTCATAATTCGATTCGATGCGCGATTCGTAATTTCGGCGTTGTTTGGCATGGTTTGAAGCCTCAACTAAGTTCGTATTGTATTTTGGGATATAGTGGTATATTTGTTTAAGGTCCCGAGGGCCTCGAGTGAATTTCGGAAGGTTAACGGAATGGATTTTAGACAAAAGGAGCTGCTGGAATTTTTCTGCTGCAGAAGCTGTTTTTGCACAGCAACTGGTGCAATCGAATATCTGACTTTGAAAGCTTATATCACAAAATTTATAAGGAATCTGAAAAGTTTCAAAACATAAAAGTTGTAGCCCTTTGACTCTAGTTTTCAGAAAAGTAAACCATTTATTATTTGGACATTTGTACAGAAAGTTATGGTCGACTGAATGAAGGCTGGTAAAGTAGTTTCGCCAGAAATTTCTGTTTCGCCAGAAATTTCTAATGCATGGAGCCGACTTTGGAAGCTTATATCTCGAAATCTATAAGGGATCTGAAAATTATCAAAATAGAAAAATTGTAGCCCTTTGATTCTAGTTTCCAGAAAGTTAAACTATTTATCATTTGGACAATTATACAGAAAGTTATGGTTGACCGAATGAAGGCTAGTAGCAGTTTATATTTTCCTGAAAATCAGGCAAAGTCGCATTTCACACATGCGACTTGCCTGGGCAGAAGGCTTAAAAACGGGAGTTAGCCATTTTTACTCATTTTTGAGTTTTGAGTCTCGGATTTGGGCGATTTCAAAGGGATTTTTCACGACTTCAACTTGGGTAAGTGTCCTATATCCAAAAGTGATTATATTTCATAAATCCATGGTTATATTCATCATTTATTTCGGATTTAAATGGAAGAAATCAAGATTTTTGCAAAACTTTTCAAGAAAGAAAATTTTAGATTTGGAGGTCGAGTTGTTATTGGAATTTGATAAAATTGGTATGGGTGGACTCGTAATTGAATGGGTTGTCGGATTTTGTGAGTTTCGTCAGATTCCGAGATGTGGGCCCCACAGGCGATTTTTGAGTTAAATTTCGGATTTTTATGGAAAATTTGCATTTTCTTATGGAATTAATTCTAATAAATTTTATTGACTGAATTGAATTATTTGTGGCTAGATTTGAGGCGTTTGGAGGGCAATTCACGAGGCAAAGGCTTAGCGGAATAAGAATTTCACGGTTTGAGGTATGTAACAGTTTTAAATCTGGCCTGAGGGTATGAAACCCTAGATTATTGTATTATGTGATTGTTTTGGAGGTGACGCACATGCTAGGTGACGGGCGTGTAGGCGTGCACCGTGGGAATTGGGACTTGGTCCATTCCGTGAAACTGGAATTTGAGATATTATACTATAGCACGTGAGTTGTCCGTGCAGAACGTGGTTTGTCAGTGCGGATCCTTATATTATACTATAGCACGTGAGTTGTCCGTGCAGCATGTGAGTTGTCCATGCAGCACGTGAGTTGTCCATGCGGATCCTTATATTATACTATAGCACGTGAGTTGTCCGTGCAGCACGTGAGTTGTCTGTGTGGATCAAGATATTTATACTATGGCACGTGAGTTGTCCGTGCAGCACGTGAGTTGTCAGTGCATATTATAGCGCTTGGGTTGTAGGAGCCCCTCCGGAGTCTGTATACCCCCAGTGATCACGCGTACCCATTGAGTGTGAGTGATGAGGGCTGAAAGCTGAGTGGTTGAGCTGTTGTGACGAGTTGAGTAACTGTTGCCCAGAGAGGTTGTACTTGCTTTTCATTTGTTGTTGCACTTAGTTGCTATCTATCATTGTTGTAAAATTATCTAAAAGATTTTATATCCGGATTACATGAACTTGAACTGTATAAAACTGATTTGACTTAAACTGCTGGAATTAATAGCATGTCTACTCTCTGCTGGAATTACTGAAAATGAACTGTAACTGTAGCTCGTCACTATCTTCAGTTCCTTATTTATTATTGTTACTTGCTGAGTTGGTTGTACTCATACTACATCCTGCACTTCGTGTGCAGATTTAGGTGTTCCCGGACATAGCGGGTGTTGATTCTTTTGCACAGTTGATTTTCCTGAGATTTTGAGGTAGCTGTCGTGTTTCGCAGACCTTGCCTCTCCTTCCATATCTCCTTATTTACTGTATTTGGTCTCAGACTGTTATGGACCATATTTTCCAAATTTGTATTCATATTAGATGCTCATATACTCAGTGACATCGGGTTTTGAGAGTGTTTGTATCGGTATTTGCGAGATTTGTGGATTGTGTTTAAATATTATATTTTCAAACTTAAAAGAAATTGTGATTTATTAAGATTGTCAGCTTGCCTAGTATCGAGATAGGTGCCATCACGACAGGTTAGAATTTTGGGTCATGATAAGTTGGTATCAAAGCCTAGGTTACCTAGGTCTCACGATTCATGATCAAGTCTAGTAGATTCTTGCAGATCGGTACATAGACGTCTGTACGTATCTTCGAGAGTCTACATGGCTGTTAGGAGCACTTCCCTTCTTGATTTCCTCATCGTGCGATTTGATTCTATTGAGGCTTGTGCCTTTATTTCCTTCCTACTCAATATTATGCGACGCGAAGAGCTTGTTATCAATTGGGCGTCGAGGAGTTATAGTGGTATTGCACAAGTGGGTGCAGGATGGTTTTCCCTGCGTGTTCGGGCAGGCTATTATCGTCGCCTTGCAGAAGAATGTTCTTTTATTCCAGCTCGGTATCTGTAGTTACTATGATTTTGAGACTGTGCACAGGTTGCTACGATGGCTATGCGTTGTTATCGCACAATATTAGTGTAATGGTAAGGTGCTCGTTATGTGTTGAGGCAGTGAATGGCTCGAAGAGAGGATTTCTCAGTGCATGATTAAGGGGTTCATCAATTAATTCCAGCGGAGGAAAGGCAATCGGACTATAGATGTCCAAGTTTGGTTGTTAAAGTAACAAGACTTGGTATTTGCGAGCATGGTCGAATTTTTATTGTGATGCAGTGTCGCCGTCCTTGTTTGAACGTATTATGGTCTACCGGTGTTACGGTTTACTTGGATTTCGCCTTCGGGGCAGGGTGTTATGAAATGGTGCATGATGGGCGGTTGCCAGAGATAGTTGTGTGCAACGGTTCAGAATCGAATGGGTATTTCTAATGTTGATGGCTCGAGAAAGATGATCTTTGAACAGGCTTAGAGTCGGTAACAATTTATTGGTTCGGGTGCTACAGAGATGTATTTTGATTTGATACAATAGTTGGGCAGCAAAGTATGAGGGAAAATATGACGAGAAGTGTTTCGCGGTGGTTGAAGTACTAGCAGGTCAAGTAGGAGAAGTAGAGGTTGAAAAGTTTCTTAAAGGAGATGGTTTAACCGAAGAGTGGCAGATTAGTATATGAATTCTATGGTAGGGTAGTCGCGCGCCTTGAGAAAGTGTAGAACAGTTTGGAATCACAATAGAATGTGATTTGGCCTGCGGACTTTATTTGGAGTGATGGTTACTGTACGAAGAAAGATTAAGTTTGTTTGAAATGAAGAGGGATGTGAAGATCCGATTATCGTTTCAGGCGCAATATGACTTGAGTTCGGAAGGTATTGTTGAACTTTCAGTTGATGTCAATAGGGAAAGTGCAGACTTATACAAATGGTGGGCGAGCATGAGCTCAGGAGAATTTACTAATTACGTGGTTATTGCACCCAGTGCAACGTCGTTGGAAGATGTCGGTAAGGAATTCCACATGTGGGTTATCTCTTGTGAGTAGTTAGCGGTTGCGTGATGTTGATGAAGCTTCTGCGAGGAATATTACTTGCTACCCGATAAGAGGTCGAGTGTGTGACTATGGCTGGTGATTCAAAATGTTCATGAAAAGCTTAACAAAAGACTTCGAGAAGTCTGGCGGGTTAACGGTGCGAGATCATGGTAATTGAGAAGGAGAAATCCTTGCGGGTTCTAAGTTTATATAATTGCTGCTTAAAGCTAAGTGGGGGAGCCTGCTATTGACAATTTGATTTCATAGTTATGTGTTAAATTTTAGTTTTGGCTGGAAACATACTTGTGGATCAGTTATGACTTGCAGAGATGGAGATCGAGGATGACTCGAGTAAGGAAATTTCTGAATACGGGTTATATGGCACTTTATAGAAATACAGAAATCATGGAATGATAAAATTGTTATTTTGAAGAACGTAGTGCGCACGAAGTATGAATTTGATTGGTGGTGATAAGGCATGGTTACTTCTTTGGGGGTTGTTGTGCTAATGGGGCTTGTGCCTTTCGGCCCGTTTGGGCGGTGCAATTTAGATTTGAGTAAAGTGGGTGACGCCCGAGAAAATTCTAATGGATTTGAGAATTATATATAGTAATTGAGAATATTTTCGGATTTGTGTATGGATAAAATCTGAGATTTGCATTTGAAGGTGTCGGGACTTGCGATAATTTTGTATTTCAGTATAAGAAAGGAATGAGGAACAATTTTAAATTCACATAAGGTATTTTCAGAGTGAGTGTTACAGTTGTGGTATTTATAGGGTAATTATGATGTTGTGAGACTTTACAGAAATTTTGGTGGCAATATTCTTGGGTTTGGTGACCTGCGTGGCTTGGTCGAGTTAGAGGGATTCAGTTCTGATAGCTTGGTTATGTGCAAATGGATTTCAAATTGTTCTTAATGATTTCTACCATGGTTTGAACCAGATATATTCTACCGGTGTAGGGAACATGTTGTGTATTATGAATTCCTCCTGGAAGGAAGCAAGATGAAGGTTACTGAATGACCGGGTATGTAATTTGCTGGTTACCCAAAGTTGATAATGATATTCTCGTACTTGTCACATGATGACATGATAGATATGGTGTGTGGCGCGGAATTAGGATTTACATGTTCAAGGTGGCAGTTCATTCTTGAAAGGAAGATCACGAATTTTTGACAGAATGGTCAATTTTAGATAATTAGATGAATGTTATAACTTCTCGGTAATCCCTAAGAAGGGTGCGCACTTCAAAAGGCGCATTGTGTTTTGATTTACGGATGTTCATTGGTATTGCAGTACTCACCTAGTTGATAGACTGCTGATATTCAAATTATTGCTATGTGGCACGGAAGAATTATGAAAGTATTCCTTATGGGAAGATCGTGAATGGAAGATGTGTTAGTCATTTTAGTGCTGGAGTTAGGATCAGTTACGGTGATTCATGTGTTTGATGAATTTGGAGACTCGGAGTTCTCAGAAGTATATTGTTTCGGATTGCGGCCTGTTTGAGGTGAGTATTTTATTTTAACTCAGTGGAGGCACTAGTTGCGTTAATTATTTGTGATAGCTACGCGCTATAAATATGCATATATGTCAGGTTTGAGCCAATGTGCGGGTATCAGGGCAAGTATTCATACTCGAAAGGATGCTTAGGCTATGATATGCCTAGAGTTGACTGTTAAGCGTAAAATTATAACATTTCTCGTGTTCGTACCTTTGTTGAGAACTATCTGGCTACATTTGAGGTTACAAATAAGCTAATTCCCCTGAATAAACGGGGTTGTTACTATTTCTGCGTTAACTTGCCGATTTGAAGTGTGATAGCAGACTTTGCACATGTTTACGCTATGGCGTGTTATTTATACCAGTTCAGGAGCATGAGAATCTTATTTCATTATCATATACATGTGTACTTGTTTAATTTCTCATGTATGATATGTCGGGACATGAGGCTTGTGACCATGCCAGGCGATTTATATTATTGGCACATGAGTTGTCCGTGCCATGTGTGGGAATTCTATTTCTATGATAATTTATCAGATTTATTAATTTCCTTCCTCTACAATTGTTCATATGCGCCTTATCCTCTTCACAAAATTTGAGGAGTTGGTTGTAACATTGCGGTTGTGGTGGTGCTTGTTAAATTTGCAATACGGTTCTCTTCCTTGAGACATCTCCCATATTTGGGTACACGGATTGCGCAGTTGTGGCTTGAGTTATATTGATGTGGCGTGTCTGTGGGATAGTTGTGTTTAATAATATAAGGTCATTGGACCTAGAATGGGTACTATCAGGTTTGATTACGGTATATTCGGAAGGATAATATTGAAAGTCGGCTTAGAAAGTGATTATGGTTCTGGTTGGGGCGAGAGAGCTCCATGACTTGTTGCTCTGATAAGGGGTCATGAGATTTTTGCATGTTTCTTTTATTATCAGCAGTGTACGAAGGTTTTGGAATAAGGTTTGGCTTGATATAAGGTTTAATACTTGTACTTGGTTGGTTTGGAGTAATTACTGTGAACGGGAATGGTGCTGCGAGTATGTGAGTTGTATAGTATGCAATGTGATTATATCTGGGGTTATGGCTATGGCTTGATACAACTTGTTCAGACTTATACGGTGTGTGAGATTTAGATCTTGGAAAGAATTCTGGATGTTAGAAATTAGGCTCCAAGTTTTGGGCTAAGGTTAAAGTAATGATTTTCAGTTGTGCCAGGCCTATATAGAATAGGGCGACGTGGGATCACCCCCAGGTATGTTCATGGTAAGGAGGAACAGTGATTTAAAGGCTTAGGAACAACTCTTGGCACGTTCGAGGAGATCGGTCGTTACAATCTCCCCCACTTAAACATACGTTTGAGGACGAACGTATGTTTAAGTGGAAGAGATTGTAATGACCCGGCCGGTCGTTTTGAGCATTTACGCCCCTTTCAACTATTTGAAGTCTTGAATAACTTCCTACGAGGTATTATGACTTGTGTGAATTATCAGTTTTGGTTTTAAGGTATTTCGGAGTTAGCTTGGGAGAATGAATTTCTTGTTGGAAGCTTAAGTTGAAATAGTTGACCGGATATTGACTAATGTGTAAATGACCCCGAAATAGAGTTTTGATGATTCTAATAGCTCCGTATGGTAATTTTGGACTTATGAGCGTGTCCGAAAAATATTTTGGAGGTCGGTAGAGGAATTAGGCTTGAAATGGCGAAAGTTAAATTTTTGGGAAGTTTGATCGGGGAGTTGACTTTTTGATATCGAAGTCGAAATTCAGTTCTGAAAATTTTAATAGATCCGTTATGTCATTTATGACTTGTGTACAAAACTTGAGGTCAATCGAAATTGATTTGTTACGTTTCGGCTCAAAATATAGAAGTTGGAAGATTTGAAACCTCATAATTCGATTCGATGCGCGATTCGTAATTTTGGCGTTGTTTGGCATAGTTTGAAGCCTCAACTAAGTTCGTATTATTTTGGGATATGTTGGTATATTTCTTTAAGGCCCTGAGGGCCTCAGGTGGATTTCGAAAGGTTAACGGAATGGTTTTCGGACAAAAGGAGCTGCTGGAATTTTTCTGCTGCAGAAGATGTTTTTGGACAGCAACTGGTGCAATCGAATATCTGACTTTGAAAGCTTATATCACGAAATCTATAAGGAATCTGAAAAGTTTCAAAACATAAAAGTTGTAGCTCTTTGACTCTAGTTTCCAGAAAAGTAAACCATTTATTATTTGGACATTTGTACAGAATGTTATGATCGACTGAATGAAGGCTGGTAAAGTAGTTTCGTCAGAAATTTCTGATGCGTAGAGCCGACTTTGGAAGCTTATATCTCGAAATCTATAAGGGTTCTGAAAAGTATCAAAATATGAAAATTGTAGCCCTTTGATTCTAGTTTCCAGAAAGTTAAACCATTTATCATTTAGATAATTATACAAAAAGTTATGATTGACCGAATGAAGGCTAGTAGCAGTTTATATTTGCCCGAAAATCAGGCAAAGTCGCATTTCACACATGTGACTTGCCAGGGCAGAATGCTTAAAAATGGGAGTTAGTTATTTTTACTCATTTTTGAGTTTTGAGTCTCGGATTTGGGCGATTTCAAAGGGATATTTCATGACTTCAACTTGGGTAAGTGTCCTATATCCAAAAGTGATTATATTTCATAAATCCATGGTTATATTCATCATTTATTTCGGATTTAAACGGAAGAAATCAAGATTTTTGCAAAACTTTTCAAGAACGAAAATTTTAGATTTGGAGGTCGAGTTTTTATCGGAATTTGATAAAATTAGTATGGGTGGACTCATAATTGAATGAGTTGTCGGATTTTGTGAGTTTCGTCAGATTCCGAGACGTGGGCCCCACGGGCGATTTTTGAGTTAAATTTCGGATTTTTATGGAAAATTTGCATTTTCTTATGGAATTAATTCCAATAAATTTTATTGACTGAATCAAATTATTTGTGGCTAGATTCGAGGCGTTTGGAGGTCAATTCACGAGGCAAAGGCTTAGTGGAATAAGAATTTCATGGTTTGAGGTAAGTAACAGTTTTAAATCTGGTCCTGAGGGTATGAAACCCCAAATTATTGTATTATGTGAGTATTTTGGAGGTGACACACATGCTAGGTGACGGGCGTGTGGGCATGCATTGTGGGAATTGGGACTTGGTCTATTCCGTGAAACTGGAAAGTTGAATAAGCTTGTCGTTAGCTATGTGCCCTTTCTGTGCTATAAGTATTTGACAGTGAAGCATGCTTAGGCTATGTGTTGGTGTTGTAAAGACCACAGAGGCCTTGTACATGTTGAATTATCTGCTAAATTGTTATTTTGTACTTAGTCACAGTTTACTTATTTATTTTATCTCAGTTTCTATTGTTCATTATTGATGCATCATATTATTGTTATTTGGGCTGAGTATCATGATTATTGAGAGCCCGAGAGACCGGAGAGATTTATGACTGAGTGAGGCCGAGGGCCTGATTGTGAGATATTATACTATAGCATGTGAGTTGCCTGTGCATCACGTGAGTTGTTCGTGCATCACGTGAGTTAGTCCGTGTGGATCCTTATATTATACTATAGCACGTGAGTTGTCCGTGCAGAAACTTATATTATACTATAGCACGTGAGTTGTCCGTGTAGCATGTGAGTTGTCCGTACGGATCCAGATAATTATACTATGACACGTGAGTTATCCGTGCAGCACGTAAGTTATCCGTGTAGATTAGAGCGCTTGGGATGTAGGAGCCCTTCCGGAGTCTGTTCACCCCTAGTGAGTGCGAGTACCCATTGAGTGTGAGTGGTGAGAGTTGAGAGCCGAGTGGTTGAGCTGTTGTGACGAGTTGAGTAACTCTTGCCCTGAGAGGCTGTACTTGCTTTTCATTTGTTGTTGCACTTAGTTGCTATATGTCATTATTGTGAAATTCTCTGAAAGATTTTATATCCAGATTACATGAACTTGAACTATATACAACTGATTTGACTTAAACTGCTGGAATTGATAGCATGTCTACTCTTTGCTGGAATTACTGAAAATGAACAGTAACTGTGTAGCTCGTCACTATCTTCAGTTCCTTATTTATTATTGTTACTTGCTGAGTTGGTTGTACTCATACTACACCCTGCACTTCGTGTGCAGATCCAGGTGTTCCCGAACATAGCAGGTGTTGATTCTTTTGCACAGTTGATTTTTCGGAGATTCTGAGGTAGTTGTCGTGTTTCGCAGACCTTGCCTCTCATTCCCTATCTCCTTATTTACTGTATTTGGTATCAGACTGTTATGGACCGTATTTTCCAAACTTGTATTCATATTAAATGCCCATGTACTCAGTGACACCGGGTTTTGGGAGTGTTTGTATCGGTATTTACGAGATTTGTGGATTGTGTTTAAATATTATATTTTCAAACTTAAAAGAAATTGTGGTTTATTGATAATGTCGGCTTGCCTAGTATCGAGATAGGCGCCATCACGACAGGTTAGAATTTTGGGTCGTGACACTCCCCGAGCCCTGGTAACTCGTGGTGCTCGATTAGTAGTCTCATCAGCCACGGACTTGCCCTTCTGGGCGGTTGTAGCCTTCTTAGGCATCTCTGAAAACATAATATATCGTTAGGAAAATGAATCCTTATATCTCGATCTAAGATAAGAAAGGAGGATAACATCCTATATGTCCTATAGCCTCCTGTTTATAAATGTGGTGCACAGCACACTCATAAACAAGACTCTACTAGACATGGTCTGTAGACAACCCTAGGACAGAACTGCTTTGATACCACTTTTGTCACAACCTAAACCGATGTGCCATGACGAGTGCTCGAGTCCTACCCGTCAAACACCCCTAAGTATGCATCTAAGATATAAACATGAATTAAGGGTAGGTTATGAATAACATCTGCCAATAAACCGCTGAATTACGTGAATAACATATGTGAGGGAAACATGTCCAAAAAACATATATACATATACATGAAGAATACGGTAGGGCGAGCCGACAAGGCTGCATACTATCCAACTATACATGACTGTCTACAGACCTCTAATAGAGTGTACAACTGTATAAAGGACTGGACTGGGCCCCGTCGTACCCATATCTACATACAAAAATAGCGTACCAAAACTAATAACAATTCCGGATCAATTGGAGCACACCAACTCTCGCTGATCAAGGATCCTAAAAAGGGGAACCGTCAGCCTGTCTACCTGAACCTACGGGCATGAAACGCAACATCACCAGGCAAAAGAGACGTTGGTACGAATAATGTACCGAGTATGCAAGGCATAAAAATCAGTACATAAAAGACATAAAAGAAACATGGAGTAAAGGGATCCACTTGTAAGTCTAAATAACTTTGTGAATCATGGAATATTTTTAAGTTCATGCATGTGCGTATAAATGTCGTATCATGCATAGGTATATGTGTACATAGCATCATCAAGCCTCTGAGGGCATCCCGTTATATCATCTCAGCCTCTGTAGGCGAAATTGTCACGACCCAAACCGATGGGCCATGGCGAGTACCCGAGTCCTACCTGTCGAACACCCCTAAGCATGCGTTTAAGATATAAACTTGAATTAAGGGAAGATCATGGATAATATCTATCAATAAACAGATGAATTACGTGAATAACATACGTGAGGAAAAACATGTCCAAAAGAGATATATACATATATATATATATATATATATATATATATATATATATATATATATATATATATATATATGCGAAATATGGTAGGGCGAGCTGGCAAGGCTACTATGGACAACTACATATCCAAGACTGGAAGCCGACAAGGCCACATACTACCCAATTGTACATAACTGTTTACAGACCTCTAATAGAGTGTACAACTATATAAAGGACAGGACTTGGCCCCGTCATACCCATATGTATACAAACACATCGTACCAAAACTTAAAGCAGCTTCGGATCAAATAGAGCACGCCAACTCTCGCTGATCAAGGATCCTAAGAAAGGGGACCGTCAGCTTGTCTACCTGCGCCTGCGGGCATGAAACGCATGCCCCAGGAAATAGGGACGTCAGTACGAATAATGTACTGAGTATGTAAGGCATGAAAATCAGTACATAAAGACATAGATGAAACATGGAGTAAAGAATTCCACTTGTAAGTCTAAATAACTTTGTGAATCCTGAAGTATTTATAATGTCAAGAACTTGCGTATAAATGTCGTATCATGCATAGGTATAGGTGTACATAACATCATCAAGCCTCTGAGGGCATCCCGTCATATCATCTCGGCAACTGTGGGCAAAATCATCAACATATACCAGCTGATCAGGTGGTGGTGCGTATATAACATTGTAACCTTTTCCCATATACCATATACATATAATATAAGCGTATATAACGCCATCTGGTCATGGGTCAATGTACATATATAAATGAATGAAATTCATAAGAAACACGTTAATAAGATTTCTCGGAATGTCATAAGATCAATATGCCTTCCGGATAAACTTTATCAAATACGTATTTTTCTGAGACCCATGTACAGAAGATATAATAATAATTCACATGGGAATCAAGAACATAGGCACCCTAGTACTTCTATGAATAGAGTCATTTATGAAAGTTGTGTGTTTGCTCGTTTCGTATGAATCATGCCAAAAAGAAAGAAGGGATAGCCTTAACATACCTGAGCCGATTCTCTTAACAATCCATCTAACACACGTCTTTTGCGAGAAACACGTAACGGCAGATCGGAGTAGGAAAAAATCCATATGATATTCTTGAGAAAGATTGTACCGTGCCCTCTTAGAATTGAATCTCACGTTGCTGTAGCGTTTTGAAATTTCATATGAATTCATTTGGGAATTCATCTGTTACTTAGCACATACACCCCTCTTAAAGATGTAGGAAGATGTCTTAAAATTTTAGGTTGTGGGCCCCACTTAATTTTGATGATTTAGCCACATAATCCTCTAAGTATGCCACCTTATTAAATGAACTTAAGAGTCACATTTATCTAAGGTCCTTGGCTACCACGTTGATGTTCCTTAGGCTTATCCAAAGATCTTAATTAATTAGCTAATCTCCCACTCAAATCAATAATTATCTAGTTATTCATATAATTAAGAATTATCTCAAATTACTTAAAATACTACTCACTTTTAACACACTTTATACACCTTGCTATCATGGTCATGTGGTACCTTGTGTGGCACTAGTCCATAAATATCGGGTATTATAGATCGGACCGTATTTTATCACAAATTGACAACCTTCAACGAAACTCATTTTCTTTGATTCGTTTACCCTTTAACCTTCACGGCACTTACTTATCGCCTATTATGAATAGCATAAATGCTTATAACCTCAAAAATAATCTCATCCCCGAGTCTACGTCGATTAACTTACGATGAAACTTTAGCGTATGAAAATTCGAGATGTAACATCCTTCCCCCTTATAAACATCCGTCCTCGAATGTTTAACTCCCCGGGATCTATATAAATTTTGCCAGAGTCGCCTTTGTAACAGTACTACTATCAACCCTTCCTGTAGAAAACTCAATAATTCGATGCCACATAGGACCACAATCATCAATAATGACAATGGCCTCACACGACCAATGATAATAACTAACACAAGAATCCATACACGTACCTTAAGGTTGTGATGTCTCAGTCAGATCATTCTTTGGAAGAGGAAACAAATGAGGATATCTAGACTTCATGTCTTCTTCGGCTTCCCAAGTCATTTCTTCCACATTATTGTTTCTCCAAAGTTTTTTCACCGAAGCTACGTCTTTAGTCCTCAATCTCCGAACCTGTCTATCTAGTATAGAAATGGGAGTTTCCTCATATGATAGCTGCTCTGTGACCTGAACATCATCAACTGACACGACTCTAGAAGGATCTCTGATGCATTTATGAAGCATAGACACATAAAAGACAGGATGTACAGACTCCAAGTCAGAAGGTAAGTCTAACTCATATGCTACTTGGCCTACCTTGTGTATGATCCTATATGGTCCAATGTACCGAGGGCTAAGTTATCCTTTCTTACCGAACCTCATAACGATTTTCATCGGTGATACTCCAAGTCTCGTCGTCGATTATCCGCATAAGACTTCTAACGGCTTTGAGTTGTTAATAGCCGTCCATGTATAAGATTAATCTTCTCAATTGCTTATTGTACCAACTCTGGTCCTACTAACTTAGTTTCCTCAACATCGATCCATCCTATAGGCGACCTACACTTCCATATGTAAAGAGCTTCGTATGGATCCATTTGAATACTGGAATGATAGCTATTATTATACGCGAACTCAATAAGCGGCAGATGATCATCCCAGCTACCCTTGAAGTCTATCACACAGGCCCCTAACATATCCGTAAGTGTCTGAATAGTACGCTCAGTCTGTCTGGGGATGAAATGTCGCACTAAGACTTACCTGAGTCCCCAATCCTTTTTGGAAGGACCTACAGAAATTAGCTGTAAACTGAGCTCCTCTATCCGAGATAATAGATATAGGGACACCATAAAGTCGTACTATCTCTTTAATGTAAATCCTTGCATAATCCTCTGCAAAATATGTAGTCCTAACGGGCAAGAAATGGGCTGATTTTGTAAGTCTATCAACAATCACCCATATAGAATTGAACATACGCTGGGTACGAGGTAAGCCTATGATGAAATCCATATTGATTACTTCCCACTTCCAAGTCGGAATCTCTATAGCCTGCAATAATCCACCTATTCTAACTTGCACTTTCCGTGCCTTCTCTTCTTCCAAACACATCAACCACAATAGCAATAGTATTCTTAAGTTATTTTTACTGATTTCCAGCCATAAAACATCAAGAATTCAACTCCAAAATAGTCCAGCGACTACAACACTTCAACATGAAGTTCAACTTACTTCATAAGTTTCCTTTATCAAATCAACTAGATATACATAGATGATCTTAAATACATATAGTAAGTTAAACCTTACCTTCGCAGCAAGAATACTCATCCAACTAAGCTTTACTTCAAACTCAAACAAGCTCTTTACCCCCAAACAACAAAGTAGAGAGATAACTAGGTGATCTTGATCTTCCAAGAGAGAAATTGCCTTACCAACTTGTGGATTTGGTCTTGAATCCTAGGATAACTTTGAGAGAGATCTTGGGCTGATATTTTGGAGCTACTTCACGTTGCAATAGAGAGAGAGGGATTATGAATTATTTTCTAAGTGAAATTGAGATATATCTATGTTTATATGGCCCCACTAATGGGCTTGGGAAGATGGGTCTTGGGCTGCCCCAAGACTTGCCCATCTCTATCCTTTTTCATTCCCTTTTAATTTGATCCACAATCTCTAAGTAGGTGATGCACCTACTTGTCATAACCTACTGACAATTAGGGCACTGAGCAACAAACTCTGCTATATCATTTTTCAGTCCGTCCCATCAATATATTTCCCTGATATCATGATACATCTTTGTTTCTCCTAGATGGATATAATAACGAGAATAGTGAGTTTCTCCCATAACCTGCCGACGTAGCCCTGCAACATTAGGGACACATAATCATCCTCGATATCTGAGGACCCCATCTTCTGTAATCTCAAATGGTGTCTTCTCCTTCTGAGGGGTTGTATCCCTATAATAAGCTAACACATGATCCTCGTACTGGCGTTCCTTCACTTCAGTTACTAAAGAGGATGTTGTCGTGTCCTGAATAGTAATTTCAGTATCACCTAAGTCCAGTAACCGAACTCCAAGACTAGCTAGTTGATGAATGTCATTAGCTATCCCACTCTTCTCTGGTTGTAAATATGACATGCTACCCATAGATCTATGGCTGAGGGCATTAGCTACTACATTCGCCTTCCTTGGATGGTATAAAATATCAACGTCATAGTCTTTCAGTAGCTCCAACCATCTCCTTTGGCGTAAATTCAATTCCTTTTGCTTGAAGATATACTGAAGGCTCTTATGATCCGTATAGATATCAACATGAATGCCATACAAGTAGTTCCTCTACATCTTTAGTGCATGAATCACCACGGCTAACTCTAAATCGTGGGTCAAGTAATTCTTCTCGTGCTTTCTTAGTTGTCTAGAAGCATAAGTTACAACCTTACCATACTGCATCAGTACACAACCCAATCCAATGCCCGAAGCATCACAATAGATAACATAACCATCGGTCCCCTCTAGGAGCGTTAGAACCGGTGTTGAAGTTAATCCATCCTTCAATGTCCGGAAACTCCGTTCACAAGCATCAGTCCATTGAAACTTAGCTCCCTTTTGATTCAACTTTGCTAATGGTGCGAAAGGGAAGAAAATCCATATACGAATCTCCTATAATAACCTGCCAAACCGAGGAAGCTACGAACCTCCGTCGGGGTCGTAGGTCTAGGCCAAGTCTTTACTGCCTCAATCTTTTGTGTATCAACCCGGATACCTTCACCTGAAATAATATGCCCATGAAAAGCTACAGAATTCAACTAGAATTCACATTTAGAGAATTTTGCATACAACTTCCCTTTTTGTAGAACTTTGAGCACAGTACGCAAATGATCTGCATGTTCAATCTCTGAACGAGAATACACCAATATATCATCGATAAATACAATCACGAACAGATCTAGAAAGGGTCTGAACATACGGTACATCAAGTCCATAAATACTGCTAGGGCATTGGTCAAACCGAATGACATAACTAGAAAATCAAAATGCCCATATCTGGTCCTGAATGTTGTCTTCGGAATATCTTTCTCCTTAACCCTTACCTGATGGTACCCGGACCTCAAGTCTATCTTTGAGAAACACTTGGCACCTTGTAACTGATCAAATAAATTATCAATCCTTGGGAGCAGGTACTTATTCTTGATTGCCACCTTATTCAACTATCTATAATCAATACACATCCGCAAGGAACCATCTTTCTTCCTCACAAATAACACAGGTGCTCCCCACGGTGATGTACTAGGTCTGATAAAGCCTTTTTCAAGCAAGTCCCTTAGTTGTTTCTTCAACTCTATCAGTTCTGCGGGTGCCATTCTATAAGGAGGAATAGATATTGGCTGAGTATCTGGTAATAGGTTAATAGCAAACTCAATTTCTCGCTCTAGCGGAAGACCTGGAAGCTCATCGGGAAACTCATTAACCACAGTGATAGATTGAATGGTTGGTGACTCTACTTTCACATCCTGAACCCGAACTAAGGGATAAATATGGCCCTTTCCGATCATCTTCCTTGCCTTGAGATAGGAAATAAATCCGCCTCTCGGCGATGCCGTATTACCTTTCCACTCTAAAACAGGCTCCCTTGGAAATTGGAATCGGGCCATCTTTGATCTACAATCAACGTTGGCATAACAAGAAGCCAACCAATCCATACCCATTATAATATCAAATTCTACTATATCTAACTCGATCAGGTCTGCTACTGTAGATCGACTATGAACTACTACTATACAACCTCTATATACTCGCCTAGCTATCACTGGATCCCCAATAGGTGTGGGCACCTCAAAAGGTTTAACCAACTCAGGTTTTATTCCAAACTTACTAGTAACCAACGGAGTAACATATGATAAGGTAGAACTTGGGTCAATCAGTGCATATACATCAAATGAGGAGACTGATAATATACCTGTAACAACATCAGGTGACGACTCCTGATCCTGTCGGCCTGCTAATGCATAAATGCAGTTCTGAGGACCGCTCGAGCTTGATACTCCACCTCTGCCTTTGCCTCTACCACGACCGATTGGTGCTTGTGAACCTTGCCCAGGGTGGCGTACTGATGATGGCAAACCATTTATAGATCCCACTGGCTGAACTATGCTTGCATCACCTCTCGTTGGACAATCCCTCATAACGTGGCCTGGATAACTACAAGTATAACAAACACCCAACCTCATACGGCACTGCTCGGGATGCTGCTTACCACACTGAGCACATCGTGGCAAGGGCGGCCTCATATGACTTGAATCACCCCTATACTGAGAACTTGAGGCCTTGGAATTCTGACTAGGCCTTGAATATGTGGGTCGATCAAATCTCCTACCGGCAAACTGAGGGGGGTACGGTAGCTGATGGCTGGGCTGGATACCTCGGGTATTATTGTCTCTAACCACCTCGAAACTTACCAGAAGGACCCGAATATCTCGCTCTCTTACTCTGGCCCCTATCACGCTCACGATCGGCCCTCTACATCTATTTATGCTCCTCTACACCCTGAGCGTATGCCTGAATATAAGAAATATCCATGCCTGGCTGAAGTGAGACCGACATACAATCTTTTAGCAGGTGCGGCTCCAACCCCATCACGAACCGGTGAACCTGATCCTCCATCTTAGATACAATAGTAGGATCATACCTGGCCAACGAATCAAACTGAAGATTGTACTCCCGAACACTCATGTTACCCTACCGAAGGGTCAAGAACCTATCAACTCTGGCACGTCTAAGCTCTGGTGGTAGATAATGACGAAGAAAAGCCTCTGTAAACTCCTGCCATACCGCTGGAAGGGCATCCTCACCTCTGGACAACTCCCAAGACTCATACCAATTAACTGCAACATCTTGAAGTCTATAGGAAGTTAGCTCAACTGACTCAGTCGCAGTGGCCTTCATTACCCTCAAAGTCCTCTGCATCCTATCAATAAATACCTGAGGGTCCTCATTTGGATCTGCTCCCGTGAATACCTGAGGGTCTAAATTAATGAAACCACAAACACTCGCACTGATTGCCCTATCTGCATGACCAATACCTACTTCCTGATGCCGAGCCTGTGCGGCTACTAATCGAGTTAATACCTGAATAGCCTCTCTTATCTGCTGACTCGGTGCACCTGGCTGGGGAGCTGGACGTACAAGGGCGGGCGCTGGAGCTGGTGCCCCTTTGAGCTTCTCTGGAGATGGTGGGGTATGTGAAGTCTGAGATGGAATCTCACTATGAGACTCTCCCCGAGCCCTGGTAACTCGTGGCGCTTGACTAGTATTCTCATCAGCCATGGACTTGCCCTTCTGGGTGACTATAGCCTTCTTAGGCATCGCTGAAAGCATAATACGTCATTAGGAAAATGAATTCTTATATCGCACAATCTAAGATAAGAAGGGAAGATAACATCCTATATGTCATGTAGCCTCCTGTCTATAAGTGTGGTGCACAACACACCCACAAACAAGACTCTACTAGACACGGTCTGTAGATAACCCTAGGACAGAACCTGGCTCTGATACCACTTTTGTCACGACTCAAACGATGGGCCATGGCGAGTGCCCGAGTCCTACCCGTCGAACACCCCTAAACGCGCGTTTAAGATATAAACATAAATTAAGGGATGATCATGGATAATATCTGTCAATAAACTGCTGAATTACGTGAATAACATACATGACAAAAAATATGTCCAAAAGACATATATACATATATATATATATATATATACGGAATATAGTAGGACGAATCGACAAGGCTGCTATGGACAACTACATATCCAAGACCGGAAGCCGACAAGGACACATACTATTCAACTGTACATAGCTGTCTACAGACCTCTAATAGAGTGTACAACTCTATAAAGGATGGGACTGGGCCCCGTCATACCCATATGTATACAAACATATCGTACCAAAACTCAAAGCAGCTCCGGATCAAATGAAGCACACCAACTCTCGTTGATCAAGGATCCTAAGAAGGGGGACCGTCAGCCTGTCTACCTGCGTCTGCGGGTGTGAAACGCAGGCCCCGAGAAATAGGAGGTTCAGTACGAATAATGTACTGAGTATGTAAGGCATGAAAATCAGTACATAAAGACATAGATGAAACATGGGGTAAAGAATTCTACCTGTAAGTCTAAATAACTATGTGAATACTGAAACATTTATAATGTCATGCACGTGTGTATAAATATCGTATCATGCATAGGTATAGGTGTACATAACATCATCAAGCCTCTGAGGGCATCCCATCATATCATCTCGGCTATTGTGGGCAAAATCATCAACATATAGCAGTTGGTCAGGTGGTGGTGCGTATATAACGCCGTAACCTTTTTCCATATCCCATATACATATAATATACGTGTATATAACGCCATCTGGTCATGGGTCAATGTACATATATAAATGAATGAAATGCATAAGAAATACGTTAATAAGATTTCTCGGAATATCATAAGATTAATATGCCTTTCGGATAAACTTTATCAAATACGTATTTTTCTGAGACCCATGAACAGAAGATATAATAATTCACATGGGGAATCAAGAACATAGGCACCCCTAGTACTTCTATGAATAGAGTCATTTATGAAAGCTGTGCGTTTGCTTGTTTCGTTTGTATCGTATGAATCATGCAAAAAAGAAAGAAGGGATAGCCTTAACATACCTGAGCCGATTCTCTTAACAATCCCTCTAACACACGTCTTTTGCGAAAAACACGTAACGGTGAATCGGAGTAGGGAAAAATCCGTATGATATTCTTGAGAAAGATTGTACCGTGCTCTCTTAGAATTTAATCTGACACTGTTGTAGCATTATGAAATTTCATATGAATTCATTTGGGAATTCCTCCATTACTTAGCACATACACCCCCCTTAAAGATGTAGGAAGATGTCTCAAAATTTTAGGTTGTGGGCCCCACTTCTTTTTGATGATTTAGACACATAATCCTCTAAGTGTGCCACCTTATTAAATGAACTTAAGAGTCACATTTATCTAAGGTCCTTGGCTGCCACGTTGATGTTCATTAGGCTTATCCAAAGATCTTAATTAATTAGCTAATCTCCCACTCAAATCAATAACTACCCAATTATTCAAATAATTAAGAATTATCTCAAATTAGTTAAAATACTACTCATTTTTAACATACTTTATACACCTTGCTATCATGGTCATGTGATACCTTGTATGGCACTAGTCCATAAATACTAGGTATTATAGCTCGAACCGTATTTTATCCCAAATTGACAACCTTCAATGAAACTCATTTTCTTTGATTCGTTTACCCTTTAACCTTCACGGCACTTACTTATCGCCTGTTATGAATAGCATAAATTCTTATAA
Source organism: Nicotiana tomentosiformis (assembly GCF_000390325.3). Lineage (NCBI taxonomy): Eukaryota > Viridiplantae > Streptophyta > Magnoliopsida > Solanales > Solanaceae > Nicotiana > Nicotiana tomentosiformis. Next base: position 151,944,809 of record NC_090813.1, read on the forward strand.
CCTAAAAAATAATCTCATCTCCGAGTCTACGTCGATTAACTTACGACGAAACTTTAGCGTACGAAAACGCGAGATGTAGCAGAAATCATCAACATATGCCAACTGTTCAGGTGGTGGTGCATATATAATGCCGTAACCTTTTCCCATATCCCATATACGTATAATATACGTGTATATAATGTCATCTGGTCATGGGTCAATGTACATGTATAAATGAATGAAATGCATAAGAAGTGAGTTAATAAGATTTCTGTGAATGTCATAAGATCAATATATATTCGGATAAACTTTATCAACTACGTATTCTTTCTGAGACCCATGAACTAAAGATATAATAAGACACATGGGAAATCAAGAACATAGGCGCCTCTAGTGCTTCTATGAATAGAGGCATTTATGAAAGTTGTGTGTTTACTCGTTTCGTTTGTATCGTATGAATCATGCCAAAAGGAAAGAAGGGATAGCCTTAACATACCTGAGCCGATTCTCTTAACAATTCCTCTAATACACGACAATCGCGACAAAACATATGACGGCAAGATCGAAGTAGGGAAAAATCTGTATGATATTCTTGAGAAAGGTTATACCGGGCTCCCTTAGAATTGCAAATCCCGTTGCTATTGTGTAATATAATCTCGTATGAATTTGCTGAAACTTTCCTCCATTACATTGTAGATATAAGCATCTTCATTTTGTGAATTAGAGAGGTCTTTAATCCTAGTGGATATGGGGCCCACTTATGTGATGACTTAGCCACAAAATCCCTTAAATAAGCCACATAGTTACATAGACCAAGAGTCATTGTTTGGTTTTTGATCCATATTTTACTTGTTTCCACGTTTGGGGGGTGTGTGGTCTCCATTAAGCTTATCCACAAATCCTAATCACCTTGTTAATCTCTCATTAAACCAATAATTAATCAATTACCCACATAATTAAAAATTATCTCAAATGAACTTAAGAGTCACATTTATCTAAGGTCCTTGGCTACCACGTTGATGTTCCTTAGGCTTATCCAAAGATCTTAATTAATTAACTAATCTCCCACTCAAATTAATAATTATCCAGTTATTCATATAATTAAGAATTATCTCAAATTACTTAAAATACTATTCACTTTTAACATACTTTATACACCTTACTATCATGGTCATGTGGTACCTTGTATGGCACTAGTCCATAAATATCGGGTATTATAGCTCGGACCGTATTTTATCCCAAATTGACAACCTTCAACGAAACTCATTTTCTTTGATTCGTTTACCCTCTAACCTTCACGGCACTCACTTATCACTTGTTACAAATAACATAAATACTTATAATCTCAAAAATAATCTCATTCCCGAGCTTACGTCGATTAACTTACGACGAAATTTTAACGTACGAAATGCGGGATGTAACATCAACTCTTCCTGCTTTTCTCAAATAGTAATTAAAACAAGAAACGTCTGTATACTAGATAAACCAATCTCTGTGTGTTTGACATCTTTCTATACTATAATTTGACAGAGTACGAGTTTAAATTTTATACACGCCAGACACTCATCATGCAATGCTTTAATACATCAAACTAAACAATGAATAAGAAATATTCCAGCATAACTAATGCAAGTATAACTAATACCAACATTACTAATACACACTAATCAACATTTTTCTTGTACACTCTACCAAACAGCCCTAAAGAACTATTCAGTGAAGTAATATTACAAATAACATCTAATGAACTTAATTTATCATTCATATGTGTAAGCTGGTATCAAATCACTTTGAATTGAACTAATATAAGTCATTAAAATTGGACCACAACTATTTGTCACATGTAAGTTATTTTGTATCGTTTTGTCTTAATTTAACTTGTGAATTTTGGTATTAAAATTATAAAAGTGAAATAAGTATTACAATGAAGTTGATTGAGGATTTTTACAGCATCGAATTTCTTCCTTTATTGAGTAATTAGCCAAATAAAATCAATAGCTAAGTTTGTTTTGTAATGTCTTCACTTGGTGATCAAAGAAAGCTTAATTAACCATCATAAAGCTAAAGAAGATCAACAATCATCATTTTCAAAAACATATACCTTCTTTTTTAACTTTTATTTTATAATTCAAATGAATGTTAATATAAAATATACATAATTCTTTTAAAAAAATTGTACATATTGAGACGGAGAAAGTATGAAGTTAGACATAACTAAGTTATGAATTAAAATTCTAGACATAATAATATAAATATAGTATAATATTAATGTAGTTTTAGCAACTATAGGAGGCTATTTATTTTTTCTAGTTCATCAAATTAGATTTATTTTATTTAATTACTTTTCTTTCTCATTTTTGGTGTCACGATTTTCTTTTGATTTGTGTGAAAAAGAATAACGCTTTATTCTTTTTGGGAATCATTCAAGTCCAGGTATTTCCATTTTAATGTAACTGGTAGGGATCCGCTTGATGTAAAATTTAAACAAAATATATAAGAACGTGTGGGATTTTAATCATCATATTTAATCAATAATTTTGATATTTTAATCACTTTAACATAAATGGGACGGATGAGGTACCTGTTACTGTAGGTAATTTATCCTATTACTGTAAAATATATTTTTTGCACTAGCTAAACTAAATACATTTTACACTCCTTTTTAAAAAAAAGGTTAAAATAAGGAAAAAGGCAAAAAAATTACGAAGAAAAGGAAAAGGAAAATGCAGCACTATGGTCTACAGCTGACGTGGAGGTCAGGTATTTGAGAAGAACAACGTGGCGGAGACCCAAAATGTCGGTTACTGCATCGAATTCACTGCCACGTAATCACGTTATCCCCGCAGTTTCACATATACCAGAAAAACCTGCATTTTCGGAGAGGTCCCTACAAATTAGCTGACGGATGAATTTATCACTAATTAACTTCTACAGAAATTCCAAAACAGTTTGGAGTGTGTTTAACCCGAAAATTGACTTTAGAGTTGCAATTAAATTTATATTATAAGGCAACTAGCAACCAGATTTATCCAAAGTACTTGAATGAAATATTGAGCAATAATGGTAGTTTGTGTTATGAAAATAATTATAATGTGAATGTTTATTTATTACTCTGCTATAAATAATTTTTTTGAAGAAGATTATCCGTTTGGTACTTTATTGAAGTTTATCTACAAATAGTTGTGCAGGCAGGTTGCAAGCAACTCAATGAAATAATTTGCAGGAGCTTCTTATTAAACAGACAGGTTGCAAGCAGCTCGCGCATACAGCTTACAAGCAGCTCAAGAAAGCCTCGCAGCTGCTTCTTGAAAAGCCTCGCAGCTACTTTCTTTCTTCTATAAATAGAGGAGTTTTCAGTTCATTGTGTACAATAGTTTGAAGTTGAATAATATATCAATCTCTCTCTATACTTGTCTTCGGTTTCTTTACTTTACAGTCTTTATTTTATAACACGACGTCAGCACGAGACTCTGCTATTTTGAACACTTACTTCGAATTTAATTTGTATTTCAGTATTCATCTCCGATGTAAGGCGACGTTCTTACGTCCGTGGTTAGATCTTGTTCATTCCTAGCATCATAAGGCAGATTATATCCTTGAGGTGGTGAGTTTTTCTTTTTTGCAGTAGTGGTGTAGATATCACTTACATCTGGAGTTGCCAAATTTACGTAATTTAATTTGAGCCTTTTGCTTATATTTTAATATCTTTATCATCGCTTGCTTGGTTATATGTTACGTATACAGTACCTATTTTGGTATTTATTTTCATCCTTATTATCTTAATAAAGGATTACAAAGTTGATAATATTGTTAGATCCACTTAAACTCCACCAGAGTTTGCAAGAAATATACAACCACCAGAAGTGGTTACGTTTCGTATATCTCATTCTAACTAAATTTTGTTAACCACCAGAAGTGGTATATGCCTATGACCACCAGAAGTGATAATTTAGGATTTCTATGGTTACAATTAAAGATAAGCTAGAGAAATATTTTTTATATTACATGCACGCCTCGATTTGCTCCTGAAGTAGTAAATATTTTAAAAGAGGTTGAAACATCACAATTTGATGTGATTAATGCGCGTTCAGATAATTATGTTCGGTTTCCTGAAGGATGAGAATTTTTGTAAATATTAATATATTCCCTGAAGTGAATATGATAATATTAATAAAGCCGTAAATATGAACACGCTCTTGATGTAAATATATTACAATTCACCTTCAGAAGAGTTAATATGATTGAGAGAATATATACTCAATATTTCGTATTTTAAATTTGCTCCTGAAGAAGTAACACAATTGAAATTTTCTCCTGAAGTAGGGAAACATTTTGAAGCTGTGCCTTTCTGTGCTTAAACAAAATAATGAGCTATTCAAAGTTATTTTGAAGCACGTGTTCATTCCTTGGAGTGAATGAAGAAATACCACAACTCACCTCCTGAAGAGGTAGAATGATAGAGGATATAAATATTATTTTTGTAGCATAAAGATCACTGCCACACGTACATGTTGTGCGTAAAACATCTTAGATAATTTTATTAAGTATTATTCTAAGGCAAAAGCATTCTTGTAGAATGCTTTCTACTACAACCACATTGATTATGGTTAGTTGTTATTAACTATCCCAAAATAAATAACAACTCATGTATATTTTATGAAGGATGTAATGACTATGTGGTTGCCGCTTTGATATAAAATATTCAGATGTTAATGGCGTTTCTCCCTGAAGGAGATATTTATCACAAAGTTGGTGGTAAAAAAATTGAAATTCTTGATTTCTGACATTTATAAATTTAGAATTGTCTTTATATTGTTTATTTGATTATAATTTTCTCTCATGATACCAGAAGTGCCTGAGCAATATTTGATAGTACAAAATGTATCAAAAACTCCTGAAGAACTAACTGTTTGTCTAGAAGACACGTGACACCAGTAGTGTCCGAATAATATTAGATTGTGGATAATAAATGAAGGCTCTCGAAGAGCTTATATACAAATATGTCATTCATATTATATGATTGTGGTCAAAACATATGTTGTAGTAAACCCGAAATGGCTATCATATTGAGACCACAAATGATTAGAAGATTGAAAATTTTCATATTTTCACAATCATAGGGGGTAAAATAATGTGTATGTGAGAAATTACCCGCCTTATTCTTCAATTTGTACTACATCATATATCACAGTAAATCAGAAGTTTACTAATGCAAAAGCAGTCACAGTAAACTAGAAGTTTTACTGAGGCAAAAGTAGCTACTGTAAACCAGAAATTTACTGATACAAAAGTAGCCACAGTAAATCAGAAGTTTACTGATGCAAAAATTTATGTCATAGTAAACCAGAAGTTTACTTAGAGATAGCACATGTCATGATAAATTTGAAGTTTTCATTTGCCATTTTTTAATGAGCTATTTGAGAATTCAGATAAGCATATACTGAAGAACTAGAAGATTCTTCAAGAATTCTCTTGTGTTGCTTGTTCTCATAATAAATTGATTATACCAGCTAAAGTTGGGACTAAAACCCTTGAATTCTGAAATATATAAAAGGTGAATATGGGCCCATTCACCTATCATGTGAACCACTTATAGATGCATATATGAGATGGTTACATGTGTATTTATTGTCAACCTGCAGTTTGGCATTTGAAATTGCCTTTCTCAATTAAGAGCATAATTTTCAGATTATGAAATCAAGATAGTTCATCTTGACGATGCCGGTTTATATCCAAGCTAGTTTAGCATTGAATACCTCCTATTAATGGCTAAACTATTGCTTATGAGAACAAAGCCTCATGTGTTGGTCTAAGATTTTCTAAATTGCATACAGTAGCACTTGTATGCATCAGACAAATAAAATATGATAAGTCATCCCCTCACAATTGGTTTAGGATCAAAAACCAAATATTTTTACTATCTAATATCTTTTGATGTGTGGTATATGATTAATTTCTCTACCACAATGCACAAAGATAGGTTTTCCAAAGAAGATTGGGGATATGAGTTAGTTTTTTTAATATTTAGGGGATGGAATAAATAGTTGGAAAATATGCTATATAAATCGATTTATCATTAATATGATCCTCACTTAAAACATAATTCAAGTCAAATGCCAGAAGCATTTGCTGATCTAAAATTAAATATCATATTTCAGTTGCAAATGCTCCAATAAAAATTAAAGTCCATGAAGGATAAAGTTTACTGAACGCATGAAGCGTAGTAAACCGGTCGGTTCCAAAGGTAACAATCCTTGAAAAGGATAGGAGCAAATGATCAGAATGATCATAATGAGGAGGAAATGAGATCTAGAAGAGCCCACGACATAACATTTCATGAAATTCCAGAAGAAGTTCAGGTACCTGAAAATAAAAAAAGTGATGAGATCTCAACAAGTTGTGCCACTTGCGAACCGATACAAAATGATCGTCGACGATATATTTGATACAATATAGTGCACAATACTATAAAAGATTGTGAGGATCAGACATGTAGTCCAGACACCTGAAGATGTCATGCCATTTAGATGCAAGTCATAACCTATATGACTCATTTGACCAAATTTATATAAAGACCCCTGAAGGATTTAAAATGCTTGAAGCATATAATTCAAAGTCTCAAAAAATGTACTCAATCAGATTATAAAAATCTTTGTATGATTTAAAACAATCAAGGTACATGTGGTATAATCACCTCACTAAATTGATAAATGAAGGTTATATAAATGATGGTATTTGTCCATGCGTTTTTACAAAGAAAACAACATCAAAGTTTGTTATACTTGTTATTTATGTTAATGACATAAATCTCATAGGAACTCCAGAAGAGATCCAAAGGGAAAAACTTTGTCTTAGTTTGCAAATTGAATATTTAGCAGACGGGATCTTTATCCATCAATCTGTTTATACAGAAAAGGTCTTAAAATATTTTTACATAGACAAAGCGCACCGATTTAGTATACCAAATGGGTGTTCGATCACTTGAAGTGAATAAGGATTTGTTCTGACCTCCGGAAGAGGAGGAGGAACTCCTTGGTCCTAAAAACTCTATCTCTATACAATTGGTGCACTTATGTATCTTGCTAATGCTAACAAAGGTGGTGCAGATCATATTGGTTATGCAGATGCAGGTTATTTATTCGATCCCCATAAAGCTCGATCTCAAATAAGGTATGTATTTACATGTGGAGGTAAGGTCATATCATGCCTCTTCACAAAGCAATCTATTGTTGCTACTTCTTTAAATCAAGCTGAGATAATAGTTATTCATGAAGCAAGTAGGGAATGCGTATGGTTGAGATCAGTGATTCATTTTATTCGAAAAAAATATGGGTTGGAATGTGATAAAAAAATCCACAATATTATACGAAAATAATGCTGCATGCATAGCCCAATTAAAGGGGGGATTTATAAAAGGAGATAGAACGAAGCACATTTCACCAAAATTATTCTACACACACGATCTTTAGAAAAATGGTAACATCGATGTGCAACAACTCCGTTCAAGTGACAATCCAGCAGATTTGTCCACTAAATCTTTGCCAACTTCAACTTTTGAGAAGATGGTATACAAGATTGGAATGCGGAGACTCAAATATTTGGAATAAGGTTTTTATCAGGGGGGATGAAATATGCGTTGTACTCTTTTTTCCTTACTAAGGTTTTTTCCATGGGATTTTTCTTGTAAGGTTTTTAACGAGGCAGCTAGAATTGCGTATTACTAAATATGTGTACTCTTTTAACTTCACTGAGATTTTTTCCACTGGGCTTTTCCTAGTAAGGTTTTAACGAGGTATAATATCTTTTAATGAACATCCAAGGGGGAGTGTTATAAAAATAATTATAATGTGGATGTCCATTTATTACTCCACTATGAAGAAGATTATCTGTTTGGTACTCTATTGAAATTTATCTACAAGCAGCTGATGCAGGCAGGTTGCAAGCAACTCAATGAAATGATTTGCAACAACTTATTATTAAACAGGCAGGTTGCAAGCAGCTCACGCAGACAACTTACAAGCAGCTTAAGAAAAGTCTCGCAGCTGCTTTCTGAAAAGCCTCGCAGCTATTTCCTTTCTTCTATAAATAGAGGAGTTTTCAGTTCATTATGTACAACAGTTTGAAGTTGAATAATATATCAATCTCTCTCTATACTTATCTTTGATTTCTTTACTTTACGGTCTTTATTGTATAATAGTCTGGACAGATTAAAGAACATAATAGAGAGACTCTTATTGAATAGAGTGTCGGTTCTTAATGTATTTACATAAGATCACAATACCGTTCTTCAAGGATATGTATGAGGCGGTAATGTGAAATAGTAATCTGTAGAGTATCGTGTGTTGCCTAGAATGAGTGTGTTTTACAAGTGCATAAAGTAAAGTATTTATAATTTATTTGGGACGTAATTCGGATCTCAAGCCTACACGTTTGTGTACGTCGCCAATAGGTGGCAAGATTCTCGCTAGCTATAATTGTGATGGCGTAACGAACAGAAACCGTAATCTCGGAAAGTTTGCGGGTATCTCGAAGTTTTGGCATCGAGGGTGACAAATTTGTTTCGGATATGTAAATGTGCTTGGTGAATTTCCATTTGATCATACTCATTCTGGATCCAAATGAATGATCCTGGTCAGGGTTCTTCAACTCTTCTGGCTTTAATTTTTGTGCTTCCAACTAACGAACCATTCTCGTGCGTTATACGTGTCGCTGCACAGATAAACCACATGTCGTGAGAAAAATTTATCAATATAGATAGTCCCCCTACTTGTTGGGTAGTTCTCGAGAAATGCTCGAAAAATAAAAAATATTCAGCAGGAGAAAATTTCGACTGAAATCTTTTCTTGATGAAAAAGAAATCTCATCTGATATTCGTATCCCGAATTTAAACTGACGTGATATCGATATGTGATTAAGACAATGCGTGCAACCTTTATTTAATGTTCGGAATATGTGGAGAGCTTCAACTTGTTCTGTCATTCAAAGGGGTTCCCAAGATTATGATGGCAGACTTTGTGATTGATATCCTTTTTATGTTTGATGGCTCTGAAAAGGCAGCTCCCCGCTTTTATATATATGAAATTCCTTTCTTTCCTCGCTTTTCAATTACTTTGAGCAAATCTTCTGCAACTTTCATAACCTCCATTGAATTCTTCGTCGACCCTATAGTCTCTTTTTTCTCCACCATTATGGATTCTCAAGGTACTAACATAACAATGATCGAAACTCCCATTCCATTGAGTCATATGAGTATCATCAAGGAACCTTCAGAAGAAACAACCTCACTATCTCCCAAGAAAAGGAAGAAAACTTAGAACCTGACAACATGCAAAAAGGCAAAGCATGAGACTGAACCCTTTGTTTTTGACATTCTACTAAAATAGTTGGACTTTTGAGGCGGATAGAAGACCATGAAACAAAACAACAATACAGTCTCAGAATTGAAATTCTCATGTGGAAATTGTTTTTATTCCTTTGATGGTGGAAGGAACTCCTAAGATTTGTTCAATATATTTATTTTTGTTCCTTGAATTGTTATTGCATGGTTAGAATCAAATTTGTAAATCGGAGTTTTCAGTTGTACTTGAGCCTCCAGTTTCGGCGTTACTTGGAACCCCCAGTTTTCATATTCCTTAATCTGGAGTTGGGGGTTTTCATGTCGAGATGCACTCTCGGAGGTGGGGTTGGTGTTGCGGCTATTGCGCCACTAGTCAGAACCCTTAATGCCTCCCTAATATGGGCGTTCAACTACTGTTATTGAGTCATAAATTTTCACCGTCTCCTCTAATCCAATTCGTTCGTCGCCCCTGCTAGTAGATCAAGATGGGAAAATTTCTCTTGAACGGGATGGTGAGGTTCCGGGAGTTAGATCATTTGGAGTTCGTGTCCCTCTATTTTGATCTACTAGCTGGTTATTGACTGTAGACACAGTGTTTTCCTTAAAATAAGTAATCAACAAGTGACAATAATACAAAATTGAGAAGAATTGGTGAAACTTTAGATCAAATGCTCAATTGCTAGAGCACCATACTGTTTAACCCGAAAACTAACTTTAGAAAAAATAATTAAATTTATATTATAAGGCCAATAGCAACCATATTTATCCAAAGTACTTGAATAAAATATTAAGCAATAATAATAGTATGAACATAATTAAATAGCATAATAATAGAGATTCTTATTGAGTAGAGTGTTAGCTCTCAATTGTCGGCAATCTTCCGTTTTGTGGCCGTGAGTGCCGTGATACTTACACATTAGGTTGGCGTCCCTTTGGGCTGGATCAGACTGTAGAGGTCGATGCCATTTGGTGTCTTTGATGTGTCTGATGGTAGATACGATGGCAGCATCATCGACGTTGAAGTTGTACTCCGATAACATTGGTGCTTCCTTAGGCCCGATGGGCCTGTCGAAATTGCTTTTCCTCATGAGTCCCCGGTTATTTTGACCTCGATCGCTTAGCCTTTCACTTCTCACAGGTTTTCATCCAGACCCATTGCCTCTTTGGTCCCCATTGTATGGTTGATACCGATCCCTATTTGATCTCGGTTCACGATCAATGTCTCTCTTGGGTCTGTCGATAGTTCTGGCGGGGTAAACGGACCTAGAAGGAGCCCCAAACTGATCATCTTCGACCCTAATTTTTTATTGATACCAGTTATGTACGTCGGCCCAAGTTACACCCGGATACTCTACTAGATTTTGCTTCAACTGTTGTGAAGTCAATGAGCTTAGAGCATTGAGTCCTTAGGTGAAGGCCTGAACGGCCCAATCATCTGCGACCGGAGGCAGGTCCATTCGTTCCATTTGAAACCGGGACACGACTTCCCTGAGCATCTCATTATCCCTTTGTTTCACTTTGAAAAGGTCTGACTTCCTGGTCTCGACCTTGATGGCCCTGGCGTGTGCTTTCATGAAGGAGTCAGCAAGCATAGCAAATGAGTCAATAGAATTATGGAGTAAGTTGTGATACCATATCATAGCTCTCTTCGACAAAGTTTTCCCGAATGTTTTCAGCAGGACGGACTCGATTTCATCATCCTCCAAGTCATTCCCTTTGATGGCGCATGTGGAGGAGGTCACATACTCATTTGGGTCAGTTGGTCTGTTGTACTTAGAAATTTCGGGCATGCGAAACTTCTTTGGAATTGGCTTCGGAGCCACGCTCGGAGGGAAAGGTTTCTAAACAAACTTCTTGGAATCTATACCCTTCAATATCGGTGGTGCTCCTGGGATTTGGTCAAACCTGAAATTATAGGTTTCCACCCTTTTGTCATTGGCCTCGATTTTCTTTTCTCCCGATTCTACCCGTTTTGTCAGTTCCTCGAGTATTTTTATGATCTCGGAGTTAGTCTCGGGTTCAGCTTCACTCGGCCTCTCCGTAATTAGTTCATTTCTATGAGTGATTTTCCGGGATGACTCGGGTTCAATTCTGCTGGGGGCGCGGCTTTGGTTCTACAGCTGGGCTATTGCTGCCTGTTGGGCCTGCATCATTTCGAAGATCACTCCCAAGTTGATCTCACCTCCTTCACCGTCGTGTGTATTTTGGGCTGTCGATCAGACTCCCTCGCGGACGTGATGGTAGGCTATAATCCTGTATTTTAGTCGCTTATTGCACTCTAATTCACTGTACTTTACTTATATTGAGCTTTAATTAGTAGTGTTTTGCACTTATTGTGTGTTTTATGCCGTGTAGGAGTGATTCCGAGTTATTTAGATATTGCGGAGCAAATTCGAGTTATTTGGAGCTTTGAAGTATGAGTAGAAGCCCAAGGAATTTAACCGGGATCGCGTTCGGGGGTCAAGGACCACGTCCGGATGATAAAAATTGGAGAAACAAACTTACTCGAAGAAAAATGTACAGCTGCACCTCATGGGGCGGGGCGGCAGTGCATATTATGTCCAAAAATGAAATTGTGAAACGTACTGGAATTGTTCACAAGCGCGTCGCATGGTGCGGCGCGGCATGCAACGCGGTAGCACAAAAATGTTAGAGTAACTTCTCAATTCCGCTAAAAAGGGTAATTTCGTCCGGGGTTTATTAGGAGTGGCTTAAAAACACAAAAAAACACCATTTTTGGGTTTTGAGAGATTTTTGACCTAAGGAGGCCAAGGAAGCTAAGAAGGAGTTGGAAGAACACAAGCACAAGGATTTCATCATTTCTTCCTCACTGATGATCCGGGTTTGGACTGAATCTATGTTTTCCTATACTTTAATTACATTTGTGAAGAACTTTTCCATGTCTATGGAGTAGATCCTTTTGGGTTTTGATCGATTTGGTGTATTGATGATTATTTGTGGACTATAACTCTATTTTTATGTATTTCAATTATTTTTGGAAGATTTAATTGTTACATCTATATTCACTTGTTCTTGTAATCGAAAAAGGCATAACTTGTGATATCTTTGCATTATATTGTTGGTTGAGTTCATAGATTCTTCTAAGTAATCGAAAGAGGCTAGTTGAATCATTGATTAAACCTAGTTAGGACGATAATCGAGGGATGTTCTCCTAAAGATCTATCCATTACGCATTCTTGCATATCTTCACAAAGCTTAAATTGGTTCATATTGTGAGGTTGAGACTTAATCGAGAGAGAAGTTTCTACTAAACAATTGTACTGATAATTAAGTGAATTCGAGAGACTCACTTGAACATTAGAAGTGAATTATCTAGAGTTAGATCCCGAACAATTATCTTGCACCTATCCTATCAACCCTTTTTTTCTCCCATTGATAACTTCCTTGCTTACCTTTGTTGCGATTGTCATTAGTCAATAGCTTTAGGTTCTTAGTTAATTATAGTTAGAAATCATATAAATCTCCATTGTTGATCCTCCTGGATAGCAATCAAGTTAGAAACTACGATAACACTGTTTAAATCCAATCCTTGTGGACACGATATTATATTATACTATATTCGACTAGCGAGCATATTTAAGTGTGTGTTTTGCGCTCGTCGGGACGCTGTTCTCAGGATCGGTAGGCAGATTCGCATTGGTGGCCACATGTGAGTTAGCATCGATCGGGTCTGCGACCGAAACTTTGCTTGGATCGACAGGGGGCACCTTGTTACTGGGTACCATATTGTTGTTCTCGCCGTGGTGACCGAACTTAGCATCCACGTTTAGAGGTGCAGATTGGGAGTTCGACATTTTGAACTTTGACCTGAAATTGAAGACACTTCAAAGAACAAGTGTAAAATAGGGTGCGTTATGGAAATTTGTAATAAATTGCCACTATTATTCTTAGTCCCACGGTGGGCGCCAAATTGTTTACCCTAAAAAATGGATAACAATTAAATTTATAAGTAATTTTAAGGATACGTGGATTAATTAGATACAAACGATACATTGTGTTAGATTAAACAAATAAAGATATAGTAAATTCAAAACATAAGAGGAGAATGATTCCAGCCTTGATGAAATATCCATCCTCGATCGGATTCTCAATGGCTAGCACCGATGAACGAGAATAAGAGCTATGAATGACAGTGAAAATAATAGTATATTGTTTTGGGATGCGCGTTACAATGTGTTCAATGAACAATCCGGCTCTCATTTATATAATAGGGGAGTTATACCCTAAGTACAATTTTATAAAAGGTAAAAATCTCTCGTTTAACTGATTACTGGATTCCCGTTGGTACGTGCTTAGATTTGTGTTGTGATACCCGGTTGGTCGCGAATATTACGGAATTTCGTTAATCGTGTTCGATTGCCCAATAATGCTCTCCGAAGTCTCTTGGGATTTGGACCGATCCCGGGGTCATTGCCTCGATATACTCGAGGGCGGGCGTCGTGCCCCGGTGCCTGACTCGATGAGTCCCCTACCTCCATTCTGGTTCCTTGCCCTCGCGTCCTTTACTCGATTTATTTTATCAAGAATCGGGCCGGCTTAGGGTTCGGCTTCACCCGTCTACAGATCAACTATTTGGATTCTCCATACTCTTGGATTATAACTGCGGTGGACAAGTTAGAATTATAACTACATCAACTATTTGGATTTTCCGTGCTCTTTTTTTAATATTGATGGATCTAGTCCTTGACAAGGAGTATTAACTAAATCTACAATTTTCCTATATATAGTATTAGGCATCTAATATTGAATATATCGATTAATTTGAATTTACTCCAAATAAATTTATAAGACCAGTAAAGCGTTGTTTATAAAAGCAATTCATTTTTTCAATTCAAACCTGAATTTCTTATAAGGACGGAAGGATTGAATTATCCACTCCACCTTTAACTCTCTCTCTCTATATATATAGGATTTTAAAAAAATATGATTAGGGAATATTTATATTAACGGATCGCACTTGTTTGATAATTAGGTACGATTGTTGTTTTTTCCCACCAATTGTCGTTGTTGTTAATTGTGTGGAAGAAGAAATTACATAGGTTCACCCATGAAATTTATTAATTGGACACAAGTGTATGGATGCAGGGAAGTCATAGGTAGATCGAGAAGTAGAACGCAGAATGCGCTCGATGCACAAAAGTGGATCTATTCAATTAATTATCACTACATCTGGAATGATTCGCCTAATTCTACTTTTCCCATAATCTGATTTAAATAATAGAAAAACTCGATGTCATTAATTTATTAAAAAAGTTGAGTGATCTATTGAATGGTTGTTGCAAACGCAGGCAATCCCTTTAGTTTTACTAATTTCAAAAGCATTTCGTATCGGTATTCGCGCTACATCTATGACTTTTCTCTCTCTAGGTTTCTTTGACTTTATCCTCTCTCTGTCCAAAAACCAAACGCTTAAATAAAGGCAAAAGGCCATTCTTGCTTCTCTAGTCGCCAACTCCATTTGCATGCTCTCTCTTCCCTTTTCCTTTCTCTCCACATTCTCCCCATATATCTCTTCTCTAAAGAACAATTTGAAACCAAAACGAAAGGTGAAGAATCAGAGATCAAAGAGGTTTTTCATGGATGTTGAAGCAAGACATCTCAATCTTTTTCCTCTTCAGCAACAGCAAATCATCTCAAATAGGTATAATACCCAGATGGGGGTTTCAGAGAAAATTGCAGAGAATTTGGTAAATTCTAATCTGGGGACTGGATTTACATATAATACCCAGATCGGTACCGGTTTACCTCTTGCGGTGCCAATGTCAGAAAACTTGTTGCCCATTCATCAAACTTTTGTTTGCGATTCTGTTCAGCCGAAGACATCGATGAACACTGACAGTGGCCTTACCTTTAATCTGCCGACAACTGATGTCGCTCCGAGGAAACGTTCAAGAGATTCACTCAATCATCAGTTCGCTACATGTAGTACTGCTTTTGCTACCGGCCCTCAAAAACCATCATTTGTCGGTGATGACGTTTTGCCGCTCGTTCAACAGTATCAGTTGGATATCAACTCCATTATTTCTCATCATGTAAGTTTTTCTTAAAATATATCACAATTTGAAAAAAAGGGGCTCTTTTTTTATCATTTCTTATGTGCTGATGTGGTTTATTTATTTATTTACAGACCAAAAAGATAAGATTGGAACTAGAAGAACAACAGAAACAGCAAGCGAGAATGCTGGTGTCAGCGATTGGTGAAAGGGTGATGAAAAAAATGAATGAAAAAGATGAACAAATACAGAGAATGGGGAAGATGAATTTGGTTTTACAAGAAAGAGTGAAGAGCCTTCACGTTGAAAATCAACTGTGGAGGGACTTAGCACAAACGAACGAAGCCACAGCCAATTCGTTACGTAACAACTTGGAACAAGTCCTGGCACACGTTAGCGACGAGCGCCTCTCCGCTGGAACAGGGGTCGCCGCCGCCGCCGCAGGTGTGGTGGAGGAAGACGTCGAGTCGTGCTGCGGTAGCAGCGACCACGGGGAGGAAAAAGAGGAGGAGGAGGAGGAAGTGCGCACGTTAGCGGGGGAGGCGCAGGGTAAGGGGGAGGGTAAAAGTAAAAGTAACAGAATGTGCAGGAGGTGTGGAGAGATGGAATCCTGTGTGTTGCTGTTACCGTGCAGGCATCTGTGCCTCTGCACAGTTTGTGGATCCAGTTTACAGCAAACTTGCCCTGTGTGTAATTCTAATATGAATGCCACCGTGCATGTTAACATGTCGTCTTGATCTATGCACACAAGAAAATTTTCAACAATGAAGAAAAAAAGATAGAGAAAAATAGAGTTGCAGATTTTGTTGATCTTACAAGTGTCAGGCTTACTGTAAATTCCCTTTGGATACTAGTAAACGAATTGTTCATTCTTTGATCTCCACACACCCTTTTTATTTTATCGCTTTAATTATGTGGTATTCGAAATTTAATGTATTAAAAGTCTACTGATTTGGAAATACCGAATTTACTATGTTGGAAGTTTTACTGATATAAGAGTCGCCGAATAGATTCACAAAAACAAAATATTACGTTTCAGTCTCTATCAAGTTGAGTTGCCTATATTAATCCTTAATCAAGTTGAGTTGTCTATATAATCTATTGAAAAAGCTATCAACTAAGAGGTTCTTATTCTTTCTTATTACCAATTTAAGTTGAAAAATCATAATTTCTTAAAAATATCAGAGTTTGTACGTAGCACAACTTTTGTGAGGCAGCAGAACATGAGAATGGATTAGCTTTAGAGATACTTTTTTTCCTTTGATTTCACTTCCATAGACGTTGGACATTTTAATCAATCTCTGAATAAAGTTTGGATGCATGCCCAACTTTTGCAAAGAAAACCTACTTTTGAAATGGCTCGTGGCACATCTTTGGGAAAAATGTGGTCCTCTTGAATTAGGTACTTTGCACTGCCCTGCGCTAAGGGCATATTGACATTAATGACTCTTTTACAATGTCATATGACTTTTCTTGCTCATTTATGGTGGTGATTTAAAGAGACATTTTTTTTGTGGGGGGCAGTGGGATGGGATTGGGAATTGGGATTTTGCAGCACACATGTTAGAGTGGTACTGATTTATTTATTTGCTTGGGTGAGATGTCCAAGATGCTGAAAAGAGAAGGATTGCAGTATACTTATTCACTATTTTATAAATATATTTTCACTTGTAATTATCTTAATACCCGTAGGCGTGTAAAATTTACGGAATTAAATAAATTAATTTGTATTATATTTTAAATTCAAAATATATTAGTCCAAATAAATTTATTGGGCTAATATAATTGGATTAAGTATATAAGTCCGATATAGATGGACTTAATAATTCAGTCCAAGATCATTGGGCTACAAGTGATGAGCCCACTTCATTAAGCCCAATATGCCATCTTCCTAGAGACCCAGTTTAGTGCCAGTGTCAAATGACGTGGCACGCCAAGTCAAACGAAAAAGTTCAAATAAATTTATTGGGCTAATATAATTGGATTAAGTATATAAGTCCGATATAGATGAACTTAATAATTCAGTCCAAGTTCATTAGGCTACAAGTGATGAGTTCACTTCATTAAGCCCAAGATTCCATCTTCTTAAAGGCATAGTTAGGTGTCACGTGTCAAATGACGTGGCACGCCAAGTCAAACGAAAAAGTCAATAGGATCATGCCACTTATCAAAATGACAAGGCATGCCACGTCAAATTAAGAGGCCAATAAAATCACGGCACATGTGTAAGTGACATATTCTGGCCAATCAAATACGTCCTTGTCACACATCAATTTGATTGGTCGGAAAGAGTTTGTTCTTATCATAACTTTTTCCTCCCACAACTATAAATTGAAGTTATAACAAGAAGCAAGAGAGAACTCGGGGATCAAACGCCGTATATTTCTCTACAAGTTTCAAGCTTCAAGCAATCAAGTTCAAACTCAAGAACGAAGAACAAATCAAGATTCAAGGAGTATGAGTTTAAATCAAAGTTCGTGCTAGTTGAATTCAAGATCATCATTCGCGACAATAAACTACATATTCAAGATCAAGCTCAAAGGCCATTGGATTTATTTACTATTGGAAATAAGAATCAGAGGATTCATAGAGATTGTACACTCATATTATTTGAAATCAAATACTATGATTGTTGCAATATTTTTTGATCTAGATTATTTTTTTGACGCAAATTTATTGTCTACAAATTTTGGCACGCCCAGTGGGACAATCTCTACCTCTCATCTCAACTTTTTAATCACCAAAGTTCAAGAACATCGAAATGGCTTCAAAGAAGATTAACTCTAAATCGACATCATTTAAGGTTGCTAATTCCAAGTTCTACACTAAAATAGAAAACATTCTCGATGTTACCTTTGGAAGATTTGGGCTAGTTACAAGGAGTAAAGCAAACTCTTTAGGACAACAAACACTCCAAGTGTTGTCCGCGTCATCACAAAGAGAAAGATCCTCAACAAGCACGACCCAAAATTGGGACGACATCGCCAAAAGGATTGAAAAAGTTCTCCCCTAACTTAGTTTATCTAAGTCCAAGAAACCTTTCATGAAAGCCGATGATGATGACTTGAGCGCTGGATCTACTCTAGCCTCCATTAATGCGACCTCTAAGTTCTATCCCAATAATGATTTATACCATTCTTCATTCTCTACGGTGATCATGCAAGTCATGGTTATTGAAGCTTCTACCGTAGAAGAACAACTTGCAAATTTGACGAAAGTAGTTGAAGGCTTGTCAAAGAGCGTAAAGATCAAGATGCTAAACTTTCCAAGTTAACAAATAAATTAGATAGTATAGTAGAAGGAGAATCCAGACAAACACCTTTAAATCTTCAAAGGTCACAAAAAAAGGAGACTCTTTCGAAAAGTAAGTAACGACAACCAAGGAGATCCAAATCTCCGTTGAAGGACTGATTCCCATTGAAAGATTAAAGGATTTCATCATGGAGGCTATCAAAGATAAGCCTGAGTCGTCGTCCAAATTATCTCTCACATATTCAAAGTCGTATACGCAAAGAATTGATAACTTGAAGATTCATGTTGGTTATCAACCTCCTAGGTTGCAATAATTCGACGGCAAGGGAAATCCGAGACAACATGTAGCATATTTTGTTGGAACTTGAAACAATGCTGGAACGTACGAAGATTATCTTGTCAAACAGTTTGTTCGTTCTCTCAAAGGTAATGCATTCGATTGGTACATAGATCTTGAACCTGGTTTTATTGATAGTTGGGAGCAGCTGGAGCAAGAGTTTCTCAATCATTTCTATAGCACAAGGCGTATCGTAAGCATGATAGAACTTACAAACACTCATCAAGGAAAGGATGAGCCAGTTATTGACTTCACCATCCGCTGGAAGAGCTTAAGCCTCAACTGCAAAGATTGCCTTAGCAAAACTTTTGTCATCGAAATGTGCATTCAAGGCATACATTGGAGTCTTCGTTATATCTTACAAGGCATAAAGCCCAAAACATTTGAAGGACTAGCAACTCGTGCACATGATATGGAATTGAGTATGACTATAAGTGGAGATCAAAGGTTTCCTGACTTTGAGCCTCATGATAAAATAGAAGCAGCCGATGCTGAGAATGGGGGCAAGTATTCATCCGAAGATGAAACTGAAGAGTCCATACAAGTTGTAATGCTCCTCAACAAACGAGCCTAAACTACAAGTCGTAACGCTCCTTAACGCACGAGCCTAAACTGCAAATTATACTGCTCCTCAATGCACAAGCCTAAACTGAAAGTGATAATGCTTCTTGGCACATAAGTCTATATTGTATGTCATGAGCTCTCCAAATTTGAACTAATCTTTAAGACATAAAGCTCTTCAAATTCGAGTAAAGTCTTCAAGTTGTAAAGCTCTTCAAAGTTGAGCAAAGTGTTCAAGTCGAAAACTCTTCAAATTAGAGCTGAGACTCAAGTCGGACGCTCTTTAAAGTCGAGAAAAGACTTCAAGTCGCAAAGCTTTTCAAATTCGAGGCAAAGTTCAAGTTACAAAGCTCTTCAAAATTGAGCAAGTCTTCAAGTTGTGAAGAATTTCGAAACATAAGCTAAGTCTTCAAATTATTATGCTCCTAGTTGCACGAGCCTAAACTGTATGGCATGGAGCTCTTCAAATTTGAGCAAAATCTTCAAGTTGCAACGCTTCTCAAAATACGAGCTTAAATTACAAGTCGATACGCTCCTTAACGCAAGAGCATAAACTGCATGTTACTCCTAGCCCGAAAGAGTATAAACTGTGTACTACCAAAAAAAAAAGTCCGCTAGGTTAAAAATCTTGAAAGAGGTGGCCAAGGCAAAAGTTAGGACACTTAAAAAACTCACCCATTCTGAACTACTGTATGACTTGATCCTCTTCACCTAGGTACGTAGGCAACTTAGAGTTTCATTTTAAGTTTAGTCGCATAAGTTCAAAAGATCGAGCTGAGATACCATTGTTCTATTGAACTTTTGACCCTATTTGATTTAAAGGGGGAAAGCCTCTATGGTAAATTGGTATCTTCGATGGAATGATTATAGTATTTTAGGAGGCTACTAAGTATTTGCATTGAAGCCCGGAGATTCACGATGTCTTCATGTTTGCCAAATCTTTAAGTCCACCGGTCTTCAAGTTCGCCGCTCTTCAAGTTGAAATATTTAAGCCCTCCAAGTCTTCAAGTTGAAGTCTTCAAGTCTGTCAGTCTTCAAGTTGAAGTCCTCAAATTCGCTGGTCTTCAAGTTGAAATATTCAAGCACTCTAAATTTTTAAGTTGAAGTATTCAAGCCTTCCAAGTCTTCAAGTTAAAGTATTCAAGCCCTCCAAGTCTTCAAGTTGAAGTGTTCACGTCTGCTAATTTTTCAAGTTGAAGTTTAAAAGTCCACCGCTCTTCAAGATAAAGCATCAAAGTTTGCCAAGTCTTTAAGTCAGTCAAATCTTCAAGTTTGTCAGTCTCCAATTTGAAGTCTGCAAAGTCCACCAAGTCTTCAAAGTTTGCCAAGCATTCAAGTTGAAGTCGACAAGTCCACCAATCCTTCGGATTGAAGCTTTATAATTTTTCAATCTTAAGGTGGACGTTTATATCCCTTTGCACCTTAAGTTAGCCTCTTTGTGGGTTTGTCCTTAAAAGGAACTATAATTTTTCAATCTTAAGGTGGACGCTTAAGTCCTTTTGCACCTTAAGTTGGCCTCTTCGCGAGTTTGTGCTTAAAAAGAACTATAATTTTCCAATCTTAAGGTGGACGTTTAAGTCCCTTTGCACCTTAAGTTGGCCTCTTCATGGGTTTGTCCTTAAAAGTGATAGCATCCTAGGAAGCTCAACTTTATCCAAGGACAAGGATGAAGCTTTAGAATCTCAAGTTAAAAGGTTGCAAATCAAGGTCCTTGGACTTTAGGAGCGAATAAATAAATTGTTAGTTAGGAGGAAGAGCTCAAGGATAAAGGATATGAGTTGTCTAGGTATTATAATTATTTTATGGTCCAAATTCATGTCCAAGAAGAGGTGGATTAGATTCCAAGAGACATCCTCTGAAGAAGGTCCAAATCAGGCCATTGTTGGACCTATTTGGCACCTAAAATGTGTCCAAATTTACAGCCCAATAAGTCTTACATGAAGTTATTTTTTTATAACATAAAAAGGACTTACTTGCTGCCTAAGAAAGGTTCAATAGGTGTGATAGAAGTTGGGTACAAGCTGGTGCCAAGTTGCTTGCAAGTTGCCTTCAAGATTTTCAAGATTTCCAAGATCCTATCCAAGATTGGTTTGGGACTTTTAAGATTTTATCCTAGATTAGTTTTAACTTATTTCCATATATTTTGGTACTAGATTTATTGCTTTCCTAGGTAGTTAAGGTTATGTTTTTCTTTTCCTAAGATTGTTGGAGTTACTTTCCAAGATTGAATTGGTTTTTATTTCCTAGTATTTTTTTTTTCCTAAGGTAGTTGGACTTGTTGTCCAAAGTAATTTTGGACTTTATTTTCTTATTATTTTAGGTAGAATTTCGTGATCCTATCCCTATATAAAGGGGTGTCTTCTTTATTTTTAGGGGGAGATTATTATAGACTATTATCAATAAAAATTGTGAGATTTTTCTTGCAATCTTGTGTGTGGCTACTCTTAGATTTATTCTTCAACCTTCAAGACTCAACTTAAGGTGGTAAGATTAAACCCTATTCGAAATCTTATATCACTTCTAGGTATTCAAGAAAAGTAATAAGTTTAGGCTTATTGTTGTTCTTGTTATTCTAAATGGTCGGGTTTCATAATCTATCTCTTATTTTTAATTCTCTACCAAAGGTGATTAGTTCTTCGTTAGCTAATTGTTGTTGTTAGGATTCAACTTCAAGAATAGACTTTTTGAATTCAAGAAACTATTTCTTGAATTCAATCTATCTTTAATTTCTATCTTCTTTTTTGTTTCTTTACCTTCTTTTAGCTTCCACACATTTCTTGATTTTCTTATTTTCTTTAATAGTTCTTGGACCCCTATTGTGTTGTTATAAAAAAGGATCTGTAATTTTCTAATCTTAAGGTGGTGGACATTTAAGTCCTGTTGCACCTTAAGTCGGTCTTATTGCGAGTTGATCCTTCTATATGTTGTTGAGAATTAGCCCTTCTATATGTTATTTTGGATTTGTCCTTCTATATGCCGTATGAACCTATACACCATGAGAGTAATCTCTCCGATATTCGGACAGGGATGAGTATCTATCTCTTCACATCCTGAGAATAATCTCTCCGATATTCGAGCAGGGATGAGTGTCCATCCCTTTACACCCTAAGATCACTTTCTTCATGCCTGAATAAGTCCGTTAAACAAGAACATATCTTTCTTGATTGACCTAAAAAAAAAGAAGAAAAAGAAAACCAACAAAGGAAGAAAAGCAAAAGAAAAGAAGAAGAAATTGCTTTGCATCAATGCTTCCAAGTCATCTAAAGTAGCTTTGCAAAGGCTGAAATTGGTGTTAATAGAATGACGCATATGATATTTATAGATGTCAGAAGGTGATGTTAAAAAGTAAAGTGGCGATGTGGGATAGCTGCTCTAATCAGACTCCAGAAAGGATTCAAATTATAAGAGTTATTCTCCTGATCGGAAAGGATTTCCACGAGGCGGTGAGTATTTCCTGCTTACGAGCAGATTTGCAAAAAGGTCTTGGAGTTATAATAAAACAAGGAAAATATCTTAGTAGGTGTATTAGTATTGGCATGCAAGACAAATCCAATTCCTTTGATGATTGCAACTTACGTACGTGGACGAGCTGGACTATATCGCGAACTGCCTTGTTCTTAGGCAATCAAGTTGATGTCCCTACAAATTTAATATTGATCTACGTGAAAAGGAAGCATTTTACTTTGTTGAAAACTTGGGATGACCCGATAGGTCATCTTATATTTCAGAATTTAATTCTGTATTTCGAGATCTCAAAAATCTCATTTTTAGTCTTTTTCGATTTGCGTGTACAGTCTGGGTCTTCTTTCGGAAGGCTTATATGTTAAAAACTGATAAAAATAAGAATTTTGCCTTAAAAATTTATTTAAGTTGACTTCGATTAACGTTTTGAGCAAACGGACCTGGATCCATATTTTGATGGTCCCGGTGGGTCCGTATCGTAATTTGAGACCTGGGCGTATACCCAGAATTAAATTCGGAGGTCCCTAACCCGAGTTATTGATTTTTGTTGAAAATTGAAAGTTTGAAAGATTTATGATAATTAAGAATCGACTAATGTTTGGATTTATTGATACCGGGTCCGTATTTTGGTTTTGGAGTCCGGTACAGGTCCATTATAATATTTATGACTTGTCTGTCGAATTTGGTGAGAAACGGAGCTGATTTGACGTGATTCAAACGTTCGGTTGTGAAAATAGAAGTTTTAAAGTTTTCTTGATATCATTTGATTTGGTGTCCGATTCATGGTTCTAGGCGTTATTTTGGTATTTTGATCGCACGAGCGAGTTCATATGAGGTTTTTGGACTTGTGTGCATAATTGGTTTGGAGCCCCGAGGGCTCGGGCGAGTATCGGATAGGCTACGAGTATTTTGAAACATAGAAAAATCTGGGTTTTTTTGGCTTCAGTTGTTATCTGGTGTTTTCTTCTTCGCGTTCGCGAAGGTACTCTTGCGAACACGAAGAATAAACTGGGGCAGGGTGATTTTCTTAATCGCGAATGCGGTAGCTGGGTCGCGAACGCAAAACAATGGGGGCCTTACTCTTCGCGAACGCGACCAGCTCATCGCGAACGTGTAGCTTTAGGGACTTGAGGGAGGGGTCAGTCATTCTTCTATGCGAACGCGAGCATTGACTCGCGAACACGAAGGCCAGGGGAAAGTAGCCTTGCGAACACGAAAGCCACTCGGGCTGCTGCTCATCACGAACGCGGTAGCTGGGTTGCGAATGCGAAACAATGAGGGCCTTACCCTTCGCGAACGCGACCAGCTCATCGCGAACGCGTAGCTTTTGAGACTTGGGGGAGGGGTCAGTCATTCTTCTACACGAACGCGAGCATTGGCTCGCGGACGTGAAGGCCAGGGGGAAGCAGCCTTCACGAACGCGAAGGAAGACTCGCGAACGCGAAAGCCACTCGGGCTGCTGCTATTCGCGAACGCGGCAGGCCCTTGGCGAACACGAAGAAGGCCTGACGCCCAGACCTTAAAACAGAACCAAAACGGGATTTTACCCATTTTTCATAAACTCTCCATTAGAGCTCGGCCTGGGTGCGATTTTAAAGAGAAAACTCAACATCAATTCAAATGTTTGTACTCTTTAACTCATTTTCTTCCATTTCTAACATCACCCATTAAATTTCTAGCCCTAATCTTTATTCTTTCATGGTAGAAAATTAGGTATTTAGGAAGAATTGGGTATTTTTTGTAAATTGGGGATTTAAACCTCAATTTGTGGTCGGATTCCGAAACTAATTATATAATCGGGCTCGGGGGTGAATGAATAAATAGATTTTGGTTCGAACCTCGGGTTTTGACCAAATGGGACCGGGGTCAATTTTTGACTTTTTGGGGAAAAGTTTGGGAAATCTAAATTTATGCTAGCAATAATTGATATTATTGTGTCATTTGTGGATAGATACAAGTAGTTTGGAGGTAGATTCTAGAGGAAAAGTTGTGATTGAGCATTGAGTGGCCTTTGGAGCGAGGTAAGTGTTGTGTCTAATCTTGACTTGAGGGAATTAGGAACCCTCAGAGTATTTGCTATGTGAATTTCATGTGAGTGGCGTACATGTAAGGTGACGAGTGCTTATGCGCCGCCGAATTATCTGTTTTTCCCTGTTTCCCAGTTCTTCTTATATTATCTCTTTCCCTGTCTTATTTGTTATACGCTCTAAATGTGTTTATATGCCAAATTGCTATTTGTAGTCATTGTTTTCTCCTGTTCATAATATTAGTTCTTTTCATGGTTTCATAATCTCCTACTGTTTTCTCAAGTTAGTTTATCTGTATCTTGTAGTTGTAAATTCTGGATTGGTCTCACTATGTAGTATTACTTATTCGGATTATCATATTGTACAAGGTTTCCTATTTGTTCAGTTTGGTGTCTTGGAATTGTAATAGGGTTTTTTTATGATTTGAATTGTGAATTTGTACTATATGGTGGGATCGGGTTGCATGCCGCAACATGTGGTATAAGGGTGGATTGACACGGTGAAATAAGGGTAAATTATGATACTGATATTGACATATGGTGTGATCAGGTTGCACGCCGCAACATATGTATATGTTATTTATTGTTGTTGATATCGTTAAGGTAAAATAAGGGAGTAATTTGTGTTGTCTGGTGGGATCGGGTTGCGCGCTGCAACAACCTATATGTTTTTATTTCTTGAGCTGTGTTGGTTTTATTTTGATATTTGTATATGAATTATTAAGGATTGGTGATTCTGGACGACACTGGTTTATTCTTGAGGCCGTGGTTATTATTTTTAGTTGACAGTTTAATTTTGTTCAGTATTCACATTTTCTGTCATTATTATACACTGCGTTCAGGTTGTAGAGTAGGTGACCCGCCTTAGCCTCGTCACTACTTCATGGAGGTTAGGCTCGGCACTTACCAGTACATGGGGTCGGTTATACTGATACTATACTCTGCACACTGTACAGATTTTGGAGACGGTCCCAGCAGCGGCCACTAGAGAGCTCAGATTGGACAGCTTGCAGAGTTGTTGCTCAGCGCTCGCAGTTCCTGAAGTCTCCGTCTTTATTTTTATTTAGCTGTGTATTTTTATTCAGACAACTTTATATTTATTTCAGACCCTTGTATGTATTACTCTAGAAACTCATGTACTTGTGACATCGGGTTCAGGGATTTGTAGCAGATATTTTTACGGTTTTAACTTCCGCATTTATATTTGGATTATTGCAGTCACATCAGTTCTTCTTCATTAATTAAATTTAAATTGTTAAAAAGGATAAATTATTCTAACGTTGGCTTGTCTAACAAGTAAAATATTAGGTGCCATTACGATCCCGATGATGAAAATTTTGGATCGTGACACAACTAAGGCATCAATTGTCTTATTACTGCATGTGAGTGGAAAAATGAATTCCTCACTACAATTTCAAATGCAAAGGAAAAGTTCACTTGCAAACCTTTTGAAATCAATAAGCACAGTTGGTCATTTCATTTAAATTGAGTTATCTAAGATTTGACGTACTACTTTCAAAATAATAACAAAAAAAAAAAAGCTATTACTCTTTTCCTTAATTTGACAGAATGAGCCATTTTAAGCTACAAGTTGAAAGAGGTATGCATGAATTAATCCGGTTAAGCGCTTGTAAGAAGGAAGATACGAATTGTTCCCATAAGTACTTAAGTCTAGTCTTGAAAGCTTTTACCTTCACAGGTATAGGCGTGTAAAATTTATGGAATTAAATTCATAAATTAATTTGGACTATATTTTAAATTCAAGATATATTAGTCCAAATAAATTTATTGGGCTAATATAATTGGATTAAGTATATAAGTCTGATATAGATGGACTTAATAATTCAGTCCAAGTTCATTGGGCTACAAGTGATGAGCCCACGTCATTAAGCTCAAGGTGCCATCTTTCTGGAGGCTCAGTTTAGTGCCATATGTCAAATGACGTGGCATGTCAAGTCAAACGGAAAAGTTCAAATAAATTTATTGGGCTAATATAATTGGATTAAGTATATAAGTCCGATATAGATGGACTTAATAATTCAGTCCAAGTTCATTGGGCTACAAGTGATGGGCCCACTTCATTAAGCCCAAGATTCCATCTTCCTAGAGGCCAATTTTATGCCACGTGTCAAATGACATGGCACGTCAAGTCAAACGGAAAAGTCAATAGGATCATGTCACGTATCAAAATGACAAGGCATGCCAAGTCAAATTAAGAGGCCAATGAAATCGTGCCACATGTGCAAGTGACATATTCTGGCCAATCAAATATGGCCTTGTCACACTTCAATTTGATTGGTCGGAAAGAATTTATTCTTATCATAACTCTTCCCTCCCACAACTATAAATAGGGGTCTTCATAACCCAAAAAAAATACCAGAAGTTATAACAAGAAGTAAGAGAAAGCTCGTGGATCAAACGCCGCAAATTTCTCTACAAGTTTCATGTTTCAAGCTCAAGAACGAAGAACAAATCAAGATTCAAGGAGTACGAGTTCAAATCAAAGTTCGTGCTAGTTGAATTCAAGATCATCGTTCGCGACAACAAACTACATATTCAAGATCAAGCTCAAAGGCCCTTGGATTTATTTACTATTGGAAATAAGAATCAGAGGATTCATAGAGATTGTACACTCATATTATTTGAAATTAAATACTACAATTGTTGTAATATTTTTCGATCTCGATTATTTCCTCGACGCAAATTTATTGTCTACAATACCCACAATATTAATTACTCATTTCAAATAATTTTCTCAAATTCATTAAAAATAATATCAATTAATATAGGTATCATGATAAATTATGTCATTCATTCAATATTTCTTAAGAGATGTGCAAAGTCTATAATAAACGAGTAAAATTGAACGGAGGGAGTATTAAATTTGGTATTTGGTTATTAGCTATTCAAGACAATGTGGCTCCAAAACCAAGCAATTCCCTTACTTTGCAGGCAGATGTAATGATTTGTAAAAGAACAAGTTGAAAAGTAGTATTCATTTCTTGTTTTGATAATCATGCCCAAGCTATCTCTATTAGATCTATAAGTAATACTTCCTCTCTTCAGTTTTACTCGCCTACTTTTGTACCCCTTTTAAAAAATATAAACGAAGTATGTATTTTATAATTTTATTCACAATAATAATAGTATTTTCAAAAGTCTTAAAAAATAATTTGAGGAATAAGTAATTAATGATAAGGGTAAAATAAAAATAAAAAATTATCTTTTTCTTGATTCTGTATAATGAATAAAAATATATTTTTAGCATAATAGACAAGTAAAAATGAAGGAAGAAAATAATACTAATTAGGTTTTCCCTTCCTCACTTTCCAATCGAGATATTCAGACCAATTTGTTGTCTCTCTTCATCAAATATTTGCTTGGTCGTCGAAGTATAACTATGTTTACCAAAATTTAGGTAAGTAAAAAGTAAGCACATAATTCCTCAGTCCCAATTTAGGTGGCATCGCTTGAATTTTGAAAGTCAAACAAATTTTTCTTTGATATTGATTTTTTTTATTTTATGTTTTTTAAATATTTTAAATTGTTAATTATTGTGACTTATAGTAATTTTTAAATATATAAATTTTATTTCAAAAAATTTAAAAATTCTTTGTTCGAATTCACAATCAAGTTTAAAGGTTCTTTTTATCTCATTTATAATTTAAACTCCCTTCTTTTTATCTGATTGTCATCCACTTAATTCCCCATAGTCTAAAAGGATTGCAAAGTAAGTGGTTGATACTTGAAAGGTATATTTGAGAAGCAATGTTTATTTTGAGGACCACTCAACATGAAAATGGAAATGAGCAGGAAAAGCTTTTTGAGTGTATGCCATATAAGATGACTGTTTCTCAGTTAACATGACAATGGGATTGATTGTGACTTTGTGTATCAGGAAAAGTTATACTTAATAGCAGTGGTCACACTCACCTCACTGTTCATTAGACAGATTTAATGAGCCATCAATGCGACCTTTTGTTTCCCTTCTTGGAATCTTCCATTATGAAGGCACAATCTTTTAGGTGTTGTAAAGACAAAACTTATTTGTCAGTGGAAAATTATACTACTACTTTATTTTCTGAATTGGAGGGTTGTATATTTCTTGCTAGTGTCCTCAACAATGATGGCTATCACTAACACCCCATCTTTGTTGATGGTACCATAGACATCTTCCAAGAATTTGACCTTATTCTTTTCTTTTGATAATTTGTCTTTCACTTTCTGGATTTGTTCCAGATTTTCAATTCCAAAATCATCCCTTTCCATCTTCGTGGAAAACCACTCTCCCTTTAATTTTATCTGAAAAGGATTCTCTCATTCAAATTTTATGTGTTTTTAAAATGAAAGAATCATTAACTTCACTGATTGTCAAAATCATTAACTTACTACTCTTTTCCAGTCCTCTTTACAGTATTTTATAGGTGACAGAAAAAAAGAAAAAAAAGATAATCAATGCCGCCCATTCCTTTTTTTTTTTAATTGTCTTTACATTTCTTTACTTTAGCTGTTTTTTTTTTCTTACAATACTACTAGTTGAAATGCTTTTTTGACATTAAACACTTCGGCTATTTTGAAACTCCATATATAGAAGTTTATTATTTCCCGTTCATTTTATGTAAGGATATTTTATTGACTAAAATATTAAAAAATTGAAACTTTATGATCTCAATAAATCATAAATATTTATATAATTATAAAATCAATTCATATTGACAAAATTACTAAATTATTTTTTAATATATAAAAATATGTCACTAAGGTGAGCGTGTTTGCATGTCATATCCATGTGCCAAGTGGCGCCCAAGAATCTGGCACTTTAGATTCAGAAAAATATATAAAAATAGAAAAACCTTTCTGTTTTTCAAAGATAGAAAAAATTAGAAATTACTCCGCCATCCGTTTACTTTTACCTGATATGTATACTAAAAATAGATTTTTATTTTTACTTGTTATTTTATGCATATCAAGATAAGATAATTTTTTTTTCATATTATACCCACAGTATTTATTACTCATTTTAAATTATTTTCTTAAATCCAATAAAATATGCATCAATTAATATGGGTATCGTGATAAATTATACACTTTATTTATTATTTCTTAAGGGGCGTAAAAAGTCAAAACGTGCCAAATAAAAGTGAACGGACGAAGTAGTATATTATATCAGGAAAAAGGAAATTAAATAAAAAAACAGTTGATGAGGGGGTGGGGTCAGGCGTCAGTTAGGCCTACCACGTGTGAAGAGAGAGAGAGAGAGAGGCGCATAATAGCAGAGAAAGAAGATCCTATTGTCGTGGTCCAGAAGACAGTCCAAAGATAAGGCAATGTTGTTTGTGTCGAGTAGAGGTGGGAGATGGGGCCGCACACTGTAACACCACGTGTACTTTTAGAAACATTGGAAAGTGACTCCTTAAAAATCGCTGGTAGATACTGTAACGTCGAAAGAGACATATGATTATGGCGTACGTTAGTGGGGGTTGTTTCCTCTATTTTTTTGTCAGAGCGTGAAGATCGGTTTTGGTTTTCTCAATTTTCACACCCTTCCTCTCCTCTCCTCTCCTTCAATTTGGCAGTCAATGCTGGGTCTTGGACTCTGCTTTAGTTACTGCAAATTTCTTTCTTTTGTGAATTCGGGGTTGTTTTATTGTGGTACATCTTTTATTTATTGGCCGTGCTATATGGGAGCAATTATTTTAATAGTATAAAATTTAACTTAAAATAATATTTCATTAATTTTGATTTATATAAACCTATTTAACCGATGAGTTTCTTTAAACTTGTGATTTTAGATATGACATAACATTTGTGTGTATATAAGACTTTTGAAACTTGTTTTCTTAAGCATATATATAATTTGTGTAGCTGCGAAAACTTCTTATTAAAAGTAATATTTGAATCCTAAAGTTAAGAGTTTTCTTATTAGTAATTGGTTTATTTTTTTTGAAACTAACTAAAAAGAAAATACAAAGTTCATATAAATTGAAACGGAAGGAGTATAGTGTTTGTTTGATAGAAAAAATGACCCCTCGCATATTTAAACCGATATTTGATTGGCAACATTAAATAATATCAATATTAAGTTATGTAATTTTTATGCAAATAGAACATAAAACAAGAATAAAGCAAGGATCAGAAATTTAAAGACAAAAAAACATCTTTTTAAATTGAGTAATCCATATATAATAAATTCTTCATTATAATCAATATAGTATAATATCCCCATAACCTGTAAGTAAATCAAACCAAACCTAACTGCTTTATTCTTTGTCAATTTGCTCTAATAATTACCTTTCAAGACGAGAGTAACATCGGTTCTTGTTTCACATGAAAAAGAGAGGGAGGAAATGTAAAAAAAAGATCTCTTTTTCTATTTTATTATTATTTTTTATTTCTAGTACTAAACAAATAAATTACAACATGGGTGAATGGCAGAAATAGGATACTTTGGTGTTACTATTAATTTTTGGCTCCGAAAAGAAAAGTTGCAGAAGCGAGAACTGAATAGCAACAGATAAAAGACGAAGGAGAAGATAAACGTCGAAGATGAAGGATTTCAATTCTAGGTTCTATAAATTGAAGTTGGTTGTTGCTGAAAATTGATGGGTGTTATTTCTTAATATTTAGATTGTTGTTTTAACACTGATTTCAACCAATTTTATTGAAGAAACAAAATTTCACCATTATTGGAATTAAAGCTTTCGAAGAACAGAAAATTAAGTTTTATGAGTTATTAAAGTTTGATCCAAAATGCCATTCAGATTTGCTGGGTTTGTGATTCGGAATCTATGGTTGAAATTTTAGTACATTTTGTGAAGAATTGAGGAAGCTAGAGTGAAATTTGTTAGCAAAAATGTGATGAACATTGTTGCTCTATTTGTCGAATATTGTTGGTCCACAGGATATGCCGCGCAAAGGTAATGCTTTACATTATATAACTTATGGGCTTTGCGACTTTTGCCTCATAGACAAAATATAACTCAGAGATTTTAAAGCCACAATTTATTTCCCATGAGCAACACTTTACATTACCTTATTGTTCTAACTTGTGAGATAGTCTGCAACACTTGCCTTGTAGGCAAAACTTAGATTAGAGATTTTGAAGCCACAACTTAATTTATGAGATATTTTATAACTCTTGCCTTATAGGTAAAACTTAGCTCACAGACTATAAAATCACAACTTATGTCCCAT
Organism: Nicotiana tomentosiformis; assembly: GCF_000390325.3. NCBI lineage: Eukaryota > Viridiplantae > Streptophyta > Magnoliopsida > Solanales > Solanaceae > Nicotiana > Nicotiana tomentosiformis. Next base: position 151,976,971 of record NC_090813.1, read on the forward strand.
GTGCACAGATTATACTATTTCATTGTGTTTAATTGGGGTGAATTTTAGTCGGTTCGGTTCGGCGTATCGGTTGTCGGTTTATAAATATACTAAACCGATAACCGAATCGATAAGATATCGATTATCAGGTATCGTTTAGTCGGGTATCGATCCTTATCGGTTCGGTTATCGATTTACCCAATAATAGTAAAAAAATATCCAAAAATTTCATGTTTTTATTATATATAGAAATCGTGATCATACTGTTAAGAGAAAGGAACTGAATTTTTGCTTTTAAGAAAAGAGGGATTAAATTTCAACTTTAGAAAAGAGAATTTTCTTGCATTTGAAAATCCCAATGAATGATCTCAATTTTCAAAGTTATAACTTAGTAGGAGTAATTAAGGAATAAGACATACAACAATCTAATCTTACTAACTATCTCACTAGGGTGAGGGCATAAATCACAGAAAAATAAGAAAATCCTAATCTTGTATATGCTAAGGAATCAATACAACAAAATAAACAATTAGAAAAACTAAAGATTTGAACAATTAATTCTTTAAAGTTTAAAACTAAAAATAATAACTGAAGAATTAAGATGAGAAATTCAGATAAGTTCAAAACTTATTCTAAGGATTAAGGTTTGAAGACGTAGAGTAACTGCCGAGCGAATTGAGAGAATGAAAGAATGAAGTCATAAGGTGGCTTTATATACTTAGTGGGTAAAATTATAAGTTTGATAAAGCTTATTGGGCTTTCGGTTAAACCTGTAACGACCCGGCCGGTCGTTTTGAGTATTTTAGCCCCGATCCCCTAATTTATGCTTCTTCTGTGTTATATTGTAGTTACATGACTCGTCGGGGTGTTTGATTTTGGTTTCGGGAGAGTTTCAGAGTGATATGCGATACATAATCTCTAAGTTGGAAGTTTAAGTCGTAGGAGTTGACCGTAGGTTGACTTGTGTAAAAACGACTCTGGAATGAAGTTTTGATGGTTCCAATAGCTCCGTAGGGTAATTTTGGTCTTAGGCGGATGTTGATTTGGTGGTCTGTAGGTCGTTTCGGTATAAATTGGCAACCGTTGGAAAGTTGCTCTAATATCAACTTGGAAAGTTATTAATAATAATAATAATAATAAACTCGAATAACAAAACTTAATAATCTCAACGACGGTAATATCATAAAATATCCGAGAAAATCAATAATAACACAACTACAACCATCCCAAGAATTTGGTATCAACGAGTACATGATCACTACAGAATCACAAAATACATAGTAAAATCCACAATACACACCGTCTAACGATAGAAAGTGGTAACAGAAATAAACAAAGAGAACTTTAAGGTCTGCGAACGACATAGCAGCTACCTCGTAATCTCCACAAGCTGGTACCGGTGCGAACTCTAGCAATCACCACGCACGGAAGTACCTGGATCTGCACATAAAGTGCTGAGTGTAATATGAGTACAACTGACCCCATGTACTCAACAAGTAACAAACTTAACCTCGGGCTAAAAGCAATGATGATCTTAAGAGAAAATCAGTATCTAACACCAATAATCAATAACAACACATGATATAAAGATCACAACGAAAGTGACTAACTTAAAAGATATCATGTTCAGCTCGTTCACAATTACAGAAAATTAGACATGCTTTATAAGTAAAACAGTCAAAGCCCAATCTTTTACCGAAATCACTAAAATATGAGTTTATCAAGGAAACTATGGTTTTCTAACTTTTCAACAACAAATAAGACATTTCATTTATCATATGGCATGAGAAAAATACATCTATATGCCTACCTGTCAAATATACATATCAAGTCAATAACATCACAACGAAGTCATCGGTATACTCACACTCAGCACACTAACGGTGCCTGGCACAATTGCCCCTCACCATAACACACACAACCACACTTAGCACTGTACGGGTGCCTGGCACAAATGCCCCTCACCAAAGCACATATATAATACTGTGCCTCACTGTAATCTCAGACTCCGGAGAGGCGGATCTTTACCCAAACGCTAATCATCAATCAATATAACTGTTGTGGCATGCAACTCAATCCAATATACCTCATAACACGGCTCTATGGCCCACATCAATCATCAACTGCTCAAGTCTCAATGGCTCACATCTCATAGGACTCACCTCAAACAATATCACATATAGAAGGCGACAACAACATGTGATATGGCATATAAGTAATGTACAAAGACTGAGATATAACATGTGGATGAAGAATTATGTCCGAGAATATAACTACTATTAAGGCAAATAGCTCGAACAACAAGAATTGCCCTATCATGTCTCAAACAAATAAACACATAGCCTAGAAATAATTTCTAACATGAATCATAACTCAATTAATTATATGAGTAGAGAAAACATAGATATAACGAGGCATGAAAGCATACAAGTCTTATAATAACTTAAAGTCTACCCGAATCATAAATATTCCGATGTACGCACACACGCCCATCACCTAGCACATGCGTCACCCCCAAAATATTTTTAGTATCATAGTCCATAGGGATAATTACCCTCAAACCAAGTTTAGATATGTTACTTATCTCAAAGCGTGTGAATCAATATTCCAAAAAGTACTTCCCACGCGACTCGGTCTTCGAGCGACTCAAATCTAGTCAAAGCAACTCAATATCATCAATAAAAGCCATAGAAACAAGCCCAAACAGTAAAGCTGTGATCTTGAATCAATTATGCAAAGTCAATCTAAAAAGTCAACTCCGGACCCGCATTCTGGAACTCAACAAAACTCACAAATTCCGAACGCCCATTTGGATACGAGTCCAAATGTATGTGTTTCATCCAATTCCAACCTAAAATTGACCTTCAAATCATCTATTTTTACTCTCCAATATTATAGTAAAAAAATGCCCAAATTTTACCTTTAATTAATATAAATAGGTGTAATAATTCATGTGTAATTAATATCTAACACCAAAATCAAGTAAAGATTACTACCCCTTCAATTGTAATGAAAAGCCCTCCAAAAACCGCCTTTAGTCGAGCTCCACAACTTCAAATAATGAAAAATGATCAAGCCCTTCAAAATATAAAGTCTGCCCAGCGATTCCTCATTTACGGTCCAAATCATTGCACCCGCGGTACCTCATTTGCGAAAATTCTATCGCAAATGCGGAAGTCACTAATCCTCTCGACCAACCGCTTCTACGAACACCAAGCCACATTTGCGGCACCGCTTCTGCGGGAGTCCTTGCGCTTTTGCGCCAACACATCTGCAATCTATTTTATGCATCTGTGGGCTCAGCCTACCCAGCAAGCACCGTATTTACGGCCACCCTGACCGTTTCTGAGGTCTCGCATGTACGGCCCAGTCATCGCAGATGCGAAAGCACTAGAATTCAAAAATTCTTTAGCAATGCCAACATAGTCCAAAATGATCCGAAATCAATTCGAAACACACCTTAGGCCCCCGGGACCCCGACCAACCACATCGATCAATCCCAAAATATAACATAGACCTACTCGAGGCCTCAAATTACATAAAAAATATCAATACTATGATTCACACCTCAATTCAAATCTACAAAACTAATGAACTTTCAACATCCAAAACTCATACCGAATCACATTAAATCATCGGAATGACCTCCAATTTTGCATACAAGTCCCAAATGACACAATAGACCTATTTCAACTCCCAAAACTTTAATTCGAACCTAATATCAACAAAGTCAACTCCCCTATGAACCTTCCAAACTATCAACTTTTTAACTTTCACCAAATAGAACCAAATCAACATACGGAACTCCAAATTCAGATCCGAACAAATACCTAAGTCTAAAGTCACCATACGAACCTATTGAAACCATCAAAATACCATTCCGAAGTTGTCTATGCAAAAGTCAAACTCCGGTCAATTATTACAACTTAAGCATCCAACATTGAGACTAAGTGTCCCAATTTAACCTAAAATATTTTTGAAACTAGACCAACCTACCCCGCAAGTCACATAATCACAAATGCACATGTGTAAAGCATCAAATAGGAGAAACCAAACTAAAATACTCAAAACGACCGGCCGAGTCGTTTCAGCCTCGCAGCGCCTAGCCATTTTTTCAGCCTTTTTAATTTTCTTCACTTTGTGTACGTCAATTTGATCTTTGACCCCCAGACTCGATTCCGGTTAAATGTTTTAGACTTCTACTGAGACTTAGAATCTACAAAGTGTCTATTTTTAGCTCCAAAAATGTATCTTAGCTTGAAATATCAACCTACACGAAAAAAATATAATGAGTATAAATTCTTCACATTTCAACTCAAATAAAACTAAAGTACAGTCAACAATAGGTACAAATATATCCAAAAACTCGTATCTCTAGCTTACCATCAATACCTTACACTTAGATCATTGATCGTCCTCAAGAAATACAAACTACACTTCAAATAAAGATGACTTTTTCATGAAATTTTCCAAACTTGTCATGCCAAAAATATTTAAATCAGATAAAGCACCATACTGTAACATCCGAGCCTCAAGACTCTACTCAAAAGTAACAATTTTTTAGAATTCACTTATTTACTCTAATAAAGAAGCCAAAGACATCACATTTTATTTTGCAAGTAACGTGTCCCTCATAACTACAACAGAGTAGTCCCATATACATAAGATTCAAGAGCAATTAGGGAGTCAGAATAAAATGCTTAGGCTTGCCCGTGGTATAATTACCTACTAATTTAAACTCACTCAGTCAAAGATAAATCAGATAAAGCACCATACCGTAACATCCGAGCCTCAAGACTCTACTCAAAAGTAACAATTTTTTAGAATTCACTCATTTACTCTAATAAAGAAGCCAAAGACATCACATTTTATTTTGCAAGTAACGTGTCCCTCATAACTACAACAGAGTAGTCCCATATACATAAGATTCAAGAACAATTAGGGAGTCAGAATAAAACGCTTAGGCTTGCCCGTGGTGTAATTACCTACTAATTTAAACTCACTCAGTCAAAGATAAATCAGATAAAACACCATACCGTAACATCCGAGCCTCAAGACTCTACTCAAAAGTAACAATTTTTTAGAATTCACTCATTTACTCTAATAAAGAAGCCAAAGATATCACATTTTATTTTGCAAGTAATGTGTCCCTCATAACTACAACAGAGTAGTCCCATATACATAAGATTCAAGAATAATTAGGGAGTCAGAATAAAACGCTTAGGCTTGCCCGTGGTGTAATTACCTACTAATTTAAACTCACTCACTCAGTCTAATAAAGAAGCCAAAGACATCACATTTTATTTTGCAAGTAACGTGTCCCTCATAACTATAACAGAGTAGTCCCATATACATAAGATTCAAGAACAATTAGGGAGTCTGAATAAAATGCTTAGGCTTGCTCGTGGTGTAATTACCTACTAATTTAAACTCACTCAGTCAAAGATAAGCGGGACTTATTTTATCGTAATGCAAGTTGCAGGGTGGATATAATACAATTTGGATAATAGTGATTAATCCCTAAGCACTTCAATACATGCAACTTTACCAATTCAAAGTACTCTTAAACGAGCAACACTTCTCCAACCTTCAGATCAAAATAACGCCAAGTTTTTATTTTATTAGTATAACTAAAGCAAGAGTTATCACTAGCAAAGAATAGTATTTTTTCTTTTAATCTTTAAAACACCAAATCTTTTTTTTCTAATTTCTGTTATTTTCTTTTTTCACATGCTTTTTTTCCTTTCAATTCTGTATAGGTGACTCTCACAATTCTTTTACAATCGTGCACCTTTTTCTTTTTTTATTAGTTCTACTCAAAACCCAACAAAAACTTCACTTAGCTTTTACAAGCTCATAACAATTTCAAGTGCTTAAAAAGGTAAACAGTTCGAAAAGATGGCTAATTCAAACAAGGGGTAAGATTGTAGTATGGTTGCAAAGAAATAAGATTACATGCTCAATATGGCTAAATAGATACACAATATTGTTGGTATTATTTATAATGCAAAGTCAAAGATTTCTTTTTGAAATCTATTTACCACCAATAGCCATGGGTCTTTTTATTTTACAAGTGTCCTATCAATTTTCAAGTGGTTTCTTGCATGAAACCTTAAAGTCAAGTGTTGAAGGGCTTTGACAAGTGGCTATGCAAATCTACCATGTGTCTTCATGCATGGAAGATTAGGTACACTTGTTAATATAGAAGCCAAGTGGATTAATATATTTGGACAAGTGTTAAAAGGGTCTCCACACTTCTCATACATGCAACTTCCCTAATTACCTATAAATAGGTTGTGGATTAGCCATCATAACCAACTTAATTCTTAACCAAGAATTCATCTTGCTAATCATTACTTTCTTCCTACAATATTTTTAATTTCTGTAACAGCTACAGATTAATTCCTTCATCTGTAACTGTCCAATAGCTTTGCCTATAAAAAGGCAGTCTTCTTTGTGAACTATCCAACACAGAAAATACCTTCATCTTCTCTTCTTTCTGGGCAACTGTTTTGTGTAAATTCTAAACTTCCAGCCATGAGTGCACAAGGTACTGTGGAACCTTGGGGAGCGATCGGTCTTAACGATTTGTACCCAGTCGGACCGAATCAAGGCAGTGGCTTGCCACGACACAGTATTTTTGATAAGTTGTTCTTCTTTCCTTCTTGTTCTTAGTCAATATTATCTACTCATTTTTCTTACAATTTGAAAACAATTTCGCATATAATATTGACTAATGGCCGCCACTTTGAACAAAACACTTCCTGATCTCTCAAAGCTTGAGCCTTTAGATGGAAACAATATAAGCGTTGGTCCCAGAAACTTTTAATTTTCTTTGAACAATTAGAAGTTGATTATGTTTTGTTTAACGGTCCTCCTGCCGATATTGTTGTTGAAAGTTCTAATACTGCTAATACTGTTGTTGCTGATGATGATGCTAAGAAGAAATTTGAAAAGGATAATAAAATAGTGAGAGGGCATATGCTTAACCATATGACTAACCCTCTCTTTAATTTGTTTATAAATTATAAATCTGCTAAAGTCATATGGGACAGTTTGGAGAAGAAATATGGAGCAGATGATGCGGGAAAAAAGAAGTATGTGGTTGAAAAGTGGATTAAGTTTCAGATGATTGATGATAAGCCAGTCATGGAGCAGGTTCACGAGTATGAGAACTTGATTGCTGGTGTTTTAAACGAAGGCATGGAAATGTGTGAGATTCTCCAGGCTAATATTCTTCTTTAAAAGTTTCCACCTTCCTGGAGTGATTACAGGAATCAACTGAAACACAAAAAGAAAAACTTAACTCTTCAAGAACTGATCAGTCACATGAGGACTGAAGAAGCAAACCGTCTCAAAGATGAGGAGTCTGAACGGCTTAAGGATAAGATGAAATCTCTCTCTCTTAATTCTTCTAAAGCTAACCTTGTGGAATCTTATAGTACTTTTGTGAAAGACAGATTTAATGAAAAACAGAAGAAAGGCCAGAAGAAAGGACATGTGAAGAAGCAGAATTACTTCAATAAGCCGGAGGGCCATATTCAAAAGTCTAAAGGACCTTGCTATATCTGCAGCAAAATTGGCCACAAGGCTTTGCAGTGCAACCAAAGACAAGGACAAAGCTCAAAGAATGGAGGAAAAGCTCCAGTCCAAGCTAACCTTACTGAGGGTGGTGATGTTATTGTTGCTGTGGTTGTTGAGGCAAACATGGTGGCTAACAAGACTGACTGGATACTGGACACATGCGCTTCAAGGCACCTTTGCGCCAACAAGGAATTGTTTCATGACTTTGAGGAATCTGCTAATGGCGAGTGTGTCTATATGGGTAACTCCACCACAGCTGGAGTTATAGGTAAAGGAAAAATTCTCCTTAAGTTAACTTCTGGAAAAACTTTAGCCTTGAACAATGTTCTGTATGTACCCTCCCTTCGTAGAAACTTAGTTTCTGGTGCGCTTCTCAACAAAGCAGGTCTTAAACTTATTTTTGAATCTGATAAAATTGTTATTTCTCGTGAGGGAGACTTTGTTGGGAAGGGTTACCTTAGTGGGGGTTTATTTGTACTGAACATCGCTCAAGAGATTACTAATAATGCTAGCACTTTCAATTCTGCTTATATTGTTGAGTCTATTGATTTGTGGCATGGTAGACTAGGTCATGTTAATATTTCTTCTATTAAAAGACTTAGAAAAATGAAATTAATTCCTGCAGTTAATGTTGATAATGTTTCTAAGTGTCCTGTTTGTGTAGAAGCAAAACATACCAAAAAACCTTTTAAGAATGTAATCAGTAGAAAAATAGAATTGCTTGAACTAGTATATTCAGACTTAGCAGATTTCAAGAACACTGTTAGTAAAGGTGGAAAGAAATACTACATCACCTTGGTAGATGACTTTTCTAGATACACTAAGGTATATCTTCTTAAGTCAAAAGATGAGGCTGAAAGTATGTTTTTTAAATACAAGGCAGAAGTAGAAAATCAATTAGACAGAAAAATCAAGAGGCTTAGGTCTGACAGGGGTGGTGAATATAGTACTAATACTCTAGAAGCCTTTTGTGAAAAAAATGATATTATACATGGGGTTAGTGCTCCCTATACTCCCCAACAAAATGGTGTAGCCGAACGAAAAAATAGAACCCGTAAGGAAATGATGAATTCTATGCTTTTGAGTTCGAGTTTATTTGATAATATGTGGGGGGAAGCTGTTTTATCTGCATGCTATAATAAAGTCCCTCATAAGAAGTTAGATAAAATTCCGTATGAGTTATGGAAAGGGTTTGCCCCTAACTTGAAAATTCTAAAAGTGTGGGGGTATTTGGCTAAGGTTGGTCTACCTAATTTTAAACAAGTAACTGTTGGACTCAAGACTTTTGATGCTATTTTCATTGGTTATGCTCAGAATAGTGCTGCATATAGATTTATGTCTTTGAATGATAGTTCTATTTGTGAATCTAGAGATGCAGAATTTTTTGAGCATGTTTTTCCATTGAAAAATAATGTGCCTAGTGATGTACCTAATAATGCTTCTACATCTATGTCTGTTAATTCTTATATTGTGCCTTCTTCTAGTGTTACCACTAATGAGCATGAAAATGAACTTAGAAGATGTAAGAGGCGTAGAATTGAAGTTAGCTTTGGTCCTGACTTTATCACTACTTTCTTGACTGAAAATGTTGATCTTGATGTTTTGAATGATGAATTAGTGTCTATCTATTTAATAGAATAAGAACCTAAGACTTATAATGAAGCAATGAGGTCAATAGATGCTAGTTTTTGGAAAGAGGCCATTAAAAGTGAATTAGACTTTATAGTTTCTAATCACACTTGGTACTTGTCTGATTTGCCTAAAGGTTGTAAACCCATAAGTAGCAAGTAGATATTTAAGAAGAAATTGAGACCTGATGGTACAATTAAGAAATATAAGGCTAGATTTGTTATTAGGGGTTTTAACCAAAAGAAAGATATTGATTACTTTGACACTTATTCTCCTGTGACTAAGATAACGATTATTAAAATTCTTGTTGCTTTAGCCGCTATTCATAATTTAGAGATACATCAAATGGATGTTAAAATAGCTTTCCTAAATGGTGATTTAAAGGAAGAGATCTATATGTATCAACCTGAGGGATTTGTGATCCAAGGACAGGAGAATAAAGTATGCAAATTGAGAAAGTCTTTGTATGGTCTAAAGCAGGCACCTAAGCAATTGTACAAAAAGCTTAATAGCACATTAGTGTGTGATGGTTTTTTTGTTAATGCATATGATACTTGTGTTTATTCCAAGATGATATGATCAGATTGTGTTATTATATGTTTGTATGTGGATGACATGTTAATCTTTGGCCCTAATGTGAATGTCGTTAATGAGACTAAGAATTTTTTGTCTTCTAAATTTGAAATAAAAAATCTTGGAGAAGCAGATGTGATTTTAGGGATTAAAATCAAAAGAACTTCTAATGGTTTTTCATTGTCTCAGTCTCATTATATTGAGAAAATATTGAAAAGGTTTAATTGTTTTGATGTAGTACCTGTGAGAACTCCTTATGATCCTAGCATACAGTTGAAAAGGAATAAGAAATCTAGTAATTCTCAAACTGAGTATGCTAAGATAATTGGTAATGTAATGTTTCTCATGAATTATACACGACCTGATATTGCTTATGCTGTTAGTAGATTGAGTAGATATACTCACAACCCTAGTAGTGAATACTGGAATGCTTTTCATTGTTTACTAAGGTATTTGAGAGGTACTATGGATTGGTGTTTGCATTTTAATAAATTTCCTGCTGTTTTAGAAGGATTTTGTGATGCAAACTGGGTTACTGACAATGATGAAGATAGCTCCACTAGTGGCTATGTGTTTACTTTAGGTGCAGGTGCTATTTCATGGAAGTCTTCAAAACAGACTTGTATAGCACGTTCTACTATGGAGACTGAATTCATTGCTCTTGAGTTGGTAGGACAAGAAGCCGAATGGTTGAGAAACTTATTGGTAGACGTGTCTTTGTGGGGAAGATAAGTTTCACCAGTTTCTCTACATTGTGACTCACAGGCGGCAATTGAAATTGCCAAAAATAGTGTGTACAATGAAAAAAAGAGACATATCCGCATTAGGTATGGTGCGGTAAAACAGTTATTGAAACATGGTGTTATTTTCTTGGAATATATAAGATCAGAAAGAAATTTGGCGGATCCTTTCGCCAAGGGTTTGGCAAAGAGTTTTATCCTTGAAACGTCGAGGGGGATGGGGCTAAAGCCCATGGATTGAGGAAGTATGGTGGATACCCGTTTGTTGTCAAACGAAGCCATATGAGACCTCAATATGCACTACATTTCCTATCCCTATGGCGTGTGGTAGTGCTTTATAAGGTTGAACTTATTTTGCTCTTAATGATTCCATAGCCTTAAGGTAGTCTATGTGTAGATAGACTTGATGGAATCACCTACGTGAGTGTAGAGGTGCGGTCGCCTTTTATGAAAGACTTGGGATGTCTTTCTAGAGCACTCATGAGACCCAAGGTATGTGCATGACCATAAAAGCACTTTGTTAGTATCGCGGAGTTTGCATAAAATCAAGGATATAGTATGTATTGTGGGGTTCTCAACTAATGTCCATTCAGTTCAAGAGTACTTCACTTTGTGGATGTTAGTTGTTGCCTCATTTCACTACGTGTCAATTCAAATTGAAAGATATTGACACTTAAGTACATGTTCCTTCTTTTGCCCAGAATTGTTCTATTTTTGTCTTTGCATTAGTGGGGGATTGTTGGTATTATTTATAATGCAAAGTCATTTTTTTTTTTTGAAAATTTATTTACCACCAATAGCCATGGGTCTTTGTATTTTACAAGTGTCCTATTAATTTTCAAGTGGTTTCTTGCATGAAACCTTAAAGCCAAGTGTTGAAGGGCTTTGACAAGTGGCTATGCAAATCTACCATGTGTCTTCATGCATGGAAGACTAGGTACACTTGTTAATATGGAAGCCAAGTGGATTAATATATTTGGACAAGTGTTAAAAGGGTCTCCACACTTGTCATACATGCAACCTCCCTAATTACTTATAAATAAGTTGTGGATTAGCCATCATAACCAACTTAATTCTTAACCAAGAATTCATCTTGCTAATTATTTTTTTTCCTATAATATTTTTAATTTCTGTAACAGTTACAGATTAATTCCTTCATCTGTAACTGTCCAACAGCTTTGCCTATAAAAAGGCATTCTTCTTTGTGAATTATCCAACACAGAATATACCTTCTTCTTCTCTTCTTTCTGGGCAACTTTTTTGTGAAAATTCTAAACTTCCAGCCACGAGTACACGTGTTTGGAGGTGTTGTGGAACCTTGGGGAGTGACCGGTCTTAACGATTTGCACTCAGTCGGGCCGAAATCGCTTTCAAGGTAGTGGCTTGCCACGACATAGTATTTTCGATAAGTTATTCTTCTTTCCTTCTTGTTCTTAGTCAATATTATCTACTCATTTTTCTTACAAATATTAGGAGAGTAAACATGCATATGATAGGGCTAACAAAAAATGCTTATATCACTTCCTAAATTCATTAAGACTACCACTCGCTTTGTACACACTTGAGTCCAATTGTTGATTTGCTTCTTTAATTCAGAGGGTATCTATTCGGTGTATGTCCCACTAACCTATTCGTTTGTTATCATGTTTTAGATACTCCCGTGGTGTTTGAGTATTTATTATTGTTTAAACAAACTTTGAGAATTGTAAGAATTTGATTCTAAATTTATTAATTTTAATATCAAATATATATTTAAGCGTTAGTACAGTTTTAGTAAAAGATCAATTAGCCATGGACTAGATCAGCATCCATCCCTCAAATTTGACAATATTGCAAAAATATCCCCATATTATGTCTAAAGCTATAGAAAAAATAAGTCAAAAATTAGGATAGGATAAATGTACGGTTATAGTATCCTATAACAAATTTAGAAAGTTGTGAAGGTGTGTAATACCAAAACTTTATATTCCCAAGGTCGTAGGGATATTTAGTAGAGGGAGGAAACTATTTAGAATAAATTGGAATTATTTCAGGGATAGACACGACTTTAGCCATACATGTCCTAACTTCGAACAATCATATTTTACTATTTATAATAAATTGAACTATGAGCTACATACCAAATAAAAGCTCTTTCAGTCTAGTTTTCATAACTTCAAATTGTTTGTCATTCCTATATTCCCACAAGAAGTTATGACCCTTTTATTAAAGGGTAGTAGAGCATCCAACTGAGCCTAGGTTGTGCCAACAGTTCCAAACTGTGTCCCATGGTTGCCCCAATTATGATGATTTCTAGTAAGGGAAAAAGGGGTGGCCTGAAGGTTAAGCTAACCACATCACACGGATCATCCAATCGTGTCACACAAATCACTACTAGAAATTCGGCAAAAGTCAACCACGGTCGACCGATCAATTTTGGCCGGTCAAAAAATTGGCAAAAAAACTGACCAAAGTTGATCGGTTTTTCAAAATATTTTATTTTTTAATTTTTCTTTTATGAAATCGACCAACTTTGGTCAGTTTTATTTAGCGCAAAAATGCGAAAAACTATTTTTGAGTCCCGCAAAAATTATTTTTCAAGAAACCGATCAACTTTGGTCGATTTTTTATTTAAAATAAATTAAAATTAATATTAAAAAAATTGACCAAAATCAGTCGGTTAATTCGGCCGGTCATTTTAAAAAATCGATCAACTTTGGTCGGTTATTTTCGTGTGAAAATACAATTAAAGAGTATAAATAAAATGAAAGATAGTCTTAAAACAAGATGCAAGAATGGTCTAGTGGTAGAATAGTATCCTGCCACAGTACAAACCCTGATTCGATTCCCAGATGGTGCATTTTTTAATTACATAATTAAAATATCGACCAACTTTGGTTGGTTTTTTCGGATTTTTTTTTGAATTTAATTGACCGACCAAAGTTGGTCGGTAATTTCCGACCAACTTTGGTCGGTATACCCTTCCGACCTTCAAAATATCGTCCACACGTAAATGGTCGCGTTTTGGACGGTTATTGGCCATTACCGACCAACTTTGGTCGGCTATTTTGGACGGTTTTGTTCGGATTTTTAGTAGTGAATTTCAAGCTGTGTCACATGGTTTCCCCCGACCTATAAAAGGCCCAAGAAAGGAAATTTCTCATTCTAAACACCCTAAAGAGATAGAGCTTGTTCTATTCAAGAAGATATTGACCTTAAGATCATTCCCCATGCCCAAGGTGAGTTTTAACGCGATTAAAGTTAAATTATTACTTCCCAACATAGATTCTAACAAGATTTGAAATCATTAGATCATCGTCAAGAACTCAAGAGGTGAAGAACTAGAGTTTCTTCAAGAAGGTGCTTCTTGTTACTTTACTATTAAAGTTAGAATCTTTGTGACATACTATGACTATAGAATTTAGAATTTTTGTAACATATGACTACAGAATGCACGATTGATGGAGTTTAAGCGTAGAAGTAACCATAAACCCTAAATTGCTAATTGAGATTTTGCTGGATAAATTGAATTGAATGAATAGTTTGGGGTTAATAGGTTTAACCTCTTAAATTGTTAATACGAGAAGTTGACTATGCGAGGTTATTAAGATAAAACTCCGATAGTTATTTCGAGGTAAATTGAGGTTTCTTCCCTAATTCAAGTACTAGATTAGAATGTGCATATTAATATTTGCACTACTTTTTAATAAACTACATATGATTATGAACCTATTATGACAGAAAATGACTAAATAAAAGGAGATGTTGTAGTTACTAGCTTATGTGAAATTGTCTGCTTTTGTGCAATTACTTATATTAGTCAGTCTTTTAATTTAAATTTAGATTAATATGATCACATCCAGGAAGGCATAAGTAGCTAACCTCCCCGAGTATGAGTGCCGCGGTAGTCAGAGGTAGCTATCCCATGCTTGTAGATGCTAACACGTTCAGATGGTTTGAGCTTGATTGAGCATACTCGATGACTCTATTATGGGTTGAGATTGATTGCACACAATCAGAGGTCCCATAGTAGCTTTAGTAGGCCCCATGCATGTTCCTAGGGCCACTATAGGTAAATCTTTCTTTTTCAGAAAAATATTATCAGTGCTTAACCTTAGTTCAAATATCAGATTCAATTTTCAGTATCAACTCTCATTTATCAACTTTAAATTCTGTTTCAGAATTAGTTTCAGTTTACATATTATTGCATTTCATGTATTTATATATAGCCCGGGCTAGTCTTATTCTTCATTTGAGGGTTGCCAAAGAGAATTTTAGGTATTCTCTGGTGCTACTTAGTCCGTTTAGGCCTGCCACATCTAATGCCAGACATTGAGTTTGTAGGTGACAAGGTTTGTGACTAGAAGAAATTCTAGTAGATTCAATTGGTGAGTTTTTTACTCTTTCTAGCAGCATTGGCGCCTTTTTTTTTTAGATATTTAGTCATCGATTGACTTTCATATTATTCAGGGGAATACCCCATAAACTTATATACTCAGATTTTTAGTAGCGGCTCTTGAGATTCTAGTGGGTGCAATTGAGACTTCATTATACATTTTTATAATATTATGATCAATTCAGACCTTCATTTAGTTAGAACACGGTTCGCTCGACGGGTTAGATAGGTCGATTACCATCATGTCCCACTCTAGTTTTGGGGTGTGACAAGTTGATGTCGGAGCAATCATATTTAGGGGTTTTAGGGCGTCATGAGCCGTATTTTATAGGGTTTAACTGTCACGACCCAAAATTCTAACCTGTCGTGATGACAATTATCTCGATACTAGACAAGCCGATAATCTCAATAAACCCAAACTTCTCTTTAAGGTTGAAAATATAATATTTAAATACAATACAAACACTCCCCAAAACCTGGTGTCACTAAGTACATGAGCATCTAATATGAATACAAGTTTGGAAAATATAGTCTATAATAGTCTTAGACCAAATATAGTAAACAAAGATATAAAGAAGGAGAGACAAGGTCTGCGAAATATGGCAGCTACCTCAAAATCTCCTGAAAATTAATCGCGTGAAAGGATTAATACCCGCTATGTCCGGGAATACCTGGATCTGCACACGAAGTGCAGGGTGTAGTATGAGTACAACCAACTCAGCAAGTAATAATAATAAATAAGGAACTGAAGATAGTAACGAGCTACACAGTTATGGTTCATTTCCAGTAATCCCAACAAAGAATAGACATGCTATCAAATCTGGCAGTTTAATATCAAATCAATTTTTATACAGTTCCTGTTCATGTAATCCGTATATCAACAATCTTTCAAAAATTTCACAACAATGATAGATAGCAACTAAGTGCAACAACAAATGGAAATCAAGTACAACCTCTCAGGACAACAATCACACACTAGGCTCCCAGCCCTCATTACTCACTCAATGGGTACCCACGCTCACTGGGGGTGTACAGACTCCGGAGGGGCTACTACAGCCCAAGCGCTATAATCTGCACGGACAACTCACGTGCTACACGGACAAGTCACGTGCCAAAATATAAATATCTGGATCCGCACGGCCAACTCACGTGATGCACGGCCAACTCACGTGCTATAGTATAATATAAGGATCCGCACGGCCAACTCACGTTATATAGTATAATATAAGGATCTGCACGACCAACTCACGTGTTATAGTATCAATATCTCACAATCAGGCCCTCGGCCTCACTTAGTCATAAATCTCTCCAGTCTCTCAGGCTCTCAATAATCATGAAATCAGCCCAAACAACAATGATATAGCAGGAAATTCAACAAGTACGCGACCTCTGTGGGTCCCAATGGTACTATCACATAGCCTAAGTATGATTTCTAACATGATTTATAGTCAAATTTTGTCAACACATAGAGAGCATATAGCTAACAACAAATTATTCAACTTTACAGTTTCCCGGGACGGACCAAGTCACAATCCCCTCGGTGCATGCCCACACGCCAGTCACCTAACATGTGCGTCACCTCCAAAATAATCACATGATACCAAAATTTGGGATTTAATACCCTCAGGACTAGATTTAAAACTGTTACTTACATCAAGCCGTGAAATTCTTATTCTGCAATGCCCTTTTCTCATGAATTGGTTTCCAAACGCCTCGAATCTGGTCATAAATAGTTCATTTCAGTCAATAAAATTCATTAGAATTCATTCCATAAGAAAATAATGATTTTCTATAAAAATCCGAAAATTAGCTCAAAAATCGCACGTCTCAGAATTTGACAAAAGTTACAAAATCCGGAAACCCATTCAACCACGAGTCTAACCATACCAATTTTACCAAAATCCGACCCCAACTCGACCCTCAAATCTTCAATTTAGACAAAGAAGGTTTTCAAATTTTCCCAACTCAATTCACCAATTAAATGATAAAAACAACCATGGATTCGAGTAATTTAATTAATATTGAGTTTACAATACTTACCCCATTATTTCCTCTGAAAATCACCCAAAATAGCCTCAAATCCGAGCTCCAAATTGTCAAAAACTAAAAATGTCCCATTTTCAGAACTTAAACTCACTACCCAGGCTTTTCTTCTTCGCGAACGCGGTCAGTGCCTCGCGTTCGCGAAGCACAAAATAGCACCAGTCCAAATTCCTCCTTCGCGAACGCGACATTACCCTCGTGTTCACGAAGCACAAAATGCCTCTGCCTCAATGCCTTCTATGCGAACATGTTCAACCCATCACGAATGCGATGCTTTGTTCCCCCTCACTACGCGAACGCGACCCCCTCTACGCGAACGTGTAGACCAATTGCCTGGGTCCTCAGCTACTTCCTCTCTTCTTCGCGAACGCATAACACCTCTCGCGTTCGCGATGCACACCCAGTCCACCCTTCGCGAACGCGAAGAGCAAATATTTCTAGCCTCTCAGTCCCTCTTCGCGAACGTGAGGCTCCATTCGCGAACGCGATGAAGGAAACCAGATGGTGCATCAGAAAAATTCTAGCAGAGTTCCAAGTCCAATATCCAACCCGTTAACCATCCGAAACTCACCCGAGCCCCTCGGGACCTCAACCAAATATACCAAGTCGTCCTAAAATATCATACGAACTTAGTCGAACCCTCAAATCACCTCAAACAACGCTAAAGCCATGAGTTACAACCCAATTCAAGTCTAATGAACTTTGAAATTTCTAATTTCTACAAACGACTATGGAACCTATCAAATCACGTCCGATTGACCTCACATTTTGTACACAAGTCATAAATGATATAACAGAGGTATTCCAATTTTCAAAATCGGATTCCGACCCCGATATAAAAAAGTCACCCCCCGGTCATACTTCTCAAAAATTTAACTTTTGGCATTTTAAGCCTAATTCCTCTACGGACTTCCAAATAATATTCCGGACTTGTTCCTAAGCCCAAAATCACCATACAGAGCTATTGAAATCATCAAAATTCAAATCCGAGGTCGTTTATACATAGGTCCATATCCGATCCACTTTTCTAACTTAAATTTTTAATTATGAGACTAAGTGTCTCATTTCACTCCGAGTTCCTTCCGGACCCAAACCAACTAACCCGATAAGTCATAAATCAATTGCAAGACATAAATTGAGCAGTAAATGGGGGAACGGGATTATAATATTCAAAACAACCGGCCGGATCGTTACATTCTCCCCCTCTTAAACAAACGTTCGTCCTCGAACGGGTTTAGAATAATACCTGGAGTCTCAAATAAGTGTGGATATTTGTTCCGCATCTCCTGCTCAGTCTCCCAAGTATATTCTTCAACTGGCTGGCCTCTCCACTGCACCTTCACTGATGCTATGTTCTTTGACCTCAGCTTTCGAACCTATCGGTCTAAAATAGCCACCGGCTCCACATCATAAGTCAAATTACCGTCCAGCTGTACTGTACTGAAATCCAGAATGTGAGACGGATCCCCGACATACTTTAAGAGCGTGGATACATGGAACACTGGATGAACACCTGAAAGACTAGGTGACAAAGCAAGTTCATAAGCCACCTCCCCAATTTTCTTAAGTATCTCAAAAGGCCCAATATACCGAGGGCTCAACTTGCCCTTTTCCCGAACCTCAACACACCCTTCATGGGTGAAATCTTGAGCAGAACCTTCTCCCCAACCATGTGAACAACATAACGAACCTTCCAGCTGGCATAACTCTTCTATCTAAACTGTGCCGTGCGAAGCCGTTCCTGAATCCCTTTGACCTTCTCTAAAGCATCCTGAACAAAGTCAGTACCCAATAGCCTAACCTCACCCGGCTCAAACCAACCCACCGGAGACTGACACCGTCTCTTATATAAAGCTTCATACAGAGCCATCTGAATGCTTGACTGGTGGCTATTATTATAAGCAAACTCTGCGAGTGGCAGAAATTGATCCGAAGAACCCCCAAAATCAATGACACAAGCGCGTAACATATCCTTCAATATCTGAATAGTGCGCTTGGATTGTCCGTCCGTCTAAGGGTGAAATGCTGTACTCAACTGAACCTGTGTGCCCAATTCTCGCTGCACTGCCCTCCAAAACTGTAAGGTAAACTGCGTACCCCGATCTGAAATAATGGACACCGGCACACCGTGTAGGCGAACAATCTAGCGAATATAAATCCCAGCCAACCGCTCCGAAGAATAATTAGTACCGACTGGAATAAAATGTGCAGATTTGGTCAACCGATCTACTATCACACAAACAACATCAAACTTTGTCAAAGTCTGTGGGAGTCCAACTACGAAGTCCATGGTAATACGCTCCCACTTCCACTCCGGAATTTCAAGTCTCTATAGCAATCCGCCCGGTCTCCGGTGCTCGTACTTTACCTGTTGACAATTTAAACACCGAGATACAAACCCAACTATATCTTTCTTCATCCGCCTCCACCAATAGTGCTGTCTCAAATCCTTATACATCTTTGCAGCGCCTGGATGAATAGAGTACCGCGAACTGTGAGCTTCCTGGTGAATCAGCTCTCGCAAACCTTCTACATTAGGTACACATAGCCTCCCCTGCATCCATAATACACCATCATCTCCAATAGTGACTTCTTTGGCATCACCGTGCTGAACCGTATCCTTAAGGACAAGCAGATATGGATCATCATCCTGGCACTCTCTGATGCGATCATATAAAAAAGACCGAGAAACCACATAGGCCAAAACTCGATTCGGCTCGGAAATATCCAATCTAACAAACTGATTAGCCAAGGCCTGAACCTCCAATGCTAAACGCTTCTCTGCTACTGGTAAGTATGCTAAGCTGCCCAAACTCTCTGCCTTACGACTCAAGGCATCGGCCACCACATTGGCCTTTCCGGGATGATAGAGAATGGTGATATCATAATCCTTAAGCAACTCCAACCACCCTCGTTGCCGCAAGTTAAGATCCTTCTGTTTAAATAAATATTGTAGACTCCGATGATCGGTATATATCTCACACTGGACACCGTACAAGTAATGCCGCCAAAGTTTCAAGGCATGAACAATAGTTTCTAACTCAAGATCGTGGACTGGATAATTCTTCTCATATACCTTTAACTGTCTGGACGCATAGGCAATCACCCTACCGTCTTGCATAAGTACTGTGCCGAGACCAATCCGCGACGCGTCACAATACACAGTATAAGACTCTGAACCTGTAGGCAATACCAATACTGGAGCTGTAGTCAAAACTGTCTTGAGCTTCTGAAAGCTCTCTTCACATTCATACGACCACCTGAACGGAGCACCTTTCTGGGTCAATTTAGTCATAGGCGATGCAATAGACAAGAAACCCTCCACGAAACAATGATAATAACCGGCCAAGCCTAGAAAACTCCGAATCTCAGTAACTGAGGATGGCCTGGGCCAATTCTGAACTGCCTTTATTTTCTTCGGATCCACCTTAATACCTTCACTGGACACTATATGTCCCAAGAATGCCACCGAACTTAGCCAGAACTCACACTTAGAGAATTTGGCATAAAGTTTCTCCTCTCTCAGCCTCTATAATACAATACCCAAGTGTTGTGCATGCTCCTCCTGGCTACGTGAGTACACCAGAATATCATCAATGAATACCACGACAAATAAATCAAGATATGGCTGAAATACACTATTCATCAAATGCATAAAATGCTGCTGGGGCATTGGTTAGCCCAAAAGACATCACAAGAAATTCATAGTGGCCATAACGAGTCCTGAATGCGTCTTTAGAATATCTGAATCCCGAATTTTTAATTGGTGATACCCAGACCTCAAATCAATTTTGGAGAACACCCTCGCTCCCTGAAGCTGGTCAAATAAATCATCAATACGCGGCAATGGATATTTATTCTTGATTGTAACTTTGTTCAACTGCCTATAATCAATACACATCCGCATAGTACCATCTTTCTTTTTCACAAACAGAACTGGTGCACCCCAAGGTGACACACTAGGCCTAATAAACCCCTTTCAAGGAGTTCCTGAAGTTTTTCTTTCAATTCTTATAACTCAGCTGGTGCCATACGATACAGAGGAATAGAAATGGGCTGAGTGCCCTACACCAAGTCCATACCGAAATCAATATCCCTGTCGTGTGGCATACCCGGTAGGTCTGCAGGAAATACATCCGGAAAGTCTCGCACGACCGATACTGAATCAATAATAAGAGCATCTGCATCAACATCTCTCACAAAGGCCAAATATGACAAGCATCCCTTTCCAACCATACGTTGGGCCTTCAAATTAGAAATTACCCTGCTAGCAACAAGATCTAGAGAACCACTCCATTCAACCTTTGGCAACCCCGGCATCGTCAACGTCACGATTTTTGCGTGACAGTCCAGAATAGCATGACATGGAGACTACCAATCTATACCCAGGATTACATCAAAATCAACCATACCGAGTAATAAGAGATCAACTCTAGTCTCCAATTCCCCAATAGTTACCACACACGACCGATACACACGATCCACAGTAATAATATCGCCCACCGATGTAGATACACAAACAGGTGAAACTAAGGACTCACAGGGCATATCCAGATAATGAGCAAAATATGATGATGCATATGAATAAGTGGAACCAGGGTCAAATAATATAGAAGCCTCCCTGTGGCACACTGAAATAATACCTATGATCACTGCATCTGAGGTAACAACATTTGGCCTGGCAGGAAAAACATAGAATCAAGCCTGCCCGCCTCCTGATCAGCCTCCCCTCTTGGGCGACCCTTAGTTGCCTGACCCCCACCCCGAGATGGCAGGACGGGTAGTGTAACTGCTGGTGCTGGTGCCGTCGGTCGAGAACTCTGCTATGAAACCCCACTCAACAGCCTAAGACACTCTCTCTTGAAATGACCAAATTCTCCGCACTCGAAACAACCCTTCCTCTGACGGAATTGCTGCTCCTGATAACCCGAGGAATGACCTGCAGAAGCCTGTGCGGATGAGGCATGATGAGAACTCTGCACTGGTAGTGCACTGAATGAAGACTGGCCTGATTGAGCACTGTAAAAACCATGGCTAGCTGATGCACCACGATGAGCTGGACGACCCGTCTGAGTATGTCTGTAAGAACGCCCCCTACCACAGTAAAACTGACCCCCTGAAGGAACACCGCTGTAATCACCCGGACCACGAGGCCTCTTAGCCTTTCTCTCCATGTTCCTGGCTACGAACCATCTCTATCTGCCGAGCAATGTCCACTACCTCATTAAAAGTAGCACCAGGTACTCTCTCCCTAGTCATAAGTAACCGCAGCTGATATGTGAGGCCATCAATGAACCTCCTAATCCTCTCCCTATCAGTGGGAACCAACCAGACTGCGTGACGAGCCAACTCAGAAAATCTCATCTCGTATCGCATCACGGACATATCACCCTGGCGAAGCTACTCAAACTGTCTGCGCAGCTCTTCTCTGCGGGACTGAGCTATGAACTTCTCCAAAAAGACCATAGAGAACTGATGCCAAGTAAGGGGTGCTGCGCCAACATGCCTACATCTCTCGTAAGTCTCCCACCATCTGAGTGCAGACCCAAAAAACTGAAAAGTAGTGAATGAGACCCCACTGGTCTCCAGAATACCCGCTGTCCGAAGCATCCGTTGACACCTATCTAGAAAATCCTGAGCATCCTCTGATTCAGTACCGCTAAATAGTGGAGGTCGAAGCCTCTCAAATCTCTCAAGTCTCCTCTGCTCATCATCTGCCATAACAGGAACTACCGGGGCCTGAGCAGCTGCAATCGGCTGGGCTGGTAGTGCCCCCGGTATCTGAAGTCTTTGTACTACCTGGTCTGGAGTACGGGCAACCGGGGTATGAGTACCTCCCCCAGCCTGAGAAGTGGTAGGTGCAGCCTGAGCCGAAACCACCTGAGCAAGGCCAGTGCAGGTTGCCAATAGAACTGGGCCAAAGTCTCCTGAATGCCTGCAATCTCAATGGGCACAGCTGGCGCCTGAGTTGGTTCTGTCGGCTCAACTATATCTAGAATTTGCTCCTGTGCTGGAATAACTGGTGGTACTACAGTTGCTATTCCAACTGTGGTACGAGCTACACCTTGACCTCTACCTCGGCCCTGACCTCTACCACGGTTCCGACCTCTCGCGGCCCTAACTGATGGCACTGATGACTGACCGTCCGATCCAGTAGTATGTGTCCTCACCACCCGTGAGAGAATAGAATAGCAAAAATTTAGTTTCCAGAATCAACAAATTCGCACGACATAATACAAGAAAGTGAAATTTTCCTAAGGGTTCTGCAGCCTCTCGAAGATAAGTACAGACATCTCCGTACTGATCCGTAAGACTCTACTAAACCTGTTCATGACTCGTGAGACCTATGTAACCTAGGCTCTGATACCAACTTGTCACGACCCAAAATCCCAACCTGTTGTGATGGCGCCTATCTCGATACTAGGCAAGCCTATAATCTCAATAAACCAAAACTTCTCTTTAAGGTTGAAAATATAATATTTAAATACAATACAAACACTCCCCAAAACCTGGTGTCACTGAGTACATGAGCATCTAATATGAATACAAGTTTGAAAAATATAGACTATAATAGTCTGAGACCAAATACAGTGAACCTAGAGAAGGATAGATAAGGTCTGCGGAACATGACAGCTACCTCAAAATCTCCTGAAAATCAACCGCGCGAAAGGATCAACACCCGCTATGTCCGGGAACACCTGGATCTGCACACGAAGTGTAGGGTGTAGTATGAGTACAACCAACTCAGTAAGTAACAATAATAAATAAGGAACTGAAGATAGTAACGAGCTACACAGTTATGGTTCATTTCCAGTAATCCCAACAAAGAATAGACATGCTATCAAATCTGGCAGTTTAATGTCAAATCAATTTTTATACAGTTCCAGTTCATGTAATCCGTATATCAACAATATTTCAGAAATTTCACAACAATGACAGATAGCAACTAAGTGCAACAACAAATGGAAATCAAGTACAACCTCTCAGGACAACAATCACACACTAGGCTCCCAGCCCTCATCACTCCCTGGGCTCCCAGCCCTCATCACTCACTGGGCTCCCAGCCCTCATTACTCACTCAATGGGTACCCGTGCTCACTGAGAGTGTACAGACTTCGGAGGGGCTTCTACAGCCCAAGTGCTATAATCTGCACGGATAACTCACGTGCTGCACGGACAACTCACGTGCCAAAATATAAATATCTGGATCCGCACGGCCAACTCACGTGCTGCACGGCCAACTCACGTGCTATAGTATAATATAAGGATCCGCACGGCCAACTCACGTGCTATAGTATAATATAAGTATCTGCACGGCCAACTTACATGCTATAGTATCAATATCTCACAATCAGGCCCTCGGCCTCACTCAGTCATAAATCTCTCCAGTCTCTCAGGCTCTCAATAATCATGAAATCAGCCCAAACAACAATGATATGATGTATCAATAATAATAACAGAGACTGAGATAAAATGTGCAAGTAAAAACTGAGAATGAGTACATATAGCATTTAGCAGGCAATTCAACAAGTACACGACCTCCGTGGGTCCCAACAGTACTATCACATAGCCTAAGCATGATTTCTAACATGATTTACCGTCAAATTTTGTCAACACATAGAGAGCATATAGTTAACAACAAATTATTCAACTTTAGAGTTTCCCGGGACGGACCAAGTCACAATCCCCTCGGTGCACGCCCACACGCCCGTTACCTAGCATGTGCGTCACCTCCAAATTAATCACATGATACCAAAATCTGGGGTTTAATACCCTCAGGACCAGATTTAAATCTGTTACTTACATCAAGCCGTGAAATTCTTATTCTGCAATACCCTTTCCTCGTGAATTGGTCTCCAAACGCCTCGAATCTGGTCATAAATAGTTCGTTTCAGTCAATAAAATTCATTGGAATTCATTCCATAAGAAAATAATGATTTTCCATAAAAATCCAAAAATTAGCTCAAAAAAGGCCTGTGGGGCCCACGTCTCGTAACTCGACAAAAGTTACAAAATCCGGAAACCCATTCAACCACGAGTCTAACCATACCAATTTTATCAAAATCCGACCCCAACCCGACCCTCAAATCTTCAATTTAAACCAAGAGGATTTTCAAATTATCCCAACTCAATTCACCAATTAAATGATAAAAACGACCATGGATTCGGGTAATTTAACCAATATTGAGTTAAGAATACTTACCCCATTGTTTTCTCTGAAAATCACCCAAAATCGCCTCAAATTGGAGCTCCAAATCGTCAAAAACTGAAAATGGGACACATTTTCAGAACTTAAACTCACTGCCTAGGCTTTTCTTCTTCGCGAACGCGGTCAGTGCCTCGAGTTCGCGAAGCACAAAATGCCTCTGCCTCAATGCCTTCTACGCGAATGCGTTCAACCCATCGTGAACACGATGCTTTGTTCCCCCTCACTACGCGAACGCGACACCCTCTACGCGAACGCGTAGACCAATTGCCTGGGGTCCTCAACTGCTTCCTCTCTTCTTTGCAAACGCGTAACACCTCTCGCGTTCGCGATGCACACCCAGTCCACACTTCGCGAACGCGTGCTTCTCTTTGCGAACGTGAAGAGAAAATATTGCCAGCCTCTCAGTCCCTCTTCGTGAACACGAGGCTCCACTCGCGAACGCGATGAAGGACACCAGATGGTGCATCAGAAAAATTCCAGCAGAGTTTCAAGTCCAAAATCCAACTCGTTAACCATCCGAAACTCACCCGAGCTCCTCGGGACCTCAACCAAATACACCAACAAGTCCTAAAATATCTTACGAACTTAGTCAAACCCTCAAATCACCTCAAACAACGCTAAAACCATGAATTACACCCCAATTCAAGCCTAATGAACTTTAAAATTTCCAATTTCTACAAACGATTCCGGAACCTATAAAATCACGCCCGATTGACCTCAAATTTTGCACACAAGTCATAAATGACATAGCAGAGGTATTTCAATTTTCAGAATCGAATTCTGACTCCGATATAAAATAGTCAACCCCTCGGTCAAACTTCTTAAAAATTAAACGTTTGGCATTTCAAGCCTAATTCCTCTACGGACTTTCAAATAATATTCTGGACACGCTCCTAAGCCCAAAATTAACATACGGAGCTATTGGAATCATCAAAATTCAAATCCGAGATCGTTTATATATAGGTCCATATTCGGTCCACTTTTCTAACTTAAATTTTTAATTATGAGACTAAGTGTCTCATTTCACTTCGAGTTCCTTCCGGACCGAACCAACTAACCCGATAAGTCATAAATCAATTGCAAGACATAAATTGAGTAGTAAATAGGGGAATGGGGTTATAATATTCAAAACGACTGGCCGGATCGTTACATTAACGTATCGGTATATAGCGCACATCATTTAATGCTTGGGCGACTATAAGACATGTTAGGAAAATATTCCTTTTTTGTTATATCATGCGTTAGAGCTAACGTTTCAGAGTCCTAACAATTATCTTTCTCATTTCACTGAAATAATAGTTAGGACCAGATCGGCGCCCTCCTTTGCTACTAACAATGCAAACATACCAGTGTATAATCACTAAGAGATTCCTTAAGAGGTTCTAGGTTCCCTAATTGTACCATCTGCAGTCACAGGAAGGGGCAGAGGCGGAGGTCAGGGCCACAAGCAAAATGTTAGAGGCAGGGGTAACCAAGATCGAGGTAGGGCCACAGGGAGAGCACATCTAGTTCATCTAGTTGTTGAAGAGCAAGTAGTGGTTACTACCTCTCCTAGACCAACCAAAGCAAATCAGCCTTGGCACCTAGATAGCTGACTTGATAGAATCCTTGAGTTTCAAACATGGAACCATGACTGTTGCGGAGAATGAAATAGAGTTCAACAGATTAGCAAAACATGCTCCCATCTTGATCCCTACAAAGAAGGAAAGGGTCAAAAGGTTAATAGAGGGTCTTAAACTGTACACAACTATAAATATGGCTTCTCATGTGGAGAATAAAACTTTTTTAAGGTAGGGGACATGGCCAAACAAAGAGGATTTTGATAGACATTATCAAACAGTCCTGGAAAGCTAACAAAAAGGCAAAGACTGCAGGGGGTAATAACGGGCAGATGGGAGGAGGGGAGAACAAAAATCACATAGTTCAGAGTCAATCAGGGACATATTCCTCCGCGCCCAACCCCATCCAGGAAGAATAAATAGGCTCAAAATCAAACTTATTGGGAGCACAATGCACCTACTCAGAGTCAAATAGTTTAGTCTTATCTCAAATGCTCTACTTGTCGGAAGAGGCATTACAGACCGTGTCATCTTGGTACTATCATTGCAATGATCTGGGCCACATTATAAGGGAGTGCCCTCGACTCAGACAGGCCTCAGGGAATGCCTCAGCTTCTACAGCTATGACCATTGTTGTACCTTCTCCAGTTTGGCCTAATAACCTAGCGGGTTATGGTGTAGGTAAAGGAGGAGCCGAGGCAGGTGGAAGACTAGCTAGACTCTATGCTGCCATAGATTGGTGAAATACAGAGGCATTAAATATTGTCATCACAAGTATTTTAGCAGCGTGTGATCTTCTTCCTTATATTTTAATAGACCTAGGTTCTACTATTTATTATGTGTCATACTTCTTTGTTGTGGGACTGGGGAAAGAACTTGAATAATTAAAATATAGTTTTAATATTTTAACTTTGATAGGGGATTCAGTGAAAATTACTAGTGTGCACAGAAATAGTGTAATTTTATTCCAAGGTAGAGATACTCTAGTAGACTGTATTTGCTAGATATGACAAATTTCAATGTTATAGTGGGCATGAATTGGCTAGTTTTTTGTTATGCAACAGCTAACTGCCATTCTAAAATGTTCAAATTTACATTTATAAGTGAGGATCCAATTATAATTATGGTTAAAGCCGGTGCACATGTGGGTAAGTTTATTTCTTATCTTAAGGCCAGAAAATTGGTAGGAAGCTGATGTTTAATACAAAGGCCGACTCCTTGATAATCGAATCAGTACCAATGGTAAGGGAATTTCAAGAAGTGTTCCTGGAAGATCTACTAGGATTACCACTTGACAAAGAGATCGAGTTCGGTATAGACACTTTATCTGAAACTCAACTAATCTCAATATCTCTAGGATGACTCTAACGGAGCTGGATGAACTTAAGAGGCAGTTGCACGATCTCTTAGATAAGGGCTTTATCATACCAATCATATCCTTCTAGGACGCTCCAGTTTTGTTCGTGAAGAAAAGGATGGGTCCCTATGGATGTGTATAGATTATTGTCAACTAAATAAGGTCACCATAAAAAATAAATATCCACTGCCCAGGATAGATAACCTGTTCAACCAGTTACATGGTGCTAAATAATTTTCAAAGACTGATTTGGGATCAAGATATCATTAGTTAAGGATTAGAGAGGCATACATCTTAAAATTAGCCTTCAGGACTCGCTATGGTCACAACGAATTTTTAGTGATGTTCTTTGGGATGACTAACACACCAGCAACTTTTATGGATTTAATAAACATATCATTTAAGGCATATTTGGATACCATTGTCATTATTTTTATCAATAACATCCTGGTATATTTCCCCAACCAAGTAGAGCACGGAGTATTTGAGAACACTTTTACAAATTCTTCAGGACTTCTAGTTATATGCCAAATTTTGAAAGTGCAAAATCTGGCTTGACACTACCATATTTTTGGGACACGTGATCTAAAGTGTACGCATAAGGGTGGATCCACAAAAAGTTAAAGCAGTTAAGGGTGTGCCCAGGCCAACAACACCTACAAAAATTAGAAGCTTTTTGGGATTAGCAAGTTATTATAGATGTTTCATTTAGCAGTATTCTTTACTAGGTGTATGTAACGATCTGATCGATCATTTTGAGTATTTTAATCCCTTTTCCCTCTGTTAGATGCTTTATACATGTGCATTTGTAGCTACGTGACTTGCCGGGGTAGTTGGTTTGGTTGCAAGGAGGTTTTGGATTGAATTGGGACACATAGTCCATTGGTTGAAGGCTTAAGTGATAAAAATTGACCGGAATTTGAATTTTATGTAGACGACTCCAAAACAGTATTTTGATGGTTCCAATAGCTTCGTATGATAATTTTTACTTAGTCGTATATCCGGATTTGGTTTTGGGTGTTCCTTGGTCATTTTGGCTTGAATTGTGAAAAGTTAGAAAGTTAAAGGTTTGGAAGGTTGATGTATTTGATTGAGAGTTGACTTTGTAGATAACGGGTCTGGATTATGATTTCGGGAGTTAGAATAGGTCTGTTGTATCATTTGGAACTTGTATGCAAAAATTTGAGGTCATTCCGAGTTGGTTTGGTGTGGTTCGGCATGAGTTTTGGAAGTTGAAAGTTCATTAGTTTCTTAGGCTTAAATTGAGGGGCGATTCATGGTTTTGATGTTGTTTTGTGATTTGAGACCTCGAGTAGGTTTGTATGGTATTTTGAGATTGGTTGGTGTGATTGGACGGTGTCCCGGAGGCCTCGGATGTGTTTCAGATTGATTTCGTATGATTTTTGGACTTGAGTGCATTGCTGAAGATTTTTGGGCTTATGGTGTTTTCACATCTGCGGGGGGTTTGGCACAGATGTGGACCCGCAAGAGTGGCTGGTGTTGCACAAAAGCGGACTGGGCTGGAGGCAAGGGGAGTCTTCAAGTCGTGCTTGACCGCAGATGTGAGGGCGCACCTGCGAGGAAGTGACCGCAGAAGCGGTCTTGCAGAAGTTGTAAGTGAATCGCAGATGTGAGTGGTCGGGGAATAAATCATTTTCGTATCTGCGATGGACTTTCCGCAGATGCGGTATCGCAGATATGACGCTGAGGACCACAAATGCGATATTACTGGGCAAAATATTAATAGCGAGGGTTTGGTATTTTTTCTCATTTTTGGAATTATGGAACACGGTTGGAGGCGAGTTTTGGAGGACTTTTCATCACAATTGAACGGGTAAGTGATCCTGACTTGATTTTGATTACACATAATTTTTATGAATTAAAGGTGGAATTTGGGGAATTTTTGGACTATGATTTTGGAGAGTATGATTTGATGATTTGAGGGTCAATTTGAGGATGGAATTGGATGAAACACATATATTTGGACTCGTATCTGAATGGATGTTCGGAATTTATGAGTTTTATCTGGTTCTGGGATGCGAGTCTGGGGTTGACTTTTTGATTTTAGTTAAAGATCGAAACTTTATTATTTGAAATCATTTCCTATGATTTTTATTGATGATATTAAGATATTTTGGCTAGATTCGAGCCGTCCGAAGGTTGATTCACGCGGGAGGTCTTTTTAGAGGATTGATTTGGCTTGCTTGAGGTAAGTATCTTACCTAAACTTGGTTGAGGCACTAGTTGCCTGAGTTATTTGTGATAGCTACGTGCTATGGGTGGCGGACATGTGTGGGGTTGAGCCCATGTGCATGCACCGAGGTATATATTCATGCTCGAGATAGTGCTTAGACTATGTTATGTTTTGAGTTTATTGCTAAGCTTCATGCTGTGATGTTTCTCCTATTTGCACTCCTTTTATAAGCTATTTGAACCATTCTTGAGGTCTCATAGAGGTTAATCTCTTGATTGAACCTGATATTTGCTGCTTTCGTGATGTATTTACCCAATTTGAGCTATGATAGCACACTTTGCACATGCGTACACTTTAATATGTCACTTATACCAGTCCAGGAGTATGTAATTTGATGTCCATTGGTCATGTACATGTATTTATGTATATCTGCTTTTTGTGTGATATAGATTGGACTAGTAGCTTGTGACCACACAGGGCAAATTGTGATATTGAGCCTGTGACCATGCTTAGGGGATTGTGATATTGAGCCTGTGACTACTCAGGGTGGATTGTGATATTGGCACGTGAGTTTTCCATGCAGCACTTGAGTTATCCTTGCAGAACATGAGTTTTTCGAGGTATTATATTATTGGCATGTGAGTTTTTCATGCAACATGTGAGTTGTCCGTGCAGTACGTGAGTTATCCGTGCAGCGTGTGGATATGGATCAATCCCCCCAGGGTCACCCTCTCATGTTCCTTCTTGATGGTGTACACGCAGTTTTGAGGAAAGACGATCAGTGGTTTGACTTGGTTATTGAGATTCTGAGGAGATTCTAGCCAGTGTTTGATTTGGTGATTGCATTTCATCTTTATTTGATTTCCTTGGTTGTTTACTTGATTTGTTGCATATCTTCTTTATATACTGTATTGCTGACTGAGCAGAGTACGTTAATTTACTGTGTGCACCAAGGTGGTTTTATATGTGATTCATGACTTGATCATATTGTCGTTCTGTACTTGTTGGAAATTATGAACTGTACATGTGATTAGCGAGTATCATTTATAATTCTTGTTTCTATTACCACGTCGAGGTTAGTTATGATACTTACTGAGTACATAGGGTCAGTTGTACTCAAACTATACTCTGCACTTAATTGTGCAGATCCAGGTATTGGACTAAGCCACCAGTAGGTGACAATAGGCGCGGTGTTATTTTGGAGAGATGAGGTAGAGCTGCATCTCGACCGCAGTCTTGGTGTCTCTTTTTTTGTACTATTGTCTTTCATTCAGACAATATTGTTATTTGTATTTTAGACTTGTATTTTCATT
The DNA here is from genome assembly GCF_000390325.3 of Nicotiana tomentosiformis. Classification (NCBI taxonomy): domain Eukaryota; kingdom Viridiplantae; phylum Streptophyta; class Magnoliopsida; order Solanales; family Solanaceae; genus Nicotiana; species Nicotiana tomentosiformis. Next base: position 152,008,526 of record NC_090813.1, read on the forward strand.
TTAAAGCTCATGACTATGTATTTACAAGTTCTGGGAGATTTATTATGTAGCGTCAACGACGCTGCTATGTCATGTTGATGGTTTTAGACTTGTTTTATTTTCATCATTTCTGTTGTTATGATTCATTATTATTATGTTTGGCTTACCTAACAAGTGTGTTAGGTGCCATCACGACCGGTTGGTGGTTTTCGGGTCGTGAGAAGTTGGTATCAGAACCCTTGGCTCATAGGTTCTACGGGTCATGAGTAAATTTAGTAGAGTCTTGCGGATCGGTAAAGAGACGTCTGTACTTATCTTCTAGAGGCTACCAAACTGTTAGGAAAAACTTCACTTTCTTGCATTTTTTTGGTGCGGAATAGTTATTTCCAAAGTTTGAACCTTTACTCTTCTATTCTCTCGCAGATAGTGAGGACACATTCAACCAGATCGGGCGGGTAGGTACCAGTACCACCAGTCAGGGCCGTGAGAGGCCGGGGCTGAGGTGGGGATCTTACTACCGCTAGAGCAGCACCTCTGGAGCCACCAGTCACTCTAGTAGAGATCCAGGTTCTAGATACTGTTGAGTCGGTGAGACCAACTCAGACACTGGCGGTACCTATTGTTATACCTAGTCTTTAGGAGGCCTTGGCTCAGATCTTGAGCGTGTGCACGTGGTTGGCTCATGGGGGTATGATACTAGTTGCACCGGCTACCTCATAGGCTGGGGGAGGAGCGCAGACTTTCACCGCCCGTACACTAGAGCAGCTAGCTCAGGGTTATCAGACACCAGAGGTGTTACCAATTCAGCCAGTTGTTGCTGCTTAGGACGAGGTTGGTCCACCTATGACTTATGAGGAGCATAAGAGGTTGGAGCGATTTTAGAGGCTTGATCTTCCCGAGTTATGTGGAGTGGGGTCAGAGAATGCTCAGGGTTTTCCGGATCGGTGTTATCGGATTCCTCACACAGTGGGTATTGTGGGTACCAGTAGAGTGGCCTTTACTACTTTTTAGCTGACAGGGGCAGCTTATAGATGGTAGCAAACTTATGAGCCAAGCAGGCCAGTTGGCGCCGCACCACTTACATGGCATAAGTTCTCAATCTCTTCTTAGAGAAGTTTGTCCCACATACTCGCATAGAGGAGTTGCGTAGGGAGTTTGAGAAGCTACGCCAGGGGAATATGACTGTAACCTAGTAGAGATGAGATTCCTAGATTTAGAACATCATGTAGTATGGTTGGTTCCCACTGAGAGGGAGAAGATCAGGAGGTTCATTGATGGCGTCAACTATGGGCTACGTTACAGTTTGGCTCGAGAGGTAGAGACAGATGCTAGGTTTTACCAGGTGCTTGAGATTGCTAGGTGGTTAGAGCATGTTCGTAGGATTGAGCGAGAGGAGCGGGAGGCCAAGAGGCCCCATGGTTCTGGTGGTTTTAGCAGTGCCTCAATTGGAGGCCAGTCACAATACACCAGAGGTTGTCCTTTTAGGCCCTTTCAGGTAGCTCGTCATATTCCTTGTGGTTTATTAGTTAGACACAAATCATACAGTGTTCGACTAGTTCAGTCATCATTTAATGCACTGTCGGCATAGAGTTCTTACCGTGCTCCATCTGCTCAGGGTTCCACATGCAGTTTTTCGGGTCATCAGAGTTTGCAGCTTCGTCAGAGGAATGGTTGTTTCGATGTTATGGAAACTTTAGTCATCTCAAGAGGGATTGTCCTAGACTTTTGAGTAGGGTTCCACAACAGAACATGTAACCTATGGTATCATCACCAGCAGTAACACCACTCGCACAATTAGCTAGGGGCGGGGCTCAGTTAGTTCGAGGTCTCCCTAGAGGGGAGGTCGATCAGGTAGTGGTCAATCTCGATGCTATGCATTTCTCGCCAGGCCAGAGGCAGTTGCTTCCGACGTTGTGATCACAAGTATTGTTTCAGTGTGCCATAAGGATGCTTCAGTGTTATTTGACCCTGGTTCCACTTACTCTTATGTGTCATCCTATTTTTCTAGTTATTTGGATATGCCTCATTATTCTTTCGATATGTTTCTTGCAGACCTGTCGGGCATGTCACCCGACAGAGATATTGACTTTAATACTGATTTGGTGCCGGGCACTTAGCCCATCTCTACTCCACTCTATTGCATGGCACCAGTAGAGTTGAAGGAGCAATTATAGGAGTTGCTTGATAAAGGTTTCATTAGGCCTAGTGTGTCACCTTGGGGTGCACCGATGCTATTTGTGAAGAAGAAAGACAATTCTATGAGGATTTGCATTGAATACAGGCAGTTGAACAAGGTTACTATCAAGAACAAGTACCTACTACCCCGTATTGATGACTTGTTTGATCAGCTTTAGGGTGCTAGGGCATTCTCGAAGGTTACTATCAAGAACAAGGGTAATTGCTTGTGTTGTATCACGACCGTCCATGTTTGAGGAGATTCGATGTAGTGTGGTTCATTGTGGACAGACTCACCAAGTCTGCACACTTTATTATAGTCATGACTACCTACTCTTCAGAGCAGCTGGCTCAGATTTATATTCTGGAGATTATTCGTCTTAGTGGTGAGACCGTGTCCATCATCTCGGATCGGGGCTCGCAGTTTACGTAGCATATTTAGTGTCACGACCCAAATCGGAGGGACGTGACGGGCATCCGGTGCCTTACTCAACCGAGTACCCACGTAACGTATCTTTCTTATCATACCATCATGCGTAAATGGGCCGAAAAGGCAGTCATAAGATAACCAGAATAAAACATAAGGAAATAATCGACATAGTACGACCCAACATGATATACAAACTTATACATGTGACATACGGGCCTATAAGGCCGACATGACCATTTGTACACTCAACACATATGCCGACAAGGACTTACTAGCATCCATATACATGATATCTGTCTACAAGCCTCTAAGAGTACATAAACATCATAAAGGTAGGGACAGGGCCCCGCCATACCAATCAATACATGTTTAAGGTATACTAACCAAATAGGTAACTTCGGAGTATGAGGAGTGCACCACCACCTTCTGCTGAGCTGATAGCCTACTAGGAGAACCCTCAAACTGTCTATCGGGACCTGCGGGGTATGAAATGCAGTGTCCCCAGGCAAAAGTACGTCAGTATGAATAAAGTAACGAGTATGTAAGGCTGGAAAGCATAAATAAGAATAGTATTGTAAAGAGAGATACAACCTGTAACATCTGAGTACCTCTGAGGGCTACTGACTTAAAATGCATGATAAATATATATACATAAGCTTTTAAAAACCTTCGCCTCTGTGGGCATCATCATCATCATCATATCGTACCCGGCCATTATAGGCTCGGTAAAAATGTACCCGACCATCATCAGGCACGATAGAATCGTACCCGATCACGTGGAGATCGGTAAAATCCAACTGATCAGTGGTTGCACAGTAGGTGCCGTACCCGACCGACTATAGCGCAGCACGGTAGAGTAAAATAGATACATAAATATAAAACATGCTGGACTCGTGGAATCACATCCTAAACCTTTCAGAGAGACGTATGGTTGTTGCACCTTCGATTAACATTATGGACATCCATACCATCAATAACAACCTCAATAGGATTCAATGATCATACATACATGCTTAGAATAACTTTATAAGGAAAGAACAACATAGACAACCTTCGTTGCTAGAAATAGATCATTTATGAAATAGTGTATCGTTTACATTCATTTTACTTTAGATCATGCCAAAAGATAGAAGGAAGTGCCTTAACATACCTATATGATCTCTTCCTTTTTCCTCACCCAAGCACAACAGAACTTCTTGCGTCTATAACAAGTGAAATAATATTGTCGTCAACATATAATGTCGTACCATTGTATTTGGCTAGTCGTATAGCTTACGGAAAATTGGGCAGCAATTTCCCTATTTTTACTACATCCTAAAGACTACTAAGGACCATCAACAACCCAACAACAACAACAATAACCAACAATATCAACTCCAATAGTATAATCCAATATTAGCTTCTCCGATTAACTTAACAATCATATTGAGCGGAAAGCTCATTTTTACTAATGACAAAACATAAATTGAATCCAACTCTTATTCCATTCACAACCTTCAGAACATCATACTTATATGTACTATATGATTCCTAGTTTAAAACATCCACAAAATGACTTCCAAAACAGCCCCATACGCCTAACACCCTAACTTTTATCGTCAATCACTTGTGTTTCATGTTTTCTTCTTAAATAAACTTAGTTAACATCTAGAAAAGATTAACAACAGCAGCCACAACATTATCAAATTATTTCTCATAATTTCCAGCCACCACAAATCATATATGTGGCCAAAGAATAGTCCAACCAAAAAGATAACCATGTCCCATGTTTTTTCAAGTGCTATCTTATGATTTTTCACTCAAACAACACAACCAACACAAGATTAGCCTTAGGAACAATCAAGAAGTTGTTATACATATCTTGGAAAACAGCTTCAACTCGAAACCCCATCTTAACTTAGCTCACAATAGCCCTCAATCACACCACAACATCATAGAAGCATTCTCTTGTAGTGTTTAACGCTTTTGATGATTATTTGAGTGTATTTCCCTTGAATTTAGTTCTTGGGATCTTGGGGTATGCTAGAGAGAGTTTTGGAGAGATTTAGGTGAGTAATGACCCGAAATGAGGCTGAAATATCTTTTAAAAGAAGTAAGGTCGGTGGCCGTCTCAAGTGGGTCCCAACAAGAGCTGCTTGTGCAGTTTCGCAAAAACGTGAATATCTCTCTACTCCGACGTTGTATCAAAGAATGGTTTAATGCATTAGAAAATAGACTCGTAGATATTCAATTTGGTTAGTAGATCACTCCATAAATCCAATTACATTGAGAGAAAATCTCTGTATCATTAGACCTAAATTTTCAGTAAAATAATGAACGTAACTTCCGATAATCCCTGTTAAAGTTGCTAATCCACTTTTAATGAAAACGGGGCCCATATTGCTTTATAACTTTAGAGCTCACTTGCCTACGAATCTTATTGTACTCCCATACTTTATCTTACGCCCCTTAGTAGTCTTCCCTATTCACTCATATTGCTCTATTTGGTTTCGTACAAACCTTTTACAATATTCCACTTCTCGTTTCTTTCGAAGTAATTTCAACTAAACATCCTTGATTATTCACTTCTCGTACTCTAAAAGGCCTCATTCTTTAGTTATCTAATATTTCTTTACTTATCTGATCACATAGAAGTCACTGCACAAACACAATCTACTATAACCTACCCAGCAGTCCTCTGTAATCATCAACTGTCCTGGACCTCTTAGTCCATCTCATAGCTTTATTAGAATCATCTCTTTGATATATAAATGGATCTCGATCTTTTTGAATTTCCTAACCCTTCAAGGGCTCTATCACTATCAGGGGCCCTCTAGTGATGCCAATCTTGAGAGGCTACCAACTGTGTCAATACCTGTACTGCTGTTCGTACATAGACAAAGTCGGCGGTGGAACTCACAGAATTAATGATGCTGGATCCTCCCTCAGCTCCTCTAGTACAAGTGGAATTGGGGCTATCTAAGGGAGTGACTCACCCTGGTCCTCAGAGTATATGTCTCAATAGAGGGCATGCGTCTCATACCCCCCAATCCTTCCTTAATATCCTGACTAGCCGCAACTCTTCTAGGTAATGAAATCTTTGTACAAACTATATCAACGCATATGTTAGACTCGATTACCTACAACTCCGCTCTATCGCATGATCTAGAATATGAAAGAAAGGTAATAATCCTAAATGTCCCGCAACCTCCTGTTTATAAGTGTGGTGTGCAACACACTCATAAACAAGACTCTACTAGACATGGCTTGTAGACATCCTTAGGACAGACCTACTCTAATACCAAGTTTCTCACGACCTAAATTGAAGGGACGTGACGGGCACCAGGTGCCTTACTAAACCGAGTACCCATGTAACATATATTTCTTATCATACCATCATGCGTAAATGCGCCGAAAAGGCAGTCATGAGATAACCAGAATAAAACATAAGGAAATAATCGACATAGTACGACCCAACATGATATACAAACTTATACATGTGACATACCTATAAGGCCGACATGACCATTTGTATACTCAAAACATATGCCGACAGGGACTTAGCAGCATCCATATACACGATATCTGTCTACAAGCCTCTAAGAGTACATAAACGTCATAAGGGTCGGGACAGGGCCCCGCCATACCAATCAATACATGTTCAAGGCATACTGACCAAATAGGTAACTCTAGAGCATGCAGAGTGCACCAACACCTTCTGCTGAGCTGATAGCCTACTAGGAGGACCGTCAACCTGTCTATCGGGACCTGTGAGCATGAAACACAGCATCCCCAGGCAAAAGGGACGTCAGTACGATTAACGTACCGAGTATGTAAGGTTGAAAAACATAAATAAGAATAGTAATGTAAAGAGAGATAGAGAAGATACAACCTGTAACATCTGAGTACTTCGGAGGGCTACTGACATGAAATGCATGATACATATATATATATATATATACATAAGCTTTTAAAAAACTTCGCCTCTGTAGGCATCATCATCATCATATCGTACACGACTATAATAGGCTCGGTAGAAATGTACCCGGCCATCATCAGGCTCGGTAGAATCGTACCCCGCCACATGGAGCTTGGTAAAACCCAAATGATCAGTGGTTGTACAGTAGGTGCCGTACCCGACCGACTATAGCGCGACTCGGTAGAGTAAAATAGACACATAAATATAATGCATGTTGGACTTGTGGAATCACCTTCTAAACCTTTCGGAGTGACGTAAGGTCGTTGCACCTTCGATTAACGTTATGGACATCCATATCATCAATATCGACCTCAATAGGATTCAAACATCATACATACATGCTTAGAATAACTATATAAGGAAAGAACAACATGGACAACCTTAGTTGCTAGGAATAGATCCGTTATGAAATAGTGTATCGTTTACGTTCATTTTATTTTAGATCATGCCAAAAGAAAGAAGAAAGTTCCTTAACATACCTGTATGATATCTTCCTTATTCCTAAACCAAGCTCAACATAACTTCTTGCATCTATAGCAAGTGAAATGATATTATCGTCAACATATAATGTCGTACCATCGTATTTGGCTAGTCGTATAGCTTTCAGAAAATTGGGCAGCAACTCCCCTATTTTTACTACTTCCCAAAGACCACTAAGGGTCATCAACAACCCAGCAACAACAACAATAACCAACAATAGCAACACCAACAATATAATCCAATACGAGCTTCTCCGATTATCTTAACAATCATATTGAGCGGAAAGCTCGTTTTTACTAATAATAAAACATAAATTGAATCCAAATCTTAATCCATAAATATGTTCACAACCTTCAGAACATCATACTTATATGTGCTGTATGATTCCTAGTTTAAAACATCCACAAAATGACTTCCAAAATAGCCCCATACTCCTAACACCCTAACTTGTATCGTCAATCACTTGTGTTTCATGTTTTCTTCTTAAATAAACTTAGTTAACACCTAGAAAATCTTAAAAACAGTAGCCATAACATTATCACATTATTTCTCATAATTTCCAGCCAACGCAAACCATATATGTGGCCAAACAATAGTCCAACCAAAAAGATAACCATGTCCCATGTTTTTTCAAGTGCTATCTTATGGGTTTTCACTCAAACAACATAACCAACACAAGATTAGCCTTAGGAACAATCAAGAAGATGCTATACATACCTTGGACAACAGCTTCAACTCGAAACCCCATCTTAACTTAGCTCACAATAGCCCTCAATCACACCACAACATCATAGAAGCATTCGCTTGTAGTCTTTAACACCTTTGATGATGATTTGAGTTTATTTCCCTTGAGTTTTGTTCTTGGGATCTTGGGGTATGCTAGAGAGGGTTTTGGAGAGATTTTGGACGAATTTTGTGTGAGAAATGACCCGAAATGAGGCCGAAACATCTTTTAAAAGAAGTAAGGTCGGTGGCCGTCTCAAGTGGGTCCCAACAAGAGCTGCTTGTGCAGTCTCGCAAAAACGCGAATATCTCTCTACTCCGACGTCGTATCAAAGAATGGTTTGATTCTTTGGCAACTAGACTCGTAGATCTTCAATTTAGTTGGTCGATCACCGCATAAATCCAATTAGATTGATAGAAAATCTCAGTAACATTAGACCTAAACTTTTAGTAAAATAATGAACGTAACTTGAGACAAATTTTGTCGACTTTTGTTTCATAACTCGCTTGGCTTCCAAACTTAACACACGACTATCACAAGACTAAAATATCTCATAATCTTACCTTCTTATCATCTTAAGCACCCTAGTCTCACCCCACAAATACAGGTTATAACATTCCTAACTTGACGACTTTCGATGAAACTTATTTTCTTCGATTCGATTAGCTTTTTAACCTTCCAACCCTCACGATACTCCTTAAAACTTGTTTTAACCCATCATTATCTTTGTAAAGGTCCTTCAATTATCTGACTCATAGTGATTCACTTATGATGAATTCTAACTTGAAAATACGGGGTGTAATATTTAGAGAGTAGTCCAGCGTGAGTTGGGCACACATGTCGAGCTGAGTACAACATTTCATCCCTAGACTGATGGAAAGTCCGAGTGAACTATTCAGATTTTGGAGGACATGTTACATGCATGTGTCATTGAATTTGAGGGATCATAGGATCAGTTTCTACCATTAGCATAGTTTGCCTATAACAATATCTATCAGTCGAGTATCTAGATGGCTCCTAATGAGGCCTTATATGGGAGGCGGTGTTGTTATCCAGTTGGTTGGTTTGAGCCTGGGAAGGTTAGGTTGTTGGGCACTGATTTGGTCAGTGATGCTTTGGAGAGGGTGAAGTTGATTTAGGAGCATTTTCCTACAGTGCAATCCAGACAAAAGAGTTATGCTGATAGTAAGGCTCGTGATGTTGCATATATGGTGGGTGAGAAGGTTCTACTCAGAGTTTTGCCCATGAAGGTTTTGATGAGGTTCAGAAGGAAGGGTAAGATGACCCCTAGGTATATTGGTTCTTTTGAAGTTCTTGAGAGTGGCCTATAGATATGCCTTGCCACCTAGTCTATTGGGGGTTCACCCAGTGTTTCATGTTTCTATGCTCCAGAAGTATTATGGGGATCCGTCACATGCTTTAGACCTTACTACGGTGCAGTTGGACGATGGTTTGACTTATGATATGGAGCCGGTGGCCATTTTGAATCGGCATGTTCGACATTTGAGGCCGAAGAATATAGCATTGATGAAGGTTTAGTAGAGAGGTCAGCCAGTCCAGGAGGCTACTTGGGCAACCGAGCAGGTGATGCGGAGTAGATACCCTCACCTTTTTGAGACTCCAGGTATGATTCTAGACTCGTTCGAGGACGAACATTTATTTAACAAGGAGCGTATATAACGATCTGACCAGTCATTTTGCGTATTTTAGATCCATTTCCTCCTATTTGATGATTTAGACATATGTATTTATGGTTACGTAACTTTTTGGGGTGGTTGGTTTGGTTGCAGGGAGGTTTTGGATTGAATTGGGACACTTAGTCCCTTGGTTGGAGTCTTAAGTTGTAAGAGTTGACTGGAGTTTGACTTTTGTATAGAGAACTCCGGAATGGTGTTTTGATGGTTCCAATAGCTTCATATGGTAATTTTGGAACTTAAGCATATGTCCGGATTTGGATTTGTAGGTTCTTAGGTCATTTTGGCTTGAATTGGCGAAAGTTAGAAAGTTGAAGGTTTGGAAGGTTGATAGGTTTGACCGAGAGTTGAATTTGTAGATATCGGGTTCATATTGTGGTTCTGGGAGTGGAATAGGTTCGCTTTGTCATTTGGGACTTGTATGCAAAATATGAGGTCATTCCGAGTTGGTTTGATGTGGTTCAACATGAGTTTTGGAAGTTGTAAGTTCATTAGTTTCTTAGGCTTGAATTGAGGAGGTGCGATTCTTGATTTTGATGTTGTTTTGTGTGATTATACTCCTCGAGTAGATCCGTGTCGTGCTTTTGGATTGGTTGGTATGATTAGACGGGATCCCGGGGGCCTCGGGTGTATTTTGGATTGATTTCGAATCATTTTTGGACTTGAATGCATTGCTGAAGATTTTTGGGCTTCTGGTGTTTTCGCATCTACGGGGGTTTGGCCGTAGATGCGGAGCCGCAGGAGCAGCTGATGTTGTGCAGAAGCAGACTGGGCTAGAGGCAAGGGGAGTGCAAAAGTGCGGATCTTGACCACAGATGCGAGGGCGCACCTGCGAGGATGCTACCACAGAAGCGGTAAGTGAACCGCCGATGCAGGTGGTCAGGGAATAAGTCATTTTTCGCATCTGCGATGGATTTTCTGCAGATGCGACGTTGAGGACCATAGATACGATGTTGCTGGGAAGAATATTAATATTGAGGGTTTGTTCTTTTTTCTCATTTTTTGGAATTGTGGAGCTCGGTTGGAGGCGAGTTTTGGAGGGCTTTTCATCAGAATGGAATGTGTAAGTTATCATTAATTGATTTTGATGATAGATATTGATTACCCATAGATTATTACACCTAATTTATATGAATTAAAGGTGGTATTTGGGGGGGGGGGGGGTTTGGACAATGATTTTGGAGAGTAAGATTTGATGATTTGAGGGTCGATTTGAGGTTGGAATTGGATGAAACACATATATTTGGACTCGTATCGGAATGGATGTTCGAAATTTGTGAGTTTTGTTGGGTTCCGAGGTGCGCGCCCAGGATTGAATTTTTGGGTTGAAATTTTTATTTTAGTTAAAGATCAAAGCTTTATTATTTGGAATCGTTTCTTATGGTGTTTTTAATGATACTAAGTTATTTTGGCTAGATTTGAGCCGTCCGGAGGTTGATTCACGGGGGAAGGGATTCTTAGCGGATTGATTTGTCTTGCTTGAGGTAAGTATCTTACCCAAACTTGGTTGAGGCAACACTAGTTGCCTGAGTAATTTGTGATAGCTATGTGCTATGAGTGACGCACATGTGTAGGGTTGAGCCCATATGCATGCATCGGGGTATTTATTCATGCTCGGGGTAGTGCTTAGGCTATTTTATGCCTTGAGTTGATTGCTAAGCTTCATGCTATGCTGTTTATCCTACTTGCACTCATTTTGTAAACTATTTGAACCATGTTTGAGGTTACATAGAGGTTAATTTCCTGATTGAACCTGATATTTGTTGCTTTTGTGATGTATTTACCCGATTTAAGCTATGATAGCACACATTGCACATGCATACACTTTAGCATGTCCATGAGTATGAAATTTGATGTTAATTGATTATATACATGTGTTCTTGTATATCTGCTTTCTGTGTGATATGGATTAGACTGGTAGCCTATGATCACGCTAGGTGGAATGTGATATTGAGCATGTGACCATGCCAGGCAGATTGTAATATTGAGCCTGTGACCGTGCCAGGCAGATTGTGATATTGGCATGTGAGTTGTTCGTGCAACATGTGAGTTGTCCGCGCAGATTTGAGGTATTGCTATTATTTGCATGCGAGTTGCCCGTACAACACGTGAGTTGTCTGTGCGATTGATATTATTAGCACATGAGTTGTTCGTGCAGCACGTCAGTTATCCGTGCAGCGTGTGGATATGGATCCATTCTCCTAGGGTCACCCTCTCATGTTCCTTCTTGATGGTGTACACGCAGTTTTGAGGAAAGCTGATCAGTAGTTTGGTTTGGTTATTGAGATTCTAAGGAAAGTCTGTCCAGTGTTTGATTTTGTGATTGCATTTTATCTTTACTTGCAATTTCCTTGGTTGTGCACCTAATTTGTTGCATATCTTCTTTATATGATATTTTGTTGATTGAGCAGAGTATGTTAATTTACTGTGTGCACCAAGGTGGTTTTATGTGTGATTCATGACTTGATCATATTATTGTTCTGTACTTGTTGGAATTTATGAACTGTACAGGTGATTAGCGAGTATCATTAATAATTTTTGCTCTTATTACCTCGCCGAGGTTAATAATGATACTTGCTGAGTACATTCTGCACTTAATTGTGCAGATCTAGGTGTTGGACCGAGCCACCAGTAGCTGGGAGTAGTCGCCGAGTTGTTTTGGAGAGACGAAGTTGTAAGGCCCTGTAAAATTTCGCCAATGAATTTAAGATTTTGTGGTGCCGAGGTAGGCTAATGGGTTTGAGGATTGTAGAAAACGAGCCACAGTACAGACGTTTTGGGTTGAATAATGCAATGAAGTGTTGATGGAAATATTTGGCAGAAGAAGGCGATTCTACGGTCAATTTTGCGACCGCAAAACTGTTTCGCGGACCGCATAAGCATCACAGAAAATGTGAAAATTTTGAAAAACAATTATGCTCGCCGTATAATCATTATGCTGGCTGCATAAAAATTCTGCTGCCCACATATCCATTCTGCTGGCCACATAATCGATTCTGCTAGCCACATAACGATTATGCTGCCCACATAACGATTCTGCTACCACATAATTGACTTTGGGGGTCATTTTTGAAAATTTTCTTATTCGACCCTATTTTGATATAAGGCCTTAAGGGGTCATTTTGAAGGCAAAAATCTGATAGTTTTAGAGAGAGAGAGAGAGAGAGAGAGAGAGAGAGAGAGAGAGAGAGAGAGAGAGAGAGAGGAGGAAACCCTAGGCTAATTGTTCATCAATTCTTGCTCAAGACTTGGAGAATTCACAAGGCAAACTCACAAGGTCTTCATCTAAGAGGTAAGGTTCTAACCCTAGTGTTCAATTTTGAGTTTGTGCAGAAGATGAGAGATTGGGAGTGTGATTCTTGGGATGAGAGTTGTTATTTATGTATGCATGTAAATATAAGGATGGTGGGAAGGTAATTGAGCTAATATGAGTAAACTCTTGGTATTAAATGGGTTATGGAGTGAAGGAAATCTTGTAGAAGAACCTTGTGATCAAATTTGCACACCTAGTATTTGATAAAATGCCCAAATGAGTTGAAACCATGAATATCTTTCTAATTTGTGTTCAATTCTGTTATGTCTCAAAATAGATTGGGATTGCTAGGATTTTCGGAACATTGTAGTAACTTAAGGAAAGCTCAAGCAAGGTATGTTGGCTAAACTATTGTCTTAGAATTGCATTCCATGATGTTCCAATAAGTTTCAAGTATGGTTGGCTCAAGTTCCTTATTCCCATGTTCCGAGTTATTCCCAATAAATTTGATTGTCCCGAGTAAGCAAAGTGTCGATAATTTTGTATTCAAAATGTGTTCCGAATGTTCCTATCACATTATGTTATCCTTCGGGAATGTGTTCAAGAATGATATGTGTATTAAAATGTTATGGCTTTGACTCGTGTTTCAAATGAAAGTCCATTATGCTTAACTTGGAAAGAATAATCCATGCGTCTAAAACTGCTATTGCTCATATGTGTACTTAAGGCCTTGATTTCGAATGCTCATATTGTTGATAATCTATAAAGATGCTTGAAAGTGAAAGAAGTGAGTTGGAGATACAAAGTGTGGCCACCGTGCCAAGAATGAAAGTTATACTTGTGGCCAATGGCGCCAATGAAATAAAATGATGTGAGAAAAGTTATGAAATGAGCCTTGATTCAACTGTTCCAAATTGACATCGAAAATAGATTTGCCTAAAAGCTTATCTACTCAAGTCGTGCCCAAATGTGATTGTTTCAACTAATGCTATGCTTTATAAGTATTCCTAATGTGTTTTGAGCTCTTATATATTTATGAGTTGAAATTGTGTATTGCCCTTATGGGGAAAAGTATTTCAACAATAAATGATGTGTTACTCGTTTATGATTTTAACTTGCGCTTCGATTGCCAATCATTTTACTCCACTTCTTGGAAAGAAATCTATTATGTTTAAAGCCTTCGTTACTAATGAAACTAAAGCTGTGATTTCCGGAATATTTTATATGTTGATATTTATGATGATGATCCATGAAAGGAAAGATATGAAAGTGTGGAATATGAAATACAACCATTGTGCCATGAAAGAAGAATCATATGTATGGCCAAGAGAGCCAATGAAATAATGATGTTGTAAATGGTTGAAAGTACCAATGAGTCTATAAATGGTGTGAAAGGTTATGAGGTAAATGCAATTGTATTTCTGTTTCTCTTATATATAAATCAAAAATATTTTTGGGAGTATCGTTAGTCACCGAGGAAGGGTAGGTTGAAATAACCTAACCCCGAAACTACACGTGCCAGTGTAGGAGTGTATTGTGATTATTCCCCTTATTTGGGATGAGATTGATGTGATAAGAATATTCCCCTTAATTGGGATGAGATGATTGCTAGCAAAGGGTGATGTCGATCCACACGACATTATGGTGAGACGGCCTAGCTGATCATGTCGTGAACGGACGCTATGTCGCACACATGGTGGTGATTGTGATTGTGAATATACCTCCACCCGCATACATTGGGGTGAGGCGGCAGGGCCACTTTGTATTGAAGTTGTTACAAGGGATCTCCCAACCAAAAATCATGTTACTATCGTGTTTTGAAAATTATTATTTTAACTTGGCCTTTGGATATTATTGGTTGTTGTTGCTGCTTCCATTGTTTTCCCCTTTGTTATATTGGCATTCTATTCTGGAAAAGGATATTTAGCTTTACATACTAGTACTATTCCATATGTACCAAAGTCCCTTTTTGCCGGGGGCGATGCATTTTCAATAGATGCAGGTGGTTCGTTAGTGGGCGGTTTTGATCCACGTTAGCAGTTACTCTCTGTTTAGCAGATTTTGGTGAGCCCAACTATGTTCCGGGCTTCATGTCATTTGACGTTGTACTTTACGTTTTGACCTATAGCCGGGGGCTTGTCGCCGACACTTCCATATGTCACGCTGCGAACCTAGGGGCGAGACCGGAACACGGTGCCTCACTTAACATAGCTTACTAACTTGTGACTGAGGGACTCTGAACATATAATGTCATACTTTAGCCATGGGGTCAAATTACAAGATGATTTGTGAAGCAAAATATAAAATAGAACGGAAACTAGCTTTGACTAAACATTAATATAAAGATGGTTCGACAAGGATGTCATAACTACTACAACTGACAAACCAACAAAATATACATACAAAGACTACAAGCCCAACATGCTGCACTAACTTGCATGATATGTCTACAAGCCTCTACTAATGGATGTACTGTGATCGGAACAGGGCTCCGACCTACCCATAACATATATACATAATATGTACACAAAACCCTAGACCCGACAGCTCCGAAGGACGTGGAGCTTACCAATTAGGCTGAAATCAGGCAATACCTACTGAGGAGGTCTACCTGTCTGTCTATCTGAATGTGCACGCATGAAATGCAACATCCCCAGAAAAGGGACGTCAGTACGAAATAATGTACCGAGTATGTAAGGCAGTAAAATAACTGAAAGCTGAAACTGAACTGATAATATAATAACTGAAAGTAACTAGGAGTCAAAGATGATCTAGAGATATACTTACCTACTGATACTGACTCAACTCCTTCAATATAGTAGGTAAAATAAATGTCCGACCCTATAAGGATCGGTAAGTGTAACTGCTCGGCCGTAGTAGGCTCGCTCATAGGCGCTCGACCATACTAGGCTCTGTATCTCGTCCATCCCGGGTCGTTCAGCAACAGTTAAAAATTGCTCAGAGCCGCCAGAAGTCCTATTTGGATGTTCGTCGCAGAGATTTGGAGTTCAAAGAGGATGATTGGGTGTTCTTAAAGATTTCTCCCATAAAGGGTGTAATGCGACTTGGGAAAAAAGGGAAATTGAGTCCAAGGTATATCGGACCGTACAGAATCTTATAGAAGGTAGGCCAAGTGGCCTATAAGATGGAGTTGCCTCAAGAGATGTCCTAAGTGCACCTGTATTTCATGTGTCAATGTTAAGGAAGGTAGTTGGAGAACCATCGCTCATTGTTCCACTAGAGACTATTGAAGTTAATGAAGAATTAACTTAGGAGGAGATTTCGATTGCCATTCTCGATAGACAAGTCCAAAAGTTGAGGAATAAAGTGATGGCCTCCGTGAAAGTGCTATGGTGAAACTAACAAGTTGAAGAGGCCACCTGGGAGGTCGAGGAAGAGATGAAGAGGAAGTACCCTCACCTGTTTGTGTAACCATATTGGTGTGCTCTAGAAGAATGTTAGAAGTTTATTTTCTATGAATTATGTTCAACTTGTACGATTTGTGTTAAGATGCTTTTTTTTGGTAATATAATGCTACGAGGTTATGGTTGGTGTTGTATTCATGCTATATTACATCATTCGATTGGTTTCTGGGGCTCTTTGATAGGTGGATAGGCCCAAATTCAAGGGAGACTTTGCCGAAATTTTTGGAAATTTGAAGAGTCGAGTCGCAATGGGTGTCTATGGAAAACTTTGAAACTCATTCAAGGATGAACGATCCTAAGTAGAGGAGGATGTAAGGCCCCGTAAAATTTTACCAAATGAATTTAAGGTTTTATGGTGCCGAAGCATGCAAATGTGTTGGAAGGTTAAGTGAGCCGCGATACGGACCTTTTGGATTGTACAATGTATTGTGGAGTTGGTGGAATGTTTTGCAGAACATGGCATTTCTGCGGTCCATTATGCGACCGCAGAACTACTCCACTAGTCGCAGACCCGCCGTAGAGTGAACCAGGTGCAACTTAATTTTTAAGGTCATTTCGCGGTCGATTATGTGACCGCAAAATCGTTTTGTGGGCTGCACATGCGTCGCAGAATCAACATGAGAATTTTCGGAGGAAGATTTTGCGGTGCATTATGCGGCCGCATAACTGATCTCCGGACCGCTGATCTGCCGTAGACTAGGCCAGGCCAACCCAATTTTAGAGGACGATTTCGCGAACCACAGACTTGCTCTACGGTGCATTCTGCGATCGCAGAATGGGTTCGGAGGGTCTATTTTGTGTATTTTATAACCCGGCCCAATTACAATAAAAGACATAAGGGGGTCATTTGGGAGCAAAATATGATGTTTTAAGAGTGAGGGAGGAACTAGAAAGAGGAGGAGGAGCTCCAACATCTTCCACTCCAATTTCTTGCTCAAAACCTTGGAAATTAAACAAGAAAGCTTGCAAAGTCTCCTACTAAAGAGGTAAGGTTCTATCCCTAGCTCTCAATTTTGAAATTGGGGCTGAATATAGGTAGTGAGAAGTGTGATTCTTGAGAATGAGAGTGGTCATTTGTGCATGCGTGTGCCAATGGGAGGTGGTAGGCAGGGTTGTTGAACTATTACAGGTAGATTCTTGTTGAGATTGGTTGAGGGAAGGAGGGTGTCACGACCCAAACCGATGGGCCGTGACGGGCACCCTGTGCCATACTCAACCGCGTACCAACATAATGTATCTTTCGTATCATACTATCATAGGTAATTGAGCCGAAAAGGATTTCATGAGATAACTAGAATAAAACACGAGGGAATACTCGACATAGGACGACCCAACATGATATATAAACTTATACATGTGACATACGGGCCTATATGGTCGACATGATCATTTGTAAACTCAAAACATAGGCCGACAAGGCCATACAAGTATCCATATACATAGCATATGTCTACAACCCTCTAAGAGTATATAAGCATCATAAAGGTCGGGACAGGGCCCCGCCATACCGATCAATACATGTTAGAAGCATACTGACCAAATAGGCAACTCTAGAGCTAGTGGAGTATACCAACACCTTCTGTTGAGCTGATAGTATACTAGGAGGACTGTCAACATGTCTATCAGAACCAGCAGGCATGAAACGCAGCATCTCCAGGCAAAAGGGACGTCAGTACAAATAATGTACCTAGTATGTAAGGAATGAAAATCAGTAAATAAAAGACATGAGAGAAACATGGAGTAAAAGACTTAACATGTAAGTTTGAATATCTCTGTGAATCATTTAATATTTATAATGTTACGCATATGCATATAAATGTCATATGATATATAGGTATATGCGTACATAACATCATGAAGCCTCTGAGGGCATCCCATTATATCATCTCGGCCACTGTGGGCGAAATCATCAACGTATACCAGCTGATCAGGGGGTGGTGTGTATATAACACCATAACTTTTTCCCATACCCCATATACATATAATATATACGTATATAACGCCATCTGGTCATGGGTCAATGTACATGCATAAATGAATGCATGCATAATTAAGCAAGTCAATAAGATCTCTTGGAATGTCATAAGATCATTATGCCTTTGATGAATATCATGAAATAAACTTTTATCAACTTACGTATTTTTTGAGATCCATGAACAGATGATAGAATAATAGGACACATGGGGAATCAAGAACATAGGAACACCCAGTACTTCTAAGAATAGTGGCATTTGTGAAAGTTGCGCGTTTTCTCGTTTCGTTTGTATCATATGGATCATGCCAAAAGGAAAGAAGGGATAGCCTTAACATACCTGGTCTTAACCCACTGGCTCAAGAGCTCAACTCGAATCCGCTTCACGATCTATACGATAACAAGAATAATACTATTATCAACCATATGAACAATTCTCTTAATCGCATGGATAGTATTTCCCTTACAACAAAATGGATAGTATTTCCCATGTTCTTATCATTACCTCAATTTTATCCCAAAATATCAAACTTCGACCAACCGCAATTTCTTCAACTCGTTTACCCTCTCACCTTTACGACTTTACTTATCACTTGTTATAAATAGCATATTTATAAGCTCAAAAATAATCTTGTTCTTGAACTTATGTCTATTATCTTATGACAAATCCAATGTATAAAAGTACGGGATGTAATAGAGGGACTACCATTATAGAGACTTGTAATCGATTTTTGCATAGTAGGAATTTGACGAAATTTTCAAGAGACTTACATCATGAGAATCTTCCTAATTATGATTCAATTTTATCATCTTCCTATAGATTGAGATTTCTAGGAGTATTGGAACATTGTATTAACCCTAACTAAAGCTCAAACGAGGTATGTTTGCTAAACTCTTCTTATAGAATCGGGTTCTGTGAATTCCTAATGAATTCTAAGCGCGATTTGACCAAGCTCTCATCCTTGTTATGCTAAATCATCACAAATGATTGAATTATCGAATGTCAAATTACACTAATCATGTCTCAAATGCTCTATATCTATATCATGCTCTTCCTTGGGAAATAGTTCAAGTATGATCTAATCATCAAACGAATATGAACTCAATCCATCGTTCCGTTGAAATCACTATGCTCTAATTTGTAAATATAACCACTATGACCTAATCCCTCAGGTATTCATGAACTGAAGCTATGGTTTTCCTGATGACTTATAAGAGTCTTAAAATGATTTATAAGTTACACCCCATGTTTTAGTACGTGAAAGTACGCTATAAGTAAATTGATATAAGCTCGGAAATGAGATGTTATATCCCAAATTTTTGGACGTTAAAGTTTCGTCGTAAGTTAATCGACGTAAGCTCGAGGATGAGATTATTTTTGAGGTTATAAGTATTATGCTATTTCAAGCAAGTGATAAGTAAATTCATGACGGTGAGAGGATAAGCGAATCGAAGAAAATGAGTTTCGTCAAAAATTGATAATTTGGGATAAAATACGATCCGAGTTATAATACCCGGTATTTATGGACTAGTGCCATACAAGGTACTACATGACCATGATAGTATGGTATACAAGGTAAGTTAAAAGTGAGTAGTATTTTAAGTAAGTTGAGATAATTCTTAATTCTGTAGATAATTGGGTAATTAATAATTTTTAGTGGGAGATTAATTAAAATCTTTGAATAATTAATGATTTTGATGGCTTAACTCCACAAAAATGTGGCAGCATCCCCTATCACTCTTAAAGTGACTATTAAGTCTTACATAGGTGGCAAATTTAGAGGATTAAGTGGCTTACTCAACTAAGTGGGCCACACCCACTAAAGACTTTTTACAATTAGTAAGACATAAGATGCTATCTTATTATGAGTTTCTAAAGGCTTAACGTGAGTTCTTACAAATCAATCTCTTATTACGAACGTGAGTTGTGAGTTCTTACAAATCAATCTCTTATTACGAACGTGAGTTCTTTCTAAATGTGAGATGACATTTGTGTGTACATTACAAATCAATGGAATCTCTTATTTCAAATCAATTATGTGTACAAATCAATCTCTTATTACGAACGTGAGTTCTTTCTAAATGTGAGAAGCCATTCATGTGTATGTTACAAATCAATGGAATCTCTTATAGAAAGTGGCTGGTCATGAGTTCTTTAAAGAGCAAAACAAGTCCATACCAAAATTAGATAACGTTGGTTGTTGATTCTTTAAAGCGTGAATTGCAAATTCTAAGAGAATCGGTTCAGGTATGTTAAGGCTATCCCTTATTTCTTTTGGCATGATCCATACGACACAAACAAAATGAGAAAATGCACAATTTCCATACATGACTCTATTCATAGAAATATTAGAGATGCTTATGTTCTTGATTCCCCACGTGTCATATTATTTTATCATCTGTTCATGGGTCTCAGAAAAATACGTATTTGATAAAATTTATCTGACATGCATATTATTTTTATGACATTCCGAGAAAATCTTATTAATGTATTTCTTAAGGCATATTATTTTTATGACATTCCGAGAAAATATTATTAACGTATTTCTTATGCATTTATACATATATATTGACCGATGACCAGATGGCGTTATATACGTGTATATATGTATATTATATGTATATGGAATATGGGAAAAGGTAATGGCGTTATATACGCATCACCACCTGATTAGCTGGTATACGTTGATGATTTGCCCACAGTGGCCGAAATGATATGATGGGATGCCCTCAGAGGCTTGATGATGTTATGAACGTATATACCAATGCATGGTATGACATTTATACGCAAATGCATGACATTATAAAAATGAAATGATTCATAGAGCTATGTAGATGTACATGTCGAGTCTTTTACTCCATGTTTCTCTCATGTTTATTATTTACTGATTTTCATTCCTTACATACTCGGTACATTATTTGTACTGATATCCCTTTTGCCTGGGGACACTGCGTTTCATGCCCGCAGGTCTCGATAGATAGGTCGAGAGTCCTCCAAGTAGGCGATCAGCTCAGCGGAAGATGTTGGTGCACTTCATTTGTTTCGAAGTTGGTTATGTGGTCAGTATGATTAGGACATGTACTAATTAGTATGGCAGGGCCCTGTCCCAACCTTTATAATATTTATGTACTCTTAGAGGCTTGTAGACATATGTCATGTACATGAAAGATTGTACGACCTTGTCGGCCTATGTTTTGAGTTTATGAATGATGATGTTGGCCTATTAGGCCCGTATGTCACGTGTATATGATAATGTAATACGAAAGATACGTTACGTTGGTAATCGGCTGAGTAAGGTACCGGGTGCCCGTCGTGGCCCATCGGCGTAGGTCATGACAAACGTGGTATCAGAGCAGTTCTGTCCTAGGGAGTCTACAAGCCGTGTCTAGTAGAGTCTTGTTTATGGGTGTGTCGTGCACCACACTTATAAGTAGGAGGCTACAGGGCATTTAGGATTGTCACTCTTTCTTTTTACACTTGATCGTGTGGTAGAGCTTAGTTGTAAGAACTCCATTTCCTAAACTCTATCTTATTCGTAATATAACGATGCCTACATTCAGAAAGACGAATGGTAGGAGATATAGCTGTGGAAGAGTTGAGTCAAAGGAACTCAATTTTTGCATCATGCTTATGATGGATAAATATAGATCATGTGTACACTAAGACGTGTAAGCCTCTTGATAAGGAACCTCAAGGCAAGACTATTTATCCACCTTTATGGTGAAAGACAATGAGAGATTCAGAAGATAAATACCAGTTTCAAGAAGTAAAAGAAGCAAGATGAAAAAGGGTACGACGTATCCAGATAATAAAGATTATCATTATTTATCATTCAGGAAGGGAGTTATAAGCATTTTGAGTTACCTTCAACAGTGACAAATGTATGTACAATCGGCCACATCGATCTCAGTTATGTCCTATGGGAGCTAACAGACATAGTTTAAGAGAAGGACGAGTTATCAGGATCCGGCTGGGGATAGAGTAACCCAAAATAGTGGATGGATTGGTAGAGTTAGTTGACGTTTTCGAAGGATAGAGCAAGCGTGGTAATGGATCTCCTTGTGAGACACCTCGATGGTGCACCCTAAAATAGTACAGCTAGATATAAGTACTACAAAGATAAGCACTGGAATCCTGGAAGGGATAAATATTACCTTAGTGTGGCTCCCATCCCTGGTAGAAAGAGAATGTTAGGCAATTCGAGGAGCCAATGGATGGAGCAAGAGGGGCTAAAGCAAAAGAATATTGTGTTCGAGTTTTTAGAATAAAGTGAGACATAAATGTTAGCAGGAAAATAAGAAGAGAGTTAATGGAGCAGTATGAGTAAAATGTGGTACATGGATGACAACAGTAGATCACAAAAATGATAGTATTACATAGTCTATAGTCAAGTGAAGGGAAAGACGAGAGGTGACAGGCCTTGAGACAATAAAAGAGTATAGGCCATAAAGTCATATCCTCACTTCGAAAAATAAGTTCGTGACTCCAATGCAACTACCGGAAGGAAAAGTTAGACCCCAGAATAATAGAAATCAGTATGGGCTGGTGAACAAGATAAACTAAACATGAATTAGGGACTGAGTGACTTGATAATAGTCAGCATCATGAGAATTTCAGATTTGCGTTCCGACGATAATAGAATGGACAAAAGAAGACGATTCATGAGAAATTCATAAAATGGTCATTCAGGAAGACGCTTCCCTAAAGCAAGCAATATGAGCAAAGTTAAGCTTAAGGGATTGTATGTGCCAGTTGCACTAAGTGTCACCATTGCGAGTAAGGGAATTTGTTATCCTTGGTACAGAGGATTGCCGCAAGGCGAGTAAGGGTCATTGATATTGTAAAACGACGCCAAAGATGAAGAGGTAAAACATCTATAGGTAGATCCTCGTGGCTTCAGCTCTTAGTACTCCCTTAAAGGGTTCAGAATATGGAGTGATGTGGCATTAAATCGGAATTAAGTGGTTCTAGTGACTATGGAATGGTAAAGGAAGAATGCGATAAAAATAAAAGAGGAATGAGATGGCACTTATCCAAATCCTATAGATATGCTACGATTCCAAAATATTGTGCAAGCACGACATCAAGGAGAGGAAGTAAGGGTTCCTGCCCGAGCTGTTATTAATAAATAAGGAGCCCGTGCGAGACGTAAGTTAAGGCAAAGGAAATAACCCAAGAAAGATTACGCGGAATATTGAGATGATAATGGGCCAACGAGTAGTTAGTAATTGATCAGGAAGAGCCTGTTATGGCTAAACAGGAGGTTACAGACGAGTCAACAGATCGTGTAAGATAAACATAGTAAAACCCAATATAGTGAATTCAGCATCGGAGTTATGACATCGTGATCATTGAGAAATATTTAGATAGGAGTTGGGGTAGTTAAAGGTACCATATGAGTGTTACGGAGATAAAAGAGAGTGCCACTGGGAAGTCAATCAAAATATCAAGTTCAGAAGCAACCCTACAAGCACAATGCGGTGGAAGTAAGTAACTAAGGATAATTATAGGAAAGGAAGGACATCAAAAGGTCTGTCAAGTATACAATGTAATAAGCTCACAGCTTTACAAGAGTTAGAGGATCCTCCCTAAATACTACAATGAAAGACTAGTTGAGGAAGTAAGGAAGAAGGCTTCAACCTAAGCTTAGTAACCTAAGGAGGAAATGGTCTTGTAAGAAAAGTCTCACAACAACATTGTATGCTCTCCAAAAGGAAGTGGTACCTACCGTGTCTAAGGAACGGGCAGAAAAAAATCAAAAGTAATATTCGAGATCATATGAGTTGCACGAAAATTTTGGCATGCGTGAGAACTAAGATAAGCCAAGTATACATGCAACAAGTGGCAAAACAACCAGGAAAAGTAATTGCTTACATTTAAAGAAAGTGGAGAAGGAACGAAATGAATTATTCGATCAGTGATCCAGAGTGGGTTACGTTATGAATGGACGTAAGATTTTAGAGTATTATCCATGCAGCACATACGTGACAATCATACAGCGGTAGAAGACTCCGGTATAAGTAAAAGAAAGAATTGAGCCCAGGGCATAGACAAAGGATGGAATTGTTAGAAGATTGTGTCATGGATAGTCCATAGTGCCCATGAAAGGATAAAGTAATAAATAATCCCAGGAGCCGCATATCGGAAGATAGTTTAAGCCTACATGAAGGCTGATCAGAAGGAAGAGGAAACTAAAGAGTTACATCAACTCAGTAAACCAGGAGTCTGATTATTGAACCAAGAAAATTTTAGCCTCGTAATTGAGAACATTGCAGGATCACTCTTAAATACAAGAGAGATAGTACATTAACCATATTCTATAAGGGCTCTACGATAAAGCTAGTCAGAAAAGTACCAGCCTTATAAGAAGTCAGTATGAAGCTCCCACCAGATTGTGTGTGCACCAAAGGTGCAAGTATACCTATGTGAAAGGGAGGTCATGAAAGAGATAGAAGACGTGATGCGATATTTTAAGGTAAGTAAGGTAAAAGTGAACAACGTACGAGATACTTAAATGCAGAAGGTTAGGAATAGTCCATACTGCATATAGAAAGCTAGAAGCGTGGGTATTCAGTATCCAGGAATGATAGCGGCGTCGTTAGTGATAAAAGTTCTATTTCTAGGTATCGAGAGGCCCAGTTACGAGAGTAAAGAAGAGTTAGAAACAATGTGATGTATCGCTTGATGTTCCATAATAACGCAAGGGAATCTATGGTACAAACAAGTTGAAGAAAGGTTGCGAGTAGTATAAATGAATATGTGTAGGTCACAAACTAAAGTATGGTAGAGCGACAAGGTTTTGGAAAGACATGAGTAAGAATAAGGAATGGCAAGTGAGAAGGTTACGGGAATGGATAAGTTATCGAGATTAAGCCCATAAAGACAAAAGAGCTGATGGTTTCTCTAAGTAATAGAAAGTTCAGCCTGAATGAACTCAAAGGAGTCTAAGATTAGTTGCATTTAGAAGAGATGGAATGCTGCCCTAGTAGTGAAATGAAGGTGTAATTGTGACAGATAAAAGATAACGTTTGGGCCTTCGATTGAATAATGATTTGAAGAAAAAAAAAGCAGAATGAGAAAAGATTTCGCGGACGGCACGAGATCAGAATACCCCCATAAGGTGAATCACATCGAGATACTATGAAATATGATTATGGAAATAACTTCAAATATTCCTCGATGCAACGTAAGCCCTAGTGGCAATGTTTTACATAAGAAGTTTCAAGTTATCAGTGGTATATTGTAGATCAATATTGAGGCAAATCATAATGGATGGACAAAAGTCACAAAGTATGAGCTGAGATTAGGTCGTCATTCTTAAGATGAACACTAATGAGGAAGCATTAAAGGACTTAGATTTATACATATGGGATAAGCAACAAGAGTAAGCTGGAATTTGATAGCAGACTTCCTCAACGATAAATCGAAGTAAGAATTATGTTATAGTATGGCCTACTTAGATGTAGTAAAGCTAATGATGCCCAGAGGGATAACTTGACATAATTTTGTATATGTTCACAAAGTGAAGCCTAGAGATTGGCTAAAAGCTGGAGGAAAGAAAAGAGAAGAGTCGCATAGGCACACAAACAAAGTTAGAGTCATAAAGGCTGCATGATAGAACGTAGCAACAATTACGAGATTAGAAGGATTCCGACTACAAGTCGTGGTGTAAGAAAGAGGCTTAAAGGGGGGAATGCACTGGCCTTTGGGATTCATTCACAGAACAGTTGCCTAAATGGCAAGAAGAGTATTAAAGTATTCGTAAGAGCTATGGGTTATGAGAATGATAAGTGCATCAGTTAACATTCGAGGACGAATGTTCCAAAGGGGGGAATGATGTTACACCCCATGTTTTAGTACGTGGAAGTACGCTATAAGTAAATTGATATAAGCTCGAAAATGAGATGTTACATCCCAAATTTTCGGACGTTAAAGTTTCGTCGTAAGTTAATCGACATAAGCTCGAGGATGAGATTATTTTTGAGGTTATAAGTATTATGCTATTTCAAGTAAGTGATAAGTAAATTCATGACGGTGAAAGGATAAGCGAATCGAAGAAAATGAATTTCGTCAAAAATTGACAATTTGGGATAAAATACGATCCGAGCTATAATACCCGGTATTTATGGACTAGTGCCATACAAGGTACTACATGACCATGACAGTAAGGTGTACAAGGTAAGTTAAAAGTGAGTAGTATTTTAAGTAAGTTGAGCTAATTCTTAATTATGTGGATAATTGGGTAATTAATAATTTTTAGTGGGAGATTAATTAAAATCTTTGGATAATTAATGATTTTGATGGCTTAACTCCACAAAAACGTGGCAGCATCCCCTATCACTCTTAAAGTGACTATTAAGTCTTACATAGGTGGCAAATTTAGAGGATTAAGTGGCTTACACATCAACTAAGTGGGCCACACCCACTAAAGACTTTTTACAATTAGTAAGACAAAAGATGCTATCTTATTGTGAGTTTCTAAAGGCTTAACGTGAGTTCTTACAGATCAATCTCTTATTACGAACGTGAGTTCTTTCTAAACGTGAGATGCCATTTATGTGTACATTACAAATCAATGGAATCTCTTATTTCAAATCAATTATGTGTACAAATCAATCTCTTATTACGAACGTGAGTTCTTTCTAAACGTGAGATGCCATTCATGTGTACGTTACAAATCAATGGAATCTCTTATAGAAAGTGGTTGGTCGTGAGTTCTTCAAAGAGCAAAACAATTCCATACCAAAATTAGATAACGTTGGTTGTTGATTCTTTAAAGCGCGAATTCCAAATTCTAAGAGAATCGGTTCAGGTATGTTAAGGCTATCCCTTATTTCTTTTGGCATGATCCATATGACACAAACGAAATGAGAAAATGCACAATTTCCATACATGACTCTATTCATAGAAATATTAGAGATGCTTATGTTATTGATTCCCCACGTGTCATATTATTTTATCATCTGTTCATGGGTCTAAAAAAAATACGTATTTGATAAAATTTATCCGACAGGCATATTATTTTTATGACATTCTGAGAAAATCTTATTAACGTATTTTTTAAGGCATATTATTTTTATGACATTCCGTGAAAATATAATTAACGTGTTTCTTATGCATTTCATGCATTTATACATACACATTGGCCCATGACCAGATGGCATTATATACACGTATATATGTATATTATAAGTATATGGGATATGGGAAAAGGTTATGGCGTTATATACGCACCACCACCTGATCGGCTGGTATATGTTGATGATTTGCCCACAGTTTGCCGAAATAATATAATGGGATGCCCTCAGAAGCTTGATGATGTTATGAACGCATATACCAATGCATGGTATGACATTTATATGCATATGCATGACATTATAAAAATGAAATGATTCACAGAGCTATGCAAACGTACATGTCGAGTCTTTTACTCCATGTTTCTCTCATGTATATTATTTACTTATTTTCATTCCTTACATAATTGGTACATTATTTGTACTGACGTCCCTTTTGCCTGGGGACACTGCATTTCATGCCCGTAGGTCTCGATAGACAGGTTGAGAGTCCTCCAAGTAGGCAATCAGCTCAGCGGAAGATGTTGGTGCACTCCATTTGTTCCGGAGTTGCTTATGTGGTCAGTATGATTAGGACATGTACTGATTAGTATGGCGGGGCCCTCTCCCGACCTTTATGATATTTATGTACTCTTAGAGGCTTGTAGACATATGTCGTGTACGTGAAAGATTGTACGGCCTTGTCGGCCTATGTTTTGAGTTTATAAATGATGATGTTGGCCTATTAGGCCCATATGTCACGTGTATGTGATGATGTAATAAGAAAGATATATTACGTTGGTACTCGATTGAGTAAGGTATCGGGTGCCCGTCGCAGCCCATCGGTTTGGGTCATGACATTATAGTTCATGTCAAATGAAAGAATGCAAGTGTGAATTATAATATGTGGCCATCATGCCAAGAATGATGATTTACATTTGTGGCCAAGAGTGCCAGTGAAATGAAAGCAAGTATCAAAGGGCAATGATACAAATGTGATTCTTTTATATATAAATATCTTTGGGACTATCATTAGGTAACCGAGGAAGGCTAGGTTATAGATGCCCTACGCCTTAAACTACACGTGCCGGTGTAGGGATTGATTTAGGGATAATTTCCCGTTATATTATATTGAGATTGTTTCCCCTTAATTGGGATGATTTGACAGCTATTAAAGACCATGTCGACCCACACAACATTATGGCGAGACGGCTTAACCGATCGGGTAGAGATCGGATGTCATGTCGTGTACATAGTGTTGTTGTGTTTCTATGTCAATCCTCGTACTTTGGGGTGAGACAACTTAGCCGATCGGGCGGAGATTGGACTCCATGCCATATGCATGGTAGTATATCGGTACTAAAGATCTCCCAACTTAAAATATTGATATTTACTTGAAGATTTACTTCATTTTTAACTTGGCGTTTTAAATATTATTTGAGTTTCTCATTGATTTTATGTTTCTCTCCTTTTGTGTGTGGTGGAGTGAGGAGGTACAAGAGAAACTGAAAGCCAAGCAAGCGGCGTACTTGACGCTTATAGAGAGCATGGATGAGGAGGCGAAGAGGATGAACATGGAGGGGTATAGAAGGGATAAGAAGGAGGCAAAGTTAGCGGTTACTATGGCTGAGACTGGGCATTTGTATGAAGAGCATGGGGCCAAAGGCGGGGATAAGAAGCTATACAGGTTAGCCAAGGTGAGAGAGAGGAAGGCCCGTGATCTGGATCAAGTTAAGTGTATCAAAGACGAGGAAGGTAGAGTTTCGATGGAAGAGGCTCAGATTAGAAGAAGATGACAGACATATTTCCATGCACTCTTGAATGAAGAGGGTGATAGGTACATTGTGCTGGGCGACTTGGAGCACTCCGAGATGCACCGGGATTTCGGGTATTGTAGGCACATATGAATAGAGGAGGTCGATGGGGCTATACATAAGATGCACATGGGTAGAGCTACCGGGCCAGATAAAATACCTGTGGAATTTTGGAAGAATGCGGGTAGGACAGGTTTGGAGTGGCTCACTAGGTTGTTCAATGTCATTTTTAGGACGAAGAAGATGTCCGATGATTGGAGGTGGAGTACAATGATTCTTCTGTATAAAAACAAGGGTGATATCCAAAGTTGTAATAATTTTAGGGGGATTAAGCTGCTAAGCCATACTATGAAAGTTTGGGAGAGGGTGGTTGAAGTGAGGGTGAGGACTAGTGTGTCCATTTCTAAGAACCAAATTGGTTTCATGCCGGGGCGTTCGACTATGGAAGCCATTCACATTATGAAGAGATTGGTGGAACGGTATAGGGAGATGAAGAAGGACTTGCACATGGTGTTCATTGACCTAGAGAAAGCATATGACAAAGTCCCAAGAGAGGTGCTCTAGCGATGCTTGGAGGCTAAAGGGGTCCCGGTAGCCTACATTAGGGTGGTTAAGGACATATATGATTAAGATAAGACTCGAGTTAGGGAAGCGAGAGGAGACTCGAAACACTTTCAATTTATGATGGGGTTGCACCAGGGATCAACTCTTAGTCCATTCCTATTTTCCTTGGCGATGGACACATTGACGAGACACATTTAAGGTGAGGTGCTGATGACATAGTTTTAATTGATGAGACGCGGAGTGGTGTTAACGAGAGGCTGGATATTTGGAGGCAGGCCCTAGAGTCTAAGGGTTTCAAGTTGAGCAGGACCAAGATAGAATACTTGGAGTGCAAGTTCAGCAACGGTATCCAGGAAGGGGATATGGAGGTGAGGCTTGATACGCAAGTCATTCCCAAGATAGGTAGTTTCAAGTATCTTGGATCTATAATATAAGGTAATGGGGAGATTGATAAAGATGTCACGCATCATATCGGAGCAGGATGGATGAAGTGAAGGCTCGCTTCCGGTGTCTTATGTGATAAGAATGTGCCACTGAGACTTAAAGGTAAGTTTTACAAGGTTGTAGTTAGACCGACTATGTTGTATGGAGCAAAGTGTTGGCCGGTCAAGAACTCTCATATCCAGAAGCTAAAAGTAGCTGAGATGAGGATGTTGAGGTGGATGTGTGAGAATACCCGGTTGGATAAGATTAGGAATGAGGTTATTAGGAAAAAGGTGGGAGTGGTTAACCTTGTGGAGAATAAGATGTGTGAGGCGAGGTTGAGATGGTTCGGGCATGTTAAAAGGAGAAGTATAGAAGCCCCAGTAAGAAGGTGCGAGCGTTTAGCCTCGGTGAGTAGCAGGAGGGGTAGAGGTAGGCCTAAGAAGTCTTGGGGAGAGGTTATTAGGAGGGACATGGCATAGCTGGAGCTGACTGAGGATATGCCCTAGACATGATGGTATGGAGGTCAAAGATTAGGGTAGAAGGTTCGTAGGTAGTCGAGTGTTTCTCTTTGTCTTACTCAGATCGCTAGCATTAGTGTTGGTATGTTATCTTTTATCCATAGATGGCTATTACTAAATAGAATTTGACTACATTATTTGATTCAATCTTATTTCATCTTGCTGTTATTCCTACTTGTTTCAATCACCTTTTCTTTTTCGGTCGTTCTCTAGCCGAGGGTCTATCGGAAATAGCCTCTTTGCCCTTCCAGGGGTAGGGGTAAGGTTGCATACATATTACATTTCCCAGACCCCACTAGCAGATAACTACTGGGTTTGTTGTTTTTATACTCTATTCCATGAGAGAGTGTTTAGTTTTACATACTAGTACTATTCAATGTGTACTAACGTCCCTTTTGCCGGGGACACTGCATCTTTAATGGATACAGGTGGTTCCACAACAGGCGGCATCGATCATTGCTAGTAGTGCACCCTCTTCTCAGCTGACTTGGTGAGCCCCACTTCATCTCGGGGCCATATGTCTTTTGATCCTTGTACATAGTGTTTTGAGGTATAGTTGATGCCTTGTCACCATCACTTTCATAATGCTCTTTTGTTCCATTTAAAAGCTTCGTACACATAGTGCGGGTTGTGTTTTGATTTGGGAAGTAGCCTATAAATGTTGTAGTTGTCGGATGTTCCACTTTATAACATAAACTAGTAATCTTTTGGTAAATATTAATGAAATCCTCCATAGGTAATGGAACTTGGTACTTTAGATTTTAGCCTCTTACGTCTATCTCTTGTCATTGATTCTAAAACTATTCATGAGTAAGGTTGGGTAGAAGGCATCAAGTAGGCTTGCTTGACTGAAATATCTTGGCTAAGCGCTGGTCATGCTCCCCGAGGTCGGGACATGACACCCCCCCCCACACCCCCCACCCCCTTTAACTATTTTCCCCATCATTTATTTTTATAAGTTATTACAGACCAAATAGAATAATTTGCAGGCTCAATTACAAATACAAAGTAACCCAGTGACACATTTGGGCCTTCATAAGGCTTGAACTTCACACGGAGCCAACATATCCAAACTCCATGTGCATAAGAGCATACAGACAAAGCGTGTTTGAACTCAGTACCCAAATCAGGTCTAAATCACAAAACATGCCCCATTATCCCAACAAGATATCCACAATATAAGCGGCCAAATATATTGTCGGGCCAACTTAGGCAAGAGATGTACACAAAATCAATCCCTGGTGTTCACAGATTACTGAAGAAACAAGATTTCCCAAAGGGCATCCTAGGTGTAAGGTTTAGGAAATATAAGAGCACATAGACAAAATAAGGGCAATTCGAGTATGTCCACCTTATAAACTAAGGTTAAAGGCATATAGATATACCCTGAGTGTAATACTTGAAGGTACACAGAAACACATGTACTTAAAGGAAGACATACGCCTACTTGAATTCATTCAAGTACACCCATCATGATCAGGTATTAATCTTGAAGAATACAGCCAAACAGAGGTTCCTATAAGGAGGGTCTAACATACAAATTCAAAGCAAAGCATGGTCCAGAACTAATCATGATAAGATAACTAAATAGAAGTTCATACATGGAAGACTTAGAAGGAAAGTCTAAGGCAAAACATGATCAAGAACTGATTCAAATAGAGATTCTCACAGGAAAGGTTTTAACAAGAAATCCTACAACAAAGTATTCCCAAAAGCTAGTTTTGGGTAGATAACAAATAACAATGCATACGTGGAAGACTTAACATGAAAATCTAAGGTAAAACATGGTTGAAACTAATCACGTAGCCAAACAGAAGTTCCTACAGGGAATATTTGCATGGAAATTCAGGGCAAACTATTTGTGAATGTAGTTCAATGAGGATAACAAGTCATTTAGCATATTCACTTAATTTCCCAGAAGTTAGGAAATTTCTGCAGGTCAGCTACATATGGTGAGTACATCTACATGTGACAAAGATCACTCCAGAATCAATAGATTTGAGAGAATTCAATATTAATAGGCCAAGATCTTGAAGACAATATTTTGACAATGAAGTTGTAGTAAACAAACGTAATAGTATAATATTGGAGTTCACAAATAGCAGGATAATCTAAGTCATGCTCGTCTATCTTGATAGGAGTTTAGACAGTATTGGCACACAGAATATACATAACATAAACAAGTAGAGAGGCAACAATTAAGGATGTATGAGTCGAGTGCACTAAAGAGTTGTAAAGATAAACAAACAAAAGAGTGAGAAACTTAGAATTTCAGCAGTGGCTCAGTAGCACCAAGTGAAGGAGGACAGTGAAAACCCCAAGTCCTCGGTGCTTCAGAGTTTACAAGAGCCTCAAAAGGGCTCCGAGCAATGCTTGCACTATAGAAGGTTGTTAAGAAATATCACAGTCGCCTTGGATTTCAGCTGGAGAAGAACCAAGCGAACACAATAGTCTCAAAAAGTCAGAACAAAAAATATAACAAGTGCGAGTAAGAGAGAGTGATTAAAGTTTGTCGTAGGGGAATTAGGAGGAATTTATATAATGTTCGATTTACCCAGATTATGAAAAGAAAAACATTAATGAAACCACATATTAAGGAAATAATCGCATGCAAACCCATTCCAAATTGGGCAAACCCTAATTTGACAAGAGGTCAAAAACAACTAGGAACTTTGTTGAATCGAACCCATACAACCTCGTTTTTGAGTGTATCAAGTCGAGAACATGGTAACTATCCATAATTGGAGTCAAACTAACCTCCCGAATATTGGCTTCCTTAAATAACTCAGTACCAAACGAATAATATCAAGAAAACGGGAAAGAATCGATGTGAACACAGAAAAGGAAAGAAAATATGCAATATCTCCATATTATTCCGGGTTTAGTCTAGGATTTTAGGTGAGACGACTAGGGTTAGGTTTCCAGAGATGAGAGGATTTGAGGGCATCTAGGCGAGAAGAAAGAGGTTTGTTGTGAGCCATTGATCTTGAGAGATCAATGGTTGTGATTTTAATGATGGAGATGGGAGGATACGGGTCATAGGCGGGTTAACGGGTATGGGTCGTTTGGTTTGGGCTTCAAATGTGCCAAAAGAGTGTGCCTGGTGTTTTGGGCTATTTTAAATCCAATTTTCACCTCACGTTGGGCCAAAATTTAAAAATACACGGAAATTAATTATAAATAAATAAAAATGGTTATAAAATGATTTTAAAAATATTTTTTTTGAATTTAAAACTTTTAAAATAATAGATTATAATTGTAAAAGTAAAAAATTGCCATTTTGGCCTAAATAGCGTAATAAATATAATTATTTATAACACTTGACTATTATTGCAAATAATATGTAAATAGTGTAAAAATACAAATATAATTGTAAAAAATGATGTGAAATACTATAAAATATGCATGAAAATGTAGATAATTAATTTGGATAATTCATCACTCAGAAATAATTTTAAGGGAATAATTAATAAATATTTACCAATTAGAATGCTAGAATCAATTTTAAAATGCTTATAAAATGAAATAAAATTATTTGTATAAAACTTCCATGATAATAATTTGATAAAAGTATAAAAGATTGATATTTAAAATATATCATAGAATAGTAGTGCAAGAAAATATTCTGCAAATATGTATAATATATAAAATACATGACAAACATGAGGGAAAAATTGAGTATCAACAAATATCACATTACACTCCACATAGATAGTGAAACCATATTTTTAATGTAAAAATCAGTGTTGCCTATTCAAGGTAATAAGTTGTAAAATTCTTCTCGTGATTCTTCAGGTGCTTGGAAGCATATGTAACAACCTTATCATCTTGCATAAGTGCACACTATAATTCCACTCTAGAGGCATCACAATAGATCCCAAATCTACCCGTAGGAGTAGGCAAATTCAAGGCCAGAGTTGTGGTCAACCTTTCTTGAGTTCTTGAAAACTATTCTTACATGCTTCAAACCACTCAAACTTAACATTTCTGAGTTAGTTTCATTAATGATGAACTGTCACAACCCAGAAATCACCAATCGGTCGTGATGGTACCTAACACACTTGCTAGACTAGCCAAACGTAATAATAACGAATCATAACAACAGAAATGATGAAAATAAAACAAGTCAAAAGCCATCAACATGACATAATAGCGTCGTTACATAATAAATTCTCCAGAACTAGTAAATACAGAATCATGAGCTCTAAAAATAGAAATACAAGTCTGAAATACAACTAATAATATTGTCTGAACGAAAAACAATAGTACAAAAGAAAAGAGAAGCCAAGACTGTGGTCGAGATGCAGCTCTACCTCTGTCACATCCTAACCTCGAGGAGCATGACCGGCGCTCAACCGAGATACCCTGGTCAAGCAAGCCTGCTAGATGACTTCTACCTAACCTTGCCCAGTAACAATATAAGAATCAATCGCCAGAATTATACATGAGAGGAGTCAAGTGCTCCACATTCTTTTTCATTACTCAAGGAAATTCATTTTACAATTTTCAAAATATTACAAGTTCATAATTACAAGGAAAAACATGTTTTCCAAATACCAACACTTCTAGCTCATTACCCAATATCAAACACTACCCACAACCTACCTACGGAGCCTCTAAGTACAACAAAAGAGTAGTATGGAATACCGGCGACAAGGCCACGGCTATACCTCAAAACGTAAAGTACAACGTCAAATGACATGAAGCCTGGAACATAGTTGGGCTCACCAAAATCTGCTGAACAGAGAGTAACTATTAACAAGGATCAAAATTGTCCGCTAACGAACCACCTGCATCTATTGAAGATGCAGTGCCCCCGGCAAAAAGGGACGTTGGTACATATGGAATAGTACTAGTATGTAAAGCTAAATATCCTCCTCCAGAATAGAATGCCAATATAACGAAGAGGAAAACCATGGAAGCAGCAACAACAACAAATAATATCCAAAGGCCAAGTTAAAACATAATAATTTTTAAAACACGATAGTAACATGATTTTTTGTTGGGAGATCCCTTGTAACAACTTCAACACAAAGCGGCAATGTGTGGGGGTGGAGGTGTAATTTCAGTACCTCATTATCTACACAAAGCAGCCCTACCGCCTCACCCCAATGTGTGCGGGTGGAGGTGAATTCACAATCACAATCCCTACACAAAGCGGCCCTGCCGCCTCACCCCAATGTATGAGGGTGGAGGTGTATTCACAATCAAAATCACCACCATGTATGCGGCATGGCGTCCCGATCACGATATGATCGGCTAGGCCGTCTCACCACAATGTCGTATGGATCGACATCACCCTTTGCTAGCAATCATCTCATCCCAATTAAGGGGAATATTCTCATCACATCAATCTCATCCCAAATAAGGGGAATAATCACAATGCACTCCTACACCGACACGTGTAGTTTTGGAGTTAGGTTATTTCAACCTACCCTTCCTCGGTGACTAACGATACTCCCAAAAATATTTTTGATTTACATGCAAGGAAAACAGTAAAACAATTGCATTTACCTCATATCCTTTCACACAATTTATAGACTCATTGGTACTTTCAACCATTTACAGCATCATTATTTTATTGGCTCTCTTGGCCATACATATGATTCTTCTTTCATGGCACAATGGTCGTATTTCATATTCCACAATTTCATATCTTTCCTTTCATTGATCATTATCATAAATATCAACATATAGAATATTCCGAAAATCATAACTTTAGTTTCATTAGTAACGAAGGCTTTAAACATAATAGATTTCTTTCCAAGAAGTGGAGTAAAATGATTGGCAATCGAAACGCAAGTTAAAATCGTAAACGAGTAACACATCATTTATTCTTGAAATACTTTTCCCCAAAAGGGCAATACACAATTTCAACTCATGAATATATAAGATCGCAAAACACGTTGGAAATACTTGCAAAGCATAGCGTTAGTGGAAACAATCACATTTGGGCACGACTTGAGTACATAAGCTTTTAGGTAAATCTATTTTCTAAGTCAATTTGGAACAGTTGAATCAAGGCTCATTTCTTAACCTTTCTCACATCATTTCATTTCATTGGCACCATTGGCCACAAGTATAACTTTCATTCTTGGCACGGTGGCCACACTTTATATCTCCAACTCACTTCTTTCACCTTCAAGCATCTTTATAGATTATCAATAATATGAGCATTCGAAATCAAGGCCTTAAGTACACATATGAGCAATAGGAGTTTTAGACGCATGGATTATTCTTTCCAAGTTAAGCATAATGGACTTTTATTTGAAACACGAGTCAAAGCCATAACATTTTAATACACATATCATTCTTGAACATATTCTCGAAGGATAACATAATATGATAGGAACATTCAGAACACATTTTGAATACATAATTCTTGACATTTTGCTTACTCGGGACAATTAAATTTATTGAGAACAACTCGAAACATGGGAATAAGGAACTTGAACCAACCATACATGAAACTTATGGGAACATCATGAAATTCAATTCTAAGAGAGTAGTTTAGCGAAAATACCTTGCTTGATCTTTCCTTAAGTTACTACAATGTTCTAGAAATCCTAGCAATCCCAATCTATTTTGAGACATAACAGAATATTGAACACAAATTAGAAAGATATTTATGGTTTCAGCTCATTTGGGCATTTTATCAAATGCTAGGTATGCAAATTTGACCACAAGGTTCTTCTACAAGATTTTCTTCACTCCATAACCCATTCATTACCAAGAGTTAACTCATATTAGCTCAATTACATTCCCACCATCCTTATATTTACATGCATGCATAAATAACAATTTTCATAACCAAGAATCACACTCCCAATCTCCCATTTTCTGCCCAAACTCGAAATTGAAGACTAGGGTTAGAACCTTACCTCTTAGATGAAAACCTTGTGAGTTTTCTTTGTGAATTCTCCAAGTCTTGAGCAAGGATTAATGAATAATTAGCCTAGGATTTTCTCCTCTCTCTCTAGAACACTCTCATTTCTCTCTAAAAATATCATATTTTTGCCTTCAAAATGACCCCCTAAGGCCTTATATCAAAATAGGGTCAGATAAGAAAATTTCCAAAAATGACCCCCGAAGTCAATTATGTGGTAGCAGAATCATTATGTGGGTAGCAGAATCGTTATGTGGCCAGCAGAATGGATATGTGGGCAGCAGAATTTTTATGCGGCCAGCATAATGATTATACGGCCAGCAAAATTATTTTTCAAAATTTTCTCATTTTCTGTTC
The DNA here is from genome assembly GCF_000390325.3 of Nicotiana tomentosiformis. Classification (NCBI taxonomy): domain Eukaryota; kingdom Viridiplantae; phylum Streptophyta; class Magnoliopsida; order Solanales; family Solanaceae; genus Nicotiana; species Nicotiana tomentosiformis. Next base: position 152,046,235 of record NC_090813.1, read on the forward strand.
CATTTTGCGATGCTTATGCGGTCCGCGGAACAGTTCTGCGGTCTTGAAATTGACCGCAGAATCGCCTTCTTCTGCCAAAAATTCCCATCAACACTTTAGTGCATTCTTTAACCCAAAACGTTCGTACCGTGGCTTGTTTTCTACAATCCTCAAACCCATTAGCTTACCTCGGCACCATGAAACCTTAAATTCCTTGGCGAAATTTTACGGGACCTTACATTGTCCCCCGCTTAGGATCATTCGTCCTTGATTGAGAAGAAGAGTCCACCCCAAATACTTAACATAACTTATCTCTTTTCTCACACAACTCAAGCTCCCAAATTTTGACTAACTCCCAAATTTCTCAGAAATTTCGGCAGAGTTTCCCCTATAATTGGGCCTATCCACCTGCTAGAGAATCACCAAACCACCCTAACAATACATCCATAAATCATCAAAGCATCACAATATATATCAACAACACTAATCTCAATACTAAGGGCAATACATTAAAAGAAGTGGTATCTGGACATGAACTACACATTTTTTAAAAATCATAACACATAGAAAGTACCTTTCAAATCGCAACAATTTGCTATATAAACAAGTGAAAATATTTTCTTTCCACAACACTTTCGGCCTTCAAGGTGACCTTCTCTACTCATAGACTATGCCATATCACTTGACGAAGGCAATCTCAACTCCCGGACTTGTCTAACAAGGATGACAATTAAGTACCTCTCATAAGTCAATTACCCATTAACTTTACCTTCAATAGCTTCCACCGGCACAACTGACAAAGGATTTCCAACTACATTCTTAGACATAGACACATGAAACACTGGGTACATAGAGGACAATGATGGAAAAATATCACACTCATAGTTTGGCCTATTTCCTTCAGGGTTCCATAAGGCCTAATGTGAACTACACCTTCTTTACCTTCCTTAACAATTCATCCAATATATTCATGGAGAAAATCTTGAGAACAACCTGTTCACTTTCTTCAACTCTAAATCCCTACGCCAAACACTCAATTCTTTGGAGGCCCTTCATCAATTATTCTAAGATGTGCTAGCATGAATATGACCATATAGTTTTCTACCCAATACGTTTGATCATTGAATGATGCTTTTTTTTGGACATATTTGAACCTTCAACCCCCACAGATTTAATACAAAGAGAAATAATGGGGTTTCGAGATACATGAAGTTCCATTACGCTCTTAATAGTATTTGACCGAAGGAATTTATGCCACAAGCTCACGAGGTTGAAACAGATGTTGAACCCTTTCCCAATAGTTGATCCTATATGAGAGGACTAGAGATACGACAAACTTGTCTTTCAAATGAATATGCTCATGATATGTGCTAGAATTTTTAAACATCCACCTAAAGTTAGAAGGGAAAGGTCACGGTAAGGCTACTTAACTTTCAACCACACACGACTGAAACCATGTAGCTAAGACATATTAATATTAGGATGAAACCATGTTTTGGTTAGAGAGAATGAACACTTTGCTATGAGCTAGACATGTTTCTACCATAATAACTCTCACGCTGTAATACCAGGCCACTTCATGGGTAACTACCATACCAGGAACAAAGTGAGTTACTCACTGAGGCATGATCTAGGTGAACATGAAAGTCATACTGAAATGGGCGAACAATAGATATTTATGCGATGAATTTGTGAGGATTCCATGTTTCAGAGGAACTTTATGCGGACAAGTGACCCCTTTCAATTGACATGTACACATATGATAGGTTCTCCGATATTCTCTCATGTTACTAGACAGTGAAAAGGTTTCATGATAATATTCACAAAGAAGTAGAGTGACTGTTCAAACCATAGGAGCCACGTACATCGAAGAGAGAAAGAGTGGCTCAAGAAGGATCTCAACACTATGCTGCTTTACATTAGATTTGATACCCCATAGGTAAACTTTATGACGGTGCATGCATAAGCACAAGTGAGGATATGTTATCTATTTGAATCAAAAGGTTCTTTAAGAAATTCATCAGGTATAGTCCATACAAGGTAATACATGACCAAGATAGTAAGGTGTATAAGGCATGTTAAAAGTGAGTAGTATTTTAAGTAAGTTAAGGTAATTCTTAATTATGTGGGTAATTGATTAATTATTAGGTAATGGGAGATTACCTAGTTAATTAAGGAGTTATTGGGTGATTAATTAAAGAATTGGATAAGATTAGACCCTCCCCCACGTGGCAGCAAGCCACCCCAAGAATTGTGACTCTTAAGTAATTATATTATGTGGCAAGATTAGAGATGTGAGATTTGGCAAGTCTTAAGAATGTGAGTCACATTCCCATTTAATAAAGGAGAGCCATTGTAAGTCTTAAGAACATGAAAGTCACATATACATTCTTAATAATGTGAGAGGCACATATTCATTCTTAAGAACGTGAGAGTCACATATCCATTCTTAAGAACGTGAGAGTCATATATCAGAACGTGATATTTGGCAATTATAAGGGAGTACGGTGCAATATTTCTCAAGAATATCATACATATTGTTCCATATTTCGATCTCGCCGTCACGTGTTTTGTCGCAATTAACGTGTGTTAGAGGGATTGTCAAGAGAATCGACTCAGGTATGTTAAGGCTATCCCTTCTTTCTTTTTGGCATGATACAAATGAAACGAGCAAAATACGCAACATTCATAAATGACTTATTCATAGAAATACTAGGGGTGTCTACATTCTTGATTCCCCGTGTGTGTTATTATTCTATCATTTGTTCATGGGTCTAAGAAAATACGTAAGTTGATAAAGTTTATTTCATGATATTAATCAGAGGCCTAATGGCCTTGTGATGTTCCGAGAGATTTTATTTACGTACTTCTCATGCATTGCATTCATTTACATTTACCAACGACCAAATGGCATTATATACGCGTATATATAAGTATATTATATGTATATGGGATGTGGCAAAGGTTATGACATTATATACGCACCACCACCTGATCAGCTGGTATACGTTGATAATTTGCTCACAGTGGCCGAGATGATATGATGGGATGCCCTTAGAGGCTTGATGATGTTATGAACGCATATACCTATGCATGGCATGAAATTTATACGCATACGCATGACATGATAAATATGAAATGATTCACAGAGCTATTCAGACTTACATGTTGAGTCTTTTACTTCATGTTTCTCTATGTCTTTTATTTACTGATTTTTATTCCTTACATACTCGGTACATTATTTGTACTGACGTCCCTTTTTCCCGGGGACACTACGTTTCAGGCCCGTAGGTCCCGAAAGACAGGTTGAGAGCCCTCCAAGTAAGCTATCAGCTTAGTGAAAGATGTTGGTGCGCTCCATTTGCTCTGGAGTTGCCTATTTGGTCAGTATGCATTTGACACGTATTGATTGGTATGTCGGGGCCCTGTCCCGGCCTTATGACGTTTATGTACTCTTAGAGGCTTGTAGACATATATCATGTACGTGAAAGATTGTATGGCCTTGTCGGCCTATGTTTTGCGTTTACAAATGATCACGTTGGACTTATAGGCACGTATGTCACGTATGTAAGTTTCTATATCAGGTTGGGTCGTTCTAAGTTGAGTATTCTCTCATGTTTATTCTACTTATCTTATGACAGCCTCTTCGGCTCATTTATCTATGATAGCATGATACGAAAAGATACGTTACGTTGGTACTCGATTAAGTAAGGCACCGGGTGCCGGCCGCAGCCAATCGGTTTGGTCGTGACAAAAGTGGTATTAGAGCAGTTCTGTCCTAGGGAGTCTACAAGTCATGTCTAGTAGAGTCTTATTTATGGGTGTGTTGTGCACCACACTTATAAGCAGGAGGCTATAGTGTATTTAGAACTGTCACTCTTTCTTCTTACTCTAGATCGTGCGGTAGAGCCCAGTTGTAAGAACTCAATTTCTTAAACTCTATCTTATTCATAATACGACGATGCCTACATCAGAAAGACGGTTTTTAAGAGATATAGCCATGAAAGAATTGACTCAGAGGATAAATATGAGGTATTCAGCAGATCATGTGTGTACTAAGATGTGTAAGCTTCTTGATAAGGATCCCTAAGGCAAGAATGTCTATCCACTCTTACGGTAGAAAGGAATAAGAGAATCGGAAGGTAGACATAAGTTTCAGCAAGTAAAAGAAGCAAAATGAAAAAGGGTACGAGCTACCCAGCTAATGAAGATTATCGCAGAGGAATATAAGCCTTTTGAGTTACCTTCAACAATAACAGAGGTATGTACAATTAGCCACACCCATCTCATTTATGCCCTATGGGGGCTAATAGAAGTAGTATAAGAGAAGGCAGGATATCAGGATCTAGCTGGGGTTAGGGTAACCCAAAATGGTGGATGGATTGTTAGCGTTAGCTGACATTTCCGAAGGATATTGCAAATGTGCTAATAGATCTCCTTGTGAGGCACCCAGATGGTGCACTCTAAAATAGTACAACTAGATATGAGTACTACAAAGATAGGCACTGGAAGCCTGGAAGGGACAAATATTACCTTAGTGTGGCTCCCGTACCTAGTAAAGAGAGAATGTTAGGCAACCCGAAGAACCAGTGGATGGAGCAAGGGGAGCTAAAAGCAAAAGAATGTCTTGTGAAAGTTTTCAGAATAAAGTGATAGACAGGAATATTAGCAGGGAAATAAGAAGAGAGATAATGAAGCATTATGAGTAAGAGGTGATACATGGATGACAACGGTAGAAAAAAAATGAATGACAGTATTACAGAGTCTATAGTCAAGGGAAGGAAAAGATGAGAGGTTACAGGCCTTGAGACGACAAAAGAGTACAGGCCGTAAAGTCTAGTAACTATGGAATATTAAAGGAAGAATGCGATAAAAAAATGAGAAAGGAATGAGATTGCACTTATCCAAATCCTACAGATATTCTATAATTCTAGAACATTAAGCAAACACGGCGTCAAGGAGACAAAGTAAGTGTTTCTGCCCCAGAAATTATTAATAGAGAAGGAGCCTGTGCGAGACGCAAGTTAAGACAAAAGAAATAACCCAGGAAAGATTACGCGGAATATTGATATGAGAATAGGCCAACGAGTAGTTAGTAGTTGATTCAGGAAGAGCCTAGTTATGGCTAGACAAGAGGATATAGACAATCAACCGATCGTGCAAGATAAACTTAGTGAATCCAGTCTCGCAGATAATGATATCGTGATCCTTGAGAAATATTCAGATAGGAGTTGGGGTAGTTAAAGGTACCGTATGAGTGTTACGAAAATAAAAGAGAATGCCACGGGGAAGACAGTCAAAACTTCAGTTCAGAAGCAACCCTACAAGCACAAGGACATGGAGGTAAGTAATTAAGGATAGTTATAGGCAAGAACATCAAATATTCTGTCGAGTATACGATGTGATAAGCTTGCAACTTTACAAGAGTCAGAGGGTCCTCCCTAAATACTACAATGAAAGACTAGCTGAGAAAATATGGAAGAAGGTTTCAATCTAAACTTGGTAACTTGAAGGAGAAATGGCCATGTGAAAACAGTCTCACTACAAAATTGTATGCACTCCAAAAGAAAGTGGCACCGACCGTGGCTAATGAACAGGGAGTAAAAATCAAAAGTAATATTCAAGACCATATGAATTGCACAAAAATTTTCGGCATGCGTGGGAACTAAGAGGAGCTAAGTATGCACGCGACAAGGGGGCAGAAAGACCAGGAAAAGTAATAGCTTACGTTTAAAGAAAGGTGAGAAGGAACGAAAGGAATTATTCGATCAACGATCCAGAGTTAGTTACATTATGAACGCACTTAAGAATTCAGAGCATTATCCATGCATCATATATGTTGACAATCATACAACTGTAGAAGATTCTGGTATAAGTTAAAAGAAAGAATTGAGTCCAGGTCATAGACAAGGGATTGAATTGTTAGATGATGGTATCACGGATATTCCATAGCGTCTATGAAAGGCTAAAGTAATAACTAATACATAGAGCTGCAGATCGGAAGATAGCTTAAGCCAATATAAAGGCTGATCAGAAGGAAGAGGAAACAAAAGAGTTACATCAACGAAGCAAATCAGGAGTCTGATTATTGGACCCAGAAACGTTTAGACATCATGATTGAGAACATTGCAGAATCACTTTTAATATATGTCACGACCCAAAATCCAACTAGTTGTGATGGCACCTAACCCAACCCGCTAGGTAAGCCAACTTTCAATAATCTAATTCCAATAATAATTATTAAACCAATTTAAGTGAATAAAGATCTTAATCTTATACATCCCCCAAGAACTGGTAGTACAAATCACGAGCTTCTAAGAATAGAGTATACAAAGCGGAAATAAAATAAATATATAGTCTGTTTGAATAGTACATAAACAGAGCTTTTATAAATTTAAGGCTACCATGAACAAGAGGCAGCTAAAACAGGAACGCAGGTATATCTTCAAATCCCGCAACCATCGAGCACGACAACATCAGCAGTCAACATCTGCACGCAATGTGCAGAAGTGTAGTATCAGTACAACCGACCCCATGTACTGAGTAAATAACAAACCTAGCCTTAGGTTGAAATTAGTGACGAGCTTCTACCAAGGTAGGGTCCAAATCCACTAATCCACGACAGTTAATAACGACATAAAGCAAATAATACCAGAAGTAACTCAGATATAAAATTCTCAGTCACCTCATGATTTTAGCAATAATAGTTCTTCCTTTCAAGTACATTAGTGAAAACCCAAATCTTTTGCCAAAGTTACCAAAAATGTGAATAAGTTTGAAAACAGAATTTTTTTCCAAAATCCTTTCAATAATAAATAAAATATCTCCTTTTCTTTTTAGATAACCATTGTAACACAAAATGCATCACTATGCCCATCTGTCAACATGTGTGAGAAATCATAAATAATGTGATACCGTACAGCATGAGGAAAACACATCTCTATGCATATATGTCATGTGTGCATGTCAAGGCAATGTATCTCAGAGATTGTACTTATGTACTCACACTCTCAGAGTACTCAATCTCAGTGTCGCGCATTCTCTTTCATTGTGCTCAGCACACTCAATCACTCAGCGCTATACAATACGTGCTGCAGCGTGCAGCCCGATCCCTGTTTATAGTCGATTGCGCTCACTGGGGGTGCGTACAGACTCATGAGGGGCTCCTACAGCCCAAACGCTATAAACACGGACAACTAACGTGCTGCATGGACAACTCACGTGTCATAATAATACAATAAGGCCTGCTGCAGGCGGGCAGCCCCGATCCATATAATAGCAATAATATAAAGCCAACATGGCCTGCTGCGGCGTACAGCCCGATTCCAAAAATATCCTCACAATCAGGCCTCGGCCTCCCTCAGTCATCAATCTCTCCAGTCTCTCTCTCATGGGCTCACAAATGTCATGAGAATAGCCCAAATATGATGATATGATGTATCAATAAATAACAACAGAGACTGAGATATGATATGCAATGAAATAAATATGACTGAGTATGAATTTTCAACATAACATATAATTCACAGCAATATGGACTCTGTGGGTCCCAATAATACTGGCACATAGCCTCAACATGATTTTTAATATGCTTTTCAGCTCAACTTCTTTAACTCATAAAACCGCATGGAAAATGCCAAGATTATTTAACTACAAAATTTCACAAAAACAATTATCTCATGATTTCTATAGTGCACGCCCACACGCCCGTCACCTAGCATGAGTGTCACCTCCCAACAATTCACGAAATACATATATTCAGGGTTCATACCCTCAACTCCAAGATTAGAAGAGTTACTTACCTAAAACCGTGTAATTCTTTACTCTGCTATGCCTTTGCCTCGTGAATTGGGCCTCAAACACCTTGAATCTAGCCACAATTAATTCGATTCAGTCAATACCAATTATTGTAATTAATTCCATAAGGAGATACTAATTTTCTCCACAAAAATCCGAAATTACACTCAAAATCGCTCGTGGGGCCCATGTCTCGGAACCCGACAAAAGTTACAAAATATTAACGCCCATCCAACCACGAGTCCAACCATACAAATTTCACCAAATTCCGACATCAACTCGACCCTCAAATCTTCAATTGAAGTCTTTGAAGATTTCTACCATTTTCAACCCAATCTTTACCCATATTAACTCAACACTCTTTCCATAAACCTTATTGATACGTATAAATAATACTATTACACCCAAGAATCATACTCTTAATCACTCATCATTACCCAAACTCGAAATTGAAGATTAGGGGTTAGAACCTTACCTCTTTGATGAAGAACTTGAGGGTTTCTTGTTGGATTTCAAGGCTTGGACAAGAATTTGATGAACAAGACACTTCATCTACTTTCTCTCTCTAGAACACTCTCACTTCTCTCTAAAATCATCAGATAATTGCCCTAAAATAAGCCCCAAAGCCTATTTATCAAAATGGGGTCGAGTTATGAAAATAGAAAAATTAACCCTCCGAAAGCAGGTCTGCGGTCGCACAATGGACCGCAGAATGGGTATGCAGGCCGCAAAATTGATCGCAAAGTTGGCGCCCAAACGGGGCTCTTCTGGTCCATTCTGCGACCAGTTTTGCGATCGCAGAAGCAGTTTTGCGATCGCATAATTGGTCGCAGAATTGTATTTTTCCAGCCTTTGGTAATGTGGTCATAAATTCTTATAGGAATGTCCAAACGACAAACGGTTTGAACAGTTAGAAACTAGACTCAAAGATCTTTCGTTTGATAGGTAATACACCATATAACATTTCATATCATGAGAGTTATACTCATTTGAAGTTAGGTCTTGTGCGAACTCACTTGAGACTTTAGTCTTATGAAATTTCCAACTTCTACATTCGATGCCGATACCTATCGAATCAAGTCCGATTGACATCAAATTTTGCACACAAGTCATAAATGACATAATGAAGCTATTAAAATTTCCATAATCAGATTCTGACCTCGATATCAAAAAGTCAACCCCCAGTCAAACTTCCCAAAAATTCAACTTTCGGCATTTCAAGCCTAATTCCACTACGGACCTCCAAATAATTTTTCGGACACGCTCCTAAGTCCAAAATCACCATACGGAGCTATTGGAATCATCAAAAATCTATTCCGGGGTCTTTTATACATAAGTCGACATTCGGTCACTATTTTAACTTAAGTTTTCAATTATGAGAGTAAGTGTCTCATTTCACTTCGAAATCTTTCCGGACCCAAACCAACTAACCCGATAAGTCATAAATCAACTGTAAGGCATAAATTGAGCAGTAAATAGGGGAACGGGGTTATAATACTCAAAACGACTGGCCGGTCGTTACATTCTCCCCCACTTAAACATACGTTCATCCTCGAACATGCCATGAGTTGTTTTCAAGCCACCACATCACTGTTCCATCTTACCACGCACGTACCCGGGGTGATCCCACGCCACCCTATTCCGTGTAAATTGTATAGGCCTGACAACACAATATAATTAAAAATCATTACTTCAACCTTAGCCCATAAACCTTGGAATTCAATTTCCATCATTTAGAATTTCTTTTCAAGACCTGAATCTCACATCAACATGCTGTATGAATCTGAACAAGCTGTATTGAGCCATAACCATAACCCCAGATATAATCACTTAACATACTACACAACTTGCATGCTCGCAGCACCATTTTCTATCACATTAACTACTCCAAAGTAACCCGGTAATAGTATTAAACCCCATATCAAACAAAACCTCATTCTAAAACTTTTACACACTGCTGGTAATGAAAGAAACACGCAGAAATCTCAAGACCCCTTATCAGATCAACAAGTAATGGAGCTCTGTCGCTCCAACCAGAACCATAATCACTTCCTAAGCCGAATTTCAATATTATCTTCCCGAATATACCGTTTCAAACTTAATAGTACTCATTCAAGGTCCAACGACCTTATATTATTAAACACAACTATCCCACAGACATGCCACATCAATATAGCTCTAGCCACCACTGCGCAATCCGTGTACCCAAATATGGGAGATGTCTCAAGGAAGAGAACCATATTGCAAGTTCAACAAGCACCACACAACCACAATGTTACAACTAACTCCTCAAATTTTGTGAAGAGGATAACCGTATGCGCATGTGCATAATTGTAGAGGAAGGAAATTAATGAATCAGATAAATTATCATAGAAATAAAATTCCCACACACGGCACGGACAACTCACATGCCAATAATATGAATCACCCGGCATGGTCACAGGCTTCCAGTCCCAGCATATCATACAAGAGCAATTAAATAAGTACACTTGTATATGATAATGAAATAAAATTCTCATGCTCCTGGACTGGTAGAAATAGCATGCCATAGTGTAAGCACGTGCAAAGTCTGCTATCACACTTCAAATCGGAAACAATGCAGAATCAGTAACTATTATAACCTCAAGTATAACCCAGATAGTTCTCAACAAAAGTACGAATACGGGAAATGTTATGACTTTACACTTAACAGTCAACTTTAGGCATATAATAGCCTAAGCATTCTTCCGAGTATGAATACTTGCTCTAATGACCGCAAATGGGCTCAAACCTCACATATATGCGCACTCATAGCGCATAGCTATCACAAATAATTAACGCAACTAGTGCCTCCACCGAGTTTTAAATAAAATAGTCACCTCAAATAGGTCGCAACCCCGAAACAATATACTTCTCAGAACTCCTAGTCTCCAGATTCATCGAACACATGAATCACCGTAACTGATCCCAACTCCAGCACTAAAATGTCTAACACATCTTCCATTCACGATAATCCTATGAGGAATACTTTCATAATTCTTCCGTGCCACATAGCAATAATTTGTATATTAGCAATCTATCAATCAGGTGAGTACTGCAATACCGATGAACATTCGTAAGTCAAAACACAACGCGCTTTCTGAAATGCGCACCCTTCTCAGGAATTACCAAGCAGTTATAACACTCATCAAAATATTTGAAACTGACCACGCTGTCCCACATTCGTTACCTTCTCTTCAAGACTGAATTGTCACCCTGTACATGTAAATCCCAATCCCGCAAACACATCACATCTATTATGCCATCATGTGAAAAGCGCAAAAATCTTATTATCAACTTTGAGTCACCAACAATTTACATACCCTATTAGTTAGAAACTGTTCTCTTGCTTCTTTCCAGGAGGAAATCACAATACATAACACGTTCTCCACACCGGTAGAAAAGTATCTGATTCAAACAATAGTAGAAACCATCAAGAACACTTTGAAATCCAACTGCACATAACCAAATTATTGAACTAAATTCCTCTAACTCTACCAAACCACGTAGGTCACCAAAACCCAAGAATATTGCCACCAAAACACTCGTAAGGCCTCATTATAAAACATCCTCACTTAGAACCACACCGCCCTAAGGCTCATAAGCCGTTGTATTCCTTCTTAAGCACCATATAAGTACCACCACCGAGACACCCACTCTGAAGAGACCTCATGTGAACTTAAAATTGTTCGTTTACCTTTCTTATACTGGAATGTAGAATCCATAGTCATACAAAATTACCGCGAGTCCCGATACCATCAAACGCAAATCTCAAATTCTATCCATACACAGGTTCGAAAAACCTTTCAATTGCTATATATAAATCTCGGACCCATTAGAACCTTCTCAGGAGTCACCCACTCGGCTCAAAATTGAATTGCACCTCCCAAACGGGCCAAAAGACACATGCCCCAATAGCACAACATCACTCAAAGAAATAACCATGCCTTAACACCACTGGCCAAATTCATATTCCATACGCACTACATTCTTCAAAATTTACAACTTAATCATTCCATGATTTTTCATATTTTCGTAAGTGCATTATATCCTGTATTCAGGAAATTTTCTTACTCGAGTCATCCTCGATCTCAGCCTCTGCAGTCATAACTTCTCCTCAAGTATGTCTCGGACCAAAACTTAATTTAACCTATAACCATGAAATCGAATTGTCAATAGTAGGCTCCCCCACTTAGCTCAAAGCCATAGATCAAGACATTCAGTAATTCACAATACCTATATTCAATTACTGCCATAACACCGTAGTGAGATTTAACTAAATTCTTACCAAGCTCCTGCATCACAACCTATATGGTACCTCAAATCGTCTACTAAGCTCGCCTTCATTCTAGTGACGGTCAGGTCAACTTTCTTGACCAATTCAAATTCAAATCCCAATACATCTGCCCTACTGGTAGAAAAGAAGATTCTCCACACAACATTATAAAGATCACACCTCTATAGTTTATTTCGCATGTGATAACTCGCATGTTTAGCCTCAAACTGGCATCTTTCTATACCCTTTTTTTATTGCCACAACTCCTACGTAATCACTTAACCTTCATGAGTTCAAACTCATTAACAAGACACGAAAATTTAATTTGTTCCACAATTACACCACGTAAAAGATCCTTTAACACATTCATAACTCGAGACTCTATGTCAAATCGAGACAGAAGTCAAATACCCAATAGTCCCTCTTTACATCCCTTTTTCCCGTCACTTTCAATCCATCTGAATACATCACGCGGTCATAATAAAATCATCATATGGTCACCCATATCGAGCTACATATTCCACTCACAGGGACACTACCGGACATATGAGTCCAATTGTACAAGTTCACACAACTAAAACTACCGAGCCTAAGCTTCGGTCAAATCCTGGCCTCAAGTCCTCCAGACTGGCCCATCACCAAAACACAAAATACATATTTTGAACCTCATTCATGGAATAACAAGCCAGCGATGCACAACTGATACCGAGCGCTCATGTGCGCATACGAATGCGTGGGAGGAATTCAAAGAGTTATACTTCAAGCTGAATTAATTCCGCACGATAAAGAAAGAAAGATGGGAAATTATCCTAAATGCCCTGTAGCCTCTCGAAGATAGGTATGGACGTCATCATACCAATATGCAAGATTCTACTAGACACTTGCTCATGACTTGTAGAACCTACGAACATAGAGCTCTGATACCACCTTGTCACGACCTAAAATCCAACTAGTCGTGATGGCACCTAACCCAAACCCGCTAGGTAAGCCAACAATCAATAATCCAATTCCAATAATAATTATTAAACCAATTTAAGTGAATAAATATCTTAATCTTATACATCCCCCAAGAACTGGTAGTACAAATCACGAGCTTCTAAGAATAGAGTATACAAAGCGGAAATAAAATAAATACATAGTCTGTTTGAATAGTACATAAACAGAGCTTTTATAAATTTAAGGCTACCATGAACAAGAGGCAGCTAAAACAGGAACGCAGGTATATCTTCAAATCCCGCAACCATCGAGCACAGCAACATCAGCAGTCAACATCTGCACGCAATGTGCAGAAGTGTAGTATCAGTACAACTGACCCCATGTACTGAGTAAATAACAAACCTAGCCTTAGGTTGAAATTAGTGACGAGCTTCTACCAAGGTAGGGTCCAAATCCACTAATCCACGACAGTTAATAACGACATAAAGCAAATAATACCAGAAGTAACTCAGAGATAAAATTCTCAGTCACCTCATGATTTCAGCAATAATAGTTCTTCCTTTCAAGTACATTAGTGAAAACCCAAATCTTTTGCCAAAGTTACCAAAAATGTGAATAAGTTTGAAAACAAAAATCTTCCCAAAATCCTTTCAATAATAAATAAAATATCTCCTTTTCTTTTCAGATAACCATTGTAAAACAAATGCATCACTATGCCAATCTGTCAACATGTGTGAGAAATCATGAATAATGTGATACCGTACAACATAAGGAAAACACATCTCTATGCATATATGTCATGTGTGCATGTCAAGGCAATTTATCTCAGAGATTGTACTCATGTACTCACACACTCAGAGTACTCAATCTCACTATCTCACATTCTCTTTCATTGTGCTCAGCACACTCAATCACTCAGCGCTACACATTACGTGCTGCGGCGTGCAGCCTGATCCCTGTTTATAGTCGACTGTGCTCACTGGGGGTGTATACAGACTTATGAGGGGCTCCTACAGCCCAAGCACTATAAACACGGACAACTAACGTGCTGCATGGACAACTCACGTGTCATAATAATACAATAAGGCCTGCTGCAGGCGGGCAGCCCCGATCCATATAATAGTAATAATATAAAGCCAACATGGCCTGCTGCGGCGTACAGCCTGATTCCAAAAAAATCCTCACAATCAGGCCTCGGCCTCCCTCAGTCATCAATCTCTCCAGTCTCTCTCTCATGGGCTCACAATGTCATGAGAATAGCCCAAATATGATGATATGATGTATCAATAAATAACAACAGAGACTGAGATATGATATGCAATGAAATAAATATGACTGAGTATGAATTTTCAACATAACCAATAATTCACAGCAATATGGACTCTGTGGGTCCCAATAATACTGGCACATAGCCTCAACATGATTTTTAATATGCTTTTCAGCTCAACTTCTTTAACTCATAAAACCGCATGGAAAATGCCAAGATTATTTAACTACAAAATTTCACAAAAACAATTATCTCATGATTTCTATAGTGCACGCCCACACGCCCGTCACCTAGCATGAGCGTCACCTCCCAACAATTCACGAAATACATATATTCAGGGTTCATACCCTCAACTCCAAGATTAGAAGAGTTACTTACCTAAAACCGTGTAATTCTTTACTCTGCTATGCCTTTGCCTCGTGAACTGGGCCACAAACACCTTGAATCTAGCCACAATTAATTCGATTCGGTCAATACCAATTATTGTAATTAATTCCATAAGGAGATACTAATTTTCTCCACAAAAATCCGAAATTACACTCAAAATCGCTCGTGGGGCCCATATCTCGGAACCCGACAAAAGTTACAAAATATTAACGCCCATCCAACCACGAGTCCAACCATACAAATTTCACCAAATTCCGACATCAACTCGACCCTCAAATCTTCAATTGAAGTCTTTGAAGGTTTCTACCATTTTCAACCCAATCTTTACCCATATTAACTCAACACTCTTTCTATAAACCTTATTGATACGTATAAATAATACTATTACACCCAAGAATCATACTCTTAATCACTCATCATTACCCAAACTCGAAATTGAAGATTAGGGGTTAGAACCTTACCTCTTTGATGAAGAACTTGAGGGATTTCTTGTTGGATTTCAAGGCTTGGACAAGAATTTGATGAACAAGACACTTCATCTACTTTCTCTCTCTAGAACACTCTCACTTCTCTCTAAAATCATCAGATAATTACCCCAAAATAAGCCCCAAAGCCTATTTATCAAAATGGGGTCGGGTTATGAAAATAAAAAAATTAACCCTCCGAAAGCAGGTCTGCGGTCGCACAATGGACCGCAGAATGGGTATGCGGGCCGCAAAATTGATCGCAAAATCGGCGCCCAAAACTAGGCTCTTCTGGTCCATTCAGCGACCAGTTTTGCGATCGCAGAAGCAGTTTTGCGATCGCATAATTCGTTGCAAAATTGCATTTTTTCAGCCTTTGGTAATTTGGTCATAAATTCTTATAGGAATGTCCAAATGATGAACGGTTTGAGGAGTTAGAAATTAGACTCAAAGATCTTGTATTTGATATGTAATACACTATATAAAACTTCGTATCATGAGAGTTATACTCATTTGAAGTTAGGTCTTGTGCGAACTCACTTGAAACTTTAGTCTTATGAAATTTCCAACTTCTACATTCGATGCCGAAACCTATCGAATCAAGTCCGATTGACCACGAATTTTGCACACAAGTCATAAATGACATAATGAAGCTATTCCAATTTCCATAATCGGATTCCGACCTCGATATCAAAAAGTCAACCCCCGGTCAAACTTTCTAAAAATTCAACTTTTGGCATTTCAAGCCTAATTCCACTACGGACCTCTAAATAATTTTCCGGACACGTTTCTAAGTCCAAAATCACCATACGGAGCTATTGGAATCATCAAAATGCTATTCCAGGGTCGTTTACACATAAATCGATATCCTGTCACTATTTTAACTTAAGTTTTCAATTATGAGACTAAGTGTCTCATTTCACTCTGAATCCTTCCGGACCCGAATCAACTAACCCGATAAGTCATAAATTAACTGTAAGGCATAAATTGAGCAGTAAATGGGGGAACGGGGTTATAATACTCAAAATGACCGGCCGGGTCATTACAATATCAGAGGTACAAGAGAGATAGTACAACAACCATATTCTATAACGGCCCTACGTTAGAGCTAATTAGTAAAGTACCAGCCTCATAAAAAGTCTGTATGAAGATCCCACTAGATTGTGTATGCACCAGAGGTGCAAGTATTATTATAGTAGAGCTTCAAGTTGTGGATGTGAATTATACCTATGTGGAAGGGAGGTCATGAAAGAGATAGAAGATGTGATGCGAGATTTTAAGATAAGTAAGGTAAAGGTAGACAACGTACGAGATACTCAAATGCAGAAGGTTGTCAATAGTCCTTACTTCGGATAGAAGGCTAGAAGTGCAGGGATTCAGTATCCAGGAATGACAACGGCGTCGTCAGTGGCATGTCTTCTAGCCTATGGTTTCTAGGTATCAAGAAGCCTGATTAAGAGAGTAAAGAAGAGTTATAGACGATGTGATGTCTCTCTTGAAGTTCCAGAATGATACAAGGAAATCTATGATGCAAGCAAGTTGAAAGGTTGCGAGTAATATAAATAGATATGTGTAGGTCGCAAGCTAAAGTATGGTAGAGCGACAGGGTCTTAGGAAGACATGAGTAAGGATAAGGAAAGACAAGTGAGAAGGTGACGAGAATGGATAAGTCCTCGGGATTAAGCCCATGAAAACAAGAGAGCTGATGGTTTGTCTAAGTTATAGAAAGCTCAGTATAGCCTGAATGAACTCAAAGGAGTCTAAGGCTAGTAACATTTAGAAGAGATGGAATGCTGCCCTGGTAGTAGAATAAGGGTGTAATTGCGATAGATAAAGGATGACGTTTGGGCCTTCGATTAAGTAATGATTTGATTTCATGAATTGTACATGATTAAAATACCCACATAAGGTGAATCACATTGGGATACTATGAAATATGGTTATGAAAGCATGGTATCGCCCCAGGTGGATCAGTCTGATCATTTTAGATGTTCCCCGATGAGACGTGAGCCCTAGTGATTACATAAAAGGTCAAGTTATCAATGGTAGATTATAGATCAATATTGAGGTGAATCAACAATGGATGGATAAAAGTTACAAAGTATGAGATGCGAATAGGCCATCATTCTTAAAATGAACAGTGATGAAGAAGCATTAAAGGACATAGATATAACATATAGGATAAGCAACGAAAGTAACCTGGAGTTTGGTAGCAGACCTCAGTAACGATAAATGGAAGTAAGAGTTATAGTACAGTATGACCTACCTAGATGCAGTAAAGTTATACGGATGAATAACTAGGTCTATGAAATAAGATATAGCAATATTTGTAAGTTTAACAAAGTACCGAGCAGAGAACTTTAGTGTACTTATAGATGCCCAGAGAGACATCTTATCAAGCTCTGTATATGTTTACAAAGTGAGTCCTAGAGATTGGCTAAAAGCTGGAGGAAAAAGGACAGAAGAGTCACATAGGCGCATTTACAAGGTCAGAATCGTACAGGTTGCATGATAAAAGGTAACAACAGTTACCAGATTAAAAGGATTCCGACCACAAGTCATGGTGTGAGAAAGAGGCCTAAAGGGGTAATGCCCTGGCCCTTGGATTTATTCACAGAACAGTTGCCTAGATGGCAAGAAGAGTACTAAAGCATTCGCAAGAACTATAGGTTATGATAATGATAAGTGCATCAGTCAACATTCGAGGACGAATGTTCCAAAGGGGGAATGATGTTACATCCCGTATTTTCGTATGTTAAAGTTTTGTCGTAAGTTAATCGACATAAGTTCGGGAGTGAGATTGTTTTGAGATTATAAGCATTATGCTATTTCAAATAAGTGATGAATAAATTCATGAAGGTGAGAGGGTAAGCAAATCGAAGAAAATAAATTTTGTCGAAGTTTGACATTTTGAGATAAAAATACGGTCCGAGCTATAATACCGGTATTTATGGACTAGTGCCATACAAGGTAATACATGACCATGATAGTAAGGTGTATAAGGCATGTTAAAAGTGAGTAGTATTTTAAGTAAGTTAAGGTAATTCTTAATTATGTGGGTAATTGATTAATTATTAGGTAATGGGAGATTACCTAGTTAATTAAGGAATTATTGGGTGATTAATTAAAGAATTGGATAAGATTAGACACTCCCCCCACGTGGCAGCAAGCCACCCCAAGAATTGTGACTCTTAAGTAATTATATTATGTGGCAAGATTAGAGATGTGAGATTTGGCAAGTCTTAAGAACGTGAGTCACATACCCATTTAATAAAGGGGAGCCATTGTAAGTCTTAAGAACATGAGAGTCACATATTCACTCATAAGAACGTGAGAGTCACATATTCATTCTTAAAAACATGAGTCACATATCCATTCTTAAGAACGTGAGAGTCATATATCAGAACGTGAGATTTGGCAATTATAAGGGAGTACAGTGCAATATTTCTCAAGAATATCATACGGATTGTTCCCTATTTCGATCTCGCTGTCACGTGTTTTGTCGCAATTAACGTGTGTTAGAGGGATTGTCAAGAGAATCGACTCAGGTATGTTAAGGCTATCCCTTCTTTCTTTTTGGCATGATCCAAATGATACAAATGAAATGAGCAAAATACGCAACTTTCATAAATGAGTCTATTCATCGAAATACTAGGGGTGTCTATATTCTTGATTCTCCATGTGTCTTATTATTCTATCATCTGTTCACGGGTCTCAGAAAATACGTAAGTTGATAAAGTTTATTTCATGATATTAATCAGAGGCCTAATGGTCTTGTGACGTTCCGAGAGATTTTATTGACGTACTTCTCATGCATTGCATTCATTTACATTGACCCATGACCAGATGGCATTTATATATATATATATATATATATATATATATATATATATATATATATATATATATATATATATGTATATTATATATATATGGGATATGGGAAAAGGTTATGGCGTTATATATGCAACACCACTTAATCAGCTGGTTTACGTTGATGATTTGCCCACAGTGGCCGAGATGATATGATGGGATGCCCTCAGAGGCTTGATGATGTTATGAACGCATATACCTATGCATGGCATGACATTTATATGCATACGCGTGACATAATAAATATGAAATGATTCACAGAGCTATTCAGACTTACATGTTGAGTCTTTTACTCCAAGTTTCTCTATGTCTTTTATTTACTGATTTTCATTCCTTACATACTCGGTATATTATTTGTACCGACGTCCCTTTTGCCTAGGGACGTTGCGTTTCATGCCCGTAGGTCCCGATAGATAGGTTGAGAGCCCTCCAAGTAAGCTATCAGCTCAGCAGAAGATGTTGGTGCACTCCATTTGCTCCAGAGTTGTCTATTTGGTAAGTATGCATTGGACACGTATTGATTGGTATGTCGGGGCCCTGTCCCGGCCTTATGACGTTTATGTACTCTTTGAGGCTTGTAGACATATGTCATGTATATGGATACTTGTATGGCCTTGTCGGCCTATGTTTTGAGTTTACAAATGATCACGTTGGCCTTATAGGCTCGTATGTCACGTATTTAAGTTTCTATATCAGGTTGGGTCGTTCTATGTCGAGTATTCTCTCATGTTTATTCTACTTATCTCACGACAGCCTCTTCGGCTCATTTACCTATGATATCATGATACAAAAAGATACATTACGTTGGTACTCGGTTGAGTAAGGCACCGGGTGCCCGTCGCGGCCCATCGGTTTGGGTCATGACAAGAGGTCCATTAAATTGCCTCGCCCCACTAACCTGATATTTAAACTTTTTGCATACGTCATAAGCATCCCCCTTATCCTTCCTCCAAGCTTCCATGGTGGGAGTAACAATCTCTGTACCGGTTTTCTGTGTGGGCCTTTGGAATTTCCCAAGCCTACCACCCCTAACACGTTCTTGAGCATACTCACAACACGTCGCAAAATGTTCCTTCCCGCATATCGGGCTAGGTGTACCCAACCTAGGGCATTTGTTCATCTTGTTCCCCCTCTTTCCATAACCATAACATATTTCAAAAATCATCCAACATAAACTCGAGTGGCTCTTCTTTCATATCAAACATTCCGGCTTATTGACGCCAATAATCCTCTTTCATTTCTTAGGTGCTCTTACCACATGATCTGGTGGCACGATAACATTAATAGAGACAAGGACACTTCCCTTAGTAACTAGTATTTTTTAATCCCTCCTCGCTGCCTCGAATTCGTGGGTTACTCGTCTGGAAAATGAGATATGCCGAGGAAATTAGCTTCATATCTTGAGCTCTATCGCACGGCCTTGGGTATCAAAGAAGGGAGACATTCCTAAATGTCCAAGTAGCCTCCTAATTATAGATGTGGTCGACAACACGCCTATAAGAAGTATTATACTAGACATAGCTCTGAGACATCCTAGGACACTTTAAAACCTTGGGCTCTGATACAAAGTTTGCGACCAGTGCTCAACCGAAATTCCCCGATTAAGCAAGCCTGATAGATGCCTTCTACCTAAACTTGCCCAGTAACCATATAAGAATCAGTCGCTAGAAATATACATGAGAGGAGTTAAGTTCTCCACATTCTTTTCCATTACTCAAGGAGATTCTTTTTACAATTTCCAAAATATTACAAGTTCACAATTACAAGGGAAAACATATTTGCCAAATACCAATACTTATAGATCATTACTCAATATCAAACACCACCCACAACCTATCTACGGAGCCTCTAAGTACAACAGAAGAGTAGTATGGTGTTACACCCTATATTTTCGTACGTAAAAGTGCGTCGTAAGCAAACTAATGTAAGACCAAAAATGAGATCATCTTTGGAAGTATATAAAGTAAGTTATCATGTTATCTCGGAGGTTACAAATGGTGAAGATCATGAACAACAAGTACAAAGAGGGTTGGAAGGTTCAGAAGCTAAAGAAATTGAAGAAAATAATGTTTCGTCGAAAGTCGACAAGTTGGGAATGTAATAACATGTACTTTTGGGGTGAGACTAGGGTGCTTAACATAATAAGGAGATTATGTTATGAGTTATATTAGTCGTATGATAGTCGTGTGTTATGTTTTGAAGTCAAGGAAGTTGAGGAACAAAAGTCGATGAAAGTTATCACAAGTTACGTCCATAAGATTTACTGAAACTTTGGGTCAAATGTAACTGCGATTTTCTCCCAATATACTTAGAGTTATAGGGTGTTCCACCCATCAAATTTAAGATATATGAGTCTAGTTTCTAACGCATTGAACCGTTTGTCAATACAACATTGGAGTAGAGAGATATATGCGTCTTTGTGAGACTGTGCAAGCTGCTAGGTGACAAGTAGGTATGTCACCTACTTGCTTAAATGAGAATCCGAAAATGGGCCAGTTCGGGTCGTCCAAAGAGGCTTTTTAAAGGCCTATTTCCTTCATATATTAGACTGATAATAGTTCATAATAACCAGACATAATATCTGAAAAAGTCCTCCCAAATATTGCCCACAAACCCTAATTGATATTTCCTCCCTTTCAAGTTCTAATTGGAGGTAAAACTTAGAGTTTGAAGAACCAAGATAGGAGCTGAGTTATCCAACAATTAAGGTAAGTTTACTACTCTCTTTAATCCATTTTTTTCTGCTCTAAATGTATGGTAAGTCGTTCTATATTTGTAAGAACTCACAGGACGGTGATCGGAAGCTGTGAGTTCGAATTATTCACTGGTAGCGGACTGTTTTGTGGATTATTTTGTGTTGCTATTGGGCTACGTGTTTTACTACTGTTTTGTTTAGTTTTGGAGTAGGAAGGGTATGGATAAACACCACATAAATGCAGGGTGGTGGGCTGGTCGTTCGTCGTAACATTTTTGGGTTGGTTGACACTACTACGGTGGTCATTTTGTGTATGAAGAGATTAGAGTGTGTTGGGCTGTTTTGTAGTATTTTGTGGTGTATATAAGGTTAGAAAATAATTTATATATGTTGTTATTGTTGTGTTCTTATGTTTTTGGTGTTATCTTGAATTTGGAGGAAGTAAGGATTATAGGGGAGATGCTTCCCGTTTTAAAACAAAATAAGTGTGTCGTTCGTTATGCGATAGTTGTACCTTTCGTAACTTAACAATAGTATTGCGAAGAGGCGAGTTCAAATTGGTGATTGGAAAGATTGTGATAAGGTATGTTAATGCTAAGCCCTTCCTTCATTTTTGCATGATCTCGTAACTACATGTATTTGATAACGAGGCATAAAGAGAAGTTCATACTCCCGAATTTATATACATTATCCTAGTCTTATAAGTAACAGTATTCTCCCTTATCGGGACTTTATATTCAATTGAGTGTTGTCTTCTTCCAGTCAAGAGAGGAGAGGGTCTATATATATACAGTATTACAGTATTTTCACCGCCATCAAGCTATAATTGGTGGGCAGTCCCCTACTGGGCAACCTCTGATCAGATGGGAAGTTATATACCGAGCCTACTGTGGCCGAGCGAATAGATGGATGGCGTCACAACTTTCTTAAGGGATTGAGACCGTTTTTGGTGTTTGGGTAAGAATAGTAGTAATAATGAATAAAAAGACCTAATTGAGTCATGCTCGAAGACTCAAACATGCTTCACTTGGTACCAACACACTTAACTACATGTTTATAGTAAAAAACAAGGTTTTTGGAAAGAAATAGCTCTAGTTAGTGACCTTTTGATTCTTGTGTTGACTTAGGCAATCATCAAGTGGTTTAGTCGAACCATAGTGATTCTCAATCTTGAATATGGTCGTTGTGGGCCCTCGACTCTATCCTCTTTAACAATCCAACTGCATGAGAGGTGAGATGTTGTTGTTGCTAGTCCAAGTACCCGTGCAGATGGTCTAGAACTTGCCCCGAATGTGTTTCTAAGCGAAATTTTAAGTTTTCTTGGCTTGAAATTTTCCATTACCCACCAATGTTGTTATCCCTAATCAACTCATTTGAGCCTAAAACCATTCTCACTTGACAACCATGTTACAGGTCTTTACCCATTTTGTCATAACCCTCTCTTGGCACCCGAACTTTCCTTAACACTCATGTGAAAAAATTGGCTAAAAATGTAAGTATGGGGGAGAGACGAGGAGTTTGAAAAAGGTATCAAGACAAAAGAGAAAAGAAATGAGGAAAAGGAAAGGCAAGAAAAAGAAAGAAAAAAAAATCAAAATACAAAAAAAAAATGAATAAGTTGAAACGTTGAAGGGATTCAAAGAAAAGTAATGATGCGAAGCATGGAAAAAGCAAAGAAGGAGAAAATGAGTATCATGACCAAGAAAGAGTGATGTTAAGTCTCTCTAGTTCCCCTAAGAAAAATAAAATGCCTCAAAGAGTTGGCAAAAGCATGAGCCGATAAAAGAAAATGGAGTGCTTAAGGAAAGGTGAACACGTTCTATCATAGCTTATCCAACCTTAGTCCAAAAGCCTTCATTGCATACCGAGAAAGAGTGATGTTAAAGTCGTGATTTAGTAGTGATTTACATGAGGGGCAAGCCTATGGTACTTAAAGTCGTACTTGCGACATTCTCTTGAGAGAGATGAATGAACCTTTCACAAATCTTTAAAGTGAGTGCTTTATTCTTAAGTGAGATAGGAAAACAGAGAGTAGAGGAGGAGGAGTTTGGGATCCACAATGACCTACATGAAAGAGAGAGTTTCCTTGATGAATAAAGTCAACTCTTGATGCTCAAGTGTCACATTAGAACCATTCATGCTTAAAAGTTTAACTTGTTGCCTTGCTGATAATTCATAAGTGTCGTAGGTAATTATTGGTCCCAATTGATGTGTGATTGATTCACCTTTGATTATATGGAATGGATCTTAACTTGTGGAGGAGGGAACTACTTTATTTGCTTGAGGACAAGCAAACGCTTAAGTTTGGGGGAGTTGATAAGTGGGGATTTTGACTACCTATTAACACCTTTTAGCTTTCGTTTTAGTCCAAAAGCGCTTAATTGTGTTCCCGAAAACTGATGAAATGTACTAAATTGCAGGAATATTGGAAGATGAGCTCCCGAGATGAAATCCAACTCAAGAAGGAGTAATCTGAACTCAAGGACAAAACAGGCACAAAAGCTCAAAGTGCAGAACGCAGAATATTATCTGCGGCCGGAGGTCGTGAAGCAATTCCATCAGGGATTGTTGCAAGATGCGAACCGCACACGAACAGTGTAGCCGCAGAAGCTGGGTCAGAGTAAAAGTTTAGAGAACCTGCACCTCCAGTCCAACACAAGTGCGGACCGCACAATTATTGTGTGGACCGCAGAAGAACAAAGTGTGGCCGCAAACATTATTGTGCGAACCGCAGAAAAAGGGGAGTGCGGCCGCACTTCATTATTATGCTGCCGCAGATTTTAACCTTTTCAAGCTGAAGCAAAGTGCGGACCGCACATGGAATTGTGCGGCCGCAGAACCTCCGAAAGGGCATTTTTGTCCGAAAATTCCAACTTTTATAAATAGAAGGATTTCACTTTTTTAGGTTAACTTTTGATATCAACTGCTACAATAGACGATTTCTTTTACTCTTTTTAGTAGTTTTTGCTATTTTGAGCTTTTTGAATATTGATTTCATCATTTTAATTATCATATGGGTTTGATTATCATTTCTTCTCATGTTTCTTCTAGTTTAAGCATGAGTAGCTAAATTTTTACTAGGGTTGTGACTCAACCCTAGTGTGTAAACTTAATGGGTGTTTGATTTATTACTTGTTTATGTTTGGGTGTTTATTATCTAGCCTTGTTCTTGTTTTTATTTGAAGAATTAATGATTGCAAATATTAATTCATGCCTATTTGGCTTAGTCTCTACTTGAGAAAGAGAGACATAGTCTAGAAAAATTTGGCTAGCAAGAAATTGGGTCAATCGAGAGATTGATAAGCCCAATTAAAGGGTTGAACCAAGAGACAGTAAAACCCGACTTGAACTTCGTATCAACTATTTTGTTCAATACCCATTTGGACTTAAGAAAGCCAAATTGGGCAAAATCACTCTCTGACCGAGAGGTATTGAGTGGGTACTTGAGTGTTGATAGCTATAATACACCCCGGCCAATAAATCAAGCTTTAAAGTTTACAACCCATTAGGCAAATACCTAGGTGAAGGTCATAGCCCTAGGCCTTTTATATCATTTGGAAAACAACAAAAATAATTTCCTAGTTTCATTCTTTGAATGGCAATCGTAATTTAGTTTAGATTTTTAAGCAAAATCAAATATTGCGGAAGTACAAATTTAGATATACAACCTCACACGCTAAGATATATACTACTAACACCCATTCATATAGCTCCCTGCGGAATTCGACCCTGACTCTTGTTGGGTATTACTATTTCATCGACCGTTTTCATAACCTCAAAGTAAGGAGTGCAATTGGACGAGATCAAAGAGTCGTGCCACAAGGGTCTATTGTACGTAGTCTTACACTATATTTCTGCAAGAGGCTGTTTCCACGGCTTGAAGTCGTGACCTCCTGGTCACACGGCAATAACTTTACCAGTTACGCCAAGTCTCCCCTTCTAGTATGAAACATAAATGGAATAGTAACAAACAAGATAGGAAACTTGGATGTAATAGTATTAAAAAAGATATGAAGCATAGATGTAATAATATCAAACAAGATAGGAAGCATAAATGTAATAGTATCAAACAAGATAGGAAATCATGTAGGAGAAACCCAGGTAGAATGCTGGTATGCATCAAAGAAACGAGTGAACATAATGTAAAATCCAACTCCCATCCTCTCCGCACGAAGACAACCAATGTGCTAATCACATATCAAACCACACGAAAATACCCACCATGCAAAATATTGTCCTAAGGCTCCAATCGTGATCTTTTATATGAATAGTTCTCAAGTAGCACAAGAACAACATGTATAGATATGAGTTCGTGATATAAGGCATGACTACAATCAAATGAAGTATATCAACGATTTTAAAATATAGCCCTTCATGCTCATTTAAGATATCATAGTCTAAACATGATTTCTAGCATAGATAATTGTACTCATGTATTTTTAGAAGCAAATGAAATATAAGTCAAGAAGATCACAAATTTCAACAAGACACAAAGAAGCATATAATCAACCCCGAGCATGGATAACTCCGGCACATACATATACGCTCGTCACCTCGCATATGCATCAACCCCGAATGTAGCAAATAATATCATTTATTAGGAATAATTAATCAAAGCTAGGCAAGACACTTACCTCATAACCAAATAGGTTCAATAATTCAACCCCGTTTTTCTTAGAAATATTCCTCAAAACAATTACAGCCTAGTCAAATATCATCTAAGGAAGTCAAATAATGCTAAAGAAAACATCCTCAAACAATGAAGTTTCAATTTTTGATGAAATTCCAAAGTCAACAAAACTCAACCCGGTTTCACATGGTTTAAATCCGAAATCTAGACCAAACCCTGATGGCCCATTCATCCTCGAGTTCAAATATGTGATTTTTTCGAGATTTGACCCCAAATCGAGGTCTAAATCTCCAAAAACTAATATCTTAAGTTACTACCCAAAAATTGTATTTTTACTCTTTAAAATCCTAGATTTAGTGGTAAACACCCATTGGTGACGAGCGCAAAACACAGACTTAAATTGTACTCGCTAGTCAAAGATAGTATAGATTAATAATCGTCTCCACGGGGATTGGAATTAAACAGTGTTTGAATAATCTCCAGTTGATTACTATCCAGGAAAATTAACACTTGATTGGATATTCTTTTACTATGATTAACTATTTAAGTTCAAGCGAATAACAATTGATCATTAAAAAGAGTAAGTGAGAACGAAGAAATATTTATGAGAAAAATAAAGGCAATCGACTAGATATGTGCACGATGACTGACTCGGGATCCAATTCTTGAGTTAATTCACTCTATAATACGATCGATTCTTATGAATTTAACCGATTATCAGATTACATTTGAATCTAATATTCCTCTTTCGATTAAATACTAGTTTCAGTAATTAACCCAATTGAAGCATGGTAAACAATTGCAAGAATAAAAATGATGTTTATGATCTAAAGGGTAATTTCTCACGAATATTCCCTATTTTCTAGTTCAATCAACAATTCAATAGGCTCCTTCGATTACCTATTTGAATCTTGAATTTAAACTAGTGCATAAGATGTGCAGAAATTTAATATCAAACTTCTCTTTCGATTAAGCAAAATACTAAATAACTCCACAATACAAATCAAGCTCCATCAATTAATTCTGGCAATTATCAAGAATCGAATCTCTGATCAAGTTATTGAAATACCATATCTATCAACACCCAAATGAAAATTACTCCATAACAATGGAGTAGGATATCTCAAATAAGTTTAAGAACAAAGATAACATCAATTCTAAAGATTTGATACAAACTCTCATATTGCACCGATTGTAGATTGAAATCTTGATGAATTCTTGAGTTTTCTCCCTTGGTGGCTCTCCAATCTTCTCTAGGTCAAAAGATCTCCCCTAAAAGTTCAGATACCCTGTTTTTAGGTAAGCTGGGCTTCATATAGATCCAAAAGAGTCATATCTAAAATTACAAAAATAGGCCTGGGAGGAGTTTCCAGAGTTGGACGTGCGCGGCCACACACTGACCGCGCACCTTGACCAGTGTACTGCTTTACTTGCGCACCCAGTGCGCGATTGCATGCCCAGTGCGCGATTGCGCGCCCAGTGCACGATTGCGCACCTGGGTGGCCTCCTGCTCAATTCTATGTTTCTCTCGTTAAGTGCACTATTGTACGTTGATTCCCGAACACGATCCCAACTATATCCGTAGGCTTTTACTTAGACTTCAAAGCTCCGGAATGGCTTGAATTCATTCCATAATATCTACAAAGCTCAAAATCACTCCTACAAGACATAAAAATCTCAATTAGTGTAAAACACTAGCGATTAAAGCTCAAACTCAATTAAAGTGCAGTAAATTAGAGTGCAATAAGCGACTAAAATACAATTATAGCTTACCATAAACACCCCACACTTAAACCATTGCTCGTCCGGGAGCAATCAAACTACACTTTATAGAGACATGACCCTATTACACAACTCTTATAACTCATCATACCAAGAGTATTTAAAATAGATTAAGCACAATACTATAACATCCTAGCTTCAAGATTTGGCTCACATGCACCATACATTATTTATAACCCGCTCACTTACTCTAACACAGAGGTCAAGTATCACCTTTCCTTCATGAATTAAGTTCCTTCACACAACAATAGAGAGTAGTTCCACACACAATGAAATTTAAGAACAATTAGGAACTCAATATCGACAGAATTCACTCACTCTCAGAAACAACATTCATATGCCACAAAAGATGTACCGTAGGCTTGCCTGTAGTGTACTACTATACTAATCGAGCTCATTCAGTCAAGGATCAAGTAGGACTTCATTTGGTTGTAATGCCCAACTGTGGGATGGGTAGGATACATTTAGATATAAGAATGACTACACTTTAAGGTACTTCAACAGAAGTCAAAAACTGAGCCTAAGCGTCACAACTAAAGCACTCATATTCTATTCTTAAGGTATAATAAAGTCAAGAGACATTGCTTTCAATTTAAATCATAGCACAAGGTTTCCTACTCCTAAAAAAAATAAAAACTAACTATACCCGGTTCAAATAAAACCCTTGAAAAAGAACCGCGGCACAAAGAAAAATCAAAGGGTAATTAATACATGACCTACAAAAGAAAATCGCTTTTTTTTTAAGTCCTGCAACCAACCAAAATAAACTAGAAATACCAATATTCATATATGTACTACATAATATCCAATATCCTACACTTTAAATGGTGGCATGTCCCTATGACACACATAGAAAAATGCGTAGGTGAAGAAAAACTCCCCTCAGCAGCTCATTCTATGTCAGAGACTGTGAAAGGGTCCACATGACAAGCCCGACCAAGTGTACGTAGCCAGGACATAATTTTCTTTTCCGATTTGGCATTTTTTGAAGCAAGGGTGTTTACTCGATCTCCCAAATCAGTGACCGAAGTACGCATCCCCGCCATTTCTTGTTCTAAAGTGCTCTTTCGAGTCTCCCAACCGCTGCCTGAAGGTTCCCCAAATCCACGCTCTTGCGGTGGAGAGGTAGTGAATGCATCAGCGTGCAACTCATGGATATCCTGGGGCACTTCAAAGTCCTTGCTATCAGCCTCAGCAGGCCCAGTAGATTCTTTTCCAATGACAACCTTATCTGTACGAAATTTATGTTCTCTCTTGACCTTACCATCTATGGCCCTATTTTTCGGTACCCGTGCCTCACGGCATAACCGGGTGACTAATGATGGGAAGAAGAACCCATACCTTTAGACAGGGCAATGAATAGTCATCTCTTCGTGAATTACTCGAGCCACATCAAAATCATATCCATTGACGAAATACCATATAAGAGCAGCTCTTGGACCATTAACCTCAGTCGTATTGCCTGAGGGTAGCAGATGGTTGTCAATGATATATAACCAGCATTTCCCTTCAAAAGTAAGTAAGGCTGAGTGAAATTTGTGCCCCTCCTTTAGCCACACAACCTCTTTGTCAGGTACACAAATTGTTGCAAAGAACAGGTTCCATAGGTATGGTTTCCCGCTGTGCATGACATGGTAGTCACCTGTGTCAGGATCTTCCACGTATTCCGGCAAGTGGTAGGCCCTTTGGATGGCCACCTTGGAGAAGTTCATTCTCTTATGCCGGACGATGTATACATGGTCTGCATGTTCGGGGCAATTTGCATAGAATTACCGAACAACCATTAAGTTTGCCTCGTTAGGTTCTTCGATGACAACCCCAAGGTCTCGCTGGATCAATTCATATTGCACTCTGGGATAGTCTGTTTGGAGAGAGCCAACATCAATTCCCCTTTCTGGTATGGGTTTTTTGGTTGCTTCGTTGTGAAAGTGTTCTTGTTCTTCCCAAGAGATGAACTTGTTCTGATCATATTGGCGAGTGGATGCCGATGCCCGCGACCTTGATATGCCCGCTTGACCACTTGTGGAGGCACTTGTAGATTTTCTTTTCTTTGAGGATGCCAAAGTGCCTGTAACAACATGTCAATTTTCAGCTAATGAATCTTTTGGTGAACCCCGAAAGGATAATATGATATTATCCTCACACGTTGTCCCAACAATACACCCCAAACGCTTTGTGGCATTTACACAAACACGTAGCAGGCACAATTTTTCTATCTACCCACAAGCAAATTTCAGCCCTAGGTTAACTAAGTAAATACTAATTTCAATCTCCACTTCACAAGAAATAAAGATAAACTAAGAATCAACCAAAACAAAACAACAACAAAAAAAACAACGAAAAAAATAAAACATAAATTAACAAGAAAATACATGCCACAAAAATTTCTACATTTAACCAAGAAAAAGAAAACAAAGGACATACCTGAAGGGTGGTGTAAGAGAGTGGAGTGTTGGCCTTGTTGAAGTTGTATAGAGGAGAGGAAATAGATGGGGGGGTACGAGTTAGGGTACTTTAGTTTAGGGAAAAGAATGTGGGAAAAACTAGAATTGGGGGTTAGAGGGGGGGTCCGAAATAAGAAGGAGGAAACAAATACTTACCTATGCGTGGTCAGGTTATCTCGCGCGCATGTTTGGCAGTGTACTGCTGAATGTGTACGGTCAGTGCGTGGTTGGTATGCGGTCGCGCATGTTCCTATTCGTCGGGAGTAGCCTTTTGCGCAACCTTGTGAGAGAATTTCCCCCACGTGCACGGTCGCGCACGGATACATTTTTGAGACCTCCTCTCCTACATTCTACGAAATGTACCTTCATGAACCTTCCACATCATAATTGTCACGACCCAAATCGGAGGGCCACGACTGGCACCCGGTGCCTACTCAACCGAGCGCCACGTACCTTATACTTCTTTACTATAAGACTCATCACGGGCCATGATAGGCCACATCTATATATATAAGTAACAATATTAGAAATTAACTCACATAACTAATTCAAAAAGATTTATATAGATAAATAGGGGCCGACAAGGCTGTTGACATGTCATACCTAAAACTATACACAGGACATTATCTGCAAAACCTATAAGAAAACATGAACATAATATATAAGTCGGGACAGGGTTCCCGGCATCCTCATAAAATGAAATAACATATATAGAACGTGACTCGGGAATACTGCAGGAAGAAGTGGAGCTCATCAACCAAAAGCTGATATCTGAAAGCAGCCTACAGTGGATGGCTCTCACCTCACCTATCTATACCTACGTGGCATGAAGCACAGCGCCCCAGAAAAAGGGACGTCAGTACGAAGAATGTACCGAGTATGTAAGGAAGAAATGAAACGTAATAATAAGATACTATCTCGGGGAGGGATAAGAGTCAACTTATAACCTCTGACTTGCCGCTGAGGGCCATAACATATAGAATAAGACCCATCTCGTATATATAATAAAACTACAATATAATAGTTCTGATTACATCATTCTCGTGATGTTAACTGCCCAACTGATCAGTGGTAACTACCCGACCGGCCGTAGCGCGGTGGTAAATGCATGACTGCCCGACCGGCCGTAGCTTGGTGGTAAATGTATAACTGCCCAACCGGTCGTAGTTCGGTGGTAAATGCATGACTGTCCGACCGACCGTTGCTCGGTGGTAAATGATGATGCATATAATACCATTATGAACATTAACATCTTTATTGAATACCTTAATAGAGAGTTAGGAACATACTTAGGCATGCTTTGAATATTATGTTACAGGCATGAACAACGTAGACCTTCTTAGTTACTAAGAGTAGAACCATTTATGAAATAACATTACGTTTACGTATCGTTACTTGGATCACGCCAAAAGGAAAGAAGGGATAGCCTTAACATACCTAAGCCAATTCTCTTGACAATCCCTCTAACACATGTCTTTTGTGATAAAACACGTAACGTCGGATTGAAGTAGGGAAAAATCCGTATGATATTCTTGAGAAAGGTTATACCGGGCTCCCTTAGAATTTGCAATTCACGCCTGCTATAGCATTGTAAGGGTTCATATGAATTCTTTTTGGAGAATTCCCATCTGTAACTTTAGCAAGCATCTCCATTTCCATTTAATGATATAGGGAGGTTATTTCTTTATCAAAGTGTGTGGGCCCCACTTCTAGGATTACTTGGCCAAAGAATTCTCTAATCTTCCCACCTAGCTCCAAGACTTGCCTAGTCAATATTGAATCCCTGCCACGTTAATGCTTATCCACCCCAATAATTAACCACCAAATTCTTAATTAGCTTAATTGCTTAGATAATCTCCCACTAAAAATCCATAATTACCCAATTCTCTACATAATTAAGAATTATTTTAAATTACTTAAAATACTAATCACTTTTAACACACTTTATATACCTTACTATCTTGGTCATGTGGTACCTTGTATGGCACTAGTCCATAAATACTACGTACTATAGCTCGGACCGTATTTTATCCCAAATTGACAACCTTTAACGAAACTCATCTTCTTTGATATATTTACCATCTAACCTTCATGACACTTACTTATCACGTGTTATAAATAGCATAAATGCTTATAACCTCAAAAATAATCTCATTCCCGAGTCTACGTCGATTAACTTACGACGAAACTTTAACGTACGAAAACGCAAAATGTGACAATAATAAACACTAAATTCTAGCTATACTATGCTATAAACACAAGCTAGAAAACTCTAACTAGTAGAAGAGTTAGAGGTAGTTCTGAGTTATAGTCGTCAGCTTGACTCAACCGGGCATCCTCAGCTGATTTTGATGCTCGAGGATTGCTGAGCAAATCCTCCAACAAGATACGGTTTAAGTCTGTGCCCATTTACTTTGAAACTTTCCGTTCCGTCCGTGTTCTAAATCTCAATTCCCTCATATGGCGATGCATGTTTCACCACATATGGTCCCATCCATCTAGACTTAAATTTTTCGGGGAACAATCTGAGTCTACTATTTTACAGTAGGACTCTATCCTCGTCACGAAACTCCTCTGGCTTGATCAGATGATCATGTTACCTCTTAGTCTTTTCCTTGAAGATTTGTGCATTCTCATACGCGTCTAGTCTGAACTCATCCAATGCAGTCATCTGTGCCAGCCGGTGTTCTCCTGCAAGACTCAGATCAAGATTAAGCATCTTAATTGCCTAATAAGCTTTATGCTATATCTAAACGGGCAAGTGACACGATTTTTCATACACCAGTTTGAATGGTGAAGTCCCTATAGTTGTTTTAAATGCAGTTCTGTATGCCCATAGAGCTTCCTCCAACTTTACAGACCAATCTTTATGGGAATCACTAACCGTCTTTTCAAGAATTCGCTTAAGTTCACGATTAGCTATTTCAACTTGCCCCTAGTTTGGGCATGGTATGGAGTTCCTGTTTTGTGTAGGACTCCATACTTGGACAGTAGTTTAGCAAATTCTCTGTTCACAAAATATGACCCATTGTTACTGATAATCACTCGAGGTGTTCCAAAGCGAGTGAAAATATTCTTCCTTAAGAACTCACACACCATTAGAGCATCATTGGTCCTAGTAGGGATTTCTTCAACCCATTTGGAAACGTAGTCAACGGCTACTAGAATATACTCATAAGAATGCGACGATGGGAATGGACCCATGAAGTCAATGCCCCAAACGTCAAAAATTTCACATACCAGAATGGAGTTGAAAGGCATCTCGTCCCACTTGCTAATATTACCTGCCCGTTGACACTTGTCACATGCAACTACGTACGCTCGTGCGTCTTTGTACAAGGTTGGCCAAAAGAAACTGGCTTCCATTATCTTAGATGCAGTGTGATTTCCACCATAGTGTCCTGCAGCTGCTCCATCATGGCAAGGAGATAAAATGCTCGCTATCTCTCCTTTAGACACACATCTTCGAATAACACCATCTGCACACAGTTTAAACAAGAAAGGTTCATTCTAAAAATAGCTTTTTACCTCACCTTGAAGCTTCATTTTCTGATCACCAGAGAGGTCACGCAGTAACCATCCGCTAGCTAAAAAATTAGCTACATCAGCATACCAAGGCAGTCTTTTGGAGACCGTAGCAATGGAGAAACTTTGTTCATCAGGGAACTCTTCTCTCACGTCAACAGTTTCAATCGAAGGTCTCTCAAGTTGAGATAGATGATCGGCGACTTGATTTTCTGTGCCTTTCCTATCTTTGATTTCTAAGTCAAACTCTTGGAGCAGCAACACCCACCGCATCAGACACGGCTTGGACTCCTTCTTACTCAACAGATATTTCAAGGCTGAGTGATCGGTGTGAACGATCACTTTGCTCCCCACTAAACTTGTCGAAAGCAAAAACCACAGCAAAGAACTCTTTCTCGGTAGTGGCATAGTTAACTTGAGCGTCATTCAACGTTCTGCTGGCATAGAAAATAGGCCTAAACATTTTATCTTTTCTTTGCCCTAGAACTTCCCCCACAGCTACATCACTGGCATCACACATTATCTCAAATGGCTGGCTCCAATGAGGTGTCACCATAATAGGAGCACTTACCAGCTTTTACTTTATCAATTGGAATGCTCTTAAGCATTCCACATTGAAATCAAACTTGGCATCCTTTGCTAGCAATGCAGTTAACGGTTTGGTAATGCTGGAGAAGTTTTTGATGAACCTCCTATAGAATCCAACATGTCCCAAAAAACTCCTTATGCCCTTCACAGAAGTTGGTGGAGGGAGTCTTGCAATTACGTCCACCTTGGATCTCTCAACTTCAATTCCGTGTGTAGTTACTTCGTGGCCCAAGACAATTCCTTCTTTTACCATGAAGTGACACTTCTCCCAGTTAAGAACTAAGTGTGTGGCTTAACAACGTTCAAGCACGAGCTCTAAATTCTTCAAGCAGTCTTCAAAGTCATCACCAAAGAGGGTGAAATCATCCATGAATACTTCTAGACACTTCCCATTTTAGTCGAAGAATATAGACATCATGCACCTCTGAAAAGTGGCAGGTGCATTACACAACCCGAACGATATTCTCCTGTAAGCAAAAATACCTCACGGGCACGTGAATGTGGTCTTCTCAATATCTTTTGGGGCAATGGGTATCTAATTGTAGCCTGAGTACCCATCCAGGAAGTAGTAGCATCCATGTCCAGCTACTTTCTCTAGCATTTGATCAATAAAGGGGAGTGGGAAGTGGTCCTTCCTTATTGCATCATTCAGCCTTCTATAATCAATGTACATTCTCCACCCAATGACTAATCATTATCTTCATTTATCACCACTGCCATGTCACCCTACTTAGGTACAACTTGTACTGGACTAATCCACTGGCTATCAGAAATGGAAAAAAATACTCTCGCATCAAGCAATTTGATGATCTCCTTGTGCACTACCTCCTCCAAATTTTTGTTCAGCTTGCGTTGGGGCTGCAAGACTGGTTTGATATTTTCTTCCCACAGGATTTTGTATATGAAAATTGCCGGACTGATTCCTTGAATATCAGCTATACTCCATCCAATGGCCTTCTTGTGCTTCTTCAGTAGTTCCACCAACTGTCGCTCATGTGTACCTGTCAAGTCAGCAGAAATAATCACCAAAAAATTGTTAATTTCAAGAAAAGCATATTTTTAAGTGTGTGGGGAGGACTTTCAATTCCACATTAGGCATAGACGCCTCCTCTTTTAATTTCTTCTCATCAACCACTTGATTCTCAGTTTCAAGAGCTTCATCCTCTCTCTTTATTTCAGGATCTTCATCCTCCACTGTGCTAGACTGAGTAATACATCTCTCTAGAGTATCCCCCACAAGCTTATCAAACTTGTAATTTTCAACCATATCTTCAACCATATCCATTTTGAAATAGGAGTAGGCGGACGCCTCATCACTAGCGTATTTCATCATCATGTTCATCTAAAATACCA
The DNA here is from genome assembly GCF_000390325.3 of Nicotiana tomentosiformis. Taxonomy (NCBI): domain Eukaryota; kingdom Viridiplantae; phylum Streptophyta; class Magnoliopsida; order Solanales; family Solanaceae; genus Nicotiana; species Nicotiana tomentosiformis. The sequence continues at coordinate 152,082,249 of NC_090813.1, forward strand.
TTTTTTCGTTACCCACTTTGAGCATAAGCTGCCCTTCATAGATATCAAGGATAGCTCTGCCTGTACATAAGAATGGCCTCCCCAGAATAAGAGGCACTTCCTTGTTCCTCTCCATGTCCACCACAATAAAGTCTATGGGGAACATAAATTTGTCCACCCGCACTAGAATATCCTCAATGATTCCCTCAAGAAAAATGGTGGTCTGGTCAACCGATTGTAAGGACTCCTAGATCACCTTCCAGTTTCCTGAATACAGACAGAGGCATTAGGTTTATAGACACACAAGAATCGCAGAGGGCCTTATCGAATTTTTCACTCCCCAACGAGCATGGTATGGTGAATCTTCCTGGGTCCCCACACTTTTGGGTAATTTTATTTTGTAATATGGCACTACAATGGGCATTCAACTTGACCACGGTTGTCTCTTCCAGTTTTCTCTTGCTAGATAAGATTTCCTTCAGGAAATTTGCATAAGAAAGCATTGAGTGAGTACCTCCGTGAAGGGAATGTTCACATAGAGTTTCTTGAGCATTTCCAAGAATCGCCCAAAACATTTGTCAAGTTTTTCCCGCTTCATATTTTGGGGGAATGGAAGAGCCAGCATATGTCTACTTTCTTCAATCTCCCTTTGTACCCCACTCCTCTGGCCTTTTTGCTCTTCATCGTTTTTCTCCACTGGTGTCTCCGCCTGCTTGCTCACAATCTCGGGTCTAGCCTTCACCACTGGATCAGCCAATGTTTTACCACTTCTCGAAGATACAACTTTGATTGTTTCTTTTGGGTTCTTTTCAGTGTCAGCGGGCAAGGTCCGAGAAGTCCTCTCAGATAACATATTTGCAATTTGTCCCAATTGTCTTTCTAAATTCCAGATGGCCGTGCCCTTCTCTCGAATGGCTGTCCCTTGAGTTTCAAATTTTTCATCAGATTTGTTGATGAATGCCTTCCTGAAATTTTCCATACTAGACTGATTTGGTTCTTGTAACTGGTATTGCTGCCTCTGCTGGTTTTGGATACCTGGTGGTACTTGACCCTAAGGTCTGGGATTATTTTGCTTCCATGAATTCAGGCTTCCACTAGGTGAACTCCATGAAAAACCTGGATGTCTTTGACTCAAAGCATTATAATTGTTCCCACCTTAGTAGTTTCCTCTATTAAAGTTCCCCATTGCGTTGACTTCCTCAGCTGATGCTTGACACTCATTTGTAGGGTGTCCCAATCCATAAAAGTCACATGCTGTTTATGGCTCACTTTGTATGTTACATCCCGCATTTCGTACGTTAAAGTTTCGTCGTAAGTTAATCGATGTAGACTCAGGAATGAGATTATTATTGAGGTTATAAGCATTTATGCTATTTATAACAAGCGATAAGTAAGTGCCGTGAAAGTTAAAGGGTAAACGAATCACAGAAAATGAGTTTCGTTAAAGGTTGTCAATTTGGGATAAAATACGGTCCGAGCTATAATACCCGGTATTTATGGACTAGTGCCATACATGACCATGATAGTAAGATGTATAAGGTATGTTAAAAGTGAGTAGTATTTTAAGTAATTTGGGATAATTCTTAATTATGTGAATAATTAGGTAATTATTGATTTTTATAAGGAGATTAACAAATTAATTAGCATCTTTGGATAAGCCTAATGGAACTCAATGTGGCAGCAAAGTCCTTAGGCAAATGTGACTCTTAAGTTCATGTAAAAGGTGGCACATACCGAGAAGTCTTATAAACTTACTTCTTATGCATTTCATTCATTATACATGTACATTGACCATGATCATATGGCATTATATACGCGTATATTATATGTATATGGGATATGGGAAAAGGTTACAACATTATATACGCACCACCACCTGATCAGTTGGTGTAGTTGATGCTTTCGCCCACAGAGGCCGAGATGAGATGATATGATGGGATGCCCTCAGAGGCTTGATGATGTGTACACCTATACCTATGCATGATACGACATTTATACGCACATGCATGAATTTATAAATATTTCAGGATTCACAAAGTTATTTAGACTTACAGGTGGATTCCTTTACTCCATGTTTCATTTATCTCTTTTATGGACTGATTTTCATGCCTTACATACTCGGTACATTATTCGTAATAACTTCCATTTTGCCTGGGGACGCTTCGTTTGATGCCTGCAGGTGCAGGTAGACAAGTTGACGGTCCCCTTTTTAGGATCCTTGATCAGCGAGAGTTGGTGTGCTCCACTTGATCCAGAGCTTTTATTAGTTTTGGTACGCTACTTTTGTATGTAGATATGGATATGACGGAGCCCAGTCTCGTCCTTTATACAGTTGTACAGTCTATTAGAGGTTTGTAGATAGTCATGTATAGTTGGATAGTATGTGGCCTTGTCGGCTTCTAGTTTTGGATATATAGTTGTCTATAGCAGCCTTGTCGGCTCGCCCTACCATATTCCGCATGTATATGTATATATGTATTTTGGACATTTTTTCCTCACGTATGTTATTCACGTGATTCAGCAGTTTAATGACAGATGTTATTCATGACCTCCCCTTAATTCATGTTTATACCATAGACGCATGCTTGTGTTCGACAGGTAGGACTCGGGCACTCGTCATGGCCCATCAGTTTAGGTCGTGACAAAACTGGTATCAGAGCATTCTGTCCTAGGGTTGTCTACAGACCGTGTCTAGTAGAGTCTTGTTTATGGGTGTGTTGTGCACCACACTTATAGACAGGAGGTTACAGGATATTTAGGATGGTTACTTTTCTTTCTAATCTAGTTTGTGCGATAGAACTGAGTTGTAAGTATTCACTCCTAATCTTTACCTTATTTATGTTTTTAGTGATGCCTGTTACTAGTAGACGACAGGCGCAAGCGGCTAGCATGGGTCAGAAGGCTACGAAAGTGTTATAAGAAGATATAAGTTACACTATGGAGTCAAACCCATCAGAGATCATGGGTTCTATTGAGGAGGATCCTTCCGAGGATCCATATGAGTCATCCGTTCGAGTAGTTTCGACTTTGCTAGAAGCAAATAGGGCGAGAGGAGTTCCGACCTTACCAAGGCCCTTAGTTTCATTATCAGGGCCCGTTGATCAGGGTATAAGGGGAGTGGTGCACAGATTGGCACAACCAGGTTTCCCTCATGCTCAAAACTATGTCACGGTATTTATAGACACCAGCTCTTCTGAGGTTCCAAATAGTCCACAGTCTTGGGAGTCCGTCAATCAAGGTTCGTCTGTGTATATTATGGGATATGCAGAGGAAGAAGATAGTAGTCGGGCCAAGAAGTGGAAGGTAGCTGATAAGGATATGATATGATTCTGATTCAAAGTGTGTCTGTTCGAGGCTCTCATATAGGACGGGGCGAGGACCCTCTACTGTAAGCTGCCTCCAGATATCAGCTTTTGGTTTGTGAGCTCCACTTCTTCTTGGAGTATTACCAAGTCAGGGTTCTGTATATGTTATGTTGTTTTATGAGGACGTAGGGAGCCCTGTCCCGACTTATATATATTATGGTTATATTTTCTTATAGGTTTTACAGACAATATCACGTGTATAGTTTTGGGTATGACATGTCTACGGCCTTGTCGGCCCCTATGTATCTATATAAACATTTTTTTAATTAGTTATACCAGTTAAGTCCTAATATTATTACTTATATATGTATGTATGTGGCCCGTAATGGCCCGTGATAAGTTTGAAAATAAACAAGGATAAGGTATGTGGTGCTCGATTGGGTAGAATTGGATGTTTTACTGGGTATGGATTGGTTGGCTTCTCGTTATGATAACGTCGATTGTAGATCAACGATGATTCGATTCCATTTCCCAAGAGAGCCTGTTTTCGGGATAGAAAGGTAATACGGCATCGCCGAGAGGTAGATTTATTTCCTATCTCAAGGCAAGGAAGATAATCGGAAAGGGTTATATTTATCACTTAGTTCGGGTAAAGGACGTGAAAGTAGAATCACCAACCATTCAATCTATCCTTGTGGTTAATGAGTTTCCCGATGTTTTCCCCGACGAGCTTCTGGGTCTTCTGCCAGAGCGAGAAATTGAGTTTGCTATTGACCTATTACCAGATACTCATCCAATATCTATTCCTCCCTATAGAATGGCACCCGCAGAATTGAGGGAGTTGAAGGAATTACTAAAGGACTTGCTTGAAAAAGGCTTTATCAGACCTAGTACATCACCGTGGGGAGCACCTGTGTTATTTGTGAGGAAGAAAGATGGTTCCTTGCGGATGTGTATTGATTATAGACAGTTGAATAAGGTGACGATCAAGTATAAGTACCCGCTCCCGAGGATTTATGATTTATTTGATCAGTTGCAAGGTGCCAAGTGTTTCTCGAAGATAGACTTGAGGTCCAGGTACTATCAGGTAAGGGTTAAGGAGAAAGATATTCTTAAGACAACATTCAGGACCAGATATGGGTATTTTGAGTTTCGTGTTATGTCATCCGGTTTGACCAATGCCCCAACAGTATTCATGGAGTTGATGAACCGTGTGTTCAGACCCTTTCTAGATCTGTTCGTGATTGTATTTATCGATGATATATTGGTCTACTCCCGTTCAGAGGCTGAGCATACAAATCATTTGGGTACGGTGCTCAGAGTTCTACAAAAAGAGAAGTTGTACGCAAAACTCTCTAAATGTGAATTCTGGTTGAATTCTGTAGCTTTCCTTGGACATATTATTTCAGGTGAGGGTATCCGGGTTGATACCCAAAAGATTGAGGCAGTGAAGACTTGGCCTAGACCCACGACACTGACGGAGGTTCGTAGCTTCCTCATTTTGGCTGGTTATTGCAGGAGATTTGTAGAGGGATTTTCTTCTCTTTCAGTGCCATTGACAAAGTTGACTCAGAAGGGAGCTAAGTTCCAATGGACTGATGATTGTGAGTGGAGTTTTCAAGCATTGAAGGACAGATTAACTTCAGCACCGGTTCTAACACTCCCAGAGGGAACCGATGGTTATACTATCTATTATGACGCTTCGGGCATTGGATTGGGTTGTGTACTGATGAAGCATGGTAAGGTTGTAGCCTATGCGTATAGGCAACTAAGAAAGAACGAGAAGAATTACCCGACCCACGATTTAGAATTAGTCACGGTGATTCATGCACTAAAGATGTGGAGGCACTACTTGTATGGCATTCATGTTAATATATATACATATCATAAGAGCCTTCAGTATATCTTCAAGCAAAAGGAATTGAATATACGCCAAAGGAGATGGTTGGAGCTACTGAAAGACTATGACATTGATATTATATACCATCCAGGGAAGGCGAATGTATTAGCCAATACCCTCAGCCATAAATCTATGGGTAGCCTATTATATTTATAGCCAGAGGGGGATAGCCCATGAGATTTATCAGCTAGCTAGTCTTGGAGTTCGATTACTGGACTCAGGTGAAACCGGAATTACTATTCAGGACACGAAAACATCCTCTTTAGTAACTGAAGTGAAGGAACGCCAATACGAGGATCCTGTGTTAGCTCATTACAGGGATACAACCCCCTCAGAAGGAGAAGACACCATTTGAGATTATAGGAGATGGGGTCCTTAGATATCGAGGACGATTATGTGTCCTTAATGTTGCAGGGCTGCGCCGGCAGGTTATGGGAGAAACTCACTATTCTCGTTATTCTATCCATCCAGGATAAACAAAGATGTATCATGATATCAGAGAAATATATTGGTGGGACGGAATGAAAAAAGATATAGCAGAGTTTGTTGCTTAGTGCCCTAACTGTCAGCAGGTTAAGATTGAGCATCAAAAACCCGATGGATTATTGCAGGATATAGAGTTTCGACTTGGAAGTGGGAAGTAATCAATATGGATTTCATCGAAGACTTACCTCGTACCCAGCATAAGTTCGATTCTATATGGGTGATTGTTGATAGACTTACAAAATCAGCCCATTTTCTGCCCGTTAGGAATGTGTATTCTATAGAGGATTATGCAAGTCTTTACATTAAGGAGATAGTACGACTTCATGGTGTCCCTATATCTATTATCTCAGATGGAGGAGCTCAGTTTACAGCTAATTTTTGGAGGTCCTTCCAAACATGATTGGGGACTCATGTAAGTCTTAGTACATTATTTTATCCCCATACAGACGGACAGGCTGAGCGTACTATTCAGACACTTGAGGATATGTTAAGGGCTTGTGTGATAGACTTCAAGGGTAGCTGGGATGATCATCTGCCGCTTCTTGAGTTCACGTATAATAATAGCTATCATTCCAGTATTCAGATGGCTCCGTACGAAGCTCTTTATGGACGGAAGTGTAGGTCGCCTATAGGATGGTTCGTTCCGATGTTGGGGAAACTAAGTTAGTAGGACCAGAGTTGGTACAATAGGCAATCGAGAAGATTAAGCTTATAAAGGAAAGGCTATTAGCAGCTCAAAGCCATCAGAAGCCTTATGCGAATAATCGACGACGAGACTTGGAGTTTTAGGTTGATGATTGTGTATTCCTAAAGGTATCACCGATGAAAGGCATTATGAGGTTCGGTAAGAAAGGAAAACTTAGCCCTCGGTACATTGGACCATATAAGATCCTACGCAAGGTAGGCCAGGTAGCATATGAGTTAGACTTGCCTTCTGACTTGGAGTCTGTACATCCAGTCTTTTATGTGTCTATGCTTTGTAAATGTATCGGAGATCCTTCTAGAATCGCATCAGTTGATGATGCTCAGGTCACAGAGCAATTATCATATGAGGAAACTCCCATTGCTATACAAGATATACAGGTTCGGAAATTGAGGACTAAAGACGTAGCTTCGGTGAATGTACTTTGGAGAAACAAAAATGTGGAAGAAATGACTAGGGAAGCTGAAGAGGACATGAAGTCTAGGTATCCTCACTTGTTTCCTCTTCTAGAGGAGGATCCGACTGAGACATCACAGCCTTAAGGTTCGAGTATAGATTCTTGTATTAATTATTTTCATTGGTCGTGTCAGGCCATTGTCATGGTTGATGATTGTGGCAATATATGGCATTTAATTATTGAGTTTTCTACATGAAGGGTTGATAGTAGTACTGTTACAAAGGTGACTCAGCCAAACTTTATATAGATCCCGAGGAGTTAAACATTCGAGGACGAATGTTTCTAAGGGAGGAAGGATGTTTCATCCCGCATTTCGTACGTTAAAGTTTTGTCGTAAGTTAATCGACATAGACTCGGGAATGAGATTATTTTTGAGGTAATAAGAATTTATGCTATTTATAACAGGCGATAAGTAAGTGCCGTGAAAGTTAAAGAGTAAACGAATCAAAGAAAATGAGTTTCGTTGAAGGTTGTCAATTTGGGATAAAATACGGTCTGAGCTATAATACCCGATATTTATGGACTAGTGCCATACATGACCATGATAGTAAAGTGTATAAGGTATGTTAAAAGTAAGTAGTATTTTAAGTAATTTGGGATAACTCTTAATTATGTGCATAATTGGGTAATTATTAATTTTTAGTGGGGGATTAACTAATTAATTAGCATCTTTGGATAAGCTTAATGGAACTCAACGTGGCAGAAAAGGCCTTAGGCAAATGTGACTCTTAAGTTCATGTAAAATGTGGCACATTTAGAAGGTTTTTGTGGCTAAGTCACCACATAAGTGGGGCCCACACCCAAAGATATTAAAGACCTCTCTAATTCACTTTGTATCTCTACAATGTAATGAAGAAAGCTTTAGCAAAGATTATTATGTGATAGCAACGTGATTTGCTACAAAATTCATACAAGAGTACTTAGCAATGTGAGAATTGCGATTCTAAGGGAGTACGGTGCAATCTTTCTCAAGAATATCATACGGATTTTTTCCCTATTTCGATCTCGTCGTTACGTGTTTCGTCGCGATTGACGTGTGTTAGAGGGATTGTCAAGAGAATCGGCTCAGGTATGTTAAGGCTATCCCTTCTTTCTTTCTGGCATGATTCATACGATATAAACGAAACGAGTAAACGCACAGCTTTCATAAATGACTCTATTCATAGCAGTACTAGGGGTGCCTATGTTCTTGATTTCCCGTGTAAATTATTATTATATCTTCTTTTCATGGGTCTCAGAAAAATATGTAGTTGATAAAATTTATCCGAAGGCATATTGGCCTTATGACATACCGAGAAGTCTTATAGATGTACATTAACCCATGACCAGATGCCATTATGTACACGTATATTTTATATATATGGGATATGGGAAAAGGTTACAGCATTATATACGCACCACCACCTGATCAGTTGGTATACGTTGATGATTTCGCCCACAGAGGTCGAGATGAGATGATATGATGGGATGCCCTTAGAGGATTGATGATATTATGTATACATATACCTATGCATGATACGACATTTATACGCACATGCATGACTTTATAAATACTTCATGATTCAAAAAGTTATTTAGACTTACAGGTGGATTCCTTTACTCCATGTTTCATTTATGTCTTTTATGGACTGATTTTCATGCCTTACATACTCGGTACATTATTCGTACTAACGTCCCTTTTGCCTGGGGACGCTGCGTTTCATGCTCGCAGGTGCAGGTAGACAAGTTGACCGTCCCCATTTTTTGGATCCTTGATCAGCGAGAGTTGGTGTGCTCCACTTGATCTGAAGCTGTTATTAATTTTGGTACGCTACTTTTATATGTAGATATGGGTACGATGGGGCCCAGTCCTGTCCTTTATACAGTGGTACACTCTATTAAAGGTCTGTAGACAGTCATGTATAGTTGGATAGTATATGGCCTTGTCGGCTTCTAGTTTTGGATATATAGTTGTCTATAGTTGCCTTATCGGCTCGCCCTACTGTATTCCGCATGTATATATGTCTTTTAGACAAGTTTTCCTCACGTATGTTATTCACGTGATTCAGCAGTTTAATGACAGATGTTATTCATGACCTACCCTTAATTCATGTTTATACCTTAGATGCATGCTTAAGGGTGTTCGACAGGTAAGACTCGGGCACTCATCATGGCCCATCAGTTTGGGTCGTGACATTGTACCTTAGCTAATGTTAGCTTTTTTATCTCCTTAGTCATGGTGTCTAGCTGGGCTTGCATGGATGTGTTAGAGTCTACCTGGTGAACCCCAACTGATTTTCTTCTGTCATTACTCTCAGCCGTCTACTGGTTAGAATCCTCAAATTCATTGAGGATTAAGACAACCTCCTCTGGCATTTTCTTCATTAGTGGACCTCCATGTGCAGTATTCAGAGTTCGTCGCGAGGACGGTGTCAGTCTATCACAAAAATCCTGGAGTTGCATCCACAAATCAATTCCATTGTTGTGACACTTCCTGACTTTCTCCTTGAATCGTTCCCAAAGATCAAAAGCCGTTTATGCCTCCTTCTGGCAGAAATTATGGATTTCCCTTCTGAAATTTCCTGGTTTTGCAGCCGAGAAGTATTTGTCAAGAAAATTCTTAGTCATATCTTCCCATGTCCTTATAGAACCTGCAGGTAAGCTGCGAAGCCATTGCTTCGCGTCATCTTTCAGTGAAAAAGAGAATGCCCTTAAGTAGACAGCATCCTTTAATACTCCATTGTATTGAAAGGTTTTTATGATATCGTCGAAGTCCATCATGTGAGTATTAGGATCTTCGTACATCTTCCCACTGAAAGTGCAATTATTTTGGATAGTTTTAAGCAAGCCTTGCTTCAATTCGAAGTTGTTAGCTGCTATGGATGGGGGTCTGACACTTGGCATTCCTTGATTATATACGGGCCTAACATAGTCACCCAATGATCTACCAGGTCAGGGTGCTACATTCTCGAACTATTCTTCGACCAAAGGTCGATTTAGATTGAATCTTCGACCCCCATTGAGTTAGATTGTTTCGTCAGCAATCCTCCGTGCAGCTTCTTATTGTGCTGCCTCCCTTGCAGCTAAGTCTACTCCTTTATTGTCTTCATTTGCCATGGTATCTTGAGTTGAAGTTTGTCCCAAAAAATGTTCTGTTAATTCTTTTTCTTTTCTCAGATGTTGCGGGTATTTTTCTAACTTTGGTCGTATGGTATCACTTCCCTTGAAGAGGATCGAGTCATACACCAAAAAAATCAAAATTTGCACCCTGCGCACAAGTGAAAAAAATGTGAATACACTAAAGTAAAAATTGGTTCCTCAATTAGTACTAAAAATTATTTTTAACATATCGATTGCCAATCCCCGGCAATGATGGTAGACTATAATCCTATGTTTTAGTCGCTTATTATACTCTAATTCACTGCACTTTACTTATGTTGAGCTTTAGTTAGTAGTATTTTGCACTTATATTATTTTGTATGCCGTGTAGGAGTGATTCCGAGTTATTTAGATGTTTCGGAGCAAATTCGAGCTATTTGGATCTTTGAAGTCTGAGTAAAAGCCCAAGGGATTAAACTGAGATCGCTTTCGAGGGTCGAGAACCAAGTTTGGATGTCAAAAATTGGAGAAACAAACTTACTCTAAGAAAATTGCACAGCCGCGCCACATGGGGCGGCACGACAGTGCAAATTATGCCCAAAAAGTGTTTTGTGAAGTGTTCTAGAAATTGCCACAAGCGAGCCGCATGGTGCGGCACGACGTGCGGCACGGTAGTGTAAAATTGTTAGAGTAACTTCCCATTTCCGCTAAAAAGGGTAATTTCATCCGGGGTTTATTGGAGGATGTTTTAAATAAATGGGAAAACACCATTTTCGGGGACTTTTGACACATTTTCGACCTAAGGAGGCTAACGAGGAGTTGGAAGAACACAAGCACAAGAATTTCATCATTCCTTCCTCGCTCAAGATTCGGGTTTGGATTGAATTTATATTTTCCTATATTTTAGTTACATTTGTGAAGAACTTCTCCATGTCTATGGAGTAGATCCTTTTGGGTTTTGACGGATTTGGTGTATTGATGATTGTTTATGGATTATAACTCTATTTTTATGTATTTGAATCATTTTTGAAAGATTTAATTATTGCATCTATATTCACTTGTTCTTGTAATCGAAAGAGGCATAACTGTTGATCCTCCTGGATAGAAATCAAGTAAGAAACTACGAGAATACTATTTAAATCCAATCCATGTGGACACGATATTATACTATACTATCTTTGACTAGCGAGCACAATTTAAGTGTGTGTTTTGCGCTCGTCAAATTTTGGCGCCGCTGCCGGGGATTGGCAATCAATAATGTTTGAAATAGTTTGTAGTGCTAATTCAGAAATTTATTTTTATTTTTTTTTACTTTTATTTTGTTCTTCACGGGTTTCTCCTCCTTGTGCAGGCAACAGATTAAGTCCGTAGTGTATGATATGAACTTCTTGTAAAGAAGTAATACCCTACAAACCGGAATTGGAAAAACACTTGTGGCAACTGAGGAAGGAGAAAGCGTTCACCATAAGGTTCTTGGGGCAACCTTCAACCCAAAAACACATGGCTAATAACGATGACAATGAGGTAGAGGCAGCTACAAGGATAGCTGCTGAGGCAGCCCATAGAGCTACTGAGGAAACTGTCGAAGACAATAGGGGTTGAAGATTCAATCTAAATCGACCCTTGATTGAAGACCAGTTCGAGAATGCTCTACCAAGGCCTGGTAGAGCATTGGGTGACTATGACAGACCAGTCTACAATCAAGGATTGTCAAGTGTTAGACCACCTCCAATTGCAGCCAATAATTTCGGGTTGAAGAAAGGTTTACTTCAAACCATTCAAAATAGTTGCGTTATCATAGGAAGGATGAACGAAGATCCAAACACACATCTGATAGACTTCGAGGAGATTATGAACACCTTTCAATACAATGGGGTGTCACAAGATGCAGTGTATTTAAAGGCATTTCCCTTTTCACTTAAAGATGATGCGAAGCAGTGGCTTCGATGCTTGCCAAATGGATTAATTAGAACATGGGAGGAAATGACCAGAAAATTTCTTAATAAATATTTCTCCTCGGCTAAGACGGGCAAGTTTAGAAGAGAAATCCATAACTTCTGCTAGAAAGAGAGTGAAACTGTTTTGAAGCATGTGATAGGTTTAAGGATATAGTTAGAAGGTGTCAACATAGGGGAATTGAAATATGGATGCAACTCCGGGATATTTGGGATAGATTAACACCGACCTCGCGTAGAACATTGAGCAATGAAGTTGGAGGCCCTTTTATGAAGAAGACTCCAGAGGAGATAGTTACAATTCTTGATGAGTTATCCGAAGATGCTAATCAGTGGCCCTCTAAGAGTGTGGAAAGAAGAAAATCAACTGGTGTTCACCAAGTTGATGCTACTATATCTGTGCAAGTAAAGCTTGATGCTATGGGTGAAGAAATACGAAAGCTAACTGTAGCTTCGATACAAAATGTACACCATGCAGCTTGTGATATATGTGAAAGAGGACACCCTACTCATGAGTGTCAAGCCTCAACTGAGGAAGTGAATGTTGTAGGAAACTATAATTTTAATGTAATGGGTCAGAGACACCCCGGGTTTTTATGGAGTCCACCTGGGGGTACTGATAATGAATAGCAATAAACAACCCTAGATTCTAGGAACAAGGAGCTCCAGGTTTTCAAAATCAGCAGAGGCAGCAGTATCAATCTCCACAATCAAATCAATCCAGCATGGAAGATCTTATGAAGACCTTCATTATCAAGACAGATGAGAGGCTTGATGCCCATGATGCAGCTATCAAAGATTTGGGTACATCTTTTCGAAGCCTGGAAAAACAGGTTGGGCACTTAGCTACTCTAATGTCTGAGAGAGCCCCAGGAACACTCCCGGCTAATATAGTAAGAAATCCTAAAGAGACAGTAAATGATGTAACTTTGAGAAGTGGGTAAGTGTTGAAAGATCTCACTCCAATCCAAAAGGATATGAGACATGAAAAAGAAAGGGGGGAGCAGCTGAAGAGTGGTGTCAAAAAGAAGAAGGAAGAAAACTCGAGAAGGGAGGAACCTGAGACGAGTAAGCATATGCATGCGCTACCTTTTCCCCGAAAGCTAAGTAGAGAAAAGTTGGACAAGCACATTGAGAAATTTTTGGATGTGCTGAAACAGCTTCATGTAAACTTACCATTCACAGAAGTGCTCTCATATATGCTTTCTTATGCTAAATTCTTAAAAGAGATCCTTACGAAGAAGAGGAAAATAGAGGAGACCTCAGTGGTCAAGCTCAAAGAGCATTGCAGCGCGATATTGTAAAATAAACTCCCACAAAAGTGTGGAGATCCAGGTAGTTATACCATACATTGCTCTTTAGGCACTACTAATTTTTATAAGTCTCTATGTGATTTCGGTGCCTCAATTAATCTAATGCCTCTATCTATTTACAGGAAATTGGAGATGGAGATTGGAGAGATAAGGTCTGCACCAATATCTTTGCAGCTGGTAGACCAAACGACTCTAACACCCGAGGGAATAGTTGAAGATGTCTTAGTTCGGGTGGATAAGTTCGTATTTCCTAGGGATTTCATAGTGGTTAATATGGAAGTGAACAAGGAGGTCCCCCTCATCCTAGGAAGATCATTCTTAGCGATGGGTAGAGCTATAATAGATATACAAGATAAAAAAACTCATGCTTAGAGTGGGTGAGGAAACTGTGACTTTCAAGATGGATGTAGCAAAGGGGGCACAAAAAGACAAACCGGCTGCGAGTGTTGAATGGAAAGTGAAGGGTGCGAAAAAAAAGGTTGCAGTGAGTGAGAAAGTTAAGTGTGGAGTGTACCCCAAGAAGGCTGAGAAGAAGCTATCTGCATATATGTGTACACTAGTTCGGGCGTGAGGGATGGAGCCCAACTTCGACTCAAACCCCGACAAGATGTTCAGGGAAGTTTTCCTTACCTCTTGCTTTTTATTTGTGTGTCATAGGGACATGCCACAATTTAAAGTGTGAGGTTGGGATGTATATATGTATAGAATGTATAAATGTCTATGTGTGAGTATATATGTATAGAATATATAAATGTCTTTGCATGTTTTTGTAATTCATTTGATTGAAAATTTTAAAACTTTTGATTTTTCCCGACGATGGATATCATTCGATAGATTTCTTGAGGGATTAAGTCAAAAGAAAAAGACAAAAGATTTTTTTATAGGTAGCAACTGAATTCCCCCTTGGTTTTTCTTTGTGACGCGGTTCTTTTACAAGGGTTTTATTTGAACCGGGTATAGTTATATTTTTTTCAGGAGTAGGAAACCTTGTGTTGTGATTTGAAATGAAAGCAATATCTCTTGACTTCATTATGCCTTAAAAATAGTAAGTGCTTTAGTTATGACGCTTAGGCTCAGCTTTTGACTCTTGTATAAACACCTTAAATTGTATGATCTTAACTTTGCTTAACTACTTTGACTAGAGTGTCTTGATGAGTCCGATCCTGAGTGAGTTATGTGCCATATGTGTGTGAGGTTTTGGGTATTCTGTGCATTGCATTTGATGTCTAGAACTTGCCCCGTGTGTTTGCAAAGAAAAATAGTAGTTTTATTCAGTCTTGGAAGTGATATAGGCATTTCTTTGTTGAGCCAGTTATATGTTGTTAACCACCTAATTGTTATGTATCCTAGTTGACCCATTTGAGCCTGTAATCATATTTCTTTGGAAACCACATTACAAGCGTTTGAATTGATCATCTATTTGAACCTTCTTACCTCTCACGAGCACTTGAAATTATTATGAACTTTGTAAAAGTTAAAGTGTGGGGTGTTGGTTTGGCTTTTGAGTGGAGCTATTGAATTAAGGAGAAATGTACATTGTTTTAAAAAAGTAAGAGCCACTCGAAATTTTGTGGTAATTCTTAATATATTTGTGCTTAAAGAAGTTGGGAGGTGTAGTCAATATATCTTCAGTGTGGGATTTTGTGTAATGGTTGAGTTATGGTTTGACAAAAAGTGTGGGATTTTGAACGGTCAATTGTCTGTATTAAAGTGCTTTGGGAGGTGTAGTCAATATATCTAAATGTATCCTACCCATCCCGCAGCCTACATTACAACCAAATAAAGTCCTACTTGATCCTTGACTAAATGAGCTCAATTAGTAGAGTAGTACATTACAGGCAAGCTTATGGTACGTCTTTTGTGTACATGAATGTCATTTTTGAGAGTGAGTGAATTCTTTCTATCTTCAGTTCCTAATTGTTCTTAAACTTTATTATGTGTGGAACTACTCTCTATTGTTGTGTGAGGGGACTTGATTCACGAAGGAAACATAATGTCGTTAACCTCTGTGTTAGAGCAAGTGAGCGGGTTGTGAAAAATGCGTGGTGTTGTTGAGTCAAACCTTGAGGCGAGAATGTTACAGTATTGTGCTTAATCTGTTTCGATTATTCTTGGTGAGATGAGTTAGAAGAGTTGCTTAAAAAGGTCGTGTCTATGTAAAATGTAGTTTAATTGCTCGAGGACGAGCAATGGTTTAAGTATGGGTGTTGATGGTAGACTATAATCTCGTGTTTTAGTCGCTTATTGTACTCTAATTCACTGAGCTTTAATTATGTTGAGCTTTAATTAGTAGTATTTTGCACTTATTGTGTGTTTTATGCCGTGTAGGAGTGATTCTGAGTTATTTAGATGTTAAGCAAATTTGGACTATTTGGAGCTTTCAATTCTGAGTAGAAGCCCAAGGATTAAACCGAGATCGCGTTCGGGGGTCGAAGACCAAGTCCGGATGTCAAAAATTGGAGAAACAAACTTACTCTAACAAAACTGCACAGCCGCGCTACATTGGGCACCGCGGCAGTGCAAATTATGCCCAAAAAGTGTTTTGTGAAGTGTTCTGGAAATTGCCACAAGCGTGTCGCATGGTGCGGCGCGGTAGTGTAAAATTGTTAGAGTAACTTCCCATTTCCGCTAAAAAGGGTAATTTCATCCGGGGTTTATTGGGGGATGGCTTAAACACATAGGAAAACACCATTTTCGAGGACTTTTGACACATTTCGACCTAAGGAGGCTAAGGAAGAGTTGGAAGAACACAAGCACACGGATTTCATCATTCCTTCCTCACTCAAGATCCGGGTTTGGATTAAATTTATGTTTTCTTATACTTTAGTTACATTTGTGAATAACTTCTCCATGTCTATGGAGTAGATCCTTTTGGGTTTTGATGGTTTTGGTGTATTGATGATCGTTTGTGGATTATAACTCTATTTTTATGTATTTGAATCATTTTTGGAAGATTTAATTGTTGCATCTATATTTACTTGTTCTTGTAATCGAAAGAGGCATAACTTGTGATATCTTTGCATTATATTGTTGGTTGAGTTCATAGATTCTTCTAAGTAATCGAAAGAGGCTAGTTGAATCATTGATTAAATCTAGTTAGGAGAATAATCGAAAGAGGTTTTCCTAAAGACCAATCCATTACGCATTCTTGCATATCTTCATAGTGCTTAAATTGGTTCATCTCGTGAGGTTAAGACTTAATCGAGAGAGGAGTTTTTGTTGAACGTTTGAACTAATAATAGAGTTAATTCGAAAGACTCACTTGGACATTGGAAGTGAATTATCTAGAGTTAGATTCTAAACAATTATCTTGCACTTATTCTGTCAAAACTCTATCATCTTCCACTTATAACCTTAATTGCTTGTTTCTTGTTTCGATAGTCACTAGTCAATAGCTGTAGATTTTAGATTCTTAGTTAAATTTTATTATTAATCATATAAATCTAAACTGTTGATTCTCCTGGATAGTAATCAAGCTAGAAACTACGAGAATACTATTTAAATCCAATCCTTGTGGACACGATATTATACTATACTATCTTTGACTAGTGAGCACAAATTAAGTGTGTGTTTTGCCCTCGTCAAATCTTGGCGTCGTTGCCGGGGATTGGCAATCAATAGTGTTTGAAATAGTTTGTAGTGCTAATTCAGGAATTTATTTTTATTTTTTTTACATTTATTTTGTTCTTCACGAGTTTCTCCTTTGTGTGCAGGCAACATGTTAAGTCCGTAGTGTATGACACGAATTTCTTGTAAAGACGTAATACCCTACAAATTGGAATTGGAAAACCACCTATGACAACTGAGGAAGGAGAAAGAGTTCACCGTAAGGTTCTTGGGGCAACCTTCAACCCAATAACGCATGGCTAATAACGATGACAATGAGGTAGAGGCAGATACAAGGATAGTTGTTGAGGAAACTGTCGAAGACAATAGGGGTCGAAGATTCAATCTAAATCGACCCTTGATTGAAGACCAATTCGAGAATGCGCTACCAAGGCCTGGTAGAGCATTGGGTGACTATGACAGACCAGTCTACAATCAAGGATTGTCAAGTGTTAGACCAGCTCCAATTGCAGCCAATAATTTCGAGTTGAAGCAAGGTTTGCTTCAAACCATTCAAAACAACTGCATTTTCAGAGGAAAGATGAACGAAGATCCACACACGCATCTGATGGACTTCGAGGAGATTATGAACACCTTTCAATATAATGGGGTGTCACAAGATGCAGTGTATTTAAGGGCATTTCCCTTTTCACTTAAAGATGATGCAAAGCAGTGGCTTCAAAGCTTGCCAAATGGATTAATTAGAACATGGGAGGAAATGACCAGAAAATTTCTAGATAAATATTTCTCCTCAGCTAGGACGGGCAAGTTTAGAAGGGAAATACGTAACTTCTGCCAGAAAGAGAGTGAAACTATTTTTGAAGCATGGGAGAGGTTTAAGGAGATAGTTAGAAGGTGAAAACATAGCGGAATTGAAATATGGATGCAACTTCAAGATTTTTGGGATGGATTGACACCGACCTCGCGTAGAACATTGAGCAATGCAATTGGAGGCCCTTTTATGAAGAAGACTCCAGCGGAGATAGTTAAAATTCTTGATGAGTTATCTGAATATTCTAATCAGTGGCCCTCTGAGAGTGTGGAAATAAGAAAATCAATAGGTGTTCACCAAGTTGATGCTACTACATCTGTGCAAGTACATCTTGATGCTATGGCTAAGGAAATATGAAAGCTAACTGTAGCTTCGATGCAAAATGTACACCACGCAGCTTGTGAAATATGTAGAAGAGGACACCCTATTCATGAGTGTCAAGCCTCAACTGAGGAAGTGAATGTTGTAGGAAACTATAATTTTAATGTAATGGGTCAGAGGCACCCCGGCTTTTCATGGAGTCCACCTGGGGGTACTAAAAATGCATGGCAATAAAACAACCCTATATTCCAGGAAAGAGGAGCTCCAGGTTTTCAAAATCAGCAGAGGCAGCAGTATCAATCTCCACAGTCGAATCAATCCAGCATGGAAGATATTATGAAGACCTTCATTATCAAGATAGATGAGAGGCTTGATGCCCATGATGCAGGTATCAATGATTTGGGTACATCTTTTTGAAGCCTGGAAAAACATGTTGGGCACTTAGCCACTCTAATGTCTGAGAGAGACCCAGGAACACTCTCGGCTAATACAGAAAGAAATCCTAAAGAGACAGTAAATGATGTAACTTTGAGAAGTGGGCAAGTGTTGAAAGATCTCACTCCAATCCAAAAATATATGAGACATGAAAAAAAAAGCTGGGAGCAGCAGAAGAGTGGTGTCGAAAAGAAGAAGGAAGAAAAATCGAGAAGGGAAGAACCTGAGATGAGCAAGCTTATGCCTG
Organism: Nicotiana tomentosiformis; assembly: GCF_000390325.3. NCBI lineage: Eukaryota > Viridiplantae > Streptophyta > Magnoliopsida > Solanales > Solanaceae > Nicotiana > Nicotiana tomentosiformis. The sequence continues at coordinate 152,100,806 of NC_090813.1, forward strand.
GGCTACCTTTTCCCCAAAAGCTAAGTAGAGAAAAGCTGGACAAGCAGTTCGAGAGATTTCTGGATGTGTTGAAATGGGTTCATGTAAACTTACCATTCACAGAAGTGCTCTCACAGATGCCTGCTTATGCTAAATTCTTGAAAGAGGTCCTTATGAAGAAGAGGAAAATAGAGGAGACCTCAGTGGTCAAGCTCACAGAGCATTGCAACGCGATATTGCAAAATAAACTCCCACAAAAGTGTGGAGATCCAGGGAGTTTTACCATACCTTGCACTTTAGGCACTACTAATTTTGGTAAGTCTCTATGTGATTCTGGTGCCTCAATTAATCTAATGCCTATATCTACTTACAGGAAACTAGAGAAGGAGATTTGAGAGATAAGGTCTGCACCAATATCTTTGCAGCTGGCAGACCAAACGACTCTAACACCCAAGGGAATAGTTGAAGATGGCTTAGTTCGGGTGGATAAGTTCGTATTTCCTAGGGATTTCATAGTGGTTAATATGGAAGTGAACAAGGAGGTCCCCCTCATCCTAGGAAGATCATTCTTAGCGATGGGTAGAGCTATAATAGATATACAAGATAAAAAAAACTCATGCTTAGAGTGGGTGAGAAAACTGTGACTTTCAAGATGGATGTAGCAAAGGGGGCACAAAAAGACAAACCGACTGCGAGTGTTGAATGGAAAGTGAAGGGTGCGAAAAAAAAGGCTGCAGTGAGTGAGAAAGTTAAGTGTGGGGTGTACCCCAAGAAGGCTGAGAAGAAGCTATCTGCATATATGTGTACACTAGTTCGGGCGTGAGGGATAGAGCCCAACTTCAACTCAAACCCCGACAAGATGTTCAGGGAAGTTTTCCTTACTTCTTGCTTTTTATTTGTGTGTCATAGGGACATGCCATAATTTAAAGTGTGGGGTGGGGATGTATATATGTATAGAATGTATAAATGTCTATGTGTGAGTATATATGTATAGAATATATAAATGTCTATATATGTTTTTGTAATTCATTTGATTGAAAATTTTAAAATTTTTGATTTTTCCCGACAATGGATGTCATTCGACAGGTTTCTTAAGGGATTAAGTCAAAAGAAAAAGACAAAAGATTTTTTTTTAGGTAGCGTCTGAATTCCCCCTTGATTTTTATTTGTGTCGCGGTTCTTTTCCAAGGGTTTTGTTTGAACCGGGTGTAGTTAGTTTTTTTTTTAGGAGTAGGAAACCTTGTGCTGTGATTTGAAATGAAAACAATATCTCTTGACTGCATTATACCTTGAGATTAGTAAGTGATTTATTTGTGACGCTTAGGCTCAATTTTTGACTCTTGTATAATCACCTTAAATTGTATGATCTTAACTTTGCTTAACTACTTTGACTAGAGTGTCCTGATGAGTCCGATCCTGAGTGAGTTATGTGCCATGTGTGTGTGAGGTTTTAGGTATTCTGTGCATTTCATTTGATATCTAGAACTTGCCCCATGTGTTTGCAAAGCGAAATAGTAGTTTTATTCAGTCTTGGAAGTGATATAGGCATTTCTTTGTTGAGCCAGTTATATGTTATTAACCACCTAATTGTTATGTATCCTAGTTCACCCCTTTGAGCCTGTAATCATGTTTCTTTGGCAACCACATTACAAGCCTTACACCAATTATTTGAATTGACCATCTATTTGAACCTTCTTACCTCTCACGAGCACTTGAAATTGTTATGAACTTTGTAAAAGTTAAAGTGTGGGGTGTTGGTTTGGCTTTTGAGTGGAGCTATTGAATTAAGGAGAAATGTACATTGTTTTGAAAAAGTAAGAGTCACTCAAAATTTTGTGGTAATTTTTAATGTATTTGTGCCTAAAGAAGTTAGGAGTTGACATATAATGATATAAGGGTGGAGTTATGGTTTGACAAAAGTGTGGGATTTTGAATGGTCAATTGTATGTATTAAAGTGCTTAGGGAAGTGTAGTCAATATATCTGAATGTATCCTACCCGTCCCGCATCCTATATTACAACCAAATAAAGTCCTACTTGATCCTTGAATGAATGAGCTCAATTAGTAGAATAGTACATTACCGGCAAGCTTATGGTACGTCTTTTGTGGTACATGAATGTCATTTCTGAGAGTGAGTGAATTCTTTCTATCTTCAGTTCCTAATTGTTCTTAAACTTTATTATGTGCGGAACTACTCTCTATTGTCGTGTGAGGGGACTTGATTCACGAAGGAAAGGTAATGTCGTTAACCTCTGTGTTAGAGCAAGTGAGCGGGTTGTGAAAAATGTGTGGTGTTGTTGATTCAAACCTTCAGGCGAGGATGTTACGGTATTGTGCTTAATCTGCTTCGATTATTCTTGGTGTGATGAGTTAGGAGAGTTTCTTAAAAAGGTCGTGTCTATGTGAAGTGTAGTTTAATAATGGTTTAAGTGTGGGGAGTTGATGCTAGACTATAATCCCCTGTTTTCGTCACTTATTGTACTCTAATTCACTGCACTTTACTTATGTTAAGCTTTAATTAGTAGTGTTTTGCACTTATTGTATTTTGTTATGCCGTGTGGGAGTGATTCTGAGTTATTTAGATGTTGTGGAGCAAATTTGAGCTATTTGGAGCTTTGAAGTCTGAGTAGAAGCCCAAGGGATTAAACTGGGATCACGTTCGGGGGTCGAGGACCAAGTCCGAATGTCAAAAATTGGAGAAACGAACTAACTCTAAGAAAACGGCACAGCCGCGCTATTACACCCCATGTTTTCGTACGTGAGAGTGCATCATAAGTCAATTTATGTAAGCTCAGAAATGAGATCATTTTTGAAAGTACATATGGTAAGTTAATCATGTTACCTTGGAGGTTACAAATATTTAAGATCATAGATAACAAGTACCAAGAGGGTTGAAAGACTTAGAAGCTAAGCAAACTGAAGAAAATAAGTTTCGTAGAATGTCGACAAGTTGGGAATGTTATAACATATACTCTTGGGATGATACTAGGGTTCTTACCATGATAAGTAGGTTATTTTATGAGTTATTTTAGTCGTATGATAGTCGTGTATTACATTTTGAAGTCAAGCGAGTTGTGGAACAAAAGTTGGAAAAGGCCATGACGAGTTACATTTATAAATGTGTTGAAACTCAGGTCAAATGTAGCGAAGCATTTCTCCCAATATAATTGGAATTATGTGATTATCCACATATCAAATTTAAGATCTACGAGTCTAGTTTCTAACTCATTAAACTGTTTGTCGATACGACGTCGGAGTAGAGAGATATTTGTAGTTTTGCGAGACTGCATTGGTGACAAGTAGGTGTGTCACTAAAGCTTTTTGAGCAATACATTTCGTGTGTTATATGAGGTCTTTTGGGACATATTATATACCAAATTGAAGATCATGTAATGTAGTTTGCAACTCTCTTAACCGTTCGTTCATACGACATCTGGATAAAATGATATAAGCATCGGAATATGGGCCAATGAGAGGGTGCCTAGCTAGCACCTCTTTGACTTTTCCAAACTTGATATATATAGGTCTTAGGCCGTGTTTATCTTCATTTTGCCATAGAACACGACCTGAGAACACCCTTAAACATATCCTTAAGCTCTATTCTAGGGTTTCAAAGAAGATTAACATCCCGGGTACGAAATCAAGAAGCGATAACACTAGAACAATCCCTACGATGTAAGTAACGCTATATCACCTCTCTTTTTCTTTGTAGTTTGAGTTTTGGAAGGTACTTCATAGTTAAGAAAATATCTACTTTCTGTATTTAATATTTTATATATCAAGAAAGGTTGATAAATCCGTTTCTTAATATTTAGAACTCACGGGACAATGATCGGAAGCCGTAAGTTCAATTTATTTCACTTTTAGTGGACTGTTGTGTAGTCCACACGTGTTGGCCTATTGTACTGCTGATTTATGGTGTTTGGAAGGATAAAAGGCATGGAGAAATGCCACATGTGGTAGGGTAGTAGGCTGGTCGCTCGTCGTTGCAATTTCAGGTTAATTGATAAATTTTTGATTCGGTGTGTTATGGTATATTTGGGGGTTTTGTTGTATTGAAGGTCCCGAAATGTAGTTGGGTTATATTTAAGCTGCTAATTGTATTGTTTTTGTATTTCTCCTATAGTAGGCTTGAGGGAGCAGTAAAATCAGGGGAAATGCTGCCCGTTTTATTTTAAGAATCGAGTTATCGTTTGAGATACATGATATACTAGCACCATCTAAGTTGTACATGTATTTCTATGTTATAGGGTTGGCGTGCTAGTTGTCGTAAACCTATTGTTCAGTTGCATTGACGACTTGAGGTATGTTAAGGCTATCCATTCTTTCCTTTTGACATGATCCATATGATACAAACGAAACGTGCAAATGCGAAACTTTCATAAATGACTCTATTCGTAGAAGTAATAGGGGTGCCTATGTTCTTGATTCCCCATGTGTCCTATTATTATATCTTTTATTCATGGGTATCAGAAAAATACGTAAGTTGCTAAAGTTTATCCGAAGGCATATTTATCTTATGACATTCCGAGAAATATTACTCACTTACTTTATTATGCATTGCATTCATTTATACATGTATATTGACCCATGACCATATGGCATTATATACGCGTATATTATATGTATATGGGATATGGGAAAAGGTTATGGCGTTAAATACGCACCACCACCTGATCAGCTAGTATATGTTGATGATTTCGCCCACAGTGGCTGAGATGATACGATGGGATGCCCTCAAAGGCTTGATGATGTTATGTACGCATATACCTATACATGGTATGACATTTATACGCACATGCATGACATTATAAACTTTTCATGATTCACAGAGCTATTCAGAATTACAGGTTGAGTTCTTTACTCCATGTTTCTTTACTGTCTTTTATATACTACTTTCATGCCTTACATACTCGGTACTTTATTTGTACTGATGTTACTTTTGCCTGGGGATGCTGTGTTTCATGCCCGCAGGTCCCGATAGACAGGTTGAGAGTTCTCCTAGTAGGCTATCAACTCAACAGAAGGTGTTTGTGCACTCCACTTGCTCCGGAGTTGCCTATTTGATCAGTATGATTTGGACATGTATGGATTGGTATGGCGCAATCCTGTCTCGACCTTTATGACGTTTATGTTCTCTTAGAGGCTTGTAGACAGATGTCATGTATATGGATACTTGTATGGCCTTGTCGGCCTGTGTTTTGAGTATACAAATGATCATGTCGGTCTTAGAGGCCTGTATGTCACATGTATAAGTTTTTATATCATATCCTATGTCTAGTATTCCCTTATGTTTTATTCTACTTATCACATGATGGCCCTTGTGGCCCACTTACCCATGACGGTATGATAAAAAAAATATGTTATGTTGGTACTCGGTAGTGTAAGGCATCGAGTGCCCGTCGCGGCCCTGCGGTTTGGGTCGTGAAAAAAGTGATATCAGAGCAGTTCTGTCCTAGGGAGTCTACAAGCCGTGTTTAGTAGAGTCTTGTTTATGGGTGTGGTTTGTACCACACTTATAAGCAGGAGGCTACAAGGCATTTAGGACTGTCACTCTTTCTTCTTACTCTAGATCGTGAAGTAGAGCTCAGTTTTAATAAATTCTAACTCCTAAATTCTATTTATTCGTTATACAATGACATCTACATCCAGAAAGACAGTTGGTAAGAGATTGAATGTGGCTGTGCAAGAGTTCAGTAAGAGGAACTCAATTTTGCATCATGCTTATGATGAGTAAATGTAAGGTCTTCAGTAGATTATATGTGTACTACGACGTGTAAGCTTCTTGATAAAGAGTCCTAAGGCATGAATATCTATCCACCCATATGGTAAAAAGAAACGAGAGGATCAGAAGGTAGATACAAGTTTCAACAAGTAAAATAAGTAAGGTGAAGAAGGATACGAGGTACCCAGTTAGTGAAGATTATCGGTATTTATAATTCAGGCAAAGAAATATAAACATTCTGAGTTACTTTCAACAGTAATAGAGATATATACAATTGACCACACCTATCAATTATGTCCTATGGGAGCTAACAGATATTGGTTAAGAGAAGGACGGGATATGAGGATCCAGCTGGGGTTAGAGTAACCCAAAATTGTGGATGGATTGTTATCATTTGCTCACATTTATGAAGGATATTACAAACGTGGTAATAGTTCTCCTTGTGAGATACCCAGATGGTGCAATCTAGAATAGTACAGTCAGATATGAATACTAGAATGTTCAGAAATTCAGAAGACTGGCATTGGAATCCTAGAAGGGATAAATATTTACCTTTGTATGGCTCCCGTCCCTAGTAAAGAGAGAGTGTTAGGCGACCCGAAGAGCCAGTGAGGTGAATAAATAGGGGCTAAAAGTGAAAGAATGTTTTATTGAAATTTTCAGAATAAAGTGATAGACAGAAATATTAGCAGGACATTAAGAAGAAAGTAAATAAAGCATTATGAGTAAGATGTGATAAATGGATGATAATGGTAAATCAAAATATGATAGGACTACAGATTCTATAGTCAAGTGAAGAAAAAGACAAGAGATGATAGGCCTTGAGATAATAAAAGAGTATAAGCCATAAAGTCATGTCCCCATTTCGAGAAATGAGTTGGTGACTTGTATGTGATTACCTGAAGGAAAAGTTAGACCCCCTGAGTAATAGAAATTAGTATGGGCTAGTGAATAAGATAAACTGAACATGAATTCGGGACTGAAGGATTTGATAATAGTCGACATCGTGAGAATTTCAGAGATCGCATTCTGGTGATAATAGAATGGACAACAAAAGAATAACCTTTAAAGGTCATTCAGAAAGACGCTTCCCTAAAGCAAGAACTGTGAGCAGAGTTAAGCTTAAGGTACTAAGTGTTCCAGTTACACTAGGTGTCGCTTTTGGGCGTAAGAAATTCAGTTATCCTTGGTACAGGCGAGTAAGATGTCAGTGAATATGTGAAAAACAAAATGCCAAAGATGAAGAGGTAACTATGGAATAGTAAAGGAATAATGCGGTAAAAGGGGTGAAAGGAATGAGATTTCATTTATTCAGATCCTATAGATATGTTATGACTCCAGAACATTATGCAAGCACTATGTCGGGGAGAGGCAGTAAGGGTTCCCGCACTAGATGTTATTGATAAATAAGTGCAAATGAACACTTGATACATAAGGAGCTAGTATGCGGGGTAAGTTAAGACAAAGGATATAACCCAAGAGAGATTACACAGAATATAAATATTAGAATGGACTAACGAGTAGTTAGTAGTTGATTCAGGAAGAGCCTAGTCATGGCTAGACAAGAGAATACAGACAAATCAGTAGATTGTGCAAGATAAACGTAGTGAACCCCAACATAGTGAATTCAGTCTCGCAGATATGATGTCGTAACCCTTGAGAAATATTAAAATAGGAGTTGGGTAATTATAGGTATCATATAAGTATTATGGAAATAAAAGAAAGTGCCACTGGGAGGACAGTTAAAAATTTCATTTCAGAAGCAACCCTACGAGAACAAGGGCGTGGAAATAAGTAACTACGGATAATTATAGGTGGGGAAGAACATCAAAAATTCTGTCAAGTATATGATGTGATAAGCTTGTAACTTTACAAGAGCCAGAAGGTCTCCCTAAGTACTACAACGAAAGACTAGCCGAGGAAATAAGGAAGAAGACTTCAACCTAAGCATAGTGACCTAAAGAGGAAATGATCTTGTAATAACAGTTTCACTACAACATTGTATGCACTCCATAAGAAAGTGGCACCTATCGTGGCTAATGAACGGGAAGAGAAAAAAAATCAAAAGCTGATATTTGAGATCATATGAGTTACAGGAAATTCCAGTATTTGTGGACAATGAGATAAGCCAAGTATTCATGCAACAAGTGGCAGAACGACCAGGAAAAGTATTATCTTACATTTAAAGACAGATGAGAAGGCACGAAAGGAAATCTATGGTGCTAGCAATTTAAAGGAAGATTATGAGTAGTATGAATAGATATGAGTAGGTTGCAAGCTAAAGTATCGTAGAGCGACAAGGGTTTAGGTATATAGGAGTAAGGATAAGTAAAGATGAGTGAGAAGGTGACAAGAATATGTAAGGCCTCGGGATTAAGCCCATCAAAACAAGAGAGCTGATAGTTTTCGTAAGTTAAAGAAAGCTCAGTATAGCTTGAAGTAACTCGGAGGAGTTTAAGACTAGGTGCATTTAGAAGAGATGAAATGCCGCCCTAGTAGTAAAATAAGGGTGTAATTGTGATTGATAAAAGGATGAAGTCTAGGCATTTGATTGAGTAATAATTTAGAGAAAAGAAAATTTCATGAATTGCACAAGATTAGAACCCATACGATGAATAACGTTGAGATGCTATGAAATACGGTTATTGAAGTATAGTATTGTCCCTAGGTGGATCATGCAAATCACTTCAAATTTTCCCCGATGCGACGTGAGCCCTAGTGATAAGGTATTACGTAAGAGGTTTCAAGTTATCAGTGGTAGATTATAGATCAATATTAAGGTGAATCGACAATACATGGGTAGAGGTTCTAATGTATGGGATGAGATTAGGCCGTCATTATTAAGATGAACGATAATTAGGAAGCATTAAAGGACTTAGATTTATACATATAGATAAGCAGCGAGAGAGTAACCTATAGTTGGGTAGTATACCTCAATAATAATAAACCGAAGTAAGAGTTGTGGTATAGTATGACCTACCTAGTTGTAGTAAAGCCATAAGCATAGATAATTGAGGCTATGAAACAAGATATAGCAATAGATGTAAGTTCGACAAAGTACCGAGTGAAGAACTTCAGTACACCTATAGATTCCCAGAGGAGCAGCTTGTCATAGTTCTGTATATGTTCACATAGTGAGGCCTAGAGATTGGCTAAAAGCTGGAAGAAAAATGAGAGAATAGTCGCATAGGCGCACATACAAGGACAAAGTCGTACAGGCTATATGACAGAAGGTAGCAACAGTTAAGAGATTGGGAGAATTTTGATCACAAGTCGTGGTGTGAGAAAGAGGCCTAAAGGGGGGAATGCCCTGACCTTTGGATTTATTCACAGAACAATTGCCTAGATGGCAAGGAAAATATTAAAGTATTCGCAAGATCTATAGGTTATGAGACTGATAAGCACATCAGTCAACATTCGAGGACGAATGTTCCCAAGGGGGGAATGATGTGACACCCCGTGTTTTCGTACGTGAGAGTATATCATAAGTCAATTGATGTAAACTCAGAAATGAGATCATTTTTGAAAGTATATATGGTAAGTTAATCATGTTACCTTGGAGGTTACAAATCTTTAAGATCATAGATAACAAGTACCAAAAGGGTTGAAAGACTTAGAAGCTAAGCAAACTGAAGAAAATAAGTTTCGTAGAATGTCGACAAGTTGAGAATGTTATAACATATACTTTTGGGGTGATACTAAGGTTCTTACCATAATAAGGAGGTTATTTTATGAGTTATTTTAGTCGTATAATAGTCGTGTATTACATTTTGAAGTCAAGCAATTTGTGGAATAAAAGTTGGCAAAGGTCATGACAAGTTACATTCATAAATATGCTGAAACTCAGGTCAAATGTAGCGGAGCATTTCTCCCAATATAATTAGGGATGAACCACATATCAAATTGAAGATCTACGAGTCTAATTTCTAACTCATTAAACCGTTTGTCGATACGACATCGGAGTAGAGAGATATTTGTAGTTTCGCGAGACTGCGTAGGTGACAAGTAGGTGTGTCACTAAAGCTTTTTGAGAATTATATTTTGTGTATTATATGAGGTCTTTTTGGGACATATTATATACCAAATTAAAGGTCATGAAATGTAGTTTCCAAAGATCTTAACCGTTCATTCATACGACATTCGGATAAAAAGATATAAGCATCGGAAGATGGGCCAATGAGAGGGTGCCAAGCTATTCTTTGACTTTTCCAAACTTGATATATATAGGTCTTAGGCCGTGTTTATCTTCATTTTGCCATAGAACACGACCTTAGAACACCCATAAACATATCCTTAAGCTCTATTCTAGGGTTTCAAAGAAGATTAACATCCCAGGTACGAAATCAAGAAGCGATAACACTAGAACGATCCCTACGACGTAAGTATCGCTATATCGCCTCTCTTTTTCTTTGTAGTTTGAGTTTTGGAAGGTACTTCATAGTTAATAAAACTTCTACTTTCTGTATTTAAGCTTTTACATATTAAGAAAGGTTGATAAATTCGTTTCCTAATATTTAGAACTCACGGGACGACGATCGAAAGCCGTGAGTTTGATTTATTTCACTTTTAGTAGACTGTTTTGTTGTCCACTCATGTTGAACTATTGTGCTGCTGATTTATGAAGTTTGGAAATATGAATGGCATGGAGAAATGCCACATGTGGTAGGGTAGTAGGTTGGTCGCTCGTCGTTGCAATTTCAGGTTAATTGATAACTTATTGATTGGGTGTGTTATGGTATATTTGGGGGTTTTGTTGTATTGAAGGTCCCGAATTGTAGTTGGGTTGTTTTTGAGTTGCTAATTGTATTGTTTTTGTATTTTGCCTATAGTAGGCTTTAGGGAGCAGTAAAATCAGGGGAAATGCTACCCGTTTTATTTTAAGAATCGAGTTATCGTTTGAGATACATGATATACTAGCGCCATCTAAGTTGTACATGTATTTCTATGTTATAGGGTTGGCGCGCTAGTTGTCGTAAACCTGTTGTTCAGTTGCATTGACGACTTGAGGTATGTTAAGGCTATCCATTCTTTTCTTTTGGCATGATCCATATGATACAAACGAAACGTGCAAACGCGAAACTTTCATAAATGACTCTATTCATAGAAGTACTAGGGGTGCCTATGTTCTTGATTCCCCATGTGTCCTATTATTATATGTTCTATTCATGGGTATCAGAAAAATATGTAGGTTGCTAAAGTTTATCCGAAGGCATATTTATCTTATGACATTCCGAAAAATATTACTCACTCACTTCATTATGCATTGCATTCATTTATACATATACATTGACCCATGACCAGATGATGTTATATACGCATATATTATATGTATATGGGATATAGAAAAAGGTTATGGCATTTTATACGCACAACCACCTGATCAGCAGGTATTGTTGATGATTTCACCCACAGTGGCTTAGATGATATGATGGGATGCCCTCAGAGGCTTGATGATGTATTGAACGCATATACCTATGCATGGTATGATATTTATACGCATATGCATGGCATTGTAAATATTAATGATTCACAGAGTTATTCAGACTTACATGTTGAGTCAATTTACTGATTTTTATCCCTTATATACTCGGTACTTTATTTGTACTGACGTCCCTTTTGTTTGGGGACGCTGTGTTTCATGCCCGCAGGTCCCAATAGATAGGTTGAGAGTTCTCCTAGTAGGCTATCAGCTCAGCGGAAGGTGTTTGTGCACTCCACTTGCTCAGGAGTTGCCAATTTGGTCAGTATGATTTGGACATGTATTGATTGGTATGGCGGGGCCCTGCCCCGACCTTTATGATATTTATGTACTCTTAGAGACTTGTAGACAGATGTCATGTATATGGATACTTGTATGGCCTTGTCGGCCTATGTTTTAAGTATACAAATGATCATGTCGGCCTTAGAGGCCCGTATGTCACATGTATAAGTTTCTATATCATGTTGGGTCATCCTATGTCTAGTATTCCCTTATGTTTTATTCCCCTTATCTCATGATGGCCCTTCTGGCCCACTTACCCATGACGGTATGATAAGAAAGATATATTACGTTGTACTCGGTAGTGTAAGGCACCGGGTGCCCGTCGCGGTCCTGCGGTTTGGGTCGTGACACGCGCCACATGGGGCGGTGCGGCAGTGCAAATTATGCCCAGGAAGTGTTTTGTGAAGTGTTCTAGAAATTGCCACAAGCGTGTCGCATGGTGCGGCGCGGTAGTGTAAATATGTTAGAGTAACTTCCCATTTCCGCTAAAAAGGGTAATTTCGTTCGGGGTTTATTGGGGGATGGCTTAAATACACGTGAAAACACTATTTTCGGAGACTTTTAACACATTTTCGACCTAAGGAGGCTAAGGAGGAGTTGGAAAAACACAAGCACAAGGATTTCATCATTCCTTCATCACTCAAGATCTGGGTTTGGATTGAATTTATGTTTTCCTATACTTTAGTTATATTTGTGAAGAACTTCTCCATGTCTATGGAGTCGATCCTTTTGAGTTTTGATGGATTTGGTATATTGATGATTGTTTGTGGATTATAACTCTATTTTTATGTATTTGAATCGTTTTTGAAAGATTTAATTGTTGCATCTATATTCACTTGTTCTTGTAATCGAAAGAGGCATAACTTGTGATATCTTTGCATTATATTGTTGGTTGAGTTCATAGATTCTAAGTAATCAAAAGAGGCTAGTTGAATCATTGATTAAATCTAGTTAGGAGAATAATCGAAAGAGGTTTTCCTAAAGATCCATTACGCATTCTTGCATATCTTCACAGTGCTTAAATTGGTTCATCTCGTGAGGTTAAGACTTAATCGAAAGAGGAGTTTTTGCTGTACGTTTGAACTAATAATTGAGTGAATTCGAGAGACTCACTTGAATATTGGAAGTGAATTATCTAGAGTTAGATCCCGAACAATTATCTTGCACTTATTCTGTCAAAACCCTATCCTCTTCCACTTATAACCTTAATTGCTTATTCTTTGTTTCGATAGTCACTAGTCAATAGTTGTAGATTTTAGATTCTTAGTTAAATTTTATTATTAATCATATAAATCTCAATTGTTGATCCTCCTGAATAGAAATCAAGTTAGAAACTATGAGAATAATATTTAAATTCAATCATTGTGGACACGATATTATACTATGCTATCTTTGACTAGAGAACACAATTTAAGTGTGTGTTTTGTGCTCGTCAGGCAACGACGCCAAAATTTGGCGAGCGCAAAACACACACTTAAATTGTACTTGCTAGTCAAAGATAGTATAGATTAATTATCGTCTCCACGTGGATTGGAATTAAACAGTATTTGAATAATCTCCAGTTGATTACTATCCAAGAAAATTAACACTTGATTGGATATTCTTTTGCTATGATTAACTATTTAAGTTCAAGAGAATAATAATTGATCATTAAAAAGAGCAAGTGAGCATGAAGAAATATTTATGAGAAAAATAAGGGTAATTGACTAGATAGATGCACGATGACTGACTCGGGATCCAATTCTTGAGTTAATTCACTCTATAATACGATCGATTCTTACGAATTTAACCGATTATCAGATTACACTTGAAGCTAATATTCCTCTTTTGATTAAACACTAGTTTCAGTAATTAACCCAATTGAAGCATGGTAAACAGTTGCAAGAATTAAAATGATGTTTATGATCTAAAGGGTAATTTCTCACGAATATTCCCTTCAATCAACAATTCAAGAGGCTCCTTCGATTACCTATTTGAATCGTGAATTTAAACTAGAGCATAAGATGTGCAGAAATTTAATATCAAACTTCTCTTTCGATTAAGCAAAATACTAAATAACTCCACAATACAAATCAAGCTCCATCAATTAATTCTAGCAAGTATTAAGAATCGAATCCCTAATCAAGTTATTGAAACACCATATCTATCAACACCCAAATGGAAATTACTCCATAACAATGGAGTAAAATATCTCAAATAAGTTTAAGAACAAAGAAAACATCAATTCTAAAGATTTGATACTGTCACGCCCTAAAACCATGGAGCGCGACCGGCGCTCAACCGAGTGAACCCGACCGAGTAAGCCTATTAGATTTTTTCTACCCAACCTCATTCATGAATAAAGAGAATATATGTTTTCCTTAATTAAACAATAAAGTGGTCGTGACTGCAGTTACCAATTTCTTACCATAAGTTTTACCATTTTTAAAGTCTCAAATGGACAAGTAATACAACCACAACATAGCATAATTTATCTTTCCCAGTACCAATACACAACCCACAGTATGTCTACGGGGCCTCTATAGATAAAGAAGAGTACAATGATAATACCGGCAATAAGGCCGCGGCTATACCTCAACCATAATACATAAAGATCAAAAGATACATGATCCTGGGATGAAGTGGGGCTCACCAAGTCAGCTGGGAAGAAGGTGTACTGCTATCACTGATCAATGTCTCCTACTGTGTAACCACCTGCATCCATTTAAAGATGCAGCGCCCCCGGCAAAAGGGACGTTAGTACCGTCGAATAGTACTAGTATGAAAACTAAACACCAATTTAAGAATTTAGAAATACAAGATAATTATGATGAACCAGTGCGGCAATAGAATAATATAGATAACTGTCTCAACCATAGCAAGCTTATTAAAAGCTATCAACAATATTTATAGGATTTAAGATGAGATCCTATATAACCATCTTCACACAAAGCGGCCCCCGCCACCTCATCCTATGTATGCAGGTGGAGGTGTACGTACAATACCACAACTCTAATCAAGTGGCCCTTCCGCCTCACCTCAATATATGTGGGTGGATGTATAACCACAGTACCAAGAACCTACACAAAGAGGCTATGCCGCCTCACCCCAATGTATGTGGGTGGAAATGCATCAACGATACCAATACCAACACAAAGTGGCTATGCCGCCTCACCCCAATGTATGCGGGTGGTGGTGCCACAACAATACCAAAAACATACACAAAGAGGTCGTACCGCCTCACCCCAATGTAAGCGGGTGGAGGTGCATGTCACACAATATCATAATCCCTACACAAAGTGGCCATGCTGCCTCACCCCAATATATATGCGGGTGTAGGTATATCACAATCACAATATCTATACCATAATCCCCACACAAAGTGACCATGCCGCCTCACCCCAAGGTATGCGGATAGAGGTGTATCACAATCACAATCTCTACACAACTTGGCATAATACCTTTCACATAAATCACGACTAGAAATTATAACATGTGGATACGTAATCCATAGTTTGGGACACATCCTCAATTTATAATGTAATATGATAAGAGCATTTGAAATACGAATTGAACATATATCTTCATCACAAAACTTATCGGAATACTTGATTTATAATCAACATCTCGGAACTTACAAGGATAATGAGAATTCCAACTTTTAAAGAAGAGTTTAGCCAACATACCTCAATTGAGCTTCCTTAAACTCTAAAACATTTCGGAATTCTTAGCAACTTCAATCTATTTTAGAAATATAACAAATTGAATCACAATTAGGAAGATGATCATGTTTCTAACTCATTTGAGCATTTTATCAAACACAAGGTGTGCATAAGGTTTCAAGGTCCCTTTTATGGAGGATTCCATCATCTCACAACCCAATCTTTACCATGCTTAGTTCAACAATCTTCCTACACCCCTTGATATCACATGCATGTAAAATAATCAACTCTCATTCCCAAACATTATCTTGCTCATTACCCATGTTCAGATAATTTCGAAATTAGAGTTTAGGATATTGAATCTTACCTCTAGGATGAAGACCTAGTGAGCTTGCCTTCTTAATCTTCCAAAACTTGAGCAAGAATTGAAGAACAAATATTGGAGAACACCTTCTCACTCTAGGGCACCCTCTCTCACTCTAATATATCAGATAATAGCTCAAAAATGACCCAAAGAGTGTATTTAACGAAATAGAGTCGGATTTTAAAAACCCAAAAATGGAGCTCCGGAACAATGTATGTGATCGCATAACCGATATGTAGACCGTATATCGGTCGCATAGTTGGTTAGAAAATAGCTAAAAGAACTGCCTGTGTATGCGGTCACTTATGCGGTCCGCATAACCGTCATGTAGTCGCATAATGCACTGCATAACTGTTATGCGGTCGCATAGTCGACCGCATAATTGCTTCCAATTAGCCTAATTAACTGCCTCACTCTGCGGCCATTATGCGATCTGCAGAGTGATTCTGCGGTCGCATAATGGACCGTAGAAATGCACTTTTCCGCCAAAAATATTTCTTTACTTTTCGGTGCATTGTTCAACCCAAAAAGTCCTCGAGCCGCGGCTCGCAAGCTCGTCGCGAAGAATTTCTACAATCCTCAAATACATAAATCTAGTCTGATACCATGAAATATTATTTTCTTTGCAAAATTTACCGGGCTTACCACTTAAGTACTTCGAAATTTTTCGGGGTGTTACAGATACAAACTCCCGTATTGCACCGATTGTAGATTGAAATCTTGATGAATTCTTGAGTCTTCTCCCTTAGTGGCTCTCCAATCTTCTCTAGGTCAAAAGATCTCCCCTAAAAGTTCAGATACCCTATTTTTAGGTAAGCTGGGCTTCATATAGATCGAAAAAAGTCATCTCCGAAATTAGAAAAATAGGCTTGGGAGGAGTTTCCGGAGTTGGACGTGTGTGGCCGTGCACTTGAAGGTGTGCTCGCGCACTGGCCGCACACCTTGACCAGTGTATTGCTTTACTTGCGCTCCCAGTGCGCGATCGCGCACCTCAGTGGCCTCCTGCTCAATTCTTCGATTCTCTCGTTAAGTGCATTATTGTCCGTTGATCACCGAACACGATCCCAACTATATCCGTAGGCTTTTATTCAGACTTCAAAGCTCCATAATAGCTTGAATTCATTCCATAACATCTACAAAGCTCGGAATCACTCCTATAAGATATAAAACGCACAATTAGTATAAAACACTAGCGATTAAAGCTCAAACTCAATAAAAGTGCAGTAAATTAGAGTGCAATAAGCGACAAAAACATGCAATTATAGCCTACCATCAATTGGGAATAATAGAAATTAATCAAAAAATAAATTAAAGCTACTAACCTTTAAATTTGAGAGAGAAAATCTTTTGAAAAAATTGCCTCTTAACGAAGTCGAGGTCTCAAAAATGGAATAAAATGAGCTAATCTCAGAACCCTTCACTTATAATCCATCTCTAGATGTCGCAATTGCGAACAATAGCGCAACTTGCAAATACAAACAAGTGTTCGCAATTGCGAAGGACCTCCTAAGCCACAGATGTCGCAAATGCGACAGGCATGTCACAATTGCGAACATCACAAATACGATCCAAGCTTCGCAATTGTGAATCTCCCCTTCCCAACCTTGCAAATGCGATGTGATATTCGTAAATGCAAACCTCACATTTGCAAACTATTCTTCGCAATTGCGATAAAAATAGCACCACCAATTGCAAGACTTACCAAAACAATCCAAAACCAATTCGAAACTCACATAAGCCCCTCGGAACCCCATCCAAACATCCAAACAAGTATATAAACCTATCACAAACTTGCTCTTAAACTCAAAATATCAAAATAACATCAATAATTAAGAATCAAAGCATTAAAACTCAAGAATTTAAATATACATAACTCAAATTTCAAATTTTGACTAGAAGAGGTGAAATGACCTCGGGTCACCCGAGACCCAAAACAAACATACATCTAAGTCCAAAATTATAATACGAAGCTAACAAAGTCATCAAATTATTAATCCGGGATTATTTACTCAAAAGTCAAATATTGGTCAACTCCAACAACTTCATGCTTCCAAATGAGAAGGCTCCTTCCAAAACTCTTCCGAAACTTCGAAAATCAAAACCAACCACACGCAAGTTTTAAAAATATCAAATGAACCTACTCGAAGTTTCAAATCGCAAAATAGAATGCTAGAACTCAAAACGACTAACCGGGTTATTACACTATGTTGATTCAAGATTGTACAAATGACTTGGATAAGAGAAGATCCCTGACATATTATGTTTTTATACTTTTTGGTAGGTCATCGGTTGGAAGATAACTTTGTAGTCTATTGTTACATTGTCTACCATAGAGATTGAGTATATGACAATTACAAAAGTAGTGAAAGAAGTCATTTGGCTACAAGGTTTGATAAGTGTTATTGGACAAGCTCTGAAGGAAACTTTAGTATTTTGTGATAGTTAGAGTGATATTCATCTTGCTAAGAATCAGATGTCCCATGAGCGGACGAAACATATTGAATTTATACATTATTTTATTTGAGATATTATATCAAAATGGATTGTTGATGTGAAAAAAATATTTACACATAATAATCCAACTGATATGATGACCAAGATAGTCCCGGTCAACAAGTTTAGCTATTGCGTAAACTTGATTAGTGTGAGCAGTACTCATATGCCTTACGAGGGCTAAGGACAAGGTAGAGAGGCGTTCCTGTTGATGAAGAGAATTCAAGTGAAAGTAAAGATTTGTTTATTAGATTTTATGAATCTTAGTTATATTGGATTTCTAGTATTTTTAGGAGATCCATAATCCCAATAGATTTGGGATAGAAAAACTTATTGTCCTTGTAGGATTTTAGAAAATTATTCTCTTATAAGTTTAGGACTACTTGAGATTTATATATAGGAGTTGGAGGTGTGATTCTTTGTATTGTATTATTCGTACGATTCATAGTGGAAAACTCTCCATGTTTATGCCTCGATGGCTAAGATCAATCGAACCTCGTTAAATCCTTGTTTCATTTTTTCTTCTCTATTTGCTTTATGTGTGATTTTGTGCTAGTTAACCCACAATCTTTCTTAATATTTTATTTTTCTAATTGATAAAGAAAATTAAAGGCTGTGGCAGACTAATTAATTGGTAATAGTAGAATAATATTTTTTTGGTTTCCAATCCAGTATTTGATATTTGTACGGGGCTCAATTAAATTTAAATTCACACCGAAAAATTCTACATTAATAGATAAAGTGCTTCTTAACAAAAGCAATACTATGCTAAAATTTCGAACTCAAAACATACGACTAAAGATGTAGCAAAAGTTAATACTAGCAATATGCATGTCGAATGAGCGCTTTGATTGCGCTTGGGTGCAGTCGGCAATATGATTCTAAATAAACTTTACCACAGAGGAGTCTGCCATGTCTCATGTCACTTTTACTTTCACTCCCCCTTGCTTTCTGTATTGTTATACTTGCTGTTTGTTTGGGATCATTAGTATTTTTATTCTCTCTTTGGTTTTATTGAAGTTGTTTAAGATTTTCAAAATGCTGTTTTTATGAAAAAGATTATTTGACTTCTGATGGGAAAATTACTAATATCGTCGAGTAATTTTCTTGAACTTATAATTGTGCTTTTGGCAGAGGGAGGGAATGGGTTCAAATCCAACATATGCACTGTGTTGCTCTCTATCTCTAACAGAAAATATTTAACTCCAATCTATATTCAACTCTCTAAATATTTATCAGTTAATTTTGATTAACTAATATGTATTCTTACTTTAATCAGTAACTCTTAATATTATATTTAATATAAATATAAGGATAAATAAATATGTGTTAGGTGCTTGTTCTAACTTTTTTATTGTATTTGATTTTTCTATTTCTTCATGGAAGGACAATAGTTTTACCATAATTGATTTTACCTTTTACGAAAAAAAATATATAATTCTTCCATATTTGACTAATCATTTTTCTTGAAGGAAAATATTTTGAGCTTCTATAAATTGAGGATCTTTCATTCTCATTTAGAAGAATCCACAATATTGCCATAAGACGTTTGAAAGTCTCGTTTAGGGGAGAACAAGTGTTAGTCTACTACTTGTGTATGTCTTTTTGTGAGGTTATTCTTTCGATATTTTGTACTATTTTTAATATAGTGAATTGTCCATATCCGACGTGGATGTGGGTCAACTGATCAAACTACATTAAATATTTATGTCTATTTTGTTATCAAATTTATTTTTGTCCAATATTTGCTTTACTATCTTTTGCGTGACAAACTGTAACATGGATCTGGTGTGCATTTACTTGCAATTCTTTATTGAATTACTCAAAATGTACCTTTCTTTTTCACTGTTGGTATTTTTGAAAAGAAAATGATCTATGAAGTGTGATGATACAAAGCTAAACTCCCTTTGCTTCAAGCCGTTGCGTTTCTTGGAAAAAAGCAAACACATAAATGAATGAATAAATAAATAAATAAAGGGGTTATTGTCAGAAGATTGCATTTCTGGGACCCATTCCTATTTTCCACAAAAACTGCTTAAATAATCACAACAGAATAGAATATATAAATGATCTCAACCACTTTTGCACCACTTGCTTTGCCTTTTGGTCTAAATGAGAGGTGGGGTTGGGAAGGGGACTTTTCCTATCAATGCCTTTCTCGTCTATTTAATTAGTGGGCTCGAAATGGCTAGCAATGAAAGGGATGCTCGCCCTATTGGAATTGGAATTAAAAGTTGAAACATTGGCATTTTTTCCTTTTTTAAAAACCTTTTTTACTTGGTGATCCATGAATGCTTTTTTTTTTTTTTATTAAAACCAAAATCACTACCCCTTGTTGGAAAAAAAGTTAAGACTTGATATTTTGGTGTCACAATAATTTGAAATAACTATTTGATTGATGCATGTGAATGCCCTTTGACAAGTAAATGTCACAATTACATCACTTTCACCTACAAGAACATGGACATATCATGAAGATGGCAAACCTAATTAAAGGGGATTCAACAATCCAACCATTTAGGTCACCCCACATTCAATGTTTTTATAGTATTCTTGATGGTCCCCATCCTAACCCAAAAGGTAGGATCCAAGTATCTTGGCCCATGTTTGTGCCCCTAAATCTTCGACTAAATGAGGGTGTGGGCCCTAATATCATTAAGAAATGGAAAGGGATGTCACCAGAAGTTATCCTTATTCCCCCACATTGACTTGAGATAGAATTTTAGTAGGATTGATAGAGGGGACAAAACCTAGCACAAAAAGTATGGATACTATCAAGGAATTGTGCAGGGGCCCAAGATGTGAAACTTAACCTTACCTTTGTCAGTGTGTGATTATGGCACATATCTGCTCTTCCTTCTTCAATCACCTTAAATTTGATTTGATGTTGCTTCGTTGTTCTCTTTCAAAACAATATGCTCTTTGTGAAGTGGGGTCCATACACTATAAGCATGCGGTGGCAGACCCAGGATGTTGTTATCAATGAGGCTCAATAAATATAATAACGTTATGGGAGACAGTAGTCAATAATAGAAATTATCGAGTAACACAAAGTGAATTTTGAATATATATATATATGCGCTTGTATGTGTCTCAATTTTTAATCCGTTATAAGACTATAAATTTTCTTTTAAAGTCTTCAGTTTTAAATTCTTATGTTTTACTCAACAATCTAATAATTTTGAAACACTATAAATATAAATAAAGTAAGAATTAAAATTAACAGACAATTTACTTGAACAATAAAGAAATAAACACACAGTTTAATAAAACAGTAAATAAATTTAAAAAGAACTAGTTGCAAAAAAAGAAGAGAAAAAACGCAACTTTACATGAAAGTGCAAAATTAAGATATCAGAAACCAAATACACAAATTTCACTAAAATAAAACTTTTAAAAGCTAAGTATTATTTACAAATAATAAATAATTATAACAATTAAAAACAACTTTTATATGACAAATGGCAAATAATAAACCTCAAAAGGAAAAATAACCTAACAATTTTGACATACAAATTAACAAATTAATAATAGCCACAGTAATACAGGGAGAAGGGTACGGTTGTACTGCGCAAAGATGTGAAGTGTGTGCATCCCCGTGATTTCCGAAAAGTAGAAATAATGGCATACCGGATTCGAACTCATGCCCTGTGTTATAAAATGATCGTGCTTGACCATTGAACTGCCAGTACTTTGCTGTACTAAGAGAGTTCATTTTATCTACATATCACTTTGTGAATATAATTTATACATATAACTAACAAAAATATTCGGCGAAGCGGGTTCAGTTAAACTCACTTGATACAACGTGGTTCCGCTCCTGCAAGTATGGCCCACAAATACAAATACTTGATGGAGAAAGGTGAAGGGGATTTGAGGTTGGAGACTTGGGGATAGGGTTATGAGAGGACCCCACACATGTAGAATAATAACCTCCCACATTGTGTTTACTTTATATGGGAATTTTCATGACTTTGTCATAAGCTTACTTTTTTGGTGAATTGGGATTAAAGGGTAAAGTAATGGAGTGGAATGAAAGCTAACTAAAGAGATTTGTTAATTGAATCATCAAAAGCAGATAACAATGAGTTGTTGGAAAGCAAAGACTTGTTGGAAAGAGATAATGGAGGAACAATCCAAACTATTCTTTCCACGGCATTTTTTGACAGATGGTTGATGCATACATCACTTTCTCCCACTATCCTAAAAATAATTCCATGTGGTCATCTTACAAGATTTCTTACAAAACATTATTTTGTGGGGGGTTTGCAGAGTTCACTATAAAAAACCACACGTTACAACTAAGGTAACTACTCAAATAATACTAAGGTTAACATCTATGGCAACATGATTATTATGCTTTACCTTTTCAAGATTTAGAACCTTAAAATCCCTATTCACCCCACTATTAACTCTTTTTTTTTTCCCCCACTATTAACTCAACTACCCAACATGTACAATTTAGTGGGTACACTTATTCTCATTGGACGGAGTGAGAGGTGGGGAAGAGGGGAGAGGGGTATGAACTTATGATATAGACATAAAAGGACTCTTTCAATATAAGTCTAGTGGGAATCCATTTCACTCATAGAACAGTTAAACTTTTTCTATGTGGAAATATTGATAGGACTAAAAGATCTATGCCAATTGATCTACTTGTCATCGAACACTAGAGAATTCATGGGTCCAAGGGAACTATATAATGTACTTTTTCACTTCTATCGTTTCATTGAAACAACATACGATATGATTTGGGAAAAAACGGATAATGGCTTGAAAGTGACCAACATAAAGATACTCATTACCTTCTTTAGTACTATAATAATTCAAAAGGTTTCACCATCACGCTTATTAGCTTTTCTAACCTTTCACTTCCACTTTCAATTATACTATTTCTAAAGACTATCACGCTTACTAGTACTATTGTTTTACCTTGCACTTTCACATGAGTAGTTGCACACAATACAAATTCACCTTGAATATTTTGTCATTATAAAGACCTCATAAAACAAAGGACCGAGAATATTCAGTGATATTTAACTTTTAAGATACTAGTAAATATGCACGCGCTTCGCGCGGTAAAAATTTAAAATATGATTAAGTTAGATCAATGTCATATAAAAGAATGTTAATCTTTACTAATAAAATAGTTATTCATAACTTTACGATGCAGTATTACAATGGATAAACATGAACTATATTACAATTAGATAAACCACAAATTATAACCAGTAAAACTATATTAACAGTTTAAAATATTTTAAACTCTCAATTTAAGACTTCCTCGCCAAATTTACATAGAAGCAGCACCATGAGATGCCTTTAGCTTCATCTAAATGAAGTGACTTCTCCATTTTACTGTATTATATACTATCTAAGAAGTGGGGATACTGTAAATAAAAAATTTTAAAAAGAGAAAAATTAAAACACGTACAGTACTATACTATCGAAAAGCTTTTGACAAAGTAAAAGGAAACACTGATGAAGAATAATAAATCTTGTTTTTTTCTTCTTAAATTGAAAATGAAATAGGAAAAAGGGAGAAAAAAGAATATACTAAGAAAAACTTAAAATAAACTATATGGCGTCCGTTCCTATCTAAAGGTTGTTCATAATCGTAGATAACACTTGTCATTGTAAATTAGAATTATTATTAAGTATATTAATAGATTCTTGGAATTCAAAAAAAGGGTAAATGAAAAATGAGAAAGAAATAAGTAAGACAATTAGGTCCTGCTGGTTCAAGAGATGTGCCACGTAAAAATTAGGGGGGAATGACCAAAAAAGGTAATCCAAAAATGAAAAGAGCAATTCACGGAGATCGGAACTAAAAGCAAAGGAATTATCCATCATTTTTAAATCAAAAACTAAGACCAAAAAATGTGTTCATAATATCTCCATATACAATATGTAAAAAAACTGAAAGTCCGGCAATTAATATATATAATGAAAAATATTCTGTACTGAAAAATCTATAGACTTAGTTATAATGAGTTCTGAACTTACCATCATATTGTTGTTTTAGAGATAATTTTATTTATTGCAATAGGGATAATTTTATTTATTGCAACATTATTTATTAATAACTATATCTTGAGATTTTAGAATTTTTTTTTTTTTTAGAAGAAATGGTAAATGAAAAATGAGAAAAACCAAACACAAAGTGAAAAAATAAGTTTGTTGGTGCAAATGATGTGCCGCCTTAAACATTTTCATCCAAAAAAAGAAGAAAAATAGAGAGAGAAGGAAAAAAAGTGCAAAATAAAAATAACAATTACCAGGAGATCTGAACCAAAAGGTAAAAATTACATATCCCCAATTGACCACCACTATTTCAACAGCATAGAACCTGCGAAAAGCAAAAAGTTCTAAGTAATGGGACACTGCTTTGAAAGTTTTTATTCTTTTGAATTATATCCATGTACTGAAATTAGAACCTACAGAATGAGAACAGACAAAAGAAAATAAAATAGTGACCAATCTTCCTGTCACACTTATTTCAAATTGTAGATTCCACTGTATCAAAGTTGATAAAGGGAATCATATTAAGATACATTCAGGCAAAATCACGCAAAAACATTACTACGATCTCTATCCATCCACTAAAGAGAGATTGGCGAAAGTTTGAAAAGCAGAAAAGATGACCAATAAAATTTTTAAGTAAAATATGTAAAACTCTTTTAGTTGCCCTCTCAAGTCTCAACATTCAAAATTCAGAAATTCCTCAACATTGTGATGCGGCATTAGATGCCATATATAACTGCCAAATGTGGCTATTGGTTTTTAAAAAACAAAAACGGTTGTTTATAGTAGTAACAACTTTTGCACTTTTATTTCATTGGATGTTCTTGAAGGGACATGTCTGTTGGACTTCTTACAAAATTCAAATGAAAAGAATGAATGGAAAATAATGTAAAAATTAGAGAAAAAAGATAAATAACTTTCCTAGCCTGGGGCCAAGTCACCTCTTTAGTCCCTCCAATTATATATATATATATATATATATATATATATATATATATATATATAGGTTTTTGGACAATGGATTTGCACAGTCAAAATCAGACCTTCGAATGATTAGTCAGGATTGGAACGTAATGGATCGAAGGCCGTCTTCATAATATCGAAATGAGATCCGAAACCAGGTTACCAAGCTCAAGTTTCGGGGACCAATTAAGTACCGAGCTCGAAATCAATACCGAGCTCGATTCCAAATCGAACTATGATGTGAGGCGGTGTTATCGAGCTTAAGAGCCAGAGACCGACCAATACCGAGCCAAAGTCAATACCAGGCCCCGAGTCAATATCGAGCTCGAGCCAATATCGAGCTCTAAACTTGGAAATCGACCAATACCAAGTCCGATCAAGATCGAGCCAAGAGACAAGAGCCGTTACAGCCACACTAAGGGAGAGAATCTCGGCGGGAATTAGGAAAAAGTTAATCTATCATGGGATCTCCACTATGTATTTTTAATTATATCTAAAGTAGGATCCCTCCACTATAAGAGGGATGGTTATTATTTCTGTAGAGGGGGGACATCGAAGGCGAATCTTACACTTTCATATTATTCACAGAGAAAAACATACTGATATTCATATAGAGATTATCCTTTTTTGGAAGGTACATTGATTCATCTTGCTTGTTCATAAAATATTTTTCACTCAGTTTGGTTTGTATTTCATTCTTTATATAGTCAATACTCTATATATTTCTACTTACTTTTCTAATATGTGCCAAGTTATATCACGTATCCTTAGAACTACATATAAATTTAACTCTATCCGTTTTTTGGCTAAATAGTTTGGCACCCACCGTGGGGCTAAGGATAATAGTGGTTATTTGGTACGAATCTTTGCAAAACACACCATTTTACACTTGCTCTTGGAAGTATCTTTGATTTCAGGTTGAAAACGATGAATTCTTAATTAATAGCCCTACCTATCGACAACGAAGCTGGCCTTCAAGATGAGAACAACAAGTTAACCCCCGGGGGCGGAAGGTCACTCGTCGATCCCATTGGAGATCGGGTCGAAGAGCCAATAGACGTCAATTCTCATGCGGTCATCGAGGCGAACCAACGTTCCGACCCTGAAAATAGCAACTCGAAATATCCAAAACGCTGAGGAAAACGGAATCAGTTTGCGTATGATCTTCGAGATGTTGCAAGCTCAACAAGTAGCACTAGCCCAGTTGCAGAGCCAAACCCAGGCAACGACCAGACTGGAGCCCAATCTACCCCAAGAAGTCACCCACAAAACGGGACCAGCTATAGTAAGGTCAAATGAACAAGAATCGGGGACTAGTCCCGAAATTGTTAAGATACTCGAAGAACTGACAAAACTAATAGAGTCAGGAGAAAGTAGGATCGAAGAACTGACAAAAAGTGAAAACGTATAACTCCAAGGTCGATCAGATCCTGGGGGCACCTCCGATATTGAAAGGCTTAGATTCCAAAAAATTCGTACAAAAGCATTTCTCCCTGAGCGCGGCTCCTAAACCGATCCCAAAGAAGTTTCGCATGCCCGAGATTCCTAAATATAATGGAACAACCGATCCCAACAAACATGTCACCTCTTACACATGTGCCATCAAAGGGAACGATCTAGAGGACGATGAGATCGAATCTTTATTATTGAAAACATTCGGTGAAACCCTGTCAAAGGGAGCAATGATATGGTATCATTTACCATCTAACTCTATCGATTCTTTTGCTATGCTTGCAGATTCTTTCGTGAAAGCGCATGCTGGGGCCATAAAGGTCGAGACCGGAAAGTCGGACTTATTCAAGGTAAGACAAAAGGATAACGAGATGCTAAGAGAATTCGTATCTCAAACGAATGGATCTACCACCAGTCACAGACGATTGGTTTGTTCAAGTTTTCACTCAAGGTCTAAGCGAACGAAGCTCGATGGCTTCACGGCGGCTGAAGCATAACCTGATCGAGTACCCAGCTATTACTTGGGCCGATGTGCATAACAGGTATCAATCCAAAATAAGAGTCGAAGACAGACTTGCTCTGATACCAAGTTTGTCACGACCCAACTGGAGGGTCGTGACTAGCACCCGGGCCATACTTGCCGAGCACCAACGTACATTTTATCTAACCTTCCTTATTATCTTTAAGGGCCGACAAGATCAATATAAATAGTAGACATGGATCATGAACATCCAACAATGAAAGATAATGTCATGAACATACATAACATGGGACGACAAGACTGTCAAAAAACTATATATAAGGTACGAGCTATCATGATGCCATGAAAGACTATACAACAAAAATCAGCCGAAAAGGCATTCTAAACCATACATAAGTCGACACCTGTCTATGAGCCTCTAAAAGAACATAAGTGCTACAACATTGCCGGAACAGGGCCCCGACATACCCATAAGGTCTATAACAAAAATGCATACCAAGACCACGGCAAGTCCGGAGAAGGGATCTCGCCAATAACCGCTGAACTGGACAGCCTACTGTGGTGGGGGAGCTACGTCTACCTGTCTATCAGGACCTGCAGCATGACATGCAGCGTCCACAAATAAAAAGGACGTCAGTACGAATAAAGTACTGAGTATGTGAGGCAAGAAAGCATAAGTAAGAACAGTAATGTAAACATGGATAGAGAATATACAACCTGTGACATCTGGGTACCTCTGAGGGCTACTGACATGAAATACATGATACATACATATATATACATAAACTTTTAAAACATACGCCTTTGTGGGCATCACCATCATCATATCGTACCCGGCCATAATAGGCTCGGTAAAACGTACCCGGCCATCATAGGGCTCGGTAGAATCGTACCCGGCCACGTGGAGCTCGGTAAAACCCAACTGATCAGTGGTTGCACAATAGGTGCCATACCCGGCCAACTATAGCGCGGCTCGGTAGAGTAAAATAGATACATATATATGATGCATGCTGGACTCATTGGAATCACATTTTGAACCTTTCGGAGTGACGTAAGGTCGGTATCCTTCGTACACGTTATTAGGATTAACTCTTCATCAAGAAACTTATAAGAATCAGGAACTACCAACAACATTGATAATATAAGAATAAGAGAAGTAACATCAATACCAATCGTTTCATAAGAAGGGCAGCAATGTAAGTACTGCTAGCTTCTAAGAGTAGAGTATCTTTGGGAGCTCGTTCATTACATTATGTACAATCGGAGTCGTGCAAAAGAATGAAGGGGATAGACTCACATACCTTGTATATACTGCCCAACCTCAAGCTATGCAAATATCACGACTCCTTAGTCTACAATAAGACAAATGACACTATCATTATCGTTTAAGCGTCGTAACTATTATGTATCGACCACAACCTATTTTACGATGAAACGGACAGCACCTCCCCTATTTATATGACTTCCCACAAGTCAATACAATCACCAAACAGCCCAAACAACATCATTAATAATCATATTGAGCCTCCGAAACAGTCCACCAACCAACAACATTACTACCAAGCTTTTCGATATATATTTCACAAGTTCTAGCTTCAACGACTTAGCTGCAACTTGGATAATCTTAAATATATATAGAGTAAGAGGTTCCTTACCTTTAAACAGAAATAACAACTCCAATTTGACCTTAATTTTCCACGAAATATCCCTTTAATTCTGCCACAAGAACAAGGAAGCGAAACTAGCAATTAATTCGGGTTTTTCGGCACTAGAATTACTTTAGAAGACTTGAAATCACCTAGGGTTGATATTAAAAACTTGAAGGTGTATTTACAGGACATAAAACACTTAAAACAACCTCCCACATGAGCTGGAACAACACAAAAATCAGCAACAACAAGAAGAACAAGAAACTTACTAGCGCCACGGGATTCCCGACATTTGATTTGTGTTGTTTGCCCTTTGTTTGGGTCTTGGATCATGAGAGAACCTTGAGAGACTGTTTTTAGGGTTATAAGATCTGAATATACTGAAAAATAATGACTTAAAACGGGGTTGAGGTATCTTATATATGTCCATATGTCTTAAACCGCCTTTGTGGGCCCCATAGAGAGCAGCTTGGCGCACTCTCGCGAAAACGCGAATATCTCTCTATTCCGAGATTGTATCAACGAACGGTTTAATGCGTTGGAAACTAGACTCATAGATCTTCAATTTTATAGTTAGATCACCCCATAATTCCAAGCACATTGGGAGAAAAATGCAGTAACATTTGACCTAAAGTTTAAGTAAAATTATAAACCTAAGTTGCGATAACTTTTATTGACTTTTGTTTCATAACTCGCTTGACTTCAAGACTTATGATGCGGATATTATATGATTCAAATACATTAAAACAAGACCTCTTGGGACAGTTAATCACCTCTAGTGTTACCCGAAAATACGGGTTACAACATCCTTGATTCGTTTAACTTCTAATATTTGTTAACCACTCTTATACACCCTTGTATCGTTTAAGACCAATAGGATTAACTTCTTATCATCTCAAAGATAATCTCTTCTTGGATTTACATCGACTAACTTACGACGTGATCTATGGTATGCGAATTTGGGTTGTAACACCCTCTCCCCCTTAGGAACATTCGTCCTCGAATGTAAGGGTTTATGGGGTGTCTAACTCATCGTGGATTCCGACGGAGATTTCCGGCTGAGTTTCCCCCATAAAATGGACACTAGCCAAACTTGCAAGCAGTTAAACCCAACCTATGGCCTTACAAGACTATACAAAGCATTATGGATATGTACATTATCTGCATATCACCATTTTGTATTAAAAAAGAGTATTCACAAGCTATTGCTTACCTCATAGAGCCGTTTCACCTTATAATGCGTCCTTCTTTCCCCCGACATCCTCGTTATCTTCACTCTGGAATAGGTAAGGGTATTTAGACTTCATCTCCTCTTCTGCTTCCCATGTCATTTCTTCTATATTCTTGTTCCTCCATAATACTTTCACGGAAGCTACATCCTTTGTTCTCAGCTTGCGGACTTGTCGATCTAATATAGCCACTGGCACTTCATCATATGATAGATCCTTTGTAACTTGTACATCTTTGATAGGGACGACCCGAGAAGGGTCTCCAATACATTTCCTCAACATAGATACATGGAATACCGGGTGGACAAATTCCAATTCAGATGGCAATTCTAACTCGTAAGCAACCTGTCCAATTCGTCGAAGAATTTTGTACGGCCCAATATACCGCGGACTCAACTTACCCTTCTTCCCAAAACGCATAACACCCTTCATCGGCAAGATCTTCAGGAAAACCCAATCACCAACCTCAAATTCCAGATCACGACATCGGACATCGGAATAAGATTTTTGCCTGCTTTGTGCCGTCCTCAGCCGCTCTTGTATCAGTTTCACCTTCTCAATGGCTTGGTAAATCAAATCTGGCCCATATAATTCTGTCTCACCGACTTCGAACCATCCAACTGGTGATCTACATCTCCTCCCGTACAGTGCCTCATACGGGGCCATTTTAATACTGGAATGGTAGCTATTATTGTAGGCAAATTCTATAAGTGCCAGATGGTCATCCCAATTCCCCTTGAAATCTAGAACACATGCTCGTAGCATATCTTCAAGCGTCTGGATGGTACGTTCAGCCTGTCCGTCAGTCTGCGGATGGAATGCAGTGCTGAGATTTACTTGTATGCCTAAACCTTTTTGAAAAGACCTCCAAAAGTTAGACGTAAATTGAGCTCCTCGGTCTGATATAATAGATACCGGCACACCATGAAGCCTAACAATCTCCTTGATATACAACTTCGCATAATCTTCAGCCGTGTAAGTTGTCTTAACTGGTAGAAAATGGGCAGATTTTGTAAGTCGATCAACTATCACCCAGATGGAGTCAAACTTATGATAAGAGCGAGGTAATCCAATAATGAAGTCCATATTAATCACCTCCCATTTCCAGGTCGGAATCTCTATATTCTGAATCAATCCACTAGGTTTCTGATGCTCGATCTTTACTTGTTGACAATTAGGACACTGGGCTACAAATTCTGCAATAGACTTCTTCATGTTATCCCACCAATATTGCTCCTTAACGTCATGATACATCTTTGTCGAGCCAGGATGGATAGAATATCGGGACTGGTGAATCTCAATCATAATCTTCTCTCGCAACCCTGCCACACTAGGTACACATAATCGGCCCTGGTATCTTAGTGTCCCATCTCCTCCGATCTTGAAAGCTGTAATCTTACACTGCTGAATTCCCTCTCTCAATCTTACTAAGGTAGGATCTTCATATTGCCGTGCTTTTACCTCGGCTACCAAAGATGATTCTGCTGTATTCTGTACAGTAACACCTCTGTCATCAGAGTCCAACAATCTGATTCTCATATTGGCCAGCTGGTGAAGCTCTTTGGTCAACCCTTGTCTACCTGCCTCAATATGTATTAAGCTTCCCATTGACTTACGGCTGAGAGCGTCTGCCATAACATTGGCTTTACCGGGATGGTACAATATCTCGACGTCGTAGTTTTTCAGTAATTCAAGCCACCTACGCTGCCTCAAATTCAACTCCTTCTGCTTGAAGATGTATTGTAAACTCTTGTGATCTGTGTAGATGTCAACATGGACGCCGTATAAGTAGTGTCATCATATCTTCAAAGCATATATTACTGCAGCCAATTCCAAATCATGAGTCGGGTAATTCTTTTCATGCTTCTTTAATTGTCTTGATGCATAAGCAATCACCTTCCCACGTTGCATCAATACGCACCCCAAACCTATACCTGAGGCATCACAATATACCACATAACCTTCTGTTCCTTCTGGGAGAGTGAGCATTGGCGCGGATGTCAATCGATTCTTTAGCTCCTGAAAACTATGTTCACAAGCATCAGACCACTGGAACTTGGTAGTTTTCTATGTTAACTTAGTCAATGGTGCTGATATAGAGGAAAACCCTTCTACAAACCGCCTATAATATCCTGTTAGCCCCAAGAAGCTGCGAACTTCTGACGGTGTTGTAGGTCTCGGCCAATTCTTCACTGCATCGATCTTCTGAGTGTTGACACTAATACCCTCATCAGATATCACATGGCCAAGGAATGCTACTGAGTTCAGCAAGAATTCACATTTAGAGAGCTTAGCATATAACTTATGATCCTGAAGGGTCTGGGCATAAGCCTGAATACGGGAAATATCCATGCCCTCTACCAAGGAGGCTGTTGTACACTCATTTATCAGATGTGGTCCCAACCCGTTCACGAACAGGTGCACCCTATCACTCATCTCGGCCACCATATGGGGAGTATACCTTGCTAAAGAATCAAACTGTATACTATACTCTCGTACATTCATATTACCCTGTCGAAGGTTCAAGAACTTATCAGCTCTAGCTCGTCGTATCTCAACTGGCAAGTAGTGATGAAGAAAGGCCTCAGAAAATTCCTTCCACACGGCTGGAGGAGCGTTCGGACCCCTAGATCTCTCCCAACTATCATACCAGAAAACCGCTAAATCCCGTAACCGATAAGAAGCCAACTCTACTGCCTCCGTATCACTAGCATGCATAACCCACAATGTACGATGAACCTGATCAATAAATGTTTGCGGGTCCTCCTTGGGGTCTGATCTGGTAAACACTGGAGGGTCTAGATTAATAAAATCACGAACTCTCGCACTAACCGGTTTATCAGCAGCACTGGTATTCTGCCTCTGAGCCTGAGCAGCTACCAAGCTAGTCAACAACTGCACCGCACTGCATATATCGTGGTCTGTAGTGCGAGACGGAGGAACTGGATGTACTGGGTGCCTCCTAATATCCTCTGGAGGAGACAGAGAGGTATGAGACGGCATCTCACTCTGAGGCTCACTTTGGCCTGCTATAGCTGGAGGCACCTGAATGTTACCCTCTCCCACAGCTGTATCAAGCCGTTTAATAATCGCTTGCTTCCTAGTCGAAGGCATCGCTAAAAGAAAACAAGGTGAATATTAGATATGAACACATACGACTCAACTCTACGCACGATCTAGATTCAGGAAGAAGGTAACAACCCTAGATGTCACGTAGCCTCCTGATTATAAATGTGGCGCGCTACACATCCATAATCAAAACTCTACTAGACACGGCTCATAGACAACCCCTAGGACAGACTTGCTCTGATACCAAGTTTGTCACGACCCAACTGGAGGGTCATGACTAGCACCCGGGCCATACTTGCCGAGCACCAACGTACATTTTATCTAACCTTCCTTATTATCTTTAAGGGCCGACAAGATCAATATAAATAGTAGACATGGATCATGAACATCCAACAATGAAAGATAATGTCATGAACATACATAACATGGGACGACAAGACTGTCAAGAAACTATATATAAGGTACGAGCTATCATGATGCCATGAAAGACTATACAACAAAAATCAGCCGAAAAGGCATTCTAAACCATACATAAGTCGACACCTGTCTATGAGCCTCTAAAAGAACATAAGTGCTACAACATTGCCGGAACAGGGCCCCGACATACCCATAAGGTCTATAACAAAAATGCATACCAAGACCACGGCAAGTCCGGAGAAGGGATCTCGCCAATAACCGCTGAACTGGACAGCCTACTGTGGTGGGGGAGCTACGTCTACCTGTCTATCAGGACCTGCAGCACGACATGCAGCGTCCACAAATAAAAAGGACGTCAGTACGAATAAAGTACTGAGTATGTGAGGCAAGAAAGCATAAGTAAGAACAGTAATGTAAACATGGATAGAGAATATACAACCTGTGACATCTGGGTACCTCTGAGGGCTACTGACATGAAATACATGATACATACATATATATACATAAACTTTTAAAACATACGCCTTTGTGGGCATCACCATCATCATATCGTACCCGGCCATAATAGGCTCGGTAAAACGTACCCGGCCATCATAGGGCTCGGTAGAATCGTACCCGGCCACGTGGAGCTCGGTAAAACCCAACTGATCAGTGGTTGCACAATAGGTGCCATACCCGGCCAACTATAGCGCGGCTCGGTAGAGTAAAATAGATACATATATATGATGCATGCTGGACTCATTGGAATCACATTTTGAACCTTTCGGAGTGACGTAAGGTCGGTATCCTTCGTACACGTTATTAGGATTAACTCTTCATCAAGAAACTTATAAGAATCAGGAACTACCAACAACATTGATAATATAAGAATAAGAGAAGTAACATCAATACCAATCGTTTCATAAGAAGGGCAGCAATGTAAGTACTGCTAGCTTCTAAGAGTAGAGTATCTTTGGGAGCTCGTTCATTACATTATGTACAATCGGAGTCGTGCAAAAGAATGAAGGGGATAGACTCACATACCTTGTATATACTGCCCAACCTCAAGCTATGCAAATATCACGACTCCTTAGTCTACAATAAGACAAATGACACTATCATTATCGTTTAAGCATCGTAACTATTATGTATCGACCACAACCTATTTTACGATGAAACGGACAGCACCTCCCCTATTTATATGACTTCCCACAAGTCAATACAATCACCAAACAGCCCAAACAACATCATTAATAATCATATTGAGCCTCCGAAACAGTCCACCAACCAACAACATTACTACCAAGCTTTTCGATATATATTTCACAAGTTCTAGCTTCAACGACTTAGCTGCAACTTGGATAATCTTAAATATATATAGAGTAAGAGGTTCCTTACCTTTAAACAGAAAGAACAACTCCAATTTGACCTTAATTTTCCACGAAATATCCCTTCAATTCTGCCACAAGAACAAGGAAGCGAAACTAGCAATTAATTCGGGTTTTTCGGCACTAGAATTACTTTAGAAGACTTGAAATCACCTAGGGTTGATATTAAAAACTTGAAGGTGTATTTACAGGACATAAAACACTTAAAACAACCTCCCACACGAGCTGGAACAACACAAAAATCAGCAACAACAAGAAGAACAAGAAACTTACTAGCGCCACGGGATTCCCGACATTTGATTTGTGTTGTTTGCCCTTTGTTTGGGTCTTGGATCATGAGAGAACCTTGAGAGACTGTTTTTAGGGTTATAAGGTCTGAATATACTGAAAAATAATGACTTAAAACGGGGTTGAGGTATCTTATATATGTCCATATGTCTTAAACCGCCTTTGTGGGCCCCATAGAGAGCAGCTTGGCGCACTCTCGCGAAAACGCAAATATCTCTCTATTCCGAGATCGTATCAACAAACGGTTTAATGCGTTGGAAACTAGACTCATAGATCTTCAATTTGATAGGTAGATCACCCCATAATTCCAAGCACATTGGGAGAAAAATGCAGTAACATTTGACCTAAAGTTTAAGTAAAATTATAAACCTAAGTTGCGACAACTTTTATCGACTTTTGTTTCATAACTCGCTTGACTTCAAGACTTATGATGCGGATATTATATGATTCAAATACATTAAAACAAGACCTCTTGGGACAGTTAATCACCTCTAGTGTTACCCGAAAATACGGGTTACAACATCCTTGATTCGTTTAACTTCTAATATTTGTTAACCACTCTTATACACCCTTGTATCGTTTAAGACCAATAGGATTAACTTCTTATCATCTCAAAGATAATCTCTTCTTGGATTTACATCGACTAACTTACGACGTGATCTATGGTATGCGAATTTGGGTTGTAACAGTAAGTTATTAAAAGGGCTGCCAACCGAGAACAAAGGCCGATCAGGGACCGATACCGGCCGTATAGTGGAAATCCTACAAGCTCGGTGTGATAAACGACAATCAACTACCAAGCAATTGGAACGTGTCATGCCTAAAACGATACTACTGCTAAGGTACGATCCTCCCCTATTCAATTATATTTCGAAACTAACCCTTGCAGGTGTTCGACCAAAGACATGGATAGATTATTCAACTCGAAGCCTTTAGGCCAGAAATCACGCATTGCACTCTTTTTTCCTTAGACCGGTTTTTGTCCCAAATGGTTTTTTTCGGCAAGGTTTTTTAATGAGGCAACCATTGATCGTGCTAACTTGGAACAATTCAACAGTATCCGAGGCCTTCTTACAATCAACCTCGAATACTTGGGGGCATTGTCATCGAATATATCAACGATGATTATCAAGTTCGATGCAAAGGAAGTTACTTCATTACTTCATGGCAACAGGGTCTCGACAGGAAAAATTGTAAGGGCCAAATGGTCAAACGAGCCATGCCCATATAGTTGGCCCGAGCCCTGGCACAAAACATGAACACATGTATAATGACTTACAAAGAAAAATTTCTTCTTTACCGGTATGTTATATCCCAGAAAAATTCCTCTATTTCGAGATCTATTATGCAAACAGGCTTAAGGGCCGACCATTACCCCATAAATCGGGGACTGCCAACCGAAAAATCAACGAGATCGAGCACCACAAAGCCTAAGGGCTAATTTAATTTCGAGTTCGAGCAATCACTCACTCGACTACTAAGCCTACGGACTATATTACTTCGAGTTCGAGTAAACACTCACTTGACTACTAAGCCTACGGGCTACATTACTTCGAGTTTGAGAAACACTCACTCGACTATAAAGCCTAAGGGCTACCCCGACTCGAGTTCGAGCAACCATTCTCACTCAGGGACTATCTACGAAGCCCAAGGGCTACCTTATTTTGAGTCTGAGCAAGTCCTCACTCGACTACTAAGCCTACGAGCTACATTACTTCGAGTTCGAGTAAACACTCACTCGACTACTAAGCCTACGGGCTACATTACTTCGAGTTCGAGCAACACTCACTCGACTATAAATCCTAAGGGCTACCCCGACTCGAGTTCGAGCAACCATTCTCACTCGGGGACTATCTACCAAGCCCAAGGGCTACCTTATTTCGAGTCCGAGCAAGTCCTCACTCAACTACTAAGCCTACATGCTACATTACTTCGATTTCGAGCAAACACTTACTCGACTACTAAGCCTACGGGCTACATTACTTCGAGTTCGAGCAAGCACTCACTCGACTACTAAGCCTAAGGGCTAATCTTATTTTGAGTTCGAGCAATCACTCACTCGACCATAAAGCCTAAGGGCTACTCTTACTTAAAGTTCGAGCAAAAACTCACTCGACTATTAAGCCTAAGGGCTACTCTTACTTCGAGTTCGACCAAACACTCACTCGACTATTAAGCCCATGGGCTACATCACTTCGAGTTCGAGAAAATACTCACTCGACTATTAAGCCTACGGGCTGTATCACTTCGAGTTCGAGCAAATACTCACTCAACTATTAAGCCTAAGGGCTACTCTTACTTCGAGTTCGAGCAAACACTAACTCGACTACTAAGCCTACGGGCTATATTACTTCTAGTTCGAGTAACACTCACTCGACTATAAAGCCTAAGGGCTACCCCGACTCGAGTTCGAGCAACCATTGTCACTCGGGGACTATCTACAAAGCCCAAGGGCTACCTTATTTCGAGTTCGAGCAAACACTCACTCGACTGCTAAGCCTACGGGCTACATTACTTCGAGTTCGAGCAACACTCACTCGACTACTAAGCCTAAGGGCTAATCTTATTTTGAGTTCGAGCAATCACTCACTCAACTAGTTGGAGCAATCACTCACTCGACTACTAAGCCTACGGGCTACATTACTTCGAGTTCGAGCAAGCACTCACTCGACTACTAAGCCTACGGGCTATATTACTTCAAGTTCGAGCAACACTCACTCGACTTTAAAGCCTAAGGGCTACCCAGACTCGAGTTTGAGCAACCATTCTCACTCGGGGACTATCTACGAAGCCCAAGGGCTGCCTTATTTCGAGTTCGAGCAAACACTCACTCGACTACTAAGCCTACGGGCTACATTACTTCGAGTTCGAGCAACACTCACTCGACTACTAAGCCTAAGGGCTAATCCTATTTTGAGTTCGAGCAATCACTCACTCAACTACTAAGCCTACGGGATACATTACTTCGAGTTCGAGCAAGCACTCACTCGACTACTAAGCCTACTGGCTACATTACTTCGAGTTCAAGCAAGCACTCACTCGACTACTAAGCCTAAGGGCTAATCTTACTTCGAGTTCGAGCAAGCACTCACTCGATTACTAAGCCTAAGGGCTAATCTTATTTCGAGTTCGAGCAATCACTCACTCGACTAACTAAGCCTGCGGGCTACATTACTTCGAGTTCGAGCAAGCACTCACTCGACTACTAAGCCTAAGGGCTAATCTTATTTCGAGTTCGAGCAATCACTCACTCGACTAACTAAGTCTACGGGCTACATTACTTCGAGTTCGATCAAGCACTCACTCAACTACTAAGCCTACGGGCTACATTACTTCGAGTTCGAGCAATCACTCAATCAACTATTAAAGCCTAACGGCTACTCTTACTTCGAGTTCGAACAAACACTCACTCGACTACTAAACCTAAATGCTACTTTTTCGAGAAACCAAATACACTCGACTATTAAGCCTAAGGGGCTACTTTATACTTCAAGTTCGAACAATGGTTATAAAGACTACAAGGTCCGACTTCGATCAAATTGCCTAAAGCCTCGAACTTATGAAAACTTTCATAAGGCATGAAAACAATGTTTTCACAAGGCAGAAAATGAAACAAAGACAAATCGGGAAAGGAAAAGATTTTCATATATATGAGTATTTACAAGGTCCGATCAGGACCCTACACAAAAAAGATCAAAAACAAAAAACCCTAAGGTTCCTGATTATATCCGGGAGAAGCCTCTTCTCCATCGAGCTCCTCCCCGCTCTCAGACTCGCTCTTGCTCTCATCATCATCATCATCATCATCGGAAGCCAGGGCTCCAGCATCGACTTTAAGCTCTTTAGCCTTTTTTATCTCTTTAGTGAGATTGAAACCACGAGCATGGATTTCCTCGAGGGTTTCCCTCCGAGATTGGCATTTGGCGAGTTCAGCAACCCAATATGCTCAAGTTTGAGCGGTCTCGGCTGCCTTTCTCACTTGTACTTGAG
Organism: Nicotiana tomentosiformis; assembly: GCF_000390325.3. Lineage (NCBI taxonomy): Eukaryota > Viridiplantae > Streptophyta > Magnoliopsida > Solanales > Solanaceae > Nicotiana > Nicotiana tomentosiformis. Next base: position 152,139,698 of record NC_090813.1, read on the forward strand.
CGGCTTCGGCATCGGCCTGATAGACGGCCACGAATGCATCTGCCTCGGCCTTTGCTTTTTCAGCTTCAGATTTGGCCTTGGCAAGTTTGGAAGCCAACCGAGCTTCAAGCTCCTCTATTTTTCTTGCTTGAACCGAGCTCCTCTCCTTCATGCCTTGAAGTTGACTTTCGGCCGATGATAATTGGGCTCGAGAAGCCTCTTTCTATGCAGCAAGGCGGTCCATACCTTCTTTCCACCACAAGGTCTCCACCTTTATTATATCGACCTCCTCACGGAGCTGCCCGATCATCTCGAGCTTCTGCTGTAGCTGTGAGATCAAAATATTAGCCTCCGATCCTAAATCGAGCCCATGAGTTTTTAAGATTTTCATTACCTGCTCGGTCTGATCTTGGTGAGCCTTGGTCAACTCAGCTCGGAGGTCCTTGGTCTCCTCCTCTCTTTGCTCACAACGAAGTCTAAGGGAATTTCTCTCCTCTGTGAGCCTTCGGAGGTCAGCTTTGTACCGACTCAGCTCAACTAGGGACCGAGAACATGCTTCCCGATGAAGCGCTGAGGCCTACGCAGAAAGAAAAGAAGTTAGAAGAGGAAAACAAACACATAGATAATACCAACCAAGAGAGTTAAGGCTTACCCGATTCAGAGCTCGCTGCACTTCGTTAAAAAGGCCCGATGCCTCACCCAAGTCCTTCCTCGAGACTTCCAAATCGCTCAGGCTGGAAGTATCTTCGACCCCAGTAAAATAATCACGAAAGGGATCCTCCCTTCCGCGGCCTCCTTCGACAAAAAGGGTCTTCAAGGTCCGAGCCTCTCGAACCATTTCCTCGAAAAATGAGGGGAGAAGCAGGGAACCTCCAATTTCTATTGCCCCAAGTGAATCACTTGGGGAGTTCTCTCCATCTTGAGGGGCCTCAAGACCAGTCCCCACAGTTGTACCCACCATTGGCTCATTATGGTGGGAGGTAGCCTCGATCCTCGATGACTTGGGAACTTCGAGCAATTCTCTTCCCGAGACTCCCTCATCACAAAATAGAATATTTGCGACCTTCATCGATTCAGTAGCCTTTGGAGCCTCGACACTCATTTTCACTCGGGACATCAGCCCGAAGTCATCATCTTCTTCTTCTTCGTCTTTATCCCCTAGGCGCCGAACTGATTCTTCAGTCAGATGGGATGGTATTCTTTCTCGGCTTATGAGCTGTCCTCGTCTTATGTTCTGGAGCCTCGGAAGTAGAGGCCCTTTTTCTCTTATTGTCCTTCACCGATTTTGGAACCGTGGCCGAAGTCCCTTCCTCGCCAGACGGGAGCCTCATAACCGCATCTTTGCCCAGGCCTACACACAAGAAAATTAGTTAAGTATAGGAAAGTCATTTTGTTCGAATCATCGAAGACATGGGGAAGAGGCTTACCATGATTTTTAGCCTCCCATCGGCCCTTTGATAAGTCGCGCCACGAGCGCTCGGCATATGTGGAGGTCGAAGCCAGGTCCCGTACCCAGCTCTTAAGGTTAGGAATAGCACCGAGCATCCACGCAACCGCTACATCACAGAAAAAGATATCGGTGAGAAAGAAACAAAGGAGCAAAACAATAGGAGCTAACAGTAGAAATTATACTTACGCTTCATGTTCCATTCCTCGGGAAACTGCATCTTCTTGGTCGGGATTAAGTCAGAAGTCTTCACTCGAACGAACCTACTCATCCATCCTCGATCCTTGTCCTCGTCAATGCTCTAGAACAACACTTTGGTAGCCGGGCGCTGGAGTTTTATTAACCCACCTCGATAGAGGCGGGGCATGTACAATCTAATGAGGTGGTCGAGGGTGAAAGACATCCCCTTGACTTTGTTCACAAAGAAGCAGATCGGAATAACGATCCGCCAAAAAGAAGGATGGATTTGGCCTAGGGTCAATTGATATTGGCGGAAAAAATCGATGACAACAGGGTCGAGAGGGCCCAACGTGAAAGGGTAAGTATACACACTTAAAAACCCTTTCACACAAGTAGTAATATCTTCTTCGGAAGCCGGGATAATCACTTCTTTATTCTCCCAGTTGCAATCTTTCCTTAACTGTTTAAGATGTCCCTCTGTTATCGAGCACATATACCTCGATACTGGCTCACATCGACCGGGGACCGGCGAAGCTTTGTCGATCTTAAAATCGGAGGTAAGAACACACCCCCCGGGAACACACTCCTCAGGTCGTGGCTCCACTAGTGTTTTGTCGCTGGCGGGCCGCGAAGAAAAATCTTTTTCTTTTTGAAGAACGATTTTTGACGTTTTCGCCATTGAGATTTGGAGATTGAAGATAGAGGAAGATGACAAGATTTGGTGTTCTATGGAGGGATTTTGCAGTGAAAATCACAAATTTGCAGATGAAGAACTCAGAAGATACAATAAGAACTTAGTAGATTTTGTGATTGGGGATCTGAAAGTAAAAAATGGTGAAGAGAGGAGCTGTTTATAGAATTGGTAATGACGGTTCAATATTAGCAGTGACCGACCATCTTCTGACACATATTTAATGCCTTGGTAACTGGACCGACAGGACAGCTATCACGTACGTCATGGTCGGGTTTGATGCTAACGTCAGTGTATATCTAGTCATGCCGTTGGAAAATCGTGTCGTTTCTCGCCACATTATTCCCGAGAAACGAGGGGACTATCTGTATACGGTCAAAACCGATTTTCGACCTTCGAATGATTAGTCAAGATTGGAACATAATGGACCGAAGGTCGTCTTCATAATATCGAAATGAGATCCGAAGCCAGGTTACCAAGCTCAAATTTTGGGGACCAATTAAGTACCGAGCTCGAAGTCAATACCGAGCTCGATTCCAAATCGAACTATGATGTGAGGCGGTGTTATCGAGCTTACGAGCCAGAGACCGACCAATATCGAGCCAAAGTCAATACCGGGCCCCGAGTTAATATCGAGCTCGAGCTAATATCGAGCTCTAAACCTGGAAATCGACCAATACCAAGTCCGATCAAGATCGAGCCAAGAGACAAGAGCCGTTACAGCCGCACTAAGGGAGAAAATCTCGGCGGGAATTAGAGAAAAGCTAATCTATCATGGGATCCCTACTATATATTTTTAATTATATCTAAAGTAGGATCCCTCCACTATAAGAGGGATAGTTATTATTTCTGTAGAGGGGGACATCGAAGGCATTCTTACACTTTCATATTATTCACAGAGAAAAACATACTGATATTCATATAGAGATTATCCTTTTTTGGGCTTAGTACATTGATTCATCTTGCTTGTTCATAAAATATTTTTCACTCAGTTTGGTTTGTATTTCATTCTTTATATAGTCAATACTCTATATATTTCTACTTACTTTTCTGATTTATGCCAAGTGATACCACGTATCCTTAAAACTACGTATAAATTTAACTCTATCTGTTTTTCGGGTAAATAGGATTGACACGGGGCTAAGTTAGTGAGAATTTATTTTATCGATCCTCACTAGCTTGGGATTAATGCGTAATTTGCACATCTAGAACCGTCAAACGCTTGAATTTCCTTTTTTTTTCTTTTTATTTGACTAATTAAACTCTATCAACTCTCTCATATTTTCTTATTGGAATATTAAAATTTTGGAGTGCCCACATCTTAGTGTTCTGTTGGAGATGGATTCTGTAGTTCTTGTAACCTCTTCTTCTTTTGTACTAGGTACTATTGCTAAGACTTTTGCAGCATTTCGAATTTAAGTGAAAATCCATCTACTGAATCCAATTAGAAGCAGCAGTATTGGTCAAAGTAATCAAGTCAAATGAAATCAAAAGAAAAAAAAGATTATGGGACCAATTTAACTTTCACATGATAAATGCAAAAATGCAGTCAATAGCAGTAATAGACTTTAGTCTCAGTTACCTGTCATCTACTTGTCTGATTTACATCAGTGGAAAAGGATTAAATGGTTTCAAGTCAAAGAATTAAAAGTTTAGCAATGAGCTTGTTGCATATTCAACAACCGCAGTTGAAAATTTGCGACAAAAGCTAAAATTAGATTAATTGAATGGCAACGAAGAAAACCACATAGTTTAGCAATGACATTGGTTCTCTTGATTATTGTAGTAAGAAAATCTGCAACACAAATTTTAAAATTAGTTTTCATTTGAGCTTTGCATTACTTAGTCCAGATTTTCTTTTAATCTACCAATTTCTCATTTTTTTAATAGGAAAATTTTTCATGTAACTCCAAAATGCTCATCTAGTTTCACGAAAGTACATGTCCTATAAAATCTAGAGAAAATCTCACTTTATATCCATTAAGCCCAAACTATTTATCCTTTAATATCCAAACCCAAAGCATTTGCTTTTCCTACCTATACGGCCTAAATTATTTACTCGCCTATCAAATCCCCTTTCCCTTTTCAATTTCTCTAAACAAGCAGAGTCCCACATCCCAAACGTTCCTTTTCAATTTCAAAAAATACCCATATTATAGTCTTTTTAGTAGATGATGGAAATTCAGTACAAACCCATGATGTATTTCACTCCAAAATCCTCTTTCTATATTAGTATATTCTTTTTTGTGTATTTATTTGTATTTCTGAACCCATGTATTATTGTGGTTATATATTAAGCTTCCCAGATTAAAAATTTTGTCTGTGTTTTGATCCACTATTGTTGAGCATGAAGCTCCTAAATTTGATTTGTTTTTTGAAGATTTGATGTTTAATTCGAAGTGGGTGCTGTAAAATATTGCTTATAGTACCTTCAGGAAGTTTATAGTGAAATTTGGTTGTATTCGGAGCTGGTTTGAGATACTTGAAAACAAATTTTTCAGCTGAAATTTAAAGAACATAGTTACCTAATAGTATACCGCTATGGTATATAATATACTATAAGAGTATACAACTATACTGCAATAGTATACTATAATAGTATATAATATATCGCAATGGTATACTGTAATAATATGCAATATATTATAATAATATACTGTAATAAATATATAATATACGACACTAGTATACTTCGGCTGCTATTTGTTAAATCATCTGGGTGTTATTATGGAAAGCTAAAATCGTGGTTATAGTCCGAATTTGATTGCTGATAATTGAAAAAAATAAAAATTGTCCACTAATGAAGAAGCTTTGAAACTTTCATTTGAGAATTAAAAGTTGAATACAGTTACCCAATAGTATATTGTTACTGTATACAATATACTATAAGAGTATATAGCTATACTGCAACAGTATAGTATAATAGTATTTAATATACCGCAATGGTATACTGTAATAATATGCAATATACTATAATAATATACAATATACTATAACAGTATACTTCAACTGTTATTGTTTTATCATCTGGGTGTTATTGTATAATGCTAAAATCGTGGTTATAGTCTAAATTTTGTGGTTGTTAATTGAAGAAAAATAAAACTAGCCTACCATTAAAGGAGCTTTGAAGATTTTGGTTTGGGAATTAAAAACTTAATAATTGTTTGGACTTTGAATGCAGATGGATATTATTAAAACTTGTTGCAAATATTTGTATGAATTTGATTATATTTAAAGTTGATTTGAAGTGGATTTGGTAAAAAATTTCAAGCTAAAGATCTCTTCCAATTCAATTTAAATTTTTGGTTGTGCCTATATGAAATATTGTAAGATTTTATTTTGGTTTCTTTGAAATTGGTGTTGATTTCAACTTCTATCAACTACAATAGGTATATAACGTAAATAGTTTGTGGAAGGGCTGGGCATTAAAAAAATAGGTAGGCAAAAATTGTATGGGTAGGGACGGGGTGGATATTTGTCAAAGATCCCCTAAAATCTATCGCAATCAATTAAAAGAGAGAATCAACAGTGAATCAGAGCCTCTAGAAGTATGATTATTTCTAACTTATGATCATTTTGACTCCCTAATAATGATAATTTTACCACTAGTTGAATATAGGTAGTCACTCAAAATAGGTGAATAGCCATTGAGAAAGGAGACCAAAAAGGAAAAAAAATTCTTTCGCAAACTTTGAATGTAGCACAAGCATCTCGCCAATTTACTAGAACGAAAAGAGTTACTCCTTGAAACAAGGGTTATTTACTACAACTAAAAGCCCACGAACTGATGTATGTACCGAATCTTTTCATTTCTAAAGACTTCGGGATTGGACCAAAATTGAGAGGTTTGTCTGGAAAGTTGAAATCAACTTTATAAAGTTTAACGACTCTTTTTCTTCAACAAAGTATATGTAAGGCCCCGTAAAATCCTATAACTAATTTGAAAAGTTGTGAAGGTGGGTAATACCTAAATTTTATGTTCCAAAGGTCGTAGGGGTGTTTAAATAGAGGGGAGAGGTAGTTTAGAGTGACTTGAAATTATTTTAAGTGATGAAAATGACTTTAGTCGCACATGCCTAAAGTTCAAATGATCATAACTATCAATTCATAATAAATTGAGCTATCAGATACATACCAAATAAAAGCTCTTTGAGTCTAGCTTTAACAATATCAAATTATTTTATCATTCTGATATTTCTACAAAAAGTTATGACTTATTGACAAAAGAGCAACATAATAGTAACCTATCCCTGAGCCAATTGTGGCCAACAGTTAAAACCGTGGCAATGGCCATGGCTGAACCATGGCAAATTCCAGAATGCGGCTATAAAGTAACTCCTGAGAGACCAGGCCAGCCATGGCCACATATTCCAATCGTGGCAACAGATTTCCCTAGGCATATATAAGGTCCAAAAATATGATTTTTTTCATTCTTAACAGCCCAAAGAGCTAAGGTTTAGTTCTTTCAGTGAGATATTAGGCCAATATCATTACCTGACGCCCAAGGTAAGTCTTTAACGCGATTGTAGTTGGATTATCACTCACCAACATAGATTCTAGCAAGATTTCATCTTGAAATCTTTGAATCATCTTCAAGAACTTAAGAGGTAAAGAACTAGTGTTTCTTCAATATGGCAATTTTCGTTATTTTACTATTAAAATTAGAATCTTTACAGTATATTATGAGTATAGGAAGTACAAATTAATGAAGTTTAAGCGTAGAAGCTATCATAAGCCCTAAATGGCTAAATGAGACTTTGATGGAGGAAATAGGTTGAATGAATAGATTGGGTTAACGGGTTTCACTGCTTACGCGAGATTGTTGAGGGAGGACCCGGACCATTGTTTCGAGGTGAGTTAGGCTTCTTCCTTAAGTCCAGGGCTAGATATAACAACCCGATAGGTCGTTTTGAGTACTAGCCCTTAATTCCGTATTCCTAGACCTCTCATAACTTCATTAGATGTTATATGACATGCTTGTGTGGTCCGTGTTGTTTTTCAGAAAGTTTTTACGTGAAATTTTAAAGAAAATATGATTTTTTGCTTTAAAAATAATTTGAGTTGACCACGGTCAATATTCTTAGTAAACAACCTCGGATCAGTCTTTTGTTGATTTTTGTAAGTTTGTATAATATTTTTGGACTTGTATTCACATTTGGTTGGGGTTCGGAGTGACCCATGTGCATTTCAACGCATTATGTGAAAGATTGTAAAAAATGAGTTTTCAAGTTGAAATCTTGAGTTTTGATGATCGATTCTTATTATTTGATGTTATTTTAATGATTTGAGGTAGCGAAAAATTTATATGATATTATTACACTTGTGTGCATATTCGGTTTGGAGCCCGAGGGGCTCAGGTGAGTTTTGGATTGGTTTAAGACTATTTTTGGACTTGTGAGATTGCTGTTTTTTCTACTGGTGTCACAGTGCTTTGCGATCATGAAGCCACTCTTGTAATTGCAAAGGGGATTGGGACAGGGCTGGTTACTCTTCGCGAACGCGAGAGGTAGGTCGCGAACGCGAGAGGTAGGTCGCGAACGCGAAGTATTGGGGGGATTACCCTTCACGAACGGGGCAGGCCACTCGCGAACGCGAAGCTTTAGGGATAATCTAGGGCATGGCAAGTGGTCTTCATCGTGAACGCAGACCCAGGGACGTGCGAAGGCTTGGATGGGGAATAGCCTTTGCGAACATGACATAGAATTTGAGAATGCGAAAGCCATTGGGCCTGTGTGCTTCGCGAATGCAGCAGGTGCTTCGCGTACGCAAAGAACACCTGACGCCCAACTATTTAAAAGCTAAAAGTCGGGATTTGGTCATTCTTCACCATTTTGAAGGCTAGAGCTCGGACTAGAGAGGATTTTGGGGAGTTTTCATCCCAACTTCATTGGCTAGTACTTTTTAACTAGTTTTGATGTATTTTCATAATCACCCATTGATATTTAACCTTAATCTATGAATTTTATGATAAAAATTAGTGGTTTTGGATAAAATTTAGAAATTTTGTAAAATTGAGATTTAGACCTCAAATTGAGGTCGTATTTCGAAACAAATCACATAATCGGGCTTGGGTTAAATGAGTAATCGGCTTTTGGCCCGAATCTCGAATTTTGACCAAGCAAGACCAGAGTTGACTTTTGTTGACTTTTTTAATTTTATTAAAGATTAAATCTTTTTCACGCGTGGGTAGTTTCTAAAGATTATTTTAAATTGTTTGAACTCTATTTGGCTAGATTTGATTGGTTTGGAGACTTGTTCTAAAGAAAAAGCCGTGGTTGATCATTTATTTGGTTGCGGGAAGAGGTAAATATCGTGGTTAACCTGACTTGAGGGAATTAGGACTCGTTTGATTTATTTTCTACTTGATTTATGTGTCGGGACGACGTATATGCAAGGTGGCGAGTGTTTATACATAGTCATGGTTAAGCATGCGGGTTGGAATATTTATTGTCTTCTTCAATTATTTCGTGCGTTCATTTAATCCATATTATTACTTGTTACATGCTTTAATTGTTACTTCTCCTTACTTGTTAAATTCATGCCTTTATTCATTACATGCCTTAATTTGCTAATTATTTCCATGTATCCATGTCTTTATTTACGCCTTTACTTACTTTATGACTTTGTGTGTTGTTAGATAGTTACTTTTGTCCGCTTTATGTCTTTAGTTGTGTAATTTCCTTATTGTGTTTTATTTTGAGATACGTCGTAGTTGATTGTAGTTTATACATTTAATTTATATTATTTGGGATCAGGTTACAAGCTGCAACAGATATATATATATATATATATATATATATATATATATATATATATATATATATATATATATATATATATATAAGTGGATCAGGTTGCGTATCGTAACAGAGAAGATATATTGATTGTTCATAACTGTTGGTTCAATATCCGTGTTGTATTGAGAAAATTGAGCTTTGATATTATCTTAGGGCCCTCTGTTTTGTATTTCTTGTTCTAGTTTTTATGTCATAATTGTTTTCTCTGTTTTATCGTTATTTCCTTTATATTCGTACAAGTTTATAGTGAGTACCTTGTTATAGCCTCGTCAATTTTCCGTTGAGGTTAGGCTCGGCATTTACGAAGTGCATGAGGTCGGTTGTACTCATACTATACTTCTGCACTTCTTTTGCATATTCTGGTCGTCTAGCGGAGTTTTTTTTCTCGGATCATATCTGCATCTAGAGACTTGAGGTAGAATTGCACGGTGATCGCAATCCCTGAAGTCCCCTTCCTTATCTAATTTTTATTGTTTAATTTATCTAAAATAGTTGTATTTCATTCATACATTGCTTGTAGTACTTTTAGTATGCTCATGTACTTATGACACCAGATTATAAGATTTGGCTAGTCAGCATTTGAAGTTATTACATTTATTTTGAAATTTTACAGATTTATTTCTCATTAAATTGCTTTCAAATTGGTTTTAAAATGAATAGTTGTATACTAATGTATGGTAACATCAAAACAACGAATCAAATGCCAAATCGTAAGTAGAACTTCTCTTAAGCTCAAGAACATACAAACATCGAACCAAGCGTCTGATTGAAGTCTAACCAATCTGGAATGAACCCAAATTGTGCACACAAGTCTCAAATGAAAAAGTGAACCTATTCTAACTTTGAAAACCAAGATCTGAATCCGAAAACATCAAAGTCAACCCCTGGTCAAACCCATGAACCTCCCAAACCTTCAAATTGGCAACTCTCGCCAAATAGAACCAAATCAACCTAGGAACCTCCAAATCCTAATCCGAACATACACCTAAGTCCAAAATTACCATACAAACCTATTGGAACCATCAAAACACCATTCCTAGACCGTCTACATAAAAGTCAAACATTTGTCAATTCTTACAACTTAAGCTTTCAACCATGGAACTAAGTATTCCAATTCACTCCAAAACCTTCCCGAACCCAATCCAACAATCCCTTACAAGTCACATAATAATAAATACACATACATGAAGCATAAAATTGGAGAATTGGGCTAAAAATACGCAAAACGACCGGCTGGATCATTACAGTTTTGGGTTTATAACTTTATTTGATTTTATTGAGTATTATTTGGTTATATTTGAGCCGATTGAAGGATTTTTCTAAAGGAAAGGCAGTAGCGAAAGGTTGAAGCGGTTCTGGGAAGAGGTAAGTCTCTTGGTTAACCTGGTTAAGAGAAATTCACCTAAAAATGGACTTGATTGATAAGTATTACTAGAGTTGGGGGTGGTGTATATGTGAGGTGACGAGCGTATGTACATGGGCCAAGGTTATATCATGTTTGGATAGTTTTAGGTTTCATTAAGCCTTGTTTGATTATGTAATCTTCTTGATACATGTTTTATTTCATTGTATGACTATGTTGGCTTTCTTACTCATGCTAGAGATCATGTCTAGGTTTATGATTTCTTATTTGTACATGATGACTCATTCTTGATATTTTGGAGCTATGTGTTTTAGCCATAGTCATACCTTACTCTCATGATCACATACATCCGCATATTTATTCCTTATATACTTGTGCACCATACCTATATTATCTTATGCGCTTATGCATACATCTCTGCAAATGGATTTAGTAATTATGAGCGGAGTTATGGCAAGATGGTACATTCCGTGCAGATTGATGTGATTATGGTGATGTTAGATACTTTGGCAGATTGAGAAATATGAGAAGATTGATAATACTGATTATTGAGCTATTATGATATCAAAAAATAGTTATGGATTCGTCCCTCCAAGGTTAGGTGATCATGCATGTTACTTTGATCCTTGTGAGTGTTATACACACGAGTTGTATTTGGGAGGGGCATGTGTGCTAGGCACCTATACAGTGCTGGGTGTATATGAATTGGTACTGATTTTATGGAAAGGTTGAGTTTTGATCATGCACATACATCATGCACTCATGTAGAAGCATTCCTTTACATGATATTTTATGTATATCATTTATCTTGTGAAAGCTCGATGTAAGAATTATGCTTTTATAATTATTTTAAGAAGCATGCTATTTATATTCTTTAGCTGTGATTTTATATTATTGATATTCAGTGTTGTTGACCCATTTATTCTCTTTATATACACTTATTGATGATTCTAACTATGGAAGTAAGTATCCTATTGTTTAAAACCTCGTCACTACTTCTTCGAGGCTAGACTTGATACTTACTGAGTACATTTGATCAGTTGTACTCATACTATACTTCTATATATTTTATGCAGATCTGGGCATTGGTACCGGTAAAGCAAAGTGTCATGCCCCATTTTCTCACTAAAGCGGGTTTCTACGTGTGACAACTCTTTTAAAATGGGGATTAAAAGAGAAGAGTCGCCATTTAACGGGTGCGTTAGGGCACCTATTTACAAATAACTCTGTTTTAACTAGTATGTATCACCAAAGATCGGGTAAGAACTCAAATTATCTCGAAAAGAAGGGGTTAGGCACTCTTCGAGGCCCACAACTGTGGTTCATGGCCGAATTTTACGCTATGTAGGATTATTGGATTATAATTGTCCAATGTGATCATATAAGTTAAAGAAAAATAGGGGGTCTAAATATCTAACTACAATGTGAAACAAGCATAAAAGGGATTGTACAGATGAAGGAAGTAGATTATACATTAATAAGTGATTGGTACAATCGTTTGAGGATTACAAGGTAAAACCTAGTTTGATCTAAGTTCAAATAAATAGGGGTGCAAGTAGTAAACATATATGGGGGGTCCTAACTTTTTAACCTAAAGGATCACCCCGTGCAAGATAAATAATACTTCGCAACTACCTTAAAGGTAGGGGTTGCTCATATTATTTAGCGTGCACAAACTATCATCTTTTGCTACCCAATTACTATCTTAAAGTTGTTTACCTAAAAGCGTTCTAGTTAAATTCTAAACTGCATCCTATGCGTGCTGTACCCGTCCCATGCCTATGGTCCAGGAGGCTTTGGACCTACTACTTTGGGTGGTTCTAGACTTTACTTAAGATGCTCAAAATAATAAAACTAGGCGCACATTCAAAACAAGTAGGATTGCACATAGTTAACAGTTAATGGCTCAAATTGGCCTCCACACGTAGGCACAAATGCACGTAAACAATCATGAGTTTATGCTAACAAAGTTTTGGATTATGCAGTAAACGGCTGTAGGCAGATTTGGAGTCGAGATATATTAAAATTGTTCAAAACCTATAGACATGATTTCTATGTGATTAAACGGCCCAAGAGTTGATATAAGATCTTACGAACTGCTATTTTAGGAAATGATTTATTAGAACCCATATATGCATGATCTTTGGGTGAGTTATGACTAGACTATGGGATCGATGAAACGCATGGTTATTTGTCTTTGATCCTATAGACATGATTTCTAAATAAATAGCGAAATCCTATAGGTATGGTATCTAGATAACATCTAGGCAACGAAGTAATTGAGAACATATACTGGTTTCATTTTTTCTCCTATAGGCATACCATCTAGGCAACAATATGATAAGGATAGCAGTAGAAACAACCTTAAATAAACACTTTGAAATCCTATAGGCATGATTACTTTGATGATCAAATTTATGTGACTTTAGGCATAAAGCTGTTTAAAGAGTGCAAGTCATTACATTAATCCTATAACCATGATTTCTGGGTGAGCCCCACAATTCAGAGAGATATCAATATAAACAGTTCTTGATTATTCAAATGAGAACCTATAGGCATGCTATCTAACATCACATAGCAGTAGAGAATGTTGAGCAAATAGTCAATGAACGTTTAGATCATATAGGCATGCTATCTAACAACGTATAGAAATAGAACATGTTGAGCAAGTGAAGCACTTAGATCCTATTGCCATATTTTCTACCCTTTAATACGAAAATTAAAGTATCCCAGCCCCCCACTTTCACTAATTTTCACTATTCTTTATTACAGGCCCAAATAGAATAATAAAATAATTACAGACTTAATAGGGTAATTACAGGACCTAATACAACAATTACAGTTCCAACACAAATAAAAGATAACCCAGCAATGCCATCTAGGCCTTCACCAGCTTTACTCTTTGCATATCCAACATGCCCAACAACCCAGGCTCATAAGGATGACTAAAGCACGCCTGACTAATGCTCAGATCCAACACACAAAGCCCAATAAGCCAGGCCCAAACATGAAGACAATTATCTTGCTAACAATTAGTAGGAGTACAAATAGCCCACACAAACAAATTGCTCAAACAATTTTCGATGTAAACATGTACACATTAGATGCTTGGTGTTATAGTTAGTAGAGAAACTGGGCTTTTAAATAAAATAATACCCAAGAGATGACAGAGGCACATGAAACAAGAACATAACGATTTTGGCAAAAACTTCTCAAAGAGATTTCAACAAACAAGGGTTCAAGACAGGCATGGCTCAGAACTAATCCTGATTCAATAGAAGCTTATATATAGAAGACTTAACGGGAAAATCTAAGGCAAGACATGATTGAAACTAATCCTATAGCCAAACAGAGATCCCTAACATGAAAGTCCATAACAAACTAATCTGATAAAACTCAGTTTAATCGGTGTGACAAAGCAATCAACAAGTATTCACCTAGTTCTAGGGAAGTCGGAGATTCTACATGTTGATCACACATGTCGAGCTCAATTATATGCATCCAATATTTCCCTAAGGCATTAAACTTAAGCAAACTTAACACTAATAGGAAGAGTTCTATAGAAAGGATCATGATATGTAACAAATACAGTATTGGGTTCACAAATAGCAGAGAAAACATAAGCTATGTTTGCCCAAAGTTCAACAGTATTGGCATGTAGAATTTACACTATTAACTCTAGGAAAGTAGCAGATTGTACATGAAAGATTTGAAAACTTTTGGGCATGAATTAGTTTCTTACAAGAATCCAAAGAAGACATGGGGATAGACTCATAACAAACAACAAACATAAGAACATATTAGACTAAGTAGGCTTAAGATGGTCATAAGTCATTAAAACTGAATACACATAATGAGCATATATCAAAGTTTCGAATTTAGGCAAGTTTGGGTACTAGAAAATACAGAACTGCAGAATAACTTCAAGGCAAATATGATTGCAAACGAAGATAACACCATATTGAACTCATATTGGTTCAAAAACTTTGAACAACAGGGATATTTAGAGCATAACCACAAGTAAAGAGAATAGAATTTCAAGAGTCAAGGTATTCACCAGTTGCAAATTAATGAGCAAAGAAAATGAGAAAATTAAGTTCCGACAGCAACTGAATTAGTAGTAGTAAGGAGAGAACAACAGGACTCCTAGAATCTCACTGTGTCAGAGTTCCCAAGGGTTTCAAGTGAACCCCTGGCAGTACTCACACTGAGAAAGGAGCAACAATCGAATTTTGGTGGCCTTGGTTTTAGCCGGCCAAAGTTTCAAGTTTTAGAACAGTAGAATGAGTGAGAGTGAGAGAGTAATAGTAGTCGCTGAGGTCTGTTTTAGGGGGATTGGGGAAGGGTTTATATAGTAGCAAAATTAAATAAACAAACAAGGAAAAACAGTCAATTAAACATAATAAAGAATATAAAAGCATGCAAAATCGATTTAGAATCGGATTAGGAGAAAAATCATGCAAACCCTAGTTCAAGACGTAGAACCAAAATAGTTAAAGATCTCACTGAATCGGACCCATATAACCTGGTAGTGAATGTATCAAGTCAAGAATATGGCGATAATACAGAATCGGAGTCGAACGAATGCTTGTTGATTAACTTCCATAAATAACTCAATACCAAACGCACTGTAATGTTGAAGAGATGGTAAGAATTGTTGTGTGTGTAAAAAAGGAAAGGAAATATGGAAGATTTTCATGTAATCACGGACGGGGACTGGGATTTGAGTGGGGCGGCTAGGGTTTCTCTCAAAGAAGAGAGGAATGTTTGAGAGGGTTTGGGGGCGGCTGATAGGTGGAAAATGGGTAGGGCTTCCGACTGTGGTTAATTAAAAAAAGGGGAGATGATTTATGGACTGTTTATCTCTGATATCAACGAGCGAGATTAAAAGGGGTTGGGGCGGGTCATTTGAAGCGGGTCGCGGCCGGGTTGTCGTTTGGTTTTGGGCTGGGAAAATTAGGCTAAGGTCGGGTGTCTGGGCTGCCTATTTGATCCAATAAAATGGCATGGTTTGGGCCAGCTTTAAAAATAAAGAAATTAAGGAAAATAAAATTAACAAAAAATAGCTAATAAAATTCAAGCAATTGCAAAGTATAGGCTACTATTGTAAAATTATATAAATATCATAAAATGCAAATGTAATTATATAAGATGAAGTAAAAGATTATAAAATATGCATGTGGGCGCAAATAATAAATTTGGGTGATTAAATCACTTGAAACTAATTTAAAGGGATAAATAATAAATATTTGAGTAATTTAAATGCAAGAAAAATAAATTTTAATGATTTTAAAATTTATAGAAAATACTTTTATGACCCTTATAAATTGGGTGATAGTGCAAAATGATATTTTGAAGTATATGAAATACTTTATAAAATATGAAGGTAAAATTGGATATCAACACATAGCAGGGTGCTTAGAATCTGCTCTCATAGGCTCAAGGTAGTGCTACTTGTTTTACCGCATGCCTTTTGAAGTCACCTTCTTCACATCTATTTACTATTATTTGATTCAGACAATATTATTTTTATTTTAGACCTTGTATTTTGCTACTCTTAGAAGCTCATCTACTCAGTGACACCAATTCTGGAGGTGATGTGTTGTCTTGTGCTTCTATATTAAATCTAGACGTATCTATGATATTGATGTTTAGAATTACTATATCTATGCTAGTGGTTTATTTAGAGATTGTGACTATTGGTTCACCTAACTGGTGAGCTATGTGACTGATGTTTGGCATATTTCGATATGTGTTGATGTTACTTTACCCATGTTTTAACCACTTCTTGATGTTATTTAATCTTTAAAACTCCCAACATGGTGTAATTATTGGTTTGATGACTAATTAAGTTATGTGTGACGATTTAAGGTGTTCGGAGTGCAAAATATGAAGAAAAGGTGGTTTAGCCAGAGGAAGAAGGGTTGGATGCGTCGCATCCAACCTAGGAAAACATCATCCTGCGTGCAACCTTAGCAGTGAAGTTGGGCCATAGCGTTCGCCATCGCGTGCGAAACTGGGAAGTAGAAGAGAAGGCTGGATGCGTCGCGTCTACCCTCACATGCAAAGTTAAGAAATGGAGGACGAGGTGGATGCGTCGCATCCGCCTTAGCATCAACCCCTGAAGCCGATTTGGACTAGAGTTAGGAGAACTCTAGATTACAACTTTTGGACGCAATATATAAGCTTTAAAACGCCTCTTGTAGAGGGGAGAGACGGGGGAAGAGAAGAAAAAAGGCTATAACCAAGTTCAAAGACCACGGAATTCGTCTGGAGTTTTATCCTTTCTTTCTTTTATTGATTTTTATGCAATCTTATGAAATTTGGGATGATTGCCTGAATATGAGTGGCTAAGAACCCTATTATTCTAGGGTCATGGGTATACATGAATGTTGATGTTTGAAGTTTAATTTGACGACGTTGGGTTTATCATATTGGGTTGTTTATTTAATTCTGTTTCTAATTATTTTGCTGAGTAATTAACAGTGAAATACTATCTACGAATCTAGAGTTGAACTCGAAAGTGGGAACCCTAGACTGCATATAGAAGTAAATAGAGTAAGTTTTCAAAACCCGGGCATCGGGGAAAGGATTCGCAATTAGGATAGACATATACCTAATTGCCTTACTCGGTTAAAATACAGGAATTGTAAATGAGTTCTTGTTAAACTTAATTCCATAGACATATAGGTATTAAGTTAACTTGAGCATGCGAGTAAGAACTCGACAGATTCTTATGAGTGAAATTAACCCTGTGAATCAACAATTCAGATAAATCAATTAGCTATTTTAAAATACGAATGCAACATGAATGTTAGATGACCCGTGACCCTGGAATATTATATCCTATTGATTGTTGAACAAAACTATTTAAGTGTTGTGTTGAATTCTTAGCGATTCATTATTTGATTGTCCGTAGGTAGTAAGTTAGAAAATTATATATTTTGTTAGAAATATCTTGAATCAATAAGCTATTCGAGTTTGAATTAGTTAAAGTTAATCATAAGTCTTCGTGGGAACGATACTTTATTCACTACTTTATTACTTGACGACCACGTATACTTGCATGAGTGTGTTTGGCCGTAACAAGTTTTTGGCGCCGTTGCCGGGGACTTAGAAATTAGCTACGTGACTAAGTTAAGCTTTTATTAGATATTTGTTTTCAAGTTTTAATTTTCAGTTTGCCTGGTTTGTGTCAACGCAGGGTCTTCTCTCGAATGCAGAGGAGTAGAAGTGCAAACAACCTCATTCCTCTTGATCCAGAAATCGAACGAACACTACATAGAGTGAGAAGGGAACACGAAGCTAGAACGAGAATAGAAAGAGAGTTGGACATCGCAGTCCAACCACAGCCAATAGATATGGCAGGCAATGAAGAGCGTCCGGTAATTGAAGCCGCAAGGCCCAATCTTGCGAATATGACTCAGGCTATTGTGAAGCCTGATATCACTGGGCATTTTGAACTCAAACAGTACATGGTACAGCTGATTCAGTCCACAGGACAATATGTGGGTCTATCTCATGAGGACCCGCAGAGGCATATTCAGAACTTCTTGGAAATCACGGACACTTACAATTATCCGAACGTCTCCAAGGACTATGTCAGGCTGACACTATTCCCTTTTTCACTGTTGGGGGAAGCTAAAGAATGGTTGCAAAAGGAGCCCGCGAACTCTATCCACACTTGGGATGATCTAGCAAGGAAATTCCTGATCAAGTTTTTCCCAACTAAGAAGACAAAGTCGCTGAGGAGCCAAATTCTTGGGTTCCAACAACGGGATGGCGAGACACTTCGTCAAGCTTGGGAAAGATACAAGAAGCTACTCAGAGACTGCCCGCATCATTGTCAAACTGATGAGGTATTGGGTCACACTTTTGTTGATGGGTTAGATGAAGCATCAAAGATGAATCTTGACTCAGCTTGTGGGGGTAGTTGCATGGCAAGACCGTATAGTGAAATACAACTCTTGCTAAATAATTTCACTGCTAATGACCATAATTGGCAAGGAGAGGGGGATTCACGAAGGGGAATTAAACAGAAGGCCGCCGGTTTGATTGAGCTTGATGACTTTTCCGCCATGAGAGCCGATATAGCAAAATTGGCAAATCAGATGAATAGAATGACAACACAACAAATGCAACATGTACAGCAGATGTCTATTTGTTGCGAACTATGCGGAGACAGTCATATGATTGACATGTGCCCCACGAATCCTGAATCTATATACTATGTGGGGCAACAAAACAGAGGTCCTATGAATCAACATGCGCAATATGGGAACACTTACAACCCAAACTGGAGGAATCATCCTAACTTCTCATGGGGCGGAAGTCAACAGAATCAGTATAGGCCTCAAGGGAATTTTACTCAACCTCAGAAGCCACCCCAACAAATGGAAGAAAGTACGAATGACTTGCTGAAAAAGTTGTTGCTAGACAATCAACAGCTCAGGACCGATTTCAGAAATCTTGAGAGGCAAATGGGGCAGTTAGCAGCAAACCAAAATACTAGACCTACAGGCTCACTTCCCAGTGATACAGAGAAGAACCCTCAAGTTAATGCAGTTACACTTAGAAACGGGAGGGAACTAGAGGAAGTGCCAAGGAAGATAAAAGAAAAACCTATACCTGGGGGGAGTTGACACCTAAGGCAACACAAGAGTCAAAGGAAGATGATGCAAGTTCAGAGCGAATGGAGGTTACAAGGCCACCACCACCTTTCCCCCAAAGATTGCAGAAAAGGAATGACGATCGCATGTTCAACAAATTTCTCTCCATGTTGAGTCAGGTTCAATTAAATATTCCATTAGTGGATGTACTTCGTGAAATTCCAAAGTACGCTAAGTACATAAAAGACATAGTGGCTCATAAGAGGAAATTGACTGAGTTCGAGACGGTTGCACTTACTGAGGAGTGCACATCAAGGGTCCAAAACAAGCTTCCCCAAAAGCTTAAGGATCCTGGCAGCTTCACCATTCCAGTACAAATCGGTAATATTGACGTGGGACGTGCTCTGTGTGATTTGGGTGCAAGCATAAATCTGATGCCTTTATCCTTGTTTAAGCAATTAGGTCTGGGAGCTCCGAGACCAACCACCGTGATGTTGCAATTAGCTGATAGGTCCATAGCCTACCCCGAAGGAGTGATTGAAGATGTGCTGCTGCAAATTGGAAAATTCATCTTCCCAGCTGACTTCATTATTCTAGACTTCGAGGCTGATGAACAAGTTCCAATCATATTGGGACGACCTCTCTTGGCTACTGGCGATGCAATAATTAAAGTGAAGAGAAGGGAAAATGATTATGAGAGTGGACAACGAGGAAGCAGTCTTCAATGTCTACAAAGCAATCCAACTTCCCCGCCACTATGAGGAGCTCTCTATGATATCTGTGGTGGAGGTGGATGAGAAACTTCTTGACACGAGTGTATATCTAGACGACTGTTTAGAAAAAGCAATCATGATGTTTGATAGCTTGGAGATGGATGATGAGGTTGAGGAGATGATGCATATCCTAGATACATCATGTGGTTACATGCAAGGAATAATCCCGTTTGAGCCCCTGAATAGGCCAAGTGGCCCCCCACCAAAGCCGTCAATTGAAAAAGCTCCAAATTTGGAACTTAAACCCCTAACCCCTCACCTTCAATATGCTTATTTGGGAAGTTCTGACACTTTACCTGTTATTATTTCTGCTCACTTGTCTAAATTACAGGAAGAAAAGCTATTAAGGGTGCTACGTGAGCACAAGCGAGCAATTGGGTGGACAATGTCTGACATTAAAGGCATTAGTCCAGCTTTCTGCATGCACAAAATCCTCATGGAGGACGGACACAAGCCAAGTGTAGAACACCAACGCCGACTAAATCCAATCATGAAAGAAGTGGTAAGAAAAGAAGTGATTAAGTGGCTTGATGCAGGTATTGTATTTCCAATCTCTGATAGTAAATGGGTAAGCCCCGTTCAATGTGTGCCGAAGAAAGGGGGGATAACCGTAGTAGTTAATGAAAATAATGACTTAATTCCTACAAGAACTGTCACTGGATGGAGAATTTGCATAGATTACAGAAAACTGAACAATGCCACCCGGAAAGACCACTTTCCCCTTCCTTTTATTGACCAAATGCTTGATAGATTAGCTGGCCAGGAATACTACTGTTTCCTGGACGGTTATTCGGGGTATAATCAGATTGCTATAGCCCCAGAAGACCAAGAGAAAACTACATTTACATGTCCTTATGGCACGTATGCGTTCAAGAGAATGCCCTTCGGTCTTTGTAATGCACCTGCGACTTTTCAAAGGTGTATGATGGCTATTTTCACTGACATGGTTGAAAGATTTGTAGAAGTATTCATGGACGATTTTTCTGTGTTTGGATGTTCTTTTGATAGTTGTTTGATGAACCTTGATAAAGTGCTAGCTAGGTGTGAAGAGACGAACTTGGTGCTAAACTGGGAAAAGTGCCATTTCATGGTACGTGAAGGTATAGTTTTGGGGCACAAGGTTTCAAAAGATGGTCTACAGGTGGATAAAGCAAAGGTGGAGACGATTGAAAAATTGCCCCCGCCGACATCCATCAAAGGCATTCGCAGTTTCTTGGGTCATGCAGGTTTTTATCGTCGTTTCATTAAAGATTTTTCGAAAATTTCTTCCCCTTTGTGCAGGCTTCTAGAGAAAGATGTTACCTTCAAGTTTGATAATGCATGTCTGAAAGCATTTGAGGAGCTGAAGGGAAGATTGGTGACTGCACCAATTATCATTGGCCCCGATTGGGCACAACCATTTGAGTTGATGTGCGATGCAAGTGACATAGCAATTGGAGCGGTGTTGGGGCAAAGGAGGGATAAAATCTTTCACTCCATTTATTATGCAAGCAAAACTATGAATCCAGCTCAGATGAATTATACAGTGACTGAAAAGGAGTTGCTTGCAGTGGTGTGGGCGTTTGACAAGTTCAGATCCTATCTAGTGGGAACCAAAGTCATCGTCTACACAGATCATTCAGCTATCAGATACTTATTTGAAAAGAAAGATGCCAAGCCGAGGCTGATTCGTTGGGTCCTCCTCTTGCAAGAATTTGACTTAGAGATCCGAGATCGAAAAGGGACAGAAAATCAAGTGGCCGATCATTTGTCCAGATTAGAAAGTCGGGACCATGTAGCTGAAGGAGGGTCAATTAAAGAAACATTTCCGGATGAGCAAATATTAGCAGTCACCTCAGGTGAAGCCCCATGGTATGCAGATTATGTGAATTTTATCGCAAGTGGGGTGACGCCACTAGAATGGACAGCTGACAATAGAAGAAGATTCCTACATGATGTAAGGTTCTACGTGTGGGATGAGCCATTCCTATATAGGCAGTGTGCAGATCAGTTGGTGAGAAGGTGTGTTCCTGAGGAAGAGATGAAGGCTATACTACATGACTGCCATGCGTCACCATATGGAGGTCATCACGGCGGGGATAGAACCGCCCAAAAAGTGCTACAATCAGGTTTTTATTGGCCAAAATTGTTTAAGGATGCACATGCCTTCGTTAAAAATTGTGATAGATGCCAAAGAACTGGAACTATCACGAGGAAGCACGAGATGCCCTTGCAAAATATTCTGGCGGTAGAACTTTTTGATGTTTGGGGGATTGATTTTATGGGACCATTCCCATATTCTAACGGGCACAGATACATCTTGGTGGCGGTCGACTATGTTTCTAAGTGGGTAGAGGCCATTGCTCTTCCTACTAACGACGCAAAGGTTGTGGTAGGCTTTGTAAAGAAGCACATCTTCACACGTTTTGGGACTCCAAGAGTGTTGATAAGCGACGGGGGAACTCACTTTTGTAACAAACTGCTGAATAATATTCTTGCAAAATACGGAGTCAAGCACAAAGTTTCCACTGCCTATCATCCCCAAACGAGTGGTCAAGTAGAAGTTTCCAACAGAGAGGTCAAGCAGATTTTGGAAAAGACAGTAAGTATGAATAGAAAGGACTGGGCCGGGAAGCTGGATGACGCATTATGGGCATATCGCACTGCGTACAAGACCCCAATAGGCACTTCTCCGTACAGGTTGGTTTATGGGAAGGCCTGCCATCTGCCCGTCGAGCTTGAACACAAAGCATATTGGGCGATTAAAAAGCTAAATATGGAGATGGACTTGGCCGGTGAGAAGAGATTGCTACAACTCAACGAGCTTGATGAGTTTCGATTGCATGCGTATGAAAATGCCAAATTGTATAAAGAGAAGACCAAAAGATGGCATGATAAGCATATCCAACATCGTGAGTTTGAACCAGGTCAAGAAATTCTACTGTTTAATTCAAGGCTAAAGCTTTTTCCAGGAAAGCTTAAATCTCGATGGTCGGGTCCGTTTGAAGTGGTTAGTGTGAAACCTCATGGTGCGATAGAATTGTGTGATAAGGGGTCCAATACGACATTCTTGGTAAATGGCCAAAGAGTAAAACACTATTGGGGTGGTGACATTGCACGTCACAAGACCACAATGGATTTAGTGGAGGCATGAAGAACATGTTGCGTCGTGCCGCGACGTTAAATCAGGCGCTTCTTGGGAGGCCACCCAAGTTAGTTAGTTTATTTTTATTTTTTTATTTTTTTTGTAGGACGTAGATCTTAAAAAAAAAAAAAAAAAAAAGTTCCCCAGATATGAGAAAACGAGGCGGATGCGTCGCATCCCCCTCAGCAAAAAATTTTTGACGGGCCAATTGCTCAAGGCAGTGAAGTCTGCCTATCGCGTCCGTGTCGCGTCCGAATTTTTTTTTTTTTTTGAAGGAAGACAAGGGGATGCGTCGCGTCAAAGCTCGCACGCACAGGTAAGTACTATATATTTTAACACATCTTAAGATAACGAATTCGTTAAAAACTCTTCTTGCGACGCATCCACTCGTCTCTTTTTGCGACGCCTACGAACGCAGAACGGATTTCTTTAATCGAAATTGCAACGCATACAAACGCGACAGGTACGCATCATCCTCTTCGTTCTTCCGTTGGCTTCTCTCCTAATTCTTCTCTCTTCCCTCCCTCAATGGTAGCAACAAGTAGGTTTTGCAATTTCAAAATTTTTTAGGGCTGTCGTTCTTGGTCGTTGTAATGGTTGCGAGATGATAAACTATAATTCCCTTCATCTCGTCAAACTTTGGGAGGGTAGTTGCATTGCTCAACTGATAGAATGAACTAGGCACACTTGTTGCATACCACATGTTCGACGAATTGTCCCTGAGGAAAATTTAGGCGTCGGTGAAGTCTGAGTAACCGAGCAACATTGGTGTATGCTTGAGAATAAGTGTGGGGTCGAGTGAGGGGCTATGTGAAATTGAATTTTTGAAGAGAGTTATCACATACTTGCTGAAAGTCATGAGCTACAATTCCATGAAGTAGTGAATGGCATGACTTTACGAATAATTTGAAGTCTGCAAGCTGTTGCAATTGCTTTCAAGCTGAACTTCGCTGTTTCATCTGCTAATTGTTGAATTCTTTGCATTGCAGGTACTTAGATTCGTAAAATGACAGCAGTGAGTAAACCATCCAAGCAACAAGACAAAGATGGTAACAAGCAACCGCCCAAAAAGCCTACCGGAAGGGCAGCGGGCGGTCCAAATCCACAGAAAAAAAGGAAGCGGACGGAGAAGGAAATGGAACTGCTGCCTAGGCAGTTAAGTGATGATTCAGAGCAAGAGGAGGAGGAAACATTAGTCAGGAGGACAGTGAAGAAGGGTATTACACCAAGCAAAGGAATAGAGATAAGAGAGCCTGTGACATACCAAAGAAAAGCTTCGAAAATGAGTGATCCGACTGATAAAGGGAAGGAGAAGATTACTACAGAATCTGAATCCGATTCCGATTCGGACAATGACCACCTACATGTCAACATGAGTGATGAAGACGAGGGTGAACCCATAGACCGAGTTGATTGGGAGAAAAACTTTGTTAATGAGAAGGCATTCCGAGCCTATAAGAAGATACTGGTTTCAAAGAAGTATATTCCGGAAAAGCCGATAAACATCGGACCACTTAAGAAAAAGTACTCAGAGTTTCTAAAGTCAATTCGAGAGGTGCAAAAATGGGGACCCATCTTGAAAGGTCACGGCAAAGCCAATCTCACCATTGTTAGAGAGCTCTACGCCAATTGGCGTCACGCCAGGGGAAACATTGTGCGAGTAAGAGGGGTAGATATTAATGTGTCAGCTGAAGCTCTGAATAACTTCTTAAGGGTGCCACACACACTTACAGATAGGTTTGACTCCATATGCAAAACACCAGATTATGCACACATTAAGTCTGTCCTATGCCCTACCAGGAAGGATGCAGAATGGAAGCATGGGAGTATGGAGTACCACTCTATAGCCAAGGAATTCATGAGTGCGTTAGCACGTGTGGCTCTAAATTTCATATGTAACCGCCTGATGCCATGCCAACATAAAACTGATGTCCCTCGTTACCGCGCACTCGTATTATATGCTTTATTAGAGGGGATACCACTCAACTTAGGAGCCATCATGCATGATCAAATGCAGCGAACCAGGATGAATTACAAGTGGAGGCTGTTCTTTGCTAATACCCTAACGGCTTTTTTGACAGAGATGGGAGTACTATGGGACAAGGAGAATGACGACATTGAGGCTAAAGCTCCAGGACCATATGATGTCACTCATGTTCTAGAGCCGAACAAGGGAAGGTCTTCTAAGCTCACCATTCAACAATTATTTGAGCAAATGCAAGCAGATATGCAAGAGAACAGGGCTGAGCTGATAGCGACTCGTGTCGAGTTGAGTGCCACCAGGGATGAGTTGAGACAGACTCGTGCGGATCTAAGCCGAGTTCAGACCGAGCAGGCCACGATGATGAAGGAGATATCATTACTCCTCAGAGCTCTGGTTCAATGTGCAGGTACAGACATCTCCCAGCTGATTGCATCATCCACTGCCGGACCATCCACTCCTGTTCCTCCCATAGTCACTGAGGCTCCACTCAACAGGCCTACTGAGGTCGCTGTAACACCTGCTACAGAATCAGCACCAGTTGTTGATGATAGGAATGCTATGGATGCAGATGCTCCTCCACAGACTGCGGATGAGCCCTCCACCTTGACTTGAGGGAGTTCTTCTCACCCTACTTTACCTTGTTTGTGTGCGTTGGGGACAACGCACAGTCCTAAGTGTGGGGTGGGGGTGATTCATGTTTTGATGTATGGATGAATGTACTAAAATATTCACTGGATTAATGGCATAAAATAGCAGTAAATTCATCTATATGGAGTAACTATCAGTTTATCATTATTTAAAAAAAAATAAAAATAAAAAATATATATATATATATACATACATATATATATATATATATATATATATATAGTATCTTTGTAGATAGTAATAATCCCCTGTGGTTTTTCTTTGTGCCTCGGTTCTTTTTCATGGGATGTAGTTTGAACCGGGTAATTTTGTTTTCTTTTTAGAGTAGAGTAGGAATGTAGGGAATAAAAGGAGGAAGAATGATGAACCTAGGTGACCTTGACTTGGTTGATAATGGCATATTTAGGCTTTTACATATGTAATATCTTCCCTTCTCACTCTGAAATTATTGATGATGCCTTGTTAAAATGGATAGCATGTTTTGTGGCGCCTATTTCTCATTTTCTTGACTTGTGTTCACTTTGCGCTTAATGCTTAATATCTCGTTGCTCCGTGAATACTTGCATTGTTTGAGAGTCGGAATGTGACCGTCCTTAATGAGTCATGTGCCATGTGTGGTAAGGTTTTTGTGTAGTCCATGTAGTGTACTTGTGTCTAGAACTTGCCCGGTATGTGAGTTGAAGCGAAATTTGAGGTGATGCTCAGTTTGAAAAATGATTTTAGGCTTTCTTTGAATTTTTTTTTTTTGAGCTTAATTGCTTATCCCAAATAAAATTGATCCTTAGTTAACCCTTTTGAGCCTATTGACTTTTGTTTGGTACCCGCATTACAAGCCTACACCCTTTTTATTCTTAATTATTGTTTTGATCCTTTTACCTCTTAAAGCACTTTAATTGTTAGATGAGCGCTAAAAGAAGTAAGAAGGGACTAAGTGTGGGGTGACTTTTGAGTGGAACCAATGAAAGAAAAAAGGGTGCACTTATTTTGTAAAATAATACACCACTAGCGGAAAAAAAAAAAAGAAAAGAAAAATATAGATGAATAAATTGTTGTCTTGTTCTTGCTAGTGGGTATGAATTAAAGTAGTGCTTAAAGAAAGAGGAAATATTGTTTGGAGTGATATTATTGGTGAAATTGAAAGGGTGTTGAAGAATTCGCGCTTAAGTTATTTGATGATGTGTTAAAGTGCTTAGGAGGGTGAGTCACTATTCCTTAAATATATCCTACCCGTCCCTTAGCCCACATTACAACCATGAAAAAGTCCTAATTGATTTTAGATCGAGCGAGCTTACATTAGTAGAGATTTACATTAAGGGCAAGCCTATGGTACCAATTACATGCATGTGACTTCTTTTGTGAGAGTGAGCAATTTTCTTTGTGAGCATGAGATTCGAATGTGTGGATTGATTTTACTCTCTCTGCTTTTGTTGTGAGGGCACATGGTTTCATGAGGGATAGGTAACGTTATTAGACTTCTCTATGATGTTGGTTGTTCAAGCCATGAGTGCATTGTGACATTGAGTCGGTTTTTGAGGTTAGGATTGTTGTGAGCATGTTGTCTTTGTTCGAATATGTTTAAAGAAGGGCATAAGAAAAGGGAAGTGTGTTGATGCATAGTCTAGAGCCTAATTGTAGCAAATAACCATGGTCATAGATGTAGTGTGCTTTGAATGATAAGAGCTTAATTTTATTTTGTTTACTATAGTGATGGTTTGTTCGAGGACGAACAAAGGTTTAAGTGTGGGGTAGTGATGTTTGGCATATTTCGATATGTGTTGATGTTACTTTACCCATGTTTTAACCACTTCTTGATGTTATTTAATCTTTAAAACTCCCAACATGGTGTAATTATTGGTTTGATGACTAATTAAGTTATGTGTGACGATTTAAGGTGTTCGGAGTGCAAAATATGAAGAAAAGGTGGTTTAGCCAGAGGAAGAAGGGTTGGATGCGTCGCATCCAACCTAGGAAAACATCATCCTGCGTGCAACCTTAGCAGTGAAGTTGGGCCATAGCGTTCGCCATCGCGTGCGAAACTGGGAAGTAGAAGAGAAGGCTGGATGCGTCGCGTCTACCCTCACATGCAAAGTTAAGAAATGGAGGACAAGGTGGATGCGTCGCATCCGCCTTAGCATCAACCCCTGAAGCCGATTTGGACTAGAGTTAGGAGAACTCTAGATTACAACTTTTGGACGCAATATATAAGCTTTAAAACGCCTCTTGTAGAGGGGAGAGATGGGGGAAGAGAAGAAAAAAAGGCTATAACCAAGTTCAAAGACCACGGAATTCATCTGGAGTTTTATCCTTTCTTTCTTTTATTGATTTTTATGCAATCTTATGAAATTTGGGATGATTGCCTGAATATGAGTGGCTAAGAACCCTATTATTCTAGGGTCATGGGTATACATGAATGTTGATGTTTGAAGTATAATTTGACGATGTTGGGTTTATCATATTGGGTTGTTTATTTAATTCTGTTTCTAATTATTTTGCTGAGTAATTAACAGTGAAATACTATCTACGAATCTAGAGTTGAACTCGAAAGTGGGAACCCTAGACTGCATATAGAAGTAAATAGAGTAAGTTTTCAAAACCCGGGCATCGGGGAAAGGATTCGCGATTAGGATAGACATATACCTAATTGCCTTACTCGGTTAAAATACAGGAATTGTAAATGAGTTCTTGTTAAACTTAATTCCATAGACATATAGGTATTAAGTTAACTTGAGCATGCGAGTAAGAACTCGACAGATTCTTACGAGTGAAATTAACCCTGTGAATCAACAATTCAGATAAATCAATTAGCTATTTTAAAATACGAATGCAACATGAATGTTAGATGACCCGTGACCCTGGAATATTATATCCTATTGATTGTTGAACAAAACTATTTAAGTGTTGTGTTGAATTCTTAGCGATTCATTATTTGATCGTCCGTAGGTAGTAAGTTAGAAAATTATATATTTTGTTAGAAATATCTTGAATCAATAAGCTATTCGAGTTTGAATTAGTCAAAGTTAATCATAAGTCTTCGTGGGAACGATACTTTATTCACTACTTTATTACTTGACGACCACGTATACTTGCGTGAGTGTGTTTGGCCGTAACAGTGACATTACAGCCATTAGTAGGTTTTGGATGATGACAGCTTGGTATTAGGGCCTAGGTTGCATAGGTCTCACAAGTCATGAGCATTTAATGTCTATACTTATCTTTGAGAGGCTTTGGGACAATTGGGAAACTTTACGTTCTTTCTCTCCCTATCTTCCGCTTTTGTTTCATCCTAAAGTTTGAATCTTTACTCTTTTATGCTCTCACTGATAATGAGAACACGTGCATCAGCCGCAGCTGAGCAGGAGGTAGAGCCTCAGGTTGTAGCCGCCACTAGAGGTAGAAGCCAAGGCAGAGACAGGGCTAGAGCCCAAACCAGGGCACGTGCAGCACCTACAGCCACTCATACTCGTGCTAGAGCAGTTTCTGAGGAGCCACCTATAGCTCCATAGGTGGATTAGGTTTTGAATTATGTTGTTCCACGAGGGCTGACTCAGGTACCCTAGTGAATCATTGGTACCCTAGTGCTTCAGGATGTTTTGGTCTATATAGTGGGTTTCTTAGAGAGAATGTCTCAAGCTGGTGTACTTTTTATAGCACCAGCTACTTCTCAGGCTAGGGGAGGAGTTTAGACTCTAGCTACACACAATCCAAAGCAGATGGTTCATGGGTTTTAGATTCTAGGAGTTCTACCAGCTGCGGTAGCTTAGCCTATCATTGTAGCACGACCTGAGGTTAGGCCCGCTATGTCTGTGGATGAGCAGATGGGGATGGATAAGTTTCAGAAGTTACATCTCCCCACTCTTTGAGGACGGTGCTTCATAGAATGCCCAGGATTTCTTAGATATATGTCATAATATATTTGACAATTTGGAGTTGGTGGAGTCCAATGAAGTTGTCTTCACTATTTTCCAGTTGAGAGGGCTAGCCAAGAGGTGGTGGTAGACCTATAAGTAGGGTAAACCAGCAGGGTCACTTCCTCTCACATAGACTCAGTTCTCTCTTCTCTTCACGGAGAAGTACATCCCACATATCAGGAGGGATGAATTGTGTGTCCATTTTGAGCACCTACAGCAAGATTGCATGTCAGTCATAAAGTATGAGTCGAGGTTTAATGAGCAATATTGTAATGTAGCATTTCTAATTCCCACCGAGGATGAGAAGCTGAGGAGGTTCATCGAGGGGCTTCATTATGTCATCAAGATTGCTATGGACAGAGAGGCATAGAGGCAAAGACAATGACCATATTCCATTAGATTGTTGAGATAGGGTGTAGGATTGAGTACCTCGCAGGACAGGGTAGAGAGGTGCGTGAGGTTAAGAGACTTTGCGATATTGGTAGATTCAGAGGTGCCTCGTCTAAGGGCAATGACTACTATGGTAGAGGTCATTCACTGCACTTCTAGCATAGAGTTTATCTTGCACTCCTTCTATTCAGGGTACTTCTGGTGGTTATTAGGGCTATCATGGGTAGACTCAAGCCCAATAGTCTATTCTGAATAGAGGTTATTTTGAGTGTGGAGATTTGAAGTACGTCATAAAGTTTTTTGCCATAGTCCATAGAGGAGCATTGCAGCAGGGTACTCAGGCTATGGTTCCCGCGCCACATGCTACACCACCTGCCTAGCCATCTAGAGGTGGGGTTCAGGCAGATAAAGGTCGTCCCAGAGGTGGGGGCCAGGCTCGTTGTTATGTTTTCTCTGAGGTAGTTGCCTCCGATGCAGTCATCATAGGTATTGTTTAAGTTGGTCCTAGAGATGCTTCGGTACTATTTGATTTGTTTTACTTATTCGTATGTTTTATCTTACTTTGTATCATATTTGGGTTTTCTGGTGATTCTTTGTTTATTCCTATTTATGCGTCTATACCTATTGGAGATCTTATTATGGTCGATCATGTTTATCGGTCTTGTGTGGTTACCATTCATTGATATGATACTATGGTTGATCTCTTTTTGTTGGACATGGTGGATTTTGAGGTGACTATTGGCATGGATTGGTTGTTTCCCTACCATACTATCTTAGATTTTCATGCTAAGCTATTTCTTTAGCTATGCCAGGATTTCCTAGACTAGAGTGGAGAGGGTCACTTAATCATTCTACAGGAAACATGATTTTATATTTGAAGGTTTAGTGTATGATCGAGAAGGGATGTCTACTGTATTTGGCTTTTATTTGGTATTCTAGTATAGAGGTCCCCTCTATGGATTCAGTACCAGTTGTGAGAGAGTTCATAGAGGTCATTCTTAAGAATTTGCCGAGTATGCCACTGGATAGGGATATTGATTTTTGTATTGACTTATTTTCGGGCGCACAACCTATATCTATCCCACCATATTGTATAGCACCGGTTGATTTGAAGGAATTGAAGGGGTAGTTGCAAGGCTTTCTTGGTAAACGGTTCATTAGATATAGCATTTCTCCTTGGGGTGCATATGTATTATTTGTGAAGAAGAGGGATGGTACTATGAGAGTGTGCATTGATTATCAGTAGTTGAACACGGTTACCATCAAGAACAAGTATCCTCTACTTCATGTTGATGATTTGTTTGATAAGCTTCAAGGTGCAAAGGTGTTCTCTAAGATTGACTTGAGATTGGGTTACCATCAGGTAAAGATTAGGGCTTCAGATATCCCAATGATGGCTTTTAGAAATTATTATGGTCATTATGAGTTCTTGATGATGTTATTTGGTTTAAGTAATGCTCCAGCGACATTCATGGATTTGATGAACCAGGTATTCAAGACTTACGTTAATCCTTTTGTGATTGTGGTCATTGAGGACATCTTGGTTTAATTTCGCAGTAAGGAGGAGCATGAGTAGCATTTAAGGATTGTGCTTCAATCCTTGAAAGAGAAGCAGCTTTATGCAAAGCTTTCTATGTGTGACTTTTGGTTGGATTCCTATTGCATTCTTAGATCACGTAGTGTCTGGTGATGGTATTAATGTTGATCCCAAGAAGATTGAAGTGGTTTGGAATATTCCTAAATCAACTACTACAGAGATCAGGAGTTTCTTTGATTTGGTAGGCTACAAACATTGTTTTGTAGAGGGGTTTTCATCTATTACAGTTCCATTGACTAGTTGACTCATACAAGTGTTCCTTTTAGGTGGTATGATGAATATGAAGAGAGCTTTCAGAAGCTCAAGGTTGCCTTGACTACAACCCTAGTGTCCGTGGTGCCCATAGGTTCAGGGCCATACACGGTGTTTTGTGATGATTCATGAGTTGGTCTTTGTGCGATGTTGATGCATGATTGTATGGTGATTGCGTATATGTCACAAAATTTGAAGTCTCATGATAAGATTTATCCAATTCATGACCTAGAGTTGGCAGATACTTTTCATAGACTCAAGAGTAGGAGGTATTACATGTACGGTGTGTAATGCGAGGTTTATACTAATCAATAGAGTATTCATCACTTGTTCAAGTAGAAGGATTTGAATTTGAGGTCGCGGAGGTAGCTTGAGTTGCTTAAAGATTATGATGTCATTATCTTGTATCATTCGGGTAAGGTGAATATGGTAGCGGACGCCTTGAGTAGAAAGGTAGAGAATATGGGTTGTTTGGCATTCATTCCAGTTAAGGAGAGGCCTTTGGCTATGGATGTTCATGCCTTGGCCAATAGATTTATGAGACTGGATATTTCTGAGCCTAGTAGGTTCTTGCTTGTGTTGTTGCGCGGTCATCCTTGTTCGAGCGCATTAAGGCTCGCTAGTATAGTGATCCACATTTGTTGGTTCTTAAGGACATAGTGCAGCAATGTAGTGCTAAAAAGGTGGTTATTGGAGATGACGGTGTTATATGACTTCACGATCGGCTTTGTCTTCCTAATGTTGATGGCTTGAGGGAGTTAATACTTTAGGGGGCTCACAGTTTGCAGTATTTTATTCATCTAGGTGCTACAAAGATATATCGTGACTTGAAGCATCATTATTGGTGGCAGAGGATGAAGAAGGATATTGTTGGGCATGTTTCACGGTGTTTGAATTTTCAACAAGTTAAATATGAACTTCAGAAACTAGGTAGTTTGATTAAGAGGATGGCTATGCTAGAAGAATAGTGGGTGTATCACTATGGACTTTATGGTAGGTTTACCATGTACTTTGAGTAAGTTCGATGCTATTCGGGTCACTATGAATAGGTTGACCTAGTTCGCATATTTTATACCGGTGTTGACTACTTATACTTAGGAGGGGTTGACCTAGATTTACATCAGGGAGATTGTTCACTTGCATGGTATGCCCGTTTCTATCATTTTAGACCATGTCATTCAGTTCATATCTCACTTTTGGAGAGCTATTCAACGAGATTTGGGTAAACAAGTGGAGCTTAGCATAACTTTTCACTCACGGATGGTCTATCCGAGCAGACTATTTAGATTCTCGAGGATATGTTAGGAGCTTGTGTGATTGACTTTGGAGGTCATTTGGATCAGTCCTTACTTTGGCGGAGTTTGCTTATAATAACAGTTATCCGTCCACTATCTTGATGGCTCTATATGAAGCCGTGTATGGTAGTCTCCTGTTGGTTGGTTTAAGCCTAGTGAGGCTAGGTTGTTGGGCATAGATTTGGTTCATGATACTTTGGAGAAGTTGAAGTTGATTCAAGAACAACTTCGGGCAGCTTAGAGTAGTCAGAGGAGTTATGCGGACAAGAAGGTCCATGGTGTGGCATTCATGGAGGGTAAGAAGTTACTTTTGAAAGTTTCACCAATGAAGGGCATAATGAGATTTGGGAAGGACAAGTTGAGTCCGAGGTATATTGGCATATTTGAGGTGTTGGGGAGAGTTGGTGAGCTTGCTTATAGGCTTGATTCCTAGCCTATCGGGGGTATATTTGGTATTTTTTATTTCAATGCTTTGGAGGTATAATGAAAATAAGTCACATATTTTGGACTTCAGCACAGTACATCTAGATAAGAATTTGGCCTATGAAGAAGAGCCGGTAGCTATTTTGGACATGAAGGTCCGAAAGTTGAGGTCAAATGAGATTGATTCAATGAAGGTGCTTTAGAAGGGTCAACTAAGCGAGGAGGCTACTTAGGAGACCAAGTCAGATATGCAGAGCAGATATCCACACCTTTTTAGCAGTCCAGATATATTTCTAAACCCGTTCTAGGATGAACGTTTATTTAAGAGGTGGAGAATGTAACGATATGACCGGTCGTTTTGAGGTATAGAACCCAATTCCTGTATTTGAGACTTTCCCTAGGTTGGTTTGATGATTTATGACTTGCGGGGATGGGATTAGTATTTTAAACTTGTGAGGTTTACCAAGGTTTGACTTTTGGGTAAACGACCCTGGATTAGTATTTTAAAGGTTCCAATAGGTTCATATGATAATTTTGGACTACATATGTTTGGTTCGGGACTCGAGTGGCCCGGGATTGATTGGGCGCACAAAAGTTGAAATGCTGAACTTAAAAAGTTTTGACATTTCTAGTTTGATATGTGATTCTTGGTTTTGATGTTGTTTTTAGTATTTTTGAGATTTTGGATAAGTTTGAATAAGATATATGAACCTGTTAGGATGGTTATATGTGATCTCTAGGTGCTCGAGTGAGTTTCGAGGTGGTTTTGGACCATTTGGCGCTAAGTGGAGATTATGGGTTTCTGATGTTAGTGGTATTCTTTGCGACCGCGTGGCATGTGTCGCGATCGCGTAGAAGGATTGGGGAAAGTGAGGTTTTGTTCTTCACGATCACGTGGAGGAGGTCTGCGATCATGAAGTATTATGTGTGTGTTCTACGCGTTCGCCTACCTGATGCAATTGCATAGAAGAGTCTGAGGGCTAGGGGCTTGTGTTTTGCGATCACTTAGATTGGTCCGCGATCGTGCAGGTATGACTGGTAGATCTTCACGATCGCGCGGGCGTGGTCACAATTACGTAAGAGGAAATTCAAGCGGTGGAGTTCAGTTCTTCGTGATCGTGTGAGTAGGCATCGGGATCACGATTTGTAGTGCTGGTAGGGGTATATTAAGTTCAAGTTTTGGAATTTAGCTTATTTTCACCATTTTTGAGTTTTAGAGAATGAGAGGAGGAGATTTTGAAGAGGGATTTTACTACAATCGTGAGGTTAAGTAATTTCTACTTGTTTTTGATCATATATCTTGATTCCCCATGAATTTCTATACCTAAAATATGGAATTTTACAGTGAAATTTGAAGTTTTTTGTGTACAACTTAATAGAGTATTTTTTGGGGGTTTGAACACCGATTTGGACTTTGGATTTAGAAATTAATCACATATATGATTCGTAAGGTTATGGTTCAAGGAGATCTAGTTCCGATACTTGGGTTTTGACCATATGAGTCCGTGTTGACTTTTGTTGACTTTTTGAGATTTAATTAAAGATTAAAACTTTATTGTATGGGGTTGATTTCTACAGATTTGTTTGATCTTATTGAGTATTATTTGGCTAGATGTGAGCTGGTTGGAGGAGATTTCTAAAGAAAAGACGGTTGCGAAAGGTTGAAGCGGAAAAAGTTAAGTCTCTTAGTTAACTTTGTTAAGAAGAAATTCGCCTAAAAATGGACTTGATTGCTATGAGTTACTTTAGTTGGGAGTGGTGTATATACAAGGTAACAAGTGTATATACACTTACCAAGGTTATATCATGTTTAGGTCAGTTTTAGGTTTTTTTAAGCCTTGTTTGATCATGTAATCCTCTTGATCCATGCTTTATTTGATTGTATGAGTATGTGGGATTTCTTATTCATGCTAGAGATCGTGTCTAGGTTTATGATTTCTTATTTGGATATGATGACTCTTTCTTGATATCTTGAGCTATGTGATTTAGCTATTGTCATACCTTACTCTCATGAGCACATACATCCGCATATTTATTCCTTATATCCTTGTGCACCATACTTATATTATCTTATACACATATGCATACATCTCTGTATATGGATTCAGTTATATGAGCGTAGTTATCGCATGAAGGTACATTTCGTGCGGGTTGATGTGATTATGGTACTATGAGATACTTTGGCACATTCAGACATGTTAGTGGATTGATGATACTAATTATTGAGCTATTATGATATAGATACTTGGATATGGATCCATCACTCCGGAATTAGATGATATAGACACTTGGGCACAGTGAGTGTTAGACATATGGTTTGTGTTTGTGAGGGACATTAATGACGGATACATGTACAGTGCTGAGTTTGATATGTACTAACTTTGTAGAAAGATTGAGTTTTTAGCTTGCACATACATAGTCGGGCGAGATACGCGCCGTGATATTGGTGGGGTGCGTATATCACGACCCTTTGTTAGTCGTGTACAACCGTTGCCATGCTTTCCAGGGTCTCGGAGCTCGTTCTGGGTTCGGGGAAGCATTGTCTTATCAGGCCCGGTAGTGAGCACTTTGTTCGGGCCTCGGTGCGAGAAGTTCCCCGCTTCGATCCCGATCCCATGTAGTCATATCCTTGCTTCGTTTGACCCACCGAAAAATCAGGGTATGCGTTAACCCCGGTTTCACCCGTATACAACTTTACTTATAAATAGATTTATTAACGAAATGACAAAAGAAAAGAAAAGAAACTTTCCCGAATTCTAATTTATACGGTGACTCGCCTTGTGGTACTAATTTATTTTAAGAATATCATTTTTTTAGAGGGATCCCTCATTTTTCATATCCTTGATCCTATTCCGAATGCATAAAAAATGTCATTCTTTGATCCTTGATCCTTGTCCAAAAGTTTTACTTGTATTTGAAAAGTATCTGCTATGTATATTTAAAATAGATGAAGATATCATTCTTTAAGCGACTATTTAAGGAACACATCTCTTTACTGTTATCTGATTCAGATAATATTATATTTATTTTAAACCTTATATTTTTCTACTCTTAGAAGCATATGTACTTAGTGACACCAGTTTTGGGGGTGTTGTGTTGTCTTGTACTTCTTTATTAGATCCAGACATATCAATGATATTTATCTTATTTAGACTTATTAAATCAATGCTAGTAATTTATTTTGAGATTGTGACTATTGGTTCGCTATGCGGCGAGCTAGGTGCCATCACAGCCATTGGTATTTTTGGGTCGTGAGACCTTCAGTTCAGATTCAGATAAATGTGATCACATTCAGAAAGGGAGAAGTAGCCAACCTCCCCGATCATGAGTGCCACAGTGGCTAGGGTTAGCTATCTCATGCTTTCAGATGCTAGTTATTTGTTGGAGAGATAGACTGACACTCTTCTGTGCGTGTTCCTAGATGCTAACGTACGTAAGGCCAAATTGTTTGTTGGGGAGATAGGCTGATACTTTCCCTTGCGTTCTCCCATATGCTCATGTACGTAGGGACCATTATGTGTAAATCTTTTCAAAAACTTATTTCTTTAAAATAAGTCAGTTTTCAGCTTCAGTTTCAGTAATCAATTATAGCCTCAACATTCAACCTTAGCTTCGACTATTTACAAACTTAGTTTTTGGCTTCGATTGTATATTAGTTACAGACTCAGGTTTCAACTTCAATTTTCAGTTATATTTTAAATTTAGTTTTCGGAATAAGTTTTCACTTTAAGATTATTCTGTATTTGTTATGTGAATTTCTTGCTTTATATATATATATATATATATATATATATATATGGACTAGAGCTTTTCTTGCTCTAGTCCATGCTACTCTTGTCCTCAACTTAGAGAGGTTATCAACGAGATTTTCTAGGTATCCTTGGAGATACTTAGCCCCTTTAAGCCTACAACATCGCGCGACAGATCTTGAGTTTCTAGATAAGCACGTGGCTTAGAGCATATCTAGTAGATTTAGTTAGTGAGATTGACTCTTTCCAGCGATGTTGGTGTCCTTTTTAGGTCCTTAATTATTGTTTGACTTTCATATATTCCAGGGGAATGCCTTGTAGACTTATGTATTCAGATAGTAGCTCATGACTTGTCGTAGTGAGTTTAGATCTTTAAGTACTTATTCGTCAGATGTTACTCTTTTAGATTTATGTTATTTAAGGATTATAGAAATTTAATATGACCAGCTTGCTCAGTAGTATTTTTTAGACGGTTAGGATATAATTCACTAAACGGGTTAGTACAGGTTGGGTGACATCACATCCCACCCCACTTTTAATGACGTGACAACATAATTTTAAGTTAGTATTCTTTGTGTTAAAGAATATATCGTATGTCATGCTTGTGCAAGAATTTCTAACGAAGTCTATAAAGGTCTAGAGTTACTCCATATTTTGCTTTGAATGTTTTAGTTTAGAAAGTAAAATTCTTTTACATGCTATTAAAACCATACTTTGGTGCATTCATGTTCATAACAATTTTCTCTCTACTGCGTGTTCCTCTCAGCTCAACCTACTGAATTGTTCTGGACTTTTTGCTCTTAACTCCACCTATTGACTACTAGTTTTATTTCATACACACTCTTTAGCATGTTGAGTATACTTTCTTTATATTTGCTCCATGACTACTCTTAAGTTGTTGTTATTACTCTCCCTATCTACTCAGGCCCACTCTTCAATCTATTGAGCTTACTTTCTTTCCCTATCTCCCTATACTACAAACCCCTCTTTAGCCTCTCTAGTCACTCCTACTTTTTTCTGTTTTACGAAAAAGAGAGAAAATAAAAAGAAGAAAAGAATAGTTCAAATCAGGTTTTATACTTAAAATTTGAGGTACACATGGATGAGGATATTAGAGAATACATCTCATGTTTCTAATGGTTATGCATGTAAGGGTTTTCAAAAAGGTTGATAATAATCCTCGGTATCCATTACCTTAAGATTTTAGGTTAGATATATGTCAAAATTTTCTATGTTAGAATCTCACTATTAAGTGTATGAGTTGCAGTCTCCTTATATAGTAGTAATGGATATTTCTCATCACTTGAACTAGTTTTTGGAATTGAGTTAAACCCACAAAAAATTTAATTTTCAACATACTTTCGGAGCCAGACTCATCACTTGTGTGAGTTTAACCAATGTTAAGATAACTATATTATGTTAATGCAATGTAGAAGAATGTTAAAATTCCATACCAGTTAAGTGTATAGGTTGAAATATTTCATACGATATTGGATAACCCTAACTATTTGAGCAATTTTTTTGAGATTGATTGACTCAAAATCTATTTCACTCTAAATTTATTACTTTAGAGGTCGGTACTTTCTTCTTTCTAGAAGTGAAAATCAACCTTGTCTTTTCCATCTTTTAAATTCATGATAGTTTTTAGCGTAATGACCCAACCGATTGTTTTGAGCTTTAGCACTCCGTTTGGCGCTTTGAAACTTTGAGTAGCTTCACTCGATACATTATGACTTGCATGTATGGTTGGGTTTGATCGAGAGGTTCGGAGTTGAATTTGAAGTATAATTCTCTATTTGGAAGCCTTAAGTTGGTTGACAAAGGTTTGGCGTTTGAGTAAACGAAATAAGATTTAGGATTTGATGGTTCCAATAGGTTTGTATGATAATTTTGAACATGTGCATGTTTTCAAATTTTGATTCGGAGGTTCCTAGAAAATTTTGGCCTTATTTGTCAAAAGTTAGCAAGTTGAAGAATTGGAGAATTTATTAGTTTGACTGGGAGTTAACTTTGGTATTATCAGGCTTTGATTGGTGTTTTGGGACTTTAGAAAGGTTCATTTGGTTAATTGGGACTGGTTCGCAAAGTTTGGTTGCGATCCGGTATGTTTAAGTGTGAGTCGAACGAGTTCGGCGAAGTTTGAATGTGTGAAAGTTAAGAGAATGATTTGGTCACAGATTCTTGGTTTAATGCAATTTATGGTGTTTCGAGCCTTTGGATAGGTTTGGTTTATGTAAACGGACTTGTTGGAACGTTTTGATAGGGTCCCGAGAGGCTCAGGTGAGTTTCGGATCATTTTAAACCACTTTGAGGTTGCTGATTTTTTGGTGTTCAGGCATGCATCGCGATCATGATGGATTTTCCGCGATCACGTAGTAGGATTTTTGAGGCGGCTATTTTTGGACTTCGCATTTGCGGGCTTGTATTCGCGATCGTGTTCGGTGGAGATGTTGGTCTAGCGTGTTCGCAGTAGTGGTTTGCGTTCGTCTAGATGATGAGGCCGGCTGGGAGTTGTTGTTCGCGTTCGCGAGGTATATAGCGCGTTCGGGGTAGAGGTAGAGTTGGAGAGCTTCACGTCTGCAAAGAAGAGGTCGCGATTGTGGAGTATTATTTTCGAGCAGCTCATTTTGTGCTTCACCATCACAAAGCATTGAGCGATGATCGCGAAGGGTTTACTTGGAGCAGATTTTGCCCATTATTTCATATTTTGTGCCCTAAACTTCGAGAAGAGGAGAATTGGAAGAGCAATTTCCTTACTAATTGGAAGTAAGCAATTTTCACTTGGATTTGGCTTTATATCTTGATTTCCCATGGATATTTACACATCAAATGTGAAATTTTAAAGTGAAATTTGAGGTTTTTGTCTACTACTAAAGAGTGTGTATTTTGGGGATTTGAGGGCCGATTTGGATCGAGTTTTAAAATCCAATCACATATTTAGACTCATGGGGTCATAGAAAGCCGGGATCTACCCCTTGACTCGGATTTTGACTGTGTGATCCCGGGTTGACTTTTGTTGACTTTTGGGAACTTGATTAAAGATCGAAGTGTAAGGCTCCGTAAAATATCGTCAAGGGATTTAAGTTTTGTGGTGCCAAGGTAGGGTGATATGTACCGCGGTACTGACTTTTTGGGTTGAAGAATGTACTGAGGAGTTGATGAAAATTTTTGACAGAAGAAAGCGATTATGCGGTCAGTTTCGCGACCACAGAACCACTTCGCGGGCGGCATACCCGTCACAGAATTGAGCGGAAAAATGGTTGAATTTTTAAGGTCGTTTAGTGGTCCAATCTGCGATCGCATATTCATTTCACGGTCCGCATTTTTCATCACAGATTTGGCTTGAAGAATTTTGTTGGATGATTTTGCGGTCCATTTTGCAGCCGCATAAGTGGTCTGCGGACCGCAGACCTGTCGCAGACCGACCTAGACCAGTGCAGTTCTTGGCATCATTTTCGCGGTCCATTTTGCGGGCCGCATATCTGTTATGCGGTCCATTCTGCGATCGCAAACCTGAATTCAGAGGGTCCATTTTCCTCTTTTTATAACCCGACCCCATTTTAATAAATAGCCTTTGGGGCATTTTTTATAACAATTGTCTGATTTTAGAGAGAGGTAAGAGCATTTTAGAGAGAGAAGGAGGAAATCTAGCATTCTAATCATCCAATCTTGTATCAACCTTCAAGAAGCAAGGAAGTCAATCACTAGATTAGCATCTATCCGGGTAAGTCCTACTCCTA
The DNA here is from genome assembly GCF_000390325.3 of Nicotiana tomentosiformis. NCBI lineage: Eukaryota > Viridiplantae > Streptophyta > Magnoliopsida > Solanales > Solanaceae > Nicotiana > Nicotiana tomentosiformis. Next base: position 152,180,647 of record NC_090813.1, read on the forward strand.
AGCTTTAATGCAAGAGGTTATGTGTTCTAGTATATTGTGGGGTTGGAAATAGGCCATGCATGTGACAATAGGTTGTAGTATATGGGGTTAATGAACCATTTTGGGTAGTTCTTATTGAAATTAGTTGAGGGATGAAGGGATTACCATTGTAGAGGTTTGTAGTCTATTTTTCATACTAGATGTTTGACAAAATTCCTAAGAGAGTTACACCATGAAAATCCTTCTAATTATTATCCGATTTTCGCTATCTTCCTATAGATTGTTATTCCTAGAATTGTTGGGACATTGTAGTAACTTAAGAAAAGCTCAAACAAGGTATGTTGGCTAAACTACTCTCTTAGAATTAAATTCCATGATGTTCCCGTAAGTTTCAAGTATGGTTGCCTTAAGTTCCTTATTCCCATGTTCCGAGTTGTTCCCAATAAATTTGATTATCCCGAGTAAGCAAAGAGTCGAGAATTATGTATTCAAAATATGTTCTGAATGTTCCTATCACATTATGTTATCCTTCGGGAATGTGTTCAAGAATTATATGTGTATTAAAATGTTATGGTTTTGAGTCATGTTTCAAATGAAAGTCCATTATGCTCAACTTGGAAAGGATACTCCATGCGTCTAAAACTCCAATTGCTTATATGTGTACCTGAAGTCTTGATTTGAAATGCCTTGTTGTTGGTAATCTATAAAGATGCTCGAAAGTGAAAGAAGTGGGTTGGAGATGTAAAGCGTGGTCACCGTGCCAATAATAAAAGTTATACTTGTGGCCAATTGTGCCAAGGAAATGAAATGATGGGAGAAAGGTTATGAAATAAGCCTTGATTCAACTGTTCCAAACTGACTTCGAAAATAAGATTTGCCAAAAAGCTTATGTACCCAAGTCATGCCCAAATGTGGCTGTTTTAACTAACTAATGTTATGCTTTGTAAGTATTTCCAATGTGTTTGAGCTCTTATGTCTTCATGAGTTGAAATTGTGTATTGCCCTTTTTGGGAAAAAGTATTTCAAGAACAAATGATGTGTTACACGTTTATGATTTTAACTTATACTTCGATTGGCAATCATTTTACTCCATTTCTTGAAAAGAAATCCATTGTGTTTAAAGTCTTCATTGCTAATAAACCTAAAGTTGTGATTTCTGAAATATTCTATTTCTTGATATTTATGATGATGATCCATGAAAGTAAAGTCTATCACTTGTACTGATTCTTATGTTGTTAATGGACAAGGTTGGGTAGAAGGCATCTAGCAGGCTTATTTAACCAGAATATTTCGGTTGAGCGCCGGTCGCGCTCCCCGAGGTCGGGCATGACACAAAGCTTTATTATTTTGAGTTATTTCCAATGGTTTTATTTGACGTTATTGAGTTGTATTTGACTAGATTCGAGTCTTTCGGTATTGGATTTGTACGGAAAGGTGGTTTGTTGTTAATTAAAGCTTGTCGGGTGGAGGTAAGTCTCTTGTTTATCCTTGTAAGAGGGAATTCTCCCAATAGGTGATCTATATGGTACTTGATTCATGATTTAGGAGCCACGTATATACGAGTTGATGAACGTATATGCGTAGCTAGATATTGACCATATATGTTATTATTGACTTGAATTGTGCTCTACTGAATTATGTGAAGTTGTTATTCGTGTTTAACTGATTATATGATTACATGATAATTTGTATTCGTGACTTAGGAGCATGTGTAGGGTTGTGACTTGTTTATTTGACATGAAAGATTATTTTGTCATGTTGAGCTTTATTATAAATACGTAGACATACACTTGTTTTATTTGTTCCATGACTTTGGTGGTTTCTATAACCTAATTGACTCATGATAAATAATATGATTAAGCTAGAACATGTTATATAGGTTATTGTGCTGTTGTGATAAATTGAGTTACATGACTTGCCAAAGTCATCGTTTAGCCATCGGAGCTTTTATCCTCTTCCTTATTGTCATGTCTGATGCCCTTTTATAATGTCGTTTCATATATATATATGCATGAGTTGGATGTCACGACCCAAACCGATGGGCCGCGACGGGCACCTGGTATCTTACTCAACCGAGTACCAACATAACGTATCTTTCATATCATTCCATCATAGGTAAATGAACTGGAGTAAAGCATGAGGGAAGAAACTTATACATATGACATACTGGCCTATAAGACCAAAACGATCACTCGTACACTGAACATAGGCCGACAAGACCGTATAATCTGTCTACAAGCCTCTAAGAATACATAATTGTCATAAAGGTCGGGACAGAGCCCTGCCATACCAAACAATACACATCTAAATCATACTGACCAAACAAGCAACTCCGGAGCCAATGGAGTGCACCAACATCTTCCGCTGAGCTGATCTCCTACTTGGAGGACTCTCGACCTGTCTATCGAGACTTGCGGGTATGAAATGCAGCATCCCCAGGCAAAAGTGACGTCAGTACAAATAATGTACCGAGTATGCAAGGAACAAAAATCAGTAAATAATAGACATGAGAGAAACATGAAGTAAAGGACTCGGCATGTACGTCTGCATAGCTCTGTGAATCATTTTATTTTTATAATGTCATGCATATGCGTATAAATGTCATACCATGTATAGGTATATGTGTTCATAACATCATCAAGCCTCTGAGGGCATCCCGTCATATCGTTTCGACCACTGTGGGCAAATCATCAACGTATACCAGCTGATCAGGCGATGGTACGTATATAACACCATAACCTTTTCCCATATCCCATATACATATAATATACGCATATATAACGCCATCTGTTCATGGGTCAATGTACATGTATAGATATATGAAATGCATAAAAATTACGTTAATAAGATTTCTTGGATTGTCATAAAATCAATATGCCTTTCGGATAAACTTTGTTAAATACGTATTTTTCTGAGACCCATGAATAGAAGATATAATAATAATTCACATGGGGAATCAATAACATAGACACCCCTAATACTTCTATGAATAGAGTCATTTATGAAAATTGTGCGTTTATTCATTTCATTTGTATCGTATGGATCATGCCAAAAGAAAGAAGGAATAGCCTTAACATACCTGAGTCGATTCTCTTAACAATCCTTGTAACATACGCCAATCGCGACAAAACACGTGATGGCAAGATCGAATTAGGGAAATATCCGTATGATATTCTTGAGAAGGATTGCACCGTACTCCCTTAGAATCGTAAAATCCCATTGCTATAATATTACGTAGTAGAACTTCTTTTGCTAGAAATCCGTTGCTTGGTAGATGTAAAACATCTCCATTTTTGTAATTTTGATCAGAACATTGCATAAGTTTTCTTGCTGAAGTTCATCTGTAACTTGAAGATGTAGTATCTTTATTTTTGTCAATTAAAGAAGTGATTTGATGACATTCTTTAATCCAAAGAGATAAAGTGTCCATCTCTTGAAGTGTTGCCACCTTGCAAGGTGATTCAAGAGTCACCTAATATATTTCCATGTGGCTGCCACGTTTTGCCTTAGTCTTTATCCAAAAGACTTTAATTAATCAACCCCTAATTATTAATTAACTTGTTAATTCTCCCATTATCTAATAATTTATATAATTAAGGATTATCTCAAATTACTTAAAATACTACCCACTTTTAACATACCTTATACACCTTACTATCATGGTCATGTGGTACCTTGTATGGCACTAGTCCATAAATACTGGGTATTTTAGCTCGGGCTGTATTTTATTCTAACATGTCAAACTTTGACGAAAATTCATTTCCTTTGATTTGCTTAACCTTTCACCTTCACGAATTTACTCATCACTTGTTTGAAATAGCATAATGCTTATAATCTCAAAATAATCTCATTCCCGAACTAATGTATATTAACTTACGACGAAACTTTAATGTATGAAAATGCGGGATGTAATATCTCATTTTTCGAGCTTCCATCAATTTACTTATGGCATACTTTCACGAACGAAAACATGGGATGTAACATTGGAGAGTTGGATATTATGAAAATATTGAGGAATTTGGCACTAAGGACAATGTGAGCAGATATTGGTTATTGATTGATTAATGATATTATGATTGAAACGGGTTGCACGCCGCAATGATTGATTGATGATCATTAAATATAAAATGATGAATGTTAGGATATGTATCCGTCCCTCCAAAATCAAGAGATTACCCATGTTAAATTGGGATCTGTGAACTTGTCACGACCCAAATCGATAGGTCGGGACGGGCACCCGATACCTTACTCAACCGAGTACCGACGTAACGTATTTTTCATATCATACTATCATAGATAACTGATCCAGAGAGGCTGCCGTGAGATAAGTAGAATACAATATATAATACCAACTTACACATAAGACGTACGGGCCTATAAGACCAAAATAACCACTCGTACACTGAACATACACTGACAAGGCCATAAAATCTTTTACGTACATGACATATGTCTACAAGCCTCTAAGAATACATAATTGTCATAAAGGTCGGGACAGAGCCCCGCCATACCAAACAATACATGTCTTAATCATACTGACCAAATAAGTAACTCCTGAGCAAATGGAGCGCACCAACATCTTTCGCTGACCTGATAGCCTACTTGGAGGACCCTCGACCTATCTATCGGGACATGCGGGCATGAACGCAGCATCCCCAGGTAAAAGGGACGTCAGTACAAATAATGTACCGAGTATGTAAAGAATGAAAATCAGTAAATAAAAGACATAGAGAAACATGGAGTAAAAGACTCAACATGTAAGTCTGAATAGCTCTGTGAATCATTTCATATTTATAATGTCATGCATATGTGAATAAATATCATATCATGCATAGATATATGCGTTCATAATATCATCAAGCCTCTGAGGGCATCCTATCATATCATCTCGGCCATTGTGGGCAAATTATCAACGTATACCAGCTGATCAGGTGGTGGTGCGTATATAACACCATAACCTTTTCCCATATCCCATATACATATAATATACGCGTATATAACTTCATCTGGTCATGGGTCAATGTACATGTATAAATGCATGAAATGCATAAGAAATACATTAATAAGATTTCACGGAATGTCATAAAATCAATATGCCTTTCGGATAAACTTTATCAAATACGTATTTTTCTGAGACCCATGAACATAAGATATAATAATAATTCACATAGGGAATCAAGAATATAGACACCCCTAGTACTTCTATGAATAGAGTCATTTGTGGAAATTGTGCATTTGCTCGTTTCGTTTGTATCGTATTGATAATGCCAAAACAAAAGAAGGGATAGCCTTAACATATCTGAGCTGGTTCTCTTGACAATCTCTCTAACACACGTCCTTTGCGAAAAACACGTAACGACGGATTGAAGTAGGGGAAAGTCCGTATGATATTCTTGAGAAAGATTGTACCGTACTCCCTTAGATTTGCAAGTCACGTTGCTATTACATAATTCAAAATTAGGTTGTTGCTACATCCATGGACATCACGTTAACACTATTTCAAGAATGGAATTATATGATTTCATATTCATTCTCTTTGTGGCTTTCATCCGTTAGCTTAGCAAACATAAGATCTCACTCTTAATGAATAATGAATATTGTAATAAAAATTTGTAAGCAAATCAATCTTAATTCATGTTGCTACTGAAGAGATCCATTACTTGTAGTCATAAGCATCTCCATTAAATGGATTTGGAAAGCCTTTTATCAATGTGGTTGTGGGCACCACTTGATTTCCAAAGTGTGCCACCTAGTAATGTTATTAAAGAGTCACTTGATTGATATGTCTTGCTGCCACGTTGAGGAGTACTTAATCTTATCCAAATATGCTTAATTAATTGGTTAATCTCCCATCAAAAATTAATTATTATCCGATTATTCACATAATTAAGAATTATCTCAAATTATTTAAAATACTACTCACTTTTAACCTACTTTATATATCTTGCTATCATGGTCATGTGGTACCTTGTATGGCACTAGTCCATAAATATGGGGTATTGTAGCTTGGACCGTATTTTATCTCAAAATGTCAAACTTCGACGAAATTTATTTTTTTCGATTTGCTTACCCTCTCACCTTCATGAATTTACTCGTCACTTGTTTGAAATAGCATAATACTTATAACCTCAAAATAATCTCATTCCCGAGCTTACGTCGATTAACTTACAACGAAACTTTAACGTACGAAAATGCGGGTTGTAACATCTTTCCCCCCTTTGGAACATTTGTCCTCGAATGTTAACTGATGCACTTATCTTTATCATAACCTATAGCTCTTGCGAATATTTTAGAACTCTCCTTGCCATATAGGCTACTGTTCTGTGAATAAATCCAAAGGCCAGGGCATTCCCCCCTTTAGGCCTCTTTCTCACACCACGACTTGTAGTCAGAATCCTTTCAATCTTGTAACTGATGCTACCTTTTATCATGCAACTTGTACGACTCTGACCTTGTAAATGTGCCTATGCGACTCTTCTCTCCTTTTTCCTCCAGCTTTTAGCCAATATCTAGGCCTCACTTTGTAAACATATACAGAGCTTTGATAAGATGTCTCTCTGGGCATCTATAGGTATATTGAAGTTCTCTGCTCGGTACTTTGTTGAACTTACTGATATTGCTATATCTTATTTCATAGATCCGTTTATCCATCCGTATGACTTTACTACCAGAACTCTTACTTTGATTTATCGTTACTAATGTCTGCTACCAAACTCCAAGTTACTCTCGTTGCTTATCCTATATGCATAAATCTAAGTCCTTTAATGTTTCTTCATTACTGTTCATCTTAAGAATAATGGCCTAATCTCATCTCATACTTTGTAACTTTTATCCATCCATTGTTGATTCACCTTAATACCGATAACTTGACCTCTTATGTAACACTGCCGCTAGGGCTCACCTCTCATCGGGGAACATTTTCCTGATCCACCTGGGGGAGATACTATACTTCCATAACCATATTTCATAGCATCCCAATGTGATTCACCTTACGTGGGTATTTTAATCCTGTACAATTCATGAAATCCCCCCGCTTTTATTTTTCTTCAAATCATTACTCAATCGAAGGCCCAAACGTCATCCGTTATCTATCACAATTACACCCTTATTCTACTACCAAGGCAACATTTCATCTCTTCAAAATGCTATTAGTCTTAGACTCCTTTGAGTTCATTCCGGCTATACTGAGCTTTCTATAACTTAGAGAAACAATCAGCTCTCTTATTTTCATGAGCTTCATCCCGAGGATTTATCCATTTTGATCACCTTCTCACTCGCCTTTTCTCATCCTTACTCCTGTCTTCCTAAAACTTTGTCGCTCTATCATACTTTAGCTTGCAACCTACACATATCTATTTATACTATTCACAATCTTCCTTCAACTTGCTTGCATCATAGATTTTCTTATATCATTCTGGAACATCAAGCGAGACATCACATCGTCTCTAACTCTTCTTTACTCTCTTAATTAGACTTCTCGATACCTAGAAACCATAAGCTGGAAGACATGCCACTGACGACGCCGCTATTATTCCTGGATACTGAATCCCTGCGCTTCTAGCCATCTATCCGAAGCATGGACCATTCATAACCTTCTGCATTTGAGTATCTCGTATGTCGTCCACCTTTACCTTACTTACCTTAAAGTTTCGCATCACATCTTCTATCTCTTTCATGACCTCCATTCCATATAGGTATCATTCACATCCACAATTTGAAGCTCTATTATAATTCTTGCACCTCTGGTGCATACACAATCCGGTAAGAGCTTCATACTGACTTCTTATGAGGCTGGTACTCTTCTAACTGGCTTTCTCGTAGAGCCGTTATAGAATATGGTTGTTGTACTATCTCTCTTGATTCTATGATATTAAGAGTGATTCTGCAATGATCTCAATCACGATTTCTATAATTTCCTGGGTCCAATAATCATACTCCTAATTTACTTAGTTGATGTAACTCTTTAGTTTCCTCTTCCCTCTGACCAATCTTTATGTAAGCTTAAGCTATCTTCTGATATGCGGCTCCTGGTATTAGTTATTACTTTAGCCTTTCGTCGTTAGGGAATATCTATGATACAATCTTCTAACAATTCAATCATTTGTCTATGACCTGAACTCAATTCTTTCTTTTAACTTATACCGGAGTTTTCTACGGCTGTATGATTGTCAACATATATGCTGCATCGATTATACTCCGAAACCTTGAGTGCATTCATAACGTAACTAACTCTGGATCATTGATTGAATAATTCCTTTCGTTCCTTCTCAGCTTTCTTTAAACGTAAGCTATTACTTTTCCTGGTCTTTCTACCCCCTTTTGCGTGCATACTTAGCTTATCTTAGTTCCCACACATGCCAAAATTTTCGTGCAACTCATATGATTTTGACCATTAATTTTGGTTTCACTTCCCGCTCATTAGCCACGATAGGTGTCGAATCACTTTCTTATGGAGTGCATACAATATTGTAGTGAGACTGCTATTACAAGATCATTTCTTCTTCAAGTTACTATGTTTAGGTTGAAGCGTTCTTCCTTATTTTCCCAGCTAGTCCTTCATTGTAGTACTTAGGGAGGACCCCTTGACTCTTGTAAAGTTGCGGGCTTATTACATCGTATACTCGACGGAATTTTTTGATGTCCTTCCTCGCCCATAATTATCCGTAGTTTCTTACCACCACGCCCTTGTGCTTGTAGGGGTGCTTCTGAACTGAAGTTTTGACTGTCTTCCTAGTGGGACTCTCTTTTATTTTCGTAACACCCATACGGTACCTTTAACTACTCCAACTCCTATCTGAATATTTCTCAAGGGTCACGATGTCATATCTGCGAGACTGAATTCTCCATGTTGGGGTTCACTATGTTTATCTTGCATGATCTGTTGATTTTTCTGTATCTTCTTGTCTAGCCATAACTAGGCTCTTCCTGAATCAACTACTAACTACTCGTTGGCCCATTCTCATATCAATATTCTGCGTAATATTCCTTGGGTTAATTTCCTTTGTCTTAACTTATGTCTTGCACTGGCTCCTTATTTATCAATAACATCTCGGGCAGGAACCCTTACTTCCTCTCCTTTTCGTCATTTTTGCATAATGTTCTGGAATCGTAGCATATCTGTAGTCTTTGAATAAGTGCAATCTCATCCCTTTCTCATTTTCTCTTTTGCATTCTTCCTTTACCATTTCATAGTTATTAGAACCACTTAATTCTGACTTAACGCCACATCATTCCATATCCCCCCTTTAGGAGGTATTAAGATTTAGTGCTACGATGATCTACGTATAGATGTTTTATCTCTTCATCTTTGGCGTCTTTTCACATCATCGATGACCCTTACTCGCCTCGCAGTAATCCTTCTGTACCAAGGATAATAAATTTCCTTACTCGCGAGGGAGACACTTAGTATAGCTCGCACACATTGTCCCTTAAGCTTAACTTTGCTAACCTTGCTTGCTTTAGGGAAGCATCTTCCTGAATGACCTTTAAGTGTTATTCTTCTGTCGTCCATTATTTTATCGCTGGAACGCAATCTGAAATTCTCATGATGCCGACTATTATCAAATCACTCAGTCCCCAATTCGTGTTTAGTTTATCTTCTTCACCAGCCCATACTGATTTCTATTACTCTGGGGTCTAACTTTTCCTTTTGGTAATCACGTTAGAGTCATGAACTTATTTCTCGAAATGAGGGTATGACTTTATGGCCTATACTCTTTTGTTGTCTCAAGGCCTGTCACCTTTCGTCTTTTTCTTCATTTGACTATAGACTCTGTAATACTGTCATCCTTTTGATCTACTGTTATCATCCATGTATCACATCTTACTCATAATACTTCATTAACTCTCTTCTTATTTCTCGCTAACATTTATGTCTATCACTTTATTTTGAAAACTCGAACAAGACATTCTTTTGCTTTTAGCTCCCCTTGCTCCATCTACTAGCTCTTCGGATTGCCTAACATTCTTTCTCTACTAGGGACGGGATCCACACTAAGGTAATATTTATCCCTTCCAGGCTTCCAGTGCCTATCTTTGTAGTACTTATATCTAGCTGTACTATTTTAGAGTGCACCATCTGGGTGTCTCACAAGGAGATCTATTAGCACATTTGCAATATCCTTCGGAAAAGTTAGCTAACGCTAATAATCCATCCACTATTTTTGGGTTACCCTAACCCCAGCTAGATCCTGATATCCTGCCTTCTCTTATTCTACTTTTGTTAGCCCCCATAAGGCATAAATAAGATGGGTGTGGCCAATTGTACATACCTCTGTTATTGTTGAAGGTAACTCAAAAGGCTTATATTCCTTTGCCTGAATTGTAAATACTGATAATCTTCATTAGCTGGGTACCTCGTACCCTTTTTCATCTTGCTTCTTTTACTTGTTGAAATTTGTATCTATCTTCTGAATCTCTCATTGCCTTTCACCATAGGGGTGGATAGATATTCTTGCCTTAAGGCTACTTATCAAGAAGCTTACACGTCTTAGTACACACATGATCTGCTGGAGACCTTACATTTAGTCATCATACGAATGATGCAAAATCGAGTTCCTCTGACTCAACTCTTCCACATCCATATTCAAACCCTTACCAACCATCTTTCTAGATGTAGGCATCGTCGTATTATGAATAAGATAGAGTTTAGGAAATTGAGTTCTTACAACTGAGCTCTACCACATGATCTAGAGTAAGAAGAAAAAATGACAGTCCTAAATGACCTGTAGCCTCCTGCTTATAAGTGTGGTGCACAACACAATCATAAACAAGACTCTACTAGACACGGCTTGTAGACTCCCTAGGACAAAACTGCTCTGATACCACTTTTGTCATGGCCCAAACCAATGGGCCGCGACGGGCACCCGGTACCTTACTCAACCGAGTATCAACGTAACGTATCTTTCTTATTACATCATCGTAGGTAAGTGGGCCAGAGAGGCTGCTATGAGATAAGTAGAATAAAACATGTAATACCAACTTATACATAAGACATACGGGCGTATAAGATCAAAATAACCACTCGTACACTGAACATAGGCCGACAAGGCCATACATCTTTTACGTACATGACATCTATTTACAAGCCTCTAAGAATACATTATTGTCATAAAGGTCGGGACAGAGTCCCGCCATACCAATCAATACATGTCTTAATCATACTGACCAAATAAGCAACTCCAGAGCAAATGGAGCGCACCAACATCTTTCACTAGGCTGATAGCCTACTTGGAGGACCCTGGACCTGTCTATCGGGACCTGCGGGCATGAAACGCAGCCTCCCTAGGCAAAAAAGACGTCAATACAAATAATGTACTGAGTATGTAAGGAATGAAAATCAGTAAATAAAAGACATAGAGAAACATGGAGTAAAAGACTCAACATGTAAGTCTGAATAGCTCTGTGATTCATTTCATATTTATAATGCCATGCATATGCGTATAAATGTCATACCATGCATAGGTATATGCGTTCATAACATCATCAAGCCTATGAGGGCATCCTATCATATCATCTCGGCCACTGTGGGCAAATTATCAACGTATACCAGCTGATCAGGTGGTGGTGAGTATATAACGCCATAACCTTTTTCCATATCCTATATACATATAATATACGTGTATATAACGTCATATGGTCATGGGTCAATGTACATGTATAAATACATGAAATGCATAAGAAATACGTTAATAAGATTTCTTGGAATGTTATAAAATCAATATGCCTTTCGGATAAACTTTTTCAAATACGTATTTTTCTAAGACCCATGAACAGAAGATATAATAATAATTCACATGGGGAATCAAGAATGTAGACACCCCTAGTACTTTTATGAATAAAGTCATTTATGATAATTGTGCATTTGCTAGTTTCGTTTGTATCGTATAGATCATGCCAAAAAGAAAGAAGGGATAGCCTTAACATACCTGAGCCGGTTCTCTTGACAATCCCTCTAACACACGTCCTTTGCAAAAAAAACACGTAACGGCAGATCGAAGTAGGGAAAAATCCGTATGATATTCTTGAGAAAGATTGTACCGTACTCCCTTAGAATTGCAAGTTACGCTGCTATTACATAATTCAAAATTAGGTTGCTGCTACATCCATGGACATCATTTTAACACTATTTCAAGAATGGAATTATATGATTTCTTATCATTCTCTTTGTGGCTTTGATCTGTTAGCTTAGCAAACATAAGATCTCACTCTTAATGGATAGAGTTTTGGAAGCTCCAAGGCCATTTACAAGATCTCAAGCTAAAGAGTTGCACTCTAAGGTTGTTGGACTTCAATGGCAAATAAAGAAGCTTTTAATTGTAGAGGAAGAGCTCAAGCCCAAAGTAGATGAATTATCCAAGTTTTATAATTATTTGGTGATCCAAATTGAAGTCCAAGAGGAGGAAGATTGGGCCACCAAATCAGACCTTGAAGTCCACCAAAGGGGCTCAAAATGAGCTTAAAAGAGGTCCAAAAGGGGGTGTTTCAAAGGGAGCCCAATTGGAGTCCAAATCAATGGCCCAAACTAGTAGTTTTAAGGTCCAAATCTGTCCCAAAGGGATTTGGCCGCCCCCACCTAATTGTAATGACTTTTCTTACTCCTTAGCAATCACCCTACCTAATTGTAATGACTTTTTATGCCTTAGCAACCACCCTACCTAATTTTAAGGACTTTTTGTGCCTTAGTACTCCTATAAATAAGGAGTTCTTCTCATTCATTGAGACACTTCATTATTGATTAAGTATATCATACTTTGAGAGTTCTTTTGAACCTTTGTTACTTGTGCTTTGAGATTTATCTTTCAACCTTTACTAGTTCATAGTTCAAGGTAGTAAGATTACTTCTCTATTGTGATATCTTTGATTCCTTTGTGGTATTCTTAGAAGGCGATTAATACTAGTTATTAATTGTTGTCTCAAGTTACTCGTAAAGCGGTCAAGATCTGAATCTTTTATTTTGATTTGCTTTTAAGTAAAGGCGTCTGATTTCTTCAATAAATCAAGACGTTGTTGATTTGATCTTGTCAAGGCTATAGAACTTGCGTTCTTGGAAGTTCTTGGAATTCTTTCCTTGAATTTTCCCATATCCTTTATTTTCTGCCCTTTAGTTCTAGTTGCTCAATTCCTTATTGTTATTACTTCCGCATTTACTTTTCAAATTCTTACTCTAGTTTGGATTCTCGACCTTGTCGTTATCACTTGGGCTTGGCTTAATGCCATGTGGCAGCCCCAAAAATATTCTTATCCACTTAATCCTACTTAATACCATAATTATCCCCATAATTAATCAATTACCCACATAATTAAGAATAATTCCAAATTACTTAAAATACTACTTATTTTTAACACACCTTATACACCTTACTATCATGGTCATGTGGTACCTTGTATGGCACTAGTCCATAAATACGGGGTATTATAGCTTGGGCCGTATTTTATCCCAAATTGTCAAACTTCGACGAAACTCATTTTCTTCAATTTGCTTGCCCTTTCTCCTTCACGAATTTACTCATCATGTAATTGAAATAGCATAATGCTTATAATTTCAAAATAACCTCATTCCCGAATTCACGTCAATTAACTTACGATAAAATTTTAACGTACAAAAATGCGGGATGTAACATATGGGGTGTAACATCATTCCCCCCTTTGGAACATTCGTCCTCGAAAGTTGACTGATGCACTTATCATTCTCATAACCCATAGCTCTTGCGAGTACTTTAGTACTCCTCTTGCCATCTAGGAAACTGTTCTGTGAATGAATCCCAAACGCCAGGGCATTCCCCCATTTTGGCCTCTTTCTCACACCACGGCTCGTGGTCGGAATTATTCCAATCTTGTAACTGTTGCTATCTTTTATCATGCAGCCTGTATGATTCTGACTTTGTAAATGTGCCTATGCGACTCTTCCCTCCTTTTTCCTCTAGCTTTTAGCCAATCCCTAGGCCTCATTTTGTGAACATATACAGAGCTTAATAAGATGTCCCTCTGGGCATCTATAAGTACAATGGAGTTCTTCGCTTGATACTTTGTTGAACTTATAAATATTGTTATATCTTATTTCATAGACCTGGTTATCCATTCGTATGACTTTACTGCATCTAGGTAGGTCATACTATACCATAACTCTTACTTCGATTTATCGTTACCGAGGTCTGCTACCAACTCCAGGTTACTCTTGTTGCTTATCCTATATGTATAAATCTTAAGTCATTTAATGCTTCCTCATTACTGTTCATCTTAAGAATGATGGTCTAATCTCATCTCATACTTTGTAACTTTTATGCATCCATTGTTGATTCACCTTAATACCGACAACTTGACCTCTTATGTAATACTGCCGCTAGGGCTCACGTCTCATCGGGGAACATTTGAAATGATTAGACTGATCCACCTGGGGACGATACCATACTTCCATAATCGTATTTCATAGCATCCCAACATGATTCATCCTATGGAGGTTATTCTAATCCCGTACAACTCATGAAATCCCCTTTTTATTTTCAAATCATAACTCAATCGAAGGCCCAAATGTCATCCTTTATCTATCACAATTACACCCTCATTACCAGGGCAGCATTCTATCTCTTCTAAATGCTATTAGTCCTAGACTCCTTTGAGTTCATTCAGGCTATACTGAGCTTTGTATAACTTAGAGAAACCAAAAGCTCTTCTAGTATTCATGGGCTTAATCCTGAGGAGTTATTCATTCTCGTCGCCTTCCCACTCGCCCTTCCTTATGCTTACTCATGTCTTCCTAAAACCTTGTCGCTTTACCATACTTTAGCTTGCGACTAACACATATCTATTTATATCACTCGCAACCTTCCTTCAACTTGCTTGCCCATAGATTTTCTTGTGTTATTCTAAAACATCAAGCAAGACATCACATCGTCTCCAACTCTTCTTTACTCTTTTATTAGACCTCTCGATACATAGAGACCATAGGCTAGAAAATATGCCACTGAAGATGCCGCTATCATTCCTGGATACTGAATCTCAGTGGTTCTGGTCTTCTATCTGAAGTCTGGATTATTTATAACCTTCTGCATTTGAGTATCCCGTACGTTGTTTACCTTTACCTTACTTACCTTAATATTTTGCATCACATCTTCTATCTCTTTCATGACCTTCCTTCCACATAGGTATAATTCACATCTACAACTCGAAGCTCTATTATAATACTTGCACCTTTTGTGCATACACAATCCGGTGGGAGCTTCATACTGACTTCTTATGAGGCTGGTACTCTTCTAACTAGCTTTATCATAGAGCCGTTATAGAATATGGCTACTATATTATCTCTCTTGTACCTCTGATATTAAGAGTGATTCCGCTATGTTCTCAATCATAATTTCTATAATTTTCTGGGTCCAATAATCAGACTCCTGATTTACTTAGCTGATGTAACTCTTTTAGCTCCTCTTCCTTCTGATCGGCCCTTATGTAGGCTTAAGCTATCTTCCGATCTGTGGCTCATGGTATTAGTTATTTCCTTGGCCTTTCATGAGCGCTATGGAATATCCATGATACAATCTTCTTAACGATTCAATCCTTTGTCTATGACCTGGACTCATTTCTTTCTTTTAACTTGTACTGAAGTCTTCTACGGCTTGTATGGTTGTCAACATATATGCTGCATGGATAATTGTCATGCCCCAAAATCGAGGAGCGCGACCAGCGCTCAACCGAGTAAACCCGACCGAGCAAGCCTATTAGATTCCTTCTACCCAAACTCATT
Organism: Nicotiana tomentosiformis; assembly: GCF_000390325.3. Taxonomy (NCBI): domain Eukaryota; kingdom Viridiplantae; phylum Streptophyta; class Magnoliopsida; order Solanales; family Solanaceae; genus Nicotiana; species Nicotiana tomentosiformis. The sequence continues at coordinate 152,196,365 of NC_090813.1, forward strand.
CATGAATAAAGAGAATATATGTTTTCCTTAATTAAACAAAAAAGTGGTCATGTCTGCAATTACCAAATTCTTACCATAAGTTTCACCATTTTTAAAGTCTAAAATGGACAAGTAATAGAACCACAACATAACATAGTTTGTCTTTCCCAGCACCAATACACAACCCACACTATGTCTACGGAGCCTCTATGGATAAAGAGGAGTACAATGATAATGTCGGCAATAAGGCCCCGGCTATACCTCAAACAGAATACACAAAGTACAAAAGATTCATGACCCCGGAATGAAGTGGGGCTCACCAAGTCAGCTGGGAAGAAGGTGCACCGCTATCACTAACCAATATCTCCAACTGTGGAACCACCTGCATCCATTGAAAGATGCAGCGCCCCCGACAAAAGGGACATTAGTACTGTCGAATAGCACTAATATGTATAGCTAAACACCCTCTCAATAGAATAACAAATAATACAAACAAGATTATCGTAATATCAATGAAAGCCTTAATTAACATCAAACCTCAATTTAGGAAAAAGACAGTGTTTAAATTAATTTCCATACCTCACATTGGGAGATTTTTAGTATCGATATACTATTTTCCACAATACCAGTACCATTGTATTCTCAGTACGGAGTCCGATCACGACCCGAACGGCTAGGTTATCTCATTAGAAACATCAACCATAATTACTCTCAATATCAATACCACTGTCTTTAAGACGGAGTCTGATCATGACCCGATCGCCTAGGCTATCCATTAGGGACATCGACCACAATCACAATTTCAATTATAATTTCCAGCACAATCACCACCATGTGTGCGGCATGGTGTCCGATCATGCCCCGATCGGCTAGGCTGTCTTATTTGAGATATCAATCTTTTTATATCAATCATCGCATTTCATAATACTTTCACATCTTTTCATTTCATTGGCACTAGTGGCCATAATTATAAGATCATTCTTGGCACGTTGGCCATATTCAGTATTTCATGCTCACCTTATCAATTTCAAATATCATCCTCATCATCAACAGCAAATACAATTCAAATCAAAGTGTGTAGTATACATATGAGCAATTTAGAGTCTAATGCACATAGAGATATTTCACAAAATTTGGCATAATAGCCTTCATTTGAACTTGACTTAAAGTTAAAACATTATTAATGCACAACCCATATTTTAACACATCATCAATTGGTAACATAACATGAATAGAGCATTTGGGATGCTTGTTGAACATATATCTTTCAACCCAATCTTACTCGGAATAGCCAATTTCATAATGAATCACTCGGGACTTACATAATTTACATGAATATCGTGGGATTCAATTCTAAGAGAAGGGTTTAGCCAACATACCTCAATTGAGCTTCCTTAAACTCTAAAACGTTCCGGAATTCTTAGCAACTTCAATCTATTTTAGAAATATAACAAATTGAATCAAAATTAGGAAGATGACCATGGTTCTAGCTCATTTGAGCATTTTATCAAACACTAGGTATGCATAAGGTTTCAAGGTCCTTTTATGGAGGATTCCATCATCCCACAACCCAATCTTTACCATGCTTAGTTCAACAATCTTCCTACACCCCTTGATATTACATGCATGTAAAATAATCAACTCTCATGCCCAAATATTATCTTGCTAATTACCCATTTTCAGATGATTTCGAAATTAGGGTTTAGGATGTAGAATCTTACCACTAGGATGAAGACCTAGTGAGCTTGCCTTCTTAATATTCCAAAACTTGAGCAAGAATTGAAGAACAATTAGTGAAGAACACCTTCTCACTCTAGGGCACTCTGTCTCTCTCTAAAATGTCAGATTATATCTCAAAAATGGCCCAAAACGTGTATTTAATGAAGTAGGGTCGGATTTTAAAAATCCAAAAATGAAGCTCAGGAACAGGTTATGCGGTCGCATATGCGACCGCATAATGGTTATGCGGACCGCATATCGGTTGCATAATTAGTGTCCAAAATGACCAAAAATCTGCTTGAGTGTGCGGTCACTATGCGTTCTGCATAACTGTTCTACGGTCGCATAGTGCACTTACATTATCCCCCACTTAGGATCATTCTTCCTCGAATGATGATCAAAATATGTTATTAGCATCTTATGCAACTCAGTTTTTCATACCACACACCAGCATCCCCAAATTTTACTAACTCCCTAAATTTCCAAATATTTCGCCAGAGTTTCCTTTATAACTAGGCCTATCTACCTGTCAGAGATCCCCAGAAACACATCCTAACAACATATACGTATTCCAAAAACGTAACATAATATAAAACAACACCAATTGTGGCCTAACAAGCAATGTAATTCCAGAAAGGAACACCCTTAATGCCAATTGTACAGTTGATACAAAATTTATAGAAAGTAAGTCTTATAATTTTCCTAGATCATAACTTTATAAATACATAGTTATTCAAACAAATAAGGATACTTTTTCTTCATTTCTTTCTCGGCCTCCCAAGTAGCCTCTTCAACCTGTTGGTTTCGCCACAACACTTTTACCGAGACAATTTCTTTATTTCTCAATTTTCGGACTTGCCGATCAATAATAGAAACTGGAATCTCTTCGTAAGTCAATTTTTCATTTACCTCAATAGTCTCAACCTAAACAATAAGTGTCGGATCTCCAACTACTTTCTTCAACATAGACACATGAAATACCGGGTGTACTAATGACATCTCAGGTGGTAGCTCAACCTTGTACGCCACCTCACCGATCCTATGAAAGATTTTGTACGGTCCGACATACTTCGGACTCAATTTCCCTTTCTTACCAAATCGCATTACCCCTTTCATGGGGGAAACGTTCAAGAATACCCAATCATCTTCTTTGAACTCCAAATCCCTACGACGAACAAACGAATAGGATTTCTGACGACTCTGAGCAGTCTTCAACCGCTCCTTAATGATTTTAACTTTTTCCATGGCCTGATGCACGAGGTCTGGCCCTATCAACTCTGCTTTCCCAATTTTGAACCACCCAATGGGAGATCTACAACTCCTACCATATAAATCCTTGAACGGTGCCATATGAATGCTAGCATGATAGCTATTGTTATATGCAAATTCTATGAGTGGTAAATGATCATCCCAGCTAACTTTGAAGTCTATAACACAAGCGCAACATATCCTCAAGCATTTGAATAGTCCGCTCTGCCTGCCCGTCAGTCTGCGGGTGAAAGGTTGTACTAAGATTCACCTGAGTACCCAAACCTTGCTGAAATTTCTTCCAAAAATTAGCAGTGAATTGTGCCCCCAATCAGAAAGGATGAAAACTGGGGTGCCATGCAACCTAACTATTTCTTTGATATACAGCTGAGCATACTGCTCTGCTGTGTTGGTAGACTTAACCGGCAAAAAGTGTGATGACTTCGTGAGTCGATCCACAATCACCCAAATTGAGTCAAACTTGCGCGAAGTGCTCGGTAATCCTACCACAAAGTCCAAATTAATCATTTCCCACTTCCACATTGGAATTTCTATGTTTTGTGCCAACCCACCAGGCCTTTGGTATTCGGCCTTCACTTGCTGACAATTCGGATATCTTGCTACAAAGTCCGCCACATTCCTCTTCATATCATTTCACCAATAGACTTCCTTAAGATCATGATACATTTTTGTAGAACCTGGGTTCACGGAATACCTAGAAGTGTGAGCTTTAGTCAAAATTCTTTCACGAAGACCATCCACATTTGGAACACATAGTTGCCCTTGGTACCTTAATGTACCATCATCCATGCCAAAAGAAAAGTCCATGGTCTTATGTTTATGAATCCCCTATTTCAATTTCGCCAACAATGGATCGTTGTATTGTTTCTCTTTGACTTCCACAACAAGCGATGATTCAGCCCTATTTTGCACAATTACCCCTCCTTCACTAGAGTCCGCAAAACGAACTCCCAAACTAGCTAATCGGTGAACTTCTTTGGCCAATGGCCTTTGATATGCCTCCGAGTGTGCTAATCTACCCATAGATTTTCGGCTAAGAGCATCCGCCACAACATTAGCCTTCCCCGGATGGTATAAAATATCAATGTCATAATCCTTGAGTAATTGAAGTCATCTTCTCTGCCTCAAATTCAATTCCTTCTGTTTGAAAATATATTGAAGGCTCTTATGGTCCGTGAATATATCCACATGGACCCCATATAAATAATGACGCCAAATTTTCAATGCAAATACCACCGCCGCAAGTTCTAAATCATGTGTTGGATAGTTCTTTTCATGATTCTTTAGTTGCCTAGAAACATAAGCTATCAACTTCTCATGTTGCATTAATACACATCCAAGCCCGATTCTTGAAGCATCACAGTATACCATAAATCCATATATACCCTCTGGTAGAGTCAACACCGGTGCCGTAGTCAATCTTGCTTTCAATTCTCGGAAACTCTTTTCACAGGCATCTGACCATTGGAACTTAATTGCCTTCTGTGTCAATTTAGTCAATGGAGAGGCAAGAGTAGAAAACCCCTCCACAAACTTTCTGTAATATCCAACTAGGCCTAAGAAACTGCGAATCTCTGTTAGAGTTGTAGGCCTCGGCCAATTCTTCACAACTGAAATTTTCTGAGGATCAACCTTAATTCCTTCACTAGAAACTACATGACCCAAGAATATGACTGATTCAAGCTAAAATTCACATTTGAAAACTTTGCATATAACTGGTGTTGATGTAGGGTTTGCAGAACTACCCAGAGATGATCGGCATAGTCTTCTCGACTTCGTGAATATACAAGAATATCGCCAATAAACACTATCACAAAAGAGTCGAGGAATGGCTTAAAAACTCGATTCATAAGATCCATGAAGGCTACTGGGGCATTTGTTAGCCCAAAAGACATCACCAAAAATTCAAAGTGCTCATATCGGGTTCTGAAAGCTATTTTCGGAATATCCCGCTCCATGATCTTCAATTGGTGATACTCGAATCGTAAATCAATTTTGGAGAAGTACCTGGCACCTTGCAATTGATCAAACAAGTCATCTATCCTTGGTAGTGGGTACTTATTCTTGATTGTGACCTTATTAAGCTGTCGATAGTCAATACACATTCTCATAGACCCATCTTTCTTTCTTACAAAAAGGACCGGCGCGCCCCAAGGCGACACACTTGGCCGGATAAAACCATTTTCTAACAAATCTCTCAATTGCTCCTTTAGCTCTTTCAATTCTGCCGGTGCCATTCTGTAGGGTAGAATAGATATAGGTCGTGTGTCTGGCATTACATCAATACCAAAATCAATCTCCCTGTCTGGTGGGATCCCAGGGAGTTCATCTGGAAAGACTCCCGGAAATTCATTCACAACAGGCACAAACTCAAGTGTAGGTGCCTCAGCATCGGTATCCGTAACCTAGACCAAATTGTAAATACATCCCTTATTGATCATTTTCGTGGCCTTAAGGTAAGAAATAAACCTACCCTTCAGCACTACATCATCACCCTTCCACTCAATAACTGGCTCATTTGGAAATTCGAACCTAACAGTTCTGGTTCGGCAATCAAGCTTGGCAAAACAAGAATAAAGCCAATCCATCCCCATTATCACATCAAAATTGACCATTCTTAATTCAATAAGATCGGCCACGGTGTCCCGACCACGCAACGTGACAACACAATCTCTATAAACTCGCGCCAAAATAGACTCACCAACCGGAGTAGATATAGAGAACGGCTGATAAAGTTGTTCTGGTTCTATCCCAAATTCCATAGCAATATAAGGTGTGACATATAAAAAAGTGGAACCGGGATTAATAAGAGCATATACATCATGAGATTGGACAGTCAATATACCTGTAACAACATCTGGAGAAGCCTCTGAATTCTGGCGACCCCTCATAGCATAGAAACGGTCGGATCCTCCCGAACTCTATGCTCCACCCCTAGCTGCACCATGCTCTGCTGGTGTTGGAGTGCCTCGAGCTGGAGAAGGTGTTGTGGATGTAGTAGCTGTAGAACTGGCTGGCTGTGCCGTGCCCCTGCCCGCACCCTGGCGGGATGAACGACAATCCCTCTGAATGTGACCCCTCAATCTGCATCCGTAGCATATGAGTAAGTCCATGTAGCATATTCCTAGGTGCATCTTTCCACACCTAGGGCATGGGGGCCTCCTCTGCTGCTGGAATCTACCACCATGATGACCCTGTTGATGTGAGCCCTTGTTGCCCTGACTGGGCCTGAAACGGCTCCACTGCTACTACTGACTGGGCCCTGATGGCAGTGCACTAGCCGAAGACTGAGCAAAGGACTGTGATGGCTCTGACGACCCTTCTTTGAAGGCTGACCTGTTACCACCAGAAGAACCACCAAAGTTGCCCGTAGACCGGGCCTTATTACTACCCTCTCGCTCCATTTTGTTCCTTAATTTGCGGGTCTCTGTGGCTTGAGCGAATGCCACCATCTTTCCATAGTTAATATAAGAATTCAAGGCAGCTGTAACAGCATCATTAATTACCAAGGGACTAAGGCCCTGTACAAATCGGCGCACTCTAGCCTCCATAGTAGGCATTATGTAAATAGCATACTTAGACAGGTACGCGAATCTCATATGGTAATCCCACACACTCAGGCTACCTTGCCTCAAGTTCTCAAACTCAGCAGCACGGGCTGCCTTAGTCTCAGCAGGCAAGAAATGATCAATGAAGGCATCAGCAAACTCACCCCACCTCGCCGGCGGGCTCCTTTCTTCACGGGACTCCTCCCATAGTTCAAACCAAGAATATGCCACCTCTTTCAGGCAGTAGGAGGCCAATTCAACTGCCTCTGTCTCAGTAGCACACATAACTCGAAGAGTCTTGTGCATCTCATCAATGAAGTCCTGGGGATCTTCCTCTGGGTTAGTACCTGTGAACACTGGAGGATCCAACTAGAGAAACTTGTTCACCCTGGAACTAGTAGAATCCGGGGATGTGAATTTCTTTTGAAAAATTTTATAGGGCCATACAATAATACTCCGAAATCTTAAGTGTATTCATAACGTAACTCGCTCTGGATCACTGATCGAATAATTCTTTTTGTTCCTTCTCCACTTTCTTTAAATGTAAGCAATTACTTTTCCTGGTCATTTTACCACTTGTTGCATGCATACTTAGCTTATCTTAGTTCCCACGCATGCCAAAATTTCCGTGCAACTCATATGATCTCGAATATTACTTTTGATTTTTCTTCCCGTTCCTTAGCCACGATAGGTGCCACTTTCTTATAGAGTGCATATAATGTTGTAGTGAGACTGCTATTACAAGACCATTTCTTCTTCAAGTTACTATGTTTAGGTTGAAGCCTTCTTCCTTATTTCCTCAGCTAGTCTTTTATTGTAGTACTTAGGGAGGACCCTCTAACTCTTGTAAAGCTGCGAGATTATTACATCGTATACTCGGCAGAATTTTTGATGTCCTTCCTCGCCTATAATTATCTGTAGTTACTTACCTCCACGCCCTTGTACTTGTAGGGTTGCTTCTGAGCTGATATTTTGATTGTCTTCCTAGTGGCACTCTCTTTTATCTCTGTAACACTCATACGGTACCTTTAACTACCCCAACTCCTATCTGAATATTTCTCAAGGTTACGATATCATATCTGCGAGACTGAATTCACTATATTGGGTTTTACTATGTTTATCTTACACGATCTGCTGATTCGTCTGTAATCACCTGTCTAGCCATAACTAGGCTCTTCCTGAGTCAACTACTAACTACTCTTTGGCCCATTCTCATATCAATATTTCGCGTAATCTATCTTCGGTTATTTCCTTTGTCTTAACTTACGTCTCGCACTGGCTCCTTATCTGTCAATAACACCTCGGGCAGGGACCCTTACTTCCTTTCCTTGACGTCATGTTTGCATAATGTTCTGGAATCGTAGCATATCTGTAGGCTTTGAATAAGTGCAATCTCATCCCTTTTTCATTTATATTTTTTCTTCGCATTCTTCCCTTACCATTCCATAATTACTAGAACCACTTAATTCTGATTTAATACCACATCACTCCATATTCCCCCCTTTAGGGGAGTACTAAGAGTTAGAGCTACGACGACCTACCTATAGATGTTTTACCTCTTCATCTTTGGCATCCTTTCACAACATCGATGACCCTTACTCGCCTTGCGGTTATCCTTTTGTACCAAGGATAACAAAATTCCTTACTCGTGATGGTGACACTTAGTGCCAACTGGCATATACAGTCCCTTAAGCTTAACTTTGCTCTCATTGCTTGCTTTAGGAAAGCGTCTTCCTAAATGACCTTTAAAGGGTATTCTTCTGTCGTCCATTCTATTATCGCCGGGACGCAATCTGTGAAATTCTCATGATGCCGCATATTACTCAGTCCCTAGTTCATGTTTAGTTTTTTCATCAGTCCATGCTGATTTCTTATTACTCTGGGTCTAACTTTTCCTTTTGGTAGTTGCGTTGGAGTCACGAACTTATTTCTCGAAATGAGGATATGACTTTATGGACTATACTCTTTTGTTGTCTCAAGGCCTGTCACCTCTCGTCTTTTCCTTCACTTGACTATAGACTGTGTAATACTGTCATTTTTTGATCTGCCGTTGTCATCCATGTATCACATCTTACTCATAATGCTTCATTAACTCTCTTCTTATTTCCCGCTAAAATTTATGTCTATCACTTTATTCTGAAAACTCAAACAAGACATTCTTTTGCTTTTATCTCCCATTGCTCCATCTACTGGCTCTTCGGGTTGCTTAACATTCTTTCTCTACTAGGGACGGGAGCCACACTACGATAATATTTATCCCTTCAAGACTTCCAGTGCCTATCTTTGTAGTACTCATATCTAGTTGTACTATTTTAGAGTGCATCATTTGGGTGTCTCGCAAGGAGATCTATTAGCACATTTACAATATCCTACGGAAATGTCAGCTAACGCTAACAATCCATCCACCATTTTGGGTTACCCTAACCCCAGCTAGATCATGATATCCTGGCTTTTCTTATGCTACTTCTGTTAGCTCCCATAGGGCATAATTGAGATAGGTGTGGCTAATTGTATATATCTCCGTTACTATTGAAAGTAACTCGGAATACTTATATTTCTCTACTTGAATTGTAAATACTGTTAATCTTTATTAACTGGGTACCTCGTACCCTTCTTCATCTTGCTTCTTTTACTTGCTGAACTTATGTCTACCTTCCGATTCTCTTATTCATTTTTACCATACGAGTGGATAGATATTCTTGCCTTAGGGATCCTTACCAAGAAGCTTACACGTCTTAGTACACACATGTTCTGTTGAAGACCTCACATTTACTCATCATAAGCATTATGCAAAATCGAGTTCCTCTAACTCAACTCTTTCACATCCACATGCAATCTTTTACCAACGGTCTTCCTGGATGTAGGTATCGTTGTATTATGAATAAGATAGAGATTAGGAAATTGAGTTCTTACAACAGAGCTCTATCACACGATCTAGAGTAAGAAGAAAGAGTGACTGTCCTAAATGCCCTGTAGCCTTTTTCTTATAAGTGTGATGCACAACACACCCATAAACAAGACTCTACTAGACACAGATTATAGACTCCCTATGACAGAACTGCTCTGATACCACTTTTGTCACGATCCAAACCGATGGGCCACGACAGGCACCCGGAACCTTACTCAACCGAGTACCAACATAATGTATATTTCGTATGACGACCCAACATGATATAAAGTTTTATGCACATGACATACGAGCCTATAATGCCGACATGATCATTTGTACATTCAAAATATAGGCTAACAAGGCCATACAATCTTTAATATACATGACATATATCTAGAAGCCTCTAAGAGTACATAAACGTCATAAGGCCGGGACAGGGCCCCGACATACCAATCAATACGTGTACAATGCATACTGACCAAATAGGCAACTCAGGACCAAATGGAGCGCACCAACATCTTCCACTGAGCTGATAGGCTACTTGGAGGACTCTCGACCTGTCTATCGGGACCTACGGGCATGAAACGCAGCGTCCCCAGGCAAAAGGGACATCAGTACAAATAATGTACTGAGTATGTAAGGAATGCAAATCAGTAAATAATAGACATGAGAAAGGAGTAAAAGACTCAACATGTAAGTTTGAATAGCCTTGTAAATCATTTCATATTTATAATGTCATGTATATGCGTATAAATATCATACCATGCATAGGTATATGCGTTCATAACATTATCAAGCCTATGAGGGCATCCCATCATATCAAAAATGCGGGATATAACATCTCATTTTCGAGCTTTTATCAATTTATTTATGGCGTACTTTCTCGTACGAAAATATGGGGTGTAACATAAATGGAGCACCCTTCTAAGTCAACTTAGTCAAGGAGCTGCTATAGATGAAAATCCCTCTACAAAGAGGCGATAGTTGCCAGCCAAACCTAGGAAACTCCGAATTTTTATAGCGGTAGAAGGTCAGGGCTAACTCTACACTGCCTCGATCTTCTTTGGATCCCCTTGATCACTAAACACCACGTGTCCAAAGAATTCCACTAAATCCAACCAAATCTCATACTTAGAGAACTTAGCATACTTCTTATACCTCGAAGTCTATAGCACAATCCTCAAATGTTGCCCGTGCTCCTCCATACTACGGGAATACACCAATGTATAATCAATTAACGTAATGATAAAAAGAATCCAAATAAGGCCGGAACACACTGTTCATCAAATGCATGAAGGCTACTAGGTCATTAGTCAAACCAAAAGACATCACCATAAGCTTCTAATCGGTGTAGATACAATGTCATGACCCAAATCGAAGGGCCGCGACGGGCACTCGGTGCCTTACTCAACCAAGTACCAACGTAATGTATCTTTTTTATTACACCATCATGGGTAAATTGGCCATAAGGGCCGTCATGAGATAACCAAAATAAAATATAAGGGAATACTAGACATAGGATAACCCAACATGATATAGAAACGTATACATGTGATCACTACTGGAAAATGAGCATATGGCAACAGCCGAAAAACCATTTCAACAGACAGGTAAACCATTGCCATAGAGTTATTGGAACGGTTTAGCGACCGTTACATCCGCTGGCATGCCAATAGATCTAGAGTAACGGTTCTTGCAACGGTTATCCAAACCGTTGCTAGAGGGCGATCTATCGCAACGATTTTCCCTCTGCCTGAAGCAACGAGTATTCTTTCCAGTCGCAACGGTTAAAAACCATTACCATAGAGTTTACAATGCCTGAAAATTGTTACCATATTATTTACTGCAACGGTTGGAAATTATTACCATATGATTTATTGCAACGGTTATGTAAGTTATTGCAACGTTTATTTACAGCTATTCTAACGGTTTCATTACGCTACTGTAGCGGTTTTATTTCATTTGCAACGGTTTTAAATACCTATTGCATCAGTTTGTCGCACGTTTTGGAACGATTTGCAAGACCTAATGGAACGGTTTGCAAGATTATTGTAACAGTTCTATTAGACTATTATGCCCCGGTTGTAAATGAATATTTACATATATAATAATTTGTAATAACCTAAAATTTATATAAATAAAAGGATAAAATACTTCATAATCTATATTGTCCAATAAGCTAATATATCCATAAAACCAAAATGTTTTAACCCAATCACATAAGTTTTACATTTCAACACTTCAAGAGTTAGAGTAAGTTTCAAATGTTGATAACAAAAGATTCCTAGAACATGGACAACAATTCAAAGTTCTTAAATAAGGTCTAGATCTTCACAATCTCCATCTTCCCCTTCTTCAATTGCTCCACCTACAAAAGAGGATAAATAAAGTCATTATCATTCAAGGGTTGGTGTATCATTATAAGAATGGATATGGTCCATAAACAATGCATAAAGCACAAAGTTTTCAAATGTATTATAGTCAGTTGCATGTAATAAATCCAACAGAGAGAAAGAAACAAGTTAAATACCAACTCAAAATTTTAGCTTTGCCAGATGGCAAAGTCTTGAATATGACATTTGAGAGCATGATAATTAGTCCATCAGTTATGTTCGGTTCTGTTCTGTAATATTCATTTTTCTCTTTCGAATTGAAAAATCGCTTTGTTACACCCCATGTTTTTGTACGTAAAAGTATGTCATAAGTAAATAGATAGAAGCTCGAAAATGAGATGGTACATCCCATATTTTCGTATGTTAAAATTTCGTTGTAAGCTAATCCACGTAAGTTCGAGAATGAGATTATTTTGAGATTATAAGCATTATGCTATTTCAAACAAGTGATGAGTAAATTTGTGAAGGTAAGAGGGTAAGAAAATCAAAGAAAATAAATTTTCGTCAAAGTTTAACATGTTGGGATAAAATAAGGCCTGAGCTAAAATACCCGATATTTATGGACTAGTGCCATACAAAGTACCACCTGACCATGTTAGTGAGGTGCATAAGGTATGTTAAAAGTGAGTAGTATTTTAAGTAATTTGAGATAATTCTTAATTATTGAATAATTGGATATTACCTAATTAATTAGGGAATTATGTGGATAATTGAGTATTAATAATTTTTAGTGGGAGATTAATTAAAATTTTTGGATAATCAAAGATTTTGGAGGACTTAACCCCCAAAAACGTGGCAACATGTGTAAAGCTTTCATCAAGCTTAAAGTGACTAAGGATGTTATGAGCTAGGTGGCATCTTGAAATGGACTCTTGGTTATAAGCCATAAAAGGCTCTCAAATCACAAATATATGGAATGGAACGTGAGTGCTTTAGCAAAAGCCATACAAGACTTCTCCAATTCATCAAAAGTCACCCAAGATTATGATCAAATTTCAACAAACATACGGATGAAGCATCAACAAAAGGCATCTCTACTTTAAGCATATATCAAATGCCAAAATATGCATCTTCAAGAATTCAACGTGAGATTTCATAGCATCTTCAATAGTTCAAAACGTTATATTTTGCAATTATAAGGGAGTACAGTGCAATCTTTCACAAGAATATCATACGAATATTTCCCTACTTCGATCTACCGTTAAGCGTTGTCGCAATCAACGGTGTTAAAGGGACATTCAAGAGAATCAGTTCAGGTATGTTAAGGCTATCCCTTCTTTCTTTTGGCATGGTCCAAATGATACAAATGAAACGAGCAAAATACACAACTTCCATAAATGACTTTATTCATAAAAATACTAGGAGTGTATTTTCTTGATTCCCCATGTGAATTATTATTATATCTTATGTTCATGGGTCTCAGAAAAATACGTATTTGATAAAGTTTATCCGACAGACATTATTTTTATGACATTCCGAGAAATCTTATTAACGTATTTCTTATGCATTTCATGCATTTATACATATATATTGACACATGACCAGATGGCGCTATATACGCTTATATTATATGTATATGGGATATGAGAAAAGGTTACGGCGTTATATACGCACCACCACCTGATCAGCTGGTATACGTTGATTTGCCCACAGTGGCTGAAATGATATGATGGGATGCCCTCAGAGGCTTGATGATGTTATGAACACATATACCTATGCATGGTATGACATTTATACGCATATTCATGACGTTAAAAAAATGAAATAATTCACAGAGCTATGCAGACGTACATGTCGAGTCTTTCACTCCATGTTTCTCTCGTGTCTATTATTTACTGATTTTCATTCCTTACATACTCTGTACATTATTTGTACTGACGTCCCTTTTGCCTGGGGACGCTGCGTTTCATGCCCGCAGGTCTCGATAGACTGGTCGAAAGTCCTCCAAGTAGGCGATCAACTCAGCGGAAGATATTGGTGCACTCCATTTGCTCCGGAGTTGCTTTTTTGGTCAGTATAATTTAGATGTGTATTGTTTGGTATGGCTGGGCTCTGTCCCGACCTTTATGACAATTACGTATTCTTAGAGGCTTGTAGACAGATGTCATGTACGTAAAAGATTGTATGGCCTTGTCGGCCTATGTTCAGTGTACGAGTGGTTATTTTGGTCTTAGAGGCCTATATGTCTTATATATAAGTTGGTATTACATGTTGTAGTCTACCTATCTCACGGCAGCATCTCCGGCTCAGTTATCTATGATAGTATGATACGACAAGATACGTTATGTTGGTACTCGGTTGAGTAAGGTACTGGGTGCCCGTCGCAGCCCAGTTATGTTGGTACTCGGTTGAGTAAGGCACCGGGTGCCCGTCGCGGCCCATCGGTTTGGGTCGTGACAAAAGTGGTATCAGAGCAGTTCTGTCCTAAGGAGTCTACAAGTCGTGTCTAGTAAAGTCTTGTTTATGAGTGTGTTGTGCACCACACTTATAAGCAGGAGGCTACAGGGTATTTAGGATTGTCACTCTTTCTTCTTACTCTAGATCGTGTGGTAGAGCTCAGTTATAAGAACTCAATTTCCTAAATTCTTTCTTATTCGTAATACAACTATACCTACATCCAAAAAGACGGTTGATAAGAGATATAGCTATGGAAGAGTTGAGTCAGAGGAACTCGATTTTGCATCATGCTTATGATGAGTAAATGTAAGGTCTTTAGTAGATCATGTGTATACTAAGACATGTTAGCCTTTTGATAAGGAGCCTTAAGGCAAGAATATCTATACATCCCTATGATAAAAGGCAATGAGAGATTCAGAAGATAAATACAAGTTTCAGCATGCAAAAAAAAGCAAGGTGAAGAAGGGTACGAGGTACCCAGTTAATGAAGGTTAACAGTATTTACAATTCAAGCAGAGAAATATAAGCATTCTGAGTTACTTTCAACATACGGAGATATATAGATCACACCCATTCCAGTTATGCCCTATGGGGGCTGACATATGTAGTATAAGAGAAGGCAGGATATCAGGATCTAGCTGGGGTTAGAGTAACCCAAAATGATGGATGGATTGTTTGCGTTAGTTGACATTTCCGAAGGATATTTCAAATGTGCTAATAGATATCCTTGTGAGACACCCAGATGGTGTACTCTAAAATAGTACAGCTAGATATGAGTACTATAAAGATAGGCACTGGAATCTTGGAAGGGATAAATATTACCTTAGTGTGACTCCCGTCCCTAGTAGAGAGATAATGTTGCGCAACCTTAAGAGCCAGTGGATGGAGCAAGGGGAGCTAAGAGTAAAAGAATATCTTGTTGAAGTTTTCAGAATAAAATGATAGACAGAAATGTTAGCGGGAAATAAGAAGAGAGTTAATGAAGTATTATGAGTAAGATGTGATACATGGATGACAACGGTAGATCAAAAAGATGACAATATTACAGAGTCTATAGTCAAGTGAGGGAATAGACGGGAGGTGACAGGCCTTAAGATAACAAAAGAGTATAGGCCATACAGTTATATCCTCATTTCAAGAAATAAGTTTGCAACTCTAACGCGATTACCAAAAGGAAAAGTTAGACCCCATAATAATAGAAATCAGTATGGGCTGGTGAACAAGATAAACTAAACATGAATTAGGAACTGAGTGATTTGATAATAGTCTGCATCATGAGAATTTCAGAGATTGCGTTCCGGCGATAATAGAATGGACGACAGAAGAATAATCTTTAAAGGTTATTCAGGAAGACGCTTCCCTAACGCAAGCAATGTGAGCAAAGTCAAGCTTAAGGGATTGTGTGTGCCAGTTACACTATGTGTCTCCCTCGTGAGTAAGGAATTTTGCTATCCTTGTACAGAAGGATTACCGCAAGGCGATTAACGGTCATCGATGATGTGAAAAGACGCCAAAGATGATGAGATAAAACATTTATAGGTAGCTCGTCGAAACACTAAATCTTAGTACTCCCCTAAAGGGGGGAATATGGAGTGATGCGGCATTAAGTCAGAATTAAATTATTCTAGTAACTATGGAATGGTAAAGAAGAATGCGAAAAAAAAAATGAGAAAGGGATGAGATCGCACTCATTCAAATCCTACAGATATGCTATGATTCCTGAAGATTATGCAAGCAAGACGTCAAGGAGAGGAAATAAGGGTTCCTGTCCGAGATGTTATTGATAGATAAGGAGCATGTGCGAGATGTAAGTTAAGATAAAGGAGATAACCCAAGAAGATTACACGGAATATTGATATGAGAATGGGCCAATGAGTAGTTAATAGTTGATCCAGGAAGAGCCTAGTTATGGTTAAACAAGGGGACACAGACAAATCAACAGATTGTGCAAGATGAACATAGTGAACCCCAACATGGGGAATTCAGTCTCGCAGATATGACATCGTGATCCTTGAGATATATTCATATAGGAGTTGGGGTAGTTAAAGGTAAATAAAAGAGAATGTCACTGGAAGACGGTCAAAATATTAGTTCAGAAGCAACCCTACAAGCACAAGGGCGTGGAAATAAGTAACTACGGATAATTATAGGCGGGGAAGAACATCAAAAATTCCGTCAAGTATACGATGTGATAAGCTAAGTATGCACGCAACAAGGGGCAGAAAAACCAGGAAAAGTAATTGCTTACGTTTAAAGAAAGCAGAGGTGGAACGAAAGGAATTATTCGATCAATGATCCAGAGTTAGTTACGTTATGAACGCACTTAAAATTTTGGAGTATTATCCATGCATCATATATATTGACATTCATACAGCCGTAGAAGACTCTAGTATAACTTAAAAGAAGGAATTGAGCCCAGGGCATAGACAAAGAATTGAATTATCAGAAGATTGTATCATGGATATTCCATAGCGCCCATGAAAGGCTAAAGTAATAACTAATATCATGAGCCGCAGATCGGAAGATAGCTTAAGCCTACATAAAGGCTGATCAGAAGAAAGAGGAAACTAAAGAGTTATATCAACGAAATAAATTAGGAGTCTGATTATTGGACCCAGAAAATTATAGACATCATGATTGAGAACAATGTAGAATCACTCTTAATATCAGAGGTACACGAGAGATAGTACAACAACCATTCTCTATAACGGCCCTACGAAAAAGCCAGTTAGAAGAGTACCAGCCTTAAAAGAAGTCAGTATGAAGCTTCCACTGGATCGTGTATGCACCAGAGTTGCAAGTATTATAATAGAGCTTCAAGTTGTGGATGTGAATTATACCTATGTGGAAGGAAGATCATAAAGGAGATAGAAGATGTGATGCGGGATTTTAAGGTAAGTAAGATAAAGGTGAACAACGTACGAGATACTCAAATGCAGAAGGTTGTGAACAATTCATACTTCGGATAAAAGGCTAGAAGCGCGGGGATTCAGTATCCAGGAATGATAGCGGCGTCGTCAGTGGCATATCTTCCAAACCTATAATTTCTAGGTACTGAGAGATCTAGTCAAGAGAGCAAAGAAGAGTTGGAGACGATATGATGTCTCGCTTGATGTCCCAGAATGACATAAGAAAATCTATGGTGCAAGCAAGTTGAAGAAAGGGCGCGAGTAGTATAAATGGATATGTGTAGGTCGCAAGCTAAAGTATGGTAAAGCGACAAGATTTTTGGAAGACATGAGTAAGGATGAGAAAAGGTGAGTGAGAATGTGACGAGAATGGATAAGTCATCGGGATTAAGCCCATGAAAACAAGAGAGCTAATGGTTCCTCTAAGTTATAGAGAGCTCAGTATAGTCTAAATGAATTCAAAGGAGTCTGAGACTAAGAGCATTTAGAAAAGATGGAATGTTACCCTGGTCGTAGAATGAGGGTGTAATTGTGATAGATAAAGGATGATGTTGGGCCTTCGATTGAGTAATGACTTAAAGAGGATTTCATGTATTATACAGGATTAAAATACCTATGTAAGGTGAGTCATCTTGGGATAAGCAACGAACGTAACGTGGAGTTTGGTAGCAGACTTCAGTAACGACAAATCGAGGTAAGAGTTATGGTATATTATGACCTACTTAGATGCAGTAAAGTCATGCGGATAGATAACCGGGCCTATGAAATAATATATGAAAATATTCATAAGTTCGACAAAGTACCGACCGAAGAACTTCAATACACCTATAAATGCCCAGGGGGACATCTTATCAAGTTCTGTATATGTTCCCAAAGTGAGGCCTAAAGATTGGCTAAAAGATGAAGGGAAGAGTCGCATAGGAGCACATGCAAGGAAAGAGTCCTACAGGCTGCACGGCAGAAGGTAGCAAGAGTTACGAGATTGGAAGAATTCTGACCACAGACCGTGGTGTGAGAAAGAAGCCTAAAAGAGGGAATGCCCTGGCCTTTGGATTTATTCAAAGAACAGTTGCCTAAATGGCAAGGAGAATATTAAAGTATTCGGAAGACATAAGTTATGAAAATGATAAGTGCATCAGTCAACATTCGAGGACGAATGTTCCAAAGGGGGGAATGATGTTATACCCCATGTTTTCGTACGTGAAAGTACGCCATAAGTAAATTGATAGAAGCTCGGAAATGAGATGGTACATCCTGCATTTTCGTATGTTAAAATTTTGTCGTAAGCTAGTCGACGTAAGTTCGAGAATGAGATTATTTTGAGATTATAAGCATTATGCTATTTCAAACAAGTGATCAGTAAATTCGTGAAGGTGAGAGGGTAAGCGAATCAAAGAAAATGAATTTTCGTCAAAGTTTAACATGTTGAGATAAAATATAGCCCGAGCTAAAATACCCGGTATTTATGGACTAGTGCCATACAAGGTACCACCTGACCATGTTAGTGAAGTGTATAAGATATGTTAAAAGTGAGTAGTATTTTAAGCAATATGAGATAATTCTTAGTTATTGGGTAATGAGATATTACCTAATTAATTAGGAAATTATGTGAATAATTGGATAATTAATAATTTTTAGTGGGAAATTAATTAAAAAAAATCTTTAGATAATTAAAGATTTTGGAGGACTTAATCCCCAAAACGTGGCAGCATGTGTAAAGCTTTCATCAAGCTTAAAGTGACTAAGGATGTTATGAGCTAGGTGGCATCTTGAAATGGACTCTTGGTTATAAGCCATAAAAGGCTCTCAAATCACAAATATATGGAATGGAACGTGAGTGCTTTAGCAAAAGCCATACAAGACTTCTCCAATTCATCAAAAGTCACAGAAGATTATGATCAAATTTCAACAAACATACGGATGAAGCATCAACAAAAAGGCATCTCTACTTTAAGCATATATCAAATGCCAAAATATGCATCTTCAAGAATTCAACGTGATATTTCATAGCATCTGATTTCATAGCATCTTCAACAGTTCAAAACGTTATATTTTGCAATTATAAGGAAGTACAGTGCAATCTTTCTCAAGAATATCATACGGATATTTCCCTACTTCGATCCGCCGTTACGCGTTGTCGCAATCAACAGTGTTAAAGGGATTGTCAAGAGAATCGGTTCAGGTATGTTAAGGCTATCCCTTCTTTCTTTTGGCATGGTCCAAATGATACAAATGAAACGAGAATAATACACAACTTCCATAAATGACTCTATTCATAGAAATACTAGGGGTGTCTATATTCTTGATTCCCCATGTGAATTATTATTATATCTGTTGTTCATGGATCTCAGAAAAATACGTATTTGATAAAGTTTGTCCGACAGGCATATTATTTTTATGACATTCCGAGAAATCTTATTTACGTATTTCTTATGCATTTCATGCATTTATTCATATATATTGACTCATGACCATATGGCGTTATATACACGTATATTATATGTATATGGGATATGGGAAAAGATTACGACGTTATATACGCACCACCACCTGATCAGCTGGTATACGTTGATGATTTGTCCACAATGGCCGAAATGATATGATGGGATGCCCTCAGAGGCTTGATGATGTTATGAACACATATACCTATGCATGATATGACATTTATACGCATATGCATGACGTGAAAAAAATGAAATGATTCACAGAGCTATGCAGACGTACATGTCGAGTCTTTTACTCCATGTTTCTCTCATGTCTATTATTTACTGATTTTCATTCCTTACATACTCGGTACATTATTTGTACTGACGTCCCTTTTGCCTGGGGACGCTGCGTTTCACGCCCGCAAGTCTCGATAGACAGGTCGAGAATCCTCCAAGTAGGCGATCAACTCAGCGAAAGATATTGGTGTACTCCATTTGCTCCGGAGGTACTTGTTTGGTCAGTATGATTTAGATGTGTATTGTTTGGTATGGCGGGGCTCTGTCCCTACCTTTATGACAATTATGTATTCTTAGAGGCTTGTAGACAGATGTCATATACGTAAAAGATTGTATGGCCTTGTCAGCCTATGTTCAGTGTACGAGTGGTTATTTTGGTCTTAGAGGCCTATATGTCTTATGTATAAGTTGGTATTACATGTTGTATTCTACCTATCTCATGGCAGCCTCTCCGGCTCAGTTATCTATGATAGTATGATACGAAAAGATACGTTATGTTGGTACTCGATTGAGTAAGGTACCGGGTGCCCGTCACAGCTCATCGGTTTGGGACGTGACAATGGGCTTGAAAAATAGCTTATATCTCTCCAATAATCAACAAAACACAAATCTTTATGGCTCAGGATTATACAAACTTGAGAAGATTAATGAACATTAGCAAAGCTAGAATTTTGAGTTTACTTCAGTTCAATTCCTCATGTGTTCGAATACCCAACTCAATGACATTAGCAAACATTTCTATACTGTTAAATTCTACTGTGCTTATGCACCAAACATTACAAAAGCTTGTGTAGTATTTTGCTTATACAGTGCACATGGGAGATATAACGGATACTGATTTGATAGGATCATGTTCTAGCTTTTGGATTCTGTTAAACTTGATTTACCGCCACCTCGGCCCCCCCACACAAAGAGGGTGGGGGTGGGGGTAGGGAAAAAAGAGCTACTTCCAAACTTAATTTTGAAGTTATTTCCTTGTGATCTTCTAAGGTGTTATCTCATGATAAATTCAGACAACCTTTATTTCTGTATGAATCACTGTCTTTGAAGTATCTTTGACAGGCTCTGTGCATGTGCTTCCCCCACCTTCCTATCTTGTTTTATAATTTTAAGCTTTGCTAACTCAGGAATACTTCTGCAATGTATCATGAAGTAATCCATCAATATCATCACGCATGTTAGAACCTTCATCATTATTGCTTTGATGAGGTTTAATTCTAGAGGAAAATCCTTCACCATGGAAAACCCATTCGGTGTAACCATCAACAAAGCCATTAACGACCAAGTGATCCTCCACCACATTTTTATAATGCCAATAGCGATTAATGCACTTTTGGCAAGGGCATAATATTTCATTTCCTTGGGAAGCTCATTCAAATGCCTTATCAAGGAAATCATTCACTCCATGTATATACTCATCCGCCCATCTTAGGAGATGCATCCAACTTTTATCTACATTATCCATGAAAATCCTATACGACAAAAGTAATCAACAAAATTAACTCAATAAACCAAGGTACATACTAATTTGACATTGACCAAAACTTAAAGGGGATGAAGTCTCAGAGTTACAAATAGTAAAGCAGTTTTTGCATTGAGAAAGAACTATAAAATCATTAGAGACGAGATTTGTAATCTAATAGTACCTTAAATATTGTACTAATCTTAAGTCTCAATCTGAGGCAGATTGAGGGAACAAGTTAAGACTGTTAGTTAGATAATTAGATTCTTTTTTTATGTTTGAAGTATCATGTAGATTCTCTTCTCTGAGTTTCAGTAATTTGGTTTGATGTAATATGTATAACCAAAAACCTTTATTATCTTACGATACTTGTTCACCTTGGGCATTGAAAATGAATCTGTGGAGAAATCATCACATTCGAGAAACAGAATTTTTCTCACCGTGAGTCATACATAATTACTCGTGATGGTTGCATCTTCACTGATTTTTCTCTTTACTTACTATGTTGAGTTGCTAAAATTCTAAGCTCTTAAAGACAATAGAAGCAACATACCAGTGTAAAGAAGATAAAAATGAAGCAGCTTGTACTAAGCATCTTCTATGCAAGCTCAAGCTTATTAAGATGGTGCAGGTGTATCATGTGAGAGTTTTAATATTGATGTGAATGCGAAGGATTTCGTCTTTGAACCCAGAGATAGCAGATAGATTAGTCTTTTGCTCTGTTTCAAATGTTTTCTGTTTCTATGTTCTTATGTTGCTCTATTAGTACTAAAATCCTTCAGTCCAGTGAGAGTTCAATAATATTTAGCATATTCTGATTTCATGATTTTATTGATCTTTTTCAAATATTGGAAATTTTGTGGTCCAAATATTTTCCTTTCATGCTTATAGGAATTAGCTGAACTACTAGAACTCACTGCTACCTTATTTCATTTGAGTACAGTGGAGTATTCCATCCAAATGGACAATTACTGAAAATATTTTGTGTATAGTAAATTATTTCATTTGGATTTATTCCCTGGTTGTATAGGCTAATATGTGGTGTTAATATGTGCAAGCACAAGATAAAGGTCCAAATATATTCAAACCACAGGACGTTGAACACAAAACACGAAAGTTTACCACCATAATGGAGACATGAAAAATACATACAGCAGTAATTTACTTCGACTAACAAAGTCCACATCAAGATGCTACACCAGCAAGAATTTTGAAATGTATTAGACAAACTTGTATAGTGAGGATATTTAGATGGTTGTAGTATGTTAAAAAAAAACTACTATACCCTTAAACATTAAGGGTGAAAACCAAAATCAGGAAATAATGAACCACATGATTTCACTTATTGCACATTTCAACAAACAGAAGAGAGACCTAACTTCCTCTTAATACCCAGAAGCTATTAGTTTTAAATAAGAACGGATATGAAAGGTTGTGACTACATTGAAGAAGCGTAACAACGTTCATTCAAAAGTGGAATAGCAAGACAACCTTTTATATTCAAGGTTTATAACGTACTGTCAATAATGTCCATTATCCTTTACGAAATTCACAGAATGAATGATTAAATTATCCAGTTTCAGTTTCTACATTCTCCCATTTCCAATAACATTACCTGGTACTAAATAAAAGCTACTTTCGGCTCCAATTACATATACATATAGAAAAGAAGACCAATGTAACAGAGAAAAGGAGCAAGAAATAAAATTCCATCTAACCAAACTAATCAAATATTAAGAAACAATATTGAAATCAAAAAGCACAAGAAATAAACCAATATTGAAAGCGTAATTCCAACAACACCTAAGTGAATAAAAGGAATGAGATTAACATACCTCTCAGATTAATCAGAAGACATGCAACAACAATCGCCCTTTTTAAAGAAGCTCTACAATCAAGAATCGCGCTTGTTTCACGAAAACCTAGCTTTGTTCTTCTCTGTTATCTTTGTATTTTCTTCTTCTTGATCTCTGGTTTATCAAATTGCTCTGTTTGTTGAGTTTGGTTTGGAGTGTGGTTTATCTGAAGATCTTACATATTCGTTTGGACTACTTCTCTGATTCGACCATAAAATTGATTTTGGAATTTGGGGATTTAGGGAAGGTTAGCAACTATCCTTGAGATAAATCTATAAGGAGATGAATCTATAGGGAAAGAGAGGATTTTGAGATGAATCTATTTCTGGATTTGGATTTTAGGAGTTAAAGAGAGGATTTTGAGGAATGAATTTTGAGAGGAAAAAAGGAGGAGATGGGTCGTTCTAATGAAAACCGGTGGGTGAGTTTGCTGGGAAAAGGGAAAAGATTATTTTAACTTTATATTATTAAAATTAATCAAAAATATAAAAAACAAATGGGGTTCATTCGGCGGGTTTACCAAATTTTGAGGGGGGGGGGGGGGGAATGAAGAGGGAATGAAAACCGTTTCCATAAAAATAAAAATTTCCAGAATCGTTCCCATAAATCGGTCTATTGGAACGGTGTACAGACCGTGGCGGAAAAATATTCTATGGCAATGGTTCCACTACAATTGGAAAGGTTGGATAGTAAAAGTGTGTTGATATCACCCAAATGCTATTGTAACGGTTGTAACCGATACTATATCTACTCTATGGCAACGTTTTCTGAACCGTTGCTAAAAAATTATTGTCATAGGCCCATTTTCTAGTAGTGGATATACGGGTCTATACGGACGACATGATCATTTCACACTCATAGCATAGGCCGACAAGGTCATACAAGTATTCATATACATGACATCCGTCTACAAGTCTTTAAGAGTACATAAACGTCATAAGGCAGGGACAGGGCCCCGAGATACCAATCAATACATGTCCAAAGCATACTGACCAAATAGGCAACGTCGGAGCAAGTGGAGTGCACCAACACCTTCCGCTGAGCTGATAGCCTACTAGGAGGACTGTCAACCTATCTATCAGAACCTACAGGCATAAAACGCAGCGTCCCCAGGCAAAAGGGACGTCAATACGATTAAAGTACCGAGTATGTAAGGCATGAAAAGTAGTATATAAAAATACATAAAAGAAACATGGAGTAAAGGACTCAACATGTAAGTTTGAATAGCTTTGTGAATCATGAAATATTTATAATGGCATGCATATGCATATAAATGTCATATCATGCATAGGCATATGCATACATAACATCATCAAGCCTCTAAGGGCATCCCATCATATCATCTCGGCCTCTATGGGCGAAATCATCAATGTATACCAACTGATCAGGTGGTGGTGCGTATGTCGTAACCTTTTCCCATACTCCATATACATATAATATACGCGTATATAACGCCATCTTGTCATGGGTTAATGTACATGTATAAATGAATGCAATGCATAAGGAAGTAAGTCAATAAGATCTCTCGGAATATCATAAGATCAATATGCCTTCGGATAAACTTTATCAACTTATGTATTTTCTGAGACCCATGAACAGACGATATAATAATAGGACACATGGAGAATCAAGAACATAGGCACCCCTATTACTGTTATGAATAGAGTCATTTATGAAAGTTGCGCATTTGCTCGTTTCGTTTGTATCATCTGAATCATGCCAAAGGAAAGAAGGGATAGCCTTAACATACCTTTGTCGTTTACTTAACCACACAACGTCGGTTCAGCCCGTTAGTACTTCAATCTATAACAAACAGTAAGGGACCATTGTTAAGCTTACGGAAGCTAGAACGCAACACAAATGAGAGACTAGCTCGTTTACGAAATTTTGGACATTACCTCCCCTTATTCTTTTAATTTTCCTCAAATCAAACAACAAGACCAACATGTCCAGAAAGTCAACAAACATATATATATATATATATATATATATAACCTCATATTCATTACAATACATCACCAAAATAGTCCACACCATCTCACCCAACAACCAAGTTCTAACTTGCACTTTCCAAGCCTTCTCTTCATCCAAACACATCAACCATAATAGAAATAGTATTCTTAAGTTATTTCTACTGATTTCCAGCCATGAAACATCAAGAATTCAATTCCAAAATAGTCCAGCAACTACAACACTTCAACATGAAAACCTACTTCACAAGTTTCCTTTATCAAATCAACTAGATATACATCGATGATCTTAAATACATATAGGAGAAGTTAAACCTTACCTTGTCATCAAGAATACTTGTCCAACTAAGCTTTACTTCAAGCTCATATAAGCTCTTTACCCCAAACAACAAAGTAGAGAGATAACTAGGTGATCTTGATCTTCCTAGAGAGAAATCACCTTACCAACTTATGGATTTGGTCTTGAACCCTAGGATAACGTTGAGAGAGGTTTTGGGATGATACTTTTGTAATACCCCAAAAATATTTCGAAGTACTTAAGCGCTATTAAGAAAGTCGATGTGCGTTAATTATATTATTTTGTATGTAGATAAGGACTATTATATGAATGATATCAATTTATTATGATAATATATGTATGAGGTACATTAAGAATGGTTTATGGTCTAAGAAGAGCCCCAAGGCTAAGTCAAGTTGAAATATTTATGATGGAATAAAGTTTCAAGTGAATTCACACAAGAGATAACTTCAAACGATTATACCTCTTCTGACATGAAGAGTTATATGGTGTATTACCTATCACATTAAATACCTTTGAATCTAGTTTCCAACGCTTCAAACCGTTTGTCATTTGGACATTCATACAAGAAGTTATGACCAAATTACCAAAGGCTGTCAGAATGCAATTCTGCGACCATTATGTGACCATTATGCGATGGCAAAATGGTTATGCGACCGCAAACTGGTCGCATAATGGACCAGAACAGCCCAGTTCTAGGCACCGAATTATGCGACCATTGTGCGACCCGCACACCAATTGTGTGGTCCATTGTGCGACCGCATAGTTGAATTCGGAGGTTTTTTTTTGTTTTTTTATTTTTTTATTTTATTTTTTGGCAAATATACTACTAGGCATGCCTAGTAGCTATTTTATTAATAATAATAAAAGAAAAGAAAGAAAGAAACCACATAGGAAGAGTACAAAATAAGGGGGACAATAGCACTAGTAGTGTTACCTATATGCCTTGGCTACATAGTCACTCCTCTGCGCCTCTCATTGCCTTATGATGGCAGCCTCATGTAGAGGATCATGGTGTAGCTGCCGACAAAGTCTCACAAGGGCATATAATCTTATAGCCATTTGGATATCTTTCCAAAGGCATAGGACTAAAGCAACACAAACTGGGCTAAACCTTACCTTGCGAATCCTATTGAGGCATAAAATAACCCCACCTACTAGCATGCATGTAAAAAGTAAGAACTAGAAAGCACCAAATATTCTATGATCATCACAGAGTTTATAACATACTCTGTGATGATATTACAAATGACTATACTAATAAAGTGATAGAATAAAATGTAGTATGAATTAAAGTCTTGTCCCTTCTTGCCCAAACTTGTAACTTCTTCAAGTTGTAATTCCTTTTCATCTTCTCCACACCTCCTCAAAATGTCTTCAAAATTCATGACTTCTTTTTTGAACGATTGGATCTGGTAGATGTAGTTAGGGCGGCTTATTTTTGTTTTGCAACTCTCATTGGAAGTCGCCTAACGTTTACTTCCTCATTCAACTTGCCGTCCCAACTCTTCTTCCTTGTATGGGTCTTCTTACTTTGTCCACTGTGCATAGGTGATAAATCACCTTTTTTGGCTGCCTCTGCCCAGCATTGTTGCAATATTGCATCTTCCTCTCCATCCTCATATACATCCCTTCCCCCGTTCACTGGAATTGGCAAGCTTTGATCAAGACCCTGTTTTATCAAGACATTCCCATCGTGCGTATTTGCCAAAGTTGACTTGTTTTGTTGTAGTTCTATGCCTTGTATCTTGTTCCTGTTCTTACCCACACGACCAGTGCTAAAAGCAGAAAGGTTTAGCGAGTTTACAGGTTTGGAACTTACCATCGCGTCTAGTAATTTTCTGTCCTCCAAAGTGATCAGTGATGCATTTAACTCTTGCTGCTGCTTTCCAGCCTTTGAAGGCAATATTAAAGCAGCTGACATGGTTGAATTTTGTTGCTGCTGTCCAGCACTCGACAGTGTTGCTACTAATTCCTGCTACTGTTGTTCAGCGTTTGAAGTTGATATTACAACATCTGGCAAGTTTGCAATTTGCTGCTGCTGTTTAATAACTGATGGTATTACTGCATATTGATCCTCGACAAAGGTAGCAGCTGATGTGATTGTAATACTCTGCTGCTGTCCAGGCCTAATTAGTGCTGCATTTTCAACAGAGAAGCACCTATTGTGCTTGTTCCTATATGTTGTTGTCCAGGTTTAGGCACAAAAACTGCTGCCAATTTTTGGCAAAGATGGTGAGCCAACGGAAAGCACACCCTCATCTTCACTATCTTGATCATCTTCCTCAGTCGAGTTCCCAACATACTCATCACCCCAGTCCTCTTCATCATCATCCTCGCATTGGTCTTCCCAGAACATAGATTTGATAACCATCCCCCTCACATTTACCTGTGTAACTTCGTTGTTATTTCCATAGGACAACATCAACTGCCCTTGCTCACCTCCATATTCACCACAGGACTCCAAAGATTGTGATGGTACTTCAAAAACTGAGGTGTTCAAAGTGACCATTGGTTGTTTAACCATATTAGTATTCATCATCATTGCATTCTGGGCCTCTTTGATGATTTGTTCCACGTGAGGGTTGGAAAAATGCAGTGTAGGAGTATTAGAACTGTGTGCCTCGGCATTTTGCGCATCAACAGGAACAATGTCCTTCAAAACAATTAGTCGACTACCTGTGTTCTTGGAAAGTTGTTGTTTGCTATTGCCTGGGGATTGTGGTTGCTTATTTTTTGGAGTTGTGTTCATCATCATAGCTGCCTGGGCATCCTTTACCGTTTTAGCTAGCTCCAGATTGGAAATTTGCAGTGTTGGTGTAGCTGCAGCAGGTATTTGACTTGCCTCAACAGTGTGATTATCAACAGTTGCGATGTCAAGTCGAGCACCTATGTCCTTTGCATTTTTCTGCTGCTTTTCACTACATGTAGAGCGATGTCAAGTCGGACGGTTAATTTTTCTCTTTTCATAACCCGACCCCATTTTGATAAATAGGCTTTGGGGCTTATTTTGGGATATTTTCTGAGGGTTTTAAAGAGAGGTAAGAGCATTTTAGAGAGAGAAGGAGGAAAACTAATATTATAATCATCCAATCTTGCACCAATCTTCAAGAATCAAGGAAGCTAATCACAAGATCTTCATCTAAGAGTTAAGGTTCCATACCCTAGTTTTTCAATTTCGAATTTAGGTAAAGGATGATTGATTTGGAGTATGATTCTTGGGTATAAGAGCATTATTTATACATGCTTGTACTAATAAGGTTTGTGGGAAGATTGTTGAGCTCAAATAAGTAAAGATTGGGTTGTTGAGTGAAGAAAATCTTGTAGAAGAACCTTATAGTTAGATTTACACATCTAGTGTTTGATAAAATGCTCAAATGAGCTGAGATCATGAATATCTTCCTAATAATGGTTCAATTTTGTTATGTCTCAAAATAGATTGGGATTGCTAGAATTTTCGGAACATTGTAGTAATTTAAGGAAAGCTCAAAGCAAGGTATGTTGGCTAAACTTTCTCTCTTGGAATTGAATTCCATAATATTTCTGTAAGTTTCAAAGTATGGGCTGCGTATTAAAAGGTTATGGCTTTGAGTCGTGTTTCAATGAAAGATAGTATGCCAAATTATATGAGAAAATCTCAATATTCTTAAGACTCTTAATTGCTCATATGTGTACCTAAAGTCTTGATTTGAAAATGTCTTATTGTTGATAATCTATAAAGATGGTTGGAAGTGAAATAAGTTAATTGGGGATATAGAGTGTGGCCAACGTGCCAAGAATTTAAGTTATGATTGTGGCTAGTAGTGCAAATGATTTGAGAAGATGCGATAAAGAATATGAAATGAGCCTTGACTCAATTGTTTAAACAAATGACTTTGAAGATAGAATTGCCTAAAAGCTTTTGTACTCAATTCATGTCCATTAGTGGTTGCTTTAACTAATGCTTTGCTTTATAAATATATCTAGTGTGATTCGAGTTCTATATACTCATGTGTTGAAATTGTACATTGTCATTTCTGGGGAAGAGTGTTGCAAGAGTAAATGGTGTATTGACTATTTATGATTTTTCATGTGTGTTTCTATTGTTGGTTGGTATGCCTCATTCTTTGGGAAGAAACCATTTGTGTTTGAAGTTCCCATTTCAAATGGATTGGAAGTATATGATTTCTGAAATTTTCTATATGTTGATATTTGATGGTGATCTTTGAAATTGAAAGAGGTAAAAGTGTGAAATATGAAATACGACCATCGTGCCAGGAAATACTAATGAGAATTTATACAATGTGAAAGATGTTGAGGTGAGTACAATTGTATTTATGATATTTCTGTTTGCAAATCAAATCAAAAAAATATTTTTTGGAAGCATCATTAGCAAAACCGAGGAAGGTGGGTCATAAGGCCCACACCTGAAACTACACGTGCCGGTGTAGGGCTGGATTGTGATATTATTCCCCTTAATTGGAATGAAACTGGAACCTTTATGGATTGGAAAAGTCAACCCACACGGCATATGTGGGAAGGAGGCCTAGCTGATCGGGTGGAGATCAGACGCCATGTTACGCACATGGTGGTACTACTCTTGGTAACAACTTTCTTTCGCATCACCTGTCAAACCACATTGTCCGTGGGGAGATGGCCTAGCCGATCGGGCGTGATCGGACTCCGTGCTAACAAAGACGGTGGTATATCGGTGCTAATGATATCCTAACCAAAATTATATATGAAGTTCGTATTTTTAAAAAAATTTATGTTTTAACTGGACGTTTGGATATTGTTGATTGTGACTTGCTGTTTCTATGTGTTGCCTTTTCTTATATGAGCATTCTATTTTGAAAGAGGACTTTTAGCTATGCATACTAGTGCTATTCGACAGTACTAACATCCCTTTTGCCGGGGGCGCTGCATCTTTAATGGATGCAAGTGGTTCTATAGTAGGCGACATTGATCAGTGATAGCAGTACACTCTTTTCAGCTGATTTGGTGAGCCCCACTTCATTTCGGGGTCATGTATCTTTTATTTCTCATGTACTGTATTTTGAGGTATAGCCGGGGCCTTGTTGTCGGCATTTTCATATTACTCTTCTATTGTACTTAGAGGCTCCGTAGACAGGTTGTGGGTTATGGTTGATGTTGGGAATTGAACTGGAAATATTGGTACTTGGAAATCATATTTTTCATTAATTCTATAAACTCGTAATATTTTAAAATTTATAAATGAAGCTGCTAATGGGAATGAAATGGAAGTTATTAATGAAATCTTTTCAGTGTTGATTAATGGAGTACATCTCCTCTTTATTCATGAATGCGTTTGAGTAGAAGAAAATCTAACAGGCTTGCTCGGCCGGGTTCTCTCGGTTGAGCGTCGGTCGCGCTTCCCGAGTTTGGGGCGTGACAACTTTGGAGCTTCTTCATGTTGCAATAGAGAGAGGAATTATGAATTGTTTTCTAAGTGAAATTGAGATATATCTATGTTTATATGGCCCCACTAATGGCCTTGGGCATACGGGTCTTGGGCTGCCCCAAGACTTGCCCATCTCTATCCTTTTCCATTCCCTTTTAATTTGATCCACAAGCTCTAAGTAGATGATGCACCTACTTGTCACCTACTTAATCAAGTAGGTAATACATGTTGGTTCTTTTTTTTATTTTGAAACATGTGTCTCATCCTCGTTAAATAATTTAGACATGTGTCAAGTAGCTCAAGCAAGTAGGACGGAAAGTAAGTTGGTGAAGCAGGCACGTCGGGTAACAAAGCAACTCATTTTTATTTGTCCAAAATCTCTTTTCTCACGTTTAAGTGCATTCGTCCTCAACCTAATCGTGTGTATGTTGAATAGAAATACGGGATGTAATATCATTAGATTACTTTATATACTTTCAAAGAGGATCTCATTTCCGAGCTTACATCAATTGACTTACGATGTATTTTCACGTACGAATACATGTGATGTAACATACAAGAACATGGGTAGCAAGCGAATCACATGGCATATCCAGACAAGAATCAATGTATGATAACACATATGAATAAATAGATCCAGGATCAAACAATATCGAAGCATCTCTGTGGCACAAAAAAACATAGTTGTGATAATACCATCAAAAGCAACCGCCTCGATCCTACCTTGGAACACATAGCATCTGGCCTAACCTCCCCTAGACTAAGCTCCCCTTGTAGGACAGCCATGTCCTGGATGACCTCCACCTCGAGCTGGTTGAGCGAGCTGAATGTCAGGACCTCTTGTCCTTACCCTGCATCACCTCTCTAGTCTAGTTGCGGATGCACTCAATACGACGCGCTATCTCTATAACCTGGTGAAATGAAGCCCCGACTCTGCCTCTCTAGCCATAGCAAGGCGAATATTGGGTAAAGACCGTCAATGAATCTCCTTACTCTATTCTCCTTAGAGGGATTCAAAGTAGTGGCATAACGAGACAACTTGGTAAACTCATCTCACTCAATAACCGATATCGAACCCTGCTAAAGGTACTCAAACTGCCACCTTAGCTCCTCTCTCCTGGTGTGGGGCACAAACTTCTCCAAAACGACCCTAGAGAATTAGGACCAAGTAAGAGGAGGTGATCGTGCTGGTCTGCCCAACTCATAAAACGGCCACCACCTCTTGGCTGGGCCCTGTATCTGAAAGATGCTGAAGTCAACTCCATTGGACTCAACTAGTCCAAAATTGCACGGAATCTCATGACAATGATCCAAGAACCCTTGATCATCCTCTAAAGGTGTAGTATTAAAGTGAGGAGAATGCAACTTTATGAACTTATCTAGCCTATTTAACTCATCAGCTGACATCGCGGTCATCTCCTCATGCTACACAGCAATAGGATAAATCCCCAAACGGGTAACACTCCGGGGGTCTGATAACCATGGGACATCTTCTCTAGGGTATGGGTAGCTGGAGTCTGCACTTCGCCCCCTGCCTGGGAAGTAGTTAGTATAGTAGGAAATGCCCCGACATGGGCCAAACTCTCGAACAACCTCACCATATGGAACAAAGCATCCTGAACAACTAGTGTAATAAGTAAACCCGGGGAACTTGAGCTGGTCCATCAGGCTCAGCATAGTCATGAACCTGATCCTCAATGTGAGCTACTGATGGCTCAATAACAACTGCTCAAGTAGGCCCCCTAGCTGTGGTGCGTGCTTCACCCCTATCTCTGCCTCGACCCCTACCTCTCATGGCCCTAGCCTAGGGTACCAGCGCCTCATCAGTTAAACCAGATGAATGCATCCTCACCATCTGCGAGAAAATAGTGCAAAGATTCAGACTTAGGGATAAACAAATTTGCACAACCGAGAATGAAAGAAAAATAAGTTTTCCTTAAAGCCCTATAGCCTCTTGAAGATAATTACAGATGTCTCCATACCGATCGGCTAGACTTTACTAGACTTGCTCATGACTCGTGAGACCTAAGCAACCTAGGGCTCTGATACCAACTTGTTACGATCCAAAATCCCACCTAAGACATGATGATGCCTAACACCGCTTACAAGGCAAACTAACAACCAATGTGCTTAAATAAACTTAAATAACAGTATTGAATAGTCTCAAATACAGAATAATATAAATAACTGAAGTCAAATAAAGGTACAACTGAAAAACCATCCCAAAATTTAGTGTCATCGAGTACATGAGCTTTATAGAATAAATAAATACAAGGTCTGAGTTAGATACAATACTGTCCAAAAGACTAAACAGTAATAACATGAAATAAGAAAAAGGACTTCAAG
The DNA here is from genome assembly GCF_000390325.3 of Nicotiana tomentosiformis. NCBI lineage: Eukaryota > Viridiplantae > Streptophyta > Magnoliopsida > Solanales > Solanaceae > Nicotiana > Nicotiana tomentosiformis. Next base: position 152,229,525 of record NC_090813.1, read on the forward strand.
GCCTACGAATGGAATAACAGTGCTACCTCGAAATCTCCAAATCCGGCTCACTAGCAGCTACCACGATCAGCAACACACTACTGAAAAATTGGTCTACGGTAACGCTTGAAAAACTGTTGCCACAGACTGTCAAACCATTGCCATAGGGATATTGGAACGGTTTACAGCCCGTTACATCAGTCCGCGTGCCCATAGGTCTATTGGAACGGTTCTTGCAACGGTTTGCATTGCCGTGACTATAAATACGTCTATCGCAAGGGTTTTTCCTTTCTCTGTTGGAACGATTATTTTTTTCAATTGGAACGGTTTAAAACCATTACTATATTATTTATACAACGGTTCTTAACCGTTACCATATTATTTAAAGCAACACTTATGTAAACTATTGTTACGATTATGTATGGATATAACAACGGTTTCTTTAAGCTATCGTAACAGTTATATTTGTAATTGGAACGGTTTATAGATCATTTTGGAACATTTTATAGGACCTATTGCAACGGTTAACATTGTCTACTAGAACGTCATTTGTGTCCTATTACAACGGTTCTGGTAGGCTATTGTATTAGTTCAGTTAAAACCAAAATATAGCACCTGTTATAAATAAATATTTATATGTATAATAAATTATAATAACACTAAAATTTAAATACATCATAAAATGAAACAATTAATAATATAAAATTATCCATCAAGCAAATAATATCCATAAAGCAAATGTTCTACCCCAAGTGCATAAGTTTAGTACATTTCAAGAGAGTAAGTAAGTTTCAAAAATGTTGATAACAAAATATTCCTAGAACATTCATCTATAACAATTCAAAATTCATCTCAAGTAAGATCTAGTTCTTCTACATCATCCATTTATTGATCTACTCCATATATAAAAGAGGATAAATAAAGTTATTACCCTTCAAGAGAATCCTGTCTAAGAATACTCATAGTACAAATTGCCATGAAAAAAGAAAAGAACATGAAAACTCCAGAACCAACAATAGTAGTTGTAAAACAAAAAGAAACTACAACAAGAAGTTCAAGTCTTCCAAGTTGCGCCATGTTTGACCATAACAAATGGTGAAGAAACAACTTTTTGATCCGAATAGGACCTATATGGGCATCTGGAATTATTCTAATCACAGCATATGCTCAACAACACACATTCTCAGTTCAACAGGCAAAAACAATGGACAAACACTAAATAAATTCCTTCGAAATCCCAGCTGCATCGATGAGAGTCTTCACATTAACAGCAATGTTATGCACCATTTGCTTCTATGACCGCGTATTTGTGCCAATAGCACATAAATTCACTGGTCTAGAACGAGGCATATCGTTCCTTAGCAGAATGGCTATCGGGTTCTCTATTTCAGTTCTAGACACATTAGTAGCCGGATTTATAGAAGTTAAACAAAAAGAAGCAGCCTTAACTCATGGACTAATCGATAAAGGTAAGGCGATTGTTCCCATTTCAGTATTTTGGCTAGTGCCTCAGTATTGCTTACATGGTGTGGCTGAGACATTTATGTCAATTGGACATCTTGAATTTTTCTATGATAAAGCACCAGAGAGTATGAGAAGTACAGCTACTGCATTATTCTGGACATCAATTTCAGCTGGGAATTATCTGAGTACACTTTGGGTTTCATTAGTGCATAAATTTACTTCAGGATCTGGAGGATCAAATTGGTTACCTGATAATAATTTGAGAAAGGGAAAATTAGAGTATTTTTTATTGGTTAATCACAATTATACAAGTGATTAACTTGATTTACTATCTGTTTTGTGCAAAATTCTATACTTTCAAGCCTATTCAGGTACAAAAGACAGAAGATTAGGACTCTAAAAAAGATAGTATTGAACTTGTACATAGTGTTTAGTTTGTATTAGCATCTTGATTTAGAAGGTTTTGTAATTTTGGCCTATGTTTATGTCCTATTATATTGTAATAATTTTAGGTTAGTAGAAAAGAAAAGAATGGTATGCATAGTTGTAGTAGGTAAAGGAGAAAGTTTTGAGAAATATTTTCAATTGTATTGCTCCATATTAAGTATAAAAGACGAGCTTGAACAACTTCAGAATAATTCAAAGAGTCTTGACAAGCTTTTTGAAGATGTAGAAGCTATAAAAGACGAGCTTAAACAACTTGAAAAGCTTCACTCTCAACTCCACAACTCACACAAACAGAGCAAGACTCTGTACAATGCAAAAACTGTCAAAGATGTTAGAACAAAGATGGATAATGATATTTCAATAGCTTTGAAAAAAGCCAAATTTATTAAGTCCGTTTAGAAGCTTTAGACAGATCTAATGCTGCTAATAGAAGTATAGCTGGTTGTGGCCCTGGTAGTTCTTCTTAAAGAACAAGAACTTCTGTTGTGAATGGTTTGAGGAAAAAACTTCAAGAATCAATGAATCAGTTCAATGAACTCCGGCAGGAGCCAGCCACCAAAAAAGGAAATAAGAATAAATTCAAATCCATTCCAAATTCAAATCGTGTTTCGTTGAGGAGTTCCTGACAACTGATTTGTCTACACAGAGTAATCATTTCCCATAAGGAAACTCAAACTCAACCTACTTTACACCCTTAAAGTGCACTGCCCGAAAAAGCAGGAACCCCAAACAAGACAACCAAGTTTGACACATAAGTCCCAAGTCCCAACCACAACTACAACCTCAACCATTGACTCTCAGTCTGTCACAGAGAAGTTGGATACCAATAATACCGAAATAGGCACATCTATAGGAAGAAAAAAGGATATTACCATATCCACTCAGACTTGACCAAACCAAAATCCCAAGCAAGGAAGGAGGAGAAGAAGAAGAAATAGACGAAGATGTATAACATTTGGTACGTACTAGCCTTGATTTTTACTACCAGCAGATGGTCGACTGTTTAGTTGAACATCAGCTTGTCTGCAGAGGAAGCTTCTACAGGTGAACGTGCATTGAACCTTAACATGTCAGGATCAAGTCGCAAATCTGGGTTCAAACGCTGAAGTCGTGCGATGACGTTCATTGTAATATTTTGTTCTATAGCATCCTTTTGTTCGTTCAACATTTCATACATTCTTTGTTGCATCCTCTCCTCCATTTCCTCCATTTTCTGCTGCATCCTCTCATCAGTAGCATCTAAAGAAGATCCAAGATTCCCTTTTTGCCCTTTTAATACAGTCTTGGTAACCCCTCGTCCATACAATCTCACGCGACCTGAATGTTCAGGTCCCATGACTGATGCAAAAGCGTCAACAGAACACATTATGGACATAGGACAGAAACATTGATGATTTGAATTTTGATATCTTAACTACTCTCCTACTTACTAGAAACAATGGTAATGAATAATGTTACTATAGTGACTAAAAAAAGCTGATTACCACATGGCATATGGCCCATTCTCCCCCGCCAGTCTCACTCAAGAATATTATACCCTTTAATGGGCTAAATTCACTTGCCAGGAAGAAAGTTTCTTAATGGATTTCTTCCATTTCATAAGACAACAAGCATTAAAGAAGCTTCTTCTGGAAATTAATATGAATAAGCTTAAAGTGCAAATATACTACTAGTTATGAAGATTTTGCTAGAATGAGATTATGAAACTTGAATAATCTGGGGAAATATGGATAAGATTGAAAATGGGGAAATGAGATTATGTGATGTTACATCAGAAAGACATAAACATACAAATGCCTATACATGCTTGAGGAACACACTTATTATAAACTTTAATTGGAGATAAATTTTAAGTAATATAAGCACTTGACAAATCCAATCAACAATCAAATCTATTATTACTTTTATTTCATACACAAATAAATGCCGTTATGGGTAATTAACCAGAATTTCGAAAACATCATAAAAGTTTCTTCATCATGTTTCCGAGAAAATAGTTATGATATTTTGACCAATCACATCTTTTTACATGGTAATCTACACCTACTTATCCCCAACCTTTGCTGGTGTTTCCACTTGAATATGCAAAAAGGACTTTTAGGGGTTCGTTTCTAGTGTTTGAAATAGTTTAAGGTTTCTCAAAGATGCTGCTTGCTGATTTTGTTTTAAAGTTCATTTCAGTGTTGTGAAGAGCGTGAAGCGAGGAAAAGCGACAAGCCCATTTTCACTTAAAGCAAGAAGCGAGAAGTGAGAAGGGAAGCTCTCGCTTTTTTGAAGTGAAGCGGAACTTAAAAAAAATATTAAAACAAATACTACACAGACAACCTATGTAACTGTAAGCAAAAAATGGCAGCAACTGAAATGAAAAACATTGGGCAGCATTTCGCTGCAATTGAAGAAGAAGAAGAAGAAGAAAGAAGAAGAATGAGAAAAAGAAGAACTGGAGGGAAAAAATATTTGGCAGCATTTCGCCGCTATTTTGAGACTGAAACAGTGAAAGAAGAGGAGGAGGAGGAAGAAATCACATACCTGGGCTTGAACTTGATGAACTTGAATTTGAAAAGTGCAGAAAATGGGAACCCTAATAACACCTTCTACACTTCACAACATAGAACAACCAAGTTCCTGCTTCGCTTCGCTTCACGCTTTAAGCGCTGAAGCGAGCGCTTTTCACAACACTGGTTCATTTCTTACAAACATTAGAGTAATTCAGGTTTCTTATATAGTCTACGACTGATCCTAAATGTATTAGATTTTGACTGATGAAATCAGAGAAATAAATCAGAAGGTTCTACTAGAAAAACTATCACAACTTCCCATATTCTCTTGTCTTTAAATGTTGGTACCCAAATGATTAATATTGCTTCTGCAGGGCAATCTTATTCATCAAGAAAATATAGAACTCTATAAAAAGGTAAACCTCATTCGACAAGAGAATACAAAATTGAAGAAAAAGGTATTAATTTAAAGGGGAAGTTACCTATTCCAGATTTCTAAGCAAGGATGCGGAAGTGAACCGAATGGGGGTGTCCAGGCCACACATGTAATCAACAATGGATATGATGTACATGCACCAATCAGTCTCCAGCTAAACCCTGAGGATACAAAAGAAAGAACATGTGACTTAGGGGAACAAAGCATCTGAAGCCGAAAAAATTAAATAAAATAAGAACTAAGCCAGAAACAGAACACTCCAAACAGTTAATTGTGTTCACTTCTTTTGCACTACTTTATTCTTGATAAAAATAAAAAGAACTAACTACATAAATATATTGGTCATTATAAAATGACGGGACAGCTAAACACCATTATAAAATAAAACTCACACTTCATGTAGAGTTAGAGAAACAGAAAACCCCAACTAAAAAATATGAAGAACCTGATCATCAAAATCGACAAAAAATAAAGCTAGAGATCCTAACATCTTGCATTGCATAAATGCAGAGAACCTATTTCAAGCTCCAAGGCCTTGTTTGGTGGATTAATCCAAATACCAACAATTATTAAGCAGATTCTGAATTGATTAATTCTAAGTACTGTCGTTATTCTTGCATTGGTCAGCAATTATGCCACAATGTAATAACACTTCAATTCCGGTATTTTAGATCATACTTTTCAATTTTCATCTCAGCATATACAACATACATTATTTAACTGGAATATTTAGAGTGTTTTACAATTGGAAGGAATGATAGAATTTGCTATTTGTAATAATAAAAACCAACTACTCCATTACTTACCTCATTTATCCTTTTATTGGTTTTTCGTATCATTATAAGAGCTTTGACTAAATAAGAATTTAACAATTTAATCATTCAACCATAACCAGTCCAAAGTGGAGAAAGAAGTTAGACATAACAGATCGGTTCATTGTAATTCTCCTGAATTAGCAAAAGAGAAAATTCAAAGAACTATTCTTATTCTCAGAAATGTCAACTACATTATATGAGCATGAGATAACTCTAGATCACACACATGAGAGAAGAAAATGCAATTGAAAGAATTTACTGGACGAAGAGACTCTGAATGGTCATTCTCATAAGGACTAATCTTCTCTGCATAAGAAATGGCCTAGCGGTCACAAGGTCTCACTTAAAGAGACTAGATATTATAGAGTTGTTCACATATCACTTATCATTGACAACTTATGGTATCAATAAGAAAGGCAACTTTCAAGAAAGCTACCAATTACAGTTCGCTCAGACATAATGGTTGTTTCCTAAAGATATATTTTAACATAAATTGCACTTACAAGAACTTAAAGTAAAAATAATAACAGATCTGTAAACTGCTTAGCTGCATTTTGTATCTGTGTACTAATTAAAAAGATTGAACTTATATTATGGTGCAAGCTAATCACAATAAGGTTAAGTAATAGTAGTGAAGTATGAATATAATAGTCCCAATATATAAATGTTTAGGTACTTGCAGTATAAAGTTAGTTATCATTTGTTCACAAAATGTTGTAGTGTCAACATGATGTATATTCATAATTTTTTTCTCGATTCCACAACTATCAATTACTGCCTCATTAAATAACTCCTAAGTAGAAAGTATCTAATTATGTCATTTGGTTTAACTTGATTCAAATTATGTACTTATTCTTGGCAGATTGGTAATGCAGTGATTAATGATGAGACGGATACGAGAGGAATGTATGAATATTTTGCAAGTCATGCCCTGATTTCTGATGAACTTAAAGCTCAAATCCAGAAACAATGCAAGTTCACAGACAGTTCTGAATCAGATGAGTGCAAATTGGCAGGAAGTAAAGAAAATATATCTTATCCCCATCATGCATCCCATGCTTGTTACAACTCCAGTTAGTGGTATTAGTATCTATGATACTCATTCTACTGGAGGTGTACCTATGCATTGAGGCTAGACACCACTGCCAGGAAGGAAATGCAGTCACAATCTCCCACCCAAAAAACACTGCCTCAACAAATACTGCAGTCAGTTTTAACAAGAACAAGCCACAGTGGCCAATCCTCAGGCCTTAACATTGCAGATCCCCACCTGTTTTGGAACTCCCAGCTCCAGCACAACCCCTTAACCAAAAGAAAAATCAAGTTGCAAAACACAACACCTACAAGAACCTGATAGTAGCTGCTAATTCTTCTACAGCTGCAAACTCAACCTCAACACACACCTATAAATGTTGGGTATTCTCATTCTTCTACAGTTGAAAACTAATATGTTATAGGAGTAGAATTTCATGAAACTTGTTGGGTATTCTCATCCTATAAATTCACTTGCAAAACCTCATGGTTCCTCACTTTTCATTCAACAATTACTCGGTAGATTCGCAATGGCCCCACATAGAACCAAACCAGCTACACTTAATTTCGAGAAACACCAATTCAGAATGGTGATGCTCTCACAAACAATAAAAATATTAGCATTCAAGAAACAATAATCACCATTTTCTTATTGAGACAAAAGAAGTGATCTTTCGACAAATATAGAACTCAACTTCATTTTCTATGAAACCCTAAAAATGGAAAACATAAGGCCCAGCGGCGCGCAGGCAGTGTGGAAAACAGAAGGCATGACTGAGATCTTAAATAAAATAAATAAAAATGGTAGAATACAGTTGGAATCGTAATGAAAAATGTAGCTTACTGGTGCCGCCGATGGTGGTTTGTCTTCCTCGTCATCTCCGGCTAACTAATGAAGGCTTTTTGGGAGAGAGAGATCGGAACTTTTGAAGATAGCGTTTGTGTGCTTAGCTTCCTCGTAATCTCCGGTGTGTATATACGTATATTATTAGGTTTTATTATTTTATTAAATATTAAATATAAAATATAATAGAAGCGGGTCTCTTTTAGCGGGCTATCCAAAATTTGGGGGAAATTATAGAGGGAATTCATAACCGTTGCCTTACATTAAAATTATAAATAACCCTTACCATAGATAAACTTATTGCTACGTCCAAAAACGTTGCTATGGAAAATCTACTGTAACGGTTTTTAGACTAATGCAACGGTTTAGGCGCTAAACTGTGCCGATAGTACCAATTACCTTACGCAACGGTTGAAACCATTGCAACAAACCATCTATAGCAACGGTTACAGAACCGTGGCAATAAAAAGCGTTGCCATAACTCTAATTTCTAGTAGTGACACCTGGATCTGCAGATGAAGTGCAGAGTGTAGTATGAGTACAACCGAGCCCATGTACTCAATAAGTACAAAGCCTAACCTCGGACTAAAAGAAGTGACAAGCTTAAGGTCCAATACTCTTTCTCAACAGCCAACAACAACATAAATAGTCTAAAAATAGCAAAAGGAAAAGCAGCTCGATAATATCAGATTCAACTCTATCACATTGAGAGGAAAATAGCATGCTTTCCAAATATATTAGTCAAGGTATCGATTTAAAAGACATCAAATATCAAATAGCATGAAAAAAATACAACTTTAAGTTGGGACAAGAAATTTCCCATTTAAACATAAAAAGCTTTTCCCTATTACAGGTACTGCAATGAGAAGAACAAAACCAATTATGATCAAACAATTTTTTGACGCCATAAGTATTGTTATCCAAAAATGTTTCATCATTTCTTTTGTTATTTAACTATGACATTCGCAGAAACAAAAAATATAGAGGAAGTCTTAAATACGAAAACTTTGAAAGAGAAGATGCGAACCAGGAATCATAAAATATTGCTCTAATACCCCTGTAAGAACAAATTATAAAGCAAGAACAATGAATTTTGTATTTTTTTAGCGCATCGAAAGAATCAGTGAACTCACCACCAAAGTAATTGCCCCAAGTCGAACTTGGTCTCCCTCGGAAATATAGTCAAATCCCACTAACTAAATATCTTTATTGTATTTGGACTTCGTGTGGACTGTGGAGAATGAGAAAATTTTATAGATCAATCTCTTTGTTGAACAAAAGAATTTTGTACCTAGAGAAGTTTTTCTACATAATAGTTTTCATGAAGAACCGCTTCAATCCTAAATCCCATTTTGTTTCTCTACTATTAATGTAGAGGTAGTTTTTAGGAGTAAAATAACTCTCTGGTAACTTCCCTCATGTCTATCTTATTTAAACGGGTCGGGTCGGCTCAAATCACATGGGCGATCCATGACCCAATATTCAATAATTTAACATTAGATTCAAGAAAAGTCAGTTTAAGAAGTTCGTAATCCATAGGAGAACATATATGTTATTACACTATATTTATTATTGTTACTAAATGTCAATCCAAAATTCCACCAAAAGCCGTGATGGCGCCTAATATTCTAGCTAGGCAAATCAGCACTCAATTATCATCACAAAATCCAATTATTAAGTCATTCACTGTTTTCACAATACAAATTAACAAAGCGAAAATAATTTCAAACCAATAACATGAGTACATAATCCGTGGCATGATCTAAACATGAAGACAAATGTTTAATCAAATGCCCAAAACCCGGTGTCACTACATCACGAGCATCTAATAAGAGTAACTAGAGTCAACTGAATAAATACATCTGAACGAAAAAGAAATACATGAACAGAAAATAGATAAGTAGGGAAGGAGACTCCATGTGCAATGAATCAGATCGAGAATAGTAGCTCACCATGAAGTCTCCAATATAGTGCTCCTACTCAACTCAAAGGTACCGCTAATACCAGTCTCAGAACCTACACAAAAATATATCGAAGTGTAGTATGAGTATAAAACTGCAGTACCCAGTAAGTATCAACTCTAACCTCGAAGAAGTAGTGTCAAAGGGTCGACATCGACAGTCACTATCCATCCAATAATCAGGTAAAGCATAAATAAAAACATGAAAAATAAGCATGCTATCATGTAATAAATACGACAACACAAAGAAATACATGTCATAAATTTAGGCATGCTTAGTAGATAAGGAGAGCAATTAAGACATCAACACCTCGATCGACATACCAAGACATGATCTATGTCAACAACATTTATATCAAATCACTGTATAAGTCAAAAATAAGTACATATGCATGCTCATTATCTAATATCAATGTATGTAAGAGCCAATGCATGAGTCCAAGTTGTCACGACCCAAACCGATGGGCCATGACGGGTACCCGGCACCTTACTTAATCGAGTACCAACGTAACGTATATTTCGTATGAAGACCCAACATGATATAGAATTTTATGCAAGTAACATACGGGCCTATAAGACCGACATGATCATTTATACATTTAAAACATAGGCCGACAAGGCCATACAATCATTCATATACATGCCATATGTCTACAAGCCTCTGAGAGTACATAAACATCATAAGGCTAGGACAGGGCCCCGACATACCAATCAATACGTGTCCAATGCATACTGATCAAATAGGAAACTCCGGAGCAAATGGAGCGCACTAACATCTTCCACTGAGCTGATAGCCTACTTGGAGGACTCTCGACCTGTCTATCGGGACCTGCGGGCATGAAATGCAGCGTCCCCAGGCAAAAGGGACATCAGTACAAATAATGTACCGAGTATGTAAGGAATAAAAATCGGTAAACAATATACATGAGAGAAACATGGAGTAAACGACTCAACATGTAAGTATGAATAGCTCTGTAAATCATTTCATATTTATAATGTCATGCATATGCATATGAATGTCATACCATGCATAGGTATATGCGTTCATAATATTATCAAGCCTCTAAGGGCATCCCATCATATCATCTCGGCTACTATGGGCAAATCATCAATGTATACCAGTTGATCAGGTGGTGGTGCATATATAACACCGTAACCTTTTCCCTTATCCCATATATATATAATATACGGGTATATAACACTATCTGGTCATGGGTTAATGTACATGTATAAATGCATGAAGTGCATAAGAAATGCGTTAATAAGATTTATCGGTATGTCATAAGATCAATATGCCTTTCGGATAAACTTTATCAAATATGTATTTTTCTGAGACCCATGAACAGAATATATAATAATAATTCACATGGGGAATCAAGAATATAGACACCCCTAGTACTTCTATGAATAGAGTCATTTATGAAAATGGTGCGTTTATACGTTTCGTTTGTATCGTATGGATCATGCCAAAAAGAATGAAGGGATAGCCTTAACATAGCTGAGCCGATTCTCTTGACAATCCCTCTAACACACGTCAATCGCAATAAAACACGTAACGGCGAGATCAGAGTACGGAAAAATCCGTATGATATTCTTGAGAAAGATTGTACCGGGCTCCCTTGAAATTTTCAAATTCACGCTGCCATTACATATTGACATCTTCGTATGAATTTGATGATGTTTCCCTTCATTATCTTGTAGAGATACAAGTATCTCTCTTAAGTGATTTTGAAAGGTTGAAGCAACTCACGTTGCGAAAGGATAATGCAATCCCATATGGATTTTTGTTGTAGCTTCATCCGTACCTTATTGTTCTCAAAGTGTAACACCATTTGATACACTATTTACCTAACCTTGGGGATTAGAGATGGCATTCTTCAACAAGAATGATATAAAGGTACACATAACTTTAAATGTTGCCACCACCTACTTAAGGTTATGAATTGGTGGCAATTTGCTGCCAAGTTTCCATAAATCCCACGTGGATGTTGTCCCCCCTAACAATTATCCAAATCTCATTTAAATAATTATTCACAAAATTTAATTTACAAGTTAATCTCCCACTTAAAAATCCATAATTATCCAATTATCCACATAATTAAGAATTATCTCAAATTACTTAAAATACTACTCACTTTTAACACATTTTATACACCTCACTATCATGGTCATGTGGTACCTTATATGACACTAGTCCATAAATACCGGATATTATAGCTTGGACCGTATTTTATACTAAATTGTCAAATTTTGACGAAACTCATTTCTTCGATTCGCTTACCTTCTCACCATCACGAATTTACTTATCACCTGTTTGAAATAGCGTAATACTTATAATCTCAAAATAATCTCATTCCCGAGCTTACGTCAATTAACTTACGATGAAACTTTAACGTACGAAAATACGGGATGTAACATCTCATTTTCGATTATGAAAACCTCGTGTGTTGTGCTTGCATTACTTTCACTTCAGATTATGAAAAATGTGTTTGGAATTGAGATTTTAAATAAATTAATTGATGGTAAGAAATTGGTATTACAGACATGATCACTTTATTGGTTGATTAACGAAAACATATATATATATTCTCTTTATTCATGAATGAGTTTGGGTAGAAGAAAATCTAATAGGCTTGCTCGGCCAGGTTCACTCGGTTGAGCGCCGGTCGCGCCCCTCAGATTTGGGGCGTGACAAACTTGGTATCAGAGCCTAAGGTTTTAAAGTGTCTTAGGATGTCTCGGAGCCATGTCTAGTAGAGTCCTTATTATCGGTGTGTTGTCGACCACATCTATAATTAGGATGCTACTTGGGCATTTAGGAATAATACCCTTCTTTCATGTTCTTGATCGTGCGATAAAGCTGGTTGTAAGATTGTTCTTCTTTTAACTCATGCGTTGCTCTAATTTTCAGTACATGGAACCTAATAAGAAGTGAAAAACTGGCCAAAGAGCCAATGTCACCCCAGGAGTGACAGTTGACCCTATAATTGATGATGCGGGTGAGCACCCGAGGAGTGAGAATATTCCTCCAGTTACTACACTACCTGATTCTACCACAGCTGATCAGACTACATCTATCCCTATACCTACTAAAAGTGCAACAGTTCCTCCAACTGATATTCCAGTTCCACCTCCAACTCCAGCTTCCGATTCCGGTGTGTCTGATATTGATATTAGGGGAGCCATACAAATGTTGACACAGATAGTGGCTTCTCAGGCCCAGAGGTCGAGTGTTGGGCCTACTTCTTCTAGTCATCCAGGGGAATCTGCTAGTTCCAGGGTGAACAAGTTTCTTCAGTTAGATCCTTCAGTGTTTACGGGTACTGATCCCGAGGAGGACCCCCATGACTTCATTGTTGAGATGCAAAATGCTCTCCGGGTTATGCATGCTACAGAGACGGGGGGAGTAGAGTTGGCCTCCTACCGCTTGAAAGGGGTGGCCTATTCTTGGTTTGAGTTGTGGGAGAAATCCCGTGAGGAGGGAAGCCCTCCGGCAAGGTGGGTGAGTTCACAGATGCCTTTATGGATCATTTCTTGCCTGCCGAAACTAAGGCAACCCGTGTCGCTGATTTTGAAAGCCTGAAGCAGGGTAGTATGAATGTGTGGGAGTATCATATGGAGTTTGCGCGCCTGTCCAAGTATGCTATTCACATGTTGCCCACTATGGAGGCTAGAGTGCACCGGTTTATGTTGGGCCTTAGCCCCTTGGTTATCAATGAGGCCTCTATAGATGCCTTAAATTCCGATATGAACTATGGTAAGATGGTGGCATTTGCCCAAGCCACAGAGACCCGCAAATTGAAGAATAGAATAGAGCGTCATAGTAACAGCAAAGCCCGATCCGCGGGCAACTTTGGTGGTTCTTCTGGTGGTGGTGGTGGTGGTAGGTCGGCATTCAGGGGAGCGTCATCAGGACCATCCCCATCATTCGCCCAATCTTCGATGGGTGCACAGTCATCTGGACCCAGTCAGGGCAACAAGGGACCCCACCAGCAGGGTCGGCCCGACAAAAGGTTTCAGCAGCGAAGGCTTCCATGCCCTATATGTGGGAGGATGCACTTTGGGTCCTGTTTTGTGGACCTACCAGTATGCTATGGGTGTGGTTTGAGGGGTCACATTCAGAGAGATTGTCGCTCGTCCCGCCGAAATATGGGCAGAGGTGCGGCACAACCAGCTAATTCTGCAACTACTACATCCACAACACCTCTAGCTCGAGGCACCCTAGCACCTATAGGGCGTGGTGCAGCTAGGGGTGGTGCACAAAATTTGGGAGGACCCAGTAGATTTTATGCTATACGGAGATGTCGGGAATCAGAGGCTTCTCCAGATGTTGTCATAGGTATATTGAATGTCCAATCCCTTGATGTATATGCTCATATTGATCCCGGTTTAACTTTGTCATATGTCACTCCTTTTGTTTCTATGGAATTTGGGATAGAACCGGAACAGCTTCATGAGCCGTTCTCTGTATCTACTCCGGTTGGTGAGTCTATTTTGGCCGCGCGGGTTTATAGGGATTGTGTTGTCACGCTGCGTGGTCGGGGCACCGTGGCCGATCTTATTGAATTGAGAATGGTAGATTTTGATGTGTTAATTGGGATGGATTGGCTTTATTCATATTTTGCCAAGCTCGATTGCCGAACCAGAACTGTTAGGTTCGAATTTCCAAATGAGCCAGTTATTGAGTGGAAGGGTGATGATGTGGTACTAAAGGGTAGGTTTATTTCCTACCTTAAGGCCACAAATATGATCAACAAGGGATGTATTTACCATTTGGTCCGGGTTACGGACACCAATATTGAGGCACCTACACTTGAGTCTGTGCCTGTTGTGAATGAATTTTCGGGAGTCTTTCGATTAACTCCTTGGGATCCCACCAGACAGGGAGATTGATTTTGGGATTGATGTGATGCCAGACACGCATCCTATATCTATTCCACCCTACAGAATGGCACCGACGGAATTGAAGGAACTAAAGGAACAATTGAGAGATTTGTTAGAAAAGGGTTTTATCCGACCAAGTGTGTCGCCTTGGGGAACACCGGTCCTTTTTGTAAGGAAGAAAGTTGGGTCATTGAGAATATGTATTGACTATCGGCAGCTCAACAAGGTCACAATGAAAAATAAATACCCACTACCAAGGATAGATGACTTGTTTGATCAATTACAAGGTGCCAAGTACTTCTCCAAAATTGATTTAAGATCCGGGTATCATCAATTGAAGATCAGGGAGCAGGATATTCCAAAAACAGCTTTTAGAACCCTATATGGACATTTTGAATTTCTGGTGATGTCTTTTGGGGTAACAAATGCCCTTGCAGCTTTCATGGATCTTATGAATCGAGTCTTCAAGCTTTTTCTCGACTCTTTTGTGATAGTGTTCATTGACGATATTCTTGTATGTTCACGAAGTCGAGAGGACCATGCCGGTCACCTCAGGGCAGTGTTGCAAACCCTGTACCGACACCAGTTGTATGCGTAGTTTTCAAAATGTAAATTTTTGCTTGAATCGGTCATATTCTTGGGTCATGTTGTCTCTAGTGAAGGGATTAAGGTTAATCCTCAGAAAATTGCAGCTGTGAAGAATTGGCCGAGGCCTACAACTCCATTAGAGATTCGCAGTTTCTTAGGCTTAGCTGGATATTACAGAAAGTTTCTGGAGGGGTTTTCTACTCTTGCCTCTCCATTGACTAAATTGACACAGAAGACAATTAAGTTCCAATGGTCAGATGCTTGTGAAAAAAGTTTCCAGGAATTGAAAGCAAGATTGACTACGGCACCGGTATTGACCCTACCAGAGGGTATAGATGGATTTGTGGTATATTGTGATACTTCAAGAATCGGGCTTGGGTGTGTATTAATACAACACGGGAAGGTGATAGCTTATGCTTCTAGGCAACTAAAGAATCATGAAAAGAACTATCCAACATATGATTTAGAACTTGCGGCAGTGGTATCTGCATTGAAAATTTGGCGTCATTATTTATATGGGGTCCATGTTGATATATTCACGGACCATAAGAGCCTTCAATATATTTTCAAGCAGAAGGAATTGAATATGAGGCAGAGAAGATGGCTTGAGTTACTCAAGGACTACAACATTGATATCCTATATCATCCGAGAAAGGCCAATGTTGTGGTTGATGCTCTTAGCCGGAAATCTATGGGTAGTTTGGCTCACTTGGAGGCATATTAAAGGCCATTAGCCAAGTAAGTTCACCGATTGGCTAGTTTGGGAGTTTGTCTTGCGGACTCTAGTGAAGGAGGGGTAATTGTGCAAAACAGGGATGGATCATCATTTGTTGTGGAAGTCAAAGAGAAGCAATACATCGATCCATTGTTGGTGCAGTTGAAAGAGGGGATTCATAAACATAAGACCATGGCCTTTTCTCTTGGCATGGATGATGGTACACTAAGGTACCAAGGGCAACTCTGTGTTCCAAATGTCTCCGAGAAAGAATTATGACTGAAGCTCACACTTCTAGGTATTCCGTGCACCTAGGTTCTACAAAAATGTATCATGATCTTAAGAAAATCTATTGGTGGAATGATATGAAGAGAAATATGGCGGATTTTGTGGCAAGATGTCCAAATTGTCATCAAGTGAAGGCCAAACACCAAAGGCCCGGTGGGTTGGCACAAAACATAGAAATCCCAATGTGGAAGTGGGAAATGATTAATATGGACTTTGTGATAGGATTACCGCGTACTCTGTGCAAGCTTGACTCAATTTGGGTGATTGTGGATCGACTCACGAAATCAACACACTTTTTGCCGGTTAAGTCTACCGACACAGCGGAGCAGTATACTCAGTTGTATATCAAAGAAATAGTCAGGTTGCATGGTACCCCAGTTTCCATCATTTCTGATCGGGGAGCATAATTCACTGCTAAGTTTTGGAAGATATTTCAGCAAGGCTTGGGTACTCAGGTGAATCTTAGTACAGCCTTTCACCCACAGACTGACGAGCAGATAAAGCGGACTATTCAGATGCTTGAAGATATGTTGCGCGCTTGTGTTCTAGACTTCAAAGGTAGTTGGGATGATCATTTACCACTCATAGAATTTGCATACAACAATATCTATCATGCTAGCATTCAAATGGCACCGTTCGAGGCTTTATATGGTAGGAGATATAGATCTCCCATTGGGTGGTTCAAAATTGGGGAAGCAGAGTTGATAGGGCCAGACCTCGTGCATCAGTCTATGGAAAAAGTTAAAATTATTAAGGAGCAGTTGAAGACTGCTTAGAGTCGTCAGAAATCCTATTCGGATGTTCGTCGTATGGATTTGGAGTTCAAAGAAGATGATTGGGTATTCTTGAAAGTTTCGCCCATAAAAGGCGTAATGCAATTTGGTAAGAAAGGGAAATTGAGTCCAAGGTATGTCGGACCGTACAAAATCATTCAGAGGATCGGTGAGGTGGCGTACAAGCTTTAGCTACCACCTGAGATGTCATTAGTACACCCGACGTTTCATGTATCTATGTTAAAGAAGGTAGTTGGAAACCCGTCAGTCATTGTTCCAGTTGAGACTATTGAAGTTAATGAAGAATTTACTTATGAAGAGATTCCAGTTTCTATTATTGATCGGCAAGTCCAAAAATTGAGAAACAAAGAAATTGCTCCGTGAAAGTGCTATGACGAAACCAACAGGTTGAAGAGGCTACTTGAGAGGCCGAGGAAGAAATGAAGAAAAAGTATCCTTATTTGTTTGAATGACCATGTATTTATAAAGTTGTGATCTAGGAAAATTATAAAACTTACTTTCTATGAATTTTGTATCATTTGTACAATTTGCGTTAAGTGTGTTCCTTTCTGGTAATATAATTGCTTGTGAGGCCACAGTTGGTATTGTTTCGTATTATGTTACGTCATTGGATTATGTATATGTTGTTATGATATATTTCTGGGGCACTCTGACTGGTGGATAGGCCTAGTTACAAAGGAAACTCTGGCGAAAGTTTTGGAAATTTAGGGAGTTAGTCAAATTTGGGACTGCTAGTGTGTGATATGAAAACTGAGTTGCATAAGACGCTAATAACAGATTTTTACCCTCATTCGAGGATGAACGATCCTAAGTGGGGGAGAATGTAAGGCCCTGTAAAATTTTTGCAAAAGAAAATGATATTTCATGGCACCGTATTTGTTTTACAAAAATACGGGATGTAACATCTCATTTCCGAGCTTATATCAATTTACTTATGGCATGCTTTCACGTACGAAAATATGGGATGTAACATCATTCCTCCCTTTGGAACATTCGTCCTCGAATGTTGACTGATGCACTTATCATATTTTGTAACTTTTATCCATCCATTGTTGATTCACCTCAATATTGATCTATAATTTACCATTGATAACTTGACCTTTTATGTAATAACTAGTGCTCACGTTGCATCGTAGAACATTTGAAATGATTAGACTGATCCACCTGGGGGCGATACCATGCTTCCATAACCGTATTTCATAGCATCCCAATGTGATTCATCCTATGGGGGTTATTCTAATCCTGTACAACTCATGAAATCCCCCCTTTGTTCTTTAAATCATAACTCAATCAAAGGCCCAAACGCCATCCTTTATCTACCACAATTACACCTTTATTCTACTACCAGGGCAGCATTCCATTTCTTCTAAATGCTACTAGTCTTAGACTCCTTTAAGTTCATTCAGGCTATATTGAGCTTTCTATAACTTAAAGAACCCATCAGCTCTCTTTTTTCATGGGCTTATGTAAGGCCCCATAAACTTTTTGCAAAAGAAAATGATGTTTCGTGGCGCCAGATTTGTTTTACGTGTTTTGTGGGCTTACGGGTTGAACAATGCACCAGAAGGTAAAGGAAAATTTTTGGCAAAAAAATGTAATTTTGCAGTCCATTATGCGACCGCAGAACCACTCTGCGGGCCGCATAATGGCCCCAGAAGTGAGCAGGAAAGGGGCCATTCTGGCACCAGTTATGCGGTCGACTATGCGACCGCATAACTGTTATGTGGTGCATTATGCGACCGCATAACAGTTATGCGGACCGCATAGTGACCGCATACGCAAACAGATTTTTGATAATTTTTGTTAGCAATTATGCGGTCCGCATATCACTTATGCGATCGCAGAACCATTCCGGAGCTCCATTTTTGGGTTTTTAAAACCCGACCCTATTTCATTAAATACACTCTTTGGGCCATTTTTTGAGCTATAATCTGACATTTTAGAGTGAGACAGAGTGCCCTAGAGTGAGAAGGTGTTCTTCAATAATTGTTTTTCAATTCTTGCTCAAGTTTTGGAAGATTAAGAAGGGAAACTCGCTAGGTCTTTGTCCTAGAGATAAGATTCTATACCCTAACCCTCAATTTTGAATTTTGTGTAGAAATGGATAATTAGCAAGATGATTTCTGGGGAGGATGGTTGTTTATTTTACATGCATGTGTTATCAAAGGGTGTAGGAAGATTGTTGAGCTAAAAATAGTAAAGATTGGGTTGTGGGATGATGGAATCCTCCATAAAAGGACCTTGAAACCTTAATGCACATCTAATGGTTGATAAAATGCTCAAATGAGCTAGAACCATGATCATCTTCCTAATTTTGGTTAAATTTGTTATATTTCTAAAATAGATTGAAGTTGCTAAGAATTCCGGAACATTTAGAGTATAAGGAAGCTCAAGTGAGGTATGTTGGCTAAACTCTTCTTTAAGAATTGGAATTCCTATTATCTTTGTAAGTTCCAAGATGTTGATTACAAACCGAGTATTCCGATAAGTTTTGTGATAAAGATATATGTTCAATTTGTGTTTCAAATGCTCTTATCATATTGCATTATAAATTGAGGATGTATTTCAAACTATGGATTGTGTATCCACATGTTATAATTTCAAGTCGTGATTTATATGAAAGTTATTATGCCAAGTTGTGTAGAGATTGAAATTTTGATACACCTCCACCAGCATATATTGGGGTGAGGCAGCATGACCGCTTTGTGTAGGGATTATGGTATTGTGGGACTGCGCCTCCACCAGCATACATTGGGGTGAGGCGGTACGACCGCTTTGTGTATAGTTTGGTATTGTTGTGGCACCACCACCCACATATATATATATTGGGGTGAAGCGGCATAGCCGCTTTGTGTTGGTATTGGTATCGTTGATGCATTTCCACCTACATACATTGGGGTGTGGCGGCATAGCCGCTTTGTGTTGGTATTGGTATCGTTGATGCATTTCCACCCGCAAACATTGGGGTGAGGCGGCATAGCCGCTTATGTAGGTTCTTGGTACTATGGTTATACATCCACCCGCATATATTGGGGTGAGGCGGCAGGGCCGCTTTGTGTGAAGATGGTTACAAAAGATCTCATCTTAAATCCTATAAATGTTACTAATAGCTCTTAATAAGCTTGCTCTGGTTTAAATGGTTATCTATATTATTCTATTGCCGCACTGGTTCATCATATTCATCTTGTAGTTCTGAATTCTTAAATTGGTGTTTAGTTTTCATACTAGTACTATTCGACGGTACTAACGTCCCTTTTGCCGGGGGCACTGCATCTTTAAATAGATGCAGGTGGTTCCACAGCAGGAGATATTGATCAGTAATAGCAGTACACCTTCTTCCCAGCCGACTTAGTGAGCCCCACTTCATCCCGGGGTCATGTATCGTTTGTTCTTTGTGTATTCTGTTTGAGGTATAGCTGGGGCCTTGTTGCCGGCTTTATCATTGTACTCATCTTTATCTATAGAGGCTCCGTAGACATAGTGTGGGGTTATATAATGGTGCTGGGGAAGTCAAACTCGTGTGTTGTGCTTGAATTACTATTTCCACTTCAGATTATGAAAAATGTATTTGGAATTGAGATTTTAAAATAAAGTAACTGATGGTAAGAAATTGGTATTGTAGACATGATCACTTTATTGGTTGATTAACGAAAACATATATATTTTCTTTATTCATGAATGAGTTTGGGTAGAAGGAAATCGAATAGGCTTTCTCAGCCGGGTTCACTCGGTTGAGCGCCGGTCGCGCCCCTCGGTTTTGGGGTGTGACAGCTTAATCCCGAGAACTTATCCATTCTCGTCACCTTCTCACTCAGATTTTCTTATCCTTACTCCTGTCTTCCTAAAACCTTGTCGCTCTACCATACTTTAGCTTGCGACCTACACATATCTATTTATACTACTTGTAACCTTCCTTCAACTTGCTTGCCCCATGATTTCCTTATGTTATTCTGGAACATCAAGCGAGACATCACATCGCCTCTTTTAACTAGACCTTTTGGTACCTAGAAACCATAGGCTGAGAGGTATGCCACCAATGACACCGTTATCATTCCTGGATACTGAATCCCAATTCTTCTAACCCTCTATCTGAAGTATGGATTATTCACAACCTTCTGCACCTGAGTATCTCGTACGTTGTTCACCTTTACCTTACTTATCTTAAAATCTTGCGTTACATCTTCTATCTCTTTCATGACCTCCCTTCCACACAGGTATAATTCACATCCACAACTTGAAGCTCTATTATAATACTTGCACCTCTGGTGCATACACAATCCGGTGAAAGTTTCATACTGACTTCTTATGAGGCTGGTACTCTTCTAACTGGCTTTGTCGTAGAGCCGTCATAAAATATGGTTGTTGTACTATCTCTCTTGTACCTATGATATTAAGAGTAATTCTGCAATGTTCTTAATCTTGATGTCTATAACTTTCTGGTCCAATAATCAGACTCCTAATTTACTTAGTTGTAACTCTTTAGTTTCCTCTTCCTTCTGATCGGCCTTTATGTAGGCTTAAGCTATCTCCTAATCTGCGGCTTCTGGTATTAGCTATTACTTTAGCCTTTCATGGGCTCTATGGAATATCCATGATACAATCTTTTAACAATTCAACCCTTTGTCTATGACCTGGACTCAATTCTTTCTTTTAACTTATACCGGAGTCTTCTACGGCTGTATGATTGTGAACATATATGCTGCATGGATAATACTCTGAACTCTTAAGTGCGTTCATAACGTAACTAACTCTGGATCATTGATCGAACAATTCCTTTCGTTCTTTCTTAGCTTTCTTTAAACGTAAGCTATTACCTTTCCGGGTCTTTCTGCCCCTTGTTGCGTGCATACTTAGCTTATCTTAGTTCCCACACATGCCGGAGTTTTCATGCAACTCATATGATCTCGAATATTAATTTTGATTTTACTTCTCGTTCATTAGCCACGGTAGGTGCCACTTTCTTATGGAGTACATACAATGTTGTAGTGAGACTCTTGTTACAAGACCATTTTCTCTTTAGGTCACTGCGCTTAGGTTGAAGCCTTCTTCCTTATTTCCTCAGCTAGTTTTTCATTGTAGTACTTAGGGAAGACCCCTTGACTTTTGTAAAGCTACGAGCTTATTACATCGTATACCCGATGGAATTTTTTGATGTCCTTCCTCGCCTATAATTATCCGTAGTTACTTACCTTCACGTCCTTGTGCTTGTAGTGTTGCTTCTGAACTGATATTTGGACTGTCTTCCCAGTGGCACTCTCTATTATTTCCGTAACACTCATATGGCACCTCTAACTACCCCAACTCTTATCTTAATATTTCTCAAGGATCACGATATCATTATCTGTGAGACTGGATTCACTATGTTGGGGTTCACTATATTTATCTTGCGCGATCTGCTGATTTGTCAGTAACCTCTTGTCTAGACATAACTAGGCTCTTCTTGAATCAACTGCTTACAATTCGTTGGCCCATTCTCATATCAATATTCCACGTAATCTTTCTTGGGTTATTTCCTTTGTCTTAACTTACATCTCGCACTGGCTCCTTATTTATCAATAACATCTCGGGCAGGAACCCTTACTTCCTCTCCTTTACGTCGTGTTTGCATAATGCAACATATCAGTAGGATTTGAATAAGTTCAATCTCATCCCATTTCTTATTTTTATCGCATTCTTCCTTTACCATTCCATAGTTACTAGAATCACTTAATTCTGACTTAATTCCACATCACTCCATATTCCCCCCTTTAGGGGAGTACTAAGATTTAGTGCTACGATGATCTACGTATAGATGTTTTACCTCTTCATCTTTGGCGTGTTTTCACATCATCGATGACCCTTACTCGCATTGCGAAAATCTTTCTGTACCTAGGATAACAAAATTCCTTACTCACGAGGGTGACACCTAGTATAATTGGCACACATAGTCCCTTAAGCTTAACTTTGCTCACATTGCTTGCTTTAGGGAAGCGTCTTCTTGAATGACCTTTAAAGGTTATTCTTCTGTCGTCCATTCTATTATTGCCGGAACGCAATCTCTGAATCTCCCATGATGCTGACTATTATCAAATCACTCAGTCCCTAATTCATGTTTAGTGTATCTTGTTCACCAGCCCATACTGATTTGTATTACTCTGGGGTCTAACTTTTCCTTATGGTAATAACGTTAGAGTCACGAACTTATTTTTCAAAATGAGGGTATGACTTTATGGCCTATACTCTTTTGTTGTCTCAAGGCATGTCATCTCTCATCTTTTCCTTCACTTGACTATAGACTCTGTAATACTGTCATTATTTTTTCTTCCATTCTCATCCATGTATCACATCTTACTCATAATGCTTCATTAATTCTCTTCTCATTTCCCTGCTAACATTTATGTCTATCACTTTATTCTGAAAATTTCAACAAGACATTCTTTTGCTTTTAGCTCCCCTTGTTCCATCCACTAGCTCTTCGGGTTGCCTAACATTCTCTCTCTATTAGGGACGGGAGCCATACTAAGGTAATATTTACCCCTTCAGGATTCCAGTGCCTATCTTTGAACATTCTAATATTCATATCTAGTTGTACTATTCTAGAGTGCACCATCTGAGTGTCTCACAAGGAGATCTATTAGCACATTTGCAATATCCTTCGGAAATGTAAACTAACTCAAACAATTCATTCACCATTTTGGGTTACTCTAACCCCAGCCCGATCGTGAGATCACGTCCTTTTCTCAAACCATATCGCTCCCATAGGGCATAACTGAGATGTGTGTGGCCAATTGTACATACATATATCAGTGTTGAAGGTAACTCAAAATGCTTATATTTCTCTGCCTGAATTGTAAATACTGATAATCTTCATTAACTGGGCATCTCGTACCCTTCTTCACCTTTCTTCTTTTACTTGTTGAAACTGGTATCTAGCTTCTGAATCACTCATTGCCTTTCACCATAAGGGTGGATAGATATTCTTGCCTTAAGGATCCTTATCAAGAGACTTACACGTCTTAGTACACACATGATCTGCTGAAGGCCTCACATTTACTCATCATGAGCATCATGCAAAATTGAGTTCCTCTGACTTAACTTTTCCATAGCCACATTCAATCCCTTACCAACCGTCTTTCTAGATGTAGGAATCATCGTATTATGAATAAGATAGAGTTTAGGAAATTGAGTTCTTACAACTGAGCTCTACCACACGATCTAGAGTAAGAAGAAAGAGCGACAGTCCTAAATGCCCTGTAGCCTCCTGCTTATAAGCGTGGTGCACAACACACCCATAAACAAGACTTTACTAGACACGACTTGTAGACTCCGTAGGACAGAACTACTCTGATATCACTTTTGTCATGACCTAAGCCGATGGGCCATGACGGGCACCCGACACCTTACTCAATCGAGTACCAACGTAATATTTCGTATGACAACCCAACATGATATAGAATTTTATGCACGTGACATACGGGCCTATAAGGCCGGCATGATCATTTGTACATTCCAAACATAGGCCTATAAGGCCATACAATCTTTCATATACTTGACATATGTTTACAAGCCTCTAAGAGTACATAAATATCATAAGGCCGGGACAGGTCCCCGACATACCAATCAATACGTGTCTAATGCATACTGACCAAATAGGCAACTCCGGAGCAAATTGAGCGCACCAACATCTTCCACTGAGTTGATAGTCATGGAAGACTCTTGACCTGTCTATCGAGACTTGCGAGCATGAAACGCAGCGTCCCCAGGCAAAAGGGACGTCAGTACAAATAATGTATCGAGTATGTAAGGAATAAAAATCAGTAAACAATAGACATGAGAGAAACATGGAGTAAAAGACTCAACATGTAAGTCTGAATAGCTCTGTAAATCATTTCATATTTATAATGTCATGCATATGCGTATAAATGTCATACCATGCATAGGTATATGCGTTCATAACATCATCAAGCGTCTGAGGGCATCGCATCATATCATCTCGGCCACTATGGGAAAATCATCAACGTATACCAGCTGATCAGGTGGTGGTGCGTATATAACGCCGTAACCTTTTCCCATATCCCATATACATATAATATACGCGTATATAACGCCATCTGGTCATGGGTCAATGTACATGTATAAATGCATGAAGTGCATAAGAAATGCATTAATAAGATTTCTCGGTATGTCATAAGATCAATATGCCTTTCGGAAAAACTTTATCAAATATGTATTTTCTGAGACCCATAAACAAAAGATATAATAATAATTCACATGGGGAATCATAAATATAGACACCCCTAGTACTTCTATGAATAGAGTCATTTATGAAAATTGTGCGTTTACTTATTTCGTTTGTATCGTATGGATCATGCCAAAAATAAAGAAGGGATAGCCTTAAGATACCTGAGCTGATTCTCTTGACAATCCCTCTAACACACGTCAATCGCGATAAAACACGTAACGGCAAAATCGGAGTAGGGAAAAATCCGTATGATATTCTTGAGAAAGATTGTACCGGGCTCCCTTGGAATTTGCAAATTCATGATGCCATTACATAATAACATATTCGTATGAATTTGATGATGTTTCCTTTCATTATCTTATAAAGATACAAGTATCTCTCTTAAATGATTTTGAAAGGTTGAAGAAACTCACGTTGCTAATGCATAATGCAATCCCGTATGGATTCTTGTTGTAGCTTCATCCGTACCTTGTTGTTCTCAAAGTGTAACACTATTTGATACACTATTTACCTAAACTTGTGGATTAGAGATAGCATACTTCGACAAGAATGATATAAAGGTGCACATAACTTTAAATGTTGCCACCACCTACTTAAGGTTATGAATTGGTGGCAATTTGCTGCCAAGTTTCCATAAATACCACGTGGATGTTGTCCCCCCTAACATTTATCCAAATCTCATTTAAATAATTATCCATAAAATTCAATTTACAAGTTAATCTCCCACTTAAAAATTCATAATTACCCAATTATTCACATAATTAAGAATTATCTCAAATTACTTAAAATACTACTCACTTTTAACACACTCTATACACCTCACTATCATGGTCATGTGGTACCTTATATGTCACTAGTCCATAAATATCGGGTATTATAGCTTGGACCGTATTTTATCCCAAATTGTCAAATTTCGACGAAACTCATTTCTTTGATTCGCTTACCTTCTCGCCTTCACGAATTTACTTATCACTTATTTGAAATAGCGTAATACTTATAATCTCAAAATAATCTCATTCCTGAGCTTACATCAATTAACTTACGATAAAACATAAACGTACGAAAATGCGGGATGTAACATCTCATTTCCGAACTTATATCAATTTACTTATGCCATACTTCCACGTACGAAAATATGGGATGTAACACAAGCTACCAATGCATGCTCTTGATCCAAATCAATATGTATAAGAGCCAATGCATGTTTCTAATCTTCCAATGCATGCCCCTGATCCAATATCAACAACTCACAGCCCAAATCCATGTGCCTATCACATGCCACGTGTCCAACAAACACCAAAAAAATCTTGGGTACTTTAGTTTTGTTACATCCCACATTTTCGTACGTTAAAGTTTCGTCGTAAGTTAATCGACGTAAGCTCGGAAATGAGATTATTTTGAGGTTATAAGTATTATGCTATTTCAAACAAGTGACAAGAAAATTCGTGAAGGTGAGAGGGTAAGAAAATCAAAAAAAAATAAATTTCGTCGAAGTTTGACATTTTGAGATAAAATACAGTCCAAGCTACAATACCTCGTATTTATGGACTAGTGCCATACAAGGTACCACATGACCATGATAGCAAGATATATAAAGTGGGTTAAAAGTGAGTAGTATTTTAAGTAAATTGAGATAATTCTTAATTATGTGAATAATCGGGTAATTATTAATTTTTGGTGGGAGATTAACCAATTAATTAAGTATATTTGGATAAGATTAAGTACTCCTCAACGTGGCAGCAAAATATATCAATCAAGTGACTCTTTAATCACATTGCTAGGTGGCACACTTTGGGAATCAAGTGGTGCCCACAACCACATTGATAAAAGGCTTTCCAAATCCATTTAATAGAGATGCTTATGACTACAAGTAATGGATCTTTTCAACAAGCAATGTGAATTAAGAGTGATTTGCTTACAAATTTTCATTACGCAACATTGAATGTAGCACTTACTTGGAACTCACCAGGTAGGTCCAGCTTGTAAGCATTGTCTCCAATCCTTTCAAGGACTTGAAATGGGCCATCTCCTCTAGGGTGCAACTTTGACTTTCTTTTGGAGGGAAATCTCTCCTTTCTAAAGTGAACCCAAACTAAATCTCCAGGTTTAAAAATTACTTATTTTCGACCCTTATTCTTTCTCAAGGCAGTTTGCTCATTTTTCTTCTCAATTGCAAGCCTTGTTTGTTCATGAATTTTTTTCATCATCTCAGCCTTTGTCCTACCATCAAGATTAACAATATCATTAGTAGGTAATGGTAATAAATCAAGGGGAGTGAAGGGATTAAAACCATAAACAACCTCAAAAGGAGACATACCTGTAGAAGAATGGATTGTTCTATTGTAAGCAAATTCAATCATAGGTAAGTGAGCCTCCCAAGAAGTTAATTTACGTTTCAAAACAGCCCTTAACATGTTTCCTAAGGTTCTATTAACTACTTCAGTTTGTCCATCAGTTTGTGGGTGACAAGAAGTAGAAAACAACAATTTAGTGCCTAACTTCCCCCAAAATACACACCAAAAGTGGCTCAAAAACTTAGCATCCCTATCACTAACAATAGTTCTAGGTATACCATGAAATTTGACAACTTCTTTTACAAAAAGATCAGCAACATGTGAAGCATCATTAGTCTTTAAACAGGAAATAAAACGAGCCATTTTGGAGAACCTATCTACCACAACATATATGCTATCCTTACCATACCTTGTTCTAGGCAAACCTAACACAAAATTCATAGAAATATCAATCCAAGGTGAAGTAGGAACAGGTAGTGGCGTGTAAAGACCATGTGGTAACACTTTAGATTTAGCTTGTTTACATTCCAAACACTGTGCACACATTCTTTCAACATCTTTTCTCATTTCAGGCCAAAAGAAATTTTCAGCAAGTATGTCTAGCGTCTTTGGGACTCCAAAGTGACCCATAAGCCCTCCACAATGTGCTTCCCTTACAAATACTTCACGTAAAGAGCAATTAGGGATACATAACTTATTTTCCTTAAAGAGAAACCCATCTTGGAGGTTAAACCTCTCAAAAGGACCCAACTTACAATCTGTAAAAATCTTGCCAAAATCAACATCATTAGCATAAAGTCCCTTGATTTGATCAAAACCCATCAATTTAGAAGTCAGGGTAGAAACTAAGACATGCCTTCTTGAAAGTGCATCCGCAACAACATTCTCTTTCCCTTGTTTGTAAGAAATTACATAAGGAAATGTTTCAATGAATTCAACCCACTTAGCATGCCTTCTACTAAGCTTACCTTGACTCTTCAAGTATTTCAAGGATTCATGGTCAGTTTTAATGACAAACTCTCTTGGCCACAAGTAATGTTGCCATGTGGCTAAAGCCCTTACCAAAGCATATAGCTCTTTGTCATAAGTGGAATAGTTCAATATGGCTCCACTCAACTTCTTACTAAAGTAGGCAATAGGTTTAGAATCTTGCATCAAAACAGCACATATTCCTTTGCCAGAAGCATCACATTCAATTTCAAAAGATTTAGAAAAATCAGGCAATTGTAACAATGGAGCAGAACATAACTTTTCTTTCAACAAGTTAAAAGCATCATCTTGTTCTTTTCCCCATGTAAAAATCTTATCCTTTTTAATAACTTCAGTTAAAGGAGAAGCAATGGTGCTAAAGTTTCTCACAAACCTCCTATAAAAACTAGCAAGTCCATGAAAACTCCTAACTTCAGTTACACTCTTAGGTTTTGGCCATTCTTTTATTACTTTAATTTTCTCTTCATCAACCTCAACTACTTTAGAACTAACCACAAAACCCAAGAAAATCACACGATCCACACAAAAAGTACACTTTTTAAGATTAGCAAATAAGAGTTGCTTTCTAAGAACTTCAAAAACTTGTTTTAGGTGTTCTACATGCTCTTCTAAAGTGTTAGAAAAGATCAAGATATCATCGAAGTACACCACAACAAATTTTCCATGAAAATCCTTAAAGATATGATTCATTAATCTCATGAAAGTGCTAGTGCATTAGTCAAGCCAAAAGACATAACTAACCACTCATAAAGCCCATATTTGGTCTTAAAAGCAGTTTTCCATTCATCTCCAGGATTCATTCGAATCTGATGGTAACCACTTTTTAGATCAATTTTAGAAAAGATTTTGGATCCATGTAATTGATCCAACATGTCATGAAGACGAGGAATAGGATGGCGATACTTTACCGTTATCTTGTTGATTGCTCTACAATCCACGCACATCCTCCAAGTTCCATCTTTTTTGGGTACCAATAGGACGGGAACAGAGTAAAGGCTCAGGCTCTCTCTCACAAAGCCTTTCTCAAGAAGCTCCTCAACTTGCCTTTGAAGCTCTTTTGTCTCTTCTGGATTACTCCTATAAGCAGGCCTATTTGGGATTTGTGATCCAGGCACGAAATCAATTTGATGCTCAATGCCACGTAAAGGTGGCAATCCATTAGGAATATCTTCAGGAAAGACATCTTCAAAATCATGCAAAAGAGAAGAAATACTACTTGGCAAAGAAGAAGTTAGTAACTCAGAATTAATCAAAACTTCTTTGTAAGTAAGTAGTATTATGGGCAACCCCTCTTTTCTTGCATTTAAACACCATTTGGCTTTTATATAAAAACTCTTTTTTTTTTATTTCCTTAGCCTCTTTCCTCTCACCAAGACTTTCTATTTTTTCATTCAAGCCCCTTTTTATCTCTTCTCTCAAATTGTTGCCCTCTCTCTCTTTCTCTCGGCCATCTCTCTTTTTTTCCAACTCTTGGCCTCCTTTCTTTTCTTTTTCCTCAAGCTCACTTTTTATCCCTCCCCTTGGTTTTCCCATTGTTTCCCTTAATCTCTTTTGATCTTCAAACACTTGAGAAGGAGATAAAGGTGCAAGAGTAAATTTCCTGCCATTTAGCTCAAGAGAATATCTATTCTTCCTTCCATCATGAAAAACATTCCTATCATACTGCCAAGGACGACCCAGTAAGATATGACAAGCTTGCATAGGGACTATGTCACAAAGAATATCATCCTCATATCTACCAACATTGAATGAAATCATGCATTGTTTGTTTACCTTTAGTTCACCACTATCATTTAACCATTGGAGTCTATAGGGAGTAGGGTATTTCATGCATGCAAGTCCCAATTTTTTCACAAAGTATGAACTCACCGCATTAGCACAACTACCACTATCAATGATCATAGAACAAGTTTTTCCCTTTATCCCACACCTAGTATGGAATATATTCTCCCTTTGTTCTTCACTATTGCTTCCCAAATTGATAGTCATAATCCTCCTAACTACCCCAATCATGCCATCATTAGGTAGTTCTATATCATCATCATTACTCACATCTCCCTCTTCTTCTCCCTCACTTTTTTCACTCTCATATCCTCCATCTTCTCTAAGAATGATGTTTCTTCTACTTGGACATTCATGCATCATATGTCCCCTTCCTTTACATTTATGACACTGAATAGAACTAGAAGGTGTAAAAGGTTTAGGGTTAAAGGTTTTACCTCCATCTTTGTTCTCAAATTTACCTTTATCCTTGTCTTCTTGAGGTCTAGAAGAACTCTTCATCTCTTGATTCGACCATGGCTTCTTGGAGATGGTGTTTGACCGACCTTTCCATGAGCTAGCTTGCTTTCTTTTATTTTGATTTTCTACCTTTACAGACAAATCAACTAACTCATCTATTGTTACATATTGTTGTAATTCTACTACATCAGCTATTTCCTTATTTAAACCATTTAAAAACCTAGCCATTGTAGCCTCTTCTTCCTCCATACAATTAGCTTGGATCATAGCCATATCCATAACCTTAAAGTACTCATCCACAGACATGGACCCTTACTTCAATGTTTGAAGGCGTTGTTGTAGCTCTCTTTGAAAGTGTGATGGTATGAATCTCTTTCTCATCACCCTCTTCATCTCAGCCCAAGTAGCAATTGGTGCTTGTCCTTCTTGCAATTTGTCCCTAGTAAGCTTTTTCCACCAAATAGCAGCATAGTCAGAAAACTCAACAATAGTAAGTTTAACCTTCTTACCCTCAGAGTAGTTGTGACAGTCAAATATGGCTTCAACCTTTCTCTCCCAATCAAGGTACAAGTCTGGATCCCTTGTTCCCTTGAAAGATGGCATCTTCATCTTTATACTGCTTATATTATCATCTTCTACTCTACCTCTTTGTCCCCTCCTATCTCTTTCCATCCTATCAAAATCGATATCATTAAAATCATCTATTGGGTTTTCTTGATTTACAATGGGAGCAAGGGGTACATTTCTCCTAGCTTGGGGCCTAACATTATTTTCTCTTCTAAGTTCAGCTATTGTATCATTTTGCTCAGCAATGGTGTCCCTCATCTCTTGGAGTTGCAAATTTCACCTTTCAAATTGTTGATGCATAGCTTGCAAGGTAAAATTATTTCTTGCTTTGATTTCGGCTTCTTGAAGAACCCTTCGTTCATCATCACTACCTGTATGTGACATCTTAAATAATTAAACTATATCAGAAAATTGAATTTTTCCTCAATTGTTCTCACACACACTTTGCCTTTTTTCTCTCTCTCGAAATAACCTTTGAACGAAATACTTTGTAGATTTATAGTTAAACCCAACTCGTATAAAGTTCTTAGTAGTAAAATGTAGATTTTTGGGGAACAAATGAAAGAAGAACCAAATCCTAGAACTATTAGACTCGGTTGAAACAAGACACGAACAAAAAGGAAATGATTATATATTTAGATTAGAAAGAGTAAGAAGAATTGAATTTTTATCTTATCTTTGAAATATGGGATCCCCTCTTCTTGTTTCCTTTGATAGTTTTTGGAAATAAATTAGATACAAAAGAAAGTTCCTAGAGAGCAAGCAATTTTTTTTTTTAAAATTGATTTTCGTTTTTTTTTTAACTTTTTTTTTTTGCTCTTATTATTCAAGAAATCCCCAGAATTATCAAGAACGAAACCTTGATAGAACCGCTCTGATACCACTTGATAACGACAAGGTCGAGAATCCAAACTAGAGTAAGAATTTAAAAAGTAAATGCGAAAGCAATAACAATAAGGAATTGAGCAACTAGAACTAAAGGGCAGAAAATAAAGGATATGGGAAAATTCAAGGAAAGAATTCCAAGAACTTCCAAGAACGCAAGTTCTATAGCCTTGACAAGATCAAAGCAACAATGTCTTGATTTATTAAAGAAATCAAACGCCTTTACTTAAAAGCAAATTAAAACAATAGATTCGGATCTTGACCGCTTTACGAGTAACTTGAGATAACAATTAATAACTAGTATTAATCACCTTCTAAGAATACCACAAAGGAATCAAAGATATCACAATAGAGAAGTAATCTTACTACCTTGAACTATGAACTAGTAAAGGTTGAAAGATAAATCTCAAAGCACAAGTAACAAAGGTTCAAAAGAACTCTCAAAGTATGATATACTTAATCAATAATGAAGTGTCTCAATGAATGAGAAGAACTCCTTATTTATAGGAGTACTAAGGCACAAAAAGTCCTTAAAATTAGGTAGGGTGGTTGCTAAGGCATAAAAAGTCATTACAATTAGGTAGGGTGATTACTAAAGAGTAAGAAAAGTCATTACAATTAGGTGGGGAGCTGGCCAAATCCCTTTGGGGCAGATTTGGACCTTAAAACTACTAGTTTGGGCCATTGATTTGGACTCCAATTGGGCTCCCTTTGAAACACCCCCTTTTGGACTTCTTTTAAGCTCATTTTGAGCCCCTTTGGTGGACTTCAAGGTCTGATTTGGTGGCCCAATCTTCCTCCTCTTGGACTTCAATTTGGATCACCAAATAATTATAAAACTTGGATAATTCATCTACTTTGGGCTTGAGCTCTTCCTCTACAATTAAAAGCTTCTTTATTTGCCATTGAAGTCCAGCAACCTTAGAGTGCAACTCTTTACCTTGGGATCTTGTAAATGGCCTTGGAGCTTCCAAAACTCTATCCTTGTCCTTGATGCTATCACCAAGGTGGCACCAATATAAATAATGAGTCATAAGACCTAAGATGTTTTGTCTACACGTAAGAATCATGGGATAATTTCCTTGGTTGGGTCTCTTTATTAGTGATATAACTTGGAGAATAAGAAGGAAGTTATGGCAAGCTTACCACTTTATAACGTAGATTAGCAATGTTGATTATTAAGGGGTTTAATGGTTATTCATCCTTGCAAGTGTTATTTTTCGATGGAGTGAATATTAGTCGGATAAGAAATAATGTGCTATGATATCAAAGAATATCATACAGATTTTCCCTATTTCGATCCGCCGTTACGTGTTTCGTCGCAAAAGACGGTGTTAAAGGGATTGTCAAGAGAATCGGTTCAGGTATGTTAAGGCTATCCTTTTTCTTCTTTTTGGCATGATCCAAATAATACAAATGAAACGAGCAAAATATGCAACTTTCATAGATGACTCTATTCATAGAAGTACTATGGGTGTCTATATTCTTGATTCCCATATGAATAATTATTATATCTTCTGTTCATGGGTCTCAGAAAAAAAAAACGTAGTTGATAAAGTTTATCCGAAAAGGCATATTGATCTTATGACATTCCGAGAAATTTTATTAACGTAATTCTTATGCATTTCATGCATTAATACATGCACATTGACTCATGATCAGATGACGTTATATACGTGTATATGTATATATATATATATATATATATATATATATATATATATATATATATATAGATGGGAAATATTACGGCGTTATATACGTACCACCACCTGATCAGCTGGTATACGTTGATAAGTTGCCCACAGTGGCCGAGATGATATGATGGGATTCCCTCAGAGGCTGGATGATGTTATGAACGCATATACATATGCATGGTATGACATTTATACGCATATGCATGATATTATAAATATGAAATGATTTACACAGCTATTCAGACTTACATGTTGAGTCTTTTACTCCATGTTTCTCATGTCTATTATTTAATGATTTTCATTCCTTACATACTCGGTACATTATTTGCACTGACATCCTTTTTTCTTGGGGACGCTGAGTTTCATGCCCACAGGTCCCGATAGACAGGTCGAGAGTCCTCCAAGTAGGCTATCAGCTCAGTGGAAGATGTTGGTGCGCTCCATTTGCTCCGGAGTTGCCTATTTGGTCAGTATGCATTGTACACGTATTGATTGGTATGTTGTGGCCCTGTCCCGACCTTATGACGTTTATGTACTCTTAGAAGCTTGTAGATATATGTCATGTATATTAAAGATTGTATGGCCTTGTTGGCCTATGTTTTAAATGTACAAATGATCATATCGGCCTTATAGGCCCCGTATGTCATGTGCATAATACTTTATATCATGTTGGGTCGTCATACGAAATATACGTTACGTTGGTAATCGGTTGAGTAAGGTTCCGGATGCCCATCATGGCCCATCAGTTTGGGTTGTGACAATTTAGATGGTCGGACGAGTGTGAGAAGAGCTTTCAGAAGTTCAAGACTGCTTTAGCTACAACTTCAGTTTTGGTGTTGCCCTCAGGATTGGAGATATTTACTCTCTATTGCAATTCTTCGCGCGTTGGCCTTGGGTGTGTATTGATTTAGGACGGTTGGGCGATTGCCTATATGTCAAGCTAGTTGAAGCCCCATGAGAAGAACTATCCAGTATATGATTTTGAGTTAGCAACACACGCTCAAAATTTAGAGGCATTAGATATATGGCGTGTCTTGTAAGGTATATACAGATCATCAGATTCTTCAGCATCTATTCAAGCAATATATTTCAACTTGAGCTAGCGGAAGTGGTTGAAGTTATTGAAATATTATGATATCACTATTCATTATCATCTTGCGAAGGCTAATTGTGGTAGCTGATGCCTTGAGTTGAAAGGTGGAGAGTATGGGGGGTTTAGCATTTATCCCAACTATAGAGAGGCCTTTGGCTATGGATATTTAGGCTTTGGCCAACTGATTCGTGAGATTGGATATTTCAGAGCCTAGTAAAGTACTTGCTTGTGTTGTATCTCAGCCGTCCTTGTTTGAGCACATTAAGGCTCGTCAGTATGATGATTTATATTTGCTTGTCCTTTATGACATGGTGTCGTGAGGTGGCGCTAATGGTAATGATGGTGTATTACAGCTTCAAGGCCGGATTTGTGTTCTTAATGTGGATGATTTGCTGGAGTTGATACTTAAGGAGGCTCATAGTTCGCGGTATTCTATTAATCTAGATGCTACGAAGATGTATCGTGATTTGAAGCAGCATTGTTGGTGGCGGAGAATAAAGAAAGACATTGTTGGATATCATACACGATGTTTGAATTGCCAGCAGGTCAAGTATGAGTATCAGAGATCGGGTGGTTTGCTTTAGAAGATTGAGATACCGAGGGGAAGTAGAAGCGCATCACCATGGAATTTGGGGTAGGGTTTACACAGACATTGAGGAGATTTTACGCTATTTGGGTCATTGTGGACAGTTTGACAAAGTCTACGCATTTCATCCCTATCATGGCTTCCTACACTTTGGAGCAGCTAGCTAAGATCTACATCAGAGATAGTCTGCTTGCATGGTGTACCTATTTTTGTCATCTCGGATCATAGCATTTGGTTTACTTCACACTTTTGTAGAGCGGTTCAGCGTGAGTTGGGCACGCAGGTTGATTTGAGCACTAAATTTCACCCTCAAATGGATGGGCAGTCCGAGCAGAACATTCAGATTTTAGAGGATAAGTTGTGGGCATGTGTCATAGATTTTGGAGGCAAGTGGGATCAGTTTCTTCTATTAGCGGAGTTTGCATAAAACAACCGCTATCAGTCAAGCATCTAGATGGCTCTATATGAGGCATTATATAGAAGGCGATTGTTAAATCCCGCATTTCGTACGTTAAAATTTTGTCGTAAGTTAATCGACGTAGACTAGGGAATGAGATTATTTTTGAGGTTATAAGCATTTATGCTATTTATAACAGGCGATAAGTAAGTGCCGTGAAAGTTAAAGGGTAAACGAATCAAAGAAAATGAGTTTCGTTGAAGGTTATTAATTTGGGATAAAATACAGTCCGAGCTATAATACCCGGTATTTATGGACTAGTGTCATACAAGGTACCACATAATCATGATAGTAAGATGTATAATGTATATTAAAAGTGAGTAGTATTTTAAGTAATTTGGGATAATTTTTAATTATATGGATAATTGGGTAATTAATAATTTTTGGTGGGAGATTAGCTAATTAATTAGTATCTTTGGATAAGCCTAATGGAACTCAACATGGCAGCAAAGGCCTTAGGCAATTTGTGACTATTAATTCATGTAAAAGGTAGCACATTTAGAAGGTTTTTGTGGCTAAGTCACCACATATGTGGGGCCCACACCCAAAGATATTAAAGACCTCTCTAATTCACTTTGTATCTCTACAATGTAATGAAAAAAGCTTCAGCAAAGATTATTATGTGATAGCAACGTGATTTATTACAAAATTCATACGAAGTTATACTATGTAATAGCAATGAGATTTGAAATTCTAAGGGAATAATACGGTGCAATCTTTCTCAAGAATATCATACGGATTTTTTTCCTATTTCGATCTCGCCGTTACGTGTTTCGTCGCGATTGATGTGTGTTAGAGGGATTGTCAAGAGAATCGGCTCAGGTATGTTAAGGCTATCTCTTCTTTCTTTTTGGCATGATTCATACGATACAAACGAAACGAGCAAACACATAGATTTCATAAATACCTCTATTCATAGAAGCACTAGGGGTGCCTATGTTCTTGAATTCCCCATGTATCCTATTATTATATCTTCTGTTCATGGGTCTCAGAAAAATATGTAGCTGAGAAAGTTATCCAAAAGGCATATTGATCTTATGACATTCCGAGAAATCTAATTAACGTATTTCTTATGCGTTTCATTCATTTATATATGAACATTGACCCATGACTAGATGGCGTTATATAAGCGTATATTATATGTATATGGGATATGGAAAAAGGTTACGGCATTATATACGCACCACCACCTGATCAGCTGGTATATGTTGATGATTTTGCCCATAGTGACCGAGATGATATGATGGGATGCCCTCAGAGGCTTGATGATGTTATGTACACCTATACCTATGCGTGATACGATATTTATATGCACATGCATGACTTTATAAATATTTTAGGATTTACAAAGTTATTTAGACTTACAAGTGTATTCCTTTACTCTATGTTTCATTTATGTCTTTTATGGACTGATTTTCATGCCTTACATACTCGATACATTATTCGTATTGACGTCTATTTTGCTTGAGGACGCTACGTTTCATGCTCGCAGGTGCAGGTAGACAAGTTGACGGACCCCTTTTTAGGATCCTTGATCAGCGAGAGTTGGTGTGCTCCACTTGATCCGGAGCTGTTATTAGTTTTGGTACGCTACATTTGTATGTAGATATGGGTACGGCGTGGCCCAATCCCATCCTTTATATAGTTGTACACTCTATTAGAGGTTTGTAATAGTCATGTATAGTTGGATAGTAAGTGGCCTTGTCGGCTTCTAATCTTGGATATGTAGTTGTCTATAGTAGCCTTG
Organism: Nicotiana tomentosiformis; assembly: GCF_000390325.3. Lineage (NCBI taxonomy): Eukaryota > Viridiplantae > Streptophyta > Magnoliopsida > Solanales > Solanaceae > Nicotiana > Nicotiana tomentosiformis. The sequence continues at coordinate 152,267,047 of NC_090813.1, forward strand.
CCGGCTCGCCCTACCGTATTCCGCATGTATATGTATATATGTCTTTTGGACATATTTCCCTCACGTATGTTATTCACATAATTTAGCAGTTTGTTGACAGATATTATTCATGACCTACCCTTAATTCATATTTATATCTTAGATGTATGCTTATGGGTGTTCGATAGGTAGGACTCGGGCACTCGTCATGGCCCATCGGTTTGGGTCGTGACAACGATATTATTATCCGAATGGTTGGCTTGAACCCAGCAAGGCTATGTTATTGGGCAAAGACTTGGTTCGTGATGCTTTGGAGAAGGTGAAATTGATTCAGGAGTAACTTCGTACCACCCAGTCAGGGCAAAAGAGCTATGCTGACAAGAAACTTCAGGATGTGGCTTTCATGGAGGGTGAGAGGGTTCTTCCCCGAGGTTTGCCGATGAAGGGCATGATGAGATTTGGGAAGGAGGGCAAGCTGATCCCTCGGTATATTGGTCCATTCGAGGTGTTGGAGAGAGTTGGTGAGGTGGCCTACATACCTTCTTTGCCACCTAGCTTATCGGGAGTTCACCCAGGGTTTCATGTTTTCATGTTTTCATGCTTCAGAAGTATTATGAGGATTAGTCATATGTGATGGAATTCAGTTCAGTGCGGTTAGATAAGAATCTGGCTTATGAAGAAGAGTCGGTGGCCATTTTATATAGGCAGGTCAGGAATGTCATGACCCAAACCGATGGGACGCGACGGGCACCCGGTACCTTACTCAACTGAGTACCAACGTAACATATCTTTCGTATCATTCTATCATAGGTAAATAAACTGGAGTAAAGCATGAGGGAATACAAACTTATACATATGACATACTGGCCTATAAGACCAAAATGATCACTCGTACACTGAATATAGGCCGACAAGGCCATACAATCTTTCACGTATACGACATATGTCTACAAGCCTCTAAGAGTACATAAATATCACAAAGGTCGGGACAGGTCCCCACCATACTAATCAATATATGTCCTAATCATACTAACCAAATAAGCAACTCCGGAGCAAATGGAGCACACCAACACCTTCCGCTGAGCTGATAGCCTATTTGGAAGACTCTCAACCTATCTATCGGGACTTACGGGCATGAAACGCAGCGTCCCCAGAAAAAAGGGATGTTAGTACAAATAATATACCGAGTATGTAATGAATGAAAATCAGTAAATAAAAGACATAGAGAAACATGGAGTAAAAGACTCAACATATAAGTCTGAATAGCTCTGTAAATCATTTCATATTTATAATGTCATGCATATGCGTATAAATGTCATAACATGCATAGGTATATGCGTTCATAACATCATCAAGCCTCTGAGGGCATCCCATCATATCATCTCGGCCACTATGGGTAAATCATCAACATATACTAGCAGATCAGGTGGTGGTGCGTATATAACGCAGTAACCTTTTTTCATATCCAATATACATATAATATACGCGTATATAATGCCATCTGATCACGGGTCAATGTACATGTATAAATGAATGAAATGCATATGAAATATGGTAATAAGATCTCTCAAAATGTCATAAGACCGTTATACCTTTGATTAATATCATGAAATAAACTTTATCAATTCACGTATTTTCTTAGACCCATGAATAGATGATAGAATAATAAGACATATGGGAAATCAAGAACATATGAACCTCTAGTATTTCTAGGAATAGAGTCATTTATGGAAATTGTGCATTTGCTCGTTTCGTTTGTATCGTATGGATTATGCCAAATGGAAAGAAGGGATAACCTTAATATACCTGAGCTGATTCTCTTGACAATCCCTCTAATAGATGTCAGTTGCGACAAATCACGTAACGGCAGATCGAAGTAGGGAAAATCCGTATGATATTCTTGAGAAAGATTGTACCGTACTCCCTCAGAATCGCGATTTCATGCTGGTGCTGTTTCATACGAATTGTTGAGCTTCATCCGTTACTTTTGTTATAGGTGTGGGCCCACTTTATAAGATGACTTGGCCCATAATCCCTCTAAACATGACACCTACTTACATGAAATAAGAGTTATAATTGCCCAAAAGCCTTTGCTGCCAATGTTATGGTTCCTTAGGCTTATCCAAGATCTTAATTAATTAACCACTAATTTCTTAATTAACTTGTTAATCTCCAATCAACCAATAATTAATTAATTACCCACATAAATAAGAATTATCTCAAATTACTTATAATACTACTCACTTTTAACATACTTTATACATCTTACTATCATGGTCATTTGGTACCTTGTATGGCACTAGTCCATAAATATGGGGTATTGTAGCATGGACCGTATTTTATCTCAAAATGTCAAACTTCAACGAAATTTATTTTCTTCGATTTGCTTACCCTCTCACCTTCATGAATTTACTTATCACTTGTTTGAAATAGCATAATACTTATAATCTCCTAAATAATCTCATTCCCGAGTCTACGTCGATTAACTTACAACGAAACGTTAACGTACGAAATACGGGATGTAACTAGGAAGATAAGGCCTAAAGATATTACATAGTGAAGGTCCAATAGAGAGGCAAACCGATTGAGGAGGTGACTTAGGAGACCGATCCCTGATATGCAGAGCAAATATCCTTATTTTTTTATTTTTCGGGTATGATTCTAAACATGTTTGAGGATGAATATTTATTTACGAGGGGGAATATAACAACCCGGCTGGTTGATTTGTGTATTTGAGTCTCGTTCCCTGATTTGATGCTTCCCTTATATTTCTGTATTATTTTGTGACTTGTGGGTATGGTTGGTTTGGTTTTGGAAATATTTTAGAGTGAATTGGTCCAACATATAGTTCCATTGTTGGGAGCATAATTTATAAGAGTTGACCAAGGTTTGACATTCAGTAGATGATCTCGGATTAGTGATTTGATAGTTCCAATAGGTTCGTATAGTAATTTGAACTTAGGCGTATGTCCGGATTTGGATTTGGAAGTTCCTAACGTGTTTTGCCTCTAATTGTCGAAAGTTGGAAAGTTGAAGGTTTGGAAGGTTCATAGCTTTTACCGAGAGTTGATTTTATTATATCGAGTTCAGATTGTTGTCCCGAGACTTGAAATAGGTTCGTTATGTCATTTGGGACTTGTGTGAAAAGTTTGGATGCAATCCACATTGGTTAGGTATGAATCAGACGCTCAATATGAAGTTAGAAGCTTATGAACTTAAGAGAAGTTCAATTTATGGTTTGGTCGTTATTTCATAGATGTGATGTTCTCACACATGTGTGGAGGCTTTGGAAAGGTTCGGGTAGTGTTTACAGATTGGTTGATATTATTGGACGGGGTCCCGGATGGTTGGGTGAGTTTCAGACCATCGGAAGCTTGATTGAGATTGCAGAATTTTTGCTGGTGTCTGGTGTACTTCGCGATCACGGAGTGGGTCACGCAATCGCGCATGGTTATTTTAGAGGCAACTGGTTTTGATCTTCGTGTTTGCGAACAGTCGGTCAATTTAGGGATGGTTGTCGCATTATATCTTCGCGTTCGTGCCATAGGGGTCGCGTTCGCTTAAAGGAGAGGCAGGCTAGGAGATTGGCTGGAGTTAGCCTTCTCGATCGCGGGGTCAGGGTCACGTTTGCATAGGCTTGGGACACCTGTGCATCGCGTTCGCATAGTATACAACCGCGTTCACGAAGGGTATTTTTGGAAGTGGTAGGATCATGCTTCTCGAACGCGTGGCTTAGGCCGCGTTCGCAATGGGTAGTGGTAGGCATACTCATTTAAGTTCTAATTTCGGAATTTTAGCTAATTCTCTCAAATTTTGAACTAGACTTGGAGAGAGGCGATTTTTGAAGGAGACTTTCATCCAAGACTTTGGGGTAAGTGATTTCTACTCATTTTTGGTATTATTTCAAGAATCTACATGGATTATTAGCACATAAAATATGAAATTTTGAGGAAATTTAGGGGGTTATCCTTCAACTTAAGAGAGTGGAACTTGGGGATTTTGTTGTCGATTTGGACTCGATTTTTAAATCTAATTATATATTTGGACTCGTGGAGTTATGGATAGTGGAGATCTATCTCTTTACTCGGGTTTTGACCATGTGGGTTCGGGTTGACATTTTTTGACTTTTTGGGGATTGAATAAAAATCGAAGCTTTATTGTTTGGAATTGATTTCTATGGCTTTATTTGATATTATTGAGTTGTTTTGGCTAGATTTTACCCATTCGGAGGCCGATTTGAGAGGCAAGGGATTTTTGGAGTATTGATTCTCGCACTTTTAGGTAAGTATCTTGCCCAAGCTTGGTTTAAGGGTATTTTCCCATTGACTGATATTTGTTATATGTTGGGTATGACGCACATGCGAGGTGATGAGTGTATATGTGTGCACCGTGGTTATTCATGATCCGGATAGACTTTAGGCTATTATGCGCTTTGTTTTTCTATCATGCCTTTTTGATACTATGTTTTCTCTACATGTATGACTACCTGAGCTATTATTCATGTTAGAAACCATGTCTAGACTTTGTACTTATTTGTTTGAGACATGCTAGAGCTATTTTTGATATTTTGAGCTATTTGTCTTAACTGTAATCATATTTTCAATCATGATATCATATCTGCGCGTTATATCTCTGTCTCTATGCATTCGTTATATGATATCTTGCATTTTATTAGTGTCCTTATTTGTATGACACGGGTTTGAGCTGAGTTATGGCACGTTGATATTTTCTATGCGATATTCTTGATTATCGTACTATGAGACATGAGCATATTGAGACTTGATCAGATTAATGACTAATCTTGAGTCGTTAAGCCATGTTGATATTGATTGTAAGGTGATGTTTGCATCCATGCCCTGTATCGGGCTGAGGGGAATTTGTATGTAGAGTGAGATGTTGAATGTGAATGGATGTTGTGTCAGGCCCCATATTGGGCTCGGTGATTTAGATTGTTGACTTTTGATTTGACCGGTGCTTGGCCTAGGATCCTCTCCTTTGGAGCCAGATATAATTTTGTGAGTGCATGCACTTGATATGTGCTTAGTGAGGGTCATATGCAAGGCACCCGTACAATGTTGAGTATGAGTGTGTGTGATGATTCGGGGGGCTTTGAGCCAGTCACTGTGAGTTTGCTGAGGGTATGATAGAGGGGTAATTGTTCTAGGAACTATGTATGTGCTGAGACTTGTGTTTACTTGATGATTACACTGTGATGTTGTTGATTTTGACATGAATACATGTCATACAGGCATAGAGTTGTATTTTTCTCATGCTATTTGATACTTGATGTCTTTAAAATCGACGTCTTGATTGATATATTCGAAAAACATGTTATTTTGCTCTTAGTGTGATAGAGTTGAATATAATATTATTGAGCTGCTTTTTCTTATGCTATTTTCATATTGTAATTGTTCTTGTTTGCTTTTGAAAAAGAGTATTGGACCTTGCCAAACTCGTCACTACTTTCAGTCCGAGGTTAGGCTTGCTACTTATTGAGAACATGAGGTCGGTTGTACTCATACTATACTTTGCACTTCATGTGCAGACCTAGGTGTTGCTTATTGTGATAGCTGCTAGTGAGCCGGTTTCAGACTATTTGGAGATTTCGAGGTAGCACTGTTGTACCCTTCGCTGGCTTTGATGTCCCTTTCCTTATTTCATGTTTAGTCTTCCGACAGTATTGTATCCAGCTCAGACTTTGTATTTACTTATTTTATAAAACTCATGTACTCGATGATACCAGATTTTGGGATGGTTTTCAGTTGTGCCATTTTTTGACTTTTATTCTGCATTTGAGACAACTTAATACTGATATTTAAGTTTATTTATGCACATTGGGACCGATATTTATCACGTGTATGGTCCAACTGTGCCTCTTTGGATATATACGTAGGCCCTTGAAGCCAAGTTAGAGAAGCAAAGGGACATAGAAGCTAGATTAAAGAGTCTTGGCTTCTAACACATGTCCTAGCCTCGGTTTTATCACGCTTCTCCTATAGATAAGCTAGCTAAGACACTAGCTGATAGTGTTGTAAATCCTCATCACTATCATAATGAGGAAAATTACATATAAATATAAACAAATGTTTGTATGACTTCTAATTGTGTAAATTTTGTTATGAGAATATGATTGTTTGTCTCTTTTATTATTTTTTTTGTTCATTAGTATGTATAACAAAGTGTTGTAAGAAGATAAGACTTAAAGAATCAGTGTGATTCTAGTCACGAATATTAATATAGTATACACTAAGGATGTTTTTCGCTTTTGATTAACCATTTGGAATGTAGATGATGATTGAAAACTATGCGACCTTTCGATTATACACTAAATGTGAAGTCATTATGGGAATTTATTTGCTTAAGCGTCTATATTGCATGTATTATTAATGGCTGATACTTGCATTGTCTTTTATAAATATAACAGGCTATGGCTTTAAAAAAGTAATATTGTTGATCTGAATAAGGGTGATAAATTGAACGACGATGATTCATGTCGAGCGTGAGGACTCCAAGTCTTATTGATTTGATTGGTAGTTATGCTGTTCTTTTATCATCTGTAGTGTTTCGAGTGTTTGGGACAAGGTTTTATGTGACATGAGGTATGTAACCAGTACCAGATTTGATAATGAGCAGTTATTGCGGGTAGAAGATATAGTTATGGGCATATGAGCTATAGGGCACATCATGTGGCTAGATCTTGGGAGTACATTTACGACTTGGCGTAACTTGTGGGGATTGTTACAGTGTATATATATAAGGATCAGATCTTATAGGGAAATCCTGATGTTGGAATTTGGTTCCAGGCCCTGTGGGCTAAGGTCGAAGAAAGAATCTTCAGTGAGGATTGTGTTAATAGATTTATATGGATGGAAGTGTTATGGGATCACTCATGGGTATGAGCATGATGTGTTGTTCGACTAATTGATGGGTTTAGAACGATTCTTGGTACATTCGACGATGAACATATATTTAAGTGGTCCAGAATGTAACGACCCGAATGGTCGTTTTGAGTTCTAGCGCTTCATTTTGCGATTTGAGACCTCGAGTAGGTCCATTTAAAGTTTTATTACTTGCATGCGGGTTGGTTTTGATTTTCGGGAGGTTCCGGGTGTATTGGACGAAAAATTCTCATTTCGGAAGCATTAAGTGGTTGGAGTTGACCAATGTTTGACTTTTGTGTAAATGACTTCGGATTGGAGATTTGAAGGTTTTTGTTACATCCCATGTTTTCGTACGTGAAAGTACACCATAAATAAATTGATGGAAGCTCAGATATAAGATGTTTCGTCCCGCATTTTCCTATGTTAAAGTTTCGTCGTAAGTTAATCGACGTAAGTTCGGGAGTAAGATTATATTGAGATTATAAGTATTATAATATTTCAAAACAAGTGATAAGTAAATTCGTGAAAGTAAGAGAGTTAGCAAATCGAAGAAAATAATTTTCGTCGAAGTTTGACATTTTGAGGTAAAATACGGTCCATGCTACAATACCCCGTATTTATGGACTAGTGCCATACAAGGTACCACATGACCATGATAGTATGATGTATAAAGTGTGTTAAAAATGAGTAGTGTTTTAAGTAATTTAAGATATTTCTTAATTATGTGGGTAATTGATTAATTATTGATTTAATGGGACATTAACCATGTAATTAGAGAATTGTGAATAATTAGTAAGTGGGGACAAAGCCCCCAACGTGGCAGTCCATGTCACGACCCAAACCGATGGGCCGCGACGGGCACCCGGTGCCTTACTCAACCGAGTACCAACATAACATATCTTTCTTATCGTACTTTTATTGGCAAATGGGGCAAACGGGCCGTCATGGGCTAACCAGAATAAACATAAAGGAATACTCAATATAGGACGACCCAACCTGATATAAAAACTTATACATGTGACATACGGGCCTATAAGACCAAAATGATTACTCGTACAATAAACATAGGCCGACAAGGCCATACAATCTTTTACGTACATGGCATATGTCTACAAGCCTGTAAGAATACATAATTATCATAAAGGTCGAGACAGAGCCCCGCCATACCAATCAATACATGTCCTAATCATACTGACCAAATAGCAACTCCGAAGCAAATGGAGTGCACCAACATCTTCCGCTGAGCTGATAGCCTACTTGGAGGACTCTCGACCTGTCTATCGGAACCTGCTGGCATGAAACGCAGCATCCTTAGGCAAAAGGGATGTTAGTACAAATAATGTACCGAGTATATAAGGAATGAAAATCAGTAAATAATAGACATGAGAGAAATATGGAGTAAAAGACTCAACATGTATGTCTGAATAGCTCTGTGAATCATTTCATATTTAATGTCATGTATATAAATGTATGCATATGAATCATTTCATATATGCGTATAAATTTCATACCATGCATAGGTATCTTCATAACATCATCAAGCCTCTGAGGGCATCCCATCATATCATCTCGGCCACTGTGGGCAAATCATCAACGTATACCAACTGATCATGTGGTGGTGCATATATAACGCCATAGCCTTTTTCCATATCCTCTATACATATAATATACACGTATATAACTCCATCTGGCCATTGGTCAATGTACATGTATAAATGCATGAAATGCATAAGAAATACGTTAATAAGATTTCTCGGAATATCATAAAATCAATATGCCTTTCGGATAGACTTTATCAAATACGTATTTTTCTGAGATCCATGAGCAGAAGATATAATAATAATTCACATGGGGAATCAAGAATATAGACACCCCTAGTACTTCTATGAATAGAGTCATTTATGAAAATTGTATGTTTACTCATTTCATTTGTATCGTATGGATCATGTCAAAAAGAAAGAAGGGATAGCCTTTACATACATGGTCTTATCCCACTTGCTGAAGAGTTCAACTCATATCCGCTAAAGGAAACCGACATGAGTATAATCCTAATGTTTCTTCGTATGTGAAGTATAAAATGATGCTGCATGCTTAGTTCAGAAAAACTTGATTCTAGTCTTCTTGTTTTTTTTTCATTTAACCGTGTGCCAAAGGCTACCGGTGCATCAAGATTGATTTGATAAGAATTTATTCAACATATTATTGAGGAATCATTAGTGATAAAACTACGCATATGTATTGTCCAAATTGTTCATGGTAGAATCAAGGTAAAATTGGTCACTTATCTCTAGAACCACTATCTTGAATATTAAAATCCTTAGAGATAATAGTATTTCTAAATTTGGAGTATTGATAGTTGGCCGTAAGCACAAAAAGCACACGTATTGAAGATAGAAATATCACTTCATCGAAACCCTCCAAATGCCACCTATCCACCTAACCAAGAGTCATTGTTTGGGGTGATTCCTTGCTGCCACGTTGGGGGTTGTTTTTACCAAAGATTTATCCACTAATCTCTAATTAATTGGCTAATTTTTAACTAAAATTAATAATTAATCCCTTACCCACATAATTAAAAATTATCCCAACTTAAAATATTACTCACTTTTAACACCCTTTATATACCTTACTATCATGGTCATGTAGTACCTTGTATAGTACCAATCCATAAATATCGGGTATTATAGTTCGGACCATATTTTATTTTAAAATGTCAAATTTCGACGAAACTCATTTTCTTCGATTTGCTTACCCTCTCACCTTCACGAATTTACTTATCACTTGTTTGAAATAGCATAATACTTATAATCTCAAAATAATCTCATTCCTGAACTTACATCGATTAACTCACGGCGAAACTTTAACGTACGAAAATGCGGGATGTAACATCTAATTTCCGAACTTTCATCAATTTATTTATGGCGGACTTTCACGTACGAAAATATAGGGTGTAACATCATTCCCCCCCTTTGGAACATTCGTCCTCGAATGTTGACTGATGCACTTATCATTGTTATAACCTATAGCTCTTGCGAATGCTTTAGTACTCTCCTTGCTATGTAGGCAACTGTTCTATGAATAAATCCAAAGGCCAGGGCATTCCCCCCTATAGGCCTCTTTCTCACACCATGACTTGTGATCGGAATCCTTCCAATCTCGTAACTGTTGCTACCTTCTGTCATGCAGCATGTACGACTCTGACCTTGTAAGTGCACCTATGCGACTCTTCTCTCCTTTTTCCTACGGCTTTTAGCCAATCTCTAGGCCTCACTTTATAAACATATACAGAGCTTTCAATAACTTAGAGAAACCATTAGCTCTGTTGTTTTCCTGGGCTTAAACTTGAGGATTTATTCATTCTCGTCACCTTCTCACTCGCCCTTTCTTATCCTTACTCCTGTCTTCCTAAAACCTTGTAGCTCCACCATACTTTAGCTTGTGACCTACACATATCTACTTATACTACTTGAAATCCTCCATCAACTTGCTTGCACCATAGATTTACTTATGTTACTCTGGGATATCAAGTGAGACATCACATCGTCTCTAACTCTTCTTTACTCTCTTGACTAGGCCTCTCGATACCTAGAAACCATAGGGTGGAAGATATTCCACTGACGACGTTGCAACCATTCCTGGATACTGAATCCCAGCGCTTCTGTAATACCCCAAAAAATTTCGAAGTACTTAAGTGTAAAGCCCGGTAAAATTTACAAAAAAAATAATATTTCATGGTGCCAGACTAGGCTTATATTTCTGGTTGCATGGCACCCCAGTTTCCATTATTTCTGATCGGGGGGCACAATTCACTGCTAATTTTTGGAAGAAATTTCAGCAAGGTTTGGGTACTCAGTTGAATCTTAGTACAATCTTTCACCCGCAGACTGACGGGCAGGCAGAGCGGACTATTCAGACGTTTGAGGATATGTTGCGCTTGTGTTATAGACTTCAAAGTTAGCCGGGATGATCATTTACCACTCATAGAATTTGCATATAACAATAGCTATCATGCTACCTTTCATATGGCACCATTCGGGGCTTTTTATGGTAGGAGATGTAGATCTCCCGGGTGGATCGAAATTGGAAAAGCAGATTTGATAGGGCCAGACCTTGTGCATCAGGCTATGAAAAAAGTTAAAATCATTAAGGAGCGGTTGAAGACTGTTCAGAGTCGTCAGAAATCCTATTCGGATGTTCGTCGTAGGGATTTGGAGTTCAAAGAAGATGATTGGGTATTCTTGAAAATTTCCCCCATGAAGGGTATAATGCGATTTGGTAAGAAAGGGAAATTGAGTCCGAGGTATGTCGGACCATAAAAAATCATTCAGAGGATCGGTGAGGTGGCGTACAAGCTTGAGCTGCCACTTGAGATGTCATTAGTATACTCGGTGTTTCATGTGTCTATATTGAAGAAAATAGTTGGAGATCCGACACTCATTGTTCCGATTGAGACTATTGAGGTAAATGAGAAATTGACTTACGAAGAGATTTCGGTTTCTATTATTGATTGGCAAGTCCGAAAGTTGAGAAATAAAGAAATTGCCTCCGTAAAAGTGTTGTGGCGAAACTAACAGGTTGAAGAGGCTACTTGGGAGGTCGAGGAAGAAATGAAGAAAAAGTATCCTTATTTGTTTGAATGACCATGTATTTAAAGTTGTGATCTAGGAAAAAATTATAAGACTTACTTTTTATGAATTTTGTATCATGTGAACAATTGGCATTAAGGGTGTTCCTTTCTAGATATATATTGCTTATGAGATCACATTTGGTGTTGTTTTGTATTATGTTACGTCGTTGGAATACGTATATGTTGTTAGGATGTGTTTCTGGGGCCCTCTGACAGGTGAATATGCCTAGTTACAAGGGAAACTCTAGCAAAAGCTTTGGAAATTTCGGGAGTTAGTCAAATTTGGGGCTGCTCGAATGTGGTATGATACAAACTGAGTTGCATAAGATGCTAATGACGGATTTTTACCCTCATTCGAGGACGAATGATCCTAAGCGGGGGAGAATGTAACACCCTGGAAAATTTCGAAGTACTTAAGTGTAAAGCTCGGTAAAATTTACAAAGAAAATAATGTTTCATGGTGCCGGACTAGGCTTACGTGTTTGAGGATTGTAGCATGGTTCAGACTTTTTGGGTTGAACAATGCACCGGAAAGTAAAGAATATTTTTTGGCTGAAAAGTGCATTTCTGCGGTCCATTATGCGACCGCAGAACCACTCTACGGACCGCATAATGGCCGCAGAGTGAGGCAGTTAATTGGGTCAGTTGAAAACAACTATGCGGTCGACTATGCGACCGCATAACTATTATGCGGTGCATTATGTGACCACATAACAGTTATGCGGACCGCATAGTGACCGCATACACAGACAGTTCTTTTGGCTATTTTGTAACCAATTATGCGACCGATATGCGGTCCGTATATCGGTTATGCGATCCCATATGCGATCGCATACCTTGTTCCGGAGCTCCATTTTTGGGTTTTTAAAACCCGATCCTAGTTCATTAAATACACTCTGTGGGTCATTTTTGAGACATAATCTGATATTTTAGAGTGAGAGAGAGTTTCCTAGAGTGAGAAGGTGTTCTTCAATAATATTTCTTCAATTCTTGCTCAAGTTTTGGAAAATTAAGAAGGAAAGCTCACTAGGTCTTCATCCTAGAGGTAAGATTCTACACCTTAAACCCTAATTTCGTTATTTTCTGAAAATGGGTAACTAGCAAGATAATTTTTAGGCATGAGAGTTGTTTATTTTACATGCATGTGTTATCAAAGGGTGCAGGAAGATTGTTGATCTGAAAATGGTAAAGATTGAGTTGTGGATGTATTACTTGTCCATTTGAGACTTTAAAAATGATAAAACTATTGGAAATGAATTGGTATTGTAGTCATGAACACATTTTCGTCTAATTAATGATAATATGTATTGTCTCTATTCATGGATGAGTTTGGGTAGAATGAAATCTAACAGGCTTACTCGGTCGGGTTTACTCGGTTGAGCGCTGGTCGCGCTCCTCGGTTTTGGGGCGTGACAGCTTCTAACCTTCTATCTGCAGTATGGATTATTCACAACCTTCTGTATTTGAGTATCTTGTACGTTGTTCACCTTTACCTTACTTACCTTAAAATCTCGCATCACATCTTCTATCTCTATCATGACCTCCCTTCCACATAAGTATAATTCACATCCACAACTTGAAGCTCTTTTATAATACTTGCACCTCTGGTGCATACACAATCCGGTGGGAGCTTCATACTGACTTCTTATGAGGCTGGTGTACTAACTGGCTCTATTATAGGGCCGTTATAGAATATGACTGTTGTACTATCTCTCTTGTACCTCTGATATTAAGGGTGATTTTGCAATATTCTCAATCACGAGGTCTATGATTTTCTGGGTCCAATAATCAGACTCCTAATTTACTTAGTTAATTTAACTCTTTAATTTCCTCTTTTCTCTGATCAACCTTTATATAGGCTTAAGCTATCTTCCGATCTGCGGCTTCTGGTATTAGCTATTACTTTAGCCTGTCATGGGCGCTATGGAATATCCATGATACAATCTTTTAACAATTCAATCCTTTGTCTATGACCTGGACTCAATTCTTTCTTTTAACTTATACCGAAGTCTTCTACGGCTATATGATTGTCAACATGTATGCTGCATGGATTATACTTCGAAATCTTGAGTGCATTCATAACGTAACTAACTCTGGATCATCGATCGAATAATTCCTTTCGTTCCTTCTCAACTTTATTTAAACGTAAGCAATTACTTTTCCTGGTTATTCTGCCACTTATTGCATGAATACTTGGCTTATCTTAGTGTCCACACATACTGGAATTTCATATAACCCATATGATCTTGAATATCACCTTTTGATTTTTTTCTTCTCCCCGTTCATTAGCTACGGTAGGTGTCACTTTCTTATGGAGTGCATACAATGTTGTTGTGAGACTGTTGTTACAAGACCATTTCTTCTTCAAGTTACTATGTTTAGGTTGAAGTCAATTCTTATTTCTTTAGCTAGTCTTTCATTGTAGTACTTAGAGAGGATCCTCTGACTCTTGTAAAGCTGCGAGCTTATTACATCATATACTCGATGGAATTTTTAATGTCCTTCCTCGCCTATAATTATCCGTAGTTACTTACTTCCATGCCCTTGTGTTTGTAGGGTTGCTCCTAAGCTGATATTTTGACTGTCTTCCCAGTGGTACTCTCTTTTATTTTCGTAATACTCATACAGTACCTTTAACTACCCCAACTCCTATCTGAATAATTCTCAAGTGATCACGATATCATTATTTGCGAGACTGGATTCGCTATGTTGGGGTTTACTATGTTTATCTTGCACGATCTGCTGATTTGTCTGTATCCTCTTGTCTAGCCATAACTAGGCTCTTCCTGAATCAACTGCTTACTATTCGTTGGCCATTCTCCTATCATTATTCCGCGTAATCTTTCTTGGGTTATTTTCTTTGTCTTAACTTATATCTCGTACTAGCTCCTTATCTAATAATAACATCTCGGGCAGGAACCCTTATTTCCTCTCCTTGACGTCGTGTTTGCATAATGTTCTGGAATCGTTGCATATCTGTAGGATTTGAATAAGTATAATCTCATTCCTTTCTCATGTTTATCGCATTCTTCCTTTACCATTTCATAGTTACCAGAACCACTTAATTCTGACTTAATGCCATATCACTCCATATTCCCCCCTTAGGGGAGTACTAAGATTTAGTGCTACGACGATCTATATATAAATGTTCTACCTCTCATCTTTGGTGTGTTTTGACATCATCGGTGACCCTTACTCGCTTTGCGGAAATCTTTCTGTACCAAGGATAACAAAATTCCTTACTCACGAGGGAGACACTTAGTGTAGACACTTAGTGTAACTGGCACACATAGTCCCTTACGTTTACATTTTCTCACATTGCTTGCTTTAGGGAAGCATCTTCTTGAATGACCTTTAAGGGTTATTCTTCGGTCATCCATTCTATTATTGCCGGAATGCAATCTCTGAATATCCCATGATGCCAACTATTATCAAATCACCCAATCCCTAATTCATGTTTAGTTTATCTTGTTCACCAGTCCATACTGATTTCTGTTACTCTGGGTCTAACTTTTCCTTCTGGTAGTCGCGTTGGAGTCAAAACTTATTTCTCGAAATGAGGATATGACTTTTATGGATACTCTTTTATTGTCTCAAGGCCTTTCACCTCTCGTCTTTTCCTTCACTTGACTATAGACTCTGTAATACTGTCATCTTTTTGATCTACCGTTATCATCCATGTATCACATCTTACTCATAATGCTTCATTAACTCTCTTCTTATTTTCCTCTAACATTAATGTCTATCACTTTATTCTGAAAACTTCAACAACACATTCTTCTGCTTTTAACTCCCCTTGCTCCATCCACTAGCTCTTCGGGTTACCTAACATTCTCTCTCTACTAGGGACGAGAGTCACACTAAGATAATATTTATCCCTTTCAGACTTCCAGTGCCTATCTTTGTAATACTCATATCTAGCTGTACTACTTTAGAAAGCACCATCTGGGTGTCTCACAAGGAGATCTATTAGCACATTTGCAATATCTTTCGGAAATGTCAACTATGCTAACAATCCATCCTTCATTTTGGGTTACTCTAACCCCAGTCGGATCCTGATATCTCGTCCTTCTCTTAAGCCATGTCTGTTAGGTCTCATAGGGCATAACTGAGATGGGTGTGGCCAATTGTACATACCTCTATTATTGTTGAAGGTAACTCCAAATGCTTATATTTCTCTTCCTGAATTGTAGATAATGACCATTTTTACTAACTGGGTACCTCGTACCCTTCTTCTCCTTGCTTCTTTTACTTATTGAAACTCGTACCTTCTGATTCTCTTGTTGCCTTTCACCATATGGGGGGGGGGAGGGGGGTTAGATATTCTTACCTTAAGGCTCCTTATCAAGAAGCTTACATGCCTTAGTACACACACATTCTGCTGAAGACCTTACATTAATTCATCATAAGCATGATGCAAAATCGAGTTTCTCTGACCCAAATCTTCCACAAACACATCCAATCTCTTACCAACTGTCTTTTGGAAGTATGTATCGTCTTATTACAAATAAAATAGAATTTAGGACTTTAAATTCTTACAACTGAGCTCTACCACACGATCTAGAGTAAGAAGAAAGAGTGACAGTCCTAAATGCCCTATAGCCTCCTGCTTATAAGTGTCGTGCACAATACACCCATAAACAAGACTCTACTAGACACGGCTTGTAGACTCCCTAGGACATAACTGCTCTGATACCA
Organism: Nicotiana tomentosiformis; assembly: GCF_000390325.3. Lineage (NCBI taxonomy): Eukaryota > Viridiplantae > Streptophyta > Magnoliopsida > Solanales > Solanaceae > Nicotiana > Nicotiana tomentosiformis. Next base: position 152,283,232 of record NC_090813.1, read on the forward strand.
CTTTTATCTGACCCAAACCGATGGGCCGCGACGGGCACCCAGTGCCTTACTGAACCGAGTACCAACATAACATATCTTTCTGATCGTACTTTTATTGGCAAATGGGTCAAACGGGCTGTCATGGGCTAACCAGAATAAACATAAGGGAATACTCAATATAGGATGACCCAACCTGATATAAAAACTTATACATGTGACATACGGGCCTATAAGACCAAAATGATCACTCGTATACTAAACATAGGCCGACAAGGCCATACAATCATTTACGTACATGACATATGTCTACAAGCCTCTAAGAATACATAATTGTCATAAAGGCTGGGATAGAGCCCCGCCATACCAATCAATACATGTCCTAATCATACTAACCAAATAGCAACTCCGGAGCAAATGGAGCGCACCAACATCTTCCGCTGAGCTGATAGCCTACTTGGAGGATTCTTGACCTGTCTATCGGGACCTGCGGGCATGAAACGTAGCATCCCCAGGAAAAAGGGACGTCGGTACAAGTAATGTACCGAGTATATAAGGAATGAAAATTAGTAAATAATAGACATGAGACAAACATAGAGTAAAAGACTCAACATGTATGTCTGAATAGATCTGTGAATCATTTCATAGTTAATGTCATGTATATAAATGTATGCATATGAATCATTTCATATATGCGTATAAATATCATACCATGCATAGGTATATGCGTTCATAACATCATCAAGCCTCTGAGGGCATCCCATCATATCATCTCGACCACTGTGGGTAAATCATCAACGTATACCAGCTGATCAGGTAGTGGTGCGTATATAACGCCATAACTTTTTCCGACATTCCATATACATATAATATACGCGTATATAACTCCATCTGGTCATGGGTCAATGTACATGTATAAATACATGAAATGCATAAGAAATATGTTAATAAGATTTCTCGAAATATCATAAAATCATTATGCCTTTCGGATAAACTTTATCAAATACGTATTTTTCTGAGACCCATGAGCAGAAGATATAACAATAATTCACACGGGAAATTAAGAATATAGACACCTCTAGTACTTCTATGAATAGAGTCATTTATAAAAATTATGTGTTTACTCATTTCGTTTGTATTGTATGGATCGTGTCAAAAAGAAAAAAAGGATAGCCTTCACATACCTGGTCTTATTCCACTTGCTGAAGAGTTCAACTCGTATCCGCTAAAGGAAACCGACATGAGTATAATCGTTATGTTTCTTTGCATGTGCAGTATAAAATGATGCTGCATGCTTAGTTCATAAAAACATGATTCTAGTCTTCTTATTTTTTATCATCTAACCGCGTGCCAAAGGCTACCGGTGCATCAAGATTGATTTGATATGAATTTCTTCAAAATATTGTTGAGGAATCCTTAATGATAAAACTACGCCTATGTATTGGCCATATTGTTCATGGTAGAATCAACGTAAAATTGGTCACTTATCTCTAGAACCACTATCTTGAATATTAAAATCCTTAGAGATAATAGTACTTCTAAATTTGGAGTATTGATAGTTGGCCGTAAGCACAAAAAGCACACGTATTGAAGATAGAAATATCACTTCATCAAAACCCTCCAAATGCCACCTATCCATTTAACCAAGAGTCATTGTTTGGGGTGGTTCCTTGCTGCCACGTTGGGGGTTGTTTTTACCAAAGATTTATTCACTAATCTCTAATTAATTGGCTAATTTCCCACTAAAATTAATAATTAATCCTTACCCATATAATTAATTATTATCCCAACTTACTTAAAATACCACTCACTTTTAACACACTTTATATACCTTACTATCATGGTCATGTGGTACCCTGTATGGTATCAGTCCATAAATACCGGATATTATAGTTCGGACCCTATTTTATTCCAAAATGTCAAATATCGATGAAACTCATTTTCTTCGATTTGCTTACCCTCTCACCTTCACGAATTTACTTATCACTTGTTTGAAATAGTATAATACTTATAATCTCAAAATAATCTCATTTACGAACTTACATCGATTAACTTATGACGAAACTTTAACGTACGAAAATGCGGGATGTAACATCTAATTTTCGAACTTTCATCAATTTATTTATAGCGAATTTTCACGTACAAAAATATGTGGTGTAACAGCCCAAGCAATGACTCATTAGTCATTAAAATAGGTGGCATCTTAGGGGCCTTTAGGCCAAAGCTTAATCGTCCTAAAGTGGGTCCCACAAAAAAAACCAACAAATTTAATACATCCCTTATCTCATTAAGGTGATGCTAAACTTGAAATAGATTACGGATGGAAATTTATTTGGTGATGCTAAGCTTGCAAAAGCTTACCGATAGAAATTTGTTTGGTGATGCTAAGCTTATGGATGGAGTTCAAACAATTTGTTTGAAACTTCATGATACGATAAAGCGTGAGATTTACGATTCTAAGGGAGTACAGTGCAATATTTCTCAAGAATATCATACGGATATTTTCCTACCTCGATCCGCCATTACGTATTTTTCGCAAAAGACGTGTGTTAGAGGGGTTGTCAAGAAAATCGATTCAGGTATGTTAAGGCTATCCCTTCTTTCCTTTTGGCATGATCCAAATGATACAAATGAAATGAGCAAAATATGCAACTATCATAAATGTCTCTATTCATAGAAATATTAGGGGTGTCTATATTCTTGATTCCCCATATGTCTTATTATTCTATAATCTGTTCATGGGTCTCAGAAAATACGTAAGTTGATAAAGTTTATTTCATGACATTAATTAGAGGCATAATGGTCTTATAACGTTCTAAGAGATTTTATTGACGTACTTCTGATGCATTGCATTCATTTATACATGTACATTGACCCATGACCAGATGGAGTTATATACGCGTATATTATATGTATATGGGATATGGGAAAAGGTTACATCGTTATATACGCACCACCACCTGATCAGTAGGTATACGCTAATGATTTGCCCACAGTGGCCGAGATGATATGATGGGATGCCCTCAGAGACTTGATGATGTTATGAACGCATATACCTATGCATGGTATGACATTTATACGTATATGCATGACATTATAAATATGAAATGATTCACAGAGTTATTCAGACTTACATATTGAGTCTTTTACTCCATGTTTCTCTCATGTCTATTACTTACTAATTTTCATTCCTTACATACTCGGTATATTATTGTACTGACGTCCCTTTTGCTTGGGGACGCTGCGTTTCATGCCTGCAGGTCCCGTTAGACAGGTTGAGACTCCTCCAAGTAGGCTATCATCTCAGCAAAAGGTGTTAGTGCGCTCCATTTGCTCCGGAGTTACTATTTGGTCGGTATGATTAGCACATGTATTGATTGGTATGGCGGGGCTCTGTCCTGACCTTTATGACGATTATGTATTCTTAGAGGCTTGTAGACAGATGTCATGTATATGAAAGAATATATGGCCTTATCGGCCTATGTTCTGTGTACGAGTGATCATTTTGGTCTTATAGGCCGTATATCTTATGTATAAGTTGGTATTACATATTTTATTCTGGTTATCTCACTGCAGCTTTTCCATCTCATTTTCCTATGATACTATGATACGAAAAGATACGTTATGTTGGTACTCGGTTGAGTAAGGTACCAGGTGTCCGTCGCGGCCCATCGGTTTGGGTCGTGACAAAAGTGGTATCAAAGCAGTTCTGTCCTAGGGAGTCTACAAGCCGTGTCTAGTAGCGTCTTGTTTGTGAGTGTGTTGTGCACCACACTTATAAGAAGGAGGCTACAAGGCATTTAGGATTGTCACTCTTTCTTCTTACTCTAGATCGTGTGGTAGAGCTCAGTTGTAAGAACTCAATTTCCTAAATTCTATCTTATTCGTAATACAACGATACCTACATCCAGAAAGACGGTTGATAAGAGATATAGCTATGGAAGAGTTGAGTCAGAGGAACTCGATTTTGAATCATACTTATGATGAGTAAATGTAAGGTTTTCAGTAGATCATGTGTATACTAAGACGTGTAAGCCTCTTGATAAGGAGCCTTATGAGAATATGACTTTATGGCCTATACTCTTTTGTTGTCTCAAGGACTGTCACCTCGCGTCTTTTCCTTAAATTGACTATAGACTCATAGTACTATCATCTTTTTGATCTACCGTTGTCATCCATGTATCACATCTTACTCATAATGCTTCATTATCTCTCTATTTATTTCCCGCTAACATTTATGTCTATCACTTTATTCTGAAAATTTCAACAAGACATTCTCTTGCTTTTAGCTCCCCTTTGCTCCATCCACTGGCTCTTTGGGTTGCCTAACATTCTCTCTCTATTAAGTACGGGAGCCACACTAAGATAATATTTATCCCTTCTAGGCTTCCAGTGCCTATCTTTGTAGTACTCATATCTAGCTGTACTATTTTAGAGTGTATCATCTAGGTATCTCACAAGGAGATCTATTAGCACATTTGCAATATCCTTCAGAAATGTCAACTAACGCAAATAATTCATCCACCATTTTGGGTTACTCTAACCCAAACCAGATCCTGATATCCCGTCCTCCTTTTAAACAATATCTGTTAGCTCCCATAGGGCATATCTGAGATGGGTGTGGCTAATTGTATATACATCTGTTATTGTTGAAGGTAACTCAAAAGGCTTATGTTTCTCTACCTAAATTGTAAATACTGATAATCTCAACTGATTGGGCGCCTTGTACCCTTCTTCACCTGGCTTCTTTTATTTGTTAAAATATGTACCTAATAATCTAACCTCACACGGCTCAAACAAATCAACCGGAGAACGACATTGCCTTCCATATAGTGCCTTATACAAAGCCATCTAGATACTCGACTTATAGCTATTGTTGTATGCAAACTTTACTAAATAAAGAAACTGATCCCACTAGCCTCTAAAATCTATGACACATGCTCTCAACATATCCTCCAAAATATGAATGGTCTGCTTGGACTGCCTGTCTGAGGGTGAAATACGGTGCTCAACTCAACCTGCATGCCCAACTCACACTAAACCGCTCTCCAGAGATGCGAAGTAAACTAAATGTCTTTATCGGAGATGATAGAAACAGGTACACCATGCAAGCGGACAATATCCCTGATGTAGATCTTAACCAACTGCTCCGAAGTATAGGAAGTCATGACTGGAATGAAATATATAGACTTGGTCAGTCTGTCCACAATAACCCAAACAACATAAAATCTCCTCAATGTCCATGGCAACCCCATTAAAAAATCCATGCTGATGCGCTCCCACTTCCACTATGGTATACTAGTCTTCTGAAGCAAACCACCCAATCTTTGATGCTCATACTTGATCTGCTGACAATTCAAACACCATCGCAACATATCCAACAATGTCTTTCTTCATCCTCCGCTACCAATAATGCTACATCAAATCACGATACATCTTCGTAGTACCTGGGTGAATAGAATATTGGGAGCTGTGAGCCTCCTCAAGAATCAACTCCCTCAAACCATCCACTTTAGGAAATAAATCTTGTCCTAAAGCCACAATACACCATCAACACCAATAGTCACCTCTTTAGCACCACCTCGATGCACCGTATCTCTGATGACAAGCAAGTGGGGATCATCACACTAACGGGCCTTAATGCGCTCAAACAAGGACGACTAAGATCAAACACAAGCAATGACTCTTCTAGGATCTGATATATCCAATCTTACGAAACTGCGGCCAAATCCTGAACATCCATAGTCAAATGCCTCTCCCTAGGTGGAATAAATGCTAAACTCCCCATACTTTTCACCTTTATAATCAAGATATGGGCTACCACATTGGCCTTCCCCGGTTGATAAAGAATAGTGATATCATAATCCTTCAGTAGCTCCAACCACCTTCACTGCCTCAAGTTCAAATCCTTTTGCTTGAATAGTACTAAAGACTCCGATGATTCGTATACATCTCACAAGATACACCATATGTTACACCACATATTTTCGTACGCAAAAGTACGCTATAAGTAAATTAATGAAAGCTCGGAAATGAGATGTTATATCCCGCATTTTTGTATGTTAAAATTTCGTCGTAAGTTAATCGACGTAAGTTCAGGAATGAGATTATTTTGAGATTATAAGCATTGTGCTATTTCAAACAAGTGATAAGTAAATTCGTGAAGGTGAAAAGGTAAGCAAATCGAGAAAAATAAGCTTCGTCGAAGTTTAACATTTTGGGATAAAATACGGTCCAAGCTATAATACCCCGTATTTATGGACTAGTGTCATACAAGGTACCACATGACCATGATAGTAAGATGTATAAAATATGTTAATAGTGAGTAGTATTTTAAGTAATTTGAGATAATTTTTAATTTTTTAGATAATTGGGTAATTATTAATTTTTAGTAGGAAATTAACTAATGAACTAGAAATTGGTGGATAAGCTTAATAGAGATACCTCCCAAAACGTGTCAGCAAGTTGGATTGTTGGACAAGCCTTATAGTGACTAGGTAAATTAGGTATCTAGGTGGCTTAGTTAGTGGATTTTTGGGCAAAAGTCATCCCCAAAAGTGGGGGCCCACAAACATCATAGATAAGAAGACTTTTATACATCTTTTAAGTAAGATACTTATGTTGCTATGCAATGAGTGATGTCTCAAACAAGAATTCACATGAAACTCCTTAATGCAAGAGCAGCGTGAGTGCTTTAGCAAAATCCATAAAAAACTTATCAAATTCACTAGTAACGATGAAGCAAAGGAATTCATACGAAATTATACTACGCAATAGCAACGAGATTTGTGATTCTAAGGGAGCCCAGTATAATCTTTCTTAAGAATATCATACGAATTTTTCCCTACTCCGATCTTGTAGTCACGTGTTTTGTCGCGATTGTCGAGTATTGGAAGGATTTTCAAGAGAACCGGCTCATGGGTGAGTTGGGTAGAAAGTATCTAACATGCTTTCTTGGTCGGGTTCACTCGGTTAAGCGCCGATCGCGCCTCCCGAGGTTGGGGCGTGACATCATGGGTCTCAGAAAATACGTGAATTGATGAAGTTTATTTCATGATATTAATCAAAGGCATAATGGTCTTATGACGTTTTGAGAGATTTTATTAATGTACTTGTCATGCATTGCATTCATTTACATTAACCCATGACCAGATAGCGTTATATATGCATATATATGTATATAATATATATATGGGATATGGGAAAAGGTTACAGCGTTATATACGCACCACCACCTGATCAGCTGGTATACGTTGATGATTTTGCCCACAGTGGCCGAGATGATATGATGGGATGCCCTCAGAGGCTTGATGATGTTATGTACGCATATACCTATGCATGGTATGACATTTATACGCATATGCATGGCATTATAAATATTAATGATTCATAAATTTATTCAGACTCTATGTTGAGTCCGGACATACTCGGTACATTATTTGTACTGACGTCCCTTTTGCCTGGGGATGCTGCGTTTCATGCCCGAAGGTCCCGATAGACAGGTTGAGAGTCCTCCAAGTAGGCTATCAGCTCAGCGGAAGGTGTTGGTGCGCTCCATTTGCTCTGGAGTTGCTTATTGGGTCAGTATAATTAGGACATGTATTGATTGGTATGGATACTTTATGATACTTATGTACTCTTAGAGGCTTGTAGACAGATGTCATGTATACGGATACTTGTATGGCCTTGTCGGCCTAGGTTTCGAGTTTACAAATGATGATGTTGGCCTTATAGGCCCGTATGTCACGTATGTAAGTTTCTATATCAGGTTGGGTCGTTCTATGTCGAGTATTCTCTCATGTTTATTCTACTTATATCACGACAGCCTCTCCGGCTCATTTACCTATGATAGTATGATACGAAAGATACATTACGTTGTTACTCAGTTGAGTAAGGTACCGGGTGTCCATCGCGACCCATCGATTTGGGTTGTGACAAAAGCCATGTCTAGTAGAGTCTTGTTTATTGGTGTGTTATGCACCGCACTTATAAGTAGGAGGCTACAGGGCATTTAGGACTGTCACTCTTTCTTCTTACTCTAGATTGTGTGGTAGAGATCAGTTGTAAGAACTCAATTTCCTAAACTCTATCTTATTCATAATACGACGATGTCTACATCGAGAAAGATGGTAAGAGATATAGCTGTGGAAGAGTTGAGTTAGAGGAACTCAAATTTTGCATCATGCTTATGATAGATAAATATGAGGTATTCAGCAGAATATGTGTGTACTAAGACGTGTAAGCTTCTTGATAAAGAGCCTTAAGGCAAGAATATCTATTCACCCATATGGTTAAAAGTAATGATAGATTAAGAAGGTAGATACAAGTTTCAACAAATAAAAGAAGCCAGGTGAAGAAGGGTACGAGGCGCCCAATCAATGGAGATTATCAGTATTTACAATTCAGGTAGAGAAATATAAGCCTTTTGAGTTACCTTCAACAATAACAGATGTATATACAATTAGCCACACCCATCTCAGATATGCCCTATGGGAGCTAACAGATATTGTTTAAAAGGAGGACGGGATATCATGATCTGGTTTGGGTTAGAGTAACCCAAAATGGTGGATGAATTGTTTGCGTTAGTTAACATTTCTGAAGGATATTGCAAATGTGCTAATAGATCTCCTTGAGAGACACCTAGATGGTGCACTCTAAAATAGTACAGCTAGTTATGAGTACTACAAAGATAGGCACTGGAAGCCTAGAAGGGATAAATATTATCTTAGTGTGGCTCCCGTCCTTAGTAGAGAGAGAATGTTAGGCAACCCAAAGAGGCAGTGGATGGAGCAAAGGGGAGCTAAAAGCAAGAGAATGTCTTGTTGAAATTTTCAGAATAAAGTGATAGACGTAAACATTAGCGGGAAATAAATAGAGAGATAATGAAGCATTATGAGTAAGATGTGATACATGGATGACAACGATAGATAAAAAAGATGACAATACTATGAGTCTATAGTCAATTTAAGGAAAAGACGAGAGGTGACAGTCCTTGAGACAAAAAAAGAGTATAGGCCATAAAGTCATATCCTCATTTCGAGAAATAAGTTTGTGACTCCAACGCGACTACTAGAAGGAAAAGTTAGACACTAGAGTAATAAAAATTAGTATGGGTTGGTGAACAAGATAAACTAAACATGAATTAGGGATTGAGTGGTTTGATAATAGTCGGCATCATGAGGATTTTAGATTGCGTTCCAACGATAATAGAATGGATGACAGAAGAATAACTTTTAAAGGTCATTCAGGGAGACGCTTCCCTATAGCAAGCAATGTGAGCAAAGTTAAGCTTAAGGGACTATGTGTGCCAGTTACACTAGGTGTTACCCTCGTGAGTAAGGAATTTTGTTATCCTTGGTACAGAAGGATTACCGCAAGGCGGGTAAGGGTTATCGATGATGTGAAGAAATGCCAAAGATAAAGAGATAAAACATCTACAGGTAGATCGTCGTAGCACTAGATCTTAGTACTCCCCTAAAGGGGGAATATGGAGTGATGTGGCATTAAGTCAGAATTTAGTGATCATAGTAACTATGGAATGGTAAAGGGAGAATGCGATAACAATGAGAAAAGGGATGAGAATGCACTTATTCAAATCCTACAGATATGCTACAATTCCAGAACATTATGAAACATGACGTCAAGGAGAGAAAGTAAGGGTTCCTGCCCGAGATGTTATTGATAGAGAAGGAGCTTGTGCGAGACGTAAGTTAAGACAAAGGAAATAACCCAAGAAATATTATGCATAATATTGATATGAGAATGGGCCAACGAGTAGTTAGTAGTTGATCCAGAAAGAGCCTAGTTATGGCTAGACAAGAGGATATAGACAAATCAACAGATTGTGCAAGATAAACATAGTGAACCCCAACATGGGGAATTCAGTCTCACAGATAATGATATTGTGACCCTTGAGAAATATTCAGATAGGAGTTGGGGTAGTTAAAGGTACCGTATAAGTGTTACGAAAATAAAAGAGAGTGCCACTGGGAAGACGGTCAAAATATCAGTTCAAAAGCAACCCTACAAGTACAAGGGCGTGGAGGTAAATAACTACGGATAATTATAGGCGAGGAAGGACATCAAAAATTCCATCGAGTATACGATGTAATGAACTCGTAGCTTTAGAAGAGTCAGAGGGTCCTCCCTAAGTACCACAACGAAAGACTAGCTGAGAAAATAAGGAAGAAGGCTTCAACCTAAGCACAGTGACCAAAAGAGGAAATGGTCTTGTAACAATAGTCTCACTACAACATTATATGCACTCTATAAGAAAGTGGCACCTATCGTGGCTAGTGAACGGGAAGTAAATTCAAAAGTAATACTCGAGATCATATGAGTTTCACGAAACTCCGACATGCATGGGAACTAAGATGCTAAGTATGCACGCAACAAGGGAGCAGAAAGACCAGAAAAAGTAATTGCTTATGTTTAAAGAAAGCTGGGATGGAACGAAATGAATTATTCGATCAATGATCCAGAGTTAGTTACGTTATGAACACACTTAAGATTTTGGAGTATTACCCATGCATCATATATGTTGACAATCATATAGCCATAGAAGACTCCAGTATAAGTTAAAAGAAAGAATTGAGCCCAGGGCATATACAAAGGATTGAATTGTTAGAAGATTGTAGCATAGATATTCCATAGCGCCCATGAAAGGCTAAAGTAATAACTAATACTAGGAGCCACATCGAAAGATAGCTTAAGCCTATAATGATTGATCAGGAGGAAGAGGAAACTAAAGAGTTACATCAACCAGTAAATCAAGAGTCTGATTATTGGCCCCAGACAATTATATAAACCGTGATTGAGAACTGCAGGATCATCCTTAATATATGAGGCACAAGAGAGAGAGTACAACAACCATATTCTATAACTGCCCTACGATAGAGCCAGCTAGAAAGAGTATCAGCATCATAAGAAGTCAATATGAAGCTCCCACCAGATTGTGTATGCACCAAAGGTGCAAGTATTATAATAGAGCTTCAAGTTGTGGATGTAAATTATACCTATGTGGAAGGGAGGTCATGAAAAAGATAGAAGATGTGATGCGAGATTTTAAGGTAAGTAAGGTAAAGATTAACAACGCACGAGATACTCAAATGCAGAAGGTTGTAAATAATCCATCCTGCAGATAAAAGGCTAGAAGCGCTGGGATTTAGTATCCAGGAATGGTAGCGGCATCGTCAGTGGCATATCTTCCAACCTATGGTTTCTAGGTATCGAGAGGCCTAGTCAAGAGAGTAAAGATAAGAGTTAGAGATGATGTGATGTCTCGCTTGATGTTCCAGAATAACATAAGGAAATCTATGGTGCAAGTAAGTTGAAGGAAGGTTGCAAGTAGTATAAATAGATATGTGTAGGTCGCAAGCTAAAGTATGGTAGAGCGACAAGGTTTTAAGAAGACATTAGCAAGGATAAGGAAAGGCGAGTGAGAAGGCGACGAGAAGGGATAAGTCCTCGGGATTAAGCCCATGAAAACAAGAGAGCTAATAGTTTCTATAAATTATAGAAAGCTCAATATAGCTTGAAGCTCAGTATAGCCTGGAAGAGATGGAATGCTGTCCTGGTACTCGAATGAGGGTGTAATTGTGATAAATAAGGAATGACGTTTAGGCCTTCGATTGAGTAATGATTTGAAGAAAAAAAAGAGGGAGGAACGCCCTGGCCTTTGGATTTATTCACAGAACAGTTGCCTAGATAGCAAGGAGAGTACTAAAGTATTTGCAAGAGCTATAAGTTATGATAATGATAAGTGCATTAGTCAACATTCAAGGATGAATGTTCCAAAGGGTGGAATGATGTTACACCCCATATTTTCGCACGCGAAAGTACGCCATAAGTAAATTGATGGAAGCTCAGAAATGAGATGTTACATCCCGCATTTTCGTATGTTAAAGTTTCGTCGTAAGTTAATCGACGTAAGTTTGGGAATGAGGTTATTTTGAGATTATAAGAATTATGCTATTTCAAATAAGTGGCAAGTAAATTCGTGAAGGTGAAAGGGTAAGCGAATCGAAAAAAATGAGTTTCGTCGAAGTTTGACATTTTGGGATAAAATACGGTCCAAGCTATAATACCTCGTATTTATGGACTAGTGTCATAAAAGGTACCACATAACCATGATAGTAAAATGTATAAAGTGTGTTAAAAGTGAGTATTATTTTAAGTAATTTGAGATAATTCATGATTATGTGGATAAGTAGATAATTATTAATTTTTAGTAGGAAATTAACTAGTTAACTAGAAATTGGTGGATAAGCTTAATGGAGATGCCTCCCAAAACGTGGCAGCAAGATGGATTGTTGGACAAGCCTTATAGTGACTAGGTAAATTAGGTATTTAGGTGGCTTAATTAGGGGATTTTAAGGCAAAATTCATCCCCAAAAGTGGGGGCTCACAAACTTCATAGATAAGAAGACTTTCATACATCTTTTAAGTACGATACTTATGTTGCTAAGCAACGGGTGATGTCTCAAACAAGAATTCACATGAAACTCCTTAATGCCAGAGCAGCGTGAGTGCTTTAGCAAAATCCATAAAAGACTTATCAAATTCACAAGTAACGATCTTTAGCAAAGGAATTCATACGAAGTTATACTACGCAATAGCAACGGGATTTACAATTCTAAGGGAGCCCAGTATAATCTTTCTCAAGAATATCATATGGATTTTTTCCTACTCCGATCTTGCAGTCATGTGTTTTGTCGCGATTGTCGGGCGTTAGAAGGATTGTCAAGAGAACCGGCTCAGGTATATGAAGGCTATCCCTTCTTTATTTTTGGCATTATCCATACGATACAAACGAAACAAGCAAAATGTACAACTTCCATAAATGACTCTATTCACATAAATACTAGCGGTTCCTATGTTCTAGATTCCCCATATGTCTTATTATTCTATCGTCTGTTCATGTGTAAGGCCCCATACAATTTTTTCTAAAAATTCGGTTTCCATTATGCCAAAGTAGGCGTAGAGGTTATATTAGTAGAAATTCTTTATGGCGATCTTGCGAGCCGCGGTTGTGCATTTGGGGCATTTTTGATACCCAATTTTGCGGCCATTATACGACCGCATAACCGTTTCGCGGGCCGCATTCTTATCGCATATCGCGCCTTCTGATTTTTTGAAGGGAGGTTAATTCTGCGGTGCATTATGCGACCGCAGAACAGGTATGCGGGTCGTATAGTGACCGCAGCCCAGGTCAGTTTTTTTCCAGTTTTGGCACCCTGTTTCGCGGTCATTTCGCAGACCACATAACCATTATGCGATCGCATATGCGACCGCAGAACCCGTTCCAAAGCTCCATTTTGGGGGTTTTTAAACCCGACCCAATTCCGTTAAAACACACTCCATAGACCATTTTGAGCACATTTCTGATATATTAGAGTAAGAGGGAGAGTTCTTAGAGTGGGGGAGCAATCTTTAACCATTACCTATCAATTCTTGCTCGATCATTGAGGATTAACAAAGGAAGTCTTCACCCTAAAGGTAAGAATCTATGTCCTAGCTCTCAATTTTTAAATTTTGTAAAAATGGGATAATTAAAGAGGCAATTATTGGGTGTGGGGGGTTGTTGTCTTACATGCATGTATCCTTGAAGTATTCGGGAAGATTGTGAGCTAAAAATGGTAGAGAGTGGGTTGGAAAATGATGGATTCTTCCACAAAAGAGCCTTAGAACCTTAATGCATAACTAGTGTTTGATAAAATGCTCAAATGAGCTAAAACCATGATCATCTTCCTATTTTTTGGTTCAACTTGTTATATTTCTAAAATAGATTGAAGTTTCTAAGAATTCCGGATTATTTTAGAGTTGAGAAGCTCAATTGAGGTATGTTGGCTAAACCCCCTTCTTCTTAGAATCGAATCCCACGGTGTTCGTGTAATTGGAGTAAGTCCTTGATCATTATTGAATTGGCTTTTCCTAATGTGATTGTATTGAAGGATGTTTGTTCAATATTTATTCTAAATGCTTCATCATGTCATCTTGACATTTGAGAATATGTTCAAAAATGTGGAATATGTGGTAGGAATGTTAAAACTTCATGTCAAGACCGAAATAAAGGTTGTTATTCCAAATTGTGCCTAAGGCCTCTATGTGCCTAAGATTTCCTAAATTGCTCATATGTGAATTAATGTCTTGAATGGGAAGCCCTATTGATGTTGATAATGATAATGATATTTGAACGTGGAAAAAGGAACTAAAACTATGAAATACGGCCAGTGCCAAGAATGACTTTGTAATTGTTAAGAAGTACGATGTGAGACGATTGACTGAAAAAGGTAATATCTCAAATGAGATGGCCTAACCTATCGGGCTGAGATCGTACTCCGTGTAAGAACACGGTGGTATTGTGAATGAAATTGTGGTAATGTCTCAAATGAGATGGCCTAGCCGATTGGGGCATGATCGGACGCCATGCCGCACACATGGTGGTACTGTGCTGGAAATCATAATGAAATTGTGGTAATATCAAAAATGAGACGACCTAGCTGATCGGGTCGAGATCGAACTCTTTGTAAGAATTCGAAGGCATTATGAATTGTGGAACATCGGTACTAAAGATCACCCAACTTAATAATATGGAAATTGACTTGAAAACGTATATGATCCTTAACTTTTTGTTTTAAAATTATTTGAAGCCCTTATTGAATTCTTGACTGTTCCTCTTGTATTATTATTCATTCTATTGAGTTGGTGTTTAGCTTTACATACTAGTGCTATTTAACGGTACTAACGCCCCTTTTGCCGGGGGCGCTGCATCTTTAAATGGATGCAGGTGGTTACAAAGCAGACATTGTTGATCACAGATAGTGTTGCATCCTCTTCTCAGCGGACTCGGTGAGCCCCATTTCATTCCGGGGTCATGTATTATAACTTTTGTTTATATTGCGGTCATTTTTGAGGTATAGCCGAGGCCTTGTTGTCGGCACCATCTTGACTCTCTTTTGTATCTTTAAAGGCTCCGTAGATGTGGGTTGTACATGGGTACTAGAAAGGTCAAACGGATTATGTTGTATTTTGGATTTTTGTTCCACTAAATCACAAAATGTATGCCTTTTTGAAACTTAACAGGAAGTAGCAAAATGAAATGGTTTGGAAATGTCTATGCATATGGTCCTTCTACTAGTTAGCTAATAAAAACATGCCTTCTCTTATCATGGGTGAGTTGGGTAGAAAGTATCTAACAGGCTTGCTCGGCCGGGTTCACTTGGTTGAGTGGCAGTCGCGCCTCCCGAGGTTGGAGCGTGACAAACTTGGTATGAGAGTCTAAGGTTTTAAAGTATCCTAGGATATCTTGGAGCCGTGTCTAGTAGAGTCCTTCTTATCGGTGTGTTGTCGACCACATCTATAAGTTGGAGGCTACTTGGACATTTAGGAATAATACCCTTCTTTGATATTCTGGATCGTGCGATGAAGCTAATTATGCAACTGTTCCTCTTCTAACTCGTACATTCCTTTAACTTTCAGTATATGGCATCTAAGGAGAGAGCAAGAACTTGCCAAGGAGCCAATGCCGCCTTGGGAGTGGCAGTTGACCCTTTACTTGGAGAGGCGGGTGAATACCCGAGGGGTGAGGATAATCCCCCGACTGCTACACTACCTGATTTCACTACACCTATTCAGGCCATACCAGTTCCTGCACCTACTGAGGGTACAACGGTTCCTCCAACCGTTATTCAATTTCCACCTCCACCTCCATCCCCAGCTTCTGGTTCTGGTATTTTTGATGGGCATCTTAGGGGAGCTATTCAGATGCTAACACAGATAGTGGATTCTCAAGCCCAGAGATCAAATGTTGGACCCACTTTGTCTAGCCAACAAGGGGATTTTAGTGGTTCCAGGGTGAACAGGTTTCTTCAGTTGGATCCTCCAGTATTCCCGAGTGCTAATCCTGAGGAGGACCCACAGGACATCACTGATGAGATGCATAAGACTCTCCGGGTTATGCGGGCTACTTGTTACACCCCATGTTTTCGTACGTAAAAGTATGCCATAAGTAAATTGATGAAAGCTCGAAAATGAGATATTACATCCCACATTTTCGTACGTTAAAGTTTCGTCATAAGTTAATCGACGTAAGTTCGGGAATAGGATTATTTTGAGATTATAAGCATTTTACTATTTCAAACAAATGATGAGTAAATTCGTGAAGGAGAAAGGGTAAGCAAATCGAAGAAAATGAATTTCGTCAAAGTTTGACAGATAAAATACGGCCCGAGCTAAAATACCTGGTATTTATGGACTAATACCATACAAGGTATCACATGGCCATGATAGTGAGATGTATAAAATATGTTAAAAGTGAGTAGTATTTTAAGTAAATTGAGATAATTCTTAATTATTGGGTAATTGGTTAATTATTGGGTAATGGGACATTACCTAGTTAATTAAGGAGTTGTGGGTGATAAATTAAAGAATGTGGTTAAGATAAAACATCCTCCACGAGGCAGCAAAGCAATCCATGAATTGTGACTCTTAAGTCACTATACTATGTGGAAAGTCTTAAGAATGTGAGACATTTCCTTTTAATAAAGGAAAGACACATATAACGTGGGCCACACCTAAAAGCTTTCTATAATTAATAAGACTATCAACTTACTTCACATTTTTGGCAACATAAATTCATGTGTCTTACAAACCAAATTGAATCTCTTATAGAAGAGTGGCTGGATGTGAGCTCTTTAAAGAACAAAGCAAATCCGTACCAAGAATTGATAACGTTGGTTGATTGATTTTGTAAAGAGTGAATTGCAAATTCTACAAGAATCAGTTCAAGTATGTTAAGGCTATCCCTTCTTTCTTTTTGGCATGATCTATACGGCACGAACGAAACGAGCAAATGCACAATTTCCATAAATGACTCTATTCATAGAAATATTAGGGGTGTCTATATTCTTGATTCCCCATGTGAATTATTATTATATCTTCTGTTCATGGGTCTCAGAAAAATACATATTTGATAAAATTTATCCGACATGCATATTATTTTTATGATATTCCGAGAAAATCTTATTAACGTATTTCTTATGCATTTCATGCATTTATACATGTACATTGACCCATGACCAGATGTCGTTATATACACGCATATTATATGTATATGAGATTGGGAAAAGGTTATGGCGTTATATACGCACCACCACCTGATCAGCTGGTATACGTTGATGATTTTCCCACAGTGGCCGAGATGATATGATGGGATGCCCTCAGAGGCTTGATGATGATATGAACACATATACCTATGCATGGTATGACATTTATACGCATATGCATGGCATTGTAAATATAAATGTTTCACATAGCTATTCAGACTTACATGTCGAGTCTTTTACTCCATGTTTCTCTCATGTCTATTATTTACTGATTTTTATTCCTTACATACTCGGTACATTATTTGTACTGACGTCCCTTTGCCTGGGGACGCTGCGTTTCATACCCGCAGGTCCCAATAGACAGGTCGAGAGTCCTCCAAGTAGGCGATCAGCTCAGCAGAAGATATTGGTGCACTCCATTTGCTCCGGAGTTGCTTGTTTGGTCAGTATGATTTAGATGTGTATGGTTTGGTATGGCGGGGCTCTGTCCCGACTTTTATGACAATTATGTATTATTAGAGGCTTGTAGACAGATGTCATGTACGTTAAAGATTGTATGGCCTTGTCGGCCTATGTTCAGTATACGGGTGGTTATTTTGGTCTTAGAGGCCTATATGTCTTATGTATAAGTTAGTATTACATGTTGTATTCTACCTCTCTCACGGCAGCCTTTCCGGCTCAGTTATCTATGATAGTATGACACGAAAAGATACGTTATGTTGGTACTCGATTGAGTAAGGTACCAAGTGCCCGTCGTGGCCCATCGGTTTGAGTCGTGACACTACTGAGATGGAGGGAGTGGAGTTGGCCGCCTACCGCCTGAAAAAGGTGGAATATTCTTGGTTTGAGTTGTGGGAGGACTCTCGGGAGGAGGGGAGACCTCCAGCGAGATGGAGTGAGTTTGCGGATGCCTTTATAAGTGCCGCAGATTTTGAGAATCTTAAGCAAGGGAGTAGGACTGTGTGGGAGTATCACATGGAGTTCGCGCGCCTATCAAAATATGCTATTCACATGTTGCCTACTATAGAGGCTAGACTGCGCCGGTTTGTGCAGGGCTTTAGCCTCTTGGTTATCAATGAGGACGCTACAGCTTCCTTGAATTCAGACATGAACTATGGGAAGATGGTAGCATTTGCTCAAGCTACAGAGGACCGTAAGTTGAAGAACAGAAGGGAGTGAGAGGGTCCCAGCAAGGCACGGTCCGCGGGCAACTTTGGGGAGTCATTTGGTGGGGGAAGATCATCTTTCAGGGGAGGGTCATCAGGGCCAACCCAGTCTCATGCTCAGTCTTCAGGCAGTCCATTACCAGCGGGGCACAGTCAGTAGTAGTGGAGTCCCTTCAGGCCCAATCAAGGCAGCAGGGGACCCCACCATCAGGGCTGATCAGGAGGGATATTCCCGCAGCAGCGGAGGCCCCCATGCCCCAGGTGTGGGAAGATGCACTCGGGGATCTGCTACATGGGCTAACCTATATGTTACGGGTGCGGATTGAGAGGTCATATTCAAAGGGAGTGTTGTTCATCCTGCCAGGGTGCGGGCAAAGGCACATCACAACCATCCAGTTCTGCAGTTGCTACATCTTCAACACCCCTTCCGGCTCGAGGCCTTCCGGCACCAGCAGGGCATGGTATAGCTAGGGGTGGTGCATAGAGTTTAGGAGAACCCAACCGTTTCTATGCTATGAGTGGTCGCCAGAGTGCAGAGGCTTCTCCAGATGTCGTCACAGGTATATCGACTGTCCAAACTCATGATGTATATGCTCTTATTGATCTCGGTTCCACCTTGTCCTATGTTACCCCTTTTGTTGCTCTGGAATTTGGGATAGAATCGAAATAGCTTTCTGATCCATTCTCTGTATCTACTCCGGTTGGCGAGTCTATTATGGCCGCACGGGTTTATAAGGGTTGTGTTATCACTGTGCGTGGTCGGGACACCGTGGCCGATCTCATTGAATTGGGGATGGTTGATTTTGATGTAATTATTGGAATGGATTGGCTTTATTCATATTTTGCTAAACTAGAACTGTGAGGTTTGAATTTCCCAATGAGACAGTTGTTGAGTGGAAGGGGGATAATGTGGTGCCGAAGGGTAGGTTTATTTCTTACCTTAAGGCCATAGAGATGATTAACAAGGGGTGTATCTATCATTTGGTCCGGGTTATGGACACCGACGCTGAGGCGCCTACACTCGAGTCTGTGCCAGTTGTGAATGAATTTCCATAGGTCTTTCCTGATGAGCTCCCTGGGATTCCGCCAGACAGGAAGATTGATTTTGGGATTGATTTGATGCCAGGCACGTAGCCTATATCTATTCCGCCCTACATAATGGCACCAGTAGAATTGAAGGAACTAAAGGAACAGTTGAAGGATTTGTTAGAAAAGGGTTTCATCTGACTGAGTGTGTCACCATGGGGCGCAACGGTTCTCTTTGTGAGGAAGAAAGATGGATCACTTAGGATGTGTATTGACTACCGGCAGCTCAACAAAGTCACAATAAAAAACAGATACCCACTACCAAGAATAGATGATTTGTTTGATCAGTTACAGGGTACTAGGTATTTCTCCAAAATTGATTTATGATCCGGGTATCACCAACTGAAGATCAGGGAGCAGGATATTCCGAAAATAACTTTTAGGACCCGGTATGGGCATTTTGAATTTCTGGTGATGTCTTTTGGGCTAACAAATGCCCCAGTAGCTTTCATGGATCTTATGAATCGGGTTTTCGAGCCTTTCCTTGACTCCTTTTGTGATAGTGTTTATTGACGATATTCTTGTGTATTCACGAGGTCGGGAGGACCATGCCGATCATCTTAGGGCACTGTTGTAGACTCTTCATCAGCACTAATTGTATGCGAAGTTTTCAAAGTGTGAATTTTCGCTCGAATCTGTCACGTTCTTGGGTCATGTTGTCTTTAGAGAAGGAATCAAGTTTGATCCTCAAAAGATTTCAGGAGTAAAGAATTGGCCTAGACCTACAACGCCCACCGAGATTCGCAGTTTCTTGGGCTTAGCAGGGTATTACAGGAAGTTTGGAGAGGGACTATCTACTCTTGCCTCTCCGTTGACTAAATTGACTCAGAAAGCAGTTATGTTCCAATGGTCCGATGCTTGTGAAAGGAGCTTCCAGGAGTTGAAATCGAGATTGACTACAGCGCCGGTGTTGACCTTGCCAGAGGGTACAGATGAATTTGTTGTATATTGTGATGCTTCAAGAATTAGGCTTGGGTGTGTGTTAATGCAACACAAAAAAGTTATAGCATATGCTTCTAGGTAACTCAGGAATCATAAAAAGAATTATCCAACACATGACTTAGAACTTGCGGTGGTGGTTTTTGCATTGAAAATTTGTCGTCACTATTTGTATGGGGTCCACGTGGATGTAATCACGGACCACAAGAGTCTTCAATATATTTTCAAACAAAAGGAGCTGAATCTGAGGCAGAGAAGATGGCTTGAGTTACTCAAGGATTACGACATCGATATTCTATATCACCCGGGGAAAGCCAATGTTGTGGCGGATGCTCTTAGCCGGAAATCTATGGGTAGTTTAGCATACTTGGAAGTATATCAAAGGCCATTGGCCAAGGAAGTCCATCGATTGGCTAGTTTGGGAGCTCGTCTTGCGGACTCTAGTGAAGGAAGTGTAATTATACAAAATAGGGCCGAATTATCGCTTGTGTTGGAAGTCAAAGTGAAGCAATACAACGATCCATCTTTGGTTCAATTGAAGGAGGGGATTCAAAAACATAAGACTACGACTTTTGTTCTTGGCATGGATGATGATGGTACACTAAGGTACTAAGGGAGACTATGTGTTACGAATGTAGATGATCTCCGGGAAAGAATCATGACCGAAGCTCACGCTTCTAGGTATTCCGTGCATCCAGGTTCTACAAAGATGTATAACGACCTCAAGGAAGTCTATTGGTGGAATGAAATGAAAAGGAATGTGGCAGACTTTGTGGCAAGGTGTCGGAATTGTCAGCAAGTAAAGGCCAAACATCAACGACCTGGTTGGTTGGCACAAAACATAGAAATTCCAATGTAGAAGTGGAAAATGATTAATATGGACTTTGTCGTAGGATTACCTCGCACTCCGTGCAAGTTTGACTCAATTTCGGTGATTGTGGATCGGCTCAAGAAATCAGCTCATTTCTTGCCAGTTAAATCTACCGACACAGCGGAACAGTATGCTCAGTTGTATATCAAGAAAATAGTTAGGCTATATGGCACTCTCGTTTCTATCATTTCCGATCGAGGGGCTCAGTTCACGGCCAATTTTTGGAAGAAATTCCAGCAAGTTTTGGGTACTCGGGTAAATCTTAGTACAACCTTCCATCCACAAACTGATGGGCAAGCAGAGCGGACTATTCAGACGCTTGAGGACATATTGCGTACTTGTGTTCTTGACTTCAAGGGTAGCTGGGATGATCATTTTTCACTCATAGAGTTTGCTTATAACAAAAACTTTCATGCTAGTATTCAGATGGCACCATTTGAGGCATTATATGGTAGGAGATGTAGATCTCCCATTGGGTGGTTCGAGATTGGGGAAGCAGAGTTAATAGGGACATACCTTGTACATCGAGCTATGGAAAAATTTAAGATCATAAAGGAGCGGTTAAAAACTGCTCAGAGTCGTCAAAAATCCTATTTGGATATTCGTCGTAGAGACTTAGAGTTCAAAGAAGATGATGGGTATTCTTGAAGGTTTCCCCCATGAAGGGTATTACGCGGTTTGGAAAAAAGGGGAAATTGAGTCCGAGGTATGTCGGGCCGTACAAAATCATTCAGAGAATTGGCTAGGTGGAGTACAAGCTGGAGCTACCACCCAAAATGTCATTAGTCCACCCGGTATTCCATGTGTCTATGTTGAAGAAGGTAGTTGGAGATCCGTCAGCTATTATGCCGGTTGAGACCATTGAGGTTAATGAAGAATTGTCATATGAAGCAATTCCAGTTGCCATTCTTGATAGGGAAGTCCGAATGTTGAGGACTAAAGAAATTGCCTCCATGAAAGTATTATGGCAAAACTAGCAGGTTGAAAAGGCCACGTGGGAGGCTGAGGAAGAAATGAAGAAGAAATATCCTTACTTGTTTGAATAGATGTGCAATCCTTTCTTTTTATGAACTTGTCGCCTATGAATTTAGTATCACTTGTTCAGTTAATGTAAAGGTGTTCCTTTTGATTATGTGTTGCTTATGAGGCCATGGTTGGTACTGTTATGAGTTTGTTACATCGTTGAGTTGTGCATATGTTTGTAAGATGTGTTTCTGGGGCTCTCTAGCAGGTGGATAGGCCTAGTTACAAAGGGAACTCTAGCGAACTTTTTTGAAGTTTAGGGAGTTAGTTAAATTTGGGGTTGCTGGTGTAGGGTATGATAACTGAGTTGCATAAGGTGCTAATAATGGAACTTGATCCTCATTCGAGTACGAATGATCTTAAGTGGGGTTGGTCGTGTAAGGCCTAGTAAAATTTTTCCTAAAAATACGGTTTCCGTGATGCCAAAGTAGGCATAAAGGTTATATTAGTAGAAAACGTTGGGCAGAAGTACGCATTTCTGCGGCCCATTCTGCGGCCGCATAACCACTCTGCAGCCGCATAACCACTCTACGGATCGCAGACTGGTCACAGAGGGGGGCAGATTTCTAGGGCATTTTTGGTGCCGAATCTCGCGGCCATTATGTGACCGCATAACCGTTTCGCGGGCTGCATTCTTGTTGCATATCCTGCCTTGGGAGTTTTCGAAGGGAGGTTCTACGGTGCACTATGCGACCGCAGAACCGTTCTGCGGTGCATTATGCGACCATAGAACAAGTCTGCGGGCCGCATAGTGACCGCAGACCTGGTCAATTTTTTTCCAGTTTTGGCACCCAGTTTTACGGTCATTTCACAAACCGCATAACCAATATGCGGTCGCATATGCGACCGCAGAACCCGTTCCAGAGCTTTATTTTTAAGGTTTTTAAACCCGACCCAATTCCATTAAAACACACCCATAGACCATTTTGAGCATATTTCTGATATTTTAGAGTGAGAGGGAGAGTTCTTAGAGTGGGGGAGAAATCTTCAACCATTACCCATCAGTTCTTGCTCAATCATTGAGGATTAATAAAGGAAGTCTTCACCCTAAAGGTAAGAATCCATGTCCTAGCTCTCAATTTCGAAATTTTGTAAAAATGGGATAATTAAAGAGGCAATTATTGGGTGTGGGGGGTTGTTGTCTTACATGCATGTATCCTTGAAGTATACGGGAATATTGAGAGCTAAAAATGGTAAAGAGTGGGTTCGGAAATGATGGAATCTTCCACAAAAGAGCCTTAGAACCTTAATGCACACCTAGTGTTTGATAAAATGCTCAAATGAGCTAAAACCATGATCATCTTCCTATTTTTTGGTTCAACTTGTTATATTTCTAAAATAGATTAAAGTTGCTTAGAATTCTGGATCATTTTAGAGTTGAGAAGCTCAATTGAGGTATGTTGGCTAAACCCTCTTCTTCTTAGAATCGAATCCCACGGTGTTCGTGTAATTGGAGTAAGCCCTTGATCATTATTGAATTGGCTTTTCTTAATGTGGTTGTGTTGAAGGATGTTTGTTCAATGTTTATTCTAAATGTTTCATCATGTCATCTTGCCATTTGAGAATATGTTCAAAAATGTGGAATATGTGTTAAGAATGTTAAAACTTCATGTCAAGACCGAAATAAAGGTTGTTAGGCCAAATTATGTGAAAGGCCTCTATATGCCTAAGATTTCCTAAATTACTCATATGTGAATTAATGTCTTGAATGGGAATCCTATTGATGTTGATAATGATAATAATATTTGAACGTGGAAAAGGGAACTGGAACTATGAAATACGGCCAAGTGCCAAGAATGACTTTGTAATTGTTAAGAAGTACGATGTGAGACAATTGACTGAGAAAGGTAATGTCTCAAATGAGATGGCCTAGCCGATCGGGCCGAGATCAGACTCCGTGTAAGAACACGGTAGTATTGTGAATGAAATTGTGGTAATGTCTCAAATGAGATGGCCTAGCCGATCGGGCCGTGATCGAACGCCATGCCCCACACATGGTAGTACTGTGTTGGAAATCATAATGAAATTGTGGTAATGTCTCAAATGAGACGACCTAGCCGATCGGGTCGATATCGGACTCCGTGTATGAATACAGAGGTATTGTGAAATGTGGAACATCGGTACTAAAGATCACCCAGCCTAATAATATGGAAATTGACTTGAAAATGTATATGAACCTTAACTTATTGGTTTTATATTATTTGAAGCCCTTATTGAATTCTTAATTGCTACTTTTGTATTATTATTCATTCTATTGAGTTAGTGTTTAGCTTTACATACTAGTGTTATTTGACGGTACTAACGTCCCTTTTGCCGGGGGCGCTGCATATTTAAATGGATGTAGGTGGTTACATAGAAAACAATGTTGATTAGAGATAGTGCTGCATCCTCTTCTTAGCGGACTCGGTGAGCCCCATTTCATTCCGGGGTCATGTATTGTACCTTTTGTTTATATTGTGGTCACTTTTGAGGTATAGCCGGGGCCTTGTTGCCGGCACCATCTTGACTACTCTCTTTTGTATCTTTAGAGGCTCCATAGATGCTATGTGGTTTGTACATGGGTACTTGAAAGGTCAAACGGATTATGTTGTATTTTGGGTTTTTTTCCCACTAAATCACAAAATGTATGCCTTTTTGAAACGTAACATGAAGTAGCAAAATGAAATGGTTTGGCAATGTCTATGCACATATGGTCCTTCTACTAGTTAGCTAATAAAAACATGCCTTCTCTTATCATGAGCGAGTTGGGTAGAAAGTATCTAACATGCTTGCTCGGCCAGGTTCACTCGGTTGAGCGCCGATCGCGCCTCCTAAGGTTGAGGCGTGACATCATGGGTCTCAGAAAATACGTGAATTGATAAAGTTTATTTCATGATATTAATCAAAGTCATAATGGTCTTATAGCGTTCTGAGAGATTTTATTGACGTACTTCTCATGCCTTGCATTTATCTACATTGACCCATGACCAGATGACGCTATATATGCGTATATATGTATATAATATGTATATGGGATATGGAAAAAGGTTACGGCGTTATATACGCACCACCACCTGATCAACTAGTATACGTTGATGATTTTGACCACAGTGGCCGAGATGATATGATGGGATGCCCTCAGAGGCTTGATGATGTTATGTACGTATATACCAATGCATAGTATGACATTTATATGCCTATGCATGGCATTGTAAATATTAATGATTCATAAAGTTATTCAGACTTACATGTTGAGTCTTCTACTCCATGTTTCTCTCATGTCTATTGTTTACTGATTTTCATTCCTTACATACTCGGTACATTATTAGTACTGACGTCCCTTTTGCCTGGGGACACTGCGTTTCAAGCCTGCAGGTCCTGATAGATAGGTTGAGAGTCCTCCAAGTAGGCTATCAACTCAGCTGA
The DNA here is from genome assembly GCF_000390325.3 of Nicotiana tomentosiformis. Lineage (NCBI taxonomy): Eukaryota > Viridiplantae > Streptophyta > Magnoliopsida > Solanales > Solanaceae > Nicotiana > Nicotiana tomentosiformis. The sequence continues at coordinate 152,308,803 of NC_090813.1, forward strand.
AGGTGTTGGTGCGCTCCATTTGCTCCGGAGTTGCTTATTGGGTCAGTATAATTAGGACATGTATTGATTGGTATGGCGGGGCCCAGTCCCGACCTTTATGATACTTATATACTCTTAGAAGCTTGTAGACAACATGTATACGGATACTTGTATGGCCTTGTCAGCCTATGTTTTGAGTTTACAAATGATCATGTTGACATTATAGGCCAGTATGTCACGTATGTAAGTTTCTATATCAGATTGGATCGTTCTATGTCGAGTATTCTCTTATGTTTATTCTATTTATTTCACGACAGCCTCTCCGGCTCATTTACCTATGATAGTATGATACGAAAGATACGTTATGTTGGTACTCGGTTGAGTAAGGTACCGGGTGCCCGTCGCAGCCCATCGATTTGGGTCGTGACACCATATAAGTAATGTCTCAAAATCTTGAGCGCGTGTACAATAGTAGCTAACTCCAAATCATGGACTGATAGTTCTTCTCATGGAGTTTCACCCGGCGCGATGCGTAGGCAATCACCCTACCGTCCTGCATTAACACACACCCAATGCCAACCCCCGAAGCATCACAATAAACCGTATATGATCCTGATCCTGAAGGAAAAACCAACCGTAGAGTTGTGATCAAGGCTGTCTTGAGCTTCTGACAGCTCTCCTCACACTCGTCCAACCATCTGAATGGATCACCCTTCTGAGTCAACTTAGTCAATGGTTATGTAATAGATGAAATCCCTCTATGAAGTGATGGTAGTAACCATCCAAACCCAAAAAGCTCCTGATATCTATAGCGGTAGAAGGTCTGCACCAACTCTACTATCTTAATATTCTTCGGGTCCACCTTGATCCCATCAATAGATACCACACGACACAAAAATGCCACCAAGTCTAACCAAAACTCGCACTTAGATAATTTAGCATACAACTTCATCTCCCTCAAAGTCAGAAGCACAATACTCAAATGTTGCTCGTACTCCTGGCTACTATGAGAATACACCAAGATACTATCAATGAACACAATGACAAAAGAACCCAAATAAGGCTGGAACACATTATTCATCAAATGCATGAAAGTTGTTGGGGCATTAGTCAAACTAAAAGACATAACCAAAAACTCATAATGCCCATAACGAGTCTGGAAAGCAGTCTTAGGGATGTCTGAAGACCTAATTTTAAATTAGTGATACCATGATCTCAAGTTAATCATTGAGAACAGCATGCACCCCAAAGCTGATAAAATAAGCCATCGATGCATGGCAATAGATACTTTTTCTTGAGGGTAACCTTGTTCTATTGCCAATAGTCAATATATATTCTTATAGAACCATCATTTGTTATTAACAAACAACATTGGCGCACCCCAAAGTGAAACACTAGGCCTTATAAATCCCCTATCCAATAACTCTTGCAATTGTTCCTTCAATTCTGTCAACTCCGCTGGAGCCATATGATACAGAGGAATAGAGATAGGTTGTGTGCCCGGTGCCAAATCAATGCCAAAATCAATATTCCTATCGGGTGGCATGCTCAATAGATCTGCTGGAAACACATTCAGAAACTCCCTCAATACTAGAACTGACTCAACAATATGAGTATTAGGACTAACATCTATGACAAAGGTTAAATACGCCAAACATCCCTTCTTAACCATCCATTAAGCCTTTAAGAATGAGATCACTCTACTAGAAGTGCAACTAAGAGAACCCTTCCACTCCAACCTCAGCAACCCCAGCATCGCCAACGTCACAGTCTTAGCCTAAAAATCCAGAATAACATGGTAAAAGATAACCAATCCATACCTAAGATCATATCAAAATCCACCATATCTAACAATAGAAGGTCCACCCTCGTCTCAAAACCACAAATGGTGACCACACACGACCAATAAACTCAATCCACCACAATAGAATCACCAACATGTGTAGATACATGTACAAGAGCATCGAGAGAACCACGAGGCATATCCAAACAAGAAGCAAAGTATGATGACACATATGAGTAAGTAGAACCAAGATCAAACAATACTGAAGCATTTCTGTGGCACACATAAGCAATGCCTGTAATTACAACATCAAAAGCAAGAACCTCGGTCCTCCCTAAAAATGCATAGCATTGTGCATGTCCTCCACTAGACTGATCTCCCCCTCTAGGATGACCACACCATCAATGACCTCCACTCGGAACTGGCTGAGTGGGTGGCATAGCAACCGCCGTAGAAATCATAGCATGTCCTCCCTGCTGTACTGGACCTCTACGAAGACGGGGGCAGTATTTCCTGACATGCCCCAAATCCCCACACTCATAACAACCTTTGACTGGAAATGACTACGGGGCCTGAGTAGGACCTCCTGAACTAGAATAATCACTAAAAGAACTCAGTAGTGACAAACCCTGAACGGATGGAGCGCGATGAGAACTCTATGCTAGAATTTGACTTAATGAAGACTGCATAGAAGCTCCTCGACTGGGTGGGAGTGGATGATTAACTGGCTTGCTAGAATGACCTCCCCTAAATCAGCCTCGACCTCCAGATGAGGCACTGCCAAAACTACTTGAATTTTAGGACCTCTTATCCCTACCCTTCATCATCTCTCCGATATCAATGTAAATGCACTCAATACGACGCGTTATCTCCACAACTTGGTGAAATGACGTCCCGGTCTCTACCTCTCTAGCCATAGCAATGCGAATACCATGGTGAAGACCATCAATGAATCTCCTCACTCTCTCCTCCTCAGTGGGAATCAAAATGGTAGCTTAACGGGACAACTCTATGAACCTCATCTCACGGTGGTAACTGACATCGGACCCTGCTAAAGGTGCTCAAACTACCTCCTCAACTCCTCTCTTGGTGCGGGGCAAAAAATTCTCCAAAAGGACCCTGGAGAACTGGGCCAAGATAAGAGGAGGTGATCCTGCTGGTCAGCCCAGCTCATAAACGTGCCACCACCTCTTGGCTGGACCCTACATCTAGAAGACGGTGAAATCAACTCCATTGAACTCGACTAGTCTCAAATTGCAAGAATCTCATGACAATGATCCAAAATCCATGGGCATCCTCTATAGGTGTACCACTGAAGTGAGGAGGATGCAACTTCGTGAACTTATCTAACCTTTTCGACTTACCAAGTGACATCGCGGGCCTATCATTAGGTTGCGCCGCAATAGTAGGTTGAACTCCCCTAATTGGTAACACTGTGAGAGTTTGATAACCATAGGCCACCTGCTTTGGGGTACGAGTAGATGTACTATGTGCTTCGCCCTGCTGCTTGGGAAATAGCTGATACAGTGAAATGTTGCGGCCTGAGCTAAACACTCGAACACCCAACCGTACGGATCAAAGCATCCTGAACAACTGGTGAAACAAATAGCCCCTACGGAACCTGAGCTGGTACCTCGAGCTCCACATAACCATGAATTCGCTCCTCAACAGGAGGTATTGGTGGCTCCACTGCAGCTACACAAGCAAGGGCTCTAGCTATGGCATGTGCTCCACCCCTACCTCTGTCTTGGCCCCAGCCTCTCACGGTCCTAACCTAGGGTTTGATGCCTGCACAGTTGAACCTGATGAGCGTGTCCTCACCATCTATGAGAGAATAGAAAAGAAACATTTCAGACTAAGGGATAACCAAATATGCACGATATAGAATGAAAGAAAGAGAAGATTCTTTCCGAACAACCTTGTAGCCTCCCAAAGATAATTACAAACGTCTCCATACCGATCTGCAAGACTACTAGACTTGCTCATGACTCGTGAGACCTAAACAACCTAATGCTCTAATACCAACTTGGCACGACCCCATTAATAGAAATAATAGTAAGAAAAACAACATTTAATATACAGAAATAAACTTCAATAATAGTAAGAAATAGTCTCAGAAGCGGAAAAAGATAAATAACAATAGCCAAATAGTGATACAACTGAAATACCATCCCAGAACCTGGTGTGATCGAGTACATGAGCTCTGTAGATTAATTAAGTACAACGGTCTATATAACGATACAATACTATCTGAAGAGAATGAACAATAATAACAAAAGTAAGGAAAGGGACTCCAAGGTCTACAAACGGAACATCAGAGCTACCTTGAAATCTCTAACGAGTACTGATACGGCCCTCTAGCAATCGACTCTATCAGTCGCACCGGGATATGCACATGAAGTGAAAAGTGAAGTGTGAGTATAACTGATCACATATACTCTGTAAGTAGCAAGCCTAATCTCAAATTAAAGATAGTGATGATATTGGCAAAAGTCCGCTACTCACTTTCAACAGCCAACAATAACAGCCACAATATAATGATAATAGCAAAAGGAAAAGCAACTCAAGAATGGCAAGTTCAACTTAATCACATTAACCGGAAAATAGACATGCTTTCCAAACAAATCAGTTAAGGCATCAATCTCAAGATATAAAGTATCAATTGGCATAAGGAAGATACGACTCAATGCCTGCATGACAAGCATCCATGCCAAAATCAACGACTTCATAATTAAATCATTAAGAAAGCAGAATCTCAGCATTATATGGGTGCCTGCCATAAAGCCCCTCACTAAGCACATACCAAGTGCCTGCACTCACAGAGCCCAAAGTAACATGGGTTATCATTGACTCTGGAGGAGCGGATCCTAGCTCAAGCGCTGATAGGATCAAAAGTCAACAATCATCATAACTCATCCCAAATGGCATGTCGTACGCGTCACCCGACCTAACCTCTGCGATCGCGATGAATAGTAGAACACCAGAAAATTTGACATCCAAACATGAGTGAAAATGATCCGCAACTCATCTGAAACACACCCAAAGCCCCCGGGACCCCGTCCAATCACACCAACAAACCCCAAAATATAACACATACCTACTCGAGGCCTCAAATCACACCAAACAACATCAAAACTATGTATTGCACCTCAATTCAGGCCTAATGAACTAATGAACTTCGAACTTCCAAAACTTGTGGCCAACCATATCAAATCAAATCGGAATGACCTCAAATTTTTTAGGCAAGTCCCAAATGGCACAAAAAACCTATATCAAATCCCGAAATGAAAATACGAACCCGATACAAATAAAGTCAACTTTCAGTCAAACCTTTCAGTATTCCAAACCTTCAACTATCTAACTTTTGCCAATTCAAGCCAAAACAACCTAGGAGCCTCCAAATCCACATCTGTACATACATCCAAGTCCAAAATCACCATACAAACCTAACAAAACCATCAAAATTCCGATCTGAAATCAAATATGCAAAAGTCAAACTTGGTTAACTCTTCCAACTTATAAGCTTCAAAAATGAGAATCATTCTTCCAAATCAATCCCAAACTGCTCAAAAACCGAAATCAACCATACACGCAGGTTATAACATATCATATGAAGCTTCCGACGGCCTCAAACTACTGAACGAGAATGCAAATGATCAAAACAATCATTCGGGTCGTTATATTCTTCCCCTCTTACAACGTTCGTCCTTGAACGTCCCAAGAGTCACTCCAAAGCCATCAAATTATCGTACAAATTAACTCACCATAGACATAATCATGGGTGATCTTATGTCACTACAATCCATACGAGACCGTCAAGACCACCTAATTGAAGATCCTTCCTTCAACCTCAGTCCACAAACCTTAGATCCCAATCTCATCACCTAGGCCTCCTCTTAAGAACCGGTTCTCACATATACACACTGTGTTGAACCCAACCAGCTGCAACAAGTCATGAATACATCCACAAAGTATAACCACACTACGTAACCCATCGCTCATAAGCCCATAGCAACCTCTTCGGCCACAATAACTGCCCATCATCATACCCGGTATCGGTAAATAACCTCATATTAACTAGAACCTAGTTCCAAACCTTCCCAATGCTCCTAATCATGTAAGAAACATGTAGATCTCATAACTACTCACCCAATCAACAAGTCGTGGAGTTCCCTCGCCCGACAAGAGCCAACGCCAGGCTCCAAACTAATTAGTGACATTCTCATCCAAACATACTGTATCCCAGTCCGCTCTTACTAATCCTCGATCCAATGACCTCATCTCATTCAGTACAAGCCGTAAGTCCGACAAGCCACACCAAAAACCTCCTAGACACATACTTCGCAATCCGCACCAAACAAGCAACAACTCAAATGTAACTAAAGATATAAAGAGAAACATAGGAGAGAACTATTCGACAAGTCCAACAGGTATAACTCTCTATCGATGCTATACTAAGAACCCATCCCATAAGGAGGAAGCAAATCACACACAACAGCTACAAAGAATTTCATCCTAATATAACTCCGCCACGACACCTAGCCTAGTCTAAACATACCGATCCACAAAGAACACGAGGACCCCATCCTTAAATCGAAATCACAAGTAAAATAAGCATCCTATTAACCAAAAACCTTTCACTAACTCAATCACGTGGAACAAAATCACAACATGATACGGATTTCCCATGCCTGTAGGGAACCTAAAACACAAGTCGTGGCCAAACCATCCAGAAATCACATCAAAACCTACTGTATTAAGTAACAAAAAGTTCATCCTAGCCTTATAACCCTCAATAGTGAACAAAATAGAGTAGGATCACTCAACAAGTGTAGACACATAAATAGAGTACAAGAATCACAAAATATATCCATATATGAAGCAAGATAGGATGACTCATACCAATAAATAGGACTCGGATCAAATAAATTTGATGTATCTCTATAACGAACTGGAACCCTACCTGTAGCGGCATCATCTGGTGTAGTGGACTCAGCCCTACCAGGGAAAGCATAACAATGGGCTAGGCCTCCCCCTCTAGGATGCCTTCTACCTGCCTGTCCTCCACATCTAGCTGGTTGTGTCTGTGGAGTAGCAACAGGAGTGGAACCCATAGCCTGAGTGCTCTGATGAAGTTCACCTTTCCGAAGTCTAGGACAATCTCTCATGATGTGCCTAGTATCACCACACTCATAACAACCCCTATTTGGGCGTGGCTACTGGTACAAAATCTGTGCCAGATGACTAAAATAACTATTATAGGAACCCCGTGCAGTATGTATGACTGTCAGATACGAGTACCATGGGGTCCCTGGCTAGCCGGAGCACTACGGGTAACCTGAAGTACGAACTGAACCGGCCGACTAACCGTGCCCCCGCCATGATGAGTCAAGGCTGAAGAGTAGAATCCACTAAATCCTCTAGGACCTTGAGGCCTCTTGGCCTCCCTATCCTCCCTCTCCTAGCCAATAATACGCTCTAACTTTCTAGAAATCTCTATAACCTGCTAGAATGGAGTATCAGTCTCCAGCTCCCGTGCCATCCCAAATCTGAGACCATAGCTGAGCCCCTCGATAAATCTGTAGTCTCTCTCACTCTGACTGTAGAAACCAAAGCAGGTGCATGATGAGATAACTCACTGAACCTCATAGCGTACTCAAACACGGTCATAGTCCCATAGCTCAGCTCCTCAAACTCTATGTGCAACGCATATCTAAGGGTCTATGGAACGAACTCCCTAAAAAATAGATCAGAAAATAGAACCCAAGTAAGTGGCGTTGTTTCAATCGACCTACTCTCCTCATAGGCCTTCCACTATCTATATGCTGACCCCGTCAGCTGGAAAGTAGTAAGGTCAACCCCGCCCACCTCAACTATTCATATAGTGCGCATAATACGGTGACATAGATCCAGAAAACCCTATGCATCCTCTAAAGCTGCACCACTAAAAGTAGGAGGATCATACTTCTTAAACCTCTCTAACCTCTTCTACTCCTCCTAAAATGCCACTAGCCTGACCTCAGGCTGAATTGCGATCATAGGTTGTATCGGCATAGCACCCAAAACCTGATGAACATGAGCCCGCTGCTCTGGAGTATGGAGTCTGAGCTCCTCTGCCAGCCTGTGAAGTAGCTGGTGGAACTAGGATCAATCCTGCCTGAGCCAATGTACCAAGCATGCTCAGGAAGTGCGCTAAAGTCTCCTGAAGTCCAGGGGTAGTAACAAGCCCCTCCCCTGCTTGCACTCCAACCGGAGCTATTGGTGGCTCCTCATATGCTGCTCAGGTGCTCTAACTATAGCACGTGACCTTCCTCTACCTCGGCACCGACCTCTCACGGCTCTAGCAGGGGCATAGGTATCTGCTCAGCAGATCCAATATGCGTGTCCTCACCACCTGTGAGATAATAAAAATACAAAGGCTCAAACTCTGAAATCAATAAATTCGAATGATAGGAATGAAAGAAGTAGAATTTTCCTAATAGTTCTATAACCTCTCGAAAATAAGTACATACGTCTCTGTACCGATCTGCAAGACTCTACTAAACTTGCTCGTGACTCATAGGACCTTTGAACCTAGAGTCTGATACCAACTTGCCATGACCCAAAATCCCACCTCAAGGATCGTGACGGCACCTAATCTCTAAAACTAGGTAAGCCGGTCACTTACAACAGTTGAGCCAATAAAACATGATATTATAAAGCAAAGTTTTATATAAAAGCAGAAATAAAGGTGATACAAGCCAACACAATGATAATCATAACAAATCTCCAAGACCAGGTAGTACGAAGTCACGAACTCTAACTGAATACATAGATATATCTCAAAACAAAAATATAACACTATTAAAAGAGAATCGACAGTATAAACAAAAGGAAAGGACTCCAAGGGACAGCGACGATCGAGCAGCTCTACCTTGAATTTTCGCGATCAAGAGCTAACTCTTGCCTTGGTCCGCTGGCTCCAGCACCTGGATCTACATAAAAATATGCAGAAGTGTAGTATGGGTACACGGTCGGTACCCAATAAGTATCAAAACTAACCTCGATGGAGTAGTGACAAGGTTCAAGTCAAGACACTCACTAATCAAATAACCTGTGCAGAATATCAATATAAAGCTAACAATGGCAACCAAAATAAATAAATGGCAACAAAGGGTAATCATGTGATAAAATAGCAAAATAATCAAAGCACACATAAAATACAAGTGAAAGCAATTAAGGGAAAACAATGACAATTCTATTCATCAGATCATTTCGACACAAGATTTACTTCAAGAATCACCCCAAGGTACCACACCTCATTATCACAAATCATGAGTCCCAAATCACGAATCATATACACATGGCACCTGGTGCTCATATTATCAATCACCTTCGCACGACAAATACCTCGTGCCACAATATAATTCTCACAGCAAAGACCTCGTGCGTCAACAAATACCACAACCGCATGACAAAGACTACGTGACACTACGTATATCGTATCCATGTCAATTACCAATAAAATGTTCAAGAAGAATTTTATCAAGAATCAAATAAAGTAAAGCATGATAATAATTTGGCCAAATACCTAGACTGCCCCTTAAACTTGGCTCCAATTTCCATTTAGACACTTCACCTAGAGCCAGTACCTATTAAACACTTCAACTGCATCCCATATGTGCCTATTAAACACACATTTGACAACTCTAAACATACATAAGTGTGTGGATGCTACTTGCTGCTGACCCTGCTAATAAGACCAATAAGAAAATGACAAGTCAGCAAAAGAAAAAAATGTCTTCTTCCATGATCTCTCTCCACCTTTCGTCATCTTCTTTCTCCCAAAAAAGTATCATATCAAATACTTCACAGTCAACTAACTAATATGTTAAGATTCCACTTTACTTATTATCCCCCAATTTCTAAAGTCTTCCATTTCTTCTGCAATCCATCTTTAATGTCTACACAATTTCATGGCCATCAAAAATAACAAGAAAATCCACAACCTGCTATATTCACCGCTGTGACACCACCGCAAGTCGATAAACATTTGATTGGTTTTTGTTTAAGGAGAAAACAAGAAAATATTGGAAGATAAATATATTTTTTTCGTTTCCAGTCAATCGATCTCATTGGAGGAATAATGGTTGGCTTGACTTCGTCGACCAGTATTGTTTTGGAGCTTCCAAGGTCATTTCGTGGACCGCATAATCATTATACAGTCACATATGCGACCGCAGAACCTGTTCCGGAGCTTCATTCTTGGGGTTTTTAAACCCGATCCTATTCCGTTAAAATACATCCCATAGACCATTTTGAGCTTATTTCTGATATCTTTAGAGAGAGAGAGTCCTAGAGGGAGAAAATGATCTTCATCAAAACAATTCTCTTCAATTCTTGCTTAAACCTTTGAAGATTATCAAGAGAAGCATCCTAGGTCTTCATCCTAAGAGGTAAGATTCTATCACCAAGCTCTTAATTTCGAAATATAACTAGAATGGGCAATTAGTAAGGTAGTTCATGGGGATGGGAGTGCTTACCTTGTATGCATGTATTCTTAAGGTACGTGGGGTGGTTGTGAGTTAAAGATAGAAAAGAATGGGGTGTGGGATGGTGAAGTCTTTCATAAAAGGGCCATGGAACCTTAATACACACATAGTGTTTGATAAAATACTCAAATGAGCCAGAACCATGATCATCCTCCTAATTTTGATTCAATTTGTTACATTTTCAAAATAGATTAAAGTTCCTAAGATTTTCGGAATATTTTAGAGTATAAGGAAGCTCAATTGAGGTATGTTGGCTACACTTTCTCTCTTAGAATCGAATTCCATAATCTTCTCGTGAGTTTCAAGGTGTGGGTTACGTATTAGAATGTTATGACTTTGAATTGTATTTCAAATGAAAGCTAGTATGACAAATTGTGTGAGAAAATCTCAATATTCTTAAGACACTTAATTGCTCATACGTGTACCTAAAGTCTTGGTTGGAAATGAAATAATTGAATTGGGGGTATAGTGTGTGGCCAACGTGCCAAGAATTTAACTTATGATTGTGGCTAGTAGTGAAAATGATTTGAGAGAATGCGATAAAGAATATGAAATGAGCCTTCGTACTAACAAAGACGGTGGTATATCAGTGCTAATGATCTCCCAACCAAAATAGTATATGAAGTTCGTATTTTGAAAATTATTATGTTTTAACTAGACATTTGGATATTGTAGATTGTGACTTCCTGTTTCTATGTGTCGTCTTTTCTTATATGGTCATTCTATTTTGAAAGGGGACTTTTAGCTTTACATACTAGTACTATTCGACAGTACTAACGTCCCTTTTGTCGGGGGCGCTACATCTTTAATGGATGCAGGTGTTCTACAATAGGCGGCATTGAATAGTGATAGCAGTGCACTTTCTTCAGTTGACTTGGTGAGCCCCCTTCATTGCGGGGGTCATGTATCTTTTGTTTCTTACGCACTGTGTTTTGAAGTATAGCGGGGGCCTTGTTGCCGGCATTTCCCTATTACTCTTCTATTGTACTTAGAGGCTCCGTAGACAGGTTGTGGGTTGTGGTTGATGTTGGGAATTGAACTAGAAATGTTGGTATTTGGAAATCATATTTTATTTTATTAATTCTATAAACTCGTAATATTTTAAAAATTATGAATGAAGTTGCTAATGGGAATGAAAAGGAAGTTGTTAATAAAATCGTTTTAGTGTTTGATTAATGGAGTACATCTCCTCTTTATTCATAGATGAGTTTGAGTAGAAAGTAATCTAACAGGCTTGCTCGGCCGGGTTCTCTCTGTTGAGCGCTGGTCGCGCTTCCCGAGTTTGGGGCGTGACAAACTTGGTATCAGAGCCTAATGTTTTAAAGTGCCCTAGGATGTCTCGGAGTCCTATCTAGTATAGTCCTTCTTATCGGTGTGTTGTCGACCACATATATAATGAGGAGGCTACTTGGACATTTAGGAATTTCTCAATTCTTTGATACTCCTGATCGTGCGATAGAGCACAAGGAAGGGTGCTAATTTCCTCGTTATGTCTCTTTTTTTTTTAGATGAGTAATCTACGAATTCGAAATAGTGAGGAGGGAATGACCGCGCCATTGAATCTGGGGGAGATTACACAAGAGTTCGTTGGGAGAATGCATCGAGCCGTGGAGGGATTGGAAGAACTTGTTGCTAAGGGAAGTGTCCTTGTTCCTACCAATGTCACCGTACCACCGGATCGCGTGGTGAGAGAATCTAAGAAGCGAAAGATGATTGTTGGTGCTAATGAACCAGGTTATGTGATTTGCAGCAAGCGACACTTGGGAACATGTTAGATGACCCTTGAAATATGTTATGACTATGGAAAGAGGGGGCACAAGAAGAACAAATGCCCTAGGTTGGGTACGCCCACCCAGTTATGTCCGTCATGTGGGAAGGAACATTTGGCATCGTGTTGTGAGAATGCTCAGCAGCGCATTAGGGGTGGTAGCTTTGGGCAATTCCGAAGGCCCACACATTAATCCGGTGCTGGAATTGTTACTCCCGCATTGGAAGCTTGGAGGAAGGATAAGGGGTATGCTTATGATATATGCAAAAAGTGTAAATATCAGGTCAGTGGGACTAGTCAGTTTAGCGGACCTCATCCCCGTTGTGTGAAGTATGGGAGATGTCATCCGGGAGTATGTCACTATAGTACCAATGTATGCTACAAGTGTGGTATGATGGGTCACTTTCAAAGAGATTATTATTTGTCTCGCTAGAGCATAGGTAGTGGTATGGCCCAGCTAGCCAGTTGTGTAGCTACTACATCCACAACGCCTCCCCTAGCTCGAGGCAATATAACATCCGCAGGGCTTGGAATAGCTGGGGTGGTATTCAAGGCTCGGGAGGGCCCAACAAGTTTTATGCTATGAGGAGACGTCAAAAGTTTGAGGCTTCTCCAGATGTGGTTACAGGTATATTGACTGTCCAATTTCATGATGTGTATGCTCTTATTGATCCCGGTTCCACTTTGTTATATGTCACTCCTTATGCTACTATGGAAGTTGGGATAGAACCGGGACAACTTTATGAGTTGCTCTCTGTATCTACTCTTTGAACGAGATGCATTATTCGTGAAGCCACTCTGTCATAAATTCTCTTATTTACAACCTCTTGAGGAATTGAGCTCTATAATGATGTCCTTGAATTGAGTTATAACTCTAGGATTAATACTTCCCACTTGCTTTCCTAACTTCCCAACAAGGGACTATATCTGATGAATTTCTTACGGAACCTTTTGATTCGAATGAATAACATCTGCTCATTTGTGCCTATGCACGCACCATCCTAATATTTACCTATGTGGTATCATATCCAATGTAAGGCAGCCTAGTGTTGAGATCCTTCTTAAGCCACTCTTTCTCTCTCCGGTGTATGTGGCTCATATGGCTTGAACAGTCACCCTACTCCTTTGTGAGTATTATCATGGAACCTTTCCATTGTCTATTAACATAAGAGCATATATCAGCACCTATCATGCGCATACATTTCAATTGAAAGGGGCACTTGTCCGCATAAAGTTTCTGAGAAATTTGAGATTTATCACAAATTCGTCACATGAAGATCTTGTTGTTTACCCATCTCAGTATGACTTTCATGTTCACCTAAATCGTCTCACAGTAAGTAGCTCGCTTTGTACTTAGTATTGTAGTCTTCCATGAAGTGGCCTAGTATTGCATCCTAAGAGTTATCATGGCAGCAACATGTCTATCTCATAGAAAAATGTTCATTTTCTCTAACCGATACATAATTTCATCCCAAATATTTAGATGTCCCAACTATGTGGTTTCACTCATGAAAGGTTAAAATTAGATGCTTCCAGATTTTTGGCACATATCAGGGATATATTGATTTGAAAAACAAGTTTGTCGCATCTCTAGTTCTCTCATATAGGATCAACTATCGGAAAGGGATTAAGGTATCAGAATGATAATAATAAAACAAGTGTTCAACTTCTTTTTCATCCTCGTAGGCTTGTGGCATAGATTGCTTATGCCAGTTATTGTTAAGAGCATAATGCAGCTTCATATATTTTGAAACCCATATCACCATGTATTTTTCTTTTTCCTACACTCATGTAGGTAACTGGTGTCACGTACTTGACTATTACTCCTTAAGGATTTCTATTGCCGGTATACTAGTTAACTCTATGCCTCATTTGTCGAATCAATGATGTCATCACTATGATTAATCTTGTCAGCGTTATCAGTAGTAAGCTTCATGTCTTTTAGGATATATAACCTCATGAAATACTCTGCTCAGCCCGTTGATGGATTCTTGAATAATTCCAGCCAAACCTCGAACCCCGTTGTTCCTCCTTGTATTAAATCTATGGGGGGTTGAAGGTTCAAACATGTCAAAGAAGAAGCATCATCCCGTGATCAATTATATGGGATAGGAAATTTTATCGTCATATTCATGCTAGCACATCGTAGAGAAATTGTTGGAGGTCACCAAAGGTTTAGTTTAGGTGTTCTGCGTATAGATTAAGAGTTGAAGAAAGTGAATGGGTTATTCTCAATATTCTCTCCATGAGGATGCTATGTGAATTGTTAATAAAGGTAAAGTATGTGTGGTACATTAAGCTTTATGAAATCATGAAGGAAATAGGCCAAACTACCAGTATGATATTTCCCTATTATTGTTCTTTGTGTACCTGGTGTTTCATGTGTCTATGTGTAAGAAGGTGAAGTTAATGGATAATTGGATTCCGAGGGGTATCTACTTGCCATCCTTGTTAGATAAGTCCGAGAGTTGAGATTACCTTCATTAATGTGTTATGACGAAGTCTGTAAGTCAAGGAGGCCACCTTGAGGGCCAAGAGTGTTAAGGAAATAAAATATTCTCACTTGAGTGTATAGTCAAATGATTGTGATTTGAAAGGCACTTTCTAGGTGTTATGATTTTAAAATGTGCAGTTCCTGTCAATATATCATTTTGATAATGCAGTGTTTGTAATGCTGAGATTAGTGTTATTGATATATACATTTTGTTTCTTTATTGGGTTGTGGATGTGTTTTTAGGAGTTATTTTGGTGTTACTCTGACAGGTGGATAGGCCTAGTTACAAAGGAAACTCTAGCGAAAGTTTTGGAAATTTGGGGTTGCTGGTGTGGGGTATGAAAAACTGAGTTGCATAGGGTGCTATTAATGAACCCTTATCCTCATTCGAGGACAAATGATCTTAAGTGGGGAAGGATGTAAGGCCCCATAAAATTATTCCTAAAAACCCGGATTTCGTGATGCCGAAGTAGGCGTAGAGGTTAATAGTAGTAGAAATTCTTCGTGGCAAGCTTGCGAGCCGCGGTTCGAACTTTTTGGATTGAACAGTACGCTGGGGAGTTGAAGAAAATATTTTTACAGAAGTAGCCATTTCTGCAGCCCATTATGCGGCCGCATAATCGCTCTGCGGGCCGCAGAATGATCGCAGAGTGAAGCAGCCTTTTTGGCCAATTTTGAAGTCAATTTCGCGGCCAATTATGCGACCGCATAACCGTTTCGCGAGTCGCACTTTGGTCTCATAGTCATCCTTAGATTTTTGCGGAAGGAGGTTCTGTGGCGCATTATGCGACTGCAGAATAGGTCTGCAGGCGGCATAACGGTTGCAGAGTGAAGCAGGCCAGCCCAGTTCACAGGGCCAATTTTCACGATCATTTCGCGGACCGCATAATCATTATGCGGTCGCATATGCGACTGCAGAACCTGTTCCACAGCTTTATTTTTGGGGTTTTTAAACCCGACCCTATTCCATTAAAACACATATCATAGACCATTTTGAGCTTATTTCTGACATCTTTAGAGTGAGAGAGAGTCCTAGAGGGAGAAAGTGATCTTCATCAAAAAATTTCTCTTCAATTCTTGCTTAAACCTTTGAAGATTATCAAGAGAAGCACCCTCGGTCTTCATCCTAAGAGGTAAGGTTCTATCACCAAGCTCTTAATTTCGAAATATAACTAGAATGGGCAATTAGTAAGGTAGATCATGGGGATGGGAGTGCTTACCTTGCATGCATGTATTCTTAAGGTACGTGGGGAGGTTGTTAGTTAAATATAGAAAATAATGGGGTGTGGGATGGTGAAGTCTTTCATAAAAGGGCCATGGAACCTTAATACACACATAGTGTTTGATAAAATACTCAAATGAGCCAGAACCATGATCATCCTCCTAATTTTGATTCAATTTGTTACATTTTCAAAATAGATTAAAGTTCCTAAGATTTTCGGAATATTTTAGAGTGTAAGGAAGCTCAATTGAGGTATGTTGGCTAAACTTTCTCTCTTAGAATCTAATTTCATAATGTTCTCGTGAGTTTTAAGGTATGGGTTACGTATTAGAATGTTATGGCTAGTAGTGTGTGGCCAACGTGCCAAGAATTTAAGTTATGATTGTGGCTAGTAGTGAAAATGATTTGAGAGAATGTGATAAAGAATATGAAATGAGCCTCGACCCAATTTTTTAAAAATGATTTCGAAAATAGTATTGCCTAAAAGCTTTTGTACTCAATTCATGCCCATGAGTGGCTGCTTTAGCTAATGCTTTGCTTTACAAATATATCCAGTGTGATTCGAGTTCTTACATACTCAGGTGTTGAAGTTGTATATTGTCATTTCTGGGAAAGAGTATTGCAAGAATAAATGGTGTATTGATTGCTTATGATTTTGATGTGTGCTTGTATTGCTGGTCGGTATGCCCCATTATTTGGGAAGAAACTTTTTGTGTTTAAAGTTTCCATTACTAATAAATTTGAGGTATATTATTGCTGAAATATTGTTGTTGTGAGTGTTTGGAAATACTAATAAGAATTTATACAATGTGAAAGATGTTGAGGTGAGTACAATTGTATTTATGTTACCTTTGTGGTCAAAACAAATCAAAAATATTTTTGGGAGCATCATTAGAAAAACCGAGAAAGGGTGGGTCATAAGGCCAATACCTGAAACTAGACGTGCCGGTGTAGGGGTGGATTGTGATTATTCCCCTTATTTGGGATGAAATTAAAATATTGGAGAAAATTGTGATATTATTCCCCTTAATTGGGATGAAACTGGTAACAATTGTGAATTGGAAAAGTCAACCCACACGGCATATGTGGGAAGGTGGCCTAGCTGATCTAGTAGAGATCGGACGCCATGTTGCGCACATGGTGGTACTACTCTTGGTAAGAACATTCATTCGCATCACTCGTCAAACCACATTGTTTGTGGGGAGATGACCTAGCCGATCAGGCGTGATCGGACTCCATGCTAACAAAAAGGTGGTATATCGGTGCTAATGATCTCCCAACCAAAGTTGTATATGAAGTTCGTATTTTGAAAATTATTATGTTTTAACTGGACATTTGGATATTGTTGATTGTGACTTGTTGTTTCTATGTGTTGTCTTTTCTTCTATGGTCATTCTATTTTGAAAGAGGACTTTTATCTTTACATACTAGTACTATTCGACAGTACTAACGTCCCTTTTGCCGGGGGTGCTGCATGTTTAATGGATGCAGTTGGTTCTATAGCAGGCGACATTGAACACTGATAGCAGTACACTTTCTTCAGCTGACTTGGTGAGCCCCCTTCATTTCGGGGGTCATGTATCTTTTGTTTCTCACGCACTGTGTTTTTAGGTATAGCCGGGGCCTTGTTGCCGGCATTCCCCTATTACTCTTTTATTGTACTTAGAGGCTCTGTAGACAGGTTGTGGGTTATGGTTGATGTTGGGAATTGAACTAGAAATGTTGGTATTTACAAATCATGTTTTTTTTTATTAATTCTATAAACTCGTAATATTTTGGAAATTATGAATGAAGCTGCTAATGGGAATGAAAAGGAAGTTGTTAATTAAATCTTTTCAGTGTTTGATTAATGGAGTACATCTCCTCTTTATTCATAGATGAGTTTGAGGAGAAGGTAATCTAATAGGCTTGCTCGGCTGGGTTCTCTCGATGGAGCGCCGGTCGCGCTCCCCGAGTTTGGGGCGTGACAATATAATAATAATTCACATGGGGAATCAAGAACATAGGCACCCCTAGTACTTCTATGAATAAAGTCATTTATGAAAGATGTGTGGTTGCTCATTTCGTTTGCATCGTATGAATCATGCCAAAAGGAAAGAAGGAATAGCCTTAACATATCTGAGACGATTCTCTTGACAATCCCTCTAACACACGTCAATCACGACAAAACACGTAACGACGAGATCGAAGTAGGAAAAATCTGTATGATATTCCTGAGAAAGGTTATACCGGGCTCCCTTAGAATTATAAGTCACGTTGCTATTTTACTGTAGGGGTTCATAAGAATTCTTGTTGAAGCTACATCCATTACTTTGTTGAAGATCTCATCCTTTACTTTGTTGAAGATCTCATCCTTAATTCTACATCCGTTACTTTGTTGAAGAGAAGATCTCACTCTTTACTTTGTAGAGACAAGCATCTCCCTTAGGTGAATTAAAGAGGTCTTTTATCTTAGTGGATGTGGGCCCCACTTATGTGATGACTTAGCCACAAAATTCTCTAAATGTGCCAGTAAGTTACATGAATTAAGAGTCATTAATTGGGCTTTGAGTAAGACTCCATTTGTTGCCGCGTTGGGAGGCTTATTAAGCTTATCCAAAGCTTCTAATTACTTAATTAATCTCCCACTAAAAATCAATAATTATCCAATTATCCATATAATTAATTCTAGCACTCAATTTATTTCAAATACTAATCACTTTTAACACACTTTATATACCTTACTATCATGGTCATGTGATATCTTGTATGGCACTAGTCCATAAATATGGGGTATTATAGCTTGGACCGTATTTTATCCCAAATTGACAACCTTCAACGGAACTCAGCTTCTTTGATTTGTTTACCCTCTAACCTTCACGGTACTTACTTACCACTTGTTTTAAAAATAGCATAAATACCTATAACCTCAAAAATAATCTCATTCCCGAGCTTACGCCGATTAACTTACGAAGAAACTTTAACGTACGAAATGCGGGATGTAACATCCTTCCCCCCTAGAAATATTCGTCCTCGAATATTTGGTAGAGTCGCCTTTGAAACAGTACTACTACCAACCCTTCCTGTTGAAAACTGAATAACTAAATGTCACATAGGGCCGCAATCATCAATAACGACAATGGCCTCACACGACCAATGACAAAAACTAACAAAGGAATCCATACACGCACCTTAAGGCTGTGATGTCTCGGTCTGATCCTCCTCTAGAAGAGGGAACAAGTGAGGATACCTAGACTTCATGTCTTCTTCATTTTCCCATGTCATTTCTTCAACACTATTGTTTCTCCAAAGTACTTTCACCGAAGCTACGTCTTTAGTCCTCAATCTACGA
The DNA here is from genome assembly GCF_000390325.3 of Nicotiana tomentosiformis. Lineage (NCBI taxonomy): Eukaryota > Viridiplantae > Streptophyta > Magnoliopsida > Solanales > Solanaceae > Nicotiana > Nicotiana tomentosiformis. The sequence goes on from NC_090813.1 coordinate 152,327,911, forward strand.
ACTTGTCTATCTAGTATAACAATGGGAGTTTACTCATATGATAGCTTCTCTGTGACCTGAACATCGTCAACTGACACGGCTCTAGAAGGATCTCCGATACATTTATGAAACATAGACACATGAAAGACTAGATGTACAGACTCCAAGTCAGAAGGCAAGTCTAACTCAAATGCTACCTGGCCTACCTTGCGTATGATCTTATATGGTCCAATATACCGAGGGCTAAGTTTTCCTTTCTTACCGAACATCATAACGCCTTTCATCGTTGATACCTTTAGGAATACCCAACCGTCAACCTGAAACTCCAAGTCTCGTCATCGATTATCCGCATAAGATTTCGGACGACTTTGAGCTGCGAATAGCCTTTCCTGTATAAGCTTAATCTTCTCGATTGCCTGTTTCTACCAACTCTAGTCCTACTAACTTAGTTTCCCCAACATCGAACCATCCTATAGACGACCTACACTTCCGTCTGTAAAGAGCTTCGTATAAAGCCATCTGAATACTGGTATGATAGCTATTATTATACGCGAACTCAATAAGCGGCAAATGATCATCCTAGCTACCCTTGAAGTCTAACACGCAAGCCCATAACATATCCTCCAGTGTCTGATTAGTACGCTCAGCCTGTCTGTCTGTCTCGGGATAAAATGTCGTACTAAGACTTACCTGAGTCCCCAATCCTTTTTGGAAGGACCTCCAGAAATTAGCTGTAAACTGAGAACCTCTACCCGAGATAATAGATATAGGGACACCATGAAGTCGTACTATCTCCTTAATGTAAAACCCTGCATAATCCTCTACAAAATATGTAGTCCTAACAGGCAGAAAGTGGGCTGATTTTGTAAGTCTATCAATAATCACCCATATAGAATCGAACTTACGCTGGGTACGAGGTAAGCCTACGATGAAATCCATATTGATTACTTCCTATTTCCAAATCGGAATCTCTATAGCCTGCAATAATCCACCTGGTTTTTGATGCTCAATCTTAACCTGCTGACAGTTAGGTCATTGAGCAACAAACTCCGCTACATCCTTTTTCATTCCATCCCACCAATATATTTCCCTGATATCATGATATATCTTTGTTGCTCCTGGATGGATAGAATAACGAGAATAGTGAGTTTCTCCCATAACCTGCCGACACAGCCCTGCAACATTAGGGACACGTAATCGTCCTCGATACCTGAGGACTCCATCTCCTGTAATCTCAAATGGTGTCTTCTCCTTATGAGGGGTTGTATCCCTGTAATGAGCTAACACATGATCCTCGTACTGGCGTTCCTTCACTTCAGTTACTAAAGAGGATGTTGTCGTGTCCTGAATAGTAGCTTCGGTATCACCTGAGTCCAGTAATCGAACTCCAAGACTAGCTAACTGATAAATCTCATGGGCTATCCCCTCTACTCTGGCTGTAAATATGATAGGCTACCCATAGATCTACGGCTGAGGGCATCAGCTACTACATTCGCCTTCCCTGGATGGTATAAAATATCAATGTCATAGTCTTTAAGTAGCTCCAACCATCTCCTTTGGCGTAAATTCAATTCCTTTTGCTTGAATATATACTGAAGGCTCTTATGATCCGTATAGATATCAACATGAATGTCATACAAGTAGTGCCTCCACATCTTTAGTGCATGAATCACCGCGGCTAACTCTAAATCGTGTGTCGGGTAATTCTTCTCGTGCTTTCTTAGTTGTCTAGAAGCATAATCTACAACCTTACCATGCTACATTAGTACACAACCCAATCCAATGATCGAAGCATCACAATAGGTAGCAAAACCATCGATCCCCTCTAGGAGGGTTAGAACCAGTGCAGAAGTTAATATGTCCTTCAATGCCTGAAAACTCCGTTCGCAAGCATCAGTCCATTGAAACTTAGCTCCCTTCTGAGTCAACATTGTCAATGGTGCTAAAAGAGAAGAAAATCCCTCTACAAATCTCCTGTAATAACCTGCCAAACCGAGAAAGCTACGAACCTCCGTCAGTGTCATGGGTCTAGGCCAAGTCTTCACTGACTCAATCTTTTGGGTATCAACCCGGATACCCTCACATGAAATAATATGTCAAAGGAAAGCTTCATAATTCAACCATAATTCACATTTAGAGAGTTTTGCGTACAACTTCTCTTTTTTTAGAACTCTGAGCACCGTACGCAAATAATATGCATGCTCAGCCTCTGAACAGGAGTAAACCAATATATCATCGATAAATACAATCATGAACAGATCTAGAAAGGGTCTGAACACATGGTTCATCAAGTCCATGAATACTGCTGGGGCATTAGTCAAACCGAATGACATAACACAAAACTCAAAGTGACCGAATCAGGTCCTGAATGCTGTCTTCGGAATATCCTTCTCCTTAACCCTTACCTGATGGTACCCGGACCTCAAGTTTATCTTAGAGAAACACTTGGCACCTTGCAACTGTTCAAATAAATTATCAATCCTTGGGAGTGGGTACTTATTCTTGATCGTCACCTTATCTATACACATCCGCAGGGAACCATATTTCTTCCTCACAAATAACACAGGTGCTCCCCACGGTGGTGTACTAGGTCTGATAAGGCCTTTTTCAAGCAAGTCCTTTAGTTGTTCCTTCAACTCTTCCAGCTCTACGGGTGCCTCTTTTTAGCGAGGAATAGATATTGGTTGAGTATCTGGTAATAGGTCAATAGCAAACTCAATTTCTCGCTCTGGCGGATGACCCGGAAGCTCATTGGGAAAAACATTAGGAAACTCATTAACCAAAGGGATAGATTGAATGGTTGGTGACTCTACTTTCACATCCTGAACCCGAACTAAGTGATAAATATAGCCCTTTCTGATCATCTTCCTTGCCTTGAGATAGGAAATAAATCTGCCTCCCGGCGATGTCGTATGACCTTTCCATTCCAAAAAGGCTCCCCTGGGAATTGGAATCGAACCATCTTTTGATCTACAATCAATGTTAGCATAACAAGAAGCAAACCAATCCATACCTAGTATAACATCAAATTCTGCCATATCTAACTCAATTAGGTCTACTACGGTAGATCGACTATGAACTACTACTGTACAATCTCTATATACTCGCCTAGCTATTACTAGATCCTCAACAGGTGTGGACACCTCAAAAGGTTTAACCAACACAGGTTCTATTCCAAACTTACTAGCAACCAACGGAGTAATACATGATAAGGTGGAACCGGGGTCAATCAATGCATATACATCATATGAGGAGACTGATAATATACCTGTAACAATATCAGGTGACGACTCCTGATCCTGTCGACCTGCTAATGCATTAATGCAGTTCTGAGGACCGCTCGAGCTAGATGCTCCAACTCTGCCTCTACCACGAGCAATTGGTGCTTGTGAACCTTGCCTGGGGGGGCGTACTGATGATGACGAACAAACTACAGATCTCGATGGCTGAACTATGCTTGCACCCCCTCTAGTCGGACAATCTCTCATAACATGGCCTGGATAACCACAAGTATAACAAACACCCAACCCCATATGGCACTGCCCGACATGCTGCTTACCACACTGAGCACATCGTGGCAAGGGCGGCCTCATCTGACTTAACTCACCCCTATACTGAGAACTTGAGGCCCTGGAATTCTAATTAGGTCCTGAATATGTGGAACGATCAAATTTCCTATCGGCAAACTGAGGGGGTGTGCTAGCCGGGGGGTGTGCTAGCCGGTGGATGGGCTGGATACCTCGAGTATTGTTGTCTCTGACCACTTCAAAAATCACCAGAAGGACCAGAAGATCTCGCTCTCTTACTCTGGCCCCTATCATGCTCACGATCGGCCCTCTACTTCTGCTTACGCTCCTCTACCCCCTGAGCGTATGCCTGAATACAAGAAATATCCATGCTTGGCTGAAGTGAGACCGACATGCAGTCATTAAGCATATGCGGATCCAACCCCACCACGAATCAGTGAACCCGATCCTCCATCATAGATACAATAGTGGGAGCATACTTAGCCAACGAATCAAACTGAATACTGTACTCTCGAACACTCATGTTACCCTGCAGAAGAGTCAAGAACCTATCAACTCTGGCCCGTCTAAGCTCTAGTGGCAAATAATGACGAAGAAAAGCCTCTGTAAACTCCTGCCATACCGCTGGAGGGGCATCCTCACCTCTAGACAACTCCCAAGACTCGTACCAGTTAACTGTAATATCCTGAAGTCTATAGGAAACTAGCTCAACCGACTCAATTGCAGTGGCCTTCATTACCCTCAAATTCCTTTGTATCCTATCAATAAATACCTGAGGGTCTTCGTTTGGATCTGCTCCAGTGAATACCGAATGGTCCAAATTAATGAAATCACGAACCCTTGCACCGATGGCCCTATCTGCATGACCAATACCTACTTCCTGGCGATGAGATTGTGCGGCTACTAATCGAGTCAATAGCTGAATAGCATCTCTCATCTCCTGACCCGGTGCATCTGGCTAATGAGCTAGATGTACAGGGGCAGGCGCTGGAGCTGGTGCCCCTAGGAGCTCCTCTGGCTAAGTCTGAGAAGGAATCTCACTATGAGACTCTCTCCAAGCCCTAGTAACTCATGGCGCTTGACTAGTAGTCTTATCAGCCACGGACTTGCCCTTCTGGGCAGCTGTAGCCTTCTTAGGCATCTCTAAAAACATAATATATCTTTAGGGAAATGAATCCTTATATCGCACGATCTAAGATAAGAAAGGAGGATCCTATATGTCATATAGCGTCCTGTTTACAAATGTGGTGCACAACACACTCATAAACAAGACTCTACTAGACACGGTCTGTAGACAACCCTAGGACAGAACTGCTCTGAGATCACTTTTGTCACGACCCAAACTGATGGGCCATGACGAGTGCCCGAGTCCTACCTGTCGAATACCCCTAAGCATGCGTCTAAGATATAAACATGAATTAAGGGTAGATCATGAATAACATTTGTCATTAAACTGCTGAATCACGTGAATAACATATGTGAGGAAAATATGTCCAAAAGACATATATACATATATATGCAGAATACGGTATGGCGAGCCGACAAGGCTGCTATAGACAACTATATATCCAAAACTAGAAGCCGACAAGGTCACATACTATCCAACTATACATGATTGTCTACAAAACTCTAATAGAGTGTACAAATTTATAAAGGACGGGACTGGGCCCTGTCGTACCCATATCTACATACCAAAAATAGCATACCAAAACTAGTAACAACTCCGGATCAAGTGGAGCACACCAACTATTGCTTATCAAAGATCCTAAAAAGGGGGACCGTCATCCTGTCTACCTGCACGTGCGGGCATGAAACCCAGTGTCCCCAGGCAAAAGGGACGTCAGTACGAATAATGTACCGAGTATGTAAGGCACGAAAATCAGTACATAAAAGACATAAAAGAAACATGGAGTAAAGGAATCCACCTGTAAGTCTAAATAACTTTGTGAATCCTGAAATATTTATAAGTTCATGCATGTGTGTATAAATGTCGTATCATGCATAGGTATATGTGTACATAACATCATCAAGCCTCTGAAGGCATCCCGTCATATCATCTAGGCCTTTGGGGGCGAAATCATCAACGTATACCAACTGATCAGGTGGTGGTACGTATATAACGTCGTAACCTTTTTTCATATCCCATATACATATAATATACGCGTATATAATGCCATCGGGTCATGGGTCAATGTTCATGTATAAATGAATGAAATGCATATGAAGTACGTTAATAAAATTTCTCGGAATATCATAAGATCAATATGCCTTTCGGATAAACTTTATCAACTACATATTTTTCTGAGACCCATGAACAGAAGATATAAGAATAATAATTCACATGGGTAATCAAGAACATAGGCACCCCTAGTACTTCTATGAATAGAGTCATTTATGAAAGCTGTGTTTGCTTGTTTTGTTTGTATCGTATGAATCATGCCAAAAAGAATGAAGGAATAGCCTTAACATACCTGGGCCGATTCTCTTCACAATCCCTCTAACACACGTCAATCACGACAAAACATGTAACGGCGAGATCGAAGTAGGAAAAATTCGTATGATATTCTTGAGAAATATTATACCGGGCTCCTTTAGAATTGTAAGTCACGTTGCTATTACACTATAAGGGTTCATAAGAACTCTTTTTGAAGCTACATCTATTACTTTGTTGAAGATCTCATCCTTAATTCTACATCCGTTACTTTGTTGAAGAGAAGATCTCACTCTTTACATTGTAGAGATAAGCATCTCCCTTAGGTGAATTAGAGAGGTCTTTTATCTTAGTGGGTTTGGGCCCCACTTATGTGATGACTTAGCCACAAAATTCTCTAAATGTGCCAGCAAGTTACATGAATTAAGAGTCATTAATTGGGCTTTGAGTAAGACTGCCACGTTGGGAGGCGTATTAAGCTTATCCAAAGCTTCCAATTACTTAATTAATCTCCCACTAAAAATTAATAATTACCCAATTATCTACATAATTAATTCTAGAACATAATTTACTTAAAATACTAATCACTTTTAACACACTTTATATACCTTACTATTATGGTCATGTGGTACCTTGTATGGCACTAGTCCATAAATACGGGATATTATAGCTTGGACTGTATTTTATCCCAAATTGACAACCTTCAACAAAACTCATCTTCTTTGATTTGTTTACCCTCTAACCTTCATGGTACTTAGACCATTTTTCAAATCTAGACTCCATAGAGGCAATTTTTGGAGAGTAATTTCTTCGCACCTTCATAGATTGGTAACTTTAACTTGTTTGCATTCAATTTCTAGTACTTTTTCATGAATATCAAATTTATGATTTTTAGAGTAGAAATTGGATGTTTTAGGTAGAAACTAGGAATTTTGAAAACAAATTGAGATTTAGACCTCAAATTGAGGTAAAATTTTGAAACAAATCACATATTTGGGCTCGGGGGTAATGGGCAATCCGGATTTGATTTTAATTTCGGATTTCTACCACGTGGCCCAATGTTGACCTTTTCAATTATGCTAAAGATCAAACTTTTTTTATGCGAGGGTAGTTTCTAAAGCTTGTTTTGATTTATTTGAACCATAATAGACTAGATTCGTGTGGTCTGGAGGCTTGTTCCAAAAGGAAAGTCATGTTGGATTGTTGATCTTGTTTCGGAAAGAAGTAAGTGTCATGGTTAACCTTGATTTGAGGGAATTAGGACCTCATTGGTCTATTTGCTGCATGATTTATGTGTGGGGACAGTGTATACGAGTGTATATGTATTGTCATGTATTCAAGCATGCAGGGTGTACTACTTAATTGCATGTCTTTAATTATATCATGTCTTTATTTAATCCATGTTCTTACTTGTTATGTGCTTTTACTTGATACATGTCTTTACTTGTTATATATATGCCTTCACGTGTTATATACCTTTAATTGTTACATGCTTCAATTTATCCATGCTTTTAATTACTGTCAGCATTTCCTTGTTATATGCTCTTACATGTATTAGATAGATATTTTTATTATTTCAAGCTTTTACTTGCCTTATTGCCTTTACTTGTTTTTGTTTCACTCTACTATGTTACAACGGATTGCCTTAGAGAATTATGTATTTTAGTTTCCTTTTATGTTATGTTGTGAGATTCCCTGTGTTTGGTTGTTATTATTATATATGTGGATCGGGTTGCACGCCGCAACAGTATTATTATATATGTGAATCCGGTTGCACGCCGCAATAATATTATTATATATGTAAATTAGGTTGTACGCCGCAACAACTTATTGAGAATGGGAACTTTATGTATAGTAACGGATATATGTCAGGCGCTCATTTCCGTTCCTTCCAAAAAAAATTTCCTTTCCTTTTACTATAACACTAAGTTTGTATTCTGATTTGACTACGTGCATGGAATGAATGTTCCACACGTTCTTGTATTCCAATAGTACTTGCACAAACAGCCAAAAAAAAGTGTTTCTGACAATAAAAAGCCCACAATCTCATCTTAGACTCTAATAAAGCAATGATAGAGTTATACTGCAAAATCAAAAACCAGCGAAGAATGAACTGTGGTTTACCAAGAACAGATTGTTACTTTTCCATCAATATCAGATGATAACATAAAATTCTCAACTTGAATGACCATGTCCCTTCTAATCTTTTGACAATGTCTTATGTACCCTTTTCTCGGCATGAAGCTCAATATTTGTTTTTGTAATAGTTTTCTCCTCTAGTCAAGATCTTATCATCTCCTTTAACCAAATTCTACCCAATATGAAGCCAGATCTTGTCATCTCCTGACCTTCCTAAATTCTGTTATAATTAAATGAGTCAGCATAATCTTTACTGAAATCAAGCCCCTTCGTACTGTCCTTAATACTAGTACAGACAAAGTGGATGCTCTTAATGGAACCCTTCTTTTTTTGTTTTTTTTTTTTGGGGGGGGGGGGGGGGGGGAAGAGGTGGTTAAAGTATGAAGGAGCTTCTTAGATATAAAATATCCTGGATGATATTTCAGAGGTAATTGGATGCTTGAGAATTTCACGTGATACTGATTTTGCATTAATTCACATAAAGACTAAGAAGTACTAGATCGAGTGCCATGATAGGTTCATTTTATATCAATAAATTCATAACACTTCTAGCTTACAATTTTGCAAGTTTTCAATGCATTTTGCTGGTTTTACTACAGGATTTAATATAAATTTTGATCATATAAATTACAAAAACACAGTTATTTTGATTAAATTGTTAGCCCAAGAGGGAAAAAAATGGAGCTTTAAGATATATTTCCTGTTGAAGTCAATGTTATTAGTTATAAAGGAAGATCTCCAACAAGTGTTTTAGTATTCAAGTCCTATTAAACAAGTCAGATAAGTCAAACCCTCTAGGGGCTTGTTCATCATGATTGATGCGGTTTGGAATAAATTAGAAGTTTCTTACTAATATCCCTCTCATTATGTAAGGTGCAGGGCGTCGAACAGTTGTTTGTAAAGAGCTGTGCACCGCGATAGAGATAATGAAACGTGGAACCTGCGAAGATTAAATGACAACATCACCTAATGACTTTCTTGTTAACGTTTTTTTCTATCCTATTGCAACTGTAATTGGAGTTGAAACCCTTGTTTCGACACATTAAACTAATATAACTTTTTTTTATATATAAGTACCCAGGAGGTACAAAATATGTAGAATAGGGGAGATAATCAACTCCTATTCAGCTCTTAAGGAGTCAATTAAATACAAAAGGTTCCCTAGTTCCTTCATTGTATCCCCCCAGTTCCAAAAATACAAGTACTAAACATCTATCTTTTACAAAAGCAATATGTTTTCTCTTTCCATCAAAACACCTATGATTTCTCTCTAACCAAATAGTTCAGATTATACAGGGAGGAATAGAAAGACAGATCTTCTGCTTCTTCTTATCCATTTTCTGCCCCTGCTAACTGATGAGAACTTGCTTCCAAGTACCTGGTACAACCCATTGTACTCCAAAAATGTTCAGGAACATGCTCCAAATTTGCCAAGTCTGACTACAAAGCAGCTAGATGATTTGCAGATTCCAGCGCACTTTCACATAAAAACATCTATTACATAACATTACTCTCGTGTTGGCAAGTTGTATTTAGTTAAACACACACTGTGAGTAGCAATCCATCCAAAACATGCAACTTTTGTAGGGACCCTCACTTTTCCAATCAACTTCTGTGGCAATTCAATACTTTTAGTATTATCCTCTTCGAGCAGCCTTTCATAACAAGATTTAACAAAACAAATACCATTATTACTTGCTGCCTGTCCACGCAATGGCATTTTGTCAGTCCTCCATCAAATTTTCTGCTCCCAGTTTTTGTAAAAGAAGATTGACCTTGCCAATTTCCCAAACGTTAAAGTTCCTTCTAAAATGTAGTTGGCAGCTATCTCCAGAATAACACTCTTCAATCAAGCAATTCATGTCTGTCGCAATATCATATAAATCTGGAAACATCTCCTTCAAACTGCCTCCTTCCATCCAGAAATCTGTCAAGAATCTGATCTTCCTCCAATTGCAAACCTTCTATCTGCTATGCATGTTGAATTCCTCCCACAAATTTCTAATTGACTTCCACATAGTAAGACCATGAGGAGAGGTAACTGTTTTGGAGCACCAATCCCATATTTCACATTAACGACCTTCTAAAGTTCATTTCTACTATCATTACATCTCCATAAGCACTTGATCAACATGCTTTTATTATGAACTAGATAATTTGTCCGCGCTTCGCGCGATCGTAAAATACCTTTTTAAATTTTGAAATATATCATTTAGCTTTAACAGTGGAGATTGAAGATATAAATTTTTCAACAGAATGATAAAGACAACTATTGTTAAACCAGTTGAACATTCACTTGAAACTACAATTAAAATTGTGACTTTGAGAATTAAATAAGTCACTAACATATCATCTGAGGAAGTACACACTGAAGAATCAAGTGTAGCATAAAAGATATTTTAGTGCTTTAGAAGGTCTACTAAACGCTTTGATCTCTCAACATCTTTGTAATAAAAGTGACAATTGGAGGTAATGCATTTGAAATGAATATAAGAGCAACAAAATTCACCTTTTACTATATGAGTTCAATGTTTAATGTATATAGAAATCATGAAAACTGCATATTCTTTCTGGGCGTGTTAACTCAAGAATAATATACAATCACTGATCAAAAAAATAATGATACATATTTGCTTGGATTATGTGATGATTATAAGCTTTTCTCGCAACATCTTCCTCACTTTAGTACTAACTTGATAATTTGAGTTTGTTTCAATGGTAATATATGCATTTTCTTTCAATAAAAGTTACAAGACTTCATTGTTTCTTGTCAGACTTTTTGTAAGTTGTTTATGGTCTTTGTAATATTTACTACATGACTATTTCCCATTTCTCGAGTGTCTCACAGTTTGTTATTGCTTTGAGGGTAATTATTTGAATGTTCAGTTGTAACCCTGCATAAATAAAGTACTTATTTTGTTAATAAGTTGCAGTAACATCATCCAAGTAAGACTGCACTATAAATATGCTCTATGTTACGAAATATCAAGCAAAAAATCAAGAGATCCTCTATACTTTAATACTGAGTGCAGAACATTCAACTTCAAGATTAATAAGACATGGAGAAAGTAACAGGAAGAGTTCTCGATCAGCACATCTAATTTAGGGAAAACCTTGTCAGAATATTAAAGGTTTACCTTTTGTACTTGAATAATATTAATTATCAAGTATTGTACAATATCGAACAAAAAAAAAGATCAAGGAATCATGAAGCTATAAGGTACTCGAGCTTTTTGATCCCTTGAAATCCTTTAAACCTTTGGATTCATCTCTCATTTTTAACATGGAAGCAATATAAGTCTAAACTCTAACCCATTAGACGGAGCATCAATCAAATGATCATTTGAACTTCTAGACCTTAAACATGAAATGGAGCTACTAATAATTTTTCTCACTCGCTGCGAATAGAGCAGAGATCTATATAAACGACAGAGGCCTAAAAGTATGTTCGAGGAAACTAACATGCAACCCATGAGATCTATGATTAGAAAGAAAGCTTACATGCTATTAAATTGATAGGCTAAAAATAGAGATATCAACACCGTCCCCGCTACTGCCAAAATAAGCTCGAAACACCAAGTGTGGAAACACACACAGAGATGAGAATAAAATCATATACAATGCAAATCCAAAAGAGATAATAAATAAATTATTGGTTATTTGATGATAGTAAAATATTTTGAGAAATAGACTGAAAAAATATGTTTTGCTACGTTTCTATCAAGGCTTATGTACTACTGCTGAACATCATAAGAAACCTACGTATTTTTCCACTTTAAGTATCCAATCTATTGTCTTTGAAATCCTGTTTGGATCCTTTTGCACCTACCCCCTCTCCCCTCCCCGCCACTTCATATCTTTCTTTCTTTTTTTCTTTCTTCATTCAATTTTTTTGTATTTAGTCACTATTTGGATTATTACCTTAAGAAGGAAAGGTGAAGCGAGTGATAATTCGTATTGATTGTGCTTTTTATCTTTTCAACAATCATACAACGTAACATAATTATCTTAGTTTTTCTTTTTTCAATCTTTGTCTCTTACAAATCACTCTCAAAAAAATATTGTGACATCCAAATGGTAAGGAGGAGGAGGAGGAAGAAGAAGAAGAAGATAAAAAAGTTTCACCCAAATCCATATGCTTAAACTCATACCTTGCCAAAATCGAATATCAATTTGAAGACGAACACTGTGAAATCCAAATGGAATGGAAAATGACAAAGAGTAAAGAATTTCACCGGAGTACCCCTAGCGACTCATACTCTCTCAAAACCTGATATAAAAAGTGAAAAAGAAGAAATTTAATACAGAGACACATGAGATAAAACACCAATTGAAGTGCAAAAAATTTGTACCAAATTTGAATAGCATAATGATGAATGTATCCAATTCTAACATTCATAAAACACACATCCCTACACAATTATGCAACTTAAACTATAAATACAAAAAATAAACAACCAAAAAGAAAATCCGATAAACGCAAAGTCATACCAAAGATGGAATCTAGAATATTGTTTAACATCAAAACATAAACTCATAATTAGGATAACTAAAGAGCAAGAAACTCTGTGTAGAGATCTTAAGAAATATCCATTCTCAAATTTGTAATGATTGACTGGTGTAAACTAACAAAGAAATACAGGAAGCAGTAAAATATATACATACCAACCAATAAGAAAAACAAAAGGTTGTATCAATCAAACCTTACGAGACTCTCATGGGCACATGGCCCTTTGATCATGTTGAAAAGTGATAAAAAAGTGAAACTTCTAAATCCATATCAATGAATGAAGCAATGTCAATCCAAAAAATAAATCTTTTGAAATGCGAATATGAGAACAAAAACCTCAAAAGTCAAGCAGTAGACTTGAACAACAAAGGAACACACATTAGAAGCGAATCAAATAATGAGCAATCTAAACGGATGAATATGAAAGTAATTAAGTTATGAAATAATAAGTTTAAATGCAGGAAGAATCACAGGTAGAGGTTACTTATTTAAATTGGACGCGTATTTAGAAGAGATATATCAAATTAGTTTTTTTCTTTTAAATAATAAATCAATATATCTAGAAAATAGAACAAAGGCAAAATATTTAAGAAGAAAGATAAATAGATCCTTGAAAGACTTTAAATGATGATAAATAAGCGGAGAATGTATTTTCATTTGAGTAGCACATAATGTATCTTCATTTGGGTCCAAAATTTGTATATACAAACGACATATCAACCGTAAGAAAGAGATTATCAAATTTACAGCAAAAGTTTCGGGCTTCTCAATCATTATTATCAAAATTAAGCTGCTCAAAAAGGTAAAACACTCTAGAAGGCTTATTTCTAATGGGTATCCTAAATAAAACATGATCCTTATACAATCCAACCAAAAAGTATAAACCAATAAATTCAAGAAAAGTAAAAAAATACAGAAATATTATTTTTTATGGAATTACCCTAAGGATAAACCTCAATAGAAGAAGTAGGGGTAGAGCCACCATCACTACCACCAGTCTACCTTGTGCTTCCGATGTTAAACTTTGTCATAAATCAACACTATTTGTCTGTCACAAAATCAACATCATTTGTCATTTATCACAAAAATCAAATAAAATAAGATCGGCAAAAGAATCCGCAAAATTAATATGCATTTGTCTACTTTCCATCTAAAAATTCATATTGATCGAATATAAGTAAGTGCTAACAGATTATATAAAGAAATATATTAGATGTTCTATGAGTTGATGTAAACATCGGGTGGGAACGATAAAATATGTATCATTAAAACTATTACTCGCAAGTTTATGTTAGTGTCTAAGTGAAGCAAATCCGGGCAGTAGACACAGTAATTAAGTAAAAATAGATCTTGGTGCAAAAATTAACTTAGAAGAGAAAGGGGAGAAGGAAAACATTACCAAGTAATGATAATAGTAGTTGATCTTTTACTGGAAAAAAAAAATACTTCTCTTCTCCTTTGTGATTGAAGCACCAAAAAAGTGAGGCCAAGTGACGAAAAGCTTGAAATTGTTGTGACAACATCTACTGAAATCACAATCAAAAATTATTTTTCCAATTAAAAAAAATCAAGAGAGAAAAAAATGAAGAACAATCTGAAAAATACACTTTCAGTTTTTGATATTTTTTTTAAAAAGCAAAAATATTTACCAACCTTTTTTGTCGCTTAAGTTACCAACTTGAATGGCAACTATTGGATTTCAATTCAGATCACCACATGTGGTGCAATTTTGACATTGGCTAGGGTTGTCCAAATTGCAAAGAAAGGAAAGAGTAACAACTTTTTTCCATGGAAAAGAGAGGCAGCAGAATAAAGGGTTTGTTAGAAACGGTTGGAAACCATTATAAGAGGAAACGTTTGAGTTTCCCAAATAATTTAACCATTTACTTTTTCAGATATAAAAGGAAAAAAATAGGAGGAAGCATAAAAAAATTGAGAGAAAAGAAAAAGGTAATCTCCGTGCATTGAGGCATGCCACGTAATCGGACTTAAGTCTCTCAAATATATATATATAGATTTTTATGTTTTTGTCTTTTTGACTCCCATACCTCCATCTCTCATATCCTTAGTCACAATGGACCACTTCACTAAGTGCATCCATTTCTTTTCAAAATTGCCTTCCCATAGAAGATCACTTCTTAACTTACTCAATATCTTCTCAACGCTGGCTGGGATTCGAATCAGTGACATAAAATGTGCTGGCATACCATCAAGTATAGTTCAAACAAAAGTAAGCCTTCCTCCCAGAGAGAAATACTGCTTTTTTCACGGAGATAACTTCTTCTCGACCCTCTCCACAACACTTTGTCAAATCCATCAGTCTTTATGTTTTGCTCCCAGAGGTAGCCCAAGATATATAGTAGGGAACTTTTCAATGTTGCAGCCTCAACATCAGGGTCATATCTTGTACCACATAGTGTATGTTGACTGAGAATATACTATTTTTGGAAAGATTAACATGAAGACGTACGACAACTTCAAAAGCTAAAAGGATTACCTTTAAATACGGTAGTTGCTCTTATTTTGCTTCACAAAACACTAGTGTATCGTCAACATACAACAGATGTGAAATTACAACCTCATTACCTTCTCTGTTTTACTTTCATACCCTACAATCCATCTTAGCTCCTCTGCCCTTCTTAACACATGGCTAAAAGCTTCTTTTACTATTACTAATAGTCTAATAGGAATAGGAAGGGAGAGAGAAGATCTTTCGGTCTAATTCTTCTCTGAGGACTGAAAAAAACCTTCTGGTGAACCATTCACTACTATGGACAATTTAAAAGTGGATATACAAAACTTAGTCCATGGTATCCATGTCACGACCCAAACCTATGGGCCACGACAGGCACCCGATACCTTACTTAACCGAGTACCAACATAGCATATCATTTTTATCGTACTTTCATTGGCAAATGGGCCAAACGGGCCATCATGGGCTAACCAAAATGAACATGGGGGAGTACTCCATATAGGACGACCCAACCTGATATAAAAACTTACACATGTGACATACGGGCCTATAAGGCCAACATGATCATTTGTAAACTCAAAAATAGGCCGACAAGGCCATACAAGTATCCGTATACATGACATCTGGTTACAAACCTCTAAGAGTACATAAGTATCATAAAGGTCGGGACTGAGTCCCGCCATACCAATCAATATATGTCCTAGTTATATTGACCAAATAAGCAACTTCGGAGCAAATGGAGCGCACCAACATCTTCCGCTGAGCTGATAGCCTACTTGGAGGACTCTCGACCTATCTATCAGGACCTGTGGGCATGAAACTCAGCGTCCCCAAGCAAAATGGATGTCAGTACAAATAATGTACAGAGTATGTAAGGAATGAAAATCAGTAAATAATAGACATGAGAGAAACATGGAGTAAAAGACTCGACATGTACGTCTGCATAGCTCTGTGAGTCATTTTATTTTTATAATGTCATGCATATGCATATAAATATCATACCATGCATAGGTATATGTGTTCATAACATCATCAAGCCTCCGAGGGCATCCCATCATATCATTTCGGCCACTGTGGGCAAATAATCAATGTATACCAGCTGATTGGGTGGTAGTGCGTATATAACGCCATAACTTTTTTCCATATCCCATATACATATAATATACGCGTATATAACGCCATCTGGTCATGGGTCAACGTACATGTATAAATGCATGAAATGCAAAAGAATTACGTTAATAAGATTTCTCGGAATGTCATAAAAATAATATGCATGTGGGATAAACTTTATCAAATACGTATTTTTCTGAGACTCATGAACAAAAGATATAATAATAATTCACATGGGGAATCAAGAATATAGATACCCCTAGTATTTCTATGAATAGAGTCATTTATGAAAGTTTTGTATTTTGCTCGTTTCATTTGTATCATTTGGATCATGCCAAAAGAAAGAAGGGATAGCCTTAACATACATGAATCGATTCTCTTGACAATCCTCTAACACATGTTAATTGTGACAAAATACGGAACAAGTCGTATGAAAAACTCGAAGCAATCACGTTGCTATGCAAAGGAAATCTTGGCCGAAACTTTTCCTTAAGCACTTAGCAATAACGTTGCTATGCAAGGATATTTTGGGAAATGATTTAACACTTACTATGTACGGAAGCTTGGCTGAAGCTCTTACAATTAACGTTACTAATGTATGGAAGCTTGGTTGAAATGCTTTCTTATGAGATTATAAAAGTTATCCAACTTTTTATGTGATCATAATAAGATGACTAAGACACTTAATTCTCTAAAGTTGCCACATTTCTTTATGACTTAAGAGTCATATTTTAACCAAGGTTCTTGGCAGCCACATTTTTGGCTTGTCAAGCATATCCAAATTACTTAATTAACTTAATCACTTAGTTAATCTCTCACTAAAAATTCATAATTACCTAATTATCCATATAATTAAGAATTATCTCAAATTACTTACAATATTGCTCATTTTTAGCACACCTTGTACACCTCGCTATCATGGTCATGTTGTGCCTTGTATGACACTGGTCCATAAATACCGGGTAGTATAGCTCGGACTGTATCTTATCCCAAAATGCCAAACTTCAACGAAACTCATTTCTTTGATTCGCTTACCCTCTTACCTTTACGAATTTACTTATCACTTATTTTGAAATAGCATAAATGCTTATAACCTCAAATAAATCCCATTCCCGTGCTTGCTTTGATTAACTTGCGACGAAACTTTAATGTACGAAAATGTGGGATGTAACATCTCATTTTCGAGATTTCATCAATGCATTTATGGCGTACTTTCACGTACGAAAATATGGGGTGTAACATCAATCCCCCCTTTGAAACATTCGTCCTCGAATGTTGACTGATGCACTTATCATTTTCACGACTTATGCCTTCCGAATACTTTAGTACTCTCCTTACCATCTAGGAAACTGTTCTGTGAATAATTCCAAAGGCCGGGGCATCCCCCCCTTTTAGGCCTCTTTCTCACACCATGACTTGTGGTCGGAATCTGTCGCTACCTTCTGTCATGCAGCCTGTACGATGTTTTCCTTGTATATGCGCCTATGCGACTCTTCTCTTCAGCTTTTAGCCAATCTCTAGGCCTTGACATATACAGAACTTGACAAGATGTCCCTCTGGGCATCTATAGGTGTACTAAAGTTCTTTGCTCGGTATTTTGTCGAACTTATGAATATTGCTTTATCTTATATCATAGACCCGGCTATCCATCTGCATGATTTTTACTGTATCTAGGTAGGTCATACGGTACCATAACTCTTACTTCGATTTATCGTTACTGAGGTGTGCTACCGAACCCCAGGTTACTTTTGTTGCTTATCCCATATGTATAAATCTAAGTCCTTTAATACGTCCTCATTATTGTTCATATTAAGAATGATGGCCTAATCTCATCTCATGCTTTGTGACTTTTTTCCATCCATTATTGATTCACCTTAATATTGATCTACAATCTACCACTGATAACTTGAAACCTCTTACATAATCACTAGGGTTCACGTTGCGTCATAGAACATTTGAAGTGATTTTCCTGATCCACCTGGGGGCGATACGATACTATACTTCCATAATTGTATTTCATAGCATCCCAATATGATTCTCCTTACGTGGTATTTTAATCCTGTACAATTCATCAAATCATTACTCAATCGAAGGCCCAATCGTCATTCTTTATCTATTACAATTACACCCTCATTGTACTATCAGGGCGGCATTCCATCTCTTTTAAATGCCATTAGTCTTAGACTTCTTTGAGTTCAGTCAGGCTATACTGAGCTTTCTATAACTGAGAGAAATCATCAACCCTCTTGTTTTCATGGGCTTAATCCTGAGGACTTATCCATTCTCGTCACCTTCTCACTGGCCCTTTCTTATCCTTATTCCTGTCATAAATCCTTGTCACTATACTATACTTTAGCTTGCGACCTATACGTATCTATTTGTACTGCTCGCAATCTTCCTTCAACTTGCTTGCACCATAGTTTTTGTTATGTCATTCTGGAACATCAAGCGAGACATCACATCGTCTCTAAATCTTCTTTACTCTCTTAACTAGACCTCTCGATACGTAGGAGCCATAGGCTGGAAGATATGCCACTAACGATGCCATTATCATTCCTGGATATTAAATCCCAGCGCTTTTAGCCCTCTATCTAAAGTATAGATTATTCACAACCTTCTGCACCTGAGTATCTCGTACGTTGTTCACCTTTACCTTACTTACCTTAAAATCTCACATCACATCTTCTATCTCTCTCATGACCCCCTTCCACATAGGTATGATTCACATCCACAACTTGAAGCTCTATTATAATACTTGCACCTCTGGTGCATACATATTCCAATGGGATCTTCATAATGACTTCTTACGAGGCGGCTATTCTTCTAACTGGCTTTATCGTAGAGCCGTCATAAAATATGGTTGTTGTACTATCTCTCTTGTACTTCTGATATTAAGAGTAATTCTGCAATTTTCTCTATCACGATGTCTAAATTTTTTGGGTCCAATAATCGGACTCCTGATTTACTTAGTTGATGTAACTCTTTAGTTTGCTCTTTCTTCTAATCAGCCTTCATGTAGGCTTAAGCTTTCTTCTAATCTGCGACTTCTAAAGCTATTACTTTAGCCTTTCATGGACGCTTTGGAATATCAAGGATACAATCTTCTAATAATTCAATCCTTTATTTATGACCTAGACTCAATTCTTTCCTTGAACTTATACTGGAGTCTTCTATGGCTGTATGAATGTCAATATATATGCTGTATGGATAATACTCCGAAATTTTAAGTGCGTTCAAAACATAACTAACTCTGGATCATTGATCGAATAATTCCTTTCTTTCCATCTCAGCTTTCTTTAAACGTAAGAAATTACTTTCCTGGTCTTTCTTCCCCTTGTTGCGTACATACTTAGCTTATCTTAGTTCCCACGTGCAACTCATATGATCTCGAGTATTACATTAAATTTTTCTCTCTGTTTATTAGCCACGGTAGGTGCCACTTTCTTTTGGAGTACATACAATTTTGAAGTGAGACTGTTTTCACAAGACCATTTCCTCTTTAGGTTACTGTGCTTAGGTTGAAGCCTTCTTGCTTATTCCCTCAGCTAGTCTTTCATTGTAGTACTTAGGGAGGACCCTCTGACACTTGCAAATCTGTAGGCTTATTACATTGTATACTCGACGGACCTTTTGATGTCCTTCCTTACCTATAATTATCCGTAGTTACTTATTTCTACGCCCTTATGCCTGTAGGGTTGTTCTGAACTGATACTTTGACTGTCTTCCCAGTGAGACTATATTTTATTTCCATAACATTCATACGGAACCTTTAACTACCCCAACTCTTATCTGAATATTTCTTAAGGATCACGATGTCGTATCTGTGAGACTGAATTCCCCATGTTGGGGTTCACTATGTTCATCTTACACAATCTGTTGATTTATCTATATCCTTTTGTCTAGCCATAACTAGGCTCTTCCTCGATCAACTACTAACTACTCATTGGCCCATTCTCATATCAATATTTCGCGTAATCTTTCTTGGGTTATTTCCTTTGTCTTAACTTACATCTCGCACATGATCCTTCTCTATTAATAACATCTCGGGAAGGAACCCTTACTTTCTCTCCTTACGTCGTGTTTGCATAATGTGATAGAATCATAGCATATCTGTAGGATTTGGATAAGTACAATCTCATTCCTTTACCATTCCATAGTTACTAGAATCACTTAATTCTGATTTAATGCCACATCACTCCATATTCCCCCTTTTTGGGGAGTACTAAGATTTAGTGCTACAATGATCTACATATAGATGTTTTTACCTCTTCATCTTTGGCATCTTTCCACATCATCGATGATCCTTACTCGCCTCGCGGTAATCCTTCTATACCAAGGATAACGAAATTCCTTACTCGCGAGGGTGATACTTAGTGTAACTGGCACAAACAGTCCCTTAAGCTTAACTTTGCTCACATTGCTTGCTTTAGGGAAGCGTCTTCCTTAATGACCTTTAAGGGTTATTCTTCTGTCGTCCATTCTTTTATCGCCAGAACGAAGTCTGGAATTCTCATGATGTCGACCATTATCAAATCATTCAGTCCCTAATTCATGTTTAGTTTATCTTGTTCACCAATCCATACTAATTTCTATTACTCTGGGGTCTAACTTTTCCTTCTGGTAATCACGTTAGAGTCACGAAATTATTTCTCAAAATGAGGATATGACTTTATGGCCTATACTCTTTTGTTGTCTCAAGGCCTGTCATCTCTCGTCTTTTCCTTCACTTGACTCTTTTTGATCTACCGTTGTCATCCATGTATCACATCTTACTCATAATGCTTCATTAACTCTCTTCTTATTTTCCGGTAACATTTATGTCTATCACTTTATTCTGAAAATGCGAACAAGACATTCTTTTGCTTTTAGCTCCCCTTGCTCCATCTACTGGCTCTTCGGGTTGCCTAACATTCTTTCTCTACTAGGGACATGAGCCATACTAAGGTAATATTTATCCCTTCAAGGCTTCCAGTGCCTATCTTTGTAGTACTCATATCTACCTGTACTATTTTAGAGTGCACCATCTGGGTGTCTCACAAGGAGATCTGTTACTATATTTGCGCTATCCTTCGGAAGTATTAACAAATGCTAACAGTCCATGCACCATTTTGGGTTACTCTAACCCCAACTTGATCCCGATATCCCATCCTTCTCTTAAACTATATCTATCATCTCCCATAGGGCATAACTGAGATGAGTGTGACCAATTGTACATACCTCTGTTACTATTGAAGGTAACTCAAAATGCTTATATTTCTCTACCTGAATTGTAAATACCGATAATCTTCTTTAACTGGGTGCCCCGTACCCTTCTTCACCTTGCTTCTTTTACTTGTTGAAACTTGTATCTACCTTCTGAATCTCTTATTGCTTTTCACCATATGGGTGGGTAGATATTCCTGCCTTAAGGCTCCTTTTTCCAGAAGTTCACACATCTTAGTACACACATGATCTGCTGGAGACCTTACATTTACTTATCTTAAGCATCATGAAAAATCGAGTTCCTCTGGCTCAACTCTTCCACAGCCACATGCAACCTCTTACCAACTGTCTTTCTGGATGTAGGTATCGTCGTATTATGAATAAGATAGAGTTTAGGAAATTGAATTCTTACAACTGAGCTCTACCACACGATCTAGAGTAAGAAGGAAGAGTGACAATCCTAAATGCCCTGTAGCCTCCTGCTTATAAGTGTGGTGCACGACACACCCATAAACAAGACTCTACTAGACACGACTTGTAGATTCCCTAGGACAGAACTGCTCTGATACCACTTTTGTCACGACCCAAACCTATGGGCCACGACGGGCACCCGTTACCTTACTCAACCGAGTACCAACATAGCATATCATTCTTATCGTACTTTCATTGGCAAATGGGCCAAACGGGCCATCATGGGCTAACCAGAATGAACATGGGGGAGTACTCCATATAGAACGACCCAACCTGATATAAAAACTTACACATGTGACATACGGGCCTATAAGTCCAACATGATCATTTATAAACTCAAAACATAGGCCAACAAGGCCATACAAGTATCCGTATACATGACATCTATCTACAAGCCTCCAAGAGTATATAAGTATCATAAAGGTCGGGACTGAACCCCGCCATACCAATCAATGCATGTCCTAGTTATACTGATCAAATAAGCAACTCCAGAGCAAAATGGAGCTCCCCAGCATCTTTCGCTGAGCTGATAGCCTACTTGGAAGACTCTCGACCTGTCTATCGGGATCTACAGACATGAAATGCAGTGTCCCCAAGCAAAAGGGACGTCAGTACAAATAATGTACCTATGTAAGGAATGGAAATCAATAAATAATAGACATGAGAGAAACATGGAGTAAAAAACTCGACATGCACGTCTGCATAGCTCTGAGAATCATTTTATTTTTATAACGTGATGCATATGGGTATAAATGTCATACCATGCATACGTATATGTATTCATAATATTATCAAGCCTCTAAGGGAATCCCATCATATCATTACGGCCATTATGGGCAAATCATCAATGAATATCAGCTGATCAGGTGGTGGTGCGTATATAACGCCATAACCTTTTCCCATATCCCATATATATATATAAAATATACGCGTATATAACGCCATCTAGTCATGGGTCAATGTACATATATAAATGCATGTAATGCAAAAGAATTACGTTAATAAGATTTCTCGGAATGTCATAAAAATAATATGCATGTCGAATAAACTTTATCAAATACGTATTTTTCTAAGACCCATGAATATAAGATATAATAATAATTCACATGGGGAATCAAGAATATAGATACCCCTAGTATTTCTATGAATAGAGCCTTTTATGGAAGTTGCGTATTTTGCTCGTTTCATTTGTATCATTTGGACCATACCAAAAGAAAGAAGGGATAGCCTTAACATACATGAATCGATTCTCTTGACAATCCTCTAACACACGTTAATTGCGACAAAATACGGAACAAGTCGTATGAAAAACTCGAAGCAATCACGTTGCTATGCAAAGGAAATCTTGGCCAAAACTTTTCTTTAAGCACTTAGCAATAACGTTGCTATGCAAGGATATTTTGGAAAATGATTTAACACTTACTATGTAAGGAAGCTTGGTTGAAGCTCTTACAATTAACGTTACTAATGTATGGAAGCTTGGTTGAAATGCTTTCTTATGAGATTATAAAAGTTATCCAATATTTTAGGTGACCCCACATAATAAGATGACTAAGACACTTAATTCTCTAAAGTTGCCACATTTCTTTATGACTTAAGAGTCATATTTTAACCAAGGTTCTTGGCAGCCACGTTTTTGGCTTGTCAAGCATATCCAAATTACTTAATTAACTTAATTACTTAGTTAATCTCTCACTAAAAATCTATAATTACCCAATTATCTACATAATTAAAAATTATCTTAAATTACTTAAAATATTGCTCATTTT
The DNA here is from genome assembly GCF_000390325.3 of Nicotiana tomentosiformis. Classification (NCBI taxonomy): domain Eukaryota; kingdom Viridiplantae; phylum Streptophyta; class Magnoliopsida; order Solanales; family Solanaceae; genus Nicotiana; species Nicotiana tomentosiformis. The sequence goes on from NC_090813.1 coordinate 152,351,522, forward strand.
TAGCACACCTTGTACACCTCACTATCATGGTCATGTGGTACCTTGTATGGCACTAGTCCATAAATACCGGGTATTATAGCTCGGACGGTATCTTATCCCAAAATGCCAAACTTCGACGAAACTCATTTCTTCGATTCGCTTACCCTCGCACCTTCACGAATTTACTTATCACTTATTTTGAAATAGCATAAATGCTTATAGCCTCAAAATAATTCCATTCCCATGCTTGCGTCGATTAACTTGCGATGAAACTTTAACGTACAAAAATACGGGATGTGAAATCTCATTTCCGAGCTTTCATCAATTTATTTATGGCGTACTTTCACGTACGAATATATGGGGTGTAAAAATCCACTTCTCTCTAAAACCCATACACTAAGTTTTTTAAGAGAAAAGACCAGCTAACATGGTCATAGCTTTTTCCTGATCCAATTTACATTCTACACCTGTTATGCCTTTCTTCAAATTATAATCCAATGAATCATTGGCTATTAACATGGCGTTCTCAGTAAGTGTTTTAGCAAGAATGTTGTAAACACTTCCTAAGAGACTAATGGGTCTAAAGTCTTTGATCTGCACAACCCTTTTTCTCTTCGGAATCAGTGTGATGTAAGTGGCGTTAAAACTTTTTCCAAACCTTCAATGTGGAAAACCCCCCATTGTTCTGAGAATATCAGCTTTCACTATATATAAGTATTTTTGGAGGAAAAAAAGCCATATTAAACCCATCTGGACCAAGGGCCTTGTCGCCCGCAATTGTTTTATAACTGATTCTAATTCCTTCTCATCAAAGGGCCTTTGTAGCCAATCCTTCTCTTCCTCTGTAATTTACGCTAAATTTTCATCGAACCAAACATGCCTCGATACCTCCTTTCCAGTAAAAAACATTTCATAGAACTCCAATAAATGATCCTTAATCATTTCAGGATCCCCTACCAGAGAACCATCAATCAACAACTTATCAATATTGTTATCTTTTATGAGCGTTAAATCTCTGTAAAAAAAACTTGGTATTTCTTTTGCCTTGTTGTAGCCAAGAACACCTAGCATTCTGGTTCCACAAAATTTTCTCTGTATTGGCCACCTCTTCAAGCTCACTAAGCAGTGCATCTTTAGTTAGAATTTGTTCCATCAGCCAATACTATTTCTGGTTCATCATGATCCAATTCAGCTAGCTTATCTAGGATCCTTGTTTTTCTATCATCAATTCTACCAAACACTTTCAAATACCACTTTGTTAGATCATTCTTCAATCTTTTCAATGTCGTGGTAAGAAATTTATCTACTCTACCTTTTCCATCAAATGAACTCCACCATTTTTCAACCATATCAACAAACTCTTTTTGTTCTAACCATATATTTTCAAATTTGAAGATAGATTTTTCTTTGACCAATTAACACATTTTAATAAGATGGGATAATGATCCTAAACAAGCCTTGGAAGCACTCTTTGTTTCAGAAAACTGAAAGTTCCATCGGAAATATTAGACACCAAAAACCTGTCCAATCTGGAGGCTTCACCATTATTCTTGCCTCTAAACCATGTGAAACTTTCCTCATGTAGTGGGAGACTGCGCGATCCACTAGAGTCAACTCATTAATTATATTTGTGAAATCTCTCATAGCTCTAGTGTCCTTGAGCTTCCAAATCTTTCTTCAGCAAACCTGACCATGTTGAAATCACCTCCAACCACACAATTTTTTCCACCCAGCCCTTTAATTGCTGAAAGCTCTTCCCATAGCTCCTTTCCATCTATTCTATCGCAACGTACATACACCACAATGAAGACAAATTTGAAACCTGATATCTCTTACCAAAAATACTGATATAGAGTAGCATCCGTTTACTATTTCTTTACATTCCCATCTTCTATAGACCCAGAGCACTACAGTACCTCCAATGTTAACTTGAGCTTCAATTTCAGCCCATCCAATCCACCTGTTACCCTAAGTCTGCCATCAAATTGTCCTTACATTAGTTTTTTGAAGACAATATACATCTGACCCCCATTTCCGAAGTGTCAGCTTGATCTTTTCTCTCTTCTTTTTGTCATTTACCCCTCTTATATTCTAGCTAAGTAAATTTAACTTTATTTCTACCATCAGGATCCCTCCTGCCTTCACCTTTCCCTTTCACACTGTCTGAAATTTAACATTGATTTCTAACAAATTTAATTACCGATGGTAGCACAGTTTTGCAGATGGAGTGGAAAACTTTTGACTCTTTCCTTCTAAATTATCGACAATAATTCAAGGACATCTTGTTCACAACCTTGTGACTGCTCACACATTCTCAACATATGTCTCTTGACCCACTTAAAGATTTTACATTTCTTTGTAGCTCGTTCCCTCCTCATTCCATGGCAGCATGAGGGTTTTTGTCGAAAGATCTTCCGAATTAATAGATGTATTCTCCTAATTTTTGACTAGGTAGAAAATTTCCAACATCGCACTCTGTTTAGGACCATCAATAATGTTACATCCCGTATTTCGTACGTTAAAGTTTCGCCGTAAGTTAATCGACGTAAGCTCGGAAATGAGATTATTTTTGAGGTTTTGAGTGTTTATGTTATTTGTAACAAATGATGAGTGAGTGCCGTGAAAATTAGAGGGTAAACAAATCAAAGAATGAGTATTCATTGAAGTTTGTCAATTTGCGATAAAATACGGTCCAAGCTATAATACCCCGTATTTATGGACTAGTACCATATAAGATACCACATGACCATGATAGTAAGGTGTATAAAGTATGTTAAAAGTGATTAGTATTTTAAGTAAATGATGATATTACCTAATTATGCTGGTAATGGATAAATTATTAATTTTAGTGGGAAGTTAACAAATTAATTAGAAATTTGTGGATAAATATTTGGTGGAAACACTACCCCTGTGTCGCAACAAGTGAAGATATGGATAAAAAACCTAATGGTGACTCTTTGGCTAGGTGGCATTATTTGGAGGGATGTTGGAAACTTAATCTTTATCAAGTGGGGCCCACAAGCACTATAATAAGAAACCTTCCTAATTCATTAAAGTGAGATGGATGAGAGCTTCAACAAAAGTAACGGATGAGAGCTTCAACAAAAATTCATACGAAAGTATCTAATGCAACAACAACATGACTTAAAATTTTAAGGGAGCCCTGTATAACCTTTCTCAAGAATATCATACGGATTTTTTCGTACTTCAATCTCGCTCTTACGTGTTTTGTCGTGATTGACATGTGTTAGAGGGATTTTCTGGAGAATCAGCTCAGGTATGTTAAGGCTATCCCTTCTTTCCTTTTGGCATGATCCATATTATACAAACGAAACGAGCAAACGTACAACTTTTATAAATGTCTCTAATCATAGAAGCACTAGGGGTGCCTATGTTCTTGATTCCCCATGTGTCTTATTATTGTCACGACCCAAACTAGTCCTGTCGTGATGGCGCCTATCGTGGAACTAGGCAAGCCGACTCATTCCCAAAACAAACCGATATTCTTTCAAGGCTATTTAACATAAAAACCTTCGTAAAGGAATTCAAATCAAAACAAAAGTGCGGAAAAGAAAAGCCCGACATCGGGGTGTCACCAGTCATGAGCATCTATGTTATGACCCAAACCGATGGGCCACGACGGACACCCGGTACCTTACTCAACTGAGTACCAACATAATGTATGTTTCTTATTACATCATCATATACACATGACATATGGGCCTATAAGGCCAACATGATCATTTATAAACTCAAAACATAGGCCGACAAGGCCATACAATCTTTCGCGTATACGACATATGTCTACAAGCCTCTAAGAGTACATAAATGTCATAAAGGTCGGGACAGAGCCCCGCCATACCAAACAATACATATCTAAATCATACTGACCAAACAAGTAACTTCGGAGCAAATGGAGTGCACCAACATCTTCCGCTGAGCTGATCGCCTACTTGGAGGACTCTCGACCTGTCTATCGAGACCTGCGGGCATATAATGCAGCATCCCTAGGCAAAAGGGACGTCACTACAAATAATGTACCAAGTATGTAAGGAATGAAAATCAGTAAATAATAGACATGAGAGAAATATGGAGTAAGAGACTCGACATGTACGTCTGCATAGCTCTATGAATCATTTCATTTTTATAATGTCATGAATATGCGTATAAATGTCATACCATGTATGGGTATATGCGTTCATAGCATCATTAAGCCTCTGAGGGCATCCCATCATATTATTTCAGCCACTGTGGGCAACATCATCAATGTATATCAGCTGATCAGGTGGCGGTGCGTATATAAGGCCATAACGTTTTCCATATCTCATATACATATAATATACGCGTATATAATGCTATCTGGTCATGGGTCAATGTATATGTATAAATGCATGAAATGCATAAGAAATACGTTAATAAGATTTCTCGGAATGTCATAAAAATCAATATGCCTTTCGGATAAACTTTATCAAATACGTATTTTTCTGAGACCCATAAACAGAAGATATAATAATAATTTACATGGGGAATCAAGAATATAGACATCCCTAGTATTTCTATGAATAGAGTCATTTATGAAAGTTGCGTATTTTGCTTGTTTCATTTGTATCAGTTGAAGGGATAGCCTTAACATACCTGAACTGATTCTCTTGAGAAAGATTGCACCGTACTCCCTAAAATTTGCAAAATCTCACGCTATATTGTGTTGTGAAGTTTCAAATGAGCTATGGAGCTCCATCAGTTAGCAAAAGAACGGGAGATATGGTGTTGTGATTACATACCGAATTAGGCATAAGAAAGTACGGTTGGGCACTCTTGACACTATTGAAGAGGCTTTGCAAGCTTATTTGTCCAAGAAGTCTGATAATTAATGATATATCCAAGGGAGATACTAATTGTGCTCCTCAGAAGTTGTAGATGATACATCTATTTGAGCGTATCTAATTGTTGTAGCTCATATTTGGCAATATAACCCTTAACAAGTGCAAAATATGTCATCCAAAATTGGTGCTCCTTCAAACAACGTGGACATTATTTGAACCTCATGTTTAATGGCTAATGTCAATGTCACAAAATCATCTAAATAAGCCACCTAACCTATTGAAGTAAGAGTCATTACTACCTAAGGCATTTGCTTCAACGTGGGGGGTAGGGGGGTTTAATCTTATCCAATTCTTTAATTAATTGGGTAATCTCCCATTACCCAATAATTAATCAATTACTCACATAATTACGAATTACCTCAACTTACTTAAAATACTACTCACTTTTACATACCTTATACACCTTACTATCATGGTCATGTAGTACCTTGTATGGCACTAGTCTATAAATACCGGATATTTTAGCTCGGGCCGTATTTTATTCCAAAATGTCAAACTTTGACGAAATTCCTTTTCTTCGATTTGCTTACCCTTTTTCCTTTATAAATTTACTCATCACGTGTTTGAAATAGCATAATGCTTATAATTTCAAAATAACCTCATTCCCGAATTTTACGTCGATTAACTTACGACAAAACTTTAACATACGAAAATGCGGGATGTAATATCTCATTTACGAGCTTCCATCAATTTATCTATGGCGTACTTTCACGTACGAAAATATGTAGTGTAACATCATTCCCGCCTTTGAAACATTCGTCCTCGAATGTTGACTGATGCACTTATCATTTTCATCACTTATGTCTTCCGAATACTTTAATATTCTCCTTGCCATTTAGGCAACTATTTTTTGAATAAATCCCAAGGCCAGGGCATTCCCCCCTTTAGGCCGCTTTCTCACACCACGGTCTGTGGTCGGAATTCTTCCAATCTCGTAACTCTTGCTACCTTCTGCAATGCAGCCTGTAGGACTTTTTCCTTGCATGTGCTCCTATGCGACTCTTCCCTTTAGCTTTTAGCCAATCTTTAGGCCTTACTTTGGGAACATATACATAACTTGATAAGATGTCCCTTTGGGCATCTATAGGTGTATTGAAGTTCTTCGGTCTGTACTTTGTCGAACTTACGAATATTGCCATATCTCAGTTCGTACTTTGTAACTTCTATCCATCTATTGTTGATTTACCTCAATTTTGATCTACAATCTACCACTGATATCTTGAAACTTCTTACGTAAAACATTGCCACTAGGGCTTACTTTTCATCGAGGAATATTCGAAGTGATTTTCTTGATCCACTTAGCACCGATACTATACTTCAATAACCGTACTTTATAGCATCCCAATGTGACTCACTTACGTGGGTATTTTAATCCTGTACAATTCATGAAATCCCTTCAAATCATCACTCAATCGAAGGTCCAAACGTCATCCTTCATTTATCACAAGTATACCCTCATTTTACTACCAGGGCAACATTCCATCTCTTTTAAATGCTATTAGTCTTAGACTCATTTGAGTTTATTCAGGCTATACTGAGCTTTCTATAACTTAGAGAAACCATCAGCTCTCTTGTTTTCATGGGCTTAATCCTAAAGACTTATTCATTCTCATCACCTTCTCACTCGCCCTTTCTTATCCTTACAGAGTCTTCCTAAAACCTTGTTGATTTACCATACTTCAGCTTACGATCTACACATATCTAGTTATACTACTCGCAACCTTCTTTCAACTTGCTTGCACCATAGATTTTCTTGTGTTATTTTGGAATATCATGCGAGACATCACATCGCCGCTATCATTCCTGGATACTGAATCCCAACGCTTCTAGCCTTCTATCCGAAGTATGGACTATTCACAACCTTTTACAGTTGAGTATCTCGTACATTGTTCACATTTACCTTACTTACCTTAAAATCTCGCATCACATCTTCTATCTCTTTTATGAACCCCCCTTTCATATAGGTATGATTCACATCCACAACTTGAAGCTCTATTGTAATACTTGTACCTTTGGTGCATATACAATCCGGTGGGAGCTTCATACTGACTTCTTATGAGGCTGGTACTTTACTAACTTGATTTATCGTAAAGTTGTTATAGAATATGGTTGCTATACTATCTCTCTTGTACCTATGATATTAAGAGTGATTCTGCAATGTTCTCAATCATGATGTCTATAATTTTCTGGGTCCAATAATCAGATTCTTGATTTACTTCGTTGATGTAACTCTCTAGTTTCCTCTTCCTTCTGACCGGCCTTGATGTAGGCTTAAGCTATCTTCCGATCTGCTGCTCATGGTATTACTTTAGTCTTTCATGGATGCTATGGAATATCCAGGATACAATCTTTTAATAATTTAATCCCTTGTCTATGACCTGGACTCTGTTCTTTCTTTTAACTTATACCAGAGTCTTCTATGGCTGTATGATTGGCAACATATATGCTATATGGATAATACTCCAAAATCTTAAGTGCGTTCATAATGTAACTAACTCTGGATTATTGATCGAATAATTCCTTCCGTTCCTTCTCATCTTTCTTTAAATGTAAGTAATTACTTTTCCTGGTTGTTATGCCGTTTATTGCATGGATACTTGGCTTATCTTAGTGACCACACGTACTGGAATTCCATACAACCCATATGATCTTGAATATCACCTTTTTATTTTTTTTTTCTTTCCATTCATTAGCCACGATAGGTGCCACTTTCTTATGAAGTGCATACAATATTGTTGTGAGACTGTTGTTACAAGACTGTTTCCTCTTTAGGTCACTGTGCTTATGTTGAAGCCTTCTTCCTTATTTCCTCAACTAGTCTTTCTTTGTAGTACTTAGGGAAGACCCTCTGACTTTTGTAAAGCTGCGAGCTTATTACGTCGTATCATGTCCTTCCTCGCTTATAATTATCCATAGTTACTTACTTCCATTCCCTTGTGCTTGTAGGGTTGCTTCTGAACTGATATTTTGACTGTCTTCCTAGTGGCACTCTCTTTTATTCCTGTAATACTCATACGGTACCTTTAACTACCCCAACTCCTATCTGAATATTTCTCAAGTATTACAATGACATTACTGCGAGGCTGAATTCACTATATTGGGTTTTACTATGTTTATCTATCACGATCTGCTGACTCGTCTGTAACCTCCTGTTTAGCCATAACTAGGCTCTTCCTGAATCAATTACTAACTACTCGTTGGCCTATTCTCAGATCAATATTTCGCATAATCTATCTTGGGTTATTTCCTTTGTCTGAACTTACATCTCGCACTAGCTCCTTATCTATCAATAACATCTCGGGCAGGGACCCTTACTTTCTTTCCTTGACGTCGTGTTGGCATAATGTTCTGGAATCGTAGCATATCTGTAGGCTTTAAATAAGTGCAATCTCATCCCCTTTTCATTTTTTTATCGCATTCTCCCCTTACCATTCCATAATTACTAGAACCACTTAATTTTTACTTAATACCACCCCACTCCATATTCTCCGCTTTAGGGGAGTACTAAGAGTTGGAGCTACGATGACCTACCTATAGATGTTTTACCTCTTCATCTTTGGCGTCCTTTCACATCATCGATGACCCTTACTCGACTTGCGGTAATTTTTCTGTACCAAGGATAGCAAAATTCTTTACTCGTAATGGTGACACTTAGTGCAACTAGCACATACAGTCCCTTAAGCTTAACTTTGCTCACATTGCTTGCTTTAGGGAGGAGTCTTCCTGAATGACCATTCTCTGAATTTCTCATGAATCTTCTTCTGTTGTCCATTCTACTATTAGTTCTACAACGCAATCTGAAATTCTCATGATGTCGACCATATTCAAATCATTCAGTCCCTGATTCATGTTTAGTTTATCTTGTTAACCAATCCATGCTGATTTCTATTACTCTAGGGTCTAACCTTTCCTTTTGGTAATCACGTTAGAGTCACAAACTTATTTCTCGAAATGAGGATGTGACTTTATGGCCTATACTCTTTTGTTGTCTCAAGGCTTGTCACCTCTCGTCTTTTCCTTCACTTGACTATACTGTCATCTTTTGATCTACCATTGTCATCCATCTATCATTTCTTACTCATAATGCTTTATTAACTCTTTTCTTATTTTTCTCTAACATTTATGTCTATCACTTTATTCTGAAAACTCGAAAAAGACATTCTTTTGCTTTTAGCTCTTCTTTGCTCCATCCAGTGGCTCTTTGGGTTACTTAACGTTCTCGCTCTACTAGGGACGCGAGCCACACTAAGGTAATATTTATCCCTTCCAGGATTTCAGTGCCTATCTTCTGAATTTTTTTATCATGCTAGTATTCACATCTAATTGTAATATTCTAGAGTGCACTATCTCGATGCCTCACAAGAAGATCTATTAGCACCTTTGTAATATCCTTCGGAAATGTCAACTAGCACAAACAATCCATTCACCATTTTGGGTTACTCTAACCCAGCCGGATCCTGATATCCCGTTCTTTTCTTAAACTACATCTGTTAGCCCCCATAAGGCATAAATGAGATGGTTGTGGCCAATTGTGCATACCTATGTTATTGTTGAAGGTAACTCAAAAGGCTTATATTCCTCTGCGATAATCTTCATTAGTTGGGTAGCTCGTACCCTTTTTGGTCTTGCTTCTTTTACTTGCTGAAAATTGTGTCTACCTTCCTATTCTTTTATACCTTTTTACCGTAAGAGTGGATAGACACTCTTGCCTTAGGGATCCTTATCAACAAGTTTACACATCTTAGTACACACATGATCCACTGAATACCTCATATTTATCCATCATAAGCATGATGCAAAAATTGAGTTCCTCCGACTCAACTCTTCCACAGCTATATCTCTTACCAACCGTCTTTATAGATATAGGCATCAGCGTATTATGAATAAGATAGAGTTTAGGAAATTTAGTTCTTACAATTGAGCTCTACCACCCGATCTAGAGTAAGAAGAAAGAGTGACAGTCCTAAATGCCCTGTAGCCTCCTGCTTATAAGTGTGGTACACAACACACCCATAAACAAGACCCTACTAGACACGGCTTGTAGACTCCCTAGGACAGAACTGCTCTGATACCATTTTTGTCACGACCCAAACCGATGGGCCACGATGGGCACCCGGTACCTTACTCAACCGTGCACCAACATAATGTATTTTTCTTATTACATCATCATATACACATGACATGTGGGCCTATAAGGCCAACATGATCATTTATAAACTCAAAACATAGGCCAACAAGGCTGTACAATCTTTCACGTACACGATATATATCTACAAGCCTCTAAGAATACATAAATGTCATAAAGGTCGGGACAGAGCCCCGCCATACCAAACAATACACATCTAAATCATACTGACCAAATAATCAACTGCGGAGCAAATAGAGTGCACCAACATCTTCCACTAAGCTGATCGCCTACTTGGAGGACTCTCGACCTGTCTATCGAGACCTGCGGGCATGAAACGCAGCGTCCCCAGGCAAAAGGGATGTCAGTACAAATAATGTATTGAGTATGTAAGGAATGAAAATCAGTAAATAATAGACATAAGAGAAACATGGACTAAAAGACTCAACATGTACGTCTGCATAGCTCTGTGAATCATTTCATTTTTATAATGGCATGCATATGCGTATAAATGTCATACCATGCATGGGTATATGCATTCATAACATCATCATGCCTCTAAGGGCATCCCATCATATCATTTCAGCCACTGTGGGCAACATCATCAATGTATACCAGCTGATCAGGTAGTGGTGCGTATATAACGCCATAACCTTTTTCCATATTCCATATACATATAATATACGCGTATATAATGCCATCTGGTCATGGGTCAATGTATATGTATAAATGCATGAAATGCATATGAAATACGTTAATAAGATTTCTCGGAATGTCATAAAAATCAATGTGCCTTTCGGATAAACTCTATCAAATACATATTTTTCTGATACCTATGAATAGAAGATATAATAATAATTCACATGGGAAATCAAGAATATAGATACCCCTAGTATTTCTATGAATAGAGACATTTATGGAAGTTGCGTATTTTGCTCGTTTCATTTGTATCATTTGGACCATACCAAAAGAAAGAAGGGATAGCCTTAACATACCTGAACCGATTCTCTTGAGAAAGATTGCACCGTACTCCTTAAAATTTGCAAAATCTCACGCTATATTGTGTTGTGAAGTTTCAAATGAGCTATGAAGCTCCACCCGTTAGCAAAAGAACGGGAGATATGGTGCTGTGATAACAAACCAAATTAGGCATAAGAAAGTACGGTGGGGCACTCTTGACACTATTGAAGAGACTTCGCAAGCTTATTTGTCCAAGAAGTATGATAATTAATGATATATCCAAGAGAGATACTAATTGTGCTCCTCAGAAGTTGTAGATGATACATCTATTTGAGTGTATCTAATTGTTGTAGCTCATATTTGGCAATATAACCCTTAAGAAGTGCAAAATATGTCATCCAAAACTGGTGCTCCTTCAAACAACGTGGACATAATTTGAACCTCATGTTTAATGGCTAATGTCAATGTCACAAAATAATCTAAATAAGCCACCTAACCTATTGAAGTAAGAGTCACTACTACCTAAGGCATTTGCTTCCACGTAGGGGGGGTAATCTTATCCAATTCTTTAGTTAACTAGGTAATCTCCCATTACCCAATAATTAATCAATTACTCACATAATTACGAATTACCTCAACTTACTTAAAATACTACTCACTTTTACATACCTTATACACCTTACTATCATGGTCATGTGGTACCATGTCTGGCACTAGTCCATAAATACCGGGTATTTTAGCTCGGATCGTATTTTATCCCAAAATGTCAAACTTTGACAAAATTCCTTTTCTTCGATTTGCTTACCCTTTTTCCTTCACAAATTTACTAATCACGTGTTTGAAGTTGCATAATGCTTATAATTTCAAAATAACCTCATTTCCAAATTTTACGTCGGTTAACTTACGACGAAATTTTAACATACGAAAATGCGGGAGAAGAGCATCAATTTATTTATGGCGTACTTTCACGTACGAAAATATGGGGTGTAACAATCTACTACAATTTGTCTGACAATATCGAGACTAACATAGCCTGAAAAATAGATAAATACAACTAAAGGAAAATAAGAGGGAGAAGAGCAGGGCTGTGATCGCCAGGCAGCTACCTTGCTATCCTCAAGAAAATCTGCAACCGGAATAGTCAACAGCCGCTACTGTGTCCAGCTATACCTGGATCTGCACACAACGTGCAGGGAGTAACGTGAGTATGCCAACTCAGTAAGTAAAAACAATAAATAAAGACTGAGCAATAGTGACGAGCAATAAAGCATATAAAGTTCATATTATGAAATCTCGATAAAAATACAACATGCTTTAAAAATCAGTGTTTGAATCAAATCATCTCTTTTAAACCCAGTTCCAGTAAAATCATTTAAAGATATTTTTTAACAGTTTTCAAACAGAGGCTCAATGCAAAGGTGAGCAAAAATGATGAAATCATAAACAGCCCCTCGGGCAAAACATCAGTCATATACAGTCCCTCGGGCGAACCTCACAGTCACTCATGCCTCTCGGGCATACCTCACAATCACTCATACCACTCGGGCATACCTCACAATCACTCATGCCTCTCGGGCATACCTCACAATCACTCATGCCTCCCAGTCACTCAGCACTCGGCACTCGCACTCAGTAGGTACCTGCGCTAACTAGGGGTGTGTACAGACTCCGAAGGGGCTCCTTCAGCCCAAGCGCTATATCAAGCCACATCATGGCATAAATCACTCAGGCCCTTGGCCTATATCAAACATGTTGCGGCGTGCAGCCCGATCCCATAAATATCCTCACAAATCAGGACCTCTGTCATGCACCAAAACCGAGGAGCGCGACCGGCGCTCAACCGAGTGAACCCGACCGATCAAGCCTATTAGATTTCATTCTACCCAAACTCATCCACGAATAGAGATAATACATATTATTATTAATTAGACGAAAATGTGTTCATGTTTACAATACCAATTCATTTCCACTAGTTTCATCATTTTTAAAGTCTCAAATGGACAAGTAATACATCCACAACATAACATAGTTTGTCTTTTCCCAGCACTAATATATAACCCACACTATGTCTACGGAGCCTCTATAGATAAAGAAGAGTGCAATGATAATGCCGGCAACAAGGCCCCGGCTATACCTCAAACAGGATACACAAAATACAAAAGATTTATGACCTTGAAATGAAGTGGGGCTCACCAAGTCAGCTGGGAAGAAGGTGCACTACTATCAATGATCTAGATCTCCTACTGTGGAACCACCTGCATCCAGTTAAAGATGCAGCGCCCCTGGCAAAAAGAACGTTAGTAACGTCGAATAGCACGAGTATGTATAATTAAATACCCTCTCAATAGAATGACAAATAATAAAAATAAGATTATTATAATATCAATGAAAGACTTAATCAACATCAAACCTCAATTTAGGATCAAAACAATGTTCAAATTAATTTCCACATCTCACATTGGGAGATATTTAGTATCGATATACCATTGTCCACAATACCATTATTCACAAAACCAGTACCACAGTACTCTCAGCACGGAGTCCGAACCCGATCGGCTAGGTCATCTCATTAGAGGCATCAACCATAATTTTTTTCAATATCAATACCACCATTTTTAACACGGAGTCCGATCATGACCCGATCGGCTAAGTTATCCATTAGGAAAATCAACCAAAATTACCATTTCAATTATAATTTCCAGCACAATCACCACCATGTGTGCGGCATGGTGTCCGATCACAACCCGATCGGCTAGGCCGTCTTATTTGAGACATCAACCTTTTTATATCAATCATCACATTTCATAATACTTTCACATCTTTTCATTTCATTGGCACTAGTGGCCATAATTATAAGATCATTCTTGGCATGTTGGTCATATTCAGTATTTCATGCTCACATTATCAATTTCAAATATCATCCTCATCATCAACAACAAACGCAATTCAAATCAAAGTGTGTAGTCCACGTGTGAGCAATTTGGAGTCTAATGCACATATAAATATTTCACAAAATTTGGCATAATCGCCTTCATTTGAACTTGACTTAAGGTCGAAATATTATTAATGCACAACCCATATTTTAACGCATCCTCAATTGGTAGCATAACATGAATAGAGCATTTGTAATGCTTGTTGAACATATATCGTTCAACCCAATCTTACTTGGAATAGCCAATTTCATAATGAATCACTCGGGACTTGTATAATTTATATGAATATCGTGGGATTCAATTCTAAGAGAAGAGTTTAGCCAACATACCTCACTTGAGCTTCCTTACACTCTAAAACGTTCCGAAATTCATAGCAACTTCAATCTATTTTAGAAATATAACAAATTGAATCAAAATTAGGAAGATGATCATGGTTCTAGCTCACTTGAGCATTTTATCAAACACTAGGTGTGCATAAGGTTTCAATGTCCTTTTTATGAAGGTCTTCATCATCCCACAACCCAATCTTTACCATTTTTAGCTCAACAATCTTCCTACACCCTTTGATAATACATGCATGTAAAATAAACAACTCTCATGTCCATAAATTTATCTTGCTTATTATCCATTTCTACACAAATTTCGAAATTGAGGGTTAGGGTGTAGAATCTTACCTCTAGGATGACGACCTAGTGAGTTTCCCTTCTCAATCATCCAAAACTTGGGCATGAATTGAAGAAAAATTATTGGAGAACACCTTCTCACTCTAGGGCACCCTCTCTCACTCTAAAATGTCAGAGAATAGCTCAAAAATGACCCAAAGAGTGTATTTAATGAAATAGGGTCGGATTTTAAAAACCCAAAAATGGAGCTCCGGAACAGGTTCTGCGGTCGCATATGCGACCGCATAATGGTTATGGGGACGCATATCGGTCGCATAATTGATTACAAAATAGCCAAAAGAACTGCCTGTATATGCGGTCAATATGCGGTCCGCATAACTATTATGCGGTCGCATAATGCACCGCATAACAGTTATGTGGTCGCATAGTCGACCGTATAGCTGCTTCCAGAATAGCCCTCACCTGCTCACTTCTGCGGCCATTATGCGGCTCGCAGAGTGATTATGCGGTCGCATAATGGACTGCATAAATGCACATTTTCGGCAAAAATTTTTCTTTACTTTCCCGTACATTGTTCAATCTAAAAAGTTCGAGCCGCGGCCCACGTCTCAAAATCCGACAAAAATTACAAAACTAGAAAGTTCATCCACTCACGAGACTAACCATACCAAATTCATCAAAATCCGACATCGTTTGGTCCTTCAAATCCTTAAATTACTCTCGAGAAATCCCCAAGCCCTAACCCCTCATTTCACTTCGAAAATCCTACTAATTATGAACAAAGCCATAGATTCACGAAATTTATATCATTATGGGTTAGGATCACTTACCCCAACATTGCTCCTTGAAAACCTTCGAAAAATCGCCTCTCTCCCGAGTTTCTCAAATCCGAAAATTGAAAAATGAAGACAAAACCACGTGCTGGGGCTTTTCTGCCCAGCACATTCGCACATACGGCCAAATGTATGCTCCTGCGGAACCGCACCTGCGGTCGAATCCTCTCACCTGCGAGAACCACTTAAGTCCTCAAATTTCGCACCTACGCCCCAAGTCCGCACCTGCGCAACACTTCCGCTTCTGCGGAACCGGCTCAACTCTCCCTTTCTGCATCTGCCCTCAAGGCCTCGCACTTGTGGGCTCGCAAATGCGGCCAATCCTTCGCACCTGCGTTCCCAGCCTTGGCCTTCCATTTTCGCATCTGCGGCTACCCTAAACGCACCTGCGACTACCCCTTCCGCAGGTGCGGAAATATCAGTAGCAGCAGCTTCAGCTGCATTTTCCAACTTCAATAAATTCGTTAACCACCCAGAATTACCCCGAGACCCTCGGGACCTCAACCAAAAATACCAACAAGTCATATATCAATATACAAACTTAGTCGAACCTTCGAATCACTCAAAACAACATCAAAACACCAAATTACCCTCGGATTCAAGCCTAAGAACTTCTAAATAGGAGACTAAGTGTCTCATTCCACTTCAAAATTACTCCGGACCCAAACCAACTAACCCGGTATAACATAATACAGCTAAATAACACATAAAGAAGCAAAAATAAGGGAAACGGGGCTATAACTCTCGGAACGACCGGCCGGGTCATTACATCCCCCCCATCTTAAACAACCATTCGTCCTTGAACGGGTCTAGAAACATACCTGCAGTCTCAAATAGGCGTGGATATTTGCTCCGTATATCCCGCTCGGTCGCCCAGGTGTCCTCCTCCACCGGCTGCCCTCTCCATTGCACCTTCACTGAAGCTATGTCCTTTGACCTCATCCTTTGAACCTGCCGATCCAAAATAGCCACCGGCTCCACATCATAAGTCATATCACTCTCCAAATGAACCATGCTAAAATCCAAAACATGGAACGGATTTCCAATATACTTCCGGAGCATAGAAACATGAAACACTGGGTGTACACTTGACAAGTTGGGTGGCAAGGCAAGCTTATAAGCCACCTCCCCTATCCTCTGAAGAACCTCAAAAGGCCCAATGAACCGGAAATCAACTTGCCCCTCTTCCCATACCTCACGACACCCTTCATGGGTGATACCTTCAGCAAAACCTTCTTCCCCAACCATGAAAGATACATCACAGACCTTCCTATCCGCATAGCTCTTCTGCCTAGACTGCACCGTGCGAAACCGCTCCTGAATCAATTTCACCTTATCTAATGCATCCTGGACCAAGTCTGTACCCAAGAGCCTAGCCTCACCCGGCTCAAACCATCCAACCGGAGATCTACACCTCCTCCCATATAAAGCCTCGCAGTGAGCCATGTGAATACTCGACTGATAACTGTTGTTATATGCAAACTCCGTGAGTGGCAGAAACTGGTCCCATGAACCCCCAAAGTCAATGACACAAGTGCGCAACATGTCCTCCAATATCTGAATAGGCGCTCAGACTGCCCGTCCGTCTGAGAGTGAAAAGTTGTGCTCAACTCAACTTGAGTACCCAACTCTCGCTGCACGGCCCTCCAAAACTATGATGTAAACTGAGTACCTCTATCTGAAATGATGAAAACTGGGACACCATGCAGGCGAACAATCTCTCGGATGTAAATCTCAGCCAACCGCTCTGAAGTGTAAGTAGTACCAACTGGAATGAAGTGCGTAGACTTGGTCAGCCGATCCACAATAACCAAAATGGCATCAAACTTCCTCGAAGTCTGTGGGAGCCCAACTACAAAGTCCACGGTGATCTGCTCCCACTTCCACTCCGGAATGTCTAATCTCTGAAGCAAGCCACCCAGTCTCTGATGCTCATACTTAACCTGCTGACAGTTGAGACACTGAGCTACAAACCCAACTATATCCTTCTTCATCCTCCTCCACCAATAGTGCTGCCTCAAATCCTGGTACATCTTCGCGGCACCCGGATGGATGGAATACCGCGAACTATGGGCCTCCTCAAGAATGAAATCCCGAAGCCCATCTACATTAGGCACACATATCCGGCCCTGCATCCTCAACACACCGTCACTACCAATAGTCACATCTCTAGCATTAACTCGTCGGACCTTGTTCTGAAGAACAAGCAAGTGAGGGTCATCATACTGACAATCCCTTATACGGTCATAAAGAGAAGACCTGGAGACCACGCAAACCAATACCCCGACTAGGCTCCGAAATATCCAATCTCATAAGCTGGCCCGCTAAGGCCTGAACATCTAATGCCAAAGGTCTCTCTGCTACTGGAAGATATGCTAAACTCCCCAAACTCTCTTCTCGGCGACTCAAAGCATCGGCCACCATATTGGCCTTCCCCGGATGGTATAAAATAGTGATATCATAGTCCTTAAGAAGCTCCAACCATCTCCGCTGATGCAAATTAAAATCTTTCTGCTTAAACAGATGCTGCAGACTCCGGTGATCAGTATAAATCTCACAATGAACCCCATACAAATAATGATGCCAAATCTTCAAGGCGTGAACAATGGCTGCTAACTCAAGATCATGGACAGGATAGTTCTTCTCATGGGTCTTCAACTGACGCGAGGCATAGGCAATCACCCTACCCTCTTGCATCAGAACACAATCAATGTCTATCCTCGAGGCATCACAATAGAGGGTGTAAGAACCTGAAGCTGATGGCAGAACTAACACTAGAGCTATGGTCAAAGCAGTATTGAGCTTCTGAAAGCTCTCCTCACACTCGTCTGACCACCTAAATGGAGCACCCTTTTGGGTCAATCTGGTCAAGGGCGAAGCAATAGATAAAAATCCCTCCACAAAGCGACAGTAATAACCCGCCAAACTAAGAAAACTCCTAATCTCCATGGCTGAGGACGGTCTAGGCCAACTCTACACTGCCTCTATCTTCTACGGATCCACCTGAATACCCTCACTGGACACCACGTGCCCCAAGAATGCTACTGAACTGAGCCAAAACTCACACTTGGAGAACTTTGCATAAATCTTCTCCTCCCTCAATCTTTGTAATATAATCCTCAAATGCTGAGCGTGCTCCTCCTGGCTACGAGAGTATACCAGGATGTCATCAATGAATACAACAATGAATGAGTCCAAATAGGGCTGGAATACACTGTTCATCAAATGCATGAACGCTGCTGGGGCATTGGTCAGCCCAAAAGACATCACTAAGAACTCATAATGACCATATCGGGTCCTGAAAGTTGTCTTAAGAATATTCGAATCCCGAATCTTCAGCTGGTGATAACCGGTCCTCAAATCAATCTTGGAGAACACCCTCGCTCCCTGAAGCTGGTCAAATAAATCATCAATATGAGGCAAAGGATACTTGTTCTTGACTGTGACCTTGTTCAGCTGCCTATAATCAATGCACATTCTCATGGAACCATCCTTCTTCTTCACAAATAGAACTGGTGCACCCCAAGGTGACACACTAGGCCTAATAAACCCCTTACCAAAGAGTTCCTGAAGCTGTTCTTTCAATTCCTTCAACTCCGTCGGTGCCATACGTTATGGTGGAATAGAAATAGGCTGAGTGCCCGACACCAAATCAGTACCAAAGTCAATATCCCTGTTAGGCGGCATGCCTGGCAGATTTGCAGGAAACACATCCAGAAAATCACGTACTATGGGAACCGAATCAATAGTAGGAGTCTCTGTACTAACATCCCTCACAAAAGCCAAATAAGACAGGCAACCCTTCTTAACCATACGCTAAGCCTTCAAATATGAAATCACCCTACTTGGTACATAATCTACAGAGCCGCTCCATTCAACCCTCGGAAGTCCCGGCACCGCCAACGCCACGGTCTTTGTGTGACAATATAGAATAGCATGACATGGAGATAACCAATCCATACCCAATATCACATCAAAGTCAACCATACTGAGTAGCAAAAGGTCTACTTGGGTCTCCAAACCCCCAATAGTCACCACGCATGACCGATATATGCGGTCCACAACAATAGTATCGCCCACAGGAGTAGATGCATGAACAGATGAAACTAAAGAGTTATGGGGCATATCCAGAAAATAGGCAAAATATGAGGAAACATATGAACATATGGAACCAGGGTCAAATAATACTGAGGCATCTCTGTGACAAACTGAGACAATACCTGTAATCACAGCAACTGAAGCAATAGCATTTGGTCTGGCAGGGAGGGCATAGAAATGGGCCTGACCACCCCCTGATCTACCTCCCCCTATAGGGCGACCCCTAGCTAACTGGCCTCTACCCTGAGCTGACTGGGCGGGTGCTGAAGTCGAAAGCTGATTCCTCTGTTGAGATATACCTCCATGATGACGAGGACACTGCCTCCACATATGCCCAAACTCCTCACATTCAAAACAACTCCCTGGTGCTGGTGGCGAGAACTGAAGGGAGCCCCGAGCACCGGGATAACTAATAGAAGAACCTGGCATAGAGGAGCCCTAAACTGGTGGAGCACGGGACAAACTCTGAGCTGGAAGGGCACTAAGTGATGAGTGGCCCTGATGAGAACTATGAAAACCATGGCCAGATGATGCACCACGGTGAAATGGCCGAGCTGACTGAGCCTGTCTGAACTGACTACCTCTACCGTGCTGGAACTGACCCCCAAAAGGAGCATCGTTTAATCCACCCTGACCACGAGGCCTCTTAACCTCCCTCTCAACCCTCTCCTGACCGCAAACCATCTCAATCTATCGAGCAATGTCGACAACCTCATCAAAGGTAGCACCAGACACCCTCTCTCTGGTCATAAGCAATTGTAGCTGAAACGTGAGGCCATCAATAAACCTCATGATCCTCTCCCTATCTGTGAGAACCAACTAGATCGCATGACGGGCAAACTCGGAGAACTGCATCTCATACTGTGTCACAGACATATCACCCCGGTGAAGCCGCTCAAACTGTCTTCGCAACTCCTCTCTGCGGGACCGAGGCACGAACTTCTCCAAAAAGACTACGGAGAACTGCTGCCAAGTAAGGGGTGCTGCGCCAACAGGCCTACGCCTCTCGTAAGTCTCCCACCATCTGAGTGTAGCCCCAGAAAATTGAAAAGTAGTGAATGAGACCCCACAAGTCTCTAGAATACCAGTTGTACAGAGTATCCTCTGACATCTATCCAAGAAGTCCTGAGCATCCTCTCTCTCTCTGTGCCACTAAAAGGTGGTGGCTGGAGTCTCCCAAACCTCTCCAACCTACGCCGATCATCCTCAGGCATAGCAGGAACTACATAATCCTGTGCAGCTGCAACCGGCTGGGCTGGTGGTGCCCCCGGTGTCTGGAGTCCCTGAACAACCTACTCGGGTGTACGAGCGATGGGAGTCTGAGTGCCTGTACCTCCCCTGGCCTAAGAAGTGGCTACGGCCGTCGAGATAGAGACCACCTGAGAAAGGGCGGTACACGCTGTCAGAATCTGAGTTAGGGCCTCCTGAAAGCCTGGAATCACTATAGGACAGGTGGTGCCTTAGCTGGTGCATCAACAACTGGAATCTGGTCCTGATCTAGGGCAACCGGTAGATCTGCAGGTACTGCCCCAGCTGCGGTGCGGGTTGCACCTCTGCCCCTACCACGACTTCTACCATGGCCTCGGCCTCTCACGGCCCTGGCTGGTGGTACTGGTGGCTGGCCCTCTTGACCGGTAGCACGAGTCCTCACCATCTGTGAGAGAATGAAACAACAAATGTTTAGTTACTAGAATCAACAGATTCGCACGACAAGAATTCAAGAATGTGGAGTTTCCTAAAGGTTCTGCAGCCTCTCGAAGATAAGTACAGACATCTCCTTACCGATCTGCAAAACTCTACTAAACCCGCTCATGACTCGTGAGACCTATGTAACCTAGGCTCTTATACTAACTTGCCACAACCCAAACTAGTCCTGTCGTGATGGCGCCTATCGTGGAACTAGGCAAGCCGACTCATTTCCAAAACAAACCGATATTTTCATTTCAAAAAATATTTCAAGGCTATTTAACATAAAAACCTTCGTAAAGGAGTTCAAATCAAAACAAAAGTGCGGAAAAGAAAAGCCCGACATCGGGGTCTCACCAGTCATGAGCATCTACTACAATTTGTCTGACAATATCAAGAGTAACATAGCCTGGAAAATAGCTAAATACAACTAAAGGAAGATAAGAGGGAGAAGAGCAGGGCTGCGATTGCCAAGCAGCTACCTTGTTATCCCCGAGAAAATCTGCAACTGGAATAGTCATCAGCCACTACCGTGTCCAGCTATACCTGGATCTACACAGAAGGTGCAGGGAGTAACGTGAGTATGCCAACTCAGTAAGTAACAACAATAAATAAAGACTGAGTAGTAGTGATAAGCAATAAAGCATATAAAGTTAATATTATGAAATCTCGGTAAAAATACAACATGCTTTAAAAATCAGTGTTTGAATCAAATCATCTCTTTTAAACCCAGTTCCAGTAAAATTATTTAAAGATATTTTTCCACAGTTTTCAAACAGAGGCTCAATGCAAAGGTGAGGAAAAATGATGAAATCATAAATAGCCCCTCGGGCAAAACATCACTCATATACAACCCCTCGGGCAAAACATCACTCATATACAACCCCTCGGGCAAACCTCACAGTCACTCATGCCTCTCGGGCATACCTCACAATCACTCATGCCACTCGGGCATACCTCACAATCACTCATACCTCTCGGGCATACCTCACAATCACTCATGCCTCCCAATCAGTCAGCACTCCGCACTCACACTCAGTAGGTACCTGTGCTCACTGGGGGTATGTACAGACTCCGGAGGGGCTCTTTCAGCCCAAGCACTATATCAAGCCAAATCATGGTATAAATCACTCAGGACCTCAGCCTATATCAAATATGATGCGGCATGCAGCCCGATCCCATAAATATCCTCACAAATTAGGCCCTCGGCCTCACTCAGTCATAAATCTCTCAAGCCACTCGGGCTCTCAGTAAACAGGGTATTCAGCCCAAAACAACATTTATATGCATCAAAATAGGGTAATAAAAACTGAGTTATGCAGTAAACAGGTATAACCATGACCGAGTATAAATTTTCAATCGAAATTAGTGAGGGGATAGTAAGAAAAGGCCCCTAAGGGTCCAAACAGCACTGAAACAAGGGCCAAACAGGGCGTCACAATCCCCAAAGGTGCATGCCCACACGCCCGTCACCTAGCATGTGCGTCACCTCAGAATAGTAAATGATATGAAATCCGAGGTTTCATACCCTCAGGACTAGATTTACAATCGTTGCTTACCTCAAACCGGTCAAATCTCTACCCTTCGATGCTCTTGCCTCTCGACTCGGCCTCCAAATGTTCTGAATCTATTCACAATCAGTACAATACCATCAATATATGCTAATGGAATGAATTCCACAAGAAAACCCGGCCCTCGGGCCCACATCTCGAAATCTAACAAAATTTACAAAACTAGAAATCTCATCCACTCACGAGTCTGACCATACAAAATTCATCAAAATCCGACATCGTTTGGTCCTTCAAATCCTTAAATTACTCTCGAGAAATCCCAAGCCCTAACCCCTCATTTCACTTTAGAAATCCTACTAATTAATGATGAATAAATCCATAGATTCACGAAATTTATACCATTGTGGGTTAGGATCACTTACCCCAACGTTGCTCCTTGAAAACCTTCGAAAAATCGCCTATCTCCCGAGTTTCTCAAATTCCAAAAATTGAAAAATGAAGACAAAACCACGAGCTGGGGCTTTTCTGCCCAGCACATTCGCACCTGCGGCCAAATGTCTGCTCCTGCGGAACCGCACCTGCGGTTGAATCCTCGCACTTGCGAGAACCACTTAAGTCCTCAAATTCCGCACCTGCGCCCCAGGTTCTTCACCTACGGGCATGCACCTGCGCAACACTTCCGCTTCCGGAACCGGCTCAACTCTCCCTTTCTGCATCTGCGCTCAAGGCCTCGCACCTGCGGGCTCGCAGATGCGGCCAATCCTTCTCACTTGCATTCCCAGCCTTAGCCTTCCATTTCTGCATCTGCGGCTACCCCAAACGCACCTGCGACTCCCCCTTCCGCAGGTGCGGAAATATCAGTAGCAGTAGCTTCCGCTGCATTTTCTAACTTCAACAAATCCGTTAACCATCCAGAATCACCCTGAGACCATTGGCACCTCAACCAAAAATACCAACAAGTCATATATCAACATAAAAACTTAGTCGAACCTTTGAATCACTCAAAATAACATCAAGACACCAAATTACCCTCGGATTCAAGCCTAAGAACTTTTAAATAGGAAACTAAGTGTCTCATTCCACTCCGAAACCACTCCGGACCCGAACTAACTAACTTCGTATAACATAATACAACTGAATAACACATAAAGAAGCAAAAATGGTGGAAATGGGGCTATAAATCTCGGAACGACCGGCCCGGTCATTACAATTATTATATCTTCTGTTCATGGGTCTCAGAGAAATACATTATTGATAAAACTTATTGATCTTATGGCATTCCGGGAAATATTATTAACTTAATTCTTATGCATTTCATTCATTTATACATGTACATTGACCCATGACCATATAGCATTATATACACGTATATTATATTTATATGGGATATGGGAAATGGTTACGGCGTTATATACGTACCACCACCTGATCAGTTGGTGTACACCGGAGCTGTTATATATTTTGGTACGCTATTTTTGTATGTATATATGGGTATGACGGGGCCCAGTCCCGTCCTTCATATAGTTGTACACTCTATTAAATATCTGTAGACAGTCATGTATAGTTGAAAAATATGTGGCCTTGTCGGCTTCTAGTTTTGGATATATAGTTGTCTATAGCAGCCCTGTCGGCTCGCCCTACCGTATTCCGCATGTATATGTATATATGTATTTTGGACATGTTTTCCTCAAGTATGTTATTCACGTAATTCAGCAGTTTATTGACAGATGTTATTCATGACCTACCCTTAATTCATGTTTATATCTTAGACGCATGCTTAGGGGTGTTCGACAGGTAGGACTCGGGCACTCGTCATGGCCCATCGGTTTGGGTCCTGACAAAAGTGGAATCAGAGCAGTTCTGTCCTAGGGTTATCTACAGACCGTGTCTAGTAAAGTCTTATTTATGGGTGCGTTGTGCACCACACTTATAGACAAGAGGCTACAAGATATTTAGGATGGTTACTTTTATTTCTAATCTAGATTGAGTGATAGAACTGATTCGTAAGTATTCACTCTTAATCTTTACCTTATTTATGTTCTTAGTAATGCCTATTACTACTAGACGACAGGTGCCAGCCGCTAGCACGGGTCAGAAGGCTACAAAAGTGATAAAAGGAGATATAAGCTACACTATGGAGTCAGACCCATCGGAGATCATGGGTTCTATTGAGAAGGATCCTTCTGAGGATCCATATGAGTCATCCGTTTGAGTAGTTTGAATTTCGCCGATAGCAAATGGGGTGAGAGGAGTTCTGACCTCACCAAGGCCCTTAATTTCATTATCAGGGCCCGTTGATCAGGGTATAATGGGAGTGGTACACGGATTGGCACAACCGGATTTCCCTCAAGCTCAAAACTCTGTCAAGGTATTTACAGACCCCAGCTCTTCTGAGGTTCCAGATAGTCCACAGTCTTGGGAGTCCATCAATCAAGGTTCGTTTGTGTATGTCATGGGCTATGCAGAGGAAGAGGAGAGTAGTCAGGCCAAGAGGAGGAAGGTAGTTGATAAGGATATGAAGATTCCGCTTCGAAGTGTGTCTGATCGAGGCTCTCATATAGGACGAGGTGATGACCCTCTACAGTAGGTTGCCTCCAGTTATCAACTTTTGGTTAGTGAGCTCCACTTCTTCTTGAAGTATTACCAAGTCAGGGTTATGTATATGTTATGTTGTTTTATGAGGACGAGTTTGATAATAAACAAGGATAAGGTACGTGGCGCTCATTTGAGTAGATAGGTGAATAAGGTGACGATCAAGAATAAGTACCCGCTCCCGAATATCGATGATTTATTTGATCAGTTGCAAGGTGCCAAGTGTTTCTCGAAGATAGACTTGAGGTCCGGGTACCATTAGGTAAGAGTTAAGGAGAAAGATATTCCGAAGACAACATTCAGGGCCAGATACATGAACTTTGAGTTTCGTGATTGTATTTATCGATGATATATTGGGTTATTCCCGTTCAGAGACTGAGCATGCAAATCATTTGCGTACTGTGCTTAGAGTTCTAAAAAAAGGGAAGTTGTATGCAAAATTCTCTAAATGTGAATTCTAGTTGAATTTTGTAGCTTTCCTAGGACCCGTCTACCCATTGTTCTTGATTCCCCATGTGTCTTATTATTATATCTTTTGTTCATGGGTCTCAGAGAAATACGTAATTGATAAAACTTATCCGAAGGCATATTGATCTTATGACATTCCGAGAAATCTTATAAACTTACTTCTTATGCATTTCATTCATTTATACATGTACATTGACCCATGACCAGATGGCGCTATATACTCATATTATATGTATATGGAATATGGGAAAAGGTTACGGCATTATATACGCACCACCATCTGATTAGTTGGTATACGTTGATGATTTTGCCCATAAAGGCTGAGACGATATGATGGAATGCCCTCAGAGGCTTGATGATGTTATGTATACATATACCTACGCATGATACGACATGGTAGATGTACATGAACAGATAACACTTGTACAAAATGAAGCCCTTGACAATAAAGGAAGAAAGAGCACAGATACACTTGCACAACATGAAGCCTTGACTATAAAGGAAGAAATAGCATAAACAGTACCTGAAAGAAATATCGGGCTCAATCTAAGAGAAGACATCAAATTCCAATGAGTAAAACTCCAAGAGTTAATTTCTTCAGAAAAAAGAAAAAATAGGTCCAAGAGTTAGCTAAAAGGATTCAACAGGTGATAATTGTTATAGGTTAGATTTTTTAATTATTTTCTTATTCATTTTTGTTTTTTGATTTTGTCTGGAGTAGGGAGTAAAAGGAGAAAATGCCTGGACGTCTCCAGGTGCAACCATTTAAGAACATCAAAAGAAGATCAGTAAAGCATTTGAGATTACATGTTCGAGACTCCAAAATACAAATCCTAGATATCAGCTACTTATACAACATGGGGTAAAATCATAAGCAATAAGTTTAGGCTTTAGCCCATTCGCATGACCTAATATCAAAAGTTTCATGCGACATACACAAATTCAATGAATGGTTTCAAAAAACACATACAACTTCTTCATACTCAGTAAATCATAAAATTCTTACCAGCAAATTCAATAGTATTCTCTTCTGTAGAGCTGATGAATTGAAGCATAAACAGTGTTTGAGTTGGTCAGCAGGACCAGCACAAATAAGGGACGGATATACAATACATGAATATGTCCAGTCTGCAATAAAAAATATAGAAAGTAATGATATAAGTGAAAGCTCCATTTCCTGAGTTTTTTTAAATATGCCCCACATTTCTAAGGCAGGCAAATTCTTAAAAGGTAATTGATAAATTATATATTAGTTTAAAAATGGAAAAAAATGAGCATGTCACTGCCTCACAGTAGACAAGCATATCAATTAATTTTAGAAAACTTAGCTTACTTAGAAATGTCTGGTAAGACCTTAAAACTAATAAATACATACGTATTGTTACGCGGCGCCTTCCTGAAGTTCCTTGGAAGGGCGACAGGCTAAGCAACCGATGTCAGTGCGGTTGCTATGCGCCAACTGAGGTCCTCGCCGTACGCTAGACTAGATTGTCAGTGTCGTACGAAAAAACCAATGTCGTGAGCAATTGAGCAGCGGAAAATGAGCAATTGATGATGAAAGCTGATGATTGTATTGATGATGATGAAAGCTATTACAAGATGCAATGCGGTATCGGGGGAGAGACACCAGTACAGAGAATTGTTTGAATGCTTGAATGTTTGAATGCTTTGGTCCCCCTTAATAATGCTTAAAAAAAATAAACCAAAGTTACATGAGTTGACCTAAGAAAGCTGTAGAAGCACACTGAAAATGAATGAAGTAAAACTACTCTATAATTACAATGAAAAGGACTTAGTCTTCTATGGAAGCAAGTCCGATGGCAGCAACTTTGTCTTGAGCAGCAGGGTCTGCGCGCGCATTGCTGTGGGCGCGCGCGGCACTATTTGGATCTGCCAGCGGCTGGGCGCTGGTGCTTGGCATTGGGTCTGCGCGCGGGGCACTGTCTGGGTGTGCCAGCCGCTGGGTGCTGGCACTGATTGTCGGTGGGGCAACAGAGGCGCATGCTCGCTTGTCACTTGGTGCTGCCGAGACCACGGGGCCGACCGTGGCGCTAGGCGTTGGGAGGCTTGCCGGGACGCCACGGGGCACGTCCAAGGGGTCATGTGTCGATGATGGAAAGCAGCCCATGACATTCTTCCCGACCTGAGTTGGCGACGTCCTCGGAGCCTTACCTGATGGATGATGATGATTGGTCAGGCTCTTGTTGGCTGGGAGGTCTGTTCCCCTCGGTGTTGTGAGATGTCTTTCTGAATGATCTTCCATGCATTTCTGAAATGGCCTGAGGCGGCTGACATGGAAGACTGGATGGATTTTCCACCAGGATGGTGTGTTCAGCTGGTATGTGGATTTCCCGATGCGCCTTTCAATGGAAAAAGGGCCGATGTAGCCTGGCAATAGGCGAGGATCTTGGGTCCTCTTTGCAAACAAGTTCCGCCTCGGGGTTCTTACCATCACTTTGTCCCCTGCTTGATGTTGGGCAAAGCGACGGTTTTGTTCGGCATGCCTCGTTGCCCTGTCTTGGGCATTGACAAGATAGCTCCGCACTATCTTCAAAGTTTGTTCCTATTTGTCGAGAAACTGGCAGCTCGATGAGATGATGATGGTATGTTTGGTGCATTCACATTTTGTGGGAGTAGCGGTTGCTATCCGGTAACAATTTCAAAAGCGCTTTTATTTGTATGGGCGCACTTTTGTGAATTGAAACACAGCTGAGTAGCATCCAGAAGCTTTACCCAATGTGTTTGTGACTCGGTTGCAAATTGGCGGAGATATTCCTCCAACATGTCATTGAACTGGTCTGTTTGATCATATGTTTGCTGATGATGATGGTTTGAGTTGTAACTCAATTTGGATCCGAGGCAACTGAAGAGTTGGGTCCAAAACATGCTAGTGAAGCGTGGGTCGCAGTCACTAATGATATTGCTGGGCATACCCCAATGTTTGACAACATGAGAGAAGAAGAGTCGAGCTGTATCTTCTGCTGATATGTTCTGTGGGGCTGCGATGAAGGTAGCATACTTGGAAAACTGGTCTACTACGACCATGATGGTTGCATGATTTCTGACCTTGGGTAATCCTGTGATGAAATTTAGGGAAATGCTTTCCCAAGGTCTCTGTGGGACAGGTAGCGGCTCCAAGAGTCCCACTTGTGCTGGGTGATCCGACTTGTCCTTTGGGAATGCTTGACAAGTCTTCACACAATGAGGGGCGCCATGAGCTATTGGACCCCGATGATGTGATGCCTGTTTGATGATGTTGAGGGCAGCCGGAACCGTGGGTTCAGGTCTGTTGGTTCCCTGTTTGATATGCACGGTACGGTGTGGGGTTTGGCCCCGTTGTCTCCCATCATTAGGAGCATGTTGGCATATGGTACCGGGATGGTATTGGTCTGCCTGAGGAATTCCAATCCCACTATCAGTTCGAAGTCATCGATGATAGCTATGTGTAGGTCGAAGATTCCCTTGTATGGCCAAGCTTGATTGGCACTTCTTTGGCTATTCCACTCACTTGCTGAGATGGAGAGTTGATAGCCTTGACACGACCCTTGCATTTTTGCACTGCTAGACCGAGGCGTTGCACCTGAGTTGAGGCCAGGTAGTTATGGCTAGCACCCGTGTCTATCAATGCCCGAATAGGTCTGCCATTTACTTTCATGTCAACGAACATTAAGGTCCTCTTTTGTGATGTGGGAGGCCTCTCGTTCGCCTTTCCTTTACCTTTCTTGTCGATTGGGAATGCCTTCTTCTTGGGGTTGCCAGTACTGGTTCCCGCCAAGGTATCATGAATGTAGCCGACAAATGCGTTGAAGGCACCTACTTGATCGGTGCCGTCTGAGTCGTCGGTATCTGACTTGTCATCGTCAACAGTTTGTTGAGCATTGATTTGTGTATTGGGGCATTGATTGTTCCAATGTTCCCCGCCGCAATGACGGCATTCTGATGGGGGCTTTCTCCCCTGATTGGTGTTGACTGATGTAGTAGTGTTACTGCTTGAGGAAGGAGTCTTGGATTTGGATGCACCTCGATCTCCTCCGTTTCTGTTGGGGCCACCGTTGCTAGGTTGGCTCCCGTTGTATCCCCCTCGGACAGGCGGCTGGGGCATATCCTTCTGAGTTTCCAACTAATAATCCCCAAGGCACTCAGCAGCTTGAATGGCCTTGGGTAGGGTATCTACCCGTTGTCTTTGCAGTTCCATACGAGCATGAGGTTTCAAACCTTCTATGAATGCGAACAGTTTGTCTTTGTCCCCCATATCCCGTATGTTTAGCATGAGTGCGGAAAATTCACGCACGTAGTCCCGCACCGACCTGGTGTGGCGGAGTTCACGCAACTTTCTTCGTGCATTGTATTCCACATTTTCGGGGAAGAACTGTAGGCGTATGGCGGTCTTCAGTTCCGCCCATGTCTGGAGAGTATCTTCACCGGCCCTGATGGCTTCGTATTTGACTCGCCACCAGAGTTTTGCATCGCCTTGAAGATACATGGCAGCAGTTTCTACCTTCTTGGATTCCTCCAACTGTCCAACGGCATCGAAGTATTGTTCGATGTTGAATATGAAGTTTTCCACTTCTTTAGCATCCCGGGCTCCATTGTATGGCTTGGGCTCCGGAATTTTCAGCTTTTCTGGAATGGGGGCAATGTTCATGGCACCCCTGATGTGGTTTTCGCCTCCTTTGAGCAGGCTTTGAAGGGCAGCATTGACAACATTGAGCTGGCCTGTCAAGTTGTCTATGGTTTGCTGCATGACAGTCAGTCAGTCTGCCTCTAGTTCCCGATGGGCTAAATCCTCGGCACGCTCCTGTTGGAGGTCCTCGAATTGGCCATGAATTTTGGTTGCCTCGACAGCAGCCGTTTCCCTGTCTTCCTCAGAGTCTTGATTGATGTTTGCTATGTCAATTTCTGCCTGCCGCATTCGGCGGTCCAGGTCATCCAACCTTTGCACTAGGCTGGTTTTTAGATCAGGCAACGTATCCACGATGGGCCGTAATGCGTCAACCGTCTCTTCTAGGGTCGTGATGCGATCCCCGTAATTCACCATGGTCAGAAATGGTGATGATGATGCCAATGAGTTCCCTCGTCCGATGTCGAGCCTAGGCTCTGATACCAACTGTTACGCGGTGCCTTCCTGAAATTCCTTGGAAGGGCGACATAAGGCTAAGCAACCGATGTCAGTGCGGTTGCTATGCGCCAACTGAGGTCCTCGCCGTACGCTAGACTAGATTGTCAGTGCCGTACGGAAAAACCAATGTCGTGAGCAATTGAGCAGCGGAAAATGAGCAATTGATGATGAAAGCTGATGATTGTATTGATGATGATGAAAGCCATTACAAGATGCAATGCGGTGTCGGAGGGAGAGACACCAGTACAGAGAATTGTTTGAATGCTTGAATATTTGAATGCTTTGGTCCCCCTTAATAATGCTTAGAAAAAAATAATTCAGAGTTACATGAGTTGACCTAAGAAAGCTGTAGAAGCACACTGAAAATGAATGAAGTAAAACTACTCTATAATTACAATGAAAAGGACTTAGTCTTCTTTGGAAGCAAGTCCGATGGCAGCAACTTTGTCTTGAGCATCAGGGTCTGCGCGAGTATCTTGAGCACTAGGCTGGTTTTTAGATCAGGCAACGTATCCACGATGGGCCGTAATGCGTCAACCGTCTCTTCTAGGGTCGTGATGCGATCCCCGTAATTCACCATGGTCAGAAATGGTGATGATGATGCCAATGAGTTCCCTCGTCCGATGTCGAGCCTAGGCTCTGATACCAACTGTTACGCGGTGCCTTCCTGAAGTTCCTTGGAAGGGCGACATAAGGCTAAGCAACCGATGTCAGTGCGGTTGCTATGCGCCAACTGAGGTCCTCGCCGTACGCTAGACTAGATTGTCAGTGCCGTACGGGAAAACCAATGTCGTGAGCAATTGAGCAGCGGAAAATGAGCAATTGATGATGAAAGCTGATGATTGTATTGATGATGATGAAAGCTATTACAAGATGCAATGCGGTGTCGGAGGGAGAGACACCAGTACAGAGAATTATTTGAATGCTTGAATGTTTGAATGCTTTGGTCCCCCTTAATAATGCTTAGAAAAAAAAAATTCAAAGTTACATGAGTTGACCTAAGAAAGCTGTAGAAGCACACTGAAAATGAATGAAGTAAAACTACTCTATAATTACAATGAAAAGGACTTAGTCTTCTTTGGAAGCAAGTCCGATGGCAGCAACTTTGTCTTGAGCATCAGGGTCTGCGCGCGCATTGCTGTGGGCGCGCGCGGCACTATTTGGATCTGCCAGCGGCGGGGCGCTGGTGCTTGGCATTGGGTCTGCGCGCGCGGCGCTGATGGCATTCGCCAGCCGCTGGGCGCTGGCACTTATTGTCGGTGGGGCGACAGAGGCGCATGTTCGCTTGTCACTTGGCGCTGCCAAGACCACGGGGCCGACCGTGGCGCTAGGCGTTGGGAGGCTTACCGGGACGCCACGGGGCACGTCCAAGGGGTCATGGGTCGATGATGGAAAGCAGCCCACGACAGTACTCTTGTTTCCAAGAGAGAATTTATTATGGTGATTTAAAAGAGTAAAATTTCTAACTTTACTTGCATTAAATGACCGTTATGTAACTACATCCACTAGAGAAAGTAACTATTTAAAAGAAAGAAAGAATTGCCTTCATAAAAATCTCTGCTCCATTACAGAGTTCGGGATTCATCATTCACAAGACAGTACAGCAGTTTGAGAAGAACAAATAAATTTCTTGCAGCACCTATACCATAACGATATCAACCTTAAAGGTCAAAATTTATGTCCAGAACTATGGGCACATCTTACCAGTAATCCCCACATGAACAAACACCATCCTTGAAGTGATGAAAGGGATTAGAGTCCCTCACAATAATCTCTCTCCCCGTTATCTTAGAAATAAGTTGTCACATTGTGGTAGTCTCCACAAACCCGCAAGTTTTTATAGATCCGTAAAGGACTTTTATAAGAAGTGTTAAGAATTCTATAAGCAATAACTAATCTCTCACTATGGCTGGTAAGGAATTGTTCCTTTTCGTCATCCTCAACATCTTGTAATACAAAAGTATAGTCTGGAGTATAACCTAGGGTCTTCATCTTAGCAGTTAAAATACTTAATTCCTCGTATATCTCATGGCACTACAGATGAGATTGATTTCCTGTGTAAAAGACTTCAATCTTATTGTTCAGTTCAATTGAGCTCCATCCAGGAGTCTTCCTCAACCCCCTGTCTCTAGCCAATGATCTCACTTCATTCACCCCCTCAAATTTCGCATAATTAGCATAGATGTTAGACAACACGACATAGTACCCAACATTCTCCGGGTCAACTTCAAACAAATTATCTGAAGCCAATTTACCCAACTCAACATTTCCATGTATTCGACATGCACCTAGAAGACCACCCCAAACTGAAGCATCAGGCTGCAAAGGCATACTTTTTATAAAACGATATGCTGTTTCTAGGCGCCCAGCCCTAGCAAACATATCAACGATACAACCATAGTGCTTTAGAACAGGTTTGATGCCAAACTCTTGCTCCATCATATGAAAGTATCTTTTACCCTCATCAACTAATCCTGAATGGCTACAAGCTGACAATAGAGATAAAAATGTTACATGATCTGGTTTAACACCTTAACCCAACATATCATTGAATAGTTTCAGAGAAACCCTGCCATTTTCATGAATACCATGACATGATATTATGGCATTCCAAGGGACTGTACTCATCCTAGGCACCTCGTAAAATAAAGACATGGCATCATCCAGTCTTTCACATTTACCATAAAGGTCAATGAGGGAGGTACCAACAAAGACGTCCAAATTAAGAGCTACTCTGAAAACATACCCATGAGTCCTCATTCCTTCTCGCAACGCACCTAGATGAGCATAAGCTGGCAAAATGCCCACCCAAGTTCCTTGGTTTGGTGCTACGTCATCACATTTTTTCATCATGTTGTAAATTTCAATAGCCTCACTTGCAAGACCATTTTGAGCATAACCTGAGATCATTAAGTTCCAAGACACCACATCCTTAGCCGGCATCTCGTCAAAAACCTTACGACTACAATGAATAAAACCCAATTTTGCATATATCCACAACAACATTACACACAATAACATCCTCCTGAATCCAAATTCTCCTCAATATAAATCCATGAACAGATCTGCAGCAATGGAAACTTTTGGTCTGATCTTTACTAGAAGCTAAACTCACTATCGTCAACAAGTCAAGCTGAATCCCATTTACCATCATCTCATGAAAGTACTTCAATGCCTTTTCAGGTACATTATTTTGCTCATACGCAGCAATTAAAGAGTTCTACGATATTAAATCTCTTACAATCATATCATCAAATAATTTTTGTGCATGTCTTAACTCACAAAATCTGACGTACATGTTTATTAAGGCATTCGATACAAAGACATCTAATTCTAGGCCATGCTTTATAACATACAAGTGAATTAACATCCCGTGCACAATATCATCAAGCTGCGCACATAGCGATAGTCACCGAATCCATTTTTATACCCTCTAATCTCATCTCATTCAACAGGCTCAATGCCTCTATAGCATTTCCATTCTGACAAAATTCAGATATCATGGCATTCCAACAACCCATATCCCGAAAAGGCATATTCTTAAAATTTTTAAAGGCAACAGTACATGATTGGAAACGGCAATACATATGCACAAAGGAGGCATCTACAAATACATCCCACTCTAAGCCAAGTTTCGAAGCCCAGCAATGTATTCTCGCACCATTAAGTATATTACCGCAAGCTTTCAACACTGGAGGGAAAGTGTAAAAGTCAGGCTTAACATCAGTCGTGTACAACATTTCATTCAAATAATTCAGAGATTCACGAAAATGGCAATTACGAATATAAGATGATATCATGGAATTCCAGGTATAAGTATTTTTATTCTCTATCATACATAAAGTCTTTTGAGACAAAGAAACATCACCCAAGTGAGCATAAAGATTCCCAAGTCTAGTTAACGATAAAGATACTTTGAGCCTTCCCTGACACAACGAGAAGGGCATGAAGGCACTTCAAAATGTGGATTTTGGTACATGATTTGAATAAATGCTCAAAGTCGATCTCTTTTTTCCGGCTTGCAAAACCATTTAATAAAACCTTATTGCAACTTCTATTTGAGTATAACTTGCAACAAAAAGAGGAGAATGGTAGAGATTTTGTGGAACGCCTACCTTTGAATTGTCACGACCCAAACCGATGGCCACGACGGGCACCCGGTATCTTACTCAATCGAGTACCAACATAACGTATATTTCGTATCATACTATCATAGGTAAATGAGCCGGAAAGGCTGTCGTGAGATAACTAGAATAAAACATGATGAAATACTCGACATAGGATGACCCAACATGATGTAACGACTTATACATAAGACATACGGGCCTATAAGGCTGACAAAATCCTTTATATACTCAAAACATAGGCCGACAAGGCCATACAAGTATCCATATACATGACATATGTCTACAAGCTTCTAAGAGTAGATAAATACCATAAAGGTCGGGACAGGGCCGCGTCATACCAATCAAAATATGTCCAGATCATACTGACCAAATAAGCCACTCCGGAGCAAATGGAGCAAACCAACACCTTCCGTTGAGTTGATAGCCTACTTGGAGGACTCTCAACCGGTCTATCGGGACCTGCGGGCATGAAACGCAGTGTCCCCAGGCAAAAGAGACGTCAGTACAAATAATATACCGAGTACATAAGGAATGAAAATCAGTAAATAAAAAACATGAGAGAAACATGGAGTAAAAGACTCAACATGTAAGTCTGAATAGCTCTGTGAATCGTTTAATAATTATAATGTCGTGCATATGCGTATAAATGTCATATCATGCGTAGGTATATACGTACATAACATCATCAAGCCTATGAGAGCATCACATCATATCATCTCGGCAACTGTGGGCGAAATTATAAACATATACTAGCTGATCAGGTGGTGGTGCGTATATAACGTCATAACCTTTTCCCACATCCCATATACATATAATATATGCGTATATAACGCTATCTGGTCATGGGTCAATGTACATGTATAAATAAATGAAATGCATAAGAAGTAAGTTTATAAGACTTCTCGGTATGTCACAAGATCAATATGCCTTCGAATAAATTTTATCAACTACGTATTTTTCTGAGACCCATGAACATAAGATATAATAATAAGACACATGGAAAATCAAAAACATAGGCATCACTAGTACTTCTAAGAATAGAGTCATTTGTGAAAGTTATGCGTTTGCTCATTTTGTTGTATCATATGGATCATGCCAAAATGAAAGAAGGGATAGCCTTAACATAGCTGAGCCGATTCTCTTAACAATTCCTCTAACCCACGTCTTTTGCAAAAAACACGTAACGACGGATCAAAATAGGAAAAATTCATATGATGTTCTTGAGAAAGATTATACCGTGTTCTCGTAAAATCGCATCTCACGTTGCTGTTACATTGTGGAATCTCGTATGAATTTTTGCTAAAGCTTTTCCTTCATTACCTAGCAACCATAACCTCCCATTTTAATGATGTAGGGAGATATCTTATCTTTGTGGGTTGTTGTCCCCACTTGATAAGAACGAATTTTGCCCAACATCTCCTAATCATGCCACTTAGTGCATAAACCAAAGAGTAACTTATTTGACTTGATTAAAAAGATCACTTGCTGCCACGTTGGGAGGCCTTTTAGGCTTATCCACAAATTCCTAATTATCTTGCTAATCTCCAATTAAACCAATAATTATCCACGTAATTAAGAATTATCTCAAATTACTTAAAATACTAATCACTTTTAATACATTTTATACACCTTACTATCATGGTCATGTGGTACCTTGTATGGCACTAGGCCATAAATACGGTGTAACGACCCGACCGCTCGTTTTGAGTATTTACATTTTGCTCGATAGTTTACGGGCATAAGTAGCTCCATATGATGTATTAAGACTTATGTGAATCCTCAGTTTTGGCTTTCAGGTTATTCGGAATCGAATTGGAAGAATGGATTTTATTGTTGAAGCTTTAAATTGGGACAGTTGACCAAGTTTGACTTTTTGTGAATTTGAACTCGAAACGGAGTTTTGATGGTTCTGGTATGTCTGTTGGGTGATTTTGGACTTTGGAGCTCGTCCGGATTATGATTTGGAGGTCTGTAGTAGAATTTGGCTTGAAATGGTGGAAGTTGGATTTTTGAAAAGTTTGCCCGGGAATGGACTTTTTGATATCGTGGTCGGATTCTGATTCTGGAAGTTAGAGCAGGTCCATAATGTCGAATGTGACTTGTGTGCAAAATTTGAGGTCATTCGGACATGATTTAATAGGTTTCGGCATCGGTTGTGGAAGTTTGAAGTTTCAAAGTTCATTGATTTCGAGCTGAGGTGTGATTCGTCATT
Source organism: Nicotiana tomentosiformis (assembly GCF_000390325.3). Classification (NCBI taxonomy): domain Eukaryota; kingdom Viridiplantae; phylum Streptophyta; class Magnoliopsida; order Solanales; family Solanaceae; genus Nicotiana; species Nicotiana tomentosiformis. The sequence goes on from NC_090813.1 coordinate 152,388,671, forward strand.
TCGATGTTGTTATGTGAGTTTTAAGGCCTCGAATATGGCCGTGTTATGTTGTGGGACTTTTTGGTATGTTAGTACGGGGTGCCGAAGGGCTCGGGCGTATTTCACATCGATTTTGGATCATCTTCCTTTATGTTTTCACTGCTGTGTTCTGCTGGTTTCTGGTGTCTTAGTCCTTCATCGCGTTCGTGTGTCAATTGTCGCAAACACGTAGTGTATTCCGATGGCAACAACAAATCATTCTTCGCGATTGCGAAGTATGTCCCGCTTTCGCGTAGAATTGGGGCAAGTCTTCTTCGCGTTCGTGTATGGAGGATTGTATTCGCGTAGTGATGAGGTTGGCAGCTGGGAGTTGGAGCATTCTTCTATGCGATCATGGAAGGTGAGTTGCGTTCGCGAAGCCTTGGCAGCAGTGGTCATCGCGTTCGCGTGGGGTGTATCGCGAACGCGTAGAGTCTTTTGGGGCAGTGTGAGTTTTATTCATCGTGAAAGCGATAAATTTCCCGCGTTCACGAAAGTGGGGGCCTGGGCAGATTATAAAGTACTCTATTTCGAGGGTTTCGACCATTTTTGCATTTTTGGAGCTATGGAGCTCGGATTGAGGCGAATCTTGAGGTAATTTTCACCATGTGAACTGAGGTAAGTGTTCTCTACTCATTTTTTTTTATTTTATATCAGGAATCTATCTTCGTTTTTGGCATTTAATTGAGGGTTCCAAAAGAGAAATTTGGGGGTTTTAGACTAAAGTTTCATAATGTGAATTTTTTAGTTTTGAGCATCGATTCGAAGTCGGATTTGAGTGAAACTAGTATGGTTGGACTCGTAATTGAATGAGTTGTTGAATTTTATAAATTTTGTCGGGTTTCGAGGTGCGGGCCTGGGTTGGGCTTTTGGCCCATTTTGGACTTTTGATTCAAGATTTGATCTTTTTCTATCGGGATTGGTTTCTTTAGTATTGTTTGATGCATTCAAGTTGTTTTTGGTTAGTTTCGAGCCGTTCGGAGGTCGGGACGCGCATGATGGCATCTTTGGAGCATCGTTTAGCTTGCTCGGCATTAGTATTGGCTTGTTCGAGGTAAGTAACTCTTCTAATCTTGGAGCTGAGGGTATGAACCCTGAATATACGTGTTATGTGTTTGGTGACGCACATGCTAGGTGACGGGCGTGTGGACGTGCACCGTGTGAACTGTGATTTTCATTATTTCTGTGGTATTGTGTAGTTACCTGAACTTGTCTGAAATCATGAAATCTCTACGTACTAGGGTTATCGAGATGTGATTATTTTAGAAACCCATGTCTAGGTTACATGCTTATCCTGTTGGGACACACTGAGGTCATTTCTGTTGTTAAGTAATCAGCTTTCATTGCATTACATACTTAGTCATACGCATTTACATGAATATCATATCTCAGTCTCTGTTGTTATTTATTGATGCATCATATCATTGTTGTCACGACCCAACTGGAGGGTCATGACTAGCACCCGGGCCATACTTGCTGAGCACCAACGTATATTTTATCTAACCTTCCTTATTATCTTTAAGGGCCGATGAGATCAATATAAATGGTAGACATGGATCATGAACATCCAACAATGAAAGATAATGGCATGAACATATATAACATGGGACAACAAGACTGTAAAGAAACTATATATAAGGTACGAGCTACCACGCTGCCATGAAAGACTATACAACAAAAATCAGCCGACAAGGCATTCCAAACCATACATGAGTCGAAACCTGTCTATGAGCCTCTAAAGGAACATAAGTGCTGCAATATTGTCGGAACAGGGCCCCGACATACCTATAATGTCTATAACAAAAATGCATACCAAGACCACGGCAAGTCCGGAGAAGGGATCTCGCCAATAACCGCTGAACTGGACAGCCTACTGTGGTGGGGGTGGCTGCGTCTACCCATCTATCAGGACCTGCAGCACGACATGCATCGTCCATAAATAAAAAGGACGTCAATACGAATAAAATACTGAGTATGTAAGGCAGGAAAGTATAAGTAAGAACAGTTATGTAAACATGGATAGAGAATATACAACCTGTGGCATCTGGGTACATCTGAGGGCTACTCACATGAAATGCATGATACATACATATATATATATATATATATATATATATATATATATATATATATATATATACATAAACTTTTAAAACATACGCCTTTGTGGGCATCATCATCATCATATCGTACCCGGCCGTAATAGGCTCGGTAAAAAGTACCCGGCCATCATAAGGCTCGGTAGAATCGTACCCGACCACATGGAGCTCGGTAAAATCCAACTGATCAGTGGTTGCACAATAGGTGTCGTACCTGGACGACTATAGCATGACTCGGTAGAGTAAAATAGATACGTATATATGATGTGTGCTGGACTCATTAGAATCATATTTTGAACCTTTTAGAGTGACGTATGGTCGGTATCCTCCGTACACGTTACTAGGATTAACTCTTCATCAAGAATCTTATAAGAATCAGGAAGTACCAACAATATTGATAACATAAGAGTAAGAGAAGTAATATCAACATCAATCGTTCCATAAGAAGGGCAACAAAGTAAGTACTGCTAGCTTCTAAGAGTAGAGTATCTTTGAAAGCTCGTTCATTACATTATGTACAATTGGAGTCGTTCAAAAGAATGAAAGGGATAGCCTCACATACCTTGTATATACTGCCCAACCTCAAGCTATGCAGATGTCACGACTCGTTAGTCTACAATAAGAGAAATGATACTATCGTTATCGTTTAAGCGTCGTGACTATTATGTATCGATCGCAACCTATTTTACGATAAAACAGACAGCACCTCCCCTATTTATATGACTTCCCACAAGTCAATAAAATCACCAAACATCCCAAACAACATCAACAATAATCATATTGAGCCTCCCAAAATAGTCCACCAACCAACAACATTACTACCAAGCCTTTGGATATATATTTCACAAGTTCTAGCTTCAACGACTTAGCCGCAACTTGGATAATCTTAAATACAAGTAGAGTAAGAAGTTACTTACCTTTAAACGGAAAGAACAACTCCAATTTGATCTTAATTGTCCACGAAATATCCCTCCAATGCTTCCACAAGAACAAGGAAGCGAAACTAGCAATCAATTCGGGTTTTTCGGCACTAGAATTTCTTTAGAAGATTTGAAATAACCTAGGTTTGATATTAGAAACTTGAGGGAGTATTTACAAACATAAAATACTTAAAACAACCTCCCACACTAGCTGGAACAACACAAAAATCAGAAACAACAAGAAGAACAAGAAACTTACTAGCGCCACGGGATTCCAGACACTTGATTTATGTTGTTTGCCCTTTGTTTGGGTCTTGGATCATGAGAGAACCTTGAGAGAGTATTTTTATGGTTCTAAGATATGAATATACTGAAAAAGAATGACTTAAAACGGGGTTGAGGCATCTTATATATATCCATATGTCTTAAACCGCCTATGTGGGCCCCATAGAGAGCTGCTTGGCGCAGTCTCGCAAAAATACGAATATCTCTCTATTTCAAGATCGTATCGACGAACGGTTTAATGAGTTGAAAACTAGACTCATAGATATTCAATTTGATGGGTATATCACCCGGTAATTCTAAATACATTGGGATAAAAACGTAGTAACATTTGACCTAAAGTTTAAGTAAAATTATAAACGTAAGTTGTGACAACTTTTGTCGACTTTTGTTTCATAACTCGCTTGACTTCAAGACTTATGATACGGATATTATATAATTCAAGTACATTAAAACAAGACCTCTTGGGAAAAATAAGCACCTCTAGTTTTACCCGAAAATACGGGTTACAACATCCTTGATTCTTTTTAACTTCTAATACTTGTTAACCACTCTTATACACCCTTGTATTGTTTAAGACCAATAGGATTAACTTCTTATCATCTCAAAGATAATCTCTTCTCGGATTTACATGGACTAACTTACGACATGATATAGGTACGCGAATTTGGGTTGTAACAATTGTTTTCTGGCTAGTATCATGACATTGTGAGCCCGAGAGACTGGAGAGATTGATGACTGAATGAGGCCGAGGGCCTGATTGTGAGGATTATTATGGGATAGGGCTGCACACTGCAGCAGGTCAGATTGGCTTACTATAGCACGTGAGTTGTCCGTGCAGCATGTGAGTTGTCCGTGCGATTCCAGATATTGATATTATGGCACGTGAGTTGCTCGTGCGGATTATAGCGCTTGGACTGTAGGAACCCCTCCAGAGTCTGCAAACCCCAGTGAGCGCAGGTACCTACTGAGTGCGAGTGTCGAGTGCCGAGTGCTGAGTGACTGTGAGGACTGAGTAAATTAATAATCTGAGAGTATGCATATGATCTTTATCACTGATTTGCTTCGCATTTGGCAAGCACACCTAACATACTGGCATAGAGATGCATTTTTCCTCATGTTGTATAGTATTACGTCATTTATAACTTCTCACACATGTTGACATATGGGCATAGTGATGCATTTTTTTTACACTGGATATTTGGGAAAAATCACAATTTTCAAATATACTCGTATTTTGGCCTATTTCAATAAAAGATTTGAATTTTCACTGAGATACTTGAAAAGAAATGCCTATTTTTCTAGAACTGTGAACGAACTGGGTATTTTATTTCTGAGATACCTCTTTTGTTACTTGTACTATGCTGTTATGAACTATTGTGGAATATTGGTGTTGGACCCGACCTTTATGTTAGCTCGTCACTACTTTCAACCTAGGGTTAGGTTTGTTAATTATTGAGTACACGGGGTCGGTTGTAATCATACTACACTTCTGCACCTTGCGTGCAGATATTGACTGTTGACGTTGCTGTGATCGACAGGAGCCGACATTGATGATGTACCTGCATCCCGGTTGTAGATGCCTCTTGTTCATGGTAGCCTTAGATATATAAAACTTTGTTAATGTATTTTTCAAATAAATGATGTATTTACTTCATTTCAGCTTTGTAAACGCTATTCTTAGAAGCTCATAATTTGTACTAACAGTCCTTGGGAAATGTATAAGATTCAGATAATTTCTTTACTTAACTATCTTATTAAATATCATTAGAATTGTATAGTTGTTAATTGGCTAACCTAGCGAGTAGGGTTAGGTGTCATCATGACTAGTGGGATTTTGGGTCGTGACAAGGTGGTATCAGAGCTCTAGGTTCATAGATTCTAAGAGTCATGAGCAACTGTCTAGTAGAGTCTTGTGGATCAGTATGATGATGTCCATACCTATCTTCGAGAGGCTACAGGACATTTAGGATATACTTCCCATCTTTCTTTCCTTATTGTGCGGCATTGATTCACCTTGAAGCGTAACTTTTTGAATTCCTTCCACGTATTCGTATGTGCATATGAGTGCTCGGTATCGGCTGTGCGCCGGCAGCTTGTGATTCCATGGTTGAGGTACGAGATGTGCTTTTGGCGTGCTGATGCTGGGCCAGTCAGGAGGACTTGAGGCCGGGTTTTGACGGTAGCTTGAGCACAAATATTTTGACTTTGTGAGCACGTGCTTTTGGGACTTATAGTTCCGTTGGTGTCCCTATTAGTGGAATTTGTGATTGGATGACTATGTGGTGAGTATGATGAGACTGCGAGATGTGTCCAGATTATTCGAATATGATGAGAAGAGTTTACTTGAGATATAGCAAGGACTATGGGGTGTCTGATTTCTATCTTGATTTGGCATATGGTCTCGAGGTTATGGGTGTGTTGAGGGATATCTCATGTTGTTTAGTTGTGGGGTGAAGTAGATTCACATGTCTTGTTGATGAATTTGGAATCGAGAAGATTAAGTGATTGCATAGTAGGCGTGACTGTGGAAGGGTATAGAGAGATGTCAGTTTGAGGCAAAACAGGTGAGTTATCTCCTACAATGTGTCTTGAGGTTGTGTGATCCCTATGATGTTTTGTAGAGAGTTGTCTTTTACCAGTGAATGATATATGTTTCAATTTGAGTTTGGATCGCTTGTTGAAATTGGCTTAACCATCATGAGGATGAACGCAAGATTTGCAGATGATTTGAGGTACTAGATGGGTTGTGTTGCATGAGCGGATGAAGGATTTAGTGGAATCTCACCGTGGTATTATGGTAGTAATGGGGTATGGTTATTGTAAGTAGTTAGATGTTTTATTCCATGGCTTTGAGCCAAGTGGGGGAATCAGCTATTGACGAGCTGATTGCACGGTTATGTGTTGTATTGGTTTCGGTTCGGGGTATACTGGTGAATCAGTTATGACTTGCAGAGGTCGAGATCGAGGATGACTCGGGTAAAGGAAATTCTGGATACAGGTTGTATTAAGTGCAATGGGTATATGGGAATCATACAATAATTAAGTGGTTATTCACGAAGGATGTAGTGTACATGGAGTAGGAATTTGCTCGGTTGCTTAGGAGTGTGGGTTACTCCTTTGGATGTTGGTGTGCTAATGGGGCACAGGTCGTTCAGTTCATTTGGTCGGTTTAATTGAGATTTGAGTAGAGTGGATGACTCTCGAGCATGGTTCTGATGGATTCAAGATTTATATGTCGCGATTTTGAATTTTCAAGATTTGTATATGGCTAGAAACTGAGAGTTACATTGGATGGTGTCGAGACTTGTGGCATTTTTATACCATTGTGGATAATCCTTAGAGTGGGTGTCACGGTTGTGGTGCTTTGGGGTGCTTAAGAGGGAAGTTAGCGGCTTATGGGCCTTAGGGCATTGTGGTTTTATACTAGGGTCTCTTGTGTGGTGAATTTTGGTTAAGGATCGTGGTATTCCAGCAAGGAGAAGTATCAATTTGAAGGCAATTTAGAAGGGACTTAGAGAAATAGGACAACGTGGTAGTAGGTTGGATTAACACAGTAATGGATATAATCGGTTCTTTGGGTACTTATGATGTGGCTAGTCTCCACAACTTTTTCGTGGCAATGCACTTGGGTTTTGGCGATCTGCATGGCTGGGTTGAGTTAAAGAGATTTGATTTTGATAGCTTGGTTATGTGCAAATAGGTTTCAAAGAGTTCTCAATGGTTTTTACCACGGTTCGAGGAGTATATTTCCTACCGGCGTGAGGAATATGTTGCAAATTGGGATTTTCTCCGGAATGAGATCAAATGGAAGGTTTCTGACTGATTGGGTATGTATTCTGCTTGGGACTCAGAGTTGATTATGAGATTCTTGTACTCTTCACAGGATGGCATGGTAGATGCGGTGTATTGTGTGGGATTGAGATTTGCATGTGCAAGGTCACGGGGTCAGTTTTGAAAGGAAGATCCTGAATTTTTAGGCACCATAGGTGGTTTCAGATGACTATGTGAATGATATTACTTTTTGGTATTGCTTGAGGAGAGTGTACATTTCAGGAGGCGCACTGTGTTTTGATTTATGGATACTTCATTGGTGTTATGGCACTCTCCTGGTTGATCGACTACTGATTTCCAGATATTTCTCTGTGGCACAGAAGAATTATAGAAGTATTCCTCGTGGGATGATAGTGTATGACAGATGTGTTAGATATTCGTGCGGTGGATTTAGGATCAAATATGGTGATTCATGTGATCTATGGAGTTGGAGACTGGGAGTTCTCAGGAACAGATTCTTTCATGGTTGTGGATTGTGACGTCGTGGCCGAATCTAGACAGATGATAGTATGTGTTATGATTCAGTCATTATGGACCTTCGGAGGATTATTTATCTATTGGTGGTTGACCAGAATTGATTTGGGGGTCCATTGGTAGGCCCAATTAGGATGTGTATTCTACATCGAGTCGGATTGGTTGGCTCCATACTGCTATTGTTGAGGGATGTGCAATTCGGTTGTTGTTGAGCTTATTCGTGTTCTGATATATTCTGTGAGTTACTCTTCTATGCTATGAGAAGTTGTGATTCATTGGTTGTATGCACTCATGGTGAAGTTTTATTGGGGCCTTTATAGCGGAATTTACGCGAGATGGGTATTTGGATGATGCATGAGTATTTACGTATTTGTTATGTTCTTTCGGGTTTGTGTGGCATTGTGTCATTTGCTTCTATATGGTTATGGTAATGCACTTTGAGTACTTGATGTCGAATCGCGCGTGGTTATTGATTTTGAGCATGGTGGCTAAGGTATTCATATGGATCAGTGTTTGGATGGGGTCACACATGGCGGCAGAGTTATGTTGAGATATGATCCTTTGTGTGTTATGGTTCTACGGTGTGATGTGTTCTTAGTATTGCGTTGGGGTGGCCCACGTCGAGCTTGCGGGACGGTTCTCTTGTTTGAGTCATGTTCGTAATTGAGTACATTTAGAATGTTGCTTATTGGTGCACAGATTGCACGAGTTGTGGCTTTAGATAGTATTGGTATGGCATGTCAGTAGAGTAGCTGGTATTTGGTAAGATGAAGTCGTCAGATCTAGGATGGGTGCTATTAGATTTGATTGTGGTATATTTGGAAGGATAATATCGAAAGTCGGCTTAGAAATTTGCTATAGTTCTTTTCGAAGGAGATGGAGTACCATGACTTGTTGATCTGATGAATGGTTATGAGTTATGTATGTTTCTTTCATCATTGGCAGTGTACGCAGGTTTAGAACGAGGCTTTGTTTGATATGAGGTTGTTACCGGTAGTGGGTTGATTTGAGTAGCTACTGTGATTAGAAATCATTGCTTCGAGCATTTGAGCTATGTAGTATTTGAGTTTTGAGTATTTGAGTTATTGTTACGGCTTTTGGTACAGCTTGTTCAAACTTATACAATATGTGGATGCGAGATTCCGATCTTATAAGAAATTCTGGATGTTGGAAATGGGATTCTAAGGCTTGTGGGCTAGGATGAATTGTGAAATTTCAGTTATGTTATCGAACCTGTATGGGATAGGGTGGCATGGAATCACCCCCGGGTGTGTGCATGGTAAGGTTACACGGCAGTTGATGGCTTTGAGAACAACTCTAGGCACGTTCAAAGACAAATATATGTTTAAGTGAGGGAGGATGTAATGACCCGACCGGTCGTTTTGAGCATTTGCATTTCGCTCAGCAGTTTACGGGCATGAGTATCTCCGTATGATATATTAAGACTTATGTGAATCATCGATTTTGGCTTCCAGGTTATTCGGAATCGAATTGGAAGAATGGATTTCATTATTGAAGCTTTAAATTGGAAGAGTTAATCAAGTTTGACTTTTTGTAAATTTGAACTCGGAACGGAGTTTTGCTGGTTCCGGTAGGTCCGTTGGGTGATTTTAGACTTGGAGCACGTCCGGATTGTGATTTGGAGGTCCGTAGTGGAATTTGGCTTGAAATGGCGGAAGTTGGATTTTTGGAAAGTTTGACCGGGAATGGACTTATTGATATCGGGGTCGGATTCTGATTCCGAAAGTTGGAGCAGGTCCATAATGTCGAATGTGGTTTGTGCGCAAAATTTGAGGTCAATCGGACGTGATTAGGTAGGTTTCGGCATCAGTTGTGGAAGTTTGATGTTTCAAAGTTCATTAATTTCGAGTTGAGGTGTGATTCATCGTTTCGATTTTGTTATGCATGTTTTGAGGCCTTGAGTAGGTCCTTTTTATGTTATGGAACTTGTTGGTATGTTAGGATGGGGTCCCGAGGGGCACAGACGTGTTTTGGATCGATTTCGGATCATTTTCCTTCATGTTTTCACTATTGTGTTCTGCTAGTTTCTGGTGTCTCAGTCCTTCATCGCGTTCGCGTGTCAATTATCGCGAATGTGTAGTGTATTCCGATGGCAGCAGCAAATCATTCTTCGCGATCGCGAAGTATGTCTCGCATTCCCGAAGAGTTGAGGCAAGTCTTCTTCGCGTTCACGTACGGAGGATCGCGTTCGCGTAGTGATAAGGTTGGCAGCTGGGAGTTGGAGCATTCTTCTATGCGATCGTAGAAGGTGAGTCGCGTTTGCGAACCCTTGGCAGCAGTGGTCATCGCGTTCGCGTGGAGTGTATCGTGAATGCGCAGAGTCTTTTGTGGCAGTGTGAGTTTTATTCATCGCGAACGCGATTAATTACCCGCGTTCGCGAAAAAGGGAGCCTAGACAGATTATAAAGTACTCAATTTCGAGGGTTTCGACCATTTTTGCATTTTTGAAGCTATGGAGCTCTGATTGGGGCGATTCTTGAGGCAATTTTCACCATGTGAATTGGGGTAAGTATTTTCTACTCATTCTTTATTTTATAACAGGAATCTATCTTCGTTTTCGGCATTTGATTGAGGGTTCCAAAAGAGAAATTTGGGGGTTTTAGCCTAAAGTTTCATAATGTGAATATTTGGGTTTTGAGCATCGATTCGAAGTCGGATTTGAGTGAAACTAGAATGGTTGAACTCGTAATTGAATGGGTTGTTGAATTTTATAAATTTTGTCGGGTTCCAAGGTGCAGGCTCGGGTTGGGATTTTGGACTATTTTGGGCTTTTGATTCAAGATTTGATCTTTTTCTATCGGGATTGGTTCCTTTAGCATTGTTGATACATTCGAGTTGTTTTTGGTTAGTTTTGAGCCGTTCGGAGGTTGGAACACGCAGGATGGCATCTTTGGAGCATCGTTTGGCTTGCACGGCATTGGTATTGGCTTGTTCGAGGAAAGTAACTCTTCGAATCTTGGAGTTGAGGGTATGAACCCTGAATATATGTGTTATGTGTTTGGTTTTGAGGTGAAGCACATGCTAGGTAACGGGCGTGTCGGCGTGCACCGTGTGAACTGTGATTTCCATTATTTTTGTGGTACTGTGTAGTTACCTGAACTTGTTTGAAATCATGAAATCTCTACGTACTAGAGTTATCAAGCTATGATTATGTTAGAAACCATATCTAGGCTACATGCTTATCCTGTTGGGACCCACTGAGATCATTTCTTGTCACGCCCCGAACCTAGGAGCGAGACAAGCACCCCGTGCCTCACCTAACCTGGCGTACCAAATTGCGACTAAGGGACTCTGAACACATAATGTCATACTTTGGCCATGGGGCCACCTTGCAAGACAATTTGCGAAGCAAAATATAAAACTGAATGGAAACTAACACTAACTAAATATCAATATAAAGCTAGGCCGACAAGGCCGTCATAGCTACTACAGCTGACAAACCACCAATTTATACAAACCCAACATACTGCACTAACCAACAGGATATGCCTACAAGCCTCTACTGATAGATGTACTGTGATCGGAACAGGGCCCCGACCTACCCATAACATATATACAGATATACATAAGATGTACACAAAACTCTAGTCCTGGCAACTCCGAAAGACGTGGAGCTTACCGATCAGGCGGAACTCGGAAAACACCTACTGAGGAGGTCTACCCGTCTGTCTGTCTGAACCTGCACGCATGAAATGCAGCGCCCCCAAAAAAGGGACGTCAGTACGAAATAATGTACCGAGTATGTAAGGCAATAAAATAACTGAAATCTGAAACTGAACTGATAATATGATAACTGAAATTAACTGGGAGTCAAAGATGATCTGGAGATATACTTACCTGCTGATACTGACTCAACTCCTTCAATATAGTAAGTAAAATAATTGTACGGCCTTATAAGGCTCGGTATATATAACTGCTCTGCCATAGTAGGCTCGCTCATAGGCGCTCGGCCATACTAGGCTATGTATCTCAGCCATGCTGGGCTCGCTCATAGGCGCTCGGCCACAGTAGGCTCGGTATATAACTTTCCATCTGATCAGAGGTTGCCCAATAGGGGCCTGCCCATCGATTATAGCTCGATGGTAATGAAAATACTGTAATACTGTATATATAGGCTTGCTGCTCTCTTGACTGAAAGAAGACAATACTAAAATTGAATATAGAGTCTCGATAAGGAATAATATTGTAACTTATGAGACTAGAATAGTGTGAATAAATTCATGAATATGAACTTCTCTTTTTGTCTCATTACTAACACATGTAGCTACGAGATCATGCCAAAATGAAGGAAGGCTTAGCCTTAACATACCTTATCACAATCTTTTCAATCACCAAGTTGAACTCACCTCTTCGCACCTTAATCTACAAGAATGATAATAATACTATCGTTAAGTTACGAAAGGTACAACTATCGCACAACGAACGACAAACCTATTTTGTATTAAAACGGGCAGCATCTCCCCTATAATATGCCCTTCCTCCAACTTCAAGATAACACCAACAATACAAGGACAGAACAATAACAACATATATACATCATTTTCCAGCCCTATATACACCATCAAATACTACAAAACAGCCCAACACACCCCAATCTCTTCGTACACAAAACGACCACCGTAGTAGTGTCAAACGACCCGAAAATGTTATGACGAACGACCAGCCAACCACCCTACATTTATATGGTGTTTATAAACCCCCTTCCTCCTCCAAAACTCCACAAAATAGTAATAAAACACGCAGCCCAATAGCAACACAAAACAGTCCACAAAACAGTCCGCTACAAATGAATAACTCGAACTCACGGCTTTCCGATCACCATCCCGTGAGTTCTTACAAGTATAGAACGACTTACCATGAATTTACAGAAGAAAAAATGGATGAAAGAGAGCAGTAAACTCACCTTATTTGTTGGATAACTCAGCTCCTATCTTGGTTCTTCAAACTCTAAGTTTTACCTCCAATTGGAACTTGAAAGGGAGAGAAAATCAATTAGGGTTTGTGGGAAATTTTTGGGAGGATTCTTTGCAGAGCTTATGTCTGGTTATTATGCTCTATTTTAAGTCTAATATATGAAGAAAATAGGCCCTTAAAAGGCCTCTTTGGACGACCCGAAATGGCCCATTTTTGGGCTTTCATTTAAGCAAGTAGGTGACACACCTACTTGTCACCTAGCAGCTTGCGCAGTATCGCAAAAATGCACATATCTCTCTACTCCGATGTCGTATTGACAAATGGTTTAATGCGTTGGAAAATAGACTCATAGATCTTTAATTTGATGGGTGGAAAACACCATAACTCTAAGTATATTGGGAGAAAATTGCAGTTACATTTGACCCAAAGTTTCAGTAAAACTTATGAATGTAACTTGTGATGACTTTCATCGACTTTTGTTCCACAACTCGCTTGACTTAAAAACATAACACACGGATGTAATACGACTAATATAAATCATAACATAATCTCTTTATCATGTTAATCACCCTAGTCTCACCCCAAAGGTACATGTTATAACATTCCCAACTTGTCGACTTTCGATGAAACATTATTTTATTTAATTGCTTTAGCTTCTGAACTGTCCAACCCTCTTTGTACTTGTTGTTCATGATCTTCAATATTTGTAACCTCAGAGGTAACATGATTAACTTACTTTATATACTTTTAAATATTATCTCATTTTTTTGTCCTACATTAGTTTGCTTACGACGCATTTTTACATACGAAAATATAGGGTGTAACATCACTCCCCCTTGGGAACATTCGTCCTCGAATGTTTACTCTTGGAGACTTTGGAAACTTTTTCCAGAGTATCCTTCGTACACTAGGTTAAAACCAACCTGCACGTAGCCAGAAACATACTATGCATGCCACACATGGCCAATCTTTATAAATAGCAGCAATTTGCCTCTGACATAATCCTGTCTCGTAGCCCTGCTACATCTGGAACACACAAACGACCCTTGTATCTGAGAACCCCATCTCCCTTGAGCTCTAACAATGGCTTCTTCTGCTGCGGAACTCGCTCTCTCAACTCGACCAACTCTGGGTCCTCGTACTGCCTTTCCTTGACTTCAGCTATGAGGGATGATTTTGCAGTGTTTTGGATTACAACTCCACCATCCTCAGAATCTACTAACCGAACCCCCAACGAAGCCAATTGATGAATATCTCTAGCTAATTGTCTTTTCTCGGGCTCTACATGTGCTAAGCTACCCATAGATCGGCGACTTAAGGCATCTGCTACAACATTAGCTTTCCCTGGATGGTAGAGAATGTTAACATCGTAATCTTTCAATAACTCAAGCCATCGCCTCTGTCGCAAATTCAACTCTTTCTGCTTGAAAATATATTGTAGGCTTTTATGATCAGTAAATATATCAACATGAACACCATATAAATAATGCCGCCATATCTTAAGTGCATGGACAACCGCAGCTAACTCGAGGTCATGGGTCGGATAATTCCTCTCGTGCTTCCTCAACTGCCTTGAAGCATATGCAATTACCTTCCCATGTTGCATCAGGACACATCCTAACCCGACACCTGATACATCACAATACACGGCATAACCCTCTAGACCCTCTGGAAGTGTTAGAACTGGAGCTGAGGTCAACTTGTTCTTAAGCTCTTGGAAACTCCGCTCACAAGCCTCTGTTCATTGAAACTTAGTTTCTTTCTGTGTCAACTTCGTCAATGGTGCCGAAAGGGAAGAAAAACCCTCTACGAACCTCCGATAGTATCCTGCTAAGCCTAGAAAGCTACGAACCTCTGTCGGAGTGGTAGGTCTAGGCCAAGATTTCACGGCCTCAATCTTCTGAGTGTCCACCTTTATCCCTTCATCTGATACAATATGCCCCAAGAATGCTACAGACTTCAACCAGAACTCACATTTAGAAAACTTAGCATACAACTTACGATCACGGAGGGTTTGGAGTACCGCTCGCAGGTGGTCCGCATGCTCATCCTCTGAACGGGAATAAACCAGAATATCATCAATAAATACTATCACGAACAGATCTAAAAATGGCCGGAATAGGCTATTCATCAAGTCCATAAATACAGCGGGTGCATTAGTCAACCCGAAGGACATGACAAGGAACTCGAAGTGGCCATATCGGGTCCTGAAGGCTGTCTGCGGAATATCTTTTTCCCGAACTCTGACTTGGTGGTACCCCGACCTCAAATCAATCTTGGAAAAGCATCTAGCTCCCTGCAACTGATCAAACAAGTCATCGATCCTTGGAAGTGGATACTTATTCTTAATAGTTACCTTGTTCAACTGCCTATAATCGATACACATCCTCAGGGAGCCGTCTTTCTTCCGCACAAATAGTACCGGTGCACCCCAAGGTGAGGTACTGGGCCTAATGTAACCTTTCTCCAGCAAATCTTTTAACTGCTCCTTCAACTCCTTCAATTCGGCAGGTGCCATTCTATACGGAGGGACGGATATTGGTTGAGTTCCTGGAAGCAAATCGATGCTAAAATCAATCTCTCGCTCTGGAGGAATACCTGGAAGCTCATCTGGAAACACATCTGCATACTCTTTGACTATGGGAATAGACTGAAGTGTAGGTATCTCAGCATCTGCATCTCTAACTCGCACAATATGATAAATGCACCCTTTTGCGATCATTTTCCTCGCCTTCAGATAGGAAATAAACCTACCTCTGGGTGTTGGTGTATTACCTACCCATTCAAGGACTGGCTCACCCGGAAAATGAAATTTGGCTACCTTTGCTCGGCAATCAACTGTGGCATAGCAAGCTGCCAACTAGTCCATGCCCATGATAGCATCAAAGTCCATCATCTCTAGCTCAACTAGGTCAGCTGAGGTCTGACGACTACAAATTGTCACCGTACAACCTCGGTAAACCCGTCTAGCAATAATCGATTCTCCGACCGGTGTAGATACCGCAAAAGGATCACTTAGTATTTCAGGCACTATACCAAACTTCCTCGCGACAAATGGGGTAATATACGATAAAGTAGATCCTGGGTCTATCAAAGCATAAGCATCGTGAGAGAAAATGGTTAATATACCTGTCACAACGTCTGGTGAAGACTCCTGGTCCTGTCGACCCGCTAAAGCATAGATACGGTTCTGATTACCACTTGAACTGGAACCTCTACCTCTGCCTCGACCTCTACCAGCCGAAGACTGAGACTCACGCCTTGAAGGATGCACGGACATAGACGATCCTGTTGCTGAACTCGCTGGTTGTGCCATTCCCCCAGAATCTCTATTTGGGCAATCTCGCATCATATGCCCCGGACGCCCACATGTATAACAAGCATCAGAACCTGCTCGGCATTGACCCAAGTGTCCTCTACCACAGATGTCACACCGCGGAGGAAATGACCATGTCTGCGCAGAACCTCGTTGTCGCTGCAAACCCGACGCCCGTGAGCTCTCACCTGGTCCTGACTGAGTATAGCGGTCATACCCGTAACCCTGTAACTGAGGTGGCGGAGGCCTAGGTGGCCGTCCGAAGTACTGGGTCCTATAACTACCCTGAGATTGCTCCTGAGACCTGGGAAATCTCATCCTCTTACGTTGCCCTTGCTCAGCCCTCTCTGTACCCTGCTGCCGACGCCTACCCCTTTCTATATTCTGGGCGAATGCCTGAATTCGGGAGATATCCATACTATCCTGCAATGCAGCGGTGGCACATGCCTCGGTTAACTCTGGGGCTAACCCTGCTATAAACCTGTGAATCCTGTCCCGCATAGTAGAAACTATGGATGGTGCATATCTGGCCAATGAGTCAAAACGGAGACTATACTCTCGAACACTCATATTACCCTGCTTGAGGGCTAGAAACTGATCGACTCGAGCCTGTCGGATCTCCCGCGGTAAGTACTGGTCAAGGAAAGCATCTGAAAAATTCTCCCAAATAGCTGGAGGTGTATCACGTCCCCTGGACCTCTCCCATCCCTCATACCAAAGGATGGCTATATCTCGGAGTCGAAAAGCTGCTAGCTCAACTGCCTCTTTCTCCGTGGCATGCATAACACGAAAGATCCTGTGAAGCTGATCTATGAAATCCTGCGGGTCCTCCCTCTGATCTGTCCCCGTGAACTCTGGGGGACTCAAAGCAATAAACTCTCGGACCCTTGAACTCCCAGACCCCTCAGAAGTTCCTGCACTAGCTGATGCCCTAGCATGTTGCTGGGTAGCTACCAACTGTGTCAACAAATGCACCGCACTCCTTAAGTCCTGATCTGATGGAAGTGGAGGGGGAACTGGATGTGCGGTTTCCCTAGGAATCTCCGTAGTTGGTGGAGGAGCCGGTAATGGCTGAGTAGGGGTCTCCCCTTGAGCCTCAGACTGGGCCCCATCTACTGGGGGTACCCTGTTGGTCCCCTCACCTACTACTGTATCTCTCCTCTGGCTAGCCGTAGTCTTCCTAGTCACCGTCATCTGTGCATGCAAACACCAACACATAAGTTTAATTCAAATTTCCTATAACTCAGTTCTATAGCACGATTTAGATTTCAAAGAAGTGTAACCAACTCCTAAATGCCCTGTAGTTCCTTGCTTATATAATGTGGTGCACAACACATCTATAAACAAGACCCTACTAGACACGGCTTGTAGACTCCCTAGGACAGAACTGCTCTGATACCAAGTTTGTCACGCCCCGAACCTAGGAGCGAGACAAGCACCCCGTGCCTCACCTAACCTGGCGTACCAAATTGCGACTAAGGGACTCTGAACACATAATGTCATACTTTGGCCATGGGGCCACCTTGCAAGACAATTTGCGAAGCAAAATATAAAACTGAATGGAAACTAACACTAACTAAATATCAATATAAAGCTAGGCCGACAAGGCCGTCATAGCTACTACAGCTGACAAACCACCAATTTATACAAACCCAACATACTGCACTAACCAACAGGATATGCCTACAAGCCTCTACTGATAGATGTACTGTGATCGGAACAGGGCCCCGACCTACCCATAACATATATACAGATATACATAAGATGTACACAAAACTCTAGTCCTGGCAACTCCGAAAGACGTGGAGCTTACCGATCAGGCGGAACTCGGAAAACACCTACTGAGGAGGTCTACCCGTCTGTCTGTCTGAACCTGCACGCATGAAATGCAGCGCCCCCAAAAAAGGGACGTCAGTACGAAATAATGTACCGAGTATGTAAGGCAATAAAATAACTGAAATCTGAAACTGAACTGATAATATGATAACTGAAATTAACTGGGAGTCAAAGATGATCTGGAGATATACTTACCTGCTGATACTGACTCAACTCCTTCAATATAGTAAGTAAAATAATTGTACGGCCTTATAAGGCTCGGTATATATAACTGCTCTGCCATAGTAGGCTCGCTCATAGGCGCTCGGCCATACTAGGCTATGTATCTCGACCATGCTGGGCTCGCTCATAGGCGCTCGGCCACAGTAGGCTCGGTATATAACTTTCCATCTGATCAGAGGTTGCCCAATAGGGGCCTGCCCATCGATTATAGCTCGATGGTAATGAAAATACTGTAATACTGTATATATAGGCTTGCTGCTCTCTTGACTGAAAGAAGACAATACTAAAATTGAATATAGAGTCTCGATAAGGAATAATATTGTAACTTATGAGACTAGAATAGTGTGAATAAATTCATGAATATGAACTTCTCTTTTTGTCTCATTACTAACACACGTAGCTACGAGATCATGCCAAAATGAAGGAAGGCTTAGCCTTAACATACCTTATCACAATCTTTTCAATCACCAAGTTGAACTCACCTCTTCGCACCTTAATCTACAAGAATGATAATAATACTATCGTTAAGTTACGAAAGGTACAACTATCGCACAACGAACGACAAACCTATTTTGTATTAAAACGGGCAGCATCTCCCCTATAATATGCCCTTCCTCCAACTTCAAGATAACACCAACAATACAAGGACAGAACAATAACAACATATATACATCATTTTCCAGCCCTATATACACCATCAAATACTACAAAACAGCCCAACACACCCCAATCTCTTCGTACACAAAACGACCACTGTAGTAGTGTCAAACGACCCGAAAATGTTATGACGAACGACCAGCCAACCACCCTACATTTATATGGTGTTTATAAACCCCCTTCCTCCTCCAAAACTCCACAAAATAGTAATAAAACACGCAGCCCAACAGCAACACAAAACAGTCCACAAAACAGTCCGCTACAAGTAATGAATAACTCGAACTCACGGCTTTCGATCACCATCCCGTGAGTTCTTACAAGTATAGAACGACTTACCATGAATTTACAGAAGAAAAAATGGATGAAAGAGAGCAGTAAACTCACCTTATTTGTTGGATAACTCAGCTCCTATCTTGGTTCTTCAAACTCTAAGTTTTACCTCCAATTGGAACTTGAAAGGGAGAGAAAATCAATTAGGGTTTGTGGGAAATTTTTGGGAGGATTCTTTGCAGAGCTTATGTCTGGTTATTATGCTCTATTTTAAGTCTAATATATGAAGAAAATAGGCCCTTAAAAGGCCTCTTTGGACGACCCGAAATGGCCCATTTTTGGGCTTTCATTTAAGCAAGTAGGTGACACACCTACTTGTCACCTAGCAGCTTGCGCAGTATCGCAAAAATGCACATATCTCTCTACTCAGATGTCGTATTGACAAATGGTTTAATGCGTTGGAAAATAGACTCATAGATCTTTAATTTGATGGGTGGAAAACACCATAACTCTAAGTATATTGGGAGAAAATTGCAGTTACATTTGACCCAAAGTTTCAGTAAAACTTATGAATGTAACTTGTGATGACTTTCATCGACTTTTGTTCCACAACTCGCTTGACTTAAAAACATAACACACGGATGTAATACGACTAATATAAATCATAACATAATCTCTTTATCATGTTAATCACCCTAGTCTCACCCCAAAGGTACATGTTATAACATTCCCAACTTGTCGACTTTCGATAAAACATTGTTTTATTTAATTGCTTTAGCTTCTGAACTGTCCAACCCTCTTTGTACTTGTTGTTCATGATCTTCAATATTTGTAACCTTAGAGGTAACATGATTAACTTACTTTATATACTTTTAAATATTATCTCATTTTTTTGTCCTACATTAGTTTGCTTACGACGCATTTTTACATACGAAAATATAGGGTGTAACATTTCTGTTGTTGAGTAATCTGCTTTCATTGCATTACATACTCAGTCATACGCATTCACATGCATATCACATCTCAATCTCTGTTGTTATTTATTGATGCATCATATCATTGCTTTCGGGCTAGTATCATGAAATTGTGAGCCCGAGAGACCGGAGAGATTGATGACTGGGTGAGGCCGAGGGCCTGATTGTGAGGATGGTTATAGGATCGGGCTGCACACCGCAGCAGGTCAGATTGGCTTACTATAGCATGTGAGTTGTCCGTGCGATTCCAGATATTGATATTATGGCACGTGCGTTGTCCGTGCAGCACGTGAGTTGTTCGTGCGAATTATAGCGATTTAGCTGTAGGAGCCCCTCCAGAGTCTGCACACCCCCCAGTGAGTGTAGGTACCTACTGAGTGCGAGTGCCGAGTGCCAAGTGCTGAGTGACTGTGAGGACTGAGTGAATTGATACTCTGAGAGTATGCATATAGTCTTTATCACTGATTTGCATCACATTTGGCATGCACACTTGGCATACAAGCATAAAGATGCATTTTTCCTCATATTGTATAGTATTACGTCATTTATGACTTCTCACACATGTTGACATATGGGCATAGTGATGCATTTGTTTTACACTGAATATTTGAAAAGAAAATAAGACATGTTAATCATTATTGAAAGGATTTTTGGGAAAAATTACAGTTTTCAAACTTACTCGTAGTTTGGCCTTTTTCGGTAAAAGATTTGGGTTTTCACTGAGATACTTGAAAAGAAATGCCTATTTTTCTGGAACTGTGAACGAACTGAGCATTTTATTTCTGAGATACCTCTTTTGTTACTTGTACTATGCTGTTATGAACTGTTGTGGAATATTGGTGTTGGACCCGGCCTTTATGTTAGCTCGTCACTACATTCAACCTAGGCTTAGGTTTGTTACTTATTGAGTACACGGGGTCAGTTGTAATCATACTACATTTCTGCACCTTGTGTGTAGATATTGACTGCTGACGTTGCTGTGATCGACGGGAGCCGGCGTTGAAGATATACCTGCATCCCGGTTGTAGCTGCCTCTTGTTCATGGTAGCCTTAGATCTATAAAACTCTGTTAATGTATTTTTCAAACAGATGATGTATTTACTTCATTTTAGCTTTGTAAACTCTATTCTTAGAAGCTCATGATTTGTACTACCAGTCCTTGGGAAATGTATAAGATTCAGATAATTTCTTTACTTAACTGTATTATTAAATATCATTGGAATTGGATAGTTGTTAATTGGCTTACCTAGCGGGTTAGGTTAGGTGCCATCATGACTAGTTTGATTTTTGGTCGTGACATAGTGGTACCAGAGCTCTAGGTTCATAGGTTCTACAAGTCATGAGCAAGTGTCTAGTCTTGATGACAGGTATGATGAAATCCATACCTATCTTCGAGAGGCTATAGGACATTTAGGATATACTTCCTATCTGTCTTTCCTTATCGTGCGGCATTGATTCAGCTTGAAGCGTAACTCTTTGAATTCCTTTCATGCATTCGTATGCGCATGTGAGCGCTCGGTATCGGCTGTATGTGGGCGGCTTGTGATTCAATGGATGAGGTGTGAGATGTGCTTTTGGCATGCTGATGCTGGGCCAGTATGGAGGACTTGAGGCCGGGTTTTGATGGTAGCTTGAGCACTGAGATTTTGACTTTGTGAGCACGTGCTTTTGGGACTTATAGGTCTGTTGGTTTCCCTATTAGTGGAATTTGTGATTGGATGACTATGTGGTGAGTATGATGAGACTGCGAGATGTGTTCAGATTGTTCGAATGTGACGAGAAGAGTTTACTTGAGATGTAGCAAGGAGTATGGGGTGTCTGATTTCTGTCTTGATTTGGCGTATGGTCTCGAGATATGGGTGTTGTCATGACCCAAACCGATGGGCCGCGACGGGCACCCGGTACCTTGCTCAACCAAGTACCAACATAACGTATCTTTCTTATTACATCATCATGGGCAAGTGGGCCAGAAGGGGCGTCATGAGATAACCAGAGTAAACATGAGGGAATACCCGACATAGAATGACTCAACCTGATATAGAAACTCATACATGTGACATACGGGCCTATAAGGCCAACGCGATCCTTTAAATACTTAAAACATAGGCTGACAAGGCCATACAAGTATCCGTATACATGACATCTATCTACAAGCCTCTAAGAGTAAATAAATATCATAAATGTCGGGACATGGCCCCTTCATACCAATCAGTACATATCCTAATCATACTGACCAAACAAGCAACTCCGGAGTAAATGGAGCGCACCAATACCTTCCGCTGAGCTGATAGCCTACTTGGTAGACTTTCAACCTATTTATCGGGACCTGCGGGCTTGAAACCCAGCATCCCTGGGCAAATGGGACGTCAGTACAAATAATGTACCGAGTATGTAAGGAATAAAAATTAATAAATAATAGACATGGGAGAAACATGGAGTAAAAGACTCAATATATAAGTTTGAATAACTCTGTGAATCATTAATTTTTATAATGTCATGCATATGCGTATAAATGTCATACCATGCTTAGGTATATGCGTTCATAACATCATCAAGCCTCTGAGGGCATCCCATCATATCATCTCGGCCACTGTGGGCAAATCATCAACATATACCAGCTGATCAGGTGGTAGTTCGTATATAACGATGTAACCATTTCGCATATCCCATACACATATAATATACACATATATAACGTCATCTGGTCATGGGTCAATGTACATGTATAAATTCATGAAATGCATAAGAAATACTTTCATAAGATTTTCTCGTAATGTCATAAAAGTAATATGTCTGTCGGATAAATTTTATCAAATACGTATTTTTCTGAGACCCATGAATAGAAGATATAATAATAATTCACATGGAGAATCAAGAATATAGACATCCCTAATATTTCTATGAATAAAGTCATTTATGCAAATTGTGCATTTGCTCATTTCGTTCGGGTCGTATAGATCATGTCCAAAAGGAATGAAGGGATAGCCTTAACGTACCTGAGTCGATTCTCTTGATAATCCCTCTAACACACGTTAATTGCGACAAAACACGTGACGACAAGATCAGAGTAGGGAAAAATCCGTATAAAATTTCGATGTAGTAGGTCACGTTGCTATCGTCTAATCTTGTATGAATTTCGTGGCTTCATGTTGCTTTTCTTGGACATACTTTTGTATATGTTTGCTGAAGAAAATCTTCCATCTACTCTTTGTAAAGAATTCCCATTAATTCAAGAATTCACATGAATTCTTTCTTTGATAAATCCATACGTTACATTGTAGTAGGCATCTTCATGCTTGTAGCTTAGAGAAACTTTGTATATTAATGGGTGTGGGCCCCACCTATAGGGATTATTTTATCGAAATATTCTCCTAACATGCCACCAATTGTAAAGACTAAGGAGTTATTTGGTTGAATGGCACATGCTGCCACGTTACTACACATTAAAGTTATTCAAATTTTCACCCCTTCTCCTTAATCAACTTATTAATCCACCACTAATCCAATAATTAACCAACTGCTCACATAATTAAGAATTATCTCAAATTACTTATAATACTATTCACTTTAAACACACCTTATACACCTTACTATCATGGCCATGTGGTGCCTTGTATGGTACTAGTCTATAAATACCGGATATTTTAGCTCGGGCCGTATTTTATCCCAAAATATCAAACGTCGACGAAATTTATTTTCTTCAATTTGCTTACCCTATCATCTTGATGAATTTACTCATCACTTGTTTGAAATAGCATAATGCTTATAATTTTAAAATAACCTCATTCCCAAATTCACGTCGATTAACTTACGACGAAATTTTAACGTACAAAAATGCGGGATGTAACATCTCATTTCCGAGCTTTCATCAATTTATTTAAGGCGTACTTTCACGTACGAAAATATGGGGTGTAACATCATTCTCCCCTTTGGAACATTCGTCCTCGAATGTTGACTGATGCACTTATCATTCTCATAACCCATAGCTCTTGCGAATACTTTAGTACTCCTCTTGCCTTCTAGGCAACTGTTCTGTGAATGAATCCCAAATGCCAGGGTATCCCCTCCTTTTGGCCTCTTTCTCACACCATGACTCGTGGTCGGAATCATTCCAATCTTGTAACTATTGCTATCTTTTATCATGCAGCCTTTACGACTCTGACTTTGTAAGTGCGCCTATGCGACTCTTCTCTCCTTTTTCCTCCAGCTTTTAGCCAATCCATAGGCCTCATTTTGTGAACATATACAGAGCTTAATAAGATGTCCATCTGGGCATCTATAAGTACAATGAAGTTCTTCACTCGATACTTTATTGAACTTACGAATATTGTTATATCTTATTTCATAGACCCGGTTATCCATTCGTATGACTTTGCTGCATCTAGGTAGGTCATACTATATCATAACTCTTACTTCGATTCATCATTACTGAGGTCTGCTACTAAACTCCAGGTTACTCTCATTTCTTATCCTATAGGTATAAATCTGAGTCCTTTAACGCTTCTTCATTACTATTCATCTTAAGACTGATGGCCTAATCTCATATCATACTTTGTGACTTTTGTCCATCCATTGTTGATTCACCTCAATAATGATATACAATTTACCACTGATAACTTGAAACTTCTTACGTAATCACTAGGGCTCAAGTTGCATTGAGGATCATTTGAAGTAATTTTTCTGATCCACCTAGGGGCGATACAATGCTATTTTTCCATAACCGTATTTCATAGTATCCCAATGTGATTTTACTCACGTAAGTATTTTAATCCTGTACAATTTATGAAATCATTACTCAATCGAAGGCCAAAACGTCATCCTTCATTTATCACAATTACACCCTCATTCTACTACCAGGGCAACATTCCATCTCTTCTAAATGCTACTAGTCTCAGACTCCTTTGAGTTCACTCAGGCTATACTAAGCTTTCTATAACTTAGAGAGACCATTAGCTCCCTGCCTTCCTAAAACCTTGTCGATTTACTATACTTTAGCTTGCGACCTATACGTATCTATTTATACTACTTGCAACCTTCCTTCAACTTGCTTGCACCATAGATTTCCTTATGTCATCCTGGAATATCAAGCGAGACATCACATCGTCTCTCACTTTTCTTTACTCTCTTAATTAGACCTTTCGATACTTAGAAACCATAGGTTGGGAGATATGCCACTCACGCCGCCGCTACCATTCCTGGATACTGAATACCATTCCTGGATACTGAATCCCAGTGCTTCTAACCTTCTATCTCTAGTATGGATTATTCGCAACCTTCTTCATTTGAATATCTCATACGTTGTTCACCTTTACCTTACTTACCTTAAAATCTCGCATCACATCTTCTATCTCTTTCATGACCTTGCTTTAACATAAGTATAATTCACATCCACAACTTGAAGCTCTATTATAATACTTGCACCTTTGGTGCATACACAATCCGGTGGGAGCTTCATGCTGACTTCTTATGAGGTTTGGCTCTTTTAACTGGCTTTATCGTAGAGCCGTTATAAAATATGGCTACTGTACTATCTCTCTTGTACCTCTGATATTAAGAGTGATTTTGCAGTGTCCTTAATCACGATTTCTATAATTTTCTGGGTCCAATAATCAGACTCCTGATTTACTTAGTTGATGTAACTCTTTAGTTTCCTCTTCCCTCCGACCAACCTTTATGTAAGCTTAAGCTGTCTTCCGATCTGTGGCTCTTGGTATTAGTTATTACTTTAGCCCTTCATGGATGCTATGGAATATCCATGATAGAATCTTCTAATAATTCAATCATTTGTCTATGACCTGGGCTCAATTCTTTCTTTTAACTTATGCCGGAATCTTCTACGGCTGTATGATTGTCAGCATATATGCTGCATGGATAATACTCCGAATTCTTAAGTGCGTTCATAATGTAACTATCTTTGTATCATTGATTTCGAGTAATTTCTTCCGTTCCTTCTAAGCTTTCTTTAAACGTAAGCTATTACTTTTTCTGGTCTTTCTGCACCCTTGTTGCGTGCATACTTAGCTTATCTTAGTTCCCACGCATGCCGGAGTTTTCTTGCAACTCATATGATCTCGAATATTACTTTTGATTTTACTTCCATTAGCCACGGTAGGTGCCACTTTCTTTTGGAGTGCATATAATTTTGTAGTGAGACTGTTGTTACAAGACCATTTCTTTTTTAGGTCACTGTGCTTAGGTTGAAGCTCTCTTCCTTATTCCCTCGGCTAGTCTTTCATTGTAGTACTTAGGGAAGATCCTCTGACTCCTGTAAAGCTAAAAGCTTATCACATCGTATACCCGATGGAATTTTTTATGTCCTTCCTCGCCTATAATTATCCGTAGTTACTTACCTCCATGCCCTTGTGCTTGTAGGGTTGCTCCTGAATTGATATTTTTGACGGTCTTCCTAGAGGTACTCTCTTTTATTTCCGTAACACTCATATGGTACCTTTAGTTACCCCAACTCATATCTGATTTTTTATTTTTTTTCAACAATTGCGATCTCGCATTTGCGAGACTGAATTCCCTCTGCTGGGGTTCAATACATTTATCTTGCACGATTTGTTGATTTGTTTGTATCCTCTTGTCTAGCCATAACTAGACTCTTCCTGAATCAACTTCTAATTATTCATTGGTCCATTCTCATATCTATATTCCGCGTAATCTTCTTGGGTTATCTCATTTATCTTAGCTTACGTCTCACACGTGCTCCTTATCTATCAATAACATCTCAGGCAGGAACCCTTACTTCCTCTCCTTGACGTCGTGCTTGCATAATATTCTAGAATCGTAGCACATCTGTAGGATTTGAATAAGTGCAATCTCATCCCCTTTTCATTTTTGTCGCACTCTTCCTTTACCATCCCATAGTTACTAGAATTACTTAATTCCGACTTAATGCCTAGTAACTCCATATTCCCCTCTTTAGGGGAGCACTAAGATTTAGTGCTACGATGATCTACGTATAGATGTTTTACCTTCTCATCTTTGGCATTTTTCACATCATCGATGATCCTTACTCGCCTTGCGGTAATCCTTCTGTACCAAGGATAACAAAATTCCTTACTCGTGATGGTGACACTTAGTGTAACTGGCACATACAGTCCCTTAAGCTTAACTTTGCTCACATTGCTTGTTTTAGGGAAGCGTCTTCTTGAATAACCATTCTCTGAATTTCTCATGAATCTTCTTCTGTGGTCCATTCTATTATCGCCGGAATGCAATATGAAGTTCTCGTGATACCGATCATCATCAAATCACTCAGTCCTTAATTCATATTTAGTTTATCTTGTTCACCAGTCCATATTGATTTCTATTACTTAGGGCTCTAACTTTTTCTTCTGGTAATCACGTTAGCGTCACGGACTTATTTCTCGAAATGAGGATACGACTTTATGGCCTATACTCTTTTGTCGTCTCAAGGTCTGTCACCTTTCATCTTTCCTTCACTTGACTATAGACTCCGTAATACTATCATTTTTTTTGACCTACCGTTGTCTTTCATGTATCACATCTTACTCATAATGCTTCATTAACTCCCTTCTTATTTCCCACTAACATCTATGTCTATTACTTTATTCTGAAAACTCGAACAAGACATTCTTTTGCTTTTTAGCTCCCCTTGCTCCATCCATTGGCTCTTCGAATTACCTAACATTCTTTCTCTACTAGGGACGGGAGCCACATTAAGGTAATATTTATCCCTTCAAGGCTTCCAGTGCCTATCTTTGTAGTACTCATATCTAGCTATACTATTTTAGAGTGCACCATATAGGTGTCTCACAAGGAGATGTATTAGCACATTTGGAATATCCTTTGGAAATGTCAACTAACGCAAACATTCCATCCACCCTTTTTGGGTTACTCTAACCCCAGCCGGATCCTGATATTCGTCCTTCTCTTATACTACTTCTGTTAGCTTCCATGTGGCATAAATGAGATGGGTGTGGCCAACTGTACATACCTCTGCTACCGTTAAAGATAAATCAAAATGCTTATATCTCCCTTCCTGAATGGTAAATAATGATAATCTTTATTAACTGGGTATCTCGTACCATTCTTCACTTTGCTTCTTTTACTTGCTGAAACTTGTGTCCACCTTACGATTCTGTTATTCCTTCTTACCTTAAGAGTGGATAAGTATTCTTGTATTAATACTCCTTATCAAGAACCTTACACCTTCTAGTACATGCATGTTCTGATGAAGACCTCACATTTATCCATCATAAGCATGATGCAAAAATCGAATTCCTCTGACTCAACTCTTCCACAGCTATATCTCTTACCAACCGTCTTTCTGGATGTAGGCATCGTCGTATTATGAATAAAATAGAGTTTAGGAGTTTGAATTCTTACAACTGAGCTCTACCACACGATCTAGAGTAAGAAGAAAGAGTGACAGTCCTATATGCCCTGTAGCCTCCTGTTTATAAGTGTGGTGCACAACACACCCATAAACAAGACTCTACTAGACATGGCTTGTAGACTCCCTAGCACAGAACTGTTCTGATACCACTTTTGTCACGACCCAAACCGATGGGCCGCGATGGGCACCCGGTACCTTACTCGACCGAGTACCAACATAACATATCTTTTCGTATCATACTATCATAGATAACTGAGCCGGAGAGGCTGCCGTGAGATAAGTAGAATACAACATGTTTCACCAACTTATACTTAAGACATACGCCAGGCCAAAATGAACACTCTTACACTGAACATAGGCCGACAAGGCCGTACAATCTTTCATATACATGACACCTGTCTACAAGCCTCTAAGAGTACATAACATCATAAAGGTCGGGATAGAGCCCCGCATACCAATCAACACATGTTCTAATCATACTAACAAATAGCAACTTCGGAGCAAATGGAGCGCACCAACACCTTGGGCTGAGCTTATAGCCTACTTGGAGGACTCTCATCCTGTCTAACGGGACCTGCGGGCATGAAACACAGCATCCCCAGGCAAAAGGGATGTCAGTACAAATAATGTACCGAGTATGTAAGAAATGAAAATCAGTAAGTAATAGACATGAGAGAAACATTGAGTAAAGGACTCGACATGTACGTCTGCATAGCTCTGTGAATCATTTCATTTTTATAATGTCATGCATATGCATATAAATGTCATACCATGCATAGGTATATGCGTTCATAACATCATCAAGCCTCTGAGGGCATCCAATCATATCATTTCGGTCACTGTGGAAAAATCATCAACGTATACCAGCTGATCAGGTGGTGGTACGTATATAACGCCATAACCTTTTTCCATATCCTATATATATATATATATAATTTATGCATATATAACGCCATCTGGTCATGGGTCAATGTACATGTATAAATGCATGAAATTCATAAGAAATACTTTAATAAGATTTTCTCGGAATGTCATAAAAATAATATGTCTATCGGATAAATTTTATCAAATACGTATTTTTCTGAGACCCATGAATAGAATATATAATAATAATTCACATGGAGAATCAATAATATAGATACCCCTAATATTTCCATGAATAGAGTCATTTATGAAAATTGTGCATTTGCTCGTTTCGTTCGTGTCGTATAGATCATGTCCAAAAGGAATGAAGGGATAGCCTTAACATACCTGAGTCGATTCTCTTGATAATCCCTCTAACACACGTTAATTGCGACAAAACACGTGACGGCAAGATTGGAGTAGGGAAAATTCCGTATGAAATTTTGTTGTAGCAGATCACGTTGCTATCGTCTAATCTTGTATGAATTTCGTGGCTTCATGTTGCTTGTCTTGGACATACTTTTGTATATGTTTGCTGAAGAATATCACGTTTCCATCTACTCTTTGTAAAGAATTCCCATGAATTCAAGAATTCTCATGAATTCTTTCTTTGATAAATCCATACGTTACATTGTAGTAGGCATCTTTATGCTTGTAGTTTAGAGAAACGTTATATATTAGTGGGTGTGGGCCCCACCTATAGGGATTATTTTATCCAAATATTCTCCTAACATGCCACAAATTGTAAAGACTAATGAGTCATTTCGTTGAACGGCACATGCTGCCACGTTACTTCACTTTAAACTTATCCAAATTTTCACCCCTTCTCCTTAATCAACTTATTAATCCCCCACTAATCCAATAATTAACTAATTACTCACATAATTAAGAATTATCTCAAATTACTTATAATACTACTCACTTTAAACACACCTTATACACATTACTATCATGGCCATGTGGTACCTTGTATGGTACTAGTCCATAAATACCGGATATTTTAGCTCGTGCCGTATTTTATCCCAAAATGGCAAACTTCGACGAAATTCATTTTCTTCAATTTGCTTACCCTCTCATCTTGACGGATTTACTCATCACTTATTTGAAATAGCATAATGCTTATAATTTCAAAATAACCTCATTCCCAAATTCACGTCGATTAACTTACGACGAAATTTTAAAGTACAAAAATACGGGATGTAACATCTCATTTTCGAGCTTTCATCAATTTATTTATGGCGTACTTTCACGTACGAAAACATGGGGTGTAACAATATTGTAGTGAAACAGTTGTTACAAGACCATTTCCTCTTTAGGTCACTGTGCTTAGGTTGAAGCCTTCTTCCTTATTTCCTCAGGTAATCTTTCATCGTAGTACTTAGGGAGGACCCTCTGACTCTTGTAAAGCTGCGAGCTTATTACATCATATTCCCGATAGAATTTTTTATGTTCGTACTCACCTATAATTATCCTTAGTTACTTACCTCCACACTCATATGCTCGTACGGTTGCTTCTGAAATGAAGTTTTGACTGTCTTCCTAGTGGGACTCTCTTTTATTTCCGTAATACCCATACGGTACCTTTAACTACCTCAACTCCTATTTGAATATTTCTCAAGGGTCACGATGTCATACCTGCGAGACTGAATTCCCCATGTTGGGGTTCACTATGTTTATTTTGCACGATCTGTTGATTTGTCTGTATCTTCTTGTCTAGCCATAACTAGGCTCTTCCTGAATCAACTACTAACTACTCCTTGGCCCATTCTCATATCAATATTCAGCGTAATCTTTATTAGGCTATTTCCTTTGTCTTAACTTACGTCTCGCACTGGCTCCTTATTTATCAATAACATCTTGGGCAGAAACACTTACTTCCTCTTCTTGACGTCGTGTTTGCATAATGTTCTGGAATCGTAGCGTATCTGTAGGCTTTGAATAAGTGCAATCTCATCCCTTTCTCATATTTTTTTTTAATCGAATTCTTCCTTTACCATTTCATAGTTACTAGAACCACTTAACTTCCCTAAAGCAAGCAATAAGTTACTAGAGCTACGACGATCTACCCATAGATGTTTTACCTCTTTATCTTTGGCGTCTTTTCACATCATCGATGACCCTTACTTGCCTTGCGGTAATCCTTCTGTACCAAGGATAACAAAATTCCTTACTCATGAGGGTGACGCTTTGTGTAACTGGCACACATAGTCCCTTAAGCTTAACTTTACTCACATTGCTTGCTTTAGGGAAGTGCTTTCCTGAATGGCCATTCTCTGAATTTCTCTTGAATATTCTTCTGTCGTCCATTCTATTACCACCAGAACGCAATCTCTGAATTTCTCATGATGCCGACTATTATCAAATCACTCAGACCCTAATTCATGTTTAGTTTATCTTGTTCATCAGCCCATACTAATTTCTATTACTCTGGGTCTAACTTTTTCCTTTTGGTAATCACGTTAGAGTCATGAACTTATTTCTTGAAATGAGGGTATGACTTTATGGCCTATATTCTTTTGTTGTCTCAAGGCATGTCACCTCTCGTCTTTTCCTTCTCTTGACTATAGACTCTGTAATACTGTCATTTTTTTTATCTATCGTTGTTATCCATGTATCACATCTTACTCATAATGGTTCATTAACTCTCTTCTTATTTCCCTGCTAACATTTCTGTCTATCACTTTATTCTGAGAATATTAGCAAGATATTCTTTTGCTTTTAGCTCCCCTTGCTCCATCCAATGGCTCTTTGGGTAGCCCAACATTCTTCCTCTACTAGATACGGGAGCCACACTAAGGTAATATTTATCCCTTCAAGACTTCTAGTGCCTACCTTTGTAGTACTCATATTTAGCTGTACTATTCTAGAATGCACCATCTGAGTGCCTCACAAGGAGAATTATTAGCATGTTCATAATATCCTTCGAAAATGTCAGCTAATGCTAACAATCCATCCAACATTTTGGGTTACTTTAACCCCAGCTGGATCATGATACCCTGTCCTTCTCCTAAACCATATCTGTTAGCTTCCATAGGGCATAACTCTGATGGGTGTGGCCGATTGTACATACCTCTACTACTGTTGAAGGTGATTCAAAATTCTTATATCTCTCTTCCTGAATGGTAAATAATGAAAATCTTCACTAGTTGGGTACCTCGTACCCTTCTTAATCTTGCTTCTTTTACTTGTTGAAACTTGTATCTAGCTTCTGAATCTCTCATTACCTTTCACCATAGGGTGGATAAATATTCTTGCCCACTTATCAAGAGGCTTACACGTCTTAGTACACACATGATCTGCTGAAGACCTCACATTTACTCATCATGAGCATCATGCAAAATCGAGTACCTCTAACTCAATTCTTCCATAGCTACATTCAATCCCTTACCAACTGTCTTTCTAGATGTAGGCATCGTCGTATTATGAATAAGATAGAGTTTAGGAAATTGAGTTCTTACAACTGAACTCTACCACAAGATCTAGAGTAAGAAGAAAGAGTGACAGTCCTGAATGCCCTGTAGCCTCCTGCTTATTAGTGTGGTGTACAACACACCCATAAACAAGACTTTACTAGACACGGCTTGTAGACTCCCTAGGACAGAACTACTCTGATACCACTTTTGTCACGACCTAAATCGATGGGCCGCGACGGGCACCCGGTACCTTACTCTACCGAGTACCAACGTAACATATCTTTCTTATTACATCATCATAGAAAAGTGGGCAAGAAGGGTCATCATGAGATAACCAGAGTAAACATGAAGGAATACCCGACATATAACGACTCAGCCTTATATAGAAACTCATACATGTGACATACGGGCCTATAAGGCCAACGTGATCCATTATATACTTAAAACATAGGCCGAGAAGTCCATACAAGTATCTGTATACATGACATCTATCTACAAGCCTCTAAGAGTACATAAATATCATAAAGGTCGGAACAGGGCCCCTCCATACCAATCAATACATATCCTAATCATACTGACCATATAAGCAACTCCGGAGGCTGATAGCCTACTTGGAGGACTCTCAACCTGTCTATTGGGGCCTGTAGGTATGAAACGCAGTGTCCCCAGGCAAAAGGGACGTCAGTACAAATAATGTACCGAGTATGTAAGGAATGAAAATCAGTAAATAATAGACATGAGAGAAACATGGAGTAAAAAACTCAACATGTAAGTTAGAATAACTCTGTGAATCATTAATATTTACAATGTCATGCATATGCGTATAAATGTCATACCATACTTAGGTATATGCGTTCATAACATCATCAAGCCTCTGAGGGCAACCCATCATATCATCTCGGCCACTGTGGGTAAATCATCAACGTATACCAGCTGATCAGGTGGTGCGTATATAATGCCGTAACCTTTTCCCATATCCCATATACATATATACATGTATATAACGCCATTTGGTCATGGGTCAATATACATGTATAAATGAATGCAATGCATGAGAAGTACGTCAATAAAATCTCTTAGAACGTCATAAGACCATTATGCCTCTGATTAACATCATGAAATAAACTTTATCAACTTACGTATTTTCTGAGACCCATGAAAAGACGATAGAATAATAAGACATATGGGGAATCAAGAATATAGACTGTCATACCCTAACCTCGGGAAGCGCGACCGGTGCTCAACCGAGTGAACTCGGCCGAGCAAGCCTGTTAGATACTTTCTACCCAATTAACCCATGATCAAGAAAAGACATGATTTCATTATTTATACAGTATGAATCTCATTCGTACAATCCTAAATCGGTTCATTAGTCATTGCGCCTTTAAGTCTCAAAATACACATTTCTTAAAGTTCAGGGGTATATTGTTGGATAGTATGTGGCCTTGCCGGCTTCCATTTTTGGGTATATTGTTGTCTATAGCAGCCTTGTCGGCTCGCTCTACGTATTCTGCAAGTATATGTACATATGTCTTTTGGGAAGATTTCCCTCATGTATGTTATTATCGTAATTCAGCAGATGTTATTCATGTTTACATCTTATACGCATGCTCAGGGGTGTTTGACAGGTACGACTCGGGCACCCGTCGCGGCCCATCGGTTTGGGTCCTGACTGATTCGAGTATAGGTGCTTCAGCAGCGGTGTCCGTAACTCAGACCAAATAGTAAATACACCCCTTGTTGATCATCTTTGTGGCCTTAAGTTAAGAAATAAACCTACTTTTTGGCATCACATTACCCCCCCTTCCATTCAACAACTAGCTCATTAGGAAATTCAAACCTCACAGTTCTAGTTCGGCAGTTGATCTTAGCAAAACATGAATAGAGCCAATCCATTCCCATAATTACATCAAAATCGACCATCCTCAATTCAATAAGATCAACCACGGTGTCCCGACCACGCACTGTGACAACACAGCCCCTATAAACTCGGGCGGCCACAATAGACTCGCCAACCGGAGTAGACATAAAGAACAGCTCAGGAAGTTGTTCTGGTTCTATCTCAAATTCCATAGAAACATAAGGGGTAACATAGGACAAGGTGGAACCGAGATCAATAAGAGCATATACATCATGAGTTTGGACAGTCAATATACTTGTGACAATATTTGGAGAAGCCTCTACATTCTGGCGACCACTCATAACATAGAATCGGCTGGGTCCTCCTGAACTCTATGCACCACCCCTAGCTGCACCATGCCCTGTTGGTGCTGGAGGGCCTCGAGCTAGAGGGGGTGCTGAAGATGTAGCAGCTGCAGGACTGGATGGCTGTGCTGTGCCCCTACCCGCACCTTGGCGGGATGAACAACACTCCCTTTAAATATGACCCCTCAATCCGCACCCGTAACATATAGTTAAGTCCATGTAGCAAATCCCCGAGTGCATCTTCCCACACCTGGGGCATGGGGGACTCCACTGGTGTGGGAATCTCCCTCCTGATCTGCCCTGATGATGGGGTCCCCTGCTACCCTGATTGGGCCTGGAGCAAGTCCCCTGCTACTGATTGTGCCCCGCTGGTGGTGCACTGGCTGAAGACTGAGTGTGAGACTGGGTTGGCCCTGATGACCCTCCCCTGAAAGCTGATCTCCCCCCCCCCACCAAATGACTCCCCAAAGTTGCCCGCGGACCGGGCCTTGCTGGTACCCTCTCGCTCCCTCATGTTCTTCAACTTGCAGTCCTCTGTAGCTTGTAGCTTGAGCAAATGCTACCATTTTCCCACAGTTCATGTCTGAATTCAAGGCAGCTGTAGTGGCCTCATTGATAACCAAGGGGCTAAGGCCCTGCACAAACCGGCGCACTCTAACCTCCATAGTAGGCAACATGTGAATAGCATATTTTGACAGGCGCGTGAACTCCATGTGATACTCCCACACACTCCTACTCCCTTGCTTAAGATTCTCAAACTTTGCAGCATGGACTTCCCTAGTCTCCGTAGGCAAGAAATGGTCTATAAAGGCATCAGCAAACTCACTCCATCTCTCTGGAGGGCTCCTTTCCTCCCGAGAGTCCTCCCAAAGCTCAAACAAAGAATATGCCATCCCCTTCATATGGTAGGCGGCCAACTCCACTCCCTCCATCTCAGTAGCACGCATAACCCAGAGAGTCTTATGCATCTCATCAATGACGTCCTATGGGTTCTCCTCGGGATTAGCACCCGTGAACACCTGAGGATCCAACTGCAGAAACCTGTTCACCTTGGAACCACTAGAATCCCCTTGTTGGCTAGACGATGTGGGTGCAACATTCGACCTTTGGGCCTGAAAAGCCACTATTTGAGTTAGCATCTGAATAGCTCCTATAAGATCCCCATCAGAAATACCAGAATCAAATTCTGGGGCTAGAGGTGGAATCGAAATATCAGGTGGAGGAACCGTCGCAGCCTCAGTAGGTGTAGGAGCTGGTATGGCCCGGGCCGGTGTAGTGGAATTGGGTAGTGTAGCAGTCGGGGGATTATCCCCAGCCCTCGGGTGTTTACCTGCATCATCAAATAAAGGGTCCACTGCCACTCCTAAGGCGGCATTGGCTCCTTGTCCAGTTCTTGCTCTCTTCTTAGGTGTCATATACTGAAAGTTAAAGGAATGCACGAGTTAGAGGAAGAACAGCTGCACAATTAGTTTCATCGCACGATCCAGAATATCAAAGAAGGGTATTGTTCCTAAATGTCCAAGTAGACTCCAACTTATAGATGTGGTCACACACCGATAAGAAGGACTCTACCAGACATGGCTCTGAGACATCCTAGGATACTTTAAAACCTTAGGCTCTGATACCAAGTTTGTCACGCCCTAACCTCTGGAAGCGCGACCGGCGCTCAACCGAGTGAACCCGGCCGAGCAAGCATGTTAGATACTTTTTACCCATTTAACCCATGATCAAGAAAAGATGTGATTTCATTAATTATACAATAGGAATCTCATTCGTACAATCCTAAATCATTTCATTTGTCATTGCGCCTTTAAGTCTCAAAATACACATTTCTTATAGGAAGGGAACAAGTGATCAACCACAACATAACTTGTTTAACATTCCCAGCACCTATGTACAACCCACATAGTGTCTACGGAGCCTCTAAAGATACAGAAGAGAGTAAAGATGGTGCCGGCAACAAGGCCCCGGCTATACCTCAAAAAGTGACCATAATATAAACAAAAGGTACAATACATGACCCCAGAATGAAATGGGGCTCACCGAGTACGCTGGGAAGAGGATGGTAACACTATCTGTGATCAACACTGTCTGCTATGTAACCACCTGCATCCATTTCAAGATGCAGCGCCCCCAACAAAAGGGACGTTAGTACCGTCGAATAGCACTAGTATGTAAAGCTAAACACCAACTCAATAAAATGAATAATAATACAAGAGGAACTATCAAGAATTCAATAAGGGCTTCAAATAATATTAAAACAACAAGTTAAGGATCATATACGTTTTCAAGTCAATTTTCATATTATTAGGTTGGGTGGTCTTTAGTACCGATATTTCACAATTCAGAATACCTCTGTATTCTTACACGAAGACCGATCTCGGCCCAATCGGCTATGCCATCTCATTTGAGACATAACCACAATTTCATGTGACGACCCGACCGGTCGTCTTGAGAGTTATAGCCCCGATCCCCTATTAACTGCTTCTCTTATATCTATTTCTGCTATTGTGACTTGCCGGGAGGTTTCGTTTTGGTTTTTTTGGAGTGTTTTGGGACGCTTAGTCCCTAAATGGAGGTTTAAGCCTTAGGATTTGCATAGTAGTCGAAGTTATGTGAAGATAATGCCAAAATAGAATTTCGTCAATTCTGTTAGCTTTATTGTGTGATTTTGGGCTTAGAGGCATGTCCGTATTGGGTTTTGGAGGTACGTAGCTCGTTTACGCTTGAAATGGCGAAAGTCGAATTTTTGGAGTTTTGGGCCGGTAGTGGAATTTTTGATATCGGGGTCGGTTTTGATTTCGGAAGTTAGGGTAGGTCTGTAGTGTTGAATATGACTTGTGTGCAAAATTTGAGGTCAATCAGACGTGGTTTGGTTGGTTTCGGCATCGGTTGTCAAATTTGGAAGTTTCAAGTTTCTTTAAGTTTGAATTGGAGGGTGATTCATGATTTTTAGCATTGTTTGATGTAATTTGAGGACTCGGCTAAGTTTGTATGGTGTTTTAGGATTGGTTGGTATGTTTGGTTAAGGTCCCAGGGGTCTCGGGTGTGTTTCAGATGCTTAACGATGAATTTTGGACTTTGGGAAGTTGCTGAGTTTTTGCTGGTTGAGGTGTTTCGCACGTACGGAGGGGAGACCGCAACTGCGGGCTCGCACGTGCGGAGGAACAGGCGCATATGCAGAATTCGGAGGATTGACCAGTGGTCACAGGTGTGAGGAATTTCCGCATCTGCGATGCCCGCAGATGCGCCCAAGGATTCGCAGGCGCGGAGGAAGACCGCAGAAGCGGATAGTGTTCTGCAGGCGCACACGCGCAGGTGCGGCCCCCACTACCGCAGATGCGGACCCAACCCTCTTAAGTGATTTCTGCACCTACGAGGGATTTTCCACAGATGCGGGGTCGCAGGTGCGGCCCATGGCCTGCAAGTGTGAAGATCGTTGGGCAGAAAAGGGGCAGAATCGAGGGTAGAGGTTCATATTCACAAATTTGATTTTTTGAGCTCGGGAGAAGGCGATTTCTTGAGGGATTTCAGAGAAGGCTTTGGGGTAATAATTCCTAACTTATTTTTGGTTGTATTTCATTAATCTATGGTCATTTTCTCCATTTATTTAAGGAATTTGAGTGAGAAAGTTGGGGGAATGGGGGAAAAATTCCCCAATCGAATTTTTGCGTTTTGAGTGGGATTTATATATTGGATTTGGATAATTTTGGTATGAGTGATCTCATGAGCGAATGGGTGTTCGTAATCGGTAACTTTTACCCAATTCCGAGACGTGGGCTTGGGGAGGCGTTTTGAGCGATTTTTTAATTTCTTGTGTTAGCTTTGATTTCATTAGCTATATTAATTTCTTGTAGTTATATTTATGCTATGTAATTGATTTTTGCTAGATTTGGGCCACTTGGAGCCGGATATTCATGGGGAAGGCATTGTGACTGATTGATTGAGCTTGGTTTTAGGTATGTGGCTTGCCTAACCTTCTGTGGGGGAACTCCCCTTAGGATTTGGTACTGTTTAATATGTGAGCGATGTGTACGTGAGGTGACGAGTACGTACATGGGCTATTTGTTGTAAAACTCCATTTTTCACTAAGTCATAACTTGTTTTCTCCTTATTTGAAACACACTAGCATATGTAACTATCCTGTTTAGACTAGAATAGCATGCCTACTTATCTAACTGCCTATTTGAACTATGTGCAGCATGTTTAGTGAAATTACATGCTTTCCTTGACGTGAACTTAGTCTAAACTATAGGTTTTCCTGCTATAATTGTTATTTCGGTTGGTTGCGCTGCATATTTACTTTGGGACTACGGAACGGTATTCCGGGAGATCCCCCTGTTTTGCATATTTATTTTGGGACTACAGAACGGTATTCCGGGAGATCCCCCTGCACATTTACGTTTGGGACTACGGGACGGTATCTCGGGAGGTCCCCTGTTGTTATCACTGTGTTCTGAGCTGTTGTCTTTCATTGATTCTATTCCTGTTAGATTTTCGCATTTATTTTACTGCGATATTTCATTCTGTCTTATTTCATTATATTTATTCCAGTATGGCCCTGACCTGATCTCGTCACTACTCGACCGAGGTTAGGCTTGGCACTTATTAGGTACCGTTGTGGTGTACTCACGCCCTTTCCTGCACATATTTTTCGTGTGCAGATCCAGGTTCATCTTACCAGCCTTATCACTAGTTGCAGTCGCTGCTACTTATTGGAGACTTCAAGGTACATCTGCTCGCGCCCGCAGATCCTCGGAGTCCCCCTCTATCCCCCTATGTTCATTTTGCCTTCTTTCTGTAGAAATGATGTATAGAACAGTTAAGACTTCTTAGTAGCTTGTGACTTACGGTATTCCGGGTTTTGGAAATTGTTTTGTACATTTTCAGAGGTGATAATTGTATATGCCGAGTGGCATTCAGTTGCTTATTAGATATTTGTTACTGTTAGTAGTTAATGTTCATGGTTTAGTTTCACTTCCGCAAAAGTGTTAGGCTTACCTAGTCGTAGAGACTAGGTGCCATCACGATGGTTCACGGAGGGACAAATTGGGTCGTGACAAGTTGGTATCAGAGCTCTAGGTTGATAGGAGTCGTGAGTCACAAGCCGGTTTATTAGAGTCTCGTAGATTGGTACGGAGACGTCTGTACTTATCTTCGGGGGGCTATGGAATTGGTAGGAACAAACATACTTCTTTGATTCTTTGTCGTGGGATTTATTGGCATCAAATTCTAAAAATTCTCTATTCTATTCTTTCTCATAGAAGGTGAGGTCCCGTATCGGAGGATCTGACGACCAGGCACCTGCGCCCCCTGCTAGAACCGCCAGAGTTCGGGGCTGGGGAAGAGTAAGGCCATGCGGTGCAGCCAGAGCACCCGCGTAAGCTGCGACAGAGGAGCCCCCAGCAGTTCCAGCTGGAGGGTAGGCACCGGAGGTTCTAGCCCAGTTCATGAGCATGTTCAGCACCTTAGCTCGGGCTGGATTGATTCCGTTAGCTCCCGCCACATCTCAGGCCGGGGGAAGGGCACAAACCTCCGCAACCCATACTCTTGAGCAGAGGCTCCAGGTTGATCAGGCCCCAGAATTCATTTATACGCCGCCGGTAGCTGAGGTTCATAATAAGACTAGGACAACCGCTTCTGAGGCGGACCAGCTCAAACTTGAGAGGTACCAGAAGGACCACCCACCTACCTTCAGCGGATTGGCTACAAATGATGCTCAGGGTTTTCTGGAGGAGTGTCATCGTATTCTCTATACTAGGGGCGTAGCGGAGACGAGTGGGGTTTCTTTTACCACTTTCCAGCTTAGAGGAGCAGCCTATCAGTGGTGGCGTGCTTATGAGTTGAGTAGTCCGGATGAGGCAGCTTCACTTACTTGGACTCAGTTCTCGGACATGTTTTTGAGAGAGTATGTCCCTCAGAGCCTCAGGGACTCATGGCACGTGGAGTTTGAGCAGTTGCACCAGGGTGCTATGATTATGTTAGAGTATGCAGTCCGCTTCAGTGATTTTGCCTGACATGCACCGGCCTTGGTTGCCACAGTTTGAGAGAGGGTTCGATGATTTATTGAGGGACTCTACCCCAGTATCATGATTAGTATGGTCAGGGAGCTGAAGATGTATATTCCTTACCAGTAGGTTGTGAGTGTTGCTAGAAGATTGGAGGGAATGCTTGCCCGGGACTGAGAGGAAAGAGAGGCCAAGAGGTCTCGAGAGACTGGTTCTTATTCTGGAGCTCGTGCCCCAACAGCCCGCCATGGTAGGGGTTATGTGGGTCACCCAGTTCATTCAGCCCTTCTAGCTGCCAGTGGTGTTTCAGCCCCTTCTAGGCCCCAGGAGTCTTATTATGCACCACCAGTATCTAGTGTGCCTCCTGCTCGGGGTACTTTTAGCGGCCAGTCTAGCAGACCTAGCCCAAGTCAGTCATAGCAGCCACGCCCTACGAGGGTTTATTTTGAGTGTGGCGACACCCGCCATATGGTGAGGGATTGCCCCAGACTTAGGAGGGTTGCACCTCCACAGACTTCTCAGCCACCACGTGCTCCACCGGGTCCTCAGGCCATGATTACAGCACTAGCTACCCCCCCACCTACTCAGCCAGCTCGAGGTGGAGGTTGGGGAGGTTGAGGTCGCCCTAGAGGGGGAGGCCAGGCCAGGTATTATGCTCTTCCAGCTCGTACAGAGGCAGTTGCTTCCGACTCTGTATTACATGTATTGTTCCAGTCTGTCATAGAGATGCGTCAGTATTATTTGACCCAGGCTCTACGTATTCATATGTGTCCTCTTATTTTGCCCCACATTTGGGCGTATCTTGGGATTCTTTGAGTTCCCCTGTTTATCTCTCTATTCCTGTGGGAGATTCTCTTGTTGTGGACCACGTGTATCAGTCGTGTTTAATTGCTCTCAGTGGTTTTGAGACCAGAGCCGACTTATTATTACTCAGCCTGGTAGATTTTGATGTTATCTTGGGCATGGACTGGTTGTCGCCCCATTATGCTATTCTTGATTGTCACGCTAAGACCGTGATGCTAGCTATGCCAGGCTTACCACGATTAGAGTGGAGAGGTACCTTAGAGTATACTCCCAGCCAAGTTACTTCATTTCTTAAAGCTCAACGAATGGTTAAGAAGGGGTGTGACATGTATCTAGCTTATGTGAGAGATGTCAGTATTGATACCCCTACAGTTAAGTCAGTTCCAGTAGTGAGGGACTATGCAGATGTGTTCCCAGCTAATCTTCCGGGCATGCCTCCCGACAGAGATGTTGATTTTGGCATTGATTTGTTGCCAGGCACCCAGCCCATCTCTATTCCTCCATACCGTATGGATCCTCCTGAGTTGAAGGAGCAGTTGCAGGAGTTGCTTGATAATGGCTTCATTCGGCCCAGTGTGTCACCTTGGGGTGCTCCTGTCTTGTTTGTGAAGAAAAATGATGGTTCTATGCGTATGTGTATTGATTATCGCCAGTTGAACAAAGTAACAGTGAAGAACTGGTATCCCTTGCCTGGTATTGATGACCTATTTGATCAGCTACAGGGTGCCAAAGTATTTTCCAAGATTGACTTGTATTCAGGTTATCATTAGTTGAAGATTCGGGAGCCAGATATCCCGAAGACTGCTTTCAGGACTTGGTATGGCCATTACGAGTTCCTTGTGATGTCATTTGGGCTGACCAATGCCCCAGCAGCCTTTATGCACTTGATGAATAGTGTGTTCTGGCCCTATATTGATTCTTTCGTCATCGTATTCATTGATGACATTCTAGTGTATTCCCGGACTCGGGAGGATCATGAGCAGCACCTGAAGTGTCACGAACCAAACCAACGGGCTGCGACGGGCACTTGGCACCTTATTCAACCGAGTACCAACATTACATATCATTCTTATCGTACTGTCATTGGCAAATGGGCCAAATGGGCCGTCATGGGTTAACCAGAATAAACACAAGGGAATACTCAATATAAAATAACCCAATCTGATATAAAAACTTATACATGTGACATAGGGCCTATAAGACTAAAATTACACTGATAATAAGCCGACAAGGCCGTACAATATTTCACGTACACGACACATGTCTACAAGCCTCTAAGGATACATAAATGTCATAAAGGTAGGGACAGAGCCCCGCCATACCAATCAACGCATATCCTAATCATACTGACCAATAGAAATTTAGGAGCAAATGGAGCACACCAACATCTTCCGCTGAGCTGATAGCCTACTTGGAG
Organism: Nicotiana tomentosiformis; assembly: GCF_000390325.3. Lineage (NCBI taxonomy): Eukaryota > Viridiplantae > Streptophyta > Magnoliopsida > Solanales > Solanaceae > Nicotiana > Nicotiana tomentosiformis. The sequence goes on from NC_090813.1 coordinate 152,431,623, forward strand.
GACTCTCGACCTGTCTATCGGGACCTGCGGGCCTCCAAATAGCATAATACTAATGGCCTCAAAATAATCTCATTCCCGAGCTTACGTTGATTTACTTACGACGAAACTTTAACGCACAATAATGCGGGACATAACATCTCATTTCTGAGCTTCCATAAATTTACCTAAGGCATACTTTCACGTACGAAAACATGGGGTGTAACATGAGGACAATGCTTCAGACTTTGAGAGAAAAGAAGTTGTATGCAAAGTTCTCAAAATGTGAGTTTTGGTTAGATTCCGTGGCATTTTTAGGTTACATTGTGTCGAGTGAGGGGATCAAGGTGGATCCAAAAAAGATGGAAGCAGTGCCGAGTTGGCCTATACTGTCATCAACTACAGAGATCCGGAGTTTTCTTGGGTTGGCGGGGTATTATCGCCGATTTGTTGAGGGATTTTCTTCTATTGCAGCACCTATGACCAAGCTTACCTAGAAGGGTGCTCCATTCAGGTGGACAGAGGAGTGTGAGGAGAGCTTTCAGAAGCTCAAGACAGCTTTGACTACAGCCTCAGTATTGGTATTGCCTTCAGGTTCGGGGTCTTATACAGTTTATTGTGATACGTCGCAAGTTGGCCTCAACGTGGTGTTGATGCATGAACATAGGGTGATTGCCTATGCGTCCAGATAACTGAAGGTGCATGAACAGAAATATCATGTCCACGACCTTGAGCTAGCAGCTATTGTTCATGCCTTGAATATTTGGAGGCATTATTTGTACGGTGTTCCTTGTGAGATTTACACCGATCACCGGAGTTTGCAGCATCTGTTCAAGCAGAAGGATCTTAATTTGCATTAGAGGAGGTGGTTAGAGCTGCTTAAGGATTATGACATTACCATTTTGTACCATCCCAGGAAGGCTAATGTGGTGGCCAATGCTTTGAGTCATCGGGCAGAGAGTTTGTGGAGTTTAGCATATCTACTAGCAGTAGAGAGGCCTATGGCATTGGATGTTCAGGCCTTAGCCAGCCAGTTTGTGAGATTGGATATTTCTGAGTAGAGTCGAGTATTGGCTTGTGTGGTCTCTCGGTCTTCTTTTTATGATCGTATCAGGGAGCGTCAGTATGATGACCCCCATCTGCTTATCCTTAAGGATACGGTCCAGCACGGTGATGCTAAGGACGTCACTATTGGGGAGGATGGTGCATTGAGGATGCAGGACAGGTTATGTATGCCCAATGTGGATAGGTTTCGTGAGTTGATTCTCTAAGAGGCTCATAGCTTGCGGTACTCCATTCATCCGGGTGCCACAAAGATGTATCAGGACCTGAGGAAGCATTATTGGTGGAAAAGGATGAAGAAGGACATAGTGGAGTATGTGGCTAGATGTCTAAATTGCCAGCATGTGAAGTATGAGCATCAGCGACCGGGTGGGTTGCCTCAGAAGATAGAGATTCCGGAGTGGAAATAGGAGCGGATCACTATGGACTTCGTTATTGGACTCCCACAGACTCAGTGAAAGTTTGATGCAGTTTGGGTAATTGTGGACAGGCTGACCAAGTCAGCTCATTTCATTCCTGTGATGACTATCTATTCTTCCGAGTAGATGGCTCGAATTTACATTCGTGAGATTGTCAGACTTCATGGCGTACCGGTATCTATCATCTCTAACCGGGGCACACAGTTTACATTGCGGCTCTGGAGAGCCGTGCAGCGGGAGTTGGGTACTCGGGTGGAGTTGAGCACAACCTTTCACCCTCACACGGACGGGCAGTCCGAGAGCACTATTCAGATTTTTGAGGATATGCTCTGCGTATGTGTGATGGAATTTGGAGGTTCTTGGGATCAGTTCTTGCCACTTGCGGAGTGCCTACAACAACAGTTATCACTCCAGCATTCAGATGGCACCGTATGAGGCTGTGTATGGTAGGCGTTGTCGGTCCCCAGTGGGTTGGTTCAAGCCGGGTGAGGCTAGATTATTGGGTACGGACTTGGTTCAGGATGCCTTGGAGAAGGTGAAGGTGATTTAGGACAGACTTTACACAGCCCAGTCCAGACAGAAGAGCTATGCGGACCGGAAGGTTCGCAATGTTGCATTCATGGTTGGAGATCGGGTCCTGCTTCTGGTTTCACCTATGAAGGGCGTTATGAGGTTCGTAAAGAGGGGCAAGTTGAGCCCAAGGTTTATTGGCCCCTTTGAGGTGTTGCGGCAAGTTGGGGAGGTTGCTTATGAGCTTGCCTTACCTCCCAGCTTAGCAGGAGTTCATCCGGTATTTCATATTTTGATGCTCCGAAGGTATCACGGCGATCCGTCTCATGTGTTGGATTTCAGCTCAGTCCAATTGGACAGGGATCTATCCTATGTTGAGGAGCCATAGGCTATTTTAGACAGGAAGGTTCGGAAGCTGAGGTAAATAAACATTGCATCAGTAATGGTTCAGTGGGGGGGCCCGTCGGTTGAGGAGCTGACTTGGGAGACCAAGCGGGATATGCGTAACTGTTATCATCATCTTTTCATAGCTTCAGGTATGTCTCTATACTCATCCGAGGACGAACGATTGTTTCAAGAGAGGGAGATTGTGACGACCCGGCCGGTCGTCTTGAGAGTTATAGCCCCGATCCCCTATTAACTGCTTCTTCCATATCTATTTCTTCTATTGTGACTTGCCGGGAGGTTTCGTTTTGTTTTTTTTTGGAGTGTTTTGGGACACTTAGTCCCTAAATTGAGGTTTAAGCCTTAGGATTGGTTGTAGTCGAAACTGTGTGAAGACGACTCTGGAATAGAATTACGTCGATTCCATTAGCTTCGTTGTGTGATTTTGGGCTTAGGGGCGTGTTCGGATTGTGTTTTGGAGGTCCGAAGCTCATTTAAGCTTGAAATGGCGAAAGTCGAATTTTTGGAGTTTTGGGCCGGTAGTGGAATTTTTGATATCGAGGTCGAATTCCAATTCCAAAAGTTGGAGTAGGTCCGTAGTGTTGAATATGACTTGTGTGCAAAATTGGAGGTCAATCGGACGTGGTTTGGTTGGTTTCGGCATCAGTTGTCAAATTTGGAAGTTTCAAGTTTCTTTAAGTTTGAATTGGAGGGTGAGTCATGATTTTAGCGTTGTTTGATGTGATTTGAGGGATCAACTAAGTTCGTATGGTGTTTTAGGATTTGTTGGTATGTTTGGTTAAGGTCCCAAGGATCTCGGGTGTGTTTCAGATGCTTAACAGATGAATTTTGGACTTAGGGAAGTTGCTGGGTTTTTGCTGGTTCTAGTGTTTCACACCTGCGAAGGGGAGACCGCAGGTGCGGGCTCGCACGTGCGGAGGAACAGGCACAGTTTCGGAATTTGGAGGCTTGACCTGGGGTTGCAGGTGCGAGGAATTTCCGCATCTGCGATGCCCGCATATGCGCCCAAGGATTCGCAGGCGCGGAGGAAGACCGCAGAAGCGGACAGTGTTCCGCAGGCACGCACACGCAGGTGCGGCCCCCACTGCCGCAGATGCGGACCCAGCCCTCTTAAGTGATTTCCGCACCTGCGAGGGATTTTCCACAGATGCGGCATCGTAGGTGCGACCCATGGCCCGCAAGTGCGAAGATCGCTGGGCAGAAAAGGGGCAGAATCGAGGGTTGAGGTTCATATTCACAAATTTGATTTTTGAGCTCGGGAGAAGGCGATTTCTTGATTGATTTTTAGAGAAAGCTTTGGGGTAACGATTCCTAACTCCTTTTTGATTGTATTTCATTAATCTATGGTCGTCTTCTCCATTTAATTAAGGAATTTGAGTGAGAAAGTTGGGGGAATGGGGGGAAATATTCCCCAACCAAATTTTTGAGTTTTGAGTAGGATTTAGACATCGTATTTGGATAATTTTGGTACGAGTGATCTCATGAGCGAATGGGTGTTCTTAATTGGTAACTTTTACCCGATTCCAAGACGTGGACCCGGGGAGGCTTTTTGAGCGATTTTTCAATTTCTTACGTTAGCTTTGATTTCATTAGCTAGATTAGTTTCTTGTAGTTATATTTATGCTATGTAATTGATTTTGGCTAGATTTGGGCAATGCAGTCTGACTATTTCCTTGATATAGAGCATACTGTTTCGCTGTGCCAGTAGATTCAACTGGTAAGAAGTGTGCTGATTTCGTGAGTCGGTCCACAATCACCCAAATTGAGTCAAACTTGCACGGAGTGCGAGGTAATCCTACCACAAAGTCCATATTAATCATTTCCCACTTCCACATTGAAATTTCTATGTTTTGTGCCAACCCACCAAGCCGTTGATGTTCGGCCTTCACTTGCTGACAATTCGGACACCTTGTCACAAAGTCCGCCACATTCCTTTTCATGTCATTCCACCAATAGACTTCATTGAGTTCGTGATACATCTTTGTAGTACCTGGATGTACGGAATACCTAGAAGCGTGAGCTTCAGTCATGATTCTTTCTCGGAGACCATCTACATTCGGAATACATAGTCGCCCTGGTACCTTAGTGTACAATCATCCATGCCAAGAGTAAAAGCCGTAGTCTTATGTTTTTGAATCCCCTCCTTCAATTGCACCAAGGATGGATCGTTGTATTGCTTCTCTTTGACTTCCACAACAAGCAATGATTCATCCCTATTTTACACAATTACTCCTCCTTCACAAGAGTCCGTAAGACTAATACACAAACTAGCCAATCGATGGACTTCCTTGGCCAATGGCCTTTGATATACCTCCAAGTGAGCCAAACTACCCATAGATTTCCGGCTAAGTGCATCCGCCACAACATTGGCTTTCCCTGGGTGATAAAGAATATCGATGTCATAATCCTTGAGTAACTCAAGCCATCTTTTTTGCCTCAGATTCAGCCCCTTTTGTTTGAAAATATATTGAAGACTCTTGTGGTCCGTGAATACCTCCACATAGACCCCATACAAATAGTGACGCCAAATTTTCAATGCAATAACCACCGCCGCCAGTTTTAAGTCATGTGTTGGATAATTCTTTTCATGATTCTTGAGTTGCCTAGAAGCATAGGCTATAACCTAGAAGCATAGACACGACTTGTAGACTCTCTAGGACAGAACTGCTCTGATACCACTTTTGTCACGACCCAAACCGATGGGCCACGACGGGCACCCAGTGCCTTACTCAATCGGGTACCAACATAACGTATCTTTTTGTATCATACTATCATAGATAACTGAACCAGAGAGGCTGCCGTAGGATAAGTAGAATACAACATGCAATACCAACTTATACACAGACATAAGGGCCTATAAGACCAAAATAACCACTCGTACACTGAACCTTTTTACATACATGACATTTGTCTACAAGCCTCTAAGAATACATAATTGTCATAAGGGTCGGGACAGAGCCCCGCCATACCAAACAATACACGTCTAAAGCATACTGACCAAACAAGCAACTCCGGAGTAAATGGAGCGCACCAACACTTTCCGCTGAGCTAATAGCCTACTTGGAGGACTCTCGACCTGTCTATTAGGACCTGCGGGCATGAAATGCAGCGTCCCCAGGAAAAGGGACGTCAGTATAAATAATGTACCGAGTATGTAAGGAATGAAATCAGTAAATAATAAACATGAGAGAAACATGGAGTAAAAGACTCAACATGTATATCTGAATAGCTCTGTGAATCATTTAATATTATAATCTTATACATATGCGTATAAATGTCATACCATGCATGGGTATATGCTTTCATAACATCATCAAGCCTCTAAGGGCATCCCATCATATCATTTCGGCCACTATGGGCAACATCATCAACGTATATCAGCTGATCAGGTGGTGGTGCGTACATAATGCCGTAACCTTTTCCCATATACCATATACATATATAGGCGTATATAATGCCATCTGGTCATGGGTCAATGTATATGTATAAATGAATGCAATGCATGAGAAGTACGTCAATAAAATCTCTCGGAACGTCATAAGACCATTATGCCTTTGATTAAAATCATGAAATAAACTTTATCAACTTACGTATTTTCTGAGACCCTTGAACAGATGATAGAATAATAAGACACATGGGGAATCAAGAATATAGATACCCCTTGTATTTCTATGAATAGAGTCCTTTATGAAAGTTGTACATTTACTCGTTTCGTTTGTGTCATACAGATCATGCCAAAAGAAAGAAGGGATAGTCTTAACATACTTGAACCGATTCTCTTGACAATACCTCTAACACACACCAATTCACGTAACGGCGGATCGAAGTAGGGGAAAAATCCGTATGATATTCTTGAGAAAGATTGCACCGTACTCCCTTAAAATTGTAAAATGTCACGTTGCTAAGGTGCTAAGAAATCTTGTTGGAATTTTTGTTTCATGAAATCTCGTTGAATTCACGTTGCTAACGTTGGAATCCTTGTATGAATTGGTTGAAGATGTTAGGAAAAATCCTCACGATACTTAAGTTGGAGAAGTCTTATAAGATTTCTCAAAGTTATGAGCTTCTCCATCTGTTCCCTTGTGTTTTGATTCAAGCATCCTTTTCTTGATTCTTTTGAGAAGTTTTTTACTAAGTGGGTATGGGCCCACTTGTGGCTTAGTTGGCCAAGGACTTTTCAAAGTTATGCCACATTTTATATGAATTCAAGAGTCATGTTTATCTAAGGTCTTTGGCTGCCACGTTAATGTCCATTAGGCTTATCCAAAAATCTTGATTAATTAATTAATCTCCCACTAAAAATTAATAATTACTCAATTATTCACATAATTAAGAATTATCTTAAATTACTTAAAATACTATTAACTTTTATCCTACCTTATGCACCTTACTACCATGGTCATGTGGTACCTTGTATGGCACTATTCCATGAATACGGGGTATTATACCGTATTTTATCCCCAAATTGCCAAACTTCGACGGAACTCATTTTCTTTGATTCTCTTACCCTCTCACCTTTGCGAATTAACATATCACTTGTTTCAAATAGCATAATACTTATAATCTCAAGATAATCTCATTCCCGAGCTTACGTCGATTAGCTTACGACGAAACTTTAACGTACGAAAATGCGAGATGTAACAAATACACACCCAAGCCCAATTCTTGAAGCATCGCGATATACTACAAACCCTTTTGTACCCTCTGGCAGGGTCAACACCGGCACCGTAGTCAATCTTTATTTCAACTCCTGGAAGCGCCTTTCACAAGCATCGGACCATTGGAACTTAACCGATTTCTGAGTCAATTTAGTCAACGGAGAGGCAAGAGTAGAGAACCCCTCCACAAACTTCCTGTAATAACTTGCTAAGCCCAAGAAACTGCAAAACTCGGTGGGCGTTGTAGGTCTAGGACAATTCTTTATTGCTAAAATCTTTCGAGGATCAACCTTGATTCCTTCTCTAGAGACAACATGACCCAAGAATGTGACAGATTCTAGCCAAAATTCGTACTTTGAAAACTTCGCATACAATTGGTGCTGATGAAGAGTCTGCAAAACTGCCCTGAGATGATCGACATGGTCCTCCCGACCTTGTGAATACACAAGAATATCGTCAATGAACACTATCACAAAGGAGTCGAGGAAAGGCTTGAAAACCCGATTCATAAGATCCATGAAAGCTGCGGGGGTATTTGTTAGCCCAAAAGACATTACCAGAAATTCAAAATTCCCATATCGGGTTTTGTAAGCTGTTTTCAGAATATCCAGTTCCCTGATCTTCAATTGGTCATACCCGGATTGTAAATTAATTTTGGAGAAGTATCTAGCACCCTGTAACTGATCAAACAAATCATTTATTCTTAGTAGTGAGTATTTGTTTTCAATTATGACTTTGTTGAGCTGCCGGTAGTCAATACACATCCTCGGTAATCCATCTTTCTTCCTCACAAAGAGAATTGGTGCACCCCATGGTGACATACTCGGTTGGATGAAACCCTTCTCTAACAAATCCTTCAATTGTTCCTTTAGTTCCTTCAATTCTGCTGGTGCCATTCTGTAGGGCGGAATAGATATAGGCTGCATGCTTGGCATCACATCAATCCCAAAATCAATCTTCCTCTCTGGCAGAATCCCAGGGAGCTCATCAAGAAAGACCTCTGGAAATTTATTCACAATTAGCACAAATTCTGTTATATCCCGCATTTCGTACGTTAAGGTTTCGTCTTCAGTTAATCGACGTAGACTCGGGAATGAGATTACCTTGAGGTTACACGCATTTATGCTATTTATAACAAGCGATAAGTAAGTGCCGTGAAGGATAAAGGGTAAAAGAATCAAAGAAAATAAGTTTCATTGAAGTTTGTCGATTTGGATAAAATACGGTCCGAGCTTCAATACCCAGTATTTATGGACTAGTGCCATACAAGGTACTACATGACCATGATTGTAAGGTATACAAGGTAAGTTAAAAAGTGAGTAGTATTTTAAGTAAGTTGAGATAATTCTCAATTATATGGATAATTGGATAATTAATGATTTTTAGTGAGAGATTAATTAAAATCTTTGGATAATTAACGATTTTGGATGGCTTAACCCCTCCCCAACGTGGAAGCACCCCCCTTTCGCAATATATGACTATTGAAAGAGACCTAAATGTGTGACACTTAGAAAAGTTATGTGACACCAAGCTTAATTATGTGGGGCCTACCTAAAAGTAAGGATAACATTTATTATCTCTTAAGAAAGGATTTCAAGGAAAGTAACGTTCTTTCTAAGAGTTTCAGCCAAGATTCCTTACAGAGTAATGTTATTTCTTATCTCTTAAGAAAGAGTTCAACAAAGATGATTTTCCAAATAGCAACGTTATTGCTAAGTTCTTAAGGAAAAGCTTCATCCAAGATTATCTTTGCATAGCAACGTTATTTCTTCGAGTATTTCATACGAATTGTTCCCTATTTCAATCTCGTTGTTATGTGTTTCGTCACGATCGACGTGTGTTAGAAGGATTGTCTAGAGGATCGGCTCAGGTATGTTAAGGCTATCCCTCTTTTTCTTTTGGCATGATCCAAGTAACGATATGTGGTTCTACTCTTAACAGTTAAGAATGTCTATGTTCTTGATTCCTCATGTGTCCTATTATTCTATCATCTGTTCATGGGTTTCAGAAAATACGTAAGTTGAAAACGTTTACTTCATGATATTATTCAAAGGCATAATGGTCTTATGACATTCCGAGAGATTTTATTGACGTACTTCTCATGCATTGCATTCATTTATACATGTACAGTGACCCATGACCAGATGGCGTTATATACGCGTATATATTTATATTATATGTATATGGGATATGGGAAAAGGTTACGGCGTTATATACGCACCACCACCTGATCAGCTAATGTATGTTGATGATTTTGCCCACAGTGGTCGACATGATATGATGGGATGCCCTCAGAGGCTTGATGATGTTATGTATACCTATACCCATGCATGACACAACATTTATATGCACGTGCATGACATTATAAATGTTTCAAGATTTACAAAGTGATTTAGACTTACAGGCGGAATTCCTTATTCCATGTCTCATCTTTGTTTGTTATGTACTGATTTTTATGCCTTACATACACAGTATATTATTCGTACTGACACCCTATTTCCCTTGGGCCTGCGTTTCATGCCCGTAGGTGCAGGTAGACAAGCTGACGGTCCCCTTTCTTAGGATCCTTGATCAGCGAGAGTTGGCGTGCTCTATTTGATCCGGAGCTGTTTTTGATTTTGGTACGATATGCTTGTATACATATATGGGTATGACGTGGCCCAGTTTCGTCCTTGTACAGTTGTATATTCTAATAGAGATCTGTAGACAGTATGTATAGTTGGATAGTATGTGGCCTTGCCGGCTTCCATTTTTGGGTATATTATTGTCTATAGCAGCCTTGTCGGCTCACGCTACGTATTCTGCAGGTATATGTACCTTTTGGGAAGATTTCCCTCATGTATGTTATTATCGTAATTCAGCAGATGTTATTCATGTTTACATCTTATATGCATGCTCAGGGGTGTTCGACAGGTAGGACTCGGGCACCCGTCGCAGCCCATCGGTTTGGGTCGTGACAAAAGTGGTATCAGAGAAGTTCTGTCCTAGGGTTGTCTACAGACCGTGTCTAGTAGAGTCTTGTTTAGGGGTGTGTTGTGCACCACACTTATAAACAGGAGGCTACAGGACATTTAGGATGGTTACTTTTCCTTCCAATTTAGATTGTGCTATAGAACTGAGTCGTAAGTATCCACTCCTAATCTTTGCCATATTTATGTTTTTAGTGATACCTATTACTACTAGACGACAGTCGCATGCCACTAGCACGGGTCAGGAGGCTATGAAAGAGTTAGAAAGAGTTATAAGTTACACTATGGAGTCAGACCCATCGGAGATCATGGGTTTTATTGAGGAGGATCTTTCTGAGGATCCATATGAGTCATCCGTTCAAGCAGTTTTGATCCCGCCGGCAATAGATGGGGTGAGAAGAGTTCCGACCATACCAAGGCCCTTAGTTTCATTATCAGGGTATAAGGGGAGTGGTGCACGTATTGGCACAATCGGGTTCCCCTCAGGCTCAAAACTATGTCAGGTTATTTATAGACACCAGCTCTTCTGAGGTTCCAGATAGTCCACAGTCTTGGGAGTCCGTCAATCAAGGTTCATCTGTGTATATTATGGGACATGCAGAGGAAGAGGATAGTAGTCGGTCCAAGAGGAGGAAAGTAACGGATAAGGATATAAAGATTCTGCTTCAAATTGTGTCTGACCGAGGCTCTCATATAGGACGAGGCAAGGACCCTCTACTGTAGACTTCCTCCAGATGTCAGCTTTTGATTGTGAAGCTCCACTTCTTCTTGGAGTATTACCAAGTCAGGGTTCTAAATATATTAGGTTGTTGTAAGGAGGTAGGGAGCCCTGTCCCCACTTATATATATTATGGTTATATTTTCTTAGAGGGTTGCAGACAATATCACATGTATAGTTTTGGGTATGACATGTCTACGGCCTTGTCGACCCCTATGTATATAAACATTTTTCTAAATTAGTTATGCGAGTTATGTCTTAATATTTTTACTTATATATATGGATGTGGCCGTAATGGCCCGTGATAGATTTGATAATAAACAAGGATAAGGTACGTGGTGTTCGGTTGGGTAGAACTTGATGTTATAATGGGCATGGTTTGGTTGGCCTTCTTTTATGCTAACATCGAGTGTATATCAAAGATGGTTTGATTTCAATTCCTACGAGAGCCTAGTTTCGGAGTGGAAAGGTAATACGACATCGCCAAGAGGTAGATTTATTTCCTATCTCAAGGCAAGGAAAATGATCAGAAGGGATTAAATTTAACACTTAGTTCGGGAAAAAGGATGTGAAGGTAGAGTCACTAACCGTTCAATATATCCCTGTGGTTAATGAGTTTCCCGATGTTTTTTTTCCTATAAGCTTTCGGGTCTCCCTCTAGAGCGAGAGGTTGAGTTTGCAATTGACCTATTACTAGGTATTCAGCTAATATCTATTACACCCTATAGAATGGCACCTGCAGATCTGAGAGAGTTGAAGGAACAACTAAGGGACTTGCTTGAAGAAAAAAAACGCTTTATCAGACCTAGTACATCACCGTGGGGAGCACTTGTGTTATTTGTGAGGAAAAAAGATGGTTTCTTGCGAATGTGTATTGATTACAGATAGTTGGATTAGATGACGATCAAGAATAAGTACCCACTCCCGAGGATTGGTGATTTATTTGATCGGTTGCAAGGTGACAAGTGTATCTCGAAGATAGATGTGAGGTCCGGGTACCATCTGGTAAGGGTTAAGGAGAAAGATATCCCAAAGACAGCATTCAGGACCAGATATAGGCACCTTGAGTTTTGTGTCATGTCATTCAATTTGACTAATGACCCAGCAGTATTCATAGACTTGATAAACCGAGTGTTCAGACCCTTTCTAGATCTATTCGTGATTGTATTATTTGATGATATATTGGTGTACTCCTGTTAAGAGACTGAGCACGCAGGTCATTTGCATATTGTGCTCAACGTTCTACAAAAAGGGAAGTTGTATACAAAATTCTCTAAATATGAATTCTGATTGAATTTTGTAGCTTTTCTTGGGCATATTATTTCAAGTGAAGGTATTTTCGTTAATACATAAAAGTTTGAGGAAGTAAAGACTTGGCCTAGACCCACGACACTGATGGAGGTTCGTAGCTTTCTCGGTTTGGCAGGTTATTACAGGAGATTTGTAGAGGGATTTTCTTCCCTTTCAGCACCTTTGACAAAGTTACCTCAGAAGGGAGCAAAGTTTCAATGGACTGATGCTTGCGAATGGAGTTTTCAGGCTTTGAAGGACAGATTAACTTCAGCGCTGGTTCTAATACTCCCAGAAAGGACCGATGGTTATGTTATCTATTGTGACGCTTCGGGCGTTGGATTGGGTTGTGTACTGATGCAGCATGGTAAGGTTGTAGCTTATGCTTCTAGACAACTAAGAAAGCATAAAAAGAATTACCCGACCCACGATTTAGAGTTAGCCACAGTGATTCATGCACTAAAGATGTGGAGGCACTACTTGTATGGCATTCATGTTGATATCTATACGGATCATAAGAGGCTCCAGTATATCTTCAAGCAAAGGGAATTGAATTTACGTCAAAGGAGATGGTTGGAGCTACTTAAAGATTATGACGTTGATATTTTATACCATCCGGGGAAGGCGAACGTGGTAGCCGATGCCCTCAGCCATACATCTATAGGTAGTCTGTCATATTTACAACTAGAGAAGAGGAGAATAGCCCATGAGATTCATCAGCTAACTAGTCTTGGAGTTCGGTTACTGGACTCAGGTGATATTAGAATTACTATTCATGATACGACAACATCCTCTTTAGTAACTGAAGTGAAGGAACGCCAGTACGAGGATCCTATGTTAGTTCATTATAAGGACAACACCCCTCAGAAGGAGAAGACATCATGAAATAATTGAGTTCTTATTCGCGAAGGATGTAGTGTACATGGAGTAGGAATTTGCCCGGTTGCTTAGGGGCGTGGGTTACTCCCTTGGGTGTTGGTGTGCTAATGGGGCACAAGTAGTTCAATCCGTTTAGTTGGTTTAATTAATATTTGAGTATAGTGGATGACTCTCGAGAATGGTTCTGATGGATTCAAGATTTATGTGTAGCGATTTGGAATTTTCAAGATTTGTATATGGCTAGAAACTGAGAGTTACATTGGATGGTGTCGAGACTTGTGGCATTTTTATACCATTGTGGATTATGCATTTCAGCATCAAAAAGGTAAAGGAAACAGTTTTAGGTTCACATAAGGTCTCCTTAGAGTGGGTGTCGCGATTGTGGTGCTTTGGATGCTTAAGGGGGAAGTCAACGGCTTATGGGCGTTGTGGTTTTATACTAGGGTCTCTTGTGTGGTGAATTTTGGTTAAGGATCGTGGTGTTCCAGCAAGGAGAAGTATCAATTTAAAGGCAATTTGGAAGGGACTTGGAGAAATAGGATAGCGTGGTAATAGGTTGGATCAGCACAATAATGGATATAATCGGTTCTTTGGGTACTTATGATGTGGCTAGTCTCCACAGGTGTTTTGTGGCAATGCTCTTGGGTTTTGGCGATCTGCGTGGTTGGGTTGAGTTAGAGAGATTCTAGTTATGTGCAAATGGGTTTCGAAGAGTTCTCAATGGTTTTTACCACTGTTCGAGGAGTATATTTCCTACCAGCATGACGAATATGTTGCATATAGGGATTTTCTCAGGGATGCGATCAAATGGAAGGTTTCTGACTGATCGGGTATGTATTATGCTTGGGACTCAGAGTTGATTATGAGATTATTGTACTCTTCACAGGATGGCATGGTAGATGTGGTGTATTGTGTGGGATTTGAGATTTGCATGTGCAAGGTCACGCGGTCAGTTTTGAAAGGAAGATCCTGAATTTTTAGGCACCATAGGCGGTTTCAGATGACTAGGTGAATGATATTTCTTTTTGGTATTGCTTGAGGAGAGTGTACATTTCAGGAGGCGCACTGTGCTTTGATTTATGGATACTTCATTGGTGTTGTGGCACTCTCATGGTTGATCGACTGCTTATTTCCTGATATTGCTATGTGGCACGGAAGAATTATAGAAGTATTCATCGTGGGATGATAGTGTATGAGAGATGTGTTAGACATTCGGGCGGTGGAGTTGGGATCAAATATGGTGATTTGTGTATTCTATGGAGTTGGAGACTGGGAGTTCTCTGGAACAGATTGTTTCATGGTTGTAGACTGTGAAGTCGTGGCCGAAGCTAGCCAGATGATAGTATGTTTTATGATTCAGCCATTGTGGACCTTCAGAGGATTATTTATCTATTGGTGGATGACCAGAGTTGATTTGGGAGTCCATTGGTAGGCCCAATTAGGATGTGTATTCTACACTGAGTCGGATTGGTTGGCTCCACACTACTATTGTTGAGGGATGTGCCATTCGGTTGTTGTTGAGTTTATTCGTGTTCTGATATATTCGGTGACTCTTCTATGCTACGAGGAGTTATGATTCGTTGGTTGTATGCACCCATGGTGCAGTTCTATTGAGGCCTTATAGCGAAATTTGCGCGAGATGGGTATTTGGGTGATGCATGAGTGGTTGCGCATTGGTTATGTTCTTTCGGGTTTGTATGGCATTGTGTCATTTGCTTCTACATGGTTATGGTAATGCACTTTGAGTACATGATGTCGGATTGCGCGTGGTTATTGATTTTGAGCATGGTGGCTGAGGTATTTCATATGGATCATTGTTTGGATGGGGTCGTGCATAGCAACAGAGTTATGTTGAGATATGATCCTTTATGTTAGATTCGTGTGTTATGGTTCTACGGTGTGATGGGTTCTTAGCATTGCATTGGGGTGGCACCCGTCGAGCTTGCTGGACGGTTCTCTTGTTTAAGTCATGTTCGTGATTGAGTACATTTGGAATGTTGCTTATTGGTGCACAGATTGCACGGGTTATGGCTTTAGATAGTATTAGTGTGGCATGTCAGTAGAGTTGCTGGTATTTAATAAGATGAAATCGTCGGATCTAGGATGGGTGCTATCAGATTTGATTGTGGTATATTTGGAAGGATAATATCGAAAGTCGGCTTGGCAATTTGCTATAGTTCTTGTCGAAGGAGATGGAGTACCGTGACTTGTTGATCTGATGAATGGTTATGAGTTCTGCATGTTTCTTTCATCATTGGCAGGGTACGAAGGTTTAGAACGAGGCTTTATTTGATATGAGGTTGTTACCGAAATTGGGTTGATTTGAGCAGCTACTGTGATTAGAAATCATTGCTTCGAGCATTTGAGCTATGTGGTATTAGAGTTTTGAGTATTTAAGTTATGGTTACGGCTTTTGGTACATCTTGTTCAGACTTATACGGTATGTAGATGCGAGATTCTGATATTATAAGAAATTCCAGATGATGAAAATGGGATTCTAAGGCTTGTGGGCTAGGTTAAATTGTTAAATTTTAGTTATGTTGTGTTATCGGACCTATATGGGATAGGGTGACGTGGGATCACCCACGGGTGTGTGCATGGTAAGGTTACACGACAGTTGATAGCTTTGAGAACAACTCTGGGCACGTTCGAGGACGAACATATGTTTAAGTGGGGGAGGATGTAACGACCCGATCGGTCGTTTTGAACATTTGCATTTTGCTCGGTAGTTTACGAAAATGAGTAACTCTGTATGATGTATTAAGACTTATGTGAATCGTCGGTTTTGGCTTTCAGGATATTCGAAATCGAATTGGAATAATGGATTTCATTGTTGAAGCTTTAAATTTGGAGAGTTGACCAAGTTTGGCTTTTTGTGAATTTGAACTCAGAACAGAGTTTTGATGGTTCTGGTAGGTCCGTTGGGCGATTTTGGACTTAGGAGCGCGTACGGATTGTGATTTGGAGGTCCGTAGTGGAATTTAGCTTGAAATGGAGTAAGTTGGATTTTTGGAAAGTTTGACCGGGAATGGAATTTTTTATATCGGGGTCGGATTCAATTCCGAAAGTTAGAGCAGGTCCATAATGTCGAATGTGACTTGTGTGCAAAATTTGAGGTCATCCGGACGTGATTTAATAGGTTTCGACATCTGTTGTGGAAGTTTGAAGTTTCAAAGTTTATTGATTTCGAGCTGAGATGTGATTCATCGTTTCGATGTTGTTGTGTATGTTTTGAGACCTCGAGTAGGTCCGTATTATGTTATGGGACTTGTTGGTATGTTAGGACGGGGTCCCGAGGGGCTCGGGCATGTTTCAGATCAATTTAGGATCATCGGGCGTGTTTCGTATCAATTTCGGATCATTTTCCTTCATGTTTTCACTGCTGTGTTCTGTTGGTTTCTTGTGTCTCACTCCTTCATCTCGTTCGCGTGTCAATTTTCGCGAACACGTAGTGTATTCCGATGGCAGCAGCAAATCATTCTTCACGATCGCGAAGTATGTCCCGCGTTCGCGTAGAGTTGGGGCAAGTCTTCTTCGCGTTCACATATTGAAGATCGCGTTTGCGTAGTGATGAGGTTGGCAGCTGGGAGTTGGAGCATTCTTCTATGCGATCGCGGAAGGTGAGTCGCGTTCGTGAAGCCTTGGCAGCAGTGGTCATCGCGTTTGCGTGGGGTATATCGCAAACGCGTAGAGTCTTTTGTGGCAGTGTGAGTTTTATTCATCGCGAACGGGATGCATTTCCCGTGTTCGCGAAAGAGGGGGCTTGGGCAGATTATAAAGTACTCTATTTCGAGAGTTTCGACCATGATTGCATTTTTGGAGCTATGGAGCTCGGAGTGAGGCGATTCTTGAGGCAATTTTCACCATGTGAACTGGGGTAAGTGTTCTCGACTCATTCTTGATTTTATATCAGGAAACTATCTTCGTTTTTGGCATTTGATTGAGGGTTCCAAAAGAGAATTTTGGGGGTTTTAGCCTAAAGTTTCATAATGTGAATTATTGAGTTTTGAGCATCGATTCGAAGTCGGATTTGAGTGAAACTAGTATGGTTGGACTCGTAATTGAATGGATTGTTGAATATTGAAATTTTATCAGGTTTCGAGGTGCGGGCCTGGATTTGGCTTTTGGCAAATTTTGGGCTTTTGATTCAAGATTTGATCTTTTTCTATCGGTATTGGTTCCTTTATCATTGTTTGATACATTCGAGTTGTTTTTGGTTAGTTTCAAGTCGTTCGAAGGTCGGAATGCGCGGGATGACATCTTTGGAGCATCGTTTGGCTTGCTCGGCATTGGTATTGGCTTATTCGAGGTAAGTAACTCTTCTAATCTTAGAGCTGAGGGTATGAACCCTGAATATACGTGTTATGTGTTTGGTTTTGAGGTAACGCACATGCTAGGTGATGGGCGTGTGGGCGTGCACCGTGTGAACTGTGATTTCTTTTATTTCTGTGGTACTGTGTAGTTACCTGAACTTGTCTAAAATCATGAAATCTCTACGTACTAGAGTTATCGAGGTGTGATTATGTTAGAAACCATGTCTAGGCTACATGTTAATCCTATTGGGACCCACTGAGGTCATTTCTGTTGTTGAGTAATCTGCTTTCATTGCATTACATACTCAGTCATACACATTCACATGCATATCATATCTCAATCTTTGTTGTTATTTATTGATGCATCATATCATTATTTTCGGGCTAGTATCATGACATTGTGAGACGGAGAGACTGGAGAGATTGATGACTGAGTGAGGCCGAGGGCGTGATTGTGAGGATGATTATGGGATCGGGTTGCACGTCTCAACGGGTCAGATTGGCTTACTATAACACGTGAGTTGTCCGTGTGATTCCAAATATTAATATTATGGCACGTGAGTTGTCCGTGTGGATTATTGCGCTTGGGATGTAGGAGGCCCTCCGGAGTCTGCACACCCCCACTAAGCGCAGGTACCTACTGAGTGCGAGTGCCGAATGTGAGCGCCGAGTGCTGAGTGCTGAGTGACTGGGAGGACTGAGTGAATTGATACTCTGAGAGTATGCATATGATCTTTATCACTGTTTTGCATCGCATTTGGCATCCACACTTGACATACATGCATAGAGATGCATTTTTCCTCATGATGTATAGTATCACGTCATTTTTGACTTCTTACACATGTTGACATATGGGCGTAGTGATGCATTTGTTTTACACTAGATATTTGAAAAGAAAATGAGACATCTTAATCATTATTGAAAGGATTTTTGGGGAAAATCACACTTTTCAAACTTACTCGTATTTTGGCCTTTTTCGGTAAAAGATTTGGGTTTTCACTGAGATACTTGAAAGGAAATGCTTTTTTCTGGAACTGTGAACAAACTGAGCATTTTATTTCTGAGATACCTCTATTGTTACTTGTACTATGCTGTTATGAACTGTTGTGGAATATTGGTGTTGGACCCGACTTTTGTGTTAGCTCGTCACTACTTTCTGTCACGCCCCAAAACCGAGGAGCGCGACCGGTGCTCAACCGAGTGAACCCGACCGAGCAAGCCTCTAAGATTTCATTCTACCTAAACTCATCCATGAATAAAGATAATACGTATTATCATTAATTAGACGAAAATGTTTTCATGACTGCAATACCAATTTATTTCCAATAGTTTCATCATTTTTAAAGTCTCAAATGGACAAGTGATACATCCACAACATAACATAGTTTGTCTTTCCCCGGCACCAATACACAACCCACACTATGTCTACAGAGCCTCTATAGATAAATAAGAGTAAAATGATAATGCTGGCAACAAGGCCTCGGCTATACCTCAAACCGAATACACAAAGTACAAAAGATACATGACCCCGGGAGGAAGTGGGGCTCTCCAAGTCAGCTGGGAAGAAAGTGCACTGCTATCACTGATCAATATCTCCTGCTGTGGAACCACCTGCATTCATTGAAAGATGCAGCACCCCCGGCAAAAGGGACGTTAGTACCGTCGAATAGCACTAGTATGTATAACTAAACATCCTCTCAATAGAATGACAAATAATACAAACAAGATTATCATAATATCAATGAAAGCCTTAATCAACATCAAACCTCAATTTAGGATCAAGACAGTGTTCAAATTAATTTCCATATCTCACATTGGGAGATTTTTAGTATCGATATACCATTGTCCACAATACCAGTACCATTATTCACCATACCAATACCACTATTCATAATACCATTATTCATAAAACCAATACCACCGTACTCTCAGCACGGAGTCCGATCACGACCTGATCGACTAGGCTATCTCAGTAGAGACATCAACCACAATTTCTCTCAATATAAATACCACTGTCTTTAACACGGAGTTTGATCATGACCCGATCGGCTAGGCTATCCATTAGGGACATCGACCACAATCACAATTTCAATTACAATTTCCAGCACAATCACCACCATATGTGCAGTATGGTGTCCGATCATGACCCGACCGGCTAGGCTGTCTTATTTGAGACATCAATCTTTTTATATCAATCATCGCATTTCATAATACGTTCACATCTTTTCATTTTATTGGCACTAATGGCCATAATTATAAGATCATTCTTGGCACGTTGGCCATATTCTGATATTTCATGCTCACCTTATCAATTTCAAATATCATTATCATCATCAACAACAAATACAACTCAAATCAAGGTGTGTAGTACACATGTGAGCAATTTAGGGTCTAAGGCACATAGAGATATTTCACAAAATTTGGCATAATAGCCTTCATTTGAACTTGACTTAAAGTCGAAACATTATTAATGCACAACCCGTATTTTAACACATCCTCAATTGGTAACATAGCATGAATAAAGCATTTAGGATGCTTGTTGAATATATATCTTTCAACCCAATCTTACTCGGAATAGCCAGTCTCATAATGAATCACTCGGGACTTACATAATTTACATGAATATCGTGGGATTCAATTCTAAGAGAAGAGTTTAGCCAACATACCTCACTTGAGCTTCCTTACTTTCTAAATGTTCCGGAATTCTTAGCAACTTCAATCTATTGTAGAAATATAACAAATTGAATCAAAATTAGGAAGATGATCATGGTTCAAGCTCATTTGAGCATTTTATCAAATACTAAGTGTGCATTAAGGTTCCAAGGTCCTTTTATGGAGAATTCCATCTTCCCACAACCCAATCTTTACCATTTTTAGCTCAACAATCTTCCTATACCCTTTGATAATACATGCATGTAAAATAAACAACTCTCATGCCCAAAAATTATCTTGCTAGTTAACCATTTTCAGAAAAATTCGAAATTAGGGTTTACAGTGTAGAATCTTACCTCTAGGATGAAGACCTAGTGAGCTCCCTTCTTAATCTTCCAAAACTTGAGCAAGAATTGAAGAAAAATTATTGAAGAACACCTTCTCACTCTCTCTCACTCTAAAATATCAGATTATGTCTCAAAAATGGCCCAAAGAGTGTATTTAACGAAATAGGGCCGGGTTTTAAAAACCCAAAAATGGAGCTCCGGAACAAGGTATGTGATCGCATAATTAATATGCGGACCGCATATCGGTCGTATAATTGGTTACAAAATAGCCAAAAGAACTATCTGTGTATGCAGTCACTATGCAGTCCGCATAACTGTTGTGCAGTCGCATAGTCAACCGCATAGTTGCTTTCAACTGACCCAATTAACGGCCTCACTCTGCGGCCACTATGCGGTCCGCAGAGTGGTTCTGCGGTCGCATAATGGACCGCAGAAATGCACTTTTCCGCCAAAACATTTTCTTTACTTTTCGGTGCATTGTTCAATCCTCAAACACATAAGCCTAGTCTGGCACCATGAAACATTATTTTCTTTGCAACTTTGACCGGGCTTTACACTTAAGTACTTCGAAATTTTTCGGGGTGTTACATTCTCCCCCCCTTAGGATCATTCGTCCTTGAATGAGGGTAAACATCCGTCATTAGCATCTTATGCAACTCAGTTTGTATCATATCACATTCGAGCAGCCCCAAATTTGACTAACTCCCAAAATTTCCAAACATTTCGCCAGAGTTTCCCTTGTAACTAGGCCTATCCACCTGTCAGAGAGCCCTAGAAACACATCCTAACAACATATACATATTCCAACGACGTAACATAATACAAAACAACACCAAATGTGGTCTCATAAGCAAATATATCCAGAAAGGAACACCTTTAATGCCAATTGTTCACATGATACAAAATTCATAAAAAGTAAGTCTTATAATTTTTTCCTAGATCATAACTTTAAATACATAGTCATTCAAACAAATAAGAAAACTTTTGTAAGGACCCGTAAAAATTTTAACCAAAATAATTTTGGTTTCGTGGTGCCAAGATAGATTCCTGCGTTACTATAGTAGAAATTCTTCGCTGCGAGCTTGCGAACCGCGGTTCAAACTTTTTGGATTGAATAGTACCCTACGGACTGAGAGGAAAATGATTCGCAGAAGAATGCATTTTTGCGGCCCATTATATGGCCGCATAATTACTCTGCGGACCGCATAATGGCCACAGAGTGAAGCAGTAAGTTTGACCAATTTGAGGTCAGTTTTGCGATCGATTATGCGAGCGCATAATCGATATGTGGACCGCATATCGGTCGCATAATTCCTCTTGGGTTTCTATGGTGCATTATGCGACCGCAGAACAAGTATGTGGACCGTATACTGGTCGTATACCTGAGTCGAAAGTTTAGGCCCCTGAGGGCCATTTCTTCGGTCACTTTGTGGACCGCATAACCATTATGCGGTTGCATATGCGACCGCAGACCTGTGTTGGGGCACCATTTTTCTTAATTTAAAACCCGACCCCATTCCGTTAAAACACCCATTTAGTCTATTTTGAAGCTCATTTCTGATATTTCTAGAGTGAGAGAGAGAGGGTTCTAGAGGGAGGGCCTAATTTTTATAAATTAATCTTCAACCATCACTCAAAGCTTGGAAATATTCAAGTAGAGCACAAAATTCTTCATCCAAAAAGGTAAGACTTCATCACCCGAGCTCTTAATTTCAAACATAGCTATAATAGGGTACTAGTGTGATACTGCATGGGTATAAGGGTGGTTTATCTTGCATGCATGTATGATAAAGAGTGTGGGAAAAAGTGAGCTAGAACCATGAACGTTTTCCTAATTCCGGGTTCAATTTGTATATTGCTAAAATAGATTGAGGTTGCTAAGGGTTCCGGATAATTGTAGAGTCTAAAGAAGCGCAATTGAGGTATGTATGGCTAACTCTCTTCTTCCTAGAATCGAACTCCTGGTGTCCGAATAATGGGTGTAAGTTCTAACTTGATCATACTAGAATTGTTTTTCTTAATGTGTTGGATTGAAAGATTCATGTTCCCTAATTGTTTTAGATGGTTACCATGTCATCATGCTATTTGAGAACGTAATTATAATTTTTCCAAGCTCCTTCCCTTATGTGTGAAATACCTTATGTGATGGTACTTAACGGCATGAATGATGATGTTATTTGAACGAATAAAAAGGGAAAGACTTGAATTGTAAAATGTTCCCAAGTGCCAAGAACTAATTAATAAATGAGGCTGTTTGTGCCATGTAACGAAAGATGGGAAAGAAATGCGAATTGAGTGAATAATTGAAAGAGGTTATGTCTCAAGTGAGATGGCTTAGCCGATCGGGCCGAGATCGGACACCATGTGGTACACATGGTGGCAATTGTGTTAGAATTATTGATTTACATTGTGGATATGGATATGTCTCACTTGAGATGGCTTAGCCAGTCGGGCCGAGACCGGACTCCGTGCAAAACCACGGTGGCATTGTGAGTTGTGGCTTTGGCACTAAAGATTATTAATCGAAAAAGATGGAAAGATTGAATTGGAAACTATGCAATCCTTACTTGGTGTTTCTTTGTATTTCTATGAAGTACTTGTTGATTATTATGACTGTATTCTCCTTGTTTCACTGTTCATTCCTTGTTTCACCTGTGCATAAAAAATATGCGGACTGCATATCGGTCGCATAATTGGTTACAAAATAGCCAAAAGAACTGTCTGTGTATGCGGTCACTATGCGGCCCACATAACTGCTATGTTGTTGCATAATGCACCGCATAACAATTATGCGGTCGCATAGTCGACCGCATAGTTGCTTCCAACTGACCCAATTAACTGCTTCACTATGCGGCCATTATGCGGTCCGCAGAGTGGTTCTACGGTCGCATAATGGACCGCAGCAATGCACTTTTCCGCCAAAACTTTTCCTTTACTTTCCAGTGCATTGTTCAATCCTCAAACACGTAAGCATAGTCCGGCACCATGAAATATTATTTTCTTTGCAAATTTTACCGGGCTTTACACTTAAGTACTTCAAAATTTTCCGGGGTGTTACACTTTCAACCTAGGGTTAGGTTTGTTACTTATTGAGTACATGGGGTCGATTGTACTCATACTACACTTCTGCACCTTGCGTGCAGATATTGACTGCTGGTGTTGCTGTGATCGACGGGAGTCGGCATTGAAGATGTACCTACGTCCCGGCTATATGTGCCTCTTGTTCACGGTAGCCTTAGATCTATAAAACTTTGTTAATGTATTTTTCAAACAGATGATGTATTTACTTCATTTCAGCTTTGTAAACTCTATTCTTAGAAGCTCATAATTTGTACTACCAGTCCTCGGGAAATGTATAAGATTCAGATAATTTCTTTACTTAACTGTCTAATTAAATATCATTAGAATTTGATAGTTGTTAATTGGCTTACCTAGCGGGTTGGGTTATGTGCGATCACGACTAGTGAGATTTTGGGTTGTGACATAGTGGTATCAGAGCTCTAGGTTCATAGGTTCTACAAGTCATGAGCAAGTGTCTAGTAGAGTCTTGCGAATCGTTATGATGACGTCCATACCTATCTTCGAGAGGCTATAGGACATTTAGGATATACTTCCCATCTTTCTTTCCTTATCGTGCGGTATTGATTCAGCTTGAATCGTAACTCTTTGAATCTCTTCCACACATTCGTATGCGCATGTGAGCGCTCGGTATCGGCTGTGAGCTGGCAGCTTTTGATTCCATAGTTGAGGTGTGAGATATGCTTTTGGCGTGCTGATGTTGGGCCAGTCTGGAGAACTTGATGCCGGGTTTTGACGGTAGCTTGCGCACGAAGATTTGTACTTTGTGAGCACGTGTTTTTAGGAATTATAGGTCCATTGGTGTCCCTATTAGTAAAATTTATGATTGGATGACTATGTGGTGAGTATGATGAGACTGCGAGATGTGTTCAGATTGTTCGAATGTAACGAGAAGAGTTTACTTGAGATGTAGCAAGGACTATGGGGTGTCTGATTTATGTCTTGATTTGGCGTATGGTCTCGAGTTATGGGTGTTGTCACGACCCAAACCGATGGGTCGGGACAGGCACCCGGTACCTTACTCAACCGAGTACCAACGTAACGTATCTTTCTTATTACATCATCATGGGCAAGTAGGCTAGAAGGGACGTCATGAGATAACCATAATAAACATGAGGGAGTACCTGACATAGAACGACTCAACGTGATATAGAAACGCATACATGTGACATATGGGCCTATAAGGCAAACGTGATACTTTACAAACTTAAAACATAGGCCGACAAGGCCATACAAGTATCCGTATACATGACATCTGTCTACAAGCCTCTAAGAGTACATAAATATCATAAAGGTCGGGAGAGGGCCCCTCCATACCAATCAATACATATCCTAATCATACTGACCAAATAAGCAACTCCGGAGAAAATGGACCGCACTAATACCTTTTGCTGAGCTGATAGCCTACTTGGAGGACTCTCAACCTGTCTATCGGGACCTGCGGGCATGAAACGCAGTGTCCCCAGGCAAAAGGGACGTCAGTACAAATAATGTACCGAGTATGTAAGGAATGAAAATCAGTAAATAATAGACATGAGAGAAACACGGAGTAAAAGACTCAACATGTAAGTCTGAATAACTCTATGAATCATTAATATTAACAATGTCATACATATGTGTATAAATGTCATACCATGCTTAGGTATATGCGTTCATAACATCATCAAGCCTCTGAGGGCATCCCATCATATTATCTCGGCCACGGTGGGCAAATCATCAACGTATACCAGCTGATCAGATGGTGGTGCGTATATAATGCCGTAACCTTTTCCCATATCCCATATACATATATATACGCGTATATAACACTATCTGGTCATGGGTCAATATACATGAATAAATGAATGCAATGCATGAGAAGTACGTCAATAAAATCTCTCGGAACGTCATAAGAACATTATGCCTCTAATTAATATCATGAAATAAACTTTATCAACTTACATATTTTCTGAGACCCACGAACAAATGATAGAATAATAAGATATATGGGGAATCAAGAATATAGACACCCCTAGTATTTCTATGAATAGAGTCATTTATGAAAGTTGAATATTTTGCTCGTTTCATTTGTATCATTTGGATCATGCCAAAAGGAATGAAAGGATAGCCTTAACATACTTGAACCGATTCTCTTGACAATCACTCTAACACACGTATTTTGCAAAAAATACGTAATGGCGGATCCAGGAAGGGAAAAATCCGTATGATATTCTGGAGAAAGATTGCACCAGACTCCCTTAGAATCGCAAATATCACGCTTTATCGCATCATGAAGTTTCAAACAAATTGTTTGAACTCCATCCATAAGCTTAGCATCACCAAACAAATTTCCATCCGTAAGCTTTTGCAAGCTTAGCATCACCAAACAAATTTCCATCCGTAAGCTTTTGCAAGCTTAGCATCACCTTAATGAGATAAGGGATCTCTTAAATTTGTTGGTTTTTTTGTGGGTCCCACTTTACGATGATTAAGCTTTGGCCTAAAGGCCCCTAATATGCCACCTATTTTAATGACTAATGAGTCATTGCTTGGGCTGCCATGTTTGGGGCTTTGTCCCCACTTACTAATTATCCACAATTCTCTAATTATATGGTTAATCTCTCATTAAATCAATAATTAATCAATTACCCATATAATTAAGAATTATATTAAATTACTTAAAATACTACTCATTTTAACACACTTTATACATTATACTATCATGGTCATATGGTACCTTGTATGGAACTAGTCCACAAATACGAGATATTGTAGCTTGGACCGTATTTTATCTCAAAATGTCAAACTTTGATGAAATTCATTTTCTTCGATTTGCTTACCCTATCACCTTCACTAATTTACTCATCACTTATTTGAAATAGCATAATACTTGTAACCTCAATATAATCTCGTTCCCGAACTTACGTCGATTATCTTACGACAAAACTTTAATGTACGAAAATGCATGATATAATATCTCATTTCCGAGCTTTCATCAATTTACTTATGGCGTACTTTCACGTATGAAAACATGGGGTGTAACAGGTGTGTTGAGGGATCTCTCATGTTATTTAGTTGTGGGGTGAAGTAGATTCTCATGTCTTGTTGATGAATTCAGAATCGAGAAGATTAAGTGATTGCGTAGTAGGCGTGACTGTGGAAGGGTATAGAGAGATGTCAGTTTGAGGCAAAGCAGGTGAGTTATCTCCTGCGAGGTGTCCTGAGGTTGTGTGATCCCTATGATATTTTGTAGAGAGTTCTCTTTTACCAGTGAATGATATATGTTGCAATTTGAGTTTGGATCACTTGTGGAAGTTGGCTTAACCATCACGAGGATGAACGTGAGATTTGCAGATGACTTGAGGTACTAGATGGGTTGTGTTGCATGAGCGGATGAAGGATTTAGTGGAATATCACTGTGGTATTATGGTAGTAATGGGGTATGGTTATTGTAAGTAGTCAGATGTTTTATTCCATGTCTTTGAGTCAAGTGGGGGAATCTGCTATTGATGAGCTTATTGCATAGTTATGTGTTGTATTAGCTTCGGTTCGGGGTATACTGGTGAATCAGTTATGACTTGCAGAGGTCGAGATTGAGGATGACTCAGGTAAAGGAATTTCTGGATACAGGTTGTATTACACTCTATGGGTATATGGAAATCATAAAATAATTGAGTGGTTATTCACGAAGGATGTAGTATACATGGAGTAAGAATTTGCCCGGTTGCTTAGGAGTGTGGGTTAGTCCCTTGGGTGTTAGTGTGCTAATGGGGCACAGGTCATTCAGTCCATTTTGGTTGGTTTAATTGAGATCTGAATAGAGTGGATGACTCTCGAGAATGGTTCTGATGGATTCAAGATTTATATGTAACGATTTGGAATTTTCAAGATTTGTATATGGCTAGAAACTGAGAGTTACATCGGATGGTGTCGAGACTTGTGACATTTTTATACCGTTGTGGATTATGCATTTCAGCATCAAGAAGGTGAAGGAAACAATTTTAGGTTCACAGTCTCCTTAGAGTGGGTGTCACGGTTGTGGTGCTTTGGGGTGCTTAAGAGGGAAGTCAGCAGCTTATAGGCCTTAGGGCGTTGTGGTTTTATACTAGGGTCTCTTGTGTGGTGAATTTTGGTTAAGGATCATGGTGTTCCAACAAGGAGAAGTATCAATTTGAAGGCAATTTGGAAGGGACTTAGAGAAATAGGACAGCGTGGTAGTAGGTTGGATCAGCACAGTAATGGATATAATCGGTTCTTTGGGTACTTATGATGTGGCTAGTCTCCACAGGTGTTTCGTGGCAATGCTCTTGGGTTTTGGCGATCTGCGTGGCTGGGTTAGTTAGAGAGATTCGGTTCTGATAGCTTGGTTATGTGAAAATGGGTTACGAAGAGTTCTCAATGGTTTTTACCATGGTTCCTACCGGCGTGAGGAATATGCTGCGTATTGGGATTTTCTCTGGGATGAAATCAAATAGAAGGTTTCTGACTGATCGGGTATGTATTCTGCTTGGGACTCTGAGTTTATTATGAGATTCTTGTACTCTTCACAGGATGGCATGGTAGATACGGTGTATTGTGTGGGATTGAGATTTGTATGTGCAAGGTCACGGGGTTAGTTTTGAAAGGAAGATCCTAAATTTTTAAGCACCATAGACAGTTTCAGATGACTAGGTGAATGATATTACTTTTTGGTATTGCTTGAGGAGAGTGTACATTTCAGGAGGCGCATTGTGTTTTGATTTATGGATACTTCATTGATGTTGTGGCACTCTCCTGGTTGATCGACTGTTGATTTCCAGATATTGCTATGTGGCACTGAAGAATTATAGAAGTATTCCTCGTGGGATGATAGTGTATGAGAGATGTGTTAGACATTTGGGCGGTGGAGTTGGGATCAAATATGGTGATTCGTGTGTTCTATGGAGTTGGAAACTGGGAGTTCTTAGGAACATATTGTTTCATGGTTGCGGACTGTGAAGTCGTGGCCGAAGCTAGCTAGATGATAATATGTATTATGATTCAGTCATTGTGGACCTTCAGAGGATTATTTATCTATTGGTGGGTGACCAGAGTTGATTTGGGGGTCCATTGGTAGGCTCAATTAGGATGTATATTCTACACCGAGTCGGATTGGTTGGCTCCATACGGCTATTGTTGAGGGATGTGCCATTCGGTTTTTGTTGAGCTTATTCGTGTTCTGATATGTTCGGTGACTCTTCTATGCTACGAGGAGTTGTAATTCATTGGTTGTATGCACCCATGGTGCAGTTTTATTGGGGTCGTATAGCGAAATTTGCACGAGATACGTATTTGGGTGATGCATAAGTGGTTCCGCGTTGGTTATGTTCTTTCGGGTTTGTGTGGCATTGTGTCATTTGCTTCTACATGGTTATGGTATTGCACTTTGAGTAATTGAGGTCGGATTGCACGTGGTTATTGATTTTGAGCATGGTGGCTGAGGTATTTTATATGGATCAGTGTTTGGATGGGGTCGCACATGGCGGCAGAGTTATGTAGAGATATGATCCTTTGTGTTAGATTCGTGTGTTATGGTTCTATGGTGTGATGGGTTCTTAGCATTGCGTTGGGGTGGCACCCGTCGAGCTTGCAGGATGGTTCTCTTGTTTGAGTTATGTTCGTGATTGAGTACATTTGGAATGTTGCTTATTGGTGCACAGATTGCACGGGTTGTGGCTTTAGATAGTATTGGTGTGGCATGTCAGTAGAGTAACTGGTATTTGATAAGATGAAGTCGTCGTACCTAGGATGGGTGCTATAAGATTTGATTGTGGTATATTTTGAAGGATAATATCGAAAGTCGGCTTAGAAATTTGCTATAGTTCTTGTCGAAGGAGATGGAGTACCATGACTTGTTGATCTGATGAATGGTTATGAATTATGTATTCTTTCATCATTGGCAGTGTACGAAGGTTTAGAACGAGGCTTTGTTTGATATGAGGTTATTATCGGTATTGGGTTGATTTGAGCAGCTACTATGATTAGAAATCATTGCTACGAGCATTTGAGCTATGTGGTATTTGATTTATGGTTACGGCTTTTGGTACAACTTGTTCAGACTTATACAGTATGTAGATGCGAGATTCTGATCTTATAAGAAATTCCGGATGTTAGAAATGGGATTCTAAGGCTTGTGGATTAGGTTGAATTGTGAAATTTCAGTTATGTTGTGTTATCAGACCTGTATGGGATAGGGTGACGTGGGATCACCCCCGGGTGTGTGCATGGTAAGGTTACACGGCAGTTGATGGCTTTGAGAATAACTCTGGGCACGTTCGAGGACGAACGTATGTTTAAGTGGGGGAGGATGTAACGACTCGACCAGTCATTTTGAGCATTTACATTTCGCTCAGTAGTTTATGGGTATGAGTAGCTCCATATGATGTATTAAGACTTATGTGAATCGTTGGTTTTGGCTTTCAAGTTATTCGGAATCGAATTGGAAGAATAGATTTCATTGTTGAAGCTTTAAATTTGGAGAGTTGACCAAGTTTGACTTTTTGTGAATTTGAACTCGGGACGGAATTTTAATGGTTCCGGTAGGTCCATTGGGTGATTTTGGACTTAAGAGCGCATCCGGATTGTGATTTGGAGGTCCGTAGTGGAATTTGGCTTGAAATGGCGGAAGTTGGATTTCTGGAAAGTTTGATCGGGAATGGACTTTTTTATATCGGGGTCGGATTCCGAATCTGGAAGTTGGAGCAAGTCCGTAATGTCGAATGTGACTTGTGTGCAGAATTTGAGTTCAATCGGACTTGATTTGATAGGTTTCGGCATCAGTTGTGGAAGTTTGAAGTTTCAAAGTTCATTGATTTCGAGCTGATGTGTGATTCATCATTTCGATATTGTTATGTGTGTTTAGATTGAGTACGTCCGTGTTATGCTATGGGACTTGTTGGTATGTGAGGACGGGGTCCCGAGGGGCTCGGGCGTGTTTCGGATAGATTTCAGATCATTTTCCTTCATGTTTTCACTGTTGTGTTCTGCTGGTTTATGGTGTCCCAGTCCTTCATCGCGTTCGCGTATCAATTGTCACGAATACGTAGTGTATTCCGATGGAAACAACACATCATTCTTCGCGATCGTGAAGTATGTCCCGCGTTCGTGTAGAGTTAGGGCAAGTCTTCTTCGCGTTCGCGTATGGAGGATCGCGTTTGCGTAGTGATGAGGTTGGCAGCTGGGAGTTGGAGCATTCTTCTATGCGATCGCGGAAGGTGAGTCGCGTTCGCGAAGTCTTGGCAGCAGTGGTCATCGCGTTTGCGTGGGGTATATCGCAAACGCGTAGAGTCTTTTGTGGCAGTGTGAGTTTTATTCATCATGAACGGGATGCATTTCCCGCGTTCGCGAAAGAGGGGGCTTGGGCAGATTATAAAGTACTCTATTTCGAGAGTTTCGACCATGATTGCATTTTTGGAGCTATGGAGCTCGGATTGAGGCGATTCTTGAGGCAATTTTCACCATGTGAACTGGGGTAAGTGTTCTCTACTCATTTTTAATTTTATATCAGGAATCTATCTTCGTTTTCGGCATTTGATTGAAGGTTCCAAAAGAGAAATTTGGGGGTTTTAGCCTAAAGTTTCATAATGTGAATTTTTGAGTTTTGAGCATCGATTCGAAGTCGGATTTGTGTGAAACTAGTATGGTTGGACTCGTAATTTAATGGGTTGTTGAATTTTGTAAATTTTGTCGAGTTCTGAGGTGCGGGTTCGAGTTGGCCTTTTGGCTGATTTTGGGCTTTTGATTCAAGATTTGATCTTTTTCTATCGGGATTGGTTCCTTTAGCATTGTTTGATGCATTCGAGTTGTTTTTGATTAGTTTCGAGCCGTTCGAAGGTCGGAACGTGCGGGATGGCATCTTTGGAGCATCATTTGGCTTGCTCGGTATTGGTATTCGCTTGTTCGAGGTAAGTAACTTTTCTAATCTTGGAGCTGAGGATATGAACCCTGAATATACGTGTTATGTGTTTGGTTTTGAGGTGACGCACTTGCTAGGTGACGGGCGTGTGGGCGTGCACCGTGTGAACTATGATTTCCATTATTTCTGTGGTACTGTGTATTTACCTGAACTTGTCGAAAATCATGAAATCTCTACGTACTAGAGTTATCGAGCTGTGATTATGTTAGAAACCATATCTAGGCTACATGCTTATCTTGTTGGGACCCACTGAGGTCATTTCTGTTGTTGAGTAATCTTCTTTCATTGCATTACATACTCAGTCATACATTCACATGCATATCATATCTTAGTTTCTGTTGTTATTTATTGATGCATCATATCATTGTTTTCGGGCTAGTATCATGACATTGTGAGCCCGAAAGACTGGAGAGATTGACGACTGAGTGAGGCCGAGGGCCTGATTGTAAGGATGATTATTGGATCGGGCTGCACGCCGCAACAGGTCAAATTGGTTTACTATAGCACGTGAGTTGTCTGTGCAGCACGTAAGTTGTCCGCGCGATTCCAGATATTGATATTATGGCACATGGGTTGTCCGTGCAATACGTGAGTTGTCCGTGCGGATTATAGCGCTTGGGCTGTAGGAGCCCCTCCGGAGTCTGCACACCCCCAGTAAGCGCATGTACCTACTGAGAGCGATTACCGAGTGTCGAGTGACTGGGAGGACTAAGTGAATTGATACTCTGAGAGTATGCATATGATCTTTATCACTAATTTGGCATCGCATTTGGCATGCACACTTGACATAGAGGCATAGAGATGCATTTTTCCTCATGCTGTATAGTATCATGCCATTTATGACTTCTCACACATGTTGACATATGGGCATAGTGATGCATTTATTTTACACTGGATATTTGAAAAGAAAATGAGACATCTTAATCATTATTGAAAGAATTTTTGGGAAAAATCACAGTTTTCAAACTTACTCGTATTTTGGCCTTTTTCGGTAAAAGATTTGAGTTTTCACTGAGATACTTGAAAAGAAATGCCTATTTTTCTGGAACTGTGAACGAACTGAGCATTTTATTTCTGAGATACCTCTTTTGTTACTTGTACTATGCTGTTTTGAACTGTTGTGAAATATTGGTGTTGGACTCGACCTTTATGTTAGCTCGTCACTACTTTCAATCTAGGGTTAGGTTTGTTACTTATTGAGTACATGGGGTCGGTTGTACTCATACTACACTTCTGCACCTTGCGTGCTGCTGACGTTGTTGTGATCGACGGGAGCACATTGAAGATATGTACTGCGTCCCAGTTGTAGCTGCCTCTTGTTCATAGTAGCCTTAGATCCATAAAACTCTGTTAATGTATTTTTCAAACAGATGATGTATTTACTTCATTTCAGCTTTGTAAACTCTATTCTTAGAAGCTCATGATTTGTACTAACAGTCCTTGGGAAATGTATAAGATTCAGATAATTTCTTTACTTAACTGTCTTATTAAATTTCATTGGAATTGGATAGTTGTTAATTGGCTTACCTAGCGGGTTGAGTTAGGTGCCATCACGACTTGTGGGATTTTTGATCGTGACATATATGGTATTATAGCTTGGACCGTATTTTATCTCAAAATGTCAAATTTCGACAAAACTTATTTTCTTCGATTCGCTTACCCTCTCACCTTCACCAATTTACTTATCAATTATTTGAAATAGCATAATACTTATAACCTCAAAATAATCTTGTCCTTGAACTGATGTCAATTATCTTACGACAAATCCAACGTACAATAGGGTGTAACATCGCCATAATACTGCGGAGTATAACATGAATGACAATAATAATCTGCACAGACAAAGCCGAAAATGAAATCAATATGAAGACCCAAAGATTACATGTTAGAATTCTTCCCCTCTCTTTGGAAAGTACAATAGGAAGAAGAAAATATCGTATTAGTAGTCAAAATGCCATGACAATATAAAGAACATAATGGGAAGTTGAAGCCACCACTAATGCAAATAGGATAGTAAATAAACAATTGAATTGTAGGCTCCTCAAGATAACATGCAGAATATCTAAATTGAGGTTAGAGATCACATGGAGCTAATGTGTATGCGATAGATTTTGAGGCAAGACTTTATAGTTACATCTGAGAGTTCATAATGACTACCCTCCTTTAAAAGCTAGATCTATTGGGTTAAGCACTGCAACCAGGTATGCGAACAAATTACCTAAATTAAAAGAATTTGAGACGGTAAAATTCTTCTTAGGTGTAAATGAGACATACTTTGTTTGTAAATTAGACTGTAGGCATTTAAATGACTAAAATATTTGCTATCAAAATCATCATTAATATCCTTCTATGATCCCAACTTTATCCTAAAGGATAGATACACCATAAATTTCAAGAGGACTCATAAGATGTGCATATTTCTTGACAATCTACATGTTCCGATGCTTCTCAACTTACAAATCTTGGGATATGAATCTTTTTTCTTTCAATTATTCACTTCTTTCAGAATATAAATGAAAGAGGTGAACAATCTCGGACTCTCTTTGGCTTCTTGAGACCATACCCAACTATCAAGACACTTGCATTTGAAACTCGTATTCGACCAATTCATCACTTCATCCTTTTGTCATAACTCGTTCATTCAGAACCCTTGAAAATTAAGATATTCAAATGGTTCTTATGTCCACGGTAGTCTAAATACTAATCAACTTCTAACAGTTGAGAAGGTCTTGCAAATTTTTAATTTTCAATTCTTCTTATATGTGCAAGAATTCAAATGAGATTCAGCCTACCTGCTCTTTTGGAGTTTGTGGCAGTTACATAAAAGGAAAAGGAATGGACAGAGTCTACAAAGAGTTGCATTGCATGCTATTTACATTTCTTTCAGTGGATCATGTGTGGGCTAGAAGGATGACGTAGTCATTTTTATATCCCTCGACCTTTTCAATAAGGAAATTCGAAGTCTCTGTTCTGCTAAGTGTTATGTTTTATTTTTAATTATAGCATTAATTCTGATTGAAGCAAACAAAACATTTGACGTAGCTCGTAACGTCTAGCATAATCCCTGTTTCTTGTTTGATTTTGTTTAAATCTTAGTTTGAATAAGTCATATCTATCATAGAGACCTATTGTTTTAAGAGTTATAACTTATTGGGTTGCCTATTATATAGGTACGACCTGTATATTTTACTATGGACAGATAACTTGCCGAATTGAATTGATTCTACACAATCTCTCTCTCGCTCTTCCTCCTCCTTTGTTCATTTACCCTTTATCTCTCCCTCTCTCCTCCACTCTCCTATTTCTCTCTCTCTCTTTATTTCTCTTTCTTCTTGCTCTAGTATTCTTCTTTATTTCTCTCCTTTCTCTTTTTTTTCCTTGCCTTTTTCCCTTCTCCATTTCATTACTACAACATTCATTTTGTCTAGCCATCAAAAGTAAAATAAAGTAAGTCTTTCACATATTAAAGTTTGAGATTGTTATCACAAACTAGTATAAAATTTATCAGTTCAGACTGGTGTAGCAGCTTATGTACATGGCTGCGAGTGTCAATTCAAGTTATTTGTTTATAAGAAACAAAATTATGTCAATTTATGTTAATATTAGTTGATAAGTTTTAATGAAACACATTGGTGCTTGTGCTTGACAACAACTTGAGGGTAGGTTCATTATCCCCATCTAGCCAGTGCATAGTGTAGCTTCTCAGAAGTTATTAAAATAATCTAGGACGACTTACCACCATAACATTGAGAATCTAGCAAATATTAAATTTTGATGGTTTAGGTTCCCGATGGGGTATAAGAATTTCTGTAACTAGTGTCACTACCTATGGATGAAACTTGTTGTATCATATGAAAAGTGCTCGTAAGTGAGCAGATTGGGTTGGGTTTGTACAGGTTGAAGATGGGTTGACAGAAAATAGGTAAAAACTCAACCTGCCCATATTTAATACGGGTTGAAAATGGGTAGAGTGATGGATTAAATGGGTCAATCCATATATTCTGCACCTTCAGCTTTTTAGCTTAAGTAAACCTCTGCGCTGCAAAACAAAAACTATAGATTGGTCTTTTTTATAACCAAAACTTAAGTAATTCCAAACTCCACACATAATTGTAAAAATTGCTAATCCTTAAGAGAGGCTAGATGTATCCTACTGATATTCATAAACTAAAACAAATAAAAAAAAAAGGGACAAAATATCATCTATTTTATAGTTGTAGAGTCGAGAAAAAGCTGGTGCTGGACAAGAACTAGGAAAACACCTCTTTCTTTTTAGATGCATCTACAGTCTCAAATTAAATGCTCAATAAATGAAGGAAAAGTGAAGCGAAAATAAAGGCAAAAATAAATAATTAAAATAATTAAAAGGAAGAAATGGAAAAGGAGAATCATCCTATGAATCAAATCCACTCTTTTATTCAAAAGTATAACCAACAAATGTCATCTAAAAATAAATTTCCAAATTCAGACCTCAACGCCCAAAATACCTTTGTGCAATATGAATTTCAACCGTTTAGATATTCTCTAATATGCAAACCTATCAGATCAAGAAGCAGAAAAAGAGATCATCAGCAATATTAATCGGATATTTAAGATTCTAATCAGTAAATTAAGTTCTTCCTCAACACTATCAAAAGGACCTCAATCAGGCTCATATCACTATAAATCAACGGTGCCGATTGCCTTACACCATCAGATTGCTAAACCTTATGATCTGGCAATGCATAATGAGCCACGTGTTTGCCAGTCCAATCCCCTCTCCCTTATAAATTCCGCTCACGATGAACCACTCGCCATAGGAGGAGGAGCTGGTGGGGTCTCCATTACCCAAGTATATAGAGAACATAAGAGAAGTAAAAGAATGATTTTATTTACACCTAGAATAGGGGAAATGGGTTGACCCGTTCACTCATATTTATGCGGTTTAAATGGGTTGAGCCATATTTTACCCATGTGACAAAATTCACTCACCCACCCCATATACAATTGGGCGGGTTGTCAAAAGAATTGAAATTTTGCCAACACTACATATGGATGAAGTTTATGATCGATGACCATGTGATTTAAGTTTGAATAGTTCCTTCAAACCAACGGAACTACAGGTCTTCAGTACTCGAGGCCTCACTTCATTTGAAGTTGGCCCATCAATTGTATTACATACAACATTCGGTGTTTGTGATATTAGTTTGAGTACTCCACCAGTTTCACTTATATTTGCTAGATGTCCTCTCACAAAGGACTACGTGCTCCATCAGCACTTCGCAGAAAATTAGCAATTCCGAAAAAAGATTTTTTCTCAATGAGAGAAAACCTGTTAGGGGATGCAATTCCAGCTGCAACCGAGTAACTTAGCCCACATGCTTTCTTAGGCTTGTCATTATCTACATGAAGGCTAGGTATGTTATTGATAATGGTGTAGGCTAGGTACTTTTCGACAATTGAACTAATTATGCCTTATTATGTGGGGAAAAACTTAACCAACATGCAAAATGCTTCCCTTAACTCTTATAGTTCTTTATTACCTAATTATCAAAACAAATATAGTTCTTTATCACCTAGCCAAGAAAGAACAAGAGTTACTAACAATTAAAAAACCATAGATTATCATTTTCATGTTGTGTCGGCAATTAAAATCTAAACAATGTTAGATAGATGTCTTGCCACACATCTTCAGTCAAACAAGAATAATTTAGATAAATGTGTGCAGTACTATTATACGGATCCAGCAGAGAAAAGTTAAACTACATTGTTCTTACCCACCTCTGTGACGTAGCAACATTGACCTCAGCGCTGACATGGCACTGTTGATCCTGACAAGATATTGGCAATCTCTTTACAAGCCTCTTTGCGCAACCAAAAAGCAGCATCAACTGTTTCAGCTAAATTTATATTCTCCAAATGACAGCATTTCCATTCCTACATACTGACCGAAGAATTTTTTTTTTTGAAGTAAGAGCATTATCATTGAAAGGCATCAAGAAGATGCAAAGTAGTTACAAAAAATAAAAGCAATGCTAGATCCCATACAATATTGGCTAAGCTAAGTCCGGGAAGCTAACAAAATCCAAAAAATTGATTGGGCAATTTATAGGGGTAAGAAAATTCCCCCTGTACTGAAGAATGTTCAGAATGTTCGCATCACATTTTTACAAACCACATCATGATCACTAATATTTTTGAGAATGGTAAGGATAAACCACATTATAATCACTATATGATCGGTCAAACTTCTATTTTCTTTGCAAATCAGAATAAATATGCATTAGCTTCCAAATCATGAAAGAGAAAGACTAAGCAAAGAAGATTGTCGTTTGTTTTCCTATTTAAATCAAGGCTAGAATTTAGACTTGTTTAAACCTTTGGCTGGAGCTTATCACCCAAACCTTATCTCTTTTTTCCTACTGTCATGTCCTGAATATTCTTGATTTAGATCAACTTTTACAATATAAAATTAAGATTATGAAAATAAACATCTAATCTTACAGGAGAATTCTGCTCTTCAGCAGCTGTATTACTACTTACTGGTACTATTCCCTTATTGCAGTTGAGAAAAAGGCTAAAGGCAAAACATGTGTCAAAGCATTGTTTATAAAAAATAAAATTAGTGAATAATATTAGGCCTCCGAAAGGTAAGTTTTTTTACAAAAAAGAAAAACAAACAAATCTCAGGATAGATGTATGAGGTTTGTTCATTTCTCGAAGAATTTGCACAAAGTATCCACACCCATCTTACTCATCAAAAAACAGGTTTTGTCCATCTCTGTATTATCAACTGCTCGATTGATTTCTAAATAGGAGTGAGCAAGATAATATAAGAATGTCAATAATCCCTGTCATTCATGTGCCAAAATAAAGAGAAATAAAACAAACAACCAGAAAACTTACCAACCAAGGCATAACTTAATCACTACCAGGTTATTTTATCTATGAAAATGTGAAACTGTAACGATCCGGTCGGTCGTTTTTAGAGTTATAGCCCCAATCCCCTATTAACTTGCTTCTCCCATATCTATTTCTGCTATTGTGACTTTCCGGGAGGTTTCGTTTTGATTTTTTTGGAGTGTTTTGGGATACTTAGTCCCTAAATGGAGGTTTAAGCCTTAGGATTGGCATCGTAGCCGGAACTGTGTAAAGACGACTTCGGAATGGAATTTTGTCGACTCCGTTAACTTCGTTGTGTGATTTTGGGCTTAGAGTTGTGTCCGGATTGTATTTTGGAGGTCCGTGGCTTATTTAGACTTGAAATGGCGAAAGTCGAATTTTTGGAGTTTTGAGCCGGTAGTGAAATTTTTGATATCGGGGTCGGATTCCGATTCCAGAAGTTGGAATAGGTCCGTATGTTGAATATGACTTGTGTGCAAAATTTGAGGTCAATCGGACGTGGTTTGGTTGGTTTCGACATCGGTTGTTGAATTTAGAAGTTTCAAGTTTCTTTAA
This sequence comes from Nicotiana tomentosiformis, assembly GCF_000390325.3. Classification (NCBI taxonomy): domain Eukaryota; kingdom Viridiplantae; phylum Streptophyta; class Magnoliopsida; order Solanales; family Solanaceae; genus Nicotiana; species Nicotiana tomentosiformis. The sequence continues at coordinate 152,470,248 of NC_090813.1, forward strand.
GTTTGAATTGGAAGGTGATTCGTGATTTTAGCGTTGTTTGATATGATTTGAAGGCTCGACTAAGTTCGTATGGTGTTTTAGGACTTGTTGGTATGTTTAGTTGAAGTCTCGGGGGCCTCAGGTGTGTTTCGGATGCTTAACGGACTAGTTTTGGACTTGAAAGATAGTAGATTTCTGGTATTTTTGTTGCAGACAATCCTTCATCGTGTTCACGAGAGAGGTCTCGCGATCGCGTAGAGCTTCTGGGAAAGGCAACTGAGTTTGTTCTTCGCATTCGCGACGTCGTTCCCGCGTTCGCGAAGGTATGGAACACTAAGGCTACGCGTTCGCGATGAGTGTCCCGCGTTCGCGATGAGTGTCCCGCGTTCGCGTAGGTTCAGGCTAGTTGAGCTTCGCGTTCGCGACCAGTATATCGCGTTCGCGATGAGTATATTTTTGGTCTGAAGCAACTTGTGCTTCATGAACGCGAGGCTTTGACCGCGTTCGCGAAGAAGGATCACCTGGGCAGTACTTAAACATTTCAAAATCAAGGGTTAGTCATTTTTATCAAAACTTGAGTTTGGGAGCTCGGATTTTGACGAGAGTTTGAGGGATTTTTAGAGATATCAATTGGGTAATGATTCTTAACTTGATTTTGGTTATAATCCATTAATCTATCTTTAATTTTATCATTTAATTTTGGATTTGGGGTGAAAAATTGAGAAGAGTTATTAGACCAAATTTTGGGATTTTGATCGAGATTTTGGTATCGGATTTGTGTAATTTTGGTACGAGTGAACTCGTGAGTGAATAGGTGTTCATAATTGGTGACTTTTACTCGATTCCAAGACGTGGGCCCGGGGAGGCTTTTAGGGCGATTTTCCAATTTCTTGCTTTAGCTTTGATTTCGTTAATTAGATTAATTCTTATAGTTGTATTTATGGTATGTAATTGATTTTGGCTAGATTTGGGCCATTTGGAGCCGGATATTCATGGCAAGAGCATTGTTACGGATTGATTGAGCTTGCTTTGAGGTAAGTGGTTTGCCTAACCTTGTGTGAGGAAAATCCCCTTAGGAGTTGGTACTGATTTTACTATGTGAGCGCCGTGTACGCGAGGTGATGAGTGCATACGGTCAATTTGTTGAAAAACCTAATTTTTACTAAGAATTTTCCCTGTTTCTACCTTATTTGAATATACTAGCATGCGTAGTTACCCTGTTAGCTTAGAATAACATGTCTACGTGCCTTATTTGCTTAATTGAACTCTTTGCAGCATGCCTATTGAATTCATGCTTCTTTCCCGACTTGTACTTAGTTTATACTGTAGATTTCTCTTGTTGTACTTATCGTTTGTAATTAATTGCGCCGTGTATTTACTTTGGGACTACGAGACGGTATCCCGAGAGATCCCCCTGCATATTTACTTTTGGGACTACGGGACGGTATCCCGGGAGATCCCCCTGTATATTTACTTTTGGGACTATGGGACGGTATCCCGGGAGATCCCCCTGCACATTTACTTTGAGACTACGAGGCGGTACCTCGGGAGTTCTCTCTGCATATTTAGTTCTGGGACTACGAGACGATATCTCGGGAGATTCTTTGTCGCTTAATTCTGTGCACTGTTATGTTATTTCACTATGCTTTCCTTTGTTGAACTTTAGTCTCTTATTATACTGCTTATTCTCCTGATTTTATTATTATATACCAGTGGGCCTGCTCTGATCTCGTCACTACTCGACCGAAGTTAAGCTCGGCACTTACTGGGTACCGCTGTGGTGTACTCACGCCCTTTCCTGCACATATTTTTCGTGTGCAGATCTAGGTCCCTTTTACCAACCTCGTCCTTAGTTGCAGTTGTCGCTGTTTCGAAGAACTTCAAGGTACATCTACCCGCACCCGCAGATCCTCGGAGTCCTCCTCTATCCCCCTATATTCATTTTTTCCTCTTTCTGTAGAAATGATGTATAGAATAGTTAAGACTTCTTAATAGCTTGTGACTTGTGGGTTTCTGGGTTTTGGGCTTTGTTTTGATACATTTCAAAGGTGATAATTGTATATGTCGAGTGGCATTCCGTTGCTCATTAGATATTTGTTACTGTTAGTGGTTTATGATAATGTTTTTATCCCATTTCTGCAAAGTGTTAGGCTTACCTAGTCGTAGAGACTAGGTGCCACCACGACAACTCACGAAGGGATAAAATGGGTCGTGATAAGTTGGTATCAGAGCCCTAGGTTTATAGGAGTCGTGAGCCACAAGCCGGTTTATTAGAGTCTCACGGATCGGTATGGAGACGTCTGTACTTATCTTCGGGAGGCTATAGAACTCTTAGGAACAAACATACTTCTTTTGATTCCTTGTCGTGCGAGTTAATCAAATTCTAAAAATTCTCTATTCTATTCTTTCTCATAGATGGTAAGGACCCGTACCGGAGGATCTGATGACCAGGCACCCGCGCCCCCTGCTAGATCCACCAGAGGCTGGGGCCGGGGTAGAGTACGGCCACGCGGTGCAGCCAGAGCACCCGCACGAGATGCGACAGAGGAGCCCCCAGCAGTTCCAGCTGGAGGGCAGGCACCGGAGGTTCCTATTGCTACACCAGCCATCCAGGAGACTCTAGCCCAGTTCATGAGCATGTTCAGCACCTTAGCTCAGGCTGGATTTATTCCATTAGCTCCCGCCACATCTCAGGCCAGGGGAGGGGCACAGACTCCCGCAGCCCACACTCCTGAGCAATGGGTCCAGGTTGATCAAGCCCTAGAGTTCATTCCTATGCCGCCGGTAGCCCCGGTTCAGCATGAGACTAGGACAGCCGCTTCTGAGGCGGAGCAACTCAGATTTGAGAGGTACAAGAAGTACCACCCACCTACCTTCAGTGGATTGGCTACAGATGATGCTCAGGTTTTTCTGGAGGAGTGTCATCGTATTCTCCGTACTCTGGGCATAGCGGAGACGAGTGGGGTTTCTTTTACCACTTTCCAGCTTAGAGGAGCAGCCTATCAGTGGTGGCGTGCTTATAAGTTGAGTAGTCCGGATGAGGCAGCTTCACTTACATGGACTTAGTTCTCAGACATGTTTTTGAAAGAGTATGTCCCTCAGAGCCTCAGGGACTCATGGCGCGTGGAGTTTGAGCAGTTGTGCCAGGGTGCTATAACCATGTCAGAGTATGCAGTCCGCTTCTGTTACACCCTATGTTTTCGTATGTAAAAATACGCCATAAGTAAATTGATGAAAGCTCGGAAATAGGATGTTACATCCCGCATTTTCGTACGTTGAAATTTCGTCGTAAGTTAATCGACGTAAAAATTGGGAATGAGGTTATTTTGAAATTATACGCATTATGCTATTTCAAACACATGATGAGTAAATTCGTGAAGGAGAAATGGTAAAAAAATCGAAAAAAAGGAATTACGTCAAAGTTTGACATTTTAGGATAAAATACGGCCCAAGCTAAAATACCCGGTATTTATGGACTAGTGTCATACAAGGCACCACATGGCCATGATAGTCAGGTGTATAAGTTGTATTAAAAGTAAGTAGTATTTTAAGTAATTTAAGATAATTCTTAATTATGTAGATAATTAGATAATTATGAACTTTTAGTGGGAGATTAACTAAGTGATTAAGTTAATTAAGTAATTTGGATATGCTTGACAAGCCAAAAACGTGGCAGCCAAGAACCTTGGTTAAAATATGACTCTTAAGTCATAAAGAAATGTGGCAACCTTAGAGAATCAAGTGTCTTAGTCATCTTATTATGTGGGGCCACCTAAAAAGTTGGATAACTTTTATAATCTCATAAGAAAGCATTTCAACCAAGCTTCCATACATTAGTAACGTTAATTGTAAGAGCTTCAGCCAAGCTTCCTTACTTAGTAAGTGTTAAATCATTTTTCAAAATATCCTTGCATAGCAACGTTATTGCTAAGTGCTTAAGGAAAAGTTTCGGCCAAGATTTTCTTTGCATAGCAACGTGATTGCTTCGAGCTTTCCATACGACTTGTTCCATGTTTTATCGCAATTAACGTGTGTTAGAAGATTGTCAAGAGAATCGATTCAGGTATGTTAAGGCTATCCCTTCTTTCTTTTGGCATAATCTATACGACACGAACGAAGCGAGCAAATGCACAACTTCCATAAATGACTCTATTCATAGAAGTATTAGGGATGTCTATGTTATTGATTCCTCATGTGAATTATTATTATATCTTCTGTTCATGGGTCTCAGAAAAATACGTATTTGATAAAGTTTATCCGACATGCATATTATTTTTATGCCATTCCGAGGAATCTTATTAATGTATTTCATATGTATTTCATGCATTTATACATATACATTGACCCATGACCAGATGGCATTATATACGCGTATATTATATGCATATGGGATATGGAAAAAGGTTACAGCGTTATATACGCACCACTACCTGATCCGCTGGTATACGTTGATGATTTGCCCACAGTGGCCGAGATGATATGATGGGATGCCCTCAGAGGCTTGATGATGTTATGAACGCATATACCTATGCATGGTATGATATTTATATGCATATATATGACATTATAAATATGAAATGATTCACATAGATATTCATATATACATATCGAGTCTTTTACTTCATGTGTCTCTCATGTCTATTGTCTATTATTTACTGATTTTTATTCCTTACATACTCGAAACATTATTTGTATTGACGTCCCTTTAGCCTGGGAATTTTGCATTTCATGCCCGCAGGTCCTGATAGACAGGTCGAGAGTCCTCTAACTAGGCTATCAGCTCAGCAGAAGATGTTGGTGCGCTCCATTTGCTCCGGAGTTGCTTGTTTGGTCAGTATAATTTAGACGTGTATTGTTTGTTATGGTGGGACCCTGTCCCGACCTTTATGATAAGTATGTACTCTTAGAGTCTTGTAGACAGATGCCATGTATACGGGATACTTGTATGGCCTTATTAGCCTATATGTTAAGTATATAATGGATCACATTGGCCTTATAGGCTCACAGATATGAGTTTCTATATCAGGTTGGGTTGTTCTATGTCGGGTAATCCCTCTTGTTTACTCTAATTATCTTATGACGCCCTTTGTGGCCCACTTACCTATTATGATGTAATAAGAAAGATACATTATGTTGGTACTCGGTTGAGTAAGGTACAGGGTGCCCGTCGCGGCCCATCAGTTTGGGTCGTGATAAAAGTGGTATCAGAGCAGTTCTGTCCTAGAGAGTCTACAAGCCGTGTCTAGTAGAGTCTTGTTTATGGGTGTGTTATGCACCACACTTATAAGTAGGAGGCTACAGGGCATTTAGGACTGTTACTTTTTCTTCTTACTCTAGATCGTGTGGTAGAGATCAGTTGTAAGAACTCAATTTCCTAAACTCTATCTTATTCATAATATGACGATGCCTACATCCAGAAAGGCGGTTGGTAAGAGATATAGCTGTGGAAGAGTTGAGTCAGAGGAACTCGATTTTTCATGATGTTTATGATGAGTAAATGTAAGGTCTTCAGTAGATCATGTGTGTACTAAGATGTATAAAACATCTTGATAAGGATCCCTAAGGCAAAAATGTCTATCCACTCTTATGGTAAAAAGGAATAAGAGAATCAGAAGGTAGATATAAGTTTCAGCAAGTAAAAGAAGCAAGATAAAAAAAGGTACGAGCTACCCAGCTAGATTATCGCAGAGGAATATAATCTTTTTGAGTTACCTTCAATAATAACAGAGGTATGTACAATTGGCCATACCCATCTCATTTATGCCCTATGGGAGCTAACAGAATTAGTATAAGAGAAGGCAAGATGTCAGGATCTAGTTGGGGTTAGGGTAACCCAAAATGATGGATGAATTGTTTGCGATAGTTGTCATTTCCGAAGGATATTACAAATGTGCTAATAGATCTCCTTGTGAGACACCCGGAGGGTGCACTCTAAAATAGTACAGCTAGATATGAATACTACAAATATAGGCACTGGAAGCCTTGAAGGGATAAATATTATCTTAGTGTAGCTCCCGTCCCTAGTGGAGAAAGAATGTTAGGTAACCTGAAGAGCCAGTAGATAGATCAAGGGGAGCTAAAAGCAAAAGAATGGCTTGTTCGAGTTTCCAGAATAAAGTGATAGACATAAATATTAGAGGGAAATAAGAAGAGAATTAATTAAGAATTATGAGTAAGATGTGATACATGGATGACAACGGTAGATCAAAATAATGACAGTATTACAGAGTCTATAGTCAAGTGAAGGAAAGGACGAGAGGTGACAGGCCTTGAGACAACAAAAGAGTATAGGCCATAAAGTCATATCCTCACTTCGAGAAATAAGTTCGTGACTCCATCGTGATTACCAAAAGAAAAAAAAAATTGGACCCCAGAGTAATAAGAAATCAGCATGGACTGATGAACAAGATAAACTAAACCTGAACTAGGGACTGAGTAATAGTCGGCATCATGAGAATTTCAGAGATTGTGTCCCGGCGATAATAGAATGGACGACAGAAGAATATCCTTTAAAGGTCATTCAGGAAGACGCTTCCCTAAATCAAGCAAGGTGAGTAAAGTTAAGCTTAAGGGATTGTATGTGCCAGTTACACTAAGTGTCACCCTCGCGAGTGAGGAATTTTGTTATCCTTGGTATAGAAGGATTACCTCGAGGCAAGTAAGGATCATCGATGATGTGAAAAGATACCAAAGATAATAAGGTAAAACATCTATACGTAGATCATAGTAGCACTAAATCTTAGTGCTCCCTAAAGGGGGGAATATGGTGTGATGTGGCATTAAGTTAGAATTAAGTAGTTCTAGTAACTATGGAATGGTAAAGGAAGAATGCGATAAAAATAAGAAAGGGATGAGATTGCCCTCATTCAAATCCTACAGATATGCTATGATTCCATAACATTATACAAACACGACGTGAAGGAGAGGAGATAAGGGTTCCTGCCTGAGATGTTATTGATAGATAAGGAGCCAGTGCGGTACGTAAGTTAAGATAAAGGAAATGACCCATGAAAGATTACGCAGAATATTAATATGAGAATGAGCCAATGAGTAGTTAGTAGTTGATTCAGAAAGAGCCTAGTTATGGCTAGACAAAGAGGATGCAGACAAATCAACAGATCGTGCAAGATAAACATAGTGAACCCCAACATAGGGAATTCAGTCTCGCAGATATGACATTGTAATACTTGAGAAATAATCAGATAGGAGTCGGGGTAGTTAAGGGTACCGTATGAATGTTATGGAAATAAAAGATAGTCTCACTGGGAAGACAGTCAAAACTTCAGTTCAGGAGCAACTCTACAAGCACAAGGGCGTGGAAATAAATAACTACGGATAATTATAGGCGAGGAAGAACATCAAATATTCGGTCAAGTATATGATGTAATAAGCTCGCAGCTTTACAAGAGTCAGAGTATCCTTCTTAAAGTAGTACAATGAAAGACTAGCTGAGGAAATAAGGAAGAAGGCTTCAACCTAAGCACAATGACTTAAAGAGGAAATGGTCTTGTAATAACAGTCTCACTACAACATAGTATGCACCCCATAAGAAAGTGGCACCTACCATGGCTAGTGAACGGGAAGTAAGATCAAAAGTAATATTCGAGATCATATGAGATGTACGAAAATTCTGACATATGTAGGCACTAAGGTAAGCTAAGTATGCATGCAACAAGGGGGCATAAAGACCAGAAAAAGTAATTGCTTACATTTAAAGAAAGCTGAGAAGGATCGAAAGGAATTATTCAATTAATGACCCAGGGTACGTTATGAACGCACTCAAGATTTTGGAGTATTATCCATGCAGCATATATGTTAACAATCATACAGTCGTAGAAGATTCCGGTTAAAAGAAAGAATTGAGCCCAGGTCATAAACAAAGGATCGAATTGTTAGAAGATTGAATCATGGATATTCCATAGCGTCCTTGAAGGGCTAAAGCAATAACTAATACCAGGAGCCGCAGATCGGAAGATAGCTTAAGCCTACATAAAGGCTGATCAGAAGAAAGAGCAAACTAAAGAGTTACATCAACTAAGTAAATCAGGAGTCTGATTATTGGACCCAGAAAATTTTAGACATCGTGATTGAGAAAATTGCAGAATTACTCTTAATATCGGAGGTACAAGAGATATAATACAACAACCATATTTTATGACGGCTCTACGATAAAGCCAGTTAGAAGAATACCCACCTCGTAAGAAGTCAGTATGAAGCTCCCACCGGATTATGTATGCACCAGAGGTGCAAGTATTATAATAGAGCTTCAAGTTGCGGATGTGAATCATACCTATGTGGAAGGGGGGGTCATGAGAGAGATAGAAGACGTGATGCAAGATTTTAAGGTAAGTAAGGTAAAGGTGAACAACATACGAGATACTCAGGTGCAGAAGGTTATGAATAATCTATACTTCAGATAGAGGGCTAGAAGTGTTGGGATTTAATATCCAGGAATGATAGCGGCATCGTTGGTGGCATATCTTCCAGCCTATGGTTTCTAAGTATCGATAGGTCTAGTTAAGAGAGTAAAGAAGAGTTGGAGACGATGTGATGTCTCACTTGATGTTTCAGAATAACATAAGGAAATCTATGGTGCAAGCAAGTTGAAGGAAGGTGGCGAATAATATAAATAGATATGTGTAGGTCGCAAGCTAAAGTATGGTAAAGCGACAAGGTCTTGGGAAGACAGGAGTAAGTATAAGAAAGGGTGAGTGAGAAGGTGACAAGAATGGATAAATCCTCAGGATTAAGCCCATGAAAACAAGAAGAGCTGATGGTTTCTCTAAGTTATACAAAGCTCAGTATAGCTTGAATGAACTCAAAGGAGTCTAAGACTAATGACATTTAGAAGAGATGGAATGCTGCTCTGGTAGTAGAATGATGGTGTAATTATGATAGATAGAGGATGACGTTTGGGCCTTCGATTGAATTATTATTTGAAGAAAAAAATAAAAGAAAGGGATTTCATGAACTGTACATGATTAAAATTCCCACATAAGGTGAATCACATTGGGATGCTATGAAATACGGTTATGAAAGCATGGTATCGCCCCAGGTGGATTAGTCTAATCATTTCAGATGTTCCCCGATAAAACGTGAGCCCTAGTGATTACGTAAGAGGTTTCAAGTTACCAGTAGTAGATTGTAGGTCAATATTGAGGTGAATCAACAATAGATGGATAAAGTTCCAACGTACGAGAGGAAATAAGGATTCCATCCTTTAGATGAACAGTAATAAGGAAGCATTGAAGGACTTGGATTTATACATCTATGATAAGAAGCAACGAAAGAAACCTAGAATTCGGTAGCAGACCTCAGTAACAATAAATCAAAGTAAGAGTTATGGTACAATATGACCTACCTAGATGCAGTAAAGTCATACAGATGAATAACCGGATCTATGAAATTAGATATAGCAATATTCGTAAGTTCAACAAAGTATCAAGCAAAGAACTTCAATATACATATAGATGCCCAGAAAGACATCTTATCAAGCTCTGTATATGCTTACAAAGTGAGGCCTAGAGATTGGCTAAAAACGGGAGGAAAAAAAGGAGAGAAGAGTCGCATAGGCGCACATACAAGGAAAAGGTCGTACAGGCTGCGTGACAGAAGGTAGCAAGAGTTACGAGATTAGAAAAATTCCAACCATAGACCGTGGTGTGAGAAAGAGGCCTAAAAGGGGGAATGCCCTGGCTTTTGGATTTATTCAAAGAACAGTTGCCTAAATGGCAAGAAGAGAATTAAAGTATTCGCAAGAGCTATGGGTTATGAGAATGATAAGTGCATCAATGAACATTCAAGGATGAATGTTCCAAAGGGGGGAATGATGTTACACCCCATGTTTTCGTACATAAAAATACGCCATAAGTAAATTGATGAAAGCTCGGAAATAAAATGTCACATCTCGCATTTTCGTACGTTGAAGTTTCATCGTTAGTTAATCGACGTAAAAGTAGGGAATGAGGTTATTTTAAAATTATAAGCATTATGATATTTCAAACACGTGATGAGTAAATTCGTGAAGGAGAAATGGTAAGCAAATCAAAGAAAAGGAATTTCATCAAAGTTTGACATTTTGGGATAAAATACGGCCCAAGCTAAAATATCTGGTATTTATGGACTAGTGCCATACAAAGTACCACATGGCCATGATAGTCAGATGTATAAGGTGTGTTAAAAGTAAGTAGTATTTTAAGTAATTTGAGATAATTCTTAATTATGTGAATAATTGGGTAATTATAGATTTTTAGTAGGAGATTAACTAAGTGATAAAGTTAATTAAGTAATTTGGATATGCTTGACAGGCCAAAAACGTGGCAGCCAAGAACCTTGGTTAAAATATGACTCTTAAGTCATAAAGAAATGTGGCAACCTTAGAGAATCAAGTGTCTTAGTCATCTTATTATGTGGGGCCACCTAAAAAGTTGGATAACTTTTACAATCTCATAAGAAAGTATTTCAACCAAGCTTCCATACATTAGTAACGTTAATTGTAAGAGCTTCAGCCAAGCTTTCTTACATAGTAAGTGTTAAATCATTTTTCAAAATATCCTTGCATAGAAACGTTATTGCTAAGTGCTTAAGGAAAAGTTTCGGCCAAGATTTTCTTTGCATAACAACATGATTGCTTCGAGCTTTTCATACGACTTGTTCCGTATTTTATCGCAATTAACATGTGTTAGAAGATTGTCAAGAGAATCGATTCAGGTATGTTAAAGCTATGCCTTCTTTCTTTTGGCATGATCTATACGTCACGAACGAAGTGAGCAAATGCAAAACTTACATAAATGACTCTATACATAGAAGTATTAGCAGTGTCTATGTTATTGATTCCCCATGTGAATTACTATTATATCTTCTGTTCATGGGTCTCAGAAAAATACGTATTTGATAAAGTTTATCCGACATGCATATTATTTTTATGACATTCCGAGATATCTTATTAACATATTTCTTATGCATTTCATGCATTTATGCATATACATTGACCCATGACCAGATGGTGTTATATACGTGTATATTATATGTATATGGGATATGAGAAAAGGTTACGACATTATATATGCACCACCACCTGATCCGCTAGTATACGTTGATAATTTGCCCACAGTGGCCGAGATGATATGATGGGATGCCCTCAGAGGCTTGATGATATTATGAACGCATATGCCTATGCATGGTATGACATTTATACGCATATACATGACATTATAAATATGAAATGATTCACAGAGATATTCAGATATACATGTCGAGTCTTTTACTCCATGTCTCTCTCATGTCTATTGTCTATTATTTACTGATTTTCATTCCTTACATACTCGGAACATTATTTGTACTTACGTCCCTTTTGCCTGGGGATGCTACATTTCATGCCTGCAGGTCCCGATAGACAGGTCGAGAGTCCTCCAACTAGGCTATCAGCTCAGCAGAAGATGTTGGTGCGCTCCATTTGTTCCGGAGTTGCTTGTTTGGTCAGTATGATTTAGACGTGTATTGTTTGGTATAGCGGGACCCTGTCCCAACCTTTATGATAAGTATATACTCTTAGAGGCTTGTAGATAGATGTCATGTATACGAATACTTGTATGTCCTTATTGGCCTATATGTTAAGTATATAATGGATCATATTGGCCTTATAGGCTCGTATATCACAAATATGAGTTTCTATATTAGGTTGGGTCATTCTATGTCGGGTATTCCCTCATGTTTACTTTGATTATTTCATGACTCCCCTTGTGGCCCACTTACCTATGATGATATAATAAGAAAGATACATTATGTTGGTACTCGGTTGAGTAAGATACCAGGTGCCCGTCGCGGCCCATCGGTTTGGGTCGTGACAGCTTCAGTGATTTGGCCCGACATGCACCGGCCTTGGTTACCATAGTTCGAGAGAGGATTCAACGATTTATTGAGGGACTCCACCCCAGTATCAGGATTAGTATGGTCAGGGAGCTGGAGATGGATATTCCTTACTAGCAGGTTGTGAGTATTGATAGGAGATTGGAGGGCATGCTTGCCCGGGACCGAGGAGAGAGACGCCAAGAGGTCTCGAGAGACTGGTTCTTATTCTGGAGCTCGTGCCCCAGCCGCTCGCCATGGTAGGGGTTATGTGGGTCGCCCCATTCATTCAGCTCTTCCAGTTTGCTAGTGGTGTTCCAGCCCCTTCTAGGCCCCAGGAGCCTTATTATGCACCGCCAATATCTAGTGTGCCTCCTGCTCGGGGTACTTTTAGCGGCCAGTCCAGCAGACCTGGCCCGAGTCAGTCACAGTAGCCACGCCCTCCAAGGGGTTGTTTTGAGTGTGGCGACACCCGCCATATGGTGAGGGATTGCCCCAAACTTAGGAGGGTTGCACCTCCACAGACTTCTCAGCCACCATGTATTCCACCGGGTCCTCAGGCTATGATTCCAGCACCAACTACCGCCTCACCTGCTCAGCCAACTCGAGGTGGAGGTCGGGGAGGTCGAGGTCACCCTAGAGGGGGAGGCCAGGCCAGGTATTATGCTCTTTCGGCTCGTACAGAGGCAGTTGCTTCCAACTCTGTCATTACAGGTATTGTTCCAGTCTGTCATAGAGATGTGTCGGTATTATTTGGCCCAGGATCTACGTATTCATATGTGTCCTCTTATTGTGCCCCACATTTGGGCGTATCTCGGGATTCTTTGAGTTCCCCCGTTTATGTATCTACTCCTGTGGAAGATTCTCTTATTGTGGACCGCGTGTATCGGTCGTGTTTGATTGCTCTTAGTGGTTTTGAGACCAGAGCCGACTTATTATTACTCATCACGGTAGATTTTGATGATATCTTGGGCATGGACTGTTGTCGCCCCATTATACTATTCTTGATTGTCACACTAAGACCGTGACGCTGGCTATGATAGGCTTACCGCGATTAGAGTAGAGAGGTACCTTAGAGTATACTCCCCGCCGAGTTATTTCATTTCTTAAGGCTCAACGAACGGTTGAGAAGGGGTGCGACGCGTATTTAGCTTATGTGAGAGATGTCAGTATTGATACCTGTACAGTTGAGTCAGTTCCAGTAGTGAGGGATTTCCCAGACATGTTTCCAGCTGATCTTTCGGGCATGCCGCCCAACAGAGATATTGTTTTCGGCATTGATTTATTGCTGGGCGCTCAGCCTATCTCTATTCCTCCATACCATATGGTTCCTCCTGAGTTGAAGGAGTTTGAGGAACAGTTGTAGGAGTTTCTTGATAAGGGCTTCATTCGGCCCAGTATGTCACCTTGGGGTGCTCCTGTCTTGTTTTTGAAGAAAAAGAATGGTTCTATGCGTATGTGTATTGATGATTGCCAGTTGAACAAAGTCAAAGTGAGGAATAGGGATCCCTTGCCTCGTATTGATGTCCTATTTGCTAAGCTACAGGGTGCCAAAGTATTTTCCAAGATTGACTTGCATTTAGGTTATCATCAATTGAAGATTCGGGAGCCAGATATCCCGAAGGCTGCTTTCAGGACTCGGTATGGCCATTACGAGTTCCTTGTGATCTCATTTGGGCTGACCATATGCCCCAGCAGCCTTTATACACTTGATGCACAGTGTGTTCCGACCCTATATTAATTCTTTCATCATCGTATTCATTGATGACATTCTAGTGTATTCCCGGACTCGGGAGGATCATGAGCAGCACCTGAGGACAGTGCTTCAGACTTTGAGAGAAAAGAAGTTGTATGCAAAGTTTTCAAAATATGAGTTCTGGTTAGATTCCATGGCATTCTTAGGTCATATTGTGTCGAGTGAGGGGATCAAGGTGGATCCGAAGAAGGTGGAAGCAGTGCAGAGTTGGCCCAGACCGTCCTCAGCTACAGAGATCCGGAGCTTCCTTAGTTTGGCGGGGTATTACCATTGGTTTCTTGAGGGATTTTCTTCTATTGCAGCACCTATGACCAGGCTGACCCAAAAGGTTGCTCCGTTCAGTTGGACAGAGAAGTGTGAGGAGAGCTTTCAGAAGCTCAAGACAGCTTTGACTACAGCCCCAGTATTGGTATTGCCTTCAGGTTTGGGGTCTTATACAGTGTATTGTGATATGTCGCGAGTTGGCCTCGGCACGGTGTTGATGCAGGACCGTAGGGTAATTGCCTACGCGTCCAGACAGCTGAAGGTGCATGAAAAGAATTATCTTGTCCAGGACCTTGAGCTAGCAGCTATTGTTCATGCCTTGAAGATTTGGAGGCACTATTTGTACGGCGTTCCTTGTGAAATCTACACTGATCAACGGAGTTTGCAGCATCTGTTCAAGCAGAAGGATCTTAATTTGCGTCAGAGGAGGTGGTTAGAGCTGCTTAAGGATTCTGACATTACCATTTTGTACCATCCCAAGAAGGCCAATGTGGTGGCCAATATTTTGAGTCGTCGGGCAGAGAGTTTGGGGAGTTTAGCATATCTACCATCAGCAGAGAGGCCTATGGCATTGGATGTTCAGGCCTTAGCCAGCCAGTTTGTGAGATTGGATATTTCTGAGCCGAGTCGAGTATTGGCTTGTGTGGTCTCTCAGTCTTCTTTTTATGATCGTATCAGGGAGCGTCAATATGTTGACCCCCCATCTGCTTGTCCTTAAGGACACGGTCTAGCACGGTGATGCTAAGGAGGTCACTATTGGAGAGGATGGTGCATTGAGGTACCGCGAAGATGTATCAGGACCTGAGGAAGCATTATTGGTGGAGGAGGATGAAGAAGGACATAGTAGAGTATGTGGCTAGATGTCTAAATTGCCAGCAGGTGAAGTATGAGCATCAGTGACCGGGTGGGTTGCTTTAGAAGATAGATATTCTAGAGTGAAAATGGGAGCGGATCACTATGGACTTCGTTATTAGACTCCCACGGACTCAGCAGAAGTTTGATGTTGTTTGGGTGATTGTGGACAGGCTGACCAAGTCAGCTTATTTCATTCTTGTGATGACTACCTATTTTTTCGAGCTGCTGGCTCGAATTTACATTCGTGAGATTGTCAGACTTCATGGCATATCGGTATCTATCATCTCTGACCGGGGCTCGCAGTTTACATCGTGGTTCTGGAGAGCCGTACAGCAGGAGTTGGGTACTCGGGTGCAGTTGAGCACAACTTTTCACCCTTAGACGGACGGGCAGTCCGAGTGCACTATTCAGATTCTTGAGGATATGCTTCGTGTATGTGTGATGGAGTTTGGAATTTCTTGGGATCAGTTCATGCCACTTGCGGAGTTTGCCTACAATAACAGTTATCAGTCCAACATTCAGATAGCACCGTATGAGGCTCTATATGGTAGGCGGTGTTGGTCCCCAGTGGGTTTGTCCGAGCCAGGCGAGGCTAGATTATTGGGTACGGACTTGGTTCAAGATGCCTTGGAGAAGGTGAAGGTGATTCAGGACAGACTTCACACAGCCCAGTCCAGACTGAAGAGCTATGCGGACCGGAAGGTTCGCGATATTGCATTCATGGTTGGAGAGCGGGTCCTGCTTCGGGTTTTGCCTATGAAGGGAGTTATGAGGTTCGGAAAGAGGGGCAAGCTGAGCCCAAGGTTTATTGGCCCCTTTGAGGTGTTGCGACGAGTTGGGGAGGTTGCTTTTGAGCTTGCCTTACCTCCCAACCTAGCAGGAGTTCATCCGGTATTTCATGTTTCGATACTCCGGGGGTATCACGGCGATCCATCTCATGTGTTGGATTTCAGCTTAGTCCAGTTGGACAAGGATCTATCCTATGTTGAGGAGCCAGTGGCTATTTTGGACACACAGGTTCGGAAGCTGAGGTCAAAGAGCATTGCATCAGTAAAGGTTCAGTGGTGGGATCAGCCAGTCGAAGAGGTGACTTGGGAGACCAAGTTGGATATACGCAGCCGTTATCCTCATCTTTCCACTACTTCAGGTATATCTCTATACTCGTTCGAGGACGAATGATTGTTTTAAGAGGGGGAGGATGTAACGACCCGGCCGGTCGTTTTTAGAGTTATAGCCCCGATCCCCTATTAAAAGCTTCTCCCATATCTATTTCTGCTATTGTGACTTGCCGGGAGGTTTCGTTTTGGTTTTTTGGAGTGTTTTGGGATACTTAATCCCTAAATGGAGGTTTAAGCCTTAGGATTGGCATCGTAATCAAACCTATGTGAAGATGACTCCGAAATGGAATTTCGTCGATTTCGTTAGCTTCGTTGTGTGATTTTGGGCTTAGGGGCATGTCCGGATTGTATTTTGGAGGTCTGTAGCTCATTTAGGCTTGAAATGGCGAAAGTCAATTTTTTGGAGTTTTGGGCCGGTAGTGGAATTTTTTATATCGGGGTCGGATTACGATTCCGGAAGTTGGAGTAGGTCCGCAGTGTTGAATATGACTTATGTGCAGAATTTGAGGTCAATCGGACGTGGTTTGGTTAGTTTCGGTATCGATTGTCGAATTTCGGACGTGGTTAAGTTTGAATTGGAGGGTGATTCGTGATTTTAGCGTTGTTTGATGTGATTTTAGGGCTCGACTAAGTTCTTATGGTGTTTTAGGACTTATTGGTATATTTGGTTGAGGTCCAGGGGGTCTCGGGTGTATTTCGAATTCTCAATAGACTAGTTTTTGGACTTGAAAGATAGCAGATTTCTGGTGTTTTTGTTGCAGACAATCCTTCATCGCGTTCGCGAGAAAGGTCTCGCGATTGCGTAGAGCATATGGGAAAGGCAGCTGAGTTTGTTCTTCGCGTTCGCAACGTCGTTCCCGCGTTCGCAATGAGTGTCCCGCGTTCGCGTAAGGTCAGGCTAGTTGAGCTTCGCGTTCACGACCTGTGCATCGCGTTCGCGATGAGTATATTTTTGGTCTAAAGCAGCTTGTGCTTCGCGAACGTGAGGCTTTGACCGCGTTTGCGAAGAAGGATCACCTAGGCAGTACTTAAACATTTCAAAATCAAGGGTTAGCCATTTTTATCAAAACTTGAGTTTGAAAGCTCGGCTTTGGACGAGATTTTGAGAGATTTTCAGAGATATCAATTGGGTAATGATTCTTAACTTGATTTTGGTTATAACCCACTAATCTATCATTAATTGTATTATTTAATTTCGGATTTGGGGTGAAAAATTAGAAAAAATTAAGAAGAGTTCTTAGACCAAATTTTGGGGTTTTGATAGAGATTTTGGTATCGGATTTGAGTAATTTTGGTACGAGTGAACTAGTGAGTGAATGGGTGTTCATAATTGCTGACTTTTACTCGATTCCGAGACGTGGGCTCGGGGAGGCTTTTAGGGCAATTTTTCAATTTCTTACTTTAGCTTTGATTTCATTAATTACATTAATTCTTATAGTTGTATTTATGGTATGTAATTGATTTTGGCTAGATTTGGGCCACTTGGAGCCGGATATTCGTGGAAAGAGCATTGTAACAGATTGATTGAGCTTGGTTTAAGGTAAGTGGCTTGCCTAACCTTGTGTGGGAGAAATCTCCTTAGGAGTTGGTACTAATTTTACTATGTGAGCGTCGTGTACGCGAGGTGACGAGTGCGTACACGGGCTATTTATTAAAAAACCTATTTTTTACTGAGAATTTTCCCTGTTTCCACCTTATTTGAATATACTAGCATGCGTAGTTACCCTGTTAGCTTAGAATAACATATCTACGTGCCTTATTTGCTTAATTGAACTCTTTGCAGCATGCCTATTGAATTCCTGCTTCTTTCCCGACTTGTGCTTAGTCTAGACTGTAGATTTCTCTTGATGTACTTATCGTTTGTAATTGATTGCGCTTTGTATTTACTTTGGGATTACGGGACAGTATCCCGGGAGATCCCCCTGTATATTTACTTTTGGGTCTACGGGACGGTATCCCGGGAGATCCCCCTGCATATTTACTTTTGGGACTACGGGATGGTATCCCGGGAGATCCCCTTGCACATTTACTTTAAGACTACGAGGCGGTACCTCGGGAGTCCTCCCTACATATTTACTTCTGGGACTACAAGACGATATCTCGGGAGATCCTCTATCGCTTAATTCCGTGCACTGTTATGTTATTTCACTGTGCTTTCCTTTGTTGAACTTTAGTCTCTTATTATACTGCTTATTCTCCTGATTTTATTATTATATACCAGTGGGCCTGACCTGATCTCGTCACTACTCGATCGAGGTTAGGCTCGACACTTACTGGGTACCGCTGTGGTGTACTCACGCCCTTTCCTACACATATTTTTCTTATACAGATCCAGGTCCCTTTTACCAGCCTCGTCCTTAGTTGCAGTTGTTGCTGTTTCGGAGAACTTCAAGGTACATCTACCCGCGTCCGCAGATCCTCGGAGTCCCCCTCTATCCCCCTATGTTTATTTTTTTCCTCTTTCTGTAGAAATGATGCATAGAACAGTTAAGACTTCTTAGTAGCTCGTGACTTGCGGGTTTCCGGATTTTGGGAATTCTTTTGGTACATTTCAAAGGTGATAATTGTATATGCCGAGTGGCATTCCGTTGCTTATTAGATATTTGTTACTGTTAGTGGTTTATGTTCAAGTTTTTATCTCATTTCTGCAAAGTGTTAGGCTTACCTAGTCTTAGAGACTAGGTGTCGTCACGACAACTCACGGAGTAATAAATTGGGTCGTGACAGAAACTACCAGCTCAATTTCCATCCCTTGATTGGTTGCACATAAAATGGTTTAACAAAGAATCTCTACATGAAAGATGTTTCTCAAACAATTTCTAGGGTTTGGTCAACAAAATGACATCATATTTCGAAATGTGCAACCATTGTTTTTTTCAGAATGGAATGGAAAAAAGAAATGAAGAGCACACAAATCCAACTGCCCATAAAAGCTTTCACTTTTACCAGTACTACAACATGTCAGCATCACTACTTAAAATAGCATCTCATGATATATCACATCGAGTGTTATTCAAACTTACCTAATATGATCATTAAATGTAAAATATTAATAACGGGAGAAAGAACTTTTAACAATTCTACGGTATAAAATGCAATTGTAAAACAGAAAAATTTTGAGGCTCGGGACGCCAAAGAACGATCGAATGTATAGGTTCAACTGCTTATGATTTCAAGCATAAAAAATGTGACAAGATGAGCTGAAACTAAAAAAACGAGGCTCAAGCCAGTATTATCAATAAGGTTTTTAATTCTCTGCTTATTACTCAAGAAAGGACCCAACAATAAAACAGAAAACAAGCATAATGGCTAAAAAAAATAACTTCTAAAACAACAAACAGCAAAATATAGTTTATATTATACATTTACATTAAGTTTACATCCAGTCACCCGGCAAAATTTGAATTATATATAAAGACGAGACCTTTAGACACTAGTTAGCAACAAAAAGGAGCAGTGAGTTGGTGGAGTATTAATACTAGTGTTACATCTCGTATTTTCGTACGTAAAAATTTCGTCGTAAGTTAATCGACGTAAACTCGAGGATGAGATTATCTTGAGGTTATAAGCATTTATGCTATTTATAATAAGCGATAAGTAAGTGCCGTGAAGGATAAAAGGGAAATGAATCAAAGAAAATAAGTTTCACTGAAGGTTGTCGATTTGGATAAAATACGGTCCGAACTTCAATACCCCGCATTTATAGACTAATTCCATACAAGGTGCCATGACCTCGATAGTAGGGTACGTAAAGTATATTAAAAGCGAGTAGTATTTTAAGTAATTTGAGATAATTCTTAATTATGTGGATTATTGGTTAATAGGGGAATTAATAAGTTAATGATGATTATGCGGGTAATTGATTAATTATTGGATAATTAATTAAAGAGTGGAATAAAATTTAACTCCCCCCAAACATGGCAATCACCCCTTCCATTTAAATGACTAAGTATTAAAGATTGCAAGGTGTCACACTTTGAGAAAGAAGTGTGACACCAAGTTTAATTATGTGGGGCCACTTAAGAATAACAATCCATACATTTTAACGTCATTTTTCTTAAAAGTTTCTGTTAAGAAAAACAATCATAATATCTTCAAATTTCAACAAAACTTTCCATACATTTTAACGTCATTTTCTAAGAACTTAATTCAAGCTTCTCATTTCATAGTTACTTAAGGAAAGGTTTCGGCCAAGATAGTCTTTGCATAAGCAACGAGTTTTTTATACAACTTGTTCTATATTTTGTCGCAATTAACGTGTGTTAGAGGAGTGTCAAGAGAATCGAATAAGGTATGTTAAGGCTATCCCGTCTTTCTCTTTGGCATAATCTATACGATACAAACGAGATGAGAAAATGCACAACTTCCATAAATTACTCTATTCATAGAAATGCTATATATATGTATATTCTTGTTTTCCCATAAGTCTTATTATACTATCGTCTGTTTATGGGTCTCAGAAAATACGTAAGTTGATAAAGTCTATTTCATAATATTAATCGGAGGCATAATGGTCTTATGACACTTCGAAAGATTTTATTGACGTACTTATCACGCATTGCATTCATTTACATTGACCCATGACCAGATGACGTAATATACGCATATATATGTATAATATATATATACATGACCAGATGGCGTTATATACGTATATATTATATGTATATGGGATATGGGAAAAGGTTACGGCATTATATACGCACCACCACCTGATCAGTTGGTATATGTTGATGATTTTGCCCACAGTGGCCGAGATGATATGATGGGATGCCCTCAGAGGCTTGATGATATTATGTACACCTATACCTATGCATGACACGACATTTATACGCACGTGCATGACATTATAAATATTTCAGGATTACAAAGTTATTCAGACTTACAAGTGGATTACTTTATTCCATGTTTCATCTATGTCTTTTATGTAGTGATTTTTATGCCTTACATACTCTGTACATTATTCGTACTGACGCCCTATTTCCCGGAGCCTACGTTTCATGCCCGCAAGTAAAGGTAGACAAGCCGACAGTCCCCCTTCTTAGGATCCTTGATCAGAGAGAGTTGGCCTGCTCCATTTGGTCCGGAGCTGCTTTGATTTTGGTATGATATGCTTGTATACATGTATGGGTATGACGTGGCCCAATCCCGTCCTTGTACAGTTGTATATTCTATTAGAGGTCTGTAGACACTATGTATAGTTGGATAGTATGTGGCCTTGCCGGCTTCCAGTTTTAGATATGTAGTTGTTTATAGCAGCCTTGTCGGCTCGCCCCACGTATTTCACACGTATATGTACATATGCCTTTTGGGCAGGTTTCCTTCATGTGTGTTATTCTCATAATTCAGCAGATGTTATTCAGGTTTATATCTTACACGAATGCTTAGGGGTGTTAGACAGGTAGGACTCGGGCACCCGTCACGGCCCATCGGTTTGGGTCGTGACAACTAGACCCAACAAACATAAAATCTTGAGGTATTTAAGCAAGTGGCGTATTGCCCGAAACTTACCTCAAGTGTGTAGGATGGAACCAGAGAAGATACATAGAGAAGGGGAGGAGGAGCTTTGCCTTCGCGGCCGAATAGAATAGACCCTTCGTTTGGAAAACTAGCTAATTAGGACAATTTCAATGTGTCCCTAGTGTATGAGACTAGGTTTAAGTTGATCTTTTATGAGTATATTAACCTTGAATACTAATATCCTTTAAATTTTAAAATGGGATACTTTTTGGTCCACGACTGATAAAAAAGTGTTAACTTAAACTGAAAAAAGCCAATCCGTAATAGAAAATGGAATTCCCAAACAAAAAAATCCACTCCCCTTTACCTTTCGCTATCAGATTTTGGGTTACTAAGTAATAAATTTCTTAACTTTTCAAAATCCAGCACGTATTTGGACAGTAGCGAAGAGGCGGTATAATGGGTCTCCGGTGAAGATTGGCGATATAACAGAGTACTAATTTTCTCTCCCATTTAATTTTCATGACACCGTTACTGTAATTTTGCTGGGTTTAACGGAATTTTAATGTCAAAGCAATCTCTGCAATTGCTTTGACCATAAGTTCTGAAGGTGCGTGCGTCTCTAATATTTTCATTATTTTTAACTCCATATATAGTTAATGTCTTTTTTAAATAAATAAATTGGGGTATTTTGTCTTAAATGTGACAAAATATAGATCAATTTTTGAATTGTGACTTTTATTCAAATAGCTTTTGTTAAAGTGGTTATTTGTAAATTTATCCATTTCCCTCTACCAATCAGCTCAGCGTGAATCTGATTACTTAGGTTAGTAAGTTCCAAATACGAGATGCCTAAAGTATAAAAAAGATATAATGACTTTCATTTTTTATCAAAATTCTCATGTGGAATTCAAATTGAAAGGAGCGGAGAAGAGATCAAGTAGGCATTTGGAAAATACTTGATTGAAATTAAAAAAAAATAAGTATTTCAAATGAAAAAAGGAAAAAGAAGTAATTGAAATTGAAGTTGAAGTTGGAGAAGAGTATTTAGAACTTGAACTTGTATTTAGACCATAATTTCACTTAAAAGGAAAGTTAAATATCTGTGAGCAAAAATTATTAATTTAATTAAAATATTTCTCAAACAAACTTGTTAATATTTCACTAATATTTTAAATATGAAAAATTAATATCTATAAGTATTATACTGTGCATACATATATGATATATGTTTGTTGCATAATAGTATAACTTATATACACACTTAATCTATTCGGACGATCTATTACCTCCCTATTCTTATTTTTAGTGGAACTAATACCACTCAAATGTTGATGTGGCAAAAAAATAAATATAAAAAGATGAGGCGAGTTTGAAGCCTAAAACGGATAAAATAAATTTGGGCCCATCCACTTCTTTTTACTACTTTAGTATATTTTCTTATCATCTTTAATAGATGTGCCCCTCTTTTCACATTCCCACCTTCAAGATCCCTTCTTCTTCTTTGCCCCCACCCCCTTCCTCCTTCTCTATCCTCTTAGCATTTCTTCGGTCGTAGATCTGCTTCTCTCATGATCAAACACTCAAATCCATAAAACTTAATTTGGATACTTATGGATAAGAGCCAGAGCTCTTTTATATATATATATATATATATATATATATATATATATATATAATTGCATATTATACTTAGTATTCAATCTTCAATCATCACATTCTCCAAGTGACTTCTCCGGACAACATAGGGTACAACTTATGTATTTTTTCTAATTTATATATTTGCATAAATATATGTTATATGATATGACATCTAAAGTTGTGGCCTAGTGATCAATGAAGCGGGGCGGAACTATTGTGTCCAACGCTGTCGTTAGGCAAGTCAGCAATAAATTAACACGCTGATTGATAGTTCATAACACATTTTGAAACAAGTGATGAAATAAATAAGCGGAGTCGTTTCATTTTCATAGTAAAATACTGACAACATCTACTAAGTTTGAACATGATCAGAATATAAAACTAAATGTCATAACATAATACAATCATGAACAATAGTCTAAAATCTCTAAATCCGGTGTCACAAGTGCATGAATATCTACTTAGAATATACAATATTACTACAACAACTGCCCGGGATAGGAAATAGACAGAATACAGTAAATGAATAGGAAACAGACTTTGTATGCTGCAGATCGTAACATAAAAAGTAGTTCACCCCAAAATATCCTCACCAGTTTTGCCTTTGCACTTGTATTACCACCAAATATACATGTCTGAGTATTTGTACAATTAGTGCGAAAGTATAGTATGAGTACATAAATCAACGCGTACCTAGTAAATATTTAGTCTAACCTCGTAGAAGTAGTATTGAGGGGTCGATATCGACACTTACTAGTGATCAAATAATCAAAGTACAATAAAAGTAGACAGGTACACATCATAGCAAATAGCAACAAAACAGATAAATATGTATAATATGATTCTCAACAGAAGAATAACGAAATCGCCAAATATCAAATACTGCCTCGAATGGAATATATATGACCAATATCAGGTGCAAGTGTCAAATACGATTTAGGATACTCATATATGCACTGACTCCCTATCAAAATATTACGCACGATTCTGCCGAGGCGAACGACCCGATCCCATAAGTGTATCTCATAATGCTGATGAGGCGAATGGTCTGATCCTATAAGAATGGTGTTACATGATATTGTTGAGGTCGTATGGCCTGATCCCATAAGTATATCTCATGATACTACCACGGTGAACGATCCGATTTCATAAGAGTAGTGCTGGGGCGATCAGCCCGATCCAAGTGAGTATTGAAACTTTCGATGAGTCACAAGCCCAACTCGTGAATATACTTACGAGTTGAATAATTAGGAAATTTTTGAATAAATGAGTACGACACGGGAGCAAATCTGACAGAGAAGTTACAATTTCTGTGGCTAATTAAGTAGCACGCCAAGTCTCTAGAATAATAAAGCTTGGTACTTTACGCAAGTCTAGTCTCAGGCTAAAACATGAATTAAAGTATTTAAACAGGAAAGATTAACTCAAGTAACACAATTAAAGCATGGTGTAAATCTAAGTCTACCCGGACGTGTCAAAATCTTAGCATACGTACGGACTCTCGTCATCTCGTACATACGTAGCTCCCATAACACATAGCACGTAGCAAATATAGCACCTACGGGGATAAGTTCCATCTTACAAGGTTAGGCAAATAATTTACCTTGATCCGAAATCTGATAATAGACTCCAACATCTCTCTAACACCTCAAACCAATGTCAAACGATCTAAAACTAGCCAAAGAACATGTAGACCAATCAAAACATATTTAAAAACTCGTGATTTAACAATTAGAAACCATTCTCAACCACACACGAAAAGTCAACAAAAGTTAGCCCCGAGGCCCACACGCCCGAATTCCAAAAATTCTCGAAAATACATGTCACCCATAGCACTACGAACTCAAATATATAATTTGTTCTCAATTCCATATCTAATTTCATGGTCAAATACTATTTTTATTAAATATTAGGTTCCCAACCAAAAATTTCAAAATAACCAACAATCTCCACTACTTTTCATGTTAAATTCTATATATAATCCATGTATTTATCTCACAACAAGTTGAAATCACTTACCTTATGATAGATGGCGAAACTGGTCTTCAAAAATCACCCCAAATCACACTACTTATGTTCCAAAAACTTAAAAAGTAAAGAAATAAATCCAAAATCCTGAAATTGGATGTTTAATACCCCTGAAAGGCCTTCTTCTTCGCGATCACGATCACTAACCATGCGATCGTGGTTAACAAATGTTCCAGCATCATTTTCTTCATCGCGATCGCGACCAAGAAGCCACGCGATCGAGATGTACAATTTTTATTTTCCTCTGCACAAACACCCTTCGATATAATGGCCATAACTTTTTGTACAATATTCAAATGACAAACGGTTTACTTTTAAGCAAAATTAGACTCAAAAGGCTACAATTTTTATTTTTAGATCATCCCAAAATTCTTTATAGATTGCAAGATATAAGGTCCCAAAGTCTGAGCACTAACCGCATAAAAATTCTTGTATGCGATCGCGGCCCTTCCATCCGTGACCGTGATTCACAAGCCCTGAAATGCACTTTACTCTTTGCGAATGCGGTCCAGACCTCCGTAATGGCGATTCACAACCATGTGATCAGTTATCACCAGCTCAAAAAGGCCTAAAAGTGGTCTAAAATCATCCCAAAGCTCACCTGAGATCCAAGGAACTCCATCCATTAGATTGAACAAGTTTAAATACCCTATGTAAACTTGTCCAAAGGTCTGGAACACGAATAAAAATGTAAAAAAAAAAAAAGAATTAAAGATCAAACTCAATTTCTTAAACTCTCTTAACTTCCAACTTTACCAAACGCGCCCGATTCATAATTAGACAACTCGAAATAGAACCAAATTTTACACACAAGTCCAATATGACAACACAAACCTATCCCTAGGCTCAGAATATCAAACGGAATCCGATATCACTGAAGTCAACTATAGGTGAAACTTAAGAACTCTTCAAACCTTCAAATCGACAAATAGAGTCAAAACCTTTTAGGAACATTCAAATCCGAACATATACCCAAGTCTAAAATCACCATACAAACATATTGGAATATTTAAATCCCGATTCTGAGATCATTTACTCAAAAGTCAAACCTTGGTCAACTCTTCCAACTTAAAGCTTCCAAATTGAGAATCATTTTTCCAAATCAATTCCAAACTTCTCAAACATCGAAACTGACCCTACACGCAAATCATAATGCATCATACGAAGCTACTCAAAGTCTCAAATCTCCGAACTGATTGCTAAAGCTCAAAATGATCGGCCGGGTCATTACATTCTCCCCCACTTAAACATGCGTTTGTCCTTGAACATGTCAAGAGTCGTTCCAAAGCCGTCAAATAACTGTATAAGCTCCTCATAGGCACACCCATGCCACGTCAATCAATATAAGTCCATTAACACACCCTCGACTGAACAGTCTTCCTTCGACCTTTGCCCACAAGCCTTAGAATCCAATTCAAACATCTGGAATTCCCTATAAGATCTGATTCTGGAATATATTCGTTGTATCAATCCCCACCATCTGTATCAAGTCATAAATATATCACAAAACGTAACTACATGATATGCCCCGTAACTCATATGCCCATAACCATATCTTTTGCCCTTAACAACTGCTCATTACCGGACCGGTACCGATAACATATCTTATATAACCTAGAACCATGTGCCCAGATTTCGCGATACTGCTGATGCTGAAAGAAACTTATAGAAACTCATAACCACCCATCAAAACTACAAGTCATAGAGTTCTCTCGCCTGTCAAGAACCATTACCAAATTCTGAGCTAACTAATGGTAGCCCTACTCCAAACATACCTTATCTAAACCTGATTGCATTAATTCTAGATTTAATAACCTCGCCCACCCAGTGCAAGCTGCTCAACTGACAATCCACATCAAATACCATCTAGAATCTCATACGGCACGATTTGTGTGCCAATAAGCAACAACTCGAGTATGATCAATAATAGAAAAGTGAACCCAAGTATGAGAATTATCCAGCACGTGTAACAGATATGATCAACAAAACGTAATGATGTGAATCTATCCCACAAGGGAGAAGAAAAACATACGAAATAAGTACAAGGAATCATATCCAGCATCTCACCGTTGCAGCGTGCAACATGATCCCATAACATCTTCGCGGGAATTCCCATTGAACCATATTCCAAATATTCATCAAATACACGTGTATCAACAACAAGCACGCAAAGTACATAAACATAAATCTAGGGAGATGGATAGCATTATGTGCTATGAATAAAAGACAACCACAACTACGGTGCAATGAGCAAATAAACATCTCAAGAGATATCTCGCTCGCATATTGCCACAAAACCTAAACAGTGCCACCACATGCATGTGAATAATCAATTAGTCTCTAAACCTCAAGAATTTAGGAAACTCCATACCTGACCTCTAGCTCTCCCACTTAAATGACTGGCCCATAATGCATACACAATCACCTCGGGAGAAACACTCCCATAAAATCTTCTACGTCAAGTAGCAAAACATGAACAATGGTTATCAACCATGTGATCTCTGTAGTACTAGTCAAGCATACGCACAATAATACACAATGCGCCTTCTACAATACCTACCCTTCTTAGGCGATACAAGACAGTGCAAGCATTCTCATAAACATCTGAAATCTCTCACATTGGCTAGAACTCATGACATTCCTTCCAAAACTAAACCGCAACCTTGCCCATTCAATCCCAAATCTCACGCGGCTCACCGCACCTATCATGTTAGCATATGAAAATACGAGAATACGATTATCAACTCTGAATCACAAGTAGGATAAATACATCAGCCAAAAATCCTCCACTTACTCAATTCAAGAGAAAATCACAGTACGCAATAAACTTTCCATACTCGTAGAAGACATCAACCTTACGTCGTTGTTACACACCGTAGTATTGTACGTTGGATTTGACGTAAAATTATTAACATCAGTTCAAGGACAAGGTTATGTTAAGGTTATAAGTATTATGCTATTTATAACAAGTGATAAGTAAAGTTGTGAAGGTCAGAGGGTAAACGAGTGGAAGAAAATGGGTTCGTCGAAGTTTGACATTTTGAGGTAAAATACGGTCCAAGCTATAATACACCGTATTTATGGACTAGTGCCATACAAGGTACCACATGACCATGATAGTAAGGTATATAAAGTGTGTTAAAAATGATTAGTGTTTTAAGTAATCTGAGATAATTCTTAATAATGTGGGTAATTGGTTAATTATTGATTAGTGGGAGATTAACAAGTTAACAAATTAATTAGAATTGTGGATAAGCTTAATGGATCCCCCCCTCCCCAACATGGCAGCAAGTGAAAGAGGACTCAAAAAGCAAACAATGACTCTTTGATTTATGAGATTAGGTGGCATATTTAGAGAAAATTGTTGGCCAAGTCATCATACAAAGTGAGGCCCACACCAGCTAAGATAAAAATATCTCTTTAATTCATAAAGAGAGATGCTTATATCTAATCTACAATGTAATGGATCCTCTTCAACAAGTATCATACAAATCTTGCAATAGCAACGTGATTTGATTCAATAATTCATATGAAACTGCTTAATACTATAGCAACATGAAATTTCAATTCTAAAGAAGTACGGTACAATCTTTCTCAAGAATATCATACGGATTTTTTCCTACATCGATCCCATTATGTGTTTTTCGCAAAAGACGTGGGTTAGAGGGATTGTTAAGAGAATAGACTCAGGTATGTTAAGGCTATCCCTTCTTTCCTTTTGGCATGGCACATATGATACAAACGAAATGAGCAAATGCGCAACTTTCATAAATGACTCTATTCATAGAAGTGCTAGGGGTGCCAATATTCTTGATTCCCCATGTGTCTTATTATTATATCTTCTGTTCATAGGTCTCAGAAAAATACGTAGTTGATAAAGTTTATCCAAAGGCATATTGATCTTATGACATTCCGAGAAATCATATTAACGTACTTCTTATGCATTTCATTCATTTATACATGTACATTGACCCATGACCAGATGGCGTTATATACGTGTATATTATATGTATATAGGATATGGAAAAGGTTACGGCGTTATATACGCACCACCACCTGATCAGCTGGTATATGTTGATGATTTTGCCCACAGTGGCCGAGATGATATGATGGGATGCCCTCATAGGCTTGATGATGTTATGTACGCATATACCTATGCATGATATGACATTTATACGCATATGCACGACATTATAAATATTAAACAATTCACAGAGCTATTCAGACTTTAATGTTGAGTCTTTTACTCCATGTTTCTCTCATGTCTTTTACTTACTGATTTTCATTCCTTATATACTCTATACATTATTTGTACTGACGTTCCTTTTGCCTGAGGATGCTACGTTTTATGCTCGCAGGTCCCGATAGACAGGTTGAGAGTCCTCCAAGTAGGCTATCAGCTCAGCGAAAGGTGTTGGTGCGCTCCATTTGCCTCGACCTTTATGATATTTATCTACTCTTAGAGGTTTTTAGACAGATGTAATGTATATGGATACTTGTATCACCTTGTCGGCCTATGTTTTGAGTACATAAAGGATCGTGTCGGCCTTATAGGCTCGTATGTCATATGTATAAGCCGGTACATCATGTTGGGTCATTCTATGTCGAGTATTTCCTCATGTTTTATTCTAGTTATCTCACGACAGTCTTTTCGGCTTATTTACCTATGATAGTATGATACTAAATATACATTACGTTGGTACTTGGTTGAGTAAGGTACCGGGTGTCCGTCGCGGCCCATCGAGTTGGGTCATGACAGTTGTGGTCAAAACCATCATAAATAAACTCTTTGGAACCCGATTAACATAGCCAAGTCATCATAACTGAATTCCTCTAACTCAACCAAGTCACGCAGAATGCCAAGCCCGTAAGTATTTCCACAAACATCTATATAGCCATATCATACCAAAGGAACCAATTATTTCTATTATCATGCTGATCCAAGCCACTGCTAAACTAACCCAACTTCTTCAAATTTCCTCTTGACTTGCCTTCAAGATAACACTTTTCTTTCCAGTGCACCATGGATCTCAATCAGCACTCATCCCAGGTGATCCCAACACGAAACCACGTCGTCCTAAGACACATAAACCATTTTATTCCCTATCATGTATCCGATAGTACCTCAAACCGAAATGCCCGCTTTGAAGAGACCTTTTGTGAATACGAAGTTTTTTCTTCCATCTCTCTAACACTGCAACAAAGAACCGATAATGATATAGAAATACCCCAAGTCTCTCACAATCCATTGCTAATCGCAATCCTTAGTCACACGTGAATCTGAAATCCTTAGATACCACATCTTAGATCTCGAACCCACTAAAACCATTATTGGAGTTTTGATGGTTCCTTTAGGTCCGGATGGTAATTTTGGACTTGGGCGCATGCCCGGATTTGCATTTGGATGTTTCTAGAAGGTTTCAACACTATTTGGCGAAAGTTGGCAATTTGAAGGTTTGAAAGATTCATAAGTTTGACCGGGAGTTGACTTCGATGTTATCGAGTTCGGATTAGTTCCGGGAGTTGGAATAGGTATTTTACGTCAATTGAAACTTGTGTGCAAAATTTGAGGTCATTCGGAGTTGGTTTGATATGGTTCGGCATGAGTTTTCAAAGTTGAATGTTCAAAAGTTCATTAAGTTTGATTTGAGGTGCGACTCATGGGTTGGTATTTTTAGGTGTGATTTGAGGCCTCGAGTAGGTCCGTGTTATATTTTTGAACTTGTCGGTTTGTTTGGACGGGGTCCTAAGGTGCTCGGGTGAGTTTCGGGGAAGATTCGAATCATTTTGGAACATGTTGGTTACGCTGGTTTTTGGTTGAGACCTGGTGTGACCGCACCTGTGGAACTTAGGGGGAAAGTGCGGAGCTACAGAAGTGGTAGAGGTGGCGCATAAGTGCATTTTGGGCAGGTCAGGTATGTCCGCAAATGCGAAGAAAGGGGCACATCTGCGGAATCACATAAGCGGACGCTGAGGCACAGAAGCGGAAGGGCTGCCTGGGTAGGAGTTCCGCAGAAGCGAAAAATGATCGCACCTGCGATATCACTGAAGCATAAATATTCACCCAGGTGCGAGAGGCCAGGGCTTCAGTGTATTTATGTAGAAGCGGATCTTTTGTCGCAGAAGCTACGCCGCAGAAGCGCCTATTTGTTCGCATATGCGAAAATGCCTGGGCAGAATGTATATATTCTAGGATTTGTTCATTTTATCACATTTGGAGATTTGCAGCTTGGGTTTGAGCTATTTTGGAGAAGATTTTCACCATATGGATTGGGGTAAGTATTTTCTACTCAGTTTTGATTATATTCCATGATACTATCTTTGATGTTTGGCATTCAGTATGGTTGGACTCGTAATTGAATGGGTTGTCGAACTTTATGAGTTTTGTTGAGTTCCAAGGTGCGGGCCCGGGTTGACTTTGATTAATTAATTAAAGATTCGATCTTTATCATTTGGATTTATTTTCTATGGAATTATTTGATATTTAAGAGTTGCTTTTGGCTAGTTTCGAGCCGTTCGGAGGTTGATTTGCGTGGGATGGCATTTTTAGAGTATCGGTTGGCTTGTTTGGTATTTTATTTGGCTTGCTTGAGTAATTAATTGTAACGACCCGACCGGTCATTTTGAGAGTTATAGCCCCATTCCCCCATTTACTGCTCCATTTGTACTTTATAGCTGTTATATGACTTATCGAGTTAGTTGTTTCGGGTCCAGAGAAAATTTAGGGTGAATTGAGACACTTAGTCTCTTAATTGAAAGCTTAAGTTGGAAAAGTCGATCGGATATCGACTTATGTGTAAACGACCTCGGATTTGAATTTTGATAGCTCTGTCAGCTCCGTTGGGTGATTCTGGACTTAGGAGCGTGTTCGGATTGTGATTTGGAGGTCGGGAGTCGAATTAGGCTTGAAATGGCGAAAATTAGAATTTTGGAAAGTTCGATCGGTAGTGGACTTTTTGATATCGGGGTCGGATTCCGATTTTTGAAGTTGCAATAGGTTCGTGGGGTCATTTGTGACTTGTGTGCAAAAGTTTAGGCTAATCGGATGTGATTTGATAGGTTTAGACGTTGTTTGTAGAATTTAGAAATTTCGAAGTTCATTAGGCTTGAATCCGTATGTAATATGTGTTTTTGATGTTGTTTGAGGTGGTTTGAGGATTCGACTAAGTTCGTATTGGGATATAAGACTTGTCGGTATGTTTGGTTGAGGTCCCGGGGGAATCGGGTCGATTTCGGGCGACTAACGGGTCAAGATTTGAAGTTGTAAGGCTGCTGAAGTTTGGACTCAGCTGGTGTAATCGCGCCTGCAGAAGTCTCATCGCAAGTGCGTGCCCATAGAAGTGGTAGGTAAGCCGCAGAAGAGGCCAAGGGAGTGACGCAACAGAAGGTCGCATGTGCGATGGTGTTACCGTATCTGCCCGACCGCAGTTGCGGCAGAAGGGCCGCAGAAGCGGATTTGGCCTTGAAGCTTGACTCTGCAGAAGCGGAGGTTTGTCTCACAGAAGCGAGTGCGCTAGTGCGGAAAAATGGGGCACAGGTGCGGAGTTTGGCGCAGAAGCGAGCTTTGGGGGCGCGTCTGCGAGACCGCAGAAGCGGCCAAGTTGCCGCAGGTGCGGAAGGCCTGGGTAGAGTCTTTAAATGCAAGACTTCAAGATTTTTCACCATTTCTAACATTTTGTGCTCGGAATTTGGAGGTTTTTGAGAGGATTTTCAAAGGAATTCTTGTGGTAAGTTCCTTGTGTTCATTTTTTTTCAATAATTATGTTTCCCCACTGATCTTTTACCTAGATGGTGTGTTTTTGGGGTGTAAATTGGGGTTTTGAAGCTAGGGATTTGGAGAGTTGGTTTTGAGGATTTGAATGACCAATTGGCGTCGGATTTTGATGAATTTGGTATTGTTACACTCATGAGTGAATGGGCTTTCAGATTTTGTGATGTCAGATTTCGAGACGTGGGCTCGGGGGCCGAGTTTGGACTGATTTCGTATTTTGGCTATAATTTCATATTTTTCTTGTGGAATTGATTTCTTTAGCCTATATTGATTGTATTGTACTACTTGTGGCAAGATTCAGGATGTTTGGAGACTGATTTGAGGGGCAAGTGCATTTTGGAGTAGAGTTTAGCCCGGATTGAGGTAAGTAACACTTTCAAGCTTGGTTCTGAGGGTTCAAAACCCCGAATTATGTGTTATGTGATTGGTATTGAGGTGACGCACATGCCAAGTGATGGGCGTGCAGACGTGCACAGTGAGAATTGTGACCTGGTCGATTCCACCGCACTGTCTAGTAGTTCTATCTTGTTGATATCGGTGTTTTCATCATGTGATAAAGTAATTGAGCTGTCACTCATGCTAAATATCATGTTTAGGCTTTATGTCGATACTATTGGGACCCATAGTGGTCATTTCTTGCTGTTGTCTTACTGATATCATTGATATTTCGTACTCAGTCATATTCATTCATTTCATATCATATCTCAGTCTCTGTTGTTAATTATTGATACATCATATCATTGTTTTTGGGCTAGTATCATGACATTGTGAGCCCATGAGAGAGAGACTGGAGAGATTGAGGGCTGAGTGAGGCTGAAGGCCTAATTATGAGTGATATTTATGGGATCAGGCTGCACGCCGCAGCGGTTATACTGATTTATGATAGCACTTGGGCTGAAGGAGCCCTTCTGGAGTCTGCACACACCCCCAGTGAGCGCGGTTGATATTATTGAGGGATGGATCTTCCCTGGACATGGATCTTGTCCGAAGCATTTTATACCTGAAGATGGATCTTCTCCATGGGCTGGATTTGCTCTACTCGGTATTGGGTGACTGATGGTCAGTGATGTATATATTCCGGGATGGATCTTCCCTGGGCCGTTGGGCCATATACAGTACCGAGTTATTCAGCATTTGAGAGCGTGAGCACATGAGGCTATCAGTATGGTACATCACATACGACATGTGCATTGGCATGGAAGAAGTAATTGAGTTATATTCTTCATATCATTCAGATTTGATCCATTTTACTGTTTTAAGATATTTACCGAACATGAAAGCATGTCTATATTTCTGCACTGTTATTTTCTGTATTGAACTGTGCCGGTTGAGTTCGTCACTAATTTCAGTCCACAGTTTGGGCTTGTTATTTATTGAGTTGATTGTACTCACGCTACACCCTGCACCTCGTGTGCAGATCCAGGTACTTCTGATTACGGCGATTGCTGAGTGAGGAGTCGAGATCTCGGAGACTATCGAGGTAGCTACATGGTGTTCGCAGGCCTTGACTCTCCTTTATTTTCTTTATCTATATTTTAGTTCTTATTTCCTCAGATATTATAGTAGACTGTATCCTTGTATAGACGCTCATGTACTCGGTGACACCCCGATTTTTGGGAGAGATTTATATTGCGTTGTGGTTTTATTTCGGGTTTTAAATGGTTTCTCAAATATTAATTGCTTCTGTTTTATTTTCAAAGTTTCTACATGGTGATCTGGTTGAGTAGTTGGCGCGCCTAGTTCTACGATAGGTGCCATCACGATGGTTGGTTTTGGGGTCATGACAGTAACATATCTAAACTTGGATTTAAGGGTAAATATCCTTAGGAACTATGATAATTGAGATGGGTTGGGGTGACGCACGTGCTAGGTGACAGGCACAGGTGCGTGCACCGAGGTATTCATGATACAGGTAGTTCTTAGGCTATGATATGCCTTGTTTTGGTATCATGTTTCTTTGATATCATGTTTTCTCCATTTATGTGACTACATGAGATATTATTCATGCTAGAAATCATGTCTGGGCTACTTGTTCAATTGTTCGATACATGATAGGGCTATTTTTGTCATGTCGAGCTATTTGCCTTAGCCGTAGTCATATTGTACAGTCATGATAGTTACATCCGCATGTTGTATCTCAGTCTCTATGCACTTTTGATATGTTGTCTCACATGTTATTGGTGTCCTTGTACGTGACACGAGTTTGAACTGTATTTGAGACACATTGTGTTATTTCGTGTTATATGATTGGATTGTG
This sequence comes from Nicotiana tomentosiformis, assembly GCF_000390325.3. Taxonomy (NCBI): domain Eukaryota; kingdom Viridiplantae; phylum Streptophyta; class Magnoliopsida; order Solanales; family Solanaceae; genus Nicotiana; species Nicotiana tomentosiformis. The sequence goes on from NC_090813.1 coordinate 152,505,224, forward strand.
TTTCTGTGAAATGTCTACATATTGAGACTAGAGAGGATTGTTGAGCTGTGGGCCATAGAGCCGTATTGATATGGGAATTTGGATCGACTTGCACGTCACGATTATATTGATATTGAGGTGAGGCGTATGCCAGGACCCACATTGGGCTAAGTTGTACTGATTTGATGTACGGGTGATAAGATTGTGTGTACTTAATAAGTTCCTTGTGAAACTGAGTTCTTGTCACGACCCAATTCATCCCTCTGTGAGTTGTCGTGATGGAACCTAGTCTCTACGACTAGGTAAGCCTAACACTTTGCAGAAATGAGATAAGAACTTGAACATAAACCACTAACAATAACAAATATCTAATAAGCAACTGAATGCCACTCGGCATATACAATTATCACCTTTGAAATGTACCAAACAATTCCCAAAACCCAGAAACCCGCAAGTCACAAGCTACTAAGAAGTCTTAATTGTTCTATACATCATTTCTACAGAAAGAGGAAAAAATGAACATAGGGGGATAGAGGGGGACTCCGAGGATCTGCGGGCGCAGGCACATGTACCTTGAAGTTCTCCGGAATAGCAACAACTGCAACTAAGTACGAGGATGGTAAAAGGGTCCTGGATCTGCACACGAAAAAAACATGTGCTTGAAAAGGCGTGAGTACACCACACCGGTACCCAGTAAGTGCCGAGCCTAACCTCGGTCGAGTAGTGACGAGGTTAGGTCAGGACCACTGGTATATAATAATAAAAACAGAAGAATAAGCAGTATAATAAGAGACTAAAGTTCAACAAAGGAAAGCACAATGAAATAACGTAACATTGCACGGAATTAAGCGACAGGGGATCTCCCAAGATACCGTCTCGGAGTCCCAAAAGTAAATATGCAGGGAGAACTCCTGAGGTACAACTTCGTAGTCTCAAAGTAAATGTGCAGGGGGATCTCTCGAGATACCATCCCGTAGTCCCAAAGGTAAATATGCAGGGGGATCTCCCGGGAAACCGTCCCATAGTCCCAAAAGTAAATATGCAGGGGGATCTCCCGCGATACCATCCTGCAGTCCCAAAGTAAATACACAGCGCAATAAATTACAAACGATAAGCACAGCAAGAGAAATCTACAGTCTAGACTAAGTACAAGTCAGGAAGGAAGCAGGAATTCAATAGGCATGCTGCAAAGAGTTCAATTAAGCAAATAAGGCACGTAGACATGTTATTCTAAGCTAACAGGGTAACTACGCATGCTAGTATATTCAAATAAGATGGAAACTGGGAAATTCTCAGTAAAAATCGGGGTTTTCAACAAATAACCCATGTACGCTTTCGTCACCTCGCGTACACGACACTCACATAGTAAAATCAGTACCAACTCCTAAGGGGATTTTTCCACAAAAGATTAGGCAAGCCACTTACCTCAAACCAAGCTCAATCAATCCGTAACAATGCTCCTTCCACGAATATCTGGCTCTGAATGGCCCAAATATAGCCAAAATCAATTACATACAATAAATACAACTATAAGCATTAATCTAATTAACGAAATCAAAGCTAAAGCAAGAAATTGGAAAATCGCCCTAAAAAGCCTCTCCGGGCCCACGTCTCGGAATCGAGTAAAAGTCACCAATTATGAACACCCATTCACTCACGAGTTCACTCATACCAAAATTATCCAAATCCAATGTTAAAATCCCAATCAAAACCCAAAAATCTTAGTTGAAGAACTTCTTCCCATTTTTCCCAATTTTCAACCCAAATCTGAAATTAAATGATGAAATTAATGATAGATAAATGGGTTATAATCAGAATCAAGTGTAGAATCATTACCCAATCGATGTCTCTAAAAATCCGCCAAAATCTCGTCCAAATCCGAGCTCCCAAACTCAGGTTTTGATAAAAATGGCCAAACCCTCGTTTTTGAAATATTTAATTCTGCCCAGTGATTCCTTAATCGCGGTCGCGGAAATAGCCTCGCGATCGCGAAGAACAACTATGCTGCCCCAGAAATTAAATCTACGTGAATGCGTAAAACACCACGCGAATGCGATGCTCTGGCTCTCATACTCACGCGATTGCGAACGCCCTCACGCGTTCGCGATGAGCAAAGTGCATGGCCCAGCTTTGGTCCACTTAACCCTACGCGAACGCGACCTTGTCTCTGTGTTCGCGAAACACCACCTCACTTCACTACGCGTTCGCATGCCCCTGTCCGCGAATATAAAGAACAATTCCATCCTCTCGCCTAGCTAGCTTACGCGATCGCGTATAAGGAAACCAAAACCCAGACACCAGAAAACTTCAGCAACCACCTAAGTCCAAAAATCGATCCGTTGGGCATCCGAAACTCACCCGAGGCCCCCGGGACCTTAACCAAACAAACCAAACAATCCTAAAATACCATACGAACTTAGTCTAGCCCTCAAACCACATCAAACAACGCTAAAATCATGAATCACCCTCCAATTCAAAACTTAATGAACTTGAAACTTCCAAATTCGACAATTGATGCCGAAACCAACCAAACCACATCCGATTGACCTCAAAATTTTCACACAAGTCATATTCAACACTACGGACCTACTCCAATTTCCAGAATTGGAATCCGACCCCGATATCAAAATTTCCACTACCGGCCCAAAACTCCAAAAATTCAACTTTGCTATTTCAAGCCTAAATGAGCTACGGACCTCCAAAACACAATCCGGACACGCCCCTAAGCCCAAAATCACACAACGAAGCTAACGGAATCAACGAAATTCCATTACGGAATCGTCTTCACCCAATTCCGACTACGATGCCAATCCTAAGGCTTAAACCTCCATTTAGGGACTAAGTGTCCAAAACACTCGAAAAACCAAAATGAAACCTTCCGGTAAATCACAATAGGAGAAATGGATACGGGGGAATCAGTTAATAGGGGATCGGGGCTCTAACTGTCAAAACGACCGGCCGGGTCAATACATCCTCCCCCTCTTAAAACAATCATTCATCCTCGAATGAGTATAGAGACATACCTGAAGTTGTGAAAAGATGAGGATAACGGCTGTGCATATCCTGCTCGGTCTCCCAAGTCGCCTCCTCGATCGGATGACTCCGCCACAGTACCTTTGCTGATGCAATGTTCTTTGACCTCAGCTTACGAACCTGCCTGTCCAAGTTAGCCACTGGCTCCTCAACGTAGGATAGATCCTTGTCCAACTGGACTGAGCTGAAATCCAACACATGAGACGGATCGCCGTGATACCTCCGGAGCATCAAAACATGAAATACCGGATGAACTCCTGCTAGACTGGGAGGTAAGGCAAGCTCATAAGCAACCTCCCCAACTCACCGCAACACCTCAAAGGTGCCAATAAACCTTGGGCTCAGCTTGCCTCTCTTTCCGAACCTCATAACGCCTTTCATAAGCGAAACCCGAAGCAGGACCCGCTCTCCAACCATGAATGCAACATCGCGAACCGCCCGGCTCGAACTAACCCACTGGGGACCGACACCGCCTACCATACAAAGCCTCATACGGTGCCATCTGAATGTTGGACTGATAACTGTTGTTGTAGGCAAACTCCGCAAGTGGCAAGAACTGATCCCAAGAACCTCCAAACTCCATCACACACGCATAGAGCATATCCTCAAGAATCTGAATGGTGCGCTCGGACTGCCCCTCCGTCTGAAGGTGAAAAGTTGTGCTCAACTTTACCCGAGTACCCAACTCCTGATGTGCGGCTCTCCAGAACCACGATGTAAACTGTGTGCCCCAGTCAGAGATGATAGATACCGGTACACCATGAAGTCTGACAATCTCACGAATGTAAATTCGAGCCAGCTGCTCGGAAGAATAGGTAGTCATCACAGGAATGAAATGAGCTGACTTGGTCAGCCTGTCCACAATCACCCAAACTGCATCGAACTTTTGCTGAGTCCGTGGGAGTCCAACAACGAAGTCCATAGTGATCCGCTCCCATTTTCACTCTAGAATATCTATCTTCTGAAGCAACTCACCCGGTCGCCGATGCTCATACTTCACTTGCTGGCAATTTAGACATCTAGCCACATACTCCACTATGTCCTTCTTCATCCTCCTCCACCAATAATGCTGCCTCAGGTCCTAATACATCTTCGCGGCACCCGGATGAATGGAGTACCATGAGCTGTGAGTCTCATGTTGAATCAACTCATGCAAACCGTCCATATTGGGCACACATAACCTGCCTTGCATCCTCAATGCACCATCCTCCCCAATAGTGACCTTCTTAGAATCATCATGCTGGACTGTGTCCTTAAGGACAAGCTGATGGGGGTCATCATACTGACCCTCCCTGATACGATCATAAAGAGAAGACCGAGAGACCACACAAGCCAATACTCGACTCGGCTCAGAAATATCCAATCTCACAAACTGGCTGGCTAAGGCCTGAACATCAAATGCCATAGGCCTCTCTGCTACTTGTAGATATGCTAAACTCCCCAAACTCTCTGCACGTCGACTCAAAGCATCGGCCACCACATTGGCCTTCCCGGGATGGTACAAAATGGTAATGTCATAATCCTTAAGCAGCTCTAACCACCTCCTCTGACGCAAAGTAAGATCCTTCTGCTTGTACAGATGCTGCAAACTCCGGTGATCGATGTAAATCTCACAAGGAACACCATACAAATAATGCCTCCAAATCTTCAAGGCATGAACAATAGCTGCTAGCTCAAGGACGTGGACATGATAGTTCTTTTCATGCACCTTTAGTTATCTGGACGAGTAGGTAATCACCCTATGGTCCTGCATCAACACCGCGCCGAGGCCAACTCACGACGCATCATAATAAACTATATAAGACCCCAAACCTGAAGATAATACCAATACTGGGGCTGTAGTCAAAGCTGTCTTGAGCTTCTAAAAGCTCTCCTCACACTCCTTTGTTCACCTGAACGGAGCACCCTTCTGGGTCAGCTTGGTCATAGGTGCTGCAATAGAAGAAAATCCCACAACAAACCGACGGTAATAACTTGCCAAACCAAGGAAGCTCCGGATCTCTGTCGTTGGGGACGGTCTGGGCCAACTCTGCACTTCTTTCAACTTCTTTGGATCCACCTTGATCCCCTTACTCGACACAATATGACCCAAGAATTCCACGCAATCTAACCAGAACTCACATTTTGAGAACTTTGCATACAACTTCTTTTCTCTCAAAGTCTGAAGCACTGTCCTCGGGTGCTACTCATGATCCTCCCGAGTCCGGGAATACACTAGAATGTCATTATTGAATACGATGATGAAAGAATCAATATAGGGTCGGAACACACTGTGCATCAAGTGCATAAAGGTTGTTGGGGCATTGGTCAGCCCAAATGACATCACAAGGAACTCATAATGGCCATACCGAGTCTTGAAAGCAGTCTTCGGGATATCTGGCTCCCGAATATTCAACTGATGATAACCTGAACGTAAGTCAATCTTGGAAAATACTTTGGCACTCTGTAGCTGATCAAATAGGTCATCAATACGAGGCAAGGGATACCTGTTCTTCACTATGAGTTTGTTCAACTGGCGATAATCAATACACATACGCATAGAACCATCCTTTTTCTTCACAAACAAGATAGGAGCACCCCAAGGGGACACACTAGGCCGAATGAAGCTCTTATCAAGCAACTCCTACAACTGCTCCTTCAACTCAGGAGGAGCCATACGGTATGGAGGAATAGAGATGGGTTGAGTGCCCGGCAACAAATCAATGCCGAAATCAATATCTCTGTCCGGGAAACACATCTGGGAAATCCCTCGCTATTGGAACTGACTCAACTGTAGGGGTATCAATACTGACATCACTCACATAAGCTAAATACACGTCGCACCCCTTCTCAACCATTCGTTGAGCATTAAGAAATGAAATAACTCTGCAGGGAGTATACTCTAAGGTACCTCTCCACTCTAATCGCGGTAAGCCTGGAATAGCCAATGTCACGGTCTTAGCGCGACAATCAAGAATAGCATAATGTGGCGACAACCAGTTCATGCCCAAGATAACATCAAAATCTACCGTGCTGAGTAATACTAAGTCGGCTCTGGTCTCAAAACCACTAATTGTAATCAAACACGACCGATACACGCGGTCCACAATAGGAGAATCTCCAACAGGAGTAGACACATAAACAGGGGAACTCAAAGAATCCTGAGATATGCGTAAATGTGGGCAAAATAAGAGGACACATATGAATACGTAGAGCCTGGGTCAAATAATACCGACGCATCTCTATGACAGACTGGAACAATATCTGTAATGACAGAGTTGGAAGCAACTACATCTGTACGAGATGGAAGAGCATAATACCTGGCCTGGCCTCCCTCTATAGGGCAACCTCGACCTCCCCGACCTCCACCTTGAGCTGGCTGAGCAGGCGGGGCGGTAGTTGGTGCTGGAATCATAGCCTGACGACCTGGTGCAACACGTGGTGGCTGAGAAGTCTGTGGAGGTGCAACCCTCCTAAGTCTGGGACAATCCCTCACCATATGGCAGGTCTCGCCACACTCAAAACAACCCTTCGGAGGGTGTGGCTGCTGTGACTAACTTGGGCCAGGTCTGCTGGACTGGCCGCTAAAATTACCCCGAGCAGGAGGCACACTAGATATTGGCGGTGCATAATAAGGCTCCTGGGGACTAGAAGGGGCTGGAACCACTGGCAGCTGGAAGAGCTGAATGAATGGGACGACCCACATAACCCCTACCATGGCGAGCTGATGGGGCACGAGCTCCAGAATAAGAACCAGTCTCTCGAGACCTCTTGCCCTCTCTCTCCTCTCGGTCCCGGGCAAGCATGCCCTCCAATCTCCAAGCAATACTCACAACCTGCTGGTAAGAAATGTCCATCTCCAGCTCCCTGACCATACTAATTCTGATACTGGGGTGGAGTCCCTCAATAAATCGTCGAACCCTCTCTCGAACTGTCACAACCAAGGTCGGTGCATTTTTGGGCCAAATCATTGAAGCGCACTGCATACTCTGACACAGTCATAGCACCTTGGCGCAGCTGCTCAAATTTGACGCGCCATGAGTCCCTAAGGCTCTGAGGGACATACTCTCTCTCAAAAACATGTCCGAGAACTGAGAACATGTAAGTGAAGCTGCCTCATCCGGACTACTCAACTCATAAGCACGCCACCACTGATAGGCTGCTCCTCTAAGCAGGAAAGTTGTAAAAGAAACCCACTCGTCTCTGCTATGCCCATAGTACGGAGAATACGATGACACTCCTCCAGAAAACCCGGAGCATCATCTGTAATCAATCCACTGAAGGTAGGTGGATGGTACTTCTTGTACCTCTCAAGTCTGAGCTGCTCCGCCTTAGAAGCGGATGTCCTAGTCTCATGCTGAATCGGGGCCACCGGTGGTGTAGGAATGAACTCTGGGGCCTGATCAACCTGGACCTTTTGCTTAGGAGTGTGGGCTGCGGGAGTCTACACCCCACCCCTGACCTGAGATGTGGTGGGAGCTAACGGAATCAATTCAACCTGAGCTAAGGTGTTGAACATGTTCATGAACTGGGCTAGAGTCTCCTGGAGGGCTAGTACAGCAATAGGAACCTCTGGTGCCTGTCCTCCAGCTAGAACTGCTGGGGGCTCCTCTGTCGTAGCTCGCATGGGTGCTCTGGCTGCACCGCGTGGCCGTACTCTACCCCGGCCCCAGCCTCTGGCGGCGTTAGCAGGGGGCGCGGGTGCCTGGTCGTCAGATCCTCCGGTACGGGTCCTCACCATCTGTGAGAAAAGAATAAAATAGAGAATTTTTAGAATTTGATGCCAATAACTCGCACGATAAGGAATCAAAAGAAGTATATTTATTCCTAACAGTTCCATAGCCTCCCGAAGATAAGTACAGACGTCTCCATACCGATCTGTGAGACTCTAATAAACTGGCTTATTTATCACGACTCCTATAAACCTAGAGCTCTAATACCAACTTGTCATGACCCAATTCATCCCTCCGTGAGTTGTCGTGACGGCACCTAGTCTCTACAACTAGCTAAGCCTAACACTTTGCAGAAATGAGATAAAAACTTGAACATAAACCACTAACAATAACAAATATATAATAAGCAACTGAATGCCACTCGGCATATACAATTATCACCTTTGAAATGTACCAAACAATTCCCAAAACTCAAAAACCCGCAAGTCACAAGCTACTAAGAAGTCTTAACTGTTCTATACATCATTTTGACAGAAAGAGGAAAAAATGAACATAGGGGGGATAGAGGGGGACTCCGAGGATCTGCGGGCGCGGGCAGATGTACCTTGAAGTTCTCCGAAACAGCAACAACTGCAACTAAGGATGAAGCTGGTAAAAGGGACCTGGATCTGCACACGAAAAAAAAATAGTGCAGGAAAGGGCGTGAGTACACCACAGCGGTACCCAGTAAGAGTCAAGCCTAACCTCGATCGAGTAGTGACGAGGTCAGGTCAGGCCCACTGGTATATAATAATAAAAACCGTAGAATCATTACCCAATCGATGTCTCTGAAAATCCACCAAAATCTCGTCCAAATCCGAGCTCCCAAACTCAAGTTTTGATAAAAATGGCCAAACCTTCATTTTTGAAATATTAAATTCTGCCCAGTGATTCCTTCATCGCGGTCGCGGAAATAGCCTCGCGATCGCGAAGAACAACTTTGCTGCCCCAGAAATTAACTCTACGCGAACGCGTAAAACACCACGCGAACGCGATGCTCTGGCTCTCATACTCACACGATCGCAAACGTCCTCACGCGTTCGCCATGAGCAAAGTGCGTGGCCTGGCTTTGGTCCACTTAACCCTACGCGAACGCGACTTTGTCTCTGCGTTCGCGAAGCACCACCTCACTTCACTACGCGTTTGCATGCCCCTGTCCGCGAATATAAAGAACAATTCCATCCTCTCGCCTAGCTAGCTTACGCGATCACGGTTCACCCCACGCGATCGTGTATAAGGAAACTAGAACTCAGACACCAAAAAACTTCAGCAACCTCCTAAGTCCAAAAATCGTTCCGTTAGGAATCTGAAACTCACCCGAGGCTCCCGGGACCTCAACCAAACATACCAACCAATCCTAAAACACCAAACGAACTTAGTCAAGCCCTCAAAACATATCAAAAAATGCTAAAATCACAAATCACCCTCCAATTCAAACTTAATGAACTTGAAACTTCCAAATTCGACAACCGATGCCAAAACCAACGAAACCACGTCCGATTGACCTCAAATTTTGCACACAAGTCATATTCAACACTACGGACCTACTCCAACTTCCGAAATTAGAATCTGACCGCGATATCAAAATGTCCACTACCGGCCCAAAACTTCAAAATTCGACTTTCGCCATTTCAAGCCTAAATGAGCTACGGACCTCCAAAACACAATCCGGACACACCCCTAAGCCCAAAATCACACAACTAAGCTAACAGAATCGACAGAATTCCATTCCAAAGTCGTCTTCACCCAGTTCCGACTACGGTGCCAATCCTAAGGCTTAAACCTTCATTTAGGGACTAAGTGTCCCAAAACACTCCAAAAACCAAAACGAAACCTCCCGGCAAGTCACAATAGCAGAAATAGATACGGTTGAAGCAGTTAATAGGGGATCGGGGCTCTAACTCTCAAAATGACCGGCTGGATCATTATAGTTCTTGACATGCATATTTGATATGTAGTTATAGAGATGTACCTTCCTCATGCTAGACGGTGACATGACATCTGATTACTTGACATGTAGGCATAGAGATGCATTTTTCTCATGCTAACTCATAAAAGAAAAGTCTTATATGATGTTGTAAATTGGGAAAAACAAAGTTCTTTTGATAAACTCATGTTTAATTGATTTCAGTGGTAAGATTTAGACTGGGACTATTATACTTGAAAAATATGTCAACTTTTCTGTATCTGTGAACGAGATGGGCATTACATCTCCTAAGTTATATACCTTTATTCTTTTCACTAGACCGTTATGAACTTTTATTGGCTATTGATGTTGGACTCTGACCATCTTCCGAGCTCGTCACTACTTTCAGCCTAATGTTAGGTTTATTACTTATTGAGTATATGGGGTCGGTTGTACTCATACTACATTACTGCACCTTGCATGTAGATCTTGGAGATGATGTTGCATATGGCGGGAGCTGGCATTGAAGATGTACCTACTTTTCGGATATAGCTGTCACTTGTCCTTGGTTGCTCTAGATTTGCAAATCTATTTATGTATATTTCGAACAGATGATGCATTTATTTAGTACCAACTTCGTGAATTCTATGTCTTGGAAGCTCATGATTTGTATTACCAATACATGATATCTGGTATAAAAGTTCAGTTATTTTATTCATTGACTCCTATATTTCTTTTTTGAGTTGTGTTGACTGTTATTTGGCTTACCTAGCAGGTTAGGTTAGGTGCCGTCATGACTAGCTGAATTTTGGGTCGTGACAAGTTGGTATCGGAGCTCTAGGTTCATAGGTTATACGAGTCATGAGTAAGTGTCTAGTAGAGTCTTGCGAGTGGGTATGATGACGTCCATACCTATCTTCGAGAGGCTACAGGGCATCTAGAGTAAATTTCCCATCTTTCTTTTTTTATCGTGCGACATTGATTCAGCTTGAATTATTTCTCTTTGAATTCCTTCCACTCACTCGTATGTTATGTGAGTGCTCGGTATCAGCTGTGCATCGACGGCTTATGATTCCATGGATGAAGTGCGAGATGTGTTTTCTGTGTTTTGGTGATAGGCCAGTCTGAAGGACTTGAGGCCAGGTCTAGACCGCAGCTTGGGCTCGATAGTTTCAGTTGTGTCAACATGTGCTTTTGGACATTTATGTCCGATGGTGCCCCTAAGAGTGGGATTTATGGTCGAATGAGTGGTTAGATAGTCATATGATGAGTATTATGTGATTGCGGGATGTGTTCAGATGGTTTGGATATAATGAGAAGAGTTTGATTGGGGTGAGAAAAGGACTATTGGGTGCCTGAATTTTGTTTTGATGATTTGTAGGGTCTCAAATTATGAGCGTGTTGGGCGATCTTTCATGGTGTTCATTTATGGGATGAAGTAGATTCTTATGTCATGTTGACGAGTTAAGACTCGGGAAGATTTAGTGATTGCATAGTGGTTGTAACCATTGTAGAGCGAAGTGAAATGCCAGTTTGAGGCTAAACAGGTAGGTTATCTCCTTTGTGGGGGAGGGGGGGTCTACAGATGTGTGGTCTTTATGATGTTTATGTGGAGAGTGTTTTTCAACCAGTGGATTATATGTGTTGCAATTTGAGTTTGGATCACTTGGGGGAAGTTGGCTTGACTGTCACGAGGATATATGTGGGTGTAGCGGATGATTTGAGGTATTTTATGATTTGTGTTACACAAGCTTATTGTGGGATTATGGTAGTAATAGAGTAAGGGTATTGTGGGTTATTGGATGTTGTGTTCTATGGCTTTGGTCCAAGTGGGGGAGTCTGTTATTGACGCTAAGATTGCATGGTCAAGTGTTATGTTAGTTTTGGTCTGAGGCATATTTTGTCACGACCCAAACCGATGGGCCATGACGAGTGCCCGAGTCCTACCTGCCGAACACCCCTAAGCATGCGTCTAAGATATAAACACGAATTAAGGGTAGGTCATGAATAACACCTATCAATAAACTCCTGAATCACGTGAATAACATACGTGAGGAAAACATGTCCAAAAGACATATATACATATACATGCGGAATACGGTAGGGCGAGATGACAAGGCTGCTATAGACAACTATATATCCAAAACTAGAAGCCGACAAGGCCATATACTATCCAACTATACATGATTGTCTACAGACCTCTGATAGAGTGTACAACTGTATGAAGGACGAGACTGGGCCCCGTCGTACCCATATCTACATACAAAAATAGCGTACCAAAACTAATAACAGCTCCGGATCCAGTGAAGCACACCAACTCTCGCTGATTAAGGATCCTAAAAGGGGGACCGTTAGCCTGTCTACCTATATCTGTGAGCAGGAAATGCAGGCCCTAGAAAATAGGAGTGTCAGTACGAATAATGTACCGAGTATGTAAGGAATGAAAATCAGTACATAAAAGACATAAAAGAAACATGGAGTAAAGGAATCTGCCTGTAAGTCCAAATAACTTTGTGAATCCTGAAATATTTATAAAGTCATGCATGTGCGTATAAATGTCATATCATACATAGGTATATGTGTACATAACATCATCAAGCCTCTGAGGGCATCCCATCATATCATCTCAGCCTCTGTGGGCGAAATCATCAACATATATCAACTGATCGTATGGTGGTACGTATATAACGCTGTAACCTTTTCCCATATTCCATATACATATAATATACGCGTATATAATGCCATCTGGTCATGGTTCAATGTACATGTATAAATGAATGAAATGCATAAGAAGTAAGTTAATAAGATTTCTCGAAATGACATATGATCAATATGCTTCCAGATAAATTTTATTAACCACATGTGTTTCTGAGACCCATGAACAAAAGATATAATAATAAGACACATGGGAATTCAAAAACATAGGCACCCCTAGTGCTTTTATGAATAGAGACATTTATCAAAGTTGTGCGTTTGCTCATTTCATTTGTATCATATGGATCATGCCAAAAAAAAAGAAGGGATATCCTTAACATACCTTACTTGACGAATTTATCAAACACTTTTACTTGAGCTTGCCAAGAACAACTTTTGTTCCTTCTAAATCTTTGAACAAGAACTGAGCACTTCTTATGATCATGGCATACTTCATGTTGTTGAACATATGGAGTATCATATGTGTACGTTTTTGGCTATGTTATAAAGTAAGAGAATCAATAATAGAAGGAAAGATTTCAACATCCTTTCTATATCTCAAATTTCCAAAGAAGAATAACATGAAGGCTTAAGGGATATGCCTTGCATTTTCACATGTAAACAAGGCACATCAAGTGCTATGACTCATCTATGCATATCGGTTCCACCCTTGACCAACTTAATGCCATATGGAAGCCATTTAAATTCCTTATCCACTTAATCCTATTTAATACATAATTATTTCCTTATCTTCCCACATTATTCCCACAATTAATCAATTATTCACATAATTAATTCTAGCACACAATTTACTTAAATACTAATACACTTCATATAACTTACTATCATGGTTATGTGGTACCTTGTATGACACTAGTCCATAAATACGGGGTATTATAGCTTGGACCGTATTTTATTCCAAATTGAAAACGAATACTCATTCTTTAATTTGTTTACCCTCTAATCTTCACAGCACTCACTTATCACTTGTTACAAATAACATAAATACTTATAACCTCAAAAATAATCTCATTCCCAAGCTTACGTCAATTTACTTACGGCAAATCTTTAACGTAAGAAATACGAGATGTAACATCCTTCCCCCCTTAGAAACATTCATCCTCGAATGTTTGACTCCCCGGGATCTATATAAATTTTTGGCAGAGTCGCCTTTGTAACAGTACTACTACCAACCCTTCATGTAGAAAACTCAATAATTTAATGCCACATAGGGCCACAATCATCAATAACGACAATAGCCTCGCACGGCCAATGATAATAACTAACACAAGAATCCATACACGAACCTTAAGATTGTGATGTCTCAGTCGGATCCTCCTCTGGAAGTGGAAACAAGTGAGGATACCTAGACTTTATGTCTTTTTTTACTTCCCAAGTCATTTCTTCCACATTATTGTTTCTCCAAAGTACTTTTACCGAAGTTACGTCTTTAGTCCTCAATCTCTGAACCTGTCTATCTAGTATAGCAATGGGAGCTTCCTCATATGATAACTGCTTTGTGACCTGAACATCATCAACTGGCACGATTCTAGAGGGATTGAGTGATTGGATAATAGTCGGCATCATGAGAATTTCAGATTTCGTTCCGGTGATAATAGAGTGATGATTCATGAGAAATTCAGATAATGGTTATTCAGGAAGACGCCCCCTAAAGCAAGCATTGTGAGTAAGTTAAGCTTAAGGAACTGTATGTGCCAGTTATACTAAGTGTCACCCTCCCGAATAAGGAATTTTGTTATCCTTGGTACAGAAGGATTACTACAAGGCGAGTAAGGTTCATTGATGATGTGAAAAGACGCCAAAGATAAAGAGGTAAAACATCTATAGGTAGATCCTCGTGGATCAAACTCTTAGTACTCCCCTAAAGGGGGAATATAGAGTGATGTGACATTAAGTAAGAATTAAGTGGTTTTAGTAATTATGGAATGGTAAAGGAAGAATGCGACAAAAATGAAAAAGGGATGAGCTTGCACTTACCCAAATCCTACAGATATGCTACGATTCCAGAACATTGTGCAAGCACGATGTCAAGGAGAGGAAGTAAGGGTTTCTGCCCGAGATGTTATTGATAAATAAGGAGCCAGTGCGAGACGTAAGTTAAGACAAAGGAAATAAACCAAGAAAGATTACGCGGAATGTTTATATGAGAATGGGCCAACGAATAGTTAGCAGTTGATTCAGAAAGAGCCTAGTCATGGCTAAACAAGAGGTTACAGACAAATCAGAGGATCGTACAAGATAAACATAGTAAAACCCCAACATGGGGAATCCAGTCTCACAGATGTGATATCGTGACCCTTGAGAAATATTCAGATAGGAGTTGGGGTAGTTAAAGGTACAGTATGAGTGTAAATTAGGAGTCTGATTATTGGACCAAGAAAATTTTAGACCTCGTGATTGAGAACATTACAGGATCACTCTTAAATACAAGAGAGATAGTACATTAGGCATATTATATAACGGCTCTACGATAAAGCCAGTTAGAAGAGTACCAGCCTCATAAGAAGTCAGTATGAAGCTCTCACCGGATTATGTATACACTAGAGGTGGAAGTATTACAATAGAGCTTCAAGTTGTCGATGTGAATTATACCTTTATGGAAGGGAGGTCATGAAAGAGATAGAAGATGTGATGTGAGATTTTAAGGTAAATAAGTTAAAGATGAACAACGTACGAGATACTCAAATGTAGAAGGAGGTGAATAGTCCATACCTCAGATAGAAGGCTAGAAGCATTGGGATTCAGTATCCAGGAAGGATAGTGGTGTCATTAGCCTCCTATCTTCCAGCCTATGGTTTCTAGGTATCGAGAGGTCTAGTTAAAAGAGTAAAGAAAAGTTAGACACGATGTGATGTCTCGCTTGATGTTCCAAAACAACATAAGGAAATCTATGATGCAAGCAAGTTGAAGGAAGGTTGCGAGTTGTATAAATAGATATGTGTAGGTCGCAAGCTAAAGTATGGTAACGCGATAAGATTTTAAGAAGACATTATAAGGAAATGCGAGTGAGAAGGCGACGAGAAGGGATAAGTCATCGGGATTAAGCCCATGAAAACAAAAAGAGCTGATGGTTTGTCTAAGTTATAGAAAGCTCAGTATAACCTGAATATACTCAAAGGAGTCTAAGACTAGTAGAATTTAAAAGAGATGGAATGATGCCCTGGTAATAGAATAAGGGTGTAATTGTGATAGATAAAGGATGAAATTACCCTCATAAGGAGAATCACATTGGGATGCTATGAAATATGGTTATTAAAATATAGTATCGCCACTAGGTGGATTAGGCAAGCCACACCAGATATTCCCTGATGAGACGTAAGCCCTAGTGGCAATATATTACGTAAGAAATTTCAAGTTATCAGTGGTAGATATTAGATCAATATTGAGGTAAATCAACAATAGATGGATAAAGTTCCAACGTATGGGAGGAGATAAGGTTGCCATCCTTTAGATGAACAGTAATAAGGAAGCATGGAAGGACTTGGATTTATACATCTATGATAAGAAGCGAGAAGGAAACCTGGAGTTCGGTAGCAAACCCCAGTAACGATAAATCGAAGTAAGAGTTATGGCAGTAAAGTCATACGAATGGATAACCGGGTCTATAGATACCCAGAGAGACATCTTATCAAGTTCTGTATATGTTCACAAAGTGAGGCCTAGAGATTGACTAAAAGCAAAAAGGAGAGAAAAGTCGTATAGGCGCACATACAAGGGCAAAGTCGTACAGGCTGCATGATAGAAGGTAGTAATAGTTACGAGATTTGAAGGATTTCGACCACAAATCGTGGTGTGAGCAAGACGCCTAAAGAGGGGAATGCCCTGGCCTTTGGAATTATTCACAGAACAGTTGCCGAGATGGCAAGGAGAGTATTACAGTATTCGAAAGACATAAGTTATGAAAATGATAAGTGCATCAGTCAACATTCGAGGACGAATGTTCCAAAGGGAGGGAATGATGTTACACCCCATGTTTTCGTACGTGAAAGTAAGCCATAAGTAAATTGATAGAAGTTCGACAATGAGATTATTTTGAGATTATAAGCATTATGCTATTTCAAACAAGTGATGAATAAACTCGTGAAGGTGGGAGGGTGAGCAAATCGAAGAAAATGAATTCCGTCAAAGTTTGACATTTTGGGATAAAATACAGCCCGAGCTAAAATACCCGGTATTTATGGACTAGTACCATACAAGGTACCACATGGCCATGATAGTAAGATGTATAAAGTGTATTAAAAGTGAGTAGTAATTTGAGATAATTCTTATTATGTGGGTAATTGGTTAATTATTGGGTAATGGGACATTACCTAGTTAATTAAGGAGTTGTGGATGATTAATTAAAGAATGTGGGTAAGACAAAACATTCCCCACGTGGCAGCAAACCAATCCAAGAATTGTGACTCTTAAGTCACTATGTTATGTGGCAAGTCTTAAGAATATGAGTCATTTCTATTTAATAAAGGAAAGACACATATAACGTGAGTCATATCCATTCTTAATAAACATAAGTCACAAACCCATTCTTATATTCATTCAAACGTAAATGATTGTATGTTACAAACATAAGTCACATAAGCAAGATAAGAGCTTCAACCAAGACTTCCTTGTATAGAAACGTCACTGCTAATCACTTAAGAAAAAGTTTCAACCAAGATTATCTTTGCATAGCAACGTTATTGTTTCGAGCTTTTTATATGACTTGTTCCGTATTTTGTCGCAATTAACATGTGTTAGAGGATTGTCAAGAGAATCGACTCAGGTATATTAAGGCTATCCCTTCTTTCCTTTTGGCATGATCCAAATGATACAAATGAAACGAGCAAAATACGTAACTTTCATAAATGACTCTATTCATAGAAATACTAGGGGTGTCTATATTCTTGATTCCCCATGTATCTTATTATTCTATCATCTGTTCATGGGTCTCATAAAATACATAAATTGATAAAGTTTATTTCATGATATTAATCAAAGGTATAATGGTCTTATGACACTCTGAAAGATTTTATTGACGTACTTCTCATGAATGGCATTCATTTACATTGACCCATGACCATATGGTGTTATATACGCATATATATGTATATTATATGTATATGTGATATGGAAAAAGGTTACGGCGTTATATACGCACCACTACCTGATCAGCTGGCATACGTTGATAATTTGCCCACAGTGGCCGAAATGATATGATGGGATGCCCTCAGAGGCTTGATGATGTTATGAACACATATACCCATGCATGATATGACATTTATACGCATATGCATGACATTATAATATTAAATGATTCATAGAGCTATTCAGATATACATGTTGAGTCTTTTACTCCTTGTTTCTCTCATGTCTATTGTTTACTAATTTTAATTCCTTACATACTCGGTACATTATTTGTACTGACGTCCCTTTTTCCTGGGGACGCTGAATTTCATGCGCGCAGGTCCCGATAGACAGGTTGAGAGTCCTCCAAGTAGGCTATTAGCTTAGCGGAAGGTGTTGGTGCGCTCCATTTGCTTCGGAAATGTTTGTTTGGTCAGTATGATTTAGGCGTGTATTGTTTGGTATGGCGGGGCTCCATCCCGAGCTTTATGACAATTATGTATTCTTTGAGGCTTGTAGATAGATGTCATGTACGTAAAAGATTGTATGGCCTTGTCAGCCTATATTTAGTGTACGAGTGCTCATTCTGGCCTTATAGGCTCGTATGTCAAATGTATAAGTTTTTATATCAGATTGGATCGTCTTATATTGAATATTCCCTTATGTTTATTCTGGTTAGCCCATCACGGCCCATTTGGCCATTTGCCAATGACAGTACGATAAGAAGGATATGTAACGTTGGTACTCGGTTGAGCAAGGCACCGAGTGCCCGTCGCGGCCCAGGCCCATCGGTTTGGGTCGGGACATAACTGACGACAAAACTTTAACGTACGAAAATGCGGGATGTAACATCTCATTTCCGAGCTTTCATCAATTTACTTATGGCATACCTTTACGTACAAAAACATGGGGTGTAGCAGTGGACCTCACTTTTGTGGCTTAGTTTTGCCCAAAGATCCCTTAATGTGCCACCTAGTCTTAATGAATCAAGAGCTATGGCTACTTAGCCCCTTGCTGCCACGTTACTAAACTTATCCACCCAATTTTCCAATTGATTTGTTAACTTGTTAATCTCCCACTAACCAATAATTAACCAATTACCCACATAGTTAAGAATTATCTCAAATTACTTAAAGTACTACTCACTTTTAACATACTTTATACACCTTACTATCATGGTCATGTGGTACCTTGTATGGCACTAGTCCATAAATACTGGGTATTATAGCTTGAACCGTATTTTATCCCAAATTGACAACCTTCAACGAAACTCATCTTCTTTGATATATTTACCCTCTAACCTTCACAGTACTTACTTATCACCTGTTTTAAATAGCATAAATGCTTATAACCTCAAAAATAATCTTATTCCCGAGTCTACGTCGATTAACTTACGACGAAACTTTAACGTACGACATGCGGGATGTAACATCCTTCCCTCCTTAGAAACATTCATCCTCGAATGTTTAACTCCTCAAGATCTATATAAATTTTGGCAGAGGCGAACCCTTCCTGTAGAAAAATCAATAATGCAGTGCCACATATTGCCACAATCATCAATTACGACAATGGCCTCACACGACCAATGAAAATAATTAACACAAGAATCCACACTCATACCTTAAGGCTGTAATGTCTCAGTCGGATACTCCTCTAGAAGAGGAAACAAGTGAGGATACCTAGACTTCATGTCCTTTTCAGCTTCCCAAGTCATTTCTTCCATTTTTGTTTCTCCAAAGTACTTTCACCGAAGCTACGCCTTTAGTCCTCAATCTCCGAACCTGTCTATCTAGTATAGCAATGGGATTTTCCTCATATGATAGCTGCTCCGTGACCTCAACATCATCAACTGACACGACTCTAGAAGGATCTCCGATACATTTACGGAGCATAGACACATGAAAGACTGGATGTACAGACTCCAAGTCAGAAGGCAAGTCTAACTCATATGCTACCTGGCCTACCTTGCGTATGATCTTATATGGTCCAATATACCGAGGGCTAAGTTTTCCTTTCTTACCGAACCTCATAATGCCTTTCATTTGTAATACCTTTAGGAATACCCAGTCGTCAACCTGAAACTCCAAGTCTCGCCGTCGATTATCTGTATAAGACTTCTGATGGCTTTGAGCTGCTAATAGCCTTTCCTACTAACTTAGTTTCCCCAACATTGAACCATCCTATAGGCGACCTACACTTTCATCCATAAAAGCTATGTATGGAGCTATCTGAATACTGGAATGATAGCTATTATTATACGAGAACTTAATAAGCGGCAGATGATCATCCCAGCTACCCTTGAAGTCTATCACACAAGCCCATAACATATCCTCAAGTGTCTGAATAGTATGCTCAACCTGTCCGTCTGTTTGGGGATGAAATGTTGTACTAAGACTTACCTGAGTTCCCAATCCTTTTTGGAAGGTCCTCCAGAAATTAGCAGTAAACTGAGCTCCTCTATCCGAGATAATAGATATAGGGACACCATAAATTCATACTATCTCCTTAATGTAAAGCCTTGCATAATCCTCTGCGGAATATGTAGTCCTAACAGGCAGAAAATGGGTTGATTTTGTAAGTCTATCAACACCCACCCATATAGAATCAAACTTACGCTGGGTACGATGTAAGCCTATGATGAAATCCATATTAATTACTTCCCACTTCCAAGTCGGAATCTCTATAGCCTGCAATAATCCACCGGGTTTTTGATGCTCAATCTTAACTTGCTGACAGTTAGGGTATTGAGAAACAAACTCCGCTATATCCTTTTTCATTCCGTCACACCAATATATTTTTCTGATATCATGATACATCTTTGTTGCTCCTGGATGGACAGAATAACGAGAATAGTGAGTCTCTCCCATAACCTGCCGGCACAGCCCTGCAATATTAGGGACACATAATCGTCCTCGATATCTAAGGACCCCATCTCCTGTAATCTCAAATGGTGTCTTCTGAGGGGTTGTATCCCTGTAATGAGCTAACACATGATCCTCGTACTGGCGTTCCTTCACTTCAGTTACTTAAGAGGTGTTGTCGTGTCCTGAATAGTAATTCTGGTATCACCTGAGTCTAGTAATCGAAATCCAAGACTAGCTAGCTGATAAATCTCATGGGCTATCCCCCTCTTCTCTGGCTGTAAATATGATAGGCTACCCATAGATCTATTGCCGAGGGCATCGGCTACAACATTCGCCTTCCCTAGATGGTATAAAATTTCAACGTCATAGTTTTTCAGTAGCTCCAGCCATATCCTTTGACGTAAATTCAATTCCTTTTGCTTGAAGATATACTGAAGGCTTTTATGATCCATATAGATATCAACATGAATGCCATACAAATAGTGCCTCCACATCTTTAGTGCATGAATCACCGCGGCTAACTCTAAATCGCTGGTCGGGTAATTCTTCTCATGCTTTCTTAGTTGTCTAGAAGCATAAGCTACAACCTTACCATGCTGCATCAGTACACAACCCAATCCAATGCCTGAAGAGTCACAATAGATAGTATAACCACCGGTCCCCTCTGGGAGCGTTAGAATCGGTGCTGAAGTTAATATGTCCTTCAATGCATGGAAACTTCGTTCGCAAGCATCAGTCAATTGAAACTTAGCTCCTATCTGAGTCAACTTTGTCAATGGTGCTGAAAGGGAAGAAAATCCCTCTACAAATCTCCTGTAATAACCAGCCAAACCGAGGAAGCTACGAACCTCTATCGGTGTCGTAGGTCTAGGCCAAGTCTTTACTGCCTCAATCTTTTGTGTATCAACCCGGATACCTTCACCTGAAATAATATGCCCAAGGAAGGCTATAGAATTCAACCAGAATTCACATTTAGAGAATTTTGCATACAACTTCCCTTTTTGTAGAACTTTGAGCACAGTACGCAAATGATCTACATGCTCAGTCTCTGAATGAGAATACACCAATATATCATCAATAAATAAAATCACAAATAGATCTAGAAAGGGTCTGAACACTCGGTTCATCAAGTCCATGAATACTATTGGGGCATTAGTCAAACCGAATAACATAACATGAAACTCAAAGTGCCCGTATCTGGTCCTGAATGTTGTCTTCAGAATATCTTTCTCCTTAACCCTTACCTGATGGTACCCGGACCTCAAGTCTATCTTCGAGAAGCACTTGGCACCTTGCAACTGATCAAATAGATCATCAATCCTTAGGAGCGGATACTTATTGTTGATCGTGACCTTATTCAATTGTCTATAATCAATACAGATCCACAAGGAAATAACTTTCTTCCTCACAAATAACACAGGTGCTCCTCACGATGATGTACTAGGTCTGATAAAGCCTTTTTCAAGCAAGTCCATAAGTTGTTCCTTCAACTCTCTCAGCTCGACATGTGCCAATCTATAGGGAGGAATAGATATTGGATGAGTATCTAATAATATATCAATAGCAAACACAATTTCTCGCTCTAGCAAAAGACCCGGAAGCTCATCGGGAAAAACATCGAGAAACTCGTTAACCACAGGGATAGATTGAATTGTTGATGACTCTAATTTCACATCCTGAACCCGAACTAGGTGATAAATATAGCCCTGTATAATCATCTTCCCTGCCTTGAGATAGGAAATAAACCTACCTCTCGACGATCACTTATTACCTTCCCACTCCAAAACAGGCTCCCCTGGAAATTGGAATCGAATCGTCTTCGATCTACAATCAACATTGGCATAACAAGAAGCCAACCAATCCATACCCAGTATAACATCAAATTCAACCATATCGAATTCAATTAGGTCTGGTACTGTAGATCGACTATGAACTACTACTGTACAATCTCTATATACCCGCCTAGCTATTACTAGATCCCCAACTGGTGTGGACTGTCACGACCCAAACCGATGGGCCGCGACGGGCACCCGGTACCTTACTCAACCGAGTACCAACAAAACATATCTTTTGGTATCATACTATCATAGGTAAATGAGATGGAAAGGCTGACGTAGGATAATTAGAATAAAACACGTAATACCAACTCATACATAAGACATACGAGCCTATAAGACCAAAATAATCACTCGTACACTGAACATAGGCCGACAAGGCCATACAATCTTTTACATACATGATATCTGTCTACAAGCCTCTAAGAATACATAATTGTCATAAAGGTCGGGACAGAGCCCCGCCATACCAAACAATACACATCTAAATCATACTGACCAAACAAGCAACTCCGGAGCAAATAGAGCGCACCAACACCTTCCGCTGGGCTGATAGCCTACTTGGAGGATTCTCGACCTATCTATCGGGACTTGCGGGCATGAAATGTAGCGTCCCCAAGCAAAAGGGACGTCAGTACAAATAATGTACCGAGTATGTAAGGAATGAAAATCAGTAAACAATAGACATGAGAAAAACATGGAGTAAAAGACTCGACATGTATGTCTGAATAAATTTGTGAATCATTAATATTTACAATGTCATGCATATGCGTAGAAATATCATACCATGCTTAGGTATATGCATTCATAACATCATCAAGCCTCTGAGGGAATCCCATCATATCATCTCGGCCACTGTGGGCAAATCGTCAACGTATACCAGCTGATCAGGTGGTGGTGCGTACATAACGCCATAACCTATTCCCATATACCATATACATATAATATATGTGTATATAATGCCATCTGGTTATGGGTCAATGTACATGTATAAATGCATGAAATGTATAAGAAATACGTTACTAAGATTTCTCGGAATATCATAAAATCAATATGCCTTTCGGATAAACTTTATCAAATACGTATTTTTTTGAGACCCATGAACAGAAGATATAATAATAATTCACATGGGGAATCAAGAATATAGACACCCCTAGTACTTCTATGAATAGAGTCATTTATGAAAATTGTGTGTTTACTCGTTTCATTTGTAACGTATGGATCATGCCTAAAGAAAGAAGGTATAGCCTTAACATACCTGAACCGATTCTCTTGACAATACCTTTAACACTGTTGATTGCGACAATGCGTAACAGCGGATCGAAGTAGGGAAAAATCCGTATGATATTCTTGAGAAAGATTGCATTGTACTCCCTTATAATTGCCAAATCTCACGTTTTGATATATGACCCTCACGTTCCTAAGAATGGATATGTGACTCTCACATTCTAAAGACTTACAGTGGCTTTCCTTTGTTAAATGTATATTTGATCTCACGTTCTTAAGAATGCCAAATCTCTCATCTCTAATTTAGAAGGGGAATATTTGGATTTGTGTGGGCCCCACTTCATGTGGTGGCTTAACCACGTAATCCTTTAGTTTTCCACCTTTTCTAATGACTTAAGAGTCATAGATGTTAAAGTTATTTGCTGCCACGTGGGTGGTTATCCATTCTCAACAATAAACCACCAATTATCTTAATTAAGTGTTAATCTCCCACTAAAATTAATAAGTACCCGATTATCCACATAATTAAGAATTATTTTAATTTACTTAAAATACTACTCACTTTTAATATACTTTATACACCTTACTATCATGGCCATGTGGTACCTCGTAGGGTACTAGTCCATAAATACCGGGTATTTTAGCTCGGGCCGTATTTTATCCCAAAATGTCAAACTTTGACGAAATTCATTTTCTTCGATTTGCTTACCCTCTCACCTTCACAAATTTACTCATCATTTGTTTGAAATAGCATAATGCTTATAATCTCAAATTAATCCCATTCCAGAACTTACGTCGGTTAACTTACGACGAAAAATGTATAAAAATGCGGGATGTAACATCTCATCTCCGAGCATTCATCAATTTACTTATGGCGTACTTTTACGTACGAAAACATAGGGTGTAACATCATTTCCCCCTTTGGAACATTCGTCCTCGAATGTTAACTGATGCACTTATCATTAAGATAACATATGTCTTCCAAATACTTTAGTACTCCTCTTGCCATCTAGACAATTGTTCTGTGAATGAATCCCAAAGTCCAAGGCATTCTCCCCTTTAGGCCTCTTTCTCACACCATGACTTGTGGTCGGAATCCTTCCAATCTCGTATCTATTGGTACCTTCTATTGTGCAGCCTGTAGGACTTTTTCCTTGTATGTGCTCCTATGCAACTCTTCCCTCTAGCTTTTAGCCAATCTTTAGGCCTCACTTTGGGAACATATACAGAACTTGACAAGATGTCCCTATGGGTATCTATAGGTGTATTGAAGTTCTTCGGTCGGTACTTTGTTGAACTTACGAATATTGCCATATCTCATTTCGTACTTTGTAACTTTTATCCATCCATTGTTGATTTACCTCAATGTTTATCTACAATCTATCACTGACATCTTGAAACTTCTTACGTAAAACATTGCCACTAGGGCTTATGTTGCATCGAGGAATATTCGAAGTGATTTTTCCGATCCACTTAGTGGTGATACTATACTTCAATAACCGTACTTTATAGCATCCCAATATGACTCACTTACGTGGGTATTTTAATCCTGTATAATATATGAAATCCATTTAAATCATCACTCAATCGAAGGCCCAAATGTCATCCTTCATTTATCACAAGTATACCCTCATTTTACTACCCGGGCAGTATTCCATCTCTTTTAAATGCTATTAGTCTTAGACTCCTTTGAGTTCATTCAGGCTATACTGAGCTTTCTATAACTTAGAGAAACCATCATCTCTCTTGTTTTCATGGGCTTAATCCTAAGGACTTATCCATCCTCATCACCTTCTCACTCGCCCTTTCTTATCCTTACTCCTGTCTTCTTAAAACTTGTCGCTTTACCATACTTTAGCTTGCGACCTACACATATCTAGTTATACTACTCGCATCCTTCTTTCAACTTGCTTGCACCATAGATTTCCTTGTGTTATTTTGGAACATCAAGCGAGATATCACATCGTCTCAAACTTTTCTTTACTCTCTTAACTAGGCCTCTCGGTACCTAGAAACCATATGCGGGAAGATATGCCACTCACGACGCCGCTATCATTCCTGGATTCTGAATCCCAACGCTTCTAGCCCTTCATCTTGAAGTTATAGATTATTCACAATCATCTGCACCATAATATCTCGTACGTTGTTCACCTTTACCTTACTTGCCTTAAAATCTCGCATCACATCTTCTATTTCCTTCATGACCTCTCTTCCATATAGGTATGATTCACATCCACAACTTGAAGCTCTATTATAATACTTGCACCTACGGCGCATACACAATCCGATGGGAGCTTCATACTGACTTCTTATGAGGTTGGTACTTTTCTAACTGGCTTTCTCGTAGATCCGTTATGGAATACGGTCATTGTACTATCTCTCTTGTACCTCTGATATTAAGGGTGATTCTGCAATGTTTTCAATCATGATTTCTATAATTTTCTGGGTCCAATAATCAGACTCTTGATTTATTTGGTTGATGTAACTCTTTAGTTTCCTCTTCCTTCTGATCAGCCTTTATATAGGCTTAAGCTATCTTTCGATTTACGGCTCCTGATATTAGTTATTACTTTAGCCTTTCATGGGCGCTATGGAATATCCATGATACAATCTTCTGATAATTCAACCCTTTGTCTATGCCCTGGGCTCTATTCCTTCTTTTAAGTTACACCGAAGTCTTCTACGGCTGTATGAATGTCAATATATATACTGCATGGATAATACTCTGGAATTTTAAGTGCGTTCATAATGTAACTAACTTTGGATCATTGATCGAATAATTCCTTTCGTTCCATCTTAGCTTTCTTTAAACGTAAGCAATTACTTTTCCTGGTCTTTCTGCCTCCTTGTTGCGTGCATACTTAGCTTATCTTAGTTCCCATGCATGTCGGAATTTTGTGCAATTCATATGGTCTCGAATATTACTTTTGGTTTCATTTGCCGCTCATTAGCTACACTAGGTGCCACTTCCTTATGGAACGCATACAATGTTGTTGTGAGACTGTTGTTACAAGACCATTTCTTCTTCAAGTTACTATGCTTAGGTTGAAGTCTTCTTCCTTATTTCCTCGGCTAGTCTTTTCATTGTAGTACTTAGGAAGGACCCTCTGACTCTTGTAAAGCTGCGAGCTTATTACATCGTATACTCGACGGAATTTTTGATGTCCTTCCTCGCCTATAATTATCCGCAGTTACTTACCTCCACGCCCTTGTGCTTGTAGGGTTGCTTCTGAACTGGTATTTTGACTGTTTTCCTAATGACATTCTCTTTTATTTCCGTAATACTCATATGGTACCTTTTTAACTTCCCCAACTCCTATATGAATATATCTAAAGTATTACAATGTCATAACTGCGAGGCTGAATTCCCCATATTGGGGTTCCCTATGTTTATCTTGCATTGATCTATTGATTTGTCTTTATCATCTTGTCTAGCCATAACTAGGCTCTTCCTGAATCAACTACTAACCACTCGTTGGCCCATTCTCATATCAATATTCTGAGTAATCTTTCTTGGGTTATTTACTTTGTCTTAACTTACGTCTCGCACTGGCTCCTTATCTATCAATAACATCTTGGGCAGGAACCCTTACTTCCTCTCCTTGACGTCGTGTCCGCAAAATGTTCTAGAATCGTAGCATATCTGTAGGATTTGAATAAGTGCAATCTTATCCCTTTCTCATTTTTATCGCATTCTTCCTTTACCATTCCATAGTTACTTCCACTTAATTCTGAATTAATGCCACATCACACCATATTCCCCCCTTTAGGGGAGCACTAAGATTTAGTGCTACGATGATCTACGTATATATATTTTACCTTCTCACCTTTGGCATCTTTTCACATCATCGATGATCCTTACTCGTCTCGCGGTAATCCTTCAGTACCAAGGATAACGAAATTTCCCACTCGCGAGGGTGACACTTAGTGTAACTAGCACATACAGCCCCTTAAGCTTAACTTTACTCACCTTGCTTACTTTAGGGAAGTGTCTTCCTAAATGATCTTTAAAGGGTATTCTTCTGTCATCCATTTTATTATCACTGAAACGCAATCTGGAATTCTCATGATGCCGACCATTATCAAACCACCCAGTCCCTAATTTATGTTTAGTTTATCTTGTGCACCAATCCATACTGATTTCTATTACTATGGGTTCTAACTTTTCCTTCTGGTAATCACGTTAGAGTCACGAACTTATTTCTCGAAATGAGGATGTGACTTTATGACCTATATATACTCTTTTGTTGCCTCAAGGCCTGTCACCTCCCGTATTTTCCTTCCCTTGTCTATAGACTCTGTAATACTGTCATTTTTTTTTATTTACCATTATCATACATATATCACATCTTACTCATAATGCTTCATTAACTCTCTTCTTATTTCCCTGCTAATATTTTTGTCTATCACTTTATTCTGAAAACTTCAACAAGACATTCTTTTGCTTTTAGCTTCCCTTGCTCCATCCCCTAGCTCTTCGGGTTGCCTAACATTTGTTCTCTACTAGGGACGGGAGCCATACTAAGGTAATATTTATCCCTTCAAGGCTTCCAGTGCCTATCTTTGTAGTACTCATATTTAGCTGTACTAATTTAGAGTGCACCATCTGGGTGTCTCACCAGGAGATTCTATTAGCACATTTGCAATATCCTTCGGAAGTATCTACTAATACTAACAATCCATGCACTATTTTGGGTTACACTAACCCCAGTCGGATCCTGATATCTCGTCCTTCTCTTACACTATATCTATCAGCTCCCATATGGCATAACTGAGATGGGTGTGACCAATTTTACATACCTCTGTTATTGTTGAAGGTAACTCAAAAGGCTTATATTCCTCTGTCTGAATTGTAAATACTGATAATCTTCATTAACTGGGCGTCTCGTACCCTTCTTCATCTTGCTTCTTTTACTTGTTCAAACTTGTATCTATCTTCTGAATCTCTCATTGCCTTTCACCATAGGGGTGGATAGATATTCTTGCCTTAAGGCTCCTTATCAAGAGGTTTACACGTCTTAGTACACACAAGATCTGCTGAATACCTCATATTTATCCATCATAAGCATCATGAAAAATCGAGTTCCTCCAACTCAACTCTTCCACAGCTATATCTCTTACCAACCGTCTTTCTGGATGTAGGCATCATCGTATTATGAATAAGATAGAGTTTAATAAATTGAGTTCTTACAACTGAGCTCTATCACACGATCTAGAGTAAGAAGAAAGAGTGACAGTCCTAAATGCCTTATAGCCTCCTGCTTATAAGTGGGGAAACAACATACCCATAAATAAGACTCTACTAGATACGGCTTGTAGACTCCCTAGGACAGAACTGCTCTGATACCACTTTTGTCACGACCCAAACCGAAGGGCCGCGATGGGCCTCTGGTACCTTACTCAATCGAGTACCAATATAACGTATCTTTTCATATCATACTATCATAGGTAAATGAGATAGAAAGGTTGTCGTAGGATAACTAGAATAAAACATATAATATCAACTCATACATAAGACATACAGGCCTATAAGACCAAAATAACCACTCATACACTGAACATAGGACGACAAGGCCATACAATATTATGTACATGACATCTGTCTACAAGCCCCTAAGAATACATAATTGTCATAAAGGTCGGGACAGAGCCTCGCCATACCAAACAATACACATCTAAATCATACTGACCAAACAAGCAACTCCAGAGCAAATGGAGCGCACCAACACCTTCCGCTGAGCCAATAGCCTACTTGGAGGATTCTCGATCTGTCTATCAGGACCTGCGGGCATGAAACATAGCATCCCCAAGCAAAAGGGATGTCAGTACAAATAATGTACCGAGTATTTAAAGAATGAAAATCAGTAAACAATAGACATGAGAAAAACATGGAGTAAAAGACTCGACATGTATATCTGAATAACTCTGTGAATCATTAATATTTACAATGTCATGCATATGCATAGAAATATCATACCATTCTTAGGTATATGCGTTCATAATATCATCAAGCCTCTGAGGGCATCCCATCATATCATCTCGGCCACTGTGGGCAAATTGTCAACGTATACCAGCTGATCAGGTGGTGGTGCGTACATAATGCCATAACCTGTTCCCATATCCCATATACATATAATATACGCGTATATAACGCCATCTGGTCATGGGTCAATTTACATGTATAAATGCATGAAATGCATAAGAAATACGTTACTAAGATTTTTCGGAATATCATAAAATCAATATACCTTTCGGATAAACTTTATCAAATACGTATTTTTCTAAGATCCATGAACAAAAGATATAATAATAATTCCATGGGGAATCAAGAATATAAACACCCCTAGTACTTCTATGAATAGAGTCATTTATGAAAATTGTGCGTTTACTCGTTTCGTTTGTATCATATGTATCATGCCAAAAGAAAGAAGGGATAGCCTTAACATACCTGAACCGATTCTCTTGACAATCCCTTTAACACCGTTTATTGCGACAATGCATAATGGCGGATCGAAGTAGGGAAAAATACGTATGATATTCTTGAGAAAGATTGCACTGTACTCCCTTATAATTGCCAAATCTCACGTTTTGATATATGACCCTCATGTTCCTAAGAATGGATATGTGACTCTCACAATCTTAAGACTTATAGTGGCTTTCCTTTGTTAAATGTATTTGTGATCTCACGTTCTTAAGAATGCTAAATCTCTCATCTCTAATTTAGAAGGGTCTTATATTATGATTTGTGTTGGCCCCACTTCATGTGGTGGCTTAACCACATAATCCTTTAGTTTGCCACCTTTTCTGATGACTTAAGAGTCATAGATGTTAAGGTTGTTTGCTGCCACGTGGGTGGTTATCCATTCTCAACAATAAACCACCAATTATCTTAATTAAGTGTTAATCTCAAATTACTTATAATACTACTCACTTTAAATACACCTTATACACCTTAATATCATGGCCATGCGGTACCTTGTATGGTACTAGTCCATAAATACCGGGTATTTTAGCTCGGGCCGTATTTTATCCCAAAATGTCAAACTTCGACGAAATTCATTTTCTTCGATTTGCTTACCCTTTCACCTTCACGAATTTACTCATCACTTGTTTAAAATAGCATAATGCTCATAATCTCAAATTAATCACATTCCTGAACTTACGTCGATTAACTTACGACAAAATTTTAACGTACAAAAATGCGGGATGTAACATCTCATTTTTGAGCTTTCATCAATTTACTTATGGCGTACTTTTACGTACAAAAATATGGGGTGTAACATGGACACCTCAAAAGGTTTAACCAACTCAGGTTCTATTCCAAACTTACTAGCAACCAACAGAGTAATATATGATAAGGTGGAACCTGGGTCAATAAATGCATATACATCATATGAGAAGACTGATAATATACCTATAACATCGGGTGATGACTCCTGATCCTGTCGACCTGCTAATGCATAAATGCGGTTCTGAGGACCGCTCGAGCTAGATGCTCCACCTCTGCCTCTACCACGACTGATTGGTGCTTGTGAACCTTACCTAGGGGGCGTACTGATGATGACGAACAAACTACAGATTCCGCTGGCTGAACTATGCTTGTACCACTTCTCATCGGACAATCTCTCATAGTGTGGCTTGGATAACCACAAGTATAACAAACGCCCAACCTCATATGGCACTGCCCGACATGCTGCTTACCACACTGAGCACATCGTGGCAAGGGAGGCCTCATATGACTTGACTCACCCCTATACTGAGAACTTGAGGCCCTGGAATTCTGAATAGGCCCTGAATATGTGGAATGATCAAATCTCCTATCGGCAAACTGAGGGGGTGCGCTAGCCGATGGCTGGGGTGGATACCTCGGGTATTGTTATCTATGACCACCTCGAAACTCACCAGAAGGACCTGAAGATCTCGCTCTCTTACTCTGGCCCCTATCATGCTCACGATCGGCCCTCTGCTTCTGCTTATGCTCCTCTACACCCTCAGCGTATTCCTGAATACGAGAAATATCCATGCCTGGCTGAAGTGAGACCGATATACAGTCGTTAAGCAGGTGCGGCTCTAACCCCATCACGAACAGGTGAACTCGATCCTCCATCTTAGCTACAATAGTCGGAGCATACCTAGCCAACAAATCAAACTGAAGGTTGTACTCCCAAACATTCATATTACCATGCCGAAGGATCAAGAACCTATCAACTCTGGCCTTCTAAGCTCTGGTGGAAGATAATGACGAAGAAAAGCCTCTGTAAACTCATGTCATACCGCTAGATGGGCATCCTCACCTCTGGACAACTCCCAAGACTCGTACCAATTAACTGCAACACCCTGAAGTCTATAGGAAGCTAGTTCAACTGACTCAGTCTCAGTGGCCTTCATTACCCTCAAACTCCTCTGTATCCTATTGATAAATACCTGAGGGTCCTCGTTGGGATCTGCTCCAGTGAATACCTGATGGTCCAAATTAATAAAATCATGAACCCTCACACTGATGGCCCTATCTGCATGACCAATACCTACTTCCTAACGTCGAGATTGTGCGGCTACTAATCGAGTCGATAGCTGAATAGCATCTCTCATCTCCTGACCTGGTGTATATGGCTGAAGAGCTGGATGTACAGGGGCAGGCGCTGGTGCCCCTCGGAGCTCCTCTGGAGAGGGCGGGGTATGTGACGTCTGAGATGGAATCTCACTATGATACTCTCCCCAAGCCCTGTTAAATCGTGGCGCTCGACTAATAGTCTCACCAGCCACGAACTTGCCCTTCTGGGCGGATGTAGCCTTCTTAGACATCGCTGAAAACATAACATATTGTTAGGGAAATAAATCCTTATATCGCATGATCTAAGATAAGAAAGGAGGATAATATCCTATATGTCCTGTAGCCTCCTGTTTATAAATGTAGTGTACAACACACTCATAAACAAGACCCTACTAGACACGGTCTGTAGACAACCCTAGGACAAAACTGCTCTGATACCACTTTTGTCACGACCCAAACCGATGGTCCATGATGAGTGCTCGTGTCCTACCTTGTCGAACACCCCTAAGCATACGTCTAAGATATAAACATGAGTTAAGGGTAGGTCATGAATAACATCTGTCATTAAACTACTGAAGCATGTGAATAACATACGTGAGGAAAACATGTCCAAAAGACATATATACATGCGGAATACGGTAGGGCGAGCCGACAAGGCTGCTATAGATAACTATATATCCAAAACTGGAAGCCGACAAGGCCTCATACTATCCAACTATACATGACTATCTACAGACCTCTAATAGAGTGTACAACTGTATAAAGGACGGGACTGGGCCCCATCGTACCCATACAAAAGTAGTGTACCAAAACTAATAACAGCTCCAGATCAAGTGGAGCACACCAACTCTCGCTGATCAAGGTTCCTAAAAAGGGGGACCGTCAGCATGTCTACCTGCACCTGCGGGCATGAAATGCAGCGTCCCCAGGCAAAACGGACGTCAGTACGAATAATGTACCGAGTATGTAAGGCATGAAAATAGTATATAAAAGACATAAATGAAACATGGAGTAAAGGAATCCATCTGTAAGTCTAAATAACTGTGTGAATCCTGAAATATTTATAAAGTCATGCACGTGCGTATAAATGTCATATCATGCATAGGTATATGTGTTCATAACATCATCCAGCCTCTGAGAGCATCCTGTCATATCATCTCGGCCTCTGTGGGTGAAATCATAAACGTATACCAGCTGATCAGGTGGTGGTGTGTATATAACGCCATAACCTTTCCCCATATCCCATATACATATAATATAAGTGTATATAACGGCATCTGGTCATGGGTCAATGTACATGTATAAATGAATGCAATGCATAATGAAGTAAGTCAATAAGATCTCTCGGATAAACTTTATCAACTTACATATTTTTCTAAGACCTATGAATGAATAATATAATAATAGAACACCCGGGAAATCAAGAACATAGGCACTCCTAGTACTTCTATGAATAGAGCCATTTATGAAAGTTGTGCATTTACTCGTTTCGTTTGTATCATATGGATCATGCCAAAAGGGAAAAAGGGATAGCCTTAACACACCTCAAGTCATCAATTCAACTCAACAACAAGCTTATGACAACTAGCGCACCATCCCTGTAACAAAGAAATACATGTACAACTTAGATGGCGCTAGTAAATCACGTATCTCAAACAATAACACGATTCTAAATAAAACGGGCAGCATTTCCCCTGATTTTACTGCTCCCTCAAGCCTAATATAGGCGAGATACAAACACCATACAATCAGCAACGGAAAAACAAACCAACTACAATTCGGGACCTTCAATACAACAAAAACCCAAATATACCATAACACACGTGGACTACAAAACAGTCAAATATACCAATCAACAAGTTATCAATTAGCCTGAAATTGTAACGACAAGCGACCAGCCCACTACCATACCACATGTCGCTTTTCTCCATGCCCTTTATCCTTCCAAACTCTATAAATCAGTAGCACAAGAGTCCAACACGAGTGGACTACAAAACAGTCCTCTAAAAGTGGAATAAATCGAACTCACAGCTTCCGATCACCGTCCCGTGAGTTCTAACTATTAGGAAATGAATTTATGAACCTTCCTTGATATTTAAAACCTTAAATATATAAAGTAGGAATTTTCTTAACTATGAAGTACCTTTCAAAACTCAAACTACAAAGAAAAAGAGAGTCGGTATAATGATACTTACATCGTAGGGATCGTTCTAATGTTATCTCTTCTTTATTTTGTTCCCCCAGATGTTAATCTTGCTTGGAATTTCTTGGAACAGTCTTGTAGATCTTGAGAGTGTTTTGAGGTAAGTGTTCTCCGAATATTGACGAGATATATACGGGAAAAGATCACTTATAATCCCACCGTCTCAATTCTCCAGGCAGGTGGGTAAGCTGTATGCTTGGCAGCTTGAGCGGTGCAACTTCGGACGCTTGTATCTCTCTACTCCGACATTGTATTGACAAACAGTTTGTAGAGTTGGAAACTAGACACATGGGGTTTTAATTTCATAAAAAGATCTCCCTGTAACTCTCAATATATTGGGAGAAAACGGCCTCGCAAACTGGCCTATAAACCTGGCAGTTTCTCCGAAGTGCGGCGAGGTGACGTTTCGACCCTATTTCAAAAATTCATATTTCTCTACCCTGATGTCGTATGAATAAATGGTTTGGATAATTGGAAACTAGGTTCCAAGACCTTAATTTTGGTATGAGATATGTCCCAAAATGACATCATAAAGCTTACAAATTTAATTTTTCAAAACGGCTCGTTACAAGGCAAATCTTAACTCGATTTTTTCCGTAAGTTAAATCTAATTTCTCCCAAACTTTATATTTTATATCCAAACATTATATATAGTCATATTATGAATTTATACTCATTTAAATAATGATTAACAAGTTTCATATTCATTATATGTCAATTGGGATGCACATAATATAATAATTATCTCATTTGTTTTTTTTCCAAGTCTCATTCATCTTTACTTACTTAAGACTTCGATAAATCTTCCTTATCCTTGTAGAATAATTTCATCTTTTTTAAGCTTAAATTAGATAATCTTATAATGACAGTGACGTCTGAAGTACGGGGTGTAGCATAAACTTTCCGGAAATCAATACGGACTATGCACAGATGTTATAAATCATCAAATTGAGCTATTAGAAGTATCGGAACATAGAAAAGGAAGCTAGTAATCAAAACGACATATCGGTTCGCACACAAAAGATACACGGAGATACACAATGAGATACAGATATCATTTTCTTCCATGTTCCTCTTCTATACTTCGAATTTCGCTCAACTTTCAATTTAAACCACCTAAAATCTCCATCAAATCGTCCAAAAACTGAGATTCACACCCCTTAAGATATACCCAATCAATAGCAACAACACCTATTCGAAATAAATTCCAATTTTGAAAATCCAAATTTTTTATTTCAAGCTTAAACAAGCTTCAATGGCTGTACATGGCATTTTCAGTTATATCCTTTGACCCAATCCAGCAAACTAACATTTAATAGTGATTTCTAAATCAAATTAAGGTGCTTGATTCTCTTAAACTCACTTTAGCTCACTGTATGCTTGAAAAACTCACATGGGCCTTTTCTTGTAAATATTTTGTTTTTGGGCTAGTTTTGGTTGGAATTATTTATAGACTAACAATTGAGTAGTTTTCCCAAACAATAAATGTAGCTAAGGGAGCGATTGGATAACTTCTACCAAAATATTATCTAGAAAAAAAAATTAAAAGTATTTCACTAGTATGATATGTTTACAGTCCCACAATTTTGTTACTTTAAATAAGAACAGAAGAAATACATTCCTAGCATTTCCTAATATTTCCTCCAGTAAACACATCAACTTTGGATACATTTGGGAAGGGTTTCTCAAAAGTAGGTTGTCACGCCCCAAACCTGGGGGGCGAGACCGGCACCCGGTGCCTCACCTATCCTTGCTTACCAACTTGCAACTAAGGGACTCTGAACATATAATGTCATACTTTGTCCATGGGCCATATTGCAAGACAATTTGCGAATGCTGACTAAACATCAATATAAAGCAGGGCCGACAAGGCCGTCATAACTACTACAGTTGGCAAACCAACAAAATATATATACAAGGCTTACAAGCCCAACATACTGATCTAACTGACAGGATATGTCTACAAGCCTCTACTGATGGATGTACTATGATCGGAATAGGGCCCCGACCTATCCATAACATATATATACATATATACACAAGATGTATGTAAAACTCTAGACCCGGTAACTCCGAAGGATGCGGAGCTTACCGATCAAGCTGAACTCAGAAAACACCTACTGAGGAAGTCTACTCGTCTGTCTGTCTGAACCTGCATGCATGATATGCAGCGTCCCCGGCAAAAGGGACGTCAGTACGAAATAATGTATCGAGTATATAAGGAAACAGGATAACTGAAAGCTGAAACTGAACTGACAATATAATAACTGAAAGTAACTGGGAGTCAAAGATAATCTGAAGATATGCTTACCTGCTGATACCGACTCAACTCTCTCAATATAGTAAGTAAAATAGCTGTCCGGCCTTATAGGGCTCGGTATATATAACTGCTCTGCCATCATAGGCTCGCTCATACTCGCTCGGCCATACTAGGCTCTGTATCTCGGCCAACTGGGCTCGCTCATAGGCACTCGGCCACAGTAGGCTCGATGTATAACTTACCATCTGATTAGAGGTTGCTCAATAGGGGCCTACCCATCGATTATAGCTCGATGGTGGTGAAAATACTGTAATACTATGTATATATATAGACCCTCTGCTCTCTTGACTGGAAGAAGACAATACACAATTGAATATAAAGTCCTGATAAGGGAGAATACTGTAACTTATGAGACTAGGATAATGTATATAAATTCGGGAGTATGAACTTCTCTTTATACCTCGTTATCAATCATATGTAGTTATGAGATCATGCCAAAATGAAGGAAGGGCTTAGCCTTAACATACCTAGGGTAGAGAAAAATCCGTATGATATTCTTGAGAACGATTGCACCGTACTCCCTTAGAATCGCAAAATCCCGTTGCTATTATAATATGGAGTCTCGTATGAATTTCCAAATTCCCTCACCTTCGTTCTTGGCTTTGCCTTTCTGTATGTTCCCTTACCAAATGAATTTTGATATTAATTCAAGATAAGTGTAGGGATGACTAATATGACTTCCCTTCTACGTGTTTGCAAGGAATGTCTTAGCATATTATCCATGTGTCCTCTTAATTGATTGTCTAAAGTCAAGAGTCATTTTCAAATCTTCCTCCACTTGCTTCCACGTGAGGGGCTTTGTCCCCACCTACAATTATCCACAAATCCTTAATTACATGGTTAATCTCCCATTAAACCAATAATTAACCAATTACCCACGTAATTAAGAATTATCTCAAACTACTTAAAATCCTACTCATTTTTAATACACCCTATACATCATACTATCATGGTCATGTAGTACCTTGTATGGCACTAATCCATAAATACGGGGTACTGTAGCTTGGACCGTATTTTATCTCAAAATGTCAAACTTCGACGAAATTCATTTTCTTCGATTTTCTTACCCTCTCACCTTCGTGAATTTACTCGTCACTTGTTTGAAATAGCATAATACTTATAATCTCCAACTAATCATGTCCTTGAACTGATGTCAATTATCTTACGATAAATTCAACGTACAATACTACGGGGTATAACATCGTCGTAATATAAACTGCAAAGCGTAACATCGACGTAATACTGCGGGGCGTAACATAGGCACGGGTAGTATAGGGTTAGGAATGCTAGTATTGTCTCAAACATTGGTGTTTTCTTAACTGGTAAAAAGGTGCATGTATCTACTCCTCATATCAGACTCGGACTCTCAAGTAGCCTCATCAATCGGCTGACCTCTACAATGTACTTTCACATAAGGAAAACTCTTAGATCTCAACTTTTGAACTTGTCGACCTAGAATAGCCACTAGCTCTTCCTCATAGGTCAAATTCTCATCAAATTGCACCGTGCTGAAGTCCAAAACATGTGACATATATCCATGGTACTTCTGAAGTATAGAAATGTGAAATACCATATGAACCCCTGCTAGGCTAGAAGGCAATGCAAACCTATAAGTAACCTCCCCAACTCTCTCCAAAATCTCAAATGGGCCAATAAACCTCGGGCTCAACTTGTCCTTCTTCCCAAATCACATCACGCCCTTCATAGGTGACACTCGAGGTAGAACCGTCTCACCTTCCATGTAAGCCACATCTCAAAAATTCCGGTCTGTATAACTCTTTTGCCTTGACTGAGCTATACGAAACCGCTCCTGAATCACTTTCACCTTTTTTGAAGCATCACGAACGAAATCTGTGCCCAGCAATCTAGCCTTACCGGGCTTAAACAAACCAACTAGAGAACGACATCACCTCCCATATAAGGCCTCGTACAGAGCCATCTAAATGCTCCATTGATAGCTGTGTTGTGGGCAAACTCTGCTAGAGGTAGAAACTGGTCCCACTAGCCCCTGAAATCCATAGAGCATGCTCGCAACATATCCTCCAAAATCTGAATAATACGCTGGGACTGTCCGTCTGTCTGGGATGAAATGCGGTACTCAGCTCCACCCGCATGCCCAACTCATGTTGCACATCTCTCCAAAGTGTGAAGTGAACTGCATTCCCCGGCCAAAAATGAAAGAAATGGGCACATCGTGCAGTCGGATTATCTCCTGGATGTAAATCTGAGCCAATCACTTTGAAGAATAGGATGTCATCACCGGAATGAAGTGTGCGAACTTAGTCAATCGGTCCACAATGACCCAAACAACATCATACATCCTCGAGGTCTGTGGTAAGCTTACCACAAAGTCCATAGTGATGTGCTCCCATTTCCAATCTGCTATCTCCAATCTCTGAGTCAACCCATCCAGTTTCTAATCACTACAAAAACTGGAATTAGCTACGAACGTCATCGCTAATCCGTCGCTAAAATGTCGTAGCTAGAAGAATTTCTTGATAATCCGTCGCTAAATGAGATTAGCGACAGATTTTTCTGTTTAGCTACAAAATTTGTCCGTCGCTAAAACTTGATTTTTAGTAGTGAATGTTTATACTTAACCTATTGACAATTCAAAAATCGAGAGACATGTCCAACAATGTCTTTCTTCATCTTCCACCATCAATAGTGCTGCTTCAAGTCATAATACATCTACATGGATGAATGGAATATCGTGAACTTAGGCTCCTAAAGAATCAATTCTCTCAACCCATCAACATTCGGAACACAAATCCGGCCCTGAAGCTTCATAACCCTATCATATCCAATCAGAACCTTCTTAGCACCACCCCGCTGCACCGTGTCTTTCAACACCAACAAGTGAGGATCATCAAATTGGTGAGCCTTGATGTGCTCCGATAATGATGATTGTGCCATAACACAAGTAAGAACCCCGTTAGACTCCGAAATGTCCAACCTCACAAATCGGTTGGCCAAAGACTGAACATCCATGGCTAGTGGCCTCTCCACTACCGGCAAAAATGCCAAACTGCCCATGCCCTCCGCCTTCCTGCTCAAGGCATCGCCCACAACATTGTCCTTCCCCAGATGATATAATATGATGATATGGTATTTCAGTAACTCTAACCATCTCCGCTGCCAAAAATTAAGATCATTCTGCTTGAACAGATGTTGGAGACTCCGATGGTCGGTATAGACCTCATATGGAACGTCGTATAGATAGTGTCTCCAACTCTTGAGTGCATAAACAATGGCTCCCAACTCCAAATCATGCACTTGGTAATTCTTCTCATGAATCTTCAGCTGGTAAGACGAGTAAGCAATCACCCTACAATCCTGCATCAATACCCGCGAAGTCCAATACGCGATGCAGTATAATACCCAGTGTAATATCCTAAACTTGTGGGCAATACAAATACTGGGGATGTAGTCAAGGCAGTCTTGAGATTTTGAAAGCTGCCTCACACTCGTCGAACCATCTGAATAGAGCACCCTTCTGGGTCAACTTGTTCAATGAGGCAGAGATAGATGAAAACCCCTCCAAAAACCAGCAATAGTAACCCGCCAAACCCAAGGAAATTAGAATCTCTATGAGTGAAGTAGGTCTAACAAGTTTTGAACTGCCTCAATCTTTTTAGGATTCACCTTGATACCGTCGAAAGACACAACATGATCCAAAAAGTCAATGGAGTCTAATCAGAATTCACACTTCAAAAACTTGGCATATAGCGACGATCAGTTAAAGTCTGAAGCAAAATCCATATGTGTTGCTCATGCTCCTCTCTACTACGAAAGTAAACTAGAATATCATCAATGAAGCCAAGCACGAAGGAATCCAAATAATTCTTGAACACTCGGTTCATCAAATCCATGAAGGCTGCTGGAGAATTAGTCAAGCCAAATGACATCACCAAGAACTCGTAGTGACCATATCGAGTCCTAAAAGCTATCGTAGGGACATCAGATGCCATAATCTTAACTTGATGGTAGCCAGATCTTAAATCAATCTTGGAAAACACCTTGGCACCCTAAAGCTGGTCAAACAAGATCGATTCTTCCTTTTTCAAACAAAAAATAGCGGCACACCCCAAGGTGAAACACCCGACCTAATGAATCCTTTGTCAAGTAAATCTTGCATCTGATCCTTCAATTCTTTCAACTCAGTTGGAGCCATACGGTATAGTGGAATAGAAGTAGGTTGAGTGCCCAGTACCCAGCAAATCTATAGGAAACACCTTTGGAAACTCACTCACAACCGGTTTCGAATCCATAGGAGGAACCTCTGGACCATAATCACATATATAGGCCAAATACGTCAAATATCGCTTCTCGACCATACATCGAGCCTTCAATTATGAAACCACCCTACTAATGGGGTGACCACGGGTCCCTCTCTACTCTAGTCTATGCAATCCCAGCATGGCTAATACCACAGTATTGGCATGATAATCCAAGATAGGATGGTACAGGACAACCAATCCGTACCAAGAATGACCTCAAAATTTACCATATTCAACAACAAAAGATCAACTACAGTATCAAAGCCATTAATATTAACAACCCAAGACATGTATACCCGATCAACTACTATAGAACCTCTAACCAGTGTAGACATACAAACGGGAATATTAAGAGAATCATGGGGCATACTCAAATGCAAAGACAAAATATGAAGACACATAAGAATATGTAGAAACTGGATCAAAAAACATGGAAGCATCTCTATGATAGACTGACATAATACCTATAATAACTACATCGGACGACTCTGCATCAGGTGTAGCCGAAAATGCATAACAACGGGGCTGAGCCCCACCAACTTATCCTCTACTTCTCGGATGATCTCTCACTGACTAGCCTCCACCTCTAACTGTCTGGCCCCCACCTTGGGCTGCCTGGCCCCCTCCTCTAGCTGGCTATGTGGGTGGTGGAGCCATCAGTGCCGGAACCATGGCACGAGTACCTTGTTGTTGCATACCGCTCTATGACCTAGAGCAAAACTTTGCGACGTGCCTCAGATCCCCACATGTATAATAAGCTCTCTGCTAACGTGGCTGCTGACCCTAGAAATGACCCGGTCGACCTAAATAACCACCTCGATAACTCTGTATCGGAGGTTCACTAACTGGAGCTTGAGGTGTACTGTATGCTGGCTGCTCGGGATGAGAATCATAAGCACTGTGGTTGCTTGTAGCATCATGGGTGACCTGTAGAGTGGACTTGACCGGCCTGAAATGGTGGCCTCTACCAAAGAATCCCATACTTCAAGACGAGGCACCACTGAATCCTCCAAAATGAGGGGGCCTCTTGTCAGAGGTCGTCTCCCTAGACTGGCCTATGATACGCTCAATCCTCCTGACTATCTCCACTACCCGAGTAAAAGATATCTCATCCTCGGTCTCTCTGGCCATAGGTAAGACCATCTATGAACCTCTACACCTTCGCCCTCTTAGTAGGATCATGATTGCTACATGGCATGACAAATCCATAAATCTAGTCTCATACTAAGTAACGATCATGCTACCATGCTGAAGGCGCTCAAACTGACTACGAAACTCCTCTCCCCGAGTAAAGGGAATGAACTTCTCCAAGAACAACTGTGAAAACTGAGCCTATGTAAGAGGAGGTGAACCTGCTGGCCTACCTTGTACATACTCTTGCCACCACTCTTTGGCAGAACCATGCATCTAAAACACCTTGAAATAAACTCTGTTGGACTCCATTATGCTC
Source organism: Nicotiana tomentosiformis (assembly GCF_000390325.3). Classification (NCBI taxonomy): domain Eukaryota; kingdom Viridiplantae; phylum Streptophyta; class Magnoliopsida; order Solanales; family Solanaceae; genus Nicotiana; species Nicotiana tomentosiformis. The sequence continues at coordinate 152,547,381 of NC_090813.1, forward strand.
ATGTTGCACAAAATCTCATGGCAACGGTCCAAGAAATCCTGGGGGTCCTTAGAAGGTGAACCACTAAAGTGAGGGGGAAACAACTTGGTGAACTTTTCCAACCTCTTCAGCGCATCAGCTGACATCTCGGGTTTCTCTCCGGGATGTGTAGTAATAATAGGCTGAACCTCCCCAACTCGTACAACTATTGGGGTCTGATATACCTATGAGCCATCTACTCTGGAGTGTGAGTAGCAGGAGTCTAGGCTCTTCCCCCAGCCTGAGAAATGGCTGGTGCCATAGGAAACACACCGGCCTGAGCCATACTTTTCATCAAGCCAACCATACGTACTAGGGCATCTTGAAGGATTGGGGTAATAATGATCCCCTCGGGGACCTGAGATGGTCCTACTAGCTCGGTCGGAAGAGGTATCTCTTCATCTTGCTCTATCAGAGGCTCGACAACGGGTGTCGTTGCGCGTGTTCTAGGTTGAGCTCTGCCTCTACCTCTGGCTTTACCCCGGCCCCTACCCCTGGTAGTGGTTGCAACCTCAGCTCTGGCTCCTGATCAGTTGTGGATGCCCTGCGTTTCCTCACCATCGGTGAGAGAATAAGAGAAGAATGATTCAAACTCCATGATAGAACAAAGTTCATGATAGAGAAAGTAAGAAAATGAAGTTTTTTAAAGCCTTATAGCCTCTAGAAGATAAGTACAGACGTCTCTGTACCGATCTTCAAGACTCTACTAAGCTTGCTTGTGACTCTTGAGACCTATGCAATCTAGCTCTCTGATACCAACTTGTCACGACCCAAAATCCCAACCAATCGGGGTCATGATAGTGCCTAATACTGCTTGCTAGGCAAACCAACACATAAAAAAAAATACTAAAGAATTGCAATACATAGCTAATAACAAGGTAATAACATAGTGTAAAAGAAGTTCTAAAATAAACATGATAAGTCTAAAACCAACATCTAACGTGAATCATCCCAAAACATGGATTCACAAGTACATGAGTTTCTAGAGTTTTCTACATACACTATTCTGAAAGAAATACAACATTGTCCGAAACAAAATGGAAACAATACTAGGTAAATAAGAAGATGGCTCAAGGCCTGCGAACGGGATGCAGCTCTACCTCAAATCACCTGTCTGGTATCTGCTAAGCATCTCTCAGGACTCTGCTAGTACCGATATCTTAATCTGCACAAGATGTGCAGAAGTGTATTATGAGTACAACCGACCCAGTATACTCAGTAAGTGTCGAGCCTAATCTCGACGAGGTAGTGATGAGGCTAAGACAAGACACTGACGATAAACCTGTGCAGCTATGTATCGAAAGTAACGAAATAACAAGTAAAGAATCAAATATAGCAACAGGATAGGGATATATGAAAGGGGAAACAATCGGAAACATAAAGTAAAGTACCACTAAGTAAATCTCTTTCCAAAGTAAATAACAAAGACGCAAGCCAAGTCCACATTTCAAATATCAAAGTAAAGAGCAATGAAATCACAAAAATTACACGGCATCACCCTTCGTGCTTTTATTCTCATCCTCACATATTAATATAAAAGCAAGTGCACGGCATCACCCTTCGTGCTTTTACTCTCATCCTCACATAATAATAATAAATTTAAAGCAAGTGCACGACATCACCCTTCGTGATTTTACTCTCATACTCATATAATAAAAATAATAAAAGCAAGTACACGACATTACCCTTCGTGCTTTTACTCTCATCTTCACATATAATCTAAAAGCAATTGCACGGCATCACCCTTCAGGCTTTATCCTCATGTTCACTCAAACAATAATATCAATATGTAAATACGGCATGACAACACCCTTCGTGCATTTCCACACTTCCTCACCAAGCAATCACAACAACACAGTACCAAACAAGGTGGGAAGCAAATTCAACATTCAATAATAGTATTTAAACACAACTGGTCATTCGAGAATCTTTCAACAATTAGTGCCAATAACCGATCAACAATTTTCATGATCTCAATACCTGATATCACAATAATCTCAAAATAAGAAATAACATGAAAACGAGTAATCAAAGAATTAAACAATCTATGTAAGGCATGGAAGACATAATACACAAAATAACATGGTACGAGTAAGGCTAATTCTAACCACATTCTTATCCCATGGCCAATGCATATACACTCGTTACCTTGCATATATAACGCCCTCAACACGTAGTTAATATAGAAAATATATTCGGCTCTATCTTATTTCCTTCAAATCAAGGTTAACCAAGACACTTCCTCTTTCCGAAACTCAATCAATAATCCAACACGACTTTTCCTTTAGAACAAACCTCTAACCCAATCTAATCTAGCCAAATATTATTCAAACAATTCAAAACAAGCTTTAGAACTACCCACGAATGAAAAAGGTTCAGTCCTTAACATAATCGAACAGATCAACAAAAGTTAACCCGGTCCCACGTGGTCAAAATCTGAAATTAAGACCAAATCTCGATTACCCATTCACCCCGAGATCGGATATGTAATTTGTTTCGAAATCAGCACTCAATTCAAGGTCTAAATCCCAATTGCATAAAATTCCTAAATTCTACCCAAAACCCCCTATTTCTACTTTGAAATTCATAGATTTGATAATGAAATTCATGAAAAAGTAATTGAAATTGATTGACAACAAGTTAAAGTTAATAACCTATGAATTTGGGAAGAAATTGCTCTCTAAAAATCGCCTATATGGAGTCTAGAGTTCAAACATGGTGTAAAATGAGCCAAGTCCTGAAATCACCATAATTTACCCGGTTGTAGATATCACAATTGCGAACAAGTTCGAAAAGCTTCTTAGCCCTCTGATGTCGCATTTGCGACAGATCTATCGCAAATGCGAAGTCCGACCATCTGCAAATGTGATCCTAGCTTCGCAACTGTGAATCTGACCATGAACTCCCTAGTGTTGCAAAAGCAACACAGATGTCACAAAGGTTAAACCCTATTGTTCGCAAATGCGACTGACACTTCAAAGCGAAGGTCACAGTCCCCCAATCCCATATTGCAAATGCGCGGCTTGCAATTGCGACCAAGTCTTCGCAAATGTGAGACCTGCTGTCACGACCCGGAATTCCCACCGTCGGGACCGTGATGGCGCCTAACATTTCACTTGCTAGGCAAGCCAACGTTAGAGAATCATTAAGCCACTTCTTATACATTTCTAGTAAATAACAACAAATAAGCTATAACGAGTTTAAAATGAGTGCGTAAATATATAATAGCCTCAATATATATATATATATATATATATATATATATATATATATATATATATATATATATATACTACAACCCGGATCTGGAGTCACAATTCACGAACTTCTAAGATTTTTCTACAAGTAAAGTCTGAAAGAAATAAAACCATTTTCGAAAAGAAAGAAACAGTAAAAATGCAATGGCTAGAAGGGGACTCCATGGTTTGCGGACGCCGGCAGATCAACCTTGTGTCTCATGTCGGATGAATCCAGCAACTAACCTCACGATTAGCTCGGACCAGCACCAAAATCTGCACAGGAAGTGCTGAGTGCAGTATCAGTACAACCGACCCCTTGTACTGGTAAGTGCTGAGCCTAACCTCAATATTAATTACTCAGTATGTACAGAAATTTCGCAATTTAAATCACAGAAACGCTTCACAATACTTAAACTCCAAACTGAAACAATTAGGAAACTTGTACACCATAAAAATACTACACAGCGATACCAATTCAGAATCTATAACAGAAAGATACCGGTAAACCAGCTTAAGCAAATAACAGGAGATAATGAAACAATTGAAGAACTAATATCATTAACCGGAGGAAACAATATCTAACACGTAGCAAGTAGGCATGGGAACACAAGTAGAGTATGTAAATATTAAGACAGAGAAAGAGACAATACAAGAAAAACGGGAGAAACAGGGAAAACATATAAATTGGCGACGCATAAGTACTTGTCACCTCACATATACACCGCTCACATGAATTCCACATAGCAAATAGTCTAAGGGTTCCTAATTCCCTCAAGTCAAGGTTAGACACAACACTTACCTCACTCCAAAGGCTGCTCAATGCTCAATTACCGCTTTTCCTCTAGAATCCACCTCCAAACCACTCATATCTATCCACAAACGACTCAATAATATCAAATATTGCTAAAGAAATCAATTATAATGCATAAATTTAGATTCCCCAAACTTTCCCCCAAAAATCTAAAATTGACTCCGGATCCGCTTGGTCAAAACCGAGATTCGGACTAATACCATTCACACATTCACCCCTGAGCCCGATTATATAATTTATTTCGAAATATGACCTCAATTCGAGGTCTAAATTTTAATTATGCAAAAATCCCGAATTCAACCCAAACCCCCAATTTCCACCATGAAAAACCTAGATTTTAGGTTGAAACCAAGTAGGTTAGAATCACTTACCAACGAATTGGGAAGAAAATCTTATGGAAGAATCGCCTCTAGGTTTTTAGTTTTGAAATTTTTTAAAGAATGGTAAGAATCCCGTAATTGGGACTGTTTTATCACTAGGCGTCAGCGTTCATCGCGTTTGCGTGAACACTGACGCGTTCGCAAAGAGAAGAGCCCTAGTGTCTTAGGCGATCACGAGAGACACCACGCGTTCGCGAAGGTATAGCCCGCCTCCCTGTCACGCCCCAAAACCGAGGAGCGCGATCGGCGCTCAACCGAGTGAACCCGGCCGAGCAAGCCTATTAGATTTCCTTCTACCCAAACTCATTCATGAATAAAGAGAGTATATATGTTTTCGTTAATCAACTAATAAAGTGATCATGTTGCAATACCAATTTCTTACCATCAGTTACTTTATTTTAATGTCTCAATTCCAAACACATTTTTCATAATCTGAAGTGGAAATAGTAATTCAAGCACAACACACGAGTTTGACTTCCCCAACACTATTATACAAACCACACTATGTCTACGGAGCCTCTATAGATAAAGATGAGTACAATGATAATGCCGGCAACAAGGCCCCGGCTATACCTCAAACAGAATACACAAAGAACAAAAGATACATGACCCCGAGATGAAGTGAGGCTCACCAAGTCAGCTGGGAAGAAGGTGTGTTGCTATCACTGATCAATATCTCCTGTTGTGGAACCACCTACATCCATTTAAAGATGCAGTGCCGCCGGCAAAAAGAGACGTTAGTACCGTTGAATAGTACTAGTATGAAAACTAAACACTAATTTAAGAATTCAGAAATACAAGATGAATATAATGAACCAGTGCAGTATTAGAATAATATAGATAACCATTTAAACCATAGCAAGCTTATTAAAAGCTATCAATAACATTTGTAGGATTTAAGATGAGATCCACTATAACCATTTTCACACAAAGCGGCCCCGCCGCCTCACCCGGTGTATGCAGGTGGAGGTGTACGTACAATACCACAACTCTAATCAAGCGGCCCTGCCGCCTCACCCCAACACAAGCGCGCAACATATCCTCAAGCATCTGAATAGTCCGCGCTGCCTGCCCGTCAGTCTGCGGGTGAAAGCCTGTACTAAGATTCACCTGAGTACCCAAACCTTGCTGAAATTTCTTCCAAAACTTAGCAGTGAATTGTGCACCCCAATCAGAAATGATGGAAACTGGGGTGCCATGCAACCTGACTATTTCTTTGATATACAACTGAGCATACTGCTCCACTATGTCGGTAGACTTAACCGGAAAAAAGTGTGCTGATTTCGTGAGTCGATCCACAATCACCCAAATTGAGTCAAACTTGCGCGGAGTGCGCGGTAATCCTACCACAAAGTCCATATTAACCATTTCCCACTTCCACATTGGAATTTCTATATTTTGTGCCAACCCACCGGGCCTTTGGTGTTCGGCCTTCACTTGCTGACAATTTGGACATCTTGCCACAAAATCCACCACAATCCTCTTCATATCATTCTACCAATAGACTTCCTTAAGATCATGATATATGTTTGTAGAACCTGGGTGCACGGAATACCTAGAAGTGTGAGCTTCAGTCATAATTCTTTTTCGGAGACCATCCACATTTGGAACACAGAGTCACCCTTGGTACCTTAGTATACCATCATCCATGCCAAGAGAAAAGGCCATGGTCTTATGTTTATGAATCCCCTCTTTCAACTGCACCAATAATTGATCGTTGTATTGCTTCTCTTTGACTTCCACAACAAGCAATGATTCAACCCTATTTTGTACAATTACCCTTCCTTCACTAGAGTCCGCAAGATGAACTCCCAAACTAGCCAATCGGTGAACTTCCTTGGCTAATGGCCTCTGATATGCCTCCAAGTGAGCCAAACTACCCATAGATTTCCGGCTAAGGGCATCAGCCACAACATTGGCCTTTCCCGGATGATATAGAATATCAATGTTGTAGTCCTTGAGTTACTCAAGCCATCCTCTCTACCCATATTTCAGTAGGATGAGCGGCAATCTTTCCAAATATGACCCCTTAAACCACACCCACAGCATACTGGTAGGTCCATGAAACAGGACCCAAAGTGCATCCTCCCACACTTAGGGCATGCAAGCCTCCGCTGCTGAAACCTTATGTCGGGCAGACCCTGCTGGTGGGGTTCCCTGTTGCCCTGACTAGGTCCAGATGATTGTGCACCCATCGAAGACTGGCGAATGATTGGGATAGTCCTGATGACGCTCCCCTGAATGCCAACCTACCACCACTACCAGCGGAAGAACCACCAAAGTTGCCCGCGGACCGGGCCTTACTACTACTCTGATGCTTCATTCTATTCTTCAATTTGCAGGTCTTTGTGGCTTGAGAAAATGCCACCATCTTATCATAATTCATATCGGAATTCAAGGCAACTGTAGAGGCCTCATTGATAACCAAGGGGCTAAGGCCTTGTACAAACCGGCGTACTCTAGCCTCCATAGTGGGCAACATGTGAATAGCATACTTGGACAGGCGCGCAAACTCCATATGGTACTCCTACACATTCATACTACCCTGCTTCAGGCTTTCAAACTCAGCGGCACGAGCTGCCTTAGTTTCGGCAGGCAAGAAATGATCCATAAAAGCTTCTGTGAACTCACCCCACCTTGCCGGAGGGCTTCCCTCCTCACGGGATTCCTCCCACAACTCAAACCAAGAATAGGCCACCCCTTTCAGGCGGTAGGAGTCCAACTCTACTCCCTTCGTCTCTGTAGCATGCATGACCCAGAGAGTTTTGTGCATCTCATCAATGAAGTCCTGGGGGTCCTCCTCGAGATCAGTACCCGTAAACACTGGAGGATCTAACTGAAGAAACTTGTTCACCCTTGAACTAGCAGATTCCCCTAGATGACTGGAAGAAGAAGGCCCAACGCTTGATCTCTGGGCCTGAGAAGCCACTATCTGTGTCAACATTTGTATGGCTCCCCTAATATCAATATCAGACACACCAGAATAGGAAGCTGGACCTGGAGGTGGAACTGGAATATCAGTTGGAGGAACCGTTGCACCTTTTGTAGGTGTAGGGACATATGCAGACTGATCAGTTGTAGTAGAGTCAGGCAGTGTAGTAACTGGAGGAATATTCTCACTCCTCGGGTGCTCACCCGCATCATCAATTATAGGGTCAACTGTCACTCCTAGGGTGGCATTGGCTCTTTGGCCAGTTCTTGCCTTCTTCTTAGGTTCCATGTACTGAAAATTAGAGTAACACAGGAGTTAAAGGAGGAACAATCTTACAACCAGCTTTATCGCACGATCAAGAACATGAAAGAAGGGTATTATTCCTAAATGCCCATGTAGCATCCTAATTATAGATGTGGTCGACAAAACACCGATAATAAGGACTCTACTAGACACGGCTCTGAGACATACTAGGATACTTTAAAACCTGGCTCTGATACCAAGTTTGTCATGCCTCAAAACCGAGGAGTGCGACCGACACTCAACCGAGTGAACCTGGCCGAGCAAGCCTATTAGATTTCCTTCTACCCAAACTCATTCATGAATAAAGAGAAAATATATGTTTTTGTTAATCAACCAATAAAGTGATCATCTTGCAATACCAATTTCTTACCATCGGTTACTTTATTTTAAAGTCTCAATTCCAAACATATTTTTCATTATCTGAAGTGAAAATAGTAATTCAAGCACAACACACGAGTTTGACTTCCCCAGCACCATTATATAACCCACACTATGTCTACGGAGCCTCTATAGATAAATATGAGTACAATGATAATGTTGGCAACAAGGCCCCGGCTATACCTCAAACAGAATACATAAAGAACAAAAGATACATGACCACGGGATGAAGTGGGGCTCACCAAGTCAGCTGGGAAGAAAGTGTGCTGCTATCACTGATCAATATCTCCTGCTGTAGAACCACCTGCATCCATTTAAAGATGCAACGCCCCCGGCAAAAAGGGACGTTAGTACCGTTAAATAGTACTAGTATGAAAACTAAACACTAATTTAAGAATTCAGAAATACAAGATGAATATAATGAACCAGTGCAGCAATAGAATAATATAGATAACCGTTTAAACCATAGCAAGCTTATTAAAAGTTATCAATAACATTTATAGGATTTAAGATGAGATCCTCTGTAACCATCTTCACACAAAGCGGCCCCGCCGCCTCACCGATGTATGCAGGTAGAGGTGTACGTACAATACCATAATTCTAATAAAGCGGCCCTGCCGCCTCACCCTAATGTTTGCAGGTGGATGTATAACCACAGTACCAAGAACCTACACAAAGTGGCTATGCCGCCTCACCCCAATGTATGCGGGTGGAAATGCATCAACGATACCAATACCAACATAAAGCGGCAATGCCGCCTCACCCCATTGTATGCGGGTGGTGGTGCCACAACAATACCAAAACTATACACAAAGCGGTCGTACCGCCTCACCCCCAATGTAAGCGGTTGGAGGTGCAATCCCACAATACCATAATCCCTACACAAAGCGGTCATGCCGCCTCACCCCAATATATATGCGGGTGGAGGTATATCACAATCACAATATCTATACCATAATCCCCACAAAAAGCGGTCATACCGCCTCACCCCAATGTATACGGGTGGAGATGTATCACAATCACAATCTCTACACAACTTGGCATAATAACTTTCACATAAATCACGACTAGAAATTATAACATGTGGATACATAATCCATAGTTTGGGACACATTGTCAATATATAATGCAATATGATAAGTCCATTTGAAACATGAATTGAACATATATCTTCATCACAAAACTTATCGGAATACTCCATTTATAATCAACATCTCGGAACTTACAAGGATATAGGGAATTCAAATTCTTAAAGAAGAGTTTAACTAACATAACTCACTTGAGCTTCCTTACACTCTAAATGTTCCGGAATTCTTAGCAACTTCAATCTATTTTAGAAATATAACAAATTGAATCAAAATTAGGAAGATGATCATGGTTCTAGCTCATTTGAGCATTTTATCAAACACAATGTGTGCATAAGGTTTCAAGACCCTTTTATGGAGAATTCCATCATCCCCCAACCCAATATTTACCATTCCTAGTTCAACAATCTTCCTACACCCCTTGATATCACATGCATGTAAATAAATAACCCTCCTGCCCCAAAATTATCTTGCTAATTATCCAATTCTACACAAAATTCGAAAGTGAGGGTTAGGGTGTAGAATCATACCTCTAGGATGAAGACCTAGTGAGTTTCCCTTCTTAATCTTCCAAAACTTGGGCAAGAATTGAAGAACAATTATTGAAGAACACCTTCTCACTCTAGGGCACTGTCTCTCACTCTAAAATACAAGATTATAGTTCAAAAATGGCTCAAAGAGTGTATTTAACGAAATAGGGTCGGGTTTTAAAAACTGAAAAATGGAGCTCCGAAACGGTTCTGCGATCGCATATGCGATCGCATAATGAATATGCGGACCGCATATCGGTCGCATAATCGCTGACAAAAATGATCAAAAATTTGTCTGTGTATGCGGTCACTATACTGTCCGCATAACTGTTATGCGGTCGCATAATGCACCGCATAAGAGTTATGCGGTCGCATAGTCGACCGCATAGCTGCTTCCAGAATGGCCCTCTCCTGCTCACTTCTGCAGCCGTTATGCGGCCCGCAGAGTGATTATGGGGTCGCATAATGGACCGCATAAATGCACTTTTCCGTCAAAAATTTTCCTTTACTTTCCGGTGCATTGTTCAACCCAAAAAGTCTGAGCCGCGGTCGGCACCATGAAACATTATTTTCTTTGCAAATTTACTACTTTGAAATTTTTCGGGGTGTTACACTCTCCTTCGCGTTTGCGAGACAGGGCTCGCGTTCGCATAGAGTCTCCTTAAGCCCCCAGCCCAACCAAGCTAAAGCTACGCGTTCGCGTATGACAAGTCGCGTTCGCGGAGAGCAAACCCCCCAATGCTCCGCGTTCGCGACCATGGTCTCGCGTTCACGTAGTGAAAAATCCTCCCCCAACCCAGATCCCCTTCGCGATCGCAAAGCACAACGCACCAGAATACCAGCTGCAGCAAAACACCAGATTTTTCTAAGTCCAATTCACTCTGTAGCCTATCCAGAACTCACCCGAGCCCTCGAGGCTCCAAACCAAATATGCACACAAGTCCTAAAATATCATACGAACTCGTTCGTGCGATCAAAATACCAAAATAATGCCTAGAACTACGAATAGGACACCAAATCAAAGGAAATTTTTAAAAAGACTTTAAAACTTCTATTTTCACAACCGAACGTCCGAATCACGTCAAATCAACTCCGTTTCTCACAAAATTCTACAAACAAGTCATAAATATTATAGTGGACCTGTACCGGGCTCCGAAATCAAAATACGGGCCCGGTATCAATAAATCCAAACATTAGTCGATTCTTAAATATCATAAATCTTTCAAACTTTTAATTTTCAACAAAAATCAATAACTCGGGTTAGGGACCTCCGAATTTGATTCTGGGCATACGCCTAGGTCCCAAATTACAATACGGACCCACTCGTACCGTCAAAATATGGATCCGGGTCCGTTTACTTAAAACGTTGACCGAAGTCAACTTAAATAAATTTCTAAGGCAAAATTTTTTATTTTTATTAGTTTTTAACATATAAGCCTTCCGGAAGAACACCCGGACTGCGCACGCAAATAGAGTAAGGCTAAAATGAGGTTTTTGGGACCTCGAAACACTGAATTAGGTTCTAAAATATAAGATGACCTATCGCATCATCACACCTGCAGGTTCACCACGCACCAGATGTTCATCTGCAGTTCTCAACTTAGCCAAAACTATCTGAAACACATCTGAAACTCACCCGAGCTGCTCGGGCTCCAATTTGAACATTCACACAAGTGTATTAAAATCATACAAACTCGCACGCTATCTCAAATCATTAAAATAACATCAAATATCAAGAATCGATCATCAAAAGTCATAATTTTCAACTTCAAAACCCATATTTTCAACTTCTCACATAATGCGCCGAAAAGGCCTCGGGTCTCCCAGGACCCCAACCAAATATGCGTACAAGTCCAAAAATATCATACGAACCTATCGGAATTGTCAAAATACTAATCCGATGTCGTTTACCAAAAACGTTGACCGTGGTCAACTCTAGCCACATTTAAAGTCAAAAATCACATTTTCTTTAAAATTTCACATATAAAACTTTCCGAAAATCAACACGGACTACGTACGCAAAGTCAATAATCATCTAATTGAGCTATTAGAATTTTCAAAACACAGAAAAAGAAGCTAGTAATCACAACGACCTATCGGGTCGTCCCACAAAAGATACACGGATATACACAGTGAGATACAAATAATAAATCTTCTTCCATGTTCATCTTGTGTACTTCGAGTTTCGCTCAAATTTCAATTCAAACCACCTAAAATCTCCACCAAATCATCCAAAAATTGAGATTCACACTCCTTAAGATGTACCCAATCTATTTCAACAATACCAATTCGAAATAAATTTCAATTTCGAAAATCCAAAAATTTAAATGCAAGCTTAAACAAGCTTCAATGGTTTTCCATGGCATTTTCAGTTTAATCCTTCGACTCAATCCAACAAACTAACATTTAATAGTGATTTCTAAATCGAATTAAGGTGTATGATTCTCCGAAACTCACTTTAGCTCACTCTATGCTTTAAAAACTAGCATTAAATGAAAATTGTTTGGAGTAAAATGACATTTGGGCATTTCCTGGTAAGTATTTGTTTTTGGGCTAGTTTTGATTGAAATTGTTTATGGACCGAGAATTTGAGTAGTTTTCCCAAACAATAAATATAGCCACAGGAACATTGGATAACTTCCACCAAAAATACTATCTACAAAACTTTTGGAAAAATATTTCACTAGTATGATATGTTTACAGTCCCACATTTTTGTTACTTTAAATAAGAACAGAAGAAATACATTAATGGCATATCCAAAGATTTCCTCGAGCAAACACATCAACTTTGGATACATTTGGGAAGGGTTTATCAAAAATAGGAACCGGTAGTATAGGGTTAGGAATGGCAGAATTGTCTCCAACTTTGGTGTTTTCTAGAACGACGATATTTTGTTCGACATTTTGTTCATTTCTGTGCCTCATGATAACAGAATTAAAAAATATCCTTAAGATTATTGAAAATACCACAAATATTCACGAAATTCTTTAAAAGCTTGAGGCATGCGAAAGACACCGTCCTTAAGAATATTTCACCGCTAAGGAATATCCTCCACGATACAACAAGCTCTAAAACTAGGAGCAGAAACGACCTAGGAGATCAAAGAAAAGAAGAAGAAAGCTTTTTCTGTAGTGTTGTTCTTCTCATAGGAACAAATCGTGTTTTACAAGAGAGAAAAAATCTTAACATTATAGAGAGATCTAAACATTAAGTGGGACTGATAATTCTCATAAATAACCAACAGTTATCATTTTGGAATTAAGGCACAATTAATCTCATTTTAGTATAAGCATGAACTTGAACGCTTCCTATTGAGATACTATGATCACTATATTTTCGAACAGTCTTTTCTCTTACTGATTGGTAAATACTAATTTAGGTCAAACATAGAAGAGCATGTTTGGAAAGCCACCCTGTAATTGGATTTGGGTATAATTAGGTGTAATTACACAGTATTGGCATGTTTATATGACCAAGTAATAACCTGATCAGCATGTAATTTGGTGTAATTGAGGGGGTATAATTACACTCTGCAATTCTCAAGGGGGAGCTGAGAATTGCTGGTAATTACATGGTATAATTACCAGGTTATTTTTTGAATATCTTTTCTTTTTCTTTTTTATTTACTTTTAACTTTTGTTTTTCTTTCTTTTTAATTTTTTTTCTCAATTATTAGTTTTTATTTTTTATTTACTTATTTTTCATTTTCCAACCTTTATTTCACGTGTTTCTATAAGACCTCTTTCTTAAAACCAGTTTTGAACTCACAACTCTCAATCCTTGCGCACGGACTGACTCTCTTCTCTCATCTTCATTAATCTCTCATCTCCTTCGTTCGTTCTTTGGGTTTTACGACTGAATTCTGTCACCGGCGAACGAAAGAAAACAGTAGTTCATCGCTCAGTCCCCCATCGAAGGCTTTCTTTGTTCGTTGTCTGATCTACAGTGTTCATAGAATTGGCCAGAAAACAAAAAGAACCCTCTATCGGATTCTTACGTCATTGTACGATGGAGTTTTCTATTAATTATGGGTGATAAAGATTCTAGCAAGGTGCAACGAAATTACAAGATTTTTGCCCCAATCCTCATTGGCCATTTCCCCCTTTGTCCGCTATCAGAACCCATCCCCTCGGCCCTTCGCCATTTTTGCCAGTGGAACTCCATTTTCGGAGCTTCAAAACCAAACACCATTTCTAGGTGTAACTTGTATTCAATATCAAACACCAGTTCTAGTGTCACGACCCAAAACCTAACCCGTTGTGATGGCGATTATCGTGATACTAGGCAAGTCGACGTCTCCAAAACACTTTCAACATTTAACAGAAATGAATTAATATATTTAAAATAATCGGAGTCTTTCATAAAAATAGGGTAAAACCCAAAGCATAAGTGCGGACAAATAGCCCGACATCCGGGTGCCACTGAGTACATGAGCATCTATACCAGGAGCAGTCTAATACAAGATCTAAGGAATAAGAACTGAAATGAGAATAAGATAATGAAGGAGAGCCAAGGACTGCGAACGCCATGCAGCTACCTCGATAGTCTCCGAAATCAGCTGCTCAAATATCAACACCTGCTATGATCGGGAACACCTGGATCTGCACACGAAGTGCAGGGTGTAGCATGAGTACAACCAACTCGGTAAGTAACAAAATAAATAAGGAACTGATTAGGTAGTGACGAGCTATACAAATACAGTTCATTTTCAATGGTTCCATCAAAGAATAGACATGCTTTCAAATCTGGCAGTTTAAGTCAATTCAGTTTTATACAGTTCAAGTTCAGGTAATTCAGATATAGAATCTTTCAGGAATTTCAATAATGGCAGATAGTAAATAACTGCATCAACAAATGAAAAAGCAAGTACAATCTCTCAGGGCAACAGTCACTCAACTCGTCACAACAGCTCAAATCACCCGGCTCTCAGCCCTCAGTACTCACACTCAATAGGTACATGTGCTCACTGGGGAGTGTGCATACTCCGGAGGGGCTCCTTTCAGCCCAAGCGCTATATCCGCACGGACAACTCACGTGCTATAGTATCAATATGTGGATCCGCACGAACAACTCACGTGTTGCATGGACAACTCACGTGCCATAGTAACAATACCTCACAAACAGGCCCACGACCTCACTCAGTCATCAACCTCTCTAGTCTCTCGGGCTCTCGGAAATCACAAAAATCGGCCCAAACAAAGATAGCATAGTGTATCAACAAGAATCAAGAAGAGGCTAAGATATAATACGCAAGTAAAATCGTGACCGAGTACAAGACAGCAATTAGCAAGTAATTCAACAAGTGCATGACCTCTGCGGGTCCCAACAGCACCATCACATAGTCTAAGCATGATTTCTAACATGATTTGCCATTAAAATTTCTATAACACAGGGAGAGCATATATCTAGCAACAAGTTATTCAACCTTATAGTTTCACGGAATGGACCAAGTCCCAATTCCTACGGTGCATGCCCACACGCTCGTCATCTAGCATGTGTGTCACCTCCAAAATACTCACATAATCCAATAATTCAGGGTTTCATACCCTCAGGACCAGATTTAAAACTGTTAATTACCTCAAACCGCGCAAAATCCTACTTTACAATGCCTTTGCCCCTCAAATCAATCTCCAAACGCCCCGAATCTAGCCACAAGCAGTATGATATAATTAATATAGGCTAAAAGAATCAATTCCACAAGAAAAATACAAAATTATAAGCCAAAATCCGAAATAGACTCAAACCGGCCGGCCCACATCTCGAAATCCGACAAAAGTCACAAAATACGAACACCCATCCACTCACGAGTCCAACCATACAGGGTTGCCCCCTTTAAATTTACCATGGAGGGTTGCCCCCTTTAAATCGAATGAGATCCAAAGTTCAACAAAAGAATGGTGTTTCAGCTTGATTTTAAATTCCTTCATACTTCACTCGGACAACAATTGGGGAAATATGTATCTTTTGAACTTATGCGACTGAACTTAGAATAAAACTCTAAGCTGCCTACGTACCTCGGTGAAGAGGTCAAGTCATACCGTAGTTCAGAATGGGTAATTTTTTTTTTATGTCCTAACTTTTTCCTAGGCCGCCTCTTTCGAGGTTTTCAACCTAGCGGACCCTTTATTTTGTGGTGGGCCATACACAGTTTAGACTCATGCAGGCCAAGAGTGTAGGAACATGCAGTTTAGGCTCATGCGTCAAGGAGCGTTGCAACTTCAAGGATAATACTTCTTCAAAAACTTGCCAATGATAGGGCCGATTTTCATGCCATCTGCATCAACCAGCTTGTAAGCCCCACTTGAGTAAGCTTCTTGTACGACATATGTCCCATCCCATTTTGAAGAGAACTTCCCTACGAGTTTATGGGAAGTAATAATGGGTCTTCGTATGTCAAGGACTTGATCTTCTACTTGAAAGGAACTCGGGCGAACACTTTTATTGAAGGTGCGAGACAATCGAGCCTTATAACATTCAAGACTTTGTTGAGCTTCCAACCTCTTCTCATCAAGAGCCTCCAACTCTGCTAATCGAAGTCGAGCATTTTCTTCATCAGTGATTCCTTCTTGAATAGTCAGTCGTAATGAAGGTATTTGACGCTCGAGTGGCAAGATGGCTTCGACTCCATAAACGAGTGAATAAGGAGTCGCTTGTGTTGGCGTGCGGTGAGTCGTCCTATATGCCCATTGAGCTTCTTCCATACGGTCATTCCAATCTCGTTTGGATTTAGAAACGACTTTCTTTAACAAGTTGCATAGAGTTTTATTGAATGCCTCAACTAGATCATTGGCGGCAGCATTGTACATCGAAGAGTTATGTTGTTTGAAGCCAAAGAGATCACAAATCTTGTTCATCAATCTATTATCGAATGGCTTTCCATTATCCGTTATTATGTAAGGAGGAATGCCAAAGCTATAGATTATGTTTACTCGGATGAAACTTGCAATATTTTCCTTCTTTACCTCCTTAAGAGTAATAACTTCAGCCCATTTTGAGAAGTAGTCAGTTGCAGCCAAGATGTATAGGTACCCACCAGAGGACTTTGGCAGTGGTCCAATAACATCCAATCCCCAAGCGTCAAACGGCCAGGATACCACAATCGGGTGTAACACTTCAGGAGGTTGATGAATAAAATTTGCATGGAATTGACAAGCCTTGCATCTTCGAGCGTAGTTCAAGCAATCTTTTACCATCGTTGGCCAATAATATCCCATCCTTTTTATATGGAAGTGGAGCTTTGGTCCAGACTGGTGTGACCCACATACCCCAGAATGTGCCTCTTGTAAAGCTTGGAGTGCTTCTTCTTCCCCTAAGCATCGCAAGAGTACTCCCTCGAATGACCTTCTGTATAGAGTATCTTTGTAGTAAAGGAAGCGAGGTGCACGACGACAGATTTTAGTCCCTCTCCTCGGATTTTCTGGAAGTATCCCATAGCTTAAGTAGTCGATAATGGGTTGTCGCCATTCTTCTTTCTCAGCTTCAGAAACAGCAACAAGATGCTTGAATTCATTTTCTTCACCTTCAACCTCATTTGGCGGTGGTACTACCCATTTTTGGCAGACAATAACTTGCGCTTGATCAGGCAGGGTTAACGATGAAGCTAGGGCAGCTAAAGCATCAACCTTCTTATTTTCTTTCCTTGGCACATGTTGAATAATCACGTCACCGACCCATCCTATTAGTTTTTTAGCATAATCATGATATGGGCGAAGTTCAGGTTTCTTGACCTCATAACTACCTAAAAGCTGGTTGATCACCAACTGAGAGTCACCAAAGACTTGCAATTGTAACCGCTTCATTTCGACAGCCATTTCAAGCCTAAGTATTAGTGCTTGATACTCAGTAACGTTCTTAGAGCAGAGTTGTGTCAACGTAAAAGAGTAGGGCAGAACATCACCTTGAGAAGTGACAAATACTACACCAACACCGGCTCCTCTGTGATGTGCAGCACCATCAAAGTACATCTTCCATGGAGGTTGAACTTCAATGACATTGCGTACTCATCAGGTAGTTTGTCAGTTAGCTCCCAATCATCAGGTATAGGGTGATCTGCCAAGAAGTCTGCTAATGCTTGTCCTTTTACAGCCTTTTGAGAGATGTACAAAATCTCAAATTGTTGAAATTGGAGATACAATCTCGCTAGTCGATCACTATGAACAGGTTTTGACATCACGAACTTGATGGGATTTGTTTAGAAACAAGACGAACAACATGAGCTTGAAAGTAGTGCTTCAACTTTTGAATTGAGAAGACTAGCGCCAAACATAACGTTTCAATTGGCGAATAATTCAGCTCGTTTGGTGTCATCATCCTGCTCAAGTAGTAAAGAGAGTTTTCTTTCCCCTCACTATTTTCTTGGGCCAACAGCACTCCAACAGACCTTTCTTGTGCTGAAATATATAGTATCAGCAGCTTTCCAAGTATAGGGGCTGCTAAAACCGGAGGCATCTTCAAGTAGGATTTAATGCTCTCAAAGGCATTGCTACACGCTTGGTCCCATTTGAAAGGTACACCTTTCTTCATAAGGCGACTGAATGGTTGGCACCTCCCAGTTAGGTTTGAGATGAATCTCCTAAGGTACGCTAACTTTCCTAGCAGACTTTTCAATTTGTGAATATTCCGAGGCTCAGGCATTTTCAAGATTGCATCTACTTTGGCTTGATCAATTTCAATCCCTCGATGTCGGACAATGAAACTAAGGAACTTTTCGGAAGTAACTCCAAAGGCACATTTCAATGGATTCATCCTAAGTTGGTACCTCTGGAGCAACTCAAACACCATTCTCAAGTCTTTCAAGTGGTCTCCCTTCTTTCTGGATTTTACCACCAAGTCGTCCACATAGCATTCGACATTTTTGTGGAGGAGGTCGTCAAAAATATTCTGCATAGCCCTTTGATAAGTAGCACCAGCACTCTTCAAGCCAAAAGACATTACCCTGTAGTAATAAATACCCTTGGGGGTGCAGAATACAGTAAGCTCTTCATCTTTTCGTGCCATGCGAATTTGGTTATAGCCTGACAAGCCATCCATAAACGACATTGCCTCATATCCAGTAGTAGCATCGATCATCAGCTCTGGAATAGGAAGCGAGAATTCATCTTTGGGACACGCATTGTTGAGATCCCTAAAGTTGACGCACACTCGAATTGTTACACCCCATATTTTTGTACGTGAGAGTACCATTAATAAATTGATGAAATCTCCGAAATGAGATGTCACATCCCGCATTTTTGTACGTTAAAAGTTTTGTCGTAAGTTAATCGACGTAAGCTCGGGAATGAGATTATTTTGAGGTTATAAGTATTATGCTATTTCAAACAAGTGGTAAGTAAATTCGTGAAGGTGAAAGGGTAAGCGAATCGAATAAAATAAGTTTCGTCGAAGTTTGACATTTTGGGATAAAATACGGTCCAAGCTATAATACCTGATATTTATGGACTTGTGCCCTACAAGGTAACACATGACCATGATAGTAAGGTGTATAAGGTGTGCTCAAAGTAAGTAGTATTGTAAGTAATTTGATATAATTCTTAATTATGTGGATAATTAGGTTACTTAATGATTTGATGGGATAATTAACTAAGAAATTAAAGTATTTGGATAAAGTTTAAGGGCCCCAACATGGCAGCCAAGAAACTTGGTTAAATATGACTCTTAAGTCATAAAGTAATGTGGCACGTTTAGAGAATTATATGGATTAGTCATCTTATCATGTGGGGCCCACCTAAAGGTTAAATAACCTTTCTAGTTCATAATTGAATTGCTCATCTCTTAAGAACAAGCTTCAGCAAGGTCCATGAATTGCAATGGCAACGTGAGTAATTCAAAACATTTCATACGAAGACCATTTTATACTATAGCGTGGGATTTTACAATTTTAAGGAGAACGGTGCAATCGTTCTCAAGAATATCATACGGATCTTCCCATACTTCGATCCGTCATTAGGTATTTTATTATAAAAGACGTGTGTTAGAGGGATCGTCAAGGGAATCGGCTCAGGTATGTTAAGGCTATCCCTTCTTTCTTTTGGCATGATCTATACGACAGAAATTATCACGACACAAACCAATGGGCTGCGATGGGTACTCAGTACCTTACTCAACCGAGTACCAACGTAACGTATCTTCCTTATTACAGCATCATAAGTAAGTGGGCCACAAGGGGTGTCATGAGATAATCAGAGAAAATATGAGGGAACACCCGACATAGAATGACCCAACCTGATATAGAAATTCATATTTGTGACATACGGGCCTATAAGGCCAAGGTGATCCATTATATACTTAACATATAGGCCGACAAGGCCATACAAGTATCTGTTTACATGACATCTATCTACAAGACTCTGAGAGTACATACTTATCATAAAGGTTGGGACAAAGCCCCGCCATACCAAACAATACACGTCTAAATCATACTGACCAAACAAGCAACTCCGGAGCAAATGGAGCGCACCAACATCTTCCTCTGAGCTGATAGCCTACTCGGAAGACTCTCGACCTGTCTATCAGAACCTGCGGGCACGAAACACAGCGTCCCAAGGCAAAAGGGACGTCAGTACAAATAATGTACCGAGTATGTAAGAAATAAAAATCAATAAATAATAGACAATAGACATGAGAGAGACATGAAGTTAAAGACTCGACATGTATATCTGAATATCTCTGTGAATCATTTAATATTATAATGTTATGCATATGCGTATAAATATCATACCATGCATGGGTATATGCGTTCATAACATCATCAAGCCTTTGAGAGAATCCCATCATATCATTTCGGCCACTGTGGGCAACATCATCAACGTATACCGGCTGATCAGGTGGTGGTGCGTATATATCGCCGTAACCTTTTCCCATATCCAATATAAATATATGTACATATATATACGCGTATATAACGCCATCTGGTCATGGGTCAATGTACATGTATAAATGAATGAAATGCATATGAAATACGTCAATAAAATCTTTCGGAATGTCATAGGACCATTATGCCCTTGATTAATGTCATAAAATAAATTTATCAACTTACGTATTTTCTGAGACTCATGAACAGATGATAGAATAATAAGACACATGGGGAATCAAGAATATAGACACCCCTAGTATTTTTATGAATAGAGTCATTTATGAGAGTTGCGTATTTTGCTCGTTTCATTTGTACCATTTGGATCATGCCAAAAGAAAGAAGGGATAGCCTTAACATACCTGAGTCGATTCTCTTGACAATCCTCTAACACACGTTAATTGCGACAACACACGGAACAAGTCGTATGAAAAGCTCAAAGCAATCACGTTGCTATGCAAAGAAAATCTTGGCCGAAACCTTTCCTTAAGAACTTAGCAACAACGTTGCTATTTTGGAAAGTAAATTAACGTTGCTTATGTTCCTTGGATTAGAAAGTGATTGGAATTGGAACGTTCTTATGTGCTTGACTGAAGCTTTCTTCCCTTAGATGAATATATGACTAATGACTCATCTTCCTAAGACTTAAAAAAAAGGATCTCTTTCCTTAAATGAATAATGTGACTCATGTTACAAGACTTGCCCACATCGCTTAAGCTTGCCACCTATATTAATGACTTAATAGTCATCTTAAGTTTTAAGGGGGGCTGCCACGTTCTTTGCTTATCTTAGAGGCTTAATTAGTTACTATTATCTTATTTAACTAATTAATCCCTCATTAACCAATAATCAACCAATTACCCACATAATAAGAATTATCTCAAATTATATAAAATACTAGTGACTTTTAATACACTTTATACACCTTACTATCATGGCCATGTGGTACCTTATATGGTACTAGTCCATAAATACCGGGTATTTTAGCTCGGGCCGTATTTTATCCCAAAATGTCAAACTTCGACGAAACTCACTTTCTTTGATTTGTTTACTCTCTCTCCTTCACGAATTCACTCCTCACTTGTTTGAAATAGTATAATGCTTATAATCTCAAAATAATCTGATTCTCGAACTTACGTCAGTTAACTTACGACAAAATTTTAACGTACAAAAATGCGGGATAAAACATCTCATTTCCGAGATTTCACCAATTTATTTATGGCGTACTTTCACGTACGAAAGTATGGGGTGTAATATCATTCACCCTTTGGAACGTTCATCCTCGAATATTAACTGATGCACTTATCATTCTCATAACCCGTAGCTCTTGCGAACACTTTAATACTCTTCTGCCATTTAGACAACTGTTCTGTGAATGAATCCCAAACGCCAGGGCATTCCCCCCTTTAGGCCTCTTTCTCACACCACGACTCATGGTCGGAATCATTCCAATCTTATAACTGTTGCTATCTTTTATCATGCAGCATGTACGACTCTGACTTTGTAAGTGCGCCTATGCAACTCTTCTCTCCTGTTTCCTCCAAATTTTAGCCAATCTCTAGGCGTCAGTTTGTAAGCATATACAGAGCTTGAAAAGATGCCTCTTTGGGAATTTATAAGTACAATGAAGTTTTTTTTTTGATACTTTGTTGAACTTACAAATATTGTTATATCTTATTTCATAGACCCGGTTATCCATTCGTATGACTTTACTGAATCTAGGTAGGTCATACTATACCATAAATCTTACTTCGATTTATCATTACTGAGGTCTGCTACTGAACTCCAGGTTACTTTCGTTGGTTATCCCATATGTATAAATCTAAGTCCTTTAATGCTTCCTCATTACTGTTTAAGAATGACGGCCTAATCTCATCTAATACTTTGTGACTTTTGTCCATCCATTGTTGATTCACCTCAATATTGATCTATAATATAGTACTGATAACTTGAAACTTTTTAGGTAATACCTTGCCACTAGGGCTTACATGTATCGAGGAATATTTGAAGTGATTTTCCTGATCCACTTAGCGGTGATATTGTACTTCAATAACCGTATTTTATAGCATCCCAATGTGATTCACTTACGTGGGTATTTTAATCCCATACAATTCATGAAATCCTCTTCAAATCATTACTCAATCGAAGGCCCAAACCTCATCCTTTATCTATCATAATTACACCCTCATTCTACTACCAGGGCAGCATTCCATTCCTTCTAGATGCTATTAGTCTTAGAGATTCCTTTGAGTTAATTCAGGCTATACTGAACTTTCTATAACTTAGAGAAACCATTAGCTCTGTGGTTTTCATGGGCTTAATCCCGAGGACTTATCCATTCTTGTCACCTTCTCACTCGCCCTTTCTCAGCCTTACTCCTGTCATAAAACCTTGTCGCTTTACTATAGTTTAGCTTGAGACCTATACATATCTATTTATAGTATTCGCTACCTTCCTTCAACTTGCTTGCACCATAGATTTCCTTGTGTTATTCTGGAACATCAAGCGAGACATCACATCGTCTCTAATTCTTCTTTACTCTCTTAATTTGACTTCTCGATACCTAGAACCCATAGGCTGGAAAATATTCCACTGACGACGCCGCTATCATTCCTGGATACTGAATCCTAGCGCTTCTAGCCCTCTATCTAAAGTATAGATTGTTCACAACCTTCTGCACCTAAGTATCTCGTACGTTGTTCACTTTTACCTTACTTACCTTAAAATCTCGCATCACATCTTCTATCTATTTCATGACCTCCCTTTCACATAGGTATAATTAATATCCACAACTTGAAGCTCTATTATAATACTTGCACCTCTGGTGCATACACAATCTGGTGAGAGCTTTATACTGATTTCTTATAAGGCTGGTAGTTTTCTGACTGGCTTTATCATAGAGCCATTATAGAATATGGCTACTGTACTATCTCTCTTGTACCTCTGATATTAAGAGTGATTCTACAATGTCCTCAATCACAATTTCTATAATATTTTGGGTCCAATAATCAGACTCCTGACTTACTTTGTTGATGTAACTCTTTAGTTTCCTCTTCCTTCTGATCAGCCTTTATGTAGGCGTAAGCTATCTTCCGATCTGCGGCTCATGGTATTACTTTAGCCTTTCATGGACGCTATGGAAAACCATGATACAATCTTCTAATGATTCAATCCTTTGTCATAACCTGGACCCAATTCCTTCTTTTAACTTATAGTGGAGTCTTCTACGGCTGTATGATTGTCAACATATATGCTGCATGGATAGTACTTTAAAATCTTAAATGCATTCATAATGTAACTAACTCTGGATCATTGATCGAATAATTCTTTTCGTTCCTTCTCAGTTTTCTTTAAATGTAAGCAATTAATTTTCCTGGTCTTACTACCCACTTGTTGCATGTATACTTAGCTTACCTTAGTTCCCACACATATTGGAATTCCATACAACTCATATGATCTTGAATATCACTCTTGATTTTACTTCCCGTTCATTAGCCACGGTAGGTGCCACTTTCTTATGGAGTGAATACAATGTTGTTTGTGAGACTGTTGTTATAAGACCATTTCCTCCTTAGGTTACTGAGCTTAGGTTGAAGCCTTCTTCCTTACTTCCTCAGCTAGTCTTTCATTGTAGTATTTAGGGAGGATCCTCTAACTCTTGTAAAGCTGTAGGCTTAATACATTGTATATTTGACGGACCTTTTGATGTCCTTCCTTGCCTATAATTATCTGTAGTTACTTACTTCAGTGGCACTCTCTTTTATTCCCGTAATACTCATATGGTACCTTTAACTACCCCAACTCCTATCTGAATATTTCTCAAGTATTACAATTATATTACTGCGAGAGTGAATTCCCCATGTTGGGGTTCACTATATTTATCTTGCACGATCTGTTGATTTGTCTGTATCCTCTTGTCTAGCCATAACTAGACTCTTCCTGAATCAACTACTAACTACTCATTGGCTCATTTTCATATCTGTATTTCCGCGTAATCCCTCTTGGGTTATTTCCTTTGTCTTAACTTACATCTTGCACTGGATCCTTATTTATCAATAACATCTCGGGTCGTTCTTGCATAATGTTCTGGAATCGTAGCATATCTATAGGATTGGGGTAAGTGCAAGCTCATTTCTTTTTCATTTTTTTCTTTTTTATCGTATTATTCCTGTACCATTTCATAATTACTAGAACCATTTAATTCTGACTTCATGCTACATCACTCCATATTCCCCCCTTTAGGGGAGTACTAAGAGTTGGAGCTATGATGATTTACCTATAGATGTTTTACCTCTTCATCTTTGAAGTATTTTCACATCATCGATGACCCTTACTCGCCTTGCGGTAATACTTCTGTACCAAGGATAACAAAATTCCTTACTCGCGAGGGTAACACTTAGTATAACTAGAACGTACAGTCCCTTAAGCTTAACTTTACTCACCTTGCTTGCTTTAGGGAAGCGTCTTCCTGAATGACCTTTAAAGGGTATTCTTCTGTCGTCCATTCTATTATCACGGGGACGCAATCTCTGAAATTCTCATGATGCCGACTATTACTCAGTCCCTAGTTCATGTTTAGTTTAACTTGTTCACCAGCCCATACTGATTTCTATTGCTTTGGGGTCTAACTTTTCATTTTGTTAGTCGTGCTGGAGTCACGAACTTATTTCTCGAAATGAGGATATGACTTTATGGCCTATACTCTTTTGTTGTCTCAAGGCCAGTCACATCTCATCTTTTCCTTCACTTGACTATTGACTCTATAATACTGTCATCTTTTTGATCTATCGTTGTCATCCATACATCACATCCTAGTAATAATGCTTCATTAACTCTCTTCTTATTTCCCGCTAACATCTATGTCTATCACTTTATTCTGAAAACTTGAACAAGACATTCTTTTGCTTTTAACTCCCCTTGCTCCATCCATTGGCTCTTCGAATTTCCTAACATTGTCTCTCTACTAGGGACGGGAGCCGCACTAAGGTAATATTTATCCTTTCCAGGATTCTAGTGCTTATCTTTGTAGTACTCACCATCTAACTGTACTAGATCTATTAGCACATTTGCAATATCCTTCGAAAATGTCAACTAACACAAATAATCCATTCACCATTTTGGGTTAGGGCTAGATCTTGATATTCTGCCTTCTCTTATACTACTTTTATTAGCCCCCATAAGGCTTAAATGAGATGGGTGTGGCCAATTGTACATACCTCTGTTATTGTTGAAGGTAACTCAAAAGGCTTATATTCCTCTGCGATAATCTTCATTAGCTAGGTAGCTCGTACTCTTTTTCATCTTGCTTCTTTTACTTGCTGAGACTTGTGTCTACCTTCCGATTCTCTTATTCCTTTATACCTTAAGAGTGGATAGACATTCTTGCCTTAGGGATCCTTATCAAGAAGTTTACACATCTTAGTATACACATGATCTGTTGAATACCTTATATTTATCCATCATAAGCATGACGTAAAAATTGAGTTCCTCTAACTCAACTCTTCCACAGCTATATCTCTTACCCACCATCTTTCTGGATGTAGGAAATTGAGTTCTTACAACTGAGCTCTACCACACGATCTAGAGTAAGAAGAAAGAGTGACAGTCCTAAATGCCCTGTAGCCTCCTGCTTATAAGTGTGGTGCACAACACACCCATAAACAAGACTCTACTAGACACGGCTCGTAGACTCCCTAGGAAAGAACTGCTATGATACCACTTTTGTCATGACCCAAACTGATGGGCCGCGACGTACACCCGGTACCTTACTCAACCGAGTACCAACGTAGCGTATCTTCTTTATTACATCATCATAGGTAAGGGGCTTCATGAGATAATCAGAGAAAACATGAGGGACCACTCGACATAGAATGACCCAACCTGATATAGAAACTCATATTTGTGACATACGGTCGTATAAGGCCAAGGTGATCCATTATATACTTAACATATAGGCCGACAAGGCCATACAAGTATCCCTATACATGACATCTGTCTACAAGCCTCTAAGAGTACATGCTTATAATAAAGGTCGGGACAAAGCCCCGCCATACCAAACAATACACGTCTAAATCATACTGACCAAACAAGCAACTCCGAAGCAAATGGAGCGCACCAACATCTTCCGTTGAGCTGATAGCTTACTTGGAGGACTCTCGACCTATCTATCGGGACCTGCGGGCATGAAACGCAGCATCCCCAAGCAAAAAGTACGTCAGTACAAATAATGTACCGAGTATATAACTAATAAAAATCAGAAAATAATAGATAATAGACATCAGAGAGACATGGAGTAAAAGACTCGACGTGTGTATCTGAATATCTCTGTGAATCATTTAATATTATAATGTCATGCATATGCGTATAAATGTCATACCATACATGGGTATATGCGTTCATAACATCATCAAGCCTCTGAGGGCATCCCATCATATCATTTCGGCCACTGTGGGCAACATCATCAACGTATACCAGATGATCAGCTGGTGGTGCGTATATAACGCCGTAACCTTTTCCCATATCCCATATACATATATGTATATACATATATGTGTATATAACGCCATCTGGTCATGGGTCAATGTACATATATAAATGAATGAAATACATATGAAATACGTCAATAAAATCTCTCGGAATGCCATAGGACCATTATGCCCTTGATTAATGTCACAAATTAAATTTATCAACTTACGTATTTTCTGAGACCCATGAACAAATGATATAATAATAAGACACATGGAGAATCAAGAATATAGACACCCCTAGTATTTTTATGAATAGAGTCATTTATGAGAGTTACGTATTTTGCTCATTTCATTTGTACCATTTGGATCATGCCAAAAGAAAGAAGGGATAGCCTTAACATACCTGAGTCGATTCTCTTGACAATCCTCTAACATACGTTAATTGCAACAAAACACGGAACAAGTCGTATGAAAAGCTCAAAGCAATCACGTTTCTATGCAAAGAAAATCTTGGCCGAAACCTTTCCTTAATAACTTAGCAACAACGTTGCTATTTTGGAAAGTAAATTAACGTTGCTTATGTTCCTTGGATTAGAAAGTGATTGGAATTGGAACGTTCTTATGTGCTTGACGAAGCTTTCTTTCCTTAGATGAATATATGACTAATGACTCATCTTCCTAAGACTTACAAAAAAGGATCTCTTTCCTTAAATGAATAATGTGACTCATGTTACAAGACTTGCCCACATCTCTTAAGCTTGCCACCTATATTAATGACTTAATAGTCATCTTAAGTTTTAAGGGGGGCTGCCACGTTCTTTGCTTATCTTAGAGGCTTAATTAATTACTATTATCTTATTTAACTAATTAATCCCCCATTAACCAATAATCAACCAATTACCCACATAATAAGAATTATCTCAAATTACATAAAATACTAGTGATTTTAATACACTTTATACACCTTACTATCATGGCCATGTGGTACCTTATATGGTACTAGTCCATAAATATCGGGTATTTTAGCTCGGGCCGTATTTTATCCCAAAATGTCAAACTTCGACGAAACTCACTTTCTTTTATTTGTTTACTCTCTCTCCTTCACGAATTCACTCCTCACTTGTTTGAAATAGCATAATGCTTATAATCTCAAAATAATCTCATTCTCGAACTTACGTCGGTTAACTTACGACGAAATTTTAACGTACAAAAATGCGCGATGTAACATCTCATTTCCCAGCTTTCACCAATTTATTTATGGCGTACTTTCACGTACAAAAATATGGGGTGTAACAGAAATGAAACAAGCAAATGCACAATTTCTATAAATGACTATATTTATAGAAATACTAGAGATGCTTATGTTCTTGATTCCCCATGTGTAATATTATTCTGTCATCTGTTCATGGGTCTCAAGTAATACGTAAGTTGATAAAGTTTATTTCATGATATTAATCAAAGGCATAATGGTCTTATGACACTCCGAAAGATTTTATTGACGTACTTCTCATGCATTGCATTCATTTACATTGACTCATGACCAGATGGTGTTATATACGCATATATATATATATATATATATATATATATATACATATATACGCATATATAACGTGTATACGGTCAATGTAAATAAATGCAATGCATGAGAAGTACGTCAATAAAATCTTTCGGAACATCATAAGACCATTATACCTCTGATTAATATCATGAAATAAATATATCAACTTACGTATTTTCTGAGACCCATGAACATACGATAGAATAATAAGACATATGGGAATTCAAGAACATAGGCATCTCTAATACTTCTATGAATATAGGCATCTCATTTATGGTGATTTGAAAAGGGAATACCTAATTCTCATTAACGGTCAAGAAAATAAAGTTTAACCTTTTACAATTCCTTTATAAAGTTTCAATATGATTTAAGAAATTAAATTAACAAATAGGGTGCAAACATCGCAAGTATAACATGATTTGGGTCCTAGACTACCCGAACATAAGCATAATAGTAGCTACGCACGGACTCTCGTCACCTCGTGCGTACGTAGCCCCCACAAATAGAAGCACATATTAAATCAATTTACCTATGGGGTTAATTCCCTCTTATAAGATTATATAAGAGACTTACCTCGCTCCGAAATTCCATAACCGGCTCCAAAGCCTTTCCAACAACCCAAATCGATGCCCACCGCTACAAAACTAGTCAATAAATGTGCAAATCCATAAATATATACTCTAATGCTCCTTATAATTCAATTTACAACAATTTCCAACTCAGCTCGAAAAATCGATAAAAATCACCCTCGGGCCCACGTGCCCGGATTCCGAAAGTTTTTCGGAGATAGTCGCTACCCATAACATTACGAACTCAAATATTTAATTTATTCTCAATTTCATGCCCAAATTCATGGTCAAAATCCAAAAATACCAATTTCTAGGTTTTTCACCAAAACCCCAAATTTCTACAAATTGTCATGAATTTCCATGTTAAAATCTATGTATAATCCAAGTATTTAACTCAAAATACACGGGAATCACTTACCTCTTTGATGTTGATGGAACCCCTCTCAAGATGCTCTCAAAAATCGCCCAAGTCCAAGTGGGAAATGAGGGAAATGAGCTAAGTCCCGAAATAAAAGCCCTTGCTCCAGTTGCAGACGTCGCATTTGCGACATCTGATTCGCAAATGCGATGGTCGCAATTGCGACAAAAGTATCGTAAATGCGAAGGAGAGCCACCCCTGCCAAGGTCGCATTTGCGACCAAATTCTTCACAAATGCGAAGAGGACAGATTCGCAAAAGCGATAAAATGTTCGCAAATGCGAACCCCTCAGAAATTTCCCACCCTCGCAAATGAGAACTCCTTCCTCGCAAATGCGAGTTGGCAAATGCGATCAAAACCTCGCATTTTCGAGACCTGCAACCCAGACCCAAAAACCAGCAGAACCAGCAACAACTATTCATCCAAAATTGATCTGAAACCACCCCGGAACACACCTGACGCCCCCGGGACCCCGTCCAATCCCATCAACCTGTCCCAAAATATGACACGAACTTGCTCGAGGCCTTAAATCACATCAAACAACATCGAAATCATGAGTCGCATCCCAATTCGATCTTAATGAACTTTTAGAACTTCAAACTTCTATATTCGATGCCGAAACCTATTAAATCACGTTCGATTGACCTAAATTTTGCACACAAGTCATATTTGAAATTACGGACCTACTCCAACTTCCAGCATCAGAATCTGACCCCGATATCAAAAATTCCACTCCCGGTCAAATTTCTTAAAATTATCCAAATTTCCAACTTTTGCCAATTGACGCCGAAATGACCTACGGACCTCCAAATCAATGTCCGTACACGCACCTAAGACCAAAATCACCATACGGAGCCATTCCAAGGCTCGAAATCCCAAGCGAATGTCGATAACGTTGAAATACACTTCAACCCAAATTCATGAAGTTCTTTCCAAATGCCAACCTTCCACAATATGCGTCGAAGCGCCCCCGGGTCATCCGAAACCCGATCCGGATATACGCCTAAGTCCAAAATCATCATACGAACCTGTTGGAACCTTCAAATCCCGATTCCGAGGTCGTTTACTCAAAAGTCAAACATTAGTCAATTCCTCCAACTTAAGGCTTCCGAATTTAGAATTTTCTTTCCAAATCGACTTCGAACTTCCCGAAACTCAATTCCGGCCACACGTACAAGTCATAATATTTGAAATGAAGCTACTCATAAACTGCCGAACGACGCGCTAGGGCTCAAAACGATTGGTCGGGTCATTATAGATTTCAACCAAAGACTAAAAATATAAATAAATTTCTTATGTAGATAATTTTTATTAAAACTCATCCTTTTATAGCGAAATAAATTAATTTTTTGTAACAAAATAAAAAAGACATAAAAAGTAAGATAAAAGAAAATAAATTTAGACAAAAATGTATGAAAAATCTAAAAACCAGAAATAAGAGATGACAACAAATTTCTTTTTCTGTTTCATCTTTGTTAAGTATAAAAATTTGAAAGCTGATCTCATCAATTTCAAATATTTTTTTCAACTTAAATACGTAGATTATAAGATAAGGATATCTTAGAATATTTTTTTTAATTTACATTGTGTGTCATTTTTATAAAATCACTATTAATAACAAACTGATATGAAATTCGAATTTGAATTTAAATGCAATTTGAGTAGTTCGCATTGAGGTTAAGCCAAGTATATTGGCGAGAAAAAATGCCTTGGCATATATATATATATATATATATATATATATATATATATATTAAAGGAATAAAGTTACCATATATAATCGGCATTGTGGTTAAGCCAAGTGGCAAGCTAATAAAGCCAATAGTATATGGTAACTTTATTCTATATTTGACTATATATACATATTTAAAAGGTTGACTTTGAATCAAAGGATAATTTTGAATTTATAGATAAAGTTTTTAAATTTGAATTAAAATGAAAAAGAAATTTATATTTTATTATCATGTTATCATACTTAATTCGGTTAATGTTCATACGTAATCATGTTAGGAACTTTTGTTATCTTTTCTAATTATTTAAATACTACTTCGCCTATGAAAAAAAAAAGAAAAAGAAGACTACTCCATATAACGATAAAACTCTTTCACATTTAAAACTCTATAACTATAGTTCTTTAAAATACTATAGCTAGATTTGAATATATATATATATATATATATATATATATATATTCAAATCTAGCTATATATATATATATATATATATATATATATATTCAAATCTAGCTATATATTATATATGTCTATGTTTATCTAGATAATAAAAAAGAGTTTAAAAATTGAATAAAAGTTTACTTACATATATAATGAAGTAAACCTAAATGCTGGAGAAAGAAACATCACAAAAATGAGTCAATATTCAAAAACAAAATATTTTTTTTCTTTTGAAGAATGTTTATTTGAAGAATTAATTTGTATAAATGGACATCAAATAAATAACAAAACATTGGCTATACAATTGCTATCATTAATTTCAATTTAGCACCTTCTAGGAATTGAAGGGTACAAGTCGAATCCTCTTCATTTAGCTGCAGTCAAGCCAACATTGTAAAGGTATAATATTTTTTTCGTTGAAGAATATGAGTTTTGAATCATTAGATTATGTGAAAGGTTTGTTTTCTCGAATTCAACAAGAGGAATATTGGTTTCTAATTGATAGTTTCTATAACGATTTCCAAGTGTAACAAAAAGTATATTTTTTTAAATAAATTGGTATGACGTAAAATATTTTTTTTTTTAAATGTAAATAAATTATTCTAAATAGGATTATTTTTTAAAATATAATGTAATTTTAAAAATAATAAGATAAGATATTTTTGAATTTTAGTAGAGAGTTTTTAAAATTATTCTAATAGAAGTCATATCATGGGTAAAATCAAGAAACCGAAATCCAATGGAATATTTATATAAATATCCCGCCGGATGTATTGTTTACTTTTATAGCTAATATACATAGATGATATACAAACAACACACGATTATACATGTAACGATCCGACCGGTCGTTCTGAGCTCTAACGCGTCGTTCGGCGGTTTGAGGTCATGATCAGCTTCACTTTGGGTATTATGACTTGTACGTATGGTCGAAATTAAATTTCGGAAAGTTCGGAGTTGATTTGGAAAAAAATTCTAATTTCAGAAGCCTTAAGTTGGAGGAATTGACTAAAGTGTGATTTTTGAGTAAACGGCCTCAGAATTGGGATTTAAAGGTTCCAATAGGTTCGTATGATGATATTGGACTTGGGCATATGTCCGGATCGAGTTTTGGATGACCCGGGAGCGTTTCGGCGCCGATTGTAGAAGTTGGCATTTTGGAAGAATTTCATAAATTTGGGTTGAAGTGCATTTCAATATTATCGATGCCAGTTTGGGATTCCGAGTCTGGGAATAGCTCTGTAAGGTGATTCTAGTATCGGGAGCGCGTCCGAAAATGGATTCGGAGGTCCGTAGATCATTTTGGGGTCATTTGGCGGAAGATAGAAATCTGAAAGTTTATGAGAGGTTTGACCGAGAGTGGACTTTTTGATATCGGGGTCGAAATTCGATTCCGGGAGATGGAGTAGGTCCATAATGTTGAATGTGACTTGTGTGCAAAATTTGAGGTCAATCGGACGTAATTTGATGGGTTTCGGCATCCAATGTAGAAGTTTGAAGTTCTAAAGTTTATTAAGTTTGAATTGGGATGCGATTCATGATTTTGATGTTTTTGATGTGATTTGAGACCTCGAGCAGGTCCGTGTTATGTTATGGAACTGGTTTGTGCGATTTGGACGTGGTCCCGGGGGCCTCGGGTGTATTTCAGGATGGTTTCGGATCATTTCAGGCTGTTTTGGACTGCTGTTGCTGGTGTCTGGTGTCCTTTTTCGCGAACGCGAAGGAAGTCGCGCATTCGCGTAGAGGAAATTTGTGAGGCTGCTGGGTTGGCCTTCGCGAATGCAAGCATGTGGACGCGAACGTGAGGCAAGGGCTGGGCAAGCCTTCGCAAACGCAGCCAAGGCAACGCGAACACAAAGAAGAAAGGGGGAGATGGGCCTATGGCCATTTGGCCTACGCGAACGCGTAGAAGGGAACGCGAACGCGAGGGGTCTAGGCAGCTGGCCTTCGCGAACAAGATCAGAGTGTCGCGAACGCGAAGAGGAAATTTGGAGGCAATGTTTCTTTGGCCTTCACGATCGCGATGGTCTTTCCGCGATCGCGAAGAAGGGCGGACCTAGGCAGTGCAGTTTTAAAGACGGGATTTGGCCATTTTTCCTCCATTTTTTATTTGGTTGGGCGATGTTTGGAGCTCTTGGAAGGGATATTTTCGTCATCTATGTCAAGGTAAGTGATTCCCACCTATTGCAAGTTAAATACTTGGATTATATAAGTATTTAGACTTGAAAATTTGTGGAAATTTGGGATTTTGAAAAAAAAACCTAGAAATTGATATTTTTGGATTTTGACCACGAAATTGGACATGGAATTTGGAATAAATTATATATTTGAGTTCGTGGTATTATGGTAAAGTTTATCTTCGAAAAGTTTCGGAATCCAGGCACGTGGGTCCGGGGGTGATTTTTATCGACTTTTCGAGCGGAGTTGGAAATTTATCGTAAATTGAATTATTATGAGTATTAGAGTATATATTTATGGATTTTCACCTTTATTGACTAGTTTTGGAGCGATGGGCATTGGTTTGAGTTGTTGGAAAGGCTTTGGAGTCGGTTATGGAATTTCAGAGCGAGGTAAGTCTCCTTTCTAACCTTGTAAGAGGGAATTAACCCCATAGGTGAATCAAATCTTTATGTGTTTCTATTTGTGGGGGCTGAGTACGCACGAGGTGACGAGAGTCCGTGCGTAGCTACTATTATGCTTATGCCCGGGTAGTCTAGGACCCATATCATGTTGTACTGGCGATGTTTGCGCCCTACTTGTTAATTTAATCGTCTAAAAATTTTAGAAACTCGATAGAGGAATTGTAAAAAGGTTAAACTCATTTACTTGACCGTTAAATGAAAATTTGTAATTCTTAGAATATTTGCCCCTTAATAAATCTTGAATTAGTTGTTTAATGTGTTTTTCTCTTTTGTGGAGCGGGCCGAACGCCTCGGTAGCAGATAGATGCATCTATGGTTCGCGTCGTTCGACCCTCGGAAGTGCACAATTTACATTTATATGTTGGATCGGGTCGTACGTCCTCGGCATGACTTGCGCATGATAGATCTTCGGAACTAATAATAATTGATATTGCTTCATTGACTTGAGATATAATGTCATGACCCAAAATCAACTGTTGTGATGGCGCCTATCGTGGAACTAGGCCAGCCACAACTCAACAACCCAACACCAACAACAATAAGTTTGAAAACGTTAACGGAAGCATTTAACATTAAAGAAAAAACTGTTTGAAACATAAGAAAATCCTAAAGTGATACAATCTAGCCCAAAACCAGGGTGTCACTGAGTACATGAGCGTCTAGATTAGAAATACAGTCTACTACAGTGTCTAAAGATTATAACTAAAAGTACGACAAAGATAAAGAAGGAGAGTCAAGGCCCGCGAACGCAGTGCAGCTACCTTGATAGTCTCCAAAACTCTAGGATCCTCAATCAGCAACCGCTGCTACGATCGGTATCGCTTGGACATGTTAATGTGAGTACACCAACTCAGTAAGTAACAAGTCCAAACTTTGGACTGAAAGGTAGTGACGAACTCAACCTCAACAGGTATAACAGAACTAAATGTGCAAAAACGTAGGCATGCTTTCAAGTCAAATATACAGCTCAAACAGTAATGGAAATACATATCTGAACAGTGTAAGGTATACAACTCAGCTATCTCTACATGCCAATGCACAGACTGTATGAAATGCACCATGTGCTCCACTCTCAAGTATTAAATCACTCGGTACTGTTTATGGCCATCCGGCCCAGGGAAATCCATCCCGAAACATATACAACACTGACTATAAGTCACCAATACAGAGGAAAAAGGGCAATCCAACCCTGTGGAGAAATCCATCTCTAGGTATCAAGTATTTCGGACAAATCCATGTCCAGGGAAATCCATCCCTCAATAATATCATCCGCGCTCACTGGGGGTGTGTTACAGACTCTGGAGGGGCTCCTACAGCCCAAGCGCTATCATAATCATCAATATAACCACTGTGGCATGCAGCCCGATCCCATAACTGTCAATCATAACCACGCACTCGGCCTCACTCAGTCATCAACCTCTCCAGTCTCACCACGGGCTCACAATGTCATGAAAATAACCCGGAGCAATGATATGATGAATCAATAAATAACTGAGACCGAGATATAATATAAAAATGCAAGATCATGAGTGAGTATGGGATAGTAAATGAAACTAGTGAGATGACAGCAAGAAACGCCGCTAAGGGTCCAACCAATACCGGCACAAAGCCTAAACATGATATCTAGCAGGATCTACATCTCAACTACTTTATCACCTGATGAAAACATGGATATCAACAGGATAGAGTCACTAAACGGTGTTATGGAATTACCCAGGTCACAATTCTCACGGTGCACGCCCGCACGCCCGTCACTTGGCATGTGCGTCACCTCAATACCAATCACATAGCATATAATTTGGGGTCCCGAACCCTCAGAACCAAGTTTGAAAATGTTACTTACCTCAAACCAAGCAAAGTCCTACTTTGGAATGCCCTTACCTCTCAATTCGGCCTCCGTACGTCCCGAATCTAGCCACAAGTAATACAATACGATCAATATAGTCTAAAGGAGTCAATTCCACAAGAAAAATACCAAATTATAGCCAAAATCTGAAATCGACTCAAACCCCCCTCCCCCCCGGGCCAACATCTCGGAATCCAACAAAAATCACAAAACCCGAAAGTCCATTCACTCACGAGTCTAGTCATACCAAATTTAACCAAAATATGACCTCAATTACCCCTCCAAAACCCCAAAGTTCACTCTCCAATTCCCAAGCCCTAAATCCCCAAATTTCCAATTCCAAATCACTAATTAAATGATGAACAAAGCCATCGATTCACGGAAATTAGACCAATACAGGTTAGAATCACTTACCCCAATGTCCTCCTTGAAAACCTTCGAAAAATTGCCTTTCTCCCGAGCTCCCCAAGTCCAAAATGGAAAATGGAAGACAAAGCCTCGAGTTGGGGTTTTCTGCCCAGTTAAAATCGCACCTGCGGTCCTAGTTCCACACTTGCGGAACCGCACCTGTGAACCGGACTCTGCTTCTGCGAAAATTCATTAAAAGTCTGACTCCGCTCCTGCGATCACTTGACCGCATTTGCGGTCATCGCAGATGTGGGACCCAAGCAGCATCTGCGATCCATCTGCGCATCTGCGACCACCGCAGATGCGGGATTTCCATCGCACCTGCGGTCTAAGCCCAGATCTTCCTTAGCCGCACCTGCGGCTCTTCTTTTGCTCCTGCGGCCTCGCACCTGTGGTTCCCACTTCGCAAGTGCGGAAAGCACCAGTAGCAGCAGCTACAGCTACAGTTCTCCAACTCCAAACCTTCCGTTAACCACCCGGAATCACCCCGAGGCCCTCGGGACCACAACCAAACATACCAACATATCCTATAACCTTATACAAACTTAGTCAAACATTCGGATCACTCAAATCAACATCAAAACACCAAATCACGCCTGGATTCAAGCATAAGCACTTCTAAACTTTCGAACTCCACAAACGATGCCGAAACCTACTAAACTACGTCCATATGACCCCAAAGTTTGCACAAAATTTAGAAATGACACCACAAACCTACTCCAACTTCCAGAAATCCAATCCGACCCCGATATCAAAATTTTCACTGCTGGCCAAAATTGCCAAAATTCTAATGTTTGCCAATTCAAGCCTAATTCTACCACGGACCTCCAAATCATATTCCGGATGCGCTCCTAAGTCCACAATCACCTAACGGAGTTAACGGAACCATCAAAATTTAAATTCGAGATCGTTTACACATAAGTCAATATCCGATTGACTTTTTCAACTTAAGCTTCTAATAAAGAGACTAAGTGTCTCAATTCACTCTGAAACTACTCTGTACCTGAACCAACTAACCCGGTATATCACAATATAGCCGAAGAACACAAAAAGAAGCAGAAATAGGGGAAAACGGGGCTATAACTCTCGAAATGACTGGCCGGGTCGTTACATCCTCCCCCTCTTAAACAAACGTTCGTCCTCGAACGAGTCTAGAAACATACCTGGAGCCTTAAATAGGTGTGGATATCTTCTCTACATCTCCTGATCGGTCTCCCTGGTGGCCTCCTCCACAGGCTGACCTCTCCACTGCACCTTCACTGAAGCTATATCCTTTGACCTTAACTTCCGAATCTGCCGCTCCAAAATGGCCACCGGCTCCACATCATAAGTCATATCACTATCCAACTGAATCGTGCTGTAGTCCAAAACATGGGACAGATCGCCAATATACTTCTGGAGCATAGAAACGTGAAAAACTGGATGCACACTCGACAAGCTGGGTGGCAAGGCAAGCTTATAAGCCACTTCCCTTATCCTTTGAAGCACCTCAAAAGGCCCAATGAACTGGGAGCTCAACTTTTCCCTCTTCCCAAACTTCATAACACCCTTCATGGGTGATACCTTCAGCAAAACCTTCTCTCCGACCATGAAAGACACATCACGGACCTTCCTGTCCGCATAGCTCTTTTGCCTAGACTGCGCCGTGCGAAGCCGCTCCTGAATTAATTTCACCTTGTCTAATGTATCCTGGACCAAGTCTGTACCCAAGAGCCTAGCCTCACCCGGCTCAAATCATCCTTCTGGAGATCTACACCTTCTTCCATATAAAGCCGTGTATGGAGCCATCTGAATGCTCGACTGATAACTGTTGTTATATGCAAACTCCGTGAGCGGCAGAAACTGGTCCCATGAACCCCCAAAATCGATGACACAAGCATGTAGCATGTCCTCCAATATCTGAATAGTGCGCTCGGACTGTCCGTCCATCTGAGGGTGAAAGGTTGTGCTCAACTCAAGTGCGCGGACTTGGTCAACCGATCCACAATAACCCAAATAGCATCGAACTTTCTCGAAGTCAGTGGGAGACTGGGAGCCCAACTACGAAGTCCATGGTGATCCGCTCCCACTTCCACTCTGGGATCTCTAACCTCTGAAGCAAACCACCCGGTCTCTGATGTTCATACTTAACATGTTGACAGTTGAGACACCGAGCCACAAACCCAACTATATCCTTCTTCATCCGCCTCCACCAATAGTGTTATCTCAAATCCTGGTACATCTTCGCGGCACTTGGATGGATGGAATACCGCGAGTTGTGGGCCTCCTCAAGAATCAACTCCCGAAACCCATCCACATTGGGTACACATATCCGGACCTGCAACCTCAACACGCCATCATCACCAATAGTCACATCTCTAGCATCACCTCGCTGAACCCTGTCCTGAAGAACGAGCAAGTGGGGGTCATCATACTGACGCTCCCTAATACGGTCATAAAGAGAAGACCCGGAGACCACACAAGACAATACCCGACTCGGCTCTGAAATATCCAATCTGACAAGCTGGCCAGCTAAGGCCTGAACATCCAATGCCAAAGGTCTCTCTGCTGCTGGAAGATATGCTAAACTCCCCAAACTCTCCTCCCGGCGACTCAAAGCATCGGCCACCACATTGGCCTTCCCCGGATGGTACAAAATAGTGATATCATAGTCCTTGAGAAGCTCCAACCATCTCCGTTGGCGCAAATTAAGATCCTTCTGCTTGAACAGGTGCTGCAAACTCTGGTGATTAGTATAGATCTCACAATGAACCCCGTACAAATAATGCCGCCAAATCATTAAGGCATGCACAATAGCTGCTAACTCAAGGTCATGGACAGGATAGTTCTTCTCATGAGTCTTCAACTGGCGCGAGGCATAGGCAATCACCCTACTCTCCTGCATCAGAACACATCCAATACCTATCCTCGAAGCATCACATTACACGGTGTAAGAACCTGAAGTTGACGGCAGAACTAGAATTGGAGCTGTTGTCAAAGCAGTCTTGAGCTTCTGGAAACTCTCCTCACACTCATCCGACCACCTGAATGGAGCACCCTTTTGGGTTAATTTGGTCAAGGGCGATGCAATAGATGAAAATCCCTCCACAAAGCGACGGTAATAGCCTGCCAAACCAAGGAAACTCCTAATCTCCGTGGCTGAGGACGGCCTGGGCCAAATCTGCACCACCTCTATCTTCTTCGAATCCACCTAAATACCCTCGCTGGACACCACGTGCCCCAAGAACGCCACTGAACCGAGCCAAAACTCACACTTGGAGAACTTTGCATAAAGCTTCTCCTCCCTCAATCTCTGTAACACAATTCTCAGGTGCTGGGCATGCTCCTCCTGGCTACGAGAGTACACCAGGATGTCATCAATTAATACAATAACGAATGAGTCCAAATAGGGCTGGAATACACTGTTCATCAAATGCATGAACGCTGCTGGGGCATTGGTCAGCCCAAAAGACATCACTAAGAACTCATAATGGCCATATCGGGTCCTGAAAGTTGTCTTAAGAATATCCGAATCCTGAATCTTCAGCTGGTGATACCCAGACCTCAAATCAATCTTGGAGAACACCCTCGCCCCCTGAAGCTGGTAAAATAGATCATCAATACGTGGAAAAGGATACTTGTTCTTGACCGTGACCTTGTTCAACTGCCTGTAGTCAATACACATCCTCATAGAACTATCTTTCTTCTTTACAAATAGAACAGGTGCACCCCAAGGTGACACGCTAGGCCGAATAAACCCCTTATCAAGGTGTTCCTTAAGTTGTCCCTTCAACTCCTTCAAATCCGTCGGTGCCATACAATATAGTGGAATAGAAATGGGTTGAGTGCCCGGCACCAAATCAATACCGAAGTCAATATCCCTGTCAGGAAGCATGCCCGGCATGTCTGCAGGAAACACATCCAGAAAATCATGCACCACATGAACAAAATCAATAGCAGGGACCTTTGCACTAACATCCCTCACAAAAGCCAAATAAGATAGACAACCATTCTCAACCATCCGTTGAGCCTTCAAGTATGAAATCACTCTACTGGGAACACAGTCTACAGAACCGCTCTACTCAACCCTCGACAACCCCGGCATTGCCAATATCACGGTCTTAGCATGACAATATAAAACAACGTGACATGGAGAAAACCAATCCATACCCAACATCACATCAAAAGCGACCATACTGAACAGAAAAAGATCCACTCTGGTCTCCAGACCCCCAATGGTCACCACACATGACCGATATATGCAGTCCACAGTAATAGTATCACCCACAGGAGTAGATATATGAACAGATAAAACTAAAGACCTATGGGGCATATCTAGAAAATGAGCGAAATATGAGGAAACATATGAATAAGTGGACCCAGGGTCAAATAATACCGAGGAATCTTAGTGGCAAACCGATACAATACCTGTAATCACAGCATCTGAAGCAATGGTATCTGGTCTGGCTGGGAGGGCATAGAAACGGGCTTGACTGCACCCTGATCGACCTCGCCCTCTCGGACGGCCCTTAGCTAACTGAGCTCCACCCCTAGCTGGCTGGGCGGGTGGTGGAGGAACTGGTGCTGAAGTCGAAGGCTGACTCCTCTGCTGAGATGAAACTCCCGTTAGGCAAGGACAAAACCTCTTGATATGACCCAAATCCCCACACTCAAAGAAACCTCTACTGGCCACTGGGGACTGAAGGGAACCCCTATGATAACAACTCGATAGGGGTCCAAGAATTACTAAAGAAAATCAAGAAACGTGCGGAAGCTAAAAGAAAATAAAGAAACAAAAAAAACAACAGAAAATTAAAGATAGATTGAATTCAAGAAAGAGTTTCTTGAATTCAAGAAGTCTATTCTTGAAGTTGAATCCTAACAACAACAATTAGCTAACAAAGAACTAATCGCCTTTGGTAGAGAATTAAAAACAAGAGATAGATTGTGAAACCCGACCCTTTAGAATAACAAGAACAACAATAAGCCTAAACTTATCACCTTTCTTGAATACGTAGAAGTAATCTAAGATTTCAAAAGAGTTTAATCTTACCACCTTAAGTTGAGTCTTGAAGGTTGAAGAATAAATCTAAGAGTAGCCACAAACAAGAGTGCAAGAAAAATCTCACATTTTTTATTGATATTGTCTATAATAATCTAAAATCTAAAAACAAAGAATACACCCCTTTATATAGAGAGGGGGTCACGAAATTCCTACCTAAAAACAAGAAAATAAAGTCCTAAACTACTTTGGACAACAAGTCCAAATACCTTAAGAAAAGAAAAAACACTAGGAAACAAAAACCAAGTCAATATTGGAAAGTAACTCCAACAATCTTAGGAAAAGGAAAACATAACCTTACCTACCTAGAAAAGCAATAAATCTAGTAACAAAATATATGGAAATAAGTTAAAACCAATCTTGGATAGAATCTTGAAAGTCGCAAACCAATCATGGATAGGATCTTGGAAATCTTGAAGGTAACTTGCAAGCAACTTGGAACCAACTTGTACCTAACTTCTATCACGCCTATTGAACCTTTCTTGGGCAGCAAGTAAGTCCTTTTTATGTTATAAAAATGTGGCTTCATGTAGGACTTATTGGGTTGCAAGTTTGGACACATTTTTAGGTGCCAAATAGGTCCAATAGTGGCCTTCGTTGGACCTTCTTCAGAGGATGTCTCTTGGGATCTAATCCACCTTTTTTTGGACATGAATTTGGACCATAAAATAATTATAATACCTAGACAACTCATATCCTTTATCCTTGAGCTCTCCATCCCAATTAACAACTTCTTTATTTGCACTTGAAGTTTATTTCAACTCTGTCATTACAGGTATTATTCTAGTCTGTCATAGAGATGTGTCGGTATTATTTGACCCAGGCTCTACCTATTCATATGTGTCCTCTTATTTTGCCCCACATTTGGGTGTATCTATAACGACCCGACTTGTCGTTTTAAGAATTAATGCCTCGTTCAGTGACTTAAGGTCTCGAGCAGCTACGCAATATGTATTATGACCCGCGGGTGTGGTCGAGTTTGAATTACTGAAGATTCAGAATTAAATTAAAAGAAAAATCCTTATTTAGAAGCTTAAATGTAAAGAGTGGACCGGAGATTTGACTTTTGAGCAAACGGCTCCGGAATGGAATTTTGATGATGTCAATAGCTTCGTATGATGTTATGGGACGTATTGGTATGTTTGGTTGAGGTCCCGAGGGCCTCGGGTGTGTTTCGAATCATTTTGGGCTACTTTGGATGTTGATTTTCTGATATCTGGTATTGTTCTTCGCGTTCGCTAGCAGCCTCTCGCGTTCGCGAAGAAGGATTTGGCTTCTGGAATTTTGTTCTTAGCATTCGCGAAGAAGGAAATCTCAGTTGTAATGGTCTGACTTTGGAGGCTCATCTCTCACAATCTATAAGGAATTTGGAGATGATACAAAAATAAAAGTTGTAGACCTTTGTGTTTAGTTTTCAGA
Source organism: Nicotiana tomentosiformis (assembly GCF_000390325.3). Lineage (NCBI taxonomy): Eukaryota > Viridiplantae > Streptophyta > Magnoliopsida > Solanales > Solanaceae > Nicotiana > Nicotiana tomentosiformis. The sequence goes on from NC_090813.1 coordinate 152,590,452, forward strand.
AAGATAAACCATTTGTCATTTGGAGTTGTGTACCAAAAGTTATGGTAGATAAACTACAGGCTATTCGGAAAGAGTTTGGAAATCTCTGTTGCACAGGGCTGACTGTGGAAACTTATATCTCGTAATCTATAAGGAATGAGGAGATGAGCAACAAATGAAAGTTATAGCTCTTTGAGTCTAGTTTCCAGAAAGTTAAACTATTTATCATTTCAAATTTTGTATAAAGAGTTATCACCATTATACTAGAGGCTGTCTGAGAAGAGTTTGAAAATGGTTGTTGGAGAATTTGTTCATCGCGAACGCAAGGGAAGGGTCGCGAACGCGAAAAACAAATCCCTGGGCAGTAGAATAAAGTCCAAATTTGTTTCATTCTTCCATTTTTGGACCAAGAAAGTTCGGGTGAGGCGATTTTTTGAGAGTTTTTCAAGGAAAACATTGGGATAAGAATTCCTAACTTGATTTTGGTTAAATTACATGAATCTATTGTTGTTTTTATCACTAAATTAGTGAATTGGATTGAAAATGGTAGAAATCCTCTAGACTTTAATTTAAGATTTGAAAGGCGATCCGTTATCGGAATTTGATAATTTTGGTATGGTTGAACTCGTATCGGAAAATTTTGTCGGGTTACGAGGGGCGGGCCCCGCGCTGACTTTTTAGAATAAAATTTTAAGTTGGTGTTTTATTATCCGGAATTATTTTTGATAAATTTTAATGAAGTGGTACAATTAATTTGGATAGATTTGAGCTGTCCGGAGGTCAATTCAAGCAAGAAGGCGATTTTGGAATATCGGCATAACTTCAATAAGGTAAGTGTCTTGCTTAACCTCGAGTGGGGAAATTACCACTTATGCATCGAGTCTTATGTGCCATTTGTGAAATATGAAAAGCCGTGTACGCGAGGTGATGAGTACGTACTCGGGCTTATATGTGCAAATTTTATTGGTTTAAAGTTTTAGGCATTCTTAAATATTAATTAGATAATTGTTAGCATTAGTAAATCCTTGAATTATCACGCCTTGTTCCTTAATTGTCAAGTTTGTATTTTATATAATAATTTGGTGTTATTGTCACTTGGATTTTATGTGAATTCCGTGCGTTTGTTGACTTGATATTTTTCTTGTAATTAAATTCATGATGGAATCCTTATCTGCAAACATTTATTAAATAAGTTTAAATTGAGGAGTTAATATAATTATGAAGAATTTGGATTAATGAAGGCGTTGCCTTATAATGAGTATTTTTCACCTCTGTTGATTGTTTTGAGGTTTATTATATGTTGTGTGGTGCCTTGGGCTATTTGTTGAGAAATTTATTGATTCTGCTACATATTTGGAATTTGGTTGTGGTTAGTGGAAAATTGTGATATGAATTGTTGTATCGTGTTGTTGTTTAAAATACGCTCCTTGATATTATTTATGCTTCCTACCTTGCTTGTTAATGATATACATGTGCTTGGTAAGGAAGAGTGTAAAGCACGAAGGGTGATGTCGTGCCATTTGAGAGTGTAAAGCACGAAGGGTGATGCCGTGCCATTTGAGAGTGTAAAGCACGAAGGGTGATGCGTGCCATTGAGAGTGTAAAGTACGAAGGGTGATGTCGTGCTATTTCATTTATATTATCAGGTGAGGACGAGAGTAAAAGCACGAAAGGTGATGCCGTGTAATTATTTTTATATTATCATATATTTATGGCACGAAGGGTGTTTCCGTGCAGGCGAGGACGAGAAACATACATTACATTGTGATATCATTTTGTTTTGTATACATTCATGCCTTTATCTTGAGATGTTATCGTGTACCCATGTTTTCTATGTGACTTGTACTCGTTGTTGCTTCCTGTGTGCCTCCACTTTATTTCTTTTATTGTTATTGATATTTCTCCTACCTAGTTAGTACTGTTATATGTATGCACGGTGAGAAATATATAAATGCACGAAGGGTGATGCCGTGCGATTGATTTGATCTACATATATATATATATTGGGTGAGAATGAGACAAGTGCACGAAGGTATTGCCGTGCCATTTGATATGATATGTTGAATATATTTCTCACGCTAGGAAAGTTAAATGAGGTGTCACATGGTGACTTTTACTTGAAAGAATTATATATATTAGAAAGATATTTATTTGAAAGAATTATATTAGAAGAATATTTACTTGAAAGAATTATATATATTAGAAAGATATTTATTTGAAAGAATTATATTAGAAGAATATTTACTTAAAAGAATTATATATATTAGAAAGATATTTATTTGAAAGAATTATATTAGAAGAATATTTACTTGAAAGAATTATATATATTAGAAAGATATTTATTTGAAAGAATTATATTAGAAAGATATTTACTTGAAAGAATTATACTCGAAAGATATTTATGTGAAATAATTTTAATGGAAGGATATTTATTTGAAGAAAGTATATTCGAATTATATTCATTGAAAAGGATTATATTCTAGAGACTTTTATTGAAAAACTTATAGGTAAAAGATATATATTGAAGGGACTTGATTAATTGGTTGTACCTGTATTTATTATTCGTTTGAGTAATATTTATGGTGTTCCTATTGCTTTGCTATTTAAATCACTAGTTGATTGGTGTTGCTATTACTGCTATTTGTTTTTTATTATTTTGTATCTCATATTGCACAGGTTATTAGACTAGTAAGAGTCTTGACTGTACCTCATCACTACTCCACTGAGGTTAGTCTTGATACTTACTGGATACCGACCGTGGTGTACTCATACTATACTTCTACATATTTTTGTGCAGAGCCAGGTATTGGAGATATCAAACTTGGGCAGAGTAAAGCGGGATCGTAAGGATTCAAGGTAGAGCTACTTGGTCGTCGCAGTCCCTTGGAATTTTTTCATTTTATTGTACTGTTGATTTCTTATTCGATCAGTACTGTATATTCGATCCTCGAGATAATTCCATGTATTCAGTTAGAGTTCGTGACTCAGTACTACTAGTCTTGGGAGGTAGTTATATTCATATTTGTTCCGCTGTTAGTTTCTATTTTTTTAAAAATGGCTTTTATTGTAATTAAAATCGACTTACTTAGTCTTAGAGACTAAGTGCCATCACGACGCCTGAGGTGAGATTTTTGGTCGTGACAGTATCTCGGGATTCTTTGAGTTCCCCTATTTATGTGTCTACTCCTGTGGGAGTTTCTCTTGCTGTGGACCGCGTGTATCGGTCGTGTTTGATTGCTCTTAGTGGTTTTGAGACCAGAGCCGATTTATTATTACTCAGCATGGTAGATTTTGATGTTATCTTAGGCATGGACTAGTTGTCGCCCCATTATGCTATTCTTGATTGTCACGCTAAGACCGTGACGCTGGCTATGCCAGGTTTACCGCAATTAGAGTGGAGATGTACCTTAGAGTATACTCCCAGCCGAGTTATTTCATTTCTTAAAGCTCAACGAATGGTTGAGAAGGGGTGTGACGCGTATCTAGCTTATGTGAGAGATGTCAGTATTGATACCCCTACAGTTGAGTCAGTTCCAGTAGTGAGGGACTATCCAGATGTGTTCCAAGCTGATCTTACGGGTAGGCCGCCCGACAGAGATATTGATTTTGGCATTGATTTATTGTCGGGCACTCAGCCCATCTCTATTCCTCCATATCATATGGCTCCTCCTGAATTGAAGGAGTTGAAGGAGCACTTACAGGTGTTTCTTGATAAGGGTTTCATTCGGCTCAGTGTGTCACTTTGGGGTGCTCCTGTCTTGTTTATAAAGAAAAAGGATGGTTCTATGCGTATGTGTATTGATTATCGCCAGTTGAACAAAGTCACAGTGAAGAACATGTATCCCTTACCTCGTATTAATGACCTATTTGATCAGCTACAGGGTGCCCAAGTATTTTCCAAGATTGACTTGCGTTCAAGTTATCATCAGTTGAAGATTCGGGAGCCAGATATCTCGAAGACTGCTTTCATGACTCGGTATGGCCATTACAAGTTCCTTGTAATGTCATTTGGGCTGACCAATGCCCCAGCAGCCTTTATGCACTTGATGCACAATGTGTTCCGGCCCTATATTGATTCTTTCGTTATCGTATTCATTGATGACATTCTAGTATATTCCCGGACTTGGGAGGATCATGAGCAATACCTGAGGACAGTGCTTCAGACTTTGAGAGAAAAGAAGTTATATGCAAAATTCTCAAAATGTGTGTTCTAGTTAGATTCTGTGGCATTCTTGGGTCATATTGTGTCGAGTGAGGGGATCAAGGTGGATCCAAAGAAGGTGGAAGCAGTGCAGAGTTGGCCCAGACCGTCCTCAGCGACAGAGATCTGGAGTTTCCTTGGTTTGGCGGGGTATTACCGTCGATTTGTTGAGGGATTTTCTTCTATTGCAGCATCTATGACCAGGCTGACCCAGAAGGGTGCTCCGTTCGGGTGGATAGAGGAGTGTGAGGAGAGCTTTCAGAAGCTCAAGACAGCTTTGACTACAGCTCCAGTATTGGTATTGCCTTCAGGTTCGGGGTCTTATATATTTTATTGTGATGCGTCGCTAGTTGGCCTCATCGCGGTGTTGATGCAGGACTGTAGGGTGATTGCCTACGCCTCCAGACAGCTGAAGGTGCATGAAAAGAACTATCTTGTCCACGACCTTGAGCTAGCAGCTATTGTTCATGCCTTGAAGATTTGGAGGCACTATTTGTAAGGCGTTCCTTGTGAGATCTACACTGATCACCGGAGTTCGCAGCATCTGTTCAAGCAGAAGGATCTTAATTTGCGTCAGAGGAGGTGGTTAGAGCTGCTTACGGATTATGACATTACCATTTTGTACCATCCCGAGAAGGCCAATGTGGTGGCCGATGCTTTGAGTCATCGGGCAGAGAGTTTGGGGAGTTTAGCATATCTACCAGCAGCAAAGAGGCCTATGGCAATGTATGTTCAGGCCTTAGCCAGCCAGTTTGTGAGATTGGATATTTCTGAGCTGAGTCGAGTATTAGCTTGTGTGGTCTCTCCGTCTTCTCTTTATGATCGTATCAGGGAGCGTCAGTATGATGACCCCCATCTGCTTGTCCTTAAGGACACGGTCCAGTACGGTGATGCTAAGGAGGTCACTATTGGGGAAGATGGTGCATTGAGGATGCAGGGCAGGTTATGTGTGCCCAATGTAGATGGGTTGCGTAAGTTGATTCTCTAGGAGGCTCACAGATCGCGGTACTCCATTCATCCGGGTGCCGCGAAGATGTATCAGGACCTGAGGAAACATTATTGGTGGAGGAAGATGAAGAAGGACATAGTAGAGTATGTGGCTAGATGTCTAAATTGTCAGCAGGTGAAGTATGAGCATCAGCGACCAGGTGGGTTGCTTCAGAAGATAGAGATTCCGGAGTGGAAATAGGAGCGGATCACTATAGACTTCATTGTTGGACTCCCACGGACTCAGCGGAAGTTAGATGCAGTTTGGGTGATTGTGGACAGGCTGACCAAGTCAGCTCATTTCATTCATATGATGAATACCTATTCTTCCGAGCAGCTGGCTCGAATTTACATTCGTGAGATTGTCAGACTTCATGGCGCACCGGTATCTATCATCTCTGACTGGGGCACGCAGTTTACATCGCGGTTCTGGAGAGCTGTACAGTAGGAGTTGGATACTGGTGGAGTTAAGCATAGCTTTTCACCCTCAGACGGACGGGCAGTCCGAGCGCACTATTCAGATTCTTAAGGATATGCTTCGTGCGTGTGTGATGGAGTTTGGAGGTTCTTGGGATCAGTTCTTGCCACTTGCACAGTTTGCCTACAACAACAATTATCAGTCCAACATTCAGATGGCACCATATGAGGCTCTGTATGGTAGGCGGTGTCGGTCCCCAGTGGGTTGGTTCGAGCCAGGCGAGGCCAGATTATTGGGTACGGAATTGGTTTAGAATGCCTTGAAGAAGGTGAAGGTGATTCAGGACAGACTTCACACAGCCCAGTCCAGACAGAAGAGCTATGCTGATCGGAAGGTTCGTGATGTTGCATTCATGGTTGGAGAGCGGGTCCTGCTTCGGGTTTCACCTATGAAGGGCATTATGAGGTTCGGAAAGAGGGGCAAGTTGAGCCCAAGGTTTATTGGCCCCTTTGAGGTGTTGCGGCGAGTTGGGGAGATTGCTTATGAGCTTGCCTTACCTCCCAGCCTAGCAGGAGTTCATCTGGTATTTCATGTTTCGATGCTCTAGAGGTATCACGGCGATCTGTCTCATGTGTTGGATTTCAGCTCAGTCCAATTGGACAAGGATCTACCCTATGTTGAGGAGCCAGTGGCTATTTTGGACAGGCAGGTTCGGAAGCTGAGGTCAAAGAACATTGCATCAGTAAAGGTTCAGTGGCGGGGTCAGTTGGTCGAGGAGGCGACTTGGGAGACCGAGCAGGATATGTGCATTCGTTATCCTCATCTTTTCACCACTTCAGGTATGTCTCTATAATCGTTCGAGGATTAACAGTTGTTTTAAGAGGGGTAGGATGTAACGACCCGGCCGATCGTTTTAAGAGTTAGAGCCCTGATCCCCTATTAACTACTTCCCCCGTATCTTTCTCTGCTATTTTGACTTGCCGGGAGGTTTCATTTTGGCTTTTGGTAGTGTTTGGGACACTTAGTCCCTAAACGGAGGTTTAAGCCATAGGATTGGCACCGTAGTCGGAACTGTGTGAAAACGACTCCGGAATGAAATTCAGTCGATTTCTATTAGCTTTGTGGAGAGATTTTGGGCTTAGGGGTATGTCCGGATTGTGTTTTGGAGGTCCGTAGCTCATTTAGGCTTGAAATGGCGAAAGTCGAATTTTTTGAGTTTTGGGTTGGTAGTGGAATTTTTTATATCGGGGTCAGATTCTGATTCCGGAAGTTGGAATAGGTCCGTAATGTTGAATATGACTTGTGTGCAAAATTTGGGGTCAATCAGACATGGTTTGGTTGGTTTCGGCATTGATCGAATTTGGAAGTTTCAAGTTCTTTAGGTTTGAATTGGAGGATGATTTGTGATTTTAGCGTTGTTTGATGTGGTTTGAGGGCTCGACTGAGTTCGTATGGTGTTTTAGGATTGGTTGGTATGTTTGGTCGAGGTCCCGGGGGCCTCGGGTTAGTTTCGGATGCTTAACGGGTGAAAGCTTGGACTTAGAAGAATTTCTAACATGCTGGTTTCTAGTGTTTTTGCATCTGCGGTAGGGAGTACGTAGGTGCGGACCCGCAGAAGCGAGGCTGGGATCGCAGGTGCGCCTTTAGGCCTGAGAGTCAGTGGTCGCAGATGTGAAGAGTGAGCCGCAGGAGTGGAGCTGCATCTGCAGAAGGGCAGTCGCAGATGCGGAGATGAGAATGACCCAAGGTTCCGCAAAAGCGGACGAGTAGACGCAGAAGCGCATCCGCAAATGTGGACTTAGGCGTGCAGGTGCGGACTCTGGAGTTTTAATGAAAACTCGCAGGTGCGAAGTCTTAGTCGCAGAAGCGGCATCGCAGGTGCGATGAATAGGTCGCAGGAGCGAATTTACTGAGCAGTAAAGGAAAAACATTTGAGGGTTTGATTCATTTCTCCATTTTTGGACTTGGGAGCTCGGAAATTGGCGATTCTTCGACGGATATTCAGAGAGAGCTTTAGGGTAATGATTCCTAACTCCTTTTTGGTTATATTCCTCTAATCTATGGTTGATTTCTTCACCTAACTAAGAAATTTGGTTGAGAAATTTGGGAAAAAATGGTAGAAGTTCTTCAAGTAAGATTTTGCTCTTTGATTGGGATTTTGATATCGGATTTGGATGATTTTTTGTACGAGTGAACTCGTGAGTGAATGGGTATTCATATTTTTGTGGCTTTTGCCCGTTTCCGAGACGTGGGCCCGGGAAAGCTTTTTAGGGCGATTTTCCAATTTCTTGCTTTAGCTTTGATTTTGTTAATTAGATTAATTCTTATAGTTGTATTTATGGTATGTAATTGATTTTGGCTAGATTTGGGCCATTCGGAGCCAGATATTCGTGAAAAGAGCATTGTTACTGATTGATTGAGCTTGGTTTGAGGTAAGTGAATTGTCTAACCTTGTGTGGGCGAAATCCCCTAAGGAGTTGGTACTGATTTTTACTATGTGAGCGTCGTGTACGCGAGGTGACGAGTGCGTACACGGGCTATTTGTTGAAAAACCAGATTTTTACTGAGAACTTTCTTGTTTCCGCCTTATTTGAATATACTAGCATGCGTAGTTACCCTGTTAGCTTATAATAACATGTCTACGTGCCTTATTTGCTTAATTTAACTCTTTGCAGCATGCCTATTGAATTCATGCTTCTTTTCTGACTTGTACTTAGTCTAGACTGTAGATTTCTCTTATTGTACTTATCATTTGTAATTGATCGCGCTGTGTATTTACTTTGGGACTACGGGACGGTATCTCGGGAGATCCTCCTGCATATTTACTTTTGGGACTACGGGAAGGTATCCCGGTAGATCCCCCTGCATATTTACTTTTGGGACTACGGGATGGTATCCCGGGAGATCCCCCTGCACATTTACTTTGAGACTACGAGATTGCACCTCGGGAGTTCTCCCTGCATATTTACTTTTGGGACTACGAGATGGTATCTCGGGAGATCCCCTGTCGCTTAATTCCGTGCACTGTTATGTTATTTCACTGTGCTTTCCTTTGTTGAACTTTAGTCTCTTATTATACTGCTTATTCTACTGATTTTATTATTATATACCAGTGGGCATGACGTGACCTCGTCACTACTCGACCGAGGTTAGGCTCGGCACTTACTGGGTACCGTTGTGGTGTACTCATGCCCTTTCCTACACATTTTTTTTTCGTGTGTAGATCCAGGTTCATCGTACCAGCCTCATCACTAGTTGCAGTCGCTGCTGCTTATTGGAGACTTCAAGGTACATCTGCCCGCGCCCGCAAATCCTCAGAGTCCCCCTCTATCCCCCTATGTTCATTTTTTCCTCTTTCTGTAAAAATGATGTATAGAACATTTCAGACTTCTTAGTAGCTTGTGACTTGCGGGTTTCCGGGTTTTGGGAATTGTTTGGTACATTTCAAAGGTGATAATTGTATATGTCGAGTGGCATTGAGTTGTTTATTAGATATTTGTTACTGTTAGTAGTTTATGTTCAAGTTTTTATCTCATTTCTGCAAAGTGTTAGGCTTACCTAGTCGTAGAGACTAGGTGCCGTTACGACAACTCACGGAGAGATAAATTGGGTCGTGACAATTTAACTGGGTAATGTCAAATATCAAAATGGAGTCATACTACGGAAAAGAAATTCACTAGCTAAATAATTTTTTTAAAATTTTAGATAGTCGACTAAAATGAGTTTTGAATTAAGGATAAAAATTTCACTTACATTATTATAAAAATGATTATTATTGAAAAATAAAGTTTTAGAAACTGAAATTTTAAAATAGAAATATTTTTTGAAAGATATCAACACACTAAATAAGAGTTCAAGTAATAGTGAAAGAGATAAGTCGTATCCAAAGAGTTCTTCATAGTCTCAACCTTTGATTATTTTGCCATATTGTAATGACTCGAGTATCCCCACATGATGTATTATGTGATGAACCGATAGGTCATCTTATGTTTTAGAGCCTAATTCTATGTTTTGAAGCCTCAAATACCTCATCTTAGCCTTCTCGATTTGCATGCACAGTCCGGGTATTTTTTTTTCGGAAAGCTTTTATGTTAAAAAAACTGAAAAATATGAAGTCTTTGCCTTAAAACCCATTTTAGTTGAGTTTGGTCAATATTTTGAGCAAACAGACTTAGATCCGTATTTTGATGGTTCCGATGGGTTTGTATCGTGATTTGGGACTTGGGCGTATGCCCGGAATCGAATTCGAAAGACCCTAGCTCGAGTTATTGCATTTTGTTGAAATTTGAAAGTTTAAAGGCTTAATGAATCTAAAGGTTTGATCGATGTTTGAAATTGTTGATACCAGGTTCATATTTTGGTTCCGGAACCCGGTATAGGTTCATTTCTACATTTAAGACTTGTCTGTCAAATTTGGTGAGAAACGGAGTTGGTTTGACGTGATTCGGACGTCCGGTTGTTGAAATAGGAGTTTTGAAGTTTTCTTAAAAATTTCTTTTGATTTGGTGCTCAATTCGTAGTTTTAGGTGTTATCTTGGCAATTTGGTCACGCGAGCAAGTTCGTATAATATTTTTAGACTTGTGTGCATATTTGGTTTAGAGCCACGAGGGCTCGGGTGAGTTTCAGAATGATTTTTGAGTGCTGGTACTGGTGTCATCGCATTTGCGATGTTTTTATCGCAAATGCGACAGTCGCAATTGCGAAGCAGCCATCGCATTTGCGAAATTTGGGCTGATGGGGGAGATTCGCATTTGCGAAGAAACCCTTTGCATTTGCGATGTGGGGTTGTTTGCTCTTGCGATGGACCCTGCCGCTTTTGCGAGATATTGATCTTCGCATTTGCGAAGTTTTGGGTCGCAAATGCGACCTTGACAGGAAAACTTTTGGTACGCATTTGCAATGTTTTGTTCGCATTTGCGGAGGTCGCATTTGCAAACCCCCTGTAGCAAATGCGACATCTGCAGCCTGCTAAATGCTAAGAATTCTGAGACTTAGCTTCATTTTGTTTTATTTTGAACCCTAGCTTCGATTGGAGGCGATTTTGTGAAGGGATTTTCATACCAAATCATTGGGTAAGTACCTCTAATAAATTCTCAACTATATTTGAAGCTCGACCTCACACTGGCTGAGGTCGGCTCGAAACTTGCTAATGGCCTACACAGAAGGGAAAAAACACAAGTCAGGTTTAGAAAAGAACGAAGAAACCAAGCGCAGTAAAATCATTACCCGAGAAATGAAATGTCGGGCCTCTTCTAGGAGAAGAGAGGCGTCACTAATATCGGAGGCATCATCGACTCCAGTAAAACAATCCCGAAAAGGATCCCTTACACTAGAGCCTCCGCCCATATCGGGGGTCTTCAATTCTCGAGCTTCCTTTAACGCCTCCTCAGAAAAGGTCGGAGGAGAAGGCAAATGACCCACTATCATGGTCCTGAGCGAATCGCTCGGGACGCTCTGATCGAGACTCGAGGTATCGGAACCAGCCCCGACCGGTGTAGCCGTCATCGGCTCAAAAGGTCTGCCGACCTCGATAGCTTTCGCAGATCGGATCACCAAAGCCAAATCATCATCTTCTTCTTCTTCTTCTCTCAGTCGTTGGACCGAGTCCATCGAAAGAGCGATTGCCTTCCTCCTCACCCTTCGAGTTTTGGGCTTGAGATCCTCTGACCGAGAGACAGCTTTTCGCTTTTTATCTTTCCCCGGTTTCGGGACCGGGGACTTGGTTCCTTCCTCACCACTCGAAGGCCTCAAAACGGCATCCTTGGTTACGCCTGCATGAAAGGAAGTCAGTAACGAATGGAGCATAAAAAACATTTCGAAAAACATGAGAAGTGACCCTTATCGTGATTCTTGGCCTCCCACCTAACTTTCGTCAAATCACGCCAAGCGTGTTCGGCATAAGAGGAAGTCGAGGCTAACTTCCGAACCCAATCCTCGAGGTCGGGTACCGCTTGTGGCATCCAAGGGGCAACTGTATATCAGATAGAATCAGATAAAGATACGAAAAGCAACGCCTTATGAAAATCACTTACGGTCGAAATTCCATACCTCGGGGAACGACATCTTCTCTTCCGGGATAAGGTCACGGGTCCTCACCAGAATATAACGGCCCATCCAACCCCGATCCTTGTCTTCGTCGATGCTCGACATTAAAGCTTTCGATGCCCGACGCTGGAGCCTGATTAGTCCTCGAAAGATTTGAGGCCGATACAATCTTTTGAGGTTATTTAGGGTGAAATCCAGCCCCCCGACCTTGTTGGAGAAGAAGCGAAGTAAGATTAATATGCGCCATAGAGAAGGATGAATTTGACCGAGGATGACCTGATATCTTTTGCAAAAATCAATGATCACTGGGTCGACGGGACCCAACGTGAAGGCGTAAGTATAAACACTTAAAAACCCCTCTACATGAGTGATGATGCTCTCTTCGGAAGAGGGAATTTGCAACACAACCTCGGGACCCCAGTTGCAGTCTTTCCTCACAGCCTCGAGATGGCCCTTTGTTATCGAGCACATGTACATCGACACATGCTCACATCAACCCGGAACAGACGAAGGATTTTCAACCTTAAAATCGATCTTTAGAGTACACGGGCCAGGAACATACTCGTGGGGAGGCGGCTCCACCGGCGCCTTGTCGCCAGACGGCCATGAAGAGGAAGCTTTCTCCTTCTGAGGTACGGTTTTTGAAGTTTTTGCCATTGATATAAGAAAAAGAAAAGCAAAGGAAGATGAAAGGTTGATGGTGCCAAAAGCTGGTGAAAGTGGCTCTACAACCGGCGAAATAGAGGCAGAAAGAGTAAGACAATTTGGAAGATTGAAGATGTAAAAGTGGTAAATGATAAATGGAAGGGTTATTTATAGGTTTATACTGTGGCGGTTCAGTATCAGCGGTGGCCGACCACCGTCAGACATGCATTAAATACCTTGAAAGACTAAATCGACGGGACAGCTATCACGTACGTCATGATCGAGCCCAGTGAAAACGTCAGCTTATAACCCGATCGAGCCGTTGAAAATCATATCGCTTCTCACCACATTCTTCCTGAGAAACGAAGGGACTATCTGTATACGGTCGAAATAGATTTCGGCCTTCGTACATTTGATCGAGTTCGAATGGTAAACGACCGAAGTGAGACTTTGAGATGAGTTCCGAAGATAGTACAAACAAGCTTCGAGCTCCAAGACCGATCGAGAAATCGCCTCGGTATCATTATCGAGCCCATGACCAAATCGAACCGCAAGGCAACGTGAAGGTTGTCGGAGACGCACAGACCGATTGACACTCACCCCGAATGTCGAACTCGAACCAAGGCCGAGGGCTCGACCCAATACCGAGCTCGAGCCAGTATCGAGCTCGCAGACAAGAGCCGTTACAACCGCACTAGGTGAGAGAATCTTGGCGGGAATCGAGGAAGAGACAATTCATCATGGATTCTCCATTATATATTTTTTATAATAAATAAAGTAAGATCCCTCTACTATAAAAGGGGGAATCCTTGTAAGCACAGGGCAGGTTCACACATTGTAAGAAAAGACTACTTCTCTTATTGAAGAATAAATCTCTTGAGCTTGTTTTACTCAGCATACCCACTCTTCTTGTTCAATAATTTATCTCCCGTTTTTATAGCCAAGAATCTAAACATTTTTACTTCTACGTACGATTTATGTCAAGTTATATCACATATCGTTAGAACTACTTATAAATTCAACTATATCCGATTTTCCGGGTAAACAAGTACATAATCAAATAAAGTTGGGTTTGGCTCATTTTTATATTGTTATTATGTTATCTTCATTGGTAAAAACTTATCCGCACCCAGTGCTTACGCTAAAATATCCTGATATACCATGGTTAAATTATAAATTAAGGTGTCTATATATGATTTAGTGATAAGAGTATATTCGGATTATTGGTTTGGTATAAACACCGAATGTGGGTAAGTTTTTACCATTTTCATTTTTTTCTTGAGTTTTTTGGAAGTATTTAATAGCTTTGCTAACTTGGTGAAAATAGACTGGTTTTTCTGAATTTGCCTCTTTTTTTTTTATATTTCATTATGATGTTTTCTTTGCCATTTTGTTTTTAAATTTCTGTTTATGATTAATGCTAATCATAAATGCACTTCTGTCCATAGGAAAAGTACCTTGTTAAACCACTTATTCTATACCAATTTCAGGGAGATGGATGCTTTCAGAGGAAGGTATTTAGGCACCCTCCCTCTCTTTTGGCTTTGTACACAAAAGAACTAGAACAGCAATTGACATTTTCCAAACGAGGAAGTATAGTAAATTCAACTTTCAGTTTCTAAAATTAATGTAGTTCAAAATTCATTTCAGGAGTCAGACAACCAAGGGAATTTGGATAGCAAAGGCTGTTGGTATTGAGCCGTTGACCATTGTCATGGATTTGGAGGGTACTGATGGAAGAGAGAGGGGTGAGGTATTAAGAATTTTGTAATCGTTTCTTTTAGCATGTCAAACCAACCCGATGCTTTATTTTAGATCATAAAATGCCGCTAGCCACATTGTATCGACACCATACCATTAGATCACTTTGTACAATCCTGTGTGCATTCTTGTAACGAAAGGAATGGCACGTCCTGAACATGTCAAACTGAAATAAGTTACCTTATGTTAAGTTGCTCGGACACGGGTGCGGATCTAGAGGTCGGATCCTTCATGATATTTTAAGTTTCGGGGTATGGATAGGGGTGCGGGGTGCGAGAATTCTGCTAAAAATAATTCAAATATCTAAAAATAGAGTTATTAAAATGTCTAACTTATAAAACATTATGTGAAAAACTTACAAGGTATTCCGAAGAGAAAAATATTGATCAAGAGAAAAATCCAAGAAGGAAATAAAAGGAAAAGGACTGGACATAGAAATTTATATATACAAGGTATTTCATTTTATTCAATTCCACCCTAGCTTTTATTTTGATTTCAAAAATATTGTAATTGCCCAAAATTTCTCCGGTGATTTTGGTAAAGTACCCAAAACCGATTGACCAGATACGATACGGATCCACACCCACACCCTCACCCACGTCGTGTCGACACGGGTACGACAGCGAAAGTGAAGAGTCCGAGCAACTCAGACCTTATGTTGTTGAAGAAAGTAAAATAGAAAAAATATTATCGGACAACCGATATATACTTGCAATGAGTTATTTGGTCATTCAGCGTGTTGTTAGCTGGATAGGTCGCTAGAAGTAATTCTTATAACCTTATAAGCTTTGGCAAGATGTGCCTTAAGTCATTCAATCTGATCATCAGGACAAATCTTCTCTTTATCACTCTATACACCTATCAACAACCGATAATGTATTTTCCTGGAAATAGACGAACGAATTCCCAAGTATCAATCACAACTTGTCTCCAGTCGAAATGAGAAAAAGCTTCGCCTTTAGACTTAGGTAGAAATATAAGATAAAGATGACAAAAAAGCAGTAAGGGTGTGGTCCAGTGGTCAATGAAATGGGTTGAGAACCATGAGGTCTCAGTAAGCAAGTGTGATGGAGCGGTAGAAGGAGGTGTTTTTGAGGTAATGATAGGATCTCCAAAAGATAGTGTAGGTGAGACCACAGATATATGGAGATGGTCGAAGGAAGAAGGTGTAAATAAGGTTGACTTTCAAAGAAGGTATGTTGACATACATAATGTATCGATGAATTTTAAGTGATTAGCAATGACATCCCTTCTGAACTGACAATATGCAAAAAACGCTCACTCAAATGCATGAGAGACTAATTTATCTCTTTCAAGGGTTATGCTATGAATAAAAAATGTACTCCTAAAGATACGTGGAGAAAGCAAATATAGAGGTAAATGTAAAAAATAAAATAGAACGTGAAACCTGATTTTAGATAGTAACGTATGCGATTAATAAGATAACAAGATGTGAGAACGGTATCCTTGAAAAGACAAAGGAACATGAGATTGTACGAGTAGAGTGTGAGCAGTTCCAGTGAGATGACTGTTCTTCCTCTTAGCTACCCGATATTTTTGGGAGGTGTAAAAGAACATGCCCTTTAATGCATGGTCCCATGAGAGTTCATCAAATGCTGAAATGGAGAAGATAAATATCCTCGTGCATCATCACCATGAAAGTGCGGATACAAACCCCAAGTTTGATTTTGGATTTCAGTAGGGAATGTTTGAGAAATGGACAAGTGACAACAACGTGGATCTATTTTTCATCACTAATATCCAAGTGCACCTTGAATAATTATCAATGAAACCCGCAAAGCAGCGGAATCCCAAGGATTGCAGTCCATAAATGATGATAATATTTGTGGTGTTTGTCATTCAAATTTACCTTTCTTTTGGATATAGTTAGTATATGTCTGTGTGATCCATACCAACTCATGCACTCAGATTATCAATGAAGCGCCTTTCTGTAGAGGATGTAATTATTGCATTTATGAATGGATATAAATGTTTTATTAAGCTTGGCTTACAAATGCACATGCATCACATTTTGAAACATATGTGCTTGCAGATGATTGTTTTTCCCATCAGAATTAACTTACTGTGCCCTACATTATCTTACTTTGGTGGAAATTCTTGGTTGCAGGACGATACAACATTCAAGAAACAAAGTGCCTTGTTTGCTTTGGCTGTTGCAGATGTTGTACTAATAAACATGTGAGTTTGTTTGTAGCCTGATGTTTGATGACTGAGAACAGTGAAGTTAACTAGCTCATCTAAATCTTATTGTGGGGCGCTGGATTATTCAGTGTCTTTAGTTTGAATAGACATCCTTGACTGTCTTTTTTGGGCTCCTTGACATAACTTCTAGATTTTCTTAGAATAACATATGATTGACACCTTGATAGAACTGTAACTGGCTTTAGTCTTTCTGCCTCTCGAGAAATTGATGGCGCACTTACTGTAACGACCCGGCCAGTCGTTCCGAGAGTTATAGTCATGTTTCCCCATTTCTGCTTCTTTATGTGTTGTTCAGCTGTGTTGAGTTACATCGAGTTGGTAGGTTTGGGTCCGGAGTAGTTTTGGAGTGAAATGAACACTCCCTTAGTTAGAAAGCTAAGTTAGAAAAGTCAACCGGAAGTTGATTTATGAATAAACGAACTCATTGGGTGATTTTAGACTTAGGAGTGTGTCCGGAATGTAATTTGGAGGTTCGTGGTAGAATTAGGCTTGAATTGGCGAAAGTTGGAAGTTTAGAAAATCTTAGGCTTGAATCCGAGGTTGATTTGGTGTTTTGGTGTTGTTTTGGGTGTTCCGAAGGTTCGACTAAGTTCGAGTAGTGATATATGACTTGTTGGAATTATTGGTTGAGGTCTCGAGGGCCTCGGGTGAGTTTTGGATAGGTTTGGGTTGTGTTGCGCTCGTTTTTCTTATGTTTTGACACCGTTTCTTCAAGCATAAATGATATCATATTGAGCAAATGAGCTCCGATTTCTTTTTTGATTAAAGCATTAGATCCGTATCGTAATTACGGACCCGTAGCAAAAAGAATCGTCGAATTTGGACATCGTATGAGGATTTTATGGTCATTTTACTAAGAATTAGGTTGTCAGATTTTTCAGATTAATTACGAAATTGCCACTGACGGTGTATTTAAAAATCTGTACTATTTGCAAATATTGAAACAAACATATCTCCTTCATTATAAGGTCAAATTGAGTGATTCAAAAGCCTAACTTGACTAGAATTTCACAAGGAATCCATTGGAGTCATAAAAAGCAAGTTTCTGGATCGTTTGGCATGAGAAACGAGGTAGAATAGCTGGCAGAAAAATATATAAAACAAGGGTTTGTTCATTCGGTCATATTTTGAGTTGGGGAGCTCGGATTGGGGCGATTTTGGAGGCGATTTTCACCATAAGGATTGGGGTAAGTGTTCTCTACTCGGTTTTGGTTATTTTTCATGAATCCATCTTCGTTTTTGGGATTTGATTGATAATTTTACAGTGAAATTGAGGGAGTTAGAGTTTGAGTTTTGGAGAGTTTAAGTGAGGATTTGAGGGATCAAACAGAGTCCGATTTTGATGAATTTTATATAGTTATACTCGGGAGAGGACGATGTTTATTATTCTGCCATTTTTGACTTATTTCAAGACATGGGCCCGGGGGCCGGATTTTGGCCGGTTTCGGATTTTTGGCATATTTTGTAGTTTTTATTGTGGAATTTGATTCGTTAGCCTATGTTGATGGTATTAATCTGATTATGGTTAGATTTGGAGCTTTTGGAGACCGATTCCAGAGATGAGGGCATCCCGGAGTAGGATTTTACGCTGTTAAGGTAAGTAACATTTTTAACTCTAGCTTTGAGGGTATAAACCCGGAGATTTGATATCACGTGATTGTTTGGAGGTGATACCCACGCTAGGGGACGGGCGTGTGGGTTTGTACCGCGAGGGATTGAGACTTGGTCCGTCCCGTGAGGCCTCATGGCCATCATCTGTGTTTATGTAGTTACTTGTTATTGAACTTGTCTGCCTTCATGTTAGAGATCATGCTTATGCTTTATTCATGCTCACATTATTTGTACTCAGTAATAGAAATTATTGTACATGTTTACCTCAATCTCTATTATTTGCTAATATGTTGTGATACTTGGTGTGGGTTGTGTTCCCTTATTTGTTGATGATGGTGAGGCTAATGAGGTACATGATTGAGTGAGGTCGAGGGTCTGGTTGTTAGGATATTAATATCATAGCGCGTGAGCTGTCCGCGTAGCACATGAGATGACCGTGCGGGTCCAGGTATTGATACCATAGCGCGTGAGTTGTCCGCGTAGCACGTGAGCTGACCGTGCAGATCCAGGTATTGATATTATGGCACGTGAGCTGTCCGTGCTTAGCGCTTGGGCTTTGGGAGCCCCTCCGGAGTCTGTACACACCCCCAGTGAGCGCATAGTGTTGAGTGTTTTGAGTATTGAGTGCTGAGTGCGAGTGATGAGTGATGGAGTGACACTGCTGTGAGGTTGTATTTATTTGTGCTGTTGTTGCATTTATCTGTTAAACTTCTTTGTGGCATTTACTGAGTTATGGAAATTACCTGTTTATTTCTGTTTATTTTTAAATTGTGAAAATAAATAATTGGACTGTTTTACTTAGCTCGTCACTACTGCTCAGTTCCTTAGTTATTTCTGTTATTTGCTGAGGTGGTTGTACTTATACTACACCCTGCACTTTATGTGCAGATCCAAGTGAGTTAGAGCGCGACGATCGTTGAGTTCAGGCCGGCTATCTGTAGAGATTGCAAGGTAGCTGCTAGCGTCCGCATGACCTTGTTACTCCTTTTGTCATTTCTTCTTTTGGACAGTTAGACAGTTTATATATCTTAGTTTATAGTTTTAGACGCTCATGACTTAGTGACACCCCGATGTTTGGGGCTCGTTTCCGTATTTTCTATATTATATTTAGAGTTGATTTAGTTTATGAGAAATTTAAATGTTGGTATTATTTTATTAAATTCTTAGGGCGATTTTCCAATTTCTTGCTTTAGCTTTGATTTTGTTAATTAGATTAATTCTTATAGTTGTATTTATGGTATGTAATTGATTTTGGCTAGATTTGGGCCATTCGGAGCCAGATATTCGTGAAAAGAGCATTGTTACTGATTGATTGAGCTTGGTTTGAGGTAAGTGAATTGTCTAACCTTGTGTGGGCGAAATCCCCTAAGGAGTTGGTACTGATTTTTACTATGTGAGCGTCGTGTACGCGAGGTGACGAGTGCGTACACGGGCTATTTGTTGAAAAACCAGATTTTTACTGAGAACTTTCTTGTTTCCGCCTTATTTGAATATACTAGCATGCGTAGTTACCCTGTTAGCTTAGAATAACATGTCTACGTGCCTTATTTGCTTAATTTAACTCTTTGCAGCATGCCTATTGAATTCATGCTTCTTTTCTGACTTGTACTTAGTCTAGACTGTAGATTTCTCTTATTGTACTTATCATTTGTAATTGATCGCGCTGTGTATTTACTTTGGGACTACGGGACGGTATCTCGGGAGATCCTCCTGCATATTTACTTTTGGGACTACGGGAAGGTATCCCGGTAGATCCCCCTGCATATTTACTTTTGGGACTACGGGATGGTATCCCGGGAGATCCCCCTGCACATTTACTTTGAGACTACGAGATTGCACCTCGGGAGTTCTCCCTGCATATTTACTTTTGGGACTACGAGATGGTATCTCGGGAGATCCCCTGTCGCTTAATTCCGTGCACTGTTATGTTATTTCACTGTGCTTTCCTTTGTTGAACTTTAGTCTCTTATTATACTGCTTATTCTACTGATTTTATTATTATATACCAGTGGGCATGACGTGACCTCGTCACTACTCGACCGAGGTTAGGCTCGGCACTTACTGGGTACCGTTGTGGTGTACTCATGCCCTTTCCTACACATTTTTTTTTCGTGTGTAGATCCAGGTTCATCGTACCAGCCTCATCACTAGTTGCAGTCGCTGCTGCTTATTGGAGACTTCAAGGTACATCTGCCCGCGCCCGCAAATCCTCAGAGTCCCCCTCTATCCCCCTATGTTCATTTTTTCCTCTTTCTGTAAAAATGATGTATAGAACATTTCAGACTTCTTAGTAGCTTGTGACTTGCGGGTTTCCGGGTTTTGGGAATTGTTTGGTACATTTCAAAGGTGATAATTGTATATGTCGAGTGGCATTGAGTTGTTTATTAGATATTTGTTACTGTTAGTGGTTTATGTTCAAGTTTTTATCTCATTTCTGCAAAGTGTTAGGCTTACCTAGTCGTAGAGACTAGGTGCCGTTACGACAACTCACGGAGAGATAAATTGGGTCGTGACAATTTAACTGGGTAATGTCAAATATCAAAATGGAGTCATACTACGGAAAAGAAATTCACTAGCTAAATAATTTTTTTAAAATTTTAGATAGTCGACTAAAATGAGTTTTGAATTAAGGATAAAAATTTCACTTACATTATTATAAAAATGATTATTATTGAAAAATAAAGTTTTAGAAACTGAAATTTTAAAATAGAAATATTTTTTGAAAGATATCAACACACTAAATAAGAGTTCAAGTAATAGTGAAAGAGATAAGTCGTATCCAAAGAGTTCTTCATAGTCTCAACCTTTGATTATTTTGCCATATTGTAATGACTCGAGTATCCCCACATGATGTATTATGTGATGAACCGATAGGTCATCTTATGTTTTAGAGCCTAATTCTATGTTTTGAAGCCTCAAATACCTCATCTTAGCCTTCTCGATTTGCATGCACAGTCCGGGTATTTTTTTTTCGGAAAGCTTTTATGTTAAAAAAACTGAAAAATATGAAGTCTTTGCCTTAAAACCCATTTTAGTTGAGTTTGGTCAATATTTTGAGCAAACAGACTTAGATCCGTATTTTGATGGTTCCGATGGGTTTGTATCGTGATTTGGGACTTGGGCGTATGCCCGGAATCGAATTCGAAAGACCCTAGCTCGAGTTATTGCATTTTGTTGAAATTTGAAAGTTTAAAGGCTTAATGAATCTAAAGGTTTGATCGATGTTTGAAATTGATGATACCAGGTTCATATTTTGGTTCCGGAACCCGGTATAGGTTCATTTCTACATTTAAGACTTGTCTGTCAAATTTGGTGAGAAACGGAGTTGGTTTGACGTGATTCGGACGTCCGGTTGTTGAAATAGGAGTTTTGAAGTTTTCTTAAAAATTTCTTTTGATTTGGTGCTCAATTCGTAGTTTTAGGTGTTATCTTGGCAATTTGGTCACGCGAGCAAGTTCGTATAATATTTTTAGACTTGTGTGCATATTTGGTTTAGAGCCACGAGGGCTCGGGTGAGTTTCAGAATGATTTTTGAGTGCTGGTACTGGTGTCATCGCATTTGCGATGTTTTTATCGCAAATGCGACAGTCGCAATTGCGAAGCAGCCATCGCATTTGCGAAATTTGGGCTGATGGGGGAGATTCGCATTTGCGAAGAAACCCTTTGCATTTGCGATGTGGGGTTGTTTGCTCTTGCGATGGACCCTGCCGCTTTTGCGAGATATTGATCTTCGCATTTGCGAAGTTTTGGGTCGCAAATGCGACCTTGACAGGAAAACTTTTGGTACGCATTTGCAATGTTTTGTTCGCATTTGCGGAGGTCGCATTTGCAAACCCCCTGTAGCAAATGCGACATCTGCAGCCTGCTAAATGCTAAGAATTCTGAGACTTAGCTTCATTTTGTTTTATTTTGAACCCTAGCTTCGATTGGAGGCGATTTTGTGAAGGGATTTTCATACCAAATCATTGGGTAAGTACCTCTAATAAATTCTCAACTATATTTGAAGCTCGACCTCACACTGGCTGAGGTCGGCTCGAAACTTGCTAATGGCCTACACAGAAGGGAAAAAACACAAGTCAGGTTTAGAAAAGAACGAAGAAACCAAGCGCAGTAAAATCATTACCCGAGAAATGAAATGTCGGGCCTCTTCTAGGAGAAGAGAGGCGTCACTAATATCGGAGGCATCATCGACTCCAGTAAAACAATCCCGAAAAGGATCCCTTACACTAGAGCCTCCGCCCATATCGGGGGTCTTCAATTCTCGAGCTTCCTTTAACGCCTCCTCAGAAAAGGTCGGAGGAGAAGGCAAATGACCCACTATCATGGTCCTGAGCGAATCGCTCGGGACGCTCTGATCGAGACTCGAGGTATCGGAACCAGCCCCGACCGGTGTAGCCGTCATCGGCTCAAAAGGTCTGCCGACCTCGATAGCTTTCGCAGATCGGATCACCAAAGCCAAATCATCATCTTCTTCTTCTTCTTCTCTCAGTCGTTGGACCGAGTCCATCGAAAGAGCGATTGCCTTCCTCCTCACCCTTCGAGTTTTGGGCTTGAGATCCTCTGACCGAGAGACAGCTTTTCGCTTTTTATCTTTCCCCGGTTTCGGGACCGGGGACTTGGTTCCTTCCTCACCACTCGAAGGCCTCAAAACGGCATCCTTGGTTACGCCTGCATGAAAGGAAGTCAGTAACGAATGGAGCATAAAAAACATTTCGAAAAACATGAGAAGTGACCCTTATCGTGATTCTTGGCCTCCCACCTAACTTTCGTCAAATCACGCCAAGCGTGTTCGGCATAAGAGGAAGTCGAGGCTAACTTCCGAACCCAATCCTCGAGGTCGGGTACCGCTTGTGGCATCCAAGGGGCAACTGTATATCAGATAGAATCAGATAAAGATACGAAAAGCAACGCCTTATGAAAATCACTTACGGTCGAAATTCCATACCTCGGGGAACGACATCTTCTCTTCCGGGATAAGGTCACGGGTCCTCACCAGAATATAACGGCCCATCCAACCCCGATCCTTGTCTTCGTCGATGCTCGACATTAAAGCTTTCGATGCCCGACGCTGGAGCCTGATTAGTCCTCGAAAGATTTGAGGCCGATACAATCTTTTGAGGTTATTTAGGGTGAAATCCAGCCCCCCGACCTTGTTGGAGAAGAAGCGAAGTAAGATTAATATGCGCCATAGAGAAGGATGAATTTGACCGAGGATGACCTGATATCTTTTGCAAAAATCAATGATCACTGGGTCGACGGGACCCAACGTGAAGGCGTAAGTATAAACACTTAAAAACCCCTCTACATGAGTGATGATGCTCTCTTCGGAAGAGGGAATTTGCAACACAACCTCGGGACCCCAGTTGCAGTCTTTCCTCACAGCCTCGAGATGGCCCTTTGTTATCGAGCACATGTACATCGACACATGCTCACATCAACCCGGAACAGACGAAGGATTTTCAACCTTAAAATCGATCTTTAGAGTACACGGGCCAGGAACATACTCGTGGGGAGGCGGCTCCACCGGCGCCTTGTCGCCAGACGGCCATGAAGAGGAAGCTTTCTCCTTCTGAGGTACGGTTTTTGAAGTTTTTGCCATTGATATAAGAAAAAGAAAAGCAAAGGAAGATGAAAGGTTGATGGTGCCAAAAGCTGGTGAAAGTGGCTCTACAACCGGCGAAATAGAGGCAGAAAGAGTAAGACAATTTGGAAGATTGAAGATGTAAAAGTGGTAAATGATAAATGGAAGGGTTATTTATAGGTTTATACTGTGGCGGTTCAGTATCAGCGGTGGCCGACCACCGTCAGACATGCATTAAATACCTTGAAAGACTAAATCGACGGGACAGCTATCACGTACGTCATGATCGAGCCCAGTGAAAACGTCAGCTTATAACCCGATCGAGCCGTTGAAAATCATATCGCTTCTCACCACATTCTTCCTGAGAAACGAAGGGACTATCTGTATACGGTCGAAATAGATTTCGGCCTTCGTACATTTGATCGAGTTCGAATGGTAAACGACCGAAGTGAGACTTTGAGATGAGTTCCGAAGATAGTACAAACAAGCTTCGAGCTCCAAGACCGATCGAGAAATCGCCTCGGTATCATTATCGAGCCCATGACCAAATCGAACCGCAAGGCAACGTGAAGGTTGTCGGAGACGCACAGACCGATTGACACTCACCCCGAATGTCGAACTCGAACCAAGGCCGAGGGCTCGACCCAATACCGAGCTCGAGCCAGTATCGAGCTCGCAGACAAGAGCCGTTACAACCGCACTAGGTGAGAGAATCTTGGCGGGAATCGAGGAAGAGACAATTCATCATGGATTCTCCATTATATATTTTTTATAATAAATAAAGTAAGATCCCTCTACTATAAAAGGGGGAATCCTTGTAAGCACAGGGCAGGTTCACACATTGTAAGAAAAGACTACTTCTCTTATTGAAGAATAAATCTCTTGAGCTTGTTTTACTCAGCATACCCACTCTTCTTGTTCAATAATTTATCTCCCGTTTTTATAGCCAAGAATCTAAACATTTTCACTTCTACGTACGATTTATGTCAAGTTATATCACATATCGTTAGAACTACTTATAAATTCAACTATATCCGATTTTCCGGGTAAACAAGTACATAATCAAATAAAGTTGGGTTTGGCTCATTTTTATATTGTTATTATGTTATCTTCATTGGTAAAAACTTATCCGCACCCAGTGCTTACGCTAAAATATCCTGATATACCATGGTTAAATTATAAATTAAGGTGTCTATATATGATTTAGTGATAAGAGTATATTCGGATTATTGGTTTGGTATAAACACCGAATGTGGGTAAGTTTTTACCATTTTCATTTTTTTCTTGAGTTTTTTGGAAGTATTTAATAGCTTTGCTAACTTGGTGAAAATAGACTGGTTTTTCTGAATTTGCCTCTTTTTTTTTTATATTTCATTATGATGTTTTCTTTGCCATTTTGTTTTTAAATTTCTGTTTATGATTAATGCTAATCATAAATGCACTTCTGTCCATAGGAAAAGTACCTTGTTAAACCACTTATTCTATACCAATTTCAGGGAGATGGATGCTTTCAGAGGAAGGTATTTAGGCACCCTCCCTCTCTTTTGGCTTTGTACACAAAAGAACTAGAACAGCAATTGACATTTTCCAAACGAGGAAGTATAGTAAATTCAACTTTCAGTTTCTAAAATTAATGTAGTTCAAAATTCATTTCAGGAGTCAGACAACCAAGGGAATTTGGATAGCAAAGGCTGTTGGTATTGAGCCGTTGACCATTGTCATGGATTTGGAGGGTACTGATGGAAGAGAGAGGGGTGAGGTATTAAGAATTTTGTAATCGTTTCTTTTAGCATGTCAAACCAATCCGATGCTTTATTTTAGATCATAAAATGCCGCTAGCCACATTGTATCGACACCATACCATTAGATCACTTTGTACAATCCTGTGTGCATTCTTGTAACGAAAGGAATGGCACGTCCTGAACATGTCAAACTGAAATAAGTTACCTTATGTTAAGTTGCTCGGACACGGGTGCGGATCTAGAGGTCGGATCCTTCATGATATTTTAAGTTTCGGGGTATGGATAGGGGTGCGGGGTGCGAGAATTCTGCTAAAAATAATTCAAATATCTAAAAATAGAGTTATTAAAATGTCTAACTTATAAAACATTATGTGAAAAACTTACAAGGTATTCCGAAGAGAAAAATATTGATCAAGAGAAAAATCCAAGAAGGAAATAAAAGGAAAAGGACTGGACATAGAAATTTATATATACAAGGTATTTCATTTTATTCAATTCCACCCTAGCTTTTATTTTGATTTCAAAAATATTGTAATTGCCCAAAATTTCTCCGGTGATTTTGGTAAAGTACCCAAAACCGATTGACCAGATACGATACGGATCCACACCCACACCCTCACCCACGTCGTGTCGACACGGGTACGACAGCGAAAGTGAAGAGTCCGAGCAACTCAGACCTTATGTTGTTGAAGAAAGTAAAATAGAAAAAATATTATCGGACAACCGATATATACTTGCAATGAGTTATTTGGTCATTCAGCGTGTTGTTAGCTGGATAGGTCGCTAGAAGTAATTCTTATAACCTTATAAGCTTTGGCAAGATGTGCCTTAAGTCATTCAATCTGATCATCAGGACAAATCTTCTCTTTATCACTCTATACACCTATCAACAACCGATAATGTATTTTCCTGGAAATAGACGAACGAATTCCCAAGTATCAATCACAACTTGTCTCCAGTCGAAATGAGAAAAAGCTTCGCCTTTAGACTTAGGTAGAAATATAAGATAAAGATGACAAAAAAGCAGTAAGGGTGTGGTCCAGTGGTCAATGAAATGGGTTGAGAACCATGAGGTCTCAGTAAGCAAGTGTGATGGAGCGGTAGAAGGAGGTGTTTTTGAGGTAATGATAGGATCTCCAAAAGATAGTGTAGGTGAGACCACAGATATATGGAGATGGTCGAAGGAAGAAGGTGTAAATAAGGTTGACTTTCAAAGAAGGTATGTTGACATACATAATGTATCGATGAATTTTAAGTGATTAGCAATGACATCCCTTCTGAACTGACAATATGCAAAAAACGCTCACTCAAATGCATGAGAGACTAATTTATCTCTTTCAAGGGTTATGCTATGAATAAAAAATGTACTCCTAAAGATACGTGGAGAAAGCAAATATAGAGGTAAATGTAAAAAATAAAATAGAACGTGAAACCTGATTTTAGATAGTAACGTATGCGATTAATAAGATAACAAGATGTGAGAACGGTATCCTTGAAAAGACAAAGGAACATGAGATTGTACGAGTAGAGTGTGAGCAGTTCCAGTGAGATGACTGTTCTTCCTCTTAGCTACCCGATATTTTTGGGAGGTGTAAAAGAACATGCCCTTTAATGCATGGTCCCATGAGAGTTCATCAAATGCTGAAATGGAGAAGATAAATATCCTCGTGCATCATCACCATGAAAGTGCGGATACAAACCCCAAGTTTGATTTTGGATTTCAGTAGGGAATGTTTGAGAAATGGACAAGTGACAACAACGTGGATCTATTTTTCATCACTAATATCCAAGTGCACCTTGAATAATTATCAATGAAACCCGCAAAGCAGCGGAATCCCAAGGATTGCAGTCCATAAATGATGATAATATTTGTGGTGTTTGTCATTCAAATTTACCTTTCTTTTGGATATAGTTAGTATATGTCTGTGTGATCCATACCAACTCATGCACTCAGATTATCAATGAAGCGCCTTTCTGTAGAGGATGTAATTATTGCATTTATGAATGGATATAAATGTTTTATTAAGCTTGGCTTACAAATGCACATGCATCACATTTTGAAACATATGTGCTTGCAGATGATTGTTTTTCCCATCAGAATTAACTTACTGTGCCCTACATTATCTTACTTTGGTGGAAATTCTTGGTTGCAGGACGATACAACATTCAAGAAACAAAGTGCCTTGTTTGCTTTGGCTGTTGCAGATGTTGTACTAATAAACATGTGAGTTTGTTTGTAGCCTGATGTTTGATGACTGAGAACAGTGAAGTTAACTAGCTCATCTAAATCTTATTGTGGGGCGCTGGATTATTCAGTGTCTTTAGTTTGAATAGACATCCTTGACTGTCTTTTTTGGGCTCCTTGACATAACTTCTAGATTTTCTTAGAATAACATATGATTGACACCTTGATAGAACTGTAACTG
This sequence comes from Nicotiana tomentosiformis, assembly GCF_000390325.3. Taxonomy (NCBI): domain Eukaryota; kingdom Viridiplantae; phylum Streptophyta; class Magnoliopsida; order Solanales; family Solanaceae; genus Nicotiana; species Nicotiana tomentosiformis. The sequence goes on from NC_090813.1 coordinate 152,618,072, forward strand.
GCTTTAGTCTTTCTGCCTCTCGAGAAATTGATGGCGCACTTACTGTAACGACCCGGCCAGTCGTTCCGAGAGTTATAGTCATGTTTCCCCATTTTTGCTTCTTTATGTGTTGTTCAGCTGTGTTGAGTTACATCGAGTTGGTAGGTTTGGGTCCGGAGTAGTTTTGGAGTGAAATGAACACTCCCTTAGTTAGAAAGCTAAGTTAGAAAAGTCAACCGGAAGTTGATTTATGAATAAACGAACTCATTGGGTGATTTTAGACTTAGGAGTGTGTCCGGAATGTAATTTGGAGGTTCGTGGTAGAATTAGGCTTGAATTGGCGAAAGTTGGAAGTTTAGAAAATCTTAGGCTTGAATCCGAGGTTGATTTGGTGTTTTGGTGTTGTTTTGGGTGTTCCGAAGGTTCGACTAAGTTCGAGTAGTGATATATGACTTGTTGGAATTATTGGTTGAGGTCTCGAGGGCCTCGGGTGAGTTTTGGATAGGTTTGGGTTGTGTTGCGCTCGTTTTTCTTATGTTTTGACACCGTTTCTTCAAGCATAAATGATATCATATTGAGCAAATGAGCTCCGATTTCTTTTTTGATTAAAGCATTAGATCCGTATCGTAATTACGGACCCGTAGCAAAAAGAATCGTCGAATTTGGACATCGTATGAGGATTTTATGGTCATTTTACTAAGAATTAGGTTGTCAGATTTTTCAGATTAATTACGAAATTGCCACTGACGGTGTATTTAAAAATCTGTACTATTTGCAAATATTGAAACAAACATATCTCCTTCATTATAAGGTCAAATTGAGTGATTCAAAAGCCTAACTTGACTAGAATTTCACAAGGAATCCATTGGAGTCATAAAAAGCAAGTTTCCGGATCGTTTGGCATGAGAAACGAGGTAGAATAGCTGGCAGAAAAATATATAAAACAAGGGTTTGTTCATTCGGTCATATTTTGAGTTGGGGAGCTCGGATTGGGGCGATTTTGGAGGCGATTTTCACCATAAGGATTGGGGTAAGTGTTCTCTACTCGGTTTTGGTTATTTTTCATGAATCCATCTTCGTTTTTGGGATTTGATTGATAATTTCACAGTGAAATCGAGGGAGTTAGAGTTTGAGTTTTGGAGAGTTTAAGTGAGGATTTGAGGGATCAAACAGAGTCCGATTTTGATGAATTTTATATAGTTATACTCGGGAGAGGACGATGTTTATTATTCTGCCATTTTTGACTTATTTCAAGACATGGGCCCGGGGGCCGGATTTTGGCCGGTTTCGGATTTTTGGCATATTTTGTAGTTTTTATTGTGGAATTTGATTCGTTAGCCTATGTTGATGGTATTAATCTGATTATGGTTAGATTTGGAGCTTTTGGAGACCGATTCCAGAGATGAGGGCATCCCGGAGTAGGATTTTACGCTGTTAAGGTAAGTAACATTTTTAACTCTAGCTTTGAGGGTATAAACCCGGAGATTTGATATCACGTGATTGTTTGGAGGTGATACCCACGCTAGGGGACGGGCGTGTGGGTTTGTACCGCGAGGGATTGAGACTTGGTCCGTCCCGTGAGGCCTCATGGCCATCATCTGTGTTTATGTAGTTACTTGTTATTGAACTTGTCTGCCTTCATGTTAGAGATCATGCTTATGCTTTATTCATGCTCACATTATTTGTACTCAGTAATAGAAATTATTGTACATGTTTACCTCAATCTCTATTATTTGCTAATATGTTGTGATACTTGGTGTGGGTTGTGTTCCCTTATTTGTTGATGATGGTGAGGCTAATGAGGTACATGATTGAGTGAGGTCGAGGGTCTGGTTGTTAGGATATTAATATCATAGCGCGTGAGCTGTCCGCGTAGCACATGAGATGACCGTGCGGGTCCAGGTATTGATACCATAGCGCGTGAGTTGTCCGCGTAGCACGTGAGCTGACCGTGCAGATCCAGGTATTGATATTATGGCACGTGAGCTGTCCGTGCTTAGCGCTTGGGCTTTGGGAGCCCCTCCGGAGTCTGTACACACCCCCAGTGAGCGCATAGTGTTGAGTGTTTTGAGTATTGAGTGCTGAGTGCGAGTGATGAGTGATGGAGTGACACTGCTGTGAGGTTGTATTTATTTGTGCTGTTGTTGCATTTATCTGTTAAACTTCTTTGTGGCATTTACTGAGTTATGGAAATTACCTGTTTATTTCTGTTTATTTTTAAATTGTGAAAATAAATAATTGGACTGTTTTACTTAGCTCGTCACTACTGCTCAGTTCCTTAGTTATTTCTGTTATTTGCTGAGGTGGTTGTACTTATACTACACCCTGCACTTTATGTGCAGATCCAAGTGAGTTAGAGCGCGACGATCGTTGAGTTCAGGCCGGCTATCTGTAGAGATTGCAAGGTAGCTGCTAGCGTCCGCATGACCTTGTTACTCCTTTTGTCATTTCTTCTTTTGGACAGTTAGACAGTTTATATATCTTAGTTTATAGTTTTAGACGCTCATGACTTAGTGACACCCCGATGTTTGGGGCTCGTTTCCGTATTTTCTATATTATATTTAGAGTTGATTTAGTTTATGAGAAATTTAAATGTTGGTATTATTTTATTAAATTCTTAGGGCGATTTTCCAATTTCTTGCTTTAGCTTTGATTTTGTTAATTAGATTAATTCTTATAGTTGTATTTATGGTATGTAATTGATTTTGGCTAGATTTGGGCCATTCGGAGCCAGATATTCGTGAAAAGAGCATTGTTACTGATTGATTGAGCTTGGTTTGAGGTAAGTGAATTGTCTAACCTTGTGTGGGCGAAATCCCCTAAGGAGTTGGTACTGATTTTTACTATGTGAGCGTCGTGTACGCGAGGTGACGAGTGCGTACACGGGCTATTTGTTGAAAAACCAGATTTTTACTGAGAACTTTCTTGTTTCCGCCTTATTTGAATATACTAGCATGCGTAGTTACCCTGTTAGCTTAGAATAACATGTCTACGTGCCTTATTTGCTTAATTTAACTCTTTGCAGCATGCCTATTGAATTCATGCTTCTTTTCTGACTTGTACTTAGTCTAGACTGTAGATTTCTCTTATTGTACTTATCATTTGTAATTGATCGCGCTGTGTATTTACTTTGGGACTACGGGACGGTATCTCGGGAGATCCTCCTGCATATTTACTTTTGGGACTACGGGAAGGTATCCCGGTAGATCCCCCTGCATATTTACTTTTGGGACTACGGGATGGTATCCCGGGAGATCCCCCTGCACATTTACTTTGAGACTACGAGATTGCACCTCGGGAGTTCTCCCTGCATATTTACTTTTGGGACTACGAGATGGTATCTCGGGAGATCCCCTGTCGCTTAATTCCGTGCACTGTTATGTTATTTCACTGTGCTTTCCTTTGTTGAACTTTAGTCTCTTATTATACTGCTTATTCTACTGATTTTATTATTATATACCAGTGGGCATGACGTGACCTCGTCACTACTCGACCGAGGTTAGGCTCGGCACTTACTGGGTACCGTTGTGGTGTACTCATGCCCTTTCCTACACATTTTTTTTTCGTGTGTAGATCCAGGTTCATCGTACCAGCCTCATCACTAGTTGCAGTCGCTGCTGCTTATTGGAGACTTCAAGGTACATCTGCCCGCGCCCGCAAATCCTCAGAGTCCCCCTCTATCCCCCTATGTTCATTTTTTCCTCTTTCTGTAAAAATGATGTATAGAACATTTCAGACTTCTTAGTAGCTTGTGACTTGCGGGTTTCCGGGTTTTGGGAATTGTTTGGTACATTTCAAAGGTGATAATTGTATATGTCGAGTGGCATTGAGTTGTTTATTAGATATTTGTTACTGTTAGTGGTTTATGTTCAAGTTTTTATCTCATTTCTGCAAAGTGTTAGGCTTACCTAGTCGTAGAGACTAGGTGCCGTTACGACAACTCACGGAGAGATAAATTGGGTCGTGACAATTTAACTGGGTAATGTCAAATATCAAAATGGAGTCATACTACGGAAAAGAAATTCACTAGCTAAATAATTTTTTTAAAATTTTAGATAGTCGACTAAAATGAGTTTTGAATTAAGGATAAAAATTTCACTTACATTATTATAAAAATGATTATTATTGAAAAATAAAGTTTTAGAAACTGAAATTTTAAAATAGAAATATTTTTTGAAAGATATCAACACACTAAATAAGAGTTCAAGTAATAGTGAAAGAGATAAGTCGTATCCAAAGAGTTCTTCATAGTCTCAACCTTTGATTATTTTGCCATATTGTAATGACTCGAGTATCCCCACATGATGTATTATGTGATGAACCGATAGGTCATCTTATGTTTTAGAGCCTAATTCTATGTTTTGAAGCCTCAAATACCTCATCTTAGCCTTCTCGATTTGCATGCACAGTCCGGGTATTTTTTTTTCGGAAAGCTTTTATGTTAAAAAAACTGAAAAATATGAAGTCTTTGCCTTAAAACCCATTTTAGTTGAGTTTGGTCAATATTTTGAGCAAACAGACTTAGATCCGTATTTTGATGGTTCCGATGGGTTTGTATCGTGATTTGGGACTTGGGCGTATGCCCGGAATCGAATTCGAAAGACCCTAGCTCGAGTTATTGCATTTTGTTGAAATTTGAAAGTTTAAAGGCTTAATGAATCTAAAGGTTTGATCGATGTTTGAAATTGATGATACCAGGTTCATATTTTGGTTCCGGAACCCGGTATAGGTTCATTTCTACATTTAAGACTTGTCTGTCAAATTTGGTGAGAAACGGAGTTGGTTTGACGTGATTCGGACGTCCGGTTGTTGAAATAGGAGTTTTGAAGTTTTCTTAAAAATTTCTTTTGATTTGGTGCTCAATTCGTAGTTTTAGGTGTTATCTTGGCAATTTGGTCACGCGAGCAAGTTCGTATAATATTTTTAGACTTGTGTGCATATTTGGTTTAGAGCCACGAGGGCTCGGGTGAGTTTCAGAATGATTTTTGAGTGCTGGTACTGGTGTCATCGCATTTGCGATGTTTTTATCGCAAATGCGACAGTCGCAATTGCGAAGCAGCCATCGCATTTGCAAAATTTGGGCTGATGGGGGAGATTCGCATTTGCGAAGAAACCCTTTGCATTTGCGATGTGGGGTTGTTTGCTCTTGCGATGGACCCTGCCGCTTTTGCGAGATATTGATCTTCGCATTTGCGAAGTTTTGGGTCGCAAATGCGACCTTGACAGGAAAACTTTTGGTACGCATTTGCAATGTTTTGTTCGCATTTGCGGAGGTCGCATTTGCAAACCCCCTGTAGCAAATGCGACATCTGCAGCCTGCTAAATGCTAAGAATTCTGAGACTTAGCTTCATTTTGTTTTATTTTGAACCCTAGCTTCGATTGGAGGCGATTTTGTGAAGGGATTTTCATACCAAATCATTGGGTAAGTACCTCTAATAAATTCTCAACTACATTTCATGATTTTTCATAAGATTTAACATCAAATTCATGAGAATCTAGGAAAACATTTGGAGATTTTGTCAAAACTTTTGAAAAAATTGAAAATTTAGGATTTGAGAGTTGAATATCACTCGGATTTGGAAACAAAATACGTATTTGGACTCGTGAGGCTATGGGTAGACAAGACCTACACTTGGACCCGGGTTTTGACTGGGCGGGCCTGGGGGTTGATTTTTGTTGACTTTTTAGAAATTATATAAAAATCACAGTTTTATTAATTGAAATTGTTTTCCCTTGCATTGTGTGATGTATTTAAGTCGTCTTTGGCTAGATTAAGCCGAGCGGATGTGAATTTGTAAAGGAAAAGCTAAATTGAGTATTGAGTTAGCCGAATTGAGGTAAGTGTTTTGCCTAACTTTGTTGAGGAAATTTTTCCTACTATTTGACATTGTTTGCTACATGCGGGGGTGATACATATATGAGGTGACGAGCATATATGCATGTGCCAGGGTTAACCATGCTCGGGGGTAAATTATGTTATAAATTGTGTCTTGTAGAATCACGTGACCTTCTTGCCTCATGCCTTACTTGACTCCTAGATACTAAGAACATAGTATTAAATGTTAGAAACTAAGACTTAGCTTATTATAACTTGATCAAATTTGATGGAATTCTGAGAATACATTGGTGTGTTTAATTCGGTCATCAATATGCATAATCATTAATACATTGCTACGGCCGATATCCTTGAGATACTAGATTCTATACTTGTGTTGTAGATCATTTGTGAGATTTGTTAGAATACTTGAGTAATAAGGTTCTTGCAGGTTTATTGAACTATTGTTGGCTTGGAAAGTTGTGACTGGATTCATTTGGAATATTCGTTTAAACACTCTCCTTGACGTTATTTATGCTTCCTGCCTTATTTGTCATTGATATACATATGCTTGGTAAGAAAGAGTATAAAGCACGAAGGGTGATGCCGTGCCTTTGTTTATACATTATTATGTGAGGGAGATTGTAAAGCACGAAGGGTGATGTCGTGCCATATTATTGAGAGTAAAAGTACGAAGGGTGATGCCGTGCCATATTATTGAGAGTAAAATCACGAAGGGTGATGCCATTCCATATCATTTATGAGTAAAAGCACGAAGGGTGATGCCGTGCCATGTTATGTGAGTGTAAAGCACGAAGGGTGATGCCGTTCCATTTCATTTATATTATCATGTTTTAAATTATCATGAGTTCATGGCACGATGGGTGTTTCCGTGCAGGTGAGGACGAGGGACATGCATTATGTTGTGATATCTTTCCTTTGTGTATACGTTCATGCCGTTACATTGAGCTGTTAATGTTGTATTTATGGTTCTTACGTGACTTGTCGTTAATGCCCCGTTCTTGTTCTTTATCTTATTTGTTATTGTGTCACTCATGCCTTCTACTTGCTAAACTTGAAAATACCATGCCTACTTCCTGCTGTCATAATTATATCTTTGTCGTATCTATTTTGGTTGCACTTAGTACATGCCTTCTACCGTGTTAGGTATTCATGCTTCTACTTGTTAACACATAAAGATCATGTGTTCCCCTCTTATTTGTTATATTTGTATTTATGCCTCCACCATGCTAATTAGTTAAAGTTACATTCCTTTTCCTGTTTGTTGTCATCACCTCTATGCTTTCTGCCTAGTCTGTTACTGATGCCCTTATGTACATTCTCGTTCATTATTGCTAATTGCGTATTTTCTACTTTGTCATTACTATTATCGGCATTTCTGCCAACCGGTTGGTACTGTTGTATGCATTTTTGGTGAGGATAAGATAAATGCACGAAGGGTATTGCCGTGCAATTGACTTGATATCAGAGTATATTCCTCACGTTATGAAAGTTATGGGGTGACTATTGTGGTTTATTGGTTTCGCTCTAAGGAAAAGATTGGTTGAGATATTGGAAACTGTTGAATTGTGATCTCTTCTAGTACTCTGTTATTTTTTTGTACATTTGTTTCGTGTACTCTATCCTGTTATACTGTAGTATAGTTCTATTGCTAGATTTCGGTACAGATTTTTATTAGTGAGCATCTTTTTACTAAAAAGCCTCGTTGCTACTTCGACGAGGTTAGACAAAATACTTATTGGGTACATGGGGTCGGTTGTACTCATACTACACTTCTGCACCTTGCATACAGACTTTTGGAGCGGAGTTGCTGGTAATGTCGGGAGCTGACCCTAAAGATGTTCGTGCATTCCGGATATGACTGCCACTTGTCCTTAGTGGCTTTAGATTTTGTTAATCTGTTATGTAGCTTTCAAACAGATCGTGTAATTATTTGTATCAGCTTTGTAAATTCTAAGTCTTAGAAGCTCATAATTTGTACTATCAGTTCTTGAGTTAATTTGTAAATGTCCAGATAATTCTTCACTATTTTCCTATAATTTCATTTGGATTGTATTGTCTGTTAGTTGGCTTACCTAACGGGTCGAGTTAGGTACTATCACGACTAGTGATTTTTGGGTCGTGACACATATATATGAGTTAATATTTTGCTTCGTGACTATTTTTAGGATCCAATGACACCGGCGAGAATGGTACCAAAAAAATAGAATTGTAACTAGGAGATTTGAGAAATAGTCAATCTTTTTCATGTAGTGTTTCTTAATTAATATCCAATGATTATCTATATTTATCGAGAAGTTTAAATTTTAAGATTATTTACATATAATCCAAATAACTCAAATATTTGATGTGGTTAATGTCCGCGCATTCGCGCAGGTGCTAGTACTAGTGAAGATGAAAAAGATCTTTATATAAATAGCTAACTCGATTCACTATTAATTATTTTAAGCAGTATACATAAATAATATTTCTATTATATAGAAAAGGGAAGATAGGGCGACCAAGGGCAAAATTGACATCTTACTCATTCATAAAAAAGCTTTTGTGACGTGGCTTCATCTTTTATCTCTTTTGTTCCAACTTCCAATGATGGAGAAACATCGCCACTCTTCCCAACTCTTTCGACTACTCTAAAGTATTTTTTGTGAGTTCTCTTTAAATTTCAAGTCAACTTTATTCCCAATCTTTCCTCCCCTAATTTCTTTCAGTTCTCTTCAGACTTCTGAATATCACGCCTGAAAATTATGGCTGATGTCGTTACTAATTTGTCTAATTCTCTCTTTAATTTCACGGTTGATGTGAAGGTTTTTCAATTGTCATTCTCGCATAACTGCAATCTTTCTTTTATAGTTTTAGATTTATTCTTCAAAAAGAAAATAAATTTGTGCCCTTCTCTCGGTTAGCTTCGCCCTTGTAGCCGTTCAATTTACCAGTGATTTTTCCTCTTTGTTCATTTCATTGTTCTGGTTATAATTTTTTTGCGTGAATATTAGTTACTATTATTTCGGATGGGTCATTTATGTGAAACAAGATTGTTTTGTGGCAGTTCAAAGTGTTGGAAAAGATTTGTTCTTGACAAAAATTCTTTCGTCTGTGTGTAATCTTTTTTTTTTTTTTTTTTTAATTTTAATGAGCATTTGCTCTTGTAATTCTATGTGGCTCCACTTATGTTAAACAAAATTGTTTTGGCAGTTCAAAAATTGAGGAAATTCAGCTCTTGAAGAGTGAAAATTCCTTTTCTATTTTATTTTTAATTTCAAAATTTGAAAGTTTATATGGGTTGATTTACGTGAAAGAAGAGTATTCTAGCAGCTTGGGTGGTGAGAAGATTCAGTTCTTCAAGAATAAAATATTTATTTGGCTTTTGCTCTTAGTTTTCGCGTGCATATTAGTTGCTGTGTTCGACATTATACAACTTTACTATATCTTTAGTTGTGTGTGAGTACATGTAGTAAAGTCAAGGAGTTTCTTTTCTATAGTATTGGATGTTGTCAAATTCTAACTTCATATCCAGATGAAAGAGAAATGGAATTGTTGTTTCTGGTTTGACATTCAGAGCAGAACATCCAATAAGCAAATAAAGTCGTGAATGATTTATGCTTGGTTGTACACTGAATGATTGTTATCTTGGATAATATAAGTGTATTAATCGTTGTACACTGAATGATTGTTATCTTGGATAATATAAGTATATTAATCGTAGTGTATCCATAATTTTTAAGTCTGTCATTGAAAAAATTGATGCGCTTTCTCCCGTTGTTGTTTTGTTAAGACCTAAAGAAGTATCAACTTCTAAAGTTTAATGTTAAGATAGAGATAGATATCTTGAGAATTCCTTTGTCGTGGAGGAGTTTTCGAATTTATAACTTGTGAGTTTCATCTCGAGGCCTTTGAAATCTTGATCAGTTACATCTTCTTTAGTAAACTCTTTTGTTACGTAAAATTAACTTCGAAGTGCACCTCTATATTTATCCAACTGGATTTTCTTGAATTATTTGCAATAATCAGTGCTAGAGAAGTTTTAAACATAAGAGGCATCCTAGCTTCAACACACATAATGTCATTATTCGTTATTTACATAAAGATAGTTACAACCTCCAATTATGATAAAAGTAACTCTTCTTGATTTTCTTGTGTCATAATTTTGGTTGATGGTATATTTGAAAAAATATAAGGATTTGTTTGATAACAAGAGGTGTAATTATGTTTCATCAAAAGTAGTTAGAAATGGTATATTATTATTCTTCATCTTCTTTGTTTCTGTTAGAGTTGAAAATTTTGAAAATTATGGAAGGTTGATAACTTTTATATTATGAAATTGAAACTACAATGGGCTAAGTAGGACAGATGATGTCAAGCTGATTTTAAAAATTTGCTTGAGAAGAACAATGGGATAAGGATAATATCAAGACAACCTAATATCTTGACAACTTTTTCTTCACTTAGATTCTATGGAGATATTATTTGAACCAAATCCTAATTTATTAAATTTTTCTTTTCAATAAATTAGTTCCCTTTGTTCATAGCAGAGTTACAACTATACATGGTAAGAAGGACAATGCCTTGAAAAAAGGTATGCAAATTACCAATAAAATTTACAATGATCTATCATAGTTACGTTAAATTCTTAAATTATTCAATCTCTTTCACAACCTTGAGTCTTCCAACAACCGTGAAAGCCAAATAGGAGCTTCTACAAATAACTCCACGAAAGCTATGAAAAATTTAACAATACCTACAGACACATTATTTTTGTGATTAATGCCTGATTTCTCAAGTAGTTAGATATCATTTCTAGATTGAACAACATGCTTTAAAAAGATAGGTTGGCAGTAATATTGTCATATTAATTAGTACATTATGTTATACAGGTTCTGAAACTTGATCTTTTTTTCATAATTCTTCAGATGTCAATATTTTTATCCAGATTGCAAAAACGAACAATCACAGAATGAAGGATGAATCACCGTTTGTAATGACTACGTAGAATTTTTCATCCTTTGTTAATATGTAAATAGTACTCTCATGGATATAAAGATTGTGTAGAGTGTGTTACCTTTGTCAATATATAAAAAATAGAGTATGCAAATAGTATTCTTATGTATGTAAAAACTGTGCAACTTTTTAATGATGTCTCAAAATCTCTTTTTCGCAATTTTATATCATAACAAAGTTAATTGTAAATGATAATTCCAAGTTTTACCATCTAGTATTAATCATACACGTATTGTCTATCTAAATTACTTGTTTTACAAAAATAAATAAAAATAAATCAAATCACTACTTTCGAGAAAATGAAAATAAAAAAAGACATTGCGTAAACCAAGGCTACGTAACACTCTCTCGAACAAGCCAGAAAAGGAAGGGAAAAAAAAGAAGCTTGAATATGTGCTTACCTTCTCTATTGCAATTCCTCTTCTCACAAACAATCTTCAGACAATTAAATATAGCAACTCCGTAATTCCTCTTCTCTTTTAAACTTCTACAGTAACACAATAACTTGAAAAATAATAAAGCTAAGCAAAAGCTTCAATGGCTGTTAAAAGCGAGGAGGGCTCTTGCTCAACGCAACTGATAGATGGAAACGGTGAATTCAACGCAAAGGGTCTCGACAATTTCACTAGCACTGTCAAACTTACTCGGTGCGGTCTCTCTTATGTTGTTGTTACTATTATGGGACCGCAGAGTAGCGGTATGCTTTGATTTTTCTCAATTCTTTATAGATTTTGCTTGCCAGTTTTGATAAACTAGAAAAAAAAGGGTTGCTTTCATCAATTTATTTTCCTGTCATGGCTTCTTTCACTGCCAAAAATGAAACCCCATATAATATTCCATTTCCAATATGGTTTTACCTTAATTAGTACTGTATACGGTTGAAATAGATTTCGGCCTTCGTACATTTGATCGAGTTCGAATGGTAAGCGACCGAAGTGAGACTTCGAGATTAGTTCCGAAGATAGTACAAACAAGCTTCGAGCTCCAAGACCGATTGAGCAATCGCCTCAGTATCATTATCGAGCTCATGACCAAGTCGAACCGCAAGGCAACATGAAGGTTGTCGGAGACGCACAGACCGATTGACACTCACCCCGAATGTCGAACTCGAACCAAGGCCGAGGGCTCGACCCAATACCGAGCTCGAGCCAGTATCAAGCTCGCAGACAAGAGCCGTTGCAACCGCACTAGGGGAGAGACTCTTGGTGGAAATCAAGGAAGAGACAATTCATCATGGATTCTCCACTATATATTTTTTATTATAAATAAAGTAAGATCCCTCTACTATATAAAAGGGAAAATCCTTGTAAGCACAGGGCAGGTTCACACATTGTAAGAAAAGACTACTTCTCTTATTGAAGAATAAATTTCTTGAGCTTGTTTTACTCAGCATACTCACTCTTCTTGTTCAATAATTTATCTCCCGTTTTTATAGCCAAGAATTTAAACATTTCCACTTCTACGTACGATTTATGTCAAGTTATATCACATATCCTTAGAACTACTTATAAATTCAACTATATTCGATTTTCCGGGTAAACAGTTTGGCGCCCACCATGGGGCTAAGGGTAACAGTGGTTGTTTGATACAAATCTGCAATACACACCAGTTTACAACTTCGAATCAGCAATGGCAAACCCTCGATTGATGGCTTTACCTATCGACCACGAAGCCGGCCTTCAAGATGAAACAAACAACTTGATACCCAGGGCCGGAAGGCCACTTAACGATGTCACTGAAGCTCGAGTCGAAGTACCTAAAATCCGAGTCAAAGTACCGCTAGATGTCAATTCACAAGTGGCTCTTGAGGCAAACCAACGTTCCGAACCGGAAAAAAGCATTCAAGGCGGTACTCGATCCGTAGTTCGAGACACCCATAACATGGAGGAGATCAGAGTCAGCTTACGGATGATCTTCGAGATGTTACAAGCCCAGCAAATAGCGATAGCTCAGTTGCAGAGCCAAACTCAGGTACAAAGCAGGCCGGAGCCCAATCCGCTTCGAGAAATCACCCACAGAACGGAGCCAGCCATAGTGAAGTCAAACGAGCAAGAATCAGGGACTACTCCCAAAATTACTAAATTGCTCGAGGAACTCACAAAACGAGTCGAAGTCAACGATAAAAAAGTAGAAACATATAATTCCAGGGTCGATCAGATCTCGGGAGCTCCACCAATGATAAAAGGGCTGTATTCGAAAAAATTCGTACAAAAGCCTTTTCCCTCGAGTGCAGCCCCAAAACCAATCCCCAAAAAATTCTGTATGCCCGAAATTCCCAAATATAACGGTGCGACTGATCCCAACGAACACGTCACCTCTTACATGTGTGCCATCAAGGATAACGATTTGGAAGACGATGAGATCGAATCCGTGTTATTGAAAAAATTTGGAGACACCCTCTCGAAGGGAGCGATGATTTGGTATCATAATCTGCCACCAAATTCCATCGATTCTTTTGCCATGTTAGCGGATTCGTTTGTAAAGGCACATGTTGGTGCCATAAAGGTTGCAACAAGGAAATCAGACACCTTCAAAGTAAAACAAAGGGGTAATGAAATGCTAATGGAGTTCGTGTCCCGATTTCAAATGGAACGCATGGAATTGCCACCGTTCACAGACGACTGGGCCGTTCAAGCTTTCACCCAAGGGTTGAACGAGCAAAGTTCAATAGCATCACGTCGGCTGAAGCAAAATTTGATTGAGTATCCAGCAATAACTTGGGCAGATGTACACAAACGATATCAGTCAAAAATTAGGGTCGAAGACGACCAGTTGGGAGCTCCTTCCGGATCCATGCATCAGAACAGGACAACTATTAAAAACCAGAGGGACATCGACAGAGAGCAAAGGTCGAACAGAGACCGATATCAACCGTACGTCGCAGATCGAATGAACAACGGTTCAACGCGCAATGCCGCTCGGAACAATCGAAGGAGTGATCGAGGACAAAATTCTCGGGGGCTTATGAGCAAGAGTGGCTTTGATAAATATGCCGATCCTATAGAGGCACATCGGCTATCGGAGTACAATTTCAGCATCGATGCATCGGGCATTGTATCGGCGATCGGAAGAATCAAAGATACTAGGTGGCCCAGACCCATGCAAACCGACCCTTCCCAAAGGAACCCGAATTCGATGTGCAAGTATCATGGTACGCATGGCCACAGGACCGAGGATTGCAGACAATTAAGAGAAGAGGTAGCCCGTCTATTCAATGAGGGCCACCTTCGGGAGTTCCTCAGTGACCGAGCCAAGAATCACTTCAGAGAAAGGGACGCCAGCAAAAAAGATAAACAAGAGGAACCTCTGCATATCATTCATATGATCATCGGTGGGGTCGATACTCCACAGGGACCCGTGCTCAAATACGGCAAGATACCGGCCATAGGGGAAAAACGAACTCGAGGTTATGTACTCGAGGGCACTTTATCATTCGGAATTGAAGAAGCCGAGGGCATCTCTCAACCTCACAACGACGCTCTGGTAATTTCTATCCTATTAAATAAAGTTCAAGTTAAGAGTGTCTTAGTGGATCCAGGTAGCTCTGTGAATATCATCCGATCTTGGGTAGTGGAGAAGCTCGGTTTACAGAATCAAGTCATGCCCGAAGCTCGGGTCTTAAACGGCTTCAATTTGGCCAGTGAAACAACTAAAGGGGAAATTATTCTGCCCGTAAATGTGGCTGGAACCATCCAAAACACCAAGTTCCACGTAATCGAAGGCGATATGAGGTACAATGCCTACTCGGAATACCATGGATCCACAATATGAGGGCAGTGCCTTCGACTCTACACCAAGTGATGAAATTCCCTACGTCGGACGGCGTGAAGACAGTATACGGGGAGCAACATGCTGCGAAGAAAATGTTTGCGGTCGATGAGATAACACCGATACCAATGTTATCGGCCTCAGAAAGGTCGAGCACAAAAGATAGGCGAGAAATCAAATAGCAATCACAGCAACCAGTCTCGACCGAATCGGTGAAACAGGAAATAGAAGATGGCAAGGAAGAGTTTCCGACACCTCGAGCTCTCATCGTCCCTGACGACTCCGACGCCACCAAGTCGACGATCGAAGAACTGGAGCAAGTTATATTAATCGAACGTCTGCCCGAGAGAAAGGTATACCTGGGAACGGGGTTGACCCCCGAACTCAGGAAAAAACTTATTCAATTTCTTATTGATAACATAGATTGTTTTGCTTCGTCCCATTTAGACGTGACAGGGATCCCACCATCGATAACAACGCACCACCTGAGTTTGGACCCTAGGTTCAAACCGGTGAAGCAAAAAGAAGACCTCAATCCGAGGTAAAACACGCATTTGTAAGAGATGAGGTAACTAAACTTCTCAAAATAGGGTCAATTCGGGAAAAATATCCCGAATGGTTAGTCAATGTGGTTGTAGTCCCCAAAAAAGGGAACAAACTTAGAATGTGTGTAGATTATAAAGATCTAAACAAAGCATGCCCCAAAGATTCTTTTCCGCTGCCTAGCATCGATCGCTTGATCGATGCCACAGTCGGCTACGAGATCCTCACTTTTCTCGATGCCTATTCCGGGTACAATCAAATTAGCATGAACCCGGAGGACCAAGAAAAAACTTCATTTGTCACTAAGTATGGAACCTATTGCTATAATGTAATGCCATTCGGGCTAAAAAACGCAGGGGCTACGTACCAACGCCTAGTGAATACAATGTTCGAAGAACAAATAGGTAAATCGATGGAAGTTTACATTGATGACATGCTAGTTAAGTCCCTGCACGCAGAGGACCATTTGACTCATTTGCAGGAAACGTTCAAAATTTTAAGGAAATACAACATGAAGCTCAACCCCGAGAAATGTGCTTTCGGGGTTGGATCGGGCAAGTTCCTCGGGTTCATGGTGTCGGATCGGGGGATCGAGATCAACCCCGACAAAATCAAAGCCATCGAAGACATTACCGTCGTGGATAGTGTGAAAGCAGTGCAAAGGCTAACCGGACGGATAACTGCCTTAGGCCGATTCATTTCAAGGTCGTCAGATCGAAGCCACAAATTCTTCTCTCTACTCAAAAAGAAGAGCGATTTCACCTGGACCCCAGAATGCCAACATGCACTAGAATAACTGAAGCGGTACCTATCGAGCCCACCATTACTTCACACTCCGAAAACAAATGAGAAGCTTTACTTATACTTTGCGGTATCGGAAATCGTGGTAAGTGGTGTCCTAGTTCGAGAAGAGTAAGGTACACAGTTTCCTGTTTATTATGTAAGTCGGACCTTAGGAGAGGCAGAGACTAGATACCCACACTTAGAGAAATTGGCGCTTGCATTGATAAGCGCCTCTAGAAAGTTAAGACCATACTTTCAATGTCACCCCGTATGCGTTTTAACAACTTGCCCACTTCGAAACATTTTGCACAAGCCCGAACTATCGGGCCGACTGGCCAAATGGGCCGTCGAACTCAGTGGGTACGATATTGAATATCAACCTCGAACGACCATCAAGTCCCAAATTTTAGCAGACTTCGTGGCCGATTTCACACCAACCCTCGTACCCGAAGTTGAAAAGGAACTCTTGTTAAAATCAGGTACATCGTCGGGGGTTTGGACCCTCTACACAGATGGTGCTTCAAATGTGAAGGGATCCGGGCTTGGCATCGTATTAAAACCTCCCACAGGTGGCATTATTAGGCAATCCATCAAAACTACTAGATTAACTAACAATGAGGCCGCGTACGAGGCCATGATTGCAGGTCTCGAGCTAGCTAAGAGCTTGGGAGCAGAAGTCATTGAAGCCAAATGTGACTCTTTACTAGTGGTGAACCAAGTGAACAAAACTTTCGAAGTTCGAGAAGATAGGATGTAGAGGTATTTGGACAAACTACAGGTAACTCTACACCGTTTCAAAGAATGGACCCTACAACATGTGCCTTGAGAACAAAACAGTGAGGCCGACGCACTCGCAAATCTGGGGTCGTCGGTCGAAGAAGATAAGATCGACTAGGGGGCTGTCGTTCAGATCTATAATCGAGGGAGGGAATGCCGAGATAAATTCCACAAGCTTAACCTGGGATTGGAGGAATAAGTATATTGAATACTTTAAGAATGGAAAACTCCCATCTAACTCTAAAGAATCGAGGGTTCTACTAACCAAGGCTGCTCGATTCACGTTGGTTGAAGATGGAGCATTGTACAGAAGGATGTTCAACGGACCACTGGCAGTATGCTTGGGACCAGGGGACACCGATTATGTTTTACGAGAGGTCCATGAAGGCACCTGTGGAAACCACTCCGGCGCCGAACCACTAATTCGCAAAATCATCAGAGCAGGATACTACTGGGATAACATGGAAAAGGACACTAAGGAGTTCGTTCGTAAATGCGATAAATGTCAAAGGTTTACGCCAATGATCCATCAACCCGGAGAGCAGCTTCATTCAGTCATTTCTCCATGGCCATTCATGAAATGGGGAATGGATATCGCCGGCCTTTTACCATCGGCCCCAGGTAACGCTAAATTCATTTTGTTTATGACTGACTATTTCTCTAAATGGGTTGAAGCACATGCGTTCGAAAAAGTAAGAGAGAAAGAGGTTATAGATTTCATCTGGGATCACATCGTGTGTAAATTTGGTATACCAGCAGAAATAACATGTGACAATGGTAAGCAATTTATCGGCGGTAAAGTGACAAAATTTCTCGAAGATCATGAAATAAAAAGGATACTGTCAACACCATATCATCCTAGTGGGAACGGACAGGCCGAATCAACGAACAAGATTATCATCCAAAACATAAAGAAAAGATTGAATGAAGCCAAAGGAAAGTGGAGAGAAATTTTTCCCCAAGTCCTTCAGGCATATCGGACAACATCTAAATCCAGTACATGAGTGACTCCATTTTCCTTAGTGTATGGCTCCGAAGTTTTAATTCCGATCGAAGTCGGGGAACCAAGCGCAAGGTTCCGACATACATCGGAAGAATCGAACTATAAGGCAATGAATACTAGCCTCGAATTATTAGATGAAAAACGAGAAGTGGCACTGGTTCGAATGGCAGCACAAAAACAACGAATCGAAAGGTACTACAACAGAAGAACCAACCTCCACCATTTCAATACCGGGGATTTGGTCCTAAGGAAGGTTACCGTCAACACTCGAGATCCTAATGAAGGGAAGCTCGACCCAAATTGGGAAGGACCCTATCAAGTCTTCGATATAGTCGGGAAAAGGTCTTATAAACTTAGAGCAATGGATGGAAAACCATTACCAAATAATTGGAACATATCGCTTCTCAAACGATATTATTGTTAAGGTATGATTTTCTCTTCTCTATCGTCTATATACGTATATTCGACACTAACTCATTGCAGGAATTCGACTAAAAACATCAAGACCTCTTGTTTCAAAGCACGCGTTGTACTCTTTTTTCCCTTAGTTCGGCTTTTATCCCAAATGGGTTTTTCCGGCAAGGTTTTTAACGAGGCAATAACTATGTGCTACCCGAGGACAAATCAATAGTATCCGAGGCTCCTTCGTAATCAACCTCGAATACTGGGGGGCTACCAATCGAATAAATCAAGTTCGGCACAAGAAAGTTGTTTTATATCAAATTCATGTCGAACAGGGTCTCGATAGAGAAAAGTGTAAGGGCCAAATGGTCAAAACGAACCATGCCCACGTAGTTTTGCTCGAACTCTGGCACAAGATAAAAACACATGTATAATGACTTATAAAGGAGAACTTCTTTTTTCAGATGTCTTACACTTTGAAAAGATCTTCCTGCTTCATGATTCAAACAGGCTTAAAGGCCAACCACCATCAAGAGACTTTTTGATACAAGCAGTCATAAAAAGCCTACGGGCTAAGATACTTTGAGTTCGAGTTCGAAACAATCACTCACTCAATTATTAAAGCCTAAGGGCTATCTTACTTCGAGTTCGAGCAATCACTCACTCGATCATAAAAAGCCTACGGGCTAGGATACTTTGAGTTCGAGTTCGAAACAATCACTCACTCAATTATTAAAGCCTAAGGGCTATCTTACTTCGAGTTCGAGCAATTACTCACTCGATCATAAAAAGCCTACGGGCTAAAATACTTTGAGTTCGAGTTCGAAACAATCACTCACTAAATTAGTAAAGCCTAAGGGCTATCTTACTTCGAGTTCGAGCAATCACTCACTCGATCATAAAAGGCCTACGGGCTAAGATACTTTGAGTTTGAGTTCGAAACAATCACTCACTCAATTATTAAAGCCTAAGGGCTATCTTACTTCGAGTTCGAGCAATCACTCACTCGATCATAAAAAGCCTACAGGCTAAGATACTTCGAGTTCGAGTTCGAAGCAATCACTCATTCAATTATTAAAGCCTAAGGGCTATCTTACTTCGAGTTCGAGCAATCACTTACTCGATCTTAAAAAGCCTACGGGCTACGTTACTTTAAGTTCGAGTTCGAAGCACCCACTCGACTACTAAGCCTACGGGCCACTTTCATTTCGAGTTCGAGCAAGCACCCACTCGACCATTACGCCTACGGGCTACTTTACTTCGAGTTCGAAACGTTCACTCGACTACTAAGCCTGTGGGCTACTTTTATTTCGAGTTCGAGCAAACAATCACTCGGCCATAAAGGCTACGAAGGCCGAAATCGCCTAAATCCTTATGAAAACATTCGCAAGGCATGAATGAAATCTTCACAAGGCAAGAAAGCAGAAGCAAACCAGTAAAAGAAAAAGATATTTGTATAAATATACAAAGATTGTTTACATGAATAAATGCAACCTAGAAGCTAAGGGCTAAGCTTCTAGGTTATCATCAAGATCGGTCTCTCCCCCCCCCCCCCCGGGTATCGGACCTGCTCTTGCTACCATCATCATCGTCATCGCTATCAGAAGCCAAGGCTTCAACATCAGCTTCGAGTTCTTTTGGCCCTTTTTATCTCTTCAGCAAGATCGAAACCTCGAGCGTGTATCTCCTCGAGCGTCTCCTCCGAGATCAACACTTAGTAAGTTCGGCAACCCAATGTGCTCGAGTGTCGGCAGTATCCGCTGCCTCTCTTGCCTCCATTTGAGCAGCCTCGACATCGACCCGATACACAGCAATAGACTTGCCCGCCATGACTTTCGATGACTCAATCTCCGCCTTGGCCTCAGCAAGCCTTGTTTCAAGCTCCTCGATCCTCTTGGCCTGAGCCGAACCTTTTTGCTTGACGCTTCGAAGCTGAACATCGGCCGATGATAATTTGGCCAAGATAGTTTCTTTTTCTGCAGCCAGGCAGTCGATAGTCTCCTTCCACCGATCACATTCGGCCTTGATTTGATCGACTTCTTCCCGAAGCAACCCGATCTTTTTAACCTTTGCTGCAGCTGAGATAACGAAGGGTTAGCTTCCACATTTGGGTCAAACCCATACTCTAATAGAACGAGGCTCACTTGCTTATCTAGTTCGGCCTCTTCTTCACGAGCCTTAGTCAAATCTGCTTGGAGGTCCTTTATAACCTCGTCCTTTTGGCCGCAAAGAAGCCGCAGAGCATCTCTCTCCCCCGAGACCTTCTGAAGCTCGACCTCACACTGGCTGAGGTCGGCTCGAAACTTGCTAATGGCCTACACAGAAGGGAAAAAACACAAGTCAGGTTTAGAAAAGAACGAAGAAACCAAGCGCAGTAAAATCATTACCCGAGAAATGAAATGTCGGGCCTCTTCTAGGAGAAGAGAGGCGTCACTAATATCGGAGGCATCATCGACTCCAGTAAAACAATCCCGAAAAGGATCCCTTACACTAGAGCCTCCGCCCATATCGGGGGTCTTCAATTCTCGAGCTTCCTTTAACGCCTCCTCAGAAAAGGTCGGAGGAGAAGGCAAATGACCCACTATCATGGTCCTGAGCGAATCGCTCGGGACGCTCTGATCGAGACTCGGGGTATCGGAACCAGCCCCGACCGGTGTAGCCGTCATCGGTTCAAAAGGTCTGCCGACCTCGATAGCTTTCGCAGATCGGATCACCAAAGCCAAATCATCATCTTCTTCTTCTTCTCTCAGTCGTTGGACCGAGTTCATCGAAAGAGCGATTGCCTTCCTCCTCACCCTTCGAGTTTTGGGCTTGAGATCCTCTGACCGAGAGACAGCTTTTCGCTTTTTATCTTTCCCCGGTTTCGGGACTGGGGACTTGGTTCCTTCCTCACCACTCGAAGGCCTCAAAACGGCATCCTTGGTTACGCCTGCATGAAAGGAAGTCAGTAACGAATGGAGCATAAAAAACATTTCGAAAAACATGAGAAGTGACCCTTACCGTGATTCTTGGCCTCCCACCTAACTTTCGTCAAATCACGCCAAGCGTGTTCGGCATAAGAGGAAGTCGAGGCTAACTTCTGAACCCAATCCTCGAGGTCGGGTACCGCTTGTGGCATCCAAGGGGCAACTGTATATCAGATAGAATCAGATAAAGATACGAAAAGCAACGCCTTATGAAAATCACTTACGGTCGAAATTCCATACCTCGGGGAACGACATCTTCTCTTCCGGGATAAGGTCACGGGTCCTCACCAGAATATAACGGCCCATCCAACCCCGATCCTTGTCTTCGTCGATGCTCGACATTAAAGCTTTCGATGCCCGACGCTGGAGCCTGATTAGTCCTCGAAAGATTTGAGGCCGATACAATCTTTTGAGGTTATTTAGGGTGAAATCCAGCCCCCCGACCTTGTTGGAGAAGAAGCGAAGTAAGATTAATATGCGCCATAGAGAAGGATGAATTTGACCGAGGATGACCTGATATCTTTTGCAAAAATCAATGATCACTGGGTCGACGGGACCCAACGTGAAGGCGTAAGTATAAACACTTAAAAACCCCTCTACATGAGTGATGATGCTCTCTTCGGAAGAGGGAATTTGCAACACAACCTCGGGACCCCAGTTGCAGTCTTTCCTCACAGCCTCGAGATGGCCCTTTGTTATCGAGCACATGTACATCGACACATGCTCACATCAACCCAGAACAGACGAAGGATTTTCAACCTTAAAATCGATCTTTAGAGTACACGGGCCAGGAACATACTCGTGGGGAGGCGGCTCCACCGGCGCCTTGTCGCCAGACGGCCATGAAGAGGAAGCTTTCTCCTTCTGAGGTACGGTTTTTGAAGTTTTTGCCATTGATATAAGAAAAAGAAAAGCAAAGGAAGATGAAAGGTTGATGGTGCCAAAAGCTGGTGAAAGTGGCTCTACAACCGGCGAAATAGAGGCAGAAAGAGTAAGACAATTTGGAAGATTGAAGATGTAAAAGTGGTAAATGATAAATGGAAGGGTTATTTATAGGTTTATACTGTGGCGGTTCAGTATCAGCGGTGGCCGACCACCGTCAGACATGCATTAAATACCTTGAAAGACTAAATCGACGGGACAGCTATCACGTACGTCATGATCGAGCCCAGTGAAAACGTCAGCTTATAACCCGATCGAGCCGTTGAAAATCATATCGCTTCTCACCACATTCTTCCTGAGAAACGAAGGGACTATCTGTATACGGTCGAAATAGATTTCGGCCTTCGTACATTTGATCGAGTTCGAATGGTAAACGACCGAAGTGAGACTTTGAGATGAGTTCCGAAGATAGTACAAACAAGCTTCGAGCTCCAAGACCGATCGAGAAATCGCCTCGGTATCATTATCGAGCCCATGACCAAATCGAACCGCAAGGCAACGTGAAGGTTGTCGGAGACGCACAGACCGATTGACACTCACCCCGAATGTCGAACTCGAACCAAGGCCGAGGGCTCGACCCAATACCGAGCTCGAGCCAGTATCGAGCTCGCAGACAAGAGCCGTTACAACCGCACTAGGTGAGAGAATCTTGGCGGGAATCGAGGAAGAGACAATTCATCATGGATTCTCCATTATATATTTTTTATAATAAATAAAGTAAGATCCCTCTACTATAAAAGGGGGAATCCTTGTAAGCACAGGGCAGGTTCACACATTGTAAGAAAAGACTACTTCTCTTATTGAAGAATAAATCTCTTGAGCTTGTTTTACTCAGCATACCCACTCTTCTTGTTCAATAATTTATCTCCCGTTTTTATAGCCAAGAATCTAAACATTTTCACTTCTACGTACGATTTATGTCAAGTTATATCACATATCGTTAGAACTACTTATAAATTCAACTATATCCGATTTTCCGGGTAAACAAGTACATAATCAAATAAAGTTGGGTTTGGCTCATTTTTATATTGTTATTATGTTATCTTCATTGGTAAAAACTTATCCGCACCCAGTGCTTACGCTAAAATATCCTGATATACCATGGTTAAATTATAAATTAAGGTGTCTATATATGATTTAGTGATAAGAGTATATTCGGATTATTGGTTTGGTATAAACACCGAATGTGGGTAAGTTTTTACCATTTTCATTTTTTTCTTGAGTTTTTTGGAAGTATTTAATAGCTTTGCTAACTTGGTGAAAATAGACTGGTTTTTCTGAATTTGCCTCTTTTTTTTTTATATTTCATTATGATGTTTTCTTTGCCATTTTGTTTTTAAATTTCTGTTTATGATTAATGCTAATCATAAATGCACTTCTGTCCATAGGAAAAGTACCTTGTTAAACCACTTATTCTATACCAATTTCAGGGAGATGGATGCTTTCAGAGGAAGGTATTTAGGCACCCTCCCTCTCTTTTGGCTTTGTACACAAAAGAACTAGAACAGCAATTGACATTTTCCAAACGAGGAAGTATAGTAAATTCAACTTTCAGTTTCTAAAATTAATGTAGTTCAAAATTCATTTCAGGAGTCAGACAACCAAGGGAATTTGGATAGCAAAGGCTGTTGGTATTGAGCCGTTGACCATTGTCATGGATTTGGAGGGTACTGATGGAAGAGAGAGGGGTGAGGTATTAAGAATTTTGTAATCGTTTCTTTTAGCATGTCAAACCAACCCGATGCTTTATTTTAGATCATAAAATGCCGCTAGCCACATTGTATCGACACCATACCATTAGATCACTTTGTACAATCCTGTGTGCATTCTTGTAACGAAAGGAATGGCACGTCCTGAACATGTCAAACTGAAATAAGTTACCTTATGTTAAGTTGCTCGGACACGGGTGCGGATCTAGAGGTCGGATCCTTCATGATATTTTAAGTTTCGGGGTATGGATAGGGGTGCGGGGTGCGAGAATTCTGCTAAAAATAATTCAAATATCTAAAAATAGAGTTACTAAAATGTCTAACTTATAAAACATTATGTGAAAAACTTACAAGGTATTCCGAAGAGAAAAATATTGATCAAGAGAAAAATCCAAGAAGGAAATAAAAGGAAAAGGACTGGACATAGAAATTTATATATACAAGGTATTTCATTTTCTTCAATTCCACCCTAGCTTTTATTTTGATTTCAAAAATATTGTAATTGCCCAAAATTTCTCCGGTGATTTTGGTAAAGTACCCAAAACCGATTGACCAGATACGATACGGATCCACACCCACACTCTCACCCACGTCGTGTCGACACGGGTACGACAGCGAAAGTGAAGAGTCCGAGCAACTCAGACCTTATGTTGTTGAAGAAAGTAAAATAGAAAAAATATTATCGGACAACCGATATATACTTGCAATGAGTTATTTGGTCATTCAGCGTGTTGTTAGCTGGATAGGTCGCTAGAAGTAATTCTTATAACCTTATAAGCTTTGGCAAGATGTGCCTTAAGTCATTCAATCTGATCATCAGGACAAATCTTCTCTTTATCACTCTATACACCTATCAACAACCGATAATGTATTTTCCTGGAAATAGACGAACGAATTCCCAAGTATCAATCACAACTTGTCTCCAGTCGAAATGAGAAAAAGCTTCGCCTTTAGACTTAGGTAGAAATATAAGATAAAGATGACAAAAAAGCAGTAAGGGTGTGGTCCAGTGGTCAATGAAATGGGTTGAGAACCATGAGGTCTCAGTAAGCAAGTGTGATGGAGCGGTAGAAGGAGGTGTTTTTGAGGTAATGATAGGATCTCCAAAAGATAGTGTAGGTGAGACCACAGATATATGGAGATGGTCGAAGGAAGAAGGTGTAAATAAGGTTGACTTTCAAAGAAGGTATGTTGACATACATAATGTATCGATGAATTTTAGGTGATTAGCAATGACATCCCTTCTGAACTGACAATATGCAAAAAACGCTCACTCAAATGCATGAGAGACTAATTTATCTCTTTCAAGGGTTATGCTATGAATAAAAAATGTACTCCTAAAGATACGTGGAGAAAGCAAATATAGAGGTAAATGTAAAAAATAAAATAGAACGTGAAACCTGATTTTAGATAGTAACGTATGCGATTAATAAGATAACAAGATGTGAGAACGGTATCCTTGAAAAGACAAAGGAACATGAGATTGTACGAGTAGAGTGTGAGCAGTTCCAGTGAGATGACTGTTCTTCCTCTTAGCTACCCGATATTTTTGGGAGGTGTAAAAGAACATGCCCTTTAATGCATGGTCCCATGAGAGTTCATCAAATGCTGAAATGGAGAAGATAAATATCCTCGTGCATCATCACCATGAAAGTGCGGATACAAACCCCAAGTTTGATTTTGGATTTCAGTAGGGAATGTTTGAGAAATGGACAAGTGACAACAACGTGGATCTATTTTTCATCACTAATATCCAAGTGCACCTTGAATAATTATCAATGAAACCCGCAAAGCAGCGGAATCCCAAGGATTGCAGTCCATAAATGATGATAATATTTGTGGTGTTTGTCATTCAAATTTACCTTTCTTTTGGATATAGTTAGTATATGTCTGTGTGATCCATACCAACTCATGCACTCAGATTATCAATGAAGCGCCTTTCTGTAGAGGATGTAATTATTGCATTTATGAATGGATATAAATGTTTTATTAAGCTTGGCTTACAAATGCACATGCATCACATTTTGAAACATATGTGCTTGCAGATGATTGTTTTTCCCATCAGAATTAACTTACTGTGCCCTACATTATCTTACTTTGGTGGAAATTCTTGGTTGCAGGACGATACAACATTCAAGAAACAAAGTGCCTTGTTTGCTTTGGCTGTTGCAGATGTTGTACTAATAAACATGTGAGTTTGTTTGTAGCCTGATGTTTGATGACTGAGAACAGTGAAGTTAACTAGCTCATCTAAATCTTATTGTGGGGCGCTGGATTATTCAGTGTCTTTAGTTTGAATAGACATCCTTGACTGTCTTTTTTGGGCTCCTTGACATAACTTCTAGATTTTCTTAGAATAACATATGATTGACACCTTGATAGAACTGTAACTGGCTTTAGTCTTTCTGCCTCTCGAGAAATTGATGGCGCACTTACTGTAACGACCCGGCCAGTCGTTCCGAGAGTTATAGTCATGTTTCCCCATTTCTGCTTCTTTATGTGTTGTTCAGCTGTGTTGAGTTACATCGAGTTGGTAGGTTTGGGTCCGGAGTAGTTTTGGAGTGAAATGAACACTCCCTTAGTTAGAAAGCTAAGTTAGAAAAGTCAACCGGAAGTTGATTTATGAATAAACGAACTCATTGGGTGATTTTAGACTTAGGAGTGTGTCCGGAATGTAATTTGGAGGTTCGTGGTAGAATTAGGCTTGAATTGGCGAAAGTTGGAAGTTTAGAAAATCTTAGGCTTGAATCCGAGGTTGATTTGGTGTTTTGGTGTTGTTTTGGGTGTTCCGAAGGTTCGACTAAGTTCGAGTAGTGATATATGACTTGTTGGAATTATTGGTTGAGGTCTCGAGGGCCTCGGGTGAGTTTTGGATAGGTTTGGGTTGTGTTGCGCTCGTTTTTCTTATGTTTTGACACCGTTTCTTCAAGCATAAATGATATCATATTGAGCAAATGAGCTCCGATTTCTTTTTTGATTAAAGCATTAGATCCGTATCGTAATTACGGACCCGTAGCAAAAAGAATCGTCGAATTTGGACATCGTATGAGGATTTTATGGTCATTTTACTAAGAATTAGGTTGTCAGATTTTTCAGATTAATTACGAAATTGCCACTGACGGTGTATTTAAAAATCTGTACTATTTGCAAATATTGAAACAAACATATCTCCTTCATTATAAGGTCAAATTGAGTGATTCAAAAGCCTAACTTGACTAGAATTTCACAAGGAATCCATTGGAGTCATAAAAAGCAAGTTTCCGGATCGTTTGGCATGAGAAACGAGGTAGAATAGCTGGCAGAAAAATATATAAAACAAGGGTTTGTTCATTCGGTCATATTTTGAGTTGGGGAGCTCGGATTGGGGCGATTTTGGAGGCGATTTTCACCATAAGGATTGGGGTAAGTGTTCTCTACTCGGTTTTGGTTATTTTTCATGAATCCATCTTCGTTTTTGGGATTTGATTGATAATTTCACAGTGAAATTGAGGGAGTTAGAGTTTGAGTTTTGGAGAGTTTAAGTGAGGATTTGAGGGATCAAACAGAGTCCGATTTTGATGAATTTTATATAGTTATACTCGGGAGAGGACGATGTTTATTATTCTGCCATTTTTGACTTATTTCAAGACATGGGCCCGGGGGCCGGATTTTGGCCGGTTTCGGATTTTTGGCATATTTTGTAGTTTTTATTGTGGAATTCGATTCGTTAGCCTATGTTGATGGTATTAATCTGATTATGGTTAGATTTGGAGCTTTTGGAGACCGATTCCAGAGATGAGGGCATCCCGGAGTAGGATTTTACGCTGTTAAGGTAAGTAACATTTTTAACTCTAGCTTTGAGGGTATAAACCCGGAGATTTGATATCACGTGATTGTTTGGAGGTGATACCCACGCTAGGGGACGGGCGTGTGGGTTTGTACCGCGAGGGATTGAGACTTGGTCCGTCCCGTGAGGCCTCATGGCCATCATCTGTGTTTATGTAGTTACTTGTTATTGAACTTGTCTGCCTTCATGTTAGAGATCATGCTTATGCTTTATTCATGCTCACATTATTTGTACTCAGTAATAGAAATTATTGTACATGTTTACCTCAATCTCTATTATTTGCTAATATGTTGTGATACTTGGTGTGGGTTGTGTTCCCTTATTTGTTGATGATGGTGAGGCTAATGAGGTACATGATTGAGTGAGGTCGAGGGTCTGGTTGTTAGGATATTAATATCATAGCGCGTGAGCTGTCCGCGTAGCACATGAGATGACCGTGCGGGTCCAGGTATTGATACCATAGCGCGTGAGTTGTCCGCGTAGCACGTGAGCTGACCGTGCAGATCCAGGTATTGATATTATGGCACGTGAGCTGTCCGTGCTTAGCGCTTGGGCTTTGGGAGCCCCTCCGGAGTCTGTACACACCCCCAGTGAGCGCATAGTGTTGAGTGTTTTGAGTGTTGAGTGCTGAGTGCGAGTGATGAGTGATGGAGTGACACTGCTGTGAGGTTGTATTTATTTGTGCTGTTGTTGCATTTATCTGTTAAACTTCTTTGTGGCATTTACTGAGTTATGGAAATTACCTGTTTATTTCTGTTTATTTTTAAATTGTGAAAATAAATAATTGGACTGTTTTACTTAGCTCGTCACTACTGCTCAGTTCCTTAGTTATTTCTGTTATTTGCTGAGGTGGTTGTACTTATACTACACCCTGCACTTTATGTGCAGATCCAAGTGAGTTAAGAGCGCGACGATCGTTGAGTTCAGGCCGGCTATCTGTAGAGATTGCAAGGTAGCTGCTAGCGTCCGCATGACCTTGTTACTCCTTTTGTCATTTCTTCTTTTGGACAGTTAGACAGTTTATATATCTTAGTTTATAGTTTTAGACGCTCATGACTTAGTGACACCCCGATGTTTGGGGCTCGTTTCCGTATTTTCTATATTATATTTAGAGTTGATTTAGTTTATGAGAAATTTAAATGTTGGTATTATTTTATTAAATTCTTATAATCAGTTTAGTAGTAATATTTTAGGAAGTAGGCTTGCCTTGTAACATGATAGGCGCCATCACGACCATGGTTAGATTTTGGGTCGTGACCTTACCTTTAACAACTTGTTTATATTCAGAAGATGTGGCAGCTGTGAAGATGACATGATTGGCTATTTGGACCTGAGTGCATTGTTAGAGGGTCCTTTATTGCTTAACTTCTAGTTACCTGCCTCTTGTAAGTGGCGGCATAGGAAATTAAACTTTATTCCTTAGTGTGCTATTTTTAAAAGTCTTTTTCATATTCATGATATGAGAATTTCCCTAAAAAAGAACAAATTTACTGGTTTGGGGTTTGTGTTCCTCTTAAAATTTTGCATGTACCATCGGTTAAATCACCCTTAAGGGAATCATTATTTGAATGGGATTTTCCTCCTATGGTATTTCAGGTGGTGCCATGATATTGGTAGGGAGCAGATTGCCAATAAACCTCTTCTCAAAACAGTATTTCAGGTAAATTCTAGTTTATTTGGCTACTTAGAAGTGGTTAATTCTTCAATTAACTAAATCTATTTTCTTATTTGGTAGGTCATGATGCATTTGTTTAGTCCTCACAAAACTACCCTTTTTTTTGTTATTGTAATATGGCCAAATTTTCATGACATTTGCCATGACATAATATCCATTATAACAAATTTGTGGTTCATGACATTTGCCATGACATAATATCCATTATAACAAATTTGTGGATCATGACATTTGCCATGACATAATATCCATTATTAGGCCAAGGATTTCTTGCTATAAATAGAGGATTTTCTCCTCATTTGTAAACACACCAATTCAAGAGCTTTTCACTCTTGTCTTTCTTTCTCCTCATTTATTTCATTATAGAGTATTTTGTAAGAGAGTGAGTGTTGGGAAACACTTGTGTCAACCCTTTCTTTGGAGTGATCTTGTGAGGTTATTCTCTTGGGGTATTTGGGATGAATTAGAGTATTTACTCTAATTTTGTACTCTTTTTTGTACTCTTGTTGGTATAGTGAAATTGCTCCTCTCCGCTTGTGGACATAGGTCACCTTGACCGAACCACGTTAAATTTGTGTCTTCTTTATATTCTTTAATTGCCGTTATTATTAACTTCCATTGTCTTTGTTATTGTCATTATACCGTTGTTTGGCTAAATTCCGCACTACCTTGGTTCCCAATCCTAACAAATTGGTATCAAAGCCAGATCTAACCGGGTTAGTTTAAATAGCCAAAATGACTCTAACAAAGTCTTATGTTGAGAAATTTGACCGAAGTGCAAACTTCAGAATGTGGCAATTAAAGATGGAAGCTATCCTAATTCATGATGGCTTAGATTTGGCACTGCAAGGAAAGGAGAAGATGCCGGATAAAATGACGGACGAGGAGTTTGCCGTCATAGACAAAAAGGCAAAAACAGGTATTATTTTAAATCTTTCAAATGAGGTTTTGCGTGAAGTTGCAGCAGAAAGCTCAGCCAAAGGCATATGGGAAAAGTTTAAAACCTTATATATGAAAAGAACAGTAGAAAACAGGCTTTACCTAAAGTAAAAACTCTACACTTTTCGTATGGCTGAAGGTACCTCTATACTTACTCATCTTGATACTTTTGATTCTCTTCTTATGGATTTAAGTAACATAGATGCTGAAATCAAAGATGAGGATCAAGCTGTGTTATTACTTGTTTCCTTACCCCAGTCGTTTAAACATATAAGAGATATTATGCTTTATGGAAAGGATAATATCTCTTATAAAGATATCAAATCTATTTTGAAATCAAAAGAACAAGTAGATAGAGATATTACTGGGAAAACTAGTGGGAACCAAGGGGAAGGCTTATTCATAAGAGGTAGATCCAATAAGAAAGATTCAAGTAGTGAGAAACTTAAATCAAGGTCAAAATCCAGATACAGAAATGTCATGAACCACAAATTTGTTATAATGGATATTATGTCATGGCAAATGTCATGAAAATTTGGCCATATTACAAATCTCCACCTTGGCCTAATTTCGGCCTATATATAGTAAATTTGCTCCACCTTCTCCGCAAAAACCCCAATGGGCAAAATCATTCTTCATAAATGCCAATCAAGTTCAGGCAAAGCTTGAACTTGGACACTGGAAGAGGTTTTGTGAACATGTCAGCAGGATTGTCTCTAGTGTTGATCTTCTGAACAAAGACTTTTCTTTCAGCAATGGTTTCTCGGATGAAATGATACTTTATATTAATGTGCTTCGTCCTCTCATGATACATTTGATCTTTAGTCAAGTGAATGGCACTTTGACTATCACAGAAAATGGTAATACCACTTTGGTGTAAACTGAGTTCCGCAAATAGACCCTTCAACCATAAAGCTTCTTTGGTCGCCTCGGTCACTGCCATATATTCTTAAAATGATACCTGCTTTTGCCCTTTTGTTGGTATAGTGAAATTGCTCCTCTCCGCTTGTGGACGTAGGTCACCTTGACCGAATCACGTTAAATTTGTTCTTCTTTATATTCTTTAATTGCCGTTATTATCAACTTATATTATCTTTGTTATTGTCATTATACCGTTGTTTGGCTAAATTCCGCACTACCCGGGTTCCCGATCCTAACAGTTATACGTGATAAAACGAAGGTTTGCATATCTTTTTCTTCAAGATGCTTTAAGATTCACTTTGCCTTACTGTTTACGTTCCAGAAGGGTATTGACTAGCGGTTTATTTCAACTTTCCTTGCAGACTCCACTAGAATATCTTGAGCCTATTCTGAGGGAGGATATCCAGAAGGTAACTGAATTTGCTGGCGCTTTGAAACGGTCGTTGTTCAAACTAAATTTGTCTATTCCTCTCTACTCCTATGAAAAATAATCTGGAAAAAGAATGATATATTGTGTTCAGCTTTATCAGAAGTAACTAATTTTGCAGATATGGGATGGAGTTCGAAAGCCTCAAGCACACAAGGACACCCCCTAAGTGAATTTTTCAATGTGAGCATTTTTTCGCCCTTCTTATGTTATCAGCACAGCTATCCATATTAGAATTTTCTTATTTGTCTTTCTCTATGATGTGGGATCATACTGAGTTTGTTGTTGTTGTCGTCTTTCTCTGATGTCAAGGTAGAAGTCACTGCCCTACCCAGTTACGAGGAGAAGGAAGAGCAGTTTAAAGATCAGGTAGTTCCTCTTAGCTGCACAATATCTGCTGTTTTGAGTACCAGATTATTTCTTTTTGTGAATCAAATGGTTACCTATCTTGGGTGAGTTTTACGTCTCTTGGCTTTGTATGTTATTCGTTTAGGTTGCCCAACTTAGGCAGCAATTTTTACACTCTATCTCTCCAGGAGGCCTGGCTGGTGATAGGCGAGGTGTTGTTCCTGCCTCTGGGTTTTCTTACTGCACAGCAAATATGGAAAGTTATCAAAGAAAACAAGGACCTCGACTTGCCTGCTCACAAGGTGAAGCATGCTTGGTAATGAGAAGACAACTTATTTTTTCAATAATATAATGACCAAATTACTTGCCTTTTGTAGGCCATGGTGGCAACTGTGCGTTGTGAAGAAATTGCAAATGAGAAGTTCGGTAGCTTGATGATAAATGAGGTCTCGCGACTGCTTT
Source organism: Nicotiana tomentosiformis (assembly GCF_000390325.3). NCBI lineage: Eukaryota > Viridiplantae > Streptophyta > Magnoliopsida > Solanales > Solanaceae > Nicotiana > Nicotiana tomentosiformis. The sequence goes on from NC_090813.1 coordinate 152,650,374, forward strand.
ATAACTTTTCCTGTTTCGATCAGAAATATAAAGTGCTCAATCCTTGCTTCAATATAGGATTGTCGAGCTCTTGAGCATGAAGTGCATGAGGATGCTGTTCGAAATTTTGGAAGATGACTAAGCTCCATCTTAGATGACTTTCTGTCAGAGTAAGTGGATAGGTGTTTAACCGTTAAATGTGTGACCATCTCATCTAAAGGCTTAAGCTATTAGAAAGAGCACACTTTTATTTGCTTAATTATGTCTTCAACATGCCTCCTCACGGGCGGGTTTGATTCTTTTTTATGAGCCAAGCACGTGAAAATTCTTTTTGATATTGGGTGGTGGTGAGACTCGAACCCAGGACCTCTGCCTACTCTGATACCATGTTAAATGGATGTTGGGTCTAACTCAACTCCAAAAGCTAGCTCATGAGGTGAGGATTATCCAAGCCATATTAAGGAGACTCCATCCTGAGCAACTTGTCACGACCCAAAATCCTAACCTGTCGTGATGGCGCCTATCGTGGTACTAGGCAAGCCGACATTTACGAAATAACTCCAACACTTAACAGAAAACGGATTTAAAATAGTTTAAATGATAACAACTTCCCATAAACAGGATAGAAATCCAAAATACAACGCGGAAATTCCCAACATCGGGGTGTCGCTGAGTACATGAGCACATCACAAGTCTGGAAAAAACTGTCTAATATAGTTTGAATCTAAATACAATAAGCGGAAATGTAGGGAAGGAGAGACAAGGTCTGCGAAACGCCGACAACTACCTCAAAACCTCCAGAAGATCAACTGTGCTTGGAAATCAACACCCACTATGTCCGGGAACACCTGGATCTGCACACGAAGTGCAGGGTGTAGTATGAGTACAACCAACTCAGCAAGTAACAATACTAAATAAAGAACTGAAATTAGTGACGAGCGTCACAGTTATAGCTCAATTACAGTGATTTCAACATAAGAAAGTAGGCATGCTCTCAAGTTCGATAAATTAGGTTAACAGTTATTCCATGATCAGTTCAAGTGAAACAGAATGCAATATCTTTCAGAAATTTGAAACAATGATACATGGCAGTTAAGTGCAACAATAATGAAATCAAATACATCCTCTCAGGGCCACAGTCACTCATCTTTCCCATTCGCTCCGCACTCAGCATTCGGCACTTGCACTCAGTAGGTACTTGCGCTCACTGGGTGTGTGTGCAGACTCCGGAGGGGCTTCTTCAGCCCAAGCGCTATAATCCGCACGGACAACTCACGTGCTGCACGGATAACTCACGTGCTATAATGTAATATCTGGATCCGCACGGACAACTCACGTGCTGCACGGATAACTCACGTGCTATAGTATAATATCTGGATCCGCACGGACAACTCACGTGCTATAGTATAATATCTCACAACCAGGCCCTCGGTCTCACTCAGTCATCAACCTCTCCAGTCTCTCGGGCTTTCAGAAATCATAATAAGCAGCCCGGACAGCAATGATATGATGAATTAAAAATGAACAATAGAAGCTCAGATGTAATATACAAATAAACTGTGACCGAGTACAAACAACAATTAGCAGATAATTCAACATGTACACGACCTCTGTGGGTCCCTACAATGCGCACATATAGTCTAAACATGATTTGCGGTTCAATTTCTCTAATACATGGAGAATAAACAGATAACAACAGATTATTCACTACACAGTCCCATGGAATTTGACCCTGTCACAATTCCTACGGTGCACACTCACATGCCCGTCACCTAGAATGCGCGTCACCTCAAAACCAAATACATGACACGTAATACGGGCTTTCGTACCCTCAGAACCAAATTTAGAACTGTTACTTACCTCAATACGAGCAATTCATTACTCCAACACACCCTTGCCTCGCGAAACGGCCTCTGAATGCCTCGAATCTAGCCATAAACAATGCGATATAATCAATACGGGCTAAAGGAATCAACTCCATAAGAAAATGCTAAGTTATTAATCAAAATCAAAAATCGGCTCAAAAGCCGGCCCCTGGGACCATGTCTTGAAATTCGATAAAAGTCACAAAACCCGAAAGCCCTTTCAACCACGAGACTAGCCATACCAAATCTATCAAAATTCGACAGCCAATCGCCCCCCAAATCCCCAAATCAAACTCTCCAAATCCCTAGCCCTAAACTCCCAATTTACACCTTAAATACACACCAACTAGGTGGGAAAATCAATGGGGAAGCAATATTATTGATCAAAAGTAAGCACAAGGGACTTGCCTCAAGAATCCCCTCGAAATCCCTCTAAAAAAATCGCCTAAACTGTGCTTGAAATATTTGAAATGAAGCCAAAATTGCGAACCCTTGTTTTAATAATTTACCCAGCCTTTTTGCACCTACGGCCATATAACCGCACCTGCGGAACCGCTTTTGCGGTCAATTCCCCGCTTCTACGGAAGCCACTTAAATTCCTCAGGCCCGCATCTGCGCTCCATATTCTGCGCCTGTGGAGCCGCTTCTGCGGAAACAAGTCTCTTCCTCAACTCCGCATCTGCGGAGCCTCGCTCGCACCTGCGGGCTCGCAGATACGGTTAACCCCTCGCACCTGCGCCCTGCCCAGGCCAGCACAGCTCCGCTTCTGTGTAAACCCAGCCGCATCTGTGGTATCGCAGGTGCGGAAATGACCTCGCACCTGCGATCTCTGCTCACCTCCTCCCTGGCTGCTTCTGCGGTTCACCTCTCGCTTCTGCGAGATCGCACATGCGATCCCCACTCCGCAGGTGCGATTACACCAGAAGCTGGTGAGTTTCAGCAGTTCCCTCAAACTTCAAATCGATCTGTTAACCATCCGAAATCAACCCGAGGCCCCCGGGACCTCAACCAAACATACCAACGGGTCCTAAAACACGATACGAACTTAGTCGAGCCTTCAAATCACCTCGAACAACATAAAAACATGAATTACACATAGATTCAATCCTAATGAACTTTAAACTCCCAATTTCTACAAACGATGCCGAGACCTATCAAATCACATCTGATTGACTCCAAATTTTGCACACAAGTCACAAATGACATTACGGACCTACTCTAACTTCCGGAATCGGAATCCGACCCCGATATCAAAAAGTCCACTTCCGGTCAAACTTTTCAAAAAATTCCAACTTTGCCATTTCAAGTCTAATTTCACTACGGACTTCTAAATCACCATCCGGACACGCTCCTAAGTCCAAAATCACCTAACGGAGCTAACAGAACCATCAAAACTCCGTTCCGGAGTTGTTTACTCAAAGATCAACATCCGGTCACTCATTTCAACTTAAGCTTTCAACCTTGAGACTAAGTGTCTTATTTCATTCTGAGATCACGCCGGACCCGAACCGACTACCTCGTCAAGTCACATAACAGCTATAAAGTACAAAATGAGCAGTAAATGGGGGGAACGAGGCTACAACTCTCAAAACGACCGGCCGGTTCGTTACATCCTCCCCCTCTTAAACAAACGTTCATCCTCGAACGAGTCTAGAAATATACCTGGAGTCTCAAATAGGTGTGGATATCTACTTTGTATCTCCCGCTCGGTCTCCCAAGTAGCCTTCCCAACTGGAATGAAGTGCGCGTACTTGGTCAGCCGATCCACAATCACCCAAATAGCATCGAACTTCCTCGAAGTCCGTGGGAGACTAACTACAAAATCCATGGTGATCCGCTCCCATTCCCACTCTGGAATCTCTAACCTCTGAAGCAATCAGCCCGCTCTCTGATGCTCATACTTTACCTGCTGACAGTTGAGGCACCGAGCTACAAACCCCACTATATCCTTCTTCATTCTTCTCCACCAATAATGCTGCCTCAAGTCCTGGTATATCTTCGCGGCACCCGGATGAATGGAATACCGCGAATTGTGGGCCTACTCAAGAATCAACTCACGTAGCCTATCCACATTAGGCACACAAATCCGACCTTGCATCTTCAATACCCCCATCATCCCCAATAGTAACATCTCTGGCATCACCGTGCTGAACCGTGTCCGTAAGGACAAGAAAATGAGGGTCATCATACTGGCGCTCTCTGATGCGATCATATAAAGAAGACCGAGAAACCACACAAGTCAAAACTCTGCTCGGCTCGAAAACATCCAATCTGACGAACTGGTTGGCCAAGGCCTAAACATCCAAGGCTAAAGGCCTCTCTGCTAGTGGTAGATATGCTAAACTCCCCAAACTCTCCGCCTTGCGACTCAAGGCATCAGCCACCACATTGGCCTTTCCGGGATGATAGAGGATAGTGATGTCATAATCCTTAAGCAGCTCCAACCATCTCCGCTGCCGCAAGTTAATATTGAGGGAATCTTCATTAACTATAATAGTTGGATCACTAACACTAACAACAAAAAAGAGGATGGGCATAACTATTCTTTTCGCCATGAGTGTTGTTGAATGAGTGTGTGGCCTGCATCTACTAAGAGAATTCTGATGTGGGGTGCGATAGCATTGTAGTTTTGTAGCAATACGTGGTGAGTTACTGAAAAGTAAATGTCTGATATAAAAACATGACTATCTGAAGTGACACCACACGTCTGGTATAAAGACGAGTTCTCGGAGGGGTTTGAGGAGTTTCTCTAATTTAAACTGTCTTATTTTTAGATTCTTCCTACTGATCAAAAGTAGTTGAAAGTTGGATTTATGGTCCGCTTATTTATAATAACCTTTTCTCCGCCTTCAAAACAGTAAAGCATAGGCATTTCACTAGTGTTACATTTATATGGAAGGACTATCTCCGTTTTATGGAGAAATTTATATAGAATCCTTGAAAACGATTTTCTTCCAAAAGAGCAAATTAACTTTTTTTATAACCGAGAAATCCTCGGGGGACAATGGGTCTGCCTCTCTATTCTTCTCCACTTCAATACCAAGCTTTTGTCATCGGTAAGGTTGAAAAAGTGATGCGCTGTGTACGGTCAAAACCGATTCTCAGTCATAAAGACCGATCGAGACAATAACGTTTCAATCGAAGGGTATCCGCATGGCGAGCTCGGACGAATTCCGAAGTAGAGACGTCGAGCTTCAAGCCATAAGACCAATCAACCGCAAAACTCGATATCATTATCGAACCCGCGTCCGGAGCAGACTACGGGGTAACGACGACCGACACAGGCCCCGAATATCGATGCTCCAAGGCAGAACCGAGCTCGAACTAAGATTGAGGATTCGATCTAGCACCAAGCTCGAGTCAGTGCCAAGCTCGCAAGACAAGAGCCGTTACAACCGCACCAAGGGAGAGAATCTTGGCGAGAATCAAGGGAGAGACAAACCATCATGGGTTCTCCACTATATGTATTATTTTATGTTGTTACAAATAAAGTAGTGACCCTCTACTATAAAAGGGAAGATAGACTGCAATAGGGAGGGCAGATCAAGATTTCATTGTGCCTGTTCTTCTAATATTTTTCAGTCTTCCCTTCCATCATTTTCCATTTTCACAGCAAAAATACCTGTATTGTCATTTTATATCAAAGAAATTTGCATACCCTTAGAACCATATCTAAATTTAACGTTATCCGATTTTTCGGGTAAACAGTTTGGGGCCCACCGTGGGGCTAAGGGTAACGGTGATTGTGTGATATAAATCTACAGTACACTCCAGCTTACAACTTCGAATCAGCCATGGCTCTACCTATCGACCTCGAAGCCGGCCTTCAAGATGAAACCAACAACTAGGTGCCCGGGGCCGGAAGGCTACCTAACAACGGTAACGAGGCTCGAATCGAAGAACCCGAAATTCGAGCCGAAGTACCACTGGATATCAATTCGCAAATAGCTCTAGAAGCGAATCAGCGTTCTGAACCAGAGAGGAGCGTTCAGGGCGGTGCTCGATCTATAGCCCGAGACACCTACAGCACGGGGGAAATCGGGATCAGCTTGCGTATGATTTTCGAAATGTTGCAAGCCCAACAAGCAGCAATAGCTCAGTTGCAGAGCCGAACCCATACGCAAAGCGGGCCGAACTCCAATCCGCTTCTTCGAGAAGTCACACCCAGAACGGAACCCGCCGTAGTGAAATCAAACGAGCGGGAATCGGGGATTGCTCCTGAAATTGCTAAATTGCTCGAGGAACTCACGAAGCGAGTCGAAGCCAACGACAAAAAAGTGGAAACGTATAACGCTAGGGTCGATCAAATTCCGGGGGCTCCGCCAATGATAAAAGGGCTCGATTCGAAAAAATTCATACAAAAGCCTTTTCCCTCGAGCGCGGCTCCAAAACCAATCCCCAAAAAATTCCGTATGCCCGAAATTCCCAAATATAACGGTACGACCGATCCTAACGAACACGTCACCTCCTACACATGCGCCATCAAAGGCAACGATTTGGAGGATGATGAAATCGAATCCGTATTGTTGAAAAAGTTCGGAGAGACCTTCGCAAAAGGAGCGATGATCTGGTATCACAACTTACCGCCGAATTCCATTGATTCTTTCGCCATGTTAGCGGACTCGTTCGTAAAAGCACATGCGGGTGCCATAAAGGTTGCAACAAGAAAATCGAACCTCTTCAAAGTAAAGCAAAGGGGTAACGAGATGCTGAGGGAATTCGTATCCCGATTTCAAATAGAGCGTATGGACTTGCCACCGGTCACAGACGATTGGGCCGTACAAGCTTTCACCCAAGGACTGAACGGGCTAAGCTCGACAGCGTCACGTCGGCTGAAACAAAATTTGATCGAGTACCCTATAATAACTTGGGCAGATGTACACAACCGGTACCAATCAAAAATCAGGATCGAAGATGATCAATTGGGAGTTCCATATGGGCCCGTACGACAGAACCACACAACCACTAAAAATCAAAGGGAAGCATGAACAACAGTTCAGCACGTGACACGGTTCGGAACAACCGAAGGATTGATCGGGGGCAAAATTCTCGGGGACTTATGAGCAAGAGCGGCTTTGATAAATATACGGGTCCTATAGAAATCCCTCGACTATCGGAGTATAATTTAAACATTGGTACATCCGCCATCGTATCGGCCATCAGACGCATAAAGACACCAGATGGCCTCGACCCATGCAAACCGATCCTGCCCAAAGGAATCCCAATCAAATGTGCGAATATCATGGCACCCATGGTCACAAAATGGAAGATTGCAGGCAACTAAGAGAGGAAGTGGCTCGCTTATTTAATAAAGGGCACCTTCGGGAATTTCTGAGCGATAGGGCGAAGAACCATTTTAGAGACAAGGAATTCGGTAAGCGAAACGAGCCAGAAGAACCGCAACACGTCATTCACATGATCGTCGGCGGCGTCGATGCCCCCCCAGAGACCGATGCTTAAACACGCTAAAACGTTGATTGTGACGCGATCTCGAACCCAAGATCATGCACCCGCAGTGACTTTATCCTTCAGCGATGAAGATACAGAGGGAATCATCCAACCCCATAACGACACGCTGGTAATATCCGTACTCATGAATAAAACTAAGATTAAGCGTGTGTCAATTGATCCAGGTAGCTCGGCCAATATCATCAGATCGAGGGTAATAGAACAGCTCGGCCTGCAGGATCAGGTCGTACCCGCAACTCTGGTTCTAAACGGATTTAATATGGCATGTGAAATCACTAAAGGCGAGATCACCCGTAGCCGGAACCATCCAGCAAACAAAGTTTCACGTAATCGAAGGTGATATGAGATATAACGCCCTCTTCGGAAGGCCGTGGATCCACAGCATGAGAGCAGTACCCTCGACCCTACACCAGGTCCTCAAATTCCCAACATCGGAAGGTATCAAAATAGCGTACGGGGAACAACCGGCCGCAAAGAAAATGTTCTCCGTCGAAGAAGCAAAATCAATATCCTCACCTTCACCAATGAAAGGATCAGGTTCAAAGCTGAGCGCCAAATAGCAATCACAAACATCGGCTTCGACCCGACCAGGTAAGCAAAACGTTGAAGAGGACGATGATATCGATGTATCCCTCGATCCTTCGTAACCCCCGATGATTTCGATGCCACCAAGTCAACAATTGAGGAACTGGAGCAAATCGTACTGATCGAACACTGGCCCGAACAAAAGGTATACCTGGGAACGGGTTTGAGCCCCGAACTCAGGAAGAAACTCATTCGACTTCTTATCAATAATATCGATTGTTTTGCCTGGTCCCATCTAGATATAATAGGGATCACGCCGGACATAACGGCGCACCAGCTAAGCTTGAACCCTATGTTCAGACCGGTGAAGCAAAAAAGAAAGCCCCAGTCCGAGGAAAAGCACGCATTCATAAAGGACGAGGTAACCAAACTTCTCAAGATAGGGTCCATTCGGGAAGTAAAATACCCCGAATGGTTAGCCAATGTGGTTGTTGTACCTAAAAAAGGAAACAAACTTAGAATGTGTGTGGACTATAAGGATTTGAACAAAGCATGCCCCAAAGATTCCTTCCCACTGCCCAACATCGATCGTATGATCGATGCCACGGCCGGCCACGAGATTCTCACCTTTCTCGACGCCTATTCCGGGTATAATCAAATTCAGATGAATCCGGACGATCGGGAAAAGACTTCATTTGTGACCCGATATGGAACATATTGTTATAACGTAATGCCCTTCGGGCTAAAAAATGCAGGAGCTACTTATCAACGCGCCTAGTAAACAGAATGTTCGAAGAACAAATAGGTAAAACGATGGAAGTTTATATTGATGACATGCTAGTTAAGTCCCTGCGCGCAGAGGACCATTTGGCCCATTTGCAGGAAACGTTCAAGATTCTGAGGAAATTCAACATGAAGCTCAACCTCGAAAAATGTGCTTTCGGGGTCGGTTCGGGCAAGTTCCTCGGCTTCATGGTCTCAAATCGGGGAATTGAAATCAACCCCGACAAAATCAAGGCCATCGAAGACATCACCATCGTGGACAGCGTGAAAGCTGTACAAAGGTTAACGGGAAGAATTGCAGCCTTAGGCCGGTTCATTTCAAGATCATCGGATCGAAGTCACAAATTTTTCTCCCTACTCAAAAAGAAGAACGACTTCGCCTGGACGCCGGAATGCCAACAAGCGTTACAGGAATTGAAACGATACCTCTCGAGCCCTCCACTGCTCCATACTCCGAAAGCGGACGAGCAGCTCTACCTGTACTTGGCGGTATCGGAAGTCGCCGTAAGCAGCGTCCTAGTTCGAGAAGAGCAAGGTACGCAATTTCCCGTTTATTACGTGAGTCGGACCTTAGGAGAAGCGGAAACTAGGTATCCGCACTTAGAAAAATTGGCACTTGCCCTGGTAAGCGCGTCTAGAAAGTTAAGGTCGTATTTCCAATGTCACCCCATAAGCGTATTAATCACCTACCCACTCCGAAATATCTTACATAGGCCCGAACTATCAGGCCGATTGGCCAAATGGGCCATCGAACTCAGTGGATACGATATCGAATATCAATCCCGCACGGCCATCAAGTCTCAAATTTTGGCAGACTTCGTGGCCGACTTCACGCCAACCCTCATACCCGAAGTCGAAAGGGAACTCCTTTTGAAATCAGATATATCGTCCGGGGTATGGATCCTTTTTACGGACGGTGCTTCGAATATAAAGGGGTCCGGGTTAGGCATAGTTTTAAAACCCCCCATGGGTAACATTATTAGGCAAGCTATTAAAACTATCATGTTAACTAACAACGAGGCCGAGTATGAAGCCATGATTGCAGGTCTCGAACTGGCTAGAAACTTGGGAGCAGAAGTCATTGAGGCGCACTGTGACTCTTTGCTGGTGGTGAGTCAAGTAAACAAAACCTTCGAAGTCGGAGAAGGTAGGATGCAAAGGTATTTGGACAAACTACTTATCACCTTACACCATTTCAAACAATGGACCTTACAGCATGTTCCCCGAGAACAGAATAATGAGGCCGATGCTCTAGCAAATTTGGGATCGTTGGTTGAGGTAGGTGATTTGAGCTCGGGGACTGTCGTCCAACTTTCAAGATCGGTAATCGAAGAAGGGCACGCTGAAATAAATTCTACTAGCTTAACCTGGGATTGGAGAAACAAGTATACTGAGTACTTAAAAAACGGAAAGCTCCCTTCAAACCCTAAAGATTCCAGGGTCCTACGGACTAAAGCTGCTCGATTTACGTTGGCTGCGGACGGAACACTATATCGAAGAACATTCGATGGACCGATGGCGGTGTGTGTGGGTCCGGGAGATACCAATTATATCCTCCGGGAAGTACACAAGGGCACTTGTGGCAATCACTCCGGCGCCGACACATTAGTCCGAAAAGTGATCAGAGAGGGGTATTATTGGATCGATATGGGCAAAGATGCGAAAGAATTTGTTCGTAAATGTGATAAATGTCAGAGGTTTGCGCCAATGATCCATCAAGCCGGGGAGCAACTTCACTCGGTCCTATCCCCGTGGCCATTCATGAAATGGGGGATGGACATCGTCGGCCCTCTGCCGTCGACCCCAGGTAAAGCCAAATTTATTTTATTTATGACTGACTATTTTTCTAAGTGGGTTGAAGCGCAGGCGTTCGAGAAAATAAGAGAGAAAGAAATAGACTTTATTTGGGATCATATCATATGCCGATTCGGGATATCCGCCGAAATAGTATGCGACAATGGGAAGCAATTCATTGGCAGCAAAATCACAAAATTCCTCGAAGATCACAAAATAAAAAGGATATTATCAACACCATACCACCCCAGTGGGAACGGTCAAGCCGAATCAACGAACAAGACTATTTTTCAAAACCTGAAGAAGAGATTGAACGTCGCGAAAGGAAAATGGAGAGAAATCCTGCCCGAAATCCTTTGGGCATACCGAACAACGTCAAAATCCAGTATGGAGGCGACCCCGTTCTCCTTAGTATATGGTTCCGAAGCATTGATGCCAGTCGAAGTCGGTGAACCTAGTCCCAAATTTCGATTCATGATAGAAGAATCAAATAACGAGGCCATGAACACCAGCCTTGAATTATCGGACGAAGGACGAGAAGCTGCCCTCATCCGACTGGCCGCCCAAAAGCAACGAATCGAAAGGTACTATAATCGAAGAACTAAACTCCGCCATTTCAAGCCCTGGGACTTATTGTTAAGAAAGGTCACCATCAATACTCGGAATCCAAACGAAAGAAAATTGGGACCAAATTGGGAATGACCATACCAGGTGCTCGAGAACGTTGGAAAAAGGATCATACAGGCTCGGCATCATAAACGGCAAACAGCTATCAAGCAGTTGGAATGTATCACATTTAAAACGGTACTACTGCTAAGGCACGACCTTTCCATATTCATCTAACTAACCCATGCAGAAGTCTGAACGAGAGCTGAAGAAGATCTTCCAATCAAGAGCACGCGTTGCACTCTTTTTCCCTTAGACCGGTTTTCTCCCAAATGGGTTTTTCGGCAAGGTTTTTAATGAGGCAACCATCGATTGTGCTGCACTTTCAACAATATCCGAGGCCTCTTTCCGGTAGACCTCGAATACCGGGGGGGCATCAGGGCCCTCAAATACATCGAGTTCAGATACAAGAAAGTCATCTCACAACAATAGGGTTCCAACAGGAAAAATTGTAAGAGCCAAATGGTCAAAATGAACCATGCTCATATAGATTGGCCCAAACATAAACACATGTGCAATGACTTGAGATTTATTGTTCAACCAGAATTAAGATTCACTCAACTATTAAGCTTACGGGCTACTTATATTCCGAGTTCGAAACATTCACTCGAATATTAAGCCTACGGGCTACTGTTATTCCGAGTTCGAGCAAGCACTCACTCGACCATTAAGCCTACGGGCTACTTATATTCCGAGTTCGAAACATTCACTCGAATATTAAGCTTACGGGCTACTGTTATTCCGAGTTCGAGCAAGCACTCACTCGACCATTAAGCCTACGGGCCACATTATCTCGAGTTCGAAACATTCACTCGACCATTAAGCCTACGAGCTACTGTCATTCCGAGTTCGAGCAAGCTCTCACTCGACCATTAAGCCTACGGGCTACTTTCATTCTCAAGTTCGAAACATTCGCTCGATTATTAAGCCTACTGGCTACTGTTATTCCGAGTTCGAGCAAGCACTCACTCGACCATTACGCCTACGGGCTACAATATTTTAAGTTCAAAACATTCACTCGACGGCTAATAAGCTACTTTTACTCTGAGTTTACATTAACTCAACCATTACATTACACCTACGGATTATGTTCCTTTAAAGTTTGAATCATCGACTCAACAAGCAAACCCAGGTGCTACAAATCTGATCGATTAGAGAAACTACAAGGTCAACATTCGATTAAAAGTCTTCACAAAACAAAAACAAGTCGACCTGATTACACATGTATATACAAAATTTGCCTACGAGATTAATGTACAAACATCAAGAATTAGAAACTAAGCTTCCTGGTCGAGCTCTTCCCTGTCCTCGGATCTGCTTTTGCTACCATCATCATCATCATCGACAGAAGCCAAGGCTTCAGCTTCCGCTTCGAGCTCTTTTGCCTTTTTTACCTCTTCGGCAAGGTCGAAACCTCGAGCGTGTATCTCCTCGAGGGTCTCCCTCCGAGACCTACACTTAGCAAGTTCGGCAACCCAATGAGCTCGAGTATCGGCGGTCTTCGCCGTTTCCCGGGCCTCCATCTGAGCAGCCTTAGCATCAGCCCGATATACAGCAATGGACTTATCCGCCAAGACTTTCGACGACTCAACCTCAATATTAAGGGCATTATATTAACAAGAGTGATATCTGGACATGAGATGCACATATTTAAATCATAGCACATATAAAGTGCCTTTCGATTCACAATCATTTATCTATATAACTAGAGAATTGTATAGTATATATAGATGATATATTACTATATTCAAGAACACAAGATGAACATATAAAATTATTAGAAAAATTCATATATATTATAGAAAACTCTGGTATAAGCTTAAGCAAAACCAAAGCAGAAATTATGAAAAATCAGATAGAATTTTTAGGAATACAAATAGATAAAAATGGAATAAAAATGCAAACACACATAGTACAAAAAATAATCAATCTTGATGAGAACATAGATACAAAAAAAAAATTACAATCATTTTTAGGATTAGTAAACCAAGTAAGAGAATATATACCTAAATTAGCAGAAAACCTAAAACCTTTACAAAAGAAACTAGTGTGATACTTTGTTGAGATGTGGATGTGTTGTTAGGAGTTCTTTTGGTGGTCCTCTGGCAGGTGGTTAGGCCCAATTGCAGAGGAGACTCTGCCGAAATTTATGAAAACAAAATTTGGGAATTAGTCAAATTTGGGAGCTTAAGATGTGTGGAAGAAGAAACGAGTTATGTTAAGTGTTTGGGGCAAGCAATTTTTTTTTTAAAAAATTGATTTTCGTTTTTTTTTTTTAACTTTTTTTTCGCTCTTAGTATTCAAGAAATCTCCAGAATTATTAAGAACGAAACCTTGATAGAACGCTCTGATACCACTTGATAACGACAAGGTCGGGAATCCAAACTAGAGTAAGAATTTGAAAAGTAAATGCGAAAGCAATAACAATAAGGAATTGAACAACTAGCACTTAAGGGCAGAAAATAAAGGATATGGGAAAATTCAAGGAAAGAATTCCAAGAACTTCCAAGAACGCAAGTTCTATAGCCTTGACAAGATCAAAGCAACAACGTCTTGATTTATTGAAGAAATCAAACGCCTTTACTTAAAAGCAAATCAAAACAATAGATTCGGATTTTGACCGCTTTACGAGTAACTTGATAACGACAAGGTCGGGAATCCAAACTAGAGTTTTGTTAAGATGGTTTCTTTTTCCGCTGCCAGGCGGTCGAGGGTCTCCTTCCACCGATTGCATTCAGCTCGGATTTGATCGAATTCTTCTCGAAGTAACCCGATCTTTTCGATCTTTTGCTGCAACTGAGACAACGAAGGGTTAACTTCCATGGTTGAGTCAGACCCATACTTTAACAGAACGAGGCTCACCTGCTTATCAAGCTCGACCCCTTCTTCACGGACCTTAGCCAAATCCGCTTGGAGGTCCTTTATAGCCTCGTCCTTTTGGCTGCAAAGAAGCCGCGGGGCATCTCTATCACGTGAGACCTTCCGGAGCTTGGCCTCACAATGGCTAAAATCGACTCGAAACCTACCAATGGCCTGCACAGTAAGAAAACGAAGTCAAGTATGGAAAAGAACAAATAAACGAAGTATGGAAGAATCATTACCCGAGTAATAAAACGCTAAGCCTCCTCCAATAAAAGAGAAGCGTCACCGATATCGGAACCGTCGTCGACTCCAGTAAAACAATCCCCGAAAGGATCCCTTGCACCAGAGCCTGCGCCGATATCAGGATTCTTCAATTCTCGAGCTTCCTTCAGCGCCTCCTCAGAAAAAGATGGAAGAGAAGGCGAATCACCCATTCTCGAGCAAATCGCTCGGAGTACTCCGGTCGAGATTCTGGTCTTCGGGAACAACCCCGACAGGTATAGCCGCCATCGGCTCGGGAGCTCTGGCAACCTCGATGGCCTCCGTAGACCGAACTACCAAAGCCGAGGAGCTATTTTCTTCTTCTTCTTCTCTCCGTCGTTGGACCGAGTCAATCGAAAGGGCAATTGTTTTTCTCTTCACCCTGCGAGTTTTGGGCTTGGGGGTCCTCTGACCGAGAGGAAGCTTTTCGCTTCTTATCTTCCCCCTGTTTAGGGACCAGGGACTTGTTTCTTTCCTCGCCGCTCGAAGGCCTCAAAACGGCATCCCTGGTTACATCTGCACAAGAGGAAATCGGTAACGAATAGAACGCAAAGAATACTTCGAAGGAAACAAGAAGCAAACCTCACCATGGTTCTTGGCCTCCCATCTGCCTTTTGCCAAATCACGCCAAGCGCGCTCGGCGTAAGAGGAGGTCGAGGCCAACTTCCGAACCCAGTCCTCGAGGTCGGGCACCGCTTGTGGCCTCCAAGGGGCAGCTGAACATCAGGGAAGGACATCAGAAAAAATCGGAAAAGCACCTGAAAGGTGGAAAAAAATTACTTACGGTCAAAATTCCATTCCTCAGGGAACGGCATCTTCTCCTCCGGAATGATATCACGGGTCCTCACTCGGATATAACGACCCATCCAACCTCGATCCTTGTCTTCATCGATGCTCGACATCAATGCCTTCGATACCCGACGATGAAGTCTGATTAGTCCTCGAAAGATCTGAGGCCGATATAGTCGGATGAGGTGGTTCAGAGAAAAATCCAACCCTCCGGCTTTGGTAGAGAAGAAGCGCAATAAGATCACTATACGCCATAAAGAGGGATGGATTTGGCCAAGGGTGACTTGATACCTTTTGCAGAAATCAATAATCACCGGGTCGACGGGTCCCAGTGTGAAGGGATAAGTGTAAATACTTAAAAACCCCTCCACGTAAGTGGTAACATCCTCGTCGGAAGACGGAATTTGCAGCACGACCTCGGAACCCCAGTTGCAGTCTTTTCGGACGGCCTCGAGGTGATCTTCCGTTATAGAGCATGTATACATCGATACGTTTTCATATCGACCCGGAATGGAAGAAGGGTTCTCCACCTTAAAATCGGTTTTCAAAATGCACGGGCCAGGAACATAGTCATGAACTGACGGCTCCACCGGCGCCTTATCATCAGACAACCGTGAGGAAGGGGCTTTTTCCTTCTGAGGTACAGTTTTGGAAGTTTTCGCCATTGATTTGAAAGGAAAGAGTGCAAGGGAAGAAATAGACAGCACCAAAATTCTGGTATGAACGGCCCCGTAGCAGCAAAGTAGAGAGGATAAATAGGAAAGTCTGGAGGAAGAGAAGGCGCAAAAATGGTAAAAGTTGCGTGGAAAGATTATTTATAGACTAAGGCCTGACGGTTCGGTATCAGCGGTGGCCGACCACCGTCTGACACACATTAAATGCCTTGGTAAAACCGAGCCGATGGGACAGCCATCACATACGTCGAGATCGGGTTCGATAGAAACGTCGGCATAAATTTGATCGAGCCGCAGGGAAATCATATCGTTCCTCGCCACATCCTTTCCGAGAAACGAGGGGGCTATCTGTGTACGGTCAAAACCGATTCTCAGTCATAAAGACCGGTCGAGACAATAACGTTTCAATCAAAGGGTATCCGCATGGCGAGCTCGGACGAATTCCGAAGTAGAGACGTCGAGCTTCGAGCCATAAGACCAATCAACCGCAAAACTCGATATCATTATCGAACCCGCGTCCGGATCGGACTACGGGGTAACGACGACCGACACAGGCCCCGAATATCGATGTTCCAAGGCAGAACCGAGCTCGAACTAAGACTGGGGATTCGATCTAGCACCAAGCTCGAGTCAGTGCCAAGCTCGCAAGACAAGAGCCGTTACAACCGCACCAAGGGAGAGAATCTTGGCGAGAATTAAGGGAGAGACAAACCATCATGGGTTCTCCACTATATGTTTTATTTTATGTTGTTACAAATAAAGTAGTGACCCTCTACTATAAAAGGGAAGATAGACTGCAATAGGGAGGGCAGATCAAGATTTCATTGTGCTTGTTCTTCTAATATTTTTCAGTCTTCCCTTCCATCATTTTCCATTTTCACATCAAAAATACCTGTATTGTCATTTTATATCAAAGAAATTTGCATACCCTTAGAACCATATCTAAATTTAACGTTATTCGATTTTTCGGGTAAACATGCGCGTCTAACCCACACATCACGTACTGCTCTCTTACTGCTAGACCAAACCCCTGGTAGCTCCAAAAGGAAAAGGTACTGGAATAACATTTACCCAGAAAAGGAGGAAACTTCTGACGGGTACACTGAAAAATGCCATTCCCCCTCTTTGAATTTATTGTAGTTTTGGGCATGACCAGCTTCCACAGCGTGAGAAGCAGTGTGAAAAAAAGCTGGGGAATGATCTTCTTTCCTTTTTCTTCCATTTGAAACGAGACAAGGAAAGAGAAAAGTTTCAAACTTCTACTTCCTTTCTCTAGGTTCTAAACATAGGATAAGCATTGTGATGGGTTACATTGACATAAGAACTTAACTGAACCATTTCCTATGTGCTCCCATATGAAATATGCATGTGATGCCTTTGAACTTCCGAATTTGATGTTAAGCTGGAGGTAAAATTCTTGTTTTGCCTCCAATGTGAGCTGTAGCTCTGATGCTTTGAATGATCTTTTTTCTCTTTTAACAGATATGATGCTGAATCTGTCTTCTTTGAAGAAAATGTGAGAAGTTTAAAACGTCAACAGTTTCTATCGAAAGCTTTGCACATGAGTTCTGGTTAACGTTGTGTTGCATTTGTTGTACTGTTTCATGGACAAATTATCTCATGAATTTGCATGGGATCTATTTCTGATCTTTGACTGTCTTCTTTGGTAATTTGATCAGTAATTTTGTATGAATACCCAAGAGGAACTTCTGTTACCGGTTCTCGGGAAAATCATTTTCTTATACTGCATAATTTTATTTTTGCTAGTTCCTCATCTTGTTCACTTGTCTCTTTTTGCGAAAACTAGTTTCTTCTTTGTTTTCTTGGTTCCATTTTTACCCCCAATAAGTAGGTAGTTGTTTTTATCTCCTCCAGAGGGTTCTTTGTAAATTATATCTTTGCCTATACTCTTCTTGCACTTCTTGCAAGTTTTTTCAGATCACTGGATAGAATGAGCATGGTTCACCACTTGTATACCAGAATAATACTCTAGAAGAATTTTCTTGACCAAGATCTAAGTGTTAGCCAGGAATTTCCAAATTTACGTAATGTGAGCCTCCACACTGTCTTACCACTCAGGAAGTGTGGAAAGGGTCCATATATTCTTAAACATGTTAGATTGTGCATTGGAAGAGAAAGGATAATCTTTTACAGCTAAAGGAAACTAAGTAGCTTTATCTCCATGTCATTTGGTTAAGAGAAGGTGAAGCAAAAGGGCTCTTAGTGTTTTACTTACTCCTTTAAGAACATAAAGATTGTACTCTTTATATCTTATACTTTTGGAATTAAATAAATATTTTGTGTGATACTTCTTCATGCCACTCTGTCTTTTACCTCTCCTTCCCATATACCGTTTCAACCAAACAATGTAAACAGTTCATTCCCCTGAATGTCTACTTTCCTGGGCATTCTCTGATCCGTTTACATTTTCCTCTGACTAGAGTGTACGTTTTGTCTGTACGCATAAATGTCTCATTATAGGGCAACGCTATTTCTAGTGTCTCGGTTTGTCTTCTTCTATTTGTGCACGGTAGTAAGGTAAGAGTTAGAATTTTATTGCATTTAAGTGCTGATATAAAAGAGGAATATATTGTAATGTTTTATGATATTCACCATTATTTTACATGCTCATCATGCAAAGCTTTCTGCAGTTGGTCCATCCTGCTTTAATTTCACAGTTGGGGCATCTACGTTATAAATCACTTGAAGCATTTAAGACTCAGCTGGAACAATCATTACGCAGAGGAGAAGCATTTGCTGCATATGTTCGTAAATGTGCCGACTCTACTATAATTGAATTTGATAAAGGATGTTCAGGTACTTCTACATCAGATTTGAAATGCTAAGACTCCAATTTTGCCAATTTCAACTTCTTTCTATTCAATTCAACCTTAAAAGGAAAACAAGATGTATGAAGTATGAAGAAGGTCAAACATAGAAACTAACCATGTTCTGAATGACAAAGCACCTTACTGACTTTGGTGCTTTTTCCTTAGCCAGCCTTTATCTAATTGATGCTTCACCATGTAAATATTGTTCTTTACTGGACGGCTGTTTAGCTCGCATAGAGTCAGTTTCAAGATGTTGAGGTGTTAGTGAGATAGTTTTCCCAGTTACTCCTCATTTCTTTCCCCCATTCAGTAATCCTTGCTTATCCAATATAATGGAAATCTATTTTAACTTTTTCTGCGAGCTACACTTCATCAAAGGGTATTTAAAGAAGTATCTTTATGCCGGACGAGACTAAAATCCATCAGAGGTAAGAGAGGATAGCTCAATATCTTTATGCCGGACGAGACTAAAATCCATAATGCATTGTGAAAAGAGAGAAAAATCTTGTAGAAGCACACTTAAAGAAAATGCACTAAAACTACTCTATATTTACAATGAAAAGGACTTAGTCTTCTACAAGGTAGAAACAGGTCCGTTGGCAGCAACTTTGTCTTTAGCATCAGGGTCTGCGCGCGCGGCACTGTTGGCGTCTGCCTGTAGCTGGGCGCTGGCGATGGCTAGCGGTGGGGCGACAGGACGCCACGGGGCACGTCCAAGGATTCATGGGGCATGGCTGGAAAGCCGCCCATGACATTACTTTTGCTCTGTGCATTTTATCTATTTCCATATGTTGCATGTCACTCTAAATGTGTATCTTTCTTATTGTTCTTATTCTTTTAATGAGTGTACTAATTAACAAAGTTTTACTGCTTCTCAATTTCCTCTGTTCACCTATTGAAGGACTAGTGCGATATGATATTTTTCAAGTGCTAGGACTTTTGATGCGTCAATTTTTTTTCCCCTTCAGGAAGCATACAGGCAAAACAGTAATTGGTTACCTCCTACCTGGGCTATAATGGCTATGATTATACTCGGTTTCAACAGATTCATGCTTCTCTTAAGGTTTTTATTTCTATTGCACTTTCTTTATTTATTCTGTACGTTCTCCTCAAGCTAATTCAGTTTCTGTTGTCACAGAAATCTGCTCTACCTCTTGATGCTTTTTGTTGTATATTTGTTGGGAAAAGCTCTGTGGGTACAGATGGACATTCCTGGGGAGTTCCGAAATGGCATTGTGAGTAAAATAGTTGTTCCTTGTTTTCATTTATGGCTTTACTCTTTTCCTGAGCTTAATATAGGTTGTTTGAACTAACTGATTCCTTGTCTGAACATCTGCTGTCTGTGCTTCCTTCGCTTGAAAGATAAAACATCTGAAACATAAAAGTTTTTTAAAGATAGTGTCCCAACGCTGCTGCCTGTGGTCACACATAAATGGTTTTTCAAGATAGAAGTCACTATTGCACTATGACTTGTTTTCAGCTTTGTCTAAAGCACATCAAGAAATAAAATAAGTTGCAAGTGTAATTTTTCCACTGTGGGATTCAAGATTGAATTAATGATTTCTTAACTATAGAAGAATGGGTCCCAATTGAGCCGCAAGATTTGGTAGTGGTAAGAGCATAGCAAATGGTACGTGGGTTAGGCGCACACCACGATTCGAACACTTCCGCAGACAAAAGCACGGTATTTAAATGGAGAAAGGGGTCCATTATTCACCGAGTTTCGAACTGTATGCCACTGACCCTTGGGATATTTTAGTTATCAAAAAAAAAAGGTCCTAACAGAGAAAGAGGAAAGAGGAAAGGAAGAGCGAGAGAGCATCGAGTGCATTGAGCTACAATGCTATCTACTTGAAATTATGTATTAAATATTAACATGTCTATATAATTTGTTTGTGCTGCCTTATCTGGAAATATGTGAGACCATAAAATTTTATTTTGGTCCCTGAAGGCAGTTCTCTAAAAAGAAGACAACAACAACATACCCAGTGTTATCCCACGGTTGGGGTCAGGGGAGGGTAGTGAGTACACAGACCTTACTCCTACCTTGTGAGGATAGAGAAGCTGTTTCCAATAGACCCTCAGCTTAGGAAAGTATAAGTACCACATCAATGAAAATATAGACAAGAAGAGATAGCACCAAAAAGCCATATAAAAGCAGAATGAAAACAACAAGATCGTAAGATTCTCTAAAAAGAAGAATGAAAAATATTTTCAGAAGTTATGCCCCTTGTGTCTCCTAATACATTTACTTGCGAGCTGAATGATGGAGACGTGTGTGGGATTAGAAGAATGATAACAGGAACACTTCGACATTTATATGGCAGATGTCCAATTTTCAACATGTGTGATTGTTATAGGTGAGCAAGAAATTGGTGTAGGTGCCTTTTAGCCATGTGACTAAGGGAGGGAGGGAAGTTGGTCATTTTGGGAGAGGGACAGTTTAGTTCATAGCACAGGGAGGGTGTAGCGGCCTTAAGCATTGGGAATGCAAAAATTCTTATTTTTGCTTTTGTTTTTTCTTCAAGTTTGTTCCCTATAATCGCAATGTGCTTTGGTGCAAGTGGAAACTCAAAGAGCTTAGATTTTGTTAAGTGGTCATGCATGGTGGAAAAATTGATAATGTTGCAGATTGTTTTTCCATTGGACCTGCAAGTGTAAAATATCTTATTCTCTTGCTATTCATTTTTGGATGACTAGTACACTGCTGTCCTGAACCCAAAACCTTTAACTGCTCTAATATCATGGCTTTGCCTCATTTAGAAACTTGGGTGCGTATAAGAAAAAGACAGTAAGATGTTTGTCTGATTAACATATAAAATTCTATTCTTCAAGTAATAAAACAAAATATTTCTAAAAGATCAAAAAATATTTGTCGGCTGGAGACCAGAAGTGACCCTATTCCATCAAAAGATTGAATCTTATCACTGTACCATCCTCTCTCTCTCTCTCTCTCTCTCTCTCTCTCTCTCTCTCTCTCTCTCTCTTTGGATAATCGTGGTGTACGTCAGCTTGCGTCCACCTCGACTAGTTTCACCAGGTACCTGCTATCTCCCACCATCACTAATACCAGGTAACTCTGTCCATCAAGGCTAGGGCAAAATGGGAAAAATGACTTAGTGTTTTGCCTCCGTCTGGATTTTAACCTGAGACCTCATGATTCTCAAATACCGTACCATCCCTTTCTCATTGTTTTTCCTTTTAGATCTCCACCTATTCCCTACCTACTGTTGTGTTGAACTTCTTTTCTTCATATTTCCTTCAATGTTATGCTAATAATTTTTAATGTTACTGTGGACTGTGTGGTACATGCTTATGATTACTCGAAAGCGGTTAGCAAGGTGAAGGGTTGCCAATTATAGTTGTGTTATGAAAAACATCCAATCCAAATACAAATTTTCTTCCACAGTTTCTCTTCAAATATAATCTTCCAAACACAAGTTATGTTCTAAAGAACTTAGGAATTCTTTTCCACCAAAATGCTGTACAGAGTGCCATAGTTATTTATTTTGTACTTTGTCTTCAACTCACTTATCAACGCCTAGCCCCTTTGAAACAGATTCTTGAGCTTAAGAAGACAAACTCTCTTAGGTTCAGAATGGTAAGATGTGGGTAAAATACCTTTTTTCACATGTCACGACCCCAATTTCCCTCCGTAGGATGTCGTCATGGCACCTAGTTTCTAAGACTAAGTAAGCCTAATACTTACTGACTTAAATGACAGAATTTAACCAAAATAACTATTAAACATAAACCGTATATTTCTATATAAAGCCAACAATCCCAACATGATCCAATATCCCAAAATCGGTAGTACAAGTCATAAGCTTTTTTAAGAGTAATTAGGAATAACAAGTACATCACTGTCCCGGAATAATAGCAAACAGTGAAAATAAAATACAACAGAGGATGACTTCGGGGCCTGCGAATGTCGAGCAGATATACCTTGAAGTCTCCAGCAGCGCAGACATAAGTCTCAAACCTACTCGATCAAAAGTATCTGGATCTCCACAAAAATGTGCATAAGCGTAGCATGAGTACACCACAGCGGTACCCAATAAGTATCAAGCATAACCTCGGTAGAGTAGTGAGGAGGCCAGGTCAAGACACCTACTACACATGTAAACCTAACAATGGAAAGAACATCTGATAAATGGACTTTGGACCTAATTCAACCCCAAAAGCTAGATTATGAGGTGAGGATTACCCAAGACCATATAATCTACAAAGGACCTCAAATTCCTCCGATGTGGGACAACTCAACAACCCCTCTCACGCCAATGGGGGCCCAACATCGGTAATAATAATTGGGATGAGCTTGGCTCTGATACCATGATAAATGGACCTTGGGCCTCAACCCCAAAAGCTACCTTATGAGGTGAGGTGAGAATCAATTAACAATATGACCCGATTCTTGCATTTATGTACCGTATAACTCTGAACAAGCTGTATCAATCCATAACCATATCTCAAGACATAATCACATGATATACTACATAACTCAAATAGTCATAGCAATAACTTCCGACCGCAGTAGCTGCTCGATACCCGACACCGATAACAAACCTCATATCAACTAAAACCTTGTTCTGAACTTTCGTACACTGCCAATGATGAAAGAAACATACAAAAACTCATAACCATCCATCAGATCAACAAGTCGTGGAGCTCTCTTACCCGATAAGAACCATAGCTAAAATCTAAGCCGACTAATGACGCTATTCTTCCAAACATACCTTAATCAAATTCGATGGCACTAATTTCAAGCTCAATAACCTCACCTCATCCAGTTTAAGCTACTCGACCGACCTGTCACACAAATCCTACTTAGAGCCACATACCATACAATTCGTGCGCTTACGAACAATAACTCTGATATACCAATGATGGAAAGAGAATGGAAATGAAGGAACCGTCCCGCCAGCTCAACAGATACCACCACTAAGCGCTATGCTATTAACCCACCACACAAGGGGAAACATAACACACGAAATAAGCATAAAGGATCATATCGTAACATAACGCCACTGCGATGCATGACCCAATCTGATACTCGTCCATCTGGAATACGTCGAGCCATGATACTCACAATCAACAACCATAAGCATATCAACAACAAACATACGAAGCATGTGATCCTAACCATGGAGATACATATATCACTATATACAAGAAACAGGAAGACCATAACCAAGGCACAATCACCCATTCACCACCCCAAGAGCAATCTCGCTCGAATTTCGCTACAAAGCCCAAACATAACCGCATCATATGTAAATAATTAACAGTCTCACAACCCGTCGTGGCATAGAAGAGTAACATATAGAATATATCAGAACACGAATAAGGTCAACTCTAACTGTTGACACCACCCGCTACAATAACTGTGCTGAGTAAACAAGTCTGACCCGATGTAGAATATACATTCTCATTAGGCCTACCAGCGACCTCAAAATCAATTCTAATCCTTCCGAAATAGGTGGATAACCTCCGAAAAGCCCACAATAGCATATCTATAGCACATATCATCAGTCGCTAACCTCTTAGCATACATTTACCGTCCGCAACCATGGAATAAGCTGCCTCTGAGAAACTTCTTAGTCTTCTGATCCTTAGAATGCCAGAATTTCCATATCCGATCCCAACTGCACTACTCAAATGACTGGCACCTTCCTCATACACGATCATCTCATGATAAATACTTCTATAATTCCTTCATGCCATATAGCAAAATCTGAACATCAGTGGTCGATCAATCAGGCGATTACCGTGATACTAGTCAGACATCCATAAGTCGAAGCACAATGCGCCTTCTGGAGTGCGCACCCTTCCCAGGTGGTACCAAATGATGCTAGCATTCTTCTAAACATCTGAAATCGTCCACGCTGTCTAAAACTTGTGACCCCATCCAAGCAAAAATTGTAACACGCAACATGTTCCTTATGCCGGTAGCAGACATCTAGTTCAAGCCGTGGTCGACACTATCAAGAACTCTTCGCAACCCGTCTGCCAGCACCAAGCCATCAGAACTGAACTTCCCCAACTCAACCAAGTCACGCAAGCCGTCAAACCCAGGAGTAGTGCCACAAAAATGCTGGTAAGGCATTACTATACCAAAAGAACCAATTACCTTTATTATCATGCTGACCCAACACCACCAAGCTGATACACTTCCTTGAATCTTCCTCGACTTGTCTTCAAGTTAACACTTCTCCACGTTGGTACATAATGATTCCAAATCAAAGCTTGCTGCGGGAGATCCTAGCACGAACCACGTCGTCTGAAGGCCCATAAACCGATGTATTTCCTTTGAAGCACCCAACAATGCTGCAACCGAGATAGCCACTCTAAAGAGACTTGTGAATTTGAAGATGCTTCTCTAACCTCTCTGATATTGAAATATAGATTTAGCAGTAATACTGTCACGACCCAATTTTTCCCTCCGTGAACCGTCGTGACAGCACCTAGTCTCTACGACTAGGTAAGCCTAGCACTTTTGCGGAAGTGGCACTAAAGCATGAACATTAACTACTAACAGTAACAAATATCTTATAAGCAATTGAATGCCACTCGGCATATACAATTATCACCTCTGAAAATGTACAAAACAATTTCCCAAAACCCGGAATACCGTAAGTCACAAGCTACTAAGAAGTCTTAACCGTTCTATACATCATTTCTACAGAAAGAAGGAAAAATGAACATAGGGGGATAGATGGGGACTCCGAGGATCTGCGGGCGCGAGCAGAAGTACCTTGAAGTCTCCAATAAGCAGCAGCGACTGCAACTAGTGATGAGGCTGGTAAGATGAACCTGGATCTACACACGAAAAACATGTGCAGGAAAGGGCGTGAGTACACCACAACGGTATCCAGTAAGTGCCAAGCCTAACCTCGGTCGAGTAGTGACGAGATCAGGTCATGGCCCTACTGGTATAAATATAATGAAATAAGACAGAATGAAATATCGCAGTAAAATAAATGCGAAAATCTAACAGGAATAGAATCAATGAAAGACAACAGCTCAGAACACAGTGATAATAACAGGGGATCTCCCGAGATACCTTCTCGTAGTCCCAAACGTAAATGTGCAGGGAGATCTCCCGGAATACCGTTCCGTAGTCCGAAAATAAATATGCAAAACAGGGGGATCTCTCGGAATACCGTTCCGTAGTCCCAAAGTAAATATGCAGTACAGGGGGATCTCCCGGAATACTGTTTCGTAGTCCCAAAGTAAATATGCAGCGCAACCAACTAAAATAACAATTACAGCAAGAAATCCTACAGTTTAGACTAAGTTTAAGTCAAGGAAAGAAGGTAATTTCACTAAACATGCTGCACAGAGTTCAAATAGGCAGTTAAACAAGTAGGCATGCTATTCTAGTCTAAACAGGATAGTTACATATGCTGGTGTGTTTCAAATAAGGAGAAAACAAGTAACGACTTAGTGAAAAACGGAGTTTTACAATAAATAGCCCGTGTACGTACTCGTCACCTCACGTACACGATGCTCACATATCAAACAGTACCAAATCTTAAGGGGAGTTCCCCCACACAAGGTTAGACAAGCCACTTACCTCGAACCAAGCTCAAATCAATTCGTCACATTGCTCTTTCCACGAATATCCGACTCTGAATGGCTCAAATCTAGCCAAAACCAATTACATAACATAAATATAGCTACAAGAAACTAATCTAGCTAATGAAATCAAAACTAAGGCAAGAAATTAGAAAAACGCCCAAAAAGGTCTCCCCGGGCCCACGTCTCGGAATCGGGTAAAAGTTACTAAATATGAACACTCATTCACTCACGAGATCACTCGTACCAAAATTATCCAAATCCGATGTCTAAATCCCACTCAAAACTCAGAAATTCGGTTGGGGAACTTTTTCCCCATTCTCCCAATTTTCTCACTCAAATTCCTGAATTAAATGAAGAAAACAACAATAGATTAATGAAATATGATCAAAATCAAGTTAGGAATCGTTACTCCAAAGCTCTCTCTGAATATCTCTCAAAGAATCGCCAATTTCCGAGCTCCTAAGTCCAAAAATAGAGAAATGAATCAAACCCTCGAATTTTTCCCTTTTCTGCGCAGCAAATTCGCTCCTGCGACCTATTCATCGCACCTGCGGCATCACACCTGCGAAAATTCCATCGCAGGTGCGGAAATGACTTAAGGGACCTGGGACCGCTTCTGCGAGAAAGTGGCCGCACCTGCGGAAACTGGTCCGCTTCCGCGGTCTCTCTTCGCACCCGCGCTCCAGGGTCGCATCTGCGGAATATCACCTCGCACCTGCGATCCCTGAGCTCCTCCTTCCAAACCGCTTTTTCGCCTGGTCTTCCGCACGTGCGAGGCCGCACATGCGGTTCCCGAACCGCAGATGCGAAAACACCAGCAACCAGAAATCTTCAGAAATTGCATAAGTCCAAATTTCAACCCGTTGAGCATCCGAAACACACCCGAGGCCCCCGGGACCACAACCAAACATACCAACCAATACTAAAACACCATACGAACTTAGTCGAGCCTTCAAACTACATCAAACAACGCTAAAATAATGAATCATTCTTCGATTCAAACTTAAAGAACTTAGAATTTTTCCAAATTCGACAACCGATACCGAAACTTATCAAACCACGCCCGATTGACCCCGAACTTTGCACACAAGTCATATTCAACCCTACAGACCTATTCCAACTTCCGAAATCGGAATCCGACCCCGATATCAAAAATTCCACTACCGGTCCAAAACTCCAAAAATTTGACTTTCGCCATTTCAAGCCTAAATGAGTTACAGACCTCCAAAACACAATCTGGACATGCTCCGAAGCCCAAAATCACCCAACGGAGCTAACGGAATCGACGAAACTCTATTCCGGAGTCGTCTTCACACAGTTCCGACTACGGTCCGAATCCTAAAACTTAAGCTTTCCGTTTAAGGACTAAGTGCCCCAAACACTCCAAAAACCAAAACGAAACCTCCTGGCAAGTCATAATAGCAGAAAACGATACGGGGAAATCAGTTAATAGGGGATCGGGGCTATAACTCTCAAGACGACCGGCCGGGTCGTCACAAATACAGATATACCACATATATACCTCAGAACCAAAGCTGATATAACACATGACCCTGTAACCTGATCGTCGATAGTGGACCTCCCCCCCCACCCCACTTGGCGCGAAGCCATAAGACACAACATCCGATGATCAACAATACTAACCTTCATAGCTCGTACAACACCAATCATGAGATACCTCAAATCTTCTACTAAGCGCATGTCCATCCTCGTGATAGTCAAACTCGCTTCTTCCAGTTCCTTGAATGAGTAGAAATCCCATTCGAACCACATAGTCTCTAATACCACCGACTGTCCTCAAATCCACATCCACCTCATGACCCTACCACGATCGCGACGATTAGGCAACCAATTAAATCTTCCCAAGCTCGTACTTATCAACCAGATGGCAGAACCAGCTGCACCCCACGTGAACAACTGAATGATCTCTTAATACATCCGCATCCCAAGTCTGGACGACACATTGAGACAATGTTTGAGCATCCCTGGCTCCCTTATAGTACATCCACAGCATCACGAACCGTCGGCGCATAGCTAATACCGAGTGCGCAATATCATACACGAGTGGATGCAAATGAATATAAGATATATGCTTCAAGATGAATCAATGCCGCATGATAAGGAATGAAAGAAGTGGAATTTCCTAATAGTTCCATAGCCTCTCGAAGATAAGTACAGACGTCTCCGTACCGATCCGCAAGACTCTACTAAACCTGCTTATGACCAGTAGCACCTATGAACCTAGAGCTCTGATACCAACTTGTCACGATCCCAATTTTCCTCCGTAGGATGTTGTGATGGCACCTAGTCTCTAAGATTAGGTAAGCCTAACACTTACTGACTTAAATGACTTAATTTAACCAAAACAACTATTAAACATAAACTGTATATTTCTATATAAAGCCAACAATCCCAACATGATATAATATTTCAAAACCGGTAGTACAAGTCATAAGCTTTTCTAAGAGTAACTAGGAATAACAAGTACATTACTGTTCCAGAATAATAGAAAATAGTGGAAATAAAATACAACAGAGGGTGACTTCGGGGCCTGCGAATGTCGAGAAGGTATACCTTGAAGTCTCCAGCCGCACAGACATAAGTCTCAAACCAACTCGATCAGAAGTAGCTGGATCTGCACAAAAATGTGCAGAAGCGTAGCATGAGTACACCACAACGATACCTAGTAAGTATCAAGCCTAACCTCGGTAGAGTAGTGACGAGGCCAAGTCAAGACACCTACCGAACATGTAAACCTGTGCAGGATATATCATAAAGCTAACAGTGGAAAGAACATCAATGTAAGACCAACAACAGAAGGATCACAAATTTACAATCAACAGTGAAAGTAATAGAAGCACGAATGGCAACAAGAAATAACCAGGTAATAAAGCAACAACATAGTTAGAATATAGATGAAATATGAATGAATTCAAGTAAGGAGAACCGATGACAACTCAACCAATCAAATCATTCCTAATGCATGAATTATAACAAGAATTAACCGAAGTACTACTCGTAATCACAAATCTTGAGTTACAACTTCCAAATCTTACACGTATGGCACCTCGTGCTCACATTAGCAATCACCCTCGCACGGCAAAGTCCCCGTGCTACCATTTACATCGTATTCGTATCAATATCAACTAAGATGATCGATGGAAAATTTAAACACAATAAAATACAATTTCAAACTTGAATAAAGTAAAGCGTCAAATGAGATGTTAAGATTAATTTAGGATTCAAATAAAGTAAAATAAAGGAGAGGTTGTGCAAATAGAGTATCGGATGTGCTTAGTTTAGAAATTTATGAGATGAAGTAAAAATATCGTATTTAAACAAAGTAAAACATCAGTTAAATTTAATGAGTTAAATATAGAATTTGTTAAAAATAAAACAAGATAACAATTTTTAAGTAATGTACACAAAAATAAGGTGACGAGTAAAATTTTAGAATCCAATTAAAGTAAAAATGTGATAACATTTAAATTAGTAAAACGCCGAGTGAAATGCGAGTCTTATTTTGAAAGACTCTTAACACCTTAAGAGTTCTTTCGTTTAAAACCGCTAAATTACCAACAACTCAATCGGATATGAGATAATGACCCTATGCACATAAATTCACCTTGACAATCAATTTGTCAAGAAATAACGGAGGCACAAATTGGCATGTTAAAGCAACATAACAATATCCATTGCGTCGTGCCACCCGATCCCACACAATAATAACAATATCCGTTGCGGTGTGCAACACGATCCCACACAATAATTACAATATCTGTTGCGCCGTGCAACCCGATCCCACACAATAATAACAATATCCGTTGGGGTGTGCAACCCGGTCCCACACAATAATAACAATATCCGTTGCGGCATGCAACCCGATCCCACCTATATTATATTGTCCGTCCTTATCGCTCCATATCACATCTTTTCATATTATTTCAATACTGTTGCGGCGTGCAACCCGATCCCCAAACAATAGGCATTATACAAACAACTACAACCAACTGCGGCGTATCACAAAACCAAACGCAATAATGAAGCTACACAAGAAGTCACAAACGGGGGATAAAGTTACATGATAACTCGCAAAATCAAATAGCAAGTAGTGACAATTTATAAATAAAGAACGGTTACCAAGAATCAATTAACAATTAAGGCATGTAACAGATAAGGCATGAATTCAACAAGTAATTACAATTAACAAATAAGACATATAAGCCCTACTTGTGGGATTACACTAGGTTGCTGCTGTTGTAAATAAGACATATAAGAGTGAACTTGATAATAAAAGATAGAACATGTACTAACAACTTCAAGTAAGGCACGTACGAGCAAATTCAACAATGAAAGATATAACATGTTGTGACAAATACAATTAAATGTATGGAAGAAGTCTAGAAGTCTACATCGGTCAAATACCACATATAAACTCGTGTACACACTCGTCACCTCGTGTACACGTCTTCTACATAACTCAAATAGTACCATTACCCAAAACCTAGGGGTAATTTCCCCCCCTCCCCCCTCCCCCCACAAAGTTAGGTAAGATACTTACCTCAATTAGGCCGATTCATCACTCAAAATAGCTTTTCTTTAAAAATTAACCTACGCTCGGCTCAAATCTAACCAAAAATAACTTAATATTAGCAAATAATGCAAGAAAAATCAATTACAATAAATAAAGCTATGATCTCTATATTTTTCCCAAAAAGTCAACAAAAGTCAACGCCGAGCGAAGCCCGAACCAATACAAGCTCACACGAACGAAAACCGACTCAATCGGAGTTCGATAACTCAACCAATTCGCCAAAATATCGCTCTTAGGTGTTCATAACCCAAGATTCCAACCCACACTAGTTGGGTCCCATATCTCCCGAGATACTCCATGGAAGAAAATTGAAGAACATCCTTGAATCCTCTCAATCACAAACTTTCAAGATGAGAAAAACTCGAACAACATTAATAGCCAAAAACGCTCAGATGTTCTGCCTCGTTTCTTGTGGCAAATGATCCCGAAACTCGCTTTTGATGCCTCCAATGGATTCCTCGTGAAATTCCAGTCAAGTTAGGCTTTTGAATCACTCCATTTGACCTTATAATGAAGGAGATATGTTGGTTTCAATATTTAGAAATAGTGCAGATTTTTAAATACGAATTCAGTGGTAATTTCGTAATTAATCTGAAAAAAATATGGCAACCCAATTCTTAGTAAAATGACCATAAATTCCTCATACGATGTCGAAACTTGATGATTTCAGTTGCTATGGTTCTAAAATTACAATATGGATATAATGGTTTGGTTGAAACACGAATCAAAGCCTTTTGTGTAACGACCCGGCCGGTCGTTTTGAGAGTTATAAGCCTGATCCCCTATTAATTGCTTCTCCCATATTTATTTCTGCTATTGTGACTTGCCGGGAGGTTTCGTTTTGATTTTTGGAGTATTTTGGGACACTTAGTCCCTAAATGGAGGTTTAAGTCTTAGGAATTAGACCATAGTCGGAACTATGTGAAGACGACTCCGGAATGGAGTTCTGTCGGTTTTGTTAGTTCCGTTAGGTGATTTTGGACTTTGGGGCGTGTCCGGATAGTGTTTTGGAGGTCTGTAGCTCATTTAGGCTTGAAATGGCGAAAGTCGAAGTTTTGGAGATTTTAACCGGTAATGGACTTTTTGATATCGGGATCGGATTTCGATTTCGGAAGTTGGAGTAGGTCCGTAGGGTTGAATATGACCTGTGTGCAAAATTTGGGGTCAATCGGACGTGGTTTGGTTGGTTTCGGCATCAGTTGTGGGATTTGGAAGTTTCAAGTTCTTTAAGTTTCGACTATGTTCATATGGTATTTTAGGATTGGTTGGTATGTTTGGTTGAGGTCCCGGGGGCCTCGGGTGAGTTTCGGGTGCTTAACGGATCAAAAGTTGGATTGATGTTGTTGCTGAAGTCTTCAGGCATCTGGTTGCAGGTGCGGGATTGCACGTGCGGCGCACAAAGCACAGAAGCAGAGATTGGAGGCATGGCCAGGGATCGCAGGTGCGAGGGAATTTCCGCATCTGCGATGCCCGCAGATGCGTTATAGGAACCGCACGCGCGATGAATGACCGCAGAAGCGGACAGTGCTCCGCAGGCGCGCACACGCAGGTGCGGCCCCCTTGCCGCAGATACGGTCCCAACCCCTTTAGTGATTTTCGCACCTGCGATGGATTTCCTACAGGTGCGGAACCGCAGATGCGGTTGAAGGCCTGCAGAAGCGGTTTGACTGGCAGAAAAAGGGCTAAGTGCGAGGGTTTGATTTCATTCTTCATTTTTGGACTTGAGAGCTCAGAATTTGGCGATTTTTAGAGGAATTTTCAAAGGAAGCTTTGGGGTAATGATTCCTAACTCTTTTTTGGTTGTATTCCATTAATATATAGTTATTTTCTCCATTTAATTTCGGATTTGGGGTTAAATATTTGGGGAAAAGTTGAGAAAAGTTCTTAGGCCGAATTTTGGGATTTTGATCGAGATTTTGGTATCGGATTTGAGTAATTTTGGTATGAGTGAATTCGTGAGTGAATGGGTGTTCATATTTTGTGACTTTTAAATTCGGGATTTTGATCGAGATTTTGGTATCGGATTTGAGTAATTTTGGTATGAGTGAATTCGTGAGTGAATGGGTGTTCATATTTTGTGACTTTTACTCTATTTTGAGACGTGGGCCTGGGGAGGCTGTTTAGGGCGATTTTTCAATTTCTTGCTTTAGCTTTTATTTCATTAGCTAGATTAGTTCCTTGTAGTTACATTTATGTTATGTAATTGATTTTGGCTAGATTTGGGCCATTCAGAGTCGGATATTAGTGGAAAAGGCATTGTCACCGATTGATTGAGTTTGGTTCGAGGTAAGCTGCTTGCCTAACCTTGTGTGGGGGAAATCCCCTTAGGATTTGGTAATGTTGTGATATGTGAGCGTCGTGTACGTGAGGTGACGAGTACGTACACGGGCTATTTGTTGTAAAACCCCGATTTATTTTACTGAGTAGTAATCTGCCTTTCCTTTAATTTCAGTTATACCGTTGAAATGAGTATTAGTCTGTGTTCATTCTTAATTAAGCTATTCCAACATGTGTAGCTATCCTGTTCCGTCTAATATCCCATGTCTACGTGCTTTAACTGCTTATTTGAACTCTATGCAACATGCCTAATTGATTTCCTGTTTTTCCCTTGATAATTATCAGTCTTAACTGTAAAATTCTTGCTGTTAATTGTTGTATCTATCAGTTTGAGCTGTGTGTTTACTTTTGAGTCTACGAGGCGGTTCCTCGGCAGTTCTCCCTGCACATTTACTTTTGAGACTACGAGACGGTTCCTCGGGAGTTCTCCCTGAACATTTACTTTTGAGACTACGAGGCGGTTCCTCGGGAGTTTTCCTTGCACATTTACTTTTGAGACTACGAGGCGATTCCTCGGGAGTTCTCCCTGCATATTTACACCTGAGGTACCGGTAGCTTCAGCAGGAGGGCAGACACCTGAGGTACCGGTTGCTGCACCAGCCCTCCAAGAGACTCTAGCCCAGGTTCTGAGCATGTTCAGCACCTTAGCTCAGGATGGATTGATTCCACTTGCTCCTGCCACGTCTCAGGCCGGGGGAGGAGCACATACTCCCGTCGCTGGTACTCCAGAGCAGCGGGCTCAGGTCGACCATGCCCCAGAGTTCATCCCTATGCAGTCGGTAGCTCCGGTTCAGCACGAGACTAGGACAGCCGCTTCTGAGGCAGAGCAGCTCAGACTTGAGAGGTACAAGAAGTACCACCCACCTACCTTCAGCGGATTGGCCACAGATGATGCTCAGGGTTTTCTGGAGGAGTGTCATCGTATTCTCTGCACTATGGGCGTAGCGGAGACGAGTGGGGTTTCTTTTACCACCTTCCAGCTTAGAGGAGTAGCCTATCAGTGATGGAGTGCTTATGAGTTGAGTAGTCCGGATGAGGCAGCTTCACTTACATGGACTCAGTTCTCGGACATGTTTTTGAGAGAGTATGTCCCTCAGAGCCTCAGGGACTCATGGCGCGCGGAGTTTGAGCGGCTGCGCCAGGGTGCTATGACTGTGTCAGAGTATGCAGTCCGCTTCAGTGATTTGGCACGACATGCACCGGCCTTGGTTGCCACAATTTGAGAGAGAGTTCGATGGTTTTTTGAGGGACTCCACCCTAGTATCCAGATTAGTATGGCCAGGGAGTTGGAGATGGATATTTCTTATGAGCAGGTTGTGAGTATCGCCAGGAGGTTGGAGGGCATGCTTGCCCGGGATAGAGATGAGAGAGAGAGGCCAAGAGGTCTCGAGAGACTGGTTCTTATTTTGGTGCTCGTGCCCTAGCAGCTCGCCATGGTAGGGGTTATAAGAGTCGCCCCGTCCATTCAGCTCTTCCAGCCGCCAGTGGTATTCCGGTCCCTTCTAGGCCCCAGGAGCCTTATTATGCACCGCCAGTATCTAGTGTGCCTCCTGCTAGGGGTGCTTTTAGTGGCCAGTCCAGCAGACCTGGCCCAAGCCAGTCACAACAGTCACGCTCTCCGAGAGCTTGTTTTGAGTGTGGCGACACTCGCCATATGGTGAGGTTTTACCCCATATTTAGGAGGGGTGCACCTCCACAGACTTCTCAGCCACCACGTGCTCCACCGGGTCCTCAGGCTATGATATCAGCACCAGCTACCACCCCACCTGCTCAGCCAGCTCGAGATGGAGGCCGGGGAGGTCGAGGTCGCCCTAGAGGGGGAGGCCAGGCCAGGTATTATGCTCTTCTGGCTCGTACAGAGGCAGTTGCTTCCGACTTTGTCATTACAGGTATTGTTCCAGTCTGTCATAGAGATTCATTGGTATTATTTGACCCAGGCTCTACGTATTCCTATGTGTCCTCTTATTTGGGTGTATCTCGGGATTCCTTGAGTTCCTCTATTTATGTGTCTACTCCTGTGGGAGATTTTCTTGTTGTGGACCACATGTATCGGTCATGTTTGATTGCTCTTGGTGATTTTGAGACCAGAGCCGATTTATTATTTCTCAGCATGGTAGACTTTGATGTTATCTTGGGCATGGACTGGTTGTCTCCCCATTATGTTATTCTTGATTGTCACGCTAAGACCGTGACGCTGGCTATGCCGGAATTACCGTGATTAGAGTGGAGAGGTACCTTAGAGTATACTCCCAACCGAGTTATTTCATTTCTTAAAGCTCAACGAATGGTTGAGAAAGGGTGTGAGCGTATCTAGCTTATGTGAGAGATGTCAGTATTGATACCCCTACAGTTGAGTCAGTTCCAGTAGTGAGGGACTATCCAGATGTGTTTCCAGCTGATCTTTCGGGCATGCCGCCCGATAGAGATATTAATTTTGGCATTGATTTGTTACCGGGCACTCAGCCCATCTCTATTCCTCCATATCGTATCGCTCCTCCTGAGTTGAAGGAGTTGAAGGAACAGTTACAGGAGTTGCTTGATAAGGGCTTCATTCGGCCCAGTGTGTCACCTTGGGGTGCTCCTGTCTTGTTTGTGAAGAAAAAGGATGGTTCTATGCATATGTGCATTGATTCTCGCCAGTTGAACAAAGTTATAGTGAAGAACTTGTATCTTTTGCCTCGTATTGATGACCTATTTGATCAGTTACAGGGTGCTAGAGTGTTTTCCAAGATTGACTTACGTTCAGGCTATCATCAATTGAAGATTCGGGAGCCAGATATCCCGAAGACTGCCTTCATGACTCGGTATGGTCACTACGAGTTCCTTGTGATGTCCTTTGGGCTGACCAATGCCCCAACAACTTTTATGCACTTGATGCACAGTGTGTTTTGGCCTTATCTTGACATCTTCGTCATTGTGTTTATTGACGACATTCTGGTATACTCCCGGACTCGGGAGGATTATGAGCAGCACCTGAGGACTGTGCTGAGAGAAAAGAGGTTATATGCAAAATTTTAAAAGTGTGAGTTCTGGCTAGACTCAGTGGCATTCTTGGGTCATGTAGTATCGAGTGATGGGATCCAGGTGGATCCAAAGAAGGTGAAAGCAGTGCAGACTTGGCCTAGACCGTCATCAGCTACGGAGATCCGGAGTTTTCTTGGTTTGGCGGGGTATTACCGTCATTTTGTAGAGGGATTCTCATCTATTGCAGCACCTATGACCAGGCTGACCCAGAAGGGTGCTCCGTTCAGGTGGACAGAGGAGTGTGAGGAGAGCTTTCAGAAGCTCAAGACAGCTTTGACTACAACCCCAATTTTGGTATTGCATACAGGTTCGGGGTCTTATACTGTATATTGTGATGCATCGCGGATTGGGCTCGGTGCGGTGTTGATGCAGGATGGTAGGGTGATTGCCTACGCGTCCAGACAGTTGAAGGTGCATGAAAAGAACTAGCATGTCCACGACCTTGAGTTAGCAGCTATTGTTCATTCCCTGAAGATTTGGCGCCACTATTTGTACGGTGTTCCTTGTGAGATTTTCACCGATCATCGGAGTTTGCAGCATCTGTTCAAGCAAAAGGATCTTAACTTGCGTCAGCGGAGGTGGTTGGAGCTACTTAAGGATTATAATATCACCATTTTGTACCACCCGGGAAAGGCCAATGTGGTAGCCGATGCTTTGAGTCACCGGGCGGAGAGTTTGGGGAGTTTAGCATATCTTCCAGCAGCAAAGAGACCCTTAGCATTGGATGTTCAGGCCTTCGCCAGCCAGTTTGTTAGATTGGATATTTTTGAGCCGAGTCGAGTATTGGCTTATGTGGTCTCTCGGTCTTCTCTTTATGATCGAATCAGGGAGCGTCAGTATGATGACCTCCATCTGCTTGTCCTTAAGGACACGGCTCAGCACAGTGATGCTAAAGAGGTCACTATTGGGGATGATGGCGTATTGAGGATGCAGGGCAGGCTATGTGTGCCTAATGTAGATGGTTTGCGTGAGTTGATTCTTCAGGAGGCTCATAGCTCGCGGTACTCTATTCATCCAGGTGCCGCGAAGATGTATCGGGACTTGAGGCAGCATTACTGGTGGAGGAGGATGAAGAAGGACATAGTGGAGTATGTGGCTCGGTGCCTAAATTGCCAGCAGGTGAAGTATGAGCATCAAAGGCCGGGTGGGTTGCTTCAGAAGTTAGATATTCCGGAGTGAAAATGGGAGCGAATCACTATGGATTTCGTTGTTGGACTCCCACGAACTCAGCGGAGGTTTGATGCAGTTTGGGTGATTGTGGATAGGCTGACCAAGTCAGCTCATTTCATTTCTGTGATGACTACTTATTCTTCCGAGCAGCTGGCTCGAATTTACATCTGCGAGATCGTCAAGCTTCATGGCGTACCGGTATCTATCATCTCTGATCGGGATATGCAATTTACATCACGGTTCTGGAGGGATGTACAGCAGGAGTTAGGTACTTGGATTGAGTTAAGCACAACATTTCACCTTCAGACGGACGGGCAGTTCGAGCGCACTATTCAGATACTAGAGGATATGCTCCGCGCTTGTGTGATAGATTTTGGGGGTGCTTGGGATCAGTTCTTGCCACTTGCGGAGTTTGCCTACAACAACAGTTATCAGTCGAGCATTCAGATGGCACCGTATGAGGCTTTGTATGCTAGGCGGTGTCGGTCTCCAGTGGGTTGGTTCGAGCCGGGCGAGGCTAGATTATTGGGTACAGACTTGGTTCAGGATGCCCTGGATAAGGTGAAGGTGATTCCGGATCGACTACGCACAACCCAATCCAGAAAGAAGAGTTATGCGGATCGAAAGGTTCACGATATTGCATTTATGGTTGGAGAGAGAGTCTTGCTCCAGGTTTCGCCTATGAAGGGCATTATGACGTTCGGGAAGAAGGGCAAGCTGAGCCCACGGTTTATCGGCCCATTTGAGGTGTTGCGACGCATTGTGGAGGTTGCTTATGAGCTTGCCTTGCCTCCCAGTCTTACAGGGGTCCATCCAGTATTTCATATTTCTATGCGTCGGAAGTATCACGACGATCCGGCTCATGTGTTGGATTTTAGCTCAGTCCAGTTGGACAAGGATCTATATTATGTCGAGGAGCCAGTGGCTATTTTGGACAGGCAGGTTCCAAAGCTGAGGTCAAAGAACATTGCTTCCGTAAAGGTTCAGTGGAGGGGTCAGCCGGTCGAGGAGGCGACTTGGGAGACTGAGCATGGTATGCGCAGCCGTTATCCTCAGCTTTTCACCACTCCAGGTATGTCTTTATGCTCGTTCGAGGACGAACGATTGTTTTAAGAGGGGAAGGATGTAACGACCCGGCCGGTCGTTTTGAGAGTTATAGCCTCTATCCCCTATA
Organism: Nicotiana tomentosiformis; assembly: GCF_000390325.3. NCBI lineage: Eukaryota > Viridiplantae > Streptophyta > Magnoliopsida > Solanales > Solanaceae > Nicotiana > Nicotiana tomentosiformis. The sequence goes on from NC_090813.1 coordinate 152,688,752, forward strand.
AACTGCTTCTCCCATATCTATTTCTGCTATTGTTACTTGCCGGGAGGTTTCGTTTTGGTTTTTGGAGTGTTTTGGGACACTTAGTCCCTAAATGGAGGTTTAAGCTTTAGGAATTGGACCGTAGTCGGAACTGTATATAGACGACTCCGGAATGGAGTTCCGTCGGTTTCGTTAGCTCAGTTAGGTGATTTTGAACTTAGGGGCGTGTTCGGATAGTGTTTTGGAGGTCTGGAGCTCATTTAGGCTTGAAATGACGAAAGTCGAAGTTTTGGAGATTTTGATCGGTAGTGGACTTTTTGATATCGGGGTCGGATTTCAATTCCGGAAGTTGGAGTAGGTCCGTAAGGTTGAATATGACCTGTGTGCAAAATTTGGGGTCAATCGGTCGTGGCTTGGTTGGTTTCAGCATCGGCTGTCGGATTTGGAAGTTTCAAGTTCTTTTAGTTTGAATCGGAGGATGATTCGTGATTTTTGCGTTGTTTGATGTGGTTTGAGGGCTCGACTATGTTCGTATGGTATTTTAGGATTGGTCGGTATGTTTGGTTGATGTCCCGTGGCCTCGGGTGAGTTTCGGGTGCTTAACAGATCAAAAGTTGGATTGGTGTTGTTGCTGAAGTCTTCAGGCATCTGGTGTTTTTGACCTGCGGCGGGGAGACCACAGGTGCGGGATCGCACGTGTGGCGCACAAAGCGCAGAAGCGGAGATTGGAGGCGTGGCCAGGAATCGCAGGCGCGAGGGAATTTCCGCAGAAGCGGACAGTGCTCCGCAGGCACGCACATGCAGGTGCGGCCCCCTTGTCGCAGATGCGGTCCCTGCCCCTTTAGTGATTTTCGCACCTGCGATGGATTTCCCGCAGGTGCGGAACCACAGATACGGTTGAAGACCCGCAGAAGCGGTTTGACTGGCAGAAAAAGGGCTAAGTGCAAGGGTTTGATTTCATTCCTCATTTTTGGACTTAGGAGCTCGAAATTTGGCGCTTTTTCGAGGGATTTTCAGAGGAAGCTTTGGGGTAATAATTCCTAACTCGTTTTTGGTTGTATTCCATTAATCTATAGTTCTTTTCTCCATTTAATTTGGGGTAATCATTTTGGGAAAAAGTTGAGAAAAGTTCTTAGGCCGAATTTTGGGATTTTGATCGAGATTTTTGTATCGGATTTGAGTAATTTTGGTATGAGTGAATTCGTGAGTGAATGGGTGTTCATATTTTGTGACTTTTACCCGATTCCGAGATGTGGGCCCGGGGAGGCTTTTTAGGGCGATATTTCAATTTCTTGCTTTAGCTTTTATTTCATTAGCTATATTTATGTTATGTAATTGATTTTGGCTAGATTTGGGCCATTTGGAGTCGAATATTCATGGAAAAGGCATTGTCACCGATTGATTGAGCTTGGTTCGAGGTAAGTGGCTGCCCTAACCTTGTGTAGGGGAAATCCTGTCACGCCCCAAAATCGAGGAGCGCGACCGGCGCTCAACCGAGTGAACCCGACTGAGCAAGCCTGTTAGATTCCTTCTACCCAAACTCATTCATGAATAAAAAGAATATATGTTTTCCTTAATTAAACAATAAAGTGGTCATGTCTGCAATTACCAATTTCTTACCATAAGTTTCACCATTTTTAAAGTCTCAAATGGACAAGTAATACAACCACAACATAACATAGTTTGTATTTCCCAGCACCAATACACAACCCATACTATGTCTACGGAGCCTCTATAGATAAATAAGAGTACAATGATAATGCCGGCAACAAGGCCTCGGCTATACCTCAAACAGAATACACAAAGTACAAAAGATTCATGACCCTGGAATGAAGTGGGGCTCATCAAGTCAGCTAGGAAGAAGGTGCACTGCTATCACTGACCAATATCTCCTGTTGTGGAACCACATGCATCAATTGAAAGATGCAGCGTCCCCGGCAAAAGGGACGTTAGTACTGTCGAATAGCACTAGTATGTAAAACTAAATACCCTCTCAATAGAATAACAAATAATACAAACAAGATTATCATAATATCAATGAAAGCCTTAATTAACATCAAACCTCAATTTAGGATCAAGAGAGTGTTCAAATTAATTTCCATATCTCACATTGGGAGATTTTTAGTATCGATATACCATTGTCCACAATACCAGTACCACCGTATTCTCAGTACGGAGTCCGATCACGACCCGATCGGCTAGGCTATCTCATTAGAGACATCAACCACAATTACTCTTAATATCAATACCACCGTCTTTAACACGGAGTCCGATCACGACCCGATCGGCTAGGTTATCCATTAGGGACATCGACCACAATCACAATTTCAATTACAATTTCCAGCACAATCACCACCTTGTGTGCGGCATGGTGCCCGATCACGACCCGATCGGCTAGGCTGTCTTATTTGAGACATCAACCTTTTATATCAATCATCGCATTTCATAATACTTTCACATCTTTTCATTTCATTGGCACTAGTTGCCATAATTATAAGATCATTCTTGGCATGTTGGCCATATTCAGTATTTCATGTTCACCTTATCAATTTCAAATATCATCCTCATCATCAACAAACACAATTCAAATCAAAGTGTGTTAGTACACATGTGAGTAATTTAGAGTCTAATGCACATAGAGATATTTCACAAAATTTGGCATAATAGCCTTCATTTGAACTTGACTTAAAGTCGAAACATTATTAATGCACAACCCATATTTTAACACATCCTCAATTGGTAACATAACATGAATAGAGCATTTGGGATGCTTGTTGAACATATATCTTTCAACCCAATCTTACTCGGAATAGCCAATTTCATAATGAATCACTCGGGACTTACATAATTTACATAAATATCATGGGATTCAATTCTAAGAGAAGAGTTTATCCAACATACCTCAATTGAGCTTCCTTAAACTCTAAAACATTCCGGAATTCTTAGCAATTTCAATCTATTATAGAAATATAAAAAATTGAATCAAAATTAGGAAGATGATCATGGTTCTAGCTCATTTGAGAATTTTATCAAACACTAGGTGTGCACAAGTTTTCAAGGTCCTTTTATGGAGGATTTCATCATCCCATAACCCAGTCTTTACCATGCTTAGTTCAACAATCTTCCTATACCCCTTGATATCACATGCATGTAAAATAATCAACTCTCATGCCCAAAAAATTATCTTTCTAATTACCCATTTTCAGATGATTTCGAAATTAGGGTTTAGGGCGTAGAATCTTACCTCTAGGATGAAGACCTAGTGAGCTTTCCTTCTTAATCTTCCAAAACTTGAGCAATAATTAAAGAACAATTATTGAAGAATCACCTTCTCACTCTAGGGCACTCTCTCTCACTCTAAAATGTCAGATTATATCTCAACAATGGCCCAAAACGTGTATTTAACGAAGTAGGGTCTGGTTTTAAAAACCCAAAAATGAAGCTCCGGAACAGGTCTCGCATAATGGTTATGCGGACCACATATCGGTCGCATAGTTTGTGTGCAAAATGATCAAATATTTGCCCGAGTCTGCGGTCACTATGCGGTTCGCATAACTGTTCTGCGGTCGCATAGTGCACCGCATAACAGTTATGCGGTCACATAGTCGACCACATAATTGCTTCCAACTGACCCAATTAACTGCCTCACTCTGCGGCCATTATGCGGTCCGCAGAGTGATTCTGTGGTCACATAGTGGACCGCAGAAATGCACTTTTCCGCCAAAAATTTTCCTTTACTTTCCGGTGCATTGTTTAACCCAAAAAGTCCGAGCCGCGGCGAGCAATCTCGCCGCAAAGAATTTCTATAATACTCAACACGTAAAACCAATTCGGCACCACGAAACATTATTTTCTTTTGCAAAAATTTTACGGGGCCTTACAAATCCCCTTAGGATTTGGCACTGTTGTGATATGTGAGCGCCGTGTACGTGAGGTGACGAGTACGTACACGGACTATTTGTTGTAAAAACCCGATTTATTTTACTGAGTAGTAATTTGTCTTTCCTTTAATTTGAGTTATACCGTTTAAATGAGTATTAGTCTGTTCTCATTCTTAATTGAGTTATTCCAATATGTGTAGCTATCCTGTTCAGTCTAATATCCCATGTCTACATGCTTTAACTGCTTATTTGAACTCTGTGCAGCATGCCTAATTGATTTCCTATTTTTTCCTTGATAATTATCAGTCTTAACCTTAAAATTCTTGCTGTTAATTGTTGTATCTATCGGTTTGAGCTGTGTGTTTACTTTTGAGACTACGAGGCGGTTCCTCGGGGGTTCTCCCTGCACATTTACTTTTGAGACTACGAGGCGGGTACTCGGGAGTTCTCCCAGCACATTTACTTTTGAGACTACGAGGCGGTTCCTCGGGAGTTCTCCTGCATATTTACTTTTGAGACTACGAGGCGGTACCTTGGGAGTTCTCCCTGCATATTTACTTTTGGGACTACGAGACGGTATCTCGAGAGCGTCCCTGTTGCTATATCATTATGCGGTGTTGTTATTGCTTTGTAAATACTTGCTGTTGTCTTCTCCGTTTCACTTCATTTTTATTATAGCATCTGTGTTATTATTATATCCCAGTAGGGCCCGGACCTGACCTCGTCACTACTTTACTGAGGTTAGGCTTGGGACTTACTGGGTACCGTTGTGGTGTACTCATGCTACTCTTCTGTACATGTTTTTGTGTGCAGATCCAGGTACTACTTATCAGCCTCGCTATTAGCTGAGAGTGATTGCTGTTGTACGGAGACTTCAAGGTACATCTGCCGCGTCCGCAGACCTCAGAGTCCCCCTCTATTCTCTTATATGACATTTGTCTTCCGTACTTTTTGTTAGACTCTGGTGTATAGAGATACTAGTTTCCTTCTGCACTTGTGACTTACGATGTTCCGGGTTTTGGGAAAACTGTGTATTATAGAGTATTGGTTATTGTACATGCCGAGCGACATTGTTATTAGTTATTCAGTTATCCACTGTTGTTAGTTGCCAAGTTTTACTTTCATTTTTGTTATATTTTCGCAATTTGTTAGGCTTACCTAGTCATAGAGATTAGGTGCCGTCACGACGTTATACGGAGGGAGTTTGGGTCGTGACATTTTGCTCAATATAGTAACCTTTATTCTCAAATCGATGTCGAAACCGAAACAGAAAACAATCACCTTACTGTACGGCCTCGGAAAATTTCTCTAATGATTTAATATCTTAAAGTACGCTAACGGTATTTGGGAATAACGTGTTAGAGTATTAAATGAGACCCATGGGATAGAACCACATTATTTCGAAATGAAAAGTATATTTTTAAGGTGTGTTGAAACATATTAAGGAGTTTTATGAATGGAAAGAATTCGTGTGGAACAAGTAGGATATATTAAGTGGAAAGAATGTCTCAATTCGCACACGATCCTACTTCAAACGCATGCTTCTACCAAACTATAATGACTTATGAGGTGATCTACCTATCAAATTAAAGCTCTTTGAGTCTAGTTTCTAACGCTTCAAACCGTTCATCATTTAGACATTCCTACAAAAAGTTATGTTTAAATACCCAAAGATTGGCCTATAGCTCGCTACAGAGCTCGCAAGGCCAGGTTTGTAACACGCTAGACCAGGCTATATCCCTCGCGAGGCCAGGTCTGTATCTCACTACAGAGCTCGCGAGGCCAGGTCTGTAGCCGGATCCAGAATTTCGGAGTATCCATTTTCCTATATTTTAAACCCGACCCTATTCCGTTAAAACATCTACCTTGGACCATTTTGAACATATTTTCTGATATTTTGAGAGAGAGAGAGAGAGAGAGAGAGAGAGTGCTAGAGGGAGAAGTGAATATTCATCAAAATTGCTTTTCAACTCTCACTTAAAACCTTGAAGATTATCAAGAGAGACACCTAGGTCTTCTTCTTAAGAGGTAAGATTCTAGAATTGGGTAATTAGCAAGATAATTTTTGGGCATGAGAGTTGTTTATTTTACATGCATGTGTTATCAAAGGGTGTAGGAAGATTGTTGAGCTAAAAATGGTAAAGATTGGGTTGTGGGATGATGGAATCCTCCATAAAAGGCTCTTGAAACCTTGATGCACACCTAGTGTTTGATAATATGCTCAAATGAGCTAAAACCATGTTGATCTTCTTCCTAATTATGGTTTACTTTTGTTATGTTTCTAAATAGATTGAAGCTGCTAGAATTTTCGGAACGTCGTAGTAATTTAAGGAAAGCTCAAAACAAGGTATGTTGGCTAAACTTTCTCTCTTGGAATTGAATTCCATGATGTTCCCGTAAGTTCCAAGTATGGTTAGCTTAAGATTCTTAACTTTTATATTCTGGGTTATTCCCTATAAACTTGTTTATTCTGAATGAGCCTTATGTCAAAAGATAGATGTTCAAAGTATGGTTTGCGTATTAAATGTTGTGGCTTTGAGTCGTGTTTTAAATGAGAATTAGTATACCAATTGGGTGAGAAAAACTCGATATGCTTAGGACTTATAATTGCTCATATGTATACCTAAAGTCTTGATTGGAAATTTTTTATTGTTGATGATCTATAAAGATGGTTGGAAGTGAAATAAGTGAATTGGGGATGTAGAGTGTGGCCAACGTGCCAAAAATTTAAGTTATGATTGAGTCTAGTAGTGCAAATGATTTGAGAGGATGCGATAAAGAATATGAAATGAGCCTCAACTCAATTGTTTAAAAACGATTTCGAAAATATAATTGCCTAAAAGTTTTTGTACTCAATTCATGCCGATAAGTGGTTGCTCTTTGCTTTATAAATATATCCAGTGTGATTCGAGTTCTACATAGTCATGTGTTGAAATTATACATTGTCATTTCTGGGGAAGAGTATTGCAAGAGTAAATGGTGTATTGATTGTTTATGATTTTTCACGTGTGTTTCTATTATTGGTTGGTATGCCTCATTCTTTGGGAAGAAACCATTTGTGTTTGAAGTTCCCATTTCAAATGGATGATTTCTGAAATTTTCTATATGTTGATATTTTCTTTGAAATTGAAAGGGGTGAAAGTGTGGAATATGAAATACGGCCATCGTGCCAGGAATAAAGAATCTTGTGAATTGCCCAATATGCCAAGAAAATATTGTCGTTGTGAATGACTGGAAATACTAATGAGAATTTATACAATGTGAAAATACTGAGGTGAGTACAATTGTATTTATGTTACATTTGTGTGCAAATCAAATCAAAAAATATTTTTGGGAGCATCATTAGCAAAACCGAGGAAGGGTGGGTCATAAGGCCCACACCTGAAACTACACAGGATTGTGATTATTCCCCTTATTTGGGATGAAATTGTGATATTATTCCCCTTAATTGAGATGAAACTGGAAAACATTTGTGGATTGGAAAAGTCAACCCACACGACATATGTGGGAAGGCGGCCTAGCTGATCGGGTGGAGATCGGACTCCATGTTGCGCACATGGTGGTACTACTCTTGGTAACAACTTTCTTTCGCATCACCTGTCAAACCACATTGTCCGTGGGGAGATGGCCTAGCCGATCGGGCGTGATCGAACTCCGTGCTAACAAAAACGGTGGAATATCGGTGCTAATGATCTCCCAACCAAAAATTGTATATGAAGTTCGTATTTTGAAAAATATTATGTTTTAAATGAACATTTGGATATTGTTGATTGTGACTTGCCATTTCTATGTGTTGTCTTTTCTTACATGGTCATTCTATTTTGAAAGAGGACTTTTAGCTATATATACTAGTGCTATTCGACGGTACTAACGTCCCTTTTGCCGGGGGCGCTGCATCTTTAATGGATGCAGGTAGTTCTACAGCAGGTGGCACTGATTAGTGATAGCAGTACACTCTTTTCAGCTGATTTGGTGAGCCCCACTTCATTTCGGGGTTATGTATTTATTTCTCATGTACTGTGTTTTGAGGTATAGTCGGGGCCTTGTTGCCGGCATTTTCATATTACTCTTCTACTGTACTTAGAGCTCCGTAGACAGGTTGTGGGTTGTGGTTGATGTTGGGGAATTGAACTAGAAATGTTGGTATTTGAAAATCATGTTTTTCATTAATTCTATAAACTCGTAATATTTTGGAAATTATGAATGAAGCTGCTAATGGGAATGAAAAGAAAGTTGTTAATAAAATCTTTTCAGTGTTTCATTAATGGAGTACATCCCCTCTTTATTCATGGATGAGTTTGGGTAGAAGGAAATCTAACAGGCTTGCTCGGCCGGGTTCTCTCGGTTGAGTGTCGGTCGCTCCTCGGTTTTGGGGCGTGATACTTACAATCCAAACTTATCGGAATTTAACCAAACTTTGTGGACGTGTCCAAAATTATCATACAAACTTATTGAAATAATTAAAACCCGATTCCGAATCTTTTTACCCAAAAGTCAAATCTTGGTCAACTCTTCCAACTTAAAACTTCTAAAACGTGAATCATTCTTCCAAATCAATCCCGAACCGCTTTAAAACCGAAATCAATCATACACACAAGTCATAATACATAATATGAAACTACTCAAAGTCTCAAACCACCGAATGGAACGTTAAAGCTCAAAACGACCGGTCGGGTCGTTACACCACAAGTCAATAATTTCGATAAAGTGCAGGATAACCGTTGCTCAGACAACCTTGAGAAGCAGGTTCTCAAATTAGAGAATATTGAGATGAAAAGAATTATAGTAAGATTTGTAATTGATGTTGAAGAAGCATTGACTAATTATGACTACTACTGCAGTCTGATGTAATTTAAGGATGCCTTTTTTGTGAACCTTCCCTTTATAGTACTGCATAATGTTGTATTTTTGGTTCTTCTCTAAATGGGGCACTTTTTTGCTTATTTCCCACCTCCATTTAGAAGGCAAGAGATACTAGTTTGTGTAAGTTCTCTGAAGTTAAGCTTTCCTTTTCTGCAGCTTGTTGGACTTATTTCCATCTCATCAAGGTTCCTCCCAACTGTTGCAGATCTTCTTCGACGACTAGCTGCTGAAGCTCATGGAAATCCTGCTCCTGAAGCATCCATGACGACCCACCATGTTGCTTCTCAGAGCTTTAGAAGTCAAGTAAATAGTCCTAATCTGGTGTCGAGTTCAGTTTCCAGTTCATCCAATATCTCAACTGAAAATGATTTCGAATACATGAGCCTTCAGCTGACACACAGAAGAGTTACTCAAATGGAACAGGAAGAATCTTCTTGATTTAGTAGAACAGACTTATACATATACATCTCTGCTAGAACCTAGAGAAGCTACTCTTGTGGTGGAAGAGGGAGATTGTCCCTCCTTGGTGGTACTTGAGGCATATGTTGGGGAGGTGAATTCATTGGTGGTCTAGGTTGGGTCATTTGGCAAGGTGGTAGGTGAGGTACTTATGGTGGTTGACGTGTGGTTGGGGGTTGTAGTTGGTGTTTGTAATACGTAGGTGGTCGATAGTTTGGTGGAGGAAAATAAGGTCCCTTTGGTGATTGTGGTCGCTTTGGTACGTTTTGTGGTATATGGATATATTGGTTATGTTGCGGTTTCCCTCTTTGAAGCATTTGTCGCACTTGTGAAGGAGAGGGTGTAGTAGAGGAATTAGTAAGCATCATACTACGCTCCCTTCCTTGTTGCCTCAAGTAAGATTCCTCTATCAAGGAATTCAACCTTGCATCCGTTTGGTGTTGCCATATGGCAATATTTTTAACCTTCTCACTTATGTCTATAAAGTATAGATACAATTTCATGCATCGGAGTCTCACTCCTTGGATCACAATTAGGACTAGAATAAATGATGTTTGTGTATTTATTCCTAGGAAGATATTAGTGCTAAACGTGAAACCTTTGGGGATTTTGAGAGGCGCTGGTACACATTTATGGATGGACAAAGTTCACTTTATACTTGCTAAAATGACATTTACTTGAATCAAGTTTGATGAATCCATCTTGTCATGTTCGCTTTTTGTTTTATTTCTGCTTTCTTGGCTTTATTTGAATTCTCTCTTGCATTTGAGTAAATTTTAGGCAACTATCATATGGCATCTAAAATATGACGTTGCTATTAAGTTGTTATGTCAATTGTTTGGTGTGGTACTAATAACAGCTGTCTTCATGAAAATCAACTTTTTACAAAGTAAGTCAAAATAGCTACTACTTATTATTAGGGAATTTGGAGAATTATAGACGTGGAAGATCACAAGAGGGAAAAAGGAGAGCTTGCCCCAATAGAAGGAAACAACTATAATCACAACTCTAAACTTTCGACCATTTTATTTCTCCTATTTTGGTTTCTTCTTTGGAGTCTTTTCGCACTTGTTTTAGATCAAGCAACTGGATCATGGACATGGTGGAGGTGGTCCCGGAGGCCCGAGTGGGCCCATTGGGGGTCCAAAACAATATTGTAATAACCAGCAGCATCAAAACATGCTCAGGCTTTACAATATTAAACATCAAGTTTAAGACAAATGTCATAACAACTGAATCAAACTTAAATAATAAAATGGGAAAGAAATAATAATTTAGTGGCAAAATTAATCTACCTAAAATTTCTGTTTTCCTTTTTTTTTTTCGCGCTCATAACTAATAGATATCAGAAGAAGTCTAAAACTAAAGTGAAAAACAGAGTTCATCGAACATTTTACCAAGAGCCTATAAAGTTCCAAAAACTACTTGTCACGCCCCAAAATCGAAGAGCGCGACCGACGCTCAACCGAGTGAACCCGACCGAGCAAGCCTGTTAGATTTCTTCTACCCAAACTCATTCATGAATAAAGAGAATATAGGTTTTCCTTAATTAAACAATAAAGTGGTTATGTCTGAAATTATCAATTTTTTACTATAAGTTTCATCATTTTTAAAGTCTCAAATGGACAAGTAATACAACCACAATATAGCATAATTTGTCTTTTCCCGGCACCAATACACAACCCACACTATGTCTACGGAGCCTCTATAGATAAAAATGAGTACAATGATAATGCCGGCAACAAGGACCCGGCCATATCTCAAACAGAATACACAAAGAACAAAAGATACATGACGCCGGGATGAAGTGGGGCTCACCAAGTCAGCTGGGAAGAAGGTGTACTGCTATCACTGATCAATATCTCCTACTGTGGAACCACCTGCATCCATTTAAAGATGCAGCGCCCCGGCAAAAGGGACGTTAGTACCGTCGAATAGTACTAGTATGAAAACTAAACACCAATTTAAGAATTCTGAAATACAAGATGAATATGATGAACCAGTGCGGCAATAGAATAATATAGATAACCGTTTAAACCATAGCAAGCTTATTAAAAGTTATCAATAACATTTATAAGATTTAATATGAGATCCCCTATAACCATTTTCACACAAAGCGGCTCTGCCGCCTCACCCGATGTATGCAGGTGGAGGTGTACGTACAATACCATAACTCTAATCAAGCGGCCCTACCGCCTCACCCCAATGTATGCGGGTGGATGTATAACCAAAGTACCAAGAACCTACGCCAAGCGGCTATGCCGCCTCACCCCAATGTATGCAGGTGGAAATGAATCAACGATACCAATACCAACACAAAGCTGCTATGCCGCCTCACCCCAATGTATGCGGGTGGTGGTGCCACAACAATACCAAAACCATACACAAAGCGGTCGTACTGCCTCACCCCAATGTAAGCGGGTGGAGGTGCATGTCACGCCCCAAAATTGTGGAGCGCGATTTGCGCTCAATCTAGTGAACCCGACCGAGCAAGCCTGTTAGATTTCTTCTACCCAAACTCATTCATGAATAAAGAGAATATATATTTTTCTTAATTAAACAATAAAGTGGTCGTGTCTGCAGTTACTAATTTCTTACCATAAGTTTCACCATTTTTAAAGTCTCAAATGGACAAGTAATACAACCACAACATAGCATACTTTGTCTTTCCCAGTACCAATACACAACCCACATTATGTCGACGGAGTCTCTATAGATAAAGAAGAGTACAATCATAATGCCGGCAACAAGGCCCCGGCTATACCTCAACCATAATACATAAAGATCAAAAGATACATGACCACGGGATAAAGTGGGGCTCACCAAGTAAGCTAGGAAGAAGGTGTACTGCTATCATTAATCAATGTCTCCTGCTGTGGAACCACCTGCATCTATTTAAAGATGCAGCGCCCCCGGCAAAAGGGACGTTAGTACCGTTGAATAGAACTAGTATGAAAACTAAATACCAATTTAAGAATTTAGAAATACAAGATAATTATGATGAACCAGTGCGGCAATAGAATTATATAGATAACTGTCTCAACCATAGCAAGCTTATTAAAAGCTATCAACAACATTTAGAGGATTTAAGATGAGATCCTATATAACCATCTTCACACAAAGTGGCCCCGCCGCCTCACCCGATGTATGCAGGTGGAGGTGTACGTACAATACCACAACTCTAATCAAGCGGCCCTGCCGCCTCACCTCAATGTATGCGAGTGGATGTATAACTACAGTACCAAGAACCTACACAAAGCGGCTATGCCGCCTCACCCCAATGTATGCGGGTGAAAATGCATCAACGATACTAATACCAACATAAAGTGGCTATGCCGCCTCACCCCAATGTATGCGGGTGGTGGTTCCACAACAATACCAAAACCATACACAGAGAGATCGTACCGCCTCACCCCAATGTAAGCGGGTGGAGGTGCAGTCCCACAATATCATAATCCCTACACAAAGCGGTTATGCCGCCTCACCCCAATATATATGTGGGTGGAGGTGTATCACAATCACAATCTCTATACCATAACCCCCACACAAAGCGGTCATGCCGGCTCACCCCAAGGTATGCGGGTGGAGGTGTATCACAATCACAATCTCTACATAGCTTGGCATAAAAACTTTCACATAAATCACGACTTGAAATTATAACATGTGAATACGTAATCCATAATTTGGGACACATCCTTAATTTATAATGCAATATGATAAGAGCATTTGAAACACGAATTGAACATATATCTTCATCACAAAACTTATCGGAATACTCGATTTATAATCAACATCTTGGAACTTATAAGGATAATGGGAACTCCAATTCTTAAAGAAGACTTTAGCCAACATACCTCAATTGAGCTTCCTTAAACTTTAAAACGTTCCGAAATTCTTGGCAACTTCAATCTATTTTAGAAATATAACAAATTGAACCACAATTAGGAAGATGGTTATGGTTCTAACTTATTTGAGCATTTTATCAAACACTAGGTGTGCATTAAGGTTTCAAGGCCCTTTTTATGGAGGATTCCATCATCCCACAACCCAATCTTTAACATTCTTAGCTCAACAATCTTCCTACACCCTTTGATAACACATGCATGTATTATAAACAACTCTCATGCCCAAAACTTATCTTGCTAATTACCCATTTTTAGATGATTTCGATATTAGGGTTTAGGTTATAGAATCTTACCTCTAGGATGAAGACCTAATGAGCTTGCCTTCTTAATCTTCCAAATCTTGAGCAAGAATTGAAGAACAATTATTGAAGAATCACCTTCTCACTCTAGGGCACTCTCTCTCACTCTAAAATGTCAGATTATAGTTCAAAAATGACCCAAAGAGTGTATTTAACGAAGTAGGGTCGGGTTTTAAAAACCCAAAAATGGAGCTCCGGAACAAGGTATGCGATCGCATAGCCGATATGCGGACCGCATATTGATCGCATAATTGGTTACAAAATAGCCAAAAGAACTGTCTGTGTATGCGGTCAGTATGCGGTTCGCATAACTATTATGTGGTCGCATAATGCACCGCATAACAGTTATGCGGTCGCATAGTTGACCGTATAGTTGCTTCCAACTGACCCAATTAACTGCCTCACTCTGCGTCTATTATGCGGTCAGCAGAGTGGTTTTGCGGTCGCATAATGGACTGCAAAAATGCACTTTTCCGCCAAAATTTTTCCTTTACTTTTCGGTGCATTGTTCAACCCAAAAAGTCCGAGCCGCGGCGAGCTTGCTCGCCGCGAAGAATTTCTATGATCCTCAAACACGTAATCCTAGTCCGGCACCATGAAACATTATTTTCTTTGCAAATTTTACCGCGCTTTATACTTAAGTACTTCAAAATTTTTCGGGGTATTACATTCTCCCCCGCTTAGGATCATTCATCCTCAAATGAGGGTAAAAATCCATCATTAGCATCTTATGCAACTCAGTTTGTTTCATACCACATTCGAGCAGCCCCAAATTTGACTAACTCTCAAAATTCCTAAAAATTTCGCTACAGTTTTCCTTGTAACTAGGCCTATCCACCTGTCAGAGAGCCCCAGAAACACATCCTAACAACATATATGTATTCCAACGACGTAACATAATACAAAACAACACCAAATGTGGTCTCATAAGCAATATATATCCAGAAATGAACACCCTTAATGCCAATTGTTCACATGATACAAAATTCATAAAAAAGTAAGTCTTATAAATACATGGTCATTCAAACAAATAAGGACACTTTTTCTTCATTTCTTCCTCGGCCTCCCAAGTAGCCTCTGCAACCTGTTGGTTTTGCCACAACACTTTCACGGAGGCAATTTCTTTATTTCTCAATTTTTGGACTTGCCGATCAATAATAGAAATCGAAATCTCTTCGTAAGTCAATTTCTCATTTACCTCAATAGTCTCAACCGAAACAATGAGTGTCGGATCTCCAACTACTTTCTTTAACATAGACACATGAAACACCGGGTGTACTAATGACATCTCAGGTGGTAGCTCAAGCTTGTACGCCACCTCACCGATCCTCTGAATGATTTTGTACGGTCCGACATACCTCTGACTCAATTTCCCTTTTTTACCAAATAGCATTACACCCTTCATAGGGGATACTTTCAAGAATACCCAATCATCTTCTTTGAACTCTAAATCCCTATGACGAACATCCGAATAGGATTTCTGACGACTCTGAGCAGTCTTTAACCGCTCCTTAATGATTTTAACTTTTTTCATGGCCTGATGCACGAGGTCTGGCCCTATCAACTCTGCTTCCCTAATTTCGAACCACCCAATGGGAGATCTACATCTCCTACCATATAAAGCCTCGAACGGTGCCATTTGAATGCTAGCATGACAGCTATTGTTATATGCAAATTCTATGAGTGGTAAATGATCATCCCAGCTACCTCTGAAGTCTATAACACAAGCGCGCAACATATCCTCAAGCGTCTGAATAGTCCGCTCTGCCTGCCCATCAGTCTGCGGGTGAAAGGTTGTATTAAGATTCACTTGAGTACCCAAACCTTGCTGAAATTTCTTCCAAAAATTAGCAATGAATTGTGCCCCTCGATCAGAAATGATGAAAACTGGGGTGCCATGCAACCTGACCATTTCTTTGATATACAACTGAGCATACTGCTCCACTGTGTCGGTAGACTTAACCGGCAAAAAGTGTGCTGATTTCGTGAGTCAATCCACAATCACCCAAATTGAGTCAAACTTGCGCGGAGTGCGCGGTAATCCTACCACAAAGTTCATATTAATCATTTCCCACTTCCACATTGGAATTTTTATGTTCTGTGCCAACCCACCGGGCCTTTGGTGTTCGGCCTTCACTTGCTGACAATTTGGATATCTTGCCATAAAATCCGCCACATTCCTCTTCATATCATTCCACCAATAGACTTCCTTAATATCATGATATATTTTTGTAGAACCTGGATGCACGGAATACCTAGAAGTATGAGCTTTAGTCATAATTCTTTCCCGGAGACCATCAACATTTGGAACACAGAGTCGCCCTTGGTACCTTAGTGTACCATCATCCATGCCAAGAGAAAAGGCCACAGTCTTATGTTTATGAATCCCCTCTTTCAACTGCACCACCAATGGATCGTTGTATTGTTTCTCTTTGACTTTCACAACAAGCGATGATTCAGCCCTATTTTGCACAATTACCCCTCCTTCACTAGAGTCCGCAAGACGAACTCCCAAACTAGCCAATCGGTGAACTTCCTTGGCCAATGTACTTTGATATGCCTCCAAGTGTGCTAAGCTACCTATAGATTTTCGGCTAAGAGCATCCGCCACAACATTAGCCTTCCCCGGATGGTATAAAATATCAATGTCATAATCCTTGAGTAATTCAAGCCATCTTCTCTGCCTCACATTCAATTCCTTCTGTTTGAAAATATATTGAAGGCTCTTATGGTCCGTGAATATATCCACATGGACCCTATATAAATAATGACGCTAAATTTTCAAGGCAAATACCACCGCCGCAAGTTCTAAATCATGTGTTGGATAGTTCTTTTCATGATTCTTTAGTTGCCTAGAAGCATAAGCTATCACCTTCCCATGTTGCATTAATACACACCCAAGCCCGATTCTTGAAGTATCACAATATACCACAAATCTATTTATACCCTCTGGTAGAGTCAACACCGGCGCCGTAGTCAATCTTGCTTTCAATTCCTGAAAACTCTTTTTACAAGCATCTGACCATTGGAACTTAATTGCGTACTGAGTCAATTTAGTCAATGGAGAGGCAAGAGTAGAAAACCCCTCCACAAACTTTATGGAATATCCAGCTAAGCCTAAGAAACTGCGAATCTCTATTGGAGTTGTAGGCCTCGGCCAATTCTTCACAGCCGCAATTTTCTGAGGATCAACCTTAATCCCCTCACTAGAGACAACATGACCCAAGAATGTGATAGACTCGAGTCAAAATTCACATTTCAAAAATTTCGCATACAACTGGTGTTGATACAGAGTCTGCAACACTGCCCTAAGGTGACTGGCATGGTCTTCTCGATTGCATGAATATACAAGAATATCCTCAATAAACACTATCACAAAAGAATCGAGGAATGGCTTGAAAACGCGATTCAAAAGATCCATGAAGGCTGCTGGAGCATTTGTTAGCCCAAAAGATATTACTAGAAACTCAAATGCCCATACCGAGTTCTAAAAGCTGTTTTGGAAATATCCCGCTCCCTGATCTTCAATTGGTGATACCCGGATCGTAAATCAATTTTGGAGAAGTACCTGGCACCTTGCAATTGATCAAACAAGTCATCTATCCTTGGCAGTGGGTACTTATTTTTGACTGTTACCTTATTAAGCTGCCGATAGTCAATACACATTCTCAGTGACCCATCTTTCTTTCTTACAAAAAGGACCGGTGCGCCCCAAGGCGACACACTTGGCCGGATAAAACCCTTTTCTAACAAATCTCTCAATTGTTCCTTTAGCTCCTTCAATTCTGCCGGTGCTATTCTATAGGGTGGTATAGATATAGGATGTGTGTCTCGCATCACATCAATCCCAAAATCAATCTCCCTGTCTGGTGGGATCCCAAGGAGTTCATCCGGAAAGACTCCCAAAATTTCATTCACAACAGGCACAAACTCAAGTGTAGGTGCCTCAGCATCGGTGTCCGTAACCCGGACCAAATGGTAATTACATCCCTTGTTGATCATTTTCGTGGCATTAAGGTAAGAAATAAACCTACCCTTCGGCACTACATCATCACCCGTCCACTCAATAACTGGCTCATTTGGAAATTTGAACCTAACAGTTCTGGTTTGGCAATCAAGCTTGGCAAAACAAGAATAAAGCCAATCCATCCCCATTATCAAATCAAAATCGACCATTCTCAATTCAATAAGATCGGCCACGGTGCCCCGACCACGCAACATGACAACACAATCCCTATAAATCCGCGCGGCCAAAATAGATTCACCAACCGGAGTAGATACAGAGAACGTCTTATGAAGCTGTTCTGGTTCTATCCTGAATTCCATAGCAACATAAGGAGTGACATATGACAGAGTGGAACCAGGATCTATAAGAGCATATACATCATGAGATTGGACGACCAATATACCTGTGACAACATCTGGAGAAGCCTCTGATTCCCGACGTCTCCGTATATCATAAAATCTACTGGGTCCTCCCAAATTTTGTACATCACCCCTAGCTGCACGGGTGCTGGGGTGCCTCAAGCTGGAGGTGTTATGGATGTTGTAGCTGTAGAATTAGCTGGTTGTGCCGCAGCTCTGCCTATATTTCGGCGGGATGAGAGGCAATCTCTCTGAATGTGACCCCTCAAACCACACCCATAGCATACTGGTAGGTCCATGAAACAGGACCCAAAGTGTATCCTCCCACACTTAGGGCATGGAAGCCTCCACTGCTGAAACCTTCTGTCGGGCCGACCCTGCTAGTAGGGTCCCCTGTTGCCCTGACTGGGTCCAGATGACTGTACACCCATCGAAGACTTAGCGAATGATTGGGATGGTCCCGATGACGCTCCCCTGAATGCCGACCTACCACCACCACCACCGGAAGAACCACCAAAGTTGCCCGCGGACCGGGCCTTGCTGCTACTCTGACGATCCATTCTGTTATTCAATTTGCGAGGCTCTGTGGCTTGAGCAAATGCCACCATCATACCATAGTTCATATCGGAATTCAAGGCAGTTGTAGAGGCCTCATTGATAACTAAGGGGCTAAGGCCCTGTACAAACCGGCGCACTCTAGCCTCCATAGTGAGCAACATGTGAATAGCATACTTGGACAGGCGCGCAAACTCCATATGGTACTCCTACACATTCATACTGTGATGACCCAAAATGTCATATTTAAATTTAATAATTAATTCTCTATTCTAAGACCTCGAAAAAGAACTATTTATCATTACTCTACTTACATGTGCAGTCCCTAAAATTGTTCGAAAAGTTTTTATGCTAAAAATGAATTAAAATGTGAATTAGAGCTTTAAAACTCAACCGAGTTGACCTTGGTCAATATTTTTAGCAAACGGACTTGGATCAGTGTTTTGATAGTTTTGGTAGGTCCGTATTGTGATTTGGGACTTGGGCGTATGCCCGAAATCAAATTCTGAGGTCCCTAGCCCGAGATATAGAATTTTGAAGAAAAATAAAAAATTTAAATTCAAATAGTGACCGGATGTCGAATTATGTGCAAACGACCCCGGAATAGAATTTTGATAATTCCAACAGCTCCGTATGGTGATTTTGGACTTAGGAGCGTGATCGGAATTTTTTTTGAAAGTCCGTAGTGGAATTAGGCTTGAAATGCCGAAAGTTGAATTTTTGGGAAGTTTGACCGAGGGGTTGACTTTTTGATATCGGGGTCGAAATCTGATTCCGAAAATTTGAGTACCTCCGTTATGTCATTTATGACTTGTGCACAAAATACGAGGTAAATTGGACGTGATCTGATAGGTTCCAGAGTCATTTGTACAAATTAAAAATTTCAAAGTTCATTAGGCTTGAATCTATGTGTGATTCGAGTTTAATTGTTGTTGGATGTGATTTGAAGGCTCGACTAAGTTCGTATGATGTTTTAGTACTTGTTGGTACATTTTGTTGAGTTCCCGAAGGCCTCGGGTGAGTTTCAGATGGTTAACGGATCAAATTCGAACTTAGAAGAAATAGCTAAAGTTTCTGCCCTCTGCTGCATTCGCACCTACGGAAATTCTATCGCAGGTGCGAGCTCGCATAAGGGAGCCTGGCAAGCGCAGATGCGCAAATGGACTATGGGGCAATGGTCGCAGGTGCGAGGGAAATTTCGCACCTGCGTGAGCACAGATGCGGAGGGACGCGCGCAGAAGCGGCCTGCGCAGGAGCGCAAACAGGTGCGCAGATGCGGGCAAAGGCGCAGATGCGGGCAAAGGCGCAGATGCGGGACTTTTTCCGCACATGCGGCTGGCACAGAAATGGCAAAGTTGCCACAGATGCGAAAATCCCTGGATAGTACAAAAACAGAGGGGCTCCGAGCTTTTGCCTTTTTTTGGGCATTTCAAGCTCGGGTTGGGCGATTTTGAGCAAGGTTTTCACGGGAAAACTTGAGGTAAGTCCCTTGTGATCATTTCTACTCTATAATATTGAATTATCATCAAATAATCCGACTAGATTACATGTTTTTGAGGTGTAAATCGGGGGTTGGAACTTAGGGATTTGAAAATAAGATTTGAAGCTTTGAGGGTCGAGTTGGGGTCGGATTTTGATAAAATTAGTATGGTTAGACTCGTGGTTGAATGGGCTTTCGGATTTTGTAACTTTTGTCGAGTTCCGAGACGTGGGCCCCATGGGCCATTTTTGAGTTAATTTTGGATTTTATTGAAAAGTATAGTATTTTCTTATGGAATTGATTCTATAATTTTTGTTGACTGTATCGAATTAATTATGACTAAATACGAGTAGATCGGAATCGAAAAATCGAGAAAAAATCATACTACTTGGTTAAATTGGAGCAAGTCGAGGTAAGTGACTTGTCTAACCTTGTGTGGGGGAAATTTCCCCTAGAATTGATATTAATGTGATTATTGAAACATGTTGAAAGTCGTATACACGGGCTAAATATGAAAGATTATATTTTTAAATTGTGTAGATCATTGTTGCGTATTTATTAAATTATTTTATCTTGTTATATTCTTTATCATTGATTTGAGATATATACCTTAAATTTGTTTGACCTTTTCCTGCTAATTGTTATATCTGTTTAGTTAAAACTTGGTTTCTTTTATTCTGTGCATTACTTGAAGGGTGATTTTCTTTAAATTAAACAATTTTAATATGAAGTATTTGACATTTTAAATTTGATATTGAAGCAACGTATTAAAGATTTTGAAATATTATTTTCTTGAATTATTTATTCTTGAATATTTTGTAAGATTTTTGTACTCATTGTGATGGAGCCGTGAGCTCTTTATTGTGAAAAAATATTATTGATGATTTATTTTGGCATGAGCCGTGAGCCCTTTATTGTGGAAAAATATTATTGATGATTTATTTTGGCATGAGCCGTGAGCTCTTTATTGTGAAAAAATATTATTGTTGAATTATTTTGGCAAGTTACATTATTTGAGCACTTGAGGTGCAAATTGTGATATATTATGATATTGATACGCATACGGTGGTATAATGTCTGATTATTGAAATGCATGCAGTGAGATAAGGGTGGCTTGATACGCGTGGCTAGTAGGGGGAACTACTAGAAGTCATGCGGTGTGATAAGGATGGCTAAAACGCGGGATGCTATTTCGGAAAAAATATTTTCTTTTAAATAAATTGTGAAGGCTCCCGCGGTGAGATAAGAAAATGAGATATTGTGAATTTATTTATGATTTGGGACTACGAGGCGGTACCCCGAGAGTGCCCTTATTGATATTGATTTATGGCCGCAATTGCCTTGATTATTTGTTGTGATTTTCTTAAAGTTGAAAGGAAATTCGGTTTTGTTTCCACGAGATATTATTTGAAATTCTGTTTTGTTTCCACGAGATATTATTTGAAATTCTGTTTTGTTTCCACGAGATATTATTTGCCATTATTTTGCTTAATTAAATGGTGACACACTACTTGATTCATTTCCAATGTCATTTTATTTTACTATATTGTTAAACATTTTACCATGCCATTATTATATTCCAGTAGGGCCTCACCTGACCTCGTCACTACTCTAACGAGGTTAGGCTTGGCACTTACTGGGTACCGCTGTGGTGTACTCATACTACGCTTCTGCATATCTTTTTGTGCAGATTCAGGTACATCTTACCAGCCTAGACGTCAGTGAGTTACCTGCGCACGGAGACTTCGAGGTATATATGTCCACTTCCGCAGACTCCGGAGTCCCCTTCTATCATTTTTATGTTGCTTCCTTATTTTTCTTTAGACCTTGATATAAATAGATATTGAGAATAAATTTTTAGAAGCTTGTGACTTATTTCTATCGGGTTTTGGGAGTTGGAATTGTTTGAATTGTAGTTTATTTATTTCATATATTTATTATTATTGCGCATTGATAGGCTTACCTAGTCTTAGAAACTAGGTGCCATCACGATATCCTACGGAGGGAATTTGGGGTCGTGACACATACTACCCTGCTTTAGGCTTTCAAACTCAGCGGCACGAGCTGCCTTAGTTTTGGCAAGCAAGAAATGATCCATAAAGGCATATGTGAACTCACCCCACCTTGCCGGAGGGCTTCCCTCCTCACGGTATTCTTCCCACAACTCAAACCAAGAATAGGCCACCCCTTTCAGGCGGTAAGAGGCCAACTCTACTCCCTCTGTCTCTGTAGCATGCATAACCTGGAGAGTTTTGTGCATCTCATCAATGAAGTCCTGGGGGTCCTCCTCGGGATCAGTACCCGTAAACACTAGAGGATCTAACTGAAGAAACTTGTTCACCCTGGAACTAGCAGATTCCCCTGGATGACTGGAAGAAGTAGGCCCAACCCTCGATCGCTGGGCCTGAGAAGCCATTATCTGTGTCAACATTTGTATGGCTCCCCTAATATCAACATCAGGCACACCAGAATCGGAAGTTGGAGCTGGAGGTGGAACTAGAATATCAGTTGGAGAAACCGTTGCACCTTCTGTAGGTGTAGGGAAAGGTGCGGTCTGATCAGTTGTAGTAGAGTCAGGCAGTGTAGTAACTGGAGGAATATTCTCACTCCTCGGGTGCTCACCCGCATCATCAATTATAGGTTCAATTGTCACTCCTGGGGTGACATTGGCTCTTTGGCCAGTTCTTGCCTTCTTCTTAGGTGCCATGTATTGAAAATTAGAGCAACGCAGGAGTTAAAGGAGGAATAATCTTACAACCAGCTTTATCGCACGATCAAGAATATGAAAGAAGGGTATTATTCCTAAATGCCCATGTAGCATCCTAATTATAGATGTGGTCGATAATACACCGATAATAAGGACTCTACTAAACACGACTCCTAGACACCCTAGGACACTTTAAAACCTTAGGCTTTGATACCAAGTTTGTCACGCCCCAAAACCGAGGAGCGCGACCGGCGCTCAACCGAGTGAACCCGACCGAGTAAGTCTGTTAGATACCTTCTACCCAAACTCGTTCATAAATAAATAGAATATAGGTTTTCCTTAATTAAACAATAAAGTGGTCATGTCTGAAATTACCAATTTCTTACAATAAGTTTCATTATTTTTAAAGTCTCAAATGGACAAGTAATACAACTACAATATAGCATAATTTGTCTTTTCCCAGCACCAATACACAACCCACACTATGTCTACGGAGTCTCTATAGATAAAGATGAGTACAATGATAATACCGGCAACAAGGCCCCGGCTATACCTCAAACAGAATACACAAAGAACAAAAGATACATGAGACTAAGATGAAGTGGGACTCACCAAGTTAGCTGAGAAGAAGGTGTACTGCTATCACTGATCAATATCTCCTGCTGTGGAACCACCTGCATCCATTTAAAGATGCAGCGCCCCCGGCAAAAGGGACGTTAGTACTGTCGAATAGTACTAGTATGAAAACTAAACACCAATTTAAGAATTCCGAAATACAAGATGAATATGATGAACTAGTGCGGCAATAGAATACTATACATAACTGTTTAAACCATAGCAAGCTTATTAAAAGTTATCAATAACATTTATAGGATTTAAGATGAGATCCTCTGTAACCATTTTCACACAAAGCGGCCCTGCTACCTCACCCTATGTATGCAGGTGGAGGTGTACGTACAATACTACAACTCTAATCAAGCGTCCCTGCCACCTCACCCCAATGTATGCGGGTGGATGTATAACCACAGTATCAAGAACCTACGCCAAGCGGCTATGCCGTCTCACCCCAATGTATGCTGGTAGAAATGCATCAACGATACCAATTCTAACACAAAGCGGCTATGCCGCCTCACCCCAATGTATGTGGGTAGTGGTGCCACAACAATACCAAAACTATACACAAAGCGGTCGTACCGCCTCACCCCAATGTAAGCGGGTGGAGGTGCAGTCCCACAATATTATAATCCCTACACAAAGCGGTCATGCCGCCTCACCCCAATATATATGCGTGTGGAGGTGTATCACAATCACAATCTCTATACCATAATCCCCATACAAAGCGGTCATGCCGTCTCACCCCAATATATACGGGTGGAGGATTATCACAATCACAATCTCTACACAGCTTGGCATAATAACTTTCACATAAATCACGACTTGAAATTATAACATGTGAATACGTAATCCATAGTTTGGGTCACATCCTCAATTTATAATGCAATATGATAAGAGTATTTGAAACACAAATTGAACATATATCTTCATCACAAAACATATCGAAATACTCGATTTATAATCAACATCTTGGAACTTACAAGGATAATGGGAATTCCAATTCTTAAAGAAGAGTTTAGCCAACATACCTCAATTGAGCTTCCTTAAACTCTAAAATGTTCCGGAATTCTTAGTAATTTCAATCTATTTTAGAAATATAACAAATTGAACTACAATTAGGAAGATGGTTATGGTTCTAGCTCATTTGAGCATTTTATCAAACACTAGGTGTGCATTAAGGTTTCAAGGCCCTTTTAATGGAGGATTCCATCATCCCACAACCCAATCTTTACCATTCTTAGCTCAACAATCTTCCTACACCCTTTGATAACACATGCATGTAAGATAAACAACTCTCATGCCCACAAATTATCTTGCTAATTACCCATTTTCAGATGATTTTGGAACTAGGGTTTAGGGTGTAGAATCTTACCTTTAGGATGAAGACCTAGTGAGCTTCCCTTCTTAATCTTCCAAATCTTGAGCAAGAATTGAAGAACAATTATTGAAGAATCACCTTCTTACTCTAGGGCACTCTCTCTCACTCTAAAATGTCAGATTATAGTTCAAAAATACCCAAAGAGTGTATTTAACGAAGTAAGGTCGGCTTTTAAAAACCCAAAAATGGAGCTTCGGAACAAGGTATGCGATCGCATAACCGATATGCAGACCGCATATCGGTCGCATAATTGGTTACAAAATAGCCAAAAGAACTGTCTGTGTATGCGGTCACTATGCGGTCTGAAGAGTGGTTCTGCGATCGCATAATGGAGCGCAGAAATGCACTTTTCCGCCAAAAATGTTTCTTTACTTTCCGGTGCATTGTTCAACCCAAAAAGTCTGAGCCGCGGCGAGCTCTTTCCGGTGCATTGTTCAACCTAAAAAGTCTGAGCCGCGGCGAGCTAGCTCGCCGCAAAGAATTTCTACGATCCTCAAACGCGTAAGCCTCGTCCGACACCATGAAACATTATTTTCTTTTCAAATTTTACCGCGCTTTACACTTAAGTAATTCAAAATTTTTTGGGGTGTTATACTACCAGTGAAACCAGCAGGTCCTGCTGGATCTTGAGGGAGACCCATTCCAAACGGTCCTCCAGGTGCAGGCATCAGTTGGGCTCCCGGACCTTGAGGTGGGCCCCACCCATGCGGCCCTCCAAGTCCAGGCATCAGTTGGCCTCCTGGACCTTGAGGTGGTCCCCACCCTAGCGGCCCTCCAAGTTTAGGTCCTCCTGGTCCCATTCTCACTAAGGCGAAACACAACACTGCTAAGGCAGCAAAGCCACATCGCCGGTGCTAATAGCTTGTTTGGCCAAACTTCTCCAAGCCAAAAGCACTTTTTTTTTTCAAAGTTGAAGTGTTTGGCCAAAGCTTTTTAGACGAAAAAAGGTACTTTTGAGGAGACGTAGAAGCAGTTTTGGAGAAGCATAAAAAAATAGTTTCTCTCTAAAAGCACTTTTTTGAAAGCATTTTTTGAGAAAAATACACTTAAAATCAGTTTTTAAAAGTTTGGCCCACTAATTGCTACTCATAAGTGATTTTAAAATAAATTAGCCAAACACAAACCGCTTCTCACCAAAAGAACTTTTGAAAAAAATACTTTTAAGAAAAAGCACTTCTCAAAATAAGCAGATTTTTGCAGCTTGGCCAGATATGCTATAATAGCCACTATTTATATTTTGGAACCAACTTCTGCTTGATATAAAGTATATAGAGATTAAAGCCTATTTGGCCAAGCTTCTTTTGAGGCAAAAGCGTTTTTTTTTGGTCAAAAATGCTTTTTTCTAAAATTAAGGTATTTGGCCAGCTTTTGAAAGGAAAAAAGTGTTTTTTAGGAGAAGCAGAAGCAATTTTGGAGAATCAGAAAAAAGTAACTTCTCTCCAAAAATATTTTTTTGAAAAACACTTTTGAGAAAAATACACTCAGAAGCAGTTTTTTAAAACTTGGCCAAATACTAATTGTTGCTCAGAAGTGCTTTTCAAATTAATTAGTCAAACACAAACTGCTTCTCACCAAAAATACTTTTGAGAAAAAGCACTTATCAAAATAAGCTGATTTTTGCAGCTTGGCCAAACGAGTTATTAAAGTGTACCGGAGGGAGTACTTGATAAAGCATAGAATTAGCTACAGGTGGTTATTATATAAGATATGGTCCTTTTTAGATATATGCTGCATTATATTTGAAATATCCTTTACTTTTTAGGGTATAATTATCAAGAAATCTATTGAAGGACCACTAACTTAAAAGTAAAACTTGAAACACATAATAGCCAAAATCTGAATATTGGTTGTACTTTTTAAAATCCTTTAAGGTGTCTTTTTCTCAAAATTTTGAAATGCTAGTCTGGGACACTTATTGGAAAAAAATTTGGGAAACTTCGAAATAGACGATTATCAACTATAAGATCATGTCACTAGAATAATAGATACAGTTCCATTCCACAAATTAATTAAAGACCGAAAAGATCATATTCCCCTTTCAAGAAACATCCCAAAAAATACTTTTCCAGCATCAGCTTTATTAGATATGAAGGAACCAAAAGCTATATGCTGGTCCTTTTTATTTATTATTTGACCACAAACTGAAATAGTCTTGACTAACTCATTAGTTAACAATTCTCAATTACGGGTGTACAAAAAAATAATAGATAAACCGTACCAATAATCTAAGTCAAACCGACAACAAAAATCCGATTATGGTTTGATTTGATTTGATTTGGTATTGGAAAAAGAAAGCGGACCATAATTGGTTTGAAAAGTTTTAACTAAAAAAAGACAAACAGAAACTAAACCAACCCGACATTACATTTATACAATTTTAAAAAATATTTTATACATATAAATATTTATTGTAATATAATTTATAAATATTTCTTAAACTTTTTCACAGTTTTATCTTTAAAACATATTATTTCAAATTTGGATTTAACATTCTTGAATGGTCCAATAAATTTTATAGCCCATAAATGTAGTAATTCAAATAAACTTCATATCAGTAATAATGCTAACAAAGAAAATTCAATTCAACGCTAGAAATGACAATAGTGTTGGATATTTATTTTTTTAGTTTTACATTGGTTTATAATGAAAATGCATAACTTAGTTTATCTTTTTCTTTAGTGCTTAGTTGTATAATTAATAGTACTTATTATTAGTTGTACTTATTTTAGCATGACCTATATAATACTTTTAGATTATGTTAATTTTTATTATGCTTATTAGTTAGTAATATTCTCTTTATGGATTTTATTATCTTTATTATTGAATATTTTAGTACAATGCTATAACTCATTTCATATTATTGTGTTATTTTCTTGAAAAATACATTATATAATTGTATCCTATTAGGACTAAAGAAATATTTGGAGTACAAATTATATATTTTATGCTTTAAAGACTTACCGAAAAAAATCCGAAAGCTCGAAAAAAATCGAAAAACTCGAGAAAAACTGAGATTGAAAAACCTAACTTTATTGGTTTGATTTATAGATTTAAAAATTCGATATCATTGATTTAATTTGGTAATTGAAAAATCCGATCTAACACAACCTATGTACACCCCTATTCTCCGTACATAAAGTGCATAGTTAAGCTTTTTAAAATTTTTTGTCATCTCGAAGACCTTACCTCAATATTGCTAATATGTTAATCGTACAAGTTGTTCTTAGGAAATGTTAGAATTAGAGTAATAAAATATAGGAGTAGTTTATTTTGCGTGTTCACAAATGAGATCAAAACTAAAATTTATAGCATTTACATTCCGTACAAAAATGGTTTTCATACTTAAAAATCCAAAACAAATCATATAACTGAAAATGCTAAAGCTGAGAGGAAGAGAGTTGAGCCAAGGACGTGATATTTAAAAACTAAATGAAGAGAATTTTGTGAGTGAATTTCCCGAAATAAACCTTAACAGCATTACCGTTTTATAAAAAATAAAGAAACTCAACTAGCTATTCACTATCACAAAATCTCTTTATTTTACTCTCAAATCAGCAAATTTAAAACTTTAAACAATGAGCATCGAATTTTGAAAGTCAAACTGCTCGGTAGACAATATTACAATTTCAGCCTATTAAATTACATTCTTAATGCTGTTGTTAATCATTCAAATAGTTAATACAATTAATCCAATATGTGGATTTCGCACAGGAAAACATAGATGAAAAAATCAAGTATTAGAAATTATTACACAATAAAACTATACATTGTTTTGACATGTTCACGTATGCATAAACTGATGAAAACTCAATAGAAAAAAGGTGAGGAGATCAATTCTAAACTCGAAATGTTAGAAGCCAAGAATTAACGGGTGCAAGAGCTACTGTAATGGCTTCAACAAGAGATGTTGGTGTTGGGCAACATTCTTAGTTCCTCAGATTTATTCTGTGGCGCAAAATTCATCACTGGCAATACAAACAATGATAGGTCAAATTAAACATACCGTGCTCACGTGCAAGTTTATAGTACATCATACAACACGAGAGAGGCTATAATTTGTAGACAAAGCAATGCATGCAACAGAAGGAAATGATAATTCGGAGCATGAAATAAAACTCTAAAGCCATCATACTCCTTTATCCAAACCCGCCTGACACCGCTTCCGCAAAATCCTGCCTACTGAATGATAATTACCTGAATTTAAAAGTGCAAGTGTGCAAGTCTAGATAACATATGAGATTAACACATCATAATCACATAACAAAAAATAAAAACAAAAAGGATTAGCGGAGTGAGGTGGAACCAATGGTGATGGCCGAGGCAATTTTAGAGCGACTTTTAATTTGGTGGTGGATTCAATTAAATCTAGTTCTTTTGATTCGAACTATATATACACATGTTAAAACAAAACTCAAATGTATATGTATGATGATGAGATTACACTAATTAATTTGAAGAATATCACTAACTCTTAATTCTGAGTCGATCTCTAGACTATTTGAGAAAATCAAAGAAAATGAAAGATTAAAGATAGGGAGAAGAGGCACCGGCTGTTTACATCTGGTGTTCATTAGTTTTTACCGGAGGAGAAATAAGAGAGAAGGATGGATATAAGAATATAATGTGGTATGCTTGGCTCCTCGCACGCCACCCACTGATCAGCCAATCAAAGAACCCGCGGATTGGTGAAAGCGTGTGGCATGCAGGGAGCCAGGCACAAAACTTCTTTGTCACAGCAGTCTAGCTATGCTTCATCAATACTTTTTCCACAGTTCCGGCTATAACCAAGATTTCTTCTTTTCTCCTCGTTACTCTTTGGAGACTTATAGCTAGGGAGAGGGAATGGGGAAGTGAAATACTTAGATACTTGGAAAAGAGTTGGAAATGAGAATATATAAAGGTCAGGGTTAGGCTGGTTTATTACCATGTATATAAATGTACCGTTAGTCTACTTTCCTTACAAGACAAAAAAGTTCAAAATTTTGAAATCACGAAAGAAAAGGAAATACCATAATCTAATTAGCTAAAATAACTACTATGACCATCATCATCATCATAGGATGTTCTGAATAGGATTTCTTCATCTTTAATCAAAATTAGTCACGATTGAGCCTTGAGAATAAACAACAACAATCCAGTATAATCTCACTAGTGGGGTCTGGGGAGGGTAGTGTGTACGCAGATCTTACCCCTACCCTGGGGCAGAGAGGCTGTTTCCAATAGAAACTCGGCATTCTTCCCTCCAAGAACTCCCACCTTGCTCTTGGGGTGACTCGAACTCACAACCTCTTAGTTAGAAGTGGAGGACGCTTACCATCGTAGCAACCCACTTTGTCAGCCTTGAGAATGAAGAATTTTATAGTAAAAATCATTCTTTCCGCCTAAGTGACACTACTCCGCATATAATCGAATTTCGAATTAACGAATTTTAAATTAAATACCGTGTACTTAAAGAAAAAAAAAACTATCATTAAATCCTCCACCAATCTTTTTCTATCAAGTCCAAAATCCCTGTTTAACTTTTCCTAAACCAACAAGAACAGCTTCCACCAAAGTTTTGATTAGGTAAAGCAAGGAAAATAGATTGTTTAGACCTACATCATGATTCTTCCTCATATCATGCGTTAATTTATTTGCAACTTTTCTAACAAAGTTGGGTGGAGGTCTCTTCTTCTGTTTTTTCATGAGTATGATTCATTGATAAAGTTGGTCACCTTTGTCAAAGAAAAAAAATGTATTTTTCCATTAAGATCAATGCATAAAGTTAAGGGTATGAATCTCGATAAAAGCAATTTTATAACTTATTTGTTAGTACAAAATAAACTAATTAATGCTGCACGTTAAGTTTTAGATAATGAATACCCATATACGACTTTAGTTCTATTGATGAATACCCATATACGAGAGTTTAATTCTACTGATAGTTAAAAAGCATGTCATATTATCAAATCAATTAAAAGAGTATTATATATATTCGTTCATAATAAGTGAATATAATTTAGTAACATGAGAAATAAGTACTGCAAATAATTTGTTATGATACAAATTAAACTAACTGATAATGTAAATTACACCGTGAATGAATATAAGTGAATTTCATATACATAATAATTAGTCATCAAAGCAAAGGAAACCCACTTTTTTCTCACTCCCCTCTCCACTTCTCTCTCTATTCATTTCCTTGACCAAAATTTTCTCTAGCATGCATTGTTGAATGCCTTTCCAACTTTTGCCTTTCTGCCTTTATCTTTCACTATCTGAATTATTTTTTAAAAAAGGAGACTACTTTGTATTTCTAGAGGAAAGCTTTTGTCTGTATGGTTTTAAATTTGAGGACCTTTAATTGTTGCCTTTATTTTTATTTTATTTTTTGCCTTTTTCTTTTTCTGTTAGCCACGACCCCAATTATATATTTTTTTTAGCATAATCCAAGCCATTAATGTTTTACCTAAACCAGTGCTGAAGGAATAAAAAGTTTATCTTTGTGAGAGTTTGCTACACCACTCAAAAATAAACAGGGAAGAAAGATTGATGGGTATAGGATCATTAAGTGATTAACTTGTTATTAAAACCAAAGATTCAAAAATTTGAGTTTTGAATTCCAAAACTTTTTATAGTTATTTTACTTAAGGTTTTTACTCAAATTTACAGCATCTGTTCAAGATAACTAGATCTAAGTACTCTATACTATACATAGAGGTTGTAATTACTCCTGTGAGTAGTTCAAATAGAAAATAAGTTGCGCTTATTGCCCAAATCAACGGGAAATTCTTTTTCCCAAAGCTTTAATACCACAGCACCAACATATATTGGATTAACACAATAATAATGTCTCAATACAACATAAAAAGAGAACACAAAAACCTTTGTTTTAGTTCTTTTATTGGTGATGTGTACAAATCAATTCTTTCTAACAAATCAATTTAATAGCTTTTTGAATTTTACAAGACGTGTTGGTGTTAACTCAATATTCCTTCTATCTTAATTGTTTCCTTTCAATTTAAAGAGTTAAATAATGTTCATTTTTGTTATATATATATATATATATATATATATATATATATATATATATATATATATATATATATATATATATATATATATATATATCAAGCTATAAAATTGATTAAACTATACCATCAACGAGCAAAAGAATAAAAAATGGACTTGTAACTGTTATTCCCGCAAATATTGCTGTATTTGTAAATAATATTTCTGCAAAATATAAGTTATCGTAATGAAACAGTAATTAATTCGAGCCCACTGAATTCACAGTATTTTCTTAAAGAATTTAATCCCCTCCTAGTACCCAAGGTAATGGATTATTTTCTC
The DNA here is from genome assembly GCF_000390325.3 of Nicotiana tomentosiformis. Lineage (NCBI taxonomy): Eukaryota > Viridiplantae > Streptophyta > Magnoliopsida > Solanales > Solanaceae > Nicotiana > Nicotiana tomentosiformis. The sequence continues at coordinate 152,720,570 of NC_090813.1, forward strand.
CCAGGATAGAACGAATCACACACTGGTGTAGCGGTACTTCAAACCCCAGTGTTTCAGCGAACACAAAGTTCGGTAGCAAATCACACTTACAGTTGCTTTGTTTGAAGTTAAAACAATGCAGAACGAAAGAGTAGAAACTCAGAAAATCGTATGGAAATGCTGAGAGGAAGGAGTGCAATGTATAACCAAAGTTGAGCGTTTTCAGTTTTTGTGTTGTGTTTTCCGTTTTTCGTTCGTATCTTTCTTCAACTGCTGCTGCACATATATATAGCAGCCAGCTTTGAAGATGAACGACCCTCCATCCTCCATGGTGGAGTATGCACTAGCTTGTTTGTGGAGCAAGTACTTGGCCATGGTAGGAAGAGCATTAGGCGGCTGCTATTGCAGCTGGTGGTCAATATACGGATTGGAAAATATCCGTTACAAATGCGGATAATCTTACGTTAATATTTACTATTAACAAATAAATTTGGTCCAAAAAATTAATCAATCAATCGATCATTTGACCAAATCCGAATCTGAATCCGAAGCCGAAGCCGTAGCCGTAGCCGTAGCCGAAGCCGAGCCGAGCGAGCGATGACGATGACGGCGCGAGGCTTGCTTTCTTCTTAACTCTTTAAGAGCTACAAGAAGAGCAATTATATATATATACCCACCAAAAATCTTTTCTTCTTCCAATATGGGACAATGTCTCGTTGTCAAGAGGGGGAAACTTAAAATTTTACTCAAAAATTTTATTTTTCCTCCATTTCCCATTCACCTTCATTTTAAGACTATTTTATTTTAAATAACAAAAAACCTCAACAATCCCCCACATGAATGGGGAATGGCTATATCGCGGAAGTATGCATGAAAAAACTGTGTGATTTACAAGCAAGGATTAATCGCATCTGGATAAGTAAGTTTCCCTTTGAACTTTCCGTAGTAAACTTATATCGGATATACTCGGTCAATCGGTAGATTTGATATCTTTGAACCGTCGATCTTTGGTGTATACCTAGACAACCATAAGTCACACAATCAACCCTTAACCGTCTTAGGTTCTCATTGTTGTGTTCGTTTCAGCCATGAACACCGCCTGATTTCATAAGTGCGTAGAGAACTGGCCTTACAAAGTTCTCCTTGAAGCGGCTAACACTTCACACTTACATAGGTGATTCCTAAACGTGTTGTCCTATAGATACACTATTTAATATACCCCGTATTAAATTTAGAAATCATTAAAAGGCCTTAATGCTTTATCCTTGATACTGAACATTGTCTAATCACGAGAACGGACTAAAATTTTATTTGACAATGTTGAACCGTCATTAATGACTTTGTTTGATCTCCTTGAACCTAGATCTTGGGATCTCCAGTCTTCTAGGTAGAGTTACCACCACAATGACTTGTTCTCGGCCATAGCCCCATTCCCCTTGATGATTTCTTAACTACCTCTCTAGTTAGGCCTTTTGTAAGTGGATCCGGCACATTATCACTTGACTTTACATAGTCAATCGTGATAATTCCTCTAGAGAGTAATTGCCTAACGGTTTTATGTCTTCGTCGTATATGACGAGATTTACCGTTGCCGCTTGACTATCACAATGTATGCATATTGGTGCCAATGGTTTGGGCCAAAATGGAATGTCTTCTAAGAAATTCCGGAGCCATTCAGCTTCTTCACCGGCTTTATCTAAGGCTATGAATTCAGCTTCCATTGTAGAGCGGGCAATACATGTTTGTTTGGACGACTTTCAAGATACCGCTCCTCCACCAATAGTGAATACATATCCACTTGTGGACTTAGAATCAGTTGAACCGGTGATCCAATTTGTATCACAGTATCCCTCAATCACCGCAGAGAATTTACTGTAGTGCAAGTCAAAGTTCTGGGTATGTTCTAAATATCCCAAAACTCGTTTCATTGCCATCCAATGAGATTGGCCTGGATTGCTCGTATATCGACTCAGTTTACTTATAGCACAAGCTATATCTGATCGTGTACAATTCATGATATACATTAAGCATCCCAACACACCAGCATAATCCAATTGTGATATGCTTTGGCCTTTATTCTTTGCTAATGCAAGATTCACATCAATTGGAGTCTTTGCAACTTTAAAGCCCAAGTGCTTGAATTTGTCAAGTACTGTCTTAATATAATGAGATTGTGATAATGCCAGACCTTGAGGAGTCTTATGGATCTTAATTCCCAGAATTAAATCAGCAACTCCCAAGTCTTTCATATCAAACTTACTATTGAGCATACGCTTAGTAGCATTTATGTTGGCAATGTCATTACTCATTATCATCATATCATCCACATATAGGCAAACAATGACTATGTGATTTGGAACATTTTTAATGTACACACATTTATCATATTCATTTATCTTAAAACCATTTGACAACATTGTTTGGTCAAATTTCGCATGCCATTGTTTGGGTGCTTGTTTTAGTCCGTAAAAGACTTAACAAGTTTACATACTTTCTTTTCTTTACCTGGAACCACAAACCCTTCAGGTTGTTCCATGTAAATTTCTTCCTCCAACTCTCCATTTAAGAAGGCCGTCTTAACATCCATTTGATGAATTTCAAGACCATACACTGCAGCTAATGCTACTAACATCCGTATGGACGTAATTCTTGTAACTGGAGAGTATGTATCAAAGTAGTCTAGACCTTCTCGTTGTCTATACCCTTTGACTACGAGTCTTGCCTTGAATTTATCAATAGTGCCATCATCTTTGATTTTTCTCTTAAAAATCCATTTAGAACCCAAAGGTTTATTTCCAGGAGGAAGATCAACCAATTCCCATGTATGGTTGTTCAATATGGATTCTATTTCACTATTGACTGCCTCTTTCCAAAACAATGATTCCGAAGAAGTCATAGCTTCTTTAAATGTTTGAGGCTCATTCTCCAATAAGAAAGTCACAAAATCTGGTCCAAATGAAGTAGACGTTCTTTGACGTTTACTACGTCTTGGATTCTCCTGATTACATGTACTTTCTTTTGTTTCTTCCCGAGGTCGTTTAGATCCTTCACCAAACGACTCACATTCCTTTTTATACGGATATATATTTTCAAAAAACTCAGCATTATCTGATTCTATAACCGTATTATTATGAATGTCGGGATTTTCTGATTTATGAACCAGAAATCGATATGCTTTACTATTTGTCGCATATCCTATGAAAACACAATCAACGGTTTTCGGTCCTATCTTTACCCTTTTGGGTTTAGGAACTTGTACTTTTGCCAAACACCCCCACACTTTAAAATAATTAAAGTTGGGCTTCTTTCCTTTCCATTTTTCATATGGAATGGATTGTGTTTTGCTATGGGGCATTCGATTTAATATTCTATTAGCCGTAAGAATGGCTTCCCCCCACAAGTTCTGTGGTAAACCAGAACTTATCATCAACGCGTCCATAGTTATTTTACTTAAGGTTTTTACTCAAATTTACAGCATCTGTTCAAGATAACTAGATCTAAGTACTCTATACTATACATAGAGGTTGTAATTATTCCTGTGAGTAGTTCAAATAGAAAATAAGTTGCGCTTATTGCCCAAATCAACGGGAAATTCTTTTTCCCAAAGCTTTAATACCACAGCACCAACATATATTGGATTAACACAATAATAATGTCTCAATACAACATAAAAAGAGAACACAAAAACCTTTGTTTTAGTTCTTTTATTGGTGATGTGTACAAATCAATTCTTTCTAACAAATCAATTTAATAGCTTTTTGAATTTTACAAGACGTGTTGGTGTTAACTCAATATTCCTTATATCTTAATTGTTTCCTTTCACTTTAAAGAGTTAAATAATGTTCATTTTATATATATATATATATATCAAGCTATAAAATTGATTAAACTATACCATCAACGAGCAAAAGAATAAAAAATGGACTTCTAACTGTTATTCCCGCAAATATTGCTGTATTTATAAATAATAATTCTGCAAAATATAAGTTATCGTAATGAAACAGTAATTAATTCGAACCCACTGAATTCACAGTGTTTTCTTAAGGAATTTAATCCCCTCCTAGTACCCAAGGTAATGGATTATTTCCTCCCAGGATAGAACGAATCACACACTGGTGTAGCGGTACTTCAAACCCCAGTGTTTCAGCGAACACAAAGTTCGGTAGCAAATCACACTTACAGTTGCTTTGTTTGAAGTTAAAACAATGTAGAGCGAAGGAGTAGAAACTCAGAAAATTGTATGGAAATGCTGAGAGGAAGGAGTTCAATGTATAGCCAAAGTTGAGCATTTTCAATTTTTGTGTTGTGTTTTCCGTTTTTCGTTCGTATCTTTCTTCAACAGCTGCTGCACATATATATAGCAGCCAGCTTTGAAGATGAACGACCCTCCATCCTCCATGGTGGAGAAGCTTGTTTGTGGAGCAAGCACTTGGCCATGGTGGGAAGAACATTAGGCGGCTGCTATTGCAGCTGGTGGTCAATACACGGATTGAAAAATATCCGTTACAAATACGGATAATCTTACGTTAATATTTACTATTAACAAATAAATTTGGTCAAAAAAATTAATCAATCAATCATTTAACCGAATCCGAATCCGAATCCGAATCCAAATCTGCCGAAGCCGAAGCCGTAGCCGTAGCCGAAGCCGAGTCGAGCGAGCGATGACGACGACAGCGCGAGGCTTGCTTTCTTCTTAACTCTTTAAGTGTTACAAGAAGAGAAATTATATATATACCCACCAAAAATCTTTTCTTCTTCCAATATGGGACAATGTCTCATTGTCAAGAGGGGGAAACTTAAAATTTTACTCAAAAATTTCATTTTCTCTCCATTTCTCATTCGCCCTCATTTTAATACTATTTCATCTTAAATAATAAAAAATCTCAACAGTAACAATTTATAATAATTTGAGTAGTTTTACGCCTACTGTCACTTTATAATTATAATTTTTAATCTGAACTTGCGATTAACAATAGGAACAAGCATACATACATCGAAGATAAGATGGAATACAAGTGAAAAACATTAAAAAAGAAGTAAAGAATATTGTTTGCAACAAATTATATGTGATACAAAAATAAATTGCAACCACAATATAAATATATGAAAAAACATAATTTTTTTGATAAAATGATGCGGGTACAATTCTGTTTCTCCCTTGATTCTTCACTCCGATTTGTTATCCGTAATTCGAGGGCCTTAGCGGCGTATTTCTCGAACGTATAATGATATGCATCCTCCTTGATGTATTTGATGATTAAGAAGCATGTAGCAACACTCCATTTGGATCTTGAATGTTGCTAGAACTTTGAACAATACATATTAGACATATCTTTGATCTCTTAACGAATATTTCAAGAGTTTTATGGAATTTTGTAGATCATATATTTGATCTCTTTGTGCATATTTTGAGAGTTTATGGAATTGCTGAGATGATCTCAATTTTTGAGATGCCTTTTCAAAGGGAATATGTGACCCTTTTTATAGATTTGATTTATGATTAGGATAGAGTAGCCTTCAAGCAACCCTAACGGACTTTTTGGGCTTGAAGACCATGGACTCAGCTTGTCTTGTAGAGGCCCGGCCTAAATCGAATAAAATTTTAATGTCTACAAATGACTCCCTACTTCAAGGTTTGTGGAGAGGAAGCTTGTCAGACCTCAAAGACGAGACTTGAAGTAATACTTTTTTTCTTGCCTTTAAATAAAGAACTTAAATTCTTTGGGCAACCGTTCCAGCAAAGCATGTAATCAAAGCCATCGTACAAGGCTACATTTATTTGAAAAATATAAGCCAATTCCGTGTAGATCAAGTCTACTTTTCCTGAATTAGGAATTTAGAGTCCATTTAAAAGTCAATATACCAAAGTCATGGAAGACTAATGCATGAAGTCTCTCCTTGACTTGCACGTCTCAAAGCTTTGGCTTCTAACGAATTTTTACCATTTAAAAGAAATTTCAATCAAACAAGAAGTCCCTTTTGTACCTCAAGAACGTTTTCCATTGAAAAGTCTGTGTAGATATTAAGATTTTATCCGATTTAGGTCGGGCCTCTACAAGACAAGCCGAGTCTATGGTCTTCAAGCCCAAAAAGTTCGTTAGGGTTGCTTGAAGGCTACTTTACCCTAACCCTAAATCAAAGCTATAAAAAGGGTCACATATTCCCTTTGAAAAAGCATCTTAAAAATTGAGATCATCTCAGCAATTTCATAAATTCTCGGAATATGCACAAAGAGATCAAATATATGACCTCCAATATTCCCTAAAACTCTTGGAATATTCGTTAAAAGATCAAAGATATGTCAAATATGCCTTGTTCAAAGTTCTAGCAACATTCAAGATCCAAATGGAGTGCTGTTACATGCTTCTTGATCATCAAATACATCAAGGAGATACATATCATTCTATGTTCGAGAAATACGCCGCTAAGGCCCTCGAATTATGGATAACAAATCAGAGTGAAGAATCAAGGGAGAAACAGAATTGTACCCGCATCATTTCATCAATAATATTATATTTTTTTATATTTATATTGTGATTGTAATTTATTTTTGTATCACATATAATTTGTTGCAAATAAATTGGCACGCCCAGTGGGACCAGTTCTGCCCTTCATCTCTTCCTCTTGCAAATCAAAAACTACAAGTTTCAATATTATCTGTTGTGATGTTCGGGTACTTCAAGTCTCGTCTTCAAGTTTCAGCAAGCCTACACTTCGACAAACCTTGAAGTAGGGGGCATTTGTAGACACTGAAATTTTAACAGGTCAAGATAAATCCTAAATTCAAGACGACTCTTGATATATTAGAAGTTTATTAGGGTTACTTGGTGGCTACTCCACCCAAACCCTAATTCATGCCTATAAATAAGGCTACATATGTCCTTCAAAGACGATCTCAACAATTTCATAAACTCTCAGAATATGCACAAAGAGATCAAATAAGAGATCTCCGAAATTCCATGAAACTCTTGGAATATTCATTAAGAGACCAAAGACATGTCAAATATGTTTTGCTCAAAGTCCTACGTTCGAGAAATACACCGCTAAGGCCCTCGAATTACGTAGAACAAATTGGAGGAAAGAATCAAGGAATAAACAGAGTTGTAACTCGCAATGTTTATCAATAAAATCCTTTTTTCTTTATTGTTGCTTGTGACTGTAGTTTTATTTTTCTACAAAATATTATTGCAAACAGTCCGACTGCCTTAAACAATCTAGTTAAGGGGCCTTGTTTGCTTTGCTTTGGCATGTGATATAGTCGTGAACTCAGGATTCCTTTGGATTTGGATATTGCTGAATGTCGCTATTTTTCCGCCAGTGAATATCTACTTCAAGATTCTTCCTTTTACAGTTTCAGACTTCGGTGGTTGGATCAATTTGTTCGTTAATCCTTGTAGTATTATAGCGGAACCACTCAGCGCATCCTTCTTGCGATATATGGCTTTGACAAGAAATCACTTGAATAGAGAATAAGGTATGTTGCCCCCAAATATACAGTCATCATATGAGATTTGCTCTTTTTTGCAATATATAAGAAAGTAAATTATTCGGATCCATCCAAGCAACTGGTCTTGAACATGCGTCGAGTGATCGGACCAACATAATAGAGATCAGTAGATGTGGCTGTAATAACATCCTTACTTAGAACACCATTGCTCTTTCTAAAGGCCATCACAATAGTTGATTTTGAATCTTGTAGTTTCCGATTTACAGAAGAAAGAGATGAAGGGCAGAACTGGTCCCACTAGGGCTGGGCATATATCGGGTAAAATCGATAACCCGAACCGTTAATTATTTATTGGGTTATCGGTATTGGGTTATTGGGTTAACGGTTCGATAACTGTTTAGAATATTTTCCCTATTGGGTTATCGGTTCGGGCTTCGGTTTGTCAATTTTGTTAATGGGTTAACCGATAACCCAATAAAAATTAATGAAATTACTACTTTACCCTTAAGTATATGCATATGCTAGGGCTTTCTTTCCTATTCTTTCTCAGCCACATTCTTCAGTCTTCGGTTGCTTCATCTTCATTCTTCATAGACCTTACTAGTTACTCCTAGTGTAATTTAGTCTTATACATTAGGCTTTTAATTTCTATAATAAAATTCATCTTCATATAGGGATTTTTGATTGTTAAAGATTCTTTATTTTTTTTTATTTTCGTTTCTTAATTTTGTGAGCTCACGTTGTGCAGCTTATACCTACTACCAGTTTCTTTTTTCAGGTTAAGCATTTGACAAATAATATCCAGTTTATCTTGGACAATTTATCTTGGACTGTTTGGAGGTAATAATATTGGACTAATTATTTATTATGTCAGTTAAATCTTTCTATTTGTGAAATTTTTAAGTGAATGTTCAAGTTCTTGCTTAAATTCATTCACTTTCATATTTTTGTGTGACTAATTTATGTTGTGCTTCACTTTTAGTTGTAAAAAGTTGTAATTTTTACTGTGTTTTGGTTAATTTTAGTTTATATGGGAGGTAATAATGTTTAATTTAACTGTTTGTTTACTGTTTCTTTATGAGTTTGCTTTTGTGCTTTGATTAGTTTTAGCAATTATGACACTTAAATATTTTTATTTTTGGAATTTTTAAGTGGGTGTTCAAGTTCTTGTTTAGATTCAATAAATTTCGTGTATTTATGTGTCCGATTGAAGTTGTAATCTTTAAGGTAATAATATCGAAATTAATTGTTTGTTTAGTGTTTCTTTGTGACTTTTCTTATGTGATTTGATAAAATTTAATATTTTAAAAATCTTGTAGGGTTGACTAGTAAGATTGGCTTTGGAGTGATCCACTACTAGTAAGTGTTGAGGAAGATATAGATGTTCTCGAGCAACTAGAATAAGGTGATAATATTCTAATTTGTTTGGTTGTATATTAGTTTTATAACTAGTTTGTTTAATATTTTTGTTGTTTGACTTGTTAATATATATTATTCTCTTTAGATTTTGCCAAACTTGGAAAAGAACCTTGCGATGATGATGTGTAGAATCTTAGATAGCTATGAGTTGAAACTTTGGTAAGTTCATTATTCAACTTCTATAGTATGCATTGCTAAGAATTTATTTAACTTAATATTTTTTTCTTTTTATGTTTAATAGGTGTAATCGTGCCTCCACTTCGTGGTCACAAAACTACCTCACCCATTTGGAGTTACTATGAAAGGAATGAAGAAGGTGATGATGGATGGTGGAAAGTAAGATGTAGTCATTGTCATCTTGTTTTTCGTTACAATGCACAACAAAGTGGTACTAAGTCCTTAATGAGGCATGTTGGGCGTTGTTTGGAGCGCAATTTGGTGAAGCCTATAAGGATTGAGTAGTTGTTGTCTTGTTAACTTGAATTTGAACTGTTAGTACTATATGTTTGGACTTGTTAATTTCAAGGTGAAATTGCTACTGATTTGTATTATTATTAAAATATATTTGGGCAATTGTTGTTGAAGAATTAGTACTGTTTCAGTTGTGGCCACTGGACAGAACGCATAAATGGGTAGTATACTATATGTGAATTCTTCTCTTTTTTACTTAACTCCGGTGAATTGTCTTCTCTTTTTTGCTTAACTCTAGATTGAGTTATCTTATCGGGTAAACCGATAACCGAACCGATAATGATCAATAATCGATTAACCGATACCCGATAATCGATATCTTATCGGTTCGGTTATCGGTTTATCAAATTTATAAATCGATAACCGATATACTAAACTGATAATATTCATAACCGAACCGAACTGACCGATGCCCATCCCTAGGTCCCACTAGGCATGCCAGAATTTGTAGACAATAAATTTGCGTCAAGAAAATAAAATCAAGACCGAAAAATATTGCAACAATCGTAGTATTTGATTTCAAATATTTGAGTGTCACAATCTCTATGATCCCTCTGATTCTACTTTTTCAATATAAATTCAAGGGCCTTTGAGCTTGATCTTGAATTTGAATTTGATTTATCCGTCACGAAAACTTTGATTTTGCCACGAATTTTATCACGAACAAGTAGCCTTGATCTTGAACGCCTTGTATTTGATTTGACTTCGTTCTTGATCTTGAATACTTGAAATTTGTGTTGAAGTGTTTGAATGCTTGAACACTTGCAGTTTGTAGAGAATTGTGGCCTTTGATCCATAAGCTCCCTTGTGTCTTCTTGTTATAACTTCTGGTGTCTTTTCTGGATTATGAAGATCCCTATTTATAGTTGTGTGAGGGAAGAGTTATGATAAGAATAAACTTTTTCCGACCAATCAAATTGAAGTATGACAAGGCCGCATTTGATTGGCTAGAACATGTCACTTACACACGTGGCGCGGTTTCATAGGCCTTTTGATGTGACTTGGCATGCCTTGTCATTTTGACACGTGGTATGATCCTATTGGCTCTTCCGTTTGACTTGGCGTATCATGTCATTTGACACGTGGCACCAAACTGAGCCTCTAGGAAGATGATATATTGGGCCTAATGAAGTGAGTTCATCATTTGCAGTCCAACTAAATAGACTAGCCCAATCAATATTTAATAGACTTAAGTAATTAATCCAATTATATTAATCCATAATATTTATTTGGATTAAAATATATTTAATTGAGATTAAATCCAAATTTCTTATGAATTTAAAATCTATAAAATTTTAATTGCCTACAAATACACCGAAATGTTCAGTAAAATTCCATGAAGATGATGTGGGGAAGACGTGCTGGTCTCGGTAGACTTTTCTTCTATAGGTCAAAGATAATTGACAGCTAATTATTGTACATTTTCCTCTGATTCCACCCTCCCCGCCTTTTAAGCTTTTGATATATTGAACAAATTGGAGCGTCGACTGAAAAGAGTAGGGCCAATTTGATCAACATGTTAAAGGATTTAAGTAATATATATTATTATAGTTCAATTTTATGTATACGATATTATTAAAGTAATTCTAATAATTTATTGCTCTATTTTTAAGTTATCATATTAGATTAACTGTGAGATTGTCATTTGTTGTTAGCCAATATAATTGTTTTTACATATATTATCCGATCTCCGTGCACATAACTTTTTCTCTCTTTGTATGTAACGTTTGGTCTATCTCCTCCACTTCCAACCTCTGATTGCGGAGATAAGTCTGTTAAATGTAATGATTTGATTTTCCATTACAACCCAATCCATTGGAGAGTCAACTAGTTCGTCTTCGTCACTTATCGAGTCCTCGTTGTATGTTTATTATGGGTTTCTTTTGGGTTTGGTAGGTTACCAAACAGAGCATGAAATCCAAAAAACGATATCATATTTTCAGCTATTATTTGAATAAAAAGATCTAACAAATATTCATGCATTTCGTTTATTGGTCTCTTGTATTATGTTTTTGTTTGGGGTAAAATTATTTAGTGACAGGTGGATGAATGACGAGATGACACGTGGGACTAGAGACAAGTAAGATATGAGTCAACAAATAGTTGACACTAGATACAAACATGTAATCCGTGCTGAATAAATTCCAGAGGCATGGGAACTGAGAACGAAGATTTGAAAGGAAGACATCAGTTGGAAAACAGTATTCAATGGAAAACCGTTATAAAGAATCTCTGTATTAATGGTCAACCGTTATGCAACCATCAAAAGGGGTTTTATTCTCATTAAAAAAGAGTTTGATTTGAGGATCTTGTCTCCCTAAATTGAGCTATAAAGAGGAGAACTTGTATCCATAGTTGGACACGAAAAATCATCTGTACTGAAAGGCTATAATTTGTTCTTACTATATCAAATTACTCTCTTCCTTTTGTTCTTAGCATTGCTCTCATTACTATTTCCGGAAAAACTAAATTCACAACCAGGCTTGTATTTTCTTCTAATTTATTTTGATAATCTTATTTCTGTTCTTATTTATTTTATATACTTGGATCGAATTAATTCACGTGTCTATAAACTACGTTATAAATTTAACTATACTGTTTTACGCGTAAACAGTTTGGCACCCACCGTGGGACATACACAATTGTGTAATTACTTTGGTCCATTCATATGTTACTAACTGTAACACCCCAAAAATTTTTGAAGTGTTTTAAGACCATTAAGAAGATTGACGGGTGCTAATTATATTAATTCGGGTATGAACAAGACTGATAATTTGAATGATATCAATTGATTATGATAATATATGTATGTGGTACATTAAGAATGGTTTATGGTCTATGAAGAGCCCTAAGGCTAAGTCAAGTTGAAAATTATATGATGGGATAAAGTTTCAAGTGAGTTCGCACAAGACCTAATTTCAAATGATCATAACTCTCAACATATGAAGATTTATATGGTGTATAACATATCAAACTAAAACCCTTTGAGTCTAGTTTCCAACGCACCAAACCGTTCATCATTTGGATATGTATACAGAATATTATGGCTATTTTACTCGACCTGTGTCATATGCGCGCCCAGATGCGCGGCCGCGCATATTTGAGAGTTTCTACCTCAGGTGCGCGGCCAGATACGCGACCACTTGCCCAGGTGCGCGGCCGTGCACGTAAGAACCCATTAAATAACCCCAAGGCCGGGTAGAGAGAGGGTTTAAGTCATTTTTGACCTAAAACCTGATATTTTTAGAGTGAGAGAGAGTGCCCTAGAGTGAGAAGGTGTTCTTCAATAATTGTTCTTCAATTCTTGCTCAAAGTTTGGAAGATTAAGAAGGGAAACTCACTAGGTCTTCATCCTAGAGGTAAGATTCTACACCCTAACCCTCAATTTCAAATTTTTTCTAGAAATAAGTAATTAGCAAGATAATATTTGGGCATGAGAGTTGTTTATTACATGCATGTATTATCAAAGGGTGTAGGAAGATTGTTGAGCTAAAAATGGTAAAGATTGGGTTGTGGAATGATGGAATCCTCCATAAAAGGACCTTGAAAGCTTAATGCATACCTAGTATTTGATAAAATGCTCAAATGAGCTAGAACCATGAGCATCTTCCTAATTTTAGTTCAATTTGTTATATTTCTACAATAGATTGAAGTTGCTAAAAATTCCAGAATATTTTAGAGTTTAAGAAAGCTCGATTGAGGTATGTTGGCTAAACTCTTCTCTTTGAATTGAATCCCACGATATTCATGTAAATTATGTAAGTCCCGAGCGGTTCATTATAAAATTGGCTATTCCGAGTAAAATTGGGTTGACAGATATATGGTCAACAAGTATCCCAAATGCTTTATTTATGTTATATTATCAATTGAGGATGTGTTAAAATATGGGTTGTGCATTAAAAATGTTCGACTTCAAGTCAAGTTCAAATGAAGGCTATTATGTCAAATTTTGTATAGAATCTCTATGTGCCGATCCTTAATTGCTCACATATATACTACATGCCTTGATTTGAAATGTTATTGTTGTTGTTGATGACGTTGATGTTAGAAAGTGAAAATGTGAGCATGAAACACTAAATACGGCCAACGTGCCAAGAATGATTATATAATTACGGCCATTAGTGCCAATGAAATGTAAAGATGTGAAAGAAGTATGAAATGTGATGATTGATATAAAAAGGTTGATGTCTCGAATAAGACAGCCTAGCAGATTAGGTCGTGATCGGACACCATGCCGCACACATGGTGGTGATTGTACTAGAAATTATAATTGAAATGGTGATTGTGGTCGATGTCCCTAATGGATAGCCTAGCCGATCGGGTCGTGATACTCCATGCTAAAATTACGATGGTATTGGTATTAATAGTAATTGTGGTTGATTCTCTAAGGAGATAGCCTAGCCGATTGAGTCGTGATCGGACTCCGTGCTAAAATTATGATGGCATTGGTAATGACAATAATTGTGGTTGATGTCTCTATTGAGATAGCCTATCCAGTCGGGTCGTGATCGGACTCCGTGCTAAAAGTACGGTGGCATTGGTATTGTGAATACACTAGTATTGTGAATATTGGTATTATTAACATTGGTATTGTGAACAGTGGTATATCGGTGCTAAACATCTCCTAATGTGAGATATGGAAATTAATTGAAACACTATCTTGATCCTAAATTGAGGTTTGATGTTGATTAAGGCTTCCATTAACATTATGATAATCTTGTTTGTATTATTTGTCATTCTATTGAGAGGGTGTTTAGTTATACATATTAGTGCTATTTGACAGTACTAACGTCCCTTTTGTCGGGGGCGCTGCATCTTTAAATGGATGCAGGTGGTTCCACAACAGAAAATATTGATCAGTGATAGTAGTATACCATCTTCCCAGCTGACTTGGTGAGCCCAGTTCATCCCGGGGTCATGTATCTTTTGTACTTTGTGTATTCTGTTTGAGGTATAGCCGGGGCCTTGTTGCCGGCATTATGATTGTACTCTTCTTTATCTATAGAGGCTCCGTAGACATAGTGTGGGTTGTATAATGGTGCTGGGGAAGTCAAACTCGTTGTGTTGTGCTTGAATTACTATTTCCACTTCAGATTACGAAAAATGTGTGTGGAAATTGAGACTTTAAAATGAAGTAACTAATGGTAAGAAATTGGTATTGCAGACATGATCACTTTATTGTTTGATCAACGAAAATATATATATTCTCTTTATTCATGAATGAGTTTGGGTAGAAGGAAATCTAATAGGCTTGCTCGGCCGGGTTCACTCGGCTGAGCGCCGGTTGCACCCCTCGGTTTTGGGGTGTGACAAACTTGGTATCAGAGCCTAAGGTTTTAAAGTGTCCTAGGATGTCTCGGAGCTGTGTCTAGTAGAGTCCTTATTATCAGTGTGTTGTCGACCACATCTATAATTAGGATGCTACTTGGAAATTTAGGTGTAACACCCCGGAAAAATTTCAAAGTACTTAAGTGTATGGCCTGGTAAAATTTGCAAAGAAAATAATATTTCATGGTGCCGGACTAGGCTTACATGTTTGAGGATTATAGAAATTCTTCGCGTCAAGCTTGTGAACCGCGGCTCAGACTTTTTGGGTTGAACAATGCACAGGAAAGTAAAGGAAAATTTTTGTCGGAAAAGTGTGTTTATGCGGTCCATTATGCGACCGCATAATCACTTTGCGGGCCGCATAATGGCCGCAAAAGTGAGCAGGAGAGGGCCATTCTGGAAGCAGCTATGCGGTCGACTATGCGACCGCATAACTGTTATGCGGTGCATTATGCGACCGCATAACATTTATGCGGACCACATAGTGACCGCATACACAGGCAGTTCTTTTGGCTATTTTGTAACCAATTATGCGACCGATATGCGGTCCGCATATCGATTATGCAATCGCATACCTTGTTCCGGAGCTCCATTTTTGAGTTTTTAAAACCCGACCCTATTTCGTTTAATACACTCTTTGGGTCATTTTTAGCTATAATCTGATATTTTAGAGTGAGAGAGAGTGCCCTAGAGTGAGAAGGTGTTCTTCAATAATTGTTCTTCAATTCTTGCTCAAGTTTTGGAAGATTAAGAAGGGAAGCTCATTAGGTCTTCATCCTAGAGATTGAAGTTGTTAAGAATTCCGGAACGTTTTAAAGTTTAAGGAAGCTCAATTGAGGTAGTTCCACAGCAGGAGATATTGATCAGTGATAGCAGTACACCTTCTTTCTAACTGACTTGGTGAGCCCCACTTCATCCCGGGGTCATGTATCTTTTGTTCTTTGTGTATTCTGTTTGAGGTATAGCCGGGGCCTTATTTCCGGTATTATCATTGTACTCATCTTTATCTATAGAGGCTCCGTAGACATAGTGTGAGTTGTGTATTAGTGCTGGAAAAGACAAACTATGCTATGTTGTGGTTGTATTACTTGTCCATTTGAGACTTCAAAAATGGTGAAACTTATGGTAAGAAATTGGTAATTGCAGACATGGCCACTTTATTGTTTAATTAAGGAAAACATATATTCTCTTTATTCATGAATGAGTTTGGGTAGAAGGAATCTAACAAGCTTGCTCGGTCGGGTTCACTCGATTGAGTGCCGACCGCGCTCTTCAGTTTTGGGGCGTGACATTAGGAATAATACCCTTCTTTGATATTCTGAATCGTGCGATGAAACTGATTGTGGAATTGTTCTTTCTCTAACTCGTGCGTTGAGGTTCAAGGTAAGTTTAAATGCTCTTTTGGTTTATTCCAAGTAATTTTGTCATGTGACATGACGAATGGGTAAAGGCCTGAATATTAAACATATGGCACATGTATCATGTTGAATGAATGGTATGGCCATATGTGACAAGTTTATAGTACCATGAGCATACTTTATATGAGAAGAGTGCTAGAAGTGATTACCCACCTCCAAAGAGGCATTAACGTGATAAATGAGACCTAAGCTTAACTAGTACATGTGGATAGTGTGGGAACCATATGTATGATTCTAAGATGTAAATTTGTTACATAGGCACGTGATATATGAAAGGCATGGCCTGGAGAGTAATGATAAATGTGTAAGTCTCTCACGGGAGACAAGAAGTTATTAAAGGAGAGTTAAGTGAACCCACAATAAGAAGACCCTAGCACTATGAATATTATAAAAGTCCCAGGAATGTGCGAAGTGGTGTTACACTCCAAAAAGGATATTGACACGAGGGATTTGGATCCTAAGCCTATGTGGCTGAATAAGAGTAGAGGACTTATGAGGTTAATACCATGGGGACTTAAATCTCCCTAATAAGTCAATCATATACAGGAGGACTAGAGATGTGAAACATGTGTCCCTTAAATTGCTAAATTCAAGACTTGTGTTAAAATGTGAAACATTCACCCCAAGTGGGGAGGGAAGGGCCATGGTGAGGCTACTTAAGTTCAATAAAACGAGAGTAGGGTCGTGTAGCTATGATGTTTGGATATTTTGTTGAAGACATGTGTAGTCTAGAAAAGTGGTAAGGGGTAACGTGATTCTCTGAGAGGATATGCAAATGATAAACCATTAGTACGAAAATAACGTGGAAGGTTAAGAAATGTAAATTATTCGTACGTGACAATATACATGACATGGTCAATGATACTAGAAACTAAGCGTAGGGTTTGCAAAAGAGTTTTTTACTTGTTAGAGAGTCAGGGACAATGGAACCTAAGGAAGTGCTACAGATCAAATGTGAAAGGCTTGCGAGTTCTTAGAATGAGTTAATCACGGATTTGCGATTTAGCTAAAGTTCCAAGGTTTTAAGAAATACAGAACGAGTGGGAGATATAAATATGATGTTATAATAACCCAAGAGTGCATCGGGACTTGATGGAGAGTCTCTTAAGAATCTTACAAGCAAGGAAGTGTTAAGTGATACACGGATGAACACACTTTCTCACGGATATCCCAACAAGTGTTGAGAGGCGAGCAGGATAAATTCCCAACTAAGGAAAAAGACCACATAACATATGGAAGAACGTATGGCTATTCACTAACTAGGAAGAATGAGGCGAGAAGAATTGGAAGAAAAAAAATCTATAAAGTTAGATGGCCACGGTTATCGCAAAATAGTTCGTATCAGAATGGTGGACTCTCCTAGAGCACAAGTGTTAATAGAAGATATAAAGGATCAACTGTAATGCAGCCGACTTGAGTGACGCTGAATATCAACTAAAAGATTTAGAGGGAGTTTACGTCTACATATTACATTGGAAAGTGAGACTACTGGTGATGAAGTGGTGGTGTGATAAACTCAACAAACCAGGTACAATGATACTACGAGTTCATGGGAGGCAAACAAGTGTGTGGCAAAATAAGGTTGTCAACTATGAATTAAGGGCAAAATGGGATGGGAGTGAATGCTCCAGTCATAAAGGAAATATAGTACCAACATATTGTCTAGACCAAAGGGGAAATGTTTGAAATAGATTGAGAGAGGATGAACACTTGTTACAAACCAAACATGTTTAATATGATAGCTCTTAGGCTGCAATAATAGGAAACACTATTAGTGACTACAATACTGGGAATAAGGTTACTCATCGAGGATGGAATCAGGTGGACTAAGCCCTACACTTATAAGGAAAACAAGAAGTCGTCGTTGAAGAATTTAGGAGGATCTCAAGTTTCAGAAAAGGCCCTGTTCGGGCCAATGATTTTTTTGAATTGAATATATATGAAGGGTGTCGATATGTGTTTTGGGAAGTGTTTAGCAGTAAAGAGGAATCGTGAGAATGTTTACAAGGGAAGTAGAGTGGTTTCTTAAAATCCTATAAGACTTATAATGAGGAAAGAGGGTGGCTAAGAAAAGTCTGAGCACGATGTTACTTCACATATTGAAGCAATGCCATGCAAGTTGATGTTATTAGGGTGTGCGCGCAAGCTAGTAGATGTTATTCATTTGAAACATATGGTCCCATAAGAAAAATGACCTAGTAATGTCTTTTGTTGAGAAATTTGAAAAAAAAAAACAAGTTGCAAGTACTAATAAGATTGTAACTGTATCAAGGAAATTTTTGTAGAACTCAATTCCTAGAAGGTCATATGAAGGAGAAATCCGATATAGATATTCCACTAATAATGTAATGTGGCAAGATGATCATTTATGCCTCTAGGCAACTCAAGAATCATGAAAAGAATTATCTAACACTTGACTTAGAACTTGCGGCGGTGGTTTTTGCATTAAAGATTTGGCGTCATTATTTGTATGGGGTTCATGTAGATGTATTCACGGACCATAAGAGTCTTCAATATATTTTCAAACAAAAGAAGCTAAATCTGAGGCAGAGAAGATGGCTTGAGTTACTCAAGGATTACGACATCAATATTCTATATCACCCAGGGAAAGCCAATATTGTAGCGGATGCTCTTAGCTGAAAATCTATGGGTAGTTTAGCACACATGGAGGTATATCAAAGGCCATTGTCCAAGGAAGTCTATCGATTGGCTAATTTGGGAGTTTATCCTGCGGACTCTAATGAAGGAGGGGTAATTATACAAAATAGGGCTGAATCATCACTTGTTGTGGAAGTCAATGAGAAGCAATAAAACGGTCCATTGTTGGCACGGAACATAGAAATTCCAATGTGTAAGTGGAAAATGATTAATATGGACTTTGTGGTAGGATTTCCTCGTACTCCTCGTAAGTTTGACTCGATTTGGGTGAATATGGATCGACTCATGAAATCATCACACTTCTTGCAGGTTAAGGCTACCGATACAGCGAAACAATATGCTCAGTTGAATATAAAAGAAATAGTCAGGTTGCATGGCTCTCCGGTTTCCATCATTTCTGATCGGGGAGCTCAATTCATTGCCAATTTTTGGAAGAAATTTCAGCTAGGTTTGGGTACTCAGGTGAATCTTAGTACAACCTTTCACCCGCAGACTGACGGGTAAGCAGAGCGGATAATTCATACGCTTGAGGATATGTTACGCGCTTGTGTTCTAAACTTCAAAGATAGCTGGGATGATCATTTACCAATTACCACTCATAGAGTTTGCTTATAACAACACCTTTCATGCTAGTGTTTAGATGGCACTATTTGAGGCATTATATGGTAGGAGATGTAGATCTCCCATTGGATGGTTCGAAATTGGGGAAGCAGAGTTGATAGGGCCAGACCTCATACATCATGCTATGGAAAAATTTAAAATGATTAAGAAGCGGTTGAAGACTATTCAGAGTCGTCAGAAGTCCTATTCGGATATTCATCGTAGGAATTTGGAGTTCAAAGAAGATGATTGGGTATTCTTGAAAGTTTCTCCCATGAAAGGTGTAATGCGATTCGGTAAGAAAGGAAAATTGAGTCCGAGGTATGTCGGACCGTACAGAATCATTCAGAGGATCGGTGAGGTGGCGTACAAGCTTGAGCTACCGCCTGAAATGTCATTAGTGCACCCGGTTTTTCATGTGTCTATGTTGAAGAAAGTAGTTGGAGACCCGACAGTCATTGTTCCGGTTGAGACTATTGAGGTTAATGAAGAATTGACTTATGAAGATATTTCAGTTTCTATTATTGATCGGCAAGTCCGAAAGTTGAGAAATAAAGAAATTACCTCCGTGAAAGTGCAATGGCGAAACCAACGGGTTGAAGAGGCTACTTGGGAGGCCGAGGAAGATATGAAGAAAAAGTACCCTTATTTGTTTGAATAGCTATGTAATCGTTCTATGAAATTGTTCCCTATTAATTACGTATCATTTGTACAACTTATGTTAAAGGTGTTCCTTTTTGGTAGTATACTGCTCGTGAGGCCATGATTGGAATTGTTTTAATGTTATGTTGCGTCATTGGTTCATGTATATGTTGTTAGGACTGGTTTTGGTGATTCTCTTGCGGGTGGTTAGGCTCAATTGCAGAGGACACTCCGCCGAAATTTCTGAAAAATTTGGGAGTTAGCCAAATTTTGGGGCTTTTTGTATTCTTGATTTCCCATGTGTCTTATTATTTTATCATTTGTTCATGGGTCTCAGAAAATACATAAGTTGATAAAGTTTATTCATGACATTAATCAGAGGCATAATGGTCTTATTACGTTCCGAGAGATTTTATTAACCTACTTCTCACGCATTGCATTCATTTATACATGTACATTGACCCATGACCAGATGGCGTTATACACGCGTATATTATATGTATATGGGATATGGGAAAAGGTTACGGCATTATATACACAGCACCACCTGATCAGGTGGTATACATTGATGATTTTGCCCACAGTGGCCGAGATGATATGATGGGATGCCCTCAGAGGCTTGATGATGTTATGAACGCATATACCTATGCATAGTATGACATTTATACGCATATGCATGACATTATAAATATGAAATGATTCACAAAGTTATTCAGACTTATATGTCGAGTCTTTTACTCCATGTTTCTCTCATGTCTATTACTTACTGATTTTCATTCCTTACATACTCGGTACATTATTTGTATTGACGTCCCTTTTACTTTGGGACGCTGCGTTTCATGCCCGCAGGTCCCGTTAGATAGGTTGAGAGTCCTCCAAATAGGTTATCAGCTCAGCGGAAGGTGTTAAGGCACTCCATTTGCTCCGGAGTTGCTATTTGATCGGTATGATTAGTACATGTATTGATTGGTATGGCGGTGCTCTGTCCCAAACTTTATGACAATTATGTATTCTTAGAGACTTGTAGACAGATGTCATGTATATGAAAGAATGTATGGCCTTATCGACCTATGTTGAGTGTATGAGTGATCATTTTGGTCTTATAGGCCGTATGTCTTATGTATAAGTTAGTATTACATGTTTTATTCTAGTTATCTCACGGTAGCTTTTCCGTCTCATTTTCCTATGATAGTATGATACGAAAATATACGTTATGTTGGTACTTAGTTGAGTAAGGTACCGGGTGCCCGTCGCGGCCCATCGGTTTGGGTCGTGACAAAAGTGGTATCAGAGCAGTTCTGTCCTAGGGAGTCTACAAGTTGTGTCTAGTAGAGTCTTGTTTATGAGTGTATTGTGCACCTCACTTATAAGAAGGAGGCTACAGGGCATTTAGGATTGTCACTCTTTCTTCTTACTCTAGATCGTGTGGTAGAGCTCAGTTGTAAGAACTCAATTTCCTAAATTCTATCTTATTCGTAATACAACGATACCTACATCTAGAAAGACGGTTGATAAGAGATATAGCTGTGGAAGAGTTGAGTCAGAGGAACTCGATTTTGCATCATGTTTATGATGAGTAAATGTAAGGTTTTCAGTAGATCATGTGTGTACTAAGACGTGTAAGCCTCTTGATAAGGAGCCTTAAGACAAGAATATCTATCCACCCCTATGGTAAAAGGCAATGAGAGATTCAGAAGATAAATACAAGTTTCAACAAGTAAAAGAAGCAAGATAAAGAAGGGTACGGGGTGCCCAGTTAATGAAGATTATCAGTATTTATAATTCAGGCAGAGGAATATAAGCCTTTTGACTTACCTTCAACAATAACAGAGGTATGTATTGGCCACACCCATCTCTTTTATGCCCTATGAAAGCTAACAAAAGTAGTATAAGAGAATTACGGATATCAGGATCCGGCTAGGGTTAGAGTGACCCAAAATGGTGGATGGATTGTTTGCATTAGTTTACATTTCCGAAGGATAGTGAAAATGTGCTAATAGATCTCCTTGTGAGACACCCATATAGTGCACTCTAAGATAGTACAACTAAATATGAGTACTACAAAGATAGGCACTGGAAGCCTTGAAGGGATAAATATTACCTTAGTGTGGCTCCCGTCTCTAGTAGAGGAAGAATTTTAGGCAACCCGAAGAGCCAGTGGATGGAGCAAGGGGAGCTAAAAGCAAAAGAATATCTTGCTAAAGTTCTCAGAATAAAGTGATAGATAGAAATGTTAGCAGGAAAATAAGAAGAGAGTTAATGAACCATTATGAGTAAGATGTGATACATGGATAACAACGGTAGATCAAAACAATGACAGTATTACAGAGCCTATAGTCAAGAGAAGGAAAAGACGAGAGGTGACAGGCCTTGAGACAACAAAGGAGTATAGGCCATAAAGTCATATCCTCATTTTGAGAAATAAGTTCGTGACTCTAACGTGATTCCCAGAAGGAAAAGCTAGACCCCCAGAGTAATAGAAATCAGTATGGGCTGGTGAACAAGATAAACTAAACATGAATTAGGGACTGAGTGATTTGATAATGGTCGGCATCATGAGAATTTCAGATTGCATTCCGGCGATAATAGAATGGACAACAGAAGAAGATTCATGAGAAATTTAGAGAATTGTCATTCAGGAAAATGCTTACCTAAAGCAAGCAATGTGAGCAAAGTTAAGCTTAAAGGACGGTATGTGCCAGTTACACTAAGTGTCACTCTCGCGAGTAAAGAAATTTGTTATCCGTGGTCCAGAAGGATTACCGCAAGGTGAGTAAGGGTCATCGATGATGTGAAAAGACCCCAAAGATGAAGAGGTAAAACATCTATAGGTAGCACGTCGTAACACTAAATCTTAGTACTCCCCTAAAGGGGGGAATATGGAGTGATGTGGCATTAAGTCAGAATTAAGTGGTTCTAGTAACGATGGAATGGTAAAGGAAGAATGCGATAAAAATGAGAAAGGGATGAGACTGCACTTATCCGAATCCTGCAGATATGCTACGATTACAGAAAATTATGCAAGCACGACGTCAAGGAAAGGAAGTAAGGGTTCCTGCCCGGGATGTTATTGATAAATAAGGAGCAAGTGCGAGAGGTAAGTTAAGACAAAGGAAATAACCCAAGAAAGATTACGCGGAATATTGATATGAGAATGGGCCAACGAGTAGTTAGTAGTTGATTCAGGAAGAGCCTAGTTAATGGCTAGACAAGAGGACACAGACAAATTAGCAGATCGTGCAAGATAAACATAGTAAAACCCAATATAGTAAATTCAGCCTTGTAGATATGACATTAAAATACTTGAGAAATATTCAGATAAGAGTTGGGGTAGTTAAAGGTACCGTATGAGTGTTACGAAAATAAAAGAGAGTGCCACTGGGAAGACAGTCAAAATACTAGTTGAGAAACAACCCTACAAGCACAAGGGCGTGGATATAAGTAACTACGGATAAGTATAGGTGAGGGAGAACATCAAAAATTCCGTCAAGTATACGATGTGATAAGCTCGCAGCTTTACAAGAGTAAGAGGGTGCTCCCTAAGTACTACAGTGAAAGAATAGCTGAGGAAATAAGGAAGAAGGCCTCCACCTAAGCATAGTAACTTGAAGAAGGAATGGTCATGTAAAAACAGTCTCACTACAACATTTTATGCACTTCAAAAGAAAGTGGCACCTACCGTGACTAATGAACGGGGAGTAAAATCAAAAGTAATATTCGATACCATATGAGTTGCACAAAAATTCCGGCATGCGTGGGAACGAAGATAAGCTAAGTATGCACGCAACAAGGGGGAAAAAAGGCCAGGGAAAGTAATTGCTTACATTTAAAGAAAGTTGAGAAGGAACGCAAGGAATTATTCGATCAATGATCCAGAGTTAGTTACGTTATGAATGCACTTAAGGTTTCGGGGTATTATCCATGCAGCATATATGCGACAATCATACAGTTGTAGAAGACTCTGGTATAAGTTAAAAGAAAGAATTGAGTCCAACTCACAGATAAAGGATTGAATTGTTAGATGATGGTATCACAAATATTCCACATCGTCTATGAAAGGCTAAAGTAATAACTAATACCAAGAGCCGCAGATCGAAAGATAGCTTAAGCCTACATAAAGGCTGATTAGAAGGAAGAGGAAACTAAAGAGTTACATCAACGAAGCAAATCAGGAGTCTGATTATTGGACCTAGAAAATTTTAGACATCATGATTGAGAACATTGCAGAATCACTCTTAATATCAGAGGTACAAGAAAGATAGTACAACAACCATATTTTATAACGGCTCTACGATAAAGCCAGTTAGAAAGAGTACCGGCCTCATAGGAAGTTAGTATGAAGCTCCCATCGGATTGTGTATGCAATAGAGGGGCAAGTATTATAATAGAGCTTCAAATTGTGGATGTGAGTTATACCTGTATTAAAGCAAGGTCATGAAAGAGATAGAAGATATGATGCGAGATTTTAAGGTAAGTAAGGTAAAGTTGAACAATGTACGAGATACTCAAATGCAGGAAGGTTGTGAACAGTTCATACTTCGGATAAAAGGCTAGAAGCGCGGGGATTCAATATCCAGGAATGATAGCGGCATCGTCAGTGGCATATCTTCCAGCCTAAGGTTTCTAGGTACCGAGAGGTCTAGTCAAGAGAGTAAATAAGAGTTAGAGATGATGTGATGTCTTGCTTGATATTCCAAAATAACATAAGAAAATCTATGGTGCAAACAAGTTGAAGGAAGGTGGTGAATAATATAAATAGATATGTGTAGGTCGCAAGCTAAAATATAGTAAAGCGACAAGGTTTTAGGAAGACAGGAGTAAGGATAAGAAAGGACGAGTGAGAAGGTGACGAGAATGGATAAGTCCTCAGGATTAAGCCCATGAAAACAAGAAGAGCTGATGGTTTCTCTAAGTTATACAAAGCTCAGTATAGCCTGAATGAACTCAAAGGAGTCTAAGACTAATAGCATTTAGGAGAGATGGAATGCTTCCCTGGTAAGTAGAATAAGGGTGTAATTGTGATAGATAAAGGATGACGTTTGGGCCTTCGATTGAGTTATGATTTGAAGAGGATTTCATGAATTGTACGGGATTAAAATACCCATGTAAGGTGAATCACATTGGGATGCCATAAAATATGGTTATTGAAGTACAATATCGCCCCTAAGTGGATCAGGAAAATCACTTCAAATATTCCTCGATGCAACGTAAACCCTAGTGGCAATATATTACGTAAGAAGTTTCAATTTATCAGTGGTAGATTGTAGATCAACATTGAGGTGAATCA
Source organism: Nicotiana tomentosiformis (assembly GCF_000390325.3). Classification (NCBI taxonomy): domain Eukaryota; kingdom Viridiplantae; phylum Streptophyta; class Magnoliopsida; order Solanales; family Solanaceae; genus Nicotiana; species Nicotiana tomentosiformis. The sequence continues at coordinate 152,745,822 of NC_090813.1, forward strand.
ATAATGGATGGATAAAAGTTACAAAAGTATGAGATGAGATTATACCATCATTCTTAAGATGAACAGTAATGAAGAAGCATTAAAGGACTTGGATTTATGCATATAGGATAAGCAACGAGAGTAACCTGGAGTTTGGTAGCAGACCTCAGTAACGATAGATCAAAGTAAGAGTTAAAGGAGTAAAGTCATACAGATGGATAAACGGATCTATGAAATAAGATATAGCAATATCAGTAAGTTCAACAAAGTACCGAGCGAAGAACTTCAGTATACCTATAGATGCCCAGAGAGACATCTTATCAAAGATCTGTATATGTTTACAAAGTGAGGCCTAGAGATTGGATAAAAGCTGGAGGAAAAAGAAGAGAAGAGTCGCATAGGCACATTTACAAGGTCAGAGTCGTACAGGCTGCATGATAAAAGGTAGCAACAGTTACGAGATTGAAAATATTCCGACCATAAGTCGTGGTGTAAGAAAGAGGCCTAAAGGGGGAAATGCCCTGGCCTTTGGAATTATTCATAGAACATTTGCCTAGGTAGCAAGGAGAGTACTAAAGTATTCGGAAGACATAAATTATGAAAATGATAAGTGCATCAGACAACATTCGAGGACGAATGTTCCAAAGGAGGGAATGATATTATACCCCATGTTTTCGTACGTGAAAGTACGCTATAAATAAATTGATGGAAGCTTGGATATGAGATGTTACCTCCATAACCTAGTTTTCAATTTCGAATTTGGGTAAAAGATGGTTGATTTGGAGTATGATTCTTGGGTATAAGAGCATTATTTATACATGCTTATACTAATAAGGTTTGTGGGAAGATTTTTGAGCTCAAATAAGTAAAGATTGGGTTATGGAGTGAAGGAAATCTTGTAGAAGAATCTTGTAGTTAAATTTGCACACCTAGTGTTTGATAAAATTCTCAAACGAGCTGAGACCATGGATATCTTCCTAATAATGGTTCAATTTTTGTTATGTTTCAAAATAGATTGGGATTGCTAGAATTTTCCGGAACGTTGTAGTAATTTAAGGAAAGCTCAAAGCAAGGTATGTTGGCTAAACTTTCTTTCTTGGAATCGAACTCCATAATGTTCCCGTGAGTTTCAAAGTATAGGTTGCGTATTAAAATATTGTGGATTTGAATCGTATTTCAAATGAAAGCTAGTGTGCCAAATTGTGTGAGAAAATCTCAATATTCTTAAGACTCAAAATTGCTATGTGTACCTAAAGTATGGATTGGAAATGTATTATTGTTGATAACCTATAAAGGTAGTTGGAAATGAAATAAGTGAATTGGGATATAAAGTGTGGCCAATGTACAAGAGTGAAAGTTACACTTGTGGCCAATGGTACCAATGAAATGAAATGATGTGAGCGACTCAAATATTTTAAAATGACTTCGAAAATAGAATTGCCTAAAAGCTTTCGTACTCAAGTCATGCCATGAATGGCTGTTTTAACAAATACTATGCTTTGTGAGTATTTCCAATGTGTTTTGCGTTCTTACATATTCTTGAGTGGAAATTGTGTATTGTCCTTTTTGGAGAAAAGTATTTCAAGAATAAATGGTGTGTTACTTGTTGATGATTTTAACTTGCGCATCAATTGCCAATTATATTACTCCATTTCTCGGAAAGAAATCTATTGTGCTTAATTTCATTTCTAATGAATTTAAAGTTGTGATTTCCGGAATATTATATGTATGTTGATATTTATGATGATGATACATGAGATGGAAGAAATGAAAGTGTGGAATATCAAATATGGCAATCGTGCCTTGAATAAAGAATCTTGTGAATGGCCAAAAAAGCCAAGAAAATATTATCGTTGTGAATGACTAAAAATACTAGTGGAGATTTATACAATGTGAAAGATGATGAGATAAATATATTTACACCTATGTTATTTTTGTGAATTATTCTCCTTATTTAGGATGAGATTGATGTGATAAAATTATTCCTCTTAATTGAAATTGAGATTTTGGTTGATGTCTTCAAATAAGACAGCCTAGCCGATCGGGTCGTGATCGGACTCTGTACTAAATTTACGGTGGTATCGATATTGACAGTAATTGTGGTTGATTCTCTAATGAGATAGCCTAGACGATCGGGTCATGATTGGACTCCGTACTTAATTTACGGTGGTATTGATATTGACAGTAATTATGGCTGATTCTCTAATGAGATAGCCTAGCCAATCGGGTCGTGATCGGACTTCGTGTTAAATTTACGTTGGTATTGGTATTGATAGTAATTGTGGTTGATTCTCTAATGAGATAGCCTAGCCGATCGGGTCGTGATCAGACTTCGTGCTAAAAGTACGGTGGCATTAGTATTGTGAACACTGGTATTGTGAACATTGGTATTGTGAGCACTGGTATTGTGAACACTGGTATTGTGAACATTGGTATCGTGAACAATGGTATATCGGTGCTAATGATCTCCCAACCAAAATTGTATATGAAGTTCGTATTTTGAAAATTATTATGTTTTAACTGAACATTTGGATATTGTTGATTATAACTTGTTGTTTCTATGTGTTGCATTTTTCTTATATCGGCATTCTATTTTGAAAGAGGACTTTTAGCTTTGCATACTAGTGCTATTAGACAGTACTAATGTCCCTTTTGCCGGGGGCGCTGCATCTTTAATGGATGCAGGTGGCTCTACAGCAGGCGACATTGATCAGTGATAGCAGTGCACTCTTTTCAGCTGATTTGGTGAGCCCCACTTCATTTCGGGGTCATGTATCTTTTGTTTCTCATATACTGTGTTTTGAGGTATAGCCGGGGCCTTGTTGCCGGCATTTCCATATTACTCTTCTATTGTACTTAGAGGCTCCATAGACAAGTTGGGGGTTGTGGTTGATGTTGGGAACTGAACTAGATATGTTGGTATTTGGAAATCATATTTTTAATTAATTCTATAAACTCGTAATATTTTGGAAATTATGAAGGAAGCTGCTAATGGGAATGAAAAAGGAAGTTGTTAATGAAATCTTTTCAGTGTTTGATTAATGGAGTACATCTCCTATTATTTCATGAATGGGTTTAGGTAGAATGAAATCTAACAGGCTTGCTCAGCCGGGTTTACTCGGTTGAGTGCCGGTCGCGCTTCCCGAGTTTGGGGCGTGATGATAACAACACGATAAGGGTCCAAGAATTACTAAAGAAAATCAAGAAACGTGCGGAAGCTAAAAGAAAATAAAGAAACAAAAAAACAACAGAAAATTAAAGATAGATTGAATTCAATAAAGAGTTTCTTGAATTCAAGAAGTTTATTCTTGAAGTTGAATCCTAACAATAACAATTAGCTAACAAAGAACTAATCGCCTTTGGTAGAGAATTAAAAACAAGAGATAGATTGTGAAACCCGATCCTTTAGAATAACAAGAACAACAATAAGCCTAAACTTATCACCTTTCTTGAATACCTAGAAGTGATCTAAGATTTCGAAAGAGTTTAATCTTACCACCTTAAGTTGAGTCTTGAAGGTTGAAGAATAAATCCAAAAGTAGCCACACACAAGAGTGCAAGAAAAATCTCACAATTTTTATTGATAATAGTCTATAATAATCTAAAATCTAAAAACAAAGAAGATACCCCTTTATATAGAGAGGGGGTCATGAAATTCCTACCTAAAAATAAGGAAATAAAGTCCTAAACTACTTTGGACAACAAGTCCAAATACGTTAGGAAAAGGAAAAATACTAGGAAACAAAAACTAAGTCAATCTTGGAAAGTAACTCCAACAATCTTAGGAAAAGGAAAACATAACCTTAACTACCTAGGAAAGCAATAAATCTAGTACCAAAATATATGGAAATAAGTTAAAACCAATCTTGAATAGAATCTTGAAAGTCGCAAACCAATCATGGATAGGATCTTGGAAATCTTGGAGGTAACTTGCAAGCAACCTGGCACCAACTTGTATCCAACTTCTATCAAGCCTATTGAACCTTTCTTGGACAGCAAGTAAGTCCTTTTTATGTTATAAAAACTTGGCTTCATATAGGACTTATTGGGTTGCAAGTTTGGACACATTTTTAGGTGCCAAATAGGTCCAATAATGGCATGATTTGGACCTTCTTTAGAGGATGTCTCTTGGGATCTAATCCACCTTTTCTTGGACATGAATTTGGACCATAAAATAATTATAATACCTAGAAAACTCATATTCTTTATCCTTGAGCTCTCCATCCCAATTAACAACTTCTTTAATTGCACTTGAAGTCTAATGACCTTGTTTTGCAACTCTTTAGCTTGACATCTTGTTAAAGGCCCTCTTTGAGATTCCAAAGCTTCATTCTTGTCCTTGAATAGATTTGAGCTTCCTAGGATGCTATCACGTGATAGTTCTAGGATTTGGTTCTTCTTTCATTTGTTCCCCAAAAATTTATATTTTACTACTAAGAACTTTATATGAGTTGGGTTTAACTATAAATCTACAAAGTATTTTGTTCAAAGGTTATTTCGAGAGAGAAAAAAAGGCAAAGTGTATGTGAGAACAATTGAGGAAAAATTCAATTTGTCTGATACAGTTTAATTATTTAAGATATCACATACAGGTAGTGATGATGAACGAAGGGTTCTTCAAGAAGCCGAAATCAAAGCAAGAAATGATTTTACCTTGCAAGCTATGCATCAACAATTCGAAAGGTGGAATTTGCAACTCCCAGAGATGAAGGACACCATTGCTGAGCAAAATGTTACAATAGCTGAACTTAGAAGTGAAAATAATGTTAGGCCCCAAGCTAGGAGAAATGTACCCCTTGCTCCCATTGTAAATCAAGAAAACCCTATAGATGATTTTAATGATATTGATTTTGATAGGGTGAGAAGAGATAGGAGGGGACAAAGAGGTAGAGTAGAAGATGATAATATAAGCAGTATAAAGATGAAGATGCCATCTTTCAAGGGACCAAGGGATCCAAACTTGTACCTTGATTGGGAGTGAAAGGTTGAATCCATCTTTGACTGTCACAACTACTCTGAGAGTAAGAAGGTTAAACTTGCTATTGTTGAGTTTTCTGATTATGCTACTATTTGGTGGAAAAAGCTTACTAGGGACAGATTGCAAGAAGGATAAGCACCAATTGCTACTTGGGCTGAGATGAAGAGGGTGATGAGAAAGAGATTCATACCATCACACTTTCAAAGAGAGCTACAACAACGCCTTCAAACATTGAAGCAAGGGTCCATGTCTGTGGATGAGTACTTTAAGGCTATGGATATGGCTATGATCCAAGTTGTATGGAGAAAGAAGAGGCTACAATGGCTAGTTTTTTAAATGGTTTAAATAAGGAAATAACTGATGTAGTAGAATTACAATAATATGTAACAATAGATGAGTTAGTTGATTTGTCTGTAAAGGTAGAAAATAAAAATAAAAGAAATCAAACTAGCTCATGGAAAGGTCGGTCAAACACCATCTCCAAGAATCCATGGCCAAATCAAGAGATGAAGAGTTCTTCTAGACCTCAAGAAGACAAGGATAAAGGTAAATTTGAGAATAAAGAGGGAGGTAAAACCTTTAACCCTAAACCTTTTACACCTTCTAGTTCTATTCAGTGTCATAAATGTAAAGGAAGGGGACATATGATGCATGAATGTCCAAGTAGAATAAACATCATTCTTAGAGAAGATGGAGGATATGAGAGTGAAAAAAGTGAGGGATAAGAAGAGGGAGATGTGAGTAATGATGATGATATAGAACAACCTAACGATGGCATAATTAGGGTAGTTAGGAGGATTATGACTATCAATTTGGGAAGCAATAGTGAAGAACAAAGGGAGAATATATTCCATACTAGGTGTGGGATAAAGGGGAAAACTTGTTCTATGATCATTGATAGTGATAGTTGTGCTAATGTGGTGAGTTCATACTTTATGAAAAAATTGGGACTTGCATGCATGAAGCACTCTACTCCCTATAGACTCCAATGGTTAAATGATAGTGGTGAACTAAAGGTAGACAAACAATGCATGATTTTATTAAATGTTGGTAGATATCAGGATGATATTCTTTGTGACATAGTCCCTATGCAAGCTTGTCATATCTTACTAGGTCGTCTTTGGCAGTATGATAGGAATGTTTTTCATGATGGAAGGAAGAATAGATATTCTCTTGAGCTAAATGGCAGGAAATTTACTCTTTTGCACCTTTATCTCCTTCTCAAGTGTTTGAAGATCAAAAGAGATTAAGGGAAACAATGAAAAAACCAAGGGGAGGGATAAAAAGTGAGCGTGAGGAAAAAGAAAAGAAAGGAGGCCAAGAGTTAGAAAAAAAGAGAGATGGCCGAGAGAAAGAGAGAGAGGGCAGCAATTTGAGAGAAGAGATAAAAAGGGGCTTGAATGAAAAAATAGAAAGTCTTAGTGAGAGGAAAGAGGCTAAGGAAATAAAAAAGAGAGTTTTTATATAAAAGCCAAATAGTATTTAAATGCAAGAAAAGAGGGGTTGCCCATAATACTACTTACTTACAAAGAAGCTTTGATTAATTCTGAGTTACTAATTTCTTCTTTGCCAAGTAGTATTTCTTCTCTTTTGCAGGATTTTGAAGATGTCTTTCCTGAAGATATTCCTAATGGATTGCCATCTTTACGTGGCATTGAGCATCAAATTGATTTTGTGCCTGGATCACAAATCCCAAATAGGCCTGCTTATAGGAGTAATCCAGAAGAGACAAAAGAGCTTCAAAGGCAAGTTGAGGAGCTTCTTGAGAAAGGCTTTGCGAGAGAGAGCATGAGCCCTTGCTCTGTTCCCGTCCTATTTGTAACACCCCGGAAAATTTCGAAGTATTTAAGTGTACAGCCCCGTAAAATTTCGCAAATGAATTCAAGGTTTCGTGGTGCCAGAGTAGGTATAAGTGTTTAAGGATTTTGGAAATACTTCGTGCCTCGCAAGCTCGCCGCGGCTCAGACCTTTTGGGTTGAACAATGCACCGGAAAGTAAAGAAAAATATTTGGCGGAAAAGCGCGTTTATGCGGTCCATTATGAGACCGCATAATCACTCTGCGGGCCGCAGAAATGAGGCAGAAGAGGGTTAATCTGGGAGCAATTATGCGATCGACTATGCGACCGCATAACTGTTATGCGGTCGCATAATGCACCGCAGAACAGTTATGCTGACCGCATAGTGATTGCAGACTCAAACAGATTTTTTGGTCATTTTGGACATCAATTATGCGACCGATATGCGGTCCGCATAACCATTATGCGGTCGCATATGCGATCGTAGAACCTGTTCCGGAGCTCTATTTTTTGGATTTTAAAACCCGACCCTACTTCGTTAAATACATGCAAATGGTCATTTTTGAGCAAATATTCTGATGTTTTAGAGAGAAGGGAGAGTGTTTTAGAGAGAGAGAAAACCCTAGGCTAATTATTCATTAAGTCTTGCTCAAATCTTGGAAGATTAACAAGGAAAACCCACAAGTTCTTCATCTAAGAGGTAAGGTTCCATACCCTAGTTTTCAATTTCGAATTTGGGTAGAAGATGGTTGATTAGGAGTATGATTCTTGGGTATGAGAGTATTATCTATACATGCATGTACTAAAAAGATTTGTGGGAAGAATGTTGAGCTTAAATAAGTAAGGATTGGGTTGTGTAGTGAAGGAAATTTTGTAGAAGAACCTTGTGGTTAAATTTGCACACCTAGTGTTTGATAAAATGCTCAAAAGAGCTGAGACCATGAATATCTTCCTAATTGTTGTTAAATTTTGTTATGTCTCAAAATAGATTGGGATTGCTAGAATTTGCGGAACATTGTAGTAATTTAAGGAAAGCTCAATTGAGGTATGTTGGCTAAACTTTCTCTCTTGGAATTGAATTCCATAATGTTCCCGTGAGTTTCAAGTATGGGTTGCATATTAAAATATTGTGGCTTTGAATCATATTTCAAATGAAAGCTAGTATACCAAATTTTGTGAGAAAATCTCAATATTCTTAAGACTCTTAATTGCTCATATGTGTACCTAAAGTTTTGATTGGGAATGTCTTATTGTTGATAACCTATAAAGATGGTTGGAAGTGAAATCAGTGAATTGGGGATATAAAGTGTGGCCAACGTGCCAATAGTGAAAGTTATACTTGTGACCAATGATGCCAATGAAATGAAATAATCTGAGAAAGATTATGAAATTAGCTTTGACTCAACTATTCCAAAATTGACTTCGACAATATAATCGGCTAAAAGTGTATGAACTCAAGTGATGCCCATATGTGGCTGTTTTAGCTAATGCTATGCTTTGTAAGTAATTTTCAATGTGTTTTGCGTTCTTACATATTCGTGAGTGCAAATTGTGTATGATTTTAATTTGTGCTTCGATTACCAATCATTTTACTCCATTTATTGGAAAGAAATTGATTGTGTTTATTAAAGCTTTCATTACTATTGAACTTAAAGTTGTTATTTTTGGAATATTCTACTTGTTGATAATTATGATGATGATCTATGAAAGGGAATAAATGAAAGTGTGGAATATGAAATACGGCCATTGCGCCATGAATAAAGAATCATATGTATGGCCAAGAGAGCCAATGAAATAATAATGTTGTAAGTGGTTGAAAGTACAGATTAGGTGATATGTGGTGCGAAAGGTTATAAGATGTACGTATTTGTACTTTTGTTTCCAATGTGTTATGAAACCCTATGGACGGTCTATGAAATGCATAGGTGCATTGTGATATGAAATCATGTGGACGGTCTATGAAACGCATAGGTACATTGTGTTATGAAATCCTATGGACGGTCTATGAAACGCATAGGTACATTGTGATACGAAATCCTGTGGACGGTCTATGAAACGCATAGGTACATTGTGTTATGAAATCCTGTGGACGGTCTATGAACGCATAGGTACATTGTGATATGAAATCCTATCGACGGTCTATGAAATGCATAGGTACACTGTGTTATGAAATCCATTATGATATGAAATCCTGTGGACGGTCTATGAAACGCATAGGTGCATTGTGATATGAAATCCTGTGGACGGTCTATGAATGCATAGGTACATTGTGCTATGAAATCCATTGTGATATGAAATCTTATGGACGGTCTATGAAATGCATATGTGCATTGTGTATAAGAGGTATAGGTGTACAGTATTAATAAACATTATGAACGGTCTATGAAACGCATAAGTGTATAATATGATATGTGAACACTAAGGACGGTCAAATGAGACACATTATAGATGCCCCTTTTGTTGTCCTTGTTTGTACAGGTTGTTTCAATTACATTATATTATGTGTTCCACGTATAGATCATATGGGCATTCTATTTTGAAAGAGGATTTCTAGCTATACATACTAGTGCTATTCGACAGTACTAACGTCCCTTTTGCCGGGGGCACTGCATCTTTAATGGATGCAGGTGGTTCTACAGCAGGTGGCATTGATCAGTGATAGTAGTACACTCTTTTCAGCTAATTTGGTGAGCCCTACTTCATTTCGGAGTCATGTATCTTTTGTTTCTCATGTACTTTGTGGTTGAGGTATAGCCGGGGCCTTGTTGCCGGCATTTCCATATTACTCTTCAGTTGTTCTTAGAGGCTCCGTAGACAGGTTGTGGGTGGTATTTGATATTGGGAATTGGATTAGAATTGTTGGTATTTGGCAACATGTTTTTCATTAAATCTATAAACTCGTACTATTTTGGAAATATTGAATGATGCTGTTAATGGGAATGAAATGGAAGCGGTTAATGAAATCTCTTCAGTATTTGATTAACGGAGTACATCTCCTCTTTATTCACGGATAAATTTGGGTAGAATGAAATCTAACAGGTTTGCTCAGTCGGGTTCACTCGGTTGAGCACCGGCCACGCTCCTCGGTTTTGGGGCGTGACACTATTGGTACCCAGAAGGAATGGAACTTGGAGGATGTGCGTGGATTGTAGAGAAATCAACAAGATAATGGTAAAGTATCGCCATCCTCTTCCTTGTCTTGATGATATGTTGGATCAATTACACGGATCCAAAATCTTTTCTAAAATTGATCTAAAAAGTGGTTACCATCAGATTCGAATGAATCCTGGAGATGAATGGAAAACTGTTTTTAAGACCAAATATCGGCGTTATGAGTGGTTAGTTATGCCTTTTGGCTTGACTAATGCACCTAGCACTTTCATGAGATTAATGAATCATATCTTTAAGGACTTTCATGGAAAATTTGTTGTGGTGTACTTTGATGATATCTTGATCTTTTTTAACACTTTAGAAGAGCATGTAGAACACCTAAAACAAGTTTTTAAAGTTCTTAGAAAGCAACTCTTATTTGCTAATCTTAAAAAGTGTACTTTTTGTGTGGATCGTGTGATTTTCTTGGGTTTTGTGGTTAGTTCTAAAGGAGTTGAGGTTGATGAAGAGAAAATTAAAGCAATAAAAGAATGGCCAAAACCTAATAGTGTAATTGGAGTTAGGAGATTTCATGGACTTGCTAGTTTTTATAGGAGGTTTGTGTGAGACTTTAGCACTATTGCTTCTCCTTTAACTGAAGTTATTAAAAAGAATAAGATTTTTACATGGTGAAAAGAACAAGATGATGCTTTTAACTTGTTGAAAGAATAGTTATGTTCTGCTCCATTGTTACAATTGCCTAATTTTTCTAAATCTTTTGAAATTGAATGTGATGCTTCTAGCAAAGGAATAGGTATTGTTTTGATGCAAGATTCTAAACCTATTGCCTACTTTAGTGAGAAGTTGAGTGGAGCCACATTGAACTATTCCACTTATGACAAAGAACTATATGCTTTTGTAAGGGCTTTAGCCACATGGCAACATTACTTGTGGCCAAGAGAGTTTGTCATTAAAATTGACCATGAATCCTTGAAATACTTGAAGAGTCAAGGTAAGCATAGTAGCAGGCATTCTAAGTAGGTTGAATTCATTGAAACTTTTCCTTATATAATTTCTTACAAACAAGGGAAAGAGAATGTTGTTGTAGATGCACTTTCAAGAAGGTGCATCTTAGTTTCTACCCTGACTTCTAAATTGATGGGTTTTGATCAAATCAAGGGACTTTATGCTAATGATGTTGATTTGGCAAGATTTTTGCAGATTGTCAATTGGGTTCTTTTGCGAGGTTTAACCTCCAAGATGGTTTTCTCTTTAAGAAAAATAAGTTGTGTATCCCTAATTGCTCTTTACGTGAAGGATTTGTAAGGGAAGCACATTGTGGAGGGCTTATGGGTGACTTTGGAGTCCCAAAGACACTACACATACTTTCTGAAAATTTCTTTTGGCCTGAAATGAGAAAAGATGTTGAAAGAATGTGTGCACAGTGTTTGGAATGTAAACAAGCTAAATCTAAAGTGTTACCACATGGTCTTTACACGCCATTACCTGTTCCTATTTCACCTTGGATTGATATTTCTATGGATTTTGTGTTAGGTTTGCCTAGAACAAGGTATGGTAAGGATAGTATATATGTTGTGGTAGATAGGTTTTCCAAAATAGCTCGTTTTATTCCTTGTTTAAAGACTAATGATGCTTCACATGTTGCTGATCTTTTTGTAAAAAAAGTTGTCAAATTGCATGGTAGAACTATTGTTAGTGATAGGAATGCTAAGTTTTTGAGCCACTTTTGGCGTGTATTTTGGGGGAAGTTACGCACTAAATTGTTGTTTTCTTCTTCTTGTCACCTACAAACGGATGGATAAACTGAAGTAGTTAATAGAACCTTAGGAAACATGTTGAGAGAATTTTTGAAAGGTAAATTAACTTCTTGGGAGGCTCACTTACTGGTGATTGAATTTGCTTACATAGAACAATCCATTCTTCTACAGGTTTGTCTGAGGTTGTTTATGGTTTTAATCCCTTCACTCCCCTAATTTATTACCATTACCTACTAATAATATTGTTAATCTTGATGGTAGGACAAAGGCTGAGATGATAAAAAAAATTCATGAACAAACAAAGCTTGCAATTGAGAAGAAAAATGAGCAAACTGCCTTGAGAAAGAATAAGGGTCGAAAATAAGTTATTTTTAAACCTGGAGATTTAGTTTGGGTTCACTTTAGAAAGGAGAGATTTTCCTCCAAAAGGAAGTCAAAGTTGCACCCTAGAGGAGATGGCCCATTTCAAATCCTTGAAAGGATCGGAGACAATTCTTACAAGCTGGACCTACCTGGTGAGTTCCAAATAAGTGCTACATTCAATGTTGCTGACTTATCTTTGTTTGATGTAGGATCAAATTCGGGGACAAATTCTTTTCAAGAAGAGGGGAATGATAGCATCAAGGATAAGGATAGAGTTTTGGAAGCTCCAAGGCCATTTACAAGATCTCAAGCTAAAGAGTTGCACTCTAAGGTTGCTGGACTTCAATGGAAAATAAAGAAGCTTTTAATTGTAGAGGAAGAGCTCAAGCCCAAAGTAGATGAATTATCCAAGTTTTATAATTATTTGGTGATCCAAATTGAAGTCCAAGAGGAGGTAGATTGGGCCACCAAATCAGCCCTTGAAGTCCACCAAAGGGGCTCAAAATGAGCTTAAAAGAGGTCAAAAAGGGGGTGTTTCAAAAGAAGCCCAACTGGAGTCCAAATCAATGGCCCAAACTAGTAGTTTTAAGGTCCAAATCTGCCCCAAAGGGATTTGGCCGCCCCCTACCTAATTGTAATGACTTTTCTTACTCTTTAGCAATCACCCTACCTAATTGTAATGACTTTTTATGCCTTAGCAACCACCCTACCTAATTTTAAGGACTTTTTGTGCCTTAGTACTCCTATAAATAAGGAGTTCTTCTCATTGTGCCTTAGTACCTTGCCTAGTAGGGCGTACTGATGATGACGAACTAACTACAAATCCCGCTGGCTGAACTATGCTTGTACCACCTCTCGTCGGACAATCTCTCATAACATTGCCAGGATAACCACAAGTATTACAAATACCCAAACCCCATACGGCACTGCCCGACGTGCTGCTTACGACACTGAGCACATTATGGCAAGGGCGGCCTCATCTGACTTGACTCACCCTTATACTGAGAACTTAAGGCCCTGGAATTCTCACTAGGCCCTGAATATGTGGAACGATCAAATCTCCTATCGACAAACTGAGGGGGTGTGCTAGCCGATGGCTAGGATACCTCGGGTATTGTTGTCTTTGACCACCTCGAAACTCACCAGAAGGACCCGAAGATCTCGCTCTCTTACTCTGGCCCCTATCATGCTCACGATCAGCCCTCTACTTCTGCTTACTCTCCTCTACACCCTGAGTGTATGCATGAATACGAGAAATATCCATGCCTGGTTGAAGTGAGACTGACATACAGTCGTTAAGCAGGTGCGGCTCCAACCCCATCACGAACCGGTGAACCCGATCCTCCATCTTAGCTACAATAGTGGGAGCATACCTAGCAAATGAATCAAACTGAAGGTTGTACTCCCTAAAACTCACATTACCCTACCGAAGGTAAAAAACCTATCAACTCTGGCCCTTCTAAGCTCTGGGGGCAGATAATGACGAAGCGAAGCCTCTGTAAACTCATGCCATACCGCTAGAGAGGCATCCTCATCTCTGGAAAACTCCCAAGACTCGTACCAATTAACTACAACATCCTGAAGTCTATAGGAAGCTAGTTCAACTAACCCAGTTGCAGTGGCCTTCATTACCCTCAAAGTCCTCTGCATCCTATTGATAAATACCTAAGGGTCCTCGGTGGGATCAGCTCCAGTAAATACCGAAGGGTCCAAATTAATGAAATCACGAACCCTCGCACTAATGGCCCTATCTACATGACCAATACTTACCTGATGAAATCACGAACCCTCGTGTGGCTACTAATCGAGTCAATAGCTGAATAGCATCTCTTATCTCCTTACCTGGTGCATCTGGCTGAGGAGCTGGACGTACAGGGGCAGGCACTGGAGATGGTGCCCTTCGGAGCTCCTCTGGAGAGAGCGGGATATGTGAAGTCTGAGATGGAATCTCACTATGAGACTCTCCTCGAGCCTTGGTAACTTGTGGCGCTCGACTTGTAGTCTCATCAGCCACATACTTGCCCTTCTAGGCGGTTGTAGCTGATAGCATCAAGGACAAGGATAGAGTTTTGGAAGCTCCAAGGCCATTTACAAGATCTCAAGCTAAAGAGTTGCACTCTAAGGTTGCTGGACTTCAATGGAAAATAAAGAAGCTTTTAATTGTAGAGGAAGAGCTCAAGCCCAAAGTAGATGAATTATCCAAGTTTTACAATTATTTGGTGATCCAAATTGAAGTCCAAGAGGAGGAAGATTGGGCCACCAAATCAGCCCTTGAAGTCCACCAAAGGGGCTCAAAATGAGCTTAAAAGAGGTCCAAAGGGGGTGTTTCAAAGGGAGCCCAATTGGAGTCCAAATCAATGGCCCAAACTAGTAGTTTTAAGGTCCAAATCTGCCCCAAAGGGATTTGGCCGGCCCCCCACCTAATTGTAATGACTTTTCTTACTCCTTAGAAACCACCCTACCTAATTGTAATGATTTTTTATGTCTTAGAAACCACCCTACCTAATTTTAAGGAATTTTTGTGCTTTAGTACTCCTATAAATAAGGAGTTCTTCTCATTCATTGAGACACTTCATTATTGATTAAGTATATCATACTTTGAGAGTTCTTTTGAACCTTTGTTACTTGTGCTTTGAGATTTATCTTTCAACCTTTACTAGTTCTTAGTTCAAGGTAGTAAGATTACTTCTCTATTATGATATCTTTGATTCCTTTGTGGTATTCTTAGAAGGCGATTAATACTAGTTATTAATTATTGTCTCAAGTTACTCGTAAAGCGGTCAAGATCCGAATCTATTATTTTTATTTGCTTTTAAGTAAAGGCATTTGATTTCTTCAATAAATCAAGACGTTGTTGTTTTGATCTTGTCAAGGCTATAGAACTTGCATTCTTGGAAATTCTTGGAATTCTTTCCTTGAATTTTCTCATATCCTTTATTTTCTGCCCTTTAGTTCTAGTTATTCAATTCCTTATTGTTATTGCTTCCGCGTTTACTTTTCAAATTCTTACTCTAGTTTGGATTCCGACCTAGTCGTTATCAGTGCGTATATAATGTCGTACCCTTTTCTCATATCCCATATACATATAATATACGCGTATATAACGCCATCTGGTCATGGGTCAATGTACATGTATAAATGCATGAGATGCATATGAAATACGTTAATAAAATCTCTCGGTACGTCATAAGACCATTATGCCTCTGATTAATATCATGAAATAAACTTTATCAACTTACGTATTTTCTGAGACCCATGAACAAATGATAGAATAATAGAACACATGGAGAATCAAGAATATAGACACCCATAGTATTTCTATGAATAGAGTTATTTATGAAAGTTGCGTATTTTGCTCGTTTCATTTGTATCATTTGGACCATGCCAAAAGGAAAGAAGGGATAGCCTTAACATACCTGAATCGATTCTCTTGACAATCCCTTTAGCACTTCAACGGAGGCAATCTCAACTCTCAGACTTATCTAACAAGGATGGAAAATAGATACCCCTCATAATCCAATTATCCATTAACTTCACCTTCACTAGCTTTCATCGGAATGATAAACAAAAGATTTTCAACTACTTTCTTAGACATAGACACATGAAACACCGAGTACACGAAGTAAAATAATAGGGAAATATCATATTCATAGTTTGGCCTATTTCTTTAAAGATTTCATAAGGCCTAATGTGACCACACATACTTTACCTTTATTAACAATTCACATAGCAACCTCATGAGGAAAATATTGAGAATAACTCATTCACTTTCTTCAACTCTAAATCTCTATGCTGAACACCCAAACTAAACCTTTGGCGACCTTCAACAATTAGTCTAAGATGTGCTAGCTTGAATATGACTATAAACGTTCCTATCCAATATATTTGATCACGGGATGACTCTTCTTCTTCGACATGTGACATATGGGAGACATAATCGAAAGGATAAAGACATTAGCACCAGTTATTCTTGGAAGACTATTATTCATGAAAAGGACAACAATAATTGTTTCATTCCATATGTGCCTTGTTTGGCAATAGTAGGTCCTATATGAGAGGACTGGAGATACGACGAATTTGTCTTTCAATTCAATATGCTCATCATAAGGCTGCTTAAATTTCAACCTCACACAAGTGAAATCATATAGCTAGGACATCTTAATATTGGGATGAAAACATGCATTGGTTAGAGAGAATGAATACTTTGCTATGAGCTAGACATGTTTCTACCATAACAACTCTCAAGCTGCAATACCAGGCCACTTCATGGGCAACTAGAATACTAGAAACAAAGTGAGCTACTTACTTCGGAATGATAAAAGTGGACATGAAAGTCATACTGAGATGGGCAAACAAAAAGATCTTCCTTTGACGAATTCGTGATAAATCTCAAATTTCTCGGAAACTTTATGCGGACAAGTGGCCCCTTTTTCAATTGACAGGTACACATATGATAGGTGCTGAGATATGCTCTCATGTTACTAGAAAGTGAAAACACTTCATGATATTATTCACAAAGGAGTAAAGTGTTTGTTCCAACCATAGGAGCAACATACACCGGAGAGAAAAAGAGTGGCTCAAGAAGGATCTCAACAATAGGTTGCTTTACATAAGATTTGATACCGCATAGTAAATATTATGGTGGTGCGTGCATAGGCACAAGTGAGGAGATGTGATTCATTCGAATCAAAAGGTTCCGTAAGAAATTCATCAGATATAGTCCCTTGTTGGGAAGTTAGGAAAGCAAGTGGGAAGTATTAATCTTAGGGTTATAACTCAATTCAAGGACATAATTATAGATATCATTTACTCAAGAGGTTGTAAATAAGAGAATTTGTGATAGAGTGGCTTCACGCATAATGCGTCTTGTTCAAGGAGTAGATACAGAAAATGACTCATAAAGTTGTTTCGGTTCTATCCCAACTTCCATAGTAGCACAATGAGCGACATATGATAAAGTGGAACCAGGATCAATAAGAGCATACACATCATGAGATTGGACAGTCAATATACCTGTAACCACATATGGAGAAGCCTCAAACTTTTGACGTCTTCTCATAGCATAAAACCTGTTGGGCCCTCCCGAGATCTGAATACCACCCCTAGCTGTTCCACGCCCTGCGGGCGGTATAGTGCCTCTAGCTGGGGGAGGCATTGTGGATGTAGTAGCAATGAAACTGGATGGTTGTGTCGCTCCCCCGCCCATGCTCTGGTGAGACGAGTGACAATCTCTCTGAATGTGACCCCTCATACCACACTTGTAACATACATAGGTACCATAGTGACATACTCCTGAATGAAATCTCCCACACTTCACACAACGGGGATGTGGTCCGCTAAATTGACTCGTCCCACTAACCTGATATTTACCCTTTTTGAATACATTGTAAGCATACCCCTTATCCTTCCTCCAAGATTCCAATGCAGGAGTAACAATTCCAGCACCAGATTGTTGTGTGGGCCTTTGGAATTTCCCAAACCTTCCACCCCTAACATGTTGTTGAGCATACTCACCACACGATGCCAAATGTTCCTTCCCGCACATCGGGGCAGACTTGGATGGGTGTACCCAACCTAGGGCATTTGTTCTTATTGTGCCCCCTCTTTCCACAGCCATAACATATTTCAAGGGTCATCCAACATGTTCCCAAGTGTCGCTTGCTGCAAATCACACAACCTGGTTCATTAGCACCAACAACCCTCTTTCGTTTCTTAGATTCTCTCACCACGCGATCCGGTGGTGCGGTGACATTGGTAGGAACAAGGACACTTCCCTTAGCAACAAGTTCTTCCAATCCCTCCACGGCTCGACGTATTCTCCTAACAACTCTTGTGTAATCTCCCCCAGATTCAATGGCGCGGTCATTCCTTCCTCACTGTTTTGAACTCGTGGATCACTCATCTGAAATAAAATGAGACATAACGAGGAAATTAGCTCCCTACCTTGGGCTCTATCGCACGATCAGGAGTATCAAAGAAGTGAGAAATTCCTAAATCTCCAAGCAGCCTCCTCATTATAGATGTGGTCGACAACACACCGATACGAAGGACTCTACTAGACACGGCTCCGAGACATCTTAGGATACTTTAAAACCTTAGGCTCTGATACCAAGTTTGTCACGCCCCAAACTCGGGGAGCGCGACCGGTGCTTAACCGAGAGACCCCGACCGAGCAAGCCTGTTAGATTTCCTTCTACCTAAACTCCTCCATGAATAAAGAGGAGATGTACTCCATTAATCAACACTGAAAAGATTTCATTAATAACTTCCATTTCATTCCCATTAGCAGCTTCATTCATAATTTTCAAAATATTACGAGTTTATAGAATTGACGAAAAACATGTTTTTCCAAATACCAACATTTCTAGTTCAATTCCCAACATCAACCATGACCCACAACTTGTCTACGGAGCCTCTAAGTAGAATAGAAGAGTAATATGGAAATGTCGGCAACAAGGCCCCGGCTATACCTCAAAATACAGTACATGAGAAACAAAAGATACATGACCCCGAAATAAAGTGGGGCTCACCAAATCAGCTAAAAAGAGTGCACTGCTATCACTGATCAATGCTGCCTGTTGTTGAACCACCTCCATCCATTAAAGATGTAGTGCCGCCGACAAAAGGGACGTTAACACCATCGTATAGCACTAGTATGTATAGCTAAAAATTCTCTTTCAAAATAGAATGCCCATATCAGAAAAGGTAAAACATAGAAACAACAAGTCACAATCCACAATATCCAAATGTCTAGCTAAAAATATGATAATTTTAACTTCATATACAATTTTTGGTTGGGAGATCATTAGCACCGATATACCATCGTCTTTGTTAGCACGGAGTCCGATCACGCCCTATCGGCTAGGCCATCTCCCCACGGACAATGTGGTTTGACAGGTGATGCGAAAGAAAGTTGTTACCAAGAGTAGTACCACCATATGTAAAATATGGCATCTGATCTCCACCCGATCATCTAGGCCGCCTTCCTACATATGCCGTGTGGGTTGACTTTTCCATTCCATAAAGGTTCCAGTTTCATCCCAATTACGGAGAATAATCCCAATCCACCCCTACACCAGCACGTGTAGTTTCAGGTGTGGGCTTTATGACCCACCCTTCCTCGGTTTTGCTAATGATGCTCCCAAAAACATTTTTGATTTCATTTGAACACAGAAGTAATATAAATACAATTGTACTCACCTCAACATCTTTCATATTGTATAAATTCTCATTAATATTTTCAGTCATTCGCAACGACAATATTTCCTTTGCTCATTTGGCCATTCACAAGATTCTTTATTCCTGGCACGATGGCCGTATTTCATATCTCACACTTTCACCTCTTTCATTATCAAAGACCACCATCAAATATCAACATATAGAATATTTCAGAAATCATATATTTCAAATCCATTTGAAATGAGAACTTCAAACACAAATGGTTTCCTCCCAAAGAATGAGGCATACCAACCAACAATAAAAACACACACGAAAAATTATAAACAATCAGTACACCATTTACTCTTGCAATACTCTTCCCCAGAAATGACAATGTACAATTTCAATACATGAGTATATAGAACTCGAATCATACTGGATATATTTATGAAGTTGTCACGACCCAAACCGATGGGTCGCGATGGGCACCCGGTTCCTTACTCAACCGAGTACCAACATTACATATCATTTTTATCGTACTGTCATTAGCAAATGGGCCAAATGGGCCATCATGGGCTAACCAGAATAAACATAAGGGAATACTCAATATAAGGCGACCCAATCTGACATAAAAACTTATACATGTGACATAGGGCCTATAAGACCAAAATTACACTGAACAGAGGCCGATAAGGCCGTACAATCTTTCACGTACACGACATATGTCCACAAGCCTCTACGGATACATAAATGTCATAAAGGTCGGGACAGAGTCCCGCCATACCAAACAATACACGTCTAAATTATACTGACCAAACAAGCAACTCCAGAGCAAATGGAGCGCACCAACATCTTCCGCTAAGCTGATAGCCTACTTGGAGGGATCTCGACCTGTCTATCGGGACTTGCGAGCATGAAACGCAGCATCCCCAGGCAAAAGGGATGTTAGTACAAATAATGTACCAAGTATGTAAGGAATAAAAATCAGTAAATAATAGACATGAGAGAAACATGGAGTAAAAGACTCGACATGTACGTCTGCATAGATCTGTGAATCATTCAATACTTATAATGTAATGCATATGCATATAAATGTCATACCATGCATGGGTATACGCATTCATAACATCATCAAGCCTCTGAGGGCATCCCATCATATCATTTCGGCCACTGTGGGTAAATCATCAACGTATACCGGCTGATCAGGTGGTGGTGCGTATATATCGCCGTAATCTTTTCTCATATCCCATATACATATATATTTATATATACACGTATATAACGCTATCTGGTCATGAGTCAATATACATGTATAAATGCATAAAATGCATAAGAAATATGTTCATAAAATTTCTCAGAATGTCATAAAAATAATATATATGTCTGATAAACTTTATCAAATATATATTTTCCTGAGACCCATGAACAGAAGATATAATAATAATTCACATGGGGAATCAAGAATATAGACACCCCTAGTATTTCTATGAATAGAGTAATTTATGGAAGTTGTGCATTTGCTCATTTCGTTCGTGTCGAATAGATCATGCCAAAATGAAAGAGGGGATAGCCTTAACATACCTGAGTCGATTCTCTTGACAATCCCTCTAACACACGTCAATTGCGATAAACCACGTAACATCAGATCGAAGTAGTGAAAAATCCGTATAATATTCTTGAGAAATATTGTACCGTGCTCTCTTAGAATCGCAATTCCTGTTGATATTACCTTTTGAAGTCTCGTATGAATTTGTTGTAGCAAATCTCATCCGATAACCTTGTCAAGCTCAAATCTTCAACTATGGAAAGATTCATCCACCATCTTAATACGTGTTTGAGATCCTGTTTGTGCGTGGCTTGAATTATATAGAAGTTAAGTCTTGCCAACTTCAGCAACATTGGATTTATGTCGTTGCATAACATCTGAAGCTTTCCATTGTTTTGTAGAGATAAAAATGAATTTGAATGGCTTTTAAGTCTTTAGGAGTGGGCCCCACACTTTTGATGACTTAGCCAACAATCTTTCTTCATGTGACACCTTATAACATGGACTTTAAGAGTCATAAGTTGGATGCCACGTTTAAGGCTTATCCAGAGCCTTAATTAATCACCCACTAATTCTTAATTAACTTGTTAATTCCCCCATTAACCAATAATTAACCAAATTATCTACATAATTAAGAATTATCTCAAATTACTTAAAATACTACTCACTTTTAACACACTTCATATACACCTTACTATCATGGTCATGTGGTACCTTGTATGGCACTAGTCCATAAATACGGGGTATTGTAGCTTGGACCGTATTTTATCTCAAAATGTCAAACTTCGACGAAATTTATTTTTTTCGATTTGCTTACCCTCTCACCTTCACGAATTTATTCATCACTTGTTTGAAATAGCATAATGCTTATAATCTCAAAATAATCTCATTTCCGAGCTTCAATCAATTTATTTATGGCATACTTTCACGTTCGAAAATATGGGGTGTAACATCATTCCCCCCTTTGGAACATTCATCCTCGAATGTTGACTGATGCACTTATCATTTTCATAACTTATGTCTTCCGAATACTTTAATATTCTCCTTGCCATTTAGGCAACTATTCTTTGAATAAATCCAAAGGCCAGGGCATTCCCCCCCTTTAAGCCTCTTTCTCACACCACGACTTGTAGTCGGAATTCTTCTAATCTCGTAACTGTTTCTACCTTCTATCATGCAGCTTGTACGACTCTAACTTTGTATGTGCGCCTATGCGACTCTTCTCTTCTCTTTCCTCAAGCTTTTAGCCAATCTCTAGGCTTCACTTTGTGTTCATATATAAAGTTATGTCAAGTTGTCCCTCTGGGCATCATTAGCTTTACTTCATCTAAGTAGGCCATACTATACCATAATTCTTACTTCGATTTATCATTACTGAGGTCTGCTACCAAACTCCAGATTACTCTCGTCGCTTATCCTATATGCATAAAGCTAAGTCTTTTAATGCTTTTTCATTACTGTTCATCTTAAGACTGATGGCCTAATCTCATCTCGTACTTTGCAGCTTTTACCCATTCATTTTTGATTTACCTCAATATTGATATACAATATACCACTGATAACTTGAAACTTCGTACGTAATACCTTGCCACTAGGACTTACGCTGCATCGTGGAACATTTGAAGTGATTTTCCTAATCCACCTAGGGGCGATACTATACTTTCATAACCATATTTCATAGCATCCCAATGTGATTTTTCTCACGTGAGTATTTTAAATCCTGTACAATTCATGAAATTATTACTCAATCGAAGGCCCAAATATCATCCTTCATTTATCACAATTACACCCTCATTCTACTACCAGGGAATCATTTCATATCTTCTAAATGCTACTAGTCTTAGACTCCTTTGGGTTCACTCAGGCTATACTGAGCTTTCTATAACTTAGAGAGACCATTAGCTCCCTTGTTTTCATGGGCTTAATCCTGAGGACTTATCCATTCTCGTCACCTTCTCACTCGCCCTTTCTTATCCTTACTCCTGCCTTCCTAAAACCTTGTCGCTTTACCATACTTTAGCTTGCGACCTACATATATCTATTTATACTACACGCAACCTTCCTTCAACTTGATCGCACCATAGATTTCCTCGTGTTATTCTGGAACATCAAGCGAGACATCACATCGTCTCTTACTCTTCTTTACTCTTTTAACTAGACCTCTTGATACATAGAAACCATAGGCCGGAAAATATGCCACTGACGATGCTGTTATCATTCCTGGATATTGAGTCTCAGCGCTTCTGGCCTTCTATCTAAAGTATGTACTATTCACAACCTACTGCATTTGAGTATCTCATACGTTGTTCACCTTTCCCTTACTTACCTTAAAATCTCGCCTCACATCTTCTATCTCTTTTATGACCTCCCTTCCACATAGGTATAATTCACATCCACGACTTGAAGCTCTATTATAATACTTGCACCTCTGGTGCATCCACAATCCGGCGGGAGCCTTGTACTAACTTCTTATGAGGCTGGTACTTTTCTAACTGGCTTTATCGTAGAGCCATTATAGAATATGGTTGTTGTACTATCTCTCTTGTACCTCTAATATTAAGAGTGATTCTGCAATGTTCTCAATCATGATGTCTAAAATTTTCTAATTCCAATAATCAGACTCCTGATTTGTTTCGTTGATGTAACTCTTTAGATTCGTCTTCTTTCTTATCAGCCTTCATGTAGGCTTAAGTTATCTTTCGATCTGCGGCTCCTCGTATTAGTTATCACTTTAGCCTTTCATGGGCGCTACGGAATATCCATGATACAATCTTCTAACAATTCAATCCTTTTGTCTATGTCTTGGGCTCAATTCTTTCTTTTAACTTATACTGGAGTCTTCTACGGCTGTATGAATGTCAATATATATGCTGCATGGATAATACTCCGAAATCTTAAGTGCGTTCATAACGTAACTAACTCTGGATCATTGATCGAATAATTCTTTTCGTTCCATCTCAGCTTTCTTTAAACGTAAGTGTAACACCCCGGAAAAAATTTGAAGAACTTAAGTGTAAAGCCCGGTGAAATTTGCAAAGAAAATAATGATTCATGGTGCCGGCTCGGACCTTTTGGGTTGAACAATGCACGGGAAAGTAAAGGAAAAGTTTTGGCGGAAAAGTGCATTTGTGCGGTCCATTATGCGATAGAATCACTCTGCGGACCGTATAATGGCCGCAGAGTGAGGCAGTTAATTAGGCCAATTGGAAGCAATTATGCGGTCGACTATGCGACCGCATAACTGTTATGCGGTGCATTATGCGACCGCATAACGGTTATGCGGACCACATAGTGACCGCATACACAGGCAGTTCTTTTGGCTATTTTGTAACAAACTATGCTACTGATATGCGGTTCATTTTGTCTAGAAATGGATAATAAGCAAGATAATTTTTGTGCAAGAGGATTGTTTATTTTACATGCATGTGTTATCAAAGGGTGTAGAAAGATTTTTGAGCTAAAAATGGTAAAGATTGGGTTGTGGGATGATGGAATCCTCCATAAAAGGACCTTAAACCTTAATCCACACTTAGTGTTTGACAAAATGCTCAAATGAGCTGAGACCATGAATATCTTCCTAATTATGGTTCAATTTTGTTATGTCTCAAATAGATTGGGATTGCTAGAATTTCCGGAACGTTGTAGTAATTTAAGGAAAGCTCAATTGAGGTGTGTTGGCTAAACTTTCTCTCTTGGAATTGAATTCCATAATATTTCCATGAGTTTCAAAGTATGGGTTGCGTATTAAAATGTGGTGGCTTGAATCGCATTTCAAATGAAAGCTAGTATGCCAAATTGTGTGAGAAAATCTCAATATTCTTAAGACTCTTAATTGCTCATATGTGTACCTAAAGTCTTGATTGGGAATGTCTTATTGTTGATAACCTATAAATATGGTTGGAAGTGAAATAAGTAAATTGGGAATATAAAGTGTGGCCAACATGCCAATAGTGAAAGTTATACTTGTGACCAATGTTGCCAATGAAATGAAATAATGTGAGAAAGATTATGAAATAAGCTTTGTATCAACTATTCCAAAATTGACTTCGACAATATAATCGGCTAAAAGTTTATGAACTCAAGTGATGCCCATATGTGGCTGTTTTAGCTAATGCTATACTTTGTAAGTAATTTTCAATGTATTTTGCGTTCTTACATATTCGTGAGTGGAAATTGTGTATGATTTTAACTTGTACTTTGATTGCCAATCATTTTACTCCATTTATTGGAAAGAAATTGATTATGTTTAAAGCTATATTCTACTTGTTGATAATTATGATGATGATCTATGAAAGGGAAGAAATGAAAGTGTGGAATATAAAATAAGGCCATTGTGCCATGAATAAAGAATCATATGTATGGCCAAGAGAGCCAATGAAATAATAATGTTGTAAGTGGTTGAAAGTACGGATTAGGTGATATGTGGTGTGAAAGGTTATGAAATGTACGTATTTGTATTTTTGTTTCCAATGTGTTATGAAACTCTATGGACGATCTATGAAATGCATAGGTATATTGTGTTATGAATCCCTATGGACGGTCTATCAAACGCATAGGTATATTGTGTTATGAAATCCTGTGGACGGTCTATGAAACACATAGGTACATTATGTGTTATAAGGTATGTTGTGTTATGAAGTACATTGCGTTATGAAATCCTATGGACGGTCTATGAAACGCATAGGTACATTGTGTTATGAAATCCTGTGGACGGTCTATGAACACAGGAACATTGTGATATGAAATCCTGCGGACGGTCTATGAACGCATAGGTACATTGTGTTATGAAATCCATTGTGATATGAAATCATGTGGACGGTCTATTAAACGCATAGGTGTATTGTGTATAAGAGGTATAGATGTACGGTATGAATAAACACTATGGACGGTCTATGAAACGCATAAGTGTATAATATTATATGTTAACACTAAGGACGGTCTAATGAGACACATTAATAATGCAGACAATAGGTGCCCCTTTTGTTGTCCTTGTTTGTACAGGTTGTATCAATTACATTATATTATGTGTTCCACATATAGATCATATGGGCATTCTATTTTGAAAGAGGATTTCTAGATATACAAACTAGTGCTATTTGACAGTACTAACGTCCCTTTTGTCGGGGGCGCGACATCTTTCAATGGATGCAGGTGGTTCCATAGCAGGAGATATTGGTCAGTGATAGCAGTGCACCTTCTTCCCAGTTGACTTGGTGAGCCCCACTTCATTCCGAGGTCATGAATCTTTTGTACTTTGTGTATTCTGTTTGAGTTATAGCCGGGGCCTTATTGCCGGCATTATCATTGTACTCTTCTTTATCTATA
Organism: Nicotiana tomentosiformis; assembly: GCF_000390325.3. Lineage (NCBI taxonomy): Eukaryota > Viridiplantae > Streptophyta > Magnoliopsida > Solanales > Solanaceae > Nicotiana > Nicotiana tomentosiformis. The sequence continues at coordinate 152,771,836 of NC_090813.1, forward strand.
GAGGCTCCGTAGACATAGTGTGGGTTGTGTATTAGTGCTGGGAAAGACAAACTATGCTATGTTGTGGTTGTATTACTTGTCCATTTGAGACTTTAAAAATGGTGAAACTTATGGTAAGAAATTGGTAATTGCAGACATGACCACTTTATTGTTTAATTAAGGAAAACATATACTCTCTTTATTCATGAATGAGTTTGGGTAGAAGGAATCTAACAGGCTTGCTTGGTCGGGTTCACTCGGTTGAGCGCCGGTCGCGCTCCTCTGTTTTGGGGCGTGACAGTAAGCAATTACTTTTCCTAGTATTTCTGCCCCCTTGTTGCATGCATACTTAGCCTATCTTGTTCCCATCTTAGCTTTTTGTGCGAATCATATGATTTCGACCATTACTTTTGGTTTCACTTCCCTCTCATTAGCCACGATAGGTGTCGGACCACTTTCTTATGGAGTGCATACAATGTTGTAGCGAGGCTGTTATTACAAGACCATTTCTTCTTCAAGTTACTATGTTTAGGTTGAAGCCTTCTTCCCTATTTCCTCAGCTAGTCTTTCATTGCAATACTTAGGGAGGACCCTCTGACTCTTGTAAAGCTGCGAGCTTATTACGTCGTATACCCGATAGAATTTTAGATGTCCTTCCTCGCCTATAATTATCCATAGTTACTTACCTCCACGCCCTTGTGCTTGTAGGGTTGCTTCTAAACTGATATTTTGACTATTTTCCTAGTAGCACTCTCTTTTATTTCCGTAACACTCATACGACACCTTTAACAACCCCAACTCCTATCTGAACATTTCTCAAGTATTATAATGATATTACTACGAGGCTGAATTCACTATATTGTGTTTTACTATGTTTATCTTGTACGATCTGCTGATTCGTCCGTAACCTCCTGTCTAGCCATAACTAGGCTCTTCCTGAATCAACTACCAACTACTCGTTGGCCTATTCTCATATCAATATTCCACGTAATCTTTCTTGGGTTATTTATTTTGTCTTAACTTACCTTTCGCACGGGCTCCTTATTTATCAATAACATCCCGGGCAGGAATCCTTACTTCTTCTCCTTGACGTCGTATTTGCATAATGTTCTGGAGCCGTCACATATTGGTAGGATTTGGATAAGTGCAATCTCATACCTTTCTCATTTTTATCGCATTCTTCCTTTACCATTCCATAGTTACTAGAACCACTTAACTCTGACTTAATGCCACATCACTCCATATTCCCCCCTTTAGGGGAGTACTAAGAATTGGAGCCACAACGATCTACGTATAGATGTTTTACCTTTTCATCTTTGGCATCTTTTAACATTATCGATGATCCTTACTCTCCTCGCGGTAATCCTTCTATACCAAGGATAACAAAATTCCTCACTCGCGAGGGTGACACTTAGTGTGACTGGCACACATAGTCCCTTAAAGCTTAACTTTGCTCACATTGTTTGCTCTAGGGAAGCATCTTCCTCAATGACCTTTAAAGGTTATTCTTCTGTTATCCATTCTATTATCATCGAAACGCAATATGAAATTCTCATGATGCCGACCATTATCAAATCACTCAGTCCCTAATTCATGTTTAGTTTATCTTGTGCAATCCATACTTATTTCTATTACTCTGGGGTCTAACTTTTCCTTCTGGTAATCACGTTAGAGTCACGAACTTATTTCTCTAAATGAGGATGTGACTTTATGACCTATACTCTTTTGTTGCCTCAAGGCCTGTCACCTCTCGTATTTTCCTTCCCTTGACTATAGACTCTGTAATACTGTCATCTTTTTGATCTACCGTTGTCATCGATGTATCACATCTTACTCATAATTCTTCATTAACTCTCTTCTTATTTCCCGCTAACATTTAGGTCTATCACTTTATTATGAAAACTCGAACAAGACATTCTTTTGTTTTTAGCTCCCCTTGCTCCATCTACTGGCTCTTCGGGTTGCCTAACATTCTTTCTCCACTAGGGACGAGAGCTACACTAAGGTAATATTTTTCCCTTCAAGGCTTCCAGTGCCTATCTTTGTAGTACTCATATCTAGATGTACTATTCTAGAGTGCACCACCATCTGGGTGTCTCACAAGGAGATCTATTACCACATTCGCGCTAACCTTCGGAAGTATCAACTAATGCTAACAATCCATGCACCATTTTGGGTTACCCTAACCCCAGCTAGATCCTGATATCCTGACTTCTCTTATACTACTTCTGTTAGCCCCAACATACTTGTGTTATTGTTTAAGGTAACTCAAAAGGCTTATATTCCTCTGCCTGAATTGTAAATATTGATAATTTTCATTAGCTGGGTGCCTCGTACCCTTCTTCATCTTGCTTCTTTTACTTGTTGAAACTTGTATCTATCTTCTGAATCTCTTATTGCCTTTCACCATAGGGGTGGATAGATATTCCTGCCTTAAGTTTACTTATCAAAAGGCATACACGTATTAGTACACACATGATCTACTGAAGACCTTACACTCTTCATAAGCATCATACAAAATAGAGTTCCTCTGACTCAACTCTTTCACAACCATATGCAATTTCTTACCAACCGTCTCTCTAGATGTAGGCATCGTCGTATTATGAATAAGATAGAGTTTAGGAAATTGAGTTCCTACAACTGAGCTCTACCACACGATAAGAAGGACTCTACTAGACACGGCTCCGAGACATCCTAGGACACTTTAAAACCTTAGGCTCTGATACCAAGTTTGTCACGCCCCAAACTCGGGGAGCGCGACCGGCGCTCAACTGAGAGAACCCGGTCGAGCAAGCCTATTAGATTTCCTTCTACCCAAACTCATCCATGAATAAATAGGAGATGTACTCCATTAATCAATAACTGAAACGATTTTATTAACAACTTCCTTTACATTCCCATTAGCAGCTTCATTCATAATTTCCAAAATATTACGAATTTATAGAATTAATGAAAAACATGATTTTCAAATACCAACATTTCAAGTTCAATTCCCAACTTCAACCACAACCCACAACCTGTCTACGGAGCCTTTAATACAGTAGGAGAGTAATATGAAAATGCCGGAAACAAGGCCCCAGCTATACCTCAAAACATAGTACATGAGAAATAAAAAGATATATGACCCCAAAATGAAGTGGGGCTCACCAAATCAGCTGAAAAGAGTGCACTGCTATCACTGATCAATGCCTCCTGCTGTAGAACTACCTGCATCCATTAAAGATGCAGCGCCCCCGGCAAATAGGACGTTAGTATTGTCGAATAGCACTAGTATGCATAGCTAAAAGTCCTCTTTCAAAATAGAATGCACATATAAGAAAAGGTAACACATAGAAACAGCAAGTCATAATCAACAATATCCAACTGTTCAATTAAAACATAATAATTTTCAAAATACGAATTTTATATACAATTTTGGTCGGGAGATCATTAGCATCGATATACCACCATCTTTGTTAGCACGGAGTCCGATCACGCCCGATCGGCTAGGCCATCTCTCCACGAACAATGTGGTTTGACATGTGATGCGAAAGAAAGTTGTTACCAAGAGTAGTACCACCATATACACAATATGGCGTCTGATCTCCACCCGATCAGCTTGGCCGCCTTCCCACATATGCCGTGTGGGTTGACTTTTCCAATCCACAAAGGTTCCAGTTTCATCCCAATTAAGGAAAATAATATCACAATTTCCAAAGCTTCCAATTTCATCCCAAATAAGGGGAATAATCCCAATCCACCCCTACACCGGTACTTGTAGTTTCAGGTATGGGCCTTATGACCCACCTTTCCTTAGAAATGACAATGTACAATTTTAACACATGAGTATATAGAACTCGAATCACACTAGATATATTTATAAAGCAAAGCATTATCTAAAGCAACCACTAATGGGCATGAATTGAGTACAAAAGCTTTTAGGCAATTCTATCTTTGAAGTCTTTTGTTTAAACAATTGAGTCGAGGCTCATTTCATATCCTTTATCGCATCTTCTCAAATTATTTGCACTACTAGCCACAATCATAACTTAAATTTTTGGCGCGTTGGCCACACTATATCCCCAATTAACTTATTTCACTTCCAACCATCTTTATAGATTATCAACAATAAGACATTTCCAAATCAAGACTTTAGGTACACATATGAGCAATTAAGAGTCTTAAGAATATTGAGATTTTCTCACACAATTTAGCATACTATATTTCATTGATACATGACTCAAAGCCATAACCTTTTAATACGCAACCCATACTTTGAAACTTACGGAAACATTATGGAATTCAATTCCAAGAGAGAAAGTTTAGCCAACATACCTCGCTTTGAGCTTTTCTTAAATTACTACAACGTTCCGGAAATTCTAGCAATCCCAATCTATTTTGAGACATAACAAAATTGAACCATAATTAGGAAAATATTCATGGTCTCAACTCATTTGAGCATTTTATCAAACATTAGGTGTGCACATTTAACTACAAGGTTCTTCTATAAGATTTCCTTCACTCCACAAACCAATCTTTATTTATTTGAGCTCAACAATCTTCCCACAAACCTTATTAGTACAAGCATGTATAAATAATACTCTTATACCTAAGAATCATACTCCAATTCAACCATCTTTTACCCAAATTCGAAATTAAAAATTAGGGTATGGAACCTTACCTCTTAGATGAATATCTTGTGAAATCTTCAAGCCTTGAGCAAGAATTGATGAACAAAATAGCTAGGTCTTCTTTTTCTCTCTCTAAGATAGCTCTCTCCTCTCTCTAAAAAATTACATTTTACTTTCTAAAATGACCCCCTAAGGCCTTATATCAAAATTCGATCGGATATATATGAAAATTTCCAAAAATGACCCCCAAAGTCAATTATGTGGTGCAATTATGCTATAGCATAATCGTTTTGTGGGCAGCAGAATTGCAGCATAATCAATTATGCGACAACATAATCAACAATTATGCGACAGCATAATGATTATGTTACATCATAATGATTATGCTACAGCATAATATTCTTTTAAAAAATTTGCCCGTCTCTGCTCCACTTTGCGATGCGTATGTGGTCCACGGAACCGTTTTGCGGTCGCGAAATTGATCACAAATTAGCCTTTGGTAATTTGGTCATAACGTCCTGTAGGAGTGTCCGAATAACGAACAGTTTGAAGCGTTGGAAACTAGACACATAGACCTTTTTTTTGATAGGTAATACACCACATAAATCTTCATATCAAGAGAGGTATGCTCGTTTGAAGTTAGGTCTTGTGAGAACTCACTTAAAACTTTATACCATCATAAAAGTTTCAACTTGACTTAGCCTTGCGGCTCTTTTTAGACCATAAACCATTCTTAATGCACCTCATACATAATTTATCATGATCAATTGATATAATTCTTATAATTGTCACTGTCTACACACAAAAAAATATAATTAGCGCACATCGACTTTCTTAATAATGCTTAAGTACTTCGGAATTTTTCGGGGTATTACATTCTCCCCTACTTAAGAACATTCGTCCTCGGTCTTATACATTCTTTCCAAAATTTCAACTTATGGACCTTAAGATTTGGCTATCTTTACTAATTCTTAAAAATTTCAACAGAGTTTCCCCTGTAACTGGGCTTATCCACCTGTCAGAGAATCCTAGAAATCAATCCTAATAATATATCCATTACTCAACAATGCATCACAATATATATCAACAACACCTATCTCAACATTAGGGCATTACATTCACAAAAGTGGTATCTTTACATGAAATGTACACATTTAAACCATAATGCAAAGAAGGTATGTTTTTGAACCACAACCATTTGGCTCTACAAACAAGTGAGAATATTTCCTTTCCTCAACACTTTCGGCCTATGAGGTGATCTCCTAGACTCACAGACTTAGCCATAGCACTTGACGGAGGCAATCTTAACTTCCAGACTTATCTAACAAGGATATCAAATAGTTGCTCCTCATAATCCAATTATCCATTAACTTCACCTTTAATAACCTCCGCCGGAACTATATACAAAGGATTTCCAGTTACCTTCTTAGACATAGGCATATGAAACACCGGGTACACAAAGGACAATAATAGAGAAATATCATACTCATAGTTTGGCCTATTTCCTTCAAGATTTCATAAGGCATAATGTGACTGCACATACTTTACCTTCCTTAACAATTCACCCAATATATTCATAGAGAAAGTCTTTAGAATAACCCGTTCACTTTCTTCAACTCTAAATCCCTACGCCGAACACCCAAACCAAACCTTTGGCGACCTCCAACAATTACTCTAAGATGTTCTCGCTTGAATATGACCATAAAACTTTCTATCCAATATGTTTGATCATGGGATGATGCTTCTTATTTTATATGTTTGAACCTTCAACCCCCATAGGTTACTATAAATATGAACATCGAGGTTCGAGATTGGCTAAAAATATTCAAGAATCCATTAATGTGATGAGCACGGTATTTTAGGAGGTTATATCCTAAGAGACATGAAGGTTACTACCAATAGTACTGACATGGTTAATCATTGTGATAACTACATTGATTCGACACATGAGGCACAGAGTTTCCTAGTAGGCATTGATAATGTAGGGACTATGTTCATGATTCTGAGATGTAATAGAAGTGAGTCATGGAAAAGACATCAACAATTGTTTTATTCCATATGTGCTTTATTTGACAATAGTAGGCCTCAAAAAGAGAGATAGCACTTATGTGACACCAGTCGTCTCTTGGAGTGTAGGGAAAATCAGTTTAACTTGAAATGAGAATATTCCAGCACCCTAAATATGATATGGATTTCAAAATACATGAAGTTGCATTATGCTCTTAACAGTAAGTAGCACAAGGAATTTATGCCACAAGCCTACAAGGATGAAAGAAGTTGAACACTTGTGATATTATTATCATTCTGACAGCTTAACCCATTTTCAATAGTTGATCATATATGAGATAACTAGAGATGTGACGAATTTGTCCTTCAATTCAATATGCTCATCACAAGGTCGCTTAACTTTCAACCTCACACAAGTGGAATCATGTAACTAGGACACCTTAAAGTTGGGATGAAATCATGTATTGATTAGAGAGAGTGAACACTTTGCTATGAGCTATGAGCTATGAACACTTTGCCATAACAATTCTCAAGTTGCAATACTGGGCCACATCATGTGCAACTACAATACTAGTAACAATGTTAGTTACTAACTGAGGCAGGATCTAGGTGGACATGAAAGTCATACTGAGATGGACGAACAAATAGATCTTTCTGTGGTGAATTTGTGAAAACCTCAAATTTCTCAGAAACTTTATGCGGACAAGTGATAGCATCCTAGGAAGCTAAACTCTATTCAAGGACAAGGATGAAGCTTTGGAATCTCAAAGATGGCCTTTAACAAGATGTCAAGCTAAAGAGTTGCAAAACAAGACCATTAGATTTCAAGTGCAAATAAAGAAGCTTTTAATGGTGGAGGACGAGCTCAAGACCAAAGGAGATAAATTATACAAGTTTTACAATTATTTGGTAGCCCAAATTGAAGTCCAAGAAGAGAAAGATTGGTTCCCGAACTCGGCCCTTGAAATCTAGCAAAAGGGCACCCAGAAGAGCCCAAAATGCGCTTAAAACAGGTCCAAATGGGGGTGTTTGAAATGGAGCCCAATTGGAGTCCAAACCAATGGCCCAAACTAGTAGTTTTAAGGCTCAAATCTACCCCAAAGGTATTTGGCCGCCCCCACCTAATTTTGTGACTTTTCGTATTTTTTAGCAACCACCCTACCTAATTTTGATGACTTTGTTACCGCTTAGCAGCCGCCTACCTAATTTGATGACTTTTGTTACTCCTTAGTAACCACCCTACCTAATTGTAATGACTTTTTATGCCTTAGTACTCCTATAAATAAGGAGTTATTCTCATTCATTGACACTTCAGTATTGATTAAGTATATCATACTTTGAGAGTTCTTTTGAACCTTTGTTACTTGTGCTTTGATATTTATCTTTCAACCTTTACTAGTTCATAGTTCAAGATAGTAAGATTACTTCTCTATTGTGATATCTTTGATTCCTTTGTGGTATTCTTAGAAGGCGATTAATACTAGTTATTAATTGTTGTCTCAAGTTACTCCTAAAGCGGTCAAGATCCGAATCTATTATTTTGATTTGCTTTTAAGTAAAGGCGTTTGATTTCTTCAATAAATCAAGACGTTGTTGCTTTGATCTTGTCAAGGCTATAGAACGTGCGTTCTTGGAAGTTCTTGGAATTCTTTCCTTGAATTTTCCCATATCCTTTATTTTCTTCCCTTTAGTTCTAGTTGTTGAATTCCTTATTGTTATTTATTTCGCATTTACTTTTCAAATTCTTACTCTAGTTTGGATTTCCAACCTTGTCGTTATCAAGTGGTATCAGAGTGGTTCTATCAAGGTTTCATTATTGATAATTCTGAGGATTTCTTGAATACAAATTTAAAAAAAAAAATTAGTTTTAAAAAATAATTGCTTGCTCTCCGGGAACTTTATTTTGTATCTAATTTGTTTCCAAAAACTATCAAAGGAAACAAGAAGAGGAGATCTCAGATTTCAAAGATAAGACAAAAATTCAATTTTTCTTACTCTTTCTAATCTAAATATATAATCATTTCCTTTTTGTTCGTGTCTTGTTTCAACCGAGCCTAATAGTTCTAGGATTTGGTTCTTCTTTCATTTGTTCCCAAAAATCTATATTTTACTACTAAGAACTTTATACGAGTTGGGTTTAACTATAAGTCTACAAAGTATTTTGTTCAAAGGTTATTTCGAGAGAGAAAAAAAGGCAAAGTGTGTGTGAGAATAATTATAGGGAAGAAGCCAAATTTGAGAGATACATATTTCCCTTAATCTATGCCAAGATGTCTCAAACAGGTAGTTACAGTGGAAGGAGGAAAGCTATGACTCAACAACTTGAAAAGTCAAACTTCAGTATACCGAATGGAAGGAAGACAATGGTAAAGTTATTTTTCAAACAAGAGCTAAAGTGATGTCTATAATTTATGCCCTTAGAATTGACAAAGCATTTGGCTATAACTTAATTAGCACTTATATGGTTGAGAAATTGAACTTGCCTTGTGCTGAACATATTGAACCCTACATGTTGAAAGGAGTAAAGTTAGATAAAAGAGTGTTCTTGCCATTCTCTATTGGAAGGTATGAGGATGCGATTTGGTGTGATGTCATTCCGATGAATAGTTTTTATATCTTGTTGGGAAGGCCATGGTATGTCTATAGAAGTGCTTCATCTAGTACTGAAAAAAATAGATACTCTTTTGAGATTAATGGGAAGAAACTCATTCTTGGGCCTTTGACTCCCTCACAAATTTGTGAAGATGAAAAGATTGTTAAAGAGAATATGGAAAAATATGAGAGAGAAAAGAATGAGAGGAGTAAGGGAGTGCATGTTGACATTCCAAGAGAGGAAAAAGGAGAGGTTGTCTTGAGTGAAAAGAGTGGGATGTCAAGTGAGGTAAAGAGTAATATTGAAAAAAAAGAAAAGAGAGAAGGTAATGAGATAAACAAAGTCTGTGAGATAGAGAGAGAAAAACAAGAGGGATTGAGTGAAAGCAAAGAAAAACTCTTTAGTGAGAGAAAAAAGGCTAAGGGTGAGGAAAACGTTAATCTTGTGATAAAAGCCAAAGAGAGTATAAGAAAGAAAAAAATATCTTTACTTCCTAACCCATTAACTCTTTCTTGTTTTAGTTCTTGTGTTTTGGTGCAGCCACATATTGAAATACCTTTTGAAAGGGGTGGTGAGGCGCAGGAGATGGTGGAAAAAGATCCAATTGGATTCCAACATGAATTTGACGATATCTATTCTTGTTGGATGGTGGAAGATAAAAGCTTGGTTAAATTCTTTGTTATTGAATCTTTTGACTATTTTGATTTTTATTTAAAGGGTTATGACATGGAGTTGCCTAAAAGCATTGCTAAGTTGGAACCATTGTATAAAAGAATACAAGGTGATGATGTTCCATTGGTAAATAAGTCCAAGTTTGGTATGCATAATTGGTTTATTTGCATTCTTGGCCTTTCTAGAACGCCTAAGGTATTTTTGGAGGTAATGAATTATACTCTTATTTCTTATGTTGGTGACTTTATAATTTTTGTGGATGATGATATTTTGATGCACATCAAGTCATTAACTGTAATATCTAAGTTAAAGTTCAAGAGTAATTTGCTTCCTTTTGAAATTGTGTATGACATAGATGATTATGTATTCCAACTTGGTGGAAAGAGGCATGAAATTTATGAGAAGATGCTTATGAATGAGTTAAATATTTCTTCTTCTCTTATTCAAGTGGCTAATGAGTTTTCATGTGATAAATTGCTAGAATGTGATTTTTGTTGTGTGATGGGGAGTCATTCTTCAAGTCATGTTCATTGTAAGCTTGTTAAAGTATTTGTTACTAGTAAAGATGAAATACATGATTGTTGTAACACTTGTGATCAAATACTCTTTCATGTAGAGGAATCCATGAGATTTATAATTGTAGATAGTTGGCTATATCATGAAAGTATCTTCTTTGATACATGTGGTAGAGATACTTATATTAAATGGACGTGTGGTCAATCTTTTATAATTTCCTTGTCATGTATACCTATGGACTACCTTACCGACAAGATCGAATTGAAAGTTCCATTTCATGGCGCATCTAAGAGAGGTTTTTATTGTATTGATCTAGGTAGGCATAAATTTTGTTGAGATGATGATGTACATATGCTTTATAAGGGAGTATTTACACCTATTAGGATTAATTGGGTTAAATGGACACATGGTCACTATCTTGTTTTGTTCCTACAATTTTTTCAGATTAGTGGATGCCATTTACTAGTGCGTGTTTTCTTTTTCTTGCAAGGTCAAAATTCGAGGACGAATTTTCTTCAAGAAGAGGGGAATGATAGCATCCTAGGAAGCTCAACTCTATTAAAGGACAAGGATGAAGCTTTGGAATCTCAAAGATGGCCTTTAATAAGATGTCAAGCTAAAGAGTTGCAAAACAAGGCCATTAGATTTCAAGTGCAAATAAAGAAGCTTTTAATGGTGGAGGACGAGCTCAAGACCAAAGGAGATAAATTATACAAGTTTTAAAATTATTTGGTGGCCCAAATTGAAGTCCAAGAGGAGGAAGATTGGGTCCCGAACTCAACCCTTGAAATCTAGCAAAAGGGCACCCAGGAAAGCCCAAAATGACCTTAAAAGAGGTCCAAATGGGGGGTGTTTGAAATGGAGCCCAATTGGAGTCCAAACCAATGGCCCAAACTAGTAGTTTTAAAGCCCAAATCTACCCCAAAGGGATTTGGCCATCCCCTACCTAATTTTGTGACTTTTCGTATTTCTTAGCAACCACCCTACCTAATTTTGATGACTTTGTTACCCCTTAGCAGCCCCCCACCTAATTTGATGACTTTTGTTACTCCTTAGCAACCACCTTACCTAATTGTAATGACTTTTTATGCCTTAGTACTCCTATAAATTAGGATTTCTTATCATTCATTGACACTTCATTATTGATTAAGTATATCATACTTTGAGAGTTCTTTTGAACCTTTGTTACTTGTGCTTTGAGATTTATCTTTCAACCTTTACTAGTTCATAGTTCAAGGTAGTAAGATTACTTCTCTATTGTGATATCTTTGATTCCTTTGTGGTATTCTTAGAAGGTGATTAATACTAATTATTAATTATTGTCTCAAGTTACTCCTAAAGCGGTCAAGATCCGAATCTATTATTTTGATTTGCTTTTAAGTAAAGGCGTTTGATTTCTTCAATAAATCAAGACGTTGTTGCTTTGATCTTGTCAAGGCTATAGAACTTGCATTCTTGGAATTCTTTCCTTGAATTTTCCCATATCCTTTATTTTCTGCCCTTTAGTTCTAGTTGTTCAATTCCTTATTGTTATTGCTTTCGCATTTACTTTTCAAATTCTTACTCTAGTTTGGATTTCCGACCTTGTCGTTATCAACAATTGACCCCCTTTCAATTGACATGTACGGATATGATAGGTGCTAAGATATGCTCTTATGTTACTAGACCGTGGAAAGGATTCATGATAATACTCACAAAGGAGTAGGGTGACTGTTCAAGCCATATGAGCCACATATACAGAGAAAGAAAGAGTTGCTTAAGAAGGATCTCAACACTAGGCCGCCTTAGATTAGATATGATACCACGTAGGTAATTATTATGATGGTGCATGCATAGGCACAGATGAGCAGATGTTATTCATTCTAATCAAAAGGTTCCGTAAGAAATTCATCAGATACAATCCCTTGTTGGGAAGTTAGGAAAGCAAGTGAGAAGTATTAATCCTAGAGTTATTACTCAATTTAAGCACATAATTATAGAGCTCAATTCCTCAAGGGGTTGTAAACAAGAGAATTTGTGATAGAGTGGCTTCACGAATAATGTGTCTCATTCAAAGAGTAGATACAGAGAAGGACTCATAAAGTTTTTCCGGTTCTATCCCAACTTCCATAGTAGCATAAGGAGTGACATATGACAAAGTGGAACCGGGATCAATAAGAGCATACACATCATGAGATTGGACAGTCAATATACCTGTAACCACATATGGAGAAGCCTAAAACTTTTGACGCCTCCTCATAGCATAAAACCGATTGGGCCCTCCCGAGCTCTGAATACCACCCCTAGCTGTTCCACGCCCTGCGAGCGGTATAATGCCTCTAGTTGGGGGAGGCGCTATGGATGTAGTAGCTACAGAACTGGCTGGCTTGGCCATACCCATGCCTAAGCTCTGGCGAGACAAATAACAATCTCTTTGAAAGTGATCCATCATACCACACTTAGCATACTTTGGTACCATAGTGACATACTCCCGGAAGACATCTCTCACACTTCACACAATGGGGATGAGGTCCACTAAACTGATTTGTCTCACTGACCAGATATTTACCCTTTCTGCATATATCATAAGCATACCCCTTATCCTTCCTCCAAGCTTCCAATGCGGGAGTAATAATTCCAACACCAAGTTGTTGTGTGGGCCTTTGGTACTGCCCAAAGCTATCACCCCTAACACGCTGCTGAGCATACTCACAACACGACGGCAAATGTTCCTTCCTACATGACGGACACAACTGGATGGGTGTACCCAACCTTGGGCATTTGTTCTTCTTGTGCCCCCTCTTTCCACAACCATAACATATTTCAAGATTCATCCAACATCTCCCCAAGTGGTCTTGCAAACCAAACAATTCGGCTCATTAGTACCAACAACCCTTTTTCACTTCTCAGATTCTCTCACCACGAGATCTGGTGGTGCGGTGACATTGGTAGGAAGAAGGACACTTCCCTTAGCAACAAGTTCTTCCAACCCCTCCACGGCTCGACGCATTCTCCCAATGAACTCTTGTGTAAGCTCCCCCAGATTCAATGGCACGGTCATTCCCTCCTTACTGTTTCGAACTAGTGGATTACTCATCTGAAAAGAAAAAAAAATGAGACATAACGAGGAAATTAGCTTCTTATCTTCAGCTCTATCGCACAATCTAGAGTATCAAAGAAGTGTGAAATTCCTAAATGTCCAAGTAGCCTCCTCATTATAGATGTGGTCTACAACACATCGATAAGAAGGACTCTACTAGACACGGCTCCGAGACATCCTAGGATACTTTAAAACCTTAGGCTCTGATACCAAGTTTGTCACGGCCCAAACTCGGGGAGCACGACCGGTGCTCAACCGAGAGAACCCGGTCGAGCAAGCCTGTTAGATTTCCTTCTACCCAAACTCATCCATGAATAAAGAGGAGATGCACTCCATTAATCAATTACTGGAAAGATTTTATTAACAACTTCCTTTACATTCCCATTAGCAGCTTCATTCATAATTTCAAAAATATTATGAATTTATAGAATTAATGAAAAACATGATTTCTAAATACCAACATTTCTAGTTCAATTTCCAACTTCAACCACAACCCACAACCTATCTACGGAGCCTCTAATATAATAGAAGAGTAATATGGAAATGCCGGCAACAAGGCCCCGGCTATACCTCAAAACACAGTACATGAGAAACAAAAGATATATGATCCCGAAATGAAGTGGGGCTCACCAAATTAGCTGAAAAGAGTGCACTGCTATCACTGATCAATGCCGCCTGCTGTAGAACTACCTGCATCCCATAAAGATACAGCGCCCCCGGCAAATGGGACATTAGTACTGTCAAATAGCACTAGTATGCATAGCTAAAAGTCCTCTTTCAAAATAGAATGACCATATAAGAAAAGGCAACACATAGAAACAGCAAGTCATAATCAACAATATCCAACTGTTCAGTTAAAACATAATAATTTTCAAAATACGAATTTCATATACAATTTTGGTTGGGAGATCATTAGCACCGATATACCACCGTCTTTGTTAGCGCCGAGTCCGATCACGCTCGATAGGCTAGGCCATCTCCCCACGAACAATGTGGTTTGACATGTGATGCGAAAGAAAGTTGTTACCAAGAGTAGTACCACCATATGCACAATATGGCGTCTGATCTCCACTCGATCAGCTAGGCCGCCTTCCCACATACGCCGTGTGGGTTGACTTTTCCAATCCACAAAGGTTTCAGTTTCATCCCAATTAAGGGAAATAATATCACAATTTCCAAAGATTCCAATTTCATCCCAAATAAGGGGAGTAATCCCAATCCACCCCTACACCGGCACGTGTAGTTTCAGGTGTGAGCCTTATGACCTACCCTTCCTCGGTTTTTGCTTATGAAGCTCTCAAAAATATTTTTGAATTGATTTGCATACAGAAATATCATAAATATAATTGTACTCACCTCAACATATTTCATATTGTATAAATTCTTATTAGTATTTCCAGTTATTCACCACGACAATATTTCCTTGGCTCATTAGGCCATTCACAAGATTCTTTATTCTTGGAACAATGGCCGTATTTCATATTCTACACTTTCACTTGAGCTTCATTACAGTCTAAATGTTCCGAAATTCTTATCAACTTCAATCTATTTTAGAAATATAACAAATTGAACCAAAATTAGGAAGATGATTATGGTTCTAGCTCATTTGAGCATTTTATCAAACACTAGGTGTGCATTAAAGTTTCAAGTTCCTTTTTATGGAGAATTCCATCATCCCACAACCCAATATTTACCAAAGCCTAGTTCAACAATCTTCCTACACCCCTCGATATTACATGCATGTAAATAAACAACCCTACTACCCAGAAATTATCTTGCTAATTATCCAATTCTACACAAAATTCGAAAGTGAGGGTTAGGGTGTCTATCTTACCTCTAGGATGAAGACCTACTGAGTTTTCCTTTCTTAATCTTCCAAAACTTGGGCAAGAATTGAAGGACAAATATTGGAGAACACCTTCTCACTCTAGGGCACCCTCTCTCACTCTAAAATATCAGATAATAGCTCATAAATGACCCAAAGAGTGTATTTAACAAAATAGGGCCGGGTTTTAAAAACCCAAAAAATGAAGCTCCTGAACAGGTTCTGCGGTCGCATATGCGACCGCATATGCGACCGCATAATGGTTATGCGGACCGCATATCGGTCGCATAATGGGTGTCCAAAATGACAAAAAATCTGGTTGAGTCTGCGGTCACTATGCGGTCCGCATAACTGTTCTGCGGTCGCATAGTACACCACATTATAATTATGCGGTCGCATAGTCGACCGCATAATTGCTTCCAACTGACCCAATTAACTGCCTCACTCTGCGTCCATTATGCGGTCCGCAGAGTGATTCTGCGGTCGCATAGTGGACCGCAGAAATGCACTTTTCCGCCAAAAATTTTCCTTTACTTTCCGGTGCATTGTTCAACCCAAAAAGTCCGATTCGGCACCACGAAACATTATTTTCTTTTGCAAAATTTTACGGGACCTTACATTATCCCCCACTTAGGATCATTCATCCTCGAATGAGGGTCAAAAATCTGTTATTAGCATCTTATGCAACTCAAATTTTCATACCACACACCAGCAGCCCCAAATTTGATTAACTCCCTAAATTGCTAAAACATTTCGCCAGAGTTTCCTTTGTAATTAGGCATATCCACCTGTCAGAGAGCCCCAAAAACACATCCTAACAACATATAAATATTCCAACGACATAAAATAATACAAAACAACACCAAATGTGGCCTCATTAGCAATATATTTCCAAAAAGGAACACCCTTAACACCAAATGTACAAGTCATACATATTTCATAGGAATGTCCCTTAGCATTTTCATAAGGCACAACTCATAATTACATGGTTATTCAAATAAATAAGGATACTTTTTCTTCATTTCTTCTTCGGCCTCCCAAAGTAGCCTCTTCAACTTGTTGGTTTCGCCATAGCACTTTCACAGATGCAATTTCTTTGTTTCTCAACTTTTGGACTTGCCGATCAATAATAGAAACTGGAATCTCTTCATAAGTCAATTCTTCATTTACCTCAATAGTCTCAACCGGAACAATGACTGTCGGGTCTCCAACTACTTTCTTTAACATAGACACATGAAACACCGGGTGTACTAATGACATCTCAGGTGGTAGCTCAAGCTTGTATGCCACCTCACCGATCCTTTAAATGATTTTGTACGGTACGACATACCTCGGACTCAATTTCCCTTTCTTACCAAATCGCATTACACCCTTCATGGGGGAAACTTTCAAAAATACCCAATCAACTTCTTTGAATTCCAAATCTCTACACCGAACATTCGAATAGGATTTCTGATGACTCTGAGAAGTCTTCAACCGCTCCTTAATGATTTAAACTTTTTCCATAGCCTGATGCACGAGGTCTGGCCCTATCAACTCTGCTTCCTTAATTTCGAACCACCCAATGAGAGATCTACATCTCCTACCATATAAAGCCTCGAACGGTGCCATTTGAATGCTAGCATGATAACTATTGTTATATGCAAATTCTATGTGTGGTAAATGATTATCCCAGCTTCCTTTGAAGTCTATAACACAAGCGCGCAACATATCCTCTAGCGTCTGAATAGTCCGCTCTACCTACCCGTCAGTCTGCAGGTGAAAGGCTATACCAAGATTCACTTGAGTACCCAAACCTTGCTGAAATTTCTTCCAAAAATTAGCAGTGAATTGTGCCCCTAGATCAGAAATGATGGAAACTGGGGTGCCGTGCAACCTGACTATTTCTTTGATATACAGCTGAGCATACTGCTCTACTCTGTCGGTAGACTTAACCGGCAAAAATTGTGATGACTTCGTGAGTCGATCCACAATCACCCAAATTGAGTCAAACTTGCGCGGAGTGCGCGGTAATCCTACCACAAAGTCCATATTAATCATTTCCCATTTCCACATTGGAATTTCTATGTTCTGTGCCAACCCACCAGGCCTTTGGTGTTCGGCCTGCACTTGCTGACAGTTCGGACATCTTGCTACAAAGTCCGCCACATTCCTCTTCATATCATTCCACCAATAGACTTCCTTAAGATCATGATACATTTTTGTAGAACTTGGGTGCACAGAATACCTAGAAGTGTGAGCTTCAGTCAAATTTCTTTCACGGAGACCATCCACATTTGGAACACATAGTCGCCCTTGGTACCTTAGTGTACCATCATCCATGCCAAGAGAAAAGGCCATGGTCTTATGTTTATGAATCCCCTCTTTCAATTTCACCAACAATGGATCGTTGTATTGCTTCTCTTTAACTTCCACAACAAGCGATGATTCAGCCCTATTTTGCACAATTACCCCTCCTTCACTAGAGTCCGCAAGATGAACTCCTAAACTAGCCAACTTCCTTGGCTAATGGCCTCTAATATGCCTCCAAGTGAGCCAAACTACCCATAGATTTCCGACTAAGAGCATTAGCCACAAGATTGGCCTTTCTCGGATAATATAGAATATCAATGTCGTAGTCCTTGAGTAACTCAAGCCATCTTCTCTGCCTCAGATTCAATTCCTTCAGCTTGAAAATATATTGAAGGCTCTTATGGTCCGTGAATATATCAACATGTACCCCATATAAATAATGACGCCAAATTTTAAATGCAAATACCACTGCCGCAAGTTCTAAATCATGTGTTGGATAGTTCTTTTCATGATTCTTTAGTTGCCTAGAAGCATAAGCTATCACCTTCCCATGTTGCATTAATACACCCCCAAGCCCGATTCTTGAAGAATCACAATATACCACAAATCCATCCATACCCTCAGGTAGAGTCAACACCGGCGCCGTAGTCAGTCTTGCTTTCAATTCCTGGAAACTCTTTTCACAAGCATCTAACCATTGGAACTTAATTGCCTTCTGTGTCAATTTAGTCAATGGAGAGGTAAGAGTAGAAAACCCTTCCACAAACTTTCTGTAATATCCAGCTAAGCCTAAGAAACTGCGAATCTCTGTTGGAGTTGTAGGCCTCGGCCAATTCTTCACAACCGCAATTTTCTGAGGATCAACCTTAATCCCCTCACTAGAGACAACATGACCCAAGAATGTGATAGACTCGAGCCAAAATTCACATTTCGAAAATTTTGCATACAACTGGTGTTGATGCAGAGTCTGCAACACTGCCCTGCGGTGACCGGCATGGTCCTCTCGATTTCGTGAATATACAAGAATATCATCAATAAACACTATCACAAAAGAATCGAGGAATGGCTTGAAAACGCGATTCATAAGATCCATGAAGGGTGCTGGGGCATTTGTTAGCCCAAAAGACATCACCAGAAATTCAAAATGCCCATACCAGGTTCTAAAAGCTATTTTCGGAATATCCCGCT
Organism: Nicotiana tomentosiformis; assembly: GCF_000390325.3. Classification (NCBI taxonomy): domain Eukaryota; kingdom Viridiplantae; phylum Streptophyta; class Magnoliopsida; order Solanales; family Solanaceae; genus Nicotiana; species Nicotiana tomentosiformis. The sequence continues at coordinate 152,790,597 of NC_090813.1, forward strand.
CCTTGATCTTCAATTGGTGATACCCGGATCTTAAATCAATCTTGGAGAAGTACCTGGCACCTTGCAATTGATCAAACAAGTCATCTATCCTTGGCAGTAGGTACTTATTCTTGATTGTGACCTTATTAAGTTGCTGATAGTCAATACACATTCTCAGTGACCCATCTTTCTTTCTTACAAAAAGAATCGGTGCGCCCCAAGGCGACACACTCGGCCGGATAAAATCCTTTTCTAACATATCTCCCAACTGTTCCTTTAGCTCCTTCAACTCTGCCGATGCCATTCTGTAGGGTGGAATGGATATAGGATGTGTGCCTAGCATCACATGAATCCCAAAATCAATCTCCTTGTCTGGTGGGATCCCAGGGAGTTCATCCGGAAAGACTCCTGGAAATTCATTCACAACAGGCATAGACTCAAGTGTAGGTGCCTCAGCATCGGTGTCCGTAACCCGGACCAAATGGTAAATACATCCCTTGTTTATCATCTTTGTGGTCTTAAGGTAGGAAATAAACCTACTCTTTGGCACTACATCATCACCCTTCCACTCAATAACTGGCTTATTTGGAAATTCGAACCTAACAGTCCTGGTTTGGCAATTAAGCTTGGCAAAACAAGAATAAATCCAATCCATCCCCATTATCACATCAAAATCGACCATTCTCAATTCAATAAGATCGGCCACGGTGTCTCGACCACGCAATATGACAACACATTGCCCTATAAACCCGTACTGCCAAAATAGACTCACCAACCGGAGTAGATACAAAGAACGACTCATAAAGCTGTTTTGGTTCTATCCCAACTTCCATAGCAACATAAGGAGTGACATATGACAAAGTGGAACAGGATCAATAAGAGCATATACATCATGAGATTGGACAATCAATATACCTGTGACAACATCTGGAGAAGCCTCTGATTCCCGACGTCTCCGTATAGCATAAAATCTGCTGGGTCCTCCCGAATTCTGTGCACCACCCCTAGCTGCACTACGCCCTGCAGGCACTGGGGTGCCTCGAGCTGGAGGTGCTGTAGATGTAGTAGCTGCAGAATTAGCTGGTTGTGCCACGGCTCTGCCCATATTTCGGCGGGATGAGCGGCAATCTCTCTGAATATGACCTTGCAAACCACACCCATAGCATACTGGTAGGTCCATGAAATAGGACCCAAAGTGCATCCTCCCACACTTAGGGCATGGAAGCCTCCGCTGCTGAAACCTTCTGTCGGGTCAACCCTGCTGGTGGGGTCCCCTATTGCCCTGACTGGGTCCAGAAGATTGTGCACCCATCGAAGACTGGGCAAATGATTGGGATGGTCCTGATGACGCTCCCCTGAATGCCGACCTACCACCACTACCACCGGAAGAACCACCAAAGTTGCCCGCGGACCGGGCTTTGCTGCTACTCTGACGCTTCATTCTATTCTTCAATTTGCGGGTCTCTGTGGCTTGAGCAAATGCCACCATCTTACCATAGTTCATATTGGAATTTAAGGCAGCTGTAGAGGCCTCATTTATAATCAAGGGGCTAAGGCCCTATACAAATCGACGCACTCTAGCCTCCATAGTGGGCAACATGTGAATAGCATACTTGGACAGGCGTGCAAACTCCATATGGTACTCCCACACATTCATACTACCCTACTTCAGGCTTTCAACTCAGTGGCACGAGCTGCCTTAGATTTGGCAGGCAAGAAATAATCCATAAATGCATCTGTGAACTTACCCCACCTTGCTGGAGGGCTTCCCTCCTCATGGGATTCCTCCCACAACTCCAACCAAGAACAGACCATCCCTTTCAGGCGGTAGGAGGCCAACTCTACTCCCTCCGTCTCTGTAGCATGCATAACCCGGAGAGTTTTGTGCATCTCGTCAATGAAGTCCTGGGGGTCCTCCTCGGGATCAGTACCCGTAAACACTGGAGGATCTAACTAAAGAAACTTGTTCACCCTGGAACTAGCAGATTCCCCTGGATGACTGGAAGAAGTAGGCCCAACACTCCATCTCTGGGCCTGAGAAGCCACTATCTATGTCAACATTTGTATGGCTCCCCTAATATCAATATCAGATACACCAGAATCGGAAGCTGGAGCTGGAGATGGAACTGGAATATCAGTTGGAGGAACCGTTGGACCTTCTATAGGGGTAGGGACAGGTGCGGCCTGATCAGTTGTAGTAGAGTCAAGCAATGTAGTAGCTGGAGGAATATTCTCACTCCTCGGGTTCTCACCCGCATCATCAATTATAGGATTAACTGTCACTCCTGGGGTGACATTGGCTCTTTGGTCAGTTCTTGCCTTCTTCTTAGGTGCCATGTACTGAAAATTAGAGCAACGCAGGAGTTAAAGGAGGAACAATCTTACAACCAGCTTTATCGCACGATCAAGAACATGAAAAAAGGGTATTATTCCTAAATGCCCATGTAGCATCCTAATTATAGATGTGGTCGACAACACACCGATAATAACGACTCTACTAGACACGGCTCCAAGACATCCTAGGACACTTTAAAACCTTAGGGTCTGATACCAAGTTTGTCACGCCCCAAAAATCGTGGAGCGCGACCGACACTCAACCGAGTGAACCCGACTGAGCAAGCCTGTTAGATTTCTTCTACCCAAACTTATTCATGAATAAAGAGAATATATGTTTTCCTTAATTAAACAATAAAGTGGTCGTATGTCTCTCTGGGCATCTATAGGTATACTGAAGTTCTTTGCTCGATACTTTGTTGAACTTACGAATATTGCTATATCCGTTACATCTCACGTTTTTGTATATTAAAATTTCATCGTAAGTTAATCAACGTAAGTTCAGGGATGAGATTTTCTTGAGATTATAGGCATTTATGCTATTTATAACAAGCAATAAGTAAGTGCCGTGAAAGATAAAGGGTAAACGAATCAAAGAAAATGAGTTTCGTTGAAGGTTGTCGATTTGGGATAAAATACGGTCCGAGCTACAATACCCGGTATTTATGGATTAGTGCCATACAAGGTACCACATGACCATGATAGTAGGGTACATAAAGTGTGTCAAGTGAGTAGTATTTGAAGTAATTTGAGATAATTCTTAATCATGTGGGTAATTGGTTAATTATTGGTTAATGGGAGGTTAACTATTTAATTAAGGAATGGTTGGATAAGACTAACCCTCCCCCCACGTGGCAGCACCCCTCCATCCCTATGTATGACTCTTAAGTCATTAATATATGTGGCAAGATTAGAGATGTGAAAAGTGGGCAAGTCTTATAACGTGAGTCATATATCATTTTAGAATAAGAGAACCATTATGTCTTAAAGACATGAGAATCACATCTCTATTCTTAAAAACGTGGGATTTCAAGGCTCTTCAGGAATTCAAAGTATGATATTCCATAGCGTCTTCGACACTTCAAAAACCCGAGATTTCAGAGCACCTTAATTAACGTGAGATTTTGCAATATTAAGGGAATACGGTGTAATATTTCTCAAGAGAATCGACTCAGGTATGTTAAGGCTATCCCTTCTTTCTTTTTTAGATGATCTATACGATACAAACGAAACGAGCAAATGCACAACTTTCATAAATTACTCTATTCGTAGAAATGCTAGAGATGCGTATATTCTTGTTTTCCCATAAGTCTTATTATTCTATCGTCTGTTCATGGGTCTAAAAAAAATATGTAAGTTGATAAAGTTTACTTCATGATATTACTCAAAGGCATAATGGTCCTATGACATTTAAAGAGATTTTATTGACGTATTTCTCATGCATTACATTCATTTATATTGACTCATGACCAGATGGCGTTATATACACGTATATATGTATATATATGTATGTGGGATATGTAAAAAGCTTACGGAGTTATATACGCACCACCACCTGATCAGCTGGTATACGTTGATGATTTGCCCACAGTGGCTGAGATGATATGATGGGACGCCCTCAGAGGCTTGATGATGTTATGAATGCATATACCCATGCATGGTATGACATTTATATGCATATGCTTGACATTATAAATGTTTCAGGATTTACAAAGTTATTTAGACTTACAGGCGGAATTCTTTATTCCATGTTTTATCTACGTTTGTTATGTATTGATTTTCATGCCTTACATACTTATTCGTACTGATGCCCTATTTCCTGGGGCCTGCGTTTCATGCCCGCAGGTGCAGATAGGCAAGCTGATGGTCCCCCTTCTTAGGATCCTTGATCAGCGAGAGTTGGTGTGCTCCATTTGATCTGGAGCTGCTTTGGATTTTGGTACGATAGGTTTGTTTACATATAAGGGTATGACGGGGCTCAGTCCCATCTGTAGACAATTATGTATAGTTGGATAGTATGTGGCCTTGTCGGCTTCCAGTTTTGGGTATATTGTTGTCTATAGCAGCCTTGCCGGCTCGCCCACTGTATTCCGTATATATATGTACATATGTATTTTGGATAGGTTTCCCTCACGTATGTTATTCATGTTTATATCTTAGACGCATGCTTAAGGATGTTCGACAGGTAGGACTCGGGCATCCGTCGCGGCCCACCGGTTTGGGTCGTGACAATATCTTATTTCATAGACCCGGTTATCTATTCGTATGACTTTACTGCATCTAGGTAGGTCATACTTTACCATAACTCTTACTTCGATTTATCATTACTGAGGTCTGCTACCAAACTCCAGGTTACTTTTGTTGCTTATCCCATATGTATAAATCTAAGTCCTATAACGTTTCCTCATTACTGTTCATCTTAAGAATGACGGCCTAATCTCATCTCATACTTTGTTACTTTTGTCCATCCATTGTTGATTCACCTCAATATTGATCTACAATATACCACTGATAACCTAAAACTTCTTACGTAATACCTTGCCAGTAGGGCTTACGTTGCATCGAGGAATATTTGAAGTGATTTTCCTGATCCACTTAGCGGCGATACTGTACTTCAATAAGCGTATTTTATAGTATCCCAATGTGATTCACTTACGTGGGTATTTTAATCCCGTACAATTCATGAAATCCTCCTCAAATCATTACTCAATCGAAGGCCCAATCATCATCCTTTATTTATCACAATTACACCTTCATTGTACTATCAGGGCGACATTCCATCTCTTTTAAATGCCATTAGTCTTAGACTTCTTTGAGTTCATTCAGGCTATACTGAGCTTTTTATAACTTAGAGAAATCATTAGCTCTCTTGCCATATGATATGGTGGAATAGAAATGAGTTGAGTTCCCGGCACCAGGTTAGTACCAGAATCAATATCCCTATCGGGCGGCATGCCCGATAGGTCTGCTGGGAACACATTTGGGAAATCTCTCACTACTGGAACTGACTCGGCGGTAGGAGTATCAGCACTAGCATCCCTCACAAAGGATAGATATGCTTCACACCCCTTCTTAACCATCCGTTGTGCCTTATGAAAGGACACAACCCTACTAGGAATATAATCCAATGTACCCCTCCACTCCAACCACGACAAACCTGGTATAGCTAGTGTCCCAGTCTTGGTGTGACAATCCAGAATAGCGTGATAGGACGAAAACATATCCATGCCCAAGATCACATCATAGTCTATCATACTGAGTAGTAATATATCAACTCTAGTCTCATAACCACCAATGACAACTAAACACGACCAATAAAGGCGGTCCACAAAAACAGAATCTCCCATAGGCGTGGACACATATAGAGGAGCACTCAAATAACACGAGATATATCCAAACACCGATCAAAGTAATATGACACATATGAATAAGTGGAACTCAGATCAAATATGACATCGTATCCCTATGACAACTGGATTAATACCTCTAATAATAGAGTCTGATGGAACCACCTTCATCCTACCAGGAAAAGCATAGAAATCAGCCAAGCCTCATCCTCTAGGGTGACCTCTACCCCTCTGACCCCTACCCATAGATGGTAGTGCAGGTGGAGTGGCAATTGGAGTAGCAACTATGGCCTGTGAACCAGTGGACCCTTTGGAATCCATGGAGCCTGTGGAGGTGCAACCCTCATAAGTATAGGGAAGTCCCTCACCATATGTCTAGTATCATCACAGTCAAAACAAGCCTTCGGTGGGCGTGGCTACTGAATCTGACTCTAACCTGGTCGGCTAGACTGACCTTTGAAGGCACCCGTACAGGAGGTGCATTGGAAAGTGGTTGTGCATAATAGGCAACTTGAGACCTCAGAATAGCTAGAACACTGCTAGTAGCTGGAACTGCTGAATGAACTGGGCAGCTCACATAGCCTCTGCCATGACGGGATACAACTGGAGTACGAGCACCGCTATATCCTCCAAAATCTCGAGGCCTCTTGGCCTTCCTTTCCTCTCTCTCTCGGCCCCGCATACCCTCCAGTCTCCTAGCGATCTCTACCACCTACTGACACAGAGTATCCATCTTTATCTCCCGAGTCATACTGAACCTAAGACCATAACTGAGCCCCTCAATAAACCTGTAGACTCGCTCTTTGACTGTGGAAACCAAGGCAAGTGCATGTCGGAACAACTCACTGAATTAGATAGCATACTCTTACACCGACATAGTCCCCTGACATAGCTGCTCAAACTCTATGCGCCATATATCCCAAAGGGTATGGGGAACAAAGGCTCTCAAAAACATCTCTGAAAACTAAGCCTAAGTGAGTGGGGCTGCATCAGCTGGCCTACCCTCCTCGTAAGCCTGCCACCACCTATACACTGCTCCTGATTGCTGAAATATAGTAAAAGTAACTCCGCTCACCTCGTCAATACCCATGGTGCGAAGAATACAATGTCACTTCTCTAGAAAACCCTATTTATCCTCGGTAGCTGCGCCACTGAAAGTAGGTGGATCATAATTCTTGAACCTCTCAAGTCTCCTCTGCTCCTCCTTACATGCCTCCGACCTTACCTTAGGCTGAACTGGAATAACGGGCTGTGCTGGCATGACACCCGAAACCTAATCAATGTGGACCCACAGCTCTGGAGTATCACTTTGTCATGCCCCAAACCTGGGGAGGTGTGGCTGGCACCCGGTGTCGTGCTGGCCCGAGCAAACCACTCTGTAACTCATGATCGTTCGATCAAAACTAGAACATACATAGGTCGAGTTAGCTGAACTCATTCCTTTTGTAACTATCTTGGGCCCACATGGCCACAACTCATAATGTACAACTGTAAGTAGGAAAACATTGTATCAATGAACCATCTTTCTTTAAACATGAATACATATGGGCCGTCAAGACCTCTAACATACTGTATAAAATGAACCTTTTTCTACAAAGCCTCTAAGATTATTTGACATCAAATGGGATAGGTTACCGGCCTACCCATAAGTCTGTAGCAAAACTCTGACACGATGACTCATAGAGTCGGCTGCACTCCGAATGAGGTGGAGTCTTATCGATCCTTCGCTGAATGCCAATCTCGTCTACTATGAGGGCTCATCAAATTGATTATCTATACCTGCAGGCATGAATGCAGCGTCTCCAACAAAAGGACGTCAGTACGAATAATGTACTGAGTATTATGTAAGGTAGAACTGAAACATAACAATAAGACAACATTAATTAAAGACATATAAGAATCAACCTGAATCTGTGAAGTGCCACCGTATATGCATACTTATTATACTTATATATATAATGCTTCTCTTTGAGACTATTTCTATTATCCATATCGTATGATGCATGACTGCCCAACTGATCAGCGGTAACTGCCCGATCGGCCGTCGCATGGTGGTAAATGTATGACTACCCAACCGGTGGTAAATAATGATACATAACTGCCTAATCAGTGGTAATTGTCCGACGGGCCGTAGCCCGGTGGTAAATGCATGTCTGCCCAACCGGCCGTAGCATGGTGGTAAATGAAGATGTATGACTGCCCAACTGGCCGTAGTGCGGTGGTAAATGTATAACTGCCCAACCGGCTGTAGCACCACCATAAATGCATGAAGATGCATATATCACTATATTATAAACATTAACATCTTTATCATATACCTCAATAGAGACTTAGGAACCTACTTAGACTTACTTGAATATAACTTTACCAGAATGAATAACATAGACATCCTTAACTGCTAAGAGCAGAACCATTTATGGAATAACATTACGTTTACGTATCGTTACTTGGATCATGCCAAAATAAAAGAAGGGATAGCCTTAACATGCCTGAACCGATTCTCTTAGAATTTGCAATTCACGCTTTACAGAATCAACAACCAACGTTATCTATATTTGGTATGGAATTGTTTTGCTCTTTGAAGAACTCACGACCAGCCATTCTGTATAAGAGATTCAATTGGGTAATAAGGCACATATGAATTCCTATTGAAGAAATATGAAGCAAACTAATTGTAGTAAGATGGAAACTCACGATCAGCCCACTCCCTAAGAGATTCAATTCAATTCTTGATCTTTAGTCCTTTGTTACTAAGGAATAAGCATCTCACAAGTTGTAAGAAATCTTTAGTGGGTGTGGCCCACTTAGTGGATGACTAAGCCACTTTAAATCCTCCAAAATGTGACATCTATGCAAGACTTAAGTGTCACTTTAAATATGATGGGGTGCTGGCACATTTATTTGGGGGGGGGGGGATTTAATCTTATCTCATAATTTCTTAGTTAATTAGGTAATATCCCGTTATCTAATAATTGACCAATTATCCACATAATTAAGAATTATCTCAACTTAAAATACTACTCACTTAACACCTTTATGTACCCTACTATCATGGTCATGGGGGTACCTTGTATGACACTAGTCCATAAATACCAGGTATTATGACTCGTATCGTATTATATTCCAAATCGACAACCTTCAACGAAACTCGTTTTCTTTAATTCATTTACCCTTTAACCTTCACGGCACTTATGTATCGCTTGTTATAAATATTATAAATACTTATAACCTCAAGATAATCTCATCCTCGAGTCTACGTCGATTAACTTACGACGAAACTTTAACATACGAAATGCGGGATGTAACAGGGCCGCGGGAGTTTGAGCTCCTCCCCCAGCCTGAGATGTAGCTAGTTCAAGGGAAATCAATCTCACCTAAGCTAGACTACCAAACATGCTCAAAAACTATGTTAGGGTTTCTTGAAGTCCAGGGGCAACAACAGGCGTCTCGAGTGCCTGTCCCCCAATCGAAGCAACTGGTGGCTCTTCAATCGCTGCTCGGGCAGCTGCTCTGGCCACAACACGTGCCCCTCCTCAGCCTCTAGCCCGGCCCGGCCACACGCGGGTGTCTGATTATCTGATCCAGCAGTGTGTGTTCTCACCATCTGTGAGAAAATTGAAAGACAAGACTTAGATATTGAAATCAACAAATTCGTACGATAAGTAATCAAGGAAGTGGAATTTTCCTAATAGTTCCGTAGCCTCTGAAGATAAGTACATACATCTCTGTACCGATTCGCAAGACTCTACTAAACTTGCTTATGAGTCGTAATATCTATGAACCTAGAGCTATGATACCAACTTGTCACGATCCCAAATTCCCACCTTTGAATGTCGTGATGACACCTTATCACGACCCAAACTGATGGGTCGCGACGGGCACTCGGTACCTGATCGCGACAGGCACCCGGTACCTTACTCAATAGAGTACCAACATAACGTATCTTTTCATATCATACTATCATAGATAACTGAGCCGGAGAGGCTACCGTGAGATAAGTAGAATACAACATGAAATATCAACGTATGCATAAGACATACGGGCCTATAAGTCCAAAATAACCACTCGTACACTGAACATAGGCCGACAAGGCCATACAATCGTTTACGTACATGTCATCTATCTACAAGCCTCTAAGAATACATAACTGTCATAAAGGTCGGGACAGAGCCCGCCATACCAAACAATACACGTCTAAATCAAACTGACCAAACAAGCAACTCCCAAGCAAATGGAGTGCACCAACATCTTCCGCTGAGCTGATAGCCTACTTGGAGGACTCTCGAGATGTCTATCGGGATATACGGGCATGAAACGCAGCGTCCCTAAGCAAAAGGGACGTCAGTACAATCAATGTACTGAGTATGTAAGGAATGAAAATCAGTAAACAATAGACATGAGAAAAACATGGAGTAAAAGACTCGACATGTATGTCTGAATAACTCTGTGAATCATTAATATTTACAATGTCATGCATATGCGTAGAAATATCATACCATGCTTAGGTATATGCGTTCATAACATCATCAAGCCTCTGAGGGCATCCCGCCATATCATCTCGGCCACTGTGGGCAAACCGTCAACGTATACCAACTGATCAGATGGTGGTGCATAGTATATAACGCCATAATATTTTTCCATATCCCATATACATATAATATACGCGTATATAACACCATCGGATCATGGGTCAATATACATGTATAAATGCATGAAATGCATAAGAATTACGTTAATAAGATTTCTTGGATTGTCATAAAATCAATATGCCTTTTGGATAAACTTTATCAAATACGTATTTTTCTGAGACCCATGAACATAAGATATAATAATAATTCACATGGGGAATCAATAACATAGACACCCTGATACTTCTATGAAAAGAGTCATTTATGAAAATTATACGTTTACTCATTTCGTTTGTATCGTATGGATCATGCCAAAAGGAAATAAGGGATAGCCTTAACATACCTGAACCAATTCTCTTGACAATCCTTCTAACACACGCCAATCGTGATGAAACACATAACGGCGAGATCGATATAGGGAATAATCCGTATGATATTCTTGAGAAAGATTGTACCGTACTTCCTTAGAATTACAAATCCCACGTTGCTATAATATTAAATAGTCTTCGTATAAAAGGATTGAAGCAACTACGTTGCTATTATAAACTATTGCACTTGCTAAAGCTTTCTTTCCTAATGTAGTAGATGAGAGCAATTTGTTGTAAATTTGTATGAATCACCTTACCACTGCCAATTTGTATGAATCTGATAGCATCCTAAGAAGCTCAACTCTATTCAAGGACAAGAATGAAGCTTTGGAATCACAAAGATGGCCTTTAATAATATATCAAGCTAAAGAGTTTCAAAACAAGGCCATTAGACTTCAAGTGCAAATAAAAAAGCTTTTAATTGTGGAGGATGAGCTCAAGACCAAAGGAGATAAATTATACAAGTTTTACAATTATTTGATGGCCCAAATTGAAGTCCAAGAGGAGGAAGATTGGGTCCCGAACTCGGCCCTTGAAATCTAGCAAAAGGGCACCCAGAAGAGTCTAAAATGAGCTTAAACGAGATCCAAATGGGGGTGTTTGAAATGGAGCACAATTGGAGTCCAAACCAATGGCGCAGACTAGTAGTTTTAAGTCCCAAATCTGCCCCAAAGGGATTTGGCCGCCCCTACCTAATTTTGTGACTTCTTATTTCTTAGCAACCACCCTACCTAATTTTGATGACTTTGTTACCCCTTAGCAGCCCCCTACCTAATTTGATGACTTTTGTTACTCCTTAGCAACCACCCTACCTAATTGTAATGACTTTTTATGCCTTAGTACTCCTATAAATAAGTTCTTCTCATTCATTGAGACTTCATTATTGATTAAGTATATCATACTTTGAGAGTTCTTTTGAACCTTTGTTACTTTTGCTTTGAGATTTATCTTTCAACCTTTACTAGTTCATAGTTCAAGGTAGTAAGAATACTTCTCTATTGTGATATCTTTGATTCCTTTGTGGTATTATTAGAAGACGATTAATACTAGTTATTAATTGTTGTCTCAAGTTACTCGTAAAGCGGTCAAGATCCGAATCTATTGTTTTGATTTGCTTATAAGTAAAGGCGTTTGATTTCTTCAATAAATCAAGACGTTGTTGCTTTGATCTTGTCAAGGCTATAGAACTTGCGTTCTTGGAAGTTCTTGGAATTCTTTCCTTGAATTTTCCCATATCCTTTATTTTCTGCCCTTTAGTTCTAGTTGTTCAATTCCTTATTGTTATTGCTTCTGCATTTACTTTTCAAATTCTTACTCTAGTTTGGATTCCCGACCTAGTCATTAGCAGAATCTCACTTAAATGAATTAGAGAGACTCTTTTGTATGAAATTTTGCTTGACCAAGAACTCCCGGTGCTAATATAAAATGGAGTCTCGTTGAATTTTCCAAAACCCCTCCTTTTTCGTTCTTGCAAACCCTTTTTATAACTCCCCCAAAATGAATTATGGTATGGATTAAAGATAAAATTTACGGATGACTAATATAAACTTCACTTCTATGTGTTTGATGGCTAAGAGTATTGACCATGTGTCTTCCTAATTTAGTTACCTAAAGTCAAGAGTCATAAGACCTTTCTCCACTTGCTGCCACGTGGGGGGGGAGGGCTTTGTCCCCACCTATTAATTATCCACAAATCCTTAATTACATGGTTAATCTCCCATTAAACTAATAATTAATCAATTACCTACATAATTAAGAATTATCTCAAATTACTTAAAATACTACTAACTTTAAACACACTTCATACACCTTACTATCATGGCCATGTGGTACCTTGTATGGTACTAGTCCATAAATACTGGGTATTATAGCACTGACCGTATTTTATCCCAAATTGTCAAACTTTGATGAAATTCATTTCCTTCGATTTGCTTACCCTCTCACCTTCACGAAATTACTCATCACTACTTTGAAGTAGCACAATACTTATAATCCCTAAATAATCTCATTCCCCAACATATGTCAATTAACTTACGACGAAATGTTTAACGTACAAAAATGCTGGATGTAACATCTCATTTCCGAGCTTTCATCAATTTATTTATGGCGTACTTTCACGTACGAAAAATATAGGGTGTAACATCATTCCCCTCTTTGGAACATTCGTCCTTGAATGTTGACTGATGCACTTATCATTCTCATAACCCGTAGCTCTTGCGAATACTTTAATATTCTTCTTGCCATTTAGGCAACTGTTCTGTGAATGAATCCCAAACGCCAGGGCATCCCCCCCTTTAGGCCGCTTTCTCACACCATGACTTATGGTCAGAATCCTTCCAATCTCGTAACTGTCGCTACCTTCTATCATGCAACCTGTACAACCCTAACTTTGTATGTGCACCTATGCGATACTTCTCTCCTCTTTCCTCTAGCTCTTAGCCAATCTCTAGGCCTCACTTTGTGAACATATACAAAATTATGTCAAGTTGTCCCTCTGGGCGTCATTAGCTTTACTACATCTAAGTAGGCCATACTATACCATAACTCTTACTTCGATTTATTGTTACTGAGGTCTGCGACCAACTCCAGGTTACTCTCGTTGCTTATCCTATATGCATAAAGCTAAGTCTTTTAACGCTTCTTCATTACTGTTCATCTTAAGATTAATGGCCTAATCTCATCTCGTACTTTGTATCTTTTATCCATCCATTGTCGATTCACCTCAATGTTGATCTTACAATCTTCCATTGATAACTTGAAACTTCTTACGTAATACATTGCCGCTAGGGCTTATGTTGCAGCGAGGAATATTTGAAGTGATATTTCCTGATCCACCTAGGGGTGATACGATACTATACTTCCATAATCATATTTCATAGCAACCCAATATGATTTACCTTACATGGTATTTTAATCCTGTACAATTCATGAAATCATTACTCAATCAAAGGCCCAAACATCATCCTTTATCTATCAGAATTACACCTTCATTCTACTACCAGGGCAACATTCCATCTCTTCTAAATGCTACTAGTCTTAGACTCCTTTGAGTTCATTCAGGCTATACTGAACTTTCTATAACTTAGAGAAACCATCAGCTCTCTTATTTCATGGGCTTAATCTCGAGGTCCATTCTCGTCACTTTCGCTTTTCTTATCCTTGCGCCTGTCTTCCTAAAACCTTGTCGCTTTACCACACTTTAGCTTGCGACCTACACATATTTATTTATACTACTCGTAACCTTCCTTCAACTTGCTTGGATCATAGACTTCCTTATGTCATCCTAGAACATCAAGTGAGACATCACATTGTCTCTAACCCTTCTTTGCTCTCTTGACTAGATCGCTCGGTACCTAGAAACCATAGGCTGGAAGATATGCCACTGGCGATGCCACTATCATTCCTGGATACTGAATCCCCGCACTTCTAGCCTTCTATCTGAAGTATGAACTGTTCAAAACCTTCTGCATTTAAGTATCTCGTATGTACATAGGTACAATTCACATCCACAACTTGAAGCTTTTATTATAACAATTGCACCTTTGGAGCATGCACAATCTGGTGGGAGCTTCATACTGACTTCTTATAAGGCTAGTACTCTTCTAACTGGCTTTATCGTAGAGCCATCATAGAATATGGCTACTGCGCTATCTCTCTTGTACCTCTGATATTAAGAGTGATTCTGCAATGTTCTTAATCACGATGTCTATAACTTTCTGGGTCCAATAATCAGACTCCTAATTTACTTTGTTGATGTAACTCTTTAGTTTCTTCTTTCTTCTTATCAACCTTCATGTACGCTTAAGCTATCTTCCGATCTGCGACTCTTGGTATTAGTTATTACTTTAGTCTTTCATAGCCGCTATGGAATATCCGTGATACCATCATCTAACAATTCAATCCCTTGTCTACGCCTTGGGCTAAATTTTTTGTTTTAACTTATACCGGAGTTTTCTACGACTGCATGAATGTCAATATATATGCTGCATGGATAATACTCCGAAATCTTAAGTGCGTTCATAACTTAACTAGCTCTGGATCATTGATCGGATAATTCCCTTTGTTCCTTCTCAACTTTCTTTAAACATAAGCAATTACTTTTCCTGGTCTTTCTGCCCCCTTGTTGCGTGCATACTTAGCTTATCTTAGTTCCCACGCATGCCACAGTTTTTGTGCAACTCATATGATCTCTAATTTTACTTTTGATTTTTACTTCCCGATCATTAGCCACGGTAGGTGCCACTTTCTTATGGAGTGCATACAATATTGTAGTGAGACTGTTTTTACATGACCATTTCCTCTTTAGGTCACTGTGCTTAGGTTTGCCTTCTTCATTATTTCCTCCGCTAGTCTTTCATTGTAGTACTTAGGGAAGACCTTCTGACTCTTGTAAAGCTGCGAGCTTATTACATCGTATACTTGACGGAATTTTTGATGTTCTTCCTTGCCTATAATTATCCGTAGTTACTTATTTCCACGCCCTTGTGCTTGTAGGGTTTCTCATGAACTGAAGTTTTGACTGTCTTCCCAGTGGCATTCTCTTTTATTTACCTTAACTACCCCATATATCTCAAGGATCACGATGTGATATCTATGAGACTGAATTCCTATGTTGGGGTTCACTATGTTTATCTTGCACGATCTGTTGATTTGTATGTAACCTCTTATCTAGCCATAACTAGACTCTTCCTGAATCAACTACTAACTGCTCGTTGGTCCATTTTCACATCTGTATTCCGCATAATCTCTCTTGGGTTATTCCTTTTGTCTTAACGTATATCTTGCACTGGCTCCTTATTTATCTATAACATCTCGGGTAGGAACCCTTACTTCCTTTCCTTGACATCGTGTTTGCATAATGTTCTGGAATTGTAGCATATCTGTAGGATTTGAATCAGTGCAATCTCATTCCTTTTCTCATTTTTATTGCATTCTTTTATCATTCCATAGTTACTAGAACCACTTGATTCTGACTTAATGCCACATCACACTATATTCCCCCCCTTTAGGGGAGCACTAAGAATTGGAGCCACGACGATCTATGTATAGATGTTTTACCTTTTCATCTTTGGCATCTTTTCACATTATTGATGATCCTTACTCTCCTCGCGGTAATCCTTCTGTACCAAGGATAACGAAATTCCTCACTCACGAGGGTGACACTTAGTGTGACTGGCACACATAGTCCCTTAAGCTTAACTTTGCTCACATTGTTTGCTCTAGGGAAGCATCTTCCTCAATGACCTTTAAAGGTTATTCTTCTGTTATCCATTCTATTATCGCTGGAACATAATATGAAATTCTCATGATATTGACTATTATCAAATCACTCAGTCCCTAATTCATGTTTAGTTTATCTTGTTCACCAGCCCATACTGATTTCTATTACTCTGGGGTCTAACTTTTCCTTTTGGTAATCGCATTGGAGTCACAAACTTATTTCTCGAAATGAGGATATGACTTTATGACCTATACTCTTTTGTTGTCTCAAGGCCTGTCACCTCTCGTCTTTTCCTTCACTTGACTATAGACTCTGTAATACTGTCATCTTTTTGATCTACCATTGTCATCCATGTATCACATCTTACTAATAATGCTTCATTAACTCTGTTCTTATTTCCCGCTAACATCTATGTCTATCACTTTATTCTGAAAACTTGAACAAGACATTCTTTTGCTTTTAGCTCCCCTTGCTCCATCCATTGGCTCTTCGAATTGCCTAATATTCTCTCTCTACTAGGGACGGGAGCCATAATAAGGTAATATTTATCCTTTTCAGTATTCCAGTGCTTATCTTTGTAGTACTCATATCTAACTGTACTATTTTAAAGTGCACCATCTAGGTGTCTCACAAGGAGATCTATTAGCACATTTGCAATACCCTTCGAAAATGTCAACTAACGCAAACAATCCATTCACCATTTGGGTTACTCTAACCCTAGCCGGATCCTGATATCACATCCTTATCTTAAACCATATCTGTTAGCACCCATAAGGCATAACTAAGATCGGTGTGGCCAATTGTACATACCTCTGTCACTATTGAAGGTAACTCAAAATGCTTATATTCATCTGCCTGAATTGTATGTACTGATAATCTTCATTAACTTGGCGCCCCGTACCTTTCTTCACCTTGCTTCCTTTACTTGTTGAAACTTGTATCAATCTTCTGAATCTCTCATTGCTCTTCACCATAGGAGTGGATAGACATTCTTGCCTTAAGGCTCCTTATCAAGAAGCTTACACGTCTTAATACATAAAAGATCTAATGAAGACTTCATATTTACTCATCATAAGCATCATGAAAAATCGAGTTCCTCTGACTCAACTCCTCCACAGCTATATCTCTTACCAACCGTCTTTTTGGATGTAGGCATCGTCGTATTATGAATAAGATAGAGTTTAGGAAATTGAGTTCTTACAACTGAGCTTTACCACACGATCTAGAATAAGAAGCAAGAGTGACAGTCCTAAATGCCCTGTAGCCTCCTGCTTATAAGTGCGGTGCACAACACACCCATAAACAAGACTCTACTAGACACGGCTTATAGACTCCCTAGGACAGAACTGCTCTGATACCACTTTTATCACGACCCAAACTGATGGGCCGTGACGGGCACCCGGTACCTTACTCAACCGAGTACCAACATAACGTATCTTTTCGTATGATACTATCATAGATAACTGAGCCGAAGAGGCTGCCATGAGATAAGTAGAATACAACATGAAATATCAACTTATGCATAAGACATACGGGCCTATAAGATCAAAATAACCACTCGTACATCGAACATAGGCCGACAAGGCCATACAATCTTTTACGTACATGATATCTGTCTACAAGCCTCTAAGAATATATAATTATCATAAAGGTTGGGACAGAACCCCGCCATACCAAACAATACATGTCTAAATCATACTGACCAAACAAGCAACTCTGAAGCAAATGGAGTGCACCAACATCTTTCGCTGAGCTGATAGCCTACTTGGAGGACTCTCGACCTATCTATCGGGACCTGCGGGCATGAAACACAGCGTCCCCAGCCAAAAGGGACGTGAGTACAAATAATATACCGAGTATGTAAGGAATGAAAATCAGTAAACAATAGACATGAGAGAAACATAGAGTAAAAGACCCGACATGTACGTCTGCATAGGTCTATGAATCATTCAATACTTATAATGTCATGCATATGCGTATAAATGTCATACAATGCATGTATATGCGTTCATAACATCATCAAGTCTCTGAGGGCATCCCATCATATCATCTCGGCCGCTGTGGGCAAACCGTCAACGTATACCAGCTGATCAAGTGGTGGTGCGTATATAATGCCATAACCTTTTTCCATATCCCAGATACATATAATATACGCGTATATAACGCCATCTAGTCATTGGTCAATGTACATGTATAAATGCATGAAATGCATAAGAATTATATTAATAAGATTTCTTGGATTGTCATAAAGTCAATATGCCTTTCGGATAAACTTTATCAAATACGTATTTTTCTGATACCCATGAACAGAAGATATAATAATAATTCACATGGGGAATCAATAACATAGACACCCCTATTACTTCAATGAATATAGTCATTAATGAAAATTGTGCGTTCACTCGTTTTGTTTGTATCGTATGGATCATGCCAAAAGAAGGGATAGCCTTAACATACCTGAACCGATTCTCTTGACAATCCTTCTAACACACGCTAATCGCGACAAAACACGTAATGACGAGATCGAAATAGGGAACAATCCGTATGATATTATTGAGAAAGATTATACCGTACTCTCTTAGAATCGCAAATCCCACGTTGCTGTAATATTAAATGGTCTTCGTATGAAAGGTTTGAAGCAACTACATTGCGATTATAAACTATTGCCCTTGCTGAAGCTTTCTTTCCTAATGTAGTAGATGAGAGCAATTTGTTGTAAATTTGTATGAATCACTTTACCACTGCCAATTTGTATGAATCTCACTTAAATGAATTAGAGACTCTTTTGTATGAAATTTTGCTTGACCAAGAACTCCCGATGCTAATATAAAATGGAGTCTCGTTGAATTTTCCAAATCCCCTCCTTTTTCATTCTTGCAAACCCTTTCTATAACTCCCCCAAAATGAACTATGGTATGGATTGAAGATAAAATTTATGGATGACTAATATAAACCTCACTTCTACGTGTTTGATGGCTAAGAGTATTGACCATGTGTCTTCCTAATTTAGTTACCTAAAGTCAAGAGTCATAAGACTTTTCTCCACTTGCTGCCACGTGGCGGGGGGGAGGGGGGTTGTCCCCACCTATTAATTATCCACAAATCCTTAATTACATGGTTAATCTTCCATTAAACTAATAATTAATCAATTACTCACATAATTAAGAATTATCTCAAAGTACTTAAAATACTACTCACTTTTAACACACTTCATACACCTTACTATCATGGTCATGTGGTACCTTGTATGTTACTAGTCCATAAATACCGGGTATTATAACTTCGACCGTATTTTATCCCAAATTATCAAATTTTGACGAAATTCATTTCCTTCGATTTGCTTACCCTCTCACCTTCACGAATTTACTCATCACTTGTTTAAAGTAGCACAATACTTATAATCCCAAAATAATCTCATTCCCGAACTTACGTCGATTAACTTACGACGAAATTTTTAACGTACAAAAATGCGGGATGTAACATCTCATTTTCGAGCTTTCATCAATTTATTTATGGCGTACTTTCACATACAAAAATATAGGGTGTAACACACCTAGTCTCTAAGACTAGGTAAGCCTAACATACATCAAGATTTAACAAAAATAATGATTTAAATATTGATTTAAGCTAGTAATGTATCATAATAAAAACCAAACAGATACAATTGTCAAACAACTTCCAAATCCGGGTGGAATCGAGTCATAAGCTCTACAGAGAGTCTACTAACCATCTCGAAATACAAGACTGTTTGAACAGGAAATAAACAGTAATACATCTAAAAGCAGAAGGTGACTTCGAGGCCTGCGAACGTCGGCAGGTGTACCTCTAAGTCTCCTGAAGTAGCTGATCAATCATTGGCGTCCGGCACGAGCAGATGTACCTGGATCTGCACATGCAGAAGTGTAGCATGAGTACACCATAATAATATCCACTAAGTATCAAGCCTAACCTCGGTAGAGTAGTGACGAGGCTAGGTCAAGACACCTACTACGACAAGAAAAACTGAATAGAGTATAATATAGTCTAATGACGGGAAAAATGAGGAAAAGAATGACAACAAGAAGTACAATAATGTAGGCTAACAACAGAATTTAAGGCAATAAAGGCAACAAAGAGTGAGCACACGATGGGAACAACAAATAATCAAACACATGATAGGGACTACAAGTAAGAACACATAATAAGAACAACAGGAAATCAAACACAGTCCAATACAAGAAAGATAAAGGAAGGAATGACTATAACTGTTTCATCAACAAGCTCTTTCAACATGGATTGTACAATAGGAATTACAACCAAGGCACCATATGATACGAACTACGAACGAAAATACGGATATAGCAAAATACGCGGAATAAAAATAAGAGCTACTAGACCTACAATTGATTGTAAGAACAAGAACCAATTAGGATAAGAAGCCTAATTACCTCTATGAATTTAATCAATTGTAACCTTAAACTATGAAAATAAGAGCTAGACCTACAATTGATTTGAAGAACAAGAACCAATTAGGATATGAAGCCTAATTAACTCTATGAACACAATCAATTGTAACCCTAAGCTATGAAAACCCTCAAGAGACTGGCAACTCTTAAAAACCCGGATAAAGTAATTAAGCAATTAAGCATTCACTACTAATTGCTCACCAACTAAGACTAATTTAGCACTAATGAAAGCATAAATAATGCAATAAAGGAATTAAAGACATAAACATAAATGCATTAATTAAAAGATAAGGATAGAGTTTGAGACTTGCATGTCTTCAAGTTTATCATTCATCGAGTCTACCTAAAATAAAATCCTTAAGGGCCATTTATACTAGAGTGGATATTTGGCTACAAATGACCCAAATACCCTTAAGCTAATTCTAAGGAGCTAATTGTAGTAAATTATTACAAGTTTAGTCTTCTTGATCTTGACTATTTTAAAGCACTCTAATGCCAACTTGAAAATCGTTAAGCATGCTCATCCGACGTGTGCCATCCTCCCCCCTTGAAAGAAACTTGTCCTCAAATTTGGACCTTGCAAAACCAAGAAAGGGGCAAACATAAGTACCAAGCCAATCACAATCAAAGCATTGTATGTCCAAGATAAAAGATCAAAAATTACAATCTTGTAATCAAAAGTGACACTTTTATGATATAGCCAAGTGTCATAATCTATAAAGAACACATCTCCAACACAAATGGCACAAACTTGACTATAAGAAAAATAACGCTCATGAGAAGAATCAAGAGAGTGGAAATTTTCATGCTTCCAACAAAACCACAATCTTGTAAGATCCTCAACAAAGTGCACACTTTTATGGTATAACCAAATGTCATAAAAAGTAATAAAAATCGTACTCTCCAATCCAAAAAAAGACACTTCACCATGATAAGAAACAACGTCGGGGTCAAACATAATTTTTAATCCCCGAATATCTACACGATTTCCAATAACTTCACATGACAACTTAAGAGATATGCCAAGCTCATCATGAATCATCATATCAAGAATATCACAATATTCAAAGTTAAGAGTCTTTAACTCAATGGCCTTAGATAAACACAAGATAAGCATAAGCCAAACGTACATACCATTCTTGCTTTTGGGCAAAAGAAAAAACTCTTGACAAAAAGTATACCAAAGTGTTAGTTCAAGGCCTTTCTTACCCTTAGCAACTTTCTCTTGTTAAACCTTCACAAAATAATCAATAAAGTTAGGTTCTTTTTGCTCAAAATGGTCACTCAAAAAACCAAAAGAAACATTCTTACCTTTTCTCATAGAAGCATTAGCAAAATCCAACGAGAATGTTCTTTCAAAAGTAGGAATAAGATAAGTAAAAAAATTAATACTAGTGCTAGCATCAAAAACCTTACTTTCCCTTTCACACTCAACAAAATCATGACATAAATATGCATAAAAGTCATCAAAATCAAATACAAGAGAAGTCAGTTATTGGAATACAAGTGGAAGTTTTCTTCTTCTATATTTATGTCACTGTAAGTAACTTACTCTCTCTCCAACAAAGCATCTCTATACTCACATTTGTTCATTTCACCATAAAAATTGAATCTTTTTGCCAAAGGAGTGAAAATAAAATCAAAAGAATCATTCTTCATAAAGGTCAAAACTTTTTTCCAACAAAGTTAAAGTAGAGTCAAAAGAATCTTCACATGCATCATCCCATAAAGGTAGGGTATCATAAGATTCAACATCACACACATCACTAGCTAAGGAGTCATTTAACAAAGAGCTAGAATCATCTAATAATGAATAACAACTCCTAGCTAGTTGCAAGCAATAACTATTTTTCTCATTACAAGATAAAGAAGTATCAAACTCATCAATATCATAGCTATCTTTCAAACTCAAAGTATCACCACAATCAACTAAGGTATCATGAGTAGAAGGATAAGTTATTTTACCTTGAAGCTCTTCTAAAGTGAAATTCTCTTTACCTTGAACTTCTTCATTAAATTTCAAAAGTTCTCTTGAAAAGGTAGCTTGATCTTCTTCCAAGTTCATCAAAGTAGATTGAACTTCACTTGATGGCTCATCTCCAAAATTTCCCTCACAAGATACAAAACAACTAGAGAAAGAAGAAAGGTTATTAGCATTAGAATAAGGAAAATCCTCACTCTCTTTTTGTTTTTCCTCTTTCTTTTCTCTCAATTACTTTTCAAGCTATTCATTCTTTTCTTGTGACAACTCATTCACTTCACTCCTCACTTTCTCTCCTTTTTCCACTCTAGAGTTGTCACTTTTCTCTCCCTCACTTCTCTCTATCTTATGACTCTCAGCCTTAATTTTTCTCTTTGCATTTTTCAAGGATGTTCTCAAACTCATTTGGCCTCTTCCCCTTTGGTTCACTTCATTCCCCCTATATTTTTCATTTAAAACTTGTTGGATTTGTGCGTACTCGGTGATACCTACAAAATGAGCAAACAAATTAGTAGTAAAGTCCTCACCAAGCTCACTCGATGTCGCTCAACCCTCGTGTATCACACTTTGCACCAATTGGCTTTTGCGTGCTCAAAGTCCTATTCACTCTTGCCTTTTTCCGCTCAAGTAGTGAATATCAAAATTGCTAGCAAACTTAAGTCCCAAAGTTTCACAACAAGTTCCAACCATCTTCGGGGTGGAGTGGAAGTTGTGTATTCACAAGGACGGACAATTAAAAGCAAACGGACTTGAACCAGGCAATTCACAACAAAAGCAAAAGATAAAAGCACGAAACAATTGGCACGAAATAAAATTAAGCACAGAAGAACTAGAATTAAACTTAATATGAACTAATATCAAGTTAATCTAGCTTAGCGTTTACAAAACAAGAAGAAAAAAAATGATTAAAAGTTGGACAGAAAACTTTGACTGAAATCTGGATAGAAAAACTACTGAACTACTGATATTCCCAACCTTTCACCCTAACCACCTGTCTCAACTGTTAATGAGACACCAATTACTCCCAGAACTGCAGCTACGGTAACTTTGCAGAGTTGCTCCTAGAACTGCAGCTATTGCAGTCAAGACTGTTACACCTTAAGTGGACTAGCAGCTCCAAACAAGGCAGATTCTATGTTGCACAGTACCTCTACAAATTCACAGCAATAACATCAAAGATTGTTCAGAACTTCCACAGCTACTAGCAAGCAAAAGAACAGTCTATATCTCAGCTCAGTTTTAGCCTAAAGAACCTCCAAAATAACTGGCCATACTTCAGCTTCTAGAATCTCAAAACAGCACCTCAAATGTTGGTCCCAACTGATAGTTAGTGTAAGGCCCCGTAAAAGATTTCTAACGATTGAAGTTTTTAAAGTGCGCCAACGGTATTTGGAAATAACATATTTGAGTATTAAAGGATACCTATGGGATAGAGCCACATCATGTTGAATTGATAATGTATATTTAAGGTGTGTTGAAACATACTAAGGAGTTTTGGGAATGGCAAAAACTTATGTGGAACAAGTTGGACACATTAAGTGAAAAGGATATTTCAATTGGGACAAGACCCAACTTAAAATGAATAGAACTCCCTCCATATAATGATTTACTACATATCAAATTAAAGCTCTTTGAGTCTAGTTTCCAACGCATCAAACCGTTTGTCATTTGGATATTTCTACAGAAAGTTATGGCCATTTTTACTGAACCTGTGTCATATGCGCGCCCAGATGCGCGGCCGCGTATATTTGAGAGTTTCTGCCTCAGGTGCGCGGCCAGATGCACGGCCGCGCACGTAGGAGCTCATTTAATACCCCCAAGGCTGGGTCGAGAGAGGGGTTAAGTCATTTTTAACCTAAAACCTGATATTTTAGAGAGAAGTGAGAGTGTTCTAGAGGGAGGAAGTAGATGAAGTATTTTATTCATCAAGATCTTGTTCAAGCCTTGAAATCCAACAAGTAAATCTCATTCACTCAAGAGGTAAGATTCAAATCCCTAGTCTTCAATTTCGAGTTTGGGGTAAAAGATGGGTGATTGGGAGTATGATTTTTGGGTGTAAGAGTGTTAATTATACATGCTTGTACCAATAAGGTTTGTTGGAAGATTATTGAGCTAAAATAAGTAAAGATTGGGTTATGGAATGAAGGAAATCTTGTAAAAGAACCTTGTAGCCAAATTTGCGCACCTAGTGTTTGATAAAATGCTCAAATGAGCTGAAACCATGAATATCTCCCTAATTTGTGTTCAATTTTGTTATGTCTCAAATAGATTGGGATTGCTAGAATTTTCGGAACGTTGTAGTAATTTAAGAAAAGCTCAAAGCGAGGTATGTTGGCTAAACTTCTCTCCTTGAATTGAATCCCATGATGTTCTTGTAAGTCACGAGTTATTCATTATAAATTGACTATTCTGAATAAGCTTTGTGTCAAAAGGTACATGTTCAAAATGTGTTCCGAACGCTCTTGTCATATTATTATATCATACGAGAATGCGTTCAAGTATGGGACGTGTGTTAAGATGTTATGACTTCAAGTAGTATTTCAAATGAAGGCTATTATGCCAAATTGTGTAAGAAGTCTCGACGTGCTTAAGACTCTTAATTACTCATGTGCGTAATGAAAGCCGTGATTAGAGATGTTTTGTTGTTGATAATCTATAAAGATGCGTGAAAGTAAAAGGAGAGAGTTGGGGATATAAAGTGTGTCCACCGTGCCAAGAATGAAAGTTATACTTCTGGCCAATGGTGCCAATGAAATGAAATAATGTGAGAAAGGTTAAGAAATGAGTCTTGATTCAACTATTCCAAATTGACTCCGAAAATAGAATTATCCAAAAGCTCATGTACTCAAGTCATGTCCAAATGTGGTTGTTCTAACTAATGCTATGCTTGGTAGGTATTTCCAATATGTTTTGAGTTCTTACATATTCATGAGTTGAGATTGTGTATTGCTCTTTTTGGGGAAAGGTATTTTAAGAGTATTCTATATGATGATGTTTATGATGATAATCCTTGAAAGTAAGGAAATGAAAGTGCAGAATATGATATACGGCCACAGTGCCATGAATGAAGAATAATATGTATGGCCAAGGGAGCCAATGAAATAATAATGTTGTAAGTAGTTGAAAGTAATTGTGAAGTGATATATGGTGGGAAAGGTTATGAGACAAATGTATTTATACTTATGTTTCCAATGTGTTATAAGCTCTTACGCCCTCATAAGGAGAGGGTTTAGTGTTCCTAAATATTTTAAATGTTCTTACTGTCTTATGATTACCTATGGCAAGTATAAGTAAGTGATGGTATAAACATCAAATTTTTTCGTTTGCCAAATGAGAATTATGAGGTGTTGTATATCCCTATGGTTTCTATCATAGTATGTATGCTACTAAAATAATTAATGTAAATGACTTCGATGTTAAATCCCCAAGAATCATGAACATAACTAATGACCATAAGTTGACAAGAGGGTATATATGAGGTGGAAGAGAGATGTCATATGCTAAATGATGATAAATCTTATGAAAATGAATTTGGGCCATGTGCCACTGAAATTGGCTTATTGATTCACCATACATGTGCTAATGTAATGAGCGATGTTTCTCCATAATGAGCATGAACATGAAGTGTCCCAATGATCCTATGAAACTGTCACGCCCTAAAACCGTGGAGCGCGACCGGCGCTCAACCGAGTGAACCCGATCGAGCAAGCCTGTTAGATTTCTTCTACCCAAACTCATTCATGAATAAAGAGAATATATATTTTTCTTAATTAAATAATAAAGTGGTCATGTCTGCAGTTACCAATTTCTTACCATAGTCAATATAATGTGATTTCCGGGATCAATAAGAGCATATACATCATGAGATTGGATAGTCAATACAATGGAAGGAGTAGGACCAACACTAGATCTCTGGGCCTGAGAAGCCACTAACTGTGTCAACATTTGTATGGCTCCCCTAATATCAATATCAGACACACTAGAATCAGAAGCTGGAGCTGGAGGTGGAACTGGAATACCAGTTGGAGGAACTGTTGCACCTTCTGTAGGTGTAGGGACAGGTGCAGTCTGATCAGTTGTAGTAGAGTCGGGTAGTGTAGTAACTGGAGGAATATTCTCACTCCTCGGGTGCTCACCCGCATCATCAATTATAGGGTCAACTGTCACTCCTAGGGTGACATTGGCCCTTTGGCCAGTTCTTGCCTTCTTCTTGGGTGCCATGTACTGAAAATAAGAGCAATGCAGGAGTTAAAGGAGAAACAGTCTTACAACCAACTTTATCGCACGATCAAGAACATGAAAGAAGGGTATTATTCCTAAATGCCCATGAAGCATCCTAATTATAGATGTGATCGATAATACATCAATAATAAGGACTCTACTAGACACGGCTCCGAGACATCCTAGGACACTTTAAAACCTTAGGCTCTTATACCAAGTTTGTCACGCCCCAAAACCGTGGAGCACAACCGGCGCTCAACCGAGTGAACCCGACCAAGCAAGCCTATTAGATTTCTTCTACCCAAACTCATTCATGAATAAAGAGAATATATGTTTTCCTTAATTAAACAATAAAGTGGTCATGTCTGCAATTACCAATTTCTTACCATAAGTTTCACCATTTTTAAAGTCTCAAATGGACAAGTAATACAACCACTACGTAGCATAGTTTGTATTTCCCAGTACCAATACACAACCCACACTATGTCTACGGAGCCTCTATAGATAAAGAAGAGTACAATGATAATGCCGGCAATAAGGCCCCGGCTATATCTCAACCATAATACATAAAGAACAAAAGATACATGACCCCGGGATGAAGTGGGGCTCACCAAGTCAGCTGGGAAGAAGATGTACAGCTATCACTGATCAATGTCTCCTGTTGTGGAACCACCTGCATCCATTTAAAGATGCAGCGCCCCCGGCAAAAGGGATGTTGGTACCGTCGAATCGTACTAGTATGAAAACTAAACACCAATTTAAGAATTTAGAAATACAGGATAATTGTGATGAACCAGTGCAGCAATAGAATAATATAGATAACCGTCTCAACCATAACAAGCTTATTAAAAGCTATCAACAACATTTATAGGATTTAAGATGAGATCCTCTATAACCATCTTCACACAAAGCGACCCCGTTGCCTCACCCGATGTATGCAGGTGGATGTATAACCACAGTACCAAGAACCTACACAAAGCGACTATGCCGCCTCACCCCAATGTATGCGGGTCGAAATGCATTAACGATACCAATACCAACACAAAGCGGCTATGCCGCCTCCCCCCAATGTATGCGGGTGGAAATGCATAAACGATACCAATACCAACACAAAGCGTCTATGCCGCCTCACCCCAATGTATGCGGGTGGTGGTGCCACAGCAATACCAAAACCATACACAAAGCGGTCATACCGCCTCACCCCAATGTAAGCGGTGGAGGTGCAGTCCCACAATATCATAATCCTTACACAAAGCGGTCATGCCGCCTCACCCCAATATATATGCAGGTGGAGGTGTGTCACAATCGCAAGCTCTACACAACTTGGCATAATAACTTTCACATAAATCACGACTAGAAATTATAACATGTGGATAGGTAATCCATAGTTTGGGACACATCCTCAATTTATAATGCAATATGATAAGAGCATTTGAAATACGAATTGAACATATATCTTCATCACAAAACTTATCGGAATACTCGATTTATAATCACATCTCAGAACTTACAAGGATAATGAGAATTCCAATTCTTAAAGAAGAGTTTAGCCAACATACCTCACTTGAGCTTCCTTACACTCTAAATGTTCCAGAATTCTTAGCAACTTTAATTTATTTTAGAAATATAACAAATTTAACCAAAATTAGGAAGATGATCATATTTCTAGCTCATTTGGGCATTTTATCAAACACAAGGTGTGCATAAGGTTTCAAGGTCCCTTTTATGGAGGATTCCATCATCCCACAACCCAATCTTTACCATGCTTAGTTCAACAATCTTCCTACACCCGTTGATATCACATGTATGTAAAATAATCAACTCTCATGCCCAAACTTTTTCTTGCTAATTATCCAATTCTACACAAAATTAGAAAGTGGTTAGGGTGTAGAATCTTACCTCTAGGATGAAGACCTAGTGAGTTTTCCATTCTTAATCTTCCAAAACTTGGGCAAGATTTGAAGGACAAATATTGGAGAACACCTTCTAACTATAGGGCACCCTCTCTCACTCTAAAATGTCAGATAATAGCTCAAAAATGGCCCAAAGAGTGTATTTAACGAAATAGGGTCGGGTTTTAAAAATCCCAAAATGGAGCTCCGGAACAACATATGCGATCGCATAACCGATATGCGGACCGCATATCGGTCGCATAGTTAGTTACAAAATAGCCAAATGAACTATTTGTGTATGCGGTCACTATGCGATCGCATAATGCACCGCATAACAGTTATGCGGTCGCATAGTTGACCGCATAATTGCTTCCAATTGGTCCAATTAACTGCCTCACTCTGCGGCCATTATGCGGTCCGCAGAGTGATTCTGCGGTCGCATAATGGACCGTAGGAATGCACTTTTCCGCCAAAAATATTTCTTTATTTTCCAGTGTATGAAATATTATTTTCTTTGCAAAATTTACTTTCCGGTGCATGAAACGACCAATCTTTGGGGCAATTGAAGGAGGGTGTCACGCCCCAAAACTGAGGAGCGCGACCGGCACTCAACCGAGTGAACCCTACCGAGCAAGCCTGTTAGATTCCTTCTACCCAAACTCATTCATGAATAAAGAGAATATATGTTTTCCATAATTAAACAATAAAGTGGTCACGTCTGCAATTACCAATTTCTTACCATAAGTTTCACCATTTTTAAAGTCTCAAATTGACAAGTAATACAACCACAACATAGCATAGTTTGTCTTTTCCAGCACAAATACACAACCAACACTATGTCTACGGAGCCTCTACAGATAAAGAAGAGTACCGTGATAATGCCGGCAATAAGGCCCCGGCTATACCTCAAACCGAATATACAAAGTACAAAAGATACATGACCCCGGGATGAAGTGGGGCTCACCAAGTCAGATGGGAAGAAAGTGTACTGCTATCACTGATCAATATCTCCTGTTGTGGAACCACTTGCATCCATTGAAAGATGCAGCGCCTCCGGCAAAAGGGACGTTAGTACCGTCGAATAGCACTAGTATGTATAACTAAACATCCTCTCAATAGAATGAAAAATAATACAAACAAGATTATCATAATATCAATGAAAGCCTTAATCAACATCAAACCTCAATTTAGGATCAAGACAGTGTTCAAATTATTTTCCATATCTCACATTAGGAGATTTTTAGTATCGATATACCATTGTCCACAATACCAGTACCATTATTTACCATACCAATACCACTATTCACAATACCATTATTCACAAAATCAGTACCATCGTACTCTTAGCACGGAGTCCGATCACGACCTGATCGGCTAGGCTATCTCAGTAGAGACATCAACCACAATTTCTCTCAAGATCAATACCATCATCTTTGACACAGAGTCCGATCACGACCCGATCGGCTAGGCAATCCATTAGGGACATCGACCACAATCACAATTTTAATTACAATTTCCAACACAATCACCACCATGTGTGCGGTATGGTGTCCGATCACGACCCGACTGGCTAGGCTGTCTTATTTGAGACATCAACCTTTTTATATCAATCATCGCATTTCATAATACTTCCACATCTTTTCATTTCATTGGCACTAATGGCCATAATTATAAGATCATTCTTGGCACATTGTCCATATTCAGTATTTCATGCTCACCTTATCAAATTCAAATATCATTATCATCATCAACAATAAATACAACTCAAATCAAGGTGTGTAGTACATATGTGAGAAATTTAGAGTCTAAGGCACATAGAGATATTTCACAAAATTTGACATAATAGCCTTCATTTAAACTTGACTTAAAGTCGAAACATTATTAGCGCACAACCCGTATTTTAACACATCCTCAATTGGTAACATAACATGAATAAAGCATTTAGGATGCTTGTTGAATATATATCTTTCAACCCAATCTTACTCGGAATGGTCAGTCTCATAATGAATCACTCAGGACTTACATAATTTATATAAATATCGTGGGATTCAATTCTAAGAGAAGAGTTTAGCCAACATACCTCACTTGAGATTCCTTACACTCTAAATGTTCCTAAATTCTTAGCAACTTCAATCTACTGTAGAAATATAACAAATTGAATCAAAATTAGGAAGATGATCGTGGTTCGAGCTCATTTGAGCATTTTATCAAACACTAAGTGTGTATTAAGGTTCCAAGGTCCTTTAATGAAGAATTCCATCATCCCACAACCCAATATTTACCATTTTTAGCTCAAAAATCTTCCTACACCCTTTGATAACACATGCATGTAAAATAAACAACTCTCATGCCCAAAAATTATCTTGCTAGTTACCCATTTTCAGAAAATTTTGAAATTAGGGTTTAGGGTGTAGAATCTTACCTCTAGGATGAATACCTAGTGAGCTTCTCTTCTTAATCTTCCAAAACCTGAGCAAGAATTGAAGAAAAATTATTGAAGAACACATGCTCACTCTAGGGCACTCTCTCACTCTAGAATATCAGATTATGTTTCAAAAATGGCCCAAAGAGTGTATTTAACGAAATAGGGTCGGGTTTTAAAAACCCAAAAATGGAGCTTCGGAACAAGGTATGCGATCGCATAATCGATATGCGGACCGCATATCGGTCGCATAATTGGTTACAAAATAGCCAAAACATCTGTCTGTGTATGCGGTCACAATGCGGTCGCATAATGCACCGCATAACAGTTATGCGGTCGCATAGTCGACCGTATAATTGCTTCCAATTGGTCCAATTAACTGCCTCACTTTGCGGCCATTATGCGGTCCGCAGAGTGATTTTGCAGTCGCATAATGGATCGTAGAAATGCACTTTTCCGCCAAAAATATTTCTTTACTTTCCGATGCATGAAACATTATTTTCTTTGCAAAATTTACTTTTCGGTGCATGAAACGACCAATCTTTGGTGCAATTGAAGGAGGGTGTCACGCCCCAAAACCGAGGAGTGCGACCGGCACTCAACCGAGTGAACCCGACCGAGCAAACCTGTTAGATTCCTTCTACCCAAACTCATTCATGAATAAAGAAAATATATGTTTTCCTTAATTAAACAATAAAGTGGTCTTGTCTGCAATTACCAATTTCTTACCATAAGTTTTACCATTTTTAAAGTCTCAAATGGACAAGTAATACCACCACAACATAGCATAGTTTGTCTTTCCCAGACCAATACACAACCAACACTATGTCTACGGAGCCTCTACAGATAAAGAAGAGTACCGTGATAATGCCGGCAACAAGGCCCCGGTTATACCTCAAACTGATCACACAAAGTACAAAAGATACATGACCCCGGTATGAAGTGGGGCTCACCAAGTCAGCTGGGAAGAAAGTGCACTGCTATCACTGATCAATATCTCCTGCTGTGGAACCACTTGCATCCATTGAAAGATGCAGCGCTTCCGGCAAAAAGGATGTTAGTACCGTCGAATAGCACTAGTATGTATAACTAAACATCCTCTCAATAGAATGACAAATAATACAAACAAGATTATCATAATATCAATGAAAGCCTTAATCAACATCAAACCTCAATTTAGGACAGTGTTCAAATTATTTTCCATATCTCACATTAGGAGATTTTTAGTATCGATATACCATTGTCCACAATACCAGTACCATTATTTACCATACCAATACCACTATTCACAATACCATTATTCACAAAATCAGTACCATCGTACTCTTAGCACGGAGTCCGATCACGACCTGATCAGCTAGGCTATCTTAGTAGAGACATCAACCACAATTTCTCTCAATATCAATACCATCATCTTTGACACAGAGTCCGATCACGACCCAATCGGCTAGGCAATCCATTAGGGACATCGACCACAATCACAATTTCAATTACAATTTCCAACACAATCACCACCATGTGTGCGGTATGGTGTCCGATCACGACCCGACCGGCTAGGCTGTCTTATTTGAGACATCAACCTTTTTATATCAATCATCGCATTTCATAATACTTCCACATCTTTTCATTTCATTGGCACTAATGGCCATAATTATAAGATCATTCTTGGCACGTTGGCCATATTCAGTATTTCATGCTCACCTTATCAATTTCAAATATCATTATCATCATCAACAATAAATACAACTCAAATCAAGGTGTGTAGTACATATGTGAGCAATTTAGAGTCTAAGGCACATAGAGATATTTCACAAAATTTGACATAATAGCCTTCATTTAAACTTGACTTAAAGTCGAAATATTATTAGCGCACAACCCGTATTTTAACACATCCTCAATTGGTAACATAACATGAGTAAAGCATTTAGGATGCTTGTTGAATATATATCTTTCAACCCAATCTTACTCGGAATGGCCAGTCTCATAATGAATCACTCGGGACTTACATAATTTACATGAATATCGTGGGATTCAATTCTAAGAGAAGAGTTTAGCCAATATACCTCACTTGAGATTCCTTACACTCTAAATATTCCGAAATTCTTAGCAACTTCAATCTACTACAGAAATATAACAAATTGAATCAAAATTAGGAAGATGATCATGGTTCGAGCTCATTTGAGCATTTTATCAAACACTAAGTGTGTATTAAGGTTCCAAGGTCCTTTAATGGAGAATTCCATCATCCCACAACCCAATCTTTACCATTTTTAGCTCAAAAATCTTCCTACACCATTTGATAACACATGTATGTAAAATAAACAACTCTCATGCCCAAAAATTATCTTGCTAGTTACCCATTTTCAGAAAAATTTGAAATTAGGGTTTAAGGTGTAGAATCTTACCTCTAGGATGAAGACCTAGTGAGCTTCCCTTCTTAATCTTCCAAAACTTGAGCAAGAATTGAAGAAAAATTATTGAAGAACACATTCTCACTCTAGGGCACTCTATCTCACTCTAGAATATCAGATTATGTTTGAAAAATGGCCCAAAGAGTGTATTTAACGATATAGGGTCGGGTTTTAAAAATCCAAAAATGGAGCTCCGGAACAAGGTATGCGATCGCATTCCCGATATGCGGACCGCATATCGGTCGCATAATTGGTTACAAAATAGCCAAAACAACTGTTTGTGTATGCGGTCACTATGCGGTCGCATAATGCACCGCATAACAGTTATGCTGTCGCATAGTCGACCGCATAATTGCTTCCAATTGGTCCAATTAACTGCCTCACTCTGCGGCCATTATGAGGTCCGCAGAGTGATTCTGCGGTCGCATAATGGACCGTAGAAATGCACTTTTTCGCCAAAAATATTTCTTTACTTTTCGGTGCATGAAACATTATTTTCTTTGCAAAATTTACTTTCCGGTGCATGAAACGACCAATCTTTGGTGCAATTGAAGGAGGGTGTCATGCCCCAAAACCGAGGAGCGTGACCGGCACTCAATCGAGTGAACCCGACCGAGCAAGCCTCTTAGATTCCTTCTACCCAAACTCATTCATGAACAAAGAGAATATATGTTTTTCTTAATTAAACAATAAAGTGGTCATGTTTGCAATTACCAATTTCTTACCATACGTTTCACCATTTTTAAAGTCTCAAATGGACAAGTAATACAACCACAACATAGCATAGTTTGTATTTTCCAGCACCAATAAACAACCAACACTATGTCTACGGAGCCTCTACAGATAAAGAAGAGTACCGTGATAATGCCGGCAACAAGGCCCCGGCTATACCTCAAACCGAATACACAAAGTACAAAAGATACATGACCCCGGTATGAAGTGGGGCTCACCAAGTCAGCTGGGAAGAAAGTGCACTGCTATCACTGATCAATATCTCCTGCTGTGGAACCACTTGCATCCATTGAAAGATGCAGCGCTTCCGGCAAAAAGGATCTTAGTACCGTCGAATAGCACTAGTATGTATAACTAAACATCCTCTCAATAGAATGACAAATAATACAAACAAGATTATCATAATATCAATGAAAGCCTTAATCAACATCAAACCTCAATTTAGGACAGTGTTCAAATTATTTTCCATATCTCACATTAGGAGATTTTTAGTATCGATATACCATTGTCCACAATACCAGTACCATTATTTACCATACCAACACCACTATTCACAATACCATTATTCACAAAACCAGTACCATCGTACTCTTAGCACGGAGTCCGATCACGACCTGATCAGCTAGGCTATCTTAGTAGAGACATCAACCACAATTTCTCTCAATATCAATACCATCATCTTTGACACAGAGTCCGATCACGACCCGATCGGCTAGGCAATCCATTAGGGACATCGACCACAATCACAATTTTAATTATAATTTCCAACACAATCACCACCATGTGTGCGGTATGGTGTCCGATCACGACCCGACCGGCTAGGCTGTCTTATTTGAGACATCAACCTTTTTATATCAATTATCGCATTTCATAATACTTCCACATCTTTTCATTTCAATGGCACTAATGGCCATAATTATAAGATCATTCTTGGCACGTTGGCCATATTCAGTATTTCATGCTCACCTTATCAATTTCAAATATCATTATCATCATGAACAATAAATACAACTCAAATCAAGGTGTGTAGTACATATGTGAGCAATTTAGAGTCTAAGGCACATAGAGATATTTCACAAAATTTGACATAATAGCCTTCATTTAAACTTGACTTAAAGTCGAA
Organism: Nicotiana tomentosiformis; assembly: GCF_000390325.3. Classification (NCBI taxonomy): domain Eukaryota; kingdom Viridiplantae; phylum Streptophyta; class Magnoliopsida; order Solanales; family Solanaceae; genus Nicotiana; species Nicotiana tomentosiformis. The sequence continues at coordinate 152,825,701 of NC_090813.1, forward strand.
ACATTATTAGCGCACAACCCGTATTTTAACACATCCTCAATTGGTAACATAACATGAATAAAACATTTAGGATGCTTGTTGAATATATATCTTTCAACCTAATCTTACTCGGAATGGCCAGTCTCATAATGAATCACTCGGGACTTACATAATTTACATGAATATCGTGGGATTCAATTCTAAGAGAAGAGTTTAGCCAACATACCTCACTTGAGATTCCTTACACTCTAAATGTTCCGAAATTCTTAGCAACTTCAATCTACTATAGAAATATAACAAATTGAATCAAAATTAGGAAGATGATCATGGTTCGAGCTCATTTGAGTATTTTATCAAACACTAAGTATGTATTAAGGTTCCAAGGTCCTTTAATGGAGAATTCCATCATCCTACAATCCAATCTTTATCATTTTTAGCTCAAAAATCTTCCTACACCCTTTGATAACACATGCATATAAAATAAACAACTCTCATGCCCAAAAATTATCTTGCTAGTTACCCATTTTCAGTAAATTTTAAAATTAGGGTTTAGGGTATAGAATCTTACCTCTAGGATGAAGACCTAGTGAGCTTCCCTTCTTAATCTTCCAAAACTTGAACAAGAATTGAAGAAAAATTATTGAAGAACACATTCTCACTCTAGGGCACTCTCTCTCACTCTAGAATATCAGATTATGTTTCAAAAATAGCCCAAAGAGTGTATTTTACGAAATAGGGTCGGGTTTTAAAAACCCAAAAATGAAGCTCCAAAACAAGGTATGCGATCGCATAACTGATATGCGGACCGCATATCGGTCGCACAATTGGTTACAAAATAGCCAAAACAACTGTCTGTGTATGCGGTCACTATGAGGTCCGCATAACTGTTATGCGGTCGCATAATGCACCGCATAAAAGTTATGCGGTCGCATAGTCGACCGCATAGTTGCTTCCCACTGACCCAATGAACTGCCTCACTCTGCGGCCATTATGTAGTCCGCAAAGTGGTTCTGCGGTCGCATAATGTACCACAGAAATGCACTTTTCCGCCAAAACTTTTTCTTTACTTTCCGGTGCATTGTTCAACCCAAAAAGTCCGAGCCGCGGTCAAACACGTAAGCCTAGTCCGTCACCATAAAATATTATTTTCTTTGCAAATTCTACCGGGCTTTACACTTAAGTACTTCAAAAATTTTCAGGGTATTACAGAGGGGATTCAAAAACATAAGACTACGGCTTTTGCTCTTGGCATGGATGATGGTACACTAAGGTACCAAGGGCGACTATGTGTTCCGAATGTAGATGGTCTCCTGGAAAGAATCATGACCGAAGCTCATGCTTCTAGGTATTCCGTGCATCCAGGTTCTACAAAGATGTATCACGACCTCGAGGAAGTCTATTGGTGGAATGACATGAAAAAGAATGTGGCGGACTTAGTGGCAAAGGTGTACGAATTGTTAGCAAGTAAAGGCCAAACATCAACGGCCTGGTGGGTTGGCATAAAACATAGAAATTCCAATGTGAAAGTGGGAAATGATTAATATGGACTTTGTGGTAGGATTACCTCGCACTCCGCTTAAGTTTGACTCAATTTGGGTAATTGTAGATCGGCTCATGAAATCAGCTCATTTCTTGTCAGTTAAATCTACTGACATAGCGAAACAGTATGCCCAGTTGTATATCAAGGAAATAGTCAGGCTACATGGTACTCCAGTTTCTATCATTTCCGATCGAGGGGCTCAGTTCACGGCCAATTTTTGGAAGAAATTTCAGCAAGGTTTGGGTACTCAGGTGAATCTTAGTACAACCTTTCATTCACACACCGATGGGCAAGCAGAGCGGACTATTCAAATGCTAGAGGACATATTACATGCTTGTGTTCTTGACTTCAAGGGGAGCTAGGATGATCATTTGCCACTCATAGAGTTTGCTTATAACAACAACTTTTATGCTAGTATTCAGATGGCACCATTTGAGGCATTATATGGGAGGAGATGTAGATCTCCCATTGGGTGGTTCGAGATTGGGGAAGCAAAGTTGATAGGGCCAGACCTTGTACATCAGGCTATGGAAAAAGTTAAGATCATAAAGGAGCGGTTGAAAACTGCTTAGAGTCGTCAAAAATCCTATGCGGATGTTCGTCGTAGAGACTTAGAGTTCAAAGAAGATGATTGGGTATTATTGAAGGTTTCCCCTATGAAGGATATTACGCGGTTTGGAAAAAAGGGGAAATTGAGTCCGAGGTATGTCGGGGCATACAAAATCATTCAGAAAATTGGCCAGGTGGCGTACAAGCTTGAGCTACCACCCGTAATGTCATTAGTCCACCCGGTATTCCATGTGTCTATGTTGAAGAAGGTAGTTGGAGATCCATCAGCTATTGTACCGGTTGAGACCATTGAGGTTAATGAAGAATTGTCATATGAAAAAATTCCAGTTGCCATTCTTGATAGGCAAGTCCGAAAGTTGAGGAATAAAGAAATTGCCTCCGTGAAAGTATTATGGCGAAACCAATAGGTTGAAGAGGCCACAAAGGAGGTCGAGGAAGAAATGAAGAAGAAGTATCCTTACTTGTTTGAATAGATGTGTAACCCTTTCTTTTTATGAACTAGTCGCTTATGAATTTAGTATCACTTGATCAGTTAATGTAAAGGTGTTCCTTTTGATTATGTGTTGCTTATGAGGCCACGGTTGGTACTGTTATGAGTTTGTTACGTCGTTGAGTTGTGCATATGTTTGTAAGATGTGTTTTTGGGGCTCTCTGGCAGGTGGATAGGCCTAGTTACAAAGGAAACTTTGGCGAAAGTTTTGGTAATTTAGAGAGTTAGTTAAATTTGGGTTTGCTGGTGAAGGGTATGATAACTGAGTTACACAAGATGCTAATAATGGACACTGATCCTCATTCGAGGATGAATGATCTTAAGTGGGGGAGGATGTAAGGCCCTGTAAAGTTTTTCCAAAAAACCTGATTTCCGTGATGCCAAAGTAGGCGTAGAAGTTTTTCCAAAAAACCCGATCGCCGCGGCTCAGACTTTTTGGATTGAACAGTGCGTTGGGGAGTTGAAGGAAAACGTTGGGCAGAAGTACGCATTTCTACTGCCCATTCTGCGGCTGCAGAACCACTCTGCGGACCGCACACTTGTCGCAGAGCGGGGCAGATTTCTAGGGCATTTTTTATGCTCAATTTCGCGGCCATTATCCGATCGCATAACCGTTTCGCGGGCCGCATTCTTGTCGCATATCCAGCCTTGGAATTTTTCAGAGGGAGGTTCTGTAGTGCACTATGCGACCGCAGAATAGGTCTGCGGACCACATAGTGACCGCATACCAGGTTAGTTTTTTTCCAGTTTCGGCACCCATTTTTGCAGTCATTTCGCGGACCGCATAATCATTATGCGGTTGCATACGCGACCGCAGAACCCGTTCTAGAGCCTCATTTTTGGGGTTTTTAAACCCGACCCAATTCCGTTAAAACACACCCCATAGACCATTTTGAGCACGTTTCTGATATTTTAGAGTGAGAGGGAGAGTTCTTAGAGTGGGGGAGAAATCTTTAACCATTACCCATCAATTCTTGCTCAATAATTGAGGATTAACAAAGGAATTCTTCACCCTAAAGGTAAGAACCTATGCCCTAGCTCTCAATTTCAAAATTTTATAAAAATAGGGTAATTAGAGAGGCAATTATTGGATGTGGGCGGGGGGGAGGGATTGTTGTCTTGCATGCATGTATCCTTGAAGTATGTGGGAATATTGTGAGCTAAAAATGATAGAGAGTGGGTTGGAAAATGATGGGATCTTCCACAAAAGAGCCTTAGAACCTTAATGCACACCTAGTATTAGATAAAATACTCAAATGAGCTAAAATCATGATCATCTATCTTCCTAATTTTTGGTTCAACTTGTTATATTTCTAAAATAGATTGAAGTTGCTAAGAATTCCGGATCACTTTAGAGTTGAGAAGCTTAATTGAGTTATGTTGGCTAAACCCCCATCTTCTTAGAATCGAATCCCACGGTGCTCATGTAATTGGAGTAAGTCCTTGATCATTATTGAATTGGCTTTTCCTAATGTGGTTGTGTTGAAGGATGTTTGTTCAATGTTTATTCTAAATGCTTCATCATGTCATCTTGCCATTTGAGATATGTTCAAAAATGTGGAATATGTGTTAGGAATGTTAAAACTTCATGTCAAGACCAAAATAAAGGTTGTTATACCAAATTCTGTGAAAGGCCTCTATGTGCCTAAGATTTCCTAAATTGCTCATATGTGAATTAATATCTTGAATGGAAAGCCCTATTGATGTTGATAATGATAATGATACTTGAACGTGGAAAAGGGAACTGGAACTACGAAATACGGCCAAGTGCCAAGAATAACTTTGTAATTGTTAAGAAGTACGATGTGAGATGATTGACTGAAGAAGGGTAATGTCTCAAATGAGATGGCCTAGCCAATCGGGCCGAGATCGGACTCCGTGTAAGAACACGACGGTATTGTGGATGAAATTATGGTAATGTCTCAAATGAGATGGCCTAGCCGATCGGGCCATGATCGGATGCCATACCGCACACATGGTGGGACTGTGCTGGAAATTATAATGAAATTGTGGTAATGTCTCAAATGAGACGACCTAGCCGATCGGGTCGAGATCGGACTCCGTGTAAGAATATGGAGGTATTGTGAATTGTGAAATATCGGTGCTAAAGATCACCCAACCTAATAATATAGAAATTGACTTGAAAACGTATATGATCCTTAACTTGTTATTTTAATATTATTTGAAGCCCTTATTGAATTCTTGATTGTTCCTCTTGTATTATTATTCATTCTATTGAGTTGGTGTTTAGCTTTACATACTAGTGCTATTCGACGGTACTAACATCCCTTTTGTCAGGGGCGCTGCATCTTTAAATGGATGCAGGTAGTTACATAGCAGACAGTGTTGATCATAGATAGTGTTGCATCCTCTTCTCAGCGGACTCGGTGAGCCCCATTTCATTCCGGGGTCATGCATTGTAACTTTCGTTTATATTGTGGTCGCTTTTGAGGTATAGCCGGGGCCTTATTGCCGGCACCATCTTGACACTCTTTTGTATCTGTAGAGGCTCCATAGACGCTATGTGGGTTGTACATGGGTACTAGAAAGGTCAAACGAATTACGTTGTGTTTTGGATTTTTGTTCCACTAAATCACAAAATGTATACCTTTTAAAACTTAACAGGAAGTAGCAAAATGAAATGGTTTGGTAATGTCTATGCATATGATTTTTCTACTGGTTAGCTAATAAAAACATGAATTCTCTTATCAGGGTGAGTTGGGTAGAAAGTATCTAACAGGTTTGCTCGGCCGGGTTCACTCGGTTGAGCGCCGATCGCGCCTCCCGAGGTTGGGGCGTGATAAATAGTTTTAGATTCTTAGTTAATTGTAGTTAGAAATCATAGAAATCTCAATTGTTGATCATCTTGGATAACAATCAAGCTAGAAACTACAAGAATACTGTTAAATCCAATCCATGTGGATACAATATTATACTATACTATATTTGACTAGCAAGCATAATTTAGGTGTGTGTTCTGAGCTCGTCAGTAATACAACAAGAATTTCCGAGATTGCGTCCCGGCGATAATAGAATGGACGACAGAATAATACCCTTAAAGGTCATTCAGGAAGACGCTTCCCTAAAGCAAGCAAGGTGAGCAAAGTTAAGCTTAAGGGACTATGTGTGCCAGTTACACTAAGTGTCACCCTTGTGAGTAAGGAATTTTGTTATCCTTGGTATAGAAGGATTACCGCAAGGCGAGTAAAGGTTATCGATGATGTGAAAAGATGCCAAAGATGAAGAGGTAAAACATCTATTGGTAGATCGACGTAGCTCTAAATTTTAGTACTCCCCTAAAGGAGGGAATATGGAGTAATGTGGCAGTAAGTCAGAATTAAGTGGTTTTAGTAACTATGAAATGGTAAAGGGAGAATGTGATAACAATGAGAAAAGGGATGAGATTGCACTTATTCAAATTTTACAGATATGCTATGATTCCAGAACATTATGCAAACACGATGTCAATGGGAGGAAGTAAGGGTTCCTGCTCGATATGTTATTGATAGATAAGGAGCCAGTGCGAAACGTAAGTTAAGACAAAGGAAATAACTCAAGAAATATTACGCGGAATATTGATATGAGAATGGGCCAACGAATAGTTAGTAGTTGATTCAGGAAGAGCCTAGTTATGGCTAGACAAGAGGATATAGACAAATCAGTAGATCGTGCAAGATAAATATAGTGAACCCCGACATAGTTAATTCAGTCTCGCAGATAATGATATTGTGATCCTTAAAAAATATTCAGATAGGAGTTGGGGTAGTTAAAGGTACCGTATTGGTGTTACGGAAATAAAAGAGAGTGCCACTGGAAAGACAATCAAAATATCAGTTCAGAAGCAACCCGGGCATGGAGGTAAGTAACTACGGATAATTATAGATGAGGAAGGACATTAAAGATTCCGTCGAGTATACGATGTAATAAGCTCGTAGCTTTACAAGAGTCAGAGGGTCCTCCTTAAGTACTACAACAAAAGACTAGTTGAGAAAATAAGGAAGAAGGCTTAAATCTAAGCACAATGATCTAAAGAGGAAATGGTCATGTTGTTACATCTCATGTTTTCGTATGTGCAAGTACGTTATAAGCAAATTGATGAAAGCTCGAAAATGAGATGTTACATCCCGCATTTTCGTACGTTAAAATTTTGTCGTAAGTTAATCGACGTAAGCTCGGGAATGAGATTATATTGAAGTTATAAGGATTATGCTATTTCAAACAAGTGATAAGTAAATCTGTGAAGGTAAGAGGGTAAGCAAATCAAAGAAAACGAGTTTTGTCGAAGTTTGACATTTTGAAATAAAATACGGTCCAAGCTATAATTTATGGACTATTGCCATACAAGGTACCATATGACCATGATAGTGAGGTGTATAAAGTATGTTAAAAGTGAGTAGTATTTTAAGTAGTTTGAGATAATTCTTAATTATGTAGATAATTGGGTAATTATGGATTTTTAGTGGGAGATTAACTATGTAATTAAGTATGTTTGGATAAGATTGATGGGCCTCACACGTAGCAGCAAGGGAATAAGGATTCTAAAGCTAATTGTCTTGGGTTATTTCCTTTGTCTTAACTTACGTCTCGCGCTGGTTCCTTATCTATCAATAACATCTCGGGTAGGAACCCTTACTTCCTCTCCTTGACGTCGTGCTTGCATAATGTTCTAGAACCATAGCATATCTGTAGGATTTGAATTAGTGCAATCTCATCCCTTTCTCATTTTTATCGCATTCTTCCTTTACCATTCCATAGTTACTAGAACCACTAAATTCTAACTTAATGCCACATCACACCATATTCCCCCATTTAGGGGAGCACTAAGATTTAGTGCTACGATGATCTACGTATAGATGTTTTACCTTTTCATCTTTGGCATCTTTTCACATGATCGATGATCCTTGCTTGCTCGCGGTAATCCTTCTGTACTATAGATAACAAAATTCCTCACTCGCGAGGGTGACACTTAGTGTAACTGGCACATACAGTCCCTTAAGCTTAACTTTACTCACCTTGATTGCTTTAGAGAAGCGTCTTCCTGAATGACCTTTAAAGGGTATTCTTCTGTCGTCCATTCTATTATCGCCGGGACGCAATCTCTGAAATTCTCATGATGCCGACTATTACTCAGTCCCTAGTTCATGTTTAGTTTATCTTGTTCATCAGTCCATGCTGATTTCCTATTACTCTGGGGTCTAATTTTTCCTTTTGGTAATCACGTTGGAGTCACGAACTTATTTCTCGAAATGAGGATATGACTTTATGGCCTATACTCTTTTGTTATCTCAAGGCCTTTCACCTCTCGTCTTTTCCTTCACTTGACTATAGACTCTGTAATACTGTCATCTTTTTTATCTACCGTTGTCATGCATGTATCATATCTTACTCATAATGCTTCATTAACTCTCTTCTTATTTCCCGCTAACATTTATGTCTATCACTTTATTCTGAAAACTCGAACAAGATATTCTTTTACTTTTAGCTCCCCTTGCTCCAACTCGTATAAAGTTCTTAGTAGTAAAATATAGATTTTCAAAGAACAAATGAAAGAAGAACCAAATCCTAGAACTATTAGGCTCGGTTGAAACAATACACGAACAAAAAGGAAATGATTATATATTTAGATTAGAAAGATTAAGTAAAATTGAATTTTTGTCTTATCTTTAAAATCTGGGATTCCCTCTTCTTGTTTCCTTTGATAGTTTTTTAAAACACATTAGATACAAAAGAAAGTCCCTGGAGAGCAAGCAATTTTAAAAAAAAAATTAATTTTCATTTTTTTTTTTAACTTATTTTTTTTCGCTCTTAGAACAAAACCTTGATAGAACCGCTCTGATACCACTTGATAACGGCAAGGTCGGGAATCCAAACTAGAGTAAGAATTTGAAAAGTAAATGCGGAAGCAATAACAATAAGAAATTGAACAACTAGAACTAAAGGGCAGAAAATAAAGGATATGGAAAAATTCAAGGAAAGAATTCCAAGAACTTCAAAGAACGAAAGTTCTATAGCCTTGACAAGATCAAAGCAACAACGTCTTGATTTATTGAAGAAAGCAAACGCGTTTACTTAAAAGCAAATCAAAATAATAGATTCGGATCTTGACCGCTTTACGAGTAACTTGAGATAATAATTAATAACTAGTATTAATCGCCTTCTAAGAATACCATAAAGGAATTAAAGATATCACAATAAAGAAGTAATCTTACTACCTTGAACTATGAACAAGTAAAGGTTGAAAGATAAATCTCAAAGCACAAGTAACAAAGATTCAAAAGAACTCTCCAAGTTTGATATACTTAATCAATAATGAAGTGTCTCAATGAATGAGAAGAACTCCTTATTTATAGGAGTACTAAGGCACAAAAAGTCCTTAAAATTAGGTAGGGTGGTTGCTAAGGCATAAAAAGTCATTACAATTAGGTAGGGTAGTTGCTAAGGAATAAGAAAAGTCATTACAATTAGGTGGGGGGTGGCTAAATCCCTTTGAGGCAGATTTGGACCTTAAAACTACTAGTTTTTGGACTCCAATTGGGCTCCTTTGGAAACATCCCCTTTTGGACCTCTTTTAAGCTCATTTTGAGCCCCTTTGGTGGACTTCAATGGCTGATTTGGTGGCCCAATATTCCTCCTCTTGGACTTTAATTTGGATCACCAAATAATTGTAAAACTTGGATAATTCATCTACTTTGGGCTTGAGCTCTTCCTCTACAATTAAAAGCTTCTTTATTTGCCATTGAAGTCCAGCAACCTTAGAGTGAAACTCTTTAGCTTGACATCCTGTAAATGGCCTTGGAGCTTCCAAAACTCTATCCTTGTCCTTGATGCTATCAATGATGATGTCCATATGCTTTATAAAAGAGTATTTACACCTATTAGTCTTAATTAGGTTAAGTGGATACATGGTCACTATTTTGTTTTATTCCTACTATTTTTTCAGATTAGTGGATGCCATTTACTAGTGCGTGACTTCCTTTTCTTGCAAGGTCGAAATTCGAGGACGAATTATCTTCAAGAAGAGGGGAATGATAGCATCCTAGGAAGCTCAAATCTATTCAAGGACAAGAATGAAGCTTTGGAATCTCAAAGAGGGCCTTTAACAAGATGTCAAGCTAAAGAGTTGTAACTTCAAATGCAAATAAAGAAGTTTTTAATTGGGATGGAGAGCTCAAGGATAAAGGATATAAGTTGTTTAGGTGTTATAATTATTTTATAGTCCAAATTCATGTCCAAGAAGAGATGGATTATATCCCAAGAGACATCCTCTGAAGAAGGTCCAAATCAGGCCACTATTGGACCTATTTGGTACCTAAAAATGTGTCCAAACTTGCAGCCCAATAAGTCCTACATGAAGTCATATTTTTATAACATAAAAAGGACTTACTTGCTGCTCAAGAAAGGCTCAATAGGCGTGATAGAAGTTGGGTACAAGTTGGTGCCAAGTTGCTTGCAAGTTGCCTTCAAGATTTCCAAGATTTCCAAGATCCTATTCATGATTGGTTTGGGACTTTCAAGATTCTATCCTAGATTGGTTTTAACTTATATTCATATATTTTTTTTACTAGATTAATTATTTTCCTAGGTAGTTAAGGTTATATTTTCTTTTTTCCTACGATTGTTAGAGTTACTTTCCAAGATTGACTTGGTTTTTGTTTTCTAGTATTTTTTCTTTTCCTAAGGTATTTGGACTTGTTGTCCAAAGTAGTTTAGGACTATATTTCCTTATTTTTAGGTAGAAATTTCGTGAACGCCTCTCTATATAAAGGGGTATCTTGTTTGCTTTTAGACTTATACTATTATCAATAAAAATTGTGAGATTTTTCTTGCACTCTTGTGTGTGGCTACTCTTGGATTTATTCTTTAACCTTCAAGGCTCAACTTAAGGTGGTAAGATTAAACTCTTTCGAAATCTTAGATCACTTCTAGGTATTCAAGAAAGGTGATAAGTTTAGGCTTATTGTTGTTCTTGTTATTCTAAAGGGTCGGGTTTCACAATCAATCTCTTGTTTTTAATTCTATACCAAAGACGATTAGTTCTTTGTTAGATAATTGTTGTTGTTAGGATTCAACTTCAAGAATAGACTTCTTGAATTCAAGAAACTCTTTCTTGAATTCAATCTATCTTTAATTTTCCGTCGTTTTTTTGTTTCTTTATTTTCTTTTAGCTTCCGCACTTTTCTTGATTTTCTTTAGTAATTCTTGGACCCCTATCGTGTTGTTATCATTTATGCTATTTATAACAAGTGACAAGCAAGTTTCGTGAAGGTCATAGGATAAACAAATCAAAAAAATTAAGTTTTGTCGAAATTTGACATTTTGGGATAAAATACGGTCCAAACTATAATATCCTGCATTTATGGACTAGTGCTATACCACATGACCATGATAGTAGGGTATATGAAGTAGGTTAAAAGTGATTAGTATTTAAGTAAAATGAGATCCATAAATTAATTATATGTGTAGTTGGTTAAATGGAAGACTGTAGTGTAAGACTAGAAATTAATTAGGACAATTGAATAAGTAGTATGTGGACATAAGCCATGTGGGATGTGGACAAGTGGAAGTAAGTGATATATATTTATACATGCAAAAGATTATGTGGTGTCATCATGTAATGAAAGGTCGGCCTAGGGATGACACATGTAAAGAGGAAAAGGTTACTTAAGACCTTATATCACTTTCTTGGCTTTTATGAAGGCAAACAACTATGTTGAAATGGTAACTTATATTTCTATAGCTGCAACGTAAGATAATTTATTGTTATAGCAGCAAGGACACTTGCATTTTTAAGGAAGTGCAATGCAATTTTACACAAGATCAATATACGGGTTTTGCGCACCACCTCGATCTCGTTGTTCCGTTTTGGCGGGTTGGTTAATCCTTGCTATCTTCGATGTGAAGTATGGTGGTGTGAGCACCTAATTATTTTTCTAATGCAAATCACTCTTAAAAATATTCCAAAATAGCTTAGAGTTATTCATGCATATTCAGAATCATTTTTAAACCATAAAAAATCAAAAAACAATATTTAATTTTTTCATTTCATAGCATTTTAGACCTTAATTGCATTCAGGATTTAATTACATTAATTATATGCATTATCAAATAAAAATCACAAAAAAATATAATATACATTAGCTTCAATCAATTAGTTTATTTAATTAGTTAAAACGCTAATTAGGTCGTTTTGGCAAAATAAATTCAATTAGTAGTAATGTGGCTATTTTTGAAGGATCAAATTTTCCTCTTGTTTCAAATTGGCCCAATTTCAGGGCCCAAAATCTCAGGCCCAACTGGGTTACCCCCCTCTTTAAAACCTTACCTTCCCCCTTTTAGAAAACCCTGAGCAGCGGCGCACCCTTACACACGAAAATCTGAGCTGCCACCCTTGTTCTTCATTCGTCTCACCTCACTTTCAGAGAAAGGCCACACTGACTAGGCAGAAATAGAGACGTCTTTTATCTTAAAAAAAAGGGGAAAAATATGGAGTTCTAGGAGAAAATATAGAAAAGAAACGAAAAAAAGGGGAAGGAAGAGGAGATAGAGTCATTATTTTTGCTTCTATTTTCACCGGTTAGCTTCACTTTTCTTCTGGGATTTGGGACAACTTTCAAGCTACTGGAACTATTTGATTGTGAGCTTGATTTGCTGATCTCTGTCTCGATACAGTTGAAGCTGAGCTCCAATTTGTAGATTTCGCTTTTCTTTGGCTGCTGTCCGAGTTTGTTTTGTTCCAGCTTCTAAACTAGCCGAGTTCCAAGTTTCGATTTTGGGCCTTTATTTGGCAAGTTCTACTTCTAGACTAAGCTCATGTTTAGGTATGTAGCTAAAATTCGAGTTCAAACCTCCATATCTGTTCTAATGTGAAATCCTGATTGTTTTTATTTTTAGATTCTTCTTTAATTTTGTTTGAATTCATTGGTTCTATGTTAATGCTGGCATGACATAAATGCAGTGTGTTTTGATATGAAATCATGATTGTGTTATGGCTTATGGGTTTTTGATTTAGTTTAGCATAAGTGTGGACTGGTGGAAATTTGATAAGCATGATTGAGCTTGATTTTTATGAAATACAGTTAATCTAGTTTGATTTGCTTCTAATACTTTATTTGGCATCTCACATGTTTGAGGAGGAAAAAATGTAAAGTGAACAGGTCCAAGGATTATGAACTGTGGACGAAAGCTGAAAAGCAGAGTTTTTCTTTTTCCAGAAGAATCGAAACTTATAGCTATTAGTCAAGTGTAAACTAGGATTATTCCGGCACATGTAAGCCTATTCCGGCACCATAAAATATTATTTCCTTTGCAAACTTTACCGGTCTTTACATTTAAATACTTCAAAATTTTTCGGAGTGGTACACCAGAGTTGAAATCGGTCTTCAAGAAACAACCAGTTGCAAGTTGAAATTATCGTCAAAGAAGCCGAGCCGAGATCAAGTGACTGAAATAATCAAGGCCACAAAACCAACCCCTGTTTTAAACTGACAAATTGTTCTTTGTTTGAAAAATAGGAAACAGGTGCAAATCCAAAGGCAACTTTGCAAGAAGCAGGTGCAACCAAAAAGAAACTGCGTAAGGGCAAGAAACAGCTTTGCAGCAACAACCAAAAAAGGAAAGTCTCCTCCAAAATTCTTTCCCGCATTTACTCATTCTCTGAAATAGAAATAAGAAATGATGATGAAAATGATGAAAAAGGAGAAAACAAAGAAGAAGAAAGAAAACAAAGAAAATTCAAAATCATGGTAGTATAGGGTCTCCAATCCCTAGCTGAGTTTTACCAACATAGCGTCTCCACTCCCTAGTTGATGCCAGCATAACCTGATGCCAACATAGGGTCTCCACTCCCTAGTTGATGCCAGCATAAGCTGATGCGAGCATAACTTGATGCCAACATAGGGTCTCCACTCCCTAGTTGATGATTTTCCAACGTAGGGTCTCCACTCCCTAGTTGATGCCAGCATAACCTGATGCCAATATAGGGTCTCCACTCCCTAGTTGATGCCAGCATAATCTGATCCCACCATAGGGTCCCCACTCCCTAGTTAATGTCAATATAGGGTCTCCACTCCCTAGTTGATGCTAGCATAACCTGATGCCAACATAGGGTCTCCACTCCCTAGTTGATGCCAATATAGGGTCTCCACTCCCTAGTTGATGCCAGCATAACCTGATGCCAACATATGGTTCTCACTCCCTAGTTGATGCCAATATAGGGTCTCCACTCCCTAGTTGATGCCGGCATAACCTGATTCCAACATAGGGTCCCCACTCCCTAGTTGATGCCAATATAGGGTGTCCACTCCCTAGTTGATGCCAGCATAACCTGATGCCAACATAGGGTCTCCACTCCCTAGTTGATGCCAATATCGGGTTTCTACTCCCTAATTGATGCCAGCATAGCCTGATACCAACATAGGGTCCTCACTCCCTAGTTGATGCCAATATAGGGTCTCCACTCCCTAGTTGATGCCAGTATAACCTGATGCCAACATAGGGTCCCCCCTCCCTAGTTAATGCCAATATAGGGTCACCACTCCCTAGTTGATGCCAGCATAACCCGATGCCACCATAGGGTCCCCACTCCCTAGTTGATGCTAATATAGGGTCTCCACTCCCTAGTTGATGCCAGCATAACCTGATGCCAATATAGGGTCCCCACTCCCTAGTTGATGCCAATATAGGGTCTCCACTCCCTAGTTGATGCCAGCATAACCTGATGCTAACATAGGGTCTCCACTCCCTAGTTGATGCTAATATAGGGTCTCCACTCCCTACTTGATGCCAGCATAACCGGATGCCAACGTAGGTCTCCACTCCCTAGTTGATGCCAACATAGGGTCTCCACTCCCTAGTTGATGCAAGCATATCTTGATACCAACATAGAGTCTCCACTCCCTAGTTGATGATTTTCCAACATAGGATCTCCAATCCCGAGTTGATTTTATTTTAGACATAGGTCCTTTACTCCCTAGTCTACATTTCCTCCGGGTACACCATTCCCGCACTTTTTATCGCTTTCAATAATGAAGTTGTATAGAATTCCGTTAAAATAACTCACGAAATTTTCCTAGAGAAAACTGGGGCAAAAAAATTTTGTTCGTTTGTTTTGATGCCTGTGCAGGTTATACCTCGAGGCACAGGATTCGAGACAACCAAAAGAAGAAGTCTTAGTCCAGAATAAAAAAAGGAAAAGAAAAGAGTTGAAACCCAAGTGCAGAGGCGGAGAAAAGATGTGGACCGCCCAAAACATGAATCAATCCACAAGCTCGTCCCGTCTTAATCCGCAAAATCTAAAGAAGATTGAACCAGCACCTACATCTAACAAGCATCAAGATCCAGGTCAGAGGCTGCATGAAGAACCAGCCAAGACTCAAGATCATGTTTCAAAAGATTTATAGATAGGAATCTTGTAACTCGTAGCTGATAGGCTTAGTTAGTCTTTTTCATTTTGATTTTGGTGTAATAAGGAGCTCAGCAAGCAGTATCAGCAGCAACAGTAGTGAAATCACAGTTTCTCGGTAGTCCCAGCTACCAAAACTTCCAGAACTACACTGACCTGATTCCTTTATAGCCAAGGATATGTAGGCAACCTCCGAAGCAAGGTTTGGTCAAACTTTTTTAAAATTTTTTCCACAGGCAAAAATTGCTCACTTTATCTTTGCTCGAAAACTCTTCATGTTCTCGAGCAAAGAGGGGCAGCTGTAAGCACCTAATTTTTGCCCTAATGCAAATCACTCTTAAAAGTATTCCAAAATAGTTTAGAGTTATTCATGCATATTCAGAGTCATTTTTAAACCATAAAAAACAAAAAAAAATATTTAATGTTTTCATTTCATAGCATTTTAGACCTTAATTGCATTCAGGATTTAATTACATTAATTAGATGCATTATCAAACAGAAATCACAAAAAAAAAGTATAATATACATTAGCTTCAATCAATTCATTTATTTAATTAGTTAAAATGCTAATTAGGTCGTTTTGGCAAAATAAATTCAATTAGTAGTAATGTGGCTATTTTTGAAGGATCAAATTTGCCTCTTGTTTCAAATTGGCCCAATTTCAGGGCCCAAAATCCCAGGCCCAATTGGGTTACCCCCTCTTTAAAACCTTACCTTCCTAAAAACCCTAAAGATCAGACCTAATTTTAAATCTCTTCCCCCTTTTAGAAAACCCTGAGCAACGGCGCACCCTTACACATAAAAAATCCGAGCCACCACCCATGTTCTTCATTCTTCTCACCTCACTTTCAGAGAAAGGCCACACTGACTCGGCAGGAATAGAGACGTCTTTTATCCAAAAAGGGGGGGGGGGGGGAGGGAAATATGGAGTTCTAGGAGAAAATATAGCAAAAAAAAATGAAAAAAAGGGAAAGAAAGAGGAGACAGAGTTGTTATTTTTTCCTTCTATTTTCACCGCTTAGCTTTACTTTTCTTCTGGGATTTGGAACAACTTTAAAGCTGCTGGAACTGTGTAGCACCCCGAACAAATTTTGAAGTACTTAAGTGTAAAGCTCGATAAATTTTGCAAAGAAAATAATGTTTCATGGTGCCGGACTAGGCTTATGTATTTGAGGATTGTAGAAATTCTTCGCGGCGAGCTTGCTCGCTGCGGCTCGGACTTTTTGGGTTAAACAATATACCGAAAAGTAAAGGAAAATTTTTGGCGGAGAAGCGCGTTTATGCGGTCCATTATGCGACCGCATAATTACTCTACGGGCCGCATAATGACCGCAGAAGTGAGCAGGAGAGGGCCAAATCTGGTAGCAGCTATGCGGTCGACTATGCGACCGCATAACTGTTATGTGGTGCATTATGCGACCGTATAACAGTTATGCAGACCGCATAGTGATCACATACACAGACAGATTTTTGATCATTTTGTCAGCAATTATGCGACCGATGTGTTGTCCGCATAACCACTATGCGGTCGCATATGCGACCGCAGAACCATTCCGGAGCTCCATTTTTGGGTTTTTAAAACCCGACCCTATTTCGTTAAATACACTCTTTGGGCTATTTTTGAGCGATAATCTGATATTTTAGAGTGAGAGAGAGTGCCCTAGAGTGAGAAGGTGTTCTTCAATTCTTGCCCAAGCTTTGGAAGATTAAGAAGGGAAACTCACTAGGTCTTCATCCTAGAGGTAAGATTCTACACCCTAACCCTCACTTTCGAATTTTATGTAGAAATAGACAACTAGCAAGATAATTTCTGGGCATGAGGGTTGTTTATTTACATGTATGTGCTATAAAAGGGTGTAGGAAGATTGTTGAACTAAAAATGATAAAGATTGGGTTGTAGGATGATGGAATTCTCCATAAAAGGACCTTGGAACCTTAATGCACACTTAGTGTTTGATAAATGCTCAAATGAGCTAGGACCATGATCATCTTCATAATTTTAATTCAATTTGTTATATTTCTACAATAGATTGAAGTTGTTAAGAATTCCGAAATATTTTAGAGTTTAAGGAAGCTCAACTGAGGTATATTGGCTAAACTCTTCTCTTAGAATTGAATCTCACGATATTCATGTAAATGATGTAAGTCCCGAGTGATTCATTATGAAACTGGCTATTCCGAGTAAGATTGGGTTGAAAGATATATGTTCAACAAGCATTACAAATGCTTTATTTATGTTATATGCTCACATCTGTACTACACACCTTGATTTGAATTGTATTTGTTGTTGATGATGATAATGATATTTGAAATTGATAAGGTAAGCATGAAATACTGAATATGGTCAACATGCCAAGAATGATCTTATAATTATGGCCATTAGTGCCAATGAAATGAAAATATGTGAAAGTAATATGAAATGCGATGATTGATATAAAAAGGTTGATATCTCAAATAAGACAGGCTAGCCGGTCGGGTCGTGATCGGATACCATGCCGCACACATGGTGGTGATTGTGCTAGAAATTATAATTGAAATAGTAATTGTGGTTGATGTCCCTAATGGATAGCCTAGCAGATCGGGTCGTGATCAGACTCCGTGTTAAAGACGGTGGTATTGATATTAAGAGTAATTGTGGTTGATGTCTCTAATGAGATAGCCTAGCCGATCGAGTCGTGATCGGAGTCCGTGCTGAGAGTACGGTGGTATTGGTATGGGGAATAATGGTATTATGAATAATGGCATATCGATGTTGATTAAAGCTTCCTTTGATATTATGATAATCTTGTATGTATTATTTGTCATTCTATTGAGAGAGTGTTTAGTTATACATACTAGTGCTATTCGGCAGTACTAATGTCCCTTTTGCCGGGGCGCTACATCTTTCAATGGATGCAGGTGGTTCCACAGCAGATATTGGTTAGTGATAGCAGTGCACCTTCTTCCCAACTGACTTGGTGAGCCCCACTTCATTTCGGGGTCATGAATCTTTTGTACTTTGTGTATTCTGTTTGAGGTATAGCCGGGGCCTTGTTGCCGGCATTATCATTGTACTCTTCTTTATCTATAGAGGCTCCGTAGACATAGTGTGGGTTGTGTATTGGTGCTGGGAGAGACAAACTATGCTATGTTGTGGTTGTATAGTTTGGGTAGAAGGAATCTAACAGGCTCGCTCGGTCGAGTTCACTCAGTTGAGCGTCGGTTGCGCTCATCGATTTTGGGGCGTGACAAACTGTTTGATTGTGAGCTTGATTTGCTGATCTCTGTCTCGATACAGTTGAAGCTGAGCTCCAATTTGTAGATTTCGCTTTTCTTTGGCTGCTGTCCGAGTTTGTTTTGTTCCAGCTTCTAAACTAGCCGAGTTCCAAATTTCGATTTTGGGCCTTTATTTGGCAAGTTCTGCTTCTAGACTAAGCTCATGTTTAGGTATGTAGCTAAAATTCAAGTTCAAATCTCCATATCTGTTCTAATGTGAAATCCTGATTGTTTTTGTTTTTAGATTCTTCTTTAATTTTGTTTGAATTCATTGGTTCTATGTTAATGCTGGCATGACATAAATGCAGTGTGTTTTGATATGAAATCATGATTGTTTTCCTTTTGAATCTTTTGTTGTGTTATGGCTTATGGGTTTTTGATTTAGTTTAGCATAAGTGTGGAGTGTTGGGAATTTGATAAGCATGATTGAGCTTGATTTTTATGAAATACAGTTAATCTAGTTTGATTTGCTTCTAATACTTTATTTGGCATCTCACATGTTTGAGGAGGAAAAAATGTAAAGTGAACAGGTCCAAGGGAATTTGATAAACATGATTGAGCTTGATTTTTATGAAATACAGTTAATCTAGTTTGATTTGCTTCTAATACTTTATTTGGCATCTCACATGTTTGAGGATGAAAAAATGTAAAGTGAACAGGTCTAAGGATTATGAACTGTGGACGAAAGCTGAAAAGCAGCGTTTTTTTTTCCCAGAAGAATCGAAACTTATAGCTATTAGTCAAGTGTAAACTAGGAACTGATTCTTGTGTTTAAATTCGAGTTATGATCTAGATGATGTATCTTGTTTGTAAGTTCTGAGATTTAATTTACTTTTAAATGTCGAATGCCAGCACTGAATTAACATTCCTCTCATAACTAAATTTCTGGTAGTATGGACTTTTGAATATGCATGTTAATTCATCAAACTAGGTTGATAATTCATAGGTATGTTAAATTATTGATTTCATGCTCCTATAATCCAACTATTTATCCGAATTTTTTGAATGTGGTGTTGCTCAAATTGGGTATACTGGGCTCATTTCGGAGGCCCAGGATCTATCACAAAACTTTAAAGTAGGAATTAAATTTGCTACATACATATGCTGATTTGATACATAAGTTGGGGTCATTTGGACTCCATAACTACCAAGCCCAGTCGTAGACCAGGCCAGACCAATTTAGTTCCACCCATCTTTCTGATAATTCAACTTAAATCAAATCTTGGCCCACACAATTGAATCTTGTTAAGTAAAGACCTGAACTTTAACCTCATTAACACTGAAATCGAAGCATCTCTAGGATATAAATGTCACCATCCCCAACAGACACATATAGAATGTTGGTTGTACGTTCCCACCGTTAAAAATACTAGTATATAATACCATACTCTCTTTCGTCAATAATGACTCCAGAATCTATAATCTCTGCCAAAATTTCGAACCTTAGAGAAATTAATAGCTTGAACATCGTAGAATATTTTAGGCGCGTTATAATTTATCATCGTAATTGTGTATACATTTGCGTGATATAATTATAATTTTTAAAAATAAATTAAGGTACGCGTTCACGCGACTTTGGCAAAAAACAATCTTAAATTAATAAAGCGTAATTAATTGTGTACACGTTCGCGTGACATGATTTTAGCGCCCCCAAAAAGCGGACTTACACACATGTAGTCCGTTTCAAAGATTAAATCCATAAACGCCATAATTAAAAGCGGTAAAAGGTAAAATGTACTTAGGTTTAAAATACATAATTAAATAAATTAATTAAGCCAGGTATGATTAAAAGCGGCCGTGCTAAAATTACGGAATCCGGGAATGCCTAACACCTTCTCTCGGGTTAACAGAATTTCTTACCCGGTCTTCTGGTTTCGCAGACTTTAGAACAGAGTCAAATTTCCTCGATTTGGGATTTAAAAATAAACCGGTGACTTGGGACACCATAATTATCCCAAGTGGCGACTCTAAATTAAATAAATTGGAAAAATTCCCCTATCTCCTCGGGAAAAAGGAGGCGTGACAGGTGGAATAAGAGTATTTTAACAAATAAGGTAAGAATTTTTCTCTCCTTGGTATATTTAAATTTGTCTAGGTCATAGCTAAATTGTGGGATGAGAATTATGGAGTTAATAGCGAGAAATCGTACTTTGACGTTGTTGTTGTTGTATCAACTATTCGGCAAGTTCTAAGTTGTGTTGTGGCTGGAAATTATTGGAGTAGCTTGAGTATATAGTTGGTGTAGTCATTGATATGTGTTTTGGAGGAAAGAAAAGATTGGAGAAGTATGGATAATCGTAGCCGAGCTTTTCGCTCGTTGTATCGTTGTTTATCTTGTTCACCAGCCCATACTGATTTCTATTACTCTGGGGTATAACTTTTCCTTTTGGTAATCACGTTAGAGTCATGAACGTATTTCTCAAAATGAGGGTATGACTTTATGGCCTATACTCTTTTGTTGTCTCAAGGCCTGTCACCTCTCATCTTTTCATTCCCTTGACTCTAGATTCTGTAATATTGTCATTTTTCTTTTTGATCTACCGTTGTCATCCATGTATCATATCTTACTCATAATGCTTCATTAACTCTCTTCTTATTTCCCTGCTAACATTTCTGTCTATCACCTTATTCTGAAAACATCAACAAGACATCCTTTTGCTTTTAGCTTCCCTTTGCTCCATCCACTGGCTCTTCGGGTTGCCTAACATTCTCTCTCTACAAGGGACGAGAGCCACGCTAAGGTAATATTTATCCCATCTATTAACACATTTGCAATATTCTTCGGGAATGACAATTGATGCAAACAATCCATCCATCTTTTTGGGTTACTCTAACCCCAGCCGGATCCTGATATCCCGTCCTTCTCTTAAACCATATCTGTTAGTTTCCATAGGGCATAACTAAGATGGGTATGGCCGATTGTACATGATAACGACTAGGGCGGGAATCCAAACTAAAGAGTTTGAAAAGTAAATGCGGATGCAATAACAATAAAGAATTGAACAACTAGAACTAAGGGACAGAAAATAAAGGATATGGAAAAATTCAAGGAAAGAAGTCCAAGAACTTCCAAGAACGCAAGTTCTATAGCCTTGAAAAGATCAAAGCAATGTCTTGATTTATTGAAGAAATCAAATGCCTTTACTTAAAAGCAAATCAAAATAATAGATTCGGATCTTGACCGCTTTACGAGTAACTTGAGACAATAATAAATAACTAGTATTAATCGCCTTCTAAGAATACCACAAAGGAATCAAAGATATCACAATAGAGAAGTAATCTTACTACCTTGAACTATGAACTAGTAAAGGTTGAAAGATAAATCTCAAAGCACAAGTAACAAAGGTTCAAAAAAACTCTTGAAGTATGATATACCTAATGAATAATGAAGTGTCTCAATGAATGAGAAGAACTCCTTATTTATAGGAGTACTACGGCATAAAAAGTCCTTAAAATTAGGTAGGGTGGCTGCTAAGGCATCAAAAAGTCATTACAATTAGGTAGGGTAGTTGCTAAGAAGTAAGAAAAGTCATTAAAATTAGGTGTGGGGGGGGGAGGGGGGAAAAATCCCTTTGGGGCAGATTTGGACCTTAAAACTACTAGTTTCGGGCATTGGTTTGGACTCCAATTAGGCTCCTTTTGAAACACCATCTTTTGGACCTCTTTTAAGCTCATTTTGAGCCCTTTTGGTGGACTTCAAGGGCTGATTTAGTGACCCAATCTTCCTCCTCTTGGACTTCAATATGGACCACCAAATAATTATAAAACTTGGACAATTCATCTCCTTTGGGCTTGAGCTCTTCCTCTACAATTAAAAGCTTCTTTATTTGTCATTGAAGTCCAGCAACCTTAGTCTGCAACTCTTTAGCTTGAGATCTCATAAATGGCTTTCTTGGAGCTTTCAAAACTCTATGTGTCCTTGATGCTATCACCTAGCCAATTCACATCCTTTATCCTTGAGCTCTTCCTCCCAATTAACAACTTCTTTATTTGCACTTGAAGTCTAATGGCCTTGTTTTGCAACTCTTTAGCTTGACATCTTGTTAAAGGCCAACTTTGAGATTTCAAAGCTTCATCCTTGTCCTTGAATAGATTTGAGCTTCCTATGATGCTATCATTCCCCTCTTCTTGAAGAAAATTCGTCCTCGAATTTCGACCTTGCAAGAAAAAGAAAACACGCACTAGTAAATGGCATCCACTAATCTGAAAAAATAGTAGGAATAAAATAAGATAGTGACCATGTATCCATTTAACCTAATTAATCCTAATAGGTGTAAATACTCCCTTATAAAGCATATGGACATCATCATCCCAATAAAATTTATGCTTACCTCAACCAATACAATAAAAATCTCTCTTAGATACGCCATGCAATGGAACTTGCATTTCGATCTTGTCGGTAAGATAGTCCATAGGTATACATGACAAAGAAATTATAAAAGATTGACCACACATCCATTTAATATAAGTATCTCTACCACATGTATCAAAGAAGATACTTTCATGATATAGCCAACTATCTATAATTACAAATCTCATGGATTCCTCTACATGAAAGAGTATTTGATCACAAGTATTACAACAATCATATATATCCTCTTTACTAGTAACAAATACTTTTACATTATCACAATGAACATGACTTGAAGAATTACTCCCCATCATACAACAAAAATCACATTCTAGCAATTTATCACATGAAAACTCATTAGCCACTTGAAAAAAAAAAAGAAATATTAACTCATTCACAAGCCTCTTCACGTAAATTTCATGCCTCTTTCCATCAAGTTGGAATACATAATTATCAGGTTGGGTCATTTTATGTCGAGTGTTCTGGCCCATTTACCCATATTGATGTAGTGAGAAAGATATGTTACGTTGTTACTCGGTTGAGTAAGGTACCGGGTGCCCATCGCGGCCCATCGGTTTGGGCCGTGACCAAAGTGGTATCAGAGCAGTTTTGTCCTAGGGAGTCTACAAATCATGTCTAGTAGAGTCTTGTTTATGGGTGTGTTGTGCACCACACTTATAAGCAGGAGACTACAGGGCATTTAGGGCCGTCACTCTTTATTCTTACTCTAGATCATGAGGTAGAGCTCACTTATAAGAATCCAAATTCCTAACTCTATTTTATTCATAATAAGACGATACCTGTATCCAAAAGACAGCTGGTAAGAGATTGAATGTGGCTATGGAAGAGTTGAGTCAGAGGAACTCGATTTTGCATCACGCTTATGATGAATAAATATGAGGTCTTCAGCAGAACATGTGTACTAAGACGTGTAAGCTTCTTGATAAGGAGCATTAAGAAAAGAATATCTATCCCCTCATATGGTAAAAAGGAATAAGAGAATCAGAAGATAGACACAAGTTTCAGCAAGTAAAAGAAGCAAGTTATTTACAAGTTTATGACATGGAGTTGCCTAAAAGCATTTCTAAGTTGGAGCCATTGAATAAAAGAATACAAGGTGATGATATTCCATTTGTAATTAAGTCCAAGTATGGTATGTATAATTGGTTTATTTGCATTCTTGGCCTTTCTAGAACATCTAAGGTATTTTTAGAGGTATTTTTAGGCCTTTCTAGAACACCTGAGGTATTCTTGGCCTTTCTAGAACACCTAAGGTATTATACTCTTATTTCTTATGTTGGTGACTTTATAATTTTTGTGGATGATGATATTTTGATACACATCAAGTCATTAACTGTAATATCTAAGTTAAAGTACAAGAGTAATTTGCTTCCTTTGGAAATTGTGTATGACATAGAGGTACCCAGTTAATGAAGATTAACAGTATTTACAATTCAAGCAGAGAAATATAAGCAATCTGAGTTACTTTCAACAGTAATAGAGGTATGTATAATCAGCCACACCCATCTCAGTTATGCCCTATTGAAGCTAATAGGTGTAGTTTAAGAGAAGGACATGATATCAAGATCCGGCTGGGGTTAGAGTAACCCAAAATGGTGAATGGATTGTTTGTGTAAGTTGACATTTCTGAAGGGTATTGCAAATGTGCCAATAGATCTCCTTGTGAGACACCCAAAGGGTGCATTCTAAAATAGTACAGCTAGATATAAGTACTACAAAGATAGGCACTGGAAGCCTCGAAGGGATAAATATTACCTTATTATGCTAGGCAACCCGAAGAGCTAGTGGATAGAGCAAGGGGAGCTAAAAGCAAGAGAATGTCTTGTTGAAGTTTTCATAATGAAGTGATAGACAGAGATGTTAGCAGGGAGATAAGAAGAGAGTTAAGAAAGTATTATGAGTAAGATATAATACATGGATGACAACGGTGATATGGCATTAAGTCAGAATTAAGTAGTTCTAGTAATTATGGAATGGTAAAGGAAGAATGCTATGAAAATAAGAAAGGGATGAGATTGCACTTATTCAAAGCCTACAGAGATACTACGATTACAGAATATTATACAAACACGATGTGAAGGAAAGGAAGTAAGACTCCCTGCCCGAGATGTTATTGACAGAAAAGGTGCAAGCGCGAGACGTAAGTTAAGACAAAGGAAATAACCCAATAAAGATTACGCGAAATATTGTTATGAGAATGGACCAACGAGTAGTTAGTAATTGATTCAGGAAGAGCCTAGTTATGGCTAAACAGGAGGTTACATACGAGTCAACAGATCGTGCAAGATAAGTAGAGTAAAACCCAATATAGTGAATTCAGCCTCGCAGTAATGTCATTATAATACTTGAGAAATATTCAGATAGGAATTGGGGTAGTTAAAAGTACCGTATGAGTATTACGAGAATAAAAGAGAGTGCCACCGTGAAGACAGTCAAAATATTAGTTCAGAAGCAACCCTACAAGCACAAGGGCATGAAAATAAGTAACTATGGATAATTATAGGCGGGGAAGAACATCAAAAATTCCGTCAAGTATACGATGTGATAAGCTTTTAACTTTACAAGAGCCAGAAGGTCTCCCTTAAATACTACAACGAAAGACTAGCTGAGGAAATAAGGAAGAAGGCTTCAACTTAAGCACAGTAACCAAAAGAGGAAATGGTCTTGTTACAATAGTCTCACAACAACATTGTATGCACTCCATAAGGAAGTGGCACCTAGCGTGGCTAATGAGCGGGAAATGAAACCAAAAATAATATTCGAGACCATATGAATTGCACAAAATTCTGACATGCATGGGAACTAAGATAAGCTAAGTATGCACGCAACAAGGGGGCAGAAAGACCAGGAAAAGTAACTGCTTACATTTAAAGAAAGCTGAGATGGAATGAAAGGAATTATTCGATCAATGATCTAGAGTTAGTTACGTTATGAACGCATTCAAGATTTCGGGGTATCATCCATGCAACATGTATGTTGACAATCATACAGTTGTAGAAGACTCTGGTATAAGTTAAAAGAAAGAATTGAGTCCAGGTCATAGACAAGGGATTGAATTATTAGATGATGGTATCACGGATATTCCATAGCGTCTATGAAAGGCTAAAGTAATAACTCATACCATGAGCCGCAGATCGGAAGATAGCTTACGCCTACATAAAGGTTGATCAGAAGGAAGAGGAAACTAAGGAGTTACATCAACAAAGTAAATCAGGAGTCTGATTATTGGACCCAGAAAATTATAGAAATCGTGATTGAGGACATTGCAGAATCACTCTTAATATCAGAGGTAGAGAGATAGTACAATAGCCATATTCTATAACGGCTCTATGATAAAGCCAGTCAGGAAAGTACCAGCCTCATAAGAAGTCAGTATGAAGCTCTCACCGGATTGTGTATGCACCAGAGGTGCAAGTATTATAATAGAGCTTCATGTTGTGGATGTGAATTATACCTGTGTTAAAGCGAGGTCATGAAAGAGATAGAAGACGTGATGCGAGATTTTAAGGTAAGTAAGGTAAAGGTGAACAACGTACGAGATACTCAAATGCAGAAGGTTGCGAATAATTCATAATATATATTTGTTAGAAGCACTAGGATTCAGTATCCAGGAATGATAGCGGCATCATCAATGGTATATTTTCCAACCTATGGTTTCTAGGTATTGAGAGACCTTGTCAGGAGAGCAAAGAAGAGTTAGAGATGATGTGATATATCGCTTGGTGTTCCAGAATAACATATGGAAATCTATGGGGCAAGCAAGTTGAAGGAAGGTTTCAAGATATGTGTAGGTCGCAATCTAAAGTATGGTAGAGCGACAAGGTTTTAGGAAGACAAGAGTAAGGATAAGAAAAGGCAAGTGAGAAAATGTCGAAAATGGATAAGTCCTCGGGATTAAGCCCGTGAAAACAAGAGAGCTAATGGTTTCTCTAAGTTATGGAAAGCTCAGTATAGCCTGAATGAACTCAAAGAAGTCTAAGACTAATGGCATTTACAAGAGATGGGATGCCGCCCTGATAAGTACAATGGGGGTGTAATTGTGATAGATAAAGGATGACGATTGAGCCTTCGATTGAGTAATGATTCGAAGAGGATTTCATGAATTGTGCGGAATTAAAATACCCACGTAAGGTGAATCAAATTGGGATGCTATAAAATATGATTATTGAAGTAAAATATCGCCCCTAAGTGGATCAAGAAAATCACTTCAAATATTCCTCGATGCAACATAAGCCCTAGTGGCAATGTATTACGTAAAAAGTTTCAAGTTATCAATGGAAGATTGTAGATCAACATTGAGGTGAATCGACAATGGATGGATAAAAGTTGCAAAGTACGAGATGAGATTAGGCCATCAGTCTTAAGATGAACAGTAATGAAGAAGCGTTAAAAGACTTAGCTTTATGCATATAGGATAAGCAACGAGAGCAACCCGAAGTTTGGTCGTAGACCTCAGTAACGATAAATCAAAGTAAGAGTTATGGTATAGTATGGCCTACTCAGATGTAGCAAAGCTAATGACGCACAGAGGGACTGCTTGACATAATTTTGTATATGTTCACAAAGTGAGGCCTAGAGATTGGCTAAAAGCTGGAGGAAAGAGGAGAGAAGCATCACATAGGCGCGCATACAAAATTAGAGTCGTACAGGCTGCATGATAGAAGGTAGCAACAGTTACGAGATTGGAAGGATTCTGACCATAAGTCATGGTGTGAGAAAGAGGCCTAAAGGAGGGAATGCCCTGGTGTTTGGGATTCATTCACAGAACAGTGGACTAGATGGCAATAGGAGTACTAAAGTATTCGCAAGAGATTATAAGAATGATAAGTGCATCAGTCAACATTCGAGGATGAATGTTTGGGGGGGGGGGATGATGTTACATGTTACATCTCGCGATTTCGTACGTTAAAGTTTCGTCTTCAGTTAATCGACGTAGACTCGGGGATGAGATTATTTTGAGGTTATAAGCATTTATGTTATTCCTAACAAGTGATAAGTAAGTGCCGTGAAGGTTAAAGGGTAAACGAATCAAAGAAAGTGAGTTTCGTTGAAGGTGGTCGATTTGGGATAAAATACGGTCCGAGCTACAATACCCGCCATTTATGGACTAATGCCATACAAGGCACCCCGTGACCATGATAGTAGGGTACATAAAGTGTATTAAAAGTGAGTAGTATTTTAAGTAATTTGAGATAATTCTTAATTATATGGATTATTGATTAATGGAAAAATTAATAAGTTAATGAAAATTAGTGGGTAATTAATTAACAATCTTGGATAAGACCAAGGGGAACCAACGTGGAACCCCCAAGTAATGAATAAGCTTCATTACATTTAGGTGGCCAACTTAGAAGCCTTTAGGAAAGGTTAGTCATTCCAAGTGGGGCCCACCTAAAAATTAAATGTAACATTCCTAGTTCAAGATCATTTCTAATATCTTAAGAAAGAATTTCAGCCAACTTTACCTTGCATAAACAATGTTATTGCCAATCTCTTAAGAAAGAATTTCAGCCAAGATTATCTTGCAATAGCAACGTCATTACTTCGAGAATTTCATACGAATTGTTCCCTATTTCGATCTCGCCGTTACGTATTTCGTCGCGGTTCATGTGTGTTAGAAGAATTGTCAAGAGAATTGACTCAGGTATGTTAAGGCTATCCCTTATTCCTTTTCGGCATGATCTATACGACACGAACGAAACGAGCAAATGCACAACTTCCATAAATGACTATATTCATAGAAATACTAGGGGTGTCTATATTCTTGATTCTCCATGTGAATTATTATTATATCTTCTGTTCATGGGTCTAAGAAAAATACGTATTTGATAAAGTTTATCCGACGGGCATATTATTTTTATGACATTCCGAGAAATCTTATTAACGTATTTCTTATGCATTTCATACATTTATACATGTACCCATGACCAGATGGCGTTATATACGCGTATATTATATGTATATGGGATATGGGAAAAAGTTACGGCGTTATATACGTACCATCACCTGATCAGCTGGTATGTGTTGATGATTTTGTCCACAGTGGCCGAGATGACATGATGGGATATTCTCAAAGGCTAGATGATGTTATGTACACCTATACCCATGTATGACACGACATTTATACATACGTTCATGACATTGTAAATGTTTCAAGATTTACAAAGTGATTTAGACTTACAGGCGGAATTCCTTATTCTATGTTTCATCTATATCTATTATGTACTGATTTTTATGCCTTACATACTTAGTACATTATTCATACTGATGCCCTATTTCCCGGGGCCTGCGTTTCATGCCCGCAGGTGCAGGTAGACAAGATGACAGTCCCCATTCATAGGATCCTTGATCAGCGAGAGTTCGCGTGCTCCACTTGATCCGTAGTTGCTTTTGATTTTGGTACGATATGCTTGTATACATATATGGGTATGATGGGGCCCAGTCCCGTCCTTGTATAGTTGTATATTCTATTAGAGGTCTGTGGACAGTCGTGTATAGTTGGGTAGTATGTGGCCTTGTCGGCTTCCAGTTTTGGATATGTAGTTGTCTATAGCGGTCTTGTCTACTCGCCTTACGTATTTCACACGTGTATGCATATATATGTCTTTTGAACAAGTTTCCCCATGGATGCTATTCTCGTAGTTCAACAAATGTTATTTGTGTTTATATCTTAGACGTATGCTTAAGGGTGTTCGACAGGTAGGACTCGGGCACCCGTCGCGACCCATCGGTTTGGGTCGTGACAAAAGTGGTATCAGAGCAGTTCTGTCCTAGGGTTGTCTACAGACCGTATCTAGTAGAGTCTTGTTTATGGGTGTGTTGTGCACTACACTTATAGACAGGAGGCTACAGGACATATAGGATGTTATCCTCCCTTCTTATCTTAGATCGTGCGATATAAGAATTCATGTTCCTAATGATATGTTATGTTTTCAGCGATGTCTCCGAAGACTACAGCCGCCCAGAAGGGCAAATCCGTGGCTGGTGAGACTACTAGTCAAGCGCCACGAGTTATCAGGGCTCTAGGAGAGTCTCATAGTGAGATTTCATCTCAGACTTCACATACCCCGCCCTCTCCAGAAGAGCTCCGAGGGGCACCAGCTCCAGCGCCCGCCCCTGTACGTCCAACTCTCCAGCCAGATGCACCGGGTCAGGAGATGAGTGATGCTATTCAGCTATTAACTCGATTAGTAGCCGCACAAGCTCGCCGTCAGGATGTAGGTATTGGTCATGCAGATAGGTCCGTCAGTGTAAGGGTTTATAATTTCATAAATTTGGACCCTCTGGTATTCACTGGAGCAGATCCGAACGAAGACCCTCAGGTATTTATCGATGGAATGTAGAGGACTTTGAGGGTAATGAAGGCCACTGCGACTGAGTCAGTTGAGCTAACTTCCTATAGACTTCAGGATGCTGCAGTTAATTGGTACGAGTCTTAGGAGTTGTCCAGAGATGAGGATGCCCTCCCAACGACATGGCAGGAGTTTACAGAGGCTTTTCTTCGTCATTATCTTCCACCAAAGCTTAGACGGGCCAGAGTTGATAGGTTCTTGACCCTTCGGCATGGTAATATGAGTGTTCGGGAGTACAGTCTTCAGTTTGACTCATTGGGTAGGTATGCTCCCACTATTGTATCTAAAATGGAGGATCGGGTTCATCGATTTGTGATGGGGTTAGAGCCGCACCTGCTAAATAATTGTATGTCGGTCTCACTTCAGCCAGGCATGGATATTTCTCGTATTCAGGCATATGCTCAGGGTGCAGAGGAGCGTAAGCAGAAGCAGAGGGCCGACCGTGAGCATGATAGGGCCTAGAATAAGAGAGCGAGATCTTCGGGTCCTTCTGGTGAGTTTCGAGGTGGTCAGAGACCACAATACCCGAGGTATCCAGCCCAGCCATCGGCTAGCGCACCCCCTCAGTCAATTTGGAGGTAAAAGATTTGATCATTCCAAATATTTAGGGCCTGGTCAGAATTCCAGGGCCTCAAGTTCTCAGTATAGGGGTGAGTCAAGTCAGATAAGGACACCCTTTCCGCGGTGTGCTCAATTTGGTAAGCAGCATACCGGGCAATGCCGTATGGGGTTGGGCATTTGTTATACTTATGTTTATCCAGGCCACATTACGAGGGATTGTACGATGAGAGGTAATGCAAGCATAGCTCAGCCAGCGAGATCTGTAGTTAGTTCGTCATCATCACTATGCCCCCCTGGGCAAGGTTCAGAAGCACCAATGGGTCGTGGTAGAGGCAGAGGCAGAGCATCTAGCTCGAGCGATCCTCAGAACTGCATTTACACGTTGGCCGGACGACAGGATCAGGAGTCATTGCCTGATGTTGTTATAGGTATATTATCAGTCTCCTCATATGATGTATATGCACTGATTGACCCAGGTTCCACCTTATCATATGTCACTCCGTTGGTTGCTAGTAAGTTTGGAATAAAACCTGAATCGGTTAAACCTTTTGAGGTGTCTACACCTGTTGGGGACATAGTGATAGCTAGGTGAGTATATAGAGATTGTATAATAGTAGTTCATAGTTGATCTACAGTAGCGGACCTAATCGAGTTAGATATGGTAAAATTTGATGTTATAATGGGTAAGGATTGGTTGGCTTCTTGTCATGCCAATGTTGATTGTAGATCGAAGATGGTCCGATTCCAATTTCCAGGGGAGCATGTTTTGGAATGGAAAGGTAATACGGCATCGCCGAGAGGTAGATTTATTTCCTATCTCAACGCAAGGAAGATGATCAGAAAGGGCTATATTTATCACTTAGTTCGGGTTCAGGATGTGAAAGTAGAGTCACCAACCATTCAATCTATCCCTGTGGTTAAGGAGTTTCCCGATGTTTTTCCCGATGAGCTTTTGGGTCTTCCGCCAGAACGAGAAATTGAGTTTGCTATTGACCTACTACCAGATACTCAACTAATATTTATTCCTCCCTATAGAATGGCCCCCGCAGAGCTGAAAGAGTTGAAGGAACAACTAAAGGACTTGCTTGAAAAAGGCTTTATCAGACCTAGTACATCACCGTGGGGAGCACCTGTGTTATTTGTGAAGAAGAAAAATGGTTTCTTATGGATGTGTATTGATTATAGACAGTTGAATAAGGTGACGATCAAGAATAAGTACCCGCTTCTGAGGATTGATGATTTATTTGATCAGTTGCAAGGTGCCAAGTGTTTCTCAAAGATAGAATTGAGGTCTGGGTACCATCAGGTAAGGGTTAAGGAGAAAAATATTCCAAAGACAGCATTCAGGACCAGATACGGGCACTTCGAGTTTCGTGTTATGTCGTTCAATTTGACCAATGCCCCAGCAGTATTCATGGATTTGATGAACCATGCGTTCAGACCCTTTTTAGATCTGTTCGTAATTGTATTTATTGACGATATATTGGTGTATTCTTGTTCAGAGGCTGAGCATGCAGATCATTTGCGTACTGTGCTCAGAGTTATACAAAAAGAGAATTTGTATGCAAAATTCTCTAAATGTAAATTCTGGTTGAACTCTGTAACTTTCCTTGGGCATATCATTTCGGGTGAAGGTATCCGGGTTGGTACACAAAAAGTTGAGGCAGTAAAGACTTGGCCTAGACCTACAACACCAACGGAGGTTCGTAGCTTTCTCGGTTTGGCAGGTTATTACATGAGATTTGTAGAAGCATTTTCTTCCCTTTCAGCACCTTTGACAAAGTTGACTAAGAAAGGAGCAAAGTTTCAATGGACAGATGCTTGCAAACGGAGTTTTCAGTCATTGAAGGACAGATTAACTTCAGCACCAGTTCTAACGCTCCCAGAAGGGACCGATGGTTATGTTATCTATTGTGATGCTTTGGGCATTGAATTGGGTTGTGTACTGATGCAACATGGTAAGGTTGTAGCTTATGCTTCTAAACAACTAAGAAAGCACGAGAAGAATTACCCAACCCACGATTTAGAGTTAGCCGCAGTGATTCATGCACTAAAGATGTGGAGGCACTACTTGTATGGCATTCATGTTGATATCTATACGAATCATAAGAGCCTCCAGTATATCTTCAAGCAAAAGGAAGTGAATTTACTTCAAATGAGATGGTTGGAGCTAATTAAATATTATGACGTTGATATTTTATACCATCCAGGGAAGGTGAACGTGGTAGCCGATGCCCTCAGCCGTAGATCTATGGGTAGCCTGTCATATTTACAGCTAGAGAAGAGGGGAAAAGCCCATGAGATTCATCAGCTAGCTAGTCTTGGAGTTCAATTTCTGGACTCAGGTGATATTGGAATTACTATTCAGGATACGACAACATCCTCTTTAGTAACTGAAGTGAAGGAACTCCAGTACGAGGATCCTCTGTTAGTTCATTATAGGGATACCACCCCTTAAAAAGAGAAGGCATCATTTGAGATTACAGAAGATGGGGTCCTCAGATATCGAGGATGATTATGTGTCCCTAATGTTGAAGGGTTGCGTCGGCAGGTTATGGGAGAAACTTACTATTCTCGTTATTCTATCCATCCAGGAGCAACAAAGATGTATCATGATATCAGGGAAGTATATTGGTGGGACGGAATTAAAAAGGATATAGCGGAGTTTGTTGCTCAGTGCCCTAACTGTTAGCAGGTCAAGATTGAGCGTCAAAAACCCGGTGGATTATTGTAGGCTATGGAGATTCCGACTTGGAAATGGGAAGTAATCAATATAGATTTCATCGTAGGCTTACCGCGTACCCAACGTAAGTTCGATTCTATATGGGTGATCGTTGATAGGCTTAACAAATCAACCCATTTTCTGCCTGTTAGGACTACACATTCCACAGAGGATTATGCAAGGCTTTACATCAGGAGGTAGTACGACTGCACGGTGTCCCTGTATCTATTATCTCGGATAGAGGAGCTCAATTTATAGCTAATTTCTAGAGGTCCTTCCAAAAGGGATTGGGGACTCAGGTAAGTCTTAGTACATCATTTCATCCCCAGACAGACGGACATGCTGAGCGTACTATTCAAACACTTAAGGATATATTACGGGCTTGTGTGATAGAATTCAAGGGTAGTCGGGATGATCATCTGCCGCTAATTGAGTTCGCATATAATAATAGTTATCATTCTAGTATTCAAATAGCTCCATACGAAGCTCTTTACGGACGGAAGTGTAGGTCACCTATAGGGTTGTTCGATGTTGGGGAAACTATGTTAGTAGGGCCAGAATTGGTACAGCAGGCAATCGAGAAAATTAAGCTTATACAGGAAAGGCTATTAGCAGCTCAAAGCCGTCAGAAGTCTTATGCGGATAATCGATGACGAGACTTGGAATTTCAGGTTGACGATTGGGTATTCCTAAAGGTATCAACAATGAAAGGCGTTATGAGGTTCGGAAAGAAAAGAAAACTTAGCCCTCGGTACATTGGACCATATAAAATCATACGCAAGGTAGGTCAGGTAGCGTATGAATTAGACTTGCCTTCTGACTTGGAATTTGTACATCCAGTCTTTCATGTGTCTATGCTCCATAAATGTATCGAAGATCCTTACAGAGTTGTGTCAGTTGACGATGTTCAGGTTACAGAACAACTATCATATGAGGAAACTCCCATTGCTATACTAGATAGACAAGTTCGAAGATTGAGGACTAAAGACGTAGCTTCGGTGAAAGTACTTTGGAGAAACAACAATGTGGAAGAAATGACTTGGGAGGCCGAAAAAGACATGGAGGCTAGATATCCTCACTTATTTCCTCTTCCAGAGAAGGGTCCGACTGAGACATCACAGCCTTAAGGTACGTGTATGGATTCTTGTATTAGTTATCATCATTGGTCGTGTGAGGCCATTATCGTGAGTGATAATTGTGGAAATATGTGCATTGAATTATTCAGTTCTCTACATGAAGGATTGATAGTAGTACTATTACAAAGGTGACTTTGCAAAAATTTATATGGATCCCGAGAAGTTAAGTATTCGCGAATGAATGTTTCTAAGGGGGGAAGGATGTTACATCTCGTGATTTCGTACGTTAAAGTTTCGTCTTCAGTTAATCGACGTAGACTCGGGGATGAGATTATTTTGAGGTTATAAGCATTTATGCTATTCCCAACAAGCGATAAGTAAGTACCGTGAAGTTTAAAGGGTAAACGAATCAAAGAAAGTGAGTTTCGTTGAAGGTGGTCGATTTGGGATAAAATACTGTCCGAGCTACAATACCCAACATTTATGGACTAATGCCATACAAGGTACCCCGTGACCACGATAGTAGGGTACGTAAAGTGTATTAAAAGTGAGTAGTATTTTAAGTAATTTGAGATAATTCTTAATTATGTGAATTATTGGTTAATGGAAAAATTAACAAGTTAATGAAAATTAGTGGGTAATTAATTAACAATCTTGGATAAGACCAAAGGGA
Organism: Nicotiana tomentosiformis; assembly: GCF_000390325.3. Lineage (NCBI taxonomy): Eukaryota > Viridiplantae > Streptophyta > Magnoliopsida > Solanales > Solanaceae > Nicotiana > Nicotiana tomentosiformis. Next base: position 152,860,691 of record NC_090813.1, read on the forward strand.
ACCAACGTGGCAGCCCAAAGTAATGAATAAGCTTCATTACATTTAGGTGGCCAACTTAGAAGCCTTTAGGAAAGGTTAGTCATTCCAAGTGGGGCCCACCTAAAAATTAAATGTAACATTCCTAGTTCAAGATCATTTCTAATCTCTTAAGAAAGAATTTCAGCCATGTTTACATTGCATAAACAACGTTATTGCCAATCTCTTAAGAAAGAATTTCAGCCAAGATTATCTTGCAGTAGCAACGTCATTACTTCGAGCATTTCATACGAATTGTTCCCTATTTCGATCTCACCGTTATGTGTTTCGTCGCGGTTCGCGTGTGTTAGAAGAATTGTCAAGAAAATTGACTCAGGTATGTTAAGGCTATCCCTTATTTCTTTTTGGCATGATCTATACGACACGAACGAAACGAGAAAATACACAACTTTCATAATTGATTCTATTTATAGAAATAATAGGGGTGTCTATATTCTTGATTTCCCAAGTGAATTATTATTATATCTTATGTTCATGGGTCCCAGAAAAATACGTATTTGATAAAGTTTATCCGACATGCATATTATTTTTATGACATTCCGAGAAATCTTATTAACGTATTTCTTATGCATTTCATACATTTATATATGTACATTGACCCATGACCAGATGGTGTTATATACGCGTATATTATGTATATGGAATATGGGAAAAGGTTACGGCATTATATACGCACCACCACCTGATCAGGTAGTATATGTTGGTGATTTTGTCCATAGTGGCCGAGATGATATGATGGGATGCCCTCATAGGCTAGATGATGTTATGTACACCTATACCCATGCATGACACGACATTTATACGTACGTGTATGATATTGTAAATGTTTCAGGATTTACAAAGTGATTTAGACTTACAGGCGGAATTCCTTATTCTATGTTTCATCTATATCTGTTATATACTGATTTTTATGCCTTACATACTCAGTACATTATTCGTACTGACACCCTATTTCCCAGGGCCTACATTTCATGCTCGCAGGTATAGGTAGACAAGTTGGCGGTCCCCCTTCTTAGGATCCTTGATCAACGAGAGTTGGTGTGCTCCATTTGATCCGGAACTTCTTTTGATTTTAGTACGATATGCTTGTATACATATATGGGTATGACGGGGCCCAGTCCCGTCCTTGTACAATTGTATATTCTATTAGAGGTCTGTAGATAGTCGTGTATAGTTGAGTAGTATGTGGCCTTGTCGGCTTCCAGTTTTGGATATGTAATTGTCTATAGCGGCCTTGTCAGCTCGCCCTACGTATTTCACACGTGTATGTATATATATGTCTTTTGAACAGGTTTCCCCACGTATGCTATTCTCGTAGTTCAGCAGATGTTATTCGTGTTTATATCTTAGACGCATGCTTAAGGGTGTTCGACAGGTAGGACTCGGGCACCATGGGTCGTGACATGTTACACCCCATATTGTCGTACGTGAAAGTACGCCATAAATAAATTAATAAAAGCTCAAAAATGAGATGTTACATCCCGCATTTTTGTACGTTAAAATTTCGTCGTAAGTTAATCGACCTAAGTTTGGGAATGAGATTATTTTGGGATTATAAGTATTGTGCTACTTCAAACAAGTGATGAGTAAATTCGTGAAGGTGAGAGGGTAAGCAAATCGAAGGAAATGAATTTCGTCAAAGTTTGATATTTTGGAATAAACAATTCGGTCTGAGCTATAATACTCGGTATTTATGGACTAGTGCCATACAAGGTACCACATGAGCATAATAGTAAAGTGTACAAAGTGTGTTAAAAGTGAGTAGTATTTTAAGTAATTTAAGATAATTCCTAATTATGTAAATAATTGAGTAATTATTGATTAATGGAGGATTAATAAATTACTTAAGGAATTAAGTGGATAATTATTGGATAAATATTAAACCCCAACGTGGCAGCCATATAAGAGCAACTAAGTGACTCTTAAAATCACAAAGGGTGGCAAAATGTGGATGAAGTTGCCGAGAAACCTTGCAACAAATACAAAGGCAATTGTTGTCTTCCTAGTGGTCACGGCAAAGAGGGCACATGATTATTTAATTGTAAATCCCTTCTCTAAATATTTCTTAACGTAAAGCAAGTCTCCCTAGAAGCTAACCAAACAAAATACTTTACCTTGTAGGGAGCTTTGCACTTTCAAATATTCTTTCATGGTTATTTGGAGCTTTACTTGTGGAGCCAAAAGTTTTGTAGTACAACAATACGGATGAAGCATCAATAAAAGGCATCTCTACTTTAAGCACATATCAAATGCCAAAATATGCATCTTCAAGAATTCAACGTGAGATTTTATAGCATCTGATTTCATAGACATGTATTGATTGGTATGTCGGGGCCCTGTCCCGGCCTTATGACATTTATGTACTCTTAGAGGCTTGTAGACATATGTCATATATATGAAAGATTGTATGGCCTTGTCGGCCTATGTTCAGTGTACGAGTGATTATTTTGGCCTTATAGGCCCGTACGTTATATGTATAAGTCAGTATATCAGGTTGGGTCATTTTATGTCGAGTGTTCTGGCCCATTTACCCATATTGATGTAATGAGAAAGATACGTTATGTTGGTACTCGATTAAGTAAGGTACCGGGTGCCCGGCGCGGCCCATCGGTTTGGGTCGTAACAGAGAGAAAGTAGATGAAGTGTTTTGGTCATCAATATCCGGGAGTTGAGATTGCCTCTATTAATGTGTTATGGCATAGTCGATAAGTCGAGGAGGCCACCTTAAGGGCCAAAAGTGTTAAGGAAATAAAATGTTCTCACTTGAGTATATAGTCAAATGATTGTGATTTGAAATGTACTTTCTATGTGTTATGATTTAAATATGTGCAGCTCATGTCCAGATATCACTCTTGATAATATAATGCTTGTAATGATGAGATTTGTGATGTTGATATACATGGTGATGCTTTGTCAAGTTGTGTATGTCTTGATAGGTTGATTTTGGTGATTATCTGACAGGTGGATAGTCATAGTTACAGGGGAAACTCTGTCGAAATGATTAAGAATCTATTAAGATAGCCAAATCTTAAGGTCCATAAGTAAGTTGAAATATTGGAAAGGATGTATAAGACTGATGTAGTCATAAGTGCCTATGTATAATGGTTGGAGGTAAAATGATAGTAACTCTATTCTTAGAAGGGACTTATAAAACATTCGAGGACGAATGTTCTTAAGTGGGGGAGAATATAACATCCCGAAAAATTTCGAAGTGCTTAAGCGCTATTAAGTAAGTTGATGTGCGCTAATTGTATTATTTTGTATGTAGGCAAGGACTATTATATGAATGATATCAATTTATCATGATAATATATGTATGAGGTGCATTAATAATGGTTTATGGTCTAAGAATAGCCGTAAATCCAAGTCAAGTTGGAAATTTCATGATAGACTAAAGTTTCAAATGGGTAGGCACAAGACCAAATTTTGAACAAGCATATCTACATATATATAGAGTGTTATGTGATAATCTACATATCAAATGAAATATCTTCGAGTCTAGTTTCTAACGCTTCAAACCGTTTGTCATTTGGACATTCTTACAAGAAGTTATGACACAATTACCAAAGGCTGGAAAAATGCGATTCTGTGACCAATTCTGCGATCGCAGAACCATTATGTGATCGCAGAAGTAGTTATGCGACCGCAAAATGGTCGTAGACCTGTCCAGTGAAGCCCATTTCTAGGCATCGATTTTGTGGTGCATTTTGCGACCCGCATACCCATTCTGCGGCCATTATGCGACCGCAGACCTGCTTTCGCAGGGTTAATTTTTCTATTTTCATAACCTGACTCCATTTTGATAAATAGCCTTTGGGGCTTATTTTGGGTCAATTATTTGAGGTTTTTTAGAGAGAAGTGAGAGTGTTCTAGAGAGAGGAAGTAGATGAAGTGTTTTGTTCATCAAGATCTTGCCCAAGCTTTGAAATCCTACAAGGCAATCTCACAAGATCTTCATCTAAGAGGTAAGATTCAAACCCCTAGTCTTCAATTTCGAGTTTGGGGTAAAAGATAGGTGATTAGGAGTATGATTCTTGGGTGTAAGAGTATTATTTATACATGCTTGTACTAATAAGGTTTGTGGAAATATTGTTGAGCTAAAATAAGTAAAGATTGGGTTGTGGAGTGATGGAAATCTTGTAGAAGAACATTGTAGTTATATTTGCACACCTAGTGTTTGATAAAATGCTCAAATGAGCTGAGACCATGAATAGTTTCCTAACTATGGTTCAATTTTGTTATGTCTCAAAATAGATTGGGATTTCTAGAATTTTCGGAACGTTGTAGTAATTTAAGGAAAGCTCAAAGAGAGGTATGTTGGCCAAACTTTCTCTCTTACACTCGAATTTCATAATATTCACGTGACTTTCAAAGTATGCGTTGCGTATTAAAATGTTATGGCTTTGAATAGTATTTCAAATGAAAGCTAGTATACCAAATTGTGTGAGAAAATCTCAATATTCTTAAGACTCTTAATTGCTCATATTTGTACCTAAAGTCTTCATTAGAAATGTCTTAACGTTGATAATCTATAAAGATGGTTGGAAATGAAATAATTTAATTGGGGGTATAGTGTGTTGCCAACATGCCAAGAATTTTAGTTATGATTGTGACTAGTAGTGCAAAGGATTTGAGAGGATGCGATAAAGAATATGAAATGATCCTCGACTCAATTCATGCCCATGAGTGGCTGCTTTAACTAATGCTTTGCTTTATAAATATATCCATTGTGATTCGAGTTCTTACATACTCATGTATTGAAATTGTATATTGTCATTTCTGAGAAGGAGTATTGCAAGAATAAATGGTGTATTGATTGCTTATGATTTTGATGTGTGCTTGTATTGCTAGTCGGTATGCCCCATTATTTGGGAAGAAACCTTGTGTGTTTAAAGTTCCCATTACGGCTAAATTTGAGTTATATGATTGCTGAAATATTCTATATGTTGATATTTGATGGTGATCTTTGAAATTGAAAGACGTGAAAGTATGAAATATGAAATACGGCCATCGTGCCAGGAATAAAGAATATTGTGAATGGCCAAATGAGCCAATAAAATATTGTCGTTGTGAATGACTGGAAATACTAATAGGAATTTATACAATGTAAAGGATGTTGAGGTGAGTACAATTGTATTTATGTTATCTCTATGTGCAAATCAAATAAAAAATATTTTTGGGAGCATCATTAGCAAAACCGAGGAAGGGTGGGTCATAAGGTCCACACCTGAAACTATACGTGCCGGTGTAGGGGTGGATTGTGATTATTCCCCTTATTTGGGATGAAATTGAAATATTAGAGAAATTGTGATATTATTCCCCTTAATTGGGATGAAACTGGTAACCACTGCGTATTGGAAAAGTCAACCCACACGACATTTGTGAGAAGGTGACCTAGCTGATCGGGTGGAGATCGGACGCCATGTTGCGTACATGGTGGTACTACTCTTGGTAACAACTTTCTTTCGCATCACTCGTCAAACCACATTGTTCGTGGGGAGATGGCCTAGCCGATCGGGGCGTGATCAGACTCCGTGCTAACAAAGACCGTGGTATATCGATACTAATGATCTCCCAACTAAAATTGTATATGAAGTTCATATTTTTAAAAATTATTATGTTTTAACTGGACATTTGGATATTGTTGATTGTGACTTGTTGTCTCTATGTGTTGCCTTTTCTTATATGAGCATTCTATTTTGAAAGAGGACTTTTAACTATACATACTAGTGCTATTCGACAGTACTAACGTCCCTTTTGCTGGGGGCGTTGCATCTTTAATGGATGCAGGTGGTTCCACAGCAGACGGCATTGATAAGTGATAGCAGTACACTCTTTTTAGCTGATTTGGTGAGCCCCACTTCATTTTGAGGTCATGTATCTTTTATTTCGCATGTACTGTGTTTTGAGGTATAGCCGGGGCCTTGTTGCCGGCATTTCCATATTACTCTTCTATTGTACTTAGAGGCTCCGTAGACAGGTTGTAGGTTGTGGTTGATGTTGGGAATTGAACTAGAAATTTTGGTATTTGGAAATCATATTTTTCATTAATTCTATAAACTCGTAATATTTTGAAAATTATGAATGAATCTGCTAATGGGAATTATAAGGAAGTTGTTAATAAAATCTTTTCAGTCTTTGATTAATGGAGTACATCTCCTCTTTATCCATAGATGAGTTTGAGTAGAAGGAAATTTAACAGGCTTGCTCGGCTGGGTCTCTCGGTTGAGCGCCGGCCGCGCTCCCCAAGTTTGGGGCGTGACAAACTTGGTATCAGAGCCTAAGGTTTTAAAGTGTCCTAGGATGTCTCGGAGCCATGTCTAGTAGAGTCCTTCTTATCGGTGTGTTGTCGACCACATCTATAATGGGGAGGCTACTTGGACATTTTGGAAATTCACACTTCTTTGATACTCTAGATCATGCGATAGAACTCAAGATAGGCAGCTAATTTCCTCGTCATGTTTCATTTTTCATATGAGTAACCTTCGGGTTCGAGGCAGCGAGAAGGAAATGAAAGAACTAGTTGCTATGGAAAATTTCCCCGTTCCTATTAATGTCACCACGCCACTAGATCTTGTGGTGAGAGAACGTAAGAAACGAATGAGGGTTGTTTGTACCAATAAGCCAGAATGTTTGATATGAAATAGTAGTCGCTCGGGTTTATGTTAGATGATTCTTGAAACATGTTATGGTTGTGTAAAGAGGGGGAACAAGAAGAATAAATGCCCTTAGGTTGGATACACCCATCCAGGCCTACCCGATATGCAAGCGAAAATATTTTGTGTCATGTTGTAAGTATGCTCAGAAGAGTGTTAGGGGTGTAGAGATTGTTACTCCCACCATGAAGGCTTGGAAGAAGACTAAGGGGAATGCTTATGATGTATACAAAAAGGGTAAATGTCAGGTAAGTGGGGCGAGTCAGTTCAGCGAACCTCATCCTCGTTGTGTGAAGTGTATGAGATGTAATTTGGGGGTATGTCACTATGGTACTAATGTATGTTTTGTATGTGGAGTAGAGGGGCATCAATTTAGGTACTGCCCTGTCAATCTAAAGTCATCAAGTAAGTCACTCCTTAGTACATCATTATGAACATCGCATTATTTTCCTTGTTGTATATGTAGATCCATATTGAAGATGCCTACATAAATATTTATAGCATCCTAGGAAGTTCAAATCTATTCAAGGACAAGAATGAAACTTTGGAAGCTCAAAGAGGGCCTTTAACAAGATGTCAAGCTAAAGAGATACAAAACAAGGTCATTAGACTTCAAGTGCAAATAAAGAAGTTGTTAATTGGGATGGAGAGCTCAAGGATAAAGGATATTAGTTGTCTAGGTATTATAATTATTTTATGGTCCAAATTCATGTCCAAGAAAAGGTGGATTAGATCCCAAGAGACATCCTCTGAAGAAGGTCCAAATCAGGCCACTATTGGACCTATTTGGCACATAAAAATGTGTCCAAACTTGTAGCCCAATAAGTCCTACATGAAACCACGTTTTTATAATATAAAAAGGACTTACTTGCTGACCAAGAAAGGTTCAATAGGCGTGATAGAAGTTGGGTATAAGTTGGTGCCAAGTTGCCTTCAAGATTTTCAAGATCCTATCCATGATTGGTTTGGGATTTTCAAGATTCTATCCAAGATTGGTTTTAACTTATTCCATATATTTTGGTACTAGATTTATTTCTTTCCTAGGTAGTTAAGGTTATGTTTTCCGTTTCCTAAGATTGTTGGAGTTACTTTCCAAGATTGACTTGGTTTTTGTTTCCTAGTATTTGGACTTGTTGTCCAAAGTAGTTTAGGACTTTATTTCCTTATTTTTAGGTAAAAATTTCGTGACCCCCTCTCTATATAAAGGGGTGTCATCTTTGTTTTTAGATTTTAGATTATGATAGACTATTATCAATAAAAATTATGAGATTTGTCTTGCACTCTTATGTGTGGCTACTCTTGGATTTATTCTTCAACCTTTAAGACTCAACTTAAGGTGGTAAGATTATACTCTTTCGAAATCTTAGATCACTTCTAGTTATTCAAGAAAGGTGATAAGTTTAGGCTTATTGTTGTTTTTGTTAGTCTAAAGGGTCGGGTTTCATAATCTATCTCTTGTTTTTAATTCTCTACCAAAGGCGATTAGTTCTTTGTTAGCTAATTGTTGTTGTTAGGATTCAACTTCAAGAATAGACTTCTTGAATTCAAGAAACTCTTTCTTGAATTCAATCTATCTTTAATTTTCCGTCGTTTGTTTTGTTTCTTTATTTTCTTTTAGCTTCCGCACGTTGTTATCAAGTGGTATCAGAGCATAGGCTAATCAAGATTTCAATCTTGATAATCTTGGGAGGTTCTTGAGCAAAACAAAACCAAAAAAAAAAAAAAAAAAAACGAAAATCAGCCAAAAGAAATGCATTATGGCTCATTATTATTTGTAGAATTCAAGTGTTATTTGGTTTCCAAGTCAAGAAAGGAAACAAGAAGAGGCGATCCTAGTTCTTGAAGATTAAGGTAACTTCTTTCCTTATTCTTGTGGGTTTTGGGTTTCCTAAATTCTTTCCTTATTTTTTCTACATAACCAATTCCTATTCTTCCAAGGTTTGGTCCTTCACTTTCCTTTTCTTTTTCTAACTCCACATTCTTATCACTAAGGGTTGTGACTAGTAAGGTTTATTAATAAATCTATAGTTTAATGACCAAGAGTTGCTTTGAGTGGAAAAAGGCAAGAGAGACGAGAACATTAGAGGAAAAAGCCAAAATTTGAGAGATACATAATTCTTCTAATCTTTGTTCAAGATGTTTCAAACAGGTAGTTATAGTGAAAGGAGGTGAGCTATGACTAAAAAACTTGAAAATTCAAATTTACAATATACCGAATGGACGGAAGACAATGGTAAAATTATTTTTCAAACAAGAGCTAAAGTGATGTCTGCGATTTGTGCCCTTAGAATTGACAAAGAGTTTGGCTATAACTCAATTAGCACTTATATGGTTGAAAAATAACTTGCCTTGTGTTGAGCATATTAAACCCTACATGTTGAGAGGAGTAACGGTAGATAAAAGAGTGTTATTACTATTCTCTATTGGAAGGTATGAGGATGCGATCTGGTGTGATGTGATTCCCATGAATAATTATCATATCTTGTTGGGAAAGCCATGGTATGCCTATAGAAGAGCTTCATATGACATGGAAAAAAATAGATACTCTTTTGAGGTTAACGGGAAGAAACTTATTCTTGGACCTTTGACTCCCTCACAAATTTATGAAGATGAAAAGACTGTTAAAGAGAATATAGAAAAATATGAGAGAGAAAAGAATGAGAGGAGTAAGGGAGTGCATGTTGACATCCCAAGAGAGGAAAAAGGAGAGGTTGCATTGAGTGAAGAGAATGGGATGTCAATTGAGAAAAAGAGTGAGCTTGAGGGAAAAGAAAAGAGAGAAGGCAATGAGATAAGAAAAGTCTTTGAGGTAGAGAGAGAAAAACAAGAGGGTTTGAGTAAAGAAGAAGAAAAAAACTTTAGTGAGAGAAAAGAGGCTAAGGGTGAGGGATAAGTTAGTTTTGTGATAAAAGCCAAAGAGAGTGTAAGCAAGAATAAAATTTCTTTACTTCCTAACCCATTAACTCATTCTTGTTTTAGTTCTTGTGATTTTGTGCAACCACGTATTGAAAAACCTTTTGAAAGAAGAGGTGAGGTGCGAGAAATGGTGGTAACGGATCCAATTGGATTCCAACATGAATTAGGCGAAATTAATTCTTATTGGATGGTGGAAGATAAAAGCTTGGTTAAATTCTTTGTTATTGAACCTTTTGACTATTTTAATTCTTATTTACAGGTTTATGACATGGAGTTTCCTAAAGCCATTGCTAAGCTGGAATCATTGCATAGAAGAATACAAGGTGATGTTGTTCCATTAGTAAATAAGTCCAAGTATGATATGTATAATTGGTTCATTCACATTCTTGGCCTTCCTAGAACACCTAAGGTATTTTTAGAGGTAATGAACTATACTCTTATTTCTTATGTTGGTAACTTTATAATTTTTGTGGATGATGATATTTTGATGAATATCAAGTCATTAACTGTAATATTTAAGTTAAAGTGCAAGAGTAATTTGCTTCCTTTTGAAATTGAGTATGACATAGATGATTATGCATTCCAACTTGGTGGAAAGAGGCATGAAATTTATGAGAAGAGGCTTGCTAATGAGTTAAATGTTCTTTCTTCTCTTATTCAAGTGTCTAATGAGTTTTCATGTGATAAATTGCTAGAATGTGAGTTTTGTTGTTTGATGGGAAGTCATTCCTCTAGGCATGTTGATTGTGAACTTGTAAAAGTGTTTGCTACTATTAAAGAGGACATGCATGATTATTGTGACGTTAGTGATCAAATACTCTTTCATAAACCTATCTATGACTCTTTCTGTGACAGTTTGAGCAATTATGTAGAATCCATTGATGTTGCGAATATTATTGGGGAAAGTTATAATCATGAGCTTGAATGTATTAAAATTTGTATTTTGGAATTTATGGGTTCTTCTGACCTTTCTGAGAATTTATGTGCTTCTTTGAATAACTTACATGTAGAAGAATCCATGGGATTTATAATTGATACTTAGTTATATCATAAGAGTGTCTTATTTGATACATGTGGTAGAGATACTTGTATTAAATGGATGCATGACCAATATTTTGTAATTTCTTTGGCATGCACATGTTTGGACTACCTTATTGACAAGATCGCATTGCAAATTTCATTACATAGTGCATCTAAGAGAGTTTTTTATTGGACAACTCTAAGTAGGTATAAATTTTATTGGGATGATGATGTCCATATGATTTATAAAGGAGTATTTACACCTATTAGGATTAATTGGGTTAAGTGGACACATGGTCACTATCTTGTTTTATTCCTATTATTTTTTCAGATTAGTGGATGCCATTTACTAGTGCGTGACTTTTTTTTCTTGCAAGGTCAAAATTCGAGGACGAATTTTCTTCAAGACGAGGGGAATGATAGCATCCTAGGAAGCTCAAATCTATTCAAGGACAAGAATGAAGCTTTGGAATCTCAAAGAGGGCCTTTTACAAGATGTCAAGCTAAAGAGTTACAAAACAAGGTCATTGGACTTCAAGTGCAAATAAAGAAGTTGTTAATTGGGATGGAGAGCTCAAGGATAAAGGATATGAATTTTCTAGGTATTATAATTATTTTATGGTCCAAATTCATGTCCAAGAAAAGGTGGATTAGATCCTAAGAGACATCCTCTGAAGAAGGTCCAAATCAAGCCACTATTGGACCTATTTGGAACCTAAAAATGTGTCCAAACTTGCAGCCCAATAAGTCCTACATGAAACCACATTTTTATAACATAAAAAGGACTTACTTGCTGAACAAGAAAGGTTTAATAGGCGTGATAGAATTTGGGTACAAGTTGGTGCCAAGTTGCTTGCAAGTTGCCTTCAAGATTTCCAAGATCCTATCCATGATTGGTTTGGGATTTTCAAGATTCTATCCAAGATTGGTTTTAACTTATTTCCATATATTTTGGTACTAGATTTATTCCTTTCCTAGGTAGTTAAGGTTATGTTTTCCTTTTCCTAAGATTGTTGGAGTTACTTTCCAAGATTGACTTGGTTTTTGTTTCCTAGTATTTTTCCTTTTCCTAAGGTATTTGGACTTGTCCAAAGTAGTTTAGGACTTTATTTCCTTATTTTTAGGTAGGCATTTCGTGACCCCCTCTCTATATAAAGGGGTGTCATATTTGTTTTTAGATTTTAGATTATGATAGACTATTATCAATAAAAATTGTGAGATTTTTCTTGCACTCTTATGTGTGGCTACTCTTGGATTTATTCTTCAAACTTCAAGACTCAACTTAAGGTAGTAAGATTAAACTCTTTCAAAATCTTAGATCACTTCTAGGTATTCAAGAAAGGTGATAAGTTTAGGCTTATTGTTGTTCTTGTTATTCTAAAGGGTCGGGTTTCACAATCTATCTCTTGTTCTTAATTCTCTACCAAAGGCGATTAGTTCTTTGTTAGCTAATTGTTGTTGTTAGGATTCAACTTCAAGAATAGACTTCTTGAATTCAAGAAACTACTTCTTGAATTCAAGAAACTCTTGCATTCAATCTATCTTTAATTTTGTTTCTTTATTTTCTTTTAGCTTCCGCGCGTTTCTTGACTTTCTTTAGTAATTCTTGGACTCCTATCGTGTTGTTATAAAATATGGTCTTAACTAAAACGTTAAATCACAAAATATTGCATACTTTCTGAACGAGACGCATTATTCGTGAAGCCACTCTATCACAAATTCTCTTATTTATAACCTCCTGTGGAATTGAGCTCTATAATTATGTCCTTGAAACTGAGTTATAACTCTAGGATTAATACTTCCCACTTGCTTCCCTAAATTATCAACAAGGGACTATACCTGATGAATTTCTTACAGAACGTTTTGATTCAAATGGATAACATCTGCTCATTTGTGCTTATGCATGCGCAGTCATAAAGTTTACCTATCTGGTATCAAATCCAATGTAAGACAACCTAGTGTTGAGATCATTCTCGAGGAATTGTCTCTCTTCTGTGTATATGGCTCCTATGGTTGGAACATTCACTTTACTCATTTATGAATAGCATCATGAATCCTTTTCACTATCTAGTAATATGAGGGCATATCTCAGCACCTATTATATGTGTACGTGTCAATTGAAATGGTCATTTGTCTGTTTAATGTATCTCGGGAATTTGAGGTTTTTGTGAATTTGTCACAAGAAGATCTTTTTTGTTCGCCCATCTTAGTATGACTTTCATGTCTACCTAGATCATGCCTCAGTGAGTAACTCACATTGTTCCTAGCAATGTAGTTTCCCATGAAGTGGCCTAGTATTGTAGCTTGAGAGTTGTTATGGCAAAAACATGTCTAGCTCACAGCAAAGTGTTCATTCTCTCTAACCAATACATGACTTTATCCCAACATTAAGATGTCCTAGCTTCATGATTTCACTTGTGTGAGGTTGAAAGTTAAGTAGCCTTATGATGAGCATATTGAATTGAAAGACAAATTCATTGTATCTCCATTCCTCTCATATAGGACCAACTATTGGCAAAGGTTAAGTTGTGAGAATGATAATAATCTCACAAGTGTTCAACTTCTTTTTTATCCCCATGGGCTTGTAATATAGATTCCTTGTGTCAGTTGATGTTAAGACCGTAATCCAATTTCATGCATTTTGAAACCCATATCACATTCGGGATGCCAAAATATTCTCATTTCGAGTTGAACTAATTTTCCCTACACTCCAGGAGACGACTGGTGTCATGTACTTGGCCATTTCTCTTTGAGGCTTACTATTGCCAAACAAGATACATATGGAATGAAACAATTGTTGTTGTCCTTTTCATGACTCATGCATGGTCTTCCAAGAATAACTGACACTAATGTCTTTATCCTTCTGATTATGCTTCCCATAATTCATATGTCAAAGAAGAAGCGTCATCCCGTGATCAAATATATTGAATAGGAAATTTTATGGTCATATTCAAGCTAGCACATCTTAGACTAATTGTTGGAGGTCGCCAAAAGTTTAGTTTGGGTCTTCGGCATAGAGATTTTAGAGTTTAAGAAAGTGAACGGGTTATTCTCAATTTTTTCTCTATGAGGATGCTATGTGAATTGTTAATAAAGGTAATGTATGTGTAGTCACATTAGGCCTTATGAAATCTCGAAGGAAATAGGCCAAACTATGAGTATGATGTTTCACTTTTATTGTTCTCCGTGTACCCGGTGTTTTATGTGTCTATGTCTAAGAAGGTGAAGTTATGGGTAATTGGATTATGAGGAGCAACTATTTGCTATCCTTGTTAGAAAAGTCCGGGAGTTGAGATTGCCTCTGTTAATGTGTTATGGCATAGTCGATAAGTCGAGGAGGCCACCTTGAAGGCCAAAAGTGTTAAGGAAATAAAATGTTCTCACTTGAGTATATAGTCAAATAATTATGATTTGAAAGGTACTTTCTATGTGTTATGATTTAAATATGTGCAGCTTATGTCTAGATATCACTCTTGATAATATAATACTTGTAATGATGAGATTTGTGATGTTGATATACATGGTGATGCTTTGTCAAAATGTGTATGTCTTGATAGGTTGATTTTGGTTATTATCTGACAGGTGGATAGTCCTAGTTACAGGGAAAACTCTGTCGAAATTTTTAAGAATCTGTAAAGATAGCCAAATCTTAAGGTCCATAAGTAAGTTGAAATATTGGAAAGGATGTATAAGACTGATGTATCATAAGTGCCTATGTATAATGGTTGGAGGTAAAATGATGGTAACTCTATTCTTAGTTGATGTGCGCTAATTGTACTTAAGCGCTATTAAGAAAGTTGATGTGCGCTAATTGTATTATTTTATATGTAGACAAGGACAATTATATGAATGATATCACTTTATCATGATAATATATGTATGAGGTGCATTAATAATGGTTTATGGTCTAAGAAGAGCCCTAAATCCAAGTCAAGTTGGAAATTTCATGATAGACTAAAGTTTCAAATGGGTAGGCACAAGACCAAACTTTGAACAAGCATATCTACATATATATAGGGTGTTATGTGATAATCTACATATCAAATGAAATATCTTCGAGTCTAGTTTCTAACGCTTTAAACTGTTTGTCATTTGGACATTCCTACAAGAAGTTATGACCAAATTACCAAAGGCTGAAAAAATGCGATTCTGCGACCAATTCTGCGATTGCAGAACCATTATGCGATCGCAGAAGTAGTTATGCGACCACAAAATGGTCGTGGACCTGTCCAGTGAAGCCCATTTCTGGGCATCGATTTGGCAGTGCATTTTGCGACCTGCATACCCATTCTGCGGTCCATTATGCGACCGCAGACCTGCTTTCGCAGCGTTAATTTTTCTATTTTCATAACCCGACCCAATTTTGATAAATAGCCTTTGGGGATGATTTTAGGTCAATTATTTGAGGTTTTTTAGAGAGAAGTGAGAGTGTTCTAGAGAGAGGAAGTAGATGATGTGTTTTGTTCATCAAGATCTTCCCCAAGCTTTGAAATCCAACAAGGCAATCTCACAAGATCTTCATCTAAGAGGTAAGATTCAAACCCCTTGTCTTCAATTTCGAGTTTGGGGTAAAAGATAGGTGATTGGGAGTATGATTCATGGGTGTAAGAGTATTATTTATACATGCTTGTACTAATAAAGTTTGTGGGAATATTGTTGAGCTCAAATAAGTAAAGATTAGGTTGTGAAGTGAAGGAAATCTTGTAAAAGAACCTTGTAGTTAAATTTGCGCACCTAGTGTTTGATAAAATGCTCAAATGAGTTGAGACCATGAATAGTTTCCTAATTATGGTTCAATTTTGTTATGTCTCAAAATAGATTGGGATTTCTAGAACTTCTGAAATGTTGTAGTAATTTAAGGAAAGCTCAAAGCGAGGTATGTTGGCTAAACTTTCTCTTTTAGAATCGAATTCCATAATGTTCATGTGAGTTTTAAAGTATGCGGTGCGTATTAAAATGTTATGGCTTTGAATCGTATTTCAAATGACAGCTAGTATGCCAAATTGTGTGAGAAAATCTCAATATTCTTTAGACTCTTAATTGCTCATATGTGTACCTAAAGTCTTGATTGGAAATGTCTTAATGTTGATAATCTATAAAGATGGTTGGAAATTAAATAATTGAATTAGGGGTATAGTGTGAGGCCAACGTGCCAAGAATTTAATTTATGATTGTGGCTATTAGTGCAAATAATTTGAGAGGATGCGATAAAGAATACGAAATGATCCTCGACTCAAATGTTTAAAAAATAATTTCGAAAATAGAATTGCCTAAAAGCTTTTGTACTCAATTCATGCCCATGAGTGGCTGCTTTAACTAATGCTTTGATTTACAAATATATCCATTGTGATTCGAGTTCTTACATACTCAGGTGTTGAAATTGTATATTGTCATTTCTGGGAAGGAGTACTACAAGAATAAATAGTGTATTGATTGTTTATGATTTTGATGTGTGCTTGTATTGATGCATGCCCCATTATTTGGGAAGAAACCTTTTGTGTTTAAAGTTCCCATTACTAATAAATATGAGTTATATGATTGCTGAAATATTCTATATGTTGATATTTGATGGTGATCTTTGAAATTGAAAGAGGTGAAAGTATGAAATTTGAAATACGGCCATCGTGCCAGGAATAAAGAATCTTGTGAATGGCCAAATAAGCCAATGAAATATTGTCGTTGTGAATGACTGGAAATACTAATGAGAATTTATACAATGTGAAGGATGTTGAGGTGAGTATAATTGTATTTATGTTATCTCTATGTTCAAATCAAATCAAAAATATTTTTGGGAGTATCATTAGCAAAACTGAGGAAGGGTGGGTCATAAGGCCCACACTTGAAACTATACGTGCCGATGTAGGGGTGGATTGTGATTATTCCCCTTGTTTGGGATGAAATTGAAATATTAGAGAAATTGTGATATTATTCTCCTTAATTGGGATGAAAATAGTAACCATTGTGAATTGAAAAAGTCAACCCACACGGCATATGTGGGAAGGCGACTTAGTTAATCAGGTGGAGATCGGACGCCATGTTGCGCACATGGTAGTACTACTCTTGGTAACAACTTTCTTTCGCATCACTCATCAATCCATATTGTTCGTGGGGAGATGGCCTAGCCGATCAGGGTGTGATTGGACTCCGTGCTAACAAAGACGGTTGTATATCGGTGCTAATGATCTCCCAACCAAAATTATATATGAAGTTCGTATTTTTAAAAATTATTATGTTTTAACTGGACATTTGGATATTGTTGATTGTGACTTGCTGTTTCTATGTGTTGCCTTTTCTTATAAGGGCATTTTATTTTGAAAGAGGACTTTTAGCTATACATACTAGTGCTATTCGACAGTACTAACATCCCTTTTGCCGGGGACGCTGCATCTTTAATGGATGCAGGTGGTTCTACAGCAGGCGGCATTGATCAGTGATATCAGTACACTCTTTTCAGCTGATTTGGTGAGCCCCACTTCATGTACAGTCGGGGCCTTGTTGCTGGCATTTCCATATTACTCTTCTATTGTACTCAGAGGCTCCGTAGACAGGTTGTGGAGGAAGTAAGGTTTGCGGCCCGGGATGTTAGAAAAAAAAGAGTCAATGCGAGAGGTAAGTTAAGACAAAGGAAATAACCCAAGAAAGTTTACATAGAATATTGATATGAGAATGGGCCAACGAGCAGTTAACTATTAATTCAGGAAGAGCCTAGTTATGGCTAGACAGGTGGTTACAGACGAATCAGCAGATCGTGCAAGATAGTAAAACCCAATATAGTGAATTCAGCCTCGTAGTAATGTCATTATAATACTTGAGATATATTCAGATAAGAGTCAGGGTAGTTAAAGGTACCATATGAATATTAAGGGAATAAGAGAGAGTGCCACTAGGAAGACATTCAAAATATCAGTTCAGAAGCAGCCCTACAAGCATAAGGGCATGGAGATAAGTAACTACGGATAATTATAGGCAAGGAAAGACATCAAAAGGTCCGTCGAGTATACGATGCAATAAGCTCGCAGCTTTACAGGAGTTAGAGGGTCCTCCCTAAATACTAAAACAAAAGACTAGCTGAGGAAGTAAGGAAGAAGGCTTCAACCTAAGCTCAGTAACCTAAGGAGGAAATGGTCTTATAACAACAGTCTCACAACAACATTGTATGTGCCCCATAAGAAAATGGCACCTACCATGGCTAATGAACGGGAAGTAAAATCAGAAGTGATATTCAAGATCATATGAGTTGTATGGAATTCCAAAGTGTGTGGGCACTAAGGTGAGCGAAGTATGCATGCAACAAGGGGTAGAAAGACCAAGAAAAGTAATTGCTTGCATTTAAAAAAAAATCTGAGAAGGAACGAAAAGAATCACTCGATTAATAATCCAGAGTTCGTTACGTTATGAACGCACTTAAGAGTTCAGAGTTTTATACATGCAGCATATATGTTGACATTCATACAGCCGTAGAAGACTCCGATATAAGTTAAAAGAAAGAATTGAGCCTAGGGCATAGACAAAGGATTGTGTCGTTAGAAGATTGTATCATGGATATTCCATAACGCCCATGAAAGGCTAAATTAATAACTGATACCAGGAGCCACAGATCGGAAGATAGCTTAAGCCTACATAAAGGATTATCAGAAAGACGAGGAAACTAGAGATTTACATTAACCAAGTAAATCAGGAGTCTGATTATTGGACCCATAAAATTATAGAAATCGTGATTGAGAACATTGCAGGATCACTCTGAATATCAGTGGTACAAGAGAGAAAGTACAACAACCATATTCTATAACGCCCCTACGATAAAGCCAGTTGGAAAAGTACCAGCCTCATAAGAAGTCAGTACGAAGCTCCCACCGGATAGTGTATGCACCAGAGGTGCAAGTATTATAATAGAGCTTCGAGTTATGGACATGAATTATACTTATGTGGAAGGGAGTCATGAAAGATATAGAAGGTACGATGCAAGATTTTAAGGTAGTAAGGTAAAGGTGAACAACGTACGAAATACTCAAATGCAGAAGGTTGTGAATAGTCCATACTTAGAATAGAAGGCTAGAAGCGATGGGATTCAGTAGCCTGGAATTATAGCAGCGTCGTCAGTGACATATCTTCCAGCCCATCGTTTTTAGGTACTGAGAGGTCTAATTAAGAGAGCAAAGAAGATTTAGAGACGATGTGATGCCTCGTTTGATGTTCCAGAATAACATAAGGAAATATATGGTGCAAGCAAGTTAAAGGAAGGCTGCGAGTAATATAAATAGATACGTGTAGGTCGCAAGCTAAAGTATGGTAAAGAGACAAGGTTTTAGGAAGACAGGGGTAAGGATAAGAAAGGGCAAGAGAGAAGGTGACGAGAATGGATAAGTCTTCGAGATTAAGCCCATGAAAATAAGAGAGCTAATGGTTTCTCTAATTTATACAAAGCTCAGTATAGCCTGAATGAACTCAAAGGAGTCTAAGACTAGTAGCATTTAGAAAAGATGGAATGCTGCCCTAGTAATAGAATAAGGGTGTAATTGTGATAAATAAAGGATGACGTTTGGGCCTTCGATTGAGTAATGATTTGAAGAAACAGAAAAAAGTGTATTTCATGAATTGTACAGGATTAAAATACCCACGTAAGGTGAATCACATTGAGATGCTATGAAATACGGTTATGGAAGCATGGCATCACCCCAGGTGGATCAGTCTAATCATATCAGATGTTCCCCGATGACACGTGAAGAAGTGTTACATAAAAGGTCAAGTTATCAATGGTAGATTATAGATCAATATTGAGGTGAATCGACAATAGATGGATAAGAGTTACAAAATATGAGATGAGAGTAAGCCGTCATTCTTAAGATGAACAGTAATGAGGAAGCATTAAAAGACTTATATTTATACATATATGATAAGCAGCGAAAGAGTAACCTGGAGTTTGGTAGCAGACCTCAGTAATGATAAATCGAAGTAAGAGTTATGGTATAGTATGACCTACCTAGATGCAGTAAAGTCATACGAATAGATAATCGGGTCCACGAAATAAGATATAGCAATATTCGTAAGTTCAACAAAGTATCGAGCGAAGAACTTCATTGTACTTATAGCCCAGAGGGACATTTTGTCAAGCTCTGTATATGTTCACAAAGTGAGGCCTATAGATGAGTCGCATAGGCGCACTTACAAGGTCAGTGTCGTACAGGCTGCATGATAGAAGGTAGCAACAGTTACAAGATTGGAAGGATTCCGACCACGAGTCGTGGTATGAGAAAGAGGCCTAAAGGGGTGGAATGCCCCGGCCTTTGGGATTCATTCACAGAAAAGTTGCCTAGATGGCAAGAGGAGTACTAAAGTATTCGCAAGAGCTATGGGTTATGAGAATGATAAGTGCATCAGTCAACATTCGAGGACGAATGTTCCAAAGGGGAGAATGATGTTACACCCCATATTTTCATACGTGAAAGTACGCCATAAATGAATTGATGAAAGCTCGGAAATGAGATGTTACATCCCGCATTTTTGTACGTTAAAATTTCGTTGTAAGTTAATCGACGTGAATTCGGGAATGAGGTTATTTTGAAATTATAAGCATTATTCTATTTCAAACAAGTGATGAGTAAATTCGTGAAGTTGCGAGGGTAAGTAAATCGAAGAAAATGAATTTCGTCGAAGTTTGACATTTTGGGATAAAATAGGGCCCGAGCTAAAATACCCGGTATTTATGGACTAGTACCATACAAGGTACCACATGGACATGATAGTAAGGTGTATAAAGTGTGTTTAAAGTGAGTAGTATTATAAGTAATTTGAGATAATTCTTAATTATACGGGTAATTGGTTAATTATTAGATTTGTGGATAAATATTTAAGAGAGATTTGTTGGATATTTATAAGGAGGGCAACATCCACGTGGGATTTTGGAAAGTTGGCAGCAAGTTGCCATCTAGTCATATGCGTAAGGAGGTGGTGGCTTATTTAGAGGAGTTTGTGGCTTAATCACCACATAAGTGGGGACCACACCCCCTAAAATTAAAAGAACCCCTCTAAATCACTTAAGGGATATACATATGTCTCTAATGAAAAGAAGAATGCTTCAGCAAAACTCATATAGGTGTGAGCAACGTGATTTACTTCATTCCATTGCAAATATTCATTCTCTTTTCGCGGGAGGTCCTTTCTCTATGAGTAGTTCAGAAGATGCTGATGATACTTTCTCTAATACACACACAGAAGATTTTGAAGACCAAGATAGACGGAGCACAGTACAATCTTTCTCAAGGATATCGTACGGATATTTTCCTACTCAAGGTATGTTAAGGCTATCCCTTCTTTCTTTTTGGCATGATCTAAACGACACGAACGAAACGAGCAAATGCACAATTTCCATAAATGACTATTCATAGAAATATTAGGGGTGTCTATATTCTTGATTGCCCATGTGAATTATTATTATATCTTCTGTTTATGGGTCTCAGAAAAATACGTATTTGAAAAATATTATCCGACATGCATATTATTTTTATGACATTCCGAGAAATCTTATTAACGTATTTCTTATGCATTTCATGCATTTATACATATACATTGACCCATGACCAGATGACGTTATATACGCGTATATTATATGTATATGGGATATGGAAAAAGGTTACAGCGTTATATATGCACCAATACCTGATCAGCTGGTATACATTGATGAATTGCCCAAAGTGGCCGAAATGATATGATGGGATGCCCTCAGAGACTTGATGATGTTATGAACATATATACCTATGCATGATATGGCATTTATACGCATATGCATGATGTTATAAAAAATGACACAAAGCGGCTATGCCGCCTCACCCCAATGTATGCAGGTGGTGGTGCATTAACTATACCAATACCAATACAAAGCGGCTATGCCACCTCACCCCAATGTATGCGGGTGGAGGTGCATCAAAATCCCAATCTTTACACAATTTGGCATAATAACTTTCACATAAATCAGGACTTGAAATTTATAACATGTGGATACACAATCCATAGTTTGAAACACAATCTTAATTTATAATGCAATATGATAGAAGCATTTGAAACACAAATTGAACATGTATCTTTATCACAAAACTTATCGGAATACTCGGTTTGTAATAAACATCCTGGAACTTATAAGGATAATGGGAATTCCAATTCTTAAAGAAGAGTTTAGCCAACATACCTCAATTGAGCTTCCATAACTCTAAAACATTCCGGAATACTTAGCAACTTCAATCTATTTTAGAAATATAACAAATTAAACCAAAATTAGGAAGATGATTATGGTTCTAGCTCATTTGAGTATTTTATCAAACACTAGGTGTGCATTAAGGTTTCAAGGCCCTTTTATGGAGGATTCCGTCATCCCACAATCCATTCTTTACCATTCTTAGCTCAACAATCTTCCTACACCCTTTGATAACACATGCATGTAAGATAAACAACTCTCATGCTCAAACATTATCTTGCTAATTACCCATTTTCAGAAATTTTTGAAATTAGGTTTTAGGGTGTAGAATCTTACCTCTAGGATGAAGACCTAGTGAGCTTCCCTTCTTAATCTTCCAAAACTTGAGCAAGAATTGAAAAATAATTATTGAAGAACACCTTCTCACTCTAGGGCACTCTCTCTCACTCTATAATGTCAGATTATAGCTCAAAAATAGCCCAAAGAGTGTATTTAATGAAATAGGGTCGGGTTTTAAAAACCCAAAAATGGAGCTCCGGAACAAGGTATGCGATCACATAATGAGTGTAGATCAAAGATGGTTCGATTTCAAATTCCCAGGAGAGCTTATTTTCGGAGTGTAAAGGTAATACGACATCACCGAGAGGTAGATTTATTTCATATCTCAAGGCAAGGAAAATGATAAAAAAGGATTACGTTTATCACTTAGTTCAGGTAAAGTATGTGAAGCTTCCGAGTCTCTCGCCAGAGCGAGAGGATGAGTTTGCAATTGACCTATTACCAAGTATTCAGTTAATATCTATTCCTCCCTATAGAATGGCACCTGCAGAGTTGAGAGAGTTGAAGAAACAACTAAGTATCTTGCTTGAAAAAGGATTTATCAGACCTAGTACATCACATCACCATAGGGAGCACCTGTGTTAGATGTGAAGAAGAAAGATGATTCCTTGCATAGACAGTTGAATAAGGTGACGATCAAGAATAAGTACCCATCCCCGATGATTGATGATTTATTTGATCACTTGCAAGGTGCCAAGTGTTTCTCGAAGATAGACATGAGGTCCGGGTACCATCAGGTAAGGGTTAAGGAGAATGATATCCCAAAGACAACATTCAGGACCAGGTGTGGGCACCTTTGAGTTTCGTGTCATGTCATTCGGTTTGACTAATGCACTAGCAGTATTCATGGACTTGATAAACTGAGTGTTCAGACCCTTTCTAGATCTATTCGTGATTGTATTATTGTCATGCCCCAAAATTGTGGAGCGCGACCGATGCTCAACCGAGTGAACCCGACCGAGCAAGCCTGTTAGATTTCTTCTACCCAACCTCATTCATGAATAAAGAGAATATATGTTTTCCTTAATTAAACAATAAAGTGGTCGTGTCTGCATTTACCAATTTCTTACCATAAGTTTCACCATTTTTAATGTCTAAAATGGACAAGTAATACAACTACAACATAGCATAGTTTGTCTTTCCCAGCACCAATATACAACCCACACTATGTCTACGGAGCCTCTATAGATAAAGAAAAGTACAATGATAATGCCGGCAATAAGGCCCCGGCTATACCTCAACCATAATACATAAAGATCAAAAGATACATGAACCTGTGATGAATTGGGGCTCACCAAGTTAGCTGGGAAGAAGGTGTACTGATATCACTGATCAATGTCTCTTGCTGTGGAACCACCTGCATCCATTTACAGATGCAGCGCCCCCCGCAAAAGGGACGTTAGTACTGTCAAATACTGCTAGTATGAAAACTAAACACCAATTTAATAATCTAGAAATACAAAATAATTATTATGAAGCAGTGCGGCAATAGAATAATATAGATAACCGTCTCAACCATAGCAAGCTTATTAAAAGCTATCAACAATATCTATAGGATTTTAGATGAGATCCTCCATAACCATCTTCACACAAAGCGGCCCCGCTGCCTCACCCGATGTATACAGGTGGAGGTGTACGTACAATACCAAAACTCTAATCAAGCGGCCCTGCCGCCTCACCTCAATATATGTGGGTGGATGTATAACTACAGTACCAAGAACCTACACAAAGCGGCTATGCTGCCTCACCCCAATGTATGCGGGTGGAAATGCATCAACGATACAAATACCAACACAAAGCAGCTATGCCGCCTCACCCCAATGTATGCGGGTGGTGGTGCCACAACAATACCAAAACCATAAACAAAGCGGTCGTACTGCCTCAGCCCAATGTAACCGGGTGGAGGTGCATGTCACGCCCCAAAATCGTGGAGCGCGATTTGCGCTCAACCGAGTGAACCCGACCGAGCAAGCCTGTTAGATTTCTTCTACCCAAACTCATTCATGAATAAAGAGAATATATATTTTCCTTAATTAAACAATAAAGTGGTCGTGTCTGCAGTTACCAATTTCTTACCATAAGTTTCACCATTTTTAAAGTCTCAAATGGACAAGTAATACAACCACAACATAGCATAGTTTGTCTTTCCCAGTACCAATACACAACCCACACTATGTCTACGGAGCCTCTATAGATAAAGAAGAGTACAATCATAATGCCGGCAACAAGACCCCAACTATACCTCAACCATAATACATAAAGATCAAAAGATACATGACCCCAGGATAAAGTGGGGCTCACCAAGTCAGCTGGGAAGAAGGTGTACTGCTATCACTGATCAATGTCTCCTGCTGTGGAACCACCTGCATCCATTTAAAGATGCAGCGCCCCCGGCAAAAGGGACGTTAGTACCGTCGAATAGAACTAGTATGAAAACTAAACACCAATTTAAGAATTTAGAAATACAAGATAATTATGATGAACCAGTGCGGCAATAGAATTATATAGATAACTGTCTCAACCATAGCAAGCTTATTAAAATCTATCAACAACATTTAGAGGATTTAAGATGAGATCCTATATAACCATCTTCACACAAAGCGGCCCCGCCGCCTCACCCGATGTATGCAGGTGGAGGTGTACGTACAATACCACAACTCTAATCAAGCGGCCCTGCCGCCTCACCTCAATGTATGCGGGTGGATGTATAGCCACAGTACCAAGAACCTACACAAAGCGGCTATGCCGCCTCACCCCAATGTATGCGGGTGGAAATGCATCAACGATACCAATACCAACATAAAGCGGCTATGCCACCTTACCCCAATGTATGCGGGTGGTGGTGCCACAACAATACCAAAACCATACACAGAGCGATCGTACCGCCTCACGCCAATGTAAGCGGGTGGAGGTGCAGTCCCATAATATCATAATCACTACACAAAGCGGTCATGCCGCCTCACCCCAATATATATGTGGGTGGAGGTGTATCACAATCACAATCTCTATACCGTAACCCCCAAACAAAGCGGTCATGCCGCCTCACCCCAAGGTATGCGGGTGGAGGTGTATCACAATCACAATATCTACACAACTTGGCATAATACCTTTCACATAAATCACGACTAGAAATTATAACATGTGGATGGATACGTAATCCATAGTTTGGGACACATCCTCAATTTATAATGCAATATGATAAGAGCATTTGAAATACGAATTGAACATATATATTCATCACAAAACTTATCGGAATACTCGATTTATAATCAACATCTCGGAACTTACAAGGATAATGAGAATTCCAACTCTTAAAGAAGAGTTTAGCCAACATACCTCAATTAAGCTTCCTTAAACTCTAAATCATTCCGAAATTCTAAGCAACTTCAATCTATTTTAGAAATATAACAAATTGAATCACAATTATGAAGATGATCATGTTTCTAGATCATTTGAGCATTTTATCAAATACAAGGTGTGCATAAGGTTTCAAGGTCCCTTTTATGGAGGATTCCATCATCCCACAACCCAATCTTTACCATGCTTAGTTAAACTATCTTCCTACACCCCTTGATATCACATGCATGTAAAATAATCAACTCTCATGCCCAAACGTTATCTTGCTAA
Source organism: Nicotiana tomentosiformis (assembly GCF_000390325.3). Taxonomy (NCBI): domain Eukaryota; kingdom Viridiplantae; phylum Streptophyta; class Magnoliopsida; order Solanales; family Solanaceae; genus Nicotiana; species Nicotiana tomentosiformis. The sequence goes on from NC_090813.1 coordinate 152,886,473, forward strand.
TTACCCATGTTCAGATGATTTCGAAATTAGGATTTAGCGTGTAGAACCTTACCTCTAGGATGAAGACCTAGTGAGCTTGCCTTCTTAATCTTCCACAACTTGAGCAAGAATTGAATAACAAATATTGGAGAACACCTTCTCACTCTAGGGCACCCTCTCTCACTCTAAAATGTCAGATAATAGATCAAAAATGACCCAAATAGTGTATTTAACGAAATCGGGTCGGGTTTTAAAAACCCAAAAATGGAGCTCCGGAACAATGTATGCAATCGCATAACCGATATGCGGCCCGCATATCGGTGGCATAGTTGGTTACAAAATAGCCAAAAGAACTGCCTATGTATGCGGTCCGCATAACCGTTATGCGGTCGCATAATGCACTGCATAACTGTTATGCGGTCGCATAGTCGACCGCATAATTGCTTCCAATTAGTCTAATTAACTGCCTCACTCTGCGGCCATTATGCGGTCCGCAAAGTGATTTTGCGGTCGCATAATGGACCGTAGAAATGCACTTTTCTGCCATAAATATTTCTTTACTTTTCGGTGCATTGTTCAACCCAAAAAGTACGAGCCGCGGCGAGCTTTTCTACATTCCTCAAACACGTAAACCTAGTCCGACACCATGAAACATTATTTTCTTTGCAAATTTTACCAGGCTTACCACTTAAGTACTTCAAAATTTTCTAGGGTGTTACAATTATTTGATGATATATATTGGTGTACTCTCGTTAAGAGACTGAGCACGCAGATCATTTGCATATTGTGCTCAAAGTTCTACAAAAAGGGAAGTGGTATATAAAATTCTCTAATTATGAATTCTGGTTGAATTTTTAAGCTTTTCCTGGGCATATTATTTCAAGTGAAGGTATTTCGGTTAAAACACAAAAGATTGAGGAAGTAAAAACTTGACCTAGACCCACGACACCAACGGAGGTTCGTAGCTTTCTCGGTTTGGCAGCTTATTACAGGAAATTTGTAGAGGGATTTTCTTCTCTTTCAGCACCTTTGACAAAAGTGGTGTGACGACATGATGTCTCACTTAATTTTCTAGAATAAGATAAGGAAATCTGTGGTCGCAAGCTAAAGTATGGTAGAGCGACAAGGTTTTAGGAAGACATAAGTAAGGATAAGAAAATGTGAGTGAAAAAGTGACGAAAATGGATAAGTCCTCGGGATTAAGCCCATGAAAATAAGAGAGCTCATGGTTTCTCTATGTTATAGAAAGCTCAGTATAGCCTGAATGAACTCAAAAAAGTCTAAGATTATTAGCATTTAGAAGAGGTGGAATGCTGCCCTAGTAATGGAATAAGGGTATAATTATGATAGATAAAGGATTACGGTTGGGCCGTCGAAAATGGGGATTTCATGAATTTTAAAAGAGTAGAATACCCAGGTAAGTTGACTCAGAAGAAAGCCAAGTGTGAGTGGACTGATGCTTGCAAACGGAGTTTCCAGGTATTGAAGGACATATTAACTTCAACACCGTTTCTAACGCTCCCAGAAGGGACCGATGGTTATGTTATCTATTGTGCCGCTTCGGATGTTGGATTGGGTTGTGTATTGATGCAACATGGTAAGGTTGTAGCTTATGCTTCTAGACAACTAAGAAAGCACGAGAAGAATTACCCGACCCACTCTTTAGAGTTTGCCGTGTTGATTCATGCACTAAATATGTGGAGGCACTACTTGTATGGCATTTATGTTGATATCTATACGGATCATAAGAGCCTCCAGTATATCTTCAAGCAAAAGGAATTGAATTTACGTCAAAGGAGATGATTGGAGCTACTTAAAGATTATGACATTGATATTTTATACCATTCGGGGAAGGCTAGCGTGGTAGCCGACTCCCTCAACCGTAGATCTATGGGTAGCCTATCATATTTACAGCTAGAGAAGAAGGGAATAGTCCATGAGATTCATCAGCTAGCTAGTCTTGGAGTTCGGTTACTGGACTCAAGTAATACTGGAATTACTATTCAGGATACGACAACATCCTCTTTGGTAACCGAAGTGAAGGAACACTAGTACGAGGATCCTGTGTTAGTTCATTATAGGGATACAACCCCTCTGAAGGAGAAGACACCATTTAAAATCTCAAGGGATAGGATCCTCAGATATCGAGGACGATTATGTGTCCCTAATGTTGTAGGGCTGCATTGGCAGGTTATGGGAGGAACTTATTATTCTCGTTATTCCATCCATCCAGGAGCAACAACGATGGCTATGGAGATTCCGACTTGGAAGTGGGAAGTAATCAATATGGATTTCATCGTAGGCTTACCTCGTACCCAGTGTATGTTTGATTCTATATGGGTGATTGTTGATAGGCTTACAAAAATCAGCCCATTTTCTACACGCTAGGACTACATATTCCGCAGGGTATTATGCAAGGCTTTACATTAAGGAGATAGTACGACTTCATGGTGTCCCTATATCTATTATCTTAGATAGAGGAGCTCAGTTTACAGCTAATTTCTGGAGGTCCTTCCTAAAAGGATTGAGGACTCAGGTACGTCTTAGTACAACATTTCATCCCCAGACAGACGGACAAGCTGAGCGTACTATTCAGACACTTAAGGATATGTTACAGGCTTGTGTGTTAGACTTCAAGGGCAGCTGGGATGATCATCTGCTGCTTATTGAGTTCGCATATAATAATAGGTATCATTCAGATGGCTCCATATGAAGCTCTTTACGGGCGAAAGTGTAGGTCGCCTATAGGGTGGTTCGATGTTGGGGAAACTACATTAGTAGGACCAGAATTGGTACAACAGTCAATCGAGAAAATTAAGCTTATACAGGAAAGGCTACCAAACTCCAGCTTACTCTTGTTGCTTATCCTAGATGCATAAAGCTAAGTCTTTTAACGCTTCTTCATAACTATTCATCTTAAGACTGATGGCCTAATCTCATCTCGTACTTTGTAACTTTTATCCATCTATTGTTGATTCACCTCAATGTTGATCTACAATCTACCACTGATAACTTGAAACTTCTAACGTAATACCTTGCCACTAGGGCTAGACTCCAAGTCAGAAGGCAAGTCTAACTTAGATGCTACTTGGCCTACCGTGCGTATGATCTTATATGGTCCAATATACCGAGGGCTAAGTTTTCCTTTCTTACCGAACCTCATAACGCCTTTCATTGGTGATACCTTTAGGAATACCCAGTCGTCAACCTGAAACTCAAAGTCTCGCCGTCGATTATCCGCATAAGACTTCTGACAGCTTTGAGCTGCTAATAGCCTTTCTTGTATAAGCTTAATCTTCTCGATTGCCTGTTGTACCAACTCTGGTCCTACTAACTTAGTTTCCCCAACATCGAACCATCCTATAGTCGACCTGCACTTCCATCCGTAAGGAGCTTCGTATGGAGCCATCTGAATACTAGAATGATAGCTATTATTATACGGGAACTCAATAAGAGGCAGATGATCATCTTAGCTACCCTTGAAATCTATCACAAAATCCCGTAACATATCCTCAAGTGTCTGAATAGTACGCTCAGCCTGTCCATCTGTATAGGGATGAAATGATGTACTAAGACTTACCTGAGTCCCCAATCCTTTTTGGAAGGACCTCCAGAAATTAGCTGTAAACTGAGCACTTCTATCCGAGATAATACATATAGGGACACCATGAAGTTGTACTATCTCCTTAATGTAAAGCCTTGCATAATCCTCTATGGAATATGTAGTCCTAACAGGCAAAAAATGGGCTGATTTTGTAAGTCTATCAACAATCACCCATATAGAATCAAACTTATGCTGGGTACGAGGTAAGCCTATGATAAAATCCATATTGATTACTTCCCACTTCCAAGTCAGAATCTCTATAGCCTTTAATAATCCACCGGGTTTTTGATGCTCAATCTTAACCTGCTGACAATTAGGACACTGAGCAACAAACTCCGCTATATCCTTTTTCATTCCGTCCCACCAATATATTTCTCTGTTATCAGGATACATCTTTGTTGCTCCTGGATGGATAGAATAATGAGAATAGTGAGTTTCTCCCATAACCTGCCGACGCAGCCCTGCAACATTATGGACATATAATCGTCCTCGATATCTAAGGACCCCATCTTCTGTAATCTCAAATGGTGTCTTCTCCTTCTGAGAGGTTGTATCCCTATAATGAGCTGACACAGGATCCTCGTACTGGTGTTCCTTCACTTCAGTTACTAAAGAGGATATTGTCGTGTCCTGAATAGTAATTCCAGTATCACCTGAGTCCAGTAATCGAACTCCAAGACAAGCTAGCTGACAAATCTCATGGGCTATCCCACTCTTTTCTGGTTGTAAATATGACATGCTACCCATAGATCTACAGCTGAGGGCATCGGCTACTACATTCGCCTTCCCTGGATGGGTATAAAATATCAATGTCATAGTCTTTCAGTAGCTCCAAACATCTCCTTTGGCGTAAATTCAATTCCTTTTGCTTGAAGATATATTGAAGGCTCTTATGATCCGTATAGATATCAACATGAATGCCATATAAGTAGTGCCTCCACATCTTTAGTGCATGAATCACCGTGGCTAACTCTAAATTCGGGGTCGGGTAATTCTTCTCGTGCTTTCTTAGTTGTCTAGAAACATAAGCTACAACCTTACCATGTTGCATAAGTACACAACCCAATCCAACGCCCAAAGCGTCACAATAGATAGTATAACCATCAGTTCCCTTTGAGAGTGTTAGAACCGGTGTTGAAGCTGTCCTTCAATGCTTGAAAACTCTGCTCGCAAGCATCAGTCCATTGGAACATAGCTCCCTTCTAAGTCAACTTTGTCAATGGTGCTGAAAGAGAAGAAAATCCCTCTACAAATCTTCTGTAATAACCAGCCAAACCGAGGAAGCTACGAACCTTCGTCAGTGTCATGGGTCTAGGCCAAGTCTTCACTGCCTTAATCTTTTGGGTATCAACCCGGATACCCTCATCTGAAATAATATGTCCAAGGAAAGCTACAGAATTCAACCAAAATTCACATTTAGAGAGTTTTGCCTACAACTTCTCTTTTTGTAGAACTCTGAGCACCGTACGCAAATGATCTGCACGTTCAGCCTCTGAACGGGAGTAAACTAATATATCACCGATAAATACTATCACGAACAGATCTAGAAAGGGTCTGAACACACGGTTCATCAAATCCATGAATACTGCTGGGGCATTGGTCAAACCGAATGACACAACACGAAATTCAAAATGCCCATATCTGGTCCTGAATGCTGTCTTCGGGATATCCTTCTCCTTAACCCTTACCTGATGGTACCCGGACCTTAACTCTATCTTTGAGAATCACTTGGCACCTTGCAACTGATCAAATAAATCATCAATCCTCGGGAGCGGGTACTTATTCTTGATCATCACCTTATTGAACTGTCTATCATCAATACATATCCGCAAGTAACCATCTTTCTTCCTCACAAATAACACAGGTGCTCCCCACGGTGATGTACTAAGTATGATAAAGCCTTTTTCAAGCAAGTCCTTGAGTTGTTCTTTCAACTCCCTCAGTTCTACGGGCGCCATTCTATAAGGAGGAATAGATATTGGTTGAGTACCTACTAACAGGTCAATAGCAAACTAAAATTCTCGCTGTGGCAGAAGACCCGGAAGCTCATCGGGAAAAACATCAGGAAACTCATTAACCACATGGATGGATTGAATGGTTGGTGAATCTACTTTCACATCCTGAACACAAACTAAGTGATAAATATAGCCCTTACTGATCATCTTCCTTGCCTTGAGATAGGAAATAAATCTGCCTCTCGGTGATGCTATATTACCTTTCCATCCCAAAACAGGCTCCCGTGGAAATTGGAATCGGACCGTCTTTGATCTACAATCTACATTGGCATAATAAGAAGCCAACCAACCCATACTCATTATAACATAAAATTCTACCATATCTAACTCGATTAGGTCTGCTACTGTAAATCGACTATGAACTACGACTATACAATCTCTATATATCCGCTTAGCTATCACTGGATCCCGATGGCTGAACTATGCTTGTACCACCTCTCGTCGGACAATCTCTCATAACATGGCCTGGATAACCACAAGTATAACAAACACCTAACCCTATACGGCACTGCCTGTTATACCTCATGTTTTCGTACGTGAAAGTTTGCCATAAATAAATTGATGGAAGCTCGAAAATGAGATGTTACACCCCGCATTTTTGTACGTTAAAGTTTCGTCGTAAGTTAATCGACGTAAGTTCGGGAATGGGATTATTTTGAGATTTATAAGCATTATGCTATTTCAAACAAGTGACGAGTAAATTCGTGAAGGTGAGAGGGTAAGCAAATCGAAGAAAATGAATTTCGTCAAAGTTTGACATTATGAAATAAAATACGGTCCAAGTTACAATACCCTGTATTTATGGACTAGTGCCATACAAGGTACCACATAACCATAATAGTAAGGTGTATGAAGTGTGTTAAAAGTGAGTAGTATTTTAAGTAATTTGAGATAATTCTTAATTATGTGGATATTTGGTTAATTATGGATTTTGGTGGAAGATTAACAAGGTGATTGATGAATTTTGGATAAAGACTAAAGGGCCCCAACATGGCTGTCCATAAAGTATTGATCAAAGCCTAATATGTGACTCTTAAGTGCATAAAATAGGTGGCACATTTGGAGAATTTATGGGGCCTAGTCATCACAAAAATGTGGGGCCCACACCCAAAAGATTAAAGAGATCTCTTTAATTCATTTCGAGTCTCTACAATTAAAAGAAGGTCTCAGCAAGAAACATTTCATCCAAGATCGTATATGATAGTAACGTAAGTTACTTCAATTCATACGATACTTCTTAGTATAATAGCAACAAGATTTTGCGATTCTAAGGGAGTACGGTGCAATCCTTCTCAAGAATATCATACGAATCTTTCCCTACTCCAGGTATGTTAAGGCTATCCCTTCTTTCTTTTGGCATGATCCATACGATACAAATGAAACGAGTAAACGCACAATTTTCATAAATAACTCTATTCGTAGAAATATTAGGGGTGTTTATATTATTGATTCCCCATGTGAATTATTATTATATCTTCTGTTCATGGGTCTCAGAAAAATACGTATTTGATAAAGTTTATCCGAAAGGTATATTGATTTTATGACAATCCAAGAAATCTATTAACGTATTTCACATGCATTTCATTTATTTATACATGTACATTGACCCATGACCAGATGGCATTATATACGCATATATTATATATATATATAGGATATGGGAAAAGGTTACGATATTATATACGCACCACCACCTGATCAGCTGGTATACGTTGATGATTTGCCCACAGTGGCCGAGATGATATGATGGGATGCCCTCAGAGGCTTGATGATTTTATGAACGCATATACCTAAGCATGGTATGACATTTATATGCATATGCATGAAGTTGTAAATATTAATGATTCACAGAGTTATTCAGATTTACATGTTGAGTCTTTTACTCCATGTTTCTCTCATGTCTATTATTTACTGATTTTTATTCCTTTCATACTCGGTATATTATTTGTACCGACGTCCCTTTTGCCTGGGGGCACTGCGTTTCATTCCCGCAGGTCCTGATAGACAGCTCAGCGGAAGATATTGGTGTGCTCCATTTGCTCCGGAGTTGTTTGTTCGGTCAGTATGATTTAGGCATGCATTGTTTGGTATGGCGGGGCTCTGTCTTGACATTTATGATAATTATGTATTCTTAGAGGCTTGTAGATAGATGTCATATACGTAAAAGATTTTATGGCCTTGTCGACCTATGTTCAGTATACGAGTGGTTATTTTGGCCTTATAGGCCCGTATATCTTGAGTATAAGTTAGAATTTATGTTGTATTCTACTTATCTCACAGCTGCCTCTCCAGCTCAGTTATCTATGATAGTATGATACGAAAAGAAACGTTATGTTGGTACTAGGTTGAGTAAGGTACCGGGTGCCTGTCGCGGCCCATCAGTTTGGGTCGTGACAAAAGTGGTATCAGAGCAGTTTTATCCTAGGGAGTCTACAAGCCGTGTCTAGTAGAGTCTTGTTTATGGGTGTGTCGTGCACCACACTTATATGTAGGAGGCTACTGGGCATTTAGGACTGTCACTCTTCCTTTTTACTCTAGATCGTGTGGTAGAGATCAGTTTTAAGAACTCAATTTCCTAAACTCTATCTTATTCATAATACGACGATGCCTACATCTAGAAAGACGATTGGTAAGGATTGAATACGGCTGTGGAATAGTTGAGTCAGAGGAACTCAATTTTGCATCATACTTATGATGAGTAAATGTGAGTCTTCATCAGATCTTGTGTGTATTAAGACGTGTAAGCTTCTTGATAAGGAGCCTTAAGGCAAGAATATCTATCCACCCCTATGGTGAAGAGCAATGAGAGATTCCAAAGATTGATACAAGTTTCAACAAGTAAAAGAAGCAAGGTGAAGAAGGGTACGATTCGCCTAGTTAATAAAGATTAATCAGTATATACAGCTCAGGCAATTGAATATAAGCATTTTGAGTTACCTTCAATAGTGACAGAGGTATGTACAATTGGCCACACCGATCTCAGTTATGCCCTATGAGAGCTAACATATATGGTTTAAGAGATGGAGGGGATATCAGGATCCGGCTGGGGTTAGAGTAACCCAAATGGTGGATGAATTAATTGCGTCAGTTGACATTTCCGAAGGGTATTGCAAATGTGCTAATAGATCTCCTTGTGAGACACCTAGATGGTGCACTCTAAAATAGTACAGTTAGATATGAGTACTATAAAGATAAGCACTGGAATCCTGAAAAGGATAAATATTACCTTAGTGTGGCTCTCGTCCCTAGTAGAGAGAGAATGTTAGGCAATTCGAAGAGCCAATGGATGGAGCAAAGGGAGCTAAAAGTAAAAGAATATCTTGTTCAAGTTTTCAGAATAAAGTGATAGACAGAAATGTTAGCAGGAAAATTAGAAGAGAGTTAATGAAGCTTTATGAGTGAGATGTGATACATGGATGACAAAGGTAGATAAAAAATAATGACAATATTACAGAGTCTATAGTCAAGGGAAGGAAAAAATGAGAGGTGACAGGCCTTGAAACAACAAAAGAGTATAGGCCATAAAGTCATATCCTGATTTCAAGAAATAAGTTCGTGACTCCAGCAAGACTAACAGAAGGAAAAGTTAGACCCCAAAGTAATAGAAATCAGCATGGGCTGGTGAACAGGATAAACTAAACATGAATTAGGGGCTGAGTAATTTGATAATGGTCGGCATCATGAGAATTTCAGATTGCGTTCCGACAATAATATAATGAACAACAGAAGGAGATTCATGAGAAATTCAGAGAATGGTCATTCAGGAAGACGCTTCCCTAAAGCAAGCAATGTGAGCAAAGTTAAGCTTAAGGTACGGTATGTGCCAGTTATAATAAGTGTCACCCTCATGGGTAAGAAATTTTGTTATCCTTAGTACAAAAGGATTATCGCAAGGCGGGTAAGGGTCATCGATGATGTGAAAAGACGCTAAATATGAAGAGGTAAAACATCTATGGGTAGATTGTCATAGCTCCAACTCTTAGTACTCCCCTAAAGGGGGGAATATGGAGTGATGTGGGATTAAGTCAGAATTAAGAGGTACTAGTAACTATGGAATGATAAAAGAATGCGATAAAAATGAGAAAAGGAATGAGATTGCACAGATTCAAATCCTACAGATATGCTACGATTCTAGAACATTATGCAAACATGATGTCATGGAAAGAAACTAAGGGTTCCTACTCGAGACGTTATAGATAAATAAGGAGCCAGTACAAGACGTAAGTTAAGACAAAGGGAATAACCCAAGAGGGATTACGCAGAATACAGATATGAAAATGGACCAACAAGTAGTTAGTAGTTGATTCAGGAAGAGTCTAGTTATGGTTAGATAAGAGGTTACAGACAAATCAACAAATCACGCAAGATAAACATAGTGAACCCCAATATGGGAATTCAGTCTCACATATATCACATTGTGATCCTTGAGATATATTCAGATAGGAATTGGGGTAGTTAAAGGTAAATAAAAGAGAATGCCACTAGGAAGACAGTCAAAACTTCAGTTCAGGAGCAACCCTACAAGCATAAGGGGGTGGAAATAAGTAACTACGGATAATTATAGGCAAGGAAGAATATCAAAAATTCCGTCAAGTATACGATGTAATAAGCTCGCAACTTTACAAGAGTCAGAAGGTCTTCCCTAAGTACTACAACGAAAGACTAGCTAAGGAAATAATGAAGAACGCTTCAACCTAAGCACAGTGACCTAAAGAGGAAATGGTCATGTAAAAACAGTCTCTCTACAACATTGTATACACTCCATAAGAAAGTGGCACCTACTGTGGCTAATGAACGGGAAATAAAAATCAAAAGTAGGATTTCGAGATCATATGAGTTGCACGAAAACTACAGCATGCGTGGGAACTAAAATAAGCTAAGTATGTACGCAACAAGGGGCAGAAAGACCAGGAAAAGTAATTTCCTACGTTTAAAGAAAGTTGAGAAGGAACAAAAGGAATTATTCGATCAATGATCCAGAGTACGTTATGAACGCACTTAAGAATTCGGAGTATTATCCATGCAGCATATATATTGACATTCATACAGTCGTAGAAGACTCCGGTACAAGTTAAAAGAAAGAATTGAGCCCAGGGCATAGACAAAGGATTGAATTGTTAGAAGATTGTATCATGGACATTCCATAGCGTCCATGAAAGGATAAAGTAATATTTAATACAAGGAGCCGCAGATCGGAAGATAGCTTAGGCCTACATAAAGGTTGATCAGAGGAAACTAAAGAGTTACATCAACTAAGTAAATCAAGCGTTTGATTATTGGACCTAGAAAATATGGACATCGTGATTGAGAACATTACAGAATCACTCTTAATATCAGAGATAGAAGAGAGACAATACAGTAGACATATTTTATAACGGCTCTACAATAAAGCTAGTTAGAAGAGTACCAGCCTCATAAGAAGTCAGTATCAAGCTCTCACCGAATCATGTAAAGATGTGCAAGTATTATAATAGAAGTTCAAGTTGTGAATGCGAATTATACCTATGTCGAAGGGAGGTAATGAAAGAGATAGAAGATGTGATACGAGACTTTAAGGAAAGTAAGGTAAATGTGAACAACGTATGCGATACTCAAATGCAAAAGGTTGTGAATAGCCCATACTTCGGATAGAAGGCTAGTAGCGCGGGAATTCAATATCCAGGAATGATAGCAGCAGCGTCAGTGGCATATCTTCCAGCCTATGGTTTCTAGGTATCGAGAGGTCTAGTTAAGAGAGTAAAGAAAGGGTTAGAGACGATGTGACATCTCGCTTGATGTTCCAGAAAAGCATAAGGAAATCGGTCGCAAGCTAAAGTATGATAGAACGACAAGGTTTTAGAAAGACAGGACTAAGGATAAGAAAGGGCAAGTGAGAAGGTGAGAAAATGGATAAAGTCCTCGAGATTAAGCCCGTGAAAGCAAGGGAGCTGATGGTTTCTCTAAGTTATAGAAAGCTCAATATAGCCTGAACGAACTCAAAGGAGTCTAAGCCTAGTAGCATTTAGAAGAAATGGAATGACGCCCTGGTAGTAGAATAAGGGTGTAATTGTGATAGATAAAGGATGACGTTTGGGCCTTCGATTGAATAATGATTTCATGAATTGTACAGGATTAAAATACCCACATAAGGCGAATCACGTTGGGATGACTATGATATGAAATAGGGTTATGGAAGTACAGTATCGCCTCCAGGTGGATCAGGAAAAATCATTTCAAATATTCCACGATGCAACGTAAGCCTTAGTGGCAATGTATTCCGTAAGAAGTTCCAAGTTATCAATGGAAGATTGTAGATCAACAATAGATAGATAAAAGTTAAGAAGTAAGAGATGAGATTAGGCCATCAGTCTTAAGATGAACAGTAATGGAGAAGCGTTAAAAGACTTAGCTTTATGCATATAGGATAAGCAACGAGAGTAACCTGGAGTTTGGTAGCAGACCTTAGTAACGATAAATCGAAGTAAGAGTTATGATATAGTATGGCCTACTTAGATGTAGTAAAGCTAATGACGCCCAGATGGATAGCTTGACATAATTTTATATATGTTAACAAAGTGAGGCCTAGAGATTGGCTAAAAGCTGGAGGAAAGAGGAGACAGGAGTCACATAGGCGCACATTCCAAGTTTTCGAGTAGTAAAGACTGCATGATAGAAGGTAGCAACAATTACGAGATTAGAAGGATTCCGATTAGAAGTCATGGTGTGAGAAAGAGACTTAAAGGGGGGAATGCCCTGGCCTTTGGATTTATTCAAAGAATGGTTGCTTAAATGACAAGGAGAATATAAAAAGTATTCGCAAGAACTATGGGTTATGAAAATGATAAGTGCATAAGTCAACATTCGAGGACGAATGTTCCAAAGGGCAGATGATGTAACACCTCATATTTTTGTACGTGAAAGTACGCCATAAATATATTGATGGAAGCTCAGAAATGAGATGTTACATCCCGCATTTTCGTACGTTAAAGTTTCGTCGTAAGTTAACCGACGTAAGTTCGGGAATGAGATTATTGTGAAATTTATAAGCATTATGCTATTTCAAACAAGTGACGAGTAAATTCGTGAAGGTGAGAGGGTAAGCAAATCGAATAAAATGAATTTCGTCGAAGTTTGACATTATGAAATAAAATACGGTCCAAGTTACAATACCCTGTATTTATGAACTAGTGCCATACAAGGTATCACATAACCATGATAGTAAGGTGTATGAAGTGTGTTAAAAGTGAGTAGTATTTTAAGTAATTTGAGATAATTCTTAATTATGTGGATATTTGGTTAATTATGAATTTTGGTGGAAGATTAACAAGATGATTAAGGAATTTTGGATAAAGACTAAAGGGCCCCAACGTGGCAGCCCATAAAGTCTTGATCAAAGCCTAATATGTGACTCTTAAGTGCATAAAATAGGTGGCACATTTGGAGAATTTATGAGGTCTAGTCATCACAAAAATGTGGGGCCTACACCCAAAAGATTAAAGAGATCTCTTTAATTCATTTCGAGTCTCTACAATTAAAAGAAGGTTTCCGCAAGAAAAATTTCATCCAAAATCATCCAAGATCATATATGATAGTAACGTAAGTTACTTCAATTCATACAATACTTCTTAGTATAATAGCAACAAGGTTTTGCGATTCTAAGGGAGTACGGTTCAATCCTTCTCAAGAATATCATACGAATCTTTCCCTACTCCAGGTATGTTAAGGCTATCCCTTCTTTCTTTTGGCATGATCCATACGATACAAACGACACGATCATAAATAACTCTATTCATAGAAGTATTAGGAGTGTCTATATTATTGATTCCCCATGTGAATTATTATTATATCTTCTGTTCACGGGTCTCAGAAAAATACATATTTGATAAAGTTTATCCGAAAGGCATATTGATTTTATGACAATCCAAGAAATCTTATTAACGTATTTCACATGCATTTCATTCATTTATACATGTATATTGACCCCTGACCAGATGGCATTATATATGCGTATATTATATGTATATGGGATGTTACAACCCAAATTCGCATATCATAGATCACGCCGTAAGGTAGTCGACGTAAATCCAAGAAGAAATTATCTTTGAGATGATAATAAGTTAATCCTATTGGTCTTAAACGATACAAGGGTGTATAAGAGTGGTTAACAAGTATTTGAAGTTAAGCTAATCAAGGATGTTGTAACCCGTATTTTCGGATAACACTAGAGGTGATTAACTGTCCCAAGAGGTCTTGTTTTAATGTATTTGAATCATATAATATCCGCATCATAAGTCTTGAAGTCAAGCGAGTTATGAAATAAAAGTCGATAAAAGTTGTCGCAACTTAGGTTTATAATTTTACTTAAACTTTAGGTCAAATGTTACTGCATTTTACTCCCAATGTGCTTGGAATTATGGGGTGATCTACCTATCAAATTGAAGATCTATGAGTCTAGTTTCCAACGCATTAAACCGTTCGTCGATACGATCTCGGAATAGAGAGATATTCGCGTTTTCGCGAGAGTGCGCCAAGCTGCTCTCTATGGGGCCCACAAAGGCGGTTTAAGACATTTGGACATATATAAGATAACTCAACCCCATTTTAAGTCATTATTTTTCAGTATATTCAGACCTTATAACCCTAAAAACATTCTCTCAAGGTTCTCTCATGATCCAAGACCCAAACAAAGGGCAAACAACACAAATCAAATGTCGGGAATCCCGTGGTGCTAGTAAGTTTCTTGTTTTTCTTGTTGTTGCTGATTTTTGTGTTGTTCCAGCTCGTGTGGGAGGTTGTTTTAAGTGCTTTATGTTCTGTAAATACACCTTCAAGTTTTTAATATCAACCCTAGGTGATTTCAAGTCTTCTAAAGTAATTCTAGTGCCGAAAAACCCGAATTAATTGCTAGTTTCGCTTCCTTGTTCTTGTGGCAGAATTGAAGGGATATTTCGTAGAAAATTAAGGTCAAATTGGAGTTGTTCTTTCTGTTTAAAGGTAAGTAACCTCTTACTCTATATATATTTAAGATTATCCAAGTTGCAGCTAAGTCGTTGAAGCTAGAACTTGTGAAATATATATCGAAAAGCTTGGTAGTAATGTTGTTGGTTGGTGGACTGTTTTGGAGGCTCAATATGATTATTAATGATGTTGTTTGGGCTGTTTGGTGATTGTATTGACTTGTGGGAAGTCATATAAATAGGGGAGGTGCTGTCCGTTTCATCGTAAAATAGGTTGTGGTCGATACATAATAGTTACGACGCTTAAACGATAATGATAGTGTCATTTATCTTATTGTAGACTAAGGAGTCGTGATATTTGCATAGCTTGAGGTTGGGCAGTATATACAAGGTATGTGAGGCTATCCCCTTCATTCTTTTGCACGACTCCAATTGTACATAATGTAATGAACGAGCTCCCAAAGATACTCTACTCTTAGAAGCTAGCAGTACTTACATTGCTGCCCTTCTTATGAAACGATTGATATTGATGTTACTTCTCTTATTCTTATATTATCAATGTTGTTGGTAGTTCCTGATTCTTATAAGATTCTTGATGAAGAGTTAATCCTAATAACGTGTACGAAGGATACCGACCTTACGTCACTCCGAAAGGTTCAAAATATGATTCCAACGAGTCCAGCATGCATCATATATATGTATCTATTTTACTCTACCGAGCCGCGCTATAGTCGGCCGGGTATGGCACCTATTGTGCAACCACTGATCAGTTGGGTTTTACCGAGCTCCACGTGGCCGGGTACGATTCTACCGAGCCCTATGATGGCCGGGTACGTTTTACCGAGCCTATTATGGCCGGGTACGATATGATGATGATGATGCCCACAAAGGCATATGTTTTAAACGTTTATGTATATATATATATGTATGTATCATGTATTTCATGTCAGTAGCCCTCAGAGGTACCCAGATGTCACAGGTTGTATATTCCCTATCACTGTTTACATTATTGTTCTTACTTATGCTATTCTGCCTTACATACTCAGTACTTTATTCGTACTGACGTCCTTTTTATTTGTGGACGCTGCATGTCGTGCTGCAGGTCCTGATAGACGGGTAGACGCAGCTCCCCCATCACAGTAGGCTATCCGGTTCAGCGTTATTGGCAAGATCCTTTCTCCGGACTTGCCGTGGTCTTGGTATGCATTTTTGTTATAGACATTATGGGTATGTCGGGGCCCTGTTCCGGCAATGTTGTAGCACTTATGTTCTTTTAGAGGCTCATAGACAGGTGTCGACTCATGTATGGTTTGGAATGCCTTGTCGGCTGATTTTTGTTGTATAGTCTTTCATGGCACCATGGTAGCTCGTACCTTATATATAGTTTCTTGACAGTCTTGTCGTCCCATGTTACGTATGTTCATGACATTATCTTTCATTGTTGGATGTTCATGATCCATGTCTTTCATTTATATTGGTCTTGTCGGCCCTTAAAGATAATAAGGAAGGTTAGATAAAATGTACGTTGGTGCTCGGCAAGTATGGCCCGGGTGCTAGTCATGACCCTCCAGTTGGGTCGTGACATGGGATATGGGAAAAGGTTACAGTGTTATATACGCACCACCACCTGATCAGCTGGTATATGTTGATGATTTGCCCACAGTGGCCGAGATGATATGATGGGATGCCCTCAGAGGCTTGATGATGTTATGAATGAATATACCTAAGCATGGTATGACATTTATATGCATATGCATGACATTATAAATATTAATGATTCACAGAGTTATTCATATTTACATGTTAAGTCTTTTACTCCATGTTTCTCTCATGTCTATTATTTACTGATTTTTATTCCTTACATACTCGGTACATTATTTGTACTGACCTCCCTTTTTCCTGGGGACGATGTGATTCATGCCCGCAGGTCCCGATAGACAGATTGAGAGTCCTCCAAGTAGGCTATCAGCTCAGCGGAATATGTTGGTGCGCTCCATTTGCTCCGGAGTTGCTTGTTTGGTCAGTATGATTTAGGCGTGTATTGTTTAGTATGGCGGGGCTCTGTCCCGACCTTTAGGACAATTATGTATTCTTAGACAAATGTCATGTACATAAAAGATTGTATTGCCTTGTCGGCCTATGTTCAGTCCCAACATGTTGCTTACCACACTGAGCACATCGTGTCAAGGGTGGCCTCATCTGACTTGACTCACCCCTATACTGAGAACTTGAGGCCCTAGAATTCTGACTAGGCCCTGAATATGTGGAACGATCAAATCTCCTATCGGCAAACTGAGGGGGTGCGCTAGCCGATGGCTGGGCTGGATACCTCGGGTATTGTTGTCTCTGACCACCTCGAAACTCACCAGAAGGACCCGAAGATCTCGATCTCTTACTCTGTCCCTTATCATGCTCACGATCGGCCCTCTGCTTCTGCTTACGTTCCACTACACCCTGAGCGTATGCCTAAATAAGAGAAATATTCATGCCTAGCTGAAGTGAGACCGCCATACAATCGTTAAGAAAGTACGTTTCCAAGCCCATCACGAACCGGTGAACCCGATCCTCCATCTTAGCTACAATAGTAGGAGCATACCTAGCCAATGAATCAAACTGAAGGTTGTACTCCCGAGCACTCATATTACCCTACCGAAGGGTCAAGAACCTATTAACTCTGGCCCTTCTAAGCACTGGTGGCAGACAATGATGAAGAAAAGCCTCTGTAAACTCGTGCCATACCGCCAGAGGGGCATCCTCACCCCTGGACAACTCCCAAGACTCGTACCAATTAACTGGAACATCCTGAAGTCTATATGAAGCTAGTTTAACTAACTCAGTCACAGTGGCCTTCATTAACCTCAAATTCCTCTGCATCCTATCGATAAATACCTGTGGGACCTTGTTGGGATCTACTCCCGTGAATATCGAAGGGTCCAAATTAATGAAATGACGAACCCTCGCACTGATAGCCCTATCTGTATGACCAATACCTACTTCCTGACACCGATATGGTGCCACTAATAATTGAGTCAATAGCTGAATAACATCTCTCATCTCCTGACCCGGTGCATATGGCTGAGGAGTTGGGTGTACTGGGGCAGGCGTTGGAGCTGGTGCCTCTCTGAGCTTGTCACGACCCAAACCTATAGGCCGCAACGGGCACCGGGTACCTTACTCAACCGAGTACCAACATAATGAATCCTTTATGTCATACTATCATAGGTAAATGAGCCGAAAAGGCTGTCATGAGATAACTAGAATAAACATGAGAGAATACTCGACATAGAACGACCCAACATGATATAGAAACTTATACACGTGACATACGGGTCTATAAGGCCAACATGATCATTTGTAAACTCAAAATATAGGCCGACAAGGCCATACAAGTATCTGTATATATGACATCTGTCTACAAGCCTCAAAGAGTACATAAGTATCATAAAGGTCGAGACAGAGCCCCACCATACCAATCAATACCTGTCCTAATCATACTGACCAAATAAGCAACTCCGGAGCAAATGGAGCGCACCAACACCTTCCAGTGAGATGATAGCCTACTTAGAGGACTCTCAACCTGTCTATCGAGACCTGCGGGCATGGAATTTAGTGTCCCCAGGAAAATGGGACGTTAGTACAAATAATGTACCGAGTATGTAAGGAATGAAAATCAATAAATAGTAGACATGAGAGAAACATGGAGTGAAAGACTCAACATGTAAGTCTGAACAACTCTGTGAATCACTAATATTTACAATGTCATGCATATGCGTATAAATGTCATGCCATGCTTCGGTATATGTGTTCATAACATCATCAAGACTCTGAGGGCATCCCATCATATCATCTCGGCCATTGTGGGCAAATCATCAACGTATACCAGCTGATCAGGTGGTGGTGTGTATATAACGCCGTAACCTTTTCCCATATCACATATACATATATAAATGAATGCAATGCATAAGAAGTACGTCAATAAAATCTCTCGAACGTCATAAGACCATTATGCCTTTTATTAATGTCATGAATTAAACTTTATCAACTTACGTATTTTCTAATACCCATGAATATATGATAGAATAATAGGACACATGGGGAATTAAGAACGTAGGTATATCTAGTACTTCTATGAATAGTGTCATTTATGAAAGTTGTGCATTTGCTCGTTTCGTTTATAACATATGGATCATGCCAAAAGGAAAGAAGGGATAGCCTTAACATACCTGAACCGATTCTCTTGACAATCCCTCTAACTAATAGCATCAAGGACAAGGATAGAGTTTTGGACGCTCCAAGGCCATTTATAAGATCTCAAGCTAAAGAGTTACAGACTAAGGTTGCTGGACTTCAATGGCAAATAAAGATGCTTTTAATTGTAGAGGAAGAGCTCAAATCCAAAGTAGATGAATTATCTATGTTTTACAATTATTTGGTGATCCAAATTGAAGTCCAAGTGGAGGAAGATTGGGCCACCAAATCAGCCCTTGAAGTCTACTAAAGGGGCTCAAAATGAGCTTAAAAGAGGTCCAAAAGGGGGTGTTTCAAAAGGAACCCAATTGGAGTCCAAACTAATTGCCCAAACTAGTAGTTTTAAGGTCCAAATCTGCCCCAAAGTGATTTGCCCCCCCTCCCCCCCACCTAATTTAATGACTTTTCTTACTCATTAGCGACCACCCTACCTAATTGTAATGACTTTTTATGCCTTAGCAGCCACCCTACCTAATCTTAAGGACTTTTTATGCCTTAGTACTCCTATAAATAAGGAGTTCTTCTCATTCATTGAGGGTCTTCATTATTGATTAAGTATATCATACTTTGGGAGTTCTTTTAAACCTTTGTTACTTATGCTTTGAAATTTATCTTTCAACCTTTATTAGTTCATAGTTCAAGGTAGTAAGATTACTTCTCTATTGTGATATCTTTGATTCCTTAGTGGTATTCTTAGAAGGCGATTAATACTAGTTATTAATTGTTGTCTCAAGTTACTCGTAAAGCGGTCAAGAT
The DNA here is from genome assembly GCF_000390325.3 of Nicotiana tomentosiformis. Taxonomy (NCBI): domain Eukaryota; kingdom Viridiplantae; phylum Streptophyta; class Magnoliopsida; order Solanales; family Solanaceae; genus Nicotiana; species Nicotiana tomentosiformis. The sequence goes on from NC_090813.1 coordinate 152,906,011, forward strand.
TCGAATCTATTATTTTGATTTGTTTTTAAGAAAAGGCGTTTGATTTCTTCAATAAATCAAGATGTTGTTGCTTTGATCTTGTCAAGGCAATAGAACTTGAGTTCTTGGAAGTTCTTGGAATTCTTTCCTTGAATTTTCCATATCCTTTATTTTCCGCCCTATAGTTCTAGTTGTTCAATTACTTATTGTTATTGCTTCCGCATTTACTTTTCAAATTCTTACTCTAGTTTGGATTCCCGACCTAGTCGTTATCACTAACACACATCTTTTGCGAAATACATGTAACGGCGGATCGAAGTAGGAAAAATCCGTATGATATTCTTGACAAATATTGTACCGTGCTCTCTTAGAATTTGCAATTCATGCTTTATCCCATTGGCACAGAATCAACAAACAACGTTATCCTTATTTGGTATGGAAATATTTGCTTTCTGAAGGACTCACGACCAGCCCACTCACTTTACATAAGAGACTCAATTCATGATTCTTGATCTTTAGTTATTAAGGAATAAAACATCTTACTAGTGTAGGAAAGCTCTTAGTGGGTGTAGCCCACTTAGTAGATGACTAAGCCACCTAATCTTCAAAATGTGCCATCTATGCAAGAACTTAAAAGTCACTAAATGGGATGGGGGTGCTGCCACGTTGGGGGGGGGGAGGGTTTAATTTATCCAACAAATCCTTAATTAATTAGGTAATATTCCATTACCCAATAATTAACCAACTACCCACATAATTAAGAATTATCTCAAATAACTTAAAATACTACTCATTTTTAATACACCTTATGTACCCTACTATCGTGATCATGTGATACCTTGTATGGCACTAGTCCATAAATACGGGGTATTGTAGCTGGGACAGTATTTTATCTCAAAATGTCAAACTTCGACGAAACTTATTTTCTTCGATTCGCTTACCCTCTCACCTTCACGAATTTACTTATCACTTGTTTGAAATAGCATAATACTTATAGCCTCAAAATAATTTCATTCCCGAACATACGTCGATTAACTTACGACGAAACTTTAACATACGAAAATGCGGGATGTAACATCTCATTTCCGAGCTTTCATCAATCTACTTATGGCGTACTTTCACGTATGAAAACATGGGGTGTAACATCATTCCCCCCTTTAGAACATTCATCCTTGAATGTTGACTGATGCACTTATCATTATCATAACCTATAGCTCTTGCGAATACTTTAGTACTCTCCTTGCTATTTAGGAAACTGTTCTGTGAATAAACCCAAAGTCCAGGGCATTTCTCTTATTTAGGCCTCTTTCTCACATCACGACTTATGGTCGGAATTCTTTAAATTCCGTAACTATTGCTACATTCTATCATGCAGTCTGTACGACTTTGTCCTTGAGCGTGCGCCTATGCAACTCTTCTCTCCTTTTTCCTCCAACTTTTACCCAATCTCTAGGCCTCACTTTGTGAACATATACAAAATTATGACAAGCTGTCCCTTTGGGCATCTATGGCTTTAATACATCTGAGTAGGTCACACTATACCATAATTCGTACTTCGATTTATCGTTAATGAGGTCTGCTACCAAACTCCAGGTTACTCTCTCACTGCTTATCATGTATGGATAAATCTAAGAATTTTAATGCTTCTTCATTACTGTTCATCTTAAGAATGACAGCCTAATCTCATCTCATACTTTGTAACTTCTATCCATCCATTGTTGATTCACCTCAATGTTGAAATACAATTTACCACTGATAACTTGAAACCTCTTACGTAATCACTAGGGCTCACGTTGCATCGAGGAACATGTGAAGTGATTAGACTGATCCACCTGGGGGCGATACCATGCTTCCATAACCGTATTTCATAGCATCCCAACGTGATTCATCCTATGGGGGTATTTTAATACTATACAGATGATGACATCATTACTCAATCGAAGGACCAAACGTCATATTTCATCCATCACAATTACACCCTCATTCTACTACCAGGGCAACATTTCATCTCTTCTAAATGCTACTAGTCTTAGACTCCTTTGAGTTAATTCAGGCTATACTGAGCTTTCTATAACTTAGAGAAACCATCAATCTCTTGTTTTTCATGGGCTTAATCCCGAGGATTTATCCATTCTCATCACCTTTTCACTCGCTTTTTTTCTCTTTTCATTTTTTTATCCTTAGTCCTGTCTTCCTAAAAACTTGTTGCTCTATCATACTTTAGCTTGCGACCTACATATATCTATTAATACTACTCTCAATCTTCCTTCAACTTGCTTGCCCTATAGATTTATGTTATTCTGGAATATCAAGCAAGGCATCACATTGTCTCTAACTCTTCTTTACTCTCTTGACTAGATCTCTCGGTATCTAGAAACCATAGGCTGGAAGATATACCATTGACGATGCCGCTATCATTCCTGGATATTGAATCCCCGCATTTCTAGCCTTCTATCCAAAGTATGGACTATTCATAACCTTTTGCATTTGAGTATCTCGTACATTGTTCACCTTTACCTTACTTACCTTAGAATCTCACATCATATCTTCTATATCTCTTCATGACCTCCCTTCCACATAGGTATAATTCACATCCACAACTTGAAACTCTATTATAATACTTGCACCTCTAGTGCATATAATCCGGTGGGAGCTTCATACTGACTTCTTATGAGGCTGGTACTCTTCTAACTGGCTTTCCCCTAGAGCTGTTATAGAATATGGTTGTTGTACTATCTCTTTTGTACCTCTGATACGAAGAGTGACTCTGCAATGTTCTCAATCACAATTTCTCTAATTTTCTAGGTCCAATAATCAGACTCCTGATTTAGTTAGTTGATGTAACTCTTTCGTTTCCTCTTCCTTCTGATCAGCCTTTATGTAGGATTAAGCTATCTTCCAATCTACGGCTCATGGTATTAGTTATTACTTTATCCCTTCATGGATGCTATGAAATATCCATGATACAATCTTCTAACAATTCAATCCTTTATCTATGACCTGGACTCAATTCGTTTTTTTAACTTATAGATGAGTCTTCTACGGCTGTATGATTGTCAACATATATGCTGCATGGATAATACTCCGAACCGAGGAAGGGTGGGTCATAAGGCCCACACCCGAAACTACATGTGCCGTTATTGGGGTGGATTGTGATTATTCCCCTTATTTGGGATGAGATTGAAATATTCATGTGATTGTGATAATTCCCCTTAATTGGGATGAGATTGATATTAGCTGTGAATTGGAAAGTCAACCCACACGGCATATGTGGGAAGGCGGCCTAACTGATCGGGTAGAGATCAGACGCCATGTTACACACATGGTGGTACTACTCTTGGCAACACCTTTTTTCGCATCACATGTCAAACCACATTATTCGTGGGGAGGCACGCCGTAAAGATAGTGCCTCCAAATCTTCAGCACGTGAACAATGGCTGCCAGCTCTAGATCATGAACATGGTAATTATTCTCGTGAACCTTTAGCTGCCGTGAAGCATATGCAATAACCTTGCCACCCTACATCAATACCGCACCCAGACCAACACTAGATGCATCACAATATACTGTATAAGATCCTGAACCTGAGGGTAACACCAATACCGGTGCCATAGTCAAAGCTGTCTTGAGCTTCTGGAAGCTCGCCTCACACTCGTCTGACCACCTAACCGGGGCACCCTTTTGGGTCAACCTGGTCAATGGGGCTGCTATGGATGAAAATACCTCCACAAACCGACGGTAATAACCTGCCAATCCCAAGAAACTACGGATCTCTGCAGCTGAAACTACCTCAATCTTCTTAGGATCCACCTGAATACCCTATACTGATACAACGTGACCCAAAAAATCAATTGAACACAACCAAAACTCGCATTTTGAGAACTTAGCATATAGCTGGCTGTCTCTCAGAGTCTGAAGAACGATCCGAAGGTACTGCTCATGCTCCTCTCGGCTGTGGGAGTAGATCAAGATATCATCAATAAACACAATCACAAAGGAATCCAAGTAGGGCTTGAACACCCGTTCATCAAGTCCATGAATGCTGCTGGGGCATTTGCCAGCCCAAATGACATTACTAGAAACTCATAATGCCCATAACTAGTCCGAAAAGCTGTCTTAGGGACATCGGATGCCCTAATCCTCAATTGATGGTAGCCAGATCTCAAATCAATATTCGAAAACACCTAGGCACCCTGAAGTTGATTAAATAAATCATCAATCCTCGGCAATGGATACTTGTTCTTGATGGTGACTTTGTTCAACTGCCGATAATACACATCCTCATCGCTCCTCTCAGCTGTGGGAGTAGATCAAGATATCATCAATAAACACAATCACAAAGGAATCCAAGTAGGGCTTGAACACCCATTCATCAAGTCCATGAATGCGGCTGGGGCATTTGTCAGCCCAAATGACATCACTAGAAACTCATAATGCCCATAACGAGTCTGAAAAGCTGTCTTAGAGACATCGGATGCCCTAATCCTCAACTGATGGTAGCCAGATTTCAAAACAATCTTCGAAAACACCTGGGCACCCTGAAGCTAATCAAATAAATCATCAATCCTCGGCAATGGATACTTGTTCTTGATGGTGACTTTGTTCAACTACCGATAATCTATACACATCCTCATCGATCCATCTTTTTTCTTTACAAACAACACAGGTGCACCCCAGGGCGAGACACTATGTCAAATGAAGCCATTATCAAGAAAATCTTGCAACTATTCCTTCAATTCTTTCAACTCTGGCGGAATGGAAATGGGCTGAGTGCCCGGGGCCAAATCAATACAGAAATCAATATCCCTGTTGGGTGGCATCCCCGGCAGGTCTGCAAGAAACACCTCTGGAAACTCACGAACAACTGGCACTGAATCCATGGAAGGAACCTCCGCACTAGAATCGCGGACATAAGCCAGATAAGCTAGACACCCCTTCTCTACCATATGCCGAGCCTTTACATAAGAGATAACCCCTGCTGGTAGAATGGCCAAGAGTCCCTTTCCACTCTAATCGAGGCAACCCCTGCAAGTCTAAGGTCACCGTCTTGGCGTGACAATAGCATGATAAGGTGACAGCCAATCCATACCCAGTATGACATCAAAATCAACAATATCGAGAAGTAGAAGATCTACACGAGTCTCAAGACCCCCAATGGTGACCACACACGAACGATAAACACAATCTATAACAATAGCATCCCCCACTGGTGGGGACACATACACAGGATCAATTAGAGAATCACGGAGCACAACCAAATATAAAATAAAATAGGATGACATATAGGAGTAAGTAGACCCCAAATCAAATAGAACAAAGCATCTCTACTGCAAACTGAAACATCACATGTGATAACAGCGTCAGATGACTCAGCCTCAGGACTGGCCGGGAAAGCATAACACCGGGGCTGGCCCCCACCACTCTGAACTACATCCCTGGGACGACCTCTAATTGGATGGTCTCTGTCACGCCCCAAAACTGTGGAGCGCGACCGGCGCTCAACCGAGTGAACCCGACCTAGCAAGCCTGTTAGATTTCTTCTACCCAAACTCATTCATGAATAAAGAGAATATATGTTTTCCTTAATTAAACAATAAAGTGGTCATGTCTGCAATTACCAAATTCTTACTATAAGTTTCACCATTTTTAAAGTCTCAAATGGACAAGTAATACAATCACTACATAACATAGTTTGTCTTTCCCAGTACCAATAAACTACCCACACTATGTCTACGGAGTCTCTATAGATAAAGAAGAGTACAATGATAATGCCGGCAACAAGTCCCCGGCTATACCTCAACCATAATACATAAAGAACAAAAGATACATGACACCGGGATGAAGTGGGGATCAATGTCTCCTGCTGTGGAACCACCTGCATCCATTTAAAGATGCAGCGCCCCCGGCAGAAGGGACGTTAGTACCGTCGAATAGTACTAGTATGAAAACTAAACACCAATTTTAGAATTTAGAAATACAAGATAATTATGATGAACAAGTGCGGCAATAGAATAATATAGATAACCGTCTCAACCATAACAAGCTTATTAAAAGCTATCAACAACATTTATAGGATTTAAGATGAGATCCTCTATAACCATCTTCACACAAAGCGGCCCAGCCGCCTCACCCGATGTATGCAGGTGGATGTATAACCACAGTACCAAGAACCCACACAAAGCGGCTATGTCTTCTCACCCCAATGTATGCGGGTGGAAATGCATCAACAATACCAATACCAACACAAAGAAGTTATACCGCCTCACCTCCAATGTATGCGGGTGGATATGCATCAACGATACCAATACCCACACAAAGTGGCTATGCCGCCTCACCCCAATGTATGCGGGTGGTGGTGCCACAACAATACCAAAACCATACACAAAGCGGTCATACCACCTCACCCCAATGTAAGCGGGTGGAGGTGCAGTCCCACAATATCATAATCCCTACACAAAGCGGTCATGCCGCCTCACCCCAATATATATGCATGTGGAGGTGTGTCACAATCGCAATCTCTACACAACTTGGCATAATAACTTTCACATAAATCACGACTAGAAATTATAACATGTGGATAGACAATCCATAGTTTGGGACACATCCTCAATTTATAATGCAATATGATAAGAGCATTTGAAATACGAATTGAACATATATCTTCATCACAAAACTTATTGGAATACTCGATTTATAATCACATCTCGGAACTTACAAGAATAATCTGAATTCCAATTCTTAAAGAAGAGTTTAGCCAACATACCTCACTTGAGCTTCCTTATACTCTAAATGTTCCGGAATTCTTAGCAACTTCAACCTATTTTAGAAATATAACAAATTGAACCAAAATTAGGAAGATGATCATATTTCTAGCTCATTTGGGCATTTTATCAAACACAAGGTGTGCATAAGGTTTCAAGGTCCCTTTTATCGAGGATTCCATCATCCCACAACCCAATATTTACCATGCTTAGTTCAACAATCTTCCTACACCCCTTGATATCACATGCATGTAAAATAATCAACTCTCATGCCCAAAAATTATCTTGCTAATTATCCAATTCTACACAAAATTCAAAAGTGAGGGACAAGATTTGAAGACCTAGTGAGTTTTCCCTTCTTAATCTTCCAAAACTTGGGCAAGATTTGATTCTCACTCTAGGGCACCCTCTCTCACTCTAAAATGTTAGATAATAGGTCAAAAATGACCCAAAGAGTGTATTTAACGAAATAGGGTCGCATTTTAAAAACCCAAAAATAGAGCTCCAGAACAAGGTATGCGATCGCATAACCGATATGCGGACCGCATATCGGTCGCATAGTTGGTTACAAAATAGCCAAAAGAACTATCTGTGTATGCGGTCAATATGCGGTCTGCATAACCGTGATGCGGTCGCATAATGCACCGCATAACAGTTATGCGGTCGCATAGTCGACCGCATAATTGCTTCCAATTGGTCCAATTAACTGCCTTACTCTGCGGCCATTATGCGGTCCGCAGAGTGATTCTGCGGTCGCATAATGGACCGCAGTAATGTACTTTTTCGCCAAAAATATTTTTTTACTTTCCGATACATTCTGCAATCCTCAAACACGTAAGCCTAGTCCGACACCATGAAACATTATTTTCTTTACAAAATTTACTGGGCTTACCACTTAAGTACTTCAAAATTTTCCGGGGTGTTACAGTCTCCACCTCTAACGGCCTGACCTCCACCTCTAACAGTCTAGCCTCTAGCTCTAGCTGCCTGACCCCTGCCTCTGGCTGGCTGAGCAAGTGGTGCAGCAACTGGCGCCGGAACCATGGCACGAGAACTCTGATCTCTGAGCTGTCCGTTGCCCGAGGGCAAAAACTAGCAATGTACCTCGGATCAACACAAGTATAACATGACCTCGGTTGTTGTGACTGCTGACCCTGAAACTGACCTTGTCGACCTAAGTAACCACCCTGATAACTCTGGAGTGGAGGTGCACTAATAGGAGCTGGTGGTGCATTACAGGCTAGCTGGTCGAAATAATGCATCTGAGGGCCACGACCACCTGAGCCACCGTGGGATGCCTGGAGTGCTGAATGAAATGGCCTGGGAGGATGCCTTTACCAAAATTACCCCTGCCTCTAGATGAGGCACCGCTGAACTTACCGGAATAATGAGGTCTCTTGTCAGACCCCTAACTTCCCTGGGCAAGAACCATCTCGACTCATCTGGTAACATTAGCTGACGCCTGAAAAGAAATCTCACTCGCAGTTTCTTTAGCCATCTGCAATCTGATAGGCTGAGAAAGTCCATCAATAAACCTCCTTACCCTTTCTCTCTCAGTGTGAAGCAGGAGAGGAGCATGATGGGCCAAATCCACAAAATGGGTCTCATACTGAGTAACAGTCATACTGCCCTGCTGGAGACGCTTAAACTGACAGCGACGCTCCTCTCTCAATATGATAGGCAGAAACTTCTCTAGGAAGAGCTGAGAGAATTGGTCCCAAGTAAGAGCAGGCGACCCAGCTGGTCTAGTCAACAAATAATCTCTCCACCATTTCTTGGTGGAACCAGTCATCTGAAATGCAGCAAAGTCGACTCCATTGGTGCCCACTATACCCATGTTCCATTGAACCTCGTGACAGCTGTCAAGATACTCCTAGGGATCCTCTAAAGTAGCACCACAAAAGTGAAAAGGAAAGAGCTTGGTAAACCTGCCCAATCTCCACAAAGCCTTAGAAGACATAGCTGACCCATCACTGGTTTGTGCCGCAACAACTGGCTGAACTACTCCGACTGGCTGAGCTTCTGGAGCCTGATACTGGGGAGCTATCTGCTCCGGAGCGGTAGTAGTGGGAGTCTGGACCCCTCCTCCAGCTTGAGAGACAGCTGGTGCCATGGGAAATGTGCCAGTCAGGGCCACACTCTCCATAAGGACCACCAAACGGACCAAAGCATCCTGAAGTACTGGGGTGGCAATGAACCCCTTCGGAACCTAAGCTGGTCCGGCAGGAACAGTCTGGGCTGGAACCTCCTCGTCAAGCTCTATCTGAGTCTCCACTGTTGGGGCTACTGCTCGGGTTCTTGGCTAAGCCCTGCCCCTACCTCGGCTTTTGGCACGACCTCTACCTCGACCTCTACCCCATGAAATAAGAAAAACGGGAGAAACAGGGAAAAACAGGTAAATTGGCGGCACATAAGTACTCGTCACCTCACATATACGCCGCTCACATGAATTTCACATAACAAATAGTCTGAGGTTCCTAATTCTCTCAAGTCAAAGTTAGACACAATACTTACCTCGCTCTAAAGGCCACTCAATACTCAATCACAGCTTTTCCTTTACAATCCACCTCCAAACCAATCGTATCTAATTCAAAAACGACTCAATAATATCAAATATTGCTAAAGGAATCTATTATATTGCATAGATTTAGATTTCTCAAATTTTCCTCTCAAAAGTTAAAAAAAAATCGACCCCATGCCCGCTTGATCAAAACCCGAGGTTCGGACCAAAATCTATTAACCCATTCATCCCCGAGCCTGGATATATAGTTGGTTTTGGAATCAGACCTCTATTTAAGGTCTAAATCCCCAAATTCCCAAAATCCCTAGTTTCTACCCAACCCCTAATTCTTCCATGAAAACTCTAGATTTTAGCTTGAAAATTTATGAATTGAAATGGGTAATTGTAAGAAAATGGATTAGAATCACTTACCAACACTTTGGGGAAGCAATTATCTTTTGAAAATCGCCTCTTGGTCTTCTAGTTTTGAAATTTTAGCAAGAATGGCCAAATCCCATTTTTGGATTTTGTTTAAGTGTTGGGCGACAGTGTTTATCGCGATAGTGTGATCACTATCGCGTTCGCGAAGAGCAGCCTCCTAAGGACTTATGCGATCGCGGGAGGCTATACGCATTAACGAAGGTTTAGCCCGCCTTACCTTTGTGTTCGCGAGATAGGGCTCGCGTTCGCATAGAGTTACCCCAGGTCCCCTGCCCAGCCTAGCTATAGCTACGCGTTCGCGTTCGATGGGTCGCGTTCGCGTAGAGCAACCCCCCCCCCCCAATGCTCCGCGTTCGCGACCATGGTCTCACGTTCGCGTAGAGTAAAATCCTCCCAGCCCAGTTTCCCCTTCGTGATCGCGAGAGTGACTATGCGATCGCGAAGCACAACATACCAGACTCCAGATACAGCATAGACATACCAGATTTTCCCAAGTCTAAAACTTCCCGTAGCATATCCGAAACCCACCCGAGCCCTCGGGGCTCCTAACCAAACATGCACACAAGGTCTAAAAACATCATATGAGCTTGCTCGCAAGATCAATTCACCAAAATAACACCTAGAACTACGAATTTAGCACCAAATCGAATTAAATTTTCAAGAAAGCCTTAAAATTTTTATCTTCACAACCGGACGTCCGAATCACGCCAAACCAAATCCGTTTCTCACTAAATTTCACACACAAGTCATAAATATTATATTGGAACTATACCGGGCTCCGGAACAAAAATACGGACCTGGTATCAAGAAGGCCAAACATCAACCAATTCTTAAAAATAATTAATTTCCAGACTTTTAATTTTCATAAAAAAATTTATAACTCGAGCTAGGGACCTCCGAATTATTGGATCATTGATCGAATAATTCCTTTAATTCTATCTCAACTTTCTTTAAACGTAAGTAATTACTTTTCCTGGTCTTTCTTCCCCCTTGTTGCGTGCATACTTAGCTTATCTTAGTTCCCATGCATGTCGGAATTCTCGTGCAACTCATATGATCTCGAATCCTACTTTTGCTTTTACTTCCCGTTCATTAGCCATGGTAGGTGCCACTTTCTCATAGAGTGCATGCAATGTTGTAGTGAGACTATTTTTTATTTTCATAACATTCATACGGTACCTTTAACTATCCCAACTCTTTTCTGAATATTTTTCAAGGATCACAATGTCATATCTACGAGACTGAATTCCCCATGCTGGGGTTCACTACGTTTATATCTTGAACGATCTGCTGATTTGTCTGTATCCTCTTGTCTAGCCATAACTAGGCTCTTCGTAAATCAACTACTAACTACTCGTTGGCCCATTCTCATATCAATATTCCGCGTAATCTTTCTTGGGTTATTTCCTTTGTCTTAACTTACGTCTTGCACTGGCTCCTTATTTATCAATAACATATCCGGCAGAAACCCTTACTTCCTCTCCTTGACGTCGTGATTGCATAATGTTCTGGAATCGTAGCATATCTGTAGGATTTGGATAAGTGCAAGCTCATTCCTTTATCATTTTTTTATTGCATTCTTCCTTTATCATTCCATACTTACCGGAACCACTTAATTCTGACTTAATGCCACATCCCTCCATATTCCCACCCTTTAGGGGAGTACTAAGATTTAAAGCCACGACGATCTACCTATAGATGTTTTACCTCTTCCTCTTTGGCGTCTTTTCACATCATCGATGATCCTTACTTACCTCGCGGTAATCCTTCTGTACCAAGGATAACGAAATTTCTTACTCACGAGGGTGACACTTAGTGTAACTCGCATATACAGTCCCTTAAGCTTAACTTTGCTCACCTTGCTTGCTTTAGGGAAGCGTCTTCCTAAATGACCTTTAAAAGGTATTCTTCTATCATCCATTATATTATCGTCGGGATGCAATCTCAGAAATTCTCATGATGCCGACTATTTCTCAGTCCCTAGTTCATGTTTAGTTTATCGTATTCACCAATCCATACTGATTTCTTTTACTCTGTAGTCTAACTTTTCCTTCTGGTAATCACGTTAGAGTTACAAACTTATTTCTCGAAATGAGGATGTGGCTTTATGGCCTATACTCCTTTGTTGTCTCAAGGCCTGTCACCTCTCGTCTTTTCCTTCACTTGACTATAGACTCTGTGATATTGTCATTTTTTTGATCTACCGTTGTCATCCATGTATCATTTCTTACTCATGCTGCCTCATTAACTCTCTTCTTATTTCCCTGGTAACATTTTTGTCTATCACTTTATTCCGAAAACTTAACCAAGACATTCTTTTGCTTTTAGCTCCCCTTCCTCTATCCACTGGCTCTTCGGGTTGCCTAGCATTCTCTCTCTACTAGGGACGGGAGTCACACTAAGAAAATATTTATCCCTTCAAGGCTTCCAGTGCCTATCTTTGTAGTACTCATATCTAGTTGTACTATTTTAGAGTGCACAATCTGGGTGTCTCACAAGGAGATCTATTAGTACATTTGCAATATCCTTTGAAAATGTCAGCTAACGCTAACAATCCATCCACCATTTTGGGTTACCCTAACACCAACTAGATCCTGATATCCTGCCTTTTCTTATACTCCCCATAGGGCATAAATGAGATGGGTGTGGCTAATTGTACATACCTCTATTATTGTTGAAGGTAACTCAAAAGGCTTATATTCCTCTACGATAATCTTCATTAGCTGGGTAGCACGTATCCTTTTTCATCTTGCTTCTTTTGCTGAAACTTGTGTCTACCTTCCAATTCTCTAATTCCTTTTTACCGTAAGGGTGTATAGACATTCTTGCCTTAGGGATCCTTATCAAGAAGTTTACACATCTTAGTACACACATGATATGCTGAATACCTCATATTTATCCATCATAAGCATGATGCAAAAATTGAGTTCCTCTGACTCAACTCTTCCACAGCTATATCTCTTACCAACCGTCTTTCTGGATGTAAACATCATCGTATTATGAATAAGATAGAGTTTAGGAAATTGAGTTCTTACACCTGATCTCTATCACACGATCTAGAGTAAGAAGAAAGAGTGACAGTCCTAAATGCCCTGTAGCATCTTGCTTATAAGTATGGTATACAACACACCCATAAATAAGACTCTACTAGACACGGCTTTTAGATTCCCTAGGACAGAACTGCTCTGATACCACTTTTGTCACGATCCAAACAGATGGGCCGCAATAGGCACCCGGTACCTTACTCAACCGAGTACTAACGTAATTGTATCTTTCTTATTACATCATCATACGTAAGTTTGCCACAAGGGGCGTCATGAGATAAACAGAGTAAACATGAGGGAATACCCAACATAGAATGACCCAGCCTTATATAGAAACACATAATTGTGACATACGGGCCTATAAGGCCAAGGTGATCCATTATATACTTAAAACATAGGCCGACAAGACCATGCATGTATCCGTATATATGACATCTGTCTACAAGCCTCTAAGAGTACATACTTATCATAAAGATCGGGACAGGGCCCCGCCATACCAAATAATACGCGTCTAAATCATACTGACCAAACAAGCAACTCCGGAGCAAATGAAGCGCACCAACATCTCCGCTGAGCTAATAGCCTACTTGGAGGACTCTCAACCTGTCTATCGGGACCTGCGGGCATGAAACACAGCGTCCCCATGCAAAAGGGACGTCAGTACAAATAATGTACCGAGTATGTAAGGAATGAAAACTAGTAAATAATAGAGATGAGAGAAAGATGGAGTAAAAGACTCAACATGTAAATCTGAACAACTCTGTGAATCATTACTATTTACAACGTCATGCATATGCATATAAATGTCATACCATGCTTAGGTATATGCGTTTATAACATTATCAAGCCTCTGAGGGCATCCCATCATATCATCTCAGCCACTGCGGGCAAATCATCAACGTATACTAGTTGATCAGGTTGTGGTGCGTATATAATATGGTAACATTTTCCCATATTCCATATACATATATATACATACATATACACGTATATAACACCATCTGGTCATGGGTCAATGTACATGTATAAATGAATGCAACGCATGAGAAGTACGTCAATAAAATCTCTCGGAACGTCATAAGACCATTATGCATATGATTAATATCATGAAATAAAATTTATCAACTTACGTATTTTCTGAGACCCATTAACAGATGATAGAATAATAGGACACATAGGGAATCAAGAATATAGACACCCCTAGTATTTCTATGAATAGAGTCATTTATGAAAGTTGCGTATTTTGCTCGTTTCATTTGTATCATTTGGACCATGCCAAAAGGAAAGAAGGGATATCCTTAACATACCTGAGTCGATTCTCTTGAAAATCTCTCTAACACATGATAATCATGACAAAACATGTGACGGCAAGATTGGAGTAGGGAAAAATTCGTATGATATTCTTGAGAAAGATGTTACCGTGCTCTCTTAGAATTGCAAATCCCGTTTCTATTACACAGTATAATTTCGTATGAAAATTCTTGCTGAAGACCCGTCACTTAGAAGATGTAAATATCTTCATTTTGTTGTGAATCTCATTGCTAACACATTTTGTGTGAATCCCGTAGCTAACACATGTCTTGGAGATTTTGATGTAAGCATCTTCATTTTGTTGAAGATGATAAGAAACTCTTACGTTACTTATCACATATGCATCTCTCTTTTATGTTAGAGATGACTTATGTTAGAATGGATGTGGGCCCGCATACTAATGACTAAGCCACATAATCTACTTAAATGTGCAACCTCTCAATTATAATTTAAGAGTCACAATCTTGGAATGTGATAACGACTAGGTCGGGAATCCAAACTAGAGTAAGAATTTAAAAAGTAAATGCGGAAGCAATAACAATAAGGAATCGAACAATTAGAACTAAAGGGAAGAAAATAAAGGATATGGGAAAATTCAAGAAAAGAGTTCCAAGAACTTCCAAGAACGCAAGTTCTATAGCCTTGACAAGATCAAAGCAATAAAGTCTTGATTTATTATAGAAATCAAACGCCTTTACATAAAAGCAAATCAAAACAATAGATTCTGATCTTGACCGCTTTACGAGTAACTTGAGACAACAATTAATAACTAGTATTAATCGCCTTCTAAGAATACCACAAAGGAATCAAAGATATCACAATAGAAAAGTAATCTTACTACCTTGAACTATGAACTAGTAAAGGTTGAAAGATAAATCTCAAAGCACTAGTAACAAAGGTTCAAAAGAACTTTCAAAGTATGATATACTTAATCAATAATGAAGTGTCTCAATGAATGAGAAGAACACCTTATTTATAGGAGTACTAAGGCATAAAAAGTCTTTAAAATTAGGTAGGGTGACTGCTAAGGCATCAAAAAGTCATTACAATTAGGTAGGGTGGTTGCTAAGGAGTAAGAAAAGTCATTAAAATTAGGTGGGGGGCGGCCAAATCCCTTTGGGAAAGATTTGGACCTTAAAACTACTAGTTTGGACCATTGGTTTCGACTCCAATTGGGCTCCTTTTGAAACACCCCCTTTTGGACCTCTTTTAAGCTCATTTTGAGCCTTTTTGGTGGACTTCAAGGGCTGATTTAGTGACCGAATCTTCCTCCTCTTGGACTTTAATATAGACCACCAAATAATTGTAAAACATGGACAATTTAACTCATTTGGTCTTGAGCTCTTCCTATACAATTAAAAGCTTCTTTATTTGTCATTGAAGTCCAGCAACCTTAGTCTGCAACTCTTTAGCTTGAGATCTCGTAAATGAATTTCTTGGAGCTTCCAAAACTCTATGTGTCCTTTGATGCTATCACCTAGCCAATTTATATCCTTTATCCTTGAGCTCTTCCTCCCAATTAACAACTTCTTTATTTGCACTTGAAGTCTAATGGCCTTGTTTTGCAACTCTTTAGCTTGACATCTTGTTAAAGGCCATCTTTGTTATTCCAAAGCTTCATCCTTGTCCTTGAATAGATTTGAGCTTCCTATGATTCTATCAGAATGGGGGCTGGCACGTTAAGGCTTATTCAAAGCCTTAATTAAGCACCCATTAATCCTTAATTAATTAGGTAATCTCTAATTACCCATATAATTAAGAATTATCTCTACTTACTTAAAATACTACTCACTTTTAACATACCTCATACACCTTACTATCATAGTCAAGTGGTACCTTGTATGGTACTAATCCATAAATATCGGGTATTATAGCTTGGACCGTATTTTATCCCAAATTCTCAAACTTCGACGGAACTTATTTTCTTCGATTCGCTTTCCCTCTCACCTTCATGAATTTACTTATCACTTGTTTAAAATAGCATAATACTTATAATCCCAAAGTAATCTCATTCCCGAAATTACGTCGATTAACTTACGACGAAACTTTAACATACGAAAATGCGGGAGGTAACATCTCATTTCCGGGCTTTCGTCAATTTACTTATGGCGTACTTTCACGTACAAAAACACGGGGTGTAACAGAATTCTTTACTCCATGTTTCATCTAAGTCTTTATGTACTGATTTTCATGACTTACACACTCGGTACATTATTTGTACTGACGTCCCTTTTGCCTAGGGACGCTGCGTTTCCTGCCCGCAAGTGTAGGTAGACAGGCTGACCGTCCCCCTTCTTAGGATCCTTGATCAGCGAGAGTTGGTGTGCTCTATGTGATCCGGAGCTGCTTTGAGTTTTGGTACGATGTTTTTGTATACATAAATATATGACGGGGCCCAGTCCCGTCCGTTATACAGTTGTACACTCTATTTAAGGGTCGGTAGATAGTCATGTATAGTTGGAAAGTATGTGGCCTTGTCGACTTTCAGTTTTGGATATATAGTTGTCTATAGCAGCCTTATTGGCTTGTCCTACCGTATTCCGCATGTATATGTATATCTGTCTTTTGGACATGTTTTCCTCATGTATGTTATTCACGTGCTTCAGCAGTTTAATGGCAGATGTTATTTATGACCTACCCTTAATTCATGTTTATATCTTAGACGTATGGTTAGGGGTGTTCGACAGGTAGGACTCGGGCACTCGTCATGGCCCATCGGTTTGGGTCGTGACAAAAGTGGTATCAGAACAGTTCTGTCCTAGGGTTGTGTGCAGACCGTGTCTAGTAGAGTCTTGTTCATGAGTGTGCTGTGCACCACATTTATAAACAGGAGGATACAAGACATATGGGATGTTATCCTTCTTTCTTATCTTAGATCATGCGATATAAGAATTCATTTTCCTAACGATGTGTTATGTTTTCAGCGATGCCTAAGAAGGCTACTACTGCCCATAAGGGCAAGTCCGTGGCTGATGAGACTACTAGTTGAGCGCCACGAGTTACCAGGGCTTGGGGAGAGTCTCATAGTGAGATTCCATCTTCACATACCCTGCACTCTCCAGAGGAGCTCTGTTACATCCCATGTTTTCTCACGTGAAAGTACGCCATAAGTAGATTGATGAAAGCTTGGAAATGAGATGTTACATCCTGCATTTTCATATGTTAAAATTTCGTCGTATGTTAATCGACGTAAGTTCGGGAATGAAATTATTTTGAGGCTATAAGTATTATGCTATTTCAAACAAGTGATAAGTAAATTCATGAAGGTGAGAGGGTAAGGGAATCGAAGAAAATGAGTTTCGTCAAAGTTTGACATTTTGAGATAAAATACGGTCCAAGCTACAATACCCCGTATTTATGGACTAGTGCCATACAAGGTACCACATGATCATGATAGTAGGGTACATAAAGTATATTAAAAGTGAGTAGTATTTTAAGTAATTTGAGATAATTCTTAATTATGTGGGTAATTGGTTAATTATTGGGTAATGGGATATTACCTAATTAATTAAGGAATTATTTGATAAGCTTAACCCCCCCCCCCCAAACGTGGCATCACCCCCATCCCATTAAGTGACTCTTAAGTTCTTGCATAGATGGAACATTTTGACGATTAGGTGGCTTAGTCATCTACTAAGTGGGCCACATCCACTAAGAGCTTTCCTACACTAGTAAGATGTTTTATTCCTTAATAACTAAAGATCAAGAATCAAGAATTGAGTCTCTTATGTAAAGAGAGTGGGCTGGTCGTGAGTCCTTCAGAAAGCAAATATTTCCATACCAAATATGGATAACGTTATTTGTTGATTCCGTGCCAATGGTATAAAGGGTGAATTGCAAATTCTAAGAGAGCACGGTACAAAATTTCTCAAGAATATCATACGGATTTTTTCCTACTTCGATTCGCCGTTACATGTTTTTTGTAAAAGATGTGTGTTAGAGGGATTGTCAAGAGAATCGGTTCAGGTATGCTAAGGCTATCCCTTCTTTCCTTTTGGCATAATCCATACGTTACAAACGAAACGAGCAAATGCACAACTTTTATAAATGACTCTATTCATAGAAGTACTAGAAAGGCCTACGTTCTTAATTCCCCATGTATCCTATTATTCTATCATCTGTTCATGGGTCTCAGAAAATACATAAGTTGATAAAGTTTACTTAATGATATTAATCAAAGGCATAATGGTCTTATGATGTTCGAGAGATTTTATTGACGTACTTCTCATGCATTGCATTCATTTTTACATGCACATTGACCCATGATAAGATGGGCATTATATAAGCATATATTTATGTATATATATGTATATGGGATATGGGAAAAGGTTACGGCGGTATATACGCACCACCATCTGATCAGCCGGTATACGTTGATGATTTGCCCATAGTGGCCGAAATGATATGATGGGATGCCCTAAAAGGCATGATGATGTTATGAATGTATATACCTAAGCATAGTATGACATTTATATACATATGCATGCCATTGTAAATATTAATGATTCACAAAGTTGTTCAGACTTACATGTTGAGTCTTTTACTCCATGTTTCTCTCATGTCTATTATTTACTGATTTTTATTCCTTACATACTCGGTACATTATTTCTAATGACGTCCCATTTGCCTGGGGACACTGCGTTTCATGCCCGTAGGTCCCGATATACAGGTTGAGAGTCCTCCAGTTAGGCTATCAGCTCAGCGGAAGGTGTTGGTGTGCTCCATTTGCTCCGGAGTTGCTTATTTGGTCAGTATGATTAGGACATGTATTTCTTGGTATTGCGGGGCTCTGTCCCGACCTTTATGATACTTATGTACTCTTAGAGGCTTGTAGATAGATGACATGTATATGGATACTTGTATGGCCACGTCGGCCTATGTTTTGAGTTTACAAATGATCATGTTTGCCTTATTGGCCCGTATGTCACGTGTATAGGTTTCTATATGAGGTTGGGTCGTTCAATGTCGAGTATTCTCTCATGTTTATTCTAGTTATCTCATAACAGCCTTTCCGGCTCATTTACCTATGATAGTATGACACAAAAGATACGTTATGTTGGTACTCGGCTGAGTAAGGTACCGGGTGCCCGTTGCGGCCCATATGTTTGGGTCGTGACAAAAGTGGTATCAGAGCAGTTCTGTCCTAGGGAGTCTACAAGCCGTGTCTAGTAGAGTCTTGTTTATGGGTATGTTGTGCTCCACACTTATAAGAAGGAGGCTACAGGGCATTTAGGACTGTCACTCTTTCTCCTAAATTCTATTTCATTCGTAATACAATGATATCTACATCCAGAAATACGGTTGATAAGAGATATAGCTGTGGAAGAGTTGAGTCAGAGGAACTCGATTTTGCATCATGCTTCTAATGAGTAGATGTGAGGTCTTCAGCAGAACTTGTATGTACCAAGACGTGTAAGCTTCTTGATAGGGAGCCCTAAGGCAAGAATATCTATCCACCCATTTGGCGAAAAGCAATGAGAGAATCAGAAGGTACAAGTTTCAACAAGTAAAAGAAGCAAGGTGAAGAAGGGTACGAGGTACCCAGTTAGTGAAGATGTTCATTATCTACAATTCAGGAAGAGAAATATATGCCTTTTGAGTTACCTTCAACAATAACATATGTATGTACAATCGGCCACACCCATCTCAGTTATGCTGTATGGAAGCTAACAGATATGGTTTAAAAGAAGGACGGGATATCAGGATCCGACTGGGGTTAGAGTAACCCAAAATGGGGAATGGATTGTTTGAGTTAGTTAACATTTCTGAAGGATATTACAAATGTGCTAATAGATCTCCTTGTGAGACACCCATATGGTGTACTCTAGAATAGTACAGCTAGATATGAATACTAGAATGTTCAGATTTTCTTTTTTACAAAGATGGGCACTGGAAGCCTGGAAGGGATAAATATTACCTTAGTGTGGCTCTCGTACCTAGTAGAGAGAAAATGTTAGGTAACCTGATGTCACGACCCAAACCGATCGGCCGCGATGGGCACCCGGTACTTTACTCAACCGAGTACCAACATAACGTATTTTTTCGTATCATACTATCATAGGAAAATGAGACAAAAATGTTGGCGTGAGATAACTAGAATAAAACATGTAATACCAACTTATACATAAGACATACTGCCTATAAGACCAAAATGATCACTCGTACACTGAACATAGGCCGATAAGGCGATACAATCTTTCATATACATGACATCTGTCTACAAGCCTCTAATAATACATAATTGTCATAAAGGTCGGGACAGTGCCCCGCCATACCAATCAATACATGTCCTAATCATACTGACCAAATAGCAACTCCGGAGCAAATGGAGCGCCCCAACACCTTCCGCTGAGCTGATAACTTACTTGGAGGGCTCTCAACCTGTCTATCGGGGCCTGCGGGCATGAAACGCAGCGTCCCCAGGCAAAGGGACATTAGTACAAATAATGTACCGAGTATGTAAGGAATGAAAATCAGTAAATAATAGACATAAGAGGAACATAGAATAAAAGACTCAACATATAAGTCTGAATAACTCTGTGAATCATTAACATTTACAATGTCATGCATATGTGTATAAATGCCATACCATGCTTAGGTATATGCGTTCATAACATCATCAAGCCTCTGAGGGCATCCCATCATATCATCTCGGCCACTATGGGTAAATCATCAATGTATACTAGCTGATCAGGTGGTGGTGCGTATATAACACCGTAACCTTTTCCCATATCCCATATACATATAATATATTCGTATATAATGCCATCTGGTCATGGGTTAATGTACATGTATAAATGCATGAAATGCATAAGAAATACGTTAATACAATTTCTCGGAATATCATAAAATTAATATGCTTTTCGGATAAACTTTATCAAATACGTATTTTTCTGAGACCCATGAACAGAGGATATAATAATAATAATTCACATGGGGAATCAAGAATATAGACACTCCTAGTATTTCTATGAATAGGTTCATTTATTAAAGTTGCGTATTTTGCTCGTATTGTTTGTATTATTTGGATCATGCCAAAAAGAAAGAAGGGATAGCCTTAACATACTTGAGCCGATTCTCTTGACAATCCCTCTAATACACGTCAATTGCGACAAAACACGTAATGACGGATTGAAGTAGGGAAAGATCCTTATGATATTCTTGAGAAAGATTGCACCGCACTTCCTTAGAATCGCAAAATCTTACGTTGCTAAGCATTAAGTAGTCTTGTATGAGATTTGATTATAGCAAATCACGTATGTAATTTGTATGAGATTATATACGATTTTGATAATATACCAGCTCTGACCATTGTCAAATCACGTATGCAATCTTTCTGAAACGTGATGCTTGTGTCTTCTAATCTTAAGGGGATAAGCAAACACTAACTTGCATGTGTTGAGGGAAGTGAATATCATTATGAAAATCTTGATCAGAAGGCTAACGAGAATGTGAAATCTTGTTGTATTCTCTAACAATGTGACACCTTGCTACATAGTATATGAGTCACTTATTTGGGCTGGTGTGCTTGCCACGTTGTGTGTGTTGGGGGGGGGGGGAATTAAGCTTATGAAAATGCTTAATTAATTAGCTAATCTTCCCCCAAATATTATTAATTATCCAATTATTCACATAATTAAGAATTATTTCAACTTACTTAAAATACTACCCACTTTTAACCCACTTTATATATCTTGCTATCATGGTCATGTGGTACCTTGTATGGCACTAGTCCATAAATACGTGGTATTGTAGCTTGGACCGTATTTTATCTCAAAATGTCAAACTTTGACGAAATTCATTTTCTTCGATTTGCTTACACTCTCACCTTCACGAATTTACTCATCACTTGTTTGAAATAGCATAATGTTTATAATCTCAAAATAATTTCATTCCTGAACTTACGTTGATTAACTTGAGACGAAACTTTAACATACGAAAATATGGGATGTAACATCTCATTTTCGAGTTTCTATCAATTTACTTATGACGTACTTTCACGTACGAAAACATGGAGTATAACATCGTCGTAATATAATATTGTGGAGCATAACATGATCGTAACATAATACTGCGGAGCGTAACACCTGAAGAGCCAAAAGTAAACAGAAATGTCTTGTTGATGTTTTCAGAATAAAGTGATAGACAGAAATGTTAGCATGAAATAAGAAGAGAGTTAACGAAGCATTATGAGTAAGATATGATACGTGGATGATAACGGTAGATCAAAAAAAAGAAAGAAAGAAATGACAGTATTACAGAGTCTATAGTCAAGAGAAGGAAAAGATGAGAGGTGACAAGCCTTGAGACAACAAAGGAGTATAGGCCATAAAGTCATATCTTCATTTCAAGTAATAAGTTCGTGACTCTAACGTAATTACCAGAAAGAAAAGTTAGACACTAGAGTAATGGAAATCAGTATGGGCTAGTGAACAAGATAAACTAAACATGAATTAGGGACTGAGTGATTTGATAATAGTCGACATCATGAGAATTTCAGAGATTGCATTCCGGCGATAATAGAATGGACGACAGAAGAATAACATTTAAAGGTCATTTAGGAAGACGCTTCCCTAAAGCAAGCAATGTGAGCAAAGTCAAGCTTAAGGGACTGGTATAGAAGGATTACCGCAAGGCGAGTAAAGGTCATCGATGATGTGAAAAGGCGCCAAAGATGAAGAGGTAAAACATCTATAGGTAGATCGTCGTAGCGCTAAATCTTAGTACTCCCCTAAAGGGGGGAATATGGAGGGTCGTGACATTAAGTCAGAATTAAGTGGTTCTAGTTACTATGGAATGGTAAAGGAAGAATGCGATAAAAATGAGAAAGGGATGAGATTGCACATATTCAAATCCTATAGATATGCTATGATTCCATAACATTATGCAAGCACGATGTCAAGGAGAGGAAGTAAGTGTTCCTGCCGGAGATGTTATTGATAAATAAGGAGCCAGTGCGAGACGTAAGTTAAGACAAAAGAAATAACCCAAGAAAGTTCACGTAGAATATTGATATGAGAATGGGCCAACGAGTAGTTAGTAGTTGATTTAGGAAGAGCCTAGTTATGGCTAGACAAGAGGATACAAACAAATCAGCAGATCGTGCAAGATAAATATAGTGAACCATAACATGGGGAATTCAGTCTCACAGATATGACATCGTGACCCTTGAGAAATATTCAGATAGGAGTTGGGGTAGTTAAAGGTATTGTATGGGTGTTACGGAAATAAAAGAGAGTCCCACTAGGAAGACTGTAAAAACTTCAGTTCAGAAGCAACCGTACGAGCACATGAGTGTGGAGGTAAGTAACTAAGGATAATTATATGTGAGTACGAACATCAAAAATTCTATCGGGAATACTATGTAATAAGCTCGCAGCTTTACAAGAGTCAGAGGGTCCTCCCTAAGTACTACGATGAAAGACTAGCTAAAGAAATAAGGAAGAAGGCGTTCACCTAAGCACGGTGACCTAAAGAGGAAATGGTCTTGTAACAACAGTCTCACTACAACATTTTAAGCACTCTATAAGAAAGTGACACCTGATGTGGCTAATGAACGGGAAGTAAAATCAAAAGTAGGATTCGAGATCATATGAGTTGCACGAAAATTCCGGCATGCGTGGGAACTAAAATAAGCTAAGTATGCACACAACAAGGGGGCAGAAAGACCAAGAAAAGTAATAGCTTACGTTTAAAGAAAGCTAAGAAAGAACGAAAGGAATTATTCGATCAATGATCCAAAGTTAGTTACGTTATGAACGAACTTAAGATGCTAATGATACTCCCAAAACCCTTTTTGTTTTTGCATACAAGGAACACAAAGTACAAATATATTTTATATTAACCTCTTAACCTTTCACACTATATATATGTAGCTTCGTTAGTACTTTCAACCATTCACAACATCATTATTTCCTTGGCTCTCTTGGCCATACTTATGATTCTTCATTCATGGCACGTTGGCCGTATTTCATATTCCACATTTTCATTTCTTTACTTTCATAGATCATCATCATAAATATCAAGAAATAGAATACTCCGGAAATAACAACTTTAGGTTTATTAGAAATGAAGACTTTTAAACAAAATGGATTGCTTTCCAAGAAATGGGGTAAAATGATTGGCAATCGAAGCACAAGTTAAAATCATAAACGTGTAACACATCATTTGTTCTTGAAATACTTTTCCCCAAAAAGGGCAATACACAATTTCAACTCATGAAGACATAAGAGCTCAAACACATTGGAAATACTTACAAATCATAGCATTAGTTAGTCCAACCCACTTCTTTCACTTTCAAGCATCTTTATAGATTACCAACAATAAGGCATTTCAAATCAAGACTTCAGGTACACGTATAAGCAATTGGAGTTTTAGACGCATGGAGTATTCTTTCCAAGTTAAGCATAAGGGACTTTCATTTGAAACATGACTCAAAGCCATAACATTTTAATACACATATTATTCTCGAACACATTCCCAAAGAATAACATAATGTGATAGAACATTCAAAACACATTTTGAATACATAATTCTCGACACTTTGCTTACTCGGTACAATCGAATTTATTGGGAACAACTCGGAACATGGGAATAAGGAACTTGATCCAACCATACTTGAAACTTACGGGAACATCATGGAATTCAATTCTAAGAGATTAATTTAGCCAACATACCTTGTTTGAGCTTTCCTTAAGTTACTACAATGTTCCAACACTTCTAGCAGTATCAATCTATAGGAAGATAACGAAAATCAGATAATAATAAGAAGGATTCTCATGGTGTAACTCTCTTAGAAATTTTGTCAAACACCTAGTATGCAAAATAGACTATAAAGCTCTACAATGGTAATCCCTTCCTCCCTCAACCAATATCAACAAGAACTACCCAAAATGGTTCATTAACTCGACATACTACAACTTATTGTCACATGCATGGCCTATTTCTAACCCCACAATACATTAGAATTCATAACCACTTGCATGAAAGCTTAGGAGTAGGACTTACCCGGATAGATGATGATTAGAATGCTAAGTTTGGATGATTAGAAAGTTAAGTTTTCTCCTTCTCTCTCTAAAATGCTCTTACCTCCCTCTAAAATCATCAGACAATCTTTCCAAAATAAGACCCAAAGGATATATATTAAAATGGTGTCGGGTTATAAAAAGAGGAAAATGGACCCTCCGAACTCAGGTTTGCGGTCGGAGAATGGACCGCATAACAGATATGCGACCTGCAAAATGGGATGCGAAAATGATGCCAAGAACTGGGCTGGTCTGGACCGGTCTGTGACAGGTCTGCGGTCCGCAGACCACTTTGCGGCCGCAGAATGGACCGCAGAATCATCCAACAAAATTCTTCAAGCCAAATCTGCAATGGAAATTGCGGACTGCTAAATGGATATGCGATCGCAGAATGGATCGCAAAACGACCTCCAACAACGCTTCAATACATAAAACTAGAGTTATAATCCACAAACAATCATCAATACACCAAATCCATCAAACCTTAAAGGGAACTAATCCATAGATATGGAGCAATTCATCACAAATAAAATTAAAGTATAGGAAAATATAAATTCAATCCAAACTCGGGACTTGAATGAGGAAGGAATGATGAAATCCTTGTGCTTTTGCTCCTCCCACTCCTCCTTAGCTTCCTTAGGTCTAAAATGTATCAAAAGTCTAGAAAATAATGTTTTTTTTATGTATTTATACCATGTAGGGTGGGACCGAGACGAAATCACCTTCTTCTAGCCGAAATAGGAAATTTACTCTGTAAATATTGCACATACGCGTTGCATCGGGCGATGCACCATGCAGGGCATTAGTGGAGAAATCCAAAGAGTTGGTTCTGATAGGCAACAGAGAAATGCACAACCGCGGTGCCCCACACACCGCCCCACATGCCGCGGCAGTGGGGATTTCTCAGAGTACGAATATTTCTTGCGTTTTGACATCCAGACTTCGTCCTCGACCCCCGAACACAATTCCGGCTTAATCTCTTGGGATTTTATCAAATTTCAAAGCTCCAAATCACTCGAATTCATTCCATAACATCTACATAGCTCTGAATTACTTCTACAAGACATAAAACACACAATAAGTGCAAAACACTATCAATTAAAGCTCAAAACGAATAAAAAGTGCAGTAAATTGGAGTACAATAAGCAACTAAAATACAAGATTATAGCCTACCATCAACACCACACACTTAAATCATTGCTCATCCTCAAGCAATCAAACTACATATCATATATACATGATCTCTTTCAACAACTCTCCTAACTCATCACATCAAGAATATTTAAAACAAATTAAGTACAATGCAGTAACATCCTTGCCTCAACATTTGACTCACCAGCACCACGCATTATTTATGACCCGCTCACTTACTCTAACATAGAGGTCAACGCCATTAACTTTCCTTCATGAATCAAGTGCCCTCACACAATAATAGAGGGTAGTTCCAAACACAATAGACATTAAGAACAATTAGGAACTCAAGATAGAAAGAATTCGCTCACTCTCAGAAATAACATTCATCTGCCACAAAAGACGCACCATAGGCTTTCCCGTAGTGTACTACTCTACTAATTGAGCTCATTCAGTCAAGGATCAAGTAGGACTTTAATTGGTTGTAATGTAGGCTATGGGATGGGTAGTGTTACACCCCATATTTTCGTACATGAAAGTACACCATAAGTAAATTGATAAAAGCTCGGAAATGAGATGTTTCATCCCGCATTTTCACATGTTAAAGTTTCATTGTAAGTTAATCGACGTTAGCTCGGGAATGAGATTATTTTTAAAATTATAAGTATTATGGTATTTCAAATAAGTTCATGAAGGTGAGAGGGTAAGCAAATTGAAAAAATGAGTTTCATTGAAGGTTGTTATTTTGAGATAAAATACGGTCCAAGCTATAATACCCCGTATTTATGGACTAATGCCATACAAGGTACCACATGACCATGATAGTAGGCTACATAAAGTGTGTTAGAATTAAGTAGTATTTTAAGTAATTAGAGATAATTCTTAATTATATGGGTAATTTGTTAATTATTAGATTAGTGGAAAATTACCAAGTTAATTAAGAAATTGGTAATTAATTAAGACATTTTGGATATACTCTTGAACCCCAACGCGGCAGCAAGATATAGTCAATCAAATGACTCTTAAATTGTATTGCAAGGTGGCATAATTTGGACATTCTTTGGCCAAGTCATACCTATCAAGTAGGGCCCACAAAAGCCAATAATTTAAAGAGATTTACCTTATTAAGGTATGATTCTAAGTGTGCCAAGAGACGGATGAAGCTTCAATACGGATTTTCAATCCTAAGAGATTTGCAACGAAGTTATATTGTGTAATCACAACGAGATTTGCAATTTTAAGAGAGCACTGTACCATCTTTCTCAAGAATATCATACGGATTTTCCCATACTTCGATCCATCGTTACGTGTTTCGTCGCAATTGACGTGTGTTAGAGGGATTGTCAGGAGAATCAGATCAGGTATGTTATGGCTATCCCTTCTTTCTTTTTGTCATGATCCAAATGATACAAACAAAACGAGAAAAATACACAACTTCCATAAATGACTTTATTCATAGAAATGCTAGAGATGCTTATGCTCTTGATTCCCCATGTGTCCTATTATTCTATCATATGTTCATGGGCCTCAGGAAAAATGTAAGTTGATAAAGTTTATTTCATTACATTGATCAGAGGCATAATGGTCTTATGATGTTCCGAGAGATTTTATTGACGTACTTCTCATGCATTTTATATATTTATACATGTACAGTTACCCATGACCAAATGGCGTTATATACACATATATATATATATATATATATATATGTATATGGGATATGGGAAAAGGTTACAGCATTATATATGCACCACCACCTGATTAGCTGGTATACGTTGATGATTTGCCCACAGTGGCCAAGATGATATAATGGGATGCCCTCAGAGGCTTGATGATTTTATGAACGCATATACCTATGCATGGTATGACATTTATACGTATATGCATGACATTATAAATATAAAATGATTCACAAAGTTATTCAGTTTTTCTCCATGTTTCTCTCATGTCTATTACTTACTGTTTTTCATTCCTTACATAGTCGGTACATTATTTGTACTGACGTCCCTTTTTTTTGGGGATGCTGAGTTTCATGCCCGCAGATCCCGTTAGATAGGTTGAGAGTCCTCCAAGTAGGCTATCAGCTCAGCGGAAGGTGTTGGTGCGCTCCATTTGCTCCGGAGTTGCTATTGGTCAGTATGATTAGGACATGTGTTGATTGGTATGGCGGCGCTTTGTCCCGACCTTTATGATATTTATGTACTCTTAGAGGCTTGTAGACAGATGTCATGTATAAGAAAAATTGTATGGCCTTATCGGCCTATGTTAAGTGTACGAGTAATCATTTTGGCTTTATAGGCCCGTATGTCACATGTATAAGTTTTTATATCAGATTTGGTCGTCTTATATTGAGTATTCTCTTATGTTTATTCTGGTTAGCCCATGTCGGCCCGTTTGGCCCATTTGCCAATGATAGTACGATAAGAAGGATATGTAACGTTGTTACTCGGTTGAGTAAGGCACCAGGTGCCCGTCGCGGCCCATCGGTTTGGGTCATGACAAAAGTGGTATCAGAGCAATTCTGTCCTAGAGAGTCTACAAGTCGTGTCTAGTAGAGCACACTTATAAGCAGGAGGCTACAGGGCATTTGGGACTGTTACTCTTTCTTCTTACCCTAGATCGTGTGGTACAGCTCTGTCGTAGGAATTCAGACTCCTAAATTTTATTTTATTCATAATACGAAGATGTCTACATCTACAAAGACGGTTGGTAAGGGATTGAATGCGGCTGTGGAAGAGTTAAGTTAGAGGAACTCAATTTTTCATGATGCTTATGATGAGTAAATGTAAGGTCTACAATAGATCATGTGTGTACTAAGACATGTAAGCCTCTTGATAAGGAGCCTTAGGGCAAGAATATCTCTCCACCCTTATGGTGAAAGGCAATGAGAGATTCAAAAGATAGATACAAGTTTCAACAAGTAAAAGAAGCAAGATGAAGAAGGGTACGAGGCACCCAGTTAATGAAGATTGTCATTATTTACAATTCAGGCAGAGGAATATAATCCTTTTGAGTTACCTTCAACAATAACAGAGGTATGTACAATTGGCCACACCCATCTCATTGATGCCCTATGGTGGCTAACAGAAGTAGTATAAGAGAAGGACAGATACCAGGATCTGGCTGGGGTTAGAGTGACCCAAAATGGTGGATGGATTGGTTGTGTTAGTTGACATTTCCGAAGGATATTGCAAATGTGCTAATAGATCTCCTTGTAAGATACCCATATGGTGCACTCTAAAATAGTATAGCTAGATATGAGTACTGCAAAGATAGGCATTGGAAGCCTTGAAGGGATCAATATTATCTTAGTATGGATCTCGTCCCTAGTAGAGCGAGAATGTTAGGCAACCCGAAGAGCCAATGGATGGAGAAAGGGGAGCTAAAAGCAAAAGAACATCTTTGTTGAGGTTCTCAAAATAAAGTGGCAGACAGAAACATTAGCAGTTAAAAATAAGAAGAGAGATAATGAAGCATTACGAGTAAGATGTGATACATGGATGACAACGGCAGAAAAAAAAAAAAATGACAGTATTACATAGTTTATAGTCAAGGGAAGGGAAAGACAAGAGGTGACAGGCCTTGAGGAAACAAAAGAGTATAGGTCATAAAGTCCCATCCTCTTTTCGAGAAATAAGTTCGTGACTCTAACGTGATTACGAAAAGGAAAAGTTGGACCCAAAGTAATAGAAATCACTATGGATTGGTGAACAAGATAAACTAAACATGAATTGTTGGCTGAGTGATTTGATAATGGTCGACATCATGAGAATTTTAGATTTCATTTCGGCGATAATAGAATGGACAATAGAAGAAGAATCATGAGAAATTCAGAGAAAGGTCATTCAGGAAGACGCTTCCCTAAAGCAAGCAATGTGAGCAAAGTTAAGCTTAAGGGACTATGTATGCTAGTTATACTAGGTGAGTAAAGAATTTCGTTATCCTTGGTACAGAAGGATTACCGCAAGGCAAGTAAGGGTCATCGATGATGTGAAAAGATACCAAAGATGAATAGGTAAAACATCAATAGGTAGATCGTGGTAGCACTAAATCTTAGTACTCCCCCAAAGGGGGGAATATGGAGTGATATGGCATGAAGTCATAATTAAGTGGTTCTAGTAACTATGGAATGGTAAAGGAAGAATGCGATAAAAAATGAGAAAGAAATGAGATTGAACTTATCTAAATCCTACAGATATTCTATGATTACAGAATATTATGCAAGCACGACGTCAAGGAAAGGAAGCAAGGATTCCTGCCCAGGATGTTATTAATAAATAAGGAGCCACTGCGAGAGGTAAGTTAAGGCAAAGGAAATAACCCAAGAAATATTTTGCGGAATATTGATATGAGAAAGGGCCAACGAGTAATTAGTAGTTGATTCAGGAATGGCCTATTTATGGCTAGACATGAGGATACAGACAAATCAATAGATCGTGCAAGATAAATATAGTAAAACCTTATATAGTGAATCCAGCCTCGAAGTTACGACATCCTGACCCTTGAGAAATATTCAGATAGGAGTTGGGGTAGTTAAATGTACTGTATGAATGTTATGGAAATAAAAGAGACTCTCACTGGGAAGACAATCAAAACTTCAGTTCAGAAGCAACTATATGAGCACACGAGCGTAGAGGTAAGTAACTAAGGATAATTGTTACACCCCATGTTTTCGTACGTGGAAGTACGCCATAAGTAAATTAATGTAAGCTTGAAAATGAGATGTTACATTCCGCATTTTCGTAAGTTAAAGCTTCGTCGTAAGTTAATCGACGTAAGTTTGGGAATGAGATTATTTTAGGATTATAAGGATTATGCTATTTGAAACAAGTGATAAGTAAATTCGTGAAGGTAAGAGGGTAAGCAAATCGAAGAAAATAAATTTCGTCGAAGTTTGACATTTTGGTATAAAATACGGCCCGACCTAAAATACCCGGTATTTATAGACTAGTGCCATACAAGGTACCACGTGGCCATGATAATAAGGTGTATAATGTATGCTAAAAGTGAGTAGTATTTTAAGTAATTTGAGATAATTTCTAATTATGTGGATTATTTGTTAGTGGGAGATTAATAAGTTAATTAAGGATTTATGGATAAGCTTAATTAAGTTATTGGATAATCTTTATAAAGCCAAAAACGTGGCAGCCCAAAAGCCATGGATTGTGACTATTAAGTCCATAAAATAGGTGGCACATTAGGAGGATTTTGTGGCTTAAACATTACGTAAGGGTGGGGCCCACAAATCTCAAAGATAAGAGATTAATATACATAAGTTAAGAGGGAAATACATAAGCTTGAATCTTACAGATGAAAACGCTTCAAGGAAAGATCATATTCTTCAAAACGTGAGCCACATATCTATTTTTAAGAAAGAGTCACTCACATATCCACTCGTAAAGAAAAGTCTTATATCAGAATGTTAGACAATGGATATTCACGCAAGAATTCAAGAATATCATACGGATTTTCCCCAACTTCGATCTGCCATTATGTGTTGTCGCAAGACGTGTGTTAGAGGAATTATCAAGAGAATCTCTCCAGGTATGTTAAGGCTATCCCTTCTTTCTTTTTGGCATGACCCATACGATACAAACGAAATGAGCAAATGCACAACTTTCATAAATGACTCTATTCATAGAAGTACTACAAGTGTCTGCATTCTTGATTCCCGATATGTCCTATTATTCTATCATCTATTATAGGTCTCAAAAAATACGTAAGTTGATAAAGTTTACTTCATGATATTAATCAAAGGTACAATGGTCTTATGACACTTTGAAAGATTTTATTGACGTACTTCTCATGCATTGCATTCATTTACATTGACCCATTGCCAGATGGCATTATATACACATATATATATGTATATTATATGTATATGGGATATGGAAAAAGGTTACGGCGTTATATACGCACCACCACC
Organism: Nicotiana tomentosiformis; assembly: GCF_000390325.3. Lineage (NCBI taxonomy): Eukaryota > Viridiplantae > Streptophyta > Magnoliopsida > Solanales > Solanaceae > Nicotiana > Nicotiana tomentosiformis. Next base: position 152,938,128 of record NC_090813.1, read on the forward strand.
TGATCAGCTGGTATACGTTGATGATTTACCCACAGTGGCCGAAATGATATGATGGGATGCCCTCAGAGGCTTGATGATGTTATGAACGCATATACCCATGCTTGGTATGACATTTATACGAATATGCATGACATTGTAAATATTAATGATTATTCACAGATTATTCAGACATAGATGTCGAGTCTTTTACTCTATGTTTTTCTCATGCCTATGGTTTACTGATTTTCATTCCTTACATACTCGGTACATTATTTGTACCGACATCCCTTTTGCCTGGGGGACGCTACGCTTCATGCCCGCAGGTCCCGATAGACAGGTCGAGAGTCCTCCAAGTAGGCTATCAGCTCAGCGGAAGATGCTGGTGTGCTCCATTTACTTCGGAGTTGCTATTTGGTCAGTATGATTAGGACATGTGTTGATTAGTATAGCGGGGCTCTGTCCCGACCTTTATGATATTTATGTACTCTTAGAGGTTTGTAGACAGATGTCATGTATACGGATACTTGTACGGCCTTGTCGGTCTATATTTTAAGTATATAATGGATCACATTGGTCTTATAGGCTCGTATGTCTTATGTATAAGTTGGTATTTAATGTTGTATTCTACTTATATCACGGCAGCCTCTCCAGCTCAGTTATCTATGATAGTATGATACGAACAGATACATTATGTTGGTACTCGGTTGAGTAAGGTACCGGGTGCCCGTCGCGGCCCATCGATTTGGGTCGTGACAATAATTATAGGTGAGGGTACGAACATCAAATTTTTTTTGGGTATACGATTTAATAAGCTCGTAGCTTTACCAGAGTCAGAGGGTCCTCCCTAAGTACTACAATGAAAGACTAACTAAGGAAATAAGGAATGAGGCTTCAACCTAAGCATAGTAACTTGAATAAGAAATGGTCACGTAAAAACAGTCTCACTATTGTTACACCCCACATATTCGTACGTGAAAGTACGCCATAAATAAATTGATGAAAGCTCGGAAATGAGATGTTACATCCCGTATTTTTTGTACGTTAAAATTTCGTCGTAAGTTAATCGACATAAGTTCGGGAATGAGATTATTTTGAGATTATAAGCATTATGCTATTTCAAACAAGTTATGAGTAAGGTGAGAGTGTAAGCAAATCGAAGAAAATGAATTTCATTGAAATTTGATATTTTGGGACAAAATACGGCCCGAGCTAAAATACCTGGTATTTATGGGCTAGTACCATACAAGATAACACATGGCCATGATAGTAAGGTGTATAAAGTGTATTAAAAGTGAGTAGTATTTTATGTAATTTGAGATAATTCTTATTATGTGGGTAATTGGTTAATTATTGGTTAGTGGGGGGTTAACAAATTAATTAAGGAATTAAATGAGTAATATTGGATAAGGACTAACACCTTAATGTGGCAGCTCACAAAGTCACAACCTATGACTCTTAAATCATTCTTCAAGGTGGCATTTTAAGAGATTTGGGTGGCCAACTATGCCACAAATGTAGGGCCCACTCCCAAAAGTTATGAAAACCTTTCTAATTCATTTTTTGAATCTCTACAATGACTAGGAAGCTTCAGCAACTCATTCAAAATATTATCAACGTGACTTTGCTACCAAAATTCATACAAGACCACATAATACAATAGTAACGTGAGTTACTTCAACAATTCATGCGAGATTGTGTTTTAACAAAGGAAAGCCACTGTAAGTCTTAGGAACGTGAGGGTCATATATCAAAATGTGAGATTTGGCAATTATAAGGGATGGCGGTGTAATCTTTCTCAATAATATCATACGGATATTTTCTCCTACTTCGATCCGCTGTTACGTATTGTCGCAATCAACGAGTGTTAAAGGGACTGTCAAGAAAATTGGCTCAGGTATGTTAAGGCTATCCCTTCTTTCTTTTGGCATGATCCAAATGATACAAACGAAACGAGCAAAATACACAACTTTCATAAATGACTCTATTCATAGAAATATTGGGGGTGTCTATATTCTTGATTCCCCATGTGAATTATTATTATATCTTCTATTCATGGGTCTCAGAAAAATACATATTTGATAAAATTTGTCTGAAAGGCATATTGAGTTTTATGATATTCCGAGAAATCTTATTAACGTATCTCTTATACATTTCATGCATTTATACATGTATATTGACCCATGAGCAGATAGAATTATATATGCGTATATTATATGTATATGGGATATGGGAAAAGATTATGGCGTTATATATGCACCACCACCTGATCAACTGGTATACGTTAATGATTTTGCCCACAATGGCCGAGATGATATGATGGGATGCCCTCAGAGGCTTGAAGATGTTATGTACACCTACACCTATGCATGACACGACATTTATACGTACGTACATAACATTAAGAATGTTTTAGAATTTACAAAGTTATAGACTTATAGGTGGAAATCTTTATTCCATGTTTCATATATGTCTCTTATGTATTGATCTTCATGCCTTACATACTCGGTACATTATTTGTACTGACGTCCCTTTTACTTGGGGACACTGCGTTTTATACCCGCAGGTCCCGATAGACAGGCTGAGAGTCTTCCAAGTAGGCTATTAGCTCAGCGGAAGATGTTGGTCTGCACCATTTGCTCCGGAGTTGCTTATTTGTTTAATATGATTTAGGCATATATTTAATGGTATGTCGGGGCCCTATCCCGGCCTTATGACGTTTATGTACTCTTACAGGCTTGTAGACATATGTCATGTATATGAAAGATTGTATGGCCTTGTCGGCCTATGTTCAGTGTATGAGTGATCATTTTGGCCTTATAGGCCCGTACGTCATATGTATAAGTCAGTATATCAGGTTGGGTTGTTTTTTGTCGGGCATTCCCTCATGTTTACTCTTATTATTTCATGACGCCCCTTCTGGCCCACTTAACCATGATGATGTAATAAGAAAGATACGATACGTTGGTACTCGATTGAGTAAGGTACCGGTCCATCGGTTTGGGTCGTGACAAAAGTTGTATCAGTGCCAGGTTCTGTCCTAGGGAGTCTACAAGCCGTGTCTAGTAGAGTATTGTTTATGGGTGTGTTGTGCACCACACTTATAAGCAGGAGGCTACAAGGCATTTAGGATTGTCACTCTTTCTTCTTACTTTAGATCGTTTGGTAGAGCTTAGTTTTAAGAACTCAATTTCCTAAACTCTATCTTATTCATAATACGACGATGCCTACATCTAGAAAGACGGTTGGTAAGGGATTGAATGCGGTTGTGGAAGAGTTGAGTCAGACGAACTCTATTTTGCATCATACTTATGATGAGTAAATGTGAAGTATTCATCAGATCTTGTGAGTATTAAGACGTGTAAGCTTCTTGATAAGGAGCCTTAAGGCAAGAATGTCTATCCGCCCTTTCAGGAATATGAGCCTTTTGAGCTACCTTTAACAATAATAGAGGTATGTACAATTGGCCATGCCTATCTCATTTATGCCCTATGGGGGCTAATAGAAGCAGTATAAGAGGAGGACGGATATCAGGATTTGGTTAGGGTTAGAGTAACCCAAATGGTGGATGGATTATTTGCGTTAGTTGACATTTCCGAAGGGTATTGCAAATGTGTTAATAGATCTCCTTGTGACACACCTAGATGGTGTACTCGAAAATAGTACAGTTAGATGTGAGTACTACAAAGATAAGCACTAGAATCCTGAAAAGGATAAATATTACCTTAGTGTGGCTCCCGTCCCTAATAGAGAGAGAATGTTAGGCAATTCGAAGAGCCAATGGATGAAGCAAGGGGAGCTAAAAGCAAAAGAATGTCTTGTTCAAGTTTTGAGACTGAAGTGATAGACATAGATGTTAGCGGGAAATAAGAAGAGAGTTAATGAAGCATTATTAGTAAGACGTGATACATGGATGACAACGGTAGATCAAAAAGATGACAGTATTATAGAGTCAATAGTCAAGTGAAGGAAAAGACGAGAGGTGACAGGCCTTGAGATAAAAAAAAGAGTGTAGGCCATAAAGTCATATCCTCATTTCAAGAAATAAGTTCGTGACTCCAGCGCGACTAGCAAAAGGAAAAGTTAGACCCCAAAGTAATAGAAATCAGTATGGGCTGGTGAATAAGATAAATTAAACATGAACTAGGGACTGAGTAATAGTCGGCATCATGAGAATTTCAGAGATTGCATCCCGACGATAATAGAATGGACGCCATAAGAATACCCTTTAAAGGTCATTCAGGAAGACGCTTCCCTAAAGCAAGCAAGGTGAGTAAAGTTAAGCTTAAGGGACTGTGTGTGCCAATTACACTAAGTGTCACCCTCGCGAGAAAGGAATTTCGTTATCCTTGGTACAAAAGGATTACTGCAAGGCATGTAAGGATCATTGATGATGTTAAAAGATGCCAAAGATGAGGAGGTAAAATATCTATACGTAGATCATCGTAGCACTAAATCTTAAGTACTCCCCTAAAGGGGAAAATATGGAGTGATGTGGAATTAAGTCAGAGTTAAGCAGTTCTAGTAACTATGGAATGGTAAAAGAATGCGATAAAAATGAGAAAAGGGATGAGATTGCACTGATTCAGATCCTACAGATATGCTATGATTCCAGAACATTATGCAAACGTGATGTCAAGGAAAGGAAGTAAGGGTTCCTATCCGAGATGTTATTGATAAATAAGGAGCCAGTGCAAGACATAAGTTAAGACAAAGGGAAATAACCCAAGTGGGATTACGCGGAATACAGATATGAAAATGGACCAACGAGCATTTAGTAGTTGATTCAAGAAGAGTCTAGTTATGGCTAGACAAGAGGTTGTAGATAAATCAATAGACCGTGCAAGATAAACAAGAGTGAAACCCAACATGGGGAATTCAGTCTCGCAGATATGACATCATGAATCCTGGAGAAATATTCAGATAGGAGTTGGGGTAGTTAAAGGTACCGTATGAGTATTACGGAAATAAAAGAGAATGCCACCGGGAAGACTGTCAAAATATCAAGCAACCCTACAAGCATAAGGGAGTGAAGGTAAGTAACTACAGATAATTATAGGCGAGGAAGGACATCAAAAAGTCTATGCGGAATGCGATGTTATAAGCTCGCGGCTTTACAAGAGTCAGAAGGTCTTCCTTAAAGTACTACAATGTAAGACTAGCTGTCAAGACGCAATTTTCTCTCTGTTTGGGTATCATGATGGCACCTAGTCTTAGGAACTACGTAAGCCTAACATTAATTGAATAACAACATTATTCAAATAATATCTAATAATTTAAATAGAAATCTCTTAAAATTTACAATTCCCAAAACCGGTAGTCCAAGTCATAAGCTCTACAGAGTGTTTGCAAGAAAACTTCTAAATACAACTGTCAAAAAATAAGAATAACAGTGCAAAACGAAAACTTGAAGGTGACTATGAAGCCTGCGAATGCAGCAACATGTTTACCTTGAGTCTCCACAGCAATGACCCGCACAACTACTAAAGAAAAAATACCTGGATCTGCACAAAAATGTGCAGAAGTGTAGAATGAGCATACCACAGCGTTGCCCAATAAGTATCAAGAGTAACCTCGGTGGAGTAGTGACGAGGAACAGTCAAGACACCCGCTGGTCTAATAAATTGAACAGGTATAAGTATATGAACAACAGAAATATGATATCTACATAAAGACTATGTAATATGGCTCACAATACAGTAATGGCAATGAGAAAGGAAACATCAAGTATCAGCGGAATACCATGAAAATGACACAGAAAAGTGAATGAAACACAACCTAAATCCGGAATCACAAATACAACAAGGACAAGTAATAACTCAGCAACTACAACCGCTTTCACATCATGTTTTAGCCAACAAACTCCACGAGGTACCGAACCTCGGACAAATCACAACTCACGGGTCTCAATACCTAAACCCTAACACTTGGCATCTTGTGCCCTCATAATACCTCATAACCGCACTGACGACTCACGTGCCAATAGAGCCATTCTCGCGTAGAAGGCAAGTAAACAAGGGTGAGCATCTATGCTCAACAATATCAAGAACACCTCTTATCCGATAAGAGTACTTAACTACGTTTATGCTTGTGCAAGTGTCCTAACATAGTCCATACGAGGAAATAAGCATAAGGAAAAACAACGATCAACACGTAGAATATTTTCTCACAGCTTTCACAAGATAAAGCTCACACAGGTAAGTGTACCACAACACAAATATCAACAGGAATACCCCCAGTCCATCACAAATCATCACAAATCAATTCCTGACACATCCCACCTTGTCTCGCCACGTGTGCAATAGTAAAGTAAATGCCCGCCTTGTCTCGCCACACGTGCATAACAATGTTCCCACCTTGTCTCGCCACATGCGCACCCCCCCCCCACACACACACACACACATATATATATATATATATATATATATATATATATATATATATATATATATATATATATATCTCCCGCCTTGTCACGTCGCATGTGCAAATATAAATAGTAACAATAGCACGACAGAAACCTCGTGCAACCCCATAACAACAACCGCACGGCAGAAACCTCTTGCATCATAATAATAACAACCGCACGGCATAAACCTCGTGCATCACCACAATAAGTACAACAACAACAATGGTAATAATACAAAGTATGACAAGTAAATCAACTCAAGAACTTTAAATCATAAGAAACGGTAGAACCAATTCACAAGGAATAACCACAGTAAAGAATGCTAGGCATAAAGAGATCAGCTCAACAAGGGAAAACTAATATGTAGCAACGATCCCACAATATACATTTCAACAATATGGAAGCTAACATGAGTTAAATAATTCCAAATAAAACAAGTTGACTAAGATATAGGATATCTAAACTTCTCTTAAGCTTGATAACTTACAAAGGATATTCAACAATTCAATTAAGGATAAGCAGCGTAAAGATAATCATAACCTTAATTAAGACTAAAAAATTATAGGATGAGATAATAATGATTCCAAATAAAGATAACCAGATATGAAAAGATGGCATGGCAATAGAAGAGGTAAAATCTCCAGTTGAGTCAAATAAGAGTCAAATAGGCAATAAGAGTGAATTCTGAAGCAATTAATTCAAATAAAAGCATGTAGACATGAAACTAGTAAATAGGAACTTAATCATATCAAGAACGACTTCATACTCAGTGACTATAAGGACCTAAGAACCCTAAAAGGCCAACTTTCCACAAATAAGTCCGAGTACACACTCGTCACCTCGCGTACATGGACTACAATCAACATAGAAGACTCAAATCCTAAGGGGAAATCCCCCACACAAGGTTAGGCAAGATACTTACCTCAAAGAAGACAGACCGATAATAAAAAATGGACTTTTCGGGTGAAATGACCTCCAGACGGCTAAAATCTAACCAAAATAAATTCAAAACACAAATAAAACTCATAAGGAAATATTCCAGACCATAAAGTCTCAATCTTTATCAAAATCTAAAAATTGGCCCAAAAGTTGACCCCCGGGTCCGCATCTCGGAACCCGACAAATTTCACAAAACCCGAACACCCATTCCGATATGAGTTCAACCATACTAAAATTATCAAATTCCGATACCAATTCGTCCCTCAAATCGTTATTTTTCATTTTGAAAATTTTCTTCAAAAAACCAACATTTTCCTCAACTCAAAACACAATTTAAATGATACAAAATGATGAACAAATCATGGAATATATTAAATACTAGGTGAAGAACACTTACCCAATCGAATTACTTGAAAAACCCACCAAGAATCGCTCAAAATCGAGATCTACAAGTCAAAATATGGTGAAAATGGCCTAACCCCCGATTTGAAAAACTTATATTCTGCCCATATGACTATTCATCGCGATCTTGGAGATTGGGTCGCGATCGCGAATAAGAGAATTGAGGCTGCCAAGAAAGACCCTTCGCGATCGTGAGTGAAGGGACATGGACGCGATGAACAATGGGCAGGAGCTTATGCGAACGCGAGGCAAATGATGCGAACGCGAAGAAGAAATAGTCAACATCCCTCAGCTCCAAATTTCTACTACGCGAACGCGAAGGTGGAGCTGCGAACGCGAAGAAGAGAAGGGTAGACTTATGCGATCGCGGATAGAAGCTCGCGAATGCGAAGAAGAAATATTCCATCCTCTAAAATTACTCTTCGCGAAAGCGAAGGAAGGGACGCGAACGGGATTAAGGAAACCAGATGACAGAAATAGCAGTTCAAAAATAGAAGGAAATGGCCTATAGCCCATCTGAAACACACCTGAGGCCCACGGGACCCCGTCTAAACACACAAACAAGTTCCATAACCTAACACGGACTCGTTTGAGGTCTCAAGTTACATCAAATAATGTTGAAACTATGAATCGCACCACGAATCAAAGTTATGAACTTTTAAAACTTCCAACTTCAAAAACTCGTGCCGAAAAATATCAAACCAACTCGAAATGAAGTCAAATTTTGCAGGAAGTCCCAAATAACATAAAGGAGTTGTTCCAACTCTCGGAATCGCATTCCGACCCCGATATCACAAACTCCACTTCCGGTCCAAATCTCTAAAAATTCGACTTTTGTCATTTCAAGCCTAAATGAGCTACCGACCTCCGAAACACAATCTGGACACGCCTCTATGTCCAAAATCACTCAACAGAGCTAACGGAACCGACAGAACTCCATTCCGGAGTCGTCTTCACACAGTTCCGACTATGGTCTAAATCCTAAGGCTTAAGCTAATGTTTTAGGGACTATGTGTCCTAAATCACTCCGAATCATCTTGTAACTCTATTCAACCAAGCACGCAGGTCAATACACATAATACGAAGCTGCTCAGGGCCTTATGCCACCAGATGAGACTTAAATTCTCAAAACGACCGGCCGGGTCGTTACACTAGCTGAGGAAATAAGGAAGAAGGCTTCAACCTAAGCTCAGTGGCCTAAAGAGGAAATGGTTTGTATGCACTCCATAAGAAAGTGGCACCTACCGTGACTAATGAACAAGAAGTTAGTAATATTCGAGACCATATGAGTTGCCCAAACACTCCGGCATGCGTGGGAACTAAGATAAGCTAAGAATGCACGCAACAAGGGGGATAAAAAATTAGGAAAAGTAATTGCTTACGTTTAAAGAAAGCTCAGATGGAACGAAAAGAATTATTCGATCAATGATCCAGAGTTAGTTACGTTATGAATGCACTTAATATTTCAGAGTATTATCCATGCAGCATGTATATTGACATTAATACAGCCGTAGAAAGACTCCGATATAAGTTAAAAGAAAGAATTGAGCCCAAGGCATAGACAAAGGATTGAATTGTTAGAAGATTGTATCATGGATATTCGCCCATGAAAGGCTAAAGTGATAACTAATACTTGGAGCCACAGATCGAAAGATAGCTTAAGCTTATATGAAGGCTGATTAGAAGGAAGAGGAAACTAAAGAGTTACATCAACCAAGTAAATCAGGAGTCTGATTATTGGACCCAGAAAATTATAGAAATTGTGATTGAGAACATTGCAGGATCACCCTTAATATCAGAGGTACAAGAGATATAGTACAATAACCATATTATATAACGGCTCTACAAGAAACCCAGTTAGAAGAGTACCAGCCTCATAAGAAGTCAGTATGAAGTTCCCATCAAATTGTGTATGCACCAGAGGTGTAAGTATTATAATAGAGCTTCAAGTTGTGGATGTAAATCATACCTATGCATATGGGAAGTTATGAAAGAGATAGAAGACGTGATGCGATATTTAAAGCAAGTAAGGTAAAGGTGAACAACATACGAGATAGTCAAGTGTAGAAGGTTGTGAATAATCCTTACTTCGGATAAAAGGCTAGAAGCATTGGGATTCAGTATCCAGGAAAGATAGCGGTGGCATGCCTTCCAGCCTATGGTTTCTAGGTATCGAGAAGCCTGATTAAGAGAGTAAAGAAGAGTTAGAGACGATGTGATATCTCCCTTGATGATCCATAATAACACGAGGAAATCTATGGTGCAAGTAAGTTGAAGGGAGGTTCCGAGTAGTATAAATAGATATGTATAGGTCGCAAGCAAAAGTATTATAAAATGACAAGGTTTAGCAAGACAGGAGTAAGGATAAGAAAGGGCGAGTGAGAAGGTGATGAGAATAGATAAGTCCTTAGGATTAAGCATATGAAAACAAGAGAGTTGATAGTTTCTCTAAGTTATAGAAAGCCCAGTATAGCCTGAATGAACTCGAGGGAGTCTAAGACTAGTAGCATTAAAAGAGATGGAATGCTGCCCTGGTAGTAGAATGAAGGTGTAATTGTTATAGATGAAGGATGACGTGTAGGCCTTCGATTGTCCACGTAAGGTAAATCACATTGGGATGCTACGAAATACAATTATGGAAATATAGCATTGTATCTCCCCCAGGTTGATCAGGAAAGTCACTTCACATGATCCTTAATGCAACGTGAGCCCTAGAGATTACGTAAGAGGTTTCAAGTTATCAGTGGTAGAGTTAGATCAATATTGAAGTGAATCAACAATGGATGGACAAAAGTCACAAAGTATGAGATGAGATTAGGCCGTTATTCTTAAATAGTAACGAGGAAGCATTATATGACTTAGATTTATACATATGGGATAAGCAACGTAAGTAACCTGGAGTTCAGTAGCAGACCTCAGTAACGATAAATCGAAGTAAGAGTTATGGTATAGTATGACCTACCTAGATGCAGTAAAGTCATACAAATGGATAACTGGGTCTATGAAATAAGATATAACAATATTCGTAAGTTCAACAACGTATCGAGCGAAAGAAAACTTAATTGTACTTATAAATGCCCAAAGAGACATATTTTCAAGCTCTGTATATGCTTATAAAGTGACGCCTAGAGATTGGATAAAAGCTGGAGGAAAAAGGAGAAAAGAGTCGCATAAGCGCACTTACAAAGTTAGAGTCGTACAGGCTGCATGATAAAAGATAGCAACAGTTACAAGATTGGAATGATTCCAACCACGAGTCGTGGTGTGAGAAAGAGGACTGAAGAGGGGAATGCCCTGGCGTTTGGGATTCATTCAGAGAACACTTGCCTAAATGGCAAGAAGAGTATTAAAGTATTCGCAAGAGCTATGGGTTATGAGAATGATTAGTGCATCAGTCAACATTCGAGGACGAATGTTCCAAAGGAGGGGATGATGTTACACCCCATATTTCCGTACGTGAAAGTACGCCATACATAAATTGATGAAAGATCGGAAATGAGATGTTACATCCCGCATTTTTTGTACGTTAAAGTTTCGTCATAAGTTAATTGACGTAAGTTCGGAAATGAGATTATTTTGAGATTATAAGCAGTATACTATTTCAAACAAGTGATGAGTAAATTCGTGAAGGTGAGAGGGTAAGCAAATAGAAGAAAATGAATTTCGTCGAAGTTTGACATTTTAGGACAAAATACGGCCCGAACTAAAATACCTGGTATTTATGGACTAGTATAGTAACATACAAGGTACCACATGGCCATGATAGTGAGGTGTATAAAGTGTATTAAAAGTGCTTAGTATTTTATGTAATTTGAGATAATTCTTATTATGTGAATAATTGGTTATTTATTGGTTAGTTACTGGGGGGTTAACAAATTAATTAAGGAATTAAGTGGGTAATATTGGATAAGGACTAACCCCTTAACGTGTCAGCTCACAAAGTCATGACTCTTAAATCATTCTTCAAGGTGGCATTTTACGAGATTTGGGTGGCCAACTAAGCCACAAATGTATGGCCCACTCCTAAGGGTTAAGAAAACCTTTCTAATTCATTTTTTGAATCTCTACAATGACAAGGAAGCTTCAGCAACTCATTCAAAATATTATCAACGTGACTTTGCTGCCAAAATTCATACAAGACCACATAATACAATAGTAACGTGAGCTACTTCAACAATTCATGCGAGATTGTGTTTTAACAAAGGAAAGCCATTGTAAGTCTTAGGAACGTGAGGGTCATATATCAAAATGTGAGATTTGGCAATTATAAGGGACTATGGTGCAATCTTTCTCAAGAATATCATACAGATATTTTTCCCTACTTCGATCTGTCGTTACGTATTGTCGCAATTAATGGGTTTTAAAGGGATTGTAAAGAGAATCGGCTCAGGTATGTTAAGGCTATCCCTTCTTTCTTTTGGCATAATCCAAATGATACAAATGAAACTAGCAAAATACGCAACTTTCATAAGTGACTTTATTCATAAAAATATTAGGGGTGTCTATATTCTTGATTCCCTATGTAAATTATTATTATATCTTCTGTTCATGGGTCTCAAAAAAATACGTATTTGATAAAGTTTATCCGAAAGGCATATTGATTTTTATGACATTCCGAGAAATCTTACTAATGTATTTCTTATGCATTTCATGCATTTATATATGTACATTGACCCATGACCAGATGGCATTATATACGTGTATATTATATGCATATAGTATATGGTAAAAGGTTATGGCGTTATATACGCACTACCACCTGATCAGCTGGTATACGTTGATGATTTTGCCCACAGTGGCCGAGATGATATGATGGAATGCCCTCAGAGGCTTGATGATGTTATGTACACCTACACCTATGCATGGCACGGCATTTATATGCACGTGCATAGTATTAAGAATGTTTCAGAATTTACAAAGTTATATAGTCTTACAGGTGGAAATCTTTATTCTATGTTTCATCTATGTCTCTTATGTATTGATCTTCATGCCTTACATACTCGGTACATTATTTGTATTGACGTTTCATTTTCCTGGGGACGCTTCGTTTCATGCCCACAGGTCCCGATAGATAGGTTGAGAGTCCTCCAAGTAGGCTATCAGCTCAGCGGAAGATATTGGTGTGCTCCATTTGCTCCGGAGTTGCTTATTTTGTTAGTATGATTTAGTCAAGTATTGATTGCTATGTCGGGGCCCTGTCCCGGCCTTATGACGTTTATGTATTCTTAGAGGCTTGTAAACATATGTCATGTATATGAAAGATTGTATGGCCTTGTGGGCCTATGTTCAGTGTATGAGTGATCATGTTGTCCTTAAAGGCCTGTACGTCATATGTATAAGTGAGTATATTAGGTTGGGTTGTTCTATGTCGGGCATTTCCTCATATTTACTCTAGTTATTTCATGACGCCCCTTCTGGCCCACTTAACTGATAACATCAAGGATAAGGATGGAGTTTTGGAAGCTCCAAGGCCATTTATAAGATCTCAAGCTAAAGAGTTGCACTCTAAGGTTGCTGGACTTCAATGAAAAATAAAGAAGCTTTTAATTGTAGAGGAAGAGCTCAAGCCCAAAGTAGATGAATTATCCAAGTTTTACAATTATTTGGTGATCCAAATTGAAGTCCAAGAGGAGGAAAATTGGGCCACCAAATCAGCTCTTGAAGTCCACCAAAGGGGCTCACTTTAGAAAGGAAAGATTTCCCTCCAAAAGGAAGTCAAAGTTGCACCGTAGAGGGGATGGCCCATTTTAAGTCCTTGAAAGGATTGGAGACAATGCTTATAAGCTGGACCTACCTGGTGAGTTCCAAGTAAGTGCTACATTCAATGTTGCTGACTTGTCTTTGTTTGATGTAGGATCGAATTCGGGGATGAATTCTTTTCAACAAGAGGGGAATGATAGCATCAAGGACAAGGATGGAGTTTTGGAAGCTCCAAGGCCATTTACAAGATCTCAAGCTAAAGAGTTGCGCTCTAAGGTTGCTGGAATTCAATGGCAAATAAAGAAGCACTACCTAATGATGGCATAATTGGGGTAGTTAGTAGGATTATGACTATCAATTTGGGAAGCAATAATGAAGAACAAAGGGAGAATATATTCCATACTAGGTATGGGATAAAGGGAAAAACTTGTTCTACGATCATTGATAGTGGTAGTTGTGCTAATGTGGAGAGTTCATACTTTGTGGAAAAATTGGGACTTACATGCATGTAACACCCTACTCCCTATAGAATGCAATGGTTAAATGATAGTAGTGAACCAAAGGTAAACAAACAATGCATGATTTCATTCAATGTTGGTAGATATGAGGATGATATTCTTTGTGACATAGTCCCTATGCAAGCTTGTCATATCTTACTGGGTCGTCCTTGGCAGTATGATAGGAATGTTTTTTATGATGGAAGGAAGAATAGATATTCTCTTGAGCTAAATGGCAGGAAATTTACTCTTGCACCTTTATCTCCTTCTCAAGTGTTTGCAGATCAAAAGAGATTAAGGGAAACAATGAGAAAACCAAAGGGAGAGATAAAAAGTGAGCTTGAGGAAAAAGAAAAGAAAGGAGGCCAAGAGTTGGAAAAAAAGAGAGATGGCCCAGAGAAAGAGAGAGAGAGGGCAACAATTTGAGAGAAGAGATAAAAAGGGGCTTGAATGAAAAAATAGAAAGTCTTGGTGAGAGGAAAGAGGCTAAGGAAATAAAAAAAGAGAGCTTTTATATAAAAGCCAAAGATTGTTTAAATGCAAGAAAAGAGGGGTTGCCCATAACACTACTTACTTACAAAGAAGTTTTGATTAATTCTGAGTTACTAACTTCTTCTTTGCCAAGTAGTATTTCTTCTCTTTTGCAAGATTTTGAAGATGTCTTTCCTGAAGATATTCCTAATGGATTGCCACCTTTACGTGGCATTGAGCATCAAATTGATTTTCTGCCTGGATAACAAATCCCCAATAGGTCTGCTTATAGGAGTAATCCAGAAGAGACAAAAGAGCTTCAAAGGCAAGTTGAGGAGCTGCTTGAGAAAGGCTTTGTGAGAGAGAGCATGAGCCCTTGCTCTGTTCCCGTCCTATTGGTACCCAAAAAGGATGGAACTTGGAGGATGTGCGTGGATTGTAGAGCAATCAACAAGATAACGGTAGAGTATCGCCATCCTATTCCTCATCTTGATGACATGTTGGATCAATTACATGGATCCAAAATTTTTTCTAAAATTGATCTAAAAAGTGGTTACCATCAGATTCGAATGAATCCTGGAGATGAATGAAAAATTTCTTTTAAGACCAAATATGGGCTTTATGAGTGGTTAGTTATGCCTTTTGGCTTGACGAATGCACCTAGCACTTTCATGAGATTAATGAATCATATCTTTAAAGATTTTCATGGAAAATTTGTTGTGGTGTACTTCGCTGATATCTTGATCTTTTCTAACACTTTAGAAGAGCATGTAGAACACCTAAAACAAGTTTTTAAAGTTCTTAGAAAGCAATACTTATTTGCTAATCTTAAAAAGTTTACTTTTTATGTGGATCCTGTGATTTTATTGGATTTTGTAGTTAGTTCTAAAGGAGTTGAGGTGGATGAAGAGGAAATTGAGGCAATAAAAGAATGGCCAACACCTAAGAGTATAACTAAATTTGGGAGTTTTCATGGACTTGCTAGTTTTTATAGGAGGTTTGTGAGAGACTTTAGCACCATTGCTTCTCCTTTAACTGAAGTTATTAAAAAGGATAATATTTTTACATGGGGAAAAGAACAAGATGATGCTTTTAACTTGTTGAAAGTAAAGTTATGTTCTGCTCCATTGTTACAATTGCCTGATTTTTCTAAATCTTTCGAAATTGAATGTGATGCTTCTGGCAAAGGAATAGGTGCTGTTTTGATGCAAGATTCTAAACTTATTGCCTACTTTAGTGAGAAGTTGAGTGGAGCCATATGGAATTATTCGATCAACAATCCAAAGTTAGTTACGTTATGAACGCACTTAAGATTTCGGAGTATTATCCGTGCAGCATATATGTTGATAATCATACAACCGTAGAAGACTCCGGTATAAGTTAAAAGAAAGAATTGAGTCCAGGTCATAGACAAAGGATTGAATTGTTAAAAGATTATTTCATGGATATTCCATAGTGCCACTGAAAGGCTAAAGTAATAGCTAATACCAAAAGTCATAGATCGGAAGATAGCTTAAGCCTACATAAAGGTTGATCTAAAGGAAGAGGAAACTAAAGAGTTACATCAACAAACTAAATCAGGAGTCTGATTATTAGACCCGGAAAATTACAGGAATCATGATTGAGAACATAGCAGAATCACTTATAATATCAGAGGTACAAGAGAGATAGTACAATAGTCATATTCTATAATGGATCTATGATAAAGCCATATGGGAGAGTACCAGTCTCATAAGAAGTCAGTATAAAGCTCCCACCGGATTGTGTATGCACCAGAGGTGCAAGTATTATAATAGAGCTTCAAGTTGGGAGTGTGAATCATACCTATGTGGAATGGAGGTTATGAAATGAATAGAAGATATGGTGTGAGATTTTAAGGTAAGTAAGGTAATGGTGACCAACGTACGAGATACTCAAGTGCAGAAGGTTGTGAATAGTCCATACTTCGGATAGAAGGCTAGAAGCGCGGGGATTCAATATCCAGGAATGATAGCGGCGTCGTCAGTAGCACGTCTTCCAGCCTATGGTTTCTAGGTATCGAGAAGCCTGATTAAGAGAGGAAAGAAGAGTTAGAGATGATGTGATGTCTCTCTTGATGTTCCTGAATGACATAAGGAAATCTATGATGCAAGCAAGTTGAAAGGTTGCGAGTAAGATAAATAGATATGTGTAGGGCGCAAGCTATTGTATGGTAAAGCGACAAGGTTCTAGAAGCCAAGAGTAAGGATAAGAAAGGGCGAGTGAGAAGGTGACGAGAATGGATAAGTCCTCAAGATTAAGTCCATGAAACTAATAGAGCTAATAGTTTCTCTAAGTTATAGAAAGCTCAGTGTAGCCTGAACGAACTCAAAGGAGTCTAAGACTAGTAGCATTTAGAAGAGATGGAACGCTACGCTGATAGTAGAATAAGGGTGTGTAATTGTGATAAATAAAGGATGACGTTTGGGCCTTCGATTGAGTAATGATTTGAAGAAAAAAATAAAAAAAGAGGGGATTTCATGGATGGTACAGGATTAAAATACCCACGTAATGTCAATCACATTGGGATGCTATGAAATACAGTTATGGAAGTATAGTATTGCCCCCAGGAGCAGTCTAATTATTTCATATGTTCCCCGATGAGATGTGAGCCCTAGCAACAATGTATTACGTAAGAAGTTTCAAGTCTTCAGTGGTAGATTGTAGATCAACATTGAAGTGAATCAACAATGGATGGATAAAAGTTGCAAAGTATGAGATGAGATTAGGCCATTAGTCTTAAGATGAACAGTAATGAAGAAGCGTTAAAGGACTTAGTTTTATACATATAGGATAAGCAACGAGAATAACCCGGAGTTTGGTAGCAGACCTCAGTAACGGTAAATCGAAGTAAGAGTCATGGTATAGTATGACCTACCTAGAAGCAGTAAAGTCATGCTGTAGAGAACCAAGTCTTTGAAATAAGATATAGCAATATTCGTAAGTTCGACAAAGTACCGAGCGAAGAACTTTAGTATACTTATACATGCCCAGAGGGACATGTTGTCAAGTTCTGTATATGTTTATAAAGTGAGGCCTAGAGATTGGCTAAAAGTCGGAGGGAAAGGGAGAAAAGAGTTGCATAGGT
This sequence comes from Nicotiana tomentosiformis, assembly GCF_000390325.3. Classification (NCBI taxonomy): domain Eukaryota; kingdom Viridiplantae; phylum Streptophyta; class Magnoliopsida; order Solanales; family Solanaceae; genus Nicotiana; species Nicotiana tomentosiformis. The sequence goes on from NC_090813.1 coordinate 152,955,628, forward strand.
GCACTTACAAGGTTAGAATCATACAGGCTGCATGACAGAAGGTAACAATAGTTACGAGATTGGAAGGATTCCGACCACAAATCATGGTGTGAGAAAGAGGACTAAAGGGGGGAATGCCCTAACCTTTGGATTTATTTACAAAACAGTTGCCTAGATGGCAAGGAGAGTACTAAAGTATCCGCAAGAGCTATAGGTTATGCTAAAGATAAGTGCATCAGTCAACATTCGAGGACGAATATTCCAAAGGGGGATGATGTTACACCCCATGTTTTCGTATGTGATAGTACGCCATAAGTAAATTGATGGAATCTCGGAAATGCAATGTTTCATCCCGCATTTTCATATGTTAAAGTTTCATCGTAAGTTAATTGACGTAAGCTCGGGGATGAGATTATTTTTGAAATTATAAGTATTATGATATTTCAAACAAGTTCTTGAAGGTGAGAGGGTAAGCAAATCAAAGAAAATGAGTTTCGTTGAAGGTTGTCATTTTGAGCTAAAATACGGTCCAAGCTATAATACCCCGTATTTATGGACTAATGCCATACACGGTACCACATGACCGTGATAGTAGGGTACATAAAGTGTGTAAAAAGTAAGTAGTATTTTAAGTAATTTGAAATAATTCTTAATTATTTGGGTAATTGGTTAATTATTGGATTAGTGGGAAATTACCAAGTTAATTAAGAAATTGGTAATTAATTAAGCCATTTTGGATAAACTCTTGAACCCCAACGTGGCTACAAGATGTAGTCAATCAAATGACTCTTAAATTATGTTGCAGGGTGGCATAATTTGGACATTCTTTGGCAAGTCATCTGTATCAAGTAGGGCCCACAAAAGCCAACACTTTTAAGAGATTTACCTTATTAAGGTATGATTCTAAGTGTGCCAAGAGACGGATGAAGCTTCAATACAGATTTGCAATAAAGTTATACTGTGTAATCGCATCGAGATTTGCAATTCTAAGAGAGCACGGTACAATCTTTGTCATGCTCTAAAACCGAGGAGCATGACCGGCACTCAACCGAGTGAACCTAACCGAGCAAGCCTCTTAGATTCCTTCTACCCAAACTCATTCATGAATAAAGAGAATATATGTTTTCCTTAATTAAACAATAAAGTGGTCATGTCTGCAATTACCAATTTCTTACCATAAGCTTCACCATTTTTAAAGTCTCAAATGGACAAGTAATACAACCACAACATAGCATAGTTTGTCTTTTTCAGCACCAATACACAACCCAAACTATCTCTACGGAGCCTCTATAGATAAAGAAGAGTACAATGATAATGCCGGCAACAAGGCCCCGACTATACCTCAAGCAGAATACACAAAGTATAAAAGATTCATGACACCAGAATTAAGTGGGGCTCACCAAGTCAGCTGGGAAGAAGGTGCACTGCTATCACTGACCAATATCTCCTGTTGTAAAACCACTTACATCCATTGAAAGATGCAGCGCCCCCGGCAAAAGGGACGTTAATACTGTCGAATAGCACTAGTATGTATAACTAAACACCCTCTCAATAGAATAACAAATAACACAAATAAGATTTTCATAATATCAATGAAAGCCTTAATTAACATCAAACCTCAATTTAGGATCAAGACAGTGTTCAAATTAATTTCCATATCTCACATTGGGAGATATTTAGTATCAATTTACCATTGCCCACAATACCAGTACCACCGTATTACCAGTACGGAGTCCGATCACAACTCGATCGGCTAGGCTATCCATTAGGGACATCGACCACAATCATAATTTCAACTACAATTTCCAGCACAATCACCACCATGTGTGCGGCATAGTGTCCGATCATGACCCGATGAGACATCAACCTTTTTATATCAATCGTCGCATTTTATAATACTTTCACATCTTTTTATTTCATTGGCACTAGTGGCCATAATTATAAGATCATTCTTGGCATGTTGGCCATATTCAGTATTTCATGCTCACCTTATCAATTTCAAATATCATCTTCATCATCAACAAGAAACAAAATTCAAATCAAAGTGTGTAGTACACATGTGAGCAATTTAGAGTCTAATGCACATAGAGATATTTCACAAAATTTAGCATAATAGCATTTATTTGAACTTGACTTAAAGTCGAAACATTATTAATGTACAACCCATATTTTAACACATCCTCAATTGGTAACATAATATGAATAGAGCATTCGGGATGCTTGTTGAACATATATCTTTCAACCCAATCTTACTCTGAATAGCCAATTTCATAATGAATCACTCGGGACTTACATAAGTTACATGAATATTGTGGGATTCAATTCTAAGAGAAGAGTTTAGCCAACACACCTCAATTGAGCTTCCTAAAATTCTAAAACATTCCGGAATTCTTAGCAACTTTAATCTATTTTAGAAATATAACAAATTGAATCAAAATTAGGAAGATGATCATGGTTCTAGCTCATTTGAGCATTTTATCAAACACTAGGTGTGCACAAGGTTTCAAGGTCCTTTTATGGAGGATTCCATTATCCCACAACCCAATCTTTACCATGCTTAGTTCAACAATCTTCCTACACCCCTTGATATCATATGCATGTAAAATAATCAACTCTCATGCCCAATATTTATCTTGCTAATAAACCATTTTCAGATAATTTCAAAATTAGGGTTTAGGGTGTAAATTCTTACCTCTAAGATGAAGACCTAGTGAGCTTTCCTTCTTAATCTTCCAAAACTTGAGCAAGAATTGAAGAACAATTATTGAAGAACACCTTCTCACTCTAGGGCACTCTCTCTCACTCTAAAATGTCAGATTATATATCAAAAATGGCCCAAAATGTGTATTTGACGAAGTAGGGTCAGGTTTTAAAAACCCAAAAATGAAGCTCCGAAACAGGTTCAGCGGTCGCATATGCGACCGCATAATGGTTATGCGGACCGTATATCGGTCACATAATTGGTGTCCAAAATGACAAAAAATCTGCCTGAGTTTACGGTCACTATGCGGTCCGCATAACTGTTATGCGGTCGCATATGCGACCGCTGAAGCTGTTATGTAGTCGCATAGTGCACCACATAACAGTTATGCGGTCTCATAGTCTTCCAACTGACCCAATTAACTGCCTCACTCTGTGGTCATTATGCGGTCCGCAGAGTGATTCTGCGGTCACATAGTGGACCGCAGAAATGCACTTTTCCGCCAAATATTTTCCTTTACTTTTCGGTACATTGTTCAACCCAAAAGGTCTGAGCCGCGGCGAGCTTGCAAAACATTATTTTCTTTTGCAAAAATTTTACGGGGCCTTACAATATTTCTCAAGAATATCATACGGATTCTCCCCTACTTCGATCCGCCGTTACGTGTTTCGTCGCAATTTACGAGCAAAATACGCAACTTCCATAAATGACTCTATTCATAGAAATGCTAAAGATGCTTATGTTCTTGATTCCCCATGTGTCCTATTATTCTATCATCTGTTCATGGGTCTCAGAAAATACGTAAGTTGATAAAGTTTATTTCATGTCATTGATCAGAGGCATAATGGTCTTATGACATTCCGAGAGATTTTATTGACGTACTTCTCATGCATTGCATAATTGACTCATGACCATATGGCGTTATATACGCATATATTATATGTATATGGGATATGAAAAAAGGTTATAGCGTTATATACGCACCACCACCTGATCAGCCGGTATACGTTGATGATTTTTCCACAGTGGCCGAGATGATCTGATGGGATGCCCTAAGAGGCTTGATGATGTTATGAACGCATATACCTATGCATGGTATGACATTTATACGCATATGCATGACATTATAAATATGAAATGATTCGCAGAGTTATTCGGGCTTACATGTTGAGTCTTTTACTCAATGCTTCTCTTATGCCTATTACTTACTAATTTTCATTCCTTAGATACTCGGTACATTATTTGTACTGACGTCCCTTTTGCCTGGGGACACTGTGTTTTATGATCGCAGGTCCCATTAGACAGGTTGAGAGTCCTCCAAGTAGGCTATCAGCTCATTGGAAGGTGTTAGTGTTACACCCCATGTTTTCATACGTGGAAATATGCCACAAGAAAATTGATATAAGCTCGGAAATGAGATGTTACATCCCGCATTTTCGTATGTTAAAGTTTCGTCGTAAGTTAATCGACGCAAGCTCTGGAATGAGATTATTTTGAGATTATTAGTATTATGCTATTTCAAGCAAGTGATAAGTAAATTTATGAAGGTGAAAGAGTAAGCAAATCGAAGAAAATGAATTTCGGCGAAGTTTGACATTTTGAGATAAAATACGGTCCAAGCTATAATACCCCGTATTTATGGACTAGTGCCATACAAGGTACCACATGACCATGATAGTAAGGTGTATAAAGTGTGTTAAAAGTGAGTTATATTTTAAGTAATTCGAGATAATTCTTAATTATGTGGATAATTGATTAATGGTGGGGATAATTGTGGTATTAAGTAGGATTAAGTGGATAAGAATTTTTTTGGGGCTGCCACATGGCATTAAGCCAAGCCAAAGTGGCACCAATTTATGATGAGTCAAAAGACATAAGTTTCCTTGATTACATGTAAGAGTCCTTTGGATAACTACCTTGGTTGGTTTCTTATTTGGGAATGTAATTTAGAGAATAGGACGAGCAACGTTGCTTGTATGGTTTCTTATTTGATAATAGGACCAGCCCGTATGTAATTTAGAGTACTTTGGTTTCTTATTTGATAACATTTCTTGCAAAGACCAGAAACGTTGGATACTCTGATGGATGGAATTCTCTTTCTCAATGGGAATTCTTATGAACCCTTATAATGCTACAGTAGCTAAAAATACGATTCTAAGAGAGCACCGTACAATCTTTCTCAAGAATATCATACGGATTTTTCACTATTTCGATCTGCCGTTACGTGTTTTGTCACAATTGACATGTATTAGAAGGATTGTCAAGAGAATCGGCTCAAGTATGTTAAGGCTATCCCTTCTTTCTTTTGGCATGATCAATACGGTACAAACAAAACGAGCAAATGCACGACTTTCATAAATGACTCTATTCATAGAAGTACTAGAAGTGCCTATGTTCTAGATTCCCCGTGTGTCCTATTTTTTTATCATTTGTTCATGGGTCTCAGAAAATACGTAAACTGATAAAGTTTATTTCATGATATTAATCAAAGGTATATTGATCTTATGACATTCTGAGAAATCTTATTAACGTATTTCATATACATTTCATTCATTTATACATGTACATTGACCCATGATCAGATGGCATTATATACGTGTATATTATATGTATATGAGATATGGGAAAAGGTTACGGTGTTATATACGCACCACCACCTGATCAGCTGGTATACATTGATGATTTGCCCACAGTGGCCGAGATGATATGATGGGATGCCCTCAAAGGCTTGCTGATGTTATGTACGCATATATCTATGCATGGTATCACATTTATACGCATATGCATGGCATTGTAAACATTATTGATTCTCAAAGTTATTTAGATTTACACGTTGAGTCTTTTATTCCATGTTTCTCATGTCTATTATTTACTTATTTGCATTCCTTACATACTCGGTACATTATTTGTACTGACATCCCTTTTGCTTGGGGATGCTGCGTTTCATGCCCGCAGGTCCCAATAGATAGGTCGAGAGTCCTCCAAGTAGGCTATCAGCTCAGCAGAAGATGTTGGTGCCCTCCATTTACTCCGGAATTGCCTATTTTGTTAGTATGCATTGGACAAGTATTGATTGGTATGTCGGGGCCCTGTCTCGGCCTTATGACGTTTATGTCTTCTTAGAGGCTTGTAGACATATGTCATGTATATGAAAGATTGTATGACCTTGTCGGCCTATGTTTTAAGAGTACAAATGATCATGTAGGCCTTATAGGCCCGTATGTCACATGCATAAATTTCAATATCATGTTGGGTCGTCATACGAAATATACATTACGTTGGTACTCGATTGAGTAAGGTACCGGATGCCCATTGCGGCCCATCAGTTTGGGTCATGACAGTTGGTGCGCTCCATTGGCTCCGGAGTTGCTATTTGGTCAGTATGATTAGGACATGTGTTGATTAGTATGGCGGGGCTCTATCCCGACCTTTATGATATTTATGTACTCTTAGAGGCTTGTAGATAGATGTCATGTATATGAAAAAATTTATGGCCTTATCGGCCTATGTTCAGTGTACGAGTAATCATTTTGGCCTTATAGGCCCGTATGTCACATGTATAAGTTTTTATATTAGATTGGGTCGTCTTATATTGAGTATTCCCTTATGTTTATTCTGGTTAGCTCATGACGGCCAGTTTGGCCCATTTGCCAATGATAGTACGATAAGAAGGATATGTAATGTTGGTACTCAGTTGAGTAAGGCACCGAGTGCCCGTCGTGCCCCATCGGTTTGGGTTGAAAGGTAGGATACATTTAGATATAAAAGTGGCTACATCTCCCTAAACACTTTTAATATATACAATTAACAATTCAAAACCCCACGCTTATGTCAAACCATAACCCCACCTTCACATCAATATACGTCAACTGCCAAATTCTTTAAGCACAAATACATCAAGAGTTACCACTATCGAGGAATATTTTTTCACAACAATACAACTATTTTTATTTTTCTTTTCTTTTCTAATTCAAGTGGCTCTTGCTTTTTTCAACGCAGTGCACCTTTCTCCTTATTTCATTAGTTCCACTCAAAAACCAAATCAACCACCCCACACTTCCACTTTTGCAAAGTTCATATCAAATTCAAGTGCTCACGAGAGGTAAAAGGTTCAAATAGATGGTCAATTCAAACAAATGGGTAAGGCTACTGTGCTGTGGTTGCCAAAGAAACAGGATTACTGGGCCAACGGGGTTAACTAAGATACATAATAATTAGGTGGGTAAAAGCATATAACTGGCTCAACAAAGAAATGCCTAGATCACTTCCAAGACTAAATAAAACTACTATTTTGCTTTGAAAACACACAGGGCAAGTTCTAGACATCAAATGCAATGCACAAAATAACACAAAACCCTCTCACACACATGGCACGTAACTCACTTAGGATCGGATTCATCAAGACACTCTAGTCAAAGCAGTTAAGCAAAGTTAAAATCCTACAATTTAAGGTACTTATACAAGAGTCAAAAACTGAGCCTAAGAGTCACAACTAAAGCACTGACTATTCTCAAGGCATAATAAAGTAAAGAGATACAGCCTTTCATTCAATTCATAGCACACGTTTTCCTACTACTTACAAAAATAAAAACTAACTATACCCGGTTCAAACTAAACCCTTGGAAAAGCACCGCGGCACAAAGAAAAACCAAGGGGGAAATAATACACTACCTAACAAAAGAAAATTTTTTTGTCTTTTTCTTTCGACTTTAATCCCTCAAGAAACCCATCGAATGATATCCATCGTCGGGGAAAATCGAATTTTTTTCAATATTTATGGTTTTTTCAATTTTCCAACTACTACAACTAACAAAACTAACACATATACATACAACATACAATTATCCCCCACCCCACACTTTAAGTTGTGGCATGTCCCCATGACACATAATTAAGAAGCATAAGGTAAAGGAAACTTCCCTGAACATCTAGTCTAGGTCTGAGTCGAAATCGGGATCCATTCCTCGCCTTCGAACTAATGTGCACATCCATGCAGACAATTTCTTCTCAACCTTTTTGGGGTACACCCCACACTTATCTTTCTCACTCAATGCAGCCTTCTCTTTTCAGCCCTTCACTTTCCATTCAACACGTGCAGATGGTTTTTTCTTTTGTGCCCCCTTTTCTACATTCATATCAAAAGTCACCGTCTCCTCGCCCACACTAAGCATGAGTTTCCTCTCATGTATATCTAGTATATCTCTACCTGTCGCTAAGAATGGTCTTCCTAGGATGAGGGGGACCTCCTTGTTCTCCTCTGATAACAACATGATAGGGGATTCAAGAATTTACTGAACAAAAATAACAAAATCAAGAAATGTGTGGAAGCTAAACGAAATTAGGGAAACAAAAAAGAAGACAGAAATTAAATCTTACATCCCACATTTCGTACGTTAAAGTTTCGCCGTAAGTTAATCAACGTAAGCTCAGGAATGAGATTATTTTTGAGGTTATAAGTATTTATGTTATTTGTAACAAGTGATAAGTGTGTGCCGTGAAGATTAAAGGGTAAACAAATCAAAGAATGAGTATTCGTTGAAGTTTGTCAATTTGGGATAAAATACGGTCCAAGCTATAATACCCGGTATTTATGGACTAGTGCCATACAAGGTACCACATGACCATGATAGTAAGGTGTATAAGGTATGTTAAAAGTGATTAGTATTTTAAGTAAATTAAGATATTACCTAATTATGTTGGTAATGGGTTAATTATTACTTTGAGTGAGAAATTAATAAATCAATTGGAAATTGGTGGATAATTATTTGGTGGGAACATCACCCCCAATGTGGCAGCAAGGAGTTTAGTTGTTAAGACCAAACAATGACTCATTGGCTTAGGTGGCTATGTGGAACATTTAGGAGATGTTGGTAAAAGTAATCCTTATCAAGTGGGGCCCACAACTACTATGATAAGGAACCTTTCTAATTGATTAAAGAGAGATATTTATATCTACAAGTAACAGATGAAGCTACAACAAAATTCTTACGAGACTACATAATGTAATAGCAACGTGATTTGCAATTCTAAGGGAGCCTGGTATAACCTTTCTTAGGAATATCATACAGATTTTTCCTACATTGATCTCATCGTTACGTGTTTTGTCGCGATTAACGTGTATTAGAGGGATTGTCAAGAGAATCGGCTCAGGTATGTTAAGGCTATCCCTTCTTTCATTTTGGCGTGATCCATATGATACAACGAAATGAGAAAACGCGCAACTTTCATAAATGACTCTATTCATAGAAGTACTAGGGGTGCCTATGTTATTAATTCCTCATGTGTCCTATTATTATATCGTCTTTTCATGGGTCTCAGAAAATACGTAAGTTGATAAAGTTTATCCGAAGGCATATTGATCTTATGACATTCCGAGAGATCTTATTAACTTACTTCTTATGCATTTAATTCATTTATACATTTACATTGACCCATGACCAGATGCCGTTATATATGCATATATTATATGTATATGGGATATGGGAAAAGGTTACGGTGTTATATACGCACCACCACCTGATGAGTTGGTATACGTTGATGATTTTGCCCACAGAGGCCGAGATGATATGATGGGATGCCCTCAGAGGCTTGATGATGTTATGTACACATATACCTATGCATGATACAACTTTTATACGCACATGCATGACTTTATAAATATTTCAGGATTCACAAAGTTATTTATACTTACAGGCGGGTTCCTTTACTCCATGTTTCTTTTATGTCTTTTATGTTTTGATTTTCATGCCTTACATACTCGGTACATTATTCGTACTGACGCTCCTATTCCTTGGGGCCTACGTTTCATGCCGCAGGTATAGGTAGACAGGCTGACGGTCCCCCTTTTTAGGATCTTCGATCAGCGAGAGTTGGTGTGCTCCACTTGATCTGGAGCTGTTACTAGTTTTTGTATGCTATTTTTGGTATGTAGATATGGGTACGACGGGGCCCGGTCCCATCCTTCATATCGTTGTACACTCTATTAGAGGTCTGTAGACAGTCATGTATAGTTGGATAGTATGTGGCCTTGTCGGCTTCTAGTTTTGGATATATAGTTGTCTATAGCAGCCTTGTCGGCTCGCCCTATCGTATTCCGCATGTATATGTATATATATATTTTGGACATGTTTTCCTCACGAACGTTATTCACGTGATTCAGCAGTTTAATGACAGATGTTATTTATGACCTGCCCTTAATTCATGTTTATATCTTAGACGCGTGCTTAGGGGTGTTCGACAGGTAGGACCCGGGCACTCGTCATTGCCCATCGGTTTGGGTCGTGACATTAAAGATATATTCTTTCTTGAATTCAAGAAGTCTATTCTTGAAGTTGAATCCTAGCAACAACAATTAGCTAACGAAGAACTAATCACCTTTGGTAGAGAATTAAAAACAAGAGATAGATTGTGAAACCCAACCCTTTAGAATAACAAGAACAACAATAAGCTTAAACTTATCACCTTTCTTGAATAAGTAGAAGTGATCTAAGATTTCAAAAAGGGTTTAATCTTACCACCTTAAGTTGATTCTTGAAGGTTGAAGAATAAATCCAAGAGTAGCCACACACAAGAGTGCAAGAAAAATCTCACAATTTTTGTTGATATTGTTTATCATAACTACCCTAAAAACAAAGAAGATACCCCTTTATATAGAGAGGGAGTCACGAAATTCTACCACAAAAACAAAGAAAGAAAGTCCTAACTACTTTGGACAAAAAGTCCAACTACCTTAGGATAGGATCTTGAAAGTCCAAAACCAATCCTGGAAATCATAGAAATCTTGGAAAAGAAAGAAAGTCCTAACTACTTTGGACAAAAAGTCCAAGTACCTTAGGATAGGATCTTGAAATTCCAAAACCAATCTTGGATAGAATCTTGAAAATTTTGGAAATCTTAAAGGAAATTTGCAAGCAACTTGGCACCAACTTGCACTCAACTTCTAGCACAACTGTTTTACCCTTCTTTGATATTAAGTAAGTACTTTTTATATTATAAAAACGTGACTTCATGTAGGACTAATTGGGTTGCAAGTTTGGACACATTTTAGGTGCCAGAATGGTCCAAAAGTGGATTGATTAGGACTTCTTCAAAGGATGTCTCTTGGGATCCAATACTCTTCTTCTTGGACATAAATTTAGGCCATAAAACAATTGTAACACCTAACTAAATCACATTCTTAAGGTTGTTTGGTTTGCTGGCTACAAAGATATTGGCACCGACCTTATCTCTCCAATCTCCTTCTCCAGTTTCCTGTAAATAGATAGAGGCATTAAGTTAATTGAGGCACCAGAATCACATAAAGACTTGTCAAAATTTATAGTTCCTAATGAGCAAGGTATAGTAAAACTCCCTGCATCTCCACACTTTTGTGGGAGTTTATTTTGCGATATACCACTGCAATGCTCTGTAAGCTTGACCACCGAGATCTCCTCTATTTTCATCTTCTTTGTAATGATCTCTTTAAAGAATTTGGCATAAGCAAGCATTTGTGAGAGCACTTCTGTGAATGGTAAGTTTACAAGTTTTGAAAACCAGTACATATTTCTTTGATAGCTGCTCCATGTTTCCGTATAGCTGCTCTATGAGTCTCAAGCCTCTCATTAGTTTTTAGAATGAAGGCCTTCATGAGATCTTCTATGACAGACTGAATGGGCTGTTGAGGCTGAAATTGCTGCCTCTGTTGATTTTGGAATGTTGGAGCTCCTTCTCGGGTTTAGAGTTATTTTGTTTCCATGCACTCGCGGTACCCCCAGGTGAACTCCATGAAAAATCGGGGTGCCTCCGACCTATTGTATTAAAATTGTAGTTTCCCACATTATTTACTTCCTCAGTAGAGGCTTTACACTCATGAGTATGGTGTCCTCTTCCACATATATCACAAGTTGCGTTAGACTCACTCTATATTGGACCTAAGGTTAGCTTCCTTATCTATTTGGCCATAGGATCAAGTTGTACCTGCATAGATGTGTTAGCATCAACCTGGTGAACAACAGTTGATCTTATTCTTTCAGCTCTTAGAGGGCCACTGATTTTCATCTTCAGATAACTCGTCAAGAATTGTGACTATCTCCATTGGAGTCTTATTCACCAACGGACCTGCAGCTGCATTGCTCAATGTTCTACATGAGGCCGGTGTCAATCCATCCCAAAAGTCCTGGATTTGCATCCATAGTTCAATTCTACTATGTTGACACTTTCTAACAATCTCCTTAAACCTCTCCCATGCTTCAAAAACAGTTTCATTCTCTTTTTGGCAGAAGTTATGGATTTCTCTTCTAAACTTGCCCGTTTTAGTTGAGGAGAAATATTTATCAATAAATTTTCTTGTCATCTCCTCTCATGTTCTAATTGATCTCGTGGGTAAGCTTCGAAGCCACTGCTTTGCATCATCTTTAAGAGAAAAGGGGAATGCCCTTAGATACACTGCATCTTGTGACACACCATTGTATTGAAATGTGTTCATAATCTCCCCGAAGTCCATTGATGTGTGTTTGGATCTTTGTTTGGCTTCCCTGTGAAGACACATCAATTCTGGAGGGTTTGAAGCAACCCTTGCTTTAACTCGAAATTGTTTGCTGCAATTAGAGGTGGTCTAACACTTGATAAACCTTGATTGTATACCGGTCTAGCATAATCACCAAGTGGTCTCCCAGGCAAGGGTTGAGCATCCCGTGCAGCTTGTTCTCTTCGTTGGGCTACTTCTCTCGCATCCAAATCCACATTATCTTCACCGTTTAAAGCCACAAGTTCTTTGGTTGAGGATTGCCCAACCTTTTCTATTGTCTCAGTGAGATTTCTTTCCTTCTTCAGTTGTTGCAATTGTTTTTCAATTTCTAGCTCGTATGGTAGCACTTCCTTCGCAAAAGTTCTAGTCATGCACTACCCTAAACCTGTAACCTACGCACACTTCAAGAACACCAAACGTAAAAACATAAAACTAAAATAAAAATAAAAGAAATATTCCTGAATTAGCACTACAAACTATTTCAAACACTATTGATTGCCAATGTCCGGCAACGACGCCAAAATTTGACGAGCTCAAAACACACACTTAAATTATGCTCGCTAGTCAAATATAGTATAGTATAATATCATATCCATAGGGATTGGAGTTAAATAATATTTTCATAATTTCTAGCTTGATTGCTATCCAGGAGAATCAACAATTGAGATTTATATGATGAATAACTAAAATTAACTAAGAATCTAAAGTTATTGACTAATGACTATCACAACAAGGAATAAGCAAATAAAGTTATCAGTGGAGATATAGGGTTTTGATAGGAAAGGTGAAAGATAATTGTTCGGGATCTAACTCTAGATATTTCACTTCTAATGCTCAAGTGAGTCTCTCGAATTCACTCAATTATTAGTTCAAACGTTCAGCAAAAACTCCTCTCTCGATTAAGTTTTAACCTCACAAGATGAACCAATTTAAGCACGTGAAGATATGCAAGAATGCGTAGTGGATTGGTCTTTAGGAGAACCTCTCTCGAATATCCTCCTAACTAGGTCTAATCAATGATTCAACTAGCCTCTTTTTATTACTAAGAAGAATTAATGAACTCAACCAACAATAGAATGCAGAGATATCACAAGTTATGCCTCTCTCGATTACATGAACAAATGATATAGATGCAACAATTAAATCATTCAACAACGTATCAATACATAAAACTAGAGTTATAATCCACAAACAATCATCAATACAATAAATCCATCAAACCCTAAAGGAAACTACTCCATAGATATGGAACAATTCATCACAAATAAAATTAAAGTATAGGAAGGGTTTGGGCCCAAATGAAATCACCTTCTCCTAGCCGAAATAAGAAAATTACTCTGTAAAAATTGCACAGACATGCATGGGGCGACACGCCATGCACGGAATTAGTGGGGAAATCCAGAGAGTTGGTTCTGACAGGCAGTAGAGAAATGCACAAGTGTGGTACCCCACGCGCCACCCCAGTAGGGATTTCTTAGAGTACGGATATTTCTTGCTTTTTGACGTCCAAACTTCGTCCTCGACCCCCGAACACGATCCCAGCTTAATCCCTTGAGATTTTACTCAGACTTCAAAGCTCCAAACCACTAAAATGCATTCCATAACATCTACATAGCTCGGAATCACTCCTACAAGGCATAAAACACATAATAAGTGCAAAACACTATCAATTAAAGATCAAAACGAATAAAGTGCAGATAATTGGAGAGCAATAAGCTGCTAAAATACAAGATTATAGCCTACCATCACAAGTCTCAGCAGCCACGTCCTTCGAGAGCTTGTTTTGAGTGTGGTGATACTCGTTATATGGTCAAGGACTGCACTAGACTCAAGAGGGGTGCACTTCGACAAACTACTCAGGCTCCACATATTCCACAAGGTCGCCGGACTTCTCAGGCCGTGGTTACCACACCTGTGGTCACTCCACCTGCACAGCCAGCTAGAGGTGGAGGTTGGGTGGGTAGGGGTCGCCCTAGAGGGGGAGGCCAGGCCAAATGTTATGCTCTTCCGACTACGACGGAGGCAGTTGCATCAGACTCAGTCATCACAGGTATTGTTCCGGTTTGTCATAGAGATGCATTAATCTTATTTGATCTAGGCTCCACTTATTCCTATGTATCATCTTACTTTGCTCCGTATTTGGGTATATCCCGTGATTCCTTGAGTTCTCCTATTTAAGTGTCCACGCTTGTGGGAGATTCCATTATTGTTGACTGTGTGTATCGGTCGTGCTTAGTTTTTCTTGGTGGCTTTGAGACCAGAGTTGATCTATTATTATTCAGTATGGTAGATTTTGATGTTATTATGGGCATGGGACTGGTTGTCACCCTATCATGCTATCCTGGATTGTCACGCCAAGACGGTGACATTAGCTATGACACGGTTGCCACGGTTGGAGTGGAGGGGTACTTTGGATTATGTTTCTAGCAGGGTGGTGTCCTTCCTTAAGGCACAACGGATTGTTGGGGAGGGGTGTGAGGCATATCTAGACTTTGTGAGAGATGTCTGTGTTGATAGTACTACTGTTGAGTCAGTTTCGGTAGTGAGAGACTATCCAGATGTATTTCTGGTGGATCTTCCGAGCATGCGCCCGATAGGGATATTGATTTTGGTATTGATTTGTTGTCGGGCACTCAACCCATTTCTATTCTACCATATCATATGGCCCTAGCGGAGTTGAAGTAGTTAAAGGAGCAGTTGCAAGAGTTGCTTGATAAGGGCTTTATTCGGCCCAGTGTGTCACCTTGGGGTGCTCCAGTCTTGTTTGTAAACAAGAAGGATGGTTCTATGTGCATGTGTATTGATTATCGACAGTTGAACAAGGTTACAGTGAAGAACATGTATGCATTGCCACTCATGGATGACCTATTTGATCAGCTACAGGGTGCTAGAGTGTTCTCAAAAGTTGATTTGCAGTTAGGCTATCATCAGTTGAAGATTCGGGATCCAGATACTTTGAAGACTACCTTCAGGACTCGGTATGGTCATTACGAGTTCCCTGTGATGTATTTTGGGCTGACCAATGCCCCAGCAACATTCATGCACTTGATGAACAGTGTATTTCAACCCTATCTTGATTCATTCTTCATTGTGTTTATTGATGACACCTTGGTGTACTCCTGGATCCGGGAGGATCATCAGCAGCACCTAAGGATTGTGTTGTAGACCTTGAGAGAAAAGAACTTGTATGCAAAATTTTCAAAGTGTGAATTCTGGCTTAATTCAATGGCGTTTTCTGGGCATGTGGTGTCAAGTAAGGGGATCAAGGTAGATCTGAAGAAGACTGAAGCAGTGTAGAGTTGGCCTAGACCATCTTCAGCTACTGAGATCCGGAATTTTCTTCGTTTGGTAGGGAATTACCATCGTTTCATAGAGGGTTTCTCATCTATTGCTACTCCTCTGGTCGGATTAATCCAAAAGGTTGCTCCATTCAGATGGATCGAGGAGTGCGAGGAGAGCTTTCAAAAGCTCAAGACTGCTTTGACTACAGCCCCATTGTTGTTGTTGCCTACGGGTTCGGGGTCTTACACTGTGTACTGTGATGTGTTATGTGCTGCCCTCGGCGCGGTGTTGATGCAGGACGGTAGGTTGATTGCCTACGCGTCTAGATTGTTGAAAGTACATGAGAAGAATTATCATGTCCACAACCTTGAGTTAGAAGATATTGTTCATGCCTTGAAGATTTGGAAGCACTATTTGTACAGTGTCCCTTGTGAGGTCTATACTGACCACCAGAGTCTACAACATTTGTTCAAACAGAAGGAACTTAACTTGCGGCAGCGGAAATGGTTAGAGTTTCTTAAAGAGTAAAATATCACCATTCTATATCATCCTAGAAAGGCCAATGTGGTGGCCGATGCTTTGAATCGAAAGGCGGAGAGCTTGGGTAGTTTAGCATATCTACCGGCAGCATAGAGGCCATTAGCATTGGATGTTCAGGCCTTGGCCAACCAGTTTGTTAGATTGGATAATTCGGAGCCGAGTCAAGTTTTGGCTTGTGTGGTTTCTCGGTCTTCTCTATATGATCATATCATAGAGCGTTAGTATGACGACCCCTATTTGCTTGTCCTCAAAGACACGGTTCAGCACGGTGATGCCAAGGAGGTTACTATTAGGGATGACGGTGTGTTACGGATGCAGGGTCGGCTATGTATGCCCAATATAGATGGTTTGCATGAGTTGATTCTTCAGGAGGCCCACAGTTTGCGGTACTCCATTCATCCAGGTCCCACTAAGATATACCAGGACTTGAGGCAGCACTATTGGTAGAGGAGGATGAAGAAAAACATAGTGGAATATGTAGTTTGGTGCCCAAATTGTCAGCAGGTGAAGTATAAGCATCAACGGCCAGGTGGATTGCTTCAGAGACTAGAGATTCCTGAGTGAAAATGGGAGTGGGTTACCATGGATTTTGTTGTTGGGCTCCCACGGACTCAAAAGAAGTTTGATGTAGTATGGGTGATCGTTGATAGGCTGACCAAGTTGGCTCACTTCATTCCAGTGGTGACTACTTATTCTTCAGAGCAGCTGGCTCAGGTCTATATTTGAGAGATTGTCCGACATCATGGCGTGCCGGTATCTATCATATCTGACCGGGGTACACATTTTACATCACGATTCTAGAAGGCCGTACAATGTGAGTTGGGCACACGAGTTGAGTTGAGTACAACATTCCACCCTCAGATGGACGGACAGTCCAAGCGCACTATTCAGATATTAGAGGATATGGTTCATGCATGTGTGATGGAGTTTGACAGTTCTTGGGATCAATTCTTACCGCTTGTGGAGTTTGCCTACAACAACAACTACCAATCGAGCATTCAAATGGCTTCGTATAAGGCCTTGTGTGGAAGGCGGTGTCAATCTCCGGTGGGTTGGTTTAAGCCAGGTAGGGGCTAGGCTATTGGGTACTAACTTGGTTCGGGATGCTTTATAAAAGGTTAAATTGATTTAAGATCGGCTTGGTACAGCCCAATCGAGGCAGAAGAGTTATGTGGATCAGAAGGCTTGCTGCATTGCATTGATAGTTGAGGAGCGGGTCTTGCTCCGAGTTTTGCCCATGAAGGGTGTTATGAGATTCGGGAAGAAGGGCAAGTTGAGCCCTAGGTATATCGGACCTTTTCAGATTCTTGAGAGGATTGGTGAGGTGGCCTACAAGCTTGCACTGCCATCTAGTCTAGCTACAACTAATCCAGTATTCCATGTCTCTATGCTCCGGAAGTATCATGGTGATCCGTCTCATATGTTGGATTTTAGCTCAGTCCAGTTGGACAAGGATTTGTCTTATGTTGAGGAGTCGGTGGCCATTTTGGACACGCATGTGCGAAAGTTGAGGTCGAAGAACATTGCTTTTTGAAGGTTCAGTGGAGGGGTCAACCAGTAGAGAAGGCGACTTGGGAGACCGAGCATGATATGCGTAGCCGTTATCCTCATCTTTTCACCACTTCGGGTATGTCTCTATACTCGTTCGAGGATGAACGTTTGTTTTAAGAGGGGGAGGATGTAACGATCCGACCGGTCATTTTGAGTATTTTAGCATTGATCCCTATTTATTGCCTCCTTTATGTTGCATTATGGTTATGTGATTTGCCGGGGGTGTTTGGTTTAGGTTCGGGTGGGTTTCGGAGTGAAATGGGACACATAGTCTCTAAGTTGGAGCTTTAAGTTGAAAGAGTTGACCAAAGTTTGACTTCTGTGTATATGACTTTGGAATGGAGTTTTGACGATTCCGATAGCTCTGTATGGTGATTTTGGACTTAGTATTGTGTATGGATGTTGATTTGGAGGTCCGTAGGTCGTTTCGGCTTGAATTGGCAAAAGTTAGAAAGTTGAAGGTTGGGATGGTTGGAAAGTTTGACCGCGAGTTTAATTTATTGATATCTGGGTTGGATTCTGACTCTGGAAGTGGGAACATGTCTGTCATGTCATTTATGACTTGTGTGAAAAATTTGAAGTCAATCGGAGTTGTTTTATTATTAATCGGCATTAGTTTTGGAATTCGGAAGTTCATAGTTTCAATAGGCTTGAATTGGGATGTGATTCATAGAATCGATGTTGTTTGAAGTGATTTTTGGCCTCGAGTAGGTCCGTTAAGTGTTTTGCAACTTGTTGGTATATTCGGACGGGTCCCGGGGGCCCCGAGTGAGATTCAGATTGAATCCAGAACAATTTTGGACTGTTAGTGCATTGCTGAACCACTGTTGTTCTGGTGTCATCGCACCTGCGGAGAACCGGCCGCATGTACGGACACGGAGATGCGTGAGGCTGATCGCAGACGCGAGGGGTTTTGGGCCAGGTAGGAATCGTAGATGCGAGGTTCTTTCAACATCTGCGAGCTCACAGGTGTGAGGCTATTGGTCGCAGATGCAGATATGGCAAGGAAGGCCTGGGATCACAGATGCGGACATCGTCCGCAGAAATGTGTGTGCAGAAGCGCTCCTATGTCTGCAGGAGTGGAAGCGTAGATCCGCGTTTGGTCTGCAGAAGTAGAATCCTCTGAGATTAGTAGAAACTGCACCTGCGAAAGATTATCCGCCGGTGCGGCGTCGCAAATGTGACCCTATGACCGCAGATGCGAAATCGTTGGGCAGAAATAGGGGTCTTCGAGGGTTTGATTTCAGTTTTCATTTTTGGACCTAGGTAGCTCGGTTTGTGGTGATATTTCGAGAGAATTTTGAGGAAATCATCGGGGTAAGAGATTCGAACTTGGTTTTGGCTATATTACATATCCATTGTTATTTTCATGATTTAATTAGTGATTTGAGTCGGAAATTTGTTGAAAAATTGTTAAAATTTCTTAGACTAAATTTTGGGGATTTGTAAGGCGATTTGAGGTCGGATTTGAGTAATTTTTGTATAGTTGGACTCGTTATCGAATGGGTGTTCGATTTTTGTAATTTTGGTCGGGTTCCGAGATGCAAGCCAGGGGTTGACTTTTTGAGTTGACTTTTTATTTCTCTTTAAAGATCATTAACTTTATTGTTCGGAATAGTTTCCTATAGTTTATATTTACGGTATGAAGTTGTTTTGGCTAGATTCGAGCCGTTCGGAGTTGGATAATCGAGAGAAAGGCTTACTAGTGGATTGAGTTAGCGTGTTTTAAGGTAAGTATCTTGCCTAACTTTGTATGGGGGAATTACCCCTTAGGATTGGTGTTGTATTGTGTTAATTATGATGTGTGGAAGCCGTGTACACAAGGTGACGAATGTGTACACAGGCTAAATGTGGTAATTGCCTGGTTTTAGCTGTGTAGATTCCTTCCATGCCTTTAATTGAGTTACCGTAATATGTTATATTCACCATCATTAGTCTATCTTCACATGCTCTACTTGTCTTATCTCTTACTTGTTAATTGCTCTACATGTTTAGCTGTAGTTATTGTTTCCTCTATTCTTTATGCATTATTTAACCATTGAATTCTTTACTTCAAGTTGTTATTCTTGGAATATCTTATTGTTGAAATTGGTATTGAGTTATAAAGGTCGTGATTCGCATCGAGGCAAGTGTGAAATATTATTCTTGTTGCGTTATTCACTTTTGGTTGTTATTGTTGAGACTCTTGTGCATATTGTGCTTGAGCCATGCGCTATCTATTGTGAAAACACAATTATTGTTGACTTCTTTAGCAAGTTGTGATATTGGGCACTTCAGGTACGATTTGTGATACGTTGTGATATCGATACGCATGCGGTGGTATAAGGATTTGGGGTTGAAACGCATGCAGTGAGATAAGGTGGGGCTTGATACGCGTGTTGATAGTATGGGAACTACTTGAAGCCACGCGGTGAGATAAGGTGGGCTAAAACGTGGGAAGCTATTTCGGGAAAAATGATTTTTCAAAACTAAATGCAAGGCTCACGCAGTGATATAAGGAAAGATTGTGAATTGTTTTATGATTTGAGAGTACGAGGCGGTGCCTCGGTAGTGGTTCTTGGTGATAC
Organism: Nicotiana tomentosiformis; assembly: GCF_000390325.3. Classification (NCBI taxonomy): domain Eukaryota; kingdom Viridiplantae; phylum Streptophyta; class Magnoliopsida; order Solanales; family Solanaceae; genus Nicotiana; species Nicotiana tomentosiformis. The sequence continues at coordinate 152,975,753 of NC_090813.1, forward strand.
TTTTCTATTACTTCACTTGTGCTTGGTGACGACCGCAAAACACACACTTAAATATGCTCGCTAGTCGAATATAGTATAAAATAATATCGTATCCACAAGAATTGGAGTTAAACAGTATTATCATAGTTTGTAGCTAGATTGCTATCCAAGATGATCAACAATTTAGATTTATATGACTAATGCTAAAATTAACTAAGAATCTAGGGCTAATTGACTAATGACAATCGAAGCAAGGACTAAGCAAAGGAAGATATCAATGGGAGAAAATAGGGTTTTGATAGGATAGGTGCAAGATAATTGTATGGGATTTAACTCTAGATAATTCACTTCTAATGTTTAAGTGAGTCTCGAATTCACTTAATTATCAGTACAATTGTTTAGTAGAAACTCCTCTCTCGATTAAGTTTCAATCTCTCAATATGAACCAATTTAAGCTCTGTGAAGATATGCAAGAATGTGTAATGGATTGGTCTTTAGGAGAACCTCTCTCGGTTATCCTCCTAACTAGGTTTAATCAATGATTCAACTAGCCTCTTTTGATTACTAAGAAGAATTAATGAACTCGACTAACAAGATAGTGCAAAGATATTACAAGTTATGCCTCTCTCGATTACATGAACATATGAATATAGACGCAACAATTAAATCATCCAAAATGATTCAATACATAAAACTAGAGTTATAATCCACAAACAAATATCAATACACCAAATCCATCAAACCCTAAAGGGGAATCACTCCATAGATATGGAGAAATTCATCATAAATATGTTTAAAGTAAAGGAAAACATAAAACGATCCAAACTCGTGTCTTGAGTGAGGAAAGAATAATGAAATCCTTGTGCTTTTGCTTTTCCAACTCCTCCTTAGCCTCCTTAGGTCGAATATGTGTTAAAAGTCCCAAAAATAATATTTTCCCTTGTATTTATACCAAGTAGGGTCAGGCCCAAACGAAATCACCTTTTCCTACGCGAAATAGGACAACTACTCTATAAAATTTGCACAGACGGTGCGCATGGGGCGACGCGCCATGCAGGGCATTAGTGGGGAACTTTAGAGAGCTAGTTATGAAAAGCAGTAGGAATTTTGTACAAGCGCGGTGCCCCATGCGCTGCGGCTGTGGAGGTTTCTTAAAGTACATATTTTTCCTTGCTTTTTGACGTCCAGATTTGGTCCTCGACCCCCGAACACGATCCCGACTTGATCCTTTGGGCTTCTACTCAGACTTCAAAGATCCAAATCACTCGAATTCATTCTATAACATCTACATCACTTGGAATCACTCCTATAAGGCATAAACACGCAATAAGTACAAAACACTAGCGATTAAAGCTCAAACACAATAAAAATGCAGTAAATTAGAGTGCAATAAGTGACTAAAATACGAGATTATAGCCTTCCATCAACACCCCACACTTAAACCCATGCTCGTCCTCGAGCAATCAAACTACACTTCACATAGACACGACCTTATTAAACAACTCTCATAACTCATCACACCAAGAATATTTAAAACAGATTAAGCACAATACCGTAACATCCTAGCCTCAAAATTTTACTCAAAAGCACCACACATTTTTCACAACCCGCTCACTTACTCTAACACAGAGGTCAAGCATTACCTTTCTTTCATGAATTTAGTGCCCTCACACAACAATAGAGAGTTGTTCCGCACACAATCGAATTTAAGAACAAATAGGAACTCAAGATAGAAATATTTCACTCACCCTAGGAAACAACATTCATATGCCACAAAAGACGTACCATAGGCTTGCCCGTAGTGTACTACTCTACTAATCAAGCTCATTCAGTCAAGGATCAAGTAGGACTTTATTTGGTTGTAATGTAGGCTGTGATATAGGTGGGATACATTTAGATATAAGAGTGACTACACCTCCCTAAGTACTTTAATACATACATTTCATTGTTCAAAACCCCACACTTATGTCGAACCAAAAATCCACCTTCACAATCAATATACATTAACTCCCTGCTTCTTTAAGCACAATTACATCAAGTTACCACTATCAAAGAATATTTTGCACAACAATATAACTATTTTTTTTTCTTTTTCAATTCAAGTGGCTCTTACTTTTTCAATACAGTGCACCTTTCTTCTTATTTCATTAGTTCCACTAAAAAGCCAAACCAACCACCCCACACTTTAACTGTTACAAATTTCATACCAAATTCAAGTGCTCACGATAGGTACAAGGTTCAAATAGATAGTCAATTCGAACAAATGGGTAAGTCTTGTAATGTGGTTTCCAAAGAAACAAGATTGCATGCTCAAAGGGGTTAATTACGATACATAATAATTAGTTGGGTAAAAGCATATAACTGGGTAGACAAAGAAATGCCGAAATCACTTCCAAGACTGAACAAAACTACCATTTCACTTTGCAAACACACGGGGCAAGTTCTAGAAATCAAATGCAATGCATAGAATAACACAAAACCTCACACACACATGGCACATAACTCACTCAAGATTAGACTATCAAGGCACTCTAGTCAAAGCAGCTAAGCAAAGTTAAGATCATACAATTTACGGTACATATACAAGAGTCAAAACCTGAGCCTAAGCGTCACAACTAAAACACTCACTATTCTCAAGGCATAATAAAGTTAAGAGATATTGCCTTCCATTCAAATAACAACACAAGGTTTCCTACTATTCTACAACACAAAAACTAACTACACCCGGGTCAAACAAAACCCTTGAAAAAGAACCGTGGCACAAAGAAAAACCAAGGGAGAATTAATACACTACCTAACAAAAGAAAATCTTTTTGTCTTTTTCTTTCGACTTTAATCCCTCGAGAAACCTGTCGAATGATATCCATCATCGGGAAAAATCAATTTTTTTTAATTTTTATTGTTGTTTTTTATTTTCCAACTACTACAACTAACAAAACTAAAACATATACATACAACATACAATTATCCCCCACCCCATACTTTAAGTTGTGGTATGTCCCCACGATACAAAATTAAAAAGCATAAGGTAAAGGAAACTTCCTTGTACATCTAGTCGGGGGTCTGAGTCAAAGTCGGGCTCCATTCCTCGTGCCCGAACTAATGTGCACATACATGTCGATAGCTTCTTCTCAACCTTTTTGGGGTGCACCCCACACTTATCTTCTTACTCGCCGCATCCTTCTCTTTTGAGCCCTTCACTTTCCACTCAACACTTGCAGCTAGCTTCTCCTTTTTCACCCCCGTTTCTACATTCATCTCGAAAGTAACAGTCTCCTCACCCACTCTAAGCATGAGCTTTCTCTCGTGTATATATAATATTGCTCTACCCATTGCTAATAATGGTCTTCCTAAGATGAGGGGGACCTCTTTCTTCTCCTCCGTATTCACCACTATAAAGTCTACAGGAAATACAAATTATCTACCCAAACTAAAACATCTTCCACTATCCCCTCGGGTATTAGAGTCGTTTGGTCTGCCAGCTGCAAAGATATTGGCACTAACCTTATCTCTCAAATCTCCTTCTTTAGTTTCCTATAAATAGATAGAGGCATTAAGTTAATTGAGGCACCAGAATCACATAGAGATTTATCAAAATTAATAGAGCCTAAAGAGCAAGGTATAGTAAAACTCCCTGGATCTCCACACTTTTATGGGAGTTTTTTTTTGCAATATCGCGCTGCAATGCTCTGTGAGCTTGACCACTGAGGTCTCTTCTATCTTTCTCTTCTTTGCTAGGATCTACTTCAAATATTTAGCATAGGCAGGCATCTGTGAGAGCATTTCTTTGAATGGAAAATTTACATGAAGCTATTTTAACACATCCAAAAATGTCGCAAACTGTTTGTCCAACCTTTCTCTACATAACTTTTGAGGGAAAGGTAGAACAGGCATATGCTTGCTCTCATTAGATTCATCCCTTCTCAAAGTTTCCTCCTTCTTTTTGTCAGCTCCCTTCTTGCCTTTCTTTTTCTTATCAATATCATTCTTTAGTTGCTCCCACTTTCTTTTTCAAGTATCATATTTTTTTGGATCAGGGTGGGATCTTTCAACACTTGTCCACTCTCAGAGTTTAACATTCACTGTTTCTTTGGGATTTCTCTCAGTATCAGCTGGCAGAGTGCCTGGGACCCTCTCAGATAATATTATTTCAATTTGTCTCACTTTTCTCTCTAAGTTTCAAAAACCAGTGCCCAATTCTTTGATAGTTACCCCGTGCGCATCCAACCTCTCATCTGTCTTGATAATGAAGGCCTTCATTTATCTTCTAGACCAGGTTGATTTGGCTATTGAGGCTGAAACTGTTGCCTCTGCTGATTTTGGAAGACTGCAACTCCTTGTCCCTGAGGTCTAGAGTTATTTTGTTGCCACGCATTTGCAGTACCTCCAGGTGAACTCCATGAAAAGTCGGGGTGCTTTTGTCCAATTGCATTAAAATTATAGTTCCCTACAATATTCAATTCCTCAGTTGAGTCTTGACACTTATGTGTAGGGTGTCCTCTTCCACATATATCATAAGTTGCATGAGGCTCATTTTGTATCAAGGCTAAGGTCAGTTTCTGTCATGCCCTAACCTCGGGAAACGCGACCGACACTCAACCGAGTGAACCCGGCCGAGCAAGCCTGTTAGATACTTTCTACCCAACTCACCCATGATCAAGAAAAGACATGATTTCATTAATTAGATGGAAGGAAGTTCATGCATACAACATTAAACCGTTTCATTAGCTATTTAGCCTTTTTGTCTCAAAATACACAGATTCTTATAGTGTGAGTGGAACAAGTGATCAAACACAACATATACTTGTTTAACATTCCCAACACCGATATACAACCCACATAGTGTCTACATAGCCTCTAAAAATACAAAAGAGAGTAAAGATGATGCCGGCAATAAGGCCCCGGCTATACCTCAAAAAGTGACCACAATATAAACAAAAGGTACAATACATGACCCCGGAATAAAATGGGGCTCACCGAGTCCGCTGAGAAGAGGATGCAGCACTACCTGTGATCAACACTGTCTTCTATGTAACCACCTGCATCCATTTAAAGATGTAGCGCCCCCGGCAAAAGGGACGTTTGTACCGTTGAATAGCACTAGTATGTAAAGCTAAACACCAACTCAATAGAAGGAATAATAATATAAGAGGAACAATCAAGAATCCAATAAGGCTTCAAATAATATTAAAACAACAAGTTAAGGATCATACGCGTTTTCAAGTCAATTTCCATATTATTAGGTTGGGTGATCTTTATCACCGATATTCCACAATTCACAATACCTCTGTATTCCTACATGGAGTCCAATCTCGACTCGATCGGCTAGGTCATCTCATTTGAGATATTACAACAATTTCATTATAATTTTTAGCACAGTACCACCATGTGTGCGGCATGGCATCCGACCATTGCCCGATTGGCTAGGCCATCTCATTTGAGACATTACCACAATTTCATCCACAATACCACCGTGTTCTTACACGGAGTCCGATCTCGGCCCGATCGGCTAGGCCATCTCATTTGAGACATTACCTCTTTCAGTCAATCATCTCACATCTAACTTCTTTCATATACTTTCAGTTCATTGGCACTCATGATTACAATTACAAAGTCATTCTTGGCACTTGGCCGTATTTCATAGTTCCAGTTCCCTTTTTCCACATTCAAATATCATTATCATTATCCACAACGATAAGACTTCCTATTCAAGGCATTAAATTCACATATGAGCAAATTTGGGAATCTTAGGCACATAATGGCTTTTCATACAATTTGGCATTACAACCTTTATTTGATCTTGACATGAAGTATCAATATTTCTAACACATATTCCACATTTTGAACACATCCTCAAATGGCAAGATGACATGATGAAGCATTCAGAATAAATATTGAACATACATCCTTCAACACAAACACATTAGGAATAGCCAATTCTATAATGATCAATTTGGGACTTACACCAATTACATGAACACCGTGGGATTCGATTCTAAGAAGAAGGGGTTTAGCCAACATACCTCAATTGAGCTTCTTAGACTCTAATATTGTAAGGCCCCATAATATTTTGCAAAAATAATATAATGTTTCATGGTGCCGAATTGGTTTTGGGTTGAACAATGCACTAGGGGATAAAGGAAAATGTTTGGCAGAAAAATGCATTTCTGCGGTCCATTATGTGACCACAGAATAACTCCACGGACCGCATAATGGCCGCGAGTGAGGCAAAAGAGAGGCAATTTTGGATGCCATTTTGTGGTCGACTATGCAACCGTAGAACTGTTTTGCGGTTCATTATGCGACCGCAGAATAGGTCTGCGATCGTAGACCTTATTTCGGAGCTTCATATTTAGGTTTTTAAAACCCGACCCTACTTCGTTAAATACACGTCTTGGGCCATTTTTGAGCTAAAATCTAATATTTTAGAGTGAGAGAGAGTGCCCTAGAGTGAGAAGGTGTTCCTCAATAATTGTTCTTCAATTCTTGCTCAAATTGTGGAAGATTAAGAAGGGAAACTCACTAGGTCTTCATCCTATAGGTACCCTAACCCTCAATTTCGAATTTTGTCTACAAATGGGTAATTAGCAAGATAATATTTGGGCATGAGAGTTGTTTATTTTACATGCATGTGTTATCAAAGGGTGTAGGAAGATTGTTGAGCTAAACATGGTAAAGATTGGGTTGTGGGATGATGGAACCCTCCATAAAAGGACCTTAAAACCTTAATGCACACCTAGTGTTTGATAAAATATTTAAATTATCTAGAACCATGAGCATCTTCCTAATTTTGGTTCAATTTGTTATATTTCTAAAATAGATTGAAGTTGCTAAGAATTCTGGAATATTTTAGAGTTTAAGGAAGCTCTGTTGAGATATGTTGGCTAAACTCTTCTTTAAGAATTTGAATCCCCATTATCCTTGTAAGTTCCAAGATGTTGATTACAAATTGAGTATTCCGATAAGTTTTATGATAAAGATATATGTTCAATTCATATTTCAAATGCTCTTATCATATTGCAATATAAATTGAGGAGGTGTTCCAAACTATGGATTGTGTATCTACATGTTATAATTTCAAGTCGTGATTTATGTGGAAATTACTATGCAAAGTTATGGAGAGATTGTGATTGTGATACACCTCCACCCGCATATTTTGGGGTGAGGCGGTATGACCTCTTTGTGTAGGTATTATGGTATTGTAGGATTACACCTCCACCCGCATACATTGGGGTGAGGCGGTATGACCGCTTTGTGCATAGTTTTGGTATTATTGTTACACCACCACCCATATATATATATATATATATATATATATATATATATATATATTGGGGTGAGGCGGCATAGCCGCTTTATGTAGGTATTGGTATCGTTGATGCATTTCCACCCACATACATTGGGGTGAGGCGGCATAGCCGCTTTGTGTAGGTTCTTGGTATTATGGTTATACCTTCACCCGCATACATTGGGGTGAGGCGGCAGGGCCGCTTGAGTAGAGTTGTGGTATTGTGCTTAGACCTCCACCTGCATACATTGGGTGAGGCAGCGGGGACGCTTTGTGTAAAGATGGTTACAGAGGATCTCATCTTAAATCCTATAAATGTTATTGATAGCTCTTAATAAGCTTGATCTGGTTTAAATGGTTATCTATATTATTGTCACGCCCCAAAACTGAGGAACGCGACCGGTGCTCAACCGAGTAAACCCGACCGAGCAAGCCTGTTAGATTTCATTCTACCCAAACTCATCCATGAATAGAGATAATACATATTATCATTAATTAGGCAAAAATGTGTTCATGTCTATAATACCAATTCATTTCCAATAGTTTCATCATTTTTAAAGTCTCAAATGGACAAGTAATACATCCACAACATAACATAGTTTGTCTTTCTCCAGCACCAATACACAACCCACACTATGTCTACGGAGCCTCTATAGATAAAAAGAGTACAATGATAATGCCGGCAACAAGGCCCCGGCTATACCTCAAACAGAATACACATAGTACAAAAGATTCATGACCCCGGAATATACCTGTGACAACATAAAGCTATTCTGGTTCTATCCCAAATTTCATAGCAACATAAGGTGTGACATATGACAAAGTGGAACCGGGATCAATAAGAGCATATACATCATGATATTGGACAATCAATATAACTGTGACAACATCTGGAGAAACCTCTGAATTCTGGTGACCCCTCAAAGCATAGAAACGGCCGGATCCTCCCGAACTCTGAGCTCCACCCCTAGCTGCACCACGCCCTGCGAGTGTTGGAGTGCCTCAAGTTGGAGGAGGTGTTGTGAATGTAGTAGCTGCAGAACTGGCTGGTTGTGCCATGCCCCTGCCCGCACCCTAGCGGGACGAACGACAGTCCCTCTTAATGTGACCCCTCAATCCGCATCCGTAGCATATGGGTAAGTCCATGTAGCATATTTCTAGGTGCATCTTTCCATACCTAGGGCATGGGGGCTTCCTCTGCTGCTAGAATCTACCACCATGACGACCCTGCTGATTGGATCCCCTATTGCCCTAACTGGGCCTGAAACGGCTCCACTGCTGCTGCTGACTAGGCCCTGATGGTGGTGCACTAGCTGAAGACTGAGTAAAGGACTGTGATGGCCCTGACGACCCTCCTCTGAATGTCGCTCCATTCTGTTCCTTAATTTGCAGGTCTCTGTGGCTTGAGCGAATGCCACCATCTTTCCATAGTTCATATCAGAATTCAAGGTTGCTGTAGCGGCCTCATTAATTACCAAGGGACTAAGGCCCTACATAAATCGGCGAACTCTAGCCTCCATAGTGGACAACATGTAAATAGCATATTTAGACAGGTACACGAATCTCATATGGTAATGCCACACACTCAGGCTACCTTGCCTCAAGTTCTCAAACTCAGCAGCATGGGTTGCCTTAGTCTCGACAGGCAAGAAATGATCAATGAAGGCATCAGCAAACTCACCCCACCTCGCCGGAGGGCTCCCTTCTTCACGGGACTCATCCCATAGTTCAAACCAAGAATATACCACCTCTTTCAGGCGGTAGGAGGCCAATTACTCTGCCTCTGTTTCAGTAGCACGCATAACTCTGAGAGTCTTGTGCTTCTCATCAATAAAATCCTGGGGATCTTCCTCTGGGTTAGTATGCGTGAACACTGGAGGATCCAACTGGAGAAACTTGTTCAACCTGGAACCAGTAGAATCCCCTGGCTGACTGGAAGAAGTGGGTGCAACATTTGACCTCTGGGTCTAGGAAGCCACTATTTGAGCCAACATCTGTATGGCTCCCCTAAGATCAACATCAGAAACACCAGAATCAGAAGCTGGAACTGGAGGTGGAACTGGTATATCAGTTGGAGAGATTGTTTCACCTTTAGTAGGTGTAGGGACATGTGCAGTCTGATCAGTTGTAGTAGAGTCAGATAGTGTAGTAATTGGAGGAATATTCTTACTCCTCGGGTGCTCACCCGCATCATCAATTATAGGGTCAATTGTCACTCCTGGGGTGACATTGGCTCTTTGGCCAAGTCTTGCCTTCTTCCTAGGTGCCATGTACTGAAAATTAGAGCAACGCAGGAGTTAAAGGAGGAACAATCTTACAACCACCTTTATCGCACAATCAAGAACATGAAAGAAGGGTATTATTCCTAAATGCCCATGTAGCATCCTAATTATAGATGTGGTCGACAACACATCAATAATAAGGACTCTACTAGACATGGCTACGAGACATCCTAGGACACTTTAAAACCTTAGGCTCTGATACCAAGTTTGTCATGCCCCAAAATCGAGGAACGCGACCGGCACTCAACCGAGTGAACCCGATCGAGCAAGCCTGATAGATTTCATTCTACCCAAACTTATCTATACATACTAGTGCTATTCGACAGTACTAACGTCCCTTTTGCCGGGGACGCTGCATCATTAATGGATGCAGGTGGTTCTACAGCAGGTGGCATTGATTAATGATAGCAGTACATGTTTTTCAGCTGATTTGGTGAGCCCCACTTCATTTCGGGGTCATGTATCTTTTGTTTCTCATGTACTTTGTGGTTGAGGTATAGCCGGGGCCTTGTTGCCAGTATTTCCATATTACTCTTCAGTTGTACTTAGAGGCTCCGTAGACAGGTTGTGGGTGGTATTTGATGTTGGGAATTGGATTAGAACTGTTGGTATTTGGCAACACGTTTTTCATTAAATCTATAAACTCATACTATTTTAGAAATATTGAATGATGCTGTTAATGGGAATGAAATGGAAGCAGTTAATGAAATCTCTTCAGTATTTGATTAACGGATTACATCTCCTCTTTATTCACGGATGAATTTGTGTAGAATGAAATCTAACAGGCTTGCTCAGTCGGGTTCACTCGGTTGAGCGCCGGTCGCGCTCCTCGGTTTTGGGGCGTGACAAACTTGGTATCAGAGCCTAAGATTTTAAAGTGTCCTAGGATGTCTCGGAGCCGTGTCTAGTAGAGTCCTTCTTATCGGTGTTTTGTCGACCACATCTATAATGAGGACACTACTTGGACATTTAGGAATTTCATACTTCTTTGATACTCCAGTTCGTGCGATAGAGCTCAAGGTAGGAAGCTAAATTCCTCGTCATGTCTTATTTTCCATATGAGTAACCCACGGGTTCGAGGCAGCGATGAGGTATTGAAAGAACCAGTTGCTAAGGGAAGTGTCCTTGTCCTTATTAATGTTATCGTGCCACCGGATCATGTGGTAAGAGCACCTAAGAAATGAAAGAGGGTTGTTTGTACCAATAAGCTGGAATGTTTGATTTGTAAGAAACGCCATTTGGGGATGTGTTGAAAGACTCTTGAAATATGTTATGGTTGTGGAAAGAGGGGGCACAAGAAGAACAAATGCCCTAGGTTGGGTACACCTAGCCATGTCTGCCCGATATGCAGGCAGGAATATTTTTTTCGTCATGTTGTGAGTATGCTCAGGAGTGTGTTAGGGGTGGTAGGATTGGGGAATTCCAAATACCCATAGAGCAAACTGTTGCAGAGATTGTTACTCTCGTCGTGAATGCCTGGAAGAAAGATTAGAGGGATTCTTATGACTTATGCAAAAAGGGTAAATATTAGGTCGGTGGGGTGAGTCAGTTTAACGAGCCTAATCCTCGTTGTGTGAAGTGTATGAGATGTCATTTGGGTGTATGTCACTATGGTACTAATGTATATTTTAGATGTGGAGTAGAGGGACATTAATTAAGACACTACCCTGTCAATCTAAAATCATCAAGTAAGTCACTCCTTCGTACATCATTATGAACACCGCATTATTTTCCTTGTTGTATATGTACATCCATATTGAAGAGGCCTACATAAATATGGTCTTAACCAAAACATTGAGTCACAAAAACATTGCATACTTTCTGAACGAGACGCATTATTCGTGAAGTCACTCTATCACAAATTCTCTTATTTACAACCTCTTGTGGAATTGAGCTATATAATTATGTCCTTGAATTGAGTTATAACTATAGGATTAATACATCCCATTTGATTCCCTAAATTCTCAACAAGGGACTATATCCGATGAATTTCTTATAGAACCTTTTGAATCGAATGAATAACATATGCTCACTTGTGCCTATGCATGCACCACCATAATATTTACTATTGTCACGCCCCAAAACCGAGGAGCGCGACTGGCGCTCAACTGAATGAACCCGACCGAGCAAGCCTGTTAGATTTCATTCTACCCAAACTCATCCATGAATAGAGATAATACATATTATCATTAATTAGACGAAAATGTGTTCATGTCTACAATACCAATTCATTTCCAATTGTTTCATCATTTTTAAAGTCTCAAATGGACAAGTAATACATCAATAACATAACATAGTTTGTCTTTCCCCAGCACTAATAGACAACCCACACTATGTCTATGGAGCCTCTATAGATAAAGAAGAGTAAAATGATAATGCCGACAATAAGGCCCCAGCTATACCTCAAACAGAATACACAATGTACAAGAGATTCATGACCCCGGAATGAAGTGGGGCTCACCAAGTCAGCTGGGAAGAAGGTGCACTGCTATCACTGACCAATATCTCCTGCTGTGGAACTACCTGCATCCATTGAAAGATGCAGTGCACCCCGAAAAAAGGGACGTTAGTACTGTTGAATAGAACTAGTATGTATAACTACACACTCTCTCAATAGAATGACAAATAATACAAATAAGATTATCATAATATCAATGAAAGCCTTAATTAACATCAAACCTCAATTTAGGATCAAGACAATGTTCAAATTAATTTCCATACCTCACATTGGGAGATTATTCGTATCGATATACCATTGTCCACGATACTAGTATCATTATTCACCATACCAATACCACTATTCACAATACCATTATTCACAAGACCAGTACCGCCGCACTCTTAGCACGGAGTCCGATCACGACCCGATCGGCTAGGCTATCTCAGTAGAGACATCAACCATAATTTCTCTCAATATCAATACCACCATCTTTAACACATAGTCTGATCACGACCCGATCGGCTAGCCTATCCATTAGGGACATCGACTACAATCACAATTTCAATTACAATTTCCAGCACAATCACCACCATGTGTGCGGCATGGTGTCCGATCACGACCCGACCGTCTAGGCTATCTTGTTTGAGGCATCAACCTTTTTATATCAATCATCGCATTTCATAATACTTTCACATCTTTTCATTTCATTGGCACTAGTGGCAATAATTATAAGATCATTCTTGACACGTTGGCCATATTCAGTATTTCATGCTCACATTATCAATTTCAGTTATCATCCTCATCATCAACAACAAACACAATTCAAATCAAAGTGTGTAGTACACATGTGAGCAATTTACAGTCTAATGCACATAGAGATATTTCACAAAATTTGTCATAATAGTCTTCATTTGAACTTGACTTAAAGTCGAAACATTATTAATGCACAACCCATATTTTAACACATCCTCAATTGGTAACATAACATGGATAGAGCATTTGGGATGCTTGTTGAACATATATCTTTCGACCCAATCTTACTCGGAATAGCCAATTTCATAATGAATTACTCGGGCCTTACATACTTTACATGAATATCGTGGGATTCAATTCTAAGAGAAGAGTTTAGCCAACATACCTCAATTGAGCTTCTTTAAACTCTAAAACATTTCGGAATTCTTAGCAACTTCAATCTATTGTAGAAATATAACAAATTGAATCAAAATTTGGAAGATGATCATGGTTCTAGCTCCCTTGAGCATTTTATCAAACACTGGGTATGTATAAGGTTTCAATGTCCTTTTTATGAAGGACTTCATCATCCCACAACCCAATTTTTACCAATTTTAGCTCAACAATCTTCCTACACCCTTTGATAACACATGCATGTAAAATAAACAACTCTCATGCCCAGAAATTTATCTTGCTAGTTACCCATTTTCAGAAAATTTCGAAATTAGGGTTTAGGGTGTAGAATCTTACCTCTAGGATGAAGACCTAGTAAGCTTCCCTTCTTGATCTTCCAAACCTTGAGCAAGAATTGAAGAAAAATTATGAAAAAACACCTTCTCTCTCTAAGGCACTCTCTCTCACTCTAAAATATCAGATTATGTCTCAAAAATGGCCCAAAAAGTGTATTTAACGAAATAGAGTAGGGTATTAAAAACCCAAAAATGGAGCTCCGGAACAAGGTATTTGATCGCATATGCGATCGCATAACCGATACGCAGACCGCATATCGGTCGCATATTTGGTTACAAAATAGCCAAAAGAACTGCATGTGTATGCGGTCACTATGCGGTCACATAGTCGACCGCATAGTTGCTTCCAACTGACCCAATCAACTGCCTCACTCTGCGGCCATTATGCGGTTCGCAAAGTGGTTCTGCGGTCGCATAATGGACCGCAGAATGCACTTTTCCGCCGAAAATTTTCCTTTACTTTTCGGTGCATTTTCCTTTACTTTCCGGGGTGTTACAATTATTCTATTGCCGCCCTCATTCATCATATTCATATTGTATTTCCGAATTCTTAAATTGGTATTTGGTTTTCATACTAGTACTATTCGACGGTACTAACGTCCCTTTTTCCGGGGGCGCTGCATCTTTAAATGGATGCAGGTGGTTCCACAGCAGAAGATATTTATCAGTGATAGTACTACACCTTCTTCCAAGCTGACTTGGTGAGTCCCACTTCATCCCGGGGTCATGTATCTATTGTTCTTTCTGTATTCTGTTTGAGGTACAGCCGGGGCCTTGTTGCCGGCATTATCATTATGTTGTGTTTGAATTACTATTTCTAATTCAGATTATGAAAAATGTGTATGAAATTGAGATGTAAAAATGAAGTAACTAATGGTAAGAAATTGGTATTGCAGACATGATCATTTTATTGTTTGAATAACGAAAACATATATTCTCTTTTTTCATGAATGAGTTGGGTAGAAGGAAATCTAATAGGCTTGCTCGGCCGGGTTCACTCGGTTGAGAGCCGGTCGCGCTCCCCGTTTTTGGGACGTGACAAATATGATCCGAAATTCTTAGCAACTTCAATCTATTTCAGAAATATAACAAGTTGAACCAAAAATTAGGAAGATGATCATGGTTTTAGCTCATTTGAGCATTTTATCAAACACTAGGTGTGCATTAAGGTTCTAAGGCTCTTTTGTGGAAGCTTCCATCATTTTCCAATCCACTCTCTACCATTTTTAGCTCACAACCTTCCCACATACTTCAAGGATACATGCATGCAAGACAACAACCCCCACACCCAATAAATGCCTCTCTAATTACCCCATTTTTGCAAAATTTCGAAATTGAGAGCTAGGACATAGATTCTTACCTTTAGGGTGAAGACTTCCTTTGTTAATCCTCAATGATTGAGCAAGAATTGATGGATAATGGTTAAATATTTCTCCCCCACTCTAAGAACTCTCCCTCTAAAATATCATAAATGTGCTCAAACTACCAATGGGGTGTGTTTTAACGTTATTGGGTCGGGTTTAAAAATCCCAAAAATGAAGCTTCGGAACGGGTTCTGCGGTCGAATATGCAACCGCATAATGCTTATGCGGTCCGCGAAATGACCGCGAAATTGGGGTGACAAAACTAGGAAAAAACTGACATGGTCTACGGTCACTATGCGGCACACAGACCTGTTCTGCGGTCGCATAATGCACAGCAGAATGGTTCTACGATCGCATAGTGCACCACAGAACCTCCCTACGAGAAATTCCAAGGCAGGATATGCGACAAGAATGCAGCCCGCAAAACGGCTATGCCGTTGCATAATGGCCGCGAAATTGACATAAAAATGCCCCATAAACCTGCCCCACTCTGCGACCAGTCTACGGTCCGCAGAATGGTTCTGCGACCGCAGAAATGCATACTTCTGCCCAACGTTTTTCTTCAACTCCCCAACGCACTGTTCAATCCAAAAGTATGACCCGCCTACTTCGGCATCACGTAGGCCTACTTCGACATCACGTAGAAGAATTTCTACTACTATTAACCTCTACGCCTACTTCGGCATCACGTAAATTGGGTTTTTTTGTTTTTTAGGAAATATTTTACGGGGCCTTACATCCTCCCCCACTTAAGATCATTCATCCTCCAATGAGGATCAGGGTCCACTGTTAGCACCTTATAAAACTTAGTTTTTCATACCCCATATCAGCAGCCCCAAATTTAACTAACTCCCCAAATTTCCAAAACTTTCGCTTAACTCCCCAAATTTTCAAAAGTTTTGCCAGAGTTTCCTTTGTAACTAGGCCTATCCACCTATCAGAGAGCCCCATAATCACATCCTAAAAACATGTACACAAACAAACAATGTAACATAACTCATAACAATACCAACCGTGGCCTCATATAAACAACATATAATTAAAAGGAACACATTTACATTAACTAAACAAGTGATACAAAATACGTAGGCGACAAGTTCATAAAAAGGATTACACAGCTATTCAAACAAGTAAGGATACTTCATCTTCATCTCCTCCTCGGCCTCCTAAGTGACCTCTTCAACCCGCTGGTTTCGCCATAAAGCTTTCACGGAGGAAATTTCTTTATTTCTCAAATTTCGGACTTGTCTATCAATAATGGCAACCAAAATTTCTTCATTAACCTCAATGGTCTCAACCGGCACAATAGCTGACAGATCTCCAACTACCTTCTTCAACATGGACACATGGAATACCGGGTGCACTAATGACATCTCGGGTGGTAGTTCAAGCTTGTACGCCACCTCACCGATCCTCTGAATGATTCTGTATGGTCCGACATACCTCCGACTCAATTTCGCTTTCTTACCAAATCGCATTACGCCTTTTATGGGGAAATTTTCAAGAATACCCAATCATCTTCTTTGAACTCCAAATTCCTACGACGAACATCCGAATAGGACTTCTGATAATTCTGCGCAGTCTTCAACCGCTCCTTAATGGTCTTAACTTTTTCCATAGCCTGATGCACGAGGTCTGGCCCCATCAACTCTGCTTCTCCAATTTCGAACCACCCAATGAGAGATCTACATATCCTACCATATAATGCCTCAAATGGTGCCATCGATCGAAAATGATAGAAACTGGAGTGCCATGTAGCCTTACTACTTCCTTGATATACAACTGAGCATACCGTTCCGCTGTGTCGGTAGATGTAACATGCCAGAAGTGTGCTGATTTCGTGAGTCGGTCCACGATCACACAAATTGAGTCAAACTTACGCGGAGTGCGTGGTAATCCTACCACAAAATCCATATTAGTCATCTCCCACTTCCACATTTGAATTTCTACGCTCTGTGCCAGCCCACCAGGCCGTTGATGTTCGTCCTTCACTTGTTGACAATTTGGACACCTTGCCACAAAGTCTGCCACATTCCTTTTCATGTCATTCCACCAATAGATTTCCCTGAGGTCGTGCTACATCTTTGTAGAACCTGGATGCACGGAATACCTAGAAGCGTGAGCCTCGGTCATGATTCTTTCCCGAAGACCATCTACATTCGGGACACATAGTCGCCCTTGGTACCTTAGTGTACCATCATTTCCAAGAGTAAAATCCATAGTATTTTGTTTATGAATCCCCTCCTTCAGCTGTACCAACAATGGATCATTGTATTGCTTCCCTTTGACCTCCACAACAAGTGATGATTCGGCCCTATTTTGCACAACTACCCCTCCTTTATTAGAGTCCGTAAGACGAACTCCCAAACTAGCCAATCGATGGACTTCCTTGGCCAGTGGCCTTTGATATACCTCCAAGTGTGCTAAACTACCCATAGATTTCCGGCTAAGAGCATCCTGTTTATACCCAATATTTCCCTCATATTTTCTAAAAATGCATATATACTTTCAACATGGCATATTTGCATCATCATTTAATTTACAAACCTATACAAGTATTTTCTATAATTTTTCATAATTTTTAAAGCTCTAAATCAA
Organism: Nicotiana tomentosiformis; assembly: GCF_000390325.3. Classification (NCBI taxonomy): domain Eukaryota; kingdom Viridiplantae; phylum Streptophyta; class Magnoliopsida; order Solanales; family Solanaceae; genus Nicotiana; species Nicotiana tomentosiformis. The sequence continues at coordinate 152,993,185 of NC_090813.1, forward strand.
TTCCTTTCTACATTTTTATTATATAAATATTTAGTAATTATCCCTTCAAATTATGTTGTGATGACTAAATCATCCTAATTTATTGTTTACACCCACATATATATTTTATAATATTTTTTACTTTACTTCACATAATTACATTTGTATTTTTAAGCTCTTTACATAATTTTGCAATAATAGCATATATGCTATGCATAATTACAATTATTACATTATTCAAGCTAAAATAGAATTTTTATATTTTTTGCAATATTAAGTTATTATTTTCAATCATTTTATTGCATAATTAATATTTTATTACTTATTATTTATTTTTATTTAAATAATTTCATGTATTTAATTTATAGCCCAAATTTAGAGCCAATTCCAAACCAATTCAATAGCCCAAATACCCACACCTCAGCCCAATAACGCCCTAGCCCAAACCAAACGACCCTCTTTAAACTAATCCGGTCACAACCTATTGGACGACCCATCCCGCCTATTTCTTGATCCCGACCGTTGTCTCTCAAGATCAACGGTCTACAATCACCCTAACCTTTTAATTAGCCAACCCTCCGAAACCCTAACCCATTTCCTCTAACTCGCCGCCCCTAAACTCTCTCATCTCTCTTCTTCTCTGTTAAACCCTAGTCGTCGTAACCCTAACCTTCTCCGATTCTGATTCAAACATGGATATAATCCATGATCTACTTACCTATTTTGTGATACTCTATCATTATACGCATGTTTATGGTATTGCTTAGTTCTTGCCTTATTTTTGGCAAGAACTACTTCTCAAGAACGGACCAATTTACTTTGATTCTGTGAAGATCTGGACGATCTTTCGTCTATATGCATGTTATATTGAATGATTCTTGCATTATTGGTTCGATTCAAGTCGTCAGTTCCAACTAGGGTTTGAGACTTTCTTATTTTTTCTTTACTGATTTTCGATTGATTGATACTTTTCCTTTTCCGTGTTTCACTATTCTTTACCTTATTTCTGTTTAATCTGCCATGTTTCCCTATTTTCTACTTTATTTTGCCCTAAACCTGACTCTAAATGATTTTTTGTATGATATTTTTCTTATTCTCTGTTTAATCTTTTTTATTCCTTTATTTTTAGTATTATTTGCATGGTAGTTGCTATTTCCTGTTGATTTACTGAACCTCTTTGTTCACGCCCTAATAAATTATTCTAATTGATTATAGTATATCTTTCCTTATTTGTGTTTGAATAATTTATTTTCCATGTTTACTTGGTTGATTTCTACATTATATAAACCCCTCCCCTAAAACCCCTTGAACAGACCGGGGAATCTCCTAATCACTGCTATTATTCTCATTGTTCTCCTCTTTCACTTACTCATTCACTTTGTTACACTCGAATATTCTGTGAAATTCTGGGCCGGCTGAAAGCCAAGGCCATTAAACGACCTTCTTCGGTACAAGCACTGCTCGGAGCCCTTCTCGAGGCTCTTGTGAACTCTGAAGCATCGGAGATCTGAGATTCTTGCTATTAAGCTCTTTACTATTCTTCTGTTCATATAATTTTTGCTACTGGTTAGTGCTTTAACCCATGCAATGTTAATTTTCTTTCTTTCCTTCTGCATACTTATTGTGTTTGAATTATATGAATATGATTTAGTTTGTGAATCCCTGATATAGCACAATTATGATAATGCTTAATACTCTTTTTCATCCTATGATAGTTGAATGCATGAGACAGTTTACTGCTTTGTCCTTAGTTTGTGTTAGGCTGGTCTGCCCTTCTATGTTGGTTCTTTGTTTTCTTCTGGAATCAGTTCTATACCTCTAGCATCTGAATACGTTTTCAGTTTTGAGTTTCAATGCGTGCCTATTTTGATCTAAATATGACTGTTGTGACTATATATTGTTAGTGATAGAGTTACTTCATACCTTGCTTTGGATACTACTACAACTCTATTGAAATCTCCCTTTATGAATCATTTAGTGCTGAGTTTTCTGTCTGATTGACTGTTCTTTTGTACTAGCCACAACTATTTAGAACACTGCTTTAAGGTTTATTCTAAACATGTTTTCCTTGCTATCCTGATCCCTATCATCACTTAGTATGTTAAGATAAACATTCATTTCTGCCTCAACTATGATCTTGCTCCCATGCTAATATGTTTTTCTAGTCCGTTTTTGTTCATTTAATGTCTTGCCTCTTTCAGTGTTTATCACAATGTCTAAATACTGATTAGTATGACCCTAAGATGCATGCTTAGCTTAATCCAAACCTCTTAGGTCTCAATTGGTTTAATGTCATGAATGATAATCTATGTATATCTTGCAAACTTGTTGCTTCCCCAATTTCTTTCAATATGAGACTATCTATGTGTTGCTTTGCTGTCTTGCTGAACCTGATGGCCTGCTTGATTAGTTGCTCTGTATGCTTAACATGGTATAGTACTTAATTTCTGTCCCTCTATCACTGTCCACTCTCATTATTTTCTACTCATACTATTCTGAATTCTCATTCTTAGCCGGCTGAAAGCCAAGGCTATCTAGGTTCTGTTGTCGACCTCCCTAGTGTAAGCATTGCTCGAGGTCTAATTGAGACTCTTGTGAACTCTAACATACTAGGGCTTGGTCCTAGTCATCCTATCAACCTCCAAAACTGTCCCTAGTACTGTATTTCCCTGTCATGAATTGTATATCTATATTGGTTTGCTCAAGTGGTGCAACACTTGGTGATGTAGCTCATTAAATTGGTATGGACTCTTCTATGGACCCATGATCATGTATTGAACGTGGCTCTTTGTTGAAGGCCCAGTAAGGCTGGGTAATTTTTTTTTAGCCTACTGTGGGCCTATTCACTGTTATGTAACATTGTTACTTTACTCATTATTGGGCCTGTAATAATCTTTGTATAAACAATTGGGGTTGTTAGTAAAAGGGGATGGGGTAGATTTTAATATTCATATGAGATGGGTAAATAACATACCTATAGGACTTAATGATGTGTTTGCTATATGTGTCGTTCACTCTCTATGTACACTATTAGAAATCAAGCCATTAGGAAAATCACACACTCACACAACTTGTATGCTATCAAAGCATAAGTTCTTTATTTATTCCCATACCTACTGCTATGTGTCGCTAGACAACATGCCTATAGGAAATAAATGCCAATAACTGTCTTTCAATTTGCATAACTGCACCATGTTTATTAAATATCTTGCCTATAGGATTTTAATTATTTAATTCGCTTTTGCACCTAGAAAACATGCCTATATGAGCTAAATATAAAAAAATCGGTTTCAATCGCCAATCTTTAGAAATCCTGCCTATAGGGTATTACTACTCACTCTAAAGTGTTGCTACTGGACTCTTCAAACGCTGTTTATTACTTAGCCACGCCACTATTAGAAAGTATGAGTAATCCTGAGCATTTCCAATAATTTTTACCGTCCCTTACTGTGTAAACCACTTAGAGATCATGCCTATAGGTTTTATTAACTTATAATTTGTAATATCAATAAACAACTTAGCAGTATCAGATACTCTCAAACTAGTAATTTAGAAATCATAGGTCTAAAGTGGCGCCCTGTATCTGAAACTGCTTGCATATTTGGATCAGATCATATAAAACCATGTCTATAGAGTTTAATGACTTCAATCTTCCTTAATTCTGAAACTGTCTAATGCCTAACGTAGAAATGTATTTGCGTGCATTTGTTGTCTAATTGCATAGGCTAACTTGAGCCTTTAACTGTCCTTAAGTGCGGTCCAATTTGTTTTAAATTGTCGCCTAGTTTTGATATTTTCTGAGCAGCCTAAGTGAAGTCTAGAACTACCCAAAATAGAGGTCCAATGCCTCCTGGACCATAGGTATGGGACGGGTAGTGCACGCATAAGGTACGACTTATAATTGAACTAGTGCGCTTTAGGTAATAACTTAAAGATAGTAATCGGGTAGTAGGAGATAATAGTCTATGCCCGCTGAATAATATGAGTAACACCCCATCTTGAGGGAGTTACGAACTATTATTTATATTGCACGGGATGATCCTTTAGGCTAAAAAATATAGGACCCCCCATCTTATTCCCCTTTTACATTTGAATCAAGTGTTTGTATTTCCTCAAAGCCTTTTAACAATAAAATTTGTCAAACTTCTTTCTTTCTCTGTCTTTATTTATCCAACTAATTCATATAATTCAAGTTCAGCCGGGACCCACAGTTGTGGACCTCGAAGAGTGCCTGACACCTTCTCTTCGAGGTAATTTCGAGCCCTTACCCGATCTCTGGTGATTCAAACTTGTCAAACCTGAGTCATATGCAAAAAGGTGCCCTAACGCATCTTAAACGTTAGGTGGCGACTCTCCTTTTTTAATACCTCCTTAAAAGAGTTGTCACATGTCGAAACCTGATTTCGCGAGAAAAAGGGGCGCGACACAATGACGACTCTGCTAGGGATATACACTTAGGCTCTTACCATAATGAACTTGGCTTATGTGGATTAGTTTTTATAAACGCACATTCCTTTGCCATCTTTATTTGCTAAATTTTGTTATTACATGCACATCCCTTTCCCGTTCGCCTTTACTTGTTTAAACCTGTTATAACATGCAAGTCCCTTCCCTTCTCCATCTTTATGTGCTTAAATTTGTTATAACATGCACATCCCTTTCCATATCCGCCCTTAGTTGCTCTAACTGCTATTTATTATCTATATCATGTCTCTCACACCCCTACTCCCTTGCTCACTTTATTGTATTTCCTATATTCCACGAACTAACTTCTTCTTTTGTCTTTCTTTTTACGTCCTTTATGTTTTATCTTAATACTGCATTTATTGCTTTCACATATTTATCATGCAAATACTTGGCAATGTGTTATTATCTTTGCGTAAAGCATGCTCCACATCATATTCCACTCGTGTCCAATTAATACCATAGCGGCACTTGATGAGTGTCCGCGCTCTTCCAAAAATTACCCTTTTAATTTGGAAAAGCTTATTTGTGGTAAAACTAGTCGTTCAGCGATGCACTCGACGGTTCTGTGCCTTTCCCTCTCAAGTTGTCCACTTGAGGGTACCGGTCTAGACCTTCTAGAAACCTCACTCCAATATCAACTATGCATGCATCATGTCAAACTTAGTACGGATTAGAATGTTGTCCACGTGATAATCCACTAAGATATGCCTAGTCCAAAGTCCGACGGGATTTCCATAATCTCAATGGACACCATCACGTTATATGCATTACTTGGAGAAAACATGTTGATATGTTGATCATTAATGTATAAATAGTCAGACCCGGAGGGGGAAAGGACTAACTCTATTTGTTTTGAAGAAAATGAGACACGGAGTTCCCAGGTTCGGCATGGTTCAAAAGATCCCACCTTTGCTGCTTGATTGGTGGAAGAACCTCTCACCTAGTGACCAGAATTATGTGAAAAGTGTCCTCGGAAATTTACCTTCCTTATTGGACATTCGGCCAAATAGCGCATTGATTGAGGCCGCCACTATGTTTTGGGATGAGAAAAGAGCTATCTTTTGCTTTGGTAATGTAGAGATGACCCCTCTTTTAGAGGAAATAGGAGGCTTCGCTAGGCTACTATCACGACCCAAACCGATGGGCCGCGATGGGCACCAGGTACCTTACTCAACCGAGTACAATCATAACGTATATTTCTTATTACATCATCATATACACATGACATATGGGCCTATAAGGCCAGCATGATCATTTATAAACTCAAAACATAGGCCGTACAATCTTTCACATACACGATATATGTCTACAAGCCTCTAAGAGTACATAAATGTCATAAAGTTTGGGACAGAGCCCCGCCATACCAAACAATACACATCTAAATCATACTGACCAAACAAGTACCTCCGGAGCAAATGGAGTGCACCAACATCTTCTGTTGAACTGATTGCCTACTTGGAGGACTCTCGATCTATCTATCGAGACCTGCGGGCATGAAACGCAGCGTCTCCAGGCAAAAGGGATGTCAATACAAATAATGTACTGAGTATGTAAGGAATGAAAATCAGTAAATAATAGACATGAGAGAAACATAGAGTAAAAGAGTCGACATTTACGTCTGCATAGCTCTGTGAATCATTTCATTTTTATAATGTCATGCATATACGTATAAATGCCATACCATGCATGGGTATATACATTAATAACATCGTCAAGCCTCTGAGGGCATCCCATCATATCATTATGGGCAACATCATCAACGTATACCATCTGATCAGGTGGTGGTGCGTATATAACGCTGTAACCTTTTTCCATATCCCATATACATATAATATATGCGTATATAACGCCATCTGGTCATGGGTCAGTGTACATGTATAAATGCATGAAATGAATAAGAAATATATTAATAAGATTTCACGGAATGTTATAAGACCAATATGATTTCGGATAAACTTTATCAACTACGTATTTTTCTGAGACCCATGAACAGAAGATATAATAATAATTCACATGTGGAATCAAGAACGTAGGCATCTCTAATACTTCTATGAATAGAGTTATTTATGAAAGTTGTGCATTTGTTTGTTACGTTTGTATCGTACAGATCATGCCAAAAAGAAAGAAGCGATAGCCTTAACATACCTGAACCGATTCTCTTGAGAAAGATTGCACCGTACTTCCTAAAATTTGAAAATCTCACGCTATATTATGTTGTGAAGTTTCAAATGAGCTATGGAGCTCCATCTGTTAGCAAAAGAACGAGAGATATGGTGCTATGATTACAGACCGAATTATGCATAAGAAAGTACGGTTGGGCACCCTTGACACTATTGAAGAGTCTTCGCAAGCTTATTTGTCCAAGAAGTCTAATAATTAATGATATATCCAAGGGAAATACTAATTGTGCTCCTCAGAAGTTGTAGATGATACATCTATTTGAGCGTATCTAATTGTTGTAGCTCATATTTGGCAATATAACCCTTAACAAGTGCAAAATATATCATCCAAAACCGGTGCTCCTTCAAACAACGTGGACATAATTTGAACCTCATGTTTAATGGCTAATGTCAATGTCACAAAATCATCTAAATAAGCCACCTAACCTATTGAAGTAAGAGTCACTAATACCTAAGGCATTTGCTGCCACGTGAGGGGGAGGGGGGTTAAGCTTACCCAATTCTTTAATTAATCACTCAATAATTAATCAATTACTCACATAATTACGAATTACCTCAACTTACTTAAAATACTACTCACTTTTACATACCTTATACACCTTACTATCATGGTCATGTGGTACCTTGTATAGCACTAGTCCATAAATATCGGGTATTTTAGCTCGGGCCGTATTTTATCCCAAAATGTCAAACTTTGACGAAATTCCTTTTCTTCGATTTTCTTACCCTTTCTCCTTCACGAATTTACTCATCACCTATTTGAAATAGCACAATGCTTATAATTTCAAAATAACCTCATTCCCGAATTTTACGTCGATTAACTTACGACGAAACTTTAACATACGAAAATGCGAGATGTAACATCTCATTTACGAGCTTCCATCAATTTATTTATGGCGTACTTTCACGTACAAAAATATGGGGTGTAACAGCTGCCATGGGATAGTCCGGGTTTATTAGGACCAGAAAATCGCACTCCCCGAGGTTTTTTGAAAATGATGGGTTTCAAGAAGAATGATGAATTACTTTGTGTGAAGGAGTCATACATACCATTTGAATTCATTTATGAACGTTATGGGCATAGCAAGTCATATCGCCTTCACCGTGATGAACTTGCCATTAATTATTTGGGCTGGATACACCGCCGAGTTTTTGTGTTCATTGTTTGTTTCTTGGGGTTGCTGATATTTTCGATGAAAAGGGGGAGGATCCACACTCGTTTAGCCATGGTCGCTAGGACGCTAATGGAAGGAATTGAAGGATAAACTTACACTATCATCCCCATGATCTTGGCCGAAATATATCGAGCTCTAGATCAATGCAAGCAGGGATATTAGAACATTTCCAAAGAGGTGAATATCTTCAGGAACTTCTATGATGACCATTGAATGACTACATAGCCTACCACCATCCAAAAAGAAAGACATTTATCCCAGATAGGTTCGCGCAACCCGGAAATGTTGTGAGCTGGGTGCATTTCTTCAGCAATTTGACTGACGAAAGGGTACATTGGATGTTCGAATGGTTCCCTAGCAGCGAGTTCATCATCAGGTCAAGAGAAGCCACTTATTTAGTGTTGATCGGGTTAAGAGGAATCTATCCTTATGCTCCTATAAGAGTAATGAGGCAAGCGGGAAGAAAGCAGGTTATCCCTCGGGTTTCCAACATGGTCCAATATAAAGCAGACTTTAAAGGGAATATCATTACGTTCAAGTTCGAGGCGCAACATATGTGGAATCAAAAGGTCGTTGTAGAGAAAGACACTATCGAGCCAGACAGGTACCATGCCGGCCATGTATACTTCTACCCATCGTGGTTGGTCGATGATATAGCGGGAGATGTCAAACCAGGGATTAATCTGGAAAATAGGGTTATCGATGATACTGCTAAAGCACAAGTCAAGTATAGGATACTACGCAAGAGGGTTTTCGAGTCTGAAGCTAGACATTTGGAATAGCACAAAGTGGATATGGAAGCTATCGGTGAATGGAAAGAAATTGCTAGTAAATCAACAGAAAGATTGGAATATTTGGAGCAAGGGTTAATGTAACTTGAGGAGAAAATGAGGAAGAAGCTCTCGGATTGTCAGAATACGGAAGGCAATGAGGGAGGGCAACTAGCAAGGGCTTACCTACTATTAGACATGTGCGACCTGGGGAACCTGATTGATGGATCCAAGAAGGCCAAGCATGGAGAATGTCCTTCTGGGACCAAGTAGATTAGGAAATGATGTCCTTTACAAATTTTAGCTTAGTTTTAGATTTCAAATGTAATAAGGCAAATGACATTAGTTTTTTCTTATTATTGTCGTCTTAGTATGGATCTGATTCATTTTTGCATTAATGAAATGACACAATTATTGGCATCAATTTTCTCCAAGTCTATGTGTCATTTAGGCCTACCTCGGACACAACGAGGTCCCCCAAATTACGATGCGAATTTATTTACTGATCCTGCAACACATGTTCAATATTGCAAGCATTCTTTCAATATCCCTTATTGACTTAGTTACCTTTTTTGTTTTTCTTTTCTTTTGTTTATTCCCATTCCCCAAAGGTTGGTTCGTGTATACTGGCATCATCTGCATATCATACTAGATCTAGAGGTCCTCCACCTCCTCCTCCACCAAGTGATCCTAAAGGCAAAAGCAAAGGGAAAGAAAAAATGGACGATTTAAGCGGTATTAGAAAGGACAATGCAGAGAACGTTGAAACCTCGGACGGTCGGAATACTCCAGCACATAATGAATTGGTCCTACGTTTGGAACAGAAAATATTGGAGCTATAAGGGGAACTTGAGCAGGTCCAGAACTTCACAAACCTTTCCCTCGCCCTAAACGTCCCCAACCTTAACCAACAAAACACAAACGCCAAAAACAATATACCTCCCCAAAACACACAAAATCCGCCAAATCCTCTCGTACCACATCAATACGCCACACCTCCTCAGAACCACAACCCTCCGTTGATACCTACTCCTTAACAACACCATCACCACCCAACTCAATACCCATAAACAACCACATACCACACCTATCAGAATGCACCACAACCTACTCCTGACCCGCAAAACTCAACCAATGACCACCATTATGCCCAGATTCCCGGAGTCCACCAAAGCAATCCCATATATGTGGAAACCTTACCCCACACCCCATAACAGACCCAATACATACCCGAATCCACCGAGAAGGACCTACTCATCAAGAACATGGCAGAGGAACTCAAGAAACTTATCGGCAGGGTTCAAAGTGTCGAAGGGTGCAAAGGCATTGAGGATTTGAATTATGAAGATTTGTGAATTCAGCCAGATGTAGAACTGCCAGAGGGTTACAAACCTCCTAAGTTCGAAATGTTCGACGGAACTGGTGATCCGAAGGTGCACTTGAGAACATATTGTGACAAGCTTGTAGGAGTTGGCAGGGATGAAAGAATCCGCATGAAGCTGTTCATGAGAAGCCTCACCGGAGACACATAACAACATTAGTCAGAACCCAAAGAAATGGGTTAATTGGGTGAGCATGGCATCAGATTTCTTGGATCGGTTTAGGTTTAACACAGAAAACGCACCAAACATTTTCTTCATTCAAAACCTCAAGAAGAAAGCAACGAAAACTTTCTGCGAGTATGCTACTCGGTGGAGGTCTGAAGCTGCAAAGGTAAGGCCAGCACTGGAAGAAGAACAGATGAATAAGTTCTTCGTTAGAGCTCAGGATCCACAATACTATGAAAGATTGATGGTTATTGAAAACCATAAATTTTCTGATATCATCAATTTGGGAGATAGAATAGAATAAGGGATCAAAAGCGGAATGGTGACAAATTTTGAAGCACTCCAAGCCACAAATAAGGCCCTGCAGTTAGGAGGTATCTCCAAGAAGAAAGAATTAGGTGCAGTAATGGTAGCCCAAGGTCCGAAGTCTCCTCTCACATACCAAACACCTCCACCCACATATCAGCCTTTACCTCCCAGATACCAACAACCTGTCACCACTTACCATACCTATAACACCCAACCCGCATACTACCACTCACTACCAGCCCACCAAAACTACCAAAAATCTAGACTAAATTTTGACCGCAGACCACCCAGACAATACACCACAATTGCTGAACCTATAGACCAGCTGTACGAGAGACTGAAGGTTGCCGGTTATATCACTCCCATTCCCGTTATTGCTATGGAAAACTCTTCCTAGTGGATTAATCCAAACAAGACATGCTCCTATCACTCAGGCATGAAAGGTCATACAATTGATGAGTGTCGTACTTTGAAGGATAAGATTCAGACATTAATTGACACCAAAGTTGTACAGGCAAAAGAGGCTGCACCCAATGTCCGTAACAATCCTCTCCCATATCACAGGGGTGGAGGAGTAAACATGATAGAGATCGATGAAGAATGGGACTCAGAGGGGTCAACTGGACTCATTCGGGAAGGGGATATTTCTGAAACATCTCCAATCACTCTCACACCTATCATGGTACAGACTTAGGCACTAATTGAAGTTGAGGTAGCTGCACCAACTCCGTTTGAGGTTGAAGTAACAACGCCCTTCACCGTGATGGTAGCACCAATGCCATCTTATAAGTCTAATGCTATACCATGGGATTATGTTGCGGAAGCACAAAGAAAAGGAAAAGCAAAAATGGAAGAAACAGGTGCAGCGCAAGGCATGACCAGAACTGGTAGGATTTATACACCCGAGCATTTAGGAGGAACGAGCAAAGAAACTGCATCTAAATCGCCTATCATTGAGAGACTGGCCCGTACGACCTTTGAAGAAGGTGCAAGCAAGGGAATATTCCGTGGTTGATCATCTAAACAAAACCCTGCTCAAATATCCATTTTATCACTGCTGCAAAACTCCGAGGCACATAAGAATGCCCTGATGAAGGTGTTAAACGAAGCCTATGTACCCAACAATATCACCAGTAGAGAGATGGCCAACATGGTAGGGCAAGTGTTGGAAAGCCAGATCACTTTTCATGAAGACGAGCTGCCACCAGAAGGATTAAGTCACAACAGGGCACTGCATATCACAGTGCAATTTGAAGTCAAGTTCATTACTAGTGTCTTGATAGATGGGGGGGTCGAGTATCAACATATGTCCACTAACTACTCTGAAAAGATTGGGAAAAGGCCTGCACGAGATAGAGCAGGAAGTATGAATGTGAAAGCATTTGATGGGTCTCAAAGGGCCACAATTGGGGAAACCAACCTCAGCCTACAAATGGGCCCAACTTGGTTTGATGTTGAGTTTCAAGTGTTGGACATATCTTCTACCTACAACCTATTGTTTGGACGACCTTGGATACATGCTGCTGGGGCCGTACCTTCTACTCTACATCAGGTCGTGAAGTTTGAGTGGAACCATTAGGAAGTGATCATCCATGGGGATGGAAGTAATCCCATTTACACTATCCAAACTGTTCTGGTCATCGAGAATAGAAGGAAGTTGGGTGGAGAAACGTATCATCGCATCGAGCGCGTCAACACAATTGAAAAGGACAAATGGTGGAGCAGTAAGATAGAAGGCATATTGGCATGGACAGGGTATGAACCTGGCAAGGGTCTCGGTAAAAATCTCCAGGGGATCACCAAACCGATACAATTAAAGTGTCACGGCAGAACTTTTGGGCTTGGGGTATGAATACACCTGGCACGAGTATCAGAATTGGTCGCCACCATGGCGTGGTCCTTATTACCCTCTAGAGCAACCAGTACTACATTTGAGCCAGTCATTTCATCAAGCTGACATGATGTGGGAGTCCGAAGAAGATGAAGTTCTAGTTGGTATAAGGAATCTGTTTCTGGATGATGAAGACATGGATTGCAGTGCGATAGTTGAGGAGGAGGAGGAGGAAGGCCTCATTATTCAGACCATGGAGAAGGGAGATGTTCTCAAGAACAGGACTACTGCACCATCAAGGGCCCGTCGAGTTCCTGGGTAGCCTGGCAATTAGCACCATTTATTTTGAAAGAAATTTTATGAGCATCTAAGATATTTTTAGTATTTTATTTTAAGTATATTTTGTTTTGAAATAATTGCTCGAGCCATCGGGCCGTACTTATTTGGCATTTTCAAGATTTATCTAATGCATTGTTATTTTAATATTTATTATTATTCTTTACATTTTTTTCTCTACACCATTATTATTACCTATCCCGATGAACCTACGACGGTGACATGTAATGGGACAACGCAACATAAGGATAATGATTCAAAGGATCTGGAAGAGTATATAATACCCGAGGAAATGGTCAGAGAAGTAGAAAACTTTGAAAACAAGCCTAAGTCCAATTTGGATGAGACTGAAATAGTTAATTTGGGAGACTCCAAAACAGTCAAGGAAACACGTGTAAGCATTCACCTAACACCATCAGATAAGGCAGAGTACATCCGGTTCTTGAAGGAGTATGAGGATATCTTTGCATGGTCCTATGATGATATGACCGGTTTGAGCACGTCCATAGTGGCTCATAAACTACCTACCAAACCTATGTGCCCGCCTGTAAAGAAGAAGCTCAGAAAATTCAAGCCAGATATGAGTCTGAAAATAAAGGAAGAAGTCACCAAGCAGATCAAAGCCAAGGTTCTCAGAGTGGTTGAATATCCGACCTGGTTGGCTAACATTGTGCCAGTTACAAAGAAAGATGGGAAGGTCAGAGTGTGTGTCGACTATCGGGACTTAAACAGAGCAAGTCCCAAAGATGATTTCCCGCTGCCCAATATACACATACTGATCGACAACTGTGCCAAGCATGAACTCCAATCCTTTGAGGATTGCTTCACAGGATATCATCAGATTTGGATGGATGAATAGGATGCCGAAAAGACAGCCTTTATTACACCATGGGGAGTGTATTGCTACAAAATAATGTCGTTTGGACTAAAGAATATTGGAGCCACTTATATGAGGGCCATGACAACCATTTTCCAAGACATTATACACAAGGAGATAGAGGTATTCGTGGATGATGTCATCATCAAATCCAAAAGAAGCACAGATCATATAGCAGATTTGATGAAATTCTATGATCGACTTCGAAGGTACAACCTAAAATTGAACCCCGCAAAGTGTGCCTTCAGGGTCCCCGCTGGAAAGCTGCTAGGGTTCATCGTCAGCTATCGAGGAATTGAGTTAGACCCGTCAAAGGTCAAGGCTATCCAAGATTTGCCACCTCCAAAGAACAACAAAGATGTGATGAGTTTCTTGGGGCGTTTCAATTACATCAGCCATTTCATAGAACAATCAACTGTGATTTTTGAACCGATTTTCAAAATATTAAAGAAAGAGGTTGCGACAAGTTGGACTGAAGAATGCCAGAAAGCCTTTGACAAAATCAAGAAATATTTGCCCACACCGCCTGCTCTGGTCCTACCAGAACCTGGGAGACCTTTGCTAGTCTATTTATCTGTACTGGATGGGGCTTTCGGTAGTGTCTTGGGACAACACGACGAGAAGCGAAGAAATAAACAAGCCATATACTATCTGAGTAAGAAGTTCAAACCCTACGAGGCACGGTATTCTTTGTTGGAACGCACCTGTTATGCCCTGGCGTGGATAGCTTAAAAGTTGAGGTACTACTTTTGTGCCTATACCACATATCTCATATTAAGGATGGATCCTCTGAAATATATTTTCCAGAAACCCATGCCTACAGGGAAGCTGGCAAAATGGCAGATACTGTTGAGTGAATTCGACATCGTCTACGTAATTTAGAAGACAGTCAAGGGACATGCATTAGCAGATCATCTGGCAGAAAATCCTGTAGGAGGAGAATACGAACCGTTGAAAACATATTTTCCCAATGAAGAGATATCATTTGTAGGAGAAGAGATCACCGAAACCTACGACGGTTGGAGAATGTTCTTCGATGGGGCTGTAAATTTCAAAGGAGTGGGTATCAGAGCTGTTTTGGTATCAGAGATAGGTCAACATTATCCGGTATCCGCAAAACTCAGATTTTCGTGCACCAACAATATGGCAGAATATGAGGCTTGCATCTTGGGGCTCAAGTTGGCAATTGATATGAACGTTCAAGAATTGTTGGTAATTGGAGATTCAGACCTTTTGGTACATTAGGTTCTAGGAGAATGGGCTACAAAGAATACCAAAATATTGGCATATTTGTACTACGTACAAGAATTGAGGTAGAGATTCACAAAAATAGAGTTCAAACATGTTCTGAGAATCCAAAATGAGTTCGCAGATGCTTTGGCCACTCTATCTTCCATGATACAACACCCAGACAAGAATTGCATCGATCCTATTCCAGTAGGGATCCATAATCAGCTAGCTTATTATGCTCATGTTGAAGAAGAAACTGATGGGAATCCGTAGTTTCATGACATCAAAGAATACTTGGCAAAAGGATAGTACCCGGAGCACGCAAATCATACTCAGAAATGCACACTCCGAAGATTGTCCAACCATTTCTTCCAAAGTTAAGGAATTCTGTACAGAAGGACTCCAGATCTAGGATTATTATGGTGTGTTGACACCAAGGAAGCATCCAAATTGCTCGAAGAGATACATGCCAGAACTTGCGGACCACACATGAATGGCTTTGTTTTAGCTAAGAAAATATTAAGAGTAGGATATTTCTGGATGACTATGGAAACGGACTGCATCAGGTATGTCCAGAAGTGTCATCAATGCCAAGTACATGCGGATATGATAAGAGTGCCACCCAATAAACTCAATGCAATAAGTGCACCTTGGCCTTTCTGTCACGCCTCGAACCTAGGAGCGAGACAAGCACCCGGTGCCTCACCTAACCTGGCGTACCAAATTGCGACTAAGGGACTCTGAACACATAATGTCATACTTTGGCCATGGGGCCACCTTGCAAGACAATTTGCGAAGAAAAATATAAAACTGAATGGAAACTAGCACTAACTAAACATCAATATAAAGCTAGGCTGAAAAGGCCGTCATAGCTACTACAGCTGACAAACCACCAAATTATACATACCAGGCCTACAAACCCAACATACTGCACTAACCAACAGGATATGTCTACAAGCCTCTACTGATAGATGTACTATGATCGGAACAGGGCCCCGACCTACCCATAACATATATACAGATATACATAAGATGTACACAACACTCTAGACCTGGCAACTCCGAAAGGCGTGGAGCTTACCGATCAGGCTGAACTCGGGAAACACCTACTGAGGAGATCTACTCGTCTGTCTATCTGAACCTGCATGCATGAAATGCAGCATCCCCGGAAAAGGGACGTCAGTACGAAATAATGTACCGAGTATGTAAGGCAATAACATAACTGAAAATCGAAACTGAACTGATAATATAATAATTGGAAGTAACTGGGAGTCAAAGATGATCTGGAGATATACTTACCTGCTGATACTGACTCAACTCCTTCAATATAGTAAGTAAAATAATTGTACGGCCTTATAAGGCTCGGTATATATAACTGCTGTGCCATAGTAGGCTCGCTCATAGGCGCTCGGCCATACTAGGCTATGTATCTCGACCATGCTGGGCTCGCTCATAGGCGCTCGGCCACAGTAGGCTCGGTATATAACTTTCCATCTGATCAGAGGTTGCCCAATAGGGGCCTGCCCATCGATTATAGCTCGATGGTAATGAAAATACTATAATACTGTATATATAGGCTTGTTGCTCTCTTGACTGGAAGAAGACAATACTAAATTGAATATAGAATCTCGATAAGGAATAATATTGTAACTTATGAGACTAGAATAGTGTGAATAAATTCATGAATATGAACTTCTCTTTTGTCTCATTACTAACACATGTAGCTACGAGATCATGCCAAAATGAAGGAAGGCTTAGCCTTAACATACCTTATCACAATCTTTCCAATAACCAAGTTGAACTCACCTCTTTGCACCTTAATCTACAAGAACGATAATAATACTATCGTTAAGTTACAAAAGGTACAACTATCGCACAACGAACGACAAACTTATTTTGTATTAAAACGGGCAGCATCTCCCCTATAATCCTTACTTCCTCCAAATTCAAGATAACACCAACAATACAAGAACAGAACAATAACAACATATATACATCATTTTCCAGCCCTATATACACCATCAAATACTACAAAACAGCCCAACACACCCCAATCTCTTCGTACACAAAACGACCACCGTAGTAGTGTCAAACGACCCGAAAATGTTATGACGAATGACCAGCCAACCACCCTACATTTATATGGTGTTTATAAACCCCCTTCCTCCTCCAAAACTCCACAAAATAGTAGTAAAACATGCAGCCCAACAGCAACACAAAACAGTCCACAAAACAGTCTGCTACAAGTGAATAACTCCAACTCACGGCTTCCGATCACCGTCCCGTGAGTTCTTACAAGTATAGAACGACTTACCATGAATTTACAGAAGAAAAACTGGATGAAAGAGAGCAGTAAACTCACCTTATTTTTTGGATAACTCAGCTCCTATCTTGGTTCTTCAAACTCTAGGTTTTACCTCCAATTAGAACTTGAAAGGGAGAGAAAATCAATTAGGGTTTGTGGGAAATTTTTGGGAGGATTCTTTGCAGAGCTTATGTCTGGTTATTATGCTCTATTTTAAGTCTAATATATGAAGAAAATAGGCCCTTAAAAGGCCTCTTTGGACGACCCAAAATGGCCCATTTTTGGGCTTTCATTTAAGCAAGTAGGTGACACACCTACTTGTCACCTAGCAGCTTGCGCAGTATCGCAAAAATGCCCATATCTCATTACTCCGATGTCATATTGACAAACGGTTTAATGCATTGGAAAATAGACTCATATATCTTTAATTTGATGGGTGGAACACCCCATAACTCTAAGTATATTGGGAGAAAATCGCAGTTACATTTGACCCAAAGTTTCAGTAAAACTTATGAATGTAACTTGTGATGACTTTCATTGACTTTTGTTCCACAAGTCTCTTGACTTCAAAACATAACACACGGATGTCATACGACTAATATAAATCATAACATAATCTCCTTATCATGTTAAGCACCCTAGTCTCACCCCAAAGGTATATGTTATAACATTCCCAACTTGTCGACTTTCGACGAAACATTATTTTCTTCAATTGCTTTAGCTTCTGAACTGTCCAACCCTCTTTGTACTTGTTGTTCATGATCTTCAATATTTGTAACCTCAGAGGTAACATGATTAACTTACTTTATATACTTTTAAATATTATCTCATTTTTGGTCCTACATTAGTTTGCTTACGACGCATTTTTACGTACGAAAATATAGGGTGTAACATCACTCCCCCCTTGGGAACATTCGTCCTCGAATGTTTACTCTTAGAGACTTTGGAAAATTTTGCCAAAGTATCCTTCGTACACTAGGTTAAAACCAACCTGCACGTAGCCAGAAACATACTATGCATGCCACATATGGCCAATCTTTATAAATAGCAGCAATTTGCCTCACCGACCGTAAATCATAAATATTGAAAGTGAAAAATAAAAGCTTACCTGATGACCTGCTAGCCTACATAGAGCTATGTTGTAGCGTCCCATCTCGAACCATATCTTCAGTTTGAAATAGGTGGGGGTATTTAGACTTCATTTCTTCCTCCGATTCCCACGTCATCTCTTCTACATTCTTGCTCCTCCATAAAACCTTTACGGAAGCTACCTCCTTATTTCGTAGATTGCGGATTTGTCGGTCTAGGATGGCAACTGGAATTTCCTCGTATGACAAGTCCTCTGTAATCTGTACATCATCCGTGGGCACCACTCGGGTAGGATCGCCAATGCACTTCCGTAGCATAGATACGTGAAAAACCGGATGGACAGACTCCAATTCTGAGGGCAACTCTAACTCATAAGCTACTTGGCCCACTCTCCGAATGATCCTATAAGGCCCAATATACCGTGGGCTAAGCTTGCCTTTCTTGCCAAACCTCATCACGCCCTTCATAGGTGATACCTTTAAGAATACCCAGTCATTAATCCTGAACTCTAAGTCTCGTCGCCGCACGTCAGAATATGACTTCTGACGACTCTGAGCTGTCAACAGTCGCTCCCGGATGAGCTTTACTTTCTCTATGGCCTGTTGAACCAGGTCTGGCCCATATAACCCAGATTCCCCAACATCAAACCACCCTATAGGAGATCTGCACTTACGCCCATACAAAGCCTCGTACGGAGCCATCTGAATACTGGAGTGGTAACTGTTATTATATGCAAACTCGACAAGAGGTAGATGTTCATCCCAACTTCTTTTAAAATCCAACACACATACTCGTAACATATCCTCGAGCGTCTGAATTGTGCGCTCGGCTTGTCCATCAGTTTGTGGATGAAAAGCTGTGCTGAGATTCACCTGAGTCCCTAGACCTCTCTGAAATGACCTCCAAAAATGTGCTGTAAACTGAGCCCCACGGTCAGAAACTGGTACTCCGTGTAGCCGCACTATCTCCTTAATATATAACTTTGCATAATCTTCTGCTGTATATGTAGATCTGACCGGTAGGAAGTGAGCTGATTTCGTGAGCCTATCGACTATCACCCATATGGAATCGAACTTACGATTAGAACGAGGTAAACCCGTGATAAAGTCCATGTTTATCGCCTCCCATTTCCATGTCGGGATCTCTATAGTCTGCATTAGCCCTCCAGGCTTCTGGTGCTCTATCTTCACTTGCTGGCAACTAGTACATTGGGCGACAAACTCAGCAATGTTCTTCTTCATATCATTCCACCAGTACACATCCTTAATGTCATGATACATCTTCGTCGACCCAGGATGGATGGAATACCATGAATAATGTGCCTCTGACATAATCCTGTCTCGTAGCCCTGCTACATCTGGAACACACAAACGACCCCTATATCTGAGAACCCCATCTCCCTTTAGCTCTAACAGTGGTTTCTTCTGCTGCGGAACTCGCTCTCTCAGCTCGACCAACTCTGGGTCCTCGTACTGCCTTTCCTTGACTTCCGCTATGAGGGATGATTTTGTAGTGTTTTGGAGTACAACTCCACCATCCTCAGAATCTACTAACCGAACCCCCAACGAAGACAATTGATGAATCTCTCTAGCTAATTGTCTTTTCTCGGGATCTACATGTGCTAAGCTACCCATAGATCGGCGAATTAAGGCATCTGCTACAACATTAGCTTTCCTTGGATGGTAGAGAATGTTAACATCGTAATCTTTCAATAACTCAAGCCATCGCCTCTGTCGCAAATTCAACTCTTTCTGCTTGAAGATATATTGTAGGCTTTTATGATCAGTTAATACATCAACATGAACACCATATAAATAATGCCGTAATATCTTAAGTGCATGGACAACCGCAGCTAACTCGAGGTCGTGGGTCGGATAATTCCTCTCGTGCTTCCTCAACTGCCTTGAAGCATACGCAATTACCTTCCCATGTTGCATCAGGACACATCCTAACCCGACACCTGATGCATCACAATACACGGCATAACCCTCTAGACCCTCTGGAAGTGTTAGAACTGGAGCTGAGGTCAACCTGTTCTTAAGCTCTTGGAAACTCCGCTCACAAGCCTCTGTCCATTGAAACTTAGTTTCTTTCTGTGTCAACTTCGTCAATGGTGCCGAAAGGGAAGAAAAACCCTCTACGAACCTCCGATAGTATCCTGCTAAGCCTAGAAAGCTACGAACCTCTGTCGGAGTGGTAGGTCTAGGCCAAGATTTCACAGCCTCAATCTTCTGAGTGTCCACCTTTATCCCTTTATCTGATACAATATGCCCCAAGAATGCTACAGACTTCAACCAGAACTCACATTTAGAAAACTTAGCATACAACTTACAATCATGGAGGGTTTGGAGTACCGCTCGCAGGTGGTCCGCATGCTCATCCTCTGAACGGGAATAAACCAGAATATCATCAATAAATACTATCACGAACAGATCTAAAAATGGCCGGAATAGGCTATTCATCAAGTCCATAAATACAGCGGGTGCATTAGTCAACCCGAAGGACATGACAAGGAACTCGAAGTGGCCATATCGGGTCCTGAAGGCTGTCTTCGGAATATCTTTTTCCCGAACTCTGACTTGGTGGTACCCCGACCTCAAATCTATCTTTGAAAAGCATCTAGCCCCCTGCAACTGATCAAACAAGTCATCGATCCTTGGAAGTGGATACTTATTCTTAATAGTTACCTTGTTCAGCTGCCTATAATCGATACACATCCTCAGCGAGCCGTCTTTCTTCCGCACAAATAGTACTGGTGCACCCCAAGGTGAGGTACTGGGCCTGATGTAACCTTTCTCCAGCAAATCTTTTAACTGCTCCTTCAACTCCTTCAATTCGCCAGGTGCCATTCTATACGGAGGGACGGATATTGGTTGAGTTCCTGGAAGCAAATCGATGCTAAAATCAATCTCTCGCTCTGGAGGAATACCTGGAAGCTCATCTGGAAACACATCTGCATACTCTTTGACTACGGGAATAGACTGAAGTGTAGGTATCTCAGCATCTGTATCTCTAACTCGCACAATATGATAAATGCACCCTTTTGCGATCATTTTCCTCGCCTTCAGATAGGAAATAAACCTACCTCTGGGTGTTGGTGTATTACCTACCCATTCAGGGACTGGCTCACCCGGAAAATGAAATCTGGCTGCCTTTGCTCGGCAATCAACTGTGGCATAGCAAGCTGCAAACCAGTCCATGCCCATGATAGCATCAAAATCCATCATCTCTAGCTCAACTAGGTCAGCTGAGGTCTGACGACTACAAATTGTCACTGTACAATCTCGGTAAACCCGTCTAGCAATAATCGCTTCTCCGACTGGTGTAGATACCGCAAAAGGAACACTTAGTATTTCAGGCACTATACCAAAATTCCTCGCGACAAATGGGGTAATATACGATAAAGTAGATCCTGGGTCTATCAAAGCATAAGCATCGTGAGAGCAAATGGTTAATATACCTGTCACAACGTCTGGTGAAGACTCCTGGTCCTGTCGACCCGCTAAAGCATAGATACGGTTCTGATTACCACTTGAACTGGAACCTCTACCTCTGCCCCGACCTCTATCAGCCGAAGACTGAGACTCGCGCCCTGGAGGATGCACTGACATAGATGATCCTGTTGCTGAACTCGCTGGTTGTGCCATTCCCCCCGAATATCTATTTGGGCAATCCCGTATCATATGCCCTGGACGCCCACATGTATAACAAGCATCAGAACCTGCTCGGCATTGGCCCAAGTGTCCTCTACCACAGATGTCACACCATGGAGGAAATGACCATGCCTGCGCAGAACCTCGTTGTCGCTGCAAACCCGACGCCCGTGAGCTCTCACCTGGTCCTGACTGAGTATAGCGGTCATACCCGTAACCCTGTAACTGAGGTGGCGGAGGCCTAGGTGGCCGTCCGAAGTACTGGGTCCTATAACTACCCTGAGATTGCTCCTGAGACCTGGGAAATCTCATCCTCTTACGTTGCCCTTGCTCAGCCCTCTCTGTACCCTGCTGCCGACGCCTACCCCTTTCTATATTCTGGGCGAATGCCTGAATCCGGGAGATATCCATACTATCCTGCAATGCAGCGGTGGCACATGCCTCGGTTAACTCTGGGGCTAACCCTGCTATAAACCTGTGAATCCTGTCCCGCATAGTAGCAACTATGGATGGTGCATATCTGGCCAATGAGTCAAAACGGAGACTATACTCTCGAACACTCATATTACCCTGCTTGAGGGCTAGAAACTGATCGACTCGAGCCTGTCGGATCTCCCGTGGTAAGTACTGGTCAAGGAAGGCATCTAAAAAATTCTCCCAAATAGCTGGAGGTGCATCACGTCCCCTGGACCTCTCCCATCCCTCGTACCAAAGGATGGCTATATCTCGGAGTCGAAAAGCTGCTAGCTCAACTGCCTCTTTCTCCGTGGCATGCATAACACGAAAGATCCTGTGAAGCTGATCTATGAAATCTTGCGGGTCCTCCCTCTGATCTGTCCCCGTGAACTCTGGGGGACTCAAAGTAATAAACTCTCGGACCCTTGAACTCCCAGACTCCTCAGAAATTCCTGCACTAGCTGATGCCCTAGCCTGTTGCTGGGTAGCTACCAACTGTGTCAACAAATGCACTGCACTCCTCAAGTCCTGATCTGATGGAAGTGGAGGGGGAACTGGATGTGCGGTTTCCCTAGGAATCTCCGTAGTTGGTGGAGGAGCCAGTAATGGCTGAGTAGGGGTCTCGCCTTGAGCCTTAGACTGGGCCCCATCTACTGGGGGTACCCTATTGGTCCCCTCACCTACTGCTGTATCTCTCCTCTGGCTAGCTGTAGTCTTCCTAGTCACCGTCATCTGTGCATGCAAACACCAACACATAAGTTTAATTCAAATTTCCTATAACTCAGTTCTATAGCACGATTTAGATTTCAAAGAAGGGTAACTAACTCCTAAATGCCCTGTAGTGCCCTGCTTATATAATGTGGTGCACAACACATCTATAAACAAGACTCTACTAGACACAGCTTGTAGACTCCCTAGGATAGAACTGCTCTGATACCAAGTTTGTCACGCCCCGAACCTAGGAGCGAGACAAGCACCCGGTGCCTCACCTAACCTGGCGTACCAAATTGCGACTAAGGGACTCTGAACACATAATGTCATACTTTGGCCATGGGGCCACCTTGCAAGACAATTTGCGAAGCAAAATATAAAACTGAATGGAAACTAGCACTAACTAAACATCAATATAAAGCTAGGCTGAAAAGGCCGTCATAGCTACTACAGCTGACAAACCACCAAATTATACATACCAGGCCTACAAACCCAACATACTGCACTAACCAACAGGATATGTCTACAAGCCTCTACTGATAGATGTACTATGATCGGAACAGGGCCCCGACCTACCCATAACATATATACAGATATACATAAGATGTACACAACACTCTAGACCTGGCAACTCCGAAAGGCGTGGAGCTTACCGATCAGGCTGAACTCGGGAAACACCTACTGAGGAGATCTACTCGTCTGTCTATCTGAACCTGCATGCATGAAATGCAGCGTCCCCGGAAAAGGGACGTCAGTACGAAATAATGTACCGAGTATGTAAGGCAATAACATAACTGAAAATCGAAACTGAACTGATAATATAATAACTGGAAGTAACTGGGAGTCAAAGATGATCTGGAGATATACTTACCTGCTGATACTGACTCAACTCCTTCAATATAGTAAGTAAAATAATTGTACGGCCTTATAAGGCTCGGTATATATAACTGTTGTGCCATAGTAGGCTCGCTCATAGGCGCTCGGCCATACTAGGCTATGTATCTCAACCATGCTGGGCTCGCTCATAGGCGCTCGGCCACAGTAGGCTCGGTATATAACTTTCCATCTGATCAGAGGTTGCCCAATAGGGGCCTGCCCATCGATTATAGCTCGATGGTAATGAAAATACTGTAATACTGTATATATAGGCTTGTTGCTCTCTTGACTGGAAGAAGACAATACTAAATTGAATATAGAATCTCGATAAGGAATAATATTGTAACTTATGAGACTAGAATAGTGTGAATAAATTCATGAATATGAACTTCTCTTTTTGTCTCATTACTAACACATGTAGCTATGAGATCATGCCAAAATGAAGGAAGGCTTAGCCTTAACATACCTTATCACAATCTTTCCAATCACCAAGTTGAACTCACCTCTTTGCACCTCAATCTACAAGAACGATAATAATACTATCGTTAAGTTATGAAAGGTACAACTATCGCACAACGAACGACAAACTTATTTTGTATTAAAACGGGCAGCATCTCCCCTATAATCCTTACTTCCTCCAAATTCAAGATAACACCAATAATACAAGAACAGAACAATAACAACATATATACATTATTTTCCAGCCCTATATACACCATCAAATACTACAAAACAGCCCAACACACCCCAATCTCTTCGTACACAAAACGACCACCGTAGTAGTGTCAAACGACCCGAAAATGTTATGACGAACGACCAGCCAACCACCCTACATTTATATGGTGTTTATAAACCCCCTTCCTCCTCCAAAACTCCACAAAATAGTAGTAAAACACGCAGCCCAACAGCAACACAAAACAGTCCACAAAACAGTCCGCTACAAGTGAATAACTCGAACTCACGGCTTCCGATCACCGTCCCGTGAGTTCTTACAAGTATAGAACGACTTACCATGAATTTACAGAAGAAAAACTGGATGAAAGAGAGCAGTAAACTCACCTTATTTGTTGGATAACTCAGCTCCTATCTTGGTTCTTCAAACTCTAGGTTTTACCTCCAATTAGAACTTGAAAGGGAGAGAAAATTAATTAGGGTTTGTGGGAAATTTTTGGGAGGATTCTTTGCAGAGCTTATGTCTGGTTATTATACTCTATTTTAAGTCTAATATATGAAGAAAATAGGCCCTTAAAAGTCCTCTTTGGACGACCCGAAATGGCCCATTTTTGGGCTTTCATTTAAGCAAGTAGGTGACACACCTACTTGTCACCTAGCAGCTTGCGCAGTATCGCAAAAATGCCCATATCTCATTACTCCAATGTCATATTGACAAACGGTTTAATGAATTGGAAAATAGACTCATAGATCTTTAATTTGATGGGTGGAACACCCCATAACTCTAAGTATATTGGGAGAAAATCGCAGTTACATTTGACCTAAAGTTTCAGTAAAACTTATGAATGTAACTTGTGATGACTTTCATCGACTTTTGTTCCACAACTCTCTTGACTTCAAAACATAACACACGGATGTCATACGACTAATATAAATCATAACATAATCTCCTTATCATGTTAAGCACCCTAGTCTCACCCCAAAGGTATATGTTATAATATTCCCAACTTGTCGACTTTCGACGAAACATTATTTTCTTCAATTGCTTTAGCTTCTGAACTGTCCAACCCTCTTTGTACTTGTTGTTCATGATCTTCAATATTTGTAACCTCAGAGGTAACATGATTAACTTACTTTATATACTTTTAAATATTATCTCATTTTTGGTCCTACATTAGTTTGCTTACGACGCATTTTTACGTACGAAAATATAGGGTGTAACACTTTTTCCGCTTGGGGGATGGATGTCATCAGTCCAATCGAACCCGCCGCTTCAAATGGGCACAGGTATCTAGTGGCCATAGACTATTTCACAAAATGGGTTGAAGCTGCATCTTACAAGGCTGTAACTAAAAAGGTCATCACATATTTCGTTAGGGATCGTATTGTCTGTTGATTTCGGGCATCGGAATAAATCATCACCGACAATGCCACCAACCTTAACAGTGATTTTATGAAATCCATGTATGAAACCTTCAAGATCAAGCATAAGAATTCCACAGCATACAAGCCACAAATGAATAGAGTTGTGGAAGCCGCCAATAAGAACATCAAGAAGATATTAAGGAAGATGGTAGATAATCACAAACAATGGCACAAGAAGTTACCATTTGCCCTATTTGGATATCGTACCATGGTTTGCACATAAACTAGGGCAACTCCTTATTTGCTGGTCTATGGCACTGAAGCCGCCATTCCCGCCGAAGTAGAAATTCCTTCTTTGAGAATCATACAAGAGGCTGAACTCAGTGATGCAGAATAGATACGAAGTCGTTATGAGCAATTGGCTCTTATTGACGGAAATAAAATGAATGTAGTATGTCACGGTCAACTTTACGAGAACAGAATGTCCAGAGCTTTCAACAAAAAGGTTAGGCCTAGACAATTCACACCGAGGTAGCTGGTGCTGAAGCGGATCTTCCCGCATCAAGATGAAGCCAAAGGGAAATTTTTACCCAATTGGCAAGGGCCCTACATAGTTCACAGAGTACTAACAGGAGGAGCGCTCATACTCGCAGAGATGGATGGAGAAGTTTGACCAAAACCTATCAACTCAGACGCAGTCAATAGACATTATGTTTAGATTGTTTACATTTCTTCATGTAACTGAACTACGCTTGACCTGATTCCCGTTTAAGAGGGGATACGTAGGCAGCCCTGTGGGTTCGGTCACATCTCAATAAAATCTTCATTTTTTGCCATGGTCAGAAATTGGGGCAGAATTTTGAGGAGGATCTCAAAGTTCTGAAGAAATTTAAGCCGACATCGTCATACATAGAACAGTCAAATAATTGCTTTTAAACTGAGGCAGAATTTTGAGGAGGACCCTCAAAATTCTAAAGCAAGGAGGTCTCAATGTCTCTAAAATATGTCACAGTCGTTGGTACATCTAACTTAGTCGATATTGCATACTACTATATCTCAAATTACTACATTCATTAAATGCATGCATTTCTTTCGAAAAACTTTATTTCTATAAACAGCTAGATGCTACCCAGGGTGACTCAAATAGGATCTCAAGACAGGAGCACAGGCAAAGCAAAAGACAAAAGCGCGAACCAACGTTCCCCTACAAAACTCATAATTTTTCTTTAGATGTAGGCACAGTAAGACAATAATATCTGTAGACACGTCATGTCACTACCTTCAAGATAGCGGATTCTCTATCCCAAGCATCTCCAGCCAAGAAACACTCTACTACCAATCATCGTTTTCCTAACATCCAGACTAAGCATTGTCTCCTATTTTTGCATGAGGCTAAGTATTGCCTCCCGAATTGCATAAGGCTAAGCACTGCCTTTCCTTGCATCAAGACTAAGCATTGTCTCCTATTTTGCATGAGGCTAAGCATTGCCTCCATAAATTGCATAAGGATAAGCTCGGCCTTTCTTTGCATGAGACTAGGCACTGTCTCCTCTCCTTGCATAAGGCTAAGCATCGCCTTTCTTTGCATGAGACTAAGCACTGTCTCCTCTTTTGCATGAGGCTAAGCATTGCCTCACTAATCGCATAAGGCTAACCTTTGCCTTTCCTTGCATGAGACTAAGCAATGTCTCCTAATTGCATGAGACTAAGCACTGTCTCCTTTTCTTTGCATGAGACTAAGCATTGTCTCCTTTCTCTGCATAAGACTAAGCATTGTTTCCTTTTCTTTGCATGAGGCTAAGCAATGCCTCCTTAACTGTACAAGGCTAAGCACTGCCTTTCCGTACATCGAGACTAAGCATTGTCTCCTATTTTGCATAAGGCTAAGCCCTGCCTCCCTAATTGTGTAAGGCTAAGCACTACCTTTCCTTGCATGAGACTAAGCATTGTCTCCTTTCTTTGCATCGAGACTAAGCATTGTCTCCTATTTGCATGAGACTAAGTATTGTCTCCTATTTTGCATCAGGCTAAGCCCTGCCTCCCTAATTGCATAAGGCTAAGCACTACCTTTCCTTGCATGAGACTAAGCATTGTCTCCCTTATTTGCATCGAGACTAAGCGTTGCCTCCTATTTGCATAAGGCTAAGCCCTGCCTCCTTAACTGCACAAGGCTAAGCACTGCCTTCCTTTGCAAAAGACTAAGCATTGTCTCCTATTTGCATGAGGCTAAGCCCTGCCTCCTTAACCGCATATGGCTAAGCACTGCCTTCTTTGCAAAAGACTAATCATTGTCTCCTATTTTGCATGAGGCAAAGCCCTGCCTCCCCTTTTTTCATAAGGCTAAGCACTGCCTTTTCCTCAAGACTAAATGGTATCTTCATTATGCCATCTAAAACCTGGCATTATCCTCTTCTCACCCAGGGCTAAGCACTGCCCTCACCTTACCCAAGACTAAGCTTTGTCTTGTCGTATCTTCGCATATGACCAAACATCATGTCTTTGCATTTCATGGGCTGAAACATTGCCATTTTGTCCACGGGCGTCATAGTCCGAAGGCATCATCCTCATAGCCGGAAGACACCATGCCATGGCCTGAGGATCTTTCAATACTGCACATCACTATTCAAAGGCGTCATGGTTCGGAGGCACCATTTTTATGGCCCGGGGATATCATTTCATGGCCTGCGAATCCCTAGTCACATGATTCATGGCCCCAGACGTCATGGTCTAAGGACATCATCCTCACCGTCCAAAGACAACTGTCATGGTCCAAAGGGAATTTGCATCATGTTTAAATTCTCGCAATAATCCCATATATACTTGCATGAATTGTGTTTATGTTTTCCAGGTAATCCATAAGGTAACCATTCTCCTAACAGGAGCAATCTTCGCTCCAGTTTCCGTTCAATTTTCACATCCTGCAATTATTTCAAACGCAGTCAACCACCATCAGTTACCCATTTTCACTTGACAACCATTCAATTGCTCATTTTGAAATACATCCATAACTTCTCATATTCACATTCGTGATTTCGTGCAAATTCATATGATAATGTCCTACCCCAAAGAACCCTTTCTGAAGCATACGACCGTTCCTATGACAACTCCATCGGTTCAGTTCACCGTTGGATCCAGAACTACACACGACCTGATTTTCGTAACACCAGGGATATGTAGGCAACTCAGAAACCAGGGTTCAGCCTCCATTTTTCAAACCACCCCATTCGATCAAAATCGGTCATCATTTCTTTACCCGGCAACTCTTTCATCATTCCTGGGTAAAAAGGGGCAGTTGTTGATACCCAATATTTTCCTCATATTTTCTAAAAATGCATATATACTTTCAACATGGCATATTTGCAGCATCATTTAATTTACAAACCTATACAAGTATTTTCTATAATTTTTCATAATTTTTAAAGCTATAAATCAATTCCTTTCTACATTTTTATTATATAAATATTTAGTAATTATCCCTTCAAATTATTTTTTGATGACTAAATCATCCAAATTTATTGTTTACACCCACATATATATTTTATAACATTTTTTACTTTATGTCACATAATTACATTTGTATTTTTAAGCTCTTTACATAATTTTGCAATAATAGCCTATATGCTATACATAATTACAATTATTACATAATTCATGCTAAAATAGTATTTTTATATTTTTTGAAATATTAAATTATTATTTTCAATCATTTTAATTCATAATTAATATTTTATTACTTATTAATTATTTTTATTTAAATAATTTCGTGTATTTAATTTATAGCCCAAATTTGGAGCAAATTCCGGACCAATTCAATAGCCCAAATACCCACACCTTAGTCCAATAACGCCCCAGCCCAAACAAATGACCCTCTTTAAACTAACCCGTTGGATGACCCGCCCCGCCTATTCCTTGATCTTGACCGTTGATCTCTCAAGATCAACGGTCTACAATCACCGTATCCTTTTAATTAGCAACCCCCCCCCCCAAAACCCTAACCCATTTCCTCTAACCCGCCGCCCCTAAACTCTCTCATCTCACTTCTTCTCTATTAAACCCTAGCTGTCGTAACCCTAACCTTCTCCGATTCCGATTCAAACATGGAATCAATCCATGATCTACTTACCTATTTTCTGATACTCTATCATTATACGCATATTTATGGTGTTACTTAGTTCTTGCCCTATTTTTGGCAAGAACTACTTCTCAAGAACGAACCGATTTACTTTGATTCTGTGAAGATCTGGACGATCTTTTCTCTATATGCATGTTATATTGAACTATTCTTGCATTATTGGTTCGATTCAAGTCGTCAGTCCCAACTAGGGTTTGAGACTTTCTTTTTTTTTCTTTACTGATTTTTGATTTATTGATACTTTTCCTTTTCCGTGTTTGACTATTCTTTTCCTTATTTCTGTTTAATCTGCCATGTTTCCCTATTTTCTACTTTATTTTGCTCTAAATCTGACTCTAAATGATTTTTTGTATGATATTTTTCTTATTCTCTGTTTAATCTTCTGTATTCCTTTATTTTTTGTATTATTTGCGTGATAGTTGTTATTCCCTATTGATTTACTGAACCCCTTTGTTCATACCCTAGAAAAATGATTCTAATTGATTCTAGTATATCTTTCCTTATTTATGTTTGAATAATTTGTTTTTCATGTTTACTTGGTTGATTTCTACACTATATAAACCCCTCCCCTAAAACCCTTTGAACAGACTGGGGAATCTCCTAATCACTGCTATTATTCTCATTGTTCTCCTCTTTCACTTACTCATTCACTTTGTTACACTCGAATATTGTATAAAATTCTGGGCCGGCTGAAAGCCAAGGCCATTAAACGACCTCCTTCGGTGCAAGCACTGCTCGGAGCCCTTCTCGAGACTCTTGTGAACTGTGAAGCATCAGAGATCTAGGATTCTTACTATTAAGCTCTTTACTATTCTTCTGTTCGTATAAGTTTTGCTACTGGTTAGTGTTCAACCCCTGCAATGTTAATTTTCTTTCTTTCCTTCGGCATACATATATGTGTTTGAATTATATGAGTATGATTTAGTTTGTGAATCCCTGATATAGCACTATTATGATAATGCTCAATACTATTTTGTCATCCTATGATAGTTGCATGCATGAGATAGTTTACTGCTTTATCCTTAGTTTGTGTGAGGTTGGTCTGCACTTCTATGTTGGTTCTTTGTTTTCTTCTAGAATCAGTTCTGTACCTCTAGCATCTGAATATGTTTTCAGTTTTGATTTTCAATGCGTGCCTATTTTGATCTAAATATGACTGTTGTGACTATATATTATTAGTGATAGAGTTTCTTCATACCTTGCTTTGGATACTACTACAACTCTATTGAAATCTCCCTTTATGAATCATTTAGTGCTGAGTTTTGTGTCTGATTGACTGTTCTTTTGTACTAGCCACAACTATATAGAACACTGCTTTAAGGTTTATTATAAACATGTTTTCTTTGCTATCCTGATCCCTATCATCACTTAGTATATTAAGATAAACATTCATTTCTGCCTCAACTATGATCTTGCTCCCATGCTAATATGTTTTTCCAGTCCGTTTTTGTTCATTTAATGTCTTGCCTCTTTCAGTGTTTATCACAATGTCTAAATACTGATTAGTATGACCCTAAGATGCATGCTTAGCTTAATCCAAACCTCTTAGGTCTCAATTGGTTTAATGTCATGAATGATAATCTATGTATATCTTGCAAACTTGTTGCTTCACCAATTTCTTTCAATATGAGACTATCTATGTGTTGCTTTGCTGTCTTGCTGAACCTGCTGGCCTGCTTGATTAGTTGCACTATATGTTTAACTTGGTGTAGTACTTAATTTCTGTCCCTCTATCACTATCCACTCTCCTTATTTGCTACTCATGCTATTCTGAATTCTCATTCTTAGCCGGCTGAAAGCCAAGGCTATCTAGGTTCTGTTGTCGACCTCCCTAGTATGAGCACTACTCGGGGTCCAATTGAGACTTTTGTGAACTCTGACACACTAGGGCTTGGTCCTAGTCATCCTTTCAACATCCAAAATTGTCCCTAGTACACTATTTCCCTATCATGTATTGTATATCTATATTGGTTGTCCCAAGTGGTGCAACACTTGGCGCTGTGGCTCATTAAATTGGTATGGGCTCTTCTATGGATCCATGATCGTGTATTGAACGTCGCTCTTTGTTGAAGGCCCAGTAAGGCTGGGTATTTAGTTATTTT
Source organism: Nicotiana tomentosiformis (assembly GCF_000390325.3). Classification (NCBI taxonomy): domain Eukaryota; kingdom Viridiplantae; phylum Streptophyta; class Magnoliopsida; order Solanales; family Solanaceae; genus Nicotiana; species Nicotiana tomentosiformis. The sequence goes on from NC_090813.1 coordinate 153,025,247, forward strand.
ATTTGAGCCTACTATGGGCTTGTTCACTGTTATGTAACATTGTTACTTTACTCATTATTTGGCCTGTAATAATCTTTGTATAAACAATTGTGGTTGTTAGTAAAAGGAGATGGGGTAGATTTTAATATTCATATGTGATGGGTAGATAACATGCCTATATGACTTAATGATGTGTTTGCTATATGTGTCATTCACTCTCTATGTACACTATTAGAAATCATGCCATTAGGGAAATCACACACTCACACAACTTGTATGCTATCAAAGCATAAGTGCTTTATTTATTCCCATGCCTACTGCTATGTGTCGCTAGACATCATGCCTATAGGAAATAAATGTCAATAACTATCCTTCAATGTGCATAACTGCACCATGTTCATTAGATATCATGCCTATAAGATATTAATTATTTAATTCGCTATTGCACCTAGAAAACATGCCTACAGGAGCTAAATATAAAAAAAATGGTTCCAATCGCCAATCTTTAGAAATCATGCCTATAGGGTATTACTACTCGCTCTAAAGTGCTGCTACTGGACTCTTCAAACGCTGTTTATTACTTAGCCACGCCACTATTAGAAAGTATGAGTAATCCTGAGCATTTCCAATAATTTTTACCATCCCTTACTGTGTAAACCACTTAGAGATCATGCCTATAGGTTTTATTAACTTATAATTTGTAATATCAATAAACAACTTAGCAGTATTAGATACTCTCAAACTGGTAATTTAGAAATCATAGGTCTTAAATGGCGCCCTGCATCTGAAACTGCTTGCATATTTGGATCAGATCATATAGAAACCATGTCTATAGAGCTTAATGACTTCAATCTTCCTCAATTCTGAAACTGTCTAATGCCTAGCGTAGAAATTTGTTTGCGTGCATTTGTTGTCTAATTGCGGAGGCTAACTTGAGCCTTTAACTGTCCTTAAGTGCAGTCCTATTTGATTTGAATTGTCGCCTAGTTTTGACATTTTCTGAGTAGCCTAAGTAAAGTTTAGAACTACCCAAAATAGAGGTGCAATGCCTCCTGGACCGTAGGTATGGGACGGGTAGTGCACGCATAAGGTACGACTTATAACTGAACTAGTGCACTTTAGGTAATAACTTAAAGATAGTAATCGGGTAGCAGGAGATGATTGTCTGTGCCTGCTGAATAATACGAGTAACACCCCATTTTGAGGGAGTTACGAAGTATTATTTATGTTGCATGGGGTGATCCTTTAGGCTAAAAAACTTAGGACCAAACTTTGGACCCCCATCTTATTCCCCTTTTACATTTGAATCAAGTGTTTGTATTTCCTCAAAGCCTTTTAATAATAAAATTTCTCAAACTTCTTGCTTTCTCTGTCTTTATTTATCCGACTAATTCATATAATTCAAGTTCAGCCGGGACCCACAGTTGTGGACCTCGAAGAGTGCCTAACACCTTCTCTTCGAGATAATTTCGAGCCCTTACCCAATCTCTGGTGATGCAAACTAGTCAAAACCGAGTCATATGCAAATAGGTGCCCTAACGCACCTTAAACCATTAGGTGGCGACTCTCCTCTTTTAATACCTCCTTAAAAGAGTTGTCATATGTCGAAACCCGATCTCGCGAGAAAAAGGGGCGCAACACATCCGCCACAACATTGGCTTTCATTGAGGTTCGGAACTTAACCGCTTTCTAAGTCAATTTAGTCAATGGAGAGGTAAGAGTAAAGAACCCCTCCACAAACTTCCTGTAATACCCTGCTAAGCCCAAGAAACTGCGAATCTTGGTGGGCGTTGTAGGTCTAGGCCAATTCTTAACTGTTGAAATCTTTTGAGGATCAAAACCTTAATTCCTTCTCTAGAGACAACATGACCCAAGAATGTGACAGATTCAAACCAAAATTTACACTTTGAAAATTTTGCATACAATTGGTGCTGATGAAGAGTCTGCAAAACTGCCCTGCGATGATCGGCATGGTCCTCCCGACCTCATGAATACACAAGAATATCATCAATGAACACTATCACAAAGGAGTCGAGGAAAGGCTTGAAACCCCAATTCATACGGTCCATGAAAGCTGCTGGGACATTTGTTAGCCCAAAGGACATTACCAGATATTCAAAGTGCCCATACCCAGTTCTGAAAGTTGTTTTCGGAATATTCTGCTCCCTAATCTTCAATTGGTAGTACCCGGATCTTAAATCAATTTTTGAGAAGTATCTAGCACCCTGTAACTGATCAAACAAGTCATCTATTCTTGGTAATGGGTATTTGTTTTTTATTGTGACTTTGTTGAGCTGCCGGTAGTCAATACACATCCGCAGTGACCCATCTTTCTTCCTCACAAAGAGGACCGGTGCGCCCCATGGTGACACACTCGGTCGGATGAAACCCTTTTCTAACAAATCCTTCAATTGTTCCTTTAGTTCCTTCAATTCTACCCGGTGCCATCCTGTAGGGTGGAATACATATAGGCTACGTGCCTGGCATCACATCAATCCCAAAATAAATCTCCCTGTCTGGCGGAATCCTAGGGAGCTCATCAGGAAAGACCTCTGGAAATTCATTCACAACTGGCACAGATTCGAGTGTAGGCACCTCAGCGTTGGTGTCCGTAACCCGGACCAAATGATAGATACATCCCTTTTTAATTATCTTTGTGGCCTTAAGGTAAGAAATAAACCTACCCTTCAGCACCACATTATCCCCCTTTCACTTAGCAACTGGATCATTAGGAAATTCAAACCTCACAGTCCTAGCTCGGCAATCGAGCTTCGAAAAACATGAATAAAGCCAATCTACTCCCATAATTACATCAAAATCAACCATACCCAATTCAATGAGATCGGCCACGGTGTCCCGACCATGCACCGTGACAACACAACCTCTATAAACTCGTGCAGTCATAATAGACTCGCCAACCGGAGTAGATACAGAGAACGGCTCAGGAAGATGTTCCGTTTCTATCCCAAATTCCATAGCAACATAAGAGGTAACATAGGACAAGGTGGAACCGGGATCAATAAGAGCATATACATCATGAGTTTGGACAGTCAATATACCTGTGATAACATTTGGAGAAGCCTCTGCATTCTGGGGACCACTCATAGCATAGAAACGGCTGAGTCCTCCTGAACTCTGCGCACCACCCCTAGCTGCACCATGCCCTGCTGGTGCTGGAGTACCTCGTGTTGGATAGGGTACTAAAGATGTAGCAGCTGCAAAACTAGATGGATGTGATATGCCCCTGCCACACCCTGGCGGGATGAACGGCACTCCCTCTAAATATGACCCCTCAATCCACAGCCGTAACATATAGGTAAGTCCATGTAGCAGCTCCCCGAGTACATCTTCTAACACCTGTGGCATGGGGGCCTCCACTGCTGCGGGAATCTCCCTCCTGATCGACCCTGATGGTGGGGTCTCCTGCTGCCCTGATTGGGTCTGAAGTGACTCCCCTACTGCTGACTGTGCCCCGCTGGCGGTGCACTGGCTGAAGACTGATCATGAGACTAGGTTGGAATTGGGTGACCCTCTGCTGTTGACCCTCCCCTGAAGACTCCCCTGCTGCTGACCTTCCCCTAAAAGCTGATCTTCCCACACCAAATGACTCCCCAAAGTTGCCCGCGGACCGGGCCTTGCTGATACCCTCTCGTTCTCTTCTGCTCTTCAACTTACGGTCCTCTGTAGCTTGAACAAATGCTACATTCTTCCCATAATTCATGTCTGAATTGAAGGCAGCTGTAGCGGCCTCATTGATAACCAAGGGGCTAAGTTCGTGCACAAACAGGCACACTCTATTCTCCATAGTATGCAACATGTGAATAGAATATTTTGATAGGCGCGCGAACTCCATGTGATACTTCCACACACTCTTACTCCCTTGCTTAAGATTCTCAAACTCTGTGGCACGGCTGCCCTAGACTCGGTAGGCAAGCAATGGTCTATAAAGTCATCAACAAACTCACTCCACCTCGCTGGAGGGATCCTTCCTCCCGAGAGTCCTCCCACAACTCAAACCAAGAATATGCCACCCCTTTCAGGCGGTAGGCGGCCAACTCCACTCCCTCCGTCTCAGTAGCTCGCATAACCCGGAGAGTCTTATTCATCTCATCAATGAAGTCCTGTGGGTCCTCCTCGGGATTAGCACTTATGAACACCGGAGGATCCAACTGAAGAAACATGTTCACCCTGGAACCACTAGAATCCCCTTGTTGGCTAGACGAAGTGGGTGCAACATTTGATCTATGGGCTTGAGAAGCCACTATCTGTTAGCATCTAAATAGCTCCCCTAAGATCCCCATCAGAAATACCAGAACCGGAAGCTGGGGCTGGAGGTGGAACCGGAATATTGGTTGGAGGAACTGTTGCACCCTCAGTAGGTGCAGGAACTGGTGTGGCCTGAACAGGTGTAGTGGAATCAGGTAGTGTAGCAGTCGGGGGATTATCCTCACCCCTCGGGTATTCACCCGCCTCACCAAGTAAAGGGCCAGCTGCCACTCCTAAGGCGGCATTGGCTCCTTGGCCAGTTCTTCCTCTCTTTTTAGGTGCCATGTACTGAATGTTTAAGTAATGCACGAGTTAGAGGAGGAACAGTTGCACCTTTAGTTTTATCGCACGATCCAGAATATCAAAGAAGGGTATCGTTCCTAAATATCCGAGTAGCCTCCAACTTATAGATGTGGTCGACAACACACCGATAAGAAGGACTCTACAAGATACGGCTCCGAGACATCCTAGGACACTTTAAAATCTTAGGCTCTGATAGCAAGTTTGTCACACCCCAACCTCAGGAAGCGATACCGGCACTCAACCGAGTGAACCCGACCGAGCAAGCCTATTAGATACTTTCTACCCAACTCACCCATGATCAAGAAAAGACACGATTTCATTAATTAGATGGAAGGAAGTTCATACATACAACATTAAACCATTTCATTAGCTATTTAGCCTTTTTGTCTCAAAATAGACAGATTTTTATAGTCTGAGTGGAACAAGTGATCAAACACAACATATACTTGTTTAACACTCCCAACACCCCATATACAAGCCACATAGTGTCTACGGAGCCTCTAAAGCTAGAAAAGAGAGTAAAGATGGTGCCGACAATAAGGCCCCGGCTATACCTCAAAAAGTGACCACAATATAAACAAAAGGTACAATACATGACCCCGGAATGAAATGGGGCTCACCGAGTCCGTTGAGGAGAGGATGCAGCACTACCTGTGATCAACACTGTCTGCTATGTAACCACATGCATCCATTTAAAGATGCAGTGCCCCCTGCAAAAGGGACGTTAGTACCGTCGAATAGCACTAGTATGTAAAGCTAAACACCAACTCTATAGAATGAATAATAATACAAGAGGAACAGTCAAGAATTCAATAAGGCTTTAAATAATATTAAAACAACAAGTTAAGGATCATATACGTTTTCAAGTCAATTTTTATATTATTAGGTTGGGTGATCTTTAGCACCGATATTCCACAATTCACAATACCTCCGTATTATTACACGGAGTCCGATCTCGACCCGATCGGCTAGGTCGTCTCATTTGAGACATTACCAAAATTTTATTATAATTTCCAACACAGTACCACCATATATGCGGCATGGCGTCCGACCATGGCCCGATCGGCTAGGCCATCTCATTTGAGACATTACCATAATTTTATCCACAATACCACTGTGTTCTTACACGGAGTCCGATCTCGGCCCGATCGGCTAGGCCATCTCATTTGAGACATTACCTCTTTCAGTCAATCATCTCACATTGAACTTCTTTCATATACTTTCAGTTCATTGGCACTAGTGATTACGATTACAAAGTCATTCGTGGTACTTGGCCGTATTTCATAGTTCCAGTCCCCTTTTTCCACATTCAAATATCATTATCATTATCCACAACAATAAGTCTTCCTATTTAAGACATTAAATTCACATATGAGCAAATTTGGGAATCTTAGGCACAGAGAGGCTTTTCATACAATTTGGAATTACAACATTTATTCGATCTTGACATGAAGTATCAACATTTCTAACACATATTCCACATTTTGAACACATCCGCAAATGGAAAGATGACATGATGAAGCATTTAGAATATATATCCTTCAATACAAACATATTAGGAATAGCCAATTCTATAATGATCAGTTTGGGACTTACACCAATCACATGAACACCATGGGATTCAATTCCAAGAAGGGGTTTAGCCAACATACCTCAATTGAGCTTCTTAGACTCTAATATGATCCGTAATTCTTAGCAACTTCAATCTATTTTAGAAATATAACAAGTTGAACAAAAAATTAGGAAGATGATTATGGCTTTAGCTTATTTGAGCATTTTATCAAATACTAGGTGTGCATTAAGGTTCTAAGGCTCTTTTGTGGAAGATTCCATCATTTCCCAACCCACTCTCTACAATTGTTAGCTCACAACTTTCCCACATACTTCAAGGATACATGCATGCAAGACAATAACCCGCACACCTAATAATTGCCTCTCTAATTACCCCATTTTTGCAAAATTTCGAAATTTAGAGCTAGGACATAGATTCTTACCTTTAGGATGAAGACTTCCTTTGTTAATCCTCAATGATTGAGTAAGAATTGATGGATAATGGTTAAAGATTGCTCCCCCGCTCTAATAACTCTCTCTCTCACTCTAAAATATCATAAATGTTCTCAAAATGGTCTATAGGTGTGTTTTAACGGAATTGGGTTGGGTTTAAAAATCCCAAAAATGAAGCTCCGGAATAGGTTATGCGGTCGCATATGCGACCGCATAATGGTTATGTGATCCGCGAAATGACCACGAAATTGGGGTGCCAAAACTGGGAAAACAATTGACCTGGTTTGCGGTCACTATGCGGCCCACAGACCTATTCTGCGGTCGCATAATGCACCGCAGTACGGTTTTGCAGTCGCATAGTGCACCACAGAACCTCCCTCCGAGAAATCCTAAGGCGGGATATGCAACAAGAATGCGGCCCGCAAAACGGTTATGCCGTCGCATAATGGCCGCGAAATTGATATAAAAATGCCACAGAAACCTAGCCCACTATGCAGTCCGCAGAGTGGTTCTGCGGCCGCAGAATGGGCCATAGAAATGCGTACTTCTACCCAATGTTTTCCTTCAACTCCCCAACGGAAATCGAGTTTTATTTTTTTTAGGAAAAATTTTACGGGGCCTTACAGCTTCTGTATTTCTTTAGCCATAGTATCAAGTTGTGCCTGCACAGATGTATTAGCATCAACCTGGTGAACAATAGTTGATCTTATTCTTTCAGCACTCTCAGAAGGCCACTGATTTGCATCTTCAGACAACTCATCAAGAATTGTGACTATCTCCTCTAGAGTCTTCTTCATCAACGAACCTCCAGTTGCATTGATCAATACTCTACGTGAGGCTGGTTTCAATCCATCCCAAAAGTCCTGGAGTTGCATCCAGAGTTCAATTTCGCTATGTTGACACTTCCTTACTATTTCCTTAAACCTCTCCCAAGCTTCAAACACAGTCTCAATATCTTTGTAGCAGAAGTTATGGATTTCTCTTCTAAACTTGCCCGTCTTAGCTGATGAGAAATATTTATCAAGAAATTTTCTGGTCATCTCATCCCATGTTTGAATCGATCCATTAGGTAAGCTTTGAAGCCACTGCTTTGCATCATCTTTGAGTATGAAGGGGAATGCCCTTAAGTAAACTGCATCTTATGGCACACCATTGTATTGAAAGGTGTTCATAATCTCCTCCAAGTCCATTAGATGGTTGTTGGGATCTTCGTTCATCTTCCCTCTGAAGACACAACAAATTTTGTTTGGAGCAATCCTTGCTTCAACTCGAAATTATTAGCTGCAATTAGAGGTGGTCAAACACTGGATAAACCTTGATTGTAGACCGGTCTAGCATAATCGCCAAGTGGTCTCCCAGTCAAGGGTTGATGTTGATTAAGTCTGAGACCCCTCTATTCTTCATAGATGTTATGCGCATTTATAATAGTTGCTTCCTCAACATCCCGTGCAGCTTGTTCTCTTAGTTGGGCTGCTTCTCTCGCAGCCAAATCCACATTATCTTCACCGTTTCCATCCATATGTTCTTTGGTTGAGGATTGCCCAACCTTTTCTAACGTCTCGGCGAGACTTCTTTCCTTCCTCAACTGTCGTAGTTGTTTTTCTATCTCTGGTTCATATGGTAGTACTTCTTTAGTAGAAGCTCGAGTCATGCACCAATTTAACATGTAACCTGCGCACAGTCTAAGAACACCAAATGTAAAAAGAGAAAAATAAAATAAAAATATAAAGAAAAATTCCTGAATTAGCACTACAAACTATTTCAAACACACTATTGATTGCCAATCCTCGGCGACGACGCCAAAATTTGACGAGCGCAAAACACACGCTTAAATATGCTCGCTAGTCGAATATAGTATAATATAATATCGTATCCACAGGGATTGGAGTTAAACAGTATTATCGTAGTTTGTAGCTAAATTGCTATCCAAGATGTTCAACAATTTAGATTTATGTAATTAATGCTAAAATTAATTAAGAATCTAGAGCTAATTGACTAATGACAATCGAAGCAAGGACTAAGCAAAGGAAAATATCAATGGGAGAAAATAGGGTTTTGATAGGATAGGTGCAAGATAATTGTCTGGGATTTAACTCTAGATAATTCACTTCTAATGTTCAAGTGAGTCTCTTGAATTCACCTAATTATCAGTACAATTGTTTAGTAAAAACTCCTCTCTCGATTAAGTCTCAACCTCTCAATATGAACCAATTTAAGCTCTGTGAAGATATGCAAGAATGTGTAATGGATTGGTCTTTAGGAGAACCTCTCTCGATTTTCCTCCTAACCAGATTTAATCACTGATTGAACTAGCCTCTTTCGATTACTAAGAAGAATTAATGAACTCGACCAACAGGAAAGTGCAAAGATATCACAAGTTATGCGTCTCTCGATTACATGAACATGTGAATATAGATGCAACAATTAAATTATCCAAAATGATTTAATACATAAAACTAGAGTTATAATCCACAAAAAAGTATCAATACACCAAATCCATCAAACCCTAAAGGGGAACTACTCCATAGATATGGAGCAATTCATCACAAATATATTTAAAGTAAAGGAAAACATAAAACGATCCAAACTCGTGTCTTGAGTGAGAAAAGAATGATGAAATCCTTATGCTTTTGCTTCTCCAACTCCTCCTTAACCTCCTTAGGTTGAATATTTGTTAAAAGTCCTAAAAATAACATTTTTCCATGTATTTATACCAAGTAGGGTTGGCCCCAAACGAAATCACCATTTCCTAGCATGGGGTGACGCGCCATGCGGGGCATTAATAGGAAAATCCATAGAGCTAGTTCTGACAAGTAGTAGGAATTTTGTACAAGCGCACCCCCCCACGCGCCGTGGCTGAGGAGGTTTCTCAAAGTACGGATTTTTCCTTACTTTTTGACGTCCAGACTTGGTCTTCGACCCCCGAACACAATCCTGACTTGATCCTTTAGGCTCCAAATCACTCGAATTTATTTCATAACATCTACATCACTCGGAATCACTCCTACAAGGCATAAACACACAATAAGTGCAAAACACTAGCGATTAAAGCTCAAACACAATAAAAATGCAGTAAATTAGAGTATAATAAGTGACTAAAATACGAGATTATAGCCTACCGTCACTTTGGTTGCTTGTTTTCTTTGCATATCATTCCTTGTTTTCTTTCGTGATGTAATATTTTCCTTAGTTCAGTGTAGCAAATCTTGGTATATTTCTTTATCGTTTCATTTCATTTGGTATCGTCATATATACCCGTTCAAATCTTATTTATTCCAATAGGGCCTTGACCCAACCATGTCACTACTCTACAAAGGTTAGGCTCGGCACTTACTGGGTACCATTGTGGTGTACTCATACTACGCTTCTGCAAATCTTTTTGTACAGATCCAGGTACCTCCTACCAGTCCAGGCACCAGTGAGATGAGTTTATTTTCAGAGACTTCAAGGTATATCTGCCGCTGTCCGCAGGCCTCAGAGTCACCCTCTATCTAGTCTACTTATTTTCTTTACCTTTATAAACACTGATGTATAGGGATGCCTGGTACTTATTCATAGAGCTTGTGACTTGTTATCACCAGATTTTGGGAAGTTAGTTTATGCTGAGTTGCGAAGTTTTCTTTATAATAGTTGTTGAGTATTTTAGAGTTTATTCGTTATTTCAGTTATATTCCGCATGTAAGTTAGGCTTACCTAGTTTTAGAAACTAGGTACCATCACGACATACTACGGAGGAAAATTATGGTCGTGATAAGTTGGTATCGGAGCTCTAGGTTCATAGGTGTTATGAGTCACAAGCAGGTCTAGTAGAGTCTCCCGGATCGGTACGGAGACGTATGTACTTATCTTCAGGAGGCTATGGAACTATTAGGAAAAGCTTCACCTCTTTAATTCCTTATCATGCGAATTTGTTGACTTCGAAATTCTAAATCTCTATCTTTCTGTTCTCTCACAGATGGTGAGGATACGCATAGCTGGATCGGATGATCAGATACCCAAGCCCCCTGCTAGAGCCGTGAGAGGCTGGGGCTAGGGCTGAGGCCGAGGATGAGCACGTGGTGCAGCCAGAGCACCTACTCGAGCTGCTACAGAGGTGCCACCAGTAGCTCCAGTTGGGGGCAGGCACCTGATGCGCCTGTTGCTACCCCAGCACTTAAGGAGACTCTCGCCCAATTGTTTAGCATGTTTGGCACTCTAGCTCAGGCGGGGTTGATTCCACTTGCTCCTGCTGCATCTTATGTTTGGGGAGGAGCATAGACTCGCGCAGCCCGTACCCCAGAGTAGCGGGTCCCTGTTGACCAGGTCCTAGAGATTATACTAGTGCAGTCGGTTGTCCCAGTTCAGCCCGGGGTTAGGACAGCAACATCTAAGGAGGAGGAACTCAGGCTCTAGAGGTACAAGAAGTACTACCCTCCTACTTTCAGTGGTTTAGCTTCAGAGGATGCACATGGTTTTCTTGAGGAGTACCACCGTATCCTCCATACTATAGGTATTGTGGAGACGAGCATGGTTGATTTCACTACGTTCCAACTTAAGGGAGCGGCTTATCAGTGGTGGTGAGCATACGAGTTGGGAAGCCCGGCCGAAGCAGCTTCACTCATATGGGCTCAATTCTTAGAGATGTTCATGAGAGAGTTTGTTCCCCAGAGCCTTCGGGATGCATGGCATGCAGAGTTTGAGAAGTTGTTCTAGGGTGCTATGACCGTGTCGGAGTATGCTGTCAGGTTCAATGAGTTGTCTATAATTGCACCAGCCTTAGTCTCCACAGTCAGAGAGCGAGTTTGTCGATTTATCAAGGGGCTCAACCATGGTATTAGATTCAGCATGGCTCGAGAGTTGGAGACTTATACCCCATACCAACAGGTGATGGAGATCGCTCAGAGATTGGAGGGTATGTGTGGCTGGGAGAGAGAGCACAGGGAGGCAAAGAGGCCTCGAGATTCTGCCACATATAGTGGTGCACGTGCCCCAGTTGCAGCCTGTCATGGTAGAGGCTATGTGAGCCATCCCGTTCATTCAGCACTTCTAGCTTCCAACGGTATTCTAGCTACTCCTAGGTCTCAGGTTGCCTATTATGCACCGCCACTGTCAAATGCACCTCCTGCACGGGGTGCTTTCAGCGGTAATTCTAGCCGACGAGGCCCGAGCCAGTCTCAGCAGCCATATCCTCCGTGAGCTTGTTTAGAGTGTGGTAATACACGTCATATAGGAAGGGACTTCCCTAGACTCAGGAGGGGTGCACTTCAACAAACTACTCAGGATTCACGTATTCCATAGGCTCCCCAGACTTCTCAGGTCGTGGTTACCGCACCAGTTTCCACTCCACCTTCACAGCCTGCTAGAGGTGGAGTTTAGGCTCCGTACTTACTGGGTACCATTGTGGTGTACTCATGTTATGCTTCTGCACATCTTTTTGTGCCAATCCAGTACCTCCTACCAGTCCAGACACTAGTGAGACAAGTTCAGTTTCGGAGACTTCAAGGTATATCTGCCGGCGTCCGCAGGCCTCGGAGTCACCCTCTATTTAGTCTACTTCATTTTCTTTTCCTTTATAGACACCGATGTATAGGGATGGCTAGTACTTATTCGTAGAGCTTGTGACTTGTTATCACCAGATTTTGTAAAGTTTGTTTATGCTGAGTTGCGGAGTTTTCTTTATAATAGTTGTTGAGTATTTGAGAGTTTATTCGTTATTTCAGTTATATTCCGCATGTATGTTAGGGTTACCTAGTCTTACAGACTAGGTGCAATCACGACATTCTACGGAGAGAAATTGGGGTCGTGATAGTTCCTTGGATGATGCTTGGCTTGTGTTTGCATGATTGGAGGGCTAGAACGAGGTTTTAACGTGTTTTGAGTTTGAAGGCTAGCCAGATAAGGTAAGTGTCTTTCCTAGTATTGGTTTGAGGGAATGTTTTCTTAATAAATGATATTATTTTCTACATACAGGGGTGATGTATATGCGAGGTGATGAGCGTATAAACATGTGCCATGGTCATTCACGCTTGGGATAGATTTTGGATTTCTTTATGCCTTGTTTTGTTGTGTGTTCCATGTGTTCTATGCTTTACTTGATGGAATTACTATGTGAGTATAATAAGCCATGTTAGAGAAAATGCTTAGCTTAATTATACCTTATTTTGAGCATGATGATTTATTCTTGAGATTATTGATATACTTAATTTAGATGTAGTCACACGTATATTATGCATACACATATGTACTTGCTATTATTGTGTTACGCCTTAAACGGTTGTATGACTACTTGAGTTTTCTTACCACGTTAAATACTATGATTTGGATTTTGATGTTTAATTTGTTGCAATGATTATATGGATAATGTATTACATGTTCGGTCCATAGTCATACGTACATAAAGACATACATCTTATCTAGAGATCATCTTTGTATATATGTATGCACATATGCATGGTTATTCACTCGTCCATGCAAATTATATATGTTTACCTTCCTATTCATAGGCATATATTACTACATAAGGTTCTATGATATGGACTGAGGTTATGGCACGTGAGTTAACCATGCAGTTGTGATGATTATGGCACGAGGTCTTTGTCGTGCAAATATAGAGATATTGTTATATTCTCTGGCACAAGGTTTCTGTCGTACGGTTATTGTAATATTATTGATATTGTGGTACGAGGTCTCTGTCGTGAAATTATTGTGATATTGATATAATTATAGCACGAGGTTTCTGTCGTGCAGTGCACGAGGCTTTGACCGTGCAACGTGTGGATATAAATCCATCGCTCTAGGTTATCTCTCATGTTTCTCTCTTGATAGCTTACACGCATGTTATGAGAAACCGACGAATTTTTGGTTTATTGGTTACGTGGGATCCTATGTGATGAGTTATTGAGCATACAGGTGGAAGCTTTGACCATTCAAGTAAATTCTTTGTGATACATATCTTTTATATATTCTAGTTGATGCATTATACATAAGCATGGGACTTGTTAGTGAGTTGTTCGACACTTGAAGAGTGTCAGATTGATGTAAAGAGAGAGTCATCATCATACATTAACATGTTGGACTCATGTAAAAATTCTCATATAAATGCCATTTAGAAATTTGTATGGAACCCGATCATTATCTAGTATAGAAACTTTACATTCACATAAAAGTATTCGAGTAAATGCCTTTTGGTGCATATTTATTTGTATGAGGAATTGATGCAAGTTGTATTTGTTTTGATCCGTTTAATTTAAAAAGGCATGCTTATTACCTCTTTTTCGATTGTGCTCTTTTATTATTGATATCCGGTATTTCGTGATTGTTTACTTGGATATTTGTTGGTATTATACTTGTTATTAAGTTGCACAGATTATATAAGTGAGTAGCTTTAGACTTAAAAACATCATCACTACTTTACTTAGGTTAATCAAGATACTTACTAAGTACATGGGGTCGGTTGTACTCATATTACACTTTTGCACCTTGTGTGCAGATCATAAAGCTGAGCTGTTATGGGCAATGAAGTCTAGCATTGGAGATGCACTAGCATTCCAATTATAAGATACCACTTGTTCATTGTAGTTTAGGACTTATATTTTTGTTTATGAAAATTTCATACAGATGATATAATCTTTCTTCATATCGGAGTTGTATTTCATATTTTTATTCTTAGTCGTTCATCACCTGTACACCAGTCCTTGGAATAGTTGTATGGATTTCTGCAATCTTATTTATTAATTATTGGTGATTCCACATTTGAGTTGTGCTATATGATGTTTGACTTACCTAGTAGGTCAAGTAAGGTTCCATCACAACTAGGTGGGATTTTAGGTCGTGAAAAAGACAAGCCAGTTGTGTTAGATTTCAGTTCAGTATAGCTGAATAAGAATCTGGCTTATGAAAAAGATTCACTGGCCATTTTGGATAGGAAGGTTCAGAAGTTTTGAAAGATATTTCATCAGTGAAGGTTCAGTGGAAAGGTCAATCGATCGAGGAAGTGACTTGGGAGATCGATTGTGATATGCGGAGCAGATATCCTCATCTTTTAGGCATTCAAGGTATAATTCTAAGCTCATTCGAGGATGAACGTTTATTTAAGAGGGGGAGGAGAATGTAACTATCTTGCCAGTTGTTTTGTATATTAGAGTCTCGTTTCCCTATTTTAAGGGGGCCGTTTAAGGAACTAGTCATAGTTGAGGTGCTAAAATAAAAATTGGACCCAAATTTAAGGGATCGTTTATGTATTTGGCGATTAAGAAAACACAATACAATAGTGTGGTGACTTCTAAAATTATCTAATATGACCAATGTATTTCGCTGTTGTTTTGTTACTCGCGTCTAAATTTAGTCAATCTGAAATATTAAGCTTTTACTTGGCGTACTATGAATCATTACCAATCTGTTAAAGCAAATAATCAACATTTAATGGCATAAAATTTTCACAAAATAAACTTAAATTAATTACTTTCATATATTGAACAAATAGCAGAATAAATAAGCAAAAGAAACTACAACCAAATTGTTTTGGGGGGGGGGGGGGACAAAAATTGAATATAAATATGACGACTCGGCCTGTCGTCTTGAGAGTTATAGCCCCGATCCCTTATAAACTGATTTGCCTGTATCTATTTCTACTATTGTGACTTGCCGGGCGGTTTCGTTTTGATTTTTGGAGTGTTTTGGGACACTTAGTCCCTAAACGGAAAGCTTAAGTTTTAAGATTCGGACCGTAGTCGGAACTGTGTGAAGACGACTCCAGAATGGAGTTCCGTCAATTCTGTTAGCTCCGTTGGGTGATTTTGAGCTTAGGAGCGTGTTCGGATTGTGTTTTGGAGGTCTGTAGCTCATTTAGGCTTGAAATGGCGAAAGTCGATTTTTTGGAGTTTTGGACCGGTAGTTTACTTTTTGATATCGGGGTCGGATTCTAATTTCAGAAGTTGAAATAGGTCCGTAGGGTTGAATATAACTTATGTGCAAAGTTTGGCGTCAATCGGACGTGGTTTGATAGGTTTCGGCATCGGTTGCCGAATTTGGAAAATTATAAGTTCTTTAAGTTTGAATCAGAGGATGATTCATGATTTTTGCGTGGTTTGATGTGGTTTGAAGGCTCGACTAAGTTCGTATGGTGTTTTAGGATTGGTTGGTATGTTTAGTTGAGGTCCCGGGGGCCTCGGGTGTGTTTCGGATGCTCAACGGGTTGAAATTTGGACTTATGCAATTGCTGAAGATTTCTGGTTGCTGGTGTTTTTGCATCTGTGGTTGGGGAACCACGGGTGCGGACTAGCACGTGCAGAAGATCAGGCACAAAAGTGGTTTGGAAGGAGGAGCTCAGGGATCACAGGTGCAAGGTAATATTCCACATCTGCAATGCTCGCAGATGTGACCCTGGAACGCAGGTGCGAAGAGAGACCGAAGAAGCGGACCAGTTTCCGCTGGTGCGCACGCGCAGGTGCGGCCATTTTCTCGCAGAAGCGGTCCCAGGACCTTTAAGTCATTTCCGCACCTGCGATGGAATTTTCGCAGGTGCGATGAATAGGTCGTAGGAGCAAACTTGCTGGGCAGAAAAAGGAAAAGTTTGAGGGTTTGATTCATTTCTCCTTTTTTGGACTTGGGAGCTCGGAAATTGGCGATTCTTTGAGGGATTTTCAGAGGGAGCTTTGGGTTAATGATTTCTAACTTGATTTTGATTATATTTCATTAATCTATTGATGTTTTCTTCATTTAATTAAGGAATTTGAGTGAGAAAGTTAGGAGAATGGGGGAAAAGTTCCCCAACCGAAATTCTGAATTTTGAGTGGGATTTAGACATCGGATTTTGGATAATTTTGGTACGAGTGATTTTGTGAGTGAATGGGTGTTCATATTTGGTAACTTTTACCCGATTCCGAGATATGGGCCCGAGGAGACTTTTTTGGGCATTTTTCTAATTTCTTGCCTTAGCTTTGATTTCGTTAGCTAGATTAGTTTCTTGTAGTTATATTTATGATATGTAATTTATTTTGGCTAGATTTGAGCCATTCGAAGTCGGATATTCGTGGAAAGAGCATTGTGACGGATTGATTTGAGCTTGGTTCGAGGTAAGTGGCTTGCCTAACTTTGTGTGGGAGAACTCCCCTTAGGATTTGGTACTGTTTGATATATGAGCATCGTGTATGTGAGGTGACGAGTACATACATAGGCTATTTGTTGTAAAACTTCATTTTCACTAAGTCATAACTTGTTTTCTCCTTAATTGAAACATACTAGCATATGTAAATATCCTGTTTAGACTAGAATAGCATGCCTACTTGTTTAACTGCCTATTTGAACTCTATGCAGCATGTTTAGTGAAATTACCTGCTTTCCTTGACTTGAACTAAGTCTAAACTGTATGATTTCTTGCTGTAACTGTTATTTTGATGGGTTGCGCTGCATATTTACTTTGGGACTATGGAACGGTATTCCGGGAGATCCCCTTGTACTGCATATTTACTTTGGGACTACGGAACTGTATTTCGGGAGATCCCCTTGTACTGCGTATTTACTTTGGGGCTACGGAACAGTATTCCGGGAGATCCCCTTGTACTGCATATTTATTTTGGGACTACGGAACGGTATTCCGGGAGATCCCCCTGCATATTTACGTTTGGGACTACGAGACAGTATCTCGGGAGATCCCCTGTTGTTATCACTGTGTTCTAAGCTGTTGTCTTTCATTAATTCTATTCCTGTTAGATTTCCGTATTTATTTTTATTGCGATATTTCATTCTGTCTTATTTCATTATATTTATACTAGTACGGCCCTGACCTGATCTCGTCACTACTTGACTGAGGTTAGGCTTCGCACTTACTGGGTAACGTTGTGGTGTACTCACGCCCTTTCCTGCACATGTTTTTCGTATGCATAACTAGGTTCATCTTACCACTCTCATCACTAGTTGCAGTCGCTGCTGCTTATTGGAGACTTCAAGGTACATCTGCTCATGCCCGCAGATCCTCGGAGTCCCCCTCTATCCCCCTTTGTTCATTTTTTTTTCTCTTTCTTTATAAATGATGTATAGAACAGTTAAGACTTCTTAGTAGCTTGTGACTTGCGGGTTTCCAGGTTTTGGGAATTGTTTGGTACATTTCAAAGGTGATAATTGTATATGACGAGTGGCATTCAGTTGTTTATTAGATATTTATTACTAGATGCCGTCATGACAACTCACGGGTACCGTCACGACAACTCACGGATGATTTGCGGGTTTCCGAATTAGATAGTCGTATGGACTAGGTGCCGTCACGAAAACTCACGGAGGGATAAATTGGGTCGTGACAAGTTGGTATCAGAGCTCTAGGTTCATAGGAGATGTGAGTCACAAGCCGGTTTATTAGAGTCTCGCGGATCGGTACGGAGACGTCTGTACTTATCTTCGGGAGGATATGGAACTGTTAAGAACAAACATACTTCTTTTGATTCCTTGTCGTGTGAGTTATTAGCATCAAATTCTAAAAATTCTCTATTCTATTATTTCTCACAAAGGGTGAGGACCCATACCGGAGGATCTGAAGACCAGGCACCCGCGCCCCCTGCTAGAGCCGCCAGAAACCGGGGATGGGGTAGAGTACGGCCACGCGGTGCAGCCAGAGCACCCGCGCGAGCTGCGACAGAGGAGCCCCCAGCAAATCCAGCTGGAGGGCAGGCACTAGAGATTCCTATTGCTGCACCAACCCTCCAGGAGACTCTATCCCAGTTCATGAGCATGTTCAGCACCTTAGCTCGGGCTGGATTGATTCCGTTAGCTCCCGCCATCTCTCAGGGAGGGGAGGGGCATAGACTCCCACAGCCCATACTCCTGAGCAGAGGGTGCTGGTTGATCAGGCCCCAGAGTTCATTCCTATGCCTCTGGTAGCCCCGGTTCAGCATGAGACTAGGACAACGCTTCTGAGATGGAGCAGCTCAGACGTGATAGGAACAAGAAGAACCACCCACATACCTTCAGCGGATTGGCTACAGATGATGCTCAGGGTTTTCTGGAGGAATGTCATCGTATTCTCCGTACTATGGGCATAGCGGAGATGAGCGGGGTTTCTTTTACCACTTTCCAGCTTAGAGGAGCAGCCTATCAGTGGTGGCGTGCTTATGAGTTGAGTAGTCCGAATGAGGCACCTTCACTTACATTGACTCAGTTCTCTGACATATTTTTGAGAGAGTATGTCCCTCAGAGCCTCAGGGACTCATGGCTCGTGGAGTTTGAGCAGCTGCGCCAGGGTGCTATGACTGTGTCGGAGTATGCAGTCCGCTTCAGTGATTTGACCTGACATGCACCTGCCTTGTTTGCCACAGTTCGAGAGAGGGTTCGACGATTTATTGAGGGACTCCACCCGAGTATCAGGATTAGTATGGTCAGGGAGCTAGAGATGGATATTCCTTACCAGCATGTTATGAGTATTGCTAGGAGATTGGAGGGCATGCTTGCCTGGGACCGAGAGGAGAGAGAGAGGCCAAGAGGTCTCTAGAGATTGGTTCTTATTCTGGAGCTCGTGCCCCAGAAGCTCGCCATGGTAGGGGTTATGTGAGTCACCCCGTTCATTCAGCTCTTCCAGCCGCTAGTGGTGTTCCATCCCCTTCTAGGCCACAGGAGCCTTATTATGCACCGCCAGTATCTAGTGTGCCTCCTCCTCGGTGTACTTTTAGCGGCTAGTCCAGCAGACTTGGCCCGAGTTAGTCACAGCAGCCATGCCCTCCGAGGGGTTGTTATGAGTGTGGCGACACCCGCCATATGGTAAGGGATTGCCCCAAACTTAGGAGAGTTTCACCTCCACATACTTCTAAGCCACCACGTGCTCCAGCGGGTCCTCAGGCTATGATTCTAACACCAGCTACCGCCCTACCTGCTCAGCCAGCTCGAGGTGGAGGTCGGGGAGGTCGAGGTCGCCCTAGAGAGGGAGGCCAGGCCAGGTATTATGTTCTTCCGGCTCGTACAAAGGTAGTTGCTTCCGACTCTGTCGTTACAGGTATTGTTCCAGTCTGTCATAGAGATGTGTCGGTATTATTTGACCCAGGCTCTACGTATTCATATGTGTCATCTTATTTTGCCCCACATTTGAGTGTATCTCGGGATTCTTTGAGTTCCCCTATTTATGTGTCTAATCCTGTGGGAGATTCTCTTGTTGTGGACCGCGTATATCGGTCGTGTTTGATTGATCTTAGTGGTTTTGAGACCAGAGCCAACTTATTATTACTCAGCATGGTAGATTTTGATGTTATCTTGGGCCTCGACTGGTTGTCTCCCCATTATGCTATTCTTGATTGTCACGCTAAGACCGTGACGCTGGCTATGCCAGGCTTACCGCAATTAGAGTGGAGGTATTTCCCAGATGTGTTTCCAGCTGATCTCCTAGGCATGCCGCCCAATAGAGATATTGATTTCAGCATTGATTTATTATCGGGCACTCAGTCCATCTCTATTCCTCCATACTGTATGGCTCCTCCTGAGTTGAAGGAGTTGAAGGGGAAGTTGCAGGAGTTGCTTGATAAGGCTTCATTCGACCCAGTGTCACCTTGGGGTGCTCCTGTCTTGTTTGTGAAGAAAAAGGATGGTTGTATGCGTATGTGTATTGATTATCGCCAGTTGAACAAAGTCACAGTGACCAACAAGTATCCATTGCCTCATATTGATGACCTATTTGATCAACTACAGGATGCCAAAGTATTTTCCAAGATTGACTTACGTTCAGGTTATCATCAGTTGAAGATTCGGGAGCCAGATATCCCGAAGACTGCTTTCAGGACTCGGTATGGCCATTACGAGTTCCTTGTGATGTCATTTGGGCTGACCAATGCCCCAATAGCCTTTATGCACTTGATGCATCGTGTGTTCCGACCCTATATTAATTCTTTCATCATCGTATTCATTGATGACATTCTAGTGTATTCCCGGACTCGGGAGGATCATGAGCAGCACCTGAGAAGAGTGCTTCAGACTTTGAGGGAAAAGAAGTTGTATGCAAAGTTCTCAAAATGTGAGTTCTGGTTAGATTCTGTAGCATTCTTGGGTCATATTATGTCGAGTGAGGGGATCAAGGTGGATCTGAAGAAGGTGGAAGCAGTGCAGAGTTGGCCCAGACCGTTCTCAACGACAGAGATCCAGACCTTCCTTGGTTTGGCGGGGTATTACCGTCGGTTTTGTTGAGGGATTTTCTTCTATTGCAGTACCTATGACCAGGCTGACCCAGAAGAGTGCTCCATTCAGGTGGACAGATGAGTGTGAGGAGAGCTTTCAGAAGCTCAAGATAGCTTTGACTGCAGCCCCAGTATTGGTATTGCCTTCATGTTTAGGGTCTTATACAGTTTATTGTGATGCGTCACGAGTTGGCCTCGGCACGGTGTTGATGAAGGACCGTAGAGTGATTGCCTACGCATCCAGACAGCTGAAGTTGCATGAAAAGAACTATCTTATCCATGACTTGAGCTAGCAGCTATTGTTCATGCCTTGAAGATTTGGAGGCACTATTTGTACGGCGTTCCTTGTGAGATCTACACTGATCACCGGAGTTTGCAGCATCTGTTCAAGTAGAAGGATCTTAATTTGCGTCAGAGGAGGTGCTTAGAGCTGCTTAAGGATTATGATATTACCATTCTGTACCATCCCGGGAAGGCCAATGTGGTGGCCGATGTTTTGAGTCGTCGGGCAGAGAGTTTGGGGAGTTTAGCATATCTACCAGCATGTCACGACCCAAACTGATGGGCCGCGATGGGTGCCCGAATCCTACATGTCGAACATCCTTAAGCATGCGTTTAAGATATAAACATGAATAACATACGTGAGGGAAACCTATCCAAAAGACATATGTATATATACATGCGAAATACAGTGAGCGAGCTGGCAAGGCTGCTATAGACAACAATATACCCAAAAATGGAAGCCGACAAGGCCACATACTATCTGACTATACATAACTGTCTACAGACCTTTAATAGAAAATACAACTGTACAAGAACGGGACTGGGCCACATCATACCAATATATGTATACAAGCATATCGTACCAAAATCAAAAGCAGCTCCGGATCGAGTGGAGCATGCCAACTCTCACTGATCAAGAATCCTAAGAAGGGGGACCGTCAGCTTGCCTACCTGCACCTGCGGGCATGAAACACAGGCCCCGAGAAATAGGGCGTCAGTACGAATAATGTACTGAGTATGTAAGGCATGAAAATCAGTGCATAAGAGACATAGATGAAACATGGAATAAGGAATTCTGCCTGTTAGTCTAAATAACTTTACAAAACCTGAAACAATTATAATATCATGCGCGTGCGTGTAAATGTCGTGTCATGCATAGGTATAGGTGTACATAACCTCATCAAGCCTCTGAGGGCATCCCATCATATCACCTCGGCCACTGTGGGCAAAATCATCAACATATACCAACTGATCAGGTAGTGGTGCGTATATAACGCCGTAACTTTTTTCCATATCCCATATATATATATAATATACATATATACGCGTATATAACACCATCTGGTCATGGGTCAATGTACATATATAAATGCATAAGAAATACGTTAATGAGACTTCTCGGAATGTCATAAAAATCAATATGACTTTCGGATAAACTTTATCAAATACGTATTTTTTTGAGACCCATGAACAGAAGATATAATAATAATTCACATGGGGAATTAAGAATATAGACACCCCTAGTATTTCTATGAATAGAGTCATTTATGAAAGTTGCGTATTTTGCTCGTTCCATTTGTATTATTTAGATCATGCCAAAAAGAAAGAAGGGATAGCCTTAACATACCTGGAGTAGGGAAAAATCCGTATGATATTCTTGGAAAATATTGCACTGTACTCCTTTGAAATAGCAAAATTTTACGTTGCTAAGGTGCTAGTAATTCTCGTTGGAATTGTTTGGTTGCAAGAGGTTTTGTTGAAAATTTGTAGGAATTGCTTGAAGAAATCACGTTGCTAATGTAGTGTTTTAGAATCTGATTGTAGAGTTTTGTAAGGAATTTGTAGGAATCTGATTGTAGTGTTTTTATATTCAAGATATAAGAAATGAAGTGTTATGTAATTAACACATTACTTTGCCACCTAACCAAAATGACTAAGAGTCATTTGTCTAAGAAGTGGCTTGCTACCACATGGGGTGGGGGGAAGATTTTAGTCTTTATCCACCTAACTTATTAATTTAATTAGGTAATATTCCGTTACTCGGTAATTAACCAATTACCCACACAATTAAGAATTAGCTCAAATTACTTAAATTACTACTCACTTTTAATATACTTTATATACCCTACTATCGTGGTCATGGGGTACCTTGTATGGCATTATTTCATAAATGCCGGATATTGAAGCTCGGACCGTATTTCATCCAAATCGACAACCTTCAACGAAACTTATTTTCTTTCATTCGTTTCCCCTTTATTCTTCACGACACTTACTTATCGCTTTCTATAAATAGCATAAATGCTTATAACCTCAAGATAATCTCATCCCCGAGTCTATGTCGATTAACTTACGACGAAAGTTTTACGTACGAAAACGTGAGATGTAACACAGCAGCAGAGAGGCCTATGGCATTGGATGTTCAGGCCTTAGCCAGCTAGTTTGTGAGATTGGATATTTCTGAGCCGAGTCAAGTATTGGCTTGTGTGGTCTCTCGATCTTCTCTTTATAATCGTATCAGGGAGCGTTAGTATGATGACCCCCATCTGCTTGTCCTTAAGGGCACGGTCTAGCATGGTGATGCTAAGGAGGTCACTATTGGGGAGGATGGTGCATTGATGATGCAGGGCAGGTTATGTGTGCCCAATGTAGATGGGTTGCGTGAGTTGATTCTCCAGGAGGCTTACAGCTCGCGGTACTCCATTCATCCGGGTGGCGCGAAGATGTATCAGGACCTGAGGCAGTATTATTGGTGGAGAAGGATGAAGAAGGACATAGTAGAGTATGTGGCTAGATGTCTAAATTTCCAGCAGGTGAAGTATGAGCATCAGCGACCGGGTGGGTTGCTTCAGAAGATAGAGATTCCGGAGTGGAAATGGGAGCGGATCACTATGGACTTTGTTGTTGGACTCCCATGGACTCAGCGGAAGTTTGATACAGTTTGGGTGATTAATGACAGGCTGACCAAGTCAGCTCATTTCATTCCTGTGATGACTACCTATTCTTCCGAGCAGCTGGCTCGAATTTATATTCGTGAGATTGTCAGACTTCATGGCGTACCGGTATCTATCATCTCTGACCGGAGCACGCAGTTTACATCACGGTTCTGAAGAGTCGTACAGCAGGAGTTGGGTACTCGGGTGGAGTTGAGCATATCTTTTCACCCTTAGACGGACGGGCAGTCCGAGCATACTATTCAGATTCTTGAGGATATGCTCCGTGCGTGTGTGATGGAGTTTGGAGGTTTTTGGGATCAACTCTTGCCACTTGCGGAGTTTGCCTACAACAACAGTTATCAATCCACCATTCAGATGGCATCGTATGAGGCTCTGTATGGTAGGCGGTGTCGGTCCCCAGTGGGTTGGTTCGAGCCGGCCGAGGCCAGATTATTAGGTACGGACTTGGTTCAGGATGCCTTGGAGAAGGTGAAGGTGATTCAGGACAGACTTCACACAACTCAGTCCAGACAGAAGAGCTATGCAGACCAGAAGGTTCGCGATGTTGCATTCATGGTTGGAGAGTGGGTCCTGCTCCGAGTTTCGCCTATGAAGGGCATTATAAGGTTCGGAAAGAGGGACAAGCTGAGCCCAAGGTTTATTGGCCCCTTTGAGGTGTTGCGGCGAGTTGGGGAGGTTGCTTATGAGCTTGCCTTACCTCCCAGCCAAGTTTGGGGTCAATCGGACGTGGTTTGATAGGTTTTGGCATCGGTTGTCGAATTTGGAAAATTTGAAGTTCTTTAAGTTTGAATCGGAGGATGATTCGTGATTTTAGTGTTGTTTGATGTGTTTTGAAGACTCGACTAAGTTCGTATGGTGTTTTAGGATTGGTTGGTATGTTTGGTTGAGGTCCCGGGGGCCTCGGGTGTGTTTCGGATGCTCAACGGATTGAAATTTGGACTTATGCAATTGCTGAAGATTTTTTGGTTGCTGGTGTTTTCGCATCTGCGGTTGGGAAACCGTAGGTGCGGACTCGCACGTGCGGAAGATTATGCGGATAAGCGGTTTGGAAGGAGGAGTTCAGGGATCGCAGGTATGAGGTAATATTCTGCATCTGCGATGCCCGCAGATGCGACTCTGGAACGCAGGTGCCAAGAGAGACCACAAAAGCGGACCAGTTTCCGTAGGTGCCCACGCGCAGGTGCGGCCACTTTCTCGTAGAAGCGGTCCCATGTCTCTTAAGTCATTTTCGCACCTGCGACGGAATTTCCGCAGGTGCGGTGCTGCATGTGCGATGAATAGGTCGCAGGAGCGAACTTGCTGGGTAGAAAAGGGAAAATTTTGAGGGTTTGGTTAATTTCTCCATTTTTGGTCTTGGGAGCTCGAAAATTGGCGTTTGTTTGAGGGATTTTCAGAGAGAGCTTTGGGGTAACGATTCCTAACTTGATTTTGACCATATTTCATTAATATATTGTTATTTTCTTCATTTAATTATGGAATTTGAGTGAGAAAGTTGGGAGAATTGGGGAAAGGTTCTCCAACCGAAATTCTGAGTTTTGAGTGGGATTTAGACATTGGATTTGGATAATTTTGGTACGAGCGATCTCGTGAGTGAATGGGTGCTCATATTTGGTAACTTTTACCCGATTCCGAGATGTGGGCCCGGGGAGACCTTTTTGGGCGCTTTTCTAATTTCTTGTCCTAATTTGTAGTGTGAATACCACGGGACAAACGAGCACCGGACTGGGGATTGTCGGTATCTGTGCGAAGAGGTGGTGACATTGCTGAGAAACGACCATCTCTGGGAATTTTTAAGTTATCGGGCTAGAATAATTACGTTCGCAGTGGCGATAACGCGGAGCTTTCGAAAGCAATAGAGGATCCTCCACATTTGACGATCAATATAATTTTCGGGGGGAACGAGATTAATGGCGTGACATTTTCAGCGGCAAAGAAAACAAAAGTGTTGGTAACCCACAGCAAGAGACTCTGGGAAGTCGCCGAGGACGATATTACTTTCACATAGGAAGACGCAGATGGACTATTGCTACTGCATAACGATGCCCCGATAATCTCTCTAAATATCTTAGATTTTAAAATTACATGGGTTCTGGTGGATCCAGGAAGTTCGGCCAATATTATACAATGGAGAGTGTTGGAGCAAGCCAAGCTCACCGGAAGTATCATTCCCGCCACAAAACTCATCGTCTGGTTCAATCTAGCAAGCGTGAAAACCCGGGAAGAGATCCTGCTACCCATGAATTCCTAGGAAGTGATGAAGATGACCCTTTTTTTCGAGGTAGTGGACGACGATATGGTTTACAATATCATCCTGGGGAGACCATGGTTGCACGAGATGAATTTTGTGCCATCAACATATCATCAGTTGTTAAAATTCCCAACTCTCGAGGGAATTAAACAAATAAGAGGTGACCAACCGGCAGCAAGGGAGATGAATGCAATCTCAATCTCCAGTAGAAAAGAGAAGAAGTCTGTGGCACAGCAATTGCAGGAACCGGCGCCTGCTCCCCGGCCAAGCGAAATCAAATAAGGGGAAGAGTTGTCCGAATCCTACTAGGTTCCAAGGTATTTACAGGTACCACAAGAGACAGACGCAACAAAATCCACAGCGGAAGAACTTGAACAAGTCGCATTGTTCTAAAAGTTCTTGGAGAGAAAGTTCCACTTGGGGACAGGACTTCACCCTGAGCTCAGGTCGGGATTTATTGAATTCCTTAAATTTAATGTCGATTGTTTTGTATGGTCGCATGCGGATATGACAGGTATCCCACCAGAGGTGGTCGTGCACAAGTTATGCCTGGATCCTAGCATCCCTCCGGTAAGACAGAAAAAACATCCTATTGCCGAGGTAAGAAATAAATTTGTCAAAGAAGAGGTAACTCGCTTGCTTGATATCGGTTCAATTCAAGAGGTAAAGTACCAGACTGGCTAGCTAAAGTAGTAGTAGTTCCAAAGAAGAACAATAAATTTCTCATGTGCATAGACTATAAGGATTTAAATAAGGCGTTCCCAAAAGACTCATTCCCATTGCCAACCATTGATCAAATGATTGATGCAATGGCCGGGCATGAGTTAATAAGTTTCCTCGATGCTTACTCCGGGTACAACCAAATAAAGATGAACTTGGAGGATCAGGAAAAACCTTCGTTCATAACGAACGTCGGCACATATTGCTATAATGTGGTGCCCTTCAGGCTAAAGAATGCCAGAGCTACGTATCAGCGGCTCGTGAACAAAATATTCGAAAAACAAATAGGGAAAACCATGGAGGTTTACATAGATGATATGTTGGTTAAGTCTTTGAATGCAGGTGATCATCTTAAACACTTGCAAGAAACTTCTGACATCTTAAGGAAGCATAACAAGAAGCTTAACCCCGAGAACCGTGCGTTCAGGTTCAGCTTCGATAAGTTCATGGGATTCATGGTGTCACAACGGGGGATCGAAATTAGCCCCGATAAAATTAAAGAAATTGAAGACATCCCGGATCAGCTGTCAAGCGTGAAGGAGGTTCAAAGGTTAACAGGGAGACTGACCGCTTTGAGCAGATTCATTTCACGGTCTTCAGAGAAATGCCATCATTTCTTTTCGATGCTCAAAAAGAAGAACAACTTCGAATGGACCCCGAAGTGTCAGCAGGCTCTAAGGGATTAGAAAAGTTATTTGTCAAGTCCTCCGTTACTATCAAAATCGGAGGAAGGCGAACAACTATTGATCTACTTAGCGGTCTCGGAGGTAGAGGTAAGTGTTGTTTTAGTCCATGAGGATGAAGGTATGTAGTCTCCTATTTATTACGTTAGTAAAGTTTTAACTGGAGTAGAAACTCGCTACCCACATCTGGAAAAATTGGCCTTAGCCCTCGTAGTCATCGTTTGAAAGCTAAGGCCTTATTTCCAATGTCACTCGATAGCTGTGGTGACCACTTTTCCCCCGCGGAATATTTTACATAAGCCTGAACTCTCAGGTAGGCTAGCTAAGTGGGCCGTCGAAATGAGCAAATTTGACATATAATATAAACCCAGAACTGCAAGTAAGTCACAAGTTTTGGCCGACTTTGTGGCCGATTTCAGTCCGGGACTTTTACCTCTGGCTCCAAAGAGGCAGTAATGGTGTCGGAATCAACATCACAAGTTTGGACCTTGTTCACTGACGTAATTTCCAATGTGAAAGGGTCCGGGCTCGGCAAAGTATTGACCACGCCCCCAGGAGAATCCTAAGGCATGCCATAAGAACTGTTCCTCTAACTAACAATGAATCGGAGTATGAAGCTTTAATTGTAGGGCTCGAATTGGCCCGGGGACTGGACTCCGAGGTCATAGAAATCAAGTGCGATTCCCAGCTGGTGGTAAATCAGGTCTACGGGATCTTCAAAGCCAAATAGGAACACATGCCACAATACGTAATAAAAGTCCAGGCTTTGCTCGCTCGGTTCAGGGAATGGTCAATTACACATATCCCGAGGGAAGAGAATGCGGAAGCAAACGTACTAGCCAATCTGGGCTCACCTATAGAAATGAAAGGATTGGATTCTGGTATGGTCATGCAGATTATGCACTCGGTGCTGGACGCAGATAGCTATTATGAGGTAAATGCAACCAGTTTAGTCTGGGACTGGACAAATGAGATAATTGACTATCTCGAGCACGGAAAGCTTCCTGAAGATCCCAAGGCATCTCGGGCACTACGCACTAAGGTAGCATGATATAGTTTCAGAGGAGGTCAACTATACAAAAAATCTTTCCAAGGCCCATTGGCCTGATGTTTGGGAGCCTCTGAGGCTAACTATCTTATGCAAGAAGTCCGGGAAGGGATCTACGGAAATCACTCGGGCGCAGATTCCTTGGTGCAAAAGTTAATTAGGGTAGGATACTACTGGCCCCAGATGGAGCAGGATGCCAAGGCTTATGTTTAAAAATGTGATAAATGTCAACGCTACGCACCATTGGTACATCAACCGGCAGAGTCACTGCACTCGGTTTTGTCACCATGGCCATTCATGAAGTGGGGGATGGATATCGTTGGACCACTGCCATCGGCCCCCGGTAAGGTAAGATTTCTTTTGATTTTAACTGACTATTTTTCTAAGTGGGTTGAAGCAAGTACTTATCAGAAGATTGGCAAGCGAGAAGTAGTAGATTTATATGGGAGAATATAATTTGCAGATTTGGGATACCAAAAGAGATAGCATGTGACAACGGGCCACAGTTTATAGGCGTAAATGTCACAAATGTTACATTCCGCATTTCGTACGTTAAAGTTTTGCCGTAAGTTAATCCACGTAAACTCGGGAATAAGATAATATTTGAGGTTATAAGCATTTATGCTATTTATAACAGGCGATAAGTAAGTGTCATAAAGGTTAGAGGGTAAACGAATCAAAGAAAATGAGTTTCTTTGAAGTTTGTCAATTTGGGATAAAATACGGTCCAAACTATAATACCCGATATTTATGGACTAGTGTCATACAAGGTACCACATGACCATGATAGTAAGGTGTATAAGGTATGTTAAAAATGAGTAGTATTTTAAGTAATTTGGGATAATTCTTAATTATGAGGATAATTGGGTAATTATTAATTCTTAGTGGGGGATTAACTAATTAATTAAAATATTTGGATATGCTTAATAAGCCTCCCAACGTGGCAGCCAATGAAGTAATGATCAAAGCCCAACAAATGACTCTTAAATCATATAGCAAGGTGGCACATTTAAGAGAGTTTTGTGGCTAGGTCATCACCTAAGTGGGGCCCACATCCACTAAGATTAAAAACCTCTCTAAATCACTTAAAGGAGATGCTTATATCTCTACGATGTAAGGGATCTTCTTCAGCAACTTCATACGGATTTGAATGGCAACGTGATTTGCTTCAACAATTCATATGAAAATGCTTAATACTATAGCAGCGTGAAATTTCAATTCTAAGGGAGTACGGTACAATCTTTCTCAAGAATATCATACGGATTTTTCTCTACATCGATCCACCGTTACGTGTTTTGTCGAAATTGACGTGTGTTAGAGGGATTGTCAAGAGAATCAGCTCAGGTATGTTAAGGTTATCTCTTCTTTCTTTTTGGCATGATTTATACGATACAAACGAAACGAGCAAACGCACAGCTTTCATAAATAACTCTATTCATAGAAGTACTAGGGGTGCCTATGTTCTTGATTCCCCATGTTATTATATCTTCTGTTCATGGGTCTCAGAAAAATACGTAGTTGATAAAGTTTATCTGAAAGGCATATTGATCTTATGACATTCCGAGAAATCTTATTAACGTACTTCTTATGCATTTCATTCATTTATACATGTATATTAACCCATGACCAGATGGCATTATATACGCGAATATTATATATATATATATATATATATATATATATATATATATATATATATATATATGGGGATATGGGAAAAGGTTACGGCGTTATATACGCACCACCACTTGATCAGTTCGTATACGTTGATGATTTTGCCCACAGAGGCCGAGATGATATGATGGGATGCCCTCAGAGGCTTGATGATGTTATACACACCTATAACTATGCATAATACAACATTTATATGCATATACATGACATTATAAAAGTTTCAGGATTCACAAAGTTATTTGGACTCACAGGTGGAATTCTTTACTCCACATTTCCTTTATGTCTTTTATGTACTGATTTTCATGCCTTACATACTTAGTACATTATTCGTACTGACGCCCCTATTTCCCGAGGCATGCGTTTTATGCCCTCAGGTACAGGTAGACAACCTGACGGTCCCCCTTCTTAGGATCCTTGATCAGCGAGAGTTGATGTGCTCCATTTGATCCGGAGCTGCTTTGAGTTTTGGTACGATATGTTTGTATACATATATGGGTACGACGGGGCCCAGTCCCGTCCTTTATACTGTTGTACACTCTATTAGAGGTCTGTAGACAGTCATGTATAGTTGGATAGTATGTGGCCTTGTCGGCCTCCAGTCTTGGATATGTAGTTTTTTATAGTAGCCTTGCCGGCTCGCCCTACCGAATTCCGCATGTATATGTATATATGTCTTTTGGACATGTTTTTCTCATGTATGTTATACACGTAATTCAACAGTTTATTGACAGATGATATTCATGACCTACCCATAATTCATGTTTATATCGTAGACGCATGCTTAGGGGTGTTCGACAGGTAGGACTCGGGCACTCGTCATGGCCCATCGGTTTGGGTCGGGACAACAAAGTTCCTTGATGACTTAAAAATCAAAAGGATCACATCATCACCCTATCATCAGAGTGCAAATGGCCCAACAAACAAGGTGATCATACAAAATCTGAAAAAGAAATTGGAAACAACTAAGGGTAAATTGCCCGAAGAGTTGCCGGGAGTACTATGGGCGTATCGGACAACAGCCAAGTCAAGCACGGAAGAAACTCCTTTCTCTCTCGTGTACGGAGCAGAAGCCTTAACCTCGGTGGAAGTAGGAGAGCCTACCTTGAGATATTTCCGGGTAAATGAAGAAACAAACAACAAAGCAATGTTGGTCAAATTGGAGTTGCTCGATGAACGAAGGGACTTAGCGCATATAAGGATGGCAGCCCAAAATCAGAGAATGAAAAGATATTTCAATCGAAGAGCCAATCTCCGTCTTTTCAAAGTGGGAGACTTGGTTTTGCCTAAAGTAACTCAGAAAACCCGGGATCTCAATGCAGGGAAGTTAGGTCCAACATTGGAAGGCCCCTACCGGGTTTCAGCTGTCACCGAAAAAAGGTCATACGAGTTGGAATATCAAGACAGAGAAAAGTTGCCAAGCAACTGGAACGTGGTACACCTCAAAAGATACTATTTCTGATGAGCATCGCCTACACTCAAAGTATATGCTACACTCTTTTTCCCTTCGTCTAGTTTATGTCCCAATTGGGTTTTTCTGGTAAGGTTTTTAATGAGGTAGCAATGGAAATCATACTACGAAGGAAGCTTCAACAGCAGCAATAAGACCTTTAAATGACAAGGCACACAAGCAAAGAGCCACTACGGAGCAGTTAGATAGTCTTTTGCTTGATACCAAAGTTCCTACCGGGAAGTAAAGTTTGCTGACGAACAGAGATTACCCAACCGTTCACAAGTGCAAGCCAATGGGGGATTGTTAGATAATCTTTAGCTAGATATCATAAATTCCTAAGGGGAAGTGAAGTTTGATATCGAACTGAAGATTATCTAGCAATTCACTAATGGAATCCTTGAAGGTGTAAAACTTCCAGTGTTCAAATTCGCATTCTTCGCATTCGAACACTGGGGGGAATGATATGAGGATAGGGCAACAATGACAGTCACATCGATCGAAAGACGAAACCCGAAAACAAAGTTGTACTATCGAGATCAGGAACTGCGCGGCCAGCCCTGTAGAAATAAGTTGTACAAGTTAGCCACAAGTAATGGCAATTTCTTTTTAGCACAACGAATGCTCATGTACTTTTGAAAGTGAAAGGAATAAAGTAAGGTCCTTTAATTTCTATCTTGTTTCTTGTATGAACGATGAATTAATTTTATTATTTCAAATGTTAAACAAGTACTTCAAATGTTAGTGCCGTAATAAACAGGAGACATCATCTTCAAGAGCATCATAAACATAAAGGGCCATCTCTTATAAAACCCTCACGTCAAAGGGTTGATTTCAGAGGAACTTATGCCCGGAATCCAAACACTCTTTGGGAAAAATGCACCCAAAGCCTTGCACAATTTGACGCAAAGAATAAAACATGCGCAAATACATAAACGAAAAGTATGTAGAAACTTGTGCAAATACTCTAGTGGAAAGTATTCAAAGAGAAAAATTTGCACAATACTTAAACAAAAAAGTGCTTCTATTCACAGAAAATGTAGCACAGATACAAAAGTATAGAAAATAAAAGAGAACAAAAACTAAGCTGCTACATCTCCGGAACTCGAATGAAGAGAAGCATTTGCGCCCCCAGGAGAAGTGGATGCATCCGCCGTCGGCTCATCATTTTAGCCTTCAGTATCATCACCTTCAGCTTCTTCTTCAGTTCTCGAGAACTCAGAACCGGAACTAGAAGAATTGGTAGCATCAGGCCGGGCCGGAAGACCCCTTTTGACAGTTAACTCCAGCTCACGGGCCTTAATGAATTCGGCATCAAAATCAATGACACCTGCTTTAGCCTCTCCCAAGGTTTTTCTCCTCATGTTGTACATAGCATATGTTATTTCAACAACGAGGGAAGCCGCTCGGTGCTTGAGTTCTTCCTTAAGTTGGTCGACCTCGGCAGAAAGATTTTCCCGCGCAGATCTAGTGGACCGGAGGCAGAAATCGAGCTCACGGACAGTGGAGCTATAAACCCTATTATGCTTAAGGGTCGGTGGCAGTAACTTCTTCAGTTTTGGAGGCTAAGGTTGCCTCCAAAATTTTCAACCTTTCTGTAGCGACAACCTCGCAATCGGATGCAGCAAGAACGACATTATGGACCTCAACCCATTTGGCCAAAGTTTCTTAAAATTGTGCCCTTAATGGAGTGACCTCCTGGCAAAGAGTCACCACTTCTTGCTCATTTTGCTGCAATCGAGCTTCCAACTTAACAGCCTCGGTAGCTCGAGCTTCCAGTTCTAAGAGGCGAGCAGTAGTTTGGTCCCTCTCAGCTAAAATTTGATCCCGCTCGGAGGTAAGTTCCTCCTTATCACGAATCAGCCTTTGAAGGCCCTTGAAAGCAAGGAAGTTGGCCTGCAAAACAAGAATGAAAATTCAAAACCCTACCATAACACAGATAGAAGAAACAACAGAGAAAACAAAGACTATATCGCCGCTGCATTTGCATGGCATTAGTCAACAAACACTCTCCCGAGAGAATTTGTATTTTTTTCCCAATCATTCTCTAAAGCCAAGGGCTTCAGATAGTTAGTAAGTTTTACAGGGAAGGACAACAGATGGCATCCGGTGGAAATTGAGAGGGTGACACTCCTCCTCCTTTGTGGATCTTCAGAGGGGGCAGCATATTTTTGCCCCAAGTTCCCGTGAACTGGGGACTAGGGGAGAGAGACGTTCTCCTCTTGGGCAACCACAGCCGACGGAGATTATGTAGCAGTTGCTGGTAGCAAAGGAAGAGTTGGTGAAGAAGGAGATGAAGCCGATGGCGTTGAAGGATGAGAAATGGTTGCGGTAAGCGCAGTGCAAGTTGTTGTTTGCTCATCAACCAAAGACGGCAGGGACCCGATACTCAGCCTCACAATACCGGGCATGGCGAATGGGATTCGGAAGCTGGAGTTGGTATTTCCCACCATATCATACTCCCCCAGAGTGCCGAGGTATCGTCCTCGGTTGGTGTAACTAACTCAACAGACTGAGCAGTCTGTTTAGCTGAGGAAGGTCGTCGTCTTCTATGTAGAGAAGCCCCCTCCTCGCTGGCTTCTCTATTATCGTTAATCATCACGGTGTCTTTGGCCGGCTCGGGCGTGGGACTCATCACCACAACTTCCAGAGATGACTCGGGTGCGGCACTCTTTGCCTTTTTATAGTGCGGCACTATAGCAACGTGGGATTTGCAATTCTAAAGAAGTACGGTGCAATCTTTCTCAAGAATATTATACAGATTTTCTCCTACTTCGATACGTTGTTACGTGTTTTGTCGCAATTAATGTGTGTTAGAGGGATTGTCAAGAGAATCGATTCAGGCATGTTAAGGCTATCCCTTGTTTCCTTTCGGCATGATTAACACAATAAAAAAGAAACGAGCAAAAGTACAACTTTCATAAATGGCTCTAATCATAAAAATACTAGGGGTGTCTATATTCTTGATTCCCTATATGTCTTATTATTATATCTTCTGTTCATGGGTCTAAGAAAAATATGTAGTGTCGCGCCCCATTTTCTCGCGAAAGCGGGTTTCGACATGTGATAACTTTTTTAAATGGGTATTAAAAGAGAAGAGTCGCCACCTAACGATTTTTAAGGTGCGTTAGGATACCTATTTGCGAATAACTCTGTTTGACTAGTCAACATCACCAAAGATCGGGTAAGGGCTCAAATTACCTCGAAGATAAGGTGTTAGGCACTCTTCGAGGTCCACAACTGTGGATCCCGGCCGAATTTTATTCTATGTGGGATTATTGGGTTAAACTAAGTTGTAGGTTGCTGAGTTGTGAATCGATCCTAAGTGGTCAAAGCAAATAATTAAAACTAGTAACGGAAAAATGTAAGAATTGTAAATCGTAAAAAGCCTACTTAGTTACATAAAAGGGGGCCTAAATTTTTAAGCCTGATGGTTCAACTCCCGTGCAAAGTCTGCTAAGACTTTTATAGCCAAAAGTGTAATGGCTATTTGGGCAATTTGTGTATCATGTCCGCTACCCTCATTACTATTTTTAAATTGTTAACCTAAGAGCGCACTAATTAATTCTAAGTCGCGTCTTAACTTAAAACTACTCGTCTCTTCCTATAGTCCAGGAGGCTTCGGACACTATTCTAGAGGGATGGTTCTGGACTTAAAAAAAATCTCAAGTTTCTATTTCTATTCTTATCAGCGTCACATAAAAGGGAGCACATAGAGACTTAACAAGTAACACATAAGGCAAGTAAGGGTTCATGTTGGCCTCCAAATTAATTAAATTAACTAATGCGATGAAGTGGTCTCTTAAATATGCAAGATCCTTGAACTAATATTCAGATATACAATACACCAAGTTTAATAGACTTAGATAGCTATATGCATAGGAAATAAAAAAAATGGGTGAAAATTTTACCAAGAATCAACTAGAGTAAAAAATAATAGTTATCGGAATATATAGTATACTCACAAAATTTAAATAAAAGTGAAATATTAGTCCACTGAACAATAGCCTATCACGTAATAAAACCAACAAAAACTAATGATGAGATTAAACATAAAACTCCTTAAGTGTTTGCAAATTGAAATAACTAATAAAAGGATGATAAATATGATTTAATAAAAGAAAGTTCTGCCTTTAGTTTAAAGCTAAAAATAGACCCATAATAAGACATGAACTATTTTTTAAAAAAAAAACCGACGTACTACTCAAATGCCAATTATGGAAGTTTCGTGTAAAAGCAAATAACAAACAGGTCTTCTCCTACGGGCAAGACTAGTGTTTATAGTAAAAAAATAATTAAAGCATATCTTGAGCACATGAGTAGAGAAGAGGCGTACGAACGAGTAGCACATGATTTTTCCTTTTCCCAGCAACCTCCATTCACTATTATATAGAGCTTAAAAACTACAAGAATAAAATATAACATGAGCCTAAAGATGACTAAACGAAATCCATGTCTCTCTGGAAGACTCGTCTTAGGACCTTCCCAACTTTCCAGATCCAAAACTCAGCCCAAACTAGAGTTTGAGACCCTGTCAAGTCAACTCACACAAATATGAATATACATGTCAATAGGAAAGAAATAAGCGACCAGGCCAGCATTCAATTCTTGAATAAACTTATAACTTTTCACATACTTGATTTGATTATTGCTATTTCCTAAAAGCATGATATAAGAGCACATTAGAGCATGATATCTAATATTCAATTTAGGCCATTTGCCTATCAGTCATATAAGAGCACATTAAAGACATACATCTAGATAGATTTTGTCACAAACAGATTGTCGACCTCATTTACCATTGAATCCTAAAGGTAACATCTCTAGTATTTAACTATTTATTATATAATCTACAGACCATCTAGATATTCAAAACAAGCAAAAAAAAAAAATAAGCGTGGCATATATCCAGTTGGGGAGACAACTTTAAAAATTGCAAGGTTAGTCCCAGAACATGATGTATAGATGACCAAGCCATAAGGTTCTGCTTTTAAACCAAGCATAGAAGGAAGGCACGTATGGAGATTCAAGTGACGTACCTGGGATTTTACTTGGTATGCATTTCAAAAGAATGCCGCACAGCATTCAGCATAACCAAGCGCGAACAAATCGCAGAAGAAAGTAAAAGAGAGAAAAACAACTAAAGAAGACAACTAGTCTATTCTAAAAAACAACTAGCACGTCAAGGGATAGTAATGCATTGCTTAAGAAACTAACCAGTTGGAGAACGGAATAATATAATAAGAAGATTAGGAATCCAGTAACTTCAACAGCGACAAATAAGCCAATTACTCTTCGGAATATGCCACAACTCGTGCGAAAAATAGAACAACACTGATGAGAAACCAATACTCGAACTCGATAGGCCCCGATTGTATTGAGCAAATATAAGGACTAAAGCTTTGTCTCGAACGAAGAGAAAAACTAAAGCTCTACCCTGATTTTTACCTCGGAAGAACAGAGGAGAATAGAATAGCTATATAGTATAAATCGTGATCCAAGGTCCCCCTAGTGTATAGAACTAGTGGTATTTATAGTAGTAAATTAGACTTAAGTCGTGTCACTATAATGGAAAAGAATTATCCAAATAAAGAACGATTTAGAATATAAAAACAAGAATTCTGTCAACAAGGAATTCGAGGATTGGGGCGAGATTTGAGTATTGAAATAGGGAAGAAGAGCTGCTGGTGATTATTTTAACAGAAAAGGACTAAAATACTTACCCATAATCAGTGGAATTTGAACCGAAAATCATGAGAGAAATATATGTTATTGAACTTCAAAAATTATAATCCAATCAGTAACAAATGAAACGCCTACCTCAAACCTGTCTACATTTAACAAATAAGTCCGAACCTGTGAATGGGAAGAAGAGTAGGTGAATCTTCAGGCGCGTCGGCAATTTTGACTAAAAATGGAGCTAATATATTGGCTCATAAATAAGGTAAAAAATCAATTGTTTTACGGATTCGATAAGGAAGATAAGTAAGGAAAATAAAGTAAGAAAGGACATAGAAAAGGAATGAGAATATAATAAATCAAATGACGAAGAAACGAGATGAATTTGCCGGTACGGTTTTGAACGAAGGGGAATTGGAAAGGGTTGACTTGAGTTGGTCATGGGTTCTGGGAGAAAGAAATTTGAGTGAAGGGTTTTGGGTATTAATGGGTTAATGGGTTAGGGATAATCAGATGAGTTGTGAAATTTTGGGTTAGAGAAGGATGTACTTTTTCCTTCTTCTTTTATATAGTTGGGCTTCTCTTGAAGATGTATCTATTTGTTAAAATTCTAATAATATGTTAGCTAAAAAGAAGTAAATATTAATTATTGATCAAAGCAAGAAGACCATATGAATAAAAGCTATGTACTAAAATAAGTTGCTAAAGTATCGTGACCTATAAGTAGGAAGATGCTCAAATAAATATTTGTAAAATAAAAGTAGATTTAATGCAATGTGAAACTAAATATATTATGATGAAAAGTATAACTTGCTTGATCAACTCTAGAAAAAACCTCATAAAGTATAACTTGCTTGATCAACTCTAGAAAAAACCTTGTAAATGCATAAGTGAGATGACTTTTGATAATAATAATAATAATAATAATAATAATAATAATAATAATAATAATAATAACAACAAATGTAGTAGTGGTAGTAATAGTAATTAGAAGGTAATAATAAGAATAATAAGAACATAGTAACAAGAGTAGTAATAGAGAAAATAATAAATGAATATGAAAAATTGACCTTATATTGTTATAAAATAAGTTAAAGTAACACATTTGATATACTAATGATATAGAATCTCAAATAAATAAATTAGAAAAAAGGAGGGACAAAACCGGATGTTAACAACTACCCCTCTTTGCCCAAGAATGATGAAAGAGTTATCGGGCAAAGAAATTGACATAGTAACCAAATTTGCCCGACTGATGATATAGTTTGTGTAACAAAAAGAGGAATAAGAATTTTGAAAATATTGTGGCCGAACTCCGGTTTTCTACTTGCCTACATATCTCGGGCTTTACGAGAATCGTGCCATGTGTAGTTCTAGATCCAAAGGCGAACAATATCTCTGAAGTTGCTAAGAAAAGTTGTATGTTTCGAAGAATGGTTTTTTTGAATAGGATGGTGTTGTGAATGGTTGGTGTCACAAAAGGAAAGTAAGAGCAGCAATGACATGAAGACGACCGTTACTGACTGCTTAAGGCAATATGATAGGGAGTCACTACAAAAAAGAAATGCTTGACTATCGGTTGGCAATTATATAGGGTATGAAAAGAATGTGAACGTTGAACGGAAACCGGAGTGAGAATTGCTCCCATTTGAAGAAAGGTTACCTTCCGTATTACCTGCAAAACTTAAAATACAACGAATGCAGAAAACATGTACACATATAGTCGTAATATCATAGATGTGACTGTGAGATTCAAACATGATGAGGGTTCTCTTTGGACCATGAATGCTATCATCGGACGATGAGAATGATGTCCTTAGACCATGATGTCCTGGGCCATAAAACGTATAATAAAGGGATTCGAAGGCCATGAAATGGTGTCTTTAAGCCATGAGGATGATGCCTTTGGACTATGATGCCTTTGAATAATGATGTGTAACTTTGAAATCCTTAGGCCATGAAATGGTGTCCTCAAGCCATGAAAATGGTGCCTTTGGACGATGACGCCTTTGGATAATTTGGCGATCTTTCAGCCCATGATATGTAGTATGAGGCGATCTTTCAGCCATGCCGATGCAGTATGAGGTGATCTTTCAGCCATGCAATGCAGTATGAGGCGATCTTTCTAACTATGCAATGCAGTATGAGGCGATCTTTCAGCCATGCAATGCAGTATGAGGCGATCTTTCAGCCATGCAATGCAATATGGGGCGATCTTTCAGCCATGCAATGCAGTATGTGGCAATCTTTCAGCCCATGATATGTAGTATGAGGCTATCTTTCAGCCATGCTGATGCAGTATGAGGTGATCTTTCAGCCATACAATGCAGTATGAGACGATCTTTCAGCCATGCAATGCAGTATGAGGCGATCTTTCAGCCATGCAATGCAGTATGAGGCGATCTTTCTAACTATGCAATGCAATATGAGGCATTCTTTCAGCCATGCAATGCAGTATGAGGCGATCTTTCAGCCATGCAATGCAATATGGGGCGATCTTTCAGCCATGCAATGCAGTATGTGGCAATCTTTCAGCTATGCAGATGCAGTATGGGGCAATCTTTCAGCCATGCATTGCGGTATGGGGCAATCTTTCAGCCATGCAAATGCAGTATGTGGCGATCTTTCAGCCATGCAATGCAGTATGAGGTGATCTTTCAGCCATGCAATACAGTATGGGGCGATCTTTCAGCCATGCAATGCAGTATGGGGCAATCTTTCAGTCATGCAGATCCAGTATGGGGCGATCTTTCAGCCATACAATACAGAGTTTAGACTTATGCAAGTATGTGAGGCAATACTTAGACTTATGTACGGATAAGGGCAGTATTTAAACTTATGCAAGGATGAAGTCAGTGTTTAAACCTTGTGCAAGGATGAAAACAACGTTTAGCAATTCTTATTCTTACAAAAAACTTCTTCGCAATGTATGTCGTTGTGCAGATAGTGATTTCATCGTATATCCTTTGCAAGTATTCTTGACAATGTTGTTCCTAATATTCCTGCATTCAAAGAAAATTTGTAAGTTTGAGGGAAAGGTTGATTCGTGCTTTTGGTTTCGCGTGTTGTCCTTTCTCCCGACTTTAGCCTTTGAATCCCTGGGCTTCACCTGGGTAACGTATTTGGCTAACACAAGTGATTTTGGAAACAAGTTATTTAGGAGTTATCTTCTTTTTTTTCAAAATAAATAAATAAATAAATAAAAACCAGTTTTTTTAATAAATTAAGTGACAATGCATAAGACACATACATAAAAAAAGCTTTTGTTGAATCGTAAAATTGTGACATGTTTTGAGACACTGCAACTTCTTCATGTTGATTGAAATTTTGAGGGCTCCCTCAAAATTCTGCCCCAGCTCAGATGACTCTGGCTCTGATATGCTTTCTCGCGATGTTTTGGTGCTGTAATGCCAAATTTCTTTATGTTGAATGAAATTTTGAGGGCTCCCTCAAAATTTCTGCCTCGGTTCAGATGACTCTAGCTCTCTATGCTTTCAGGCAATGTTCTGATGCTGTAATGCCAAATTTCTCTATGAAATTTTGAGGGCTCCCTCAAAATTTCTATCCCAGTTTCTGTCTTGAAGGGAAAATTATATTTTTATTATAATATGGCTGAATCCACAGAGCTGCCTACGTATCCCCTCTTAAACGGGAATCAGGTCAAACGTAGTTTATGGTACATCAGACAGAAATACAAAAGATTGTCTCTAAATGTAATATCTTTTGACAGTGTCTGAATTTAGAGGTTTTGGCCATACTTCTCCATCCATTTCTGCTAGTATGAGTGCCCCTCCTGTCAAGACTCGATGAACCATATAAGGGCCTTGCCAATTTGGTGAAAACTTACCCTTCGCCTCATCTTGATGCGGAAAAATCCTCTTCAAAATCAATTGCCCTGGTGTGAATTGCCTGGGCTTCACCCTTTTGTTGAAACCTTTAGCCATCTTATTCTGATAGAGTTGACCATGACATACTGCATTCATTCTTTTTCCGTCAATAAGTGCTAATTGGTCATATTTGCTCTGTATCCATTCAGCATCACTCAACTCATCTTCTTGTATAATTCTTAAAGATGGTATTTCTACTTCAGCGGGTATCACAGCTTCAGTACCATATACTAAAAGGTATGGTGTTGCCCCAGTGGAAGTGCGGATTGTGATGCGATATCCCAGCAATGCAAAAGGTAGCTTCTCATGCCAATGCTTGTGGTTATTTATCATTTTGAGTAGTATCTTCTTGGTGTTCTTGTTGGCGGCCTCTACAGCTCCATTCATCTGAGGCCTTTAAGCGGTAGAGTTGTGGTGCTTGATCTTAAACTTCTCACACATAGCTTGCATCAGATCACTATTGAGGTTGGCGGTATTGTCTGTAATGATTGATTCGGGGACCCCAAATCGACATACAAGATGATCTCAGACAAAATCCGCTACAACTTTCTTAGTGACCAACTTATATGACGTGGCTTCCACCTATTTGGTAAAGTAATCAATGGCCACCAGGATGAATCTATGTTCATTAGATGCGGGGGGGGGGGGGGGGGGGAGGGGTCGATGGGACCAATAACATCCATACCCCAAGCAGCGAAAGGCCAAGGCAAACTTGTCACATTGAGTTCGTTGGGCGGAACTCGTATCATATCGGCATGAACTTGACATTGATGGCATTTTTGTATATACCGGATGCAGTCGGTTTCCATAGTCATCCAGAAATATCCAACTCTCAATATCTTCTTTGCCAAAGTGAAACCATTCATATGAGGTCCGCATGTTCCAGCATGGATTTCTTCAAGTAGTCTAGATGCCTCCTTAGCGTCCACACATCTTAGTAAACCTAGATCGGAGGTCCTCCTATACAAGATTCCTCCACTCCCAAAGAAATGATTAACTAACCTCAACAATGTGCGTTTTTGAACATGCGTAGTACTTTTTGGATATTCTCCCTTCTCCAAGTACTCCTTGATATCATAAAACCATGGCTTCCCATCGAACTCTTCTTCAACATAAGTACAATAGGAAGGTTGCTTGCGGATATCTATAGGTATAGGATCAATGTAGCTTTTATCCGGATGATGAATCATGGATGATAATGTGGCCAAGGCGTCTGCAAACTCGTTCTGAGTCCGAGGAACATTCTTGAATTCTATCTTGACAAATCTCTTGATTAAATCTTGCACATAGTGTAAATAAGGCAGTATTTTTGAGTTCTTGGTAGCCCACTCTCCAAGCACTTGATGTATCAGCAAATCTGAATCTCCGATTACCAGTATTTCCTGAATGTTCATGACGATGGCTAGCCTGAGTCCTAGAATACAAGCTTCGTATACCGCCATATTGTTAGTGCACGGGAACCTGAGTTTGGCAGATACCGGGTAATGTTGACCGGTCTCTGATTCTAGCACCGCTCCAATGCCTACTCCTTTGAAGTTTGCGGACCCATCAAAGAATATTCTCTAAACATCATATGCTTCTGAGATGTCTTCCCTAATGAATAGCACTTCTTCATCGGGGAAGTATGTCCTTAATGGTTTGTATTCCTCATCCACGGGATTCTCTGCTAGATGGTCTGCCAGTGCTTGCCCTTTG
Source organism: Nicotiana tomentosiformis (assembly GCF_000390325.3). Classification (NCBI taxonomy): domain Eukaryota; kingdom Viridiplantae; phylum Streptophyta; class Magnoliopsida; order Solanales; family Solanaceae; genus Nicotiana; species Nicotiana tomentosiformis. The sequence goes on from NC_090813.1 coordinate 153,067,960, forward strand.
ACTGCCTTTTGAGTGACATAGGTAATGTCAAATTCACTCAACAATATATGCCATTTTGCTAGTTTCCCGGTAGGCATAGGCTCCTAGAAGATGTATTTCAAAGGATCCATCCTCGAGATCAGATAGGTAGTATGTGCACAAAAATAATGTCTCAACTTTTGTGTTACCCATGTTAAGGCACAACATGTGAGTTCCAACAGTGAATAGCGGGCCTCATATGGTGTGAAATTCTTGCTTAGATAGTATATTGCTTGCTCCTTTTTGCCAGTTTCATCATATTGTCATAAAACACATCCGAACGCCCCATCTAGCACGGACAAGTATAATAACAACGGTCTTCCAGGCTCAGGAGGAACCAGAGCAGGAGGTTGAGATAAGTATTCCTTGATCTTATCAAAAGCTTTTTGGTATTCTTCGGTCCATTCAGTCGCAGCATCCTTCCTCAGCATCTTGAAGATTGGCTCGCAAATCACAGTTGATTGGGCTATGAAACGGCTGATGTAGTTGAGGCATCCCAAGAAACTCATCACATCTTTCTTACTCCTCGGCAGTGGTAACTCTTGAATAGCTTTGATCTTTGACGGATCCAATTCGATTCCCCGACGACTGACAATGAAATCCAATAATTTGCCAGCGGGTACCCTAAAAGCACATTTTGCTGGATTTAGCTTCAAGTTATATCTCCGTAGTCTGTCAAAAAACTTCCTAAGATCAGTCAAATGATCTGAGCTCCTCTTTGATTTGATTATGACGTCGTCTACATATACCTCAATTTCCTTGTGGATCATGTCATAAAAGATGGTAGTCATGGCTCTTATATATGTCGCCCCAGCATTCTTCAAACCAAACGGCATAACTTTGTAACAATATACCCCCCATGGCGTAATAAAAGCAGTCTTTTCAGCATCCTCTTCGTCCATTCTAATCTGGTGATATCTGGCAAAGCAATCTATGAATGATTGGAGTTCATGCTTTGCACAATTGTTGATCATGATGTGTATGTTTGGCAATGGAAAGTCATCTTTAGGACTGGCCTTGTTGAGATCCCTGTAGTCGATGCAAACTCTAACCTTTCCATCTTTCTTAGGCACGGGCACAATGTTAGCTAACCAAATAGGGTATTTGACAGCACAGAGGATCTTGGCTTCCAATTGCTTGGTAACCTCCTCTTTGATTTTCAAACTTAGATCTAGTTTGAAATTTCTAAGTTTCTGCTTCACAGGTGGACACATTGGATTAGTAGGTAGCTTGTGGGATACTATAGATGTACTCAAACCCATCATATCATCATATGACCAAGAAAAGATATCAGCGTACTCTTTTAAGAACTCAATATACTCTTCCTTGTCTGTCGGTGATAGATGAAAACTAATGCGAGTTTCCCTAACTGTTGCGGCATTACCCAAGTTAACTACCTCAGTTTCTTCTAAATTTGACTTGGGTTTATTCTCAAAATTCTCTATCTCTTTGACAATCTCTTCATGCGGTGTATCGTCCTCCCAATACGATGAATCACTTATGTCATGTCGCATTGTCTCATTACATGTCACGCTTGTAGATTCAACAGGATAGAAAATAGTCTTGCTGAAATATAAAGATAACAAGACAAAAATAAGTAGAAAAGGTAAATACTTCATTAATAAAACTGGCGAATTGTTTTAAACATAATGCGAAAATAAACATAAAAACAAGGCTCAATCACTTGAGCATTTATTTAAAACATGAAATGCTAAATGTTTTTGCTTTTTGATAATTAAAACATAGAGATGCTAAATCGCCAAAAGCTACTCAGGTGCTCGGCGAGCCCGGGATGGAGCAACAGTCCAATTTCCGAGCATAGCCCCATCTTCCATAGCCTAGATTATGTCTTCCTCCACTTCCCCGAATAGTACCACATTGCAATCTCCATTGTCCTCGGGCTCTGACAGGAACAGGTTCTTCACCCCCTCCAGGATGTTGTCTGCTTCATCTCCCCAAATGGTTTCAGCCTTTCGGAAGGTTTGGTGCAAATGCGGTATCGGCTTTGGCAGAGGATAGTAAAACCTGCTCCAAGGAGGTGTCCAGTCCTTGAATTCCTGTGAGGTGTACTTATAACCCAAGCCAAAAGTAGTCTTTTGAAAACGAGGTTCCACAGGTTCAGCTATTCCCTCCAGTTTAGGACCAAGGCCCCTACCTGGTTCATATCCCAACCACAACATCATACTCATCACTCGGTCACTCCACCATCTACTCTGTTTAATATTTCCAACTAGCTCGACAGTGTAAAAGGTACCTCCTCCTACATTTCTCTCTATATCGACCACATGGACTGTTTGATTGGTGTATATAGGATTGTTGCCATCTCTGTGAACAACCACCTCTTGATGATCCCATTCGAACTTAACAACTTGGTGCAGAGTGGAAGCAATAACCCCAGCCATATAGATCCATGGCCTCCCCAATAGTAAGTTGTAGGTGGTTGAGATGTCTAGCACTTGGAATTCCACATCGAATACTGTCGGTCTGATTTTCAACCTCAAATTGATTTCCCCGATAGTAGCCCTTTGGGAACAGTCAAAATCCTTCACTTCATGCTTCCCTCCTGTATCTCTGACAGATTTATACCCAATTTCCTCAATGTAGTCAATGGACATATGTTCAGACAAGAACCACCATCGATCAACACTTGGTATATGAACTTATTATCATGTTGCACAGTGATATACAACGCTTTGTTATGGTTGAGCCCCTCGGGAGGTAGTTCATCTTCATGAAAAGAAATCTTGTGGGTCTCAAATATATGTCCCACCATATTTCCATGTCTTTACCTGTGATAGTGGCCGGCACATATGCTTCGCTCAGAACTTTCATTAAAGCATTCTTATGTGCATCAGAATTCTGCAACAAAGATAGAATAGATATCTGAGCAGGAGTCTTGTTCAGATGTTCAACCACATAATATTCTTTAGCTTGCACCTTTCTCCAAATCTCCTTGCCTCCTACTTCTACAACAGGTGGCCTTTGCGTATTCTCCTTACTCGATCCTCCTTGGGTCATGTTCTCAGGCGTGTAGACTCGGCCAGTTCTGGTCATACCTTGTGCGGCTCCCGCTTCCTCCATCTTGGACTTACCTTTTCTCCTTGCCTCAGCCTCATAGTCTCATGGAACAACTCTTGAATTATAAACAGGTGGTGGAGTCACCATGACAGTAAACGGTGACCGAGATACGGCCAATTCAACTTCAAACAGTGCACAAACTTGCACCACAACAGGTGGAGGTACCACAGGAGGGACCACCACGATATCCCCATCTCGAATAAAACCAATGGATCCTTCTTCATCCCATTCTTCATCTACTTCTATCATGTGTACTCCCCCCTCTTTGTGATGGGGAAGAGGGTTATTGTGAACATTTGGTGTGGGCCCCTTTAAGTGAATCACCTTAGTATCAATAAGTGTTTGTATCTTATCCTTTAGAGAGCGACATTCCTCCAATGTATGCCCTTTCATGCCAGAATGGTAAGTACAACTTTTGTTGGGGTTAACCCATTTAGTGGGCGTGTCTGCAGCAGGGGGAATGGTTGTGATATAGCCCGCAACTTTTAGCCTTTCGTATAGTTGAGCTATAGGTTCGGCAAGTGGAGTGTATTGTCTAGGCAGTCTTCTTTCAAAGTTGGCTCTGGGTCTCGGGTAATTTTTGGTGGGTAGGTGGAGGTGATTGGAAGTATGTGGATTGAGTGTTATAGACATGTTGTGGGGTTGTGGGATAATGGTATGTTGGTGGTATGTGTAGATATGGAGGAGGAGGAGGTGTTCGGTATGTTAAGGGAGTCCTCGGGCCTTGTGCTACCATTACGGCGCTCACTTCTTTCTTCTTCTCCGATTTTGAAATGCCCTCCCCCCCCCCCCCCCGCGATTGCAGGGCCTTGTTAGTAGCCTGCAAAGCTTCAAAATTGGTCACCATGCCACTTTTGATACCCTCTTCGATTTTCTCTCCTAACTTGATGATATCCGAGAACTTGTGATCCTCAATAACCATCAACCTCTCATAGTATTGGGGGTCTTGGGCTCGCACAAAGAATTTGTTCATTTGACCCTCCTCTAATGGTGGTCGTACCTTGGCTGCCTCAGATCTCCAACTAGTAGCATAGTCTCTAAATGTTTCATTGGGTTTCTTCTTCAAATTCTGAATATATAACAAGTCTGGAGCATTTTCAGTGTGGAATCTGAACCTATCCATGAAATTAGAAGCCATGTTAACCAAGTTGTGCCATTTCTTTGGATCCTGGCCAATGTACCAAGATAGAGCGTCCCCAGTAAGACTTCTCATAAACAGCTTCATGCGGATTTGCTCGTTTTTCCCTACTCTCACGAGCTTATCATAGTACATTCTCAAATGAGCCTTTGGGTCACCAGCACCATCGAACATTTCAAACTTCGGAGGATTGTAGCCTTCGGGCAGCTCAACGTCAGGTTGGATACACAAATCTTCATAATTCAAACCTTCAATACATTTTCCTGTTTCAATAGTTTGGATTCTTCCGGTCAACCTTTTTAACTCTTCGGTCATACTTTTAATCACCATGTCTTTTTCGGTGTGCTCAGGTGTACATTGAGCTTGTTGGGGTGTGTATGGTAAGGTTTTCACATATATGGGGTTGGTTTGGTAGGTTCCGGGAATTTGGGTATATGGGTGGTTATTGATAAATGTTTGGGATGGATCATGGGTGTGAGTAATGGATTGTGGGGAATTGTGGGCAAGGGGATAAACGGTGTTTTGTGAGAGTATTGGATTAGTGTGGTGTTGCGAGGTTTGGAATGGTGGTTGACTTTGGTGTTGCATTATTGGGGTGGCCGGTTTTGATAATGTTGGGTTATTGGAGGGTTTTGATAGTATTGAGTGGTTTGAGGTGGTGGACTTTGTGGAGCTTGTGGCAGCGGATTCAAGGGCGGTGGTTTATTTTGAGGAGGAGGTTGGTTATTTTCAGTAGTGGTTTGGTTGGAGTCATCTTGGTGATTTAAGTCTGGAATGTTCAGGGAGAGGGATAAATTTGCAATGTTTCAAACTTGCTCCAATTTTCTTTGTTCCAAACGGAGGGCCAACTCGTTCTGTCCTGTTAGACTTCCGTCAGATGTTTTCACAGCTTCCTTAGGAGTGGAAATACTTTCTTTACCAGCCATACCGCTTGCATCTTCCATTAGACCTTTTCTTTTGTTGTTAGGACTGCTAGGAGGAGGAGGTGGTGGAGGCCTTTTTGATCGAGTATGATATGATAACACAACCACGATGCACGAATCAACCTTTAGGAAAGGGAATTAAAAAAAAAACAAAGGAAAGAAAAAAAAAATAGCCAAGTTAGCAAGGTGAAGTAACTGCAGCAAAATAAAAATATGTAGGACGTAAACACACAACAGATAAAGATAGTGAAAACCCATTCAATTAGAATATTTAAAGCACGCCCTAACGTGGGGACCTCTTTTTGCCCAAGGTAGGCCTAGCGAATATTCAAGAAATAAATGTGCCAATATATTTCATTCCATTTGCTCTCAAATACCCCAAATTTTTATTAATAATCCAACAATTGTTAATAAGTAAATGACAAAAAAAAAAATAATAATAACAATGAAAGAAAAACTCCTAGTCTAGCTTGCAGATGCTCCTTCATCAATCTTTGGCTTCTTCGCAGCTCGGATGGCATTCTCGAAATGACTATGGCTTGTCACAAGGTATGCTTTTTCCATATTACCTCCAACCTCAAAACCCTTGTTGATACATTCTTCCCCTTGCCGACGAAATTCTTCGCTCAACTCTAGCATGCTTTGCTCCAAGCTAAGAGCTTGAAATTGCCAATGCTCTATCTCTTTATCCTTTTCTTCCAGTTCCTTTGCGTGATCCTCAAGTTGCTTTTGATGTCGGATTTCAGAGTCATGAGCCTTTCTTTTGAATCGACGATATAAGATTTATGCTCGAGCCTCTTTGTCAATTATATGCTCCCCTCCCTTGATGCTAGGAGAGACTGACCTTTTTACGTAAGCATGCAACCACTCAATGTAACCAATGACACAACCTGCATGATACATGTCTATTGCTATAGTGTCCACCATCATGAATTTCTTTTTTTTCCACATATTGAGAATGTCCTTAACAAACGGGATTTTATCGCTTTCATAGTCAATCATGTAACGATTCATGTTGCTTACCCTTGGTATAGTCTGCATTCTCCCAGCTTGCCTAAGAACCCTTATTGCCACGTAGGGTCGAAGGCCACAGACTCCCATCAAAACCAAGTGTGGGGTTTCCTTGGCATAAACAACCAGTTCTGAGGAAGGGAACCGGTCAAACATATATTGGACCGAATCTTCTGTCAAACAATCTAGCAGCCTAACCCAACCTTCAACATCAGCGGGACCTTTTAACTTCTAGACCCCTAAAGTAACTCTCAAGTCATATGATAGAATATAGTCATCTCCAATAGGCTTGCGAAGAGCTTGCTTTCCGTTAACTTTTTAGTGGTGTTCAATCAGCCAAATTTGAAGTAGCAAATTACATCCCTCGAAATGTCTAGCCCCGTCTTTGCAGTGGCTCAGAGACCGATAGATGTCAGCCAAGATCATAGGAACTATAGTGCTAGGATTACCGTCTATTCCATTAAATACTGCATCCGCTACTATGATAAGTCGGGTGTGAATATCTTCTTTAGCCCCTCGAGAAAAAACCACTAGCCCCAGAAAACAAATGACAAATGCAAAAATTCTCTTTTGGGTCCATGCATCGGGACAGTGCGATTCTATATTATATATCTCTCGAGCGTACCCATGACCGAATCTATCATACAAGTATTGAAGTGAAATTTTTGACTTTATTACATGGGTCATCATTTTGCCTCCTTGCAACCCCAGCTTTTTACGAAACTCTTGCGGTGAAGGATTTTTAGGAATGATCAATTCAGCCCTTTCCCACTTTTATTCCTCCACAACAGACTTGCATTTTCAACATAACCACCGATTTCTTCTAGCAATGGTGTCAATTCAACATCCCCAAATCCGAATACCATTCTTTCCTTGTCCCAAAAGGCAGTGACCGCCTCAATGAGTTCTTTGCACGAATTGACATCCATAAGCAAAGGCAAATGTCCCAACACTTTGCGTACTTCTCCTTGTCCCTGAATGCCCAGATCTCTCCACCAACCCTTTAGTGAATCGGGTATGTACCAGACCATGCTAAACCTTGGATAAGCCTTGGATTGATTCATGATTGCTTGTATTTATAAAAGGTTAGCTTATACCCCTCCCCCAACTTGAGAGCAAATTGTCAACATTTAGGCACATTTATTTCGCAAAAAATAAAAATAAATTATGATGACATCGTTCTAGGTCGTAGACCCTTTTGGACTTGGGCATAGTCATACTATCAGACTTAATATACTAAGTATATTGATTCGATCTAGGTTTATAGAAAATATAATTTTTCTAAAAATCATATCATGGTTGGGCTCTATTGAACAGGAGTAGATTGTCTAGACCAAAGGTTCCCCCAAGCGGACAACTTGGGAGTGGAAAGTCCGTGACCGTCGGCGCACCGCTGACTGACCTACCCACAGAACTTTCCCTTAAAAGGAATTTTGAGAGTGCACTATCGTGAAAACACGCAACCGCTAGTGTAAAAATTTTCAAGTGGAGGAAATATGAACGGGATGACAATTATCAAAGCGTCAACATATAACAAATATAGTTGAAAACATTAGACATGGGATCAATTTGAAAGAAAAAAATGATAAAAACGATAAGTGTAAAGTAAATGAGATCAACAAAATTTGAACAAGTAAACTGGAGAAAATATATGGTTAAAACATATTAACTATTAAAGTAAAGAAAAATATGTAGATACGCAATATAACAAATAAGGAAAGGGAGTAGGATATGCATAGAAAGCAAAACAAAGCATTTTTGTTTTAAAAAAAACAAAGATAAACAAATAAAGGAAGGGGGAGAGGATGTACATTAAAAAAAACAAAGCATGCTTCAAAGTAAACAAATAAGGGAAGGGGGAAGAGGGCATGCATAAAGTGTAAACAACTAAGGGAAAAAGGATGTGCAAAAAAAAAATAGTAATTTAAATATAAACAATTAAGGGAAAGAGGAAGAGAGTGTACATGAAGAGTAACTAAAATATAATCACCAAGTAAACAAAGATATGTACGAAAGTAAGTAGAAATATTAACATTATACGAATTAAACAAATAAGGGAAAAAAAGGAAAAATAGCTAAATCTACTTAAAGGCATTTATAAAAAAATAAACAACCAAGGGAATGAAGAGGAGGGTCTATAAAGAAAGTCACAAATAAAACAGTAAAATTATAAGACGAATATAAAGGTAAACAAATAAAATAAGAAAGTAAATCGTACGATCACACAAAAATCCCGCATAGAAATAAAATCCGTTATGGTAAGAATCTAAGTATCCCCAGTAGAGTCTCCATGTTATCGCGCCCCATTTTCTCGCGAAAGCGGGTCTCGACATGTGACAACTCTTTTAAATGGGTATTAAAAGAGAAGAGTCGTCACTTAATAATTTTTAAGGTGCGTTAGGACACTTATTTGCGAATAACTCTGTTTGACTAGTCAACGTCACCAAAGATCGGGTAAGGGCTCAAATTACCTCGAAGACAAGGTGTTAGGCACTCTTCGAGATCCACAACTGTAGGTCCAGGCCAAATTTTATGCTATGTGGGATTATTGGGTTAAACTAAGTTGTAGGTTGCTGAGTTGTGAATCGATCCTAAGTGGTCAAAGCAATTAATTAAAAGTAGTAACGAAAAAATGTAAGAATTGTAAATCGTAAAAAGCCTACTTAGTTACATAAAAGGGGACCTAAATTTTTAAGCCTGATAGATCAACTCCCGTGCAAAGTCTGCTAAGACTTTTATAGCCAAAAGTGCAATGGCTATTCGGGCATTTTGTGTATCATGTTCGCTACCCTCATTACTACCTTTAAATTGTTAACCTAAGAGTGCACTAATTAATTCTAAATCGCGTCTAACTCAAAACTACCTGCCCCTTCCTATAGTTCAGGAAGTTTCGGACACTATTCTAGAGGGATGGTTCTAGACTTAAAGAAAATCTCAAGTTTCTATTTCTATTCTTATTAGCGTCACATAAAAGGGAGCACATAAAGACTTAACAAGTAACACATAAGGCAAGTAAGGGTTCATGTTGACCTCGAATTAAGTAAATTAACTAAAGCGATGAAGTGGTCTCTTAAATATGCAAGATCCTTGAATTAATATTCAGATATACAATACACCAAGTTTAATAGATTAGATAGCTATATGCATAGGAAATAAGAACAAATGAGTGAAAATTTTACCAAGAATCAACTAGAGTAAAAAATAATAGTTATCGGAATATATAGTATACTCACAAAATTTAAATAAAAGTGAAATATTAGTCCACTGGACAATAGCCTATCACGTAATAAAACCAACAAAAACTAATGATGAGATTAAACATAAAACTCCTTAAGTGTTTGGAAATTGAAATAACTAATAAAAGGATAATAAATATGATTTAATAAAAGAAAGTTCTACCTTTAGTTTAAAGCTAAAAATAGACCAATAATAAAACATGAAATATTTTTTTTTTTTAAAAACCGACGTACTACTCAAATGCCAATTATGGAAGTTTCATGTAAAAGCAAATAACAAGCAGGTCTTCTTTATCATCTCCTACCGGCAAGACTAGTGTTTATAGTAAAAAAAATAATTAAAGCATTGAGAACATAAGTAGAGAAGAGGCGTATGAACGAGTAGCACATGATTTTTCCTTTTCCCAGCAACCCCCATTCACTATTATATAGAGCTTAAAAACTACAAGAATAAAATATAACATGAGCCTAAAGATGACTAAACGAAATCCATGTCTCTCTGGAAGACTCCTCATTAGGACCTTCCCAGCTTTCCAGATCCAAAACTCAGCCCAAACTAGAGTTTGAGACCCTGTCAAGTCAACTCACACAAATATGAATATACATGTCAATAGGAAAGAAATAAGCGACCAGGCCAACATTCAATTCTTGAATAAACTTATAACTTTTCACATACTTAATTTGATTATTGCTATTTCCTAAAAGCATGATATAAGAGCACATTAGAGCATGATATCTAATATTCAATTTAGGCCATTTGCCTATCAGTCATATAAGAGCACATTAAAGACATACATCTAGATAGATTTTGTCACAAACAGATTGTCGACCTCATTTACCATTGAATCCTAAAGGTAACATCTCTAGTATTTAACTATTTATTATATAATCTACAGACCATCTAGATATTCAAAACAAGCAAAAAAAAAAATAAGCGTGGCATATATCCAGTTGGGGAGACAACTTTAAAAATTGCAAAGTTAGTCCCAGAACATGATGTATAGATGACCAAGCCATAAGGTTCTGCTTAATTTTCTTATACCAATCATAGAAGGAAGGCATATATGGAGATTCAAGTGACGTACCTGGGATTTTACTTGGTATGCATTTCAAAAGAATGCCGCACAGCATTCAGCATAACCAAGCGCAAACAAATCGCAGAAGAAAGTAAAAGAGAGACAAAAACTAAAGAAGACAACTAGTCTATTCTAACAAACAACTAGCACGTCAAGGGATAGTAATGCATTGCTTAAGAAACTAATCAGTTGGAGAACGGAATAATATAATAAGAAGATTAGGAATCCAGTAACTTCAACAGTGACAAATAAGCCAATTACTCTTCGGAATATGCCACAGCCCGTGCAAAAATTAGAACAACAATAATGAGAAATCAATACTCGAACTCGATAGGCCCCGATTGTATCGAGCAAATAGAAAGACTAAAGCTTTGTCTCGAACGAAGATAAAGACTAAAGCTCTACCTTGATTTTTACCTCGGAACAGAGGAGAATAGAATAGCTATATAGTGAAAATCGTGATCCAAGGTCCCCTCCCCCCCCCCCCCCCCCCAAGTGTATAGAACTAGTGGTATTTATAGTAATAAATTAGACTTAAGTCGTGTCACTATAATGGAAAAGAATCATCCAAATAAAGAAAGATTTAAAATATAAAAACAAGAATTCTGTCAACAAGGAATTGGAGGATTGGGGCGAGATTTGAGTATTGAAATAGGTAAGAAGAGCTGCTGGTGATTATTTTAACAGAAAAGGACTAAAATACCTACTCATAATCGGTGGAATTTGAACCGAAAATCATGAGAGAAATATATGTAATTGAACTTCCAAAATTATGATCCAATCAGTAACAAATGAAATGCCTACCTCAAACCTGTCTACATTCAAACTGATAAGTCTGAACCTGTGAATGGGAAGAAGAGTAGGTGAATCTTCAGGCGCGTCGGCGATTTTGACTAAAATTGGAGCTAATATATTGGCTCATAATTAAGGTAAAAAATTAATTACTTTACGGATTCGATAAGGAAGATAAGTAAGGAAAATAAAGTAAGAAAGGACATAGAAAAGAAATGAGAATATAATAAATCAAATAACGAAGAAACGAGATGAATTTGCCGGTACGGTTTTGAACGAAGGGGAATTGGAAAGGGTTGACTTGAGTTGGTCATGGGTTCTGGGAGAAAGAATTTTGAGTGAAGGGTTTTGGGTATTAATGGGTTAATGGGTTAGGGATAATCTGATGGGTTGTGAAATTTTGGGTTAGAGAAGGATGTACTTTTTCCTCCTTCTTTTATATAATTGGGCTTCTCTTGAAAATATATCTATTTGTTAAAATTCTAATAATATGTTAGCTAAAAAGAAGTAAATATTAATTATTGATCAAAGCAAGAAGACCATATGAATAAAAGCTATGTACTAAAATAAGTTGCTAAAATATCGTGACCTATAAGCAGGAAGATGCTCAAATAAATATTTGTAAAATAAAAGTAGATTTAATGCAATGTGAAACTAAATATATTATGATGAAAAGTATAACTTGCTTGATTAACTCTAAAAGAAACCTCGTAAATGCATGAGTGAGATGACTTTTGATAATAATAATAATAATAATAATAATAATAATAATAAATGTAGTTGTGGTAGTAATAGTAATTAGAAGGTAATAATAAGAATAATAAGAAAATAGTAACAAGAGTAGTAATAGAGAAAATAATAAATGAATATGAAAAATTGACCTTATATTGTTATAAAATAAGTTAAAGTAACACATTTGATATACTAACGATATAGAAGCTCAAATAAATAAATTAGAAGAAAGGAGGGACAAAATTGGATGTCAACATGTAGTTGATAAAGTTAGTCGAAAGGCATATTGATCTTGTGACATTCTAAGAAGTCTTATGTAACGACCCGACCGGTCGTTTTGAGCATTTACGCTCCTTTCAACTATTTGAAATCTTGAATAATTTCCAACGAGGTATTATGACTTGTGTGAATTGTTGGTTTTAGTTTTAAGGTATTTCGGAGTTAGCTTGGAAGCTTAAGTTGAAATAGTTGACCGAATATTGATTTATGTGTAAACGACCTCGGAATTTAATTCTGATGATTCCAATAGCTCCGTATGGTAATTTTGGACTTAGGAGTGTGTCCGAAAAATTATTTGGAGGTCCGTAGTGGAATTAGGCTTGAAATGTCGAAAGTTGAATTTTGGAAAGTTTGACAGGGGGGTTGACTTTTTGATATCTAGATCGGAATCTGATTCTTGAAATTGGAATAGTTTCGTTATGTCATTTATGACTTGTGTGCAAAATTTGAAGTCATTCCGGATTGATTTAATGTATTTCGGCACAAGATATAGAATTTGAAAGTTCAAAGTTCATTAGGCTTGAATTGGGGCATGATTCGTGGTTTTAGCGTTGTTTGATGTGATTCGAGGCTTCGACTAAGTTCGTGTGATGTTTTAGGACTTCTTGGTATATTTGGTTGAGGTCCCGAGGGGCTCGGGTGAGTTTCGGGATGATTTCGGACCATTTCTAGGCCATTCTTAGTTGTTGGTTTTTGGCCATAGAGGTATGCATCGCGATCGCAGACAAATGGTCGCGATCGCGAAGAGCAATTTTGCTGTTTGGGCACTGTAAATCGCGATCCCAGAAGCCTTTTTGCGATCGCATAGAGGAAAATCCTATTGCATTGACCCGACTTTGGAAGCTTATATCTCGTAAATTATAAGGAATTTAAAGATGATTCAAAAATGAAAGTTGTAGCCCTTGACGTCTAGTTTTCAGAAATATAAACCAATTGTTATTTAGAGTTATATACAAAAAGTTATGGTAGACATACTATAGGCTGTTCGGAAAGAGTTTGAAAATCTCTGTTGCATAGGGCTGACTTTGGAAGTTTATATCTCGAACTTTATAACGAATTGAGAGATGAACAACAAATGAAAGTTATAGACCTTGGTGTCTAATTTTCAGAAAGTTAACCCATTTGCAATTTGTAGTTTTGTACAAAATGTTATGACCATTATACTGGAGGGCTGTCTGGAAGATGTAGGGGAGTTTGTTCTTCGCGATCGTGATTGGTTTTCCGCGATCGCGAAGAGCAATTTTAGGGCTGAAAATTTTTGTGCTTCGCGATCGCGAAGCATTTTCCGCAATCGCAAAGAGTAAATTTCGAAGTTTCATCCATTTTTAACATATTTGGGGTAAGTGTTCTATATCCGAAAGTGATTATACTTCACGATTCTATGGTTATATTCATCATTTATTTCGGATTTAAATGGAAGAAATCAAGATTTTTGCAAAATCTTCCAAAAACAAAAATTTAAGATTTGGAGGTCGAGTTGTTATCGGAATTTGATAAAATTGGTATGATTGAACTCGTATTGGAATGGGTGTTCGAATTTTGTAACTTTTGTCGGATTCCGAGGCATGGGCCCTACGGGCATTTTTGAGCTAAAATTTTGGATTTTTATGGAAAATTAGCATTTTCTTATGTAATTAATTCCAATGAATTTTATTGACCGAAACGAATTAATTGTGACTAGATTCGAGACATTCAGAGGCCGATTTGTGAGGCAAGAGCAAAGCAGAGTAAAGAATTTCACACACTGAGGTAAGTAACAGTTTTAAATATGGTTCTAAGGACATGAAACCCCGAATTTTGGTATCATGTGACTATTTTGGAGGTGACGCACATGCTAGATGATGGGCGTGTGGGCATGCACCGAGGGGATTGTGACTTGGTCCATCCCGAAAAACTGTAAAGTTGAATAATTTATTGTTAGCTATATTCTCTCTATGTGTTGATAAAATTTGATTGTAAATCATGCTTAGGCTATGTGATAGTACTGTTGGGACCCACAAAGGTCGCGTACTTGTTGAATTGCCTGCTAAATGCTATATGTACTCAGTCTCAGCTTTTACTTGCACATTTTATCTCAGTCTCTATTATTATTATTGATACATCATATCATTATTGTTTGGGCTGATTTCATGATTATTAAGAGCCCGAGAGACTGGAGAGATTTATGACTGAGTGAGGTCGAGGGCCTGATTGTGAGATATTGATACTATAGCACGTGAGTTGTCCGTGCAGCACGTGAGTTGGCCATGCAGATCCTTATATTATACTATAGATCGTGAGTTGGCCGTGCAGCACGTGAGTTGGTCGTGAGGATCCTTAATTATACTATAGCACGTGAGTTGGCCGTACAGCACGTGAGTTGGCCGTGCAGCACGTGAGTTGGCCGTGCGGATCCAGATAGTTATATTATGGCACGTGAGTTGTCCGTGCAGCACGTGAGTTATCCGTACAGATTATAGCGCTTAGGCTGTAGGAGCCCCTCCGGAGTCTGTACACCCCCAGTGAGCGCGTGTACCCATGGAGAGTGAGTGATGAGGGCTGGGAGCCCAGTGCGTGATGAGGACTGGGAGCCCAGTGAGTGATTGTTGTCCTCAGAGGTTGTACTTGGTTTCCATTTGTTGTTGCACTTAATTGCTATCTGTCATTATAGTGAAATCTCTGAACAGGAACTGTATAAAAATTGATTTGACATTAAACTGTCAGATTTGATAGAATGTCTATTCTTTGCTGGAATTACTGGAAATGAACCATAACTGTTTAGCTCGTTACTATCTTTAGTTCCTTATTTATTATTGTTACTTGGGGAGTTTATTGTACTCATACTACACCCTGCACTTCCTGTGCAGATCCAGGTGTTCCCGGACATAGCGGGTGTTGATCATTTCGCGCAGTTAATTTTCAAGAGATTTTGAGGTAGCTGCCGTGTTCCGCAGACCTTGTCTCTCCTTCTCTATCTCCTTATTTATTGTATTTGGTCTCAGACTATTATAGACCGTATTTTCCAGACTTGTATTTAGATTAGATACTCATGTACTAAGTGACACCGGGTTTTGGGAGTGATATATTTGAAATTTTGAGATTTCTTCGGCTAAATTTAATTATTTTGTTTTCAAACTTGAGAAAAATTGTAGTTTATGGAGATTTTCGGCTTGCCTAGTATTGAGATAGGCAATATCACGATGGGTGAGATTTTGGATCGTGACAAATTGGTATCAGAGCTTTAGGTGACATAGGTCTCACGAGTCATGAGCGGGTTTAGTAGAGCCTTGCGGATCGGTACGGAGACGTCTGTACTTATCTTCGAGAGGCTGCCGAACCCTTAGGAAAATTTCACTTTCTTGTATTCTATCGTGCTTAATTGATTCAGCTTGAAACATAACTCTTTGAATTCCTTCCACGCATTCGTATGCGCACATGAGCGCTCGGTATCAGCTGTGCATTGCCGGCTTGTGATTCTATGAACGAGGTTCAAGATGTGTATTCTGTGTTTTGGTGATGGGCCAGTCTGGAGGACTTGAGGCTAGGTTTATACCGCAGCTTAGGCTCGGTAGCTTCAGTTGTAATCTGTACATTTGGACTCATATGTCCGATAATGTCCTTACGAGTGGAATTTGTGGCTCAATGAACGATGAAATGGGTTTTTTTTATGAGAACTATATAACTGCGGGATGTGTTAAGACGATTTGAATGTGACGAGAAGTGTTTCCTTGAAATATAAAGGAAGGCCATTGGGTGCTTTATTTTCATTTTGATGTGACGTACAATCTCGAGTGTGAATGTTTTGAAAGATCCTTCATGTTGTTAAATTTTGGGGCAAATTAAATTTTCGTGTGTGATTAATGAGTTTGGACTCGAAAAGATTAAGTGATTTCATAGTAATTGTGGCTGCGAAAGGGTATACCAATATGCCAATTTGAGACTAAGCAGGTGGATTATCCCCTGCGCAGTAATTTATGTAAGTGTGTTCCTTATGATGTGAATAGAGAGTTTCTTTTCTGCCAGCGGGGTGTATGTGTTGAGACTTGAATTTGAATCTGGTTGAGAAAGTTGACTTGAGTATTAAGAGAATGAATGCGAGATTAGCGGATGATTGAGGTATTTTACGGTTGGTGTGTCTTGATCTTGAGAAGAATTTTCGTTGAACTGACTACGGTATTAAGACTATAATAAAGTATGGGTATTATGAGTTATCAAGCATTTTAATCTATGGCTTTGAGCCAAGTGGGGGAGCCTGTTATTGACAATTCAATTCATGGTTATATGTTAAAATGTTAGTTGGTCTGAAGTATACTTGGGGATCAGTGATGACTTGCAGAGGTGGAGTTCGAGAATGACTCGAGTAAGGAAATTTCCTGAATACGGGATATAATGCACTTACGAAAATATGAAAATTTTGGAATGATTAAGTTGTTATTTTGAAGGATGTAGTGCACAGGAAGTATGGATTTGATTGGTCGTGTTAAGACAAGGTTACTTATTTGAGTGTTGATTGTGCTAAAGGAGCACATGTCTTTTGGCCCGTTTGGGGCGGAGTAAATTAGATTTGAGTAGAATGGATGATTCTCGAGAAGGTTCTAATGGATTCAAAATGTATATGGGAAATTGAAAAAATTTTGAATTTGTATATCACTAGAATCAGTTACTTATATTGGATAGTATGGGGACGTACGGTAATTCTGTTTGACTATGAATTCTACATTTTCAGTATAAGAAAAGAAAGAGGAACAATTTTAAATTCGCATAAGGTATTTTCAGAGTGAGTGTTACGGTTGGGGTATTTATGAAGGTTCTTAAGAAAAATACAGTAGCTTATGGGCCTTAGGGCGATGTGGTTTTATGTTAGGATGTCTTGTAGTGAGCTTGGGTAAGGATATTAGTGTTTTGACAAGGAGAATTGTCAACCTGAAGGTGATTCAGAAGAAACTCAGAGAAAATAGGACAAATGGGTAACATGATGGATCAGTATGGTAATGGTATGCTCGGTTCTTTTGGTTCATATGATGATGTGGGGATTTACGGGTGTTTGGTGGCAATACTCTTGGATTTGGCAACTTGTGTGGCTTGGTGGAGTTAGAGGGATCCAGTTCTGATAGCTTGGTTATGTGCAAATGGATTTCAAAGTGTTCTTAATGGTTTCTACCATGGATTGGACCGGATATATTCTACCGGTGTAGGGAACGTGTTGTATATTATGAATTTCTCCTGGAAGGAATCAAGATGAAGGTTACTGAATGACTTGGTATGTAATTTGCTGGTTACCCAAAGTTGATAATGATATTCTCGTGCTTGTCACATGATGACATGATAGATGTGGTGTGTGGTGCAGTATTAAGATTTACATGTACAAGGTGGCAGCTCATTCTTGAAAGGAAGATCACGAATTTTAGATAGAATGGTCAATTTCAGATAATTAGATGAATGTTATAACTGCTCGGTAATCCCTGAGAAGGGTGCGCATTTCAAAAGGCGCATTGTGTTTTGACTTACGGATGTTCATTGGTATTGCAGTACTCACCTGGTTGATAGACTGCTGATATTCAAATTATTGCTATGTGGCACGGAAGAATTATGAAAGTATTCCTTATGGGAAGATCGTGAATGGAAGATGTGTTAGTCATTCTAGTGCTGGAGTTGGGATTAGTTACGGTGATTCATGTGTTTGATGAATTTGGAGACTGGGAGTTCTCAAAAGTATATTGTTTCGGGTTGCGACCTGTTTGAGGTGAGTATTTTATTTTAACTCAGTGGAGGCACTAGTTGCGTTAATTATTTGTGATAGCTACGCGCTATAAGTGTGCATATATGTGAGGTTGGAGCCCATGTGCGGACATTAGAGCAAGTATTCATATTCGAAAGAATGCTTAGGCTATTATATGCCTAGATCGACTGTTAAGCATAAAGTTATAACGTTTTCTGTATTTGTACCTTTGTTGAGAACTATCTGGGCTATACTTGAGGTTACAAAGAAGATGATTCCCTAAATAAACGGGGTAGTTACTAATTCTGCGTAAAATTGCAGATTTGAAGTGTGATAGCAGACTTTGTGCATGCTTGCACTATGGCATGCTATTTATTCCAGTCCAGGAGCATGAGAATATTATTTCATTATCATATACAAGTGTACTTGTGTAATTTCTCCTCTATAATATGCTGGGACTGGAGGCCTATGACCATGTTGGGCGATTTATATTATTGGCACGTGAGTTGTCCGTGCCGTGTGTAGGAATATTATTTCTATGATAATTTATCTGATTCATTAATTTCCTTCCTCTACAATTGTGCACATGCGCCTACGGTTATCCTCTTCACGAAATTTGAGAAGTTGGTTGTAACATTGTGGTTGTGGTGGTGCTTGTTGAACTTGCAATATGGTTCCCTTCCATAAGACATCTCCTATATTTGGGTACACGGATTGCGCAGTTGTGTCTTGAGTTATATTGATGTGGCGTGTCTGTGGGATAGTTGTATTTTATTATATAAGGTCATTGGACCTAGAATGGGTACTATTAGGTTTGATTACGGTATATTCGGGAGGATAATATTGAAAGTTGCCTTAGAAGGTGATTATGGTTCTGGTTGGGGCGAGAGAGCTCCATGACTTGTTGCTCTGATAAGGGGTCATGAGATTTTTGCATGTTTCTTTTATTATCAGCAGTGTACGAAGGTTTTGGAACGAGGTTTGGCTTGATATGAGGTTTAATACTTGCACTTGGTTGGTTTGGAGTAATTACCGTGATCGGGAATGGTGCTGCGAGCATGTGAGTTGTGTAGTATGCAATGTGATTATATCTGAGGTTATGGCTATAGCTTGATACAGCTTGTTCAGGCCTATACGGTGTGTAGATGTGAAATTCGGGTCTTGAAAAGAATTCTGGATGTTAGAAATTTGGCTCCAAGGATTTTTGGGCTAATGTTAAATTAATGATTTTCAGTTATGTTGTGTGGTCAGGCCTATATAGAATAGGGTGACGTGAGATCACCCCCGGGTATGTGCATGGTAAGGTGGAATAGAGATTCGAAGGTTAAGAATAACTCTTGGCACGCTCGAGGACGAATGTATGTTTAAGTGGGGGAGATTGTAACGACCCGATCGGTCGTTTTGAGTATTTACGCTCCTTTCAACTATTTGAAGCTTGAATAATTTCCTACGAGGTATTATGACTTGTGTGCATTGTTGGTTTTGGTTTTAAGGTATTTTGGAGTTAGCTTGGAAGCTTAAGTTGAAATAATTGACCGGATATTGACTTATGTGTAAACGACCTCGAAATTTAATTTTGATGATTCCAATAGCTCTGTATGGTGATTTTGGACTTAGGAGTGTGTCCGAAAAATTATTTGGAGGTCCGTAGTGGAATGAGGCTTGAAATGACGAAAGTTGAATTTTGGGAAGTTTGACCGGGGGGTTGACTTTTTGATATCGAGGTCGGAATCCGATTCTGGAAATTGAAATAGCTTCGTTATGTCATTTATGACTTGTGTGCAAAATTTGAAGTCATTCCGGATTGATTTGATGTATTTCGGCACAAAATATAGAATTTGAAAGTTCAAAGTTCATTAGGCTTGAATTGGGGCATGATTCGTAGTTTTAGCGTTGTTTGATGTTATTCGAGGCTTCGACTAAGTTTGTATGATATTTTAGGACTTGTTGGTATATTTGGTTGAGGTCTCGAGGGGCTCGGGTGAGTTTCAGGGTGGATCCAGACCATTTCTAGGCCATTCTTAGTTTCTGGTTTTTGGCCACAGAGGTATGCATCGCGATCGCGGACAAATGGTCGCGGTCGTGAAGAGCAATTTTGCTATTTGGGCACTGTGAATCGCGATCGCAAAAGCCTTTTTGCGAACGCATAGAGGAAAATCCTGTTGCACTGACCCGACTTTGGAAGCTTATATCTCGCAATATATAAAGAATTTGGAGATGATACAAAATTGAAAGTTGTAGCCCTTGACGTCTGGTTTTCAGAAATGTAAACCAATTGTCTTTTGAGGTTGTGTACAAAAGGTTATGATAGATATACTACAGGCTAACCGGGAAGATTTTGGAAATCTCTGTTGCATAGGGCTGATTTTGGAAACTTATATCTCGAACTCTATAAAGAATTGGGAGATGAGAAACAAATGAAAGTTATAGCCCAAAGTGTCTAGATTTCAGAAAGTTAAACCATTTGCAATTTGGAGTTTTGTACAAAACGTTATGACCATTATACTGGAGGTTGTCTGGAAGATGTTGGGGAGTTTGTTCTTCGCGATCGCGATTGGTTTTCCGCGATCGCGAAGAGCAATTTTGGGGCTGAAATTTTTGTGCTTCGCGATCGCAAAGTATTTGCCGCGATCGCGAAGAGTAAATACCTAGGCAGTAGCTATATTTTGAAGTTTCATCCATTTTTAACATATTTGGAGCTATGGAGCTAGGATTGAAGCGATTTTTGAGGCCATTTTCACCATATGGATTTGGGTAAGTGCTCTATATCCGAAAGTTATTATACTTCATGATTCTATGGTTATATTCATCATTTATTTTCGGATTTAAATGGAAGAAATCAAGATTTTTGCAAAATCTTCCAAAAACGAAAATTTAAGATTTGGAGGTTGAGTTGTTATCGGAATTTGATAACATTGGTATTGTTGAACTCGTATCGCAATGGGTGTTCGAATTTTGTAACTTTTGTCGGGTTTCGAAGCGTGGGCCCCATGGGTGATTTTTGAGCTAAAATTTTGGATTTTTATGGAAAATTAGCATTTTCTTATGGAATTAATTCCAATGAATTTTATTGACCGAAACGAATTAATTGTGACTAGATTCGAGACATTCAGAGGCCGATTTGCGAGGCAAGGGCATAGCATAGTAAAGAATTTCACACACTAACGTAAGTAACAGTTTTAAATCTGATCCTGAGGGTATGAAACCCCGAATTTTGGCATCATGTGATTATTTTGGAGGTGACACACATGCTAGGTGACGGGCGTATGGGCGTGCACCGAGGGGATTGTCACTTGGTCCGTCCCGAAAAACTGTAAAGTTGAATAATTTGATGTTAACTATATGCTCTCTATGTGTTGATAAAATTTGACTGTAAATCATGCTTAGGCTATGTGATAGTACTGTTGGGACCCACAGAGGTCGCATACTTGTTGAATTGCCTGCTAAATGCTATATGTACTCAGTCTCAGCTTTTACTTGCACATTTTATCTCAATCTCTATTATTATTATTGATACATCATATTATTGTTGTTTGGGCTGATTTCATGATTATTAAGAGCCCGAGAGACTGGAGAGATTTATGACCGAGTGAGGCCGAGGGCCTGATTGTGAGATATTGATACTATAGCACATGAGTTGGCCATGCAGATCCTTATATTATACTATAGCACGTGAGTTGGCCGTGAGGATCCTTATATTATACTATAGCACGTGAGTTGGCCGTGAGGATCTAGATAGTTATATTATGGCACGTGAGTTATCCGTGCAACACGTGAGTTGTCTATGCAGATTATAGTGCTTTGGCTGTAGGAGCCCCTACGGAGTCTGTACACCCTAGTAAGCACGTGTACCCATTGAGAGTGAGTGATGAGGGCTGGGAGCCCAGTGCGTGATGAGGGTTGAGAGCCAGTGAGTGATTGTTGTCCTCAGAGGTTGTACTTGTTGTCATTGTGGTGAAATCTCTAAAAGATTTTTATATATGGATTACATGAACAGGAACTGTATAAAAATTGATTTGACATTAAACTGCCAGATTTGATAGAATGTCTATTCTTTGCTGGAATTACTGGAAATGAACCATAAATGTGTACCTCGTTACTATCTTCAGTTCCTTATTTATTATTGTTACTTGCTGAGCTGGTTGTACTCATACTACACCCTGCACTTCATGTGCAGATCCAGGTGTTCCCGGACATAGCGGGTGTTGATCCTTTCGCGCAGTTGATTTTCAGGAGATTTTGAGGTAGCTCCCTTGTTCCGTAGACCTTGTCTCTCCTTATCTATCTCCTTGTTTATTGTATTTGGTCTCAGACTATTATAGACCGTATTTTCCAGACTTGTATTTAGATTAGATGCTCATGTACTAAGTGACACCGGGTTTTGGGAGTGATATATTTGAAATTTTGAGATTTCTTCCGCTGAATTTAATTATTTTGTTTTCAAACTTGAGAGAAATTGTGGTTTATTGAGATTTTTGGCTTGCCTAGTATTGAGATAGGCTCCATCACGACGGGTGAGATTTTAGGTCATGACATCTTATTAACGCACTTCTTATGCATTTTATGCATTTATAATAAATATGTACTCTTAGAGGCTTGTAGACAGATGTCATGTATACAGATACTTATATGGCCTTGGGGGCGTTTTAAGTATATAATGGATCATATTGGCCTTATAGGCTCGTATGTCACAGGTATAAGTTTCTATATCAGGTAGGGTCATTCTATGTCGGGTATTCCCGCATGTTTACTATATTTATCTCATGACGCCCTTCTAGCCCACTTACCTATGATGATGTAATAAGAAAGATACGTTATGTTAGTACTCGGTTGAGTAAGGTACTGGGTGCCTATCGCGGCCCATCGGTTTGGGTCGTGACAAAGTGGTATCAGAGCAGTTCCATCCTAGGGAGTCTACAAGCCGTGTCTAGTAGAGTCTTGTTTATTGGTGTGTTGTGCACCACACTTATAAGCAGGAGGCTACAGGGCATTGAGGACTGTCACTTTTTCTTCTTACTCTAGATCGTGTGGTAGACCCTAAATTCTATTTTATTCGTAATAAGACGATACCTACATCTAGAAAGACAGTTGGTAAAAGATTGAATGTGGCCGTGGAAGAGTGGAGTCAGAGGAACTTGATTTTGCATCATGCTTATGATGAGTAAATGTGAGGTCTATAGCAGAACATGTGTGTCCTAAGACGTGTAAGCTTTTTGATAAGGAGCCTTAAAGTAAGAATATATATCCACCTATATGGTGAAAAGTAATGAGAGATTCAGAAGGTAGATACAAGTTTCAACAAGTAAAAAAAGGGTACAACGCGCCCAGTCAATGAAGATTATCAGTATTTACAATTCAGGCAGAGAAATATAAGCCTTTTGAGTTACCTTCAATAATAACAGAGGTATGTACAATTAGCCACACGCATCTCATTTATGTCCTATGGGGGCTAACAAAAGTAGTATAAGAGAATGACGGATATTAGGATCCGGCTGGGGTTAGAGTAACCCAAAATAGTGAATGGATTGTTTGCGTTAGTTAATATTTCCGAAGGATATTGCAAATGTGCTAATAGATCTCCTTGTGAGACACCCAGATGGTGCACTCTAAAATAGTACAGCTAGATATGAGTACTGCAAATATAGGCACTGGAAGCCTAGAAAGGATAAATATTATCTTAGTATGGCTCCCATCCCTAGTAGAGAGAGAATGTTAGGCAACCCGAAGAGCCAGTGGATGGAGTAAGGGGAGCTAAAAGGAAAAGAATGTCTTGTTGAAGTTTTCAGAATAAAGTGATAGACAGAAATGTTAGTAGGGAAATAAGAAGAGAGTTAATGAAGCATTATGAGTAATATGTGATACATGGATGACAACGGTAGATTAAAAAAAAATGATGACAGTATTACAGAGTCTATAGTCAAGTGAAGGAAAGGACGAGAGGTGACAAGCCTTGAGACAACAAAGGAGTATAGGCCATAAAGCCATAGCCTCATTTCGAGAAATAAGTTCATGACTCTAACGTGATTACCAGAAGGAAAAGTTAGACCCCAGAGTAATAAAAATCAGTATGGACTGGTGAGCAAGATAAACTAAACATGAATTAGGGACTGAGTAATAGTAGGCATCATGAGAATTTCAGAGATTGCATTTCGGCGATAATAGAATGGACGATAGAAGAATAACCTTTGAAGGTCATTCAGGAAAACGCTTCCCTAAAGCAAGCAATGTGAGCAAAGTTAAGGTTAAGGGACTATGTGTGCCAGTTACACTAAATGTCACCCTTGTGAGTAAGGAATTTTGTTATTCTTGGTACAGAAGGATTACCACAAGGCGAGTAAGGGTCATCGATGATGTGAAAAGATGCCAAAGATGAAGAGGTAAAATATCTATAGGTAGATCGTCAAAGCTCTAAATCTTAGTACTCCCTTAAAGGGGGGGATATGGAATGATGTGGCATTAAGTCAGAATTAAGTGGTTCTAGTAACTATGGAATGGTAAAGGAAGAATGCGATAAAAATGAAAAAGGAATGAGATTGCACTTATTCAAATCCTATAGATATGCTACGATTCTAGAACATTATGCAAGCACGACGTCAAGGAGAGGAAGTAAGGGTTCCGGCCCGGGATGTTTTTGATAAATAAGGAGACAGTGCGAGAGGTAAGTTAAGACAAAAGAAATAACCCAAGAAAGATTACGTGAAATATTGATATGAGCATGGGTCAACGAGTAGTTAGTAGTTGATTCAGGAAGAGCCTAGTTATGGCTAGACAAAAGGATACAGACAAATTAACAGATTGTGCAAGATAAACATAGTGAACACCAACAAGGGAATTCAGTCTCGCAGATATGACATCGTGATCCTTGAGAAATATTCAGATAGGAGTTAGGGTAGTTAAAGGTGTCGTATAAGTGTTATGAAAATAAAAGAGAGTTCCACTGGGAAACAGTCAAAAAAAATTCAGTTCAGAAGTAAACCTATGAACATAAGGGAAGGGAGGTACGTAACTAGAGATAATTATAGGTGAGGAAGGATATCAAAAATTCCGTCGAGTATACGATGTAATAAGCTCGCAGCTTTACAAGAGTCAGAGGGTCCTCCTTAAGTACTACAATGAATAGACTAGCTGAGGAAATAAGGGAGAAAGCTTCAACCTAAGCTCAGTGACCTAAAGAGGAAATGGTCGTATAACAACAGTCTCACGATAACATTGTATTCACTCTATAAGAAAGTGGCACCTATCGTGGCTAATGAATGGGGAGAAGAAGAAAAAAAATCATCAAAAGGTGATATTCAAGATCATATAGGTCATATGAAATTCCAATATGTGTGGGCATTAAGATAAGCCAAGTATTCATGCAACAAGTGGCAGAATGACCAGGAAAAGTAAGTACTTACATTTAAAGAAAGTTGAGAAGGAACGAAAAGAGTTATTTGATCAATGATCCAAAGTTAGTTACGTTATGAATGCACTTAAGATTTCGGAGTTGTCACGACCCAAACCGATGGGCCGCGACGGGCACCCGGTACCTTACTCAACCAAGTACCAACATAATATATCTTTTCATATCATACTATCATATATAACTGAGCTGAAGAGGCTACCGTGAGATATATAGAATAAAACATGTAATACCAACTTATACATAAGACATACGGGCCAATAAGACCAAAATAACCACTCGTACACTAAACATAGGCCGACAAGGCCGTACAATCATTTACGTACATGACATCTATCTACAAGCCTCTAAGAATACATAATTATCATAAAGGTCGGGAGAGAGCCCTGCCATATCAAACAATACACGTCTAAATCTTACTGAATAAACAAGCAACTCTAGAGCAAATGGAGCACGCACCAACACTTTCCGCTGAGCTGATAGCCTACTTGGAGGACTCTCGTCCTGTCTATCGGGACCTGCGGGTATGAAAAGCAGCGTCCCCAGGAAAAAGGGACGTCAGTACAAGTAATGTACCGAGTATATAAGGAATGAAAATCAGTAAAATAATAGACATGAGAGAAACATGGAGTAAAAGACTCGACATGTAAGTCTGAATAGCTCTGTGAAACAATTATATTTACAATGCCATGAATATCCATATAAATGTCATACCATGCATAGGTATATGTGTTCATATTATCATCAAGCCTTTGAGGGCATCCCATCATATCATCTCGGCCACTATGGGCAAATCATCAACGTATACCAACTGATCAGGTGGTGGTGCGTATATAACGTCGTAACCTTTTTCCATATCCCATATACATATATACGCGTATATAATGCCATCTGGTCATGGGTCAATGTAAATGAATGCAATACATGAGAAGTACGTCAATAAAACCTTTCGGAGTGTCATAAGACCATTATACCTCTGATTAATATCATGAAACAAACTTTATCAACTTACGTATTTTTTGAGACCCATGAAGAGATGATAGAAAAATAAGACATATGGGAATTCAAGAAAATAGGCATCTCTAATACTTCTATGAATAGAGTCATTTATGAAAGTTGTGCATTTGCTCGTTTCATTCGTGTCGTATAGATCATGCCAAAAAGAAAGAAGGGATAGCCTTAACATACCTGAGTCGATTCTCTTGACAATCTTTCTAACACACATTGATTGCGACAACACGTAACGGCGGATCGAAGTAGGAGAAAAATCTGTATGATATTGTTGAGAAAGAGAATTCCATCCGTTATGTAATCTTGTTGTTACGTTATGTAATTTTGATCATAATATTATATAAACTTTCTTGCTGAAGTTCATCCGTAACTTTGAAGATGAAGTATCTTCATTTTTGTGAATTTTGTATTAGTGGGTGTGGCCCCACACCTTTGACGACCAAGCCTTTAAATATGACACCTTATCACTTAGCAAAAGAGTCACATTTTTGATTTGTGAGTCACTTTCATTTGCTGCCATGTTTGGGCACCTTCGGCTTATCCAAGATTCCTTAATCAACTTTGTTTTCCCTCACTAATCCAATAATTAACCAATTACTCACATAATTAAGAATTATATCAAATTACTTAAAATACTACCCGCTTTTAACATACCTTATACACCTTACTATCATGGTCATGCGGTACCTTGTATGGCACTAGACCATAAATACCGAGTATTTTAGCTCGGACCGTATTTTATTCCAACATGTCAAACTTTGACGAAAATTAATTTTCTTTGATTTGCTTACCCTCTCACCTTCACGAATTTACTCATCACTTATTTGAAATAGCATAATGCTTATAATCTCAAAATAATCTCATTCCCGAACTTACGTCGATTAGCTTATGACGAAACTTTAACGTACGAAAATGCGGAATGTAACATCTTATTTCCGAGCTTATATCAATTATTTATGGTGTACTTCCACGTACAAAAACATGGGGTGTAACAGGAGTATTATCCATGCAGCATATATGTTGTCAATCATATAACCGTAAAAAACTCTGGTATAAGTTAAAAGAAAGAATTGAGTCCAGGTCATAGACAAAGGATTGAATTTTTGGAAGATGGTATCACGGATATTCCCTAGCGCCAATGAAAGGCTAAAGTAATAATACCATGAGCCGCAGATCGGAAGATAGCTTAAGCCTAAATAAAGGCTGATCAGAAGGAAGAGGAAACTAAAGAGTTACATCAACCAAGTAAATCAGGAGTTTGATTATTGGACCAAAAGAATTATAGAAATCATGATTGAGAACATAGCAGAATCACTCTTAATATCATAGGTGCAAGAGAGATAGTACAACAATAATATTCTATAACGACTCTACAAGAAAGCCAGTTAAAAGAGTACCAGCCTCATAAGAAGTCAGTATGGAGCTACCATCGGATTGTGTATACACTAGAGGTGCACATATTATAATAGAGCTTCAAATTGTGGATATGAATTATACCTATGTGGAAGGGAGGTCACGAAAGAGATAGAAGATGTGATGCGAGATTTTACGGTAAGTAAGGTAAAGGTGAACAACGTACGGGATACTCAAATGTAGAAGGTTGTGAATAGTCCATACTTCGGATAGAAGGCTAGAAGCATTGGGATTCAGTATGCAGGAATGATAGCGGTGTCGTTAGTGGCATATCTTCCAACCTATGGTTTCTAGGTATCGAGAGATCTAGTCAAGAGAGCAAAGAAGAGTTTGAGACGATGTGATATCTCGCTTGATGTTCTAGAATGACATAAGGAAATATATAGTGCAAGCAAGTTGAAGGAAGGTTGTGAGTAGTATAAATAGATATGTGTAGATCGCAAGCTAAAGTATGGTAAGCGGCAAGGTTTTAGGAAGACAGGAATAAGGATAAGAAAGGGCGAGTGAGAAGGTGACGAAAATCGATAAGTCCTCAGGATTAAGCCCATGAAAACAAGAGAGCTGGAGGTTTCTCTAAGTTATAGAAAGCTCAGTATAGCCTGAATGAACTCAAAGGAGTCTAAGACTAGTAGTATTTAGAAGAAATGGAATGCTGCCCTGGTAGTAGAATGAGGGTGTAATTGTGATAGATAAAGGATGACGTTTGGGCCTTCGATTGATTAATGATTTCATGAATTGTACAGGATTAAAATACCCACATAAGGTAAATCACATCGGGATGCTATGAAATACGGTTATGGAAGTATAGTATTGTATCGCCCCCAGGTGGATCAGAAAAATCACTTCAAATGTTCCTCGATGCGACGTGAGCCCTAGCGGCAGTGTTACATAAAAGGTCAAGTTATCAGTGGTAGATTATAAATCAATATTGAGGTGAATCAACAATGGATGGATAAAAGTTACAAAGTATGAGATGAGATTAGGCCGTCATTCTTAAGATGAACAGTAATGAGAAAGCATTAAAGGACTTAGACTTATACATATATGATAAATAGCTTAATAGTAACCTGGAGTTTGGTAGAAGACCTCAGTAACGATAAATCGAAGTAGGAGTTATGGTACATTATGACCTACCTAGATGCAGTAAAGTCATATGGATGGATAACCAGGTTTATGAAATAAGATATAGCAATATTCGTAAGTTTAACAAAGTACCGAGCAGAGAACTTTAGTGTACTTATAGATGCCCAGAGGGACATCTTGTCAAGCTCTATATATGTTCACAAAATGAGACCTAGAGATGGGCTAAAAGCTGGAGGAACAAGGAGAGAAGAGTCGCATAACCGCATTTACAAGGTCAAAGTCGTACAAGCTGCATGATAGAAGATAGCAACAGTTCGAGATTGAAAGGATTCCGACCACAAGTCATGGTATGAGAAAGAGGCCTAAAGGGGGCAATGCCCTGGCCTTTGGAATTATTCACAGAACAATTGCCTAGATGGCGAGGAGAGTACTAAAGTATTCGCAAGAACTATAGGTTATGATAATGATAAATTCGTCAGTCAACATTCGAGGACGAATGTTCCAAAGGGGGCAATGATGTTACACCCCATGTTTCATACGTGAAAGTACGCCATAAGTAAATTGATAAAAGCTCGGAAATGAAATGTTATATCCCGCATTTTCGTACGTTAAACTTTCGTTGTAAGTTAATCGACGTAAGTTTGGGAATGAGATTATTTTGAGATTATAAGTATTATGCTATTTCAAACAAGTGATGAGTAAATTCGTGAAGGTGAGAAGGTAAGCAAATCGAAGAAAATAAATTTTGTCGAAGTTTGACATTTTGAGATAAAATATGGTCCAAGCTACAATACCCCGTATTTATGGACTAGTACCATACAAGGTACCATATGACCATGATAGTAGGATACATAAAGTGTGTTAAAAGTGAGTATTATTTTAATTAATTTGAGATAATTTTTAATGATGTTGGTAATTGGGTAATTAATAATTTTGGTGGGAGATTAACTAATTAATCATAATTTTTGATAAGCCTAATCCACACCCCCCCCCTCCCCCCTCCAACGTGGCAGCAAACCACCCCAAATTAATGACTTATAAGTTATGATGGTAAGATGGCAAGTTAGAGGATTATGTGGCTAAGCAACCTTATAAGTGGGGCCCACACCCAAAGACTTAAAAGACCTCTTTTTAATTCATAAAATGAATGCACACATATACTAAGTCACAGAAGAAAGCTTCAGCAAAGATCATATTTTGCAATAGCAACGTGATTTGCTTCAACATTTCATACGAAGACTACTTAATACTATAGCAATGTGGGATTTGGGATTCTAAAGAAGTACGGTGCAATCTTTTTCAAGAATATCGTACGGATTTTCCCCTACTTCGATCCGCTGTTATGTGTTTTGTCGCAATTAATGTGTGTTAGAGGGATTTTCAAGAGAATTGGTTCAGGTATATTAAGGCTATCCCTTCTTTCCTTTTGGCATGATTCATATGATACAAATGAAACGAGAAAAAATACAGCTTTCATAAATGACTATATTCATAGAAATACTAGGGGTGTCTATATTCTTGATTCTCTATATGTCTTATTATTATATTTTCTATTCATGGGTCTCAGAAAAATATGTAGTTGATAAAGTTATCCAAAAGGCATATTGATCTTGTGACATTCCGAGAAGTCTTATTAACGCACTTCTTATGCATTTCATGCATTTATACATGTACATTGACCCATGACCAGATGGCGTTATATACTCATATATTATATGTATATGGGATATGGGAAAAGGATATGGCATTATATACGTACCACCACCTGATCAGCTGGTATACGTTGATGATTTTCCCACAGTTGCCGAGATGATATGATGGGATGCCCTCAGAGGCTTGATGATGTTATGAATGCATATACCTAAGCATGGTATGACATTTATACGCATATGCATGACATTGTAAATATTAATGATTCACAGAGTTGTTCAGACTTACATATTGAGTCGTTTACTCCATGTTTCTCTCATGTCTATTATTTACTGATTTTCATTCCTTACATACTCAGTACATTATTTGTACTGACATCCTTTTTGCCTGGGGACGCTGTATTTCATGCCCGCAGGTCCCGATAGACAGGTCGAGAGTCCTCCAAGTAGGCTATTAGCTCAGCGGAAGATATTGGTGCGCTCCATTTGCTCCGGAGTTTCTTGTTTGGTCAGTATAATTTGGACGTGTATTATTTGGTATGGAGGGGCCCTTTCCCGACCTTTATAATAAGTATGTACTCTTAGAAGCTTGTAGATAGATGTCATGTATACGGATACTTATATGGCTTTGTCGGCCTATGTTTTAAGTATATAATGGATCACATTGGTCTTATAGTCCCGTCTGTCACAGGTATGAGTTTCTATATCAGGTTGGATCATTTTATATCGGGTATACCCTCATGTTTACTCCGTTTATCTCATGATGCCCTTTCTGGCCCACTTACCCATGATGATGTAATAAGAAAGATACGTTACATTGGTACTCGGTTGAGTAAGGGTACGGGGTGCCCGCCGCAGCCCATCGGTTTGGGTCATGACAGATGTTTCAGATTCTGGCACATATGATGAGCATATTGATTTGAAAGACAAGTTTGTTGTATCTCTAGTTCTCTCATATAGGATCAACTATTATAAAGGGTTAAGCTGTCAGAATGATAATAATCTCACAAGTGTTCAACTTCTTTTTCATCCTCATCGGCTTGTGGCATAGATCCCTTGTTCTAGTTACCGTTAAGAGCATAATGCAATTTCATGTATTTTGAAACCCATAGCACATTCAGGGTGCCAGAATATTCTCATTTCGAGTTAAACTGATTTTCCCTACATTATCAATGCCTACTAGGCAACTCTATGCTTCATTTGTTGAATCAATGATTTTGTCACAATGATTAATCGTGGCAGCACTATTGGTGGTCACCCTCATGTCGCTTAGAATATAACCTCTTAAAATACCCTTCTCGGCACGTTGATGGATTCTTGAATAATTCCAGCCAAATCTCGAACCTTGTTGTTCCTATTTATAGTAACCTATGGGGGTTGAAGGTTCAAACATATTAAAGAAGAAGCCTCATTCCATGATCAAACATTTTGGATAGGAAGTTTTATGGTCATATTCGAGTTAGCATATCTTAGAGTAATTGTTGGAGGTCGCCAAAGATTTAGTTTGGGTGTTCGGCGTAGGGCTTTAGAGTTGAAGAAAGTGAACAGGTTATTCTCAAGATTTTTGATATGAATATGTTGGGTGAATTGTTAAGGAAGGTAAAGTATGTGCAGTCACATTAGGCCTTATGAAATCTTGAAGGAAATAGGCCAAACTATGAGTATGATATTTCCCTATTATTGTTCTCCGTGTACCCGGTGTTTCATGTGTCTATGTCTAAGAAGGTGAAGTTAATGGATAATTGGATTATGAGGACCAACTATTTGATATCCTACTCCTCATTCGAGAATTATGTATTCAAAACGTGTTACGAATGTTCCTCACATTATGTTATCCTTTGGGAATGTGTTTAAGAATGATATGTGTATTAAAATGCTATGTCTTTGAGTCTTGTTTCAAATGAAGGCTATGATGCCAAATTATGTGTGAAAATCTCAATATGCTTAAGACTCTTAATTGCTCATATGTGTAGCTAAAGTCTTGATTGGAAATGTCCTATTGTTGATAATCTATAAAGATGGTTAGAAGTGAAATAAGTGAGTTGGAGGTATCAAGTGTGGCCAACGTGCCAAGGATAAAAATTATACTTGTGGCCAATGGTGCCAATAAAATGAAATGATGTGGGAAAGGTTATGAAATGAGCTTTGATTCAACTGTTCCGAAATTGACTTCCAAAATAGAATTGTCTAAAAGCTCTTGAACTCAAGTGATGCCCATATGTGGCTGTTTTAACTAATGCTATGCTTTCTAAGTAGTTTCGATGTGTTTTGCGTTATTACATATTAGTGAGTTGAAATTGTGCATTGCCCTTTTTTGGGGAAAAGTATTTGAAGAATAAATGATGTGTTACTTGTTTATGATTTTAACTTGTGCTTCGATTGTCAATCATTTTACTCCATTTCTTGGAAAGAAGTCCATTGTGTTTAAAGCCTTCATTACTAATGAACCTAAAGTTGTGTTTTCCGGAATATTCTATTTGTTGATATTTATGATGATGATCCACGATAGTAAGGTGTATAAGGTATGTTAAAAGTGAGTAGTATTTTAAGTAATTTGGAATAATTCTTAATTATGTGAGTAATTAGTAATTTTAGTGGGAGATTAACTAAGTAATTAACATATTTGGATAAGCTTAATCCCTCCCCAACGTGGCAGCAAGCTATGCCCAATTAGTGACTCTTAATTCATGTAGCAAGTTGGCACATTTAAGAGAGTTTTGTGGCTAAGTCACCACATAAGTGGGGCCCAAACCCACTAAGCTTAAAAACCTCTCTAAATCACTTAAGGGAGATGCTTATATCTCTACAATGTAAGGAAAGAAAGCTTCAACAAACTCATACAAGATTTTATGATAGCAACGTGATTTGCTACAACAAAATTCATACAAGACTACTTAGCAAAGTGAGATTTGCGATTCTAAGGGAGTACGGTGTAACCTTTCTCAAGAATATCATACGGATATTTTCCTATTGCGATCTCGCCGTTACAAGTTTCGTCACGATTGACGTGTGTTAGAGGGCTTGTCAAGAGAATCGGTTCAGGTATGTTAAGGCTATCCCTTATTTTTTTAGGCATGATTCATACAGTACAAACAAAATGGGCAAATGCACAACTTTCATAAATGACTTTATTCATAGAAGTACTAGGGGTGTCTATATTCTTGATTCCCCATGTGACTTATTATTATATCTTTTATTCACGGGTCTCAGAAAAATACGAAGTTGATAAAGTTTATCCGAAAGGCATATTGATCTTATAACATTCCGAGAAATCTTATTAACGTATTTCTTATGCATTTCATTCATCTATACATGTACATTGACCCATGACCAGGTGGCGTTATATACGCATATATTATATGTATATGGGATATGGAAAAAGGTTACGGCGTTATATACGCACCACCACCTGATTAGCTGGTATATGTTGATGATTTTGCCTACAATGGCCGAGATGATATGATGAGATGCCCTTAGAGTCTTGATGATGTTATGTACACCTATACCTATGTATGATATGACATTTATACGCATGTGCATGACATTATAAATATTTCAGGATTCACAAAGTTATTTAGACTTACAGGTGGATTCCTTTACTCCATGTTTCATTTATGTCTTTTGTGGACTAATTTCCATGCCTTACATACTCGGTACATTATTCATACTGACGTCCCTTTTGCCTGGGGGCACTGCGTTTCATGCCTGCAGGTGCATGAAGACAGGCTGACAGTTCCCCTTCTTAAGATCCTTAATCAGTGAGAGTTGGTGTGCTCCATTTGATCCGAAGCTGCTTTGAGTTTTGGTACGATGTGTTTGTATACATATGGGTATGACGGGGCCCAGTCCCGCCCTTTATACAGTTGTACACTCTATTATAGGTCTATAGACAGTTATATATAGTTGGATAGTATGTGGTCTTGTCGGCTTCCAGTCTTGAAAATGTAGTTGTCCATAGTAGCCTTGCCGGCTCGCCCTACTATATTCTGCATGTATATATATATATATATATATATATATATATATATATATATGTGTGTGTGTGTGTGTGTGTGTGTGTGTGTGTGTGTCCTTTGGACATGTTTCCCTCACGTATGTTATTCACGTAATTCAGCAGTTTATTGACAGATATTATTCATGACCTACCATTAATTCATGTTTATATCTTAGACGCATGCTTAGGGGTGTTCGACAGGTAGGACTCGGGCACTCGTCATGGCCCATCAGTTTGGGTCGTGACAAAAGTGGAATCAGAGCAGTTCTATCGTAGGGTTGTCTACAGACCGTGTCTAGTAGAGTCTCGTTTATGAGTGTGTTGTGCACCACAATTATTAATACGAGGCTACAGGACATATAGGAGGTTATCCTCCTTTCTTATCTTAGATCGTTCAATATAAGGATTCATTTCCCTAACGATATGTTATGTTTTCATCGATGCCTAAGAAGGCTACAGCCGCCCAGAAGGGCAAGTCCGTGGCTGACAAGACTACTAGTCGAGCGCCACGAGTTACCAGGGCTCGAGGAGAGTCTCATAGTCAGATTCCATCTCAGACTTCACATACCCCGCCCTCTCCAGAGGAGCTCCGAGGGGCACCAGCTCCAGCGCCTGCCTCTATACAACCAGCTCCTCAACTAGATGCACCGGGTCAGGAGATGAGAGATGATATTCAAGTATTGACTCGATTAGTAGCCGCACAATCTCGGCGTCAGGAAGTAGGTATTGGTCATGCAGATAGGGTCGTCAGTGCGAAGGTTCGTGATTTCATTAATTTGGACCCTCCGATATTCGCTGGAGCAGATCTAAACGAGGACCCTCAGGTATTTATCGATAGGATGCAGAGGACTTTGAGGGTAATAAAGGCCACTGCGACTGAGTCGGTTGAGCTAGCTTTCTATAGACTTCAGGATAGTTACACCCTATATTTTCGAACGTGAAAGTACACCATATGTAAATTGATGAAAGCTCGAAAATGAGATGTTACATCCCACATTTTCGTATGTTAAAAGTTTCGTCGTAAGTTAATCGATGTAAGTTCGGGAATGAGATTATTTTGAGATTATAAGTATTATGCTATTTCAAACAAGTGATAAGTAAATTCGTGAAGGTGAGAGGGTGAACGAATCAAAGAAAATGAATTTCGTTGAAGTTTGATATTTTGGGATAAAACAAAGGGTCTAAGCTATAATACCCGGTATTTATGGACTTGTGCCATATAAGGTAAAACATGATCATGATAGTAAGTTATATAAAGTATGTTAAAAGTGAGTAGTATTTAAAGTAATTTGAGATAATTCTTAATTATATGGATAATTGGGCAATTATAGATTTTTAGTGGGAGATTAACTAAGTAATTAAGCTATTTGGATAAGCTTAATAAGCCCCCAACGTGGCAGCCAAGGGAGTATTGATCAAAAGCCCAACAAATGACTCTAATCCATGTAGCAAGATGGAACCTTAATAGAGTTTTGTGGCTTAGTCATCATATAAGTGGGGACCACACCCACTAAGATTAAAAACCCCTCTAAATTATTTAAGGGAAATGCTTGTAAAGAAGGAAAGCTCCAGCAAATTTAAGGAAGGAAATTTATACAAAGGAAAGCCTCACTAAATCACATTCTAAGGAAGGAAAGCTTCGGCAAATTTATACGAAGATTATATTATGTAATAGCAGTGTGGGATGCAATTCTAAGAGAGCACGGTACAATCTTTCTCAAGAATATCGTACGGATTTTCCCCTACTTCGATCTCGCCGTTATGTGTTTTATCGCGATTGACGTGTGTTAGAGGGATTGTCAAGAGAATCGGCTCAGGTATGTTAATGTCACGCCCCAAAACTGAGGAGCGTGACCGGCACTCAACCGAGTAAACTCGACCGAGCAAGCCTGTTAGATTTTCTTCTACCCAAACTCATCCACGAATGAAGATAATACATAATTTCATTAATTATACAAAACTGTGATCATGGTCTACAATACCAACTCATTACCAATAGTTTGCATCATTTTTTAAAGTCTCAAATAGGACAAGTAAAACAACCACAACATAACATATTTTGTCTTTCCCAGCACCAATACACAACCCACACTATGTTTACGGAGCCTCTATAGATAAAGAAGAGTACAATGATAATGCCGGCAACAAGGACCCGGTTATACCTCAAACAGAATACACAAGGAACAAAAGATACATGACCCCGGGATGAAGTGGGGCTCACCAAGTCAGCTGGGAAGAAGGTGTATTGCTATCACTGATCAATACCTCCTTCTATGGAACCACCTGTATCTATTTAAAGATGCAGCGCCCCCGAAAAAAGGGACGTTAGTACCGTCGAATAGTACTAGTATGAAATCCAAACACCAATTTAAAAATTTAGAAATACAATATGAATATGATGAATCAGGGCGACAATAGCATGACGTAGCTAACAGTTTAAACTAGAGCAAGCTTATTAAGAGCTATCAATATCATTTATAGGATTTAGGATGAGGTTCTCTGTAACCATCTTCACACAAAGCGACCCTGCCACCTCACCTGATGTATGCGGGTGGAGGTGTAAGTATAATACTGTAACTCTACTCAAGCGGTCCTGCCGCCTCACCCCCAATGTATACGGGTGGATGTATAACTACAGTACCAAGAACCTACACAAAGTGGCTATGCCACCTCACCCCAATATATACGGGTGGAAATGCATCAACGATACTAATACCAACACAAAATGGCTATGCCGCCTCACCTCAATATATACGGGTGGAAATATATCAACGATACTAATACCAACACAAAGCATCTATACCGCCTCACCCCAATGTATGAGGGTGGAGGTGCAGTCCCACATTACCATAATCCCTAGACAAAGCGGTCATGCCGCCTCACCCCAATATATGCAGGTGGAGGTGTATCGCAATCACAATCTCTACACAACTTAGCATAATAACTTTCATATAAATCACGACTTGAAATTATAACATGTGGATACACAATCCATAGTTTGGAACACATCCTCAATTTATAATACAATATGATAAGAGCATTTGAAACTCGAATTGAACATATATCTTCATCACAAAACTTATCGGAATACTCGTTTTGTAATCAACATCTTGGCACTTACAAGGATAATGGGAATTCCAATTCTTAAAGAAGAGTTTAGCCAACATACCTCACTCGAGCTTCCTTACACTCTAAATGTTCCGGAATTCTTAGCAACTTCAATCTATTTTAGAAATATAACAAATTGAACCAAAATTAGGAAGATGATCATGGTTCTAGCTCATTTGAGCATTTTATCAAACACTAGGTGTGCATAAGGTTTCAAGGTCCTTTTATGGAGAATTCCATCATCCCACAACCCAATTTTTACCATGCCTAGTTCAACAATCTTCCTACACCCTTTGATATCACATGCATGTAAAATAAACAACTCTCATACCCAAAAATTATCTTGCTAATTACCCATTTTCAAAAAATTTTGAAATTAAGGGTTAGGGTGTAGAATCTTACCTCTAGGATGAAGATCTAGTGAGTTTTCCTTGTTAATCTCCAAAGATTTGAGCAAGAATTGAAGAATAATTATTGAAGAATACCTTCTCACTCTAGGACACTCTCTCTCACTTTAAAGATATCAGATTTTTGGCCAAAATGACTTAACCCCTCCCTATTCTCAGACTTGGGGTTATTTAATGAGTTCCCACGTCCGCGGCCGCGGATTTGGCCGCGAATTTGAGGCAGAAACTCTCAAATGTGCGCGGCCACGGATTTGGCCGCGCATCTGGCCGCGCATATGACACATGTCCAGTAAAATGGCCATAACATTCTGTATACATATCTAAATGACAAACGGTTTGATGCGTTGGAAACTAGATTCAAAGGGCTTTAGTTTTATAGGTTAGACACCATATAATCCTTCCTATCTTAAGAGTTATGCTCGTTTGAAGTTAGATCTTGTGCAAACTCACTTGAAATTTTATCCCATCATATAATTTTAAACTTGACTTAGCCTTAGGGCTCTTCTTAGACCATAAACCATTCTTAATGCACCTCATACATATATTATCATCATAAATTGATATCACTCAAATTATCAGTCTTGTTCATACCCGAATTAATATAATTAATAATTAGCACCACCACCCACATATATATGGGGGTGAGGCGACATAGCCGCTTTGTGTTGGTATTGGTATCGTTGATGCATTTCCACCCACATACATTGGGGTAAGACGGTATAGCCGCTTTGTGTAGATTCTTGGTACTGTGGTTATACATCCACTCGCATACATTGGGGTGAGGTGGCGGGGCCGCTTGGGTAGAGTTGTGGTATTGTACTTACACCTCCACCTGTATACATCGGGTGAGGCGGTGGGGCCGCTTTGTGTGAAGATGGTTACAGAGGATCTCATCTTAAATCCTATAAATGATATTGATAGCTCTTAATAAGCTTGCTCTGGTTTAAACGGTTAGCTATATTATGTTATTGCCTCCCTGATTCATCATCCCACAATCAGTGATAGCAGCACACCTTCTTCCCAGCTGACTTGGTGAGCCCCACTTCATTTCGGGGTCATGTATCTTTTATCCTTTGTGTATTCTGTTTGAGGTATAGCCGGGGCCTTGTTGCCGGCATTATCATTGTACTCTTCCTTATCTATAGAGGCTCCGTAGACATAGTGTGGGTTGTGTATTGGTGTTGGGAAAGTCAAAATATGTTATGTTGCGGTTGTATTATTTGTCCATTTGAGACTTTAAAAATGATGAACTATTGGTAATAAATGGGTATTGTAGACATGAACACCTTTTTGTCTAATTAATGAAAATATGTATTATCTCCATTCATGGATGAATTTGGGTAGAATGAAATCTAACAGGGTTGCTCGGTCGGGTTCACTCGATTGAGCACCGGTCGCGCTCCTCAGTAGAATGAAATCTAACAGACGCTTTCTATGAATTAAGTATCATTCGGACACCTTGCCACAAAGTCCGCCACATTCTTCTTCATATCATTCCACCAATAGACTTCCTTAAGTTCATGATACATTTTTGTAGAACCTTGGTGCACGAAATACCTAGAAGTGTGAGCTTCAGTCATAATTCTTTCACGGAGACCATCCACGTTTGGAACACATAATCGCCCTTGGTACCTTAGTGTACCATCATCCATGCCAAGAGAAAAGGCCATGGTCTTATGTTTATGAATCCCTTCTTTCAATTGCACCAATAATGGATCGTTGTATTGCTTCTCTTTGACTTCCACAACAAGCGATGATTCATCCCTATTTTGCACAATTACCCCTCCTTCACTAGAGTCCGCAAGACGAACTCCCACACTAGCCAATCGGTGAACTTTCTTGGCCAATGGCCTTTGATATGCCTCCAAGTGAGCCAAACTACCCATGGATTTCCGGCTAAGAGCATCTGTCACAACATTGGCCCTTCCCGGATGATATAGAATATCAATGCCGTAGTCCTTGAGTAACTCATGCCATCTTCTCTGCCTCAGATTCAATTCCTTCTGCTTGAAAATATATTGAAGGCTCTTATGGTCCGTGAATATATCCACATGGACCCCATATAAATAATGACGCCAAATTTCCAACTGTCGCAAGTTCTAAAACATGTGTTGGATAGTTCTTTTCATGATTCTTGAGTTGCCTAGAAGCATAAGTTATCACCTTCCCATGTTGCATTAATACATACCCAAATCCGATTCTTGAAGCATCACAATATAACACAAATCCATCTATACCCTATGGTAGAGTCAACATCGGTGTCGTAGTCAATCTTGCTTTCAATTCCTGGAAACTCTTTTCACAAGCATCCGAACATTGGAACTTAATCGTCTTCTGCGTCAATTTAGTCAATGGGGAGGACAGAGTAGAAAACGCCTCCACAAACTTTCTATAATATCCAGCTAAGCCTAAGAAACTGCAAATCTCTATTGGAGTTGTAGGCCTCGGCAAATTCTTTACAGCTGAAATTTTTTGAGGATCAACCTTAATTCCCTCACTAGAGACTACATGACCCGAGAATATGACCGATTCAAGCCAGAATTCATATTTTGAAAACTTTGCATAAAACTGGTGCTGATGTAGGGTTTGTAGAACTACCCTGAGATGGTCAGTATGCTCTTCTCGACTTCGTGAATATACAAGAATATTGTCAATGAACACTATCGCAAAAGAATAAAGGAACAGCTTGAAAACTCGGTTCATAAGATCCATGAAAGTTGCTGGGGTGTTTGTTAGCCCAAAAGACATCACTAGAAACTCAAAATGCCCATACCGGGTCCTAAAAGCTGTTTTCAGAATATCCCGCTCCCTAATCTTCAATTGGTGATACCCGGATCTTAAATCAATCTTGGAGAAGTACATGGCACCTTGCAATTAGTCAAACAAGTCGTCTATCCTTGGTAGTGGGTATTTATTTTTTATTGTGACCTTGTTGAGTTGCCGGTAGTCAATACATATACGTAGTGACCCATCTTTCTTTCTTACAAAGAGTACAGGTGCGCCCCAAGGTGACACACTTGGCCGGATAAAATCCTTTTCTAACAAATCTCTCAATTGTTCCTTTAGTTCCTTCAATTCTGTTGGTGCCATTCTGTAGGGTGGAATAGATATAGGATGCGTATCTGGCATCAAATCAATCCCAAAATCAATCTCCCTGTCTGGGGGAATCCTAGGGAGTTCATCCGGAAAGACTCCCGGAAATTCATTCACAACAGGTACGGACTCAAGTGTAGGTGCCTCAGCATCGGTGTCCGTAACCCGAACCAAATGGTAAATACATCCCTTGTTGATCATCTTTGTGGCCTTAAGGTAGGAAATAAACCTACCCTTCAGAACTACATCATCACCCTTCCACTCAATAACTTGCTCGTTTGGAAATTCGAACTTAACAGTTCTGGTTCGGCAATCAAGCTTGGTGGAACATGAATAAAGCCAATCCATCCCTATTATCACATCAAAATCAACAATTCTCAATTCAATAAGATCGGCCACGGTGTCCCGACCGCACAACATGACAACACAATTCCTATAAACTCGTGCGGCCAAAATAGACTCACCAACCGGAGTAGATATAGAGAACGACTCATAAAGCTGTTATGGTTCTATCCCAAATTCCGTAGCAACATAAGGTGTGACATATGACAAAGTGGAATCGGGATCAATATGAGAATATACATCATGAGATTAGACAGTCAATATACCTATGAC
Source organism: Nicotiana tomentosiformis (assembly GCF_000390325.3). Lineage (NCBI taxonomy): Eukaryota > Viridiplantae > Streptophyta > Magnoliopsida > Solanales > Solanaceae > Nicotiana > Nicotiana tomentosiformis. Next base: position 153,109,716 of record NC_090813.1, read on the forward strand.
AACATCTGGAGAAGCCTCTGATTCCCGATGTCTCCGCATAGCATAAAATCTGCCGGGTCCTCCCAAATTCTGTGCAGCACCCCTGGCTGCACCAAGCCCTGCGGGTGCTGGGGTGCCTCGAGCTGGAGGTGTTGTGGATGTAGTAGCTGCAGAATTAGCTGGTTGTGCCGCACCTCTGCCCATATTTCAGCGGGACGAGCAGCAATCTCTCTGAATGTGACCCCTCACACCACACCCATAGCATACTGGTAGGTCCATGAAGCAGGACCCAAAGTGCATCCTCCCATACTTGGGGCATGGAAGCCTCCGCTGCTGAAACCTTCTATCGGGTCGACCTTGCTGGTGAGGTCCCCTGTTGCCCTGACTGGGTCCAAATGACTGTGCACCCATCGAAGACTGGGCGAATGATTGGGATGGTCCTGATGACCCTCTCCTGAATGCCGATCTACCACCACCTCTACCGGAAGAACCACTAAAGTTTCCCGAGGACCGGGCCTTGCAGCTACTCTGACGCTCCATTATATTCTTCAATTTGTGGGTCTTTGTGGCTTGAGAAAATGCCACCATCTTACCATAGTTCATATCGAAATTCATGGCAGTTGTAGCAGCCTCATTAATAACCAAGGGACTAAGGCCCTGTACAAACCAGTGCACTCTAGCCTCCATAGTGGGCAGCATGTGAATAGCATACTTGGACAGGCGCGCAAACTCCATATAATCCTCTCACACATTCATACTACCCTGCTTCAGGCTTTCAAACTCAGCGGCATGGGCTGCCTTAGTTTTGGCAAGCAAGAAATGATCCATAAAGGCATCTGTGAATTCACCCCACCTTGCCGGAGGGCTTCCCTCCTCACGGAATTCCTCCCACAACTCAAACCAAGAATAGGCCACCCCTTTCAGGCGGTAGGAGGCCAACTCCACTCCCTCCGTCTCTGTAGCATGCATAACCCGAAGAGTCTTGTGCATCTCATCAATGAAGTCCTGGGGGTCCTCCTCGGGATCAGTACCCATAAACACTGGAGGATCTAACTGAAGAAACTTGTTCACCCTGGAACTAGCAGGTTCCCCTAGATGACTGGAAGAAGTAGGCCCAACACGCAATTTCTGGGCCTGAGAAGCCACTATCTGTGTCAACATTGTATGGCTCCCCTAAGATCAACATCAGACACACCAGAATCAGAAGCTGGAGCTGGAGGTGGAACTGGTATATCAGTTGGAGGAACCGTTGCACCTTCTGTAGATGTTGAGACATGTGCGGTCTGATCAGTTGTAGTAGAGTCAGGCGGTGTAGTAACTAGAGGAATATTCTCACTCCTCGGGTGCTCACCCACATCATCAATTATAGGATCAACTGTCACTCCTGGGGTGACATTAACTCTTTGTCCAGTTCTTGCCTTCTTCTTAGGTGCCATGTACTGAAAATTAGAGCAACTCAGGAGTTAAAGGAGGAACAATCTTACAACCAGCTTTATCCCACGATCAAGAACATGAAAGAGGGGTATTATTCCTAAATGCCCATGTAGCATCCTAATTATAGATGTGGTCGATAACACACCGATAATAAGGACTCTATAAGACACGACTCCGAGACATCCTAGGACACTTTAAAACCTTAGGCTCTGATACCAAGTTTGTCGCGCCCCAAAACAAAGGAGCGCGACCGACACTCAACTGAGTGAACCCAACCAAGCAAGCCTGTTAGATTTTCTTCTACTCAAACTTATCCATGAATGAAGATAATACATAATTTTATTAATTAGACAAAACGTGATCATGGTCTATAATACCAACTCATTACCAATAGTTTTCATCATTTTTTAAAGTCTCAAGTGGCACAAGTAATACAACCACAACATAACATAGTTTGTCTTTCCCAGCATCATTACACAACCCATACTATGTTTACGGAGCCTCTATAGATAAAGAAGAGTACAAAGATAATGCCGGCAATAAGGCCCCAACTATACCTCAAACAAAATACACAAGGAACAAAAGATACATGACCTCGGGATGAAGTGGGGCTCACCAAGTCAGCTGGGAAGAAGGTGTACTGCTATCATTGATCAATACCTCCTGCTGTGGAACCACCTGCATCCATTTAAAGATGTAGCGCCCCGGCAAAAGGGATGTTAGTACCGTCGAATAGTACTAGTATGAAATCCAAACACCAATTTAAAAATTTAGAAATACAATATGAATATGATGAATCAGGGCGACAACAGCATGACGTAGCTAACCGTTTAAACCAGAGCAAGCATATTAAGAGCTATCAATATCATTTATAGGATTTAAGATGAGATCCTCTGTAACCATCTTCACACAAAGCGGCCCCGCCACCTCACCCGATGTATGCGGGTGGAGGTGTAAGTACAATACTATAACTCTACTCAAGCGGCCCTGCCGCCTCACCCCAATGTATGCGGGTGGATGTATAACCACAGTACCAAGAACCTATACAAAGCGGCTATGCCGCCTCACCCCAATGTATGCGGGTGGAAATGCATCAACGATACCAATACCAACATAAAACGGCTATGCCGCCTCACCCCAATGTATGCAGGAGGAAATGCATCAACGATACCAATACCAACACAAAGCGGCTATGCCGCCTCACCCCAATGTATGCAGGTGGAGGTGTAGTCCCACATTACCATAATCCCTACACAATGCGGTCATGCTGTCTCACCCCAATATATGTGGGTGGAGGTGTATCACAATCACAATCTCTACACAACTTGGCATAATAACTTTCACATAAATCACGACTTGAAATTATAACATGTGGATACATAATCCATAGTTTGGAACACATCCTCAATTTATAATGCAATATGATAAGAGCATTTGAAACTCGAATTGAGCATATATCTTCATCACAAAACTTATCGGAATACTCGATTTGTAATCAACATCGTCGTACTTACAAGGATAATGGGAATTCCAATTCTTAAAGAAGAGTTTTGCTAACATACCTCACTTGAGCTTCCTTATACTCTAAATATTCCGGAATTCTTAGCAACTTCAATCTATTTTAAAAATATAACAAATTGAATCAAAATTAGGAAGATGATCATGGTTCTAGCTCATTTGAGCATTTTATCAAACACTAGGTGTGCATAAGGTTTCAAGGTCCTTTTATGGAGAATTCCATCATCCCACAACCCAATTTTTACCATGCCTAGTTCAACAATCTTCCTACACCCCTTGATATCACATACACGTAAAATAAACAACTCTCATGCCCAAAATTTATCTTGCTAATTACTCATTTTCAGAAAATTTTGAAATTAGGGGTTAGGGTGTAGAATCTTACCTCTAGGATGAAGACCTGGTGAGTTTCCCTTCTTAATCTTTCAAAACTTGAGCAAGAATTGAAGAACAATTATTGAAGAACACCTTCTCACTCTAGGGCACTCCCTTTCACTCTAAAATATCAGATTATAGCTCAAAAATGGCCCAAAGAGTGTATTTAACGAAATAGGGTCGGGTTTTAAAAACCTAAAAATGAAGCTCCGGAACAGGTTCTACGATCGCATATGCGATCGCATAATCAATATGCGGACCGCATATCGGTCACATAATTGCTGACCAAAATGACCAAAAAGCTGTCTGTGTCTGCGGTCACTATACGGCCCGCATAACTGTTCTGCGGTCGCATAATGCACCGCAGAACAGTTATGCGGTTGCATAGTCGACCGCATAATTGCTTCCAGACTGACCCTCTCCTGCTTCACTTCTGCGGCCATTATGCGGCCTGCAGAGTGATTCTGCAGTCGCATAATGGACCATAGAAACGCATTTTTCTGCCAAAAATTTTCCTTTACTTTCCGGTGCATTGTTCAACCCAAAAAGACGAGCCACGTCGACACGTAGCTCGCTGCGAAGAATTTTTATAATACTCAACGCGTAAAACCAATTCGGCACCACGAAACATTATGTTTCTTTTGCAAAAATTTACGGGGCCTTACAGTTAAGGCTATCCCTTCTTTCTTTTTGGCATGATTCATACGATACAAGCGAAACGAGCAAATGCACAGTTTTCATAAATGAATCTATTCATAGAAGTACTAGGGGTGCGTAAGTTCTTGATTCCCTATGTAAATTATTATTATATCTTCTGTTCATGGGTCTCAGAAAAATATGTAGTTGATAAAGTTATCTGAAAGGCATATTGATCTTATGACATTCCGAGAAATATTATTAGCGTACTTCTTATGCATTTCATTCATTTATACATGTACATTGACCCATGACTAGATGGCGTTATATATGCATATATTATATGTATATGGGATACGGGAAAAGGATACAGCGTTATATACGCACCACCATCTGATTAGCTGGTATACGTTGATGATTTGCCCACAGTGGCCGAAATGATATGATGGGATGCCCTCAGAGGCTTGATGATATTATATACGCATATACCTATGCATGGTATGCTATTTATATGCATATGCATGACATTATAAATATGAAATGATTCACAAAGCTATTCAGACTTACATGTTGAGTCTTTTACTCCATGTTTCTCTCATGTCTTTAATCTACTAATTTTTATTCCTTACATACTCGGTACATTATTTATACTGACGCCCCTTTTGCCTGGGGACGCTGCGTTTCATGCCCACAGGTCCCGATAGACAGGTTGAGAGTCCTTCAAGTAGGCTATCAGCTCAGCGAAAGGTGTTGGTCCGCTCTATTTGCTCCGAAGTTGCTCATTTGGTCAGTATGATTTGAACATGTATTGATTAGTATGGCAGGGCCTTGTCCCAACCTTTATGGTATTAATCTACTCTTAGAGGCTTGTAGACATATGTCATGTACGTGAAAGATTGTATGGCCTTGTCGGCTTATGTTCAATATACGAGTGGTCATTTTGATCTTATATCATATGTCATATGTATAAGTTTGTATTACATGTTGGGTCGTCCTATGACGGGTATTCCCTCATGTTTTATTCTAGTTATCTCACGGTAGCCTTTCCATCCCATTTACCTATAAGAGTATGATACGAAAAGATACATTATGTTGGTACTAGGTTGAGTAAGATACCGGGTGCCTTTCGCGGCCTATCGATTTGGGTCGTGACAGTTTTCTCTCATGAAGAAGGTTAAAGAAAGGTTTATGACAAAGTACGAGTTGAATAAAGAGAGTTTGAGAAAGTTTAGAGAATTATTTTGATAACCGGCAAAAATAATGCTAAATCGTGTGATGACGCTTATCTGGGGCATTAAATGCGGATAATCAACCGTCAAAAACTTTTCAGATGGGGTCAGAGAATTTCCTGCCAAAAAAGGTATTTCTACCAACTTCCCAGTGGCACAAAGTTATGCCACCGGAAAGTAGATGGACTATGTGTATAGGGTAAAATATGTTTATATTAAATGATCGCATGAGAAAGTGACACGTGGAGCCGAAGATAGAAGACAATCGGATCCGAAGGCAACGATCTCGTCTGTTACCAGAGAGAATGATACTCATAAAGGTGAAATAAATGTCTGTCACCCGGTAGTATTTAATGAAGAATATTCTACAGTATTAAGTATGTGGCCCGTTACAAAAAATATAGCATTCACTGCCTACCGTTACACATCTTCAATGGCCCTCATAATTGTCATTAAAGAGGGGCTTGATCCTAGGACTTTGTTACCTAGGTGCCGTTATAAATAGTAAACTCTATTATCATTGTAAGGGACATGAATTTTCTGACAGACATATGCTATACTTCGTTCAAAGCTTAATATAATTCTATCTTCTTGGTCATTTATATCGCTATTATTGTCCCCAGAAGCGTTGCTCGCGGAATTACGATTTCTATTGTTTTATCTCCATCTCAAGGCTAAGTATTATATTTTTATCTAATTTATTTATTATCTTGGGATCAAATTAATTTAGTTGTTTATAAATCACGTATAAATTCAACTGTACAATTTTACGGGTAAACAAAGTTGGACATTATATTCTCTCCAAATATTTTAACACTTGATATTCACAGTAGATGTCAAGATTCTAACCGAGCTTAGAGCTCTCTGGTTCAAGTTGGAGTTCCGTGAGAATCAAAGATAAATACTACACAATTTGCTTATGGCAGAACATTGTAAATTGCTAAGACAAGTTTATCATTTTCCCATAATAATAGGAAGTAAAGCAAGATATCTTATTTTCTCACGTATTTTCTTCTATGGAAATGCAAAAGTTTATTGTCTCTTTTATTTTATCTACTTAAAGTCACCTCAATGACCTTTGGTCTATGTATCCTGCAAATGGAGCAGGCTAAACTCCAAATGCTAAGAACGACAGTGACGAGTCAGGACGCAATGGCTGTCCTCTTCGGTCAAAGCCCGTCAATTCAGTCAAAGCTTCCATGAAAGTTACGGGACCCACTGTTGTCCTAGTTGGCAGGTTAGATATCAAAAGTAGGGGGAAAAATCAGTGACGTGGCCTATGGTCTTTAATTGCCCCCCTAACTTCAAGACACTATCCCTAAAGAGGACAAAACTGTCATTTTATACATTAGTTATTGTTTTTTTGTTTCTCACTCAATGTTTGATATTCATTTTTGAATAAATTAATTCAGATTTGTATTCAAAATCTTATTTTGAGGGTAAAGTACTACTTATAGAAGACGATTCTATTTTTAGATCTGACACTTTTAATTAAGCTCCCATTTGGCATTTTGGCTTCATTTTTTAAATAAAATTTTAAAAATATTATTTGTTTATGAAATATAATAATATTTTGTGAATTTGTTTTTCAAAATTTCCAATTTCCGAAGGTAGTTTTTGGATAAAAAATTTTCTTCCACTCACAAAACTTTAATTTTTTTCAAATAAAATATATGTCCAAACACAACTTCAATAACAACAACTCAGTGTAATTCCACAAATAGGGTCTGGAGAGGGTAATGAGTACGCAAACCTTACCCCTACCTTGGGAGAGGGTAAGAAAAATCTCACAATTATTATAGACAATATCAATAAAAATTGTGAGACTTTTCTTGCACTCTTGTGTGTGGCTACTCTTGGATTTATTCTTCAACCTTCAAGACTCAACTTAAGGTGGTAAGATTAAACTCTTTCGAAATCTTAGATCACTTCTAGGTATTCAAGAAAGGTGATAAGTTTAGGCTTATTGTTGTTCTTGTTATTCTAAAGGGTCGGGTTTCACAATCTATCTCTTGTTTTTAATTCTCTACCAAAGGCGATTAGTTCTTTGTTAGCTAATTGTTGTTGTTAGAATTCAACTTCAAGAATAGACTTCTTGAATTCAAGAAACTCTTTCTTGAATTCAATCTATCTTTAATTTTCCGTTGTTTCTTTGTTTCATTATTTTCTTTTAGCTTCCGCACGTTTCTTGATTTTCTTTAGTAATTCTTGGACCCCTATCGTGTTGTTATCAAGTGGTATCAGAACATAGGCTAGTCAAGATTTCAATCTTGATAAATTTTGGGAGGTTCTTGGGCAAAAAAAAAAAAAAAAAAAAAAAAAAAAAACGAAAATCATCCAAAAGAAAAGCATTATAGCTCATTATTATTTGTAGAATTCAAGTGTTATTTGGTTTCCAAGTCAAGAAAGGAAACAAGAAGAGGGGATCCTAATTCTTGAAGATTAAGGTAAGTTCTTTCCTTATTCTTGTGGGTTTTGGGTTTCCTAAATTCTTTCCTTATTTTTTCTACATAACCAATTCCTATTCTTCCAAGGTTTGGTCCTTCACTTTTTTATTCTTTTTCTAACTCCACATTCTTATCACTAAGGGTTGTGACTAGTAAGGTTTATTAATAAATCTAAAGATTAACGACCAAGAGTTGCTTTGAGTGGAAAAAGGCAAGAGAGGCGAGAACATTAGAGGAAAAAGCCAAATTTGAGAGATACATAATTCTTCTAATCTTTGTTCAAGATGTTTCAAATAGGTAGTTATAGTGAAAGGAGGCGAGCTATGACTCAACAACTTGAAAAGTCGAACTTACAATATACCGAATGGAAGGAAGACAAAGGTAAAATTATTTTTCAAACAAGAGCTAAAGTGATGTCTGCGATTTGTGCTCTTAGAATTGACAAAGAATTTGGATATAACTCAATTAGCACTTATATGGTTGAAAAATTGAACTTGCCTTGTGTTGAGCATATTGAACCTTACATGTTGAGAGGAGTAAAGGTAGATAAAAGAGTGTTATTACTATTCTCTATTGGAAGGTATGAGAATGCGATCTGGTGTGATGTGATTCCCATGAATAATTATCATATCTTGTTGGGAAAGCCATGGTATACCTATAGAAGAGCTTCATATAACATGGTAAAAAATAGATACTCTTTTGAGGTTAACGAGAAGAAACTTATTCTTGGACCTTTGACTCCCTCACAAATTTATGAAGATGAAAAGACTGTTAAAGAGAATATGAGAAAATATGAGAGAGAAAAGAATGAGAGGAGTAAGGGAGTGCATGTTGACATCCCAAGAGAGAAAAAAGGACTTACTTTCTGTCCAAGAAAGGTTCAATAGGCGTGATAGAAGTTGGGTACAAGTTGGTGCCAAGTTGCTTGCAAGTTGCCTTCAAGATTTCCAAGATCCTATCCATGATTGGTTTGCGACTTTCAAGATTCTATCCAAGATTGGTTTTAACTTATTTCCATATATTTTGGTACTAGATTTATTGCTTTCTTAGGTAGTTAAGGTTATATTTTCCTTTTCCTAAGATTGTTAGAGTTACTTTTCAAGATTGACTTGGTTTTTGTTTCCTAGTATTTTTTCTTTTCCTAAGGTATTTGGACTTGTTGTCCAAAGTAGTTTAGGACTTTATTTTCTTATTTTTAGGTAGGAATTTCGTGACCCCCTATCTATATAAAGGGGTGTATTCTTTGTTTTTAGATAAAAGATTAATATAAACTATTATCAATAAAAATTATGAGATTTTTCTTGCACTCTTGTGTGTGGCTACTCTTGGATTTATTCTTCAACCTTCAAGACTCAACTTAAGGTGGTAAGATTAAACTCTTTCGAAATCTTAGATCACTTCTAGGTATTCGAGAAAGGTGATAAGTATAGGCTTATTGTTGTTCTTGTTATTCTAAAGGGTCGGGTTTCACAATCTATCTCTTGTTTTTAATTCTCTACCAAAGGCGATTAGTTCTTTGTTAGCTAATTGTTGTTGTTAGGATTAAACTTCAAGAATAGACTTCTTGAATTCAAGAAACTCTTTCTTGAATTCAATCTATCTTTAATTTTCCGTTGTTTTTTGTTTTATTATTTTCTTTTAGCTTCCGCACGTTTCTTGATTTTCTTTAGTAATTCTTGGACCCCTATCGTGTTGTTATCACATCCTGTATAGTTTTTTCCCGTTGTTGGGATGCCTCTCTTGCAACCAAATATACATTATCATCACCGTTTCCAGCAATAAGTTCTTTGGTTGAGGATTGCCCAACCTTTTCTGATGTCTCGGTTAGATTTATTTCCTTCCTCAGCTGTCGCTGTTGTTTTTCTATCTCTGGCTCGTATGGTATCACTTCCTTCGCAGAAGTTCGAGTCATGCACCAATCTTAACCTGTAACATGCGCACATTCAAGGACCACCAACCATAAAAAAGAAAAAGAAAATAAAATAAAAAGAAAAATTCCTGAATTAGCTCTACAAACTATTTCAAACACTATTGATTGTCAATCCCTGGTAACGAAGCCAAAATTTGACGAGCTCGAACACACTTAAATTATGATCGCTAGTCAAATATAGTATAGTATAATATTGTATCCACGGGGATTGGATTTAAACAGTATTCTTGTAGTTTCTACCTTGATTGCTATGTAAGATGATCAACAATTGAGATTTCTATGATTTTTAACTACAATTAACTAAGAATCTAAAGTTATTGACTAATGACAATCACAACAAAGGTAAGCAAGGAAGTTATCAATGGGAGAAAGTTGTGATTGATAGGATAGGTGCAAGATAATTGTTTGGGATCTAACTCTAGATAATTCAATTCTAATGTTTAAGTGAGACTCTTGAATTCACTCAATTATTAGTTCAAACGTTCAACAAAAACTCCTTTCTCGATTAAGTTTTAACCTCACAAGATGAACTAATTTAAGCACGTGAAGATATGCAAGAATGCGTAGTGGATTGGTCTTTTGGAGAACCTCTCTCGATTATCCTCCTAACTAGGTTTAATCAATGATTCAACTAGCCTTTTTCGATTACTAAGAAGAATTAATGAACTTAACCAACAATATAATGCAAAGATATCACAAGTTATGCCTCTCTCGATTACATGAACAAGTGAATATAGATACAACGATTAAATCATCCAAAAACACTTCAATACATAAAACTAGAGTTATAATCCACAAACAATCATCAATACACCAAATCTATCAAACCCCAAAGTGAACAACTCCATAGATTAGAACAATTCATCACAAATAAAGTTAAAGTGTAGGAAAACATAAATTCAATCCAAGCTCATATCTTGAGTGAGGAAGAAATGATGAAATCCTTGTGCTCGTATTTTTCCAACTCCTCCTCAGCCTCCTTAGGTCGAATATCTGAATTAGGATATTTACTCTGTAAAATTGCACAGACGCGCCGTATGGGGCGACGTGCCATGCGGGGCATTAGTAGGGAAATCCAGAGAGCTAATTTCTAACAGACAGCAGAGGATTGCACAAGGGCGACGCCCCACGCGCCGCCTCATACGCCGCGACAGTGGGGAATTCTCAGAGTACGGACCAAACTTCGATTTTTGACGTCCAAACTTGATCCTCAACCCCCGAACACGATCTCGGCTTAATGTTTGGGCTTTTACTCAGAATTCAAAATTTCAAATCACTCGAATTCATTCCATATCATCTATATAGCTCGGAATCACTCATACAAGGCATAAAACACATAATAAGTGCAAAATACTATCAATTAAAACTCCAACATAAATAAAGTACAGTGAACTAGAATCTAATAAATGACTAAAACACGTAATTATAGTCTATCATCACCCCACGGAGCCCTACGGTACTTTAATTTTAGCTGCATGGTTTTTATGTTTGTGCTTTATTTGGTTCGGCTTTTCCAAGGAAGTCAAATTTTACGATCTTACTATAATTTTTGGCCCATCCTAAAAAGGGATTTAACTTCTGTTTTTCATTTACATATAACTGAATATTGTTGTTACTAAGTTTATTTGCCCTAAATTGATAAAGTTTATTTGCACCGTTCAACATATCTTTTTATAATGAAAATCTAGTTAACGTGGAGCTTATTTAATTATTTCGTGACAAAAACTGTAACTGTGATTATTTTTGTCTCCGATAGACATTTTTTATTATGGTCAAACACATTATTTAACTTTAAAAAAACAACTTTCATTTGCTTTCTTCTTGCAAAAAAGATTTAAAAGAAAAACCTTTTTGTAAAAAAAAGTTTAGTTTTTGAAAAATATTATCTCAATTACTCAAACAGAAACCACTTAAGAAAATCTCCTACTCCCTCTATTTCAAATTAGATGATGTATTTTTTGTAGTCTGTTTCAAGATAAATGATATATTTTTAAATTTAGAAATAATTTAACTTTAAATTCTTTATTTTACTTATTTTATCCTTAATGAGAATCTTTTATAACCATACAAATATTATGACCCATAAAGCTTTTATCCCTTAAGTTTTTAAGACCATAAATTTTTTTTTTTTTTTTTTTTTAAATTTCATGCCGAGTCAAACTGCCTAATCTAAATTGAAAGGGAGAGACTATAAATATAAAATATAGCCCTCTCCAAATCTTGGTGTTATGATGACTGTTGGCTTAGCCCACGTGTGTGATTATGCTCATTAAATTCTGTTGTCCATGCAACAAATGACTATTAAGCACTCTACCTTTCGAGTCCCATCTCACTTCACCCTACTCACCTCTGCAAGAAAACTTTTTGGGCTTGTAAATGTGTCAGTTTGAATGGAGTTGTTTGGCCCTTTCTTATTGATAGTCTTTTTTTAAATGACATTTTTTATATATAAAAATAATTTCATTTTAAATTTTTACTTAATTCTTAATGAAATAATTAACAGTCACGCAAATATTTTATGATTGTCTTAGATTTTTACTTTGTCTAAAATTTTGTTTTTAGCCAAACTAACATCCCATAAATTGAAACGACAAAAGTAATGAAACAGGAGAATCAATTGTTTCTTGCTTAGCTTCAAACCCCAAAATTATCCCTACAACATAAACCCCTCTCCCTAATCTATTTTTCCATTTGGTTCTACACAAATTTGCGGAGGTATATAGTGGTCGGCGTCAGTAGTTTTAGATCTGAACTTTTACTTTTCAAGATCTTTTGAAAATGTTAAGGGGATTTAGCTAGGAGAGTGCCATGCTACATATTTCAAAGTGAAAAGCTCTCAATAAAGGCAGCTAATTTTCAAGAAAAAGTTAGAAGAAAAGATATGGTGATTATATTACTGCAGCTGCCAGTTCCCTTTTAATACTCCATTCTCATCATTTCCATTTGCAAACTTCAAAACCAGCCACATGAATTAAACCTTTAAACACCATGTAATTAACTCCCCCCCCCCCCCCCCAAAACCCTCATTCTTGAAATAACAATTTTCTTTGACAAAAGCCGAGAGTGAAAAGAAAAAAGAACACCCTTTATTCCTTTTCCCTAAAGTTGATTTCTTTTCTAGCTGTTTTGCATGGAGAGGGTGGTGGCTAATCAAAGTGGAGGAAGTAACATGTTGAGGGACTACAGAAAAGGGAATTGGACAGTCGAAGAAACTATGGTTTTAATAGAAGCAAAGAAGATGGATGATGAAAGGAGAATGAAAAGGCAAGGGGATGGTACTAGTACTGAAATTAGGGGAAATAAACCAGGAGAACTAAGGTGGAAATGGGTGGAGGATTATTGTTGGAAAATGGGGTGTTTGAGGAGCCAAAATCAGTGCAATGACAAGTGGGATAATCTCATGAGGGATTTCAAGAAAGTGAGGGAATATGAAAGAAGAGTGGCTGAGAAAGGAGATGATGGTAATAATAATCAAGAAATAATTATCAAGTCATATTGGAAGATTGAGAGGAGTGAAAGGAAAGAGAAGAATTTGCCAACTAATATGTTGCCTGAGATTTATGAGGCACTGGTTCAAGTTGTGGACAGAAAATGTACTCAAAAATTGCTAGTGGGTGGTGGTGGTACTTCTGCTGCTGCTGCTGCTGTTTCTTTAAATCCAAGCACAAGTTTGACTAATTCTTCGTCTCCCACATTGCAACAACAATCTTTTCAAGCTCAAATTGCAGCTTTGCCACTTCCACCACCACCACCAACATTGTCACCACCAGCAGTAGTAGCACAACAATCAGCTCAGCCACCTAGTCTTCCTTACACTCAACCTTTACCCGCAGTAGGTACTCTTTTCCCACTTTAAATTTCCATTAAATTATTAGTTGTATCCTCTGATATTTGAACGATTTTTTTGACGCTATCAATTTACCTTAATATGTGAATGAAGGTTAGTTATATTATCAGGCTACTAGTTAATGTTTTGCATAGAGATTTATTTGTAATTGTTGCATTATAATTAAGGGACATTATTTTTGTAGCTACTTTTACCATTGCATAAAACTCAAAACTTTTTCATAAAAAGATTGAATAGACAATCTTACTCGCATCTAGTAGCATTCAAACCCTACTTGGATATAAATAATGTCTATATTGGTAAACTATGATTGCTTGATATCTTCTGAAAGATAAGCTTTTTGCCCCATTGGTGTTGCATTTTGAATCTTGCTTTTTAGAACATTTAATATGTACCATAACTTTTTTTTCTTTCTTCCTACATGAAATAATCGTTTTTAGACTACACTATAGAGCAATAAATTTTGTACAATCCAGAGACATAAACTCTTTGTTTTAGGTGTATTTAAGCTAATTAAAGTTTGTTGTTCTCTAGCTTTGCCCTTGAACTTTTAAGATTCACCAACTGATCCTAGTGCTGTTGTTCTCCACAGCCTGCAAAAATCATTAATCTTGATTGTCTTTCTTCTTTGTGCATTCAGTTCCCTTTTTTCTAATTAATTTCTCTTCTCTCTCTCTCTCTCTCTCTCTCTCTCTCTCCACTCTTTTCTTCTCTTTGTATTTATGTCTCTTGGCCTCTTGGATGAGGTTGGGAACTAGACATTTTGCTTGCATTTATTTCAATCTCACACATCTTCCTAGGAATAAGTTGACTGTTTTACTGTTTTAACCACTCAAGATTAGTGGTCACCTAATATCTAATTAATCGATTTAAATTATGTATCAGAAAGAAATAAAGATTCTTACACCAATCTAATTTTACTTGATACAGCACGGTTCTCATCACAATTTGTAGGTTATCAAATCATGCTTGTTACATAATTTTATGAAATTTAAGTTTCATATATTGATAATGTATCAAATTTTGCACCATCATGTGTAGTTTATTGTGTTATAGCTGGTTATTTACCATTTGTTTTAGGTTACTAATTACCTGCAATTACCTTTTAAGTGATCTAAGATTGTGTAAATATTTTTTCACGTGCATAAAACTTAAAACTCTAATATTATATGTAATAGGTTTTTAATTGATTTGATAATGTACATATTCTTTATATTTTCAGTGTATCAAAGTTAAACTCAAATCAAATTAGTGTTGATAGTCTTTGGTTTACATGTGTTTATGTTTTGGAGATGTGTGATAGCTCAGATCCTGATAGAAGTGAGCATTCAGATTCACCAGCCAAGAGAAGAAGAAAGGGTGAAGGAGAAGGAACAAGTAGTGGTAATAACAACATAAACAACTTGCAAGAAGTTGGCTCTGCTATCTTCAAAAGTGCTGCTATTATAGCAGAGACAATTCAAGCTTCTGAAGAGAGAGAGGAGAGAAGGCACAGAGAACTCTTATGTTTGCATGAGAGAAGGCTGCAAATTGAGGAATCAAAAGCTGAGATCAATAGACAAGGCATCAATGGGCTTGTTGATTCTATCAATAAACTTGCCAATTCAATCCTTTCTTTAGCTGGTAATAAGAACCAAGCTGCTCCCCCTAAATAGCTAGCTAGTATTAGTTCTTTTCCTCATTATGAATTGATTATGGAAAAGTACTTCAAAGTAAACATATAGTAATTGGTATAACTAGAGAAAATATTATTAATCACAATTGCTTGTACATATAGCTGATGAACTTGATTATCATTAATTCATGTATCTTGTTTCATTTTGTGGATAATGTTCCACATACTATATCGAGGTTACATTTCTAGATCTCTCTCATGTAATACCAAATCAAAAGGTTTGTCTGTAATACTATCCATTAATGCAATTTTGTGATCTTTTAAGTACACACTTTTTTATTGGTTTTTATTGGAGTAATATTTTGAGTAAACTGTCTTCAATAGTTGAACGTTTCTGCCAAATGGCTTAGTAAGGCGAGGATTTCCATATGGTGGGGCAGCAGCAGAAACTGGAGTGATATATACTTCGCTCTCTGATGAAGGCAAACACTAGTTTTAAAGGCTATTGTTGCAACGGTCCCCAATCCAATCAAGGCTTAAGCAAATAGGAAGAAATCATTATCTACTAGTTTTTGTTTATGTTGGATGAATGTAACGATCCGACTGGTCGTTTTGAGCAATTGCGTCCGGTTCGGCAATCTGAAGTCATGAGTAGCTTCACATGGTATATTATGACTTGCGTGCATTATCGGCTCAGGTTTTTGAGTGGTTCGGAAATGATTTTAAGGAGTGACTCTCATTCGAGAAGCTCGAAATTGAAAGAATCGACCAAGGTTTGACTTTTGAGTAATTGACCTCGGATCGGAGTTTCGATGGTTTCGGTAGGTCCGAATGGTGATAATGGACTTGGGCGTATGCCCGAATTTGCATTTGGATGTTTCTAAAAGGATTCAGCATCATTTGGCAGAAGTTGGCAATATAAAGATTTAGAATTTTTCTAAGTTTGACCATAGTTTGACTTTAAGGCTATCGGGTTCAGATTTTGATTTCGGGGCTTAGAATAGGTCTGATTCGTCATATGGAACTTGCCTGCAAAATTTGGTGTCATTTGGAGTTGATTTGATACGGTTCGGATGCTTGGTTGCGATTCTAGAAGTTCTTGAAGTTCATTGTGATTTTCATGTGTTTTGGCGTCCGATTCGTGATTCTAGAGGTTATTTTGGTGTTTCGATCACGCGAGCGAGTTCGTGTTATATTTTTTGACTGGTGTGGATGTTTGGTTTAGAGCCCCGAGGGCTCGGATGGGTTTCAGACGCGTTTCAGAGTGTTTGGAAGAAGGTTCAGCTTTGCTGGTGTCTCTGTTCTTGCATTTGCGATGTACGCATTTGCGAGATCATTCTCGCTTTTGCGACGATGGGCTGGGGCAGGGGAGTTCGCATTTGTGAATAATTTCATCGCTTTTGCGATTAGGCAGCATCCGCATTTGCGACACAAACTGTTGCTTTTGCAAAGACTTTGAGCTCGCTTTTGCGAGTCTTGTGTCGCATTTGCGACTTTGACAGAGCTGGTCAGCCTTCGCTTTTGCGACGCTTTTGTCGCATTTGCGACCATCGGATTTGCAATCCGGATGTCGCAAATGCGACATCTGAGGCTGGTATTAAGACTTTCATTTCGGGACTTAGTTTCATTTTTACCATGTTTTGAACTCTAGTCTCGATGGGAGGCGATTTTGTGGAAGGATTTTCAGACCAAACCATTGGGTAAGTGACTCTAATCAATATTCAATTATATTTCGTGATTATACATTAGATTTAACGTCAAATTCATGAGAATCTAAAGGAAAAATTTGGGAATTTTGTCAAAGTTTTGAAAAATGAAAATTTAGGATATGATAGTCGAATTGGACTCGGATTTGAAAACAAAACACGTATGTGGACTCGTGGGGCTATGGGTATTCAAGACCTACCCTTGGACCCGAGGTTGACTTTTGTTGACTTTTTAGAAATTGTATAAAGATCGTAGCTTTGTTAATTGAAATTGTTTTATCTTGCATTGTTTGATATATTTAAGTCGTCTTTGGCTTGATTGAGCCGAACGGAGGTGAATTGGTAAAGGAAAAGCTAATTTGAGTATTGATTTGGCCGAATTGAGGTAAGTGTCTTGCCTAACTTTGTGTGGGGGAAACTACCCCATAGGATTCGAGGTGATTGTGCTAGTTGTGTTACGTGAAAGCCGTGCATGCAAGGTGACGAGTGGGTACACAGGCTATATGTGGTATTTGACCGGTTTAGATTATCTAGGCTCTTTCCATGCTTTTAAGTGAATTTTCTTGACTGTAACGATCCGACCGGTCGTTTCGAGCATTTGCACTTCGCTCGGTAGTTTGAGGGCATGAGTAGCTCCGTATGATGTATTAAGACTTGTGTGAATCGGTGGTTTTGGTTTTCAGGTTATTCAGAATCGATTTGGAAGAATGAATTTCATTGTTGAAGCTTTAAGTTGGAAGAGGTGATTAAGTTTGACATTTGTGAATCTAACCCCAGAACGAAGTTTTGATGGTTCTGTTAGGTCCGGATGGTGATTTTGGACTAGGACGTATGCCCGTATTTGCATTTGGATAATTCTAGAAGGATTCGACACTAATTGGCGAAAATTGAAAATTCAAAGGATTGGAAAGTTCATAAGTGTGACCGAGAGTTGACTTTGTAGATATCGGATTCAGATTGTGGTTCCGGGAATTGGAATATCTTCGTTATGTCATTTGGGACTTGTATGCAAAATTTGAGTTCATTTCGATTTGATTGGATATGTTTCGGCGCGAGTTTTGGAAGTTGAAAGTTCAAAGTTCATTAATTCTTATTCGAGTGCGATTCATCGTTTCGATGTTGTTATGCGCGATTTGAGGCCTCGAGTAGGTTCGCGTTATGTTATTGGACTAGTTGGTATATTCGGATAGGGTCCCGAGTGGCTCGGAAGAGTTTCAGATGAGGTTCAGATCGTTTGGATCAATTTGGCTAAGGAGCAGGTGGCAGGATCTGGTGTGATCGCACCTGTGGCTGGTTTTGTGCAGGTGCGATGGTCGCAGAAGCGACAAAGGAGTCGCAGAAGCGAGGTGTGAGCTGGGTGAGGAAGATCGTAGAAGCGGAGATTTGGGGCACATGTGCGGATGCGCAGGTGCGAAGGGATTGAGCGTAAGAGTGTGGTTTTGCGCAAGTGCGGATGATGGCTCGCACCCGCGATGTCGCAGAAGTGGATATTTTGTCTGCATGTGCGAGGGTCGAGTTCTCAGCTAGTTCAGCACAAGCGGAGGTTCTGTCGCAAAAGCGACGCCACAGAAGTGGCTAATTTGTTCGCAAAAGCAAAAATGCCCGAGTAGAAGTTACATATCGAGGGTTTGGCTATTTTATTCATATTTGGAGCTATGGAGCTCGGATTGAGGCGATTCTTGAAGTAATTTACACCAAGTGGATTGGGGTAAGTGTTCTCTACTATTTTTGATTTTATATCATGAATCTATCTTCGTTTTTTTGGCATTTGATCGAGAGTTTGGAGAGAGAGAATGGGGGTTTTAGCCTAAAGTTTCATAGAGTGAGTTTTTGAATTTTGAACATCGATTCGGAGTCGGATTTGGGTGAAACTAGTATGGTTAGACTCGTAATTGAATGGGTTGTCGGATTTTATAAGTTTTATTGAGTTCCGAGGCGTGGGCCCGGGTTGGACCTTTGGGTCAATTTTGGACTTTTGATTAAAGATTCGACCTTTATCGATTGGGTTTGTTTCCTTTGGCATTAATTAATGTATTTGAGTTTCTTTTGGCTAGTTTCGAGTCGTTCGGAGGTTGGTACGCGCAGGATGGAATTTTTGGAGCATCGCTTGGCTTGCTCGGTATTGGATTTGGCTTGTTCGAGGTAAGTAACACTTCTAAGCTTGGTGTTGAGGGTATGAAACCCCAAATTAAGTGCGATGTGATTGATGTTGAGGTGACGCGAATACTAGGTGACGGGCATGCAGACGTGCACCGTGTAAATTGTGATTTAGCCGATTCCATGGAACTGTGTAGCTATTTTATCTTAATATTTTTTTACTGTACTCTAAGTGTAAGAGCACTTAAGCTGTAATTCATGCTAGAAATCATGTTTAGGCTTTATGCTGGTACTATTGGGACCCATAGTGGTCGTTCTTTGCTGTTGAGTTATTTTCTTAATTGCAGTTATGTGCTCAGTCGCATTCATTATTTCATATCATATATGATAACGACAAGGTCGGGAATCCAAACTAGAGTAAGAATTTGAAAAGTAAATGCGGAAGCAATAACAATAAGGAATTGAACAACTAGAACTAAAAGGCAGAAAATAAAGGATATGGGAAAATTCAAGGAAAGAATTCCAAGAACTTCCAAGAACGCAAGTTCTATAGCCTTGACAAGATCAAAGCAACAACGTCTTGATTTATTGAAGAAATCAAACGCCTTTACTTAAAAGCAAATCAAAATAATAGATTCGGATCTTGACCGCTTTACGAGTAACTTGAGACAACAATTAATAACTAGTATTAATCGCCTTCTAAGAATACCACAAAGGAATCAAAGATATCACAATAGAGAAGTAATCTTACTACCTTGAACTATGAACTAGTAAAGGTTGAAAGATAAATCTCAAAGCACAAGTAACAAAGGTTCAAAAGAACGCTCAAAGTATGATATACTTAATCAATAATGAAGTGTCTCAATGAATGAGAAGAACTCCTTATTTATAGGAGTACTAAGGCACAAAAAGTCCTTAAAATTAGGTAGGATGGTTGCTAAGGCATAAAAAGTCATTACAATTAGGTAGGGTGGTTGCTAAGGAGTAAGAAAAGTCATTACAATTAGGTGGGTGAGCGGCCAAATCCCTTTGGGGCAGATTTGGACCTTAAAACTACTAGTTTGGGCCATTGATTTGGACTCCAATTGGGCTCCTTTTGAAACACCCCCATTTGGACCTCTTTTAAGCTCATTTTGAGCCCCTTTGGTGGACTTCAATGGCTGATTTGGTGGCCCAATCTTCCTCCTCTTGGACTTCTATTTGGATCACCAAATAATTATAAAACTTGGATAATTCATCTATTTTGGGCTTGAGCTCTTCCTCTTCAATTAAAAGCTTCTTTATTTGCCATTGAAGTCCAGCAACCTTAGAGTGCAACTCTTTAGCTTGAGATCTTGTAAATGGCCTTGGAGCTTCCAAAACTCTATCCTTGTCCTTGATGCTATCATTCCCCTCTTCTTGAAAAGAATTCGTCCCCGAATTCGATCCTACATCAAACAAAGACAAGTCAGCAACATTGAATGTAGCACTTACTTGGAACTCACTAGGTAGGTCTAGCTTGTAAGCATTGTCTCTAATCCTTTCAAGGACTTGAAATGGGCCATCTCCTCTAGGGTGCAACTTTGATTTCCTTTTGGAGGGAAATCTCTCCTTTCTAAAGTGAACCCAAACTAAATCTCCAGGTTTAAAAATAACTTGTTTTCGACCCTTATTCTTTCTCAAGGAAGTTTGCTTATTTTTCTTCTCAATTGCAAGCCTTGTTTGTTCATGAATTTTTTTCATCATCTCAGCCTTTGTCCTACCATCAAGATTAACAATATCATTAGTAGGTAATGGTAATAAATCAAGGGGACTGAAGGGATTAAAACTATAAACAACCTCAAAAGGAGACATACCTGTAGAAGAATAGATTGTTCTATTGTAAGCAAATTCAATCATAGGTAAGTGAGCCTCCCAAGAAGTTAATTTACCTTTCAAAACAGTTCTCAACATGTTTCCTAAGGTTCTATTAACTACTTCAGTTTGTCCATCAGTTTGTAAGTGACAAGAAGTAGAAAACAACAATTTAGTGCCTAACTTCCCCCAAAATACACGCCAAAAGTGGCTCAAAAACTTAGCATCCCTATCACTAACAATAGTTCTAAGTATACCATGCAGTTTGACAACTTCTTTTATAAAAAGATCATCAACATGTGAGCCATTTTGGAGAACCTATCTACCACAACATATATACTATCCTTACCGTACCTTGTTCTAGGCAAACCTAGCACAAAATCCATAGAAATATCAATCCAAGGTGAAGTAGGAACAGGTAATGGCGTGTAAAGACCATGTGGTAACACTTTAGATTTAGCTTGTTTACATTCCAAACACTGTGCACATATTTTTTCAACATCTTTTCTCATTCCAGGCCAAAAGAAATTTTCAGCAAGTATGTCTAGTGTCTTTGGGACTCCAAAGTGACCCATAAGCCCTCCACAATGTGCTTCCCTTACAAATACTTCACGTAAAGAGCAATTAGGGATACACAACTTATTTTCCTTAAAGAGAAACCCATCTTGGAGGTTAAACCTCTCAAAAGGACCCAACTTACAATCTGCAAAATTCTTTCCAAAATCAACATCATTAGCATAAAGTCCCTTGATTTGATCAAAACCCATCAATTTAGAAGTCAGGGTAGAAACTAAGACATACCTTCTTGTAAGTGCATCCGCAACAACATCCTCTTTCCCTTATTTGTAAGAAATTATATAAGGAAAATCTTCAATGAATTCAACCCACTTAGCATGCCTTCTACTAAGCTTACCTTGACTCTTCAAGTATTTCAAGGATTCATGGTCAGTTTTAATGACAAACACTCGACAAGTAATGTTGCCATGTGGCTAAAGCCCTTACCAAAACATATAGCTCTTTGTCATAAGTGGAATAGTTCAATGTGGCTCCACTCAAATTCTCACTAAAGTAGGCAATAGGTTTAGAATCTTGCATCAAAACAACACATATTCCTTTGCCAGAAGCATCATATTCAATTTCAAAAGATTTAGAAAAATCAGGCAATTGTAGCAATGGAGCAGAACATAACTTTTCTTTCAACAAGTTAAAAGCATCATCTTGTTCTTTTCTCCGTGTAAAAATATTATCCTTTTTAATAACTTCAGTTAAAGGAGAAGCAATGATGCTAAAGTCTCTCACAAACCTCCTATAAAAACTAGCAAGTCCATGAAAACTCCTAACTTCAGTTACACTCTTAGGTTTTGGCCATTCTTTTATTGCTTTAATTTTTCTTCATCAACCTCAACTCCTTTTATAACTAACCACAAAACCTAAGAAAATCACACGATCCACACAAAAAGTACACTTTTTAAGATTAGCAAATAAGAGTTGCTTTCTAAGAAATTCAAAAACTTGTTTTAGGTGTTCTACATGCTCTTCTAAAGTGTTAGAAAAGATCAAGATATCATCGCAGAACACCACAATAAATTGTCCATGAAAATCCTTAAATATATGATTCATTAATCTCATGAAAGTGCTAGGTGCATCAGTCAAGCCAAAAGGCATAATTAACCACTCATAAAGCCCATATTTGGTCTTAAAAGCAGTTTTCATTCATCTCCAAGATTCATTCGAATCTGATGGTAACCACTTTTTAGATCAATTTTAGAAAAGATTTTGGATCCATGTAATTGATCCAACATGTCATCAAGACGAGGAATAGGATGGTGATACTTTACCGTTATCTTGTTGATTTCTCTACAATCCACGCACATCCTCCAAGTTCCATCCTTTTTGGGTACCAATAGGCCGGGAACTGAGCAAGGGCTCATGCTCTCTCTCACAAAGCCTTTCTCAAGCAGCTCCTTAACTTGCCTTTGAAGCTCTTTTGTCTCTTCTGGATTACTCCTATAAGCAGGCCTATTTGGGATTTGTGATCCAGGCACAAAATCAATTTGATGCTCAATGCCACGTAAAGGTGGCAATCCATTACTACTTTGGGCTTGAGATCTTCCTCTACAATTAAAAGCTTCTTTATTTGCCATTGAAGTCCAACAACCTTAGAGTGCAACTCTTTAGCTTGAGATCTTGTAAATGGCCTTGGAGCTTCCAAAACTCTATCCTTATCCTTGATGCTATCAATATCTCAGTCTTTGTTATAGTATATTGTCACATCTTATATCATTGATTTGGGCTGCTTAGCATGAGTGTCGTGAGCCCGAGAGACTAGATAGATGGATGACTGAGTGAGGCCGAGGGAATGTTGTGAGTGATATTTATGGGATCGGGCTGCACACCGCAGCAGGCTTTATTAATTCATGCCAGGATTTGGCTTATTATAGCGCTTGGGCTGGATTGGCCCCTCCGGAATCTGCACACTCACAGTGGGTGCAATTGCTAGCAATTATTTACATTGGGCTGGATCTGCCCTGGTTCATTTGCATTTGGCTGGATCTGCCTTGGTTTGTTTGCATCTAGGTTCATTTGCATTGGGCTAGATCTGCCCTGGTTTATTTGCATCTGTGGGCTAGATCTACCTTGGTTTATTTGCATGTGGGCTGGATCTGCCCTGTACAGTACTGAGTGCATGAGTGTGTTGAGTATTGAGCATGATGAGTGAGAATACGAGACTGTGAGATGGAGTACTCTGAGAGGGTGAGTACATAAGTTCATCATTGAGATGCATTGTATTTGACATGCGTACTTGAGATACATGCATAGAGATGCATTTCCATCTACTACCCGGCTTTGGTGACATTCATGATTTCACTTATATATTGACATGTAGGCATAGAGATGTATTTTTCTCATGCTATCTGAAAATGAAACATCTTATTTATTGTTGAAAGGTTTTTGGAAAAAATCACGGATTTTCAAACTTATTCATATGCTTTTGGTGCTTTCGGTGGAAGATTTGGGATTTACTATTATACTTGAAAAGCATGCCTATTTTTTCATAACTGTGAACAAGATTAGCATCTTACATCTGAGTTATTTTCATATATTATTTTATTATTATTATTGTTATGACTGTTGTTGTTTATTGAGGTTGGACTCTGACCCTTGTCCCAGCTCGTCACTACTTTCAACCTAAGGTTAGGTTTGTTACTTATTGAGACCATGGGATCGGTTGTACTCATACTACACTTCTGCTCCTTGCGTGCAGATGTTGGATGCTGATGTTGCTGTGCACGGCGGAAGCTGGATCTGAAGATGTACATGTATTCCGGTCATAGCTGCCTCTTGATCTTGGTAGCTTTAGAGTTTTAATTTGTTCGTGTATAGTTCAAACAGATGATGTACTTTAATTCATACCAGCTTTGTAAATTCTAAATAGTAGAAGTTCATGATTTGTACTACCAGTCCTTGGGAAGTTATATAAAATTCAGTTATCTCATCTTTGATTCACATCAACGTTATTATATTATGTTATTTTGTTAATTGGCTTGCCTAGCGGGTTGGGTTAGGTGCCATCACGGCGATTTGGATTTTGGGTCGTGACAAGTTGTTATTAGAGCTCTAGGTTCATAGGTTCTACAAATCACGAGCAAGTATCTAGTAGAATCTTGCGGATCGGTATGATAATGTCCATACCTATATTTGAGAGGCTACATGGCATTTAGGATAATTTTCCATATTTCTTTCCTTATCGTGCAGAATTGATTCAGCTTGAAACATAACTCCTTAAATTCCCTCCACCCGTTCGTGTGCGCATGTGAGCGCTCGGTATCAGTTGTGCATCGACGGCTTGTGATTCCATGGATGAGGTGCGAGATATGATTTCTGTGTGCTGATAATGGGCCAGTCTGGAGGACTTGAAGCTGGGGTTTTGACTATAGCTTGAGCACGGGGTTCAGTTGTGTGAGAACGTGCTTTTAGAATTATATGTTCGGTAGGTCCCTATGAGTGGAATTTGTGGCTCGATGAGTAGCTGCAGGGCTATATGATGAGTATGATGTGACTGTGAGATCTGTTCAAATGGGTTGAATATGACACAAAGAGTTTGCTTGTGATGTTAAAAAGGACTATTGGGTGCTTGATTTCTGTCTTAATGTGACGAATAGTCTTGAGTTGTAAGTGTGTTGAAAGATTTTTCATGTTGTTTAATTGTGGAACAAAGTAGATTTTCATGTCTTGTTGTGAGTTCAGACTCAGGAAGATTAAGTGATTGCGTAGTAGTTATGACTGTGAAAGGATATAGAGAGATGTCAGTTTGAGGCTAATCAGGTGGGTTATAACCTGCGGGGTAATCTACGGATGTGTGATCCTTATGATTTTGTGTGGAGGCTTTCTTTTCTACCAATGGGTTATAGTCGTGCGATTTGAGTTTGGATCGGTTGTAATAGTTGACCTGACCGTCACGAGGATGAATGCGAGATTTGCAAATGATTTGAGGTATTAGATGGTTTGTGTTACAGAATCTTATGAAGGATTAAGTTGAATTTCAGTGCGAGATTATGGCAGTAATAGAGTATGGGCATTGTGAGTTATCGAGTGTTTTGATCTATGGCTTCGAGCCAAGTGGAGGAGTCAACTATCGACGATTTGATTGCATGGTTATGTGTTATGTCGGTTTTAGTTTGAGGTATACTGTGAATCAGTTATGACTTGAAGAGGCTGGTTTTGAGGATGACTTTACAAGGAAATTTTTGGATACGGGTTATGTCACACTTTATGAGTATATGGGAATCATGGGATGATTGAGATGTTATTCGTGAGGGATGTAGTGCGCGTGGAGTAGGAAATTGCTCTGTTGCTTAAAGGTGTGGATTACTTCTTTGGGTGTTGTTGTGCTAATAAGGCACAGGTCGTTTGGCCCGTTTGGGCAACACAATTGAGATTTGAGCAAAATGGATGACTCTCGAGAAGGATCTAATGGATTCAAGATTTTCATGTAGTAATTGTGAGTTTTTCGGATTTGTATATGGCTAGGATCTGAGATTTACATTAGATGGTGTCGAGACTCGCGGTATTTCTATCTCATCATGGATTTTACATTTCGGTATTAGAAAGGTGGAGGAAATGACTTTAGATTCACAGAAGGTCTCTTCGGAGTGGGTGTCTCGATTGTGGTACTTTTGGGGTGCTTGAGAGGGAATACAAAGCCTTATGGGCCTCAGGGCGGTGTGGTTTTATTCTAGGATCTCGTGGGTTGAGTTTTGTTTGAGGATCATGGTATTATGGCGAGGAGGAGTTTCAACTTGAGGATAATTCGGATGGAACTCAGAGAAATAGTACAACTTGGTAGTAGGTTGGATCAGGAAGGTAATAGATATGATCGGTTCTTTGGGTACTTATGATATGGTGAGGTTCTACAGGTGTTTTGGTGTCAATACTCTTAGGTTTGGCGACCCGCATGGCTTGGTTGAGTTAGAGGGATTCAGTTCTGATAGGTGGGTTATGTGCAAATGGATTTCAAAGTGTTCTCAATGATTTCTACCGCGATTCGAGGTGTATATTTCCTACTGGCGTGAGGAGCATGTTGTGTGTTGTGATTTTCTCCTGGATGCGATCAAATGGAAGGTTCCTGGCTAATTGAGTATGTATTTTTGCTGGACTCAAAGTTGATTATGAGATTCTCGTACTTTTCATATGATGGCATGATGGATGTGGTGTGTTGTGTGGGATTGAGGTTTGCATGTGCAAGGTCACGGTCAGTTTTGAAGGGAAGATCATAAATTCTTAGACGATATGAACGGTTTCCAATGTTTAGATGGATGCTATAACTACTTGGTAATTCCTCAGAAGGGTTTACATTTCAGAAGGCGCATTGTGTGTTGACTTACGAATGCTTCATTGGTATTGTTGTACTCGCCTGGTTGCTTGACTGCTGATATTCAGATTTTGCTATGTGGCACAGAAGAATTTTAGAATATTCCTCGTGGGATGATCATGTATGAGAGATGTGTTAGACATTCGGGCGGTGGAGTTAGGATCAGATATGGTGATTCATGTGTTCTACGGATTTGGAGACCGAGAGTTCTCAGAAGCAGATTATTTCGTGGTTGTGGACTGTGAAGATGTGTCCAAAGCTAGCCAGATGATAGTATATGTTATGGTTAGGTCATTGTGGACTTTTAGAGGATTATGTATCTATTTGTGGATGACCAAGATTGACCTGGGGGCCCATTGGTAGGCCTAATAAGGATGTGTATTCTATATCGGGTCGAATTAGTTGACTCCTTACTGTTGTTATTGAGCGAT
This sequence comes from Nicotiana tomentosiformis, assembly GCF_000390325.3. Taxonomy (NCBI): domain Eukaryota; kingdom Viridiplantae; phylum Streptophyta; class Magnoliopsida; order Solanales; family Solanaceae; genus Nicotiana; species Nicotiana tomentosiformis. The sequence goes on from NC_090813.1 coordinate 153,136,665, forward strand.
GAGCCATTCGGTTAGAGTTGAGCTTATTCATGTTTTGGGATCCCTTCTATGGTACGAGGGGATGTGATCCGTTGGTTATAGGCACACATGGTGTGGGTCTATTTGTGCCTTATAGAGGAATTTGAGCGAGATGGATATTAAGGTGTTGAATGATTGATTGCGCATTTGGTTATATTCTTTCCGGACTGTGGTATTGTGTTATTGGTTCCTTCGTGGTTATGGGCATGCACCTTGGGTACTTGATGTCGAATTGCGCGTGGTTATTGATTTTGAGCATGGTGGCTTGGGGTATTTCACATGGAACAGTGTTTGGATGGGTTCTTAGCATTTTGTTGTGGCAGTACTTGTTGAGGTTGCGGGACGGTTCTCTCATTTGAGTTATTTTCTATGTTTGAGTATACTTGAATTATTGCGTATTGGTGCACGGATTGCACGGTTTGTGGCTTAAGGTTGTATTGATGTGGCATGTCACTACAGTGGTTGTGTGATGAGATGAGGTCATCAGACCTAGAATTGGTGCTATCAGATTTGTTTGCGGTATATTTGGAAGGATAATGTCATTGATCGGCTTAGAAATTAGCTATAGTTCTTGTCGAAGGAGAGGGAGCTCCATGACTTGTTGATCGATAAGTGGTTATGAGTTTCTGCGTGCTTCTTTAATCATTGGTAGTGTACGAAGGTTTTAGAATGAGGTTTTATTTGATATGAGGTTTATTACCGGTACCAGATTTGTTTTGAGCAGCTACTGTGATCGAAAGTTATTGCTATGAGTATTTGAGTTATGTGGTATATCATGTGATTTTGTCTTGGGTTATGGTTATGACTTGATGCAGCTTGTTCAGACTTATACAGTATGTAGATGCGAGATTCAGATCTTATAGGAAATTTTGGATGTTGGAAATTGGATTATGTGGTTTACGGGTTAAGGTAGAAGTAATGATCTTCAGTTATGTTGCGTTGTGAGGCCTATATGGAATAGGGTGATGTGGGATCACCCCCGGGTATGTGTGTGGTAAGGTCACACGGCAATTTGATGGCTTTGGAATGACTCTTGACATGTTCGAGGACGAACATATGTTTAAGTGGGGGAGGATGTAATGACTTGACCGGTCGTTTCTAGCATTTGCACTTTGCTCAGTAGTTTGAGGGCATGAGTAGCTCCGTATGATGTATTAAGACTTGTGTGAATCATCTGTTTTTATTTTCAGGTTATTCGGAATTGATTTGGAAGAATAAATTTCATTGTTGAAGCTTTAAGTTGAAAAGGTGATTAAGTTTGACTTTTGTGAATTTGACCTCGCAACGAAGTTTTGATGGTTCCGTTAGGTCTGGATGGTGATTTTGGACTTGGCCGTATGCCCTGATTTACATTTGGACAATTCTAGAAGGATTTGACACTAATTGGCGAAAATTGAAAATTCGAAGGATTGGAAAGTTCATAAGTTTGACTAATAGTTAACTTTGTGGATATCGGATTCGGATTGTGGTTCCGGGAATTAGAATAGCTTCGTTATGTCATTTGGGACTTGTGTGCAAAATTTGAGTTCATTCTGAGTTAATTGGATATGTTTCGGCATAAGTTTTGGAAGTTGAAAGTTGAAAGTTCATTAATTCTTATTCGAGGTGCGAATCGTCATTTTGATGTTGTTATGGGCAATTAGAGGCCTCGAGTAGGTTCGCGTTATGTTATTGGACTAGTTGGTATATTCGGATAGGGTCCCGAGTGGATCGAAAGAGTTTCGGACGAGGTTCAGATCGTTTGGATCAATTATGGCTAAGGTTGTTGGTGGCAGGATCTGGTGTGATCGCACCCGTGACTGGTTTTGCGTAGGTGTGATGGTCGCAGAAGTGACAAAGGAGTCGCAGAAGCGAGGTGTGAGCTGGGTGAGGAAGATCGTAGACGCGGAGATATGGGGCGCATGTGCGGATGCGCAGGTGCGAAGGGATGGAGCGTAGGAGCGAGGTCTTGCGCAGGTGCGGATGATGGCTCGCACCTGCGATGTCGCAGAAGCGGATATTTTGTTCGCATGTGCGAGGGTCGAATTCTCAGATAATGCCGCAGAAGCGACACCGCAGAAGCGGCTAATTTGTTTGCAAGAGCGAAAATGCCTGGGCATAAGCTATATATCGAGGGTTTGGCTATTTTATTTATATTTGGAGCTATGGAGCTTGGATTGAGGCGATTCTTGAAGCAATTTTCACCATATGGATTGGGATAAGTTTTCTCTACTATTTTTTATTTTATATCATGAATCTATCTTCTTTTTTTGGCATTTGATCGAGAGTTTCAAGAGAGATTGGGGGTTTTAGCCTAAAGTTTTGTAGAGTGAGTTTTTGAGTTTTGAACATCAATTCGGAGTCGGATTTGAGTAAAACTAGTATGGTTGGACTCGTAATTGAATGCGTCATCGAAATTTATAAGTTTCATCGTGTTTTGAGGTGTGGGCCCGGGTTGGACTTTTGGGTCGATTTTGGGCTTTTGATTAAAGATTCGACCTTTATTGATTGGGTTTGTTTCCTTTGGCATTAATTGATGTATTTGAATTGCTTTTGGCTAGTTTCAAGCCATTTGAGGTCCGTACGTGCGGGATGGAATTTTTGGAGCATCGTTTGGCTTGCTCGGTATTGGATTTGGCTTGTTCGAGGTAAGTAACACTTCTAAACTTGGTGTTGAGGGTATGAAACCCCGAATTAAGTACGATGTGATTGATGTTGAGGTGAAGCGCATGCTAGATGACGGGAATTGTGGGCGTGCACCATGTAAATTTTGATTTAACCTATTCCATGGAACTATGTAGCTATTTTATCTGAACATTTTTACTGTACTCTATGTGTTAAAGCACTTGAGCTTTAATTCATGCTAGAAATCATGTTTTGGCTTTATGCTGATACTATTGAGACCCACAGTGGTCGTTCTTTGCTGTTGAGTTATTTGCTTAATTGTAGTTATGTGCTCAGTAGCATTCATCATTTCATATCATATCTCAGTCTCTGTTATCGTATATTGTCACATCACGTATGATTGATTTGGGTTGCTTAGCATGTATGTTGTTAGCCCGAGAGACTGGAGAGATGGATGACTGAGTGAGGCCGAAGGCCTATTATGAGTGATATTTATGGGATCGGGCTGCACGCCCAGTAGGCTTTATTGATTCATGCAAGGATTTGGCTTATTATAGCGCTTGGGCTGGATCGGCACCTCTGGAGTCTGCACACCCACAGTGGGTGCAAATGGGCTGGATCTGCCCTGGTTCATTTGCATTGGGCTGGATCTTCCCTGATTTGTTTGCATCTAGGTTCATTTGCATTGGGCTGGATCCGCCCTGGTTTATTTGCATCTGTGGGCTGGATTTGCCTTGGTTTATTTGCATGTGGTATGGATCTGCCTTGTACAGTACTGAGTGACTGAGTGTGCTGAATTGAGCATGATGTGTGAGAATACGAGACTGTGAGATGGAGTACTCTGAGAGAGTGAGTACATAAGTTAATCATTGAGATGCATTGCATTTGGCATGCGTATTTGAGATACATGCATAGAGATGCATTTCCTTCTGCTACCCGGCTTTGGTGACATTCATGATTTCACTTGTAGATTGACATGTAGGCATAGAGATGTATTTTCCTCATGCTCTCTGAAAATAAAACATCTTATTTATTGTTTAAAGGTTTTTGGGAAAAATCACGGTTTTTCAAACTTATTCATATGCTTTTGGTGCTTTCGGTGGAAGATTTGGGATTAACTGTTATACTTGAAAAGAATGCTTATCTTTCCGTAACTGTGAACAAGATTAGCATCTTACCTCTCAGTTATTTTCATGTACCATTTTATTTTTATTGGTATGACTGTTGCTGGTTATTAGGGTTGGACTCTGACCCTTGTCCCAGCCCGTCACTACTTTCAGCCTAAGGTTAGGTTTGTTACTTATTAAATACATGGGGTCGGCTGTACTCATGCTACACTTCTGCACCTTGCGTGCAGATGTTGGATGTTGATGTTGATGTGCATGGCGGGAGTTGGATCTGAAGATGTACCTGCGTTCCGGTCATAAATGCTTCTTGATCTTGGTAGCTTTAGAGTTTTAATCTGTTTCTGTATAGTTCAAACACATGATGTACTTTAATTCATACCTGCTTTGTAAATTCTAAATCTTAGAAGCTCATTATTTGTATTACCAGTCCTTGGGAAGCTGTATAAAATTCAGTTATCTCATCTTTGATTCATATCAGCGTTATTATATTATGTTATTTTGTTAATTGGCTTACCTAGCGGGTTGGGTTAGGTGCCATCACGACGGTTTGAATTTTGGGCCATGACAATGATGTGTTATATATCTCATCGTTAATCTACTCTTATATCTTTTATTTGACGTTGTTAGCACTCATTGTACTTCTTACTTGATATTTTGCACTTATATGCTTTAGTTGAAATTATTATCTTCCTTATTATCTTGTGACCTCTTAATTGTTGCGTTCCTTCCATGACTCCGTGCTTATTTGCTACTTGTTTTAATTGTTGTAATTGCACACCTTAGTTGTCACGTGCTTCACTTGTCCTGTTGCTTTTGTAATATTTGTTGCGTTCCTTGATTTTTACGTGATTCCTTCATTGTCGTGTACTCATACCCTATGATTGTAGAAATTCTTGTAAATTGAGTATTGGATTGTTGATGTTATTAATTTATTTATGGATCGGGTTGCACGCTGCAATAGGTGGAATAAGGGAGGATTTATATTGATACAGTGGGATCGGGTTGCGCGCTGCAACAGGTGAAATAAGGGTGGATTGATATGGTGAAATAAGGTAGAATTATGATATTGACTCTGATTGTATGGTAGGATCGGGTTGCGCGCCGCAACAATTTATGTGTTTTATGTTCCTTGATTGTATTTTGATGGCTTCAGTTCTTTCGTACGAGACTTTTAGAATTGGTATCTCTGGTTTTTACTAATTTTCGAGGATTGAGTTATTTTCATTAGTTTATTGCTTTGCCGTCATTTCCTGTTTTCCTTTCCTATTACTATTATTTTAGTGAATTGATTTTCAAGATGAATTTACCACGCTGAGTCATTATCTTATACCCTGTCGAATTGTTAGTAACATAAAGATTTTAAATGAAAGAATTTATAACATGCTTACCTTATGTGACTCTTAAGTTAAAACTCGTCATTTCTTTCGGTACCTTACTATTTTTAATAGTCGTCATATTTCACCTTAATCGATTTCTCAACTTAATCTCCTTACCCTATCTGATGTTTCTACTTTACTTAAAAAGGAATTGCTATTATGTTTTAATTTATTAAATTTTCTATTCAAATCAGTAGCTTATCTGATGCCTTGTTTTATTTGAAAATGTTATTCTCTTCACCCAAATATTTTCCAAAATAAACTCATTTTCTCATTGATTTCCTGTTTGGTTTAGAAACTGTAATTTTACTTATTATATATGAATAGATCCCTCGAATATTATTGATTAGCATTTGACACGGATACTATGTACCTAGTAGCACGTGGATTTATCGTGCGAAAGTGATATGGAAAAAGGTGGGCACAAGGTGCCGTGTGTGTAACGTTTGGGACGTTGTGATTTATAATCTGAGATTGCGAGAAGTGGGATTGTTGAAATTTATGTATGAGGAATGATTTGATTGGTTGAGTTGTCATTGTTTTCCCTACTTGAACACATTCATACTTTATCCGTACCCCGACTATGTTGTTGCTGAATTACTTGGTTATTTCTCGTTACCATTCGGGTTCCCCTTACCTTCACTGTTGATTGTAATTTGAATTATTTCTGATATTGGCCTTACATTGATATTATTTCCTTGTTAGCTTTATGTCATATCCTGCACATGTTTACATGTCCGGTAGGTATCTTGACCTGGCCCCGTCACTACTCTACCGAGGTTAATGATGGTAGGTTATAATCTCGTATTTTAGTCGCTTATTACACTTAAGTTTACTGCACTTTAATTGAGTTTGAGCTTTAATCAATAGTGTTTTGCACTTATTGTGTGTTTTATACCTTGTAGGAGTGATTCCGAGTGATGTAGATGTTATGGAGCTAATTCGAGTGATTTGGAGCTTTGAAATCTGAGTAAAAGCCCAAGGGATTAAGTCGGGATCGTATTCAGGGCTCGAGGACTACATCTGGATATCAAAAACCAAGGAAAAAGCTGGACTCTGAGAAACTTCCACAGCCGCGGCGCGTGGCGCGTCGCGACTGTCCAATTTTCCTGAAGCCTATCAGAACAAGCTCTCTGAAGTTTCCCACAACCGCCCCGCGTGGCACGTCGCCCCATGCAGCGTGCCTGTGCAATTGTTACAGAGTTATTATCCCAGTTCATGCAGGAAAAGGTGTTTTCATCTGGGACTGACCCTACTTAGTATAAATACATGTAAAAACGTTATTTTATGGATTTTTGACACATCTAAGACCTAAAGAGGCTAGAGAGAAGGTGGAGAAGTGAAAGCACAAGGGATTCATCATTCAATTCTCACTCAAGACAAGAGTTTGGATCGTTTTATGTTTTTCTTTATATTTGTGATGAGTTAATCCATATCTATGGAGTAGTTCTCTTTAGGGTTTGATGGATTTGGTGTTTTAATATTTGTTTGTGGATTATAACTCTAATTTTATGCATTGAATCGCTTTGGGTGTTTTAATTATTGCATCTATATTCACATGTTCATGTAATCGAGAGAGACATACTTGTGATATCTCTGCATTATCTTGTTAGTTGAATTCATTAATTCTTCTTAGTAATCGAAATAGGCTAGTTGAATTAATGTTTAGACCTAGTTAGGAGGATACTCGAGAGAGGTTCTCCTAAAGACCAATCCACTACGAACTCTTTCATATCTTCACCGAGCTTAAATTGGTTCACATTGTGAGGTTGAGACTTAATCGAGAGAGGAGTTTCTACTAAAAGTTTGAACTAATAATTGAGTAAATTCGAGAGACTCACTTGAACATTAGAAGTGAATTAACTAGAGTTAAATCTCAGACAATTATCTTTCACCTATCCAATCAATCCCTATTTTCTCCCATTGATATCTTCCTTGCTTACTTTTGTGTCGATTGTCATTCGTCAATTAGCTTTAGATTCTTAGTTAATTTTAGTTTTAAATCACATAATTATAAACTGTTGATTATCTTGGATAGCAATCTAGCTACAAACTATGATAATATTGATTAACTCCAACCCCTGTGGGTACGATATTATACTATACTATATTCGACTAGCGAGCATATTTAAGTGTGTGTTTTGCGCTCGTCTAATTTTGGCCCGTTGCCGGGGATTGGAAATCAAAAGTGTTTGAAATAGTTTGTAGTGCTAATTAAGAAATTTTCCTTTTAATTTTATTTTATTTTCCCCTTTTTATGTTTGGTGTTCTTTGACTGTGCGCAGGCTGCAGGTTAAGTTGGTGCATGACTCGATCCTCTGGGAAGGAAGTGCTACCTTACAAACCAAAAATCTAGAAACAACTTCGACAGTTAAGGAAGGAAAGAAATTTCCCCAAGAATACAGAAAAGGTTGGGAAATCCTCAACCAAGGAAGTTATGGAGGGAGATGATGATAATGTTGATTTGGCTGCACGAGAGGCAGTCCAGCAAAGAGAAATAGTTGCACGAGATGCTGAAGAGACAACTCATCGAAATGCTCAAATTGTCTATGAAGAAGAGAGAGTTCGGAGAATTGCTCAGAATCTACCTTTGGGTGCAGACAAATTCCGAAATATAGCTCCCGGTGCTGGGAGACCACTTGGTGATTATGCTAGACCGGTCTATTGTCACGCCCCAAACTCGGGGAGCGCGACCGGCACTCAACCGAGTGAACCAGGTCAAGCAATCCTGTTGAATACTTTCTACCTGACTCACCCATGATTTAAAGAGTATACATAACTTTGTTAATTAACCAACAAGTAGATCATGTAGACAATACCAAATTTATTACCATTAATTACTTCATTTAATAAGTCTCAAAACACACACACACCTCCATGGTTCAAAGTGGAACAAGTGATTCAATCACAACACAACTTGTTTGACATTCCCAACACCCATATACAATCCACACTATGTCTACGGAGCCTCTAAAGATACCAGAGTATAATGATAGTGCCAGCAACAAGGCTCCGGCTATACTTCAAAATATAGTAATACACACGAAACAAAGCTACACAACCTCGGAATGAGATGGGGCTCACCACGTCAGCTGTGAAGAATGAGTACCACTATCACTGGTCAATATCCTCCGTAGTAGAACCACCTGCATCCATTAAAGATGTAGCGCCCCGGCAAAAGGGACGTTAGTACATGTCGAATAGTACTAGTATGAAAACCAACATCAAATCAAGAGCTTGGAAATACAACATGAATATGATGAATCAGGGTGACAATGGAATAACATAGATAGAAGTTTAAACCAAAGCAAATTTATCAAGAGCTCTCAATATCATATGTAAATTGTAAGACGAGATCCTCTGTAACCATCTTTACATAAAGCGGCCCTGCTTCCTCACCACAATGTGTGTGGGTGGAGGTGCAAGTACAATACCACAACTCTACTCAAGCGGCCCCGCCACCGTACCCTAAATGTATGCGGGTGGAGGTGTAACCACAGGACCAAAACCTACACAAAGCGGTCATACATCCTCACCCCCAATATATAGGCGGGTGGAGGTGCAACAACAATACCAAAAATCCTACACAAAGCAGCCATACCGCCTCACCCCAATGTATATGCGGGTGGTGGTGTAACAACAATACCAACATCGTACACAAAGCGGCTATGCCGCCTCACCCAAATAAATGCGGGTGAATGTGTAATCCCAAGCACAATCTCTACACAATTTGGCATAATAACTTTTATATGAAATATGTCATTGGAGTCACAACATGTAGATACAAAATCCATAGGTTGGTACACACCTCAATTAATAGCACAATATAATAAGAGCACTTGAAACACGAATCGGACATATATATTTGTCACAAGCTTATTCAAAATAATCGATTTATGATAAACATCTAGGAACTTACAAGGGTGATGTGGGGTTCAATTCTTAAAGAAGAGTTTAGCCAACATACCTCAATTGAGCTTCCTTAACTCTAAAATATTCCGGAATTCTTAGCAACTTCAATCTATTTTAGAAATATAACAAATTGAACCAATATTAGGAAGATGATCATGGTTCTAGCTCATTTGAGAATTTTATCAAACACTAGGTGTGCATTAAGGTTTCAAGGTCCTTTCATGGAGGATTCCATCATCCCACAACCCATCTTTTACCCTTTTTAGCTCAACAATCTTCCTACACCCCTTGATAAGACATGCATGCAAAATAGCTAACTTACATACCCAAGAATTATCTTACTAATTACCCATTTCTAGTTAAATTTCGAAATTGAAGGATTGGGGAAAGAAATTCTTACCTCTTTGAAGCTCTAGCAACCATTTGATGAAATTTCAAGGTTTGATTCAAGGTAGGGTAGTGAAATCCTTAGTCCTCCCTTTCCTCTCTCTAGAATCGCACTTCCCTCTCTCTAAAACACCAGAAAATCCCCCAAAAACAAACCCTTACATTAGATAAATGAAATGGGGGTCGGGTTATAGAAACCCAGAAATTGCACAGCCGCGTCGCATGGGGTGCCGCAGGGTCATGACGCGGTAGTGACAAATGTTCCCAAAAATGATTTTGCGAAGTGTTTTAGAAATCCCCACAGGCGCGCCGCATGGGGCGCCTCATGGGAAGTGCGGTAGTGTCCCATTCTGCCAGCCTTTGGTAATTTGGTCATAACTTCTTGTAGGAGTGTCCAAATGACGAACGGTTTGAAGCATCAGAAACTAGACGATAGGCTCGTCCAAAGTTTGGTCTTGTACGTACTCATTTGTAATTTTAGTCTATCAAGTAATTTCCAACTTGACTTAGACTTAGGGCTCTCCTTAGATCCCAAACCACATATAATATATCTTGTACACTTATTATCATATCCAATTAATATCCATCATATTAATAGTCCTCGTCTACACATAAAATAATATAATTAGCGTACATCAACTTTCTTAATAGCTCTTAAGTACTTCGAAATTTTTTGGGGTGTTACATCTACAACCAAGGCTTATCAAGTGTGCGACCACCTCCAGTTGCAGATAAAAATTTTGAGCTGAAGCAAGGATTGCTCCAAACTCTTCAAAACAACCGCGTTTTCAGAGAAAAGATGAACGAAGATCCAAACAACCATCTGATGGACTTCGAGGAGATTATGAACATATTTCAATACAACGGTGTGTCACGAGATGCAGTCTACTTAAGGGCATTCCCCTTCACACTCAAAGACGATGCAAAGCACTGGCTTAGAAGCTTGCCTAATGGATCGATTAGAATATGGGATGAGATGACCAGAAAAATTTCTTGACAAATATTTCTCATCAGCTAAGACGGGCATGTTTAGAAGGGAAATTCATAACTTCTGTCAGAACGAGACTGAAACTGTGTTTGAAGCTTGGGAGATGTTTAAGGAGATAGTGCGAAAGTGTCAACATAGCTGAATTGAACTCTGGATGCAACTCCAGGATTTTTGGAATAGATTGACACCGGCCTCACGCAGAACATTGAGCAATGCAGTTGGAGGTCCATTGATGAAGAAGACTCCATCGGAGATAGTCACAATTCTAGATGAGTTATCTGAGGATGCAAATCAGTGGCCCTCTGAAATTGCTGAAAGAAGAAGATCAACTGGTGTTCACCAGGTTGATGCTAACACATCTGTGCAGGTACAGCTTGATGCCATGGCAAAAGAAATAAGGAAGCTGATCTTAGCTTTGATACATAATGAGCCTCACGCATCATGTGATATATGTGGAAGAGGACACCTACTCATGAGTGTCAAGCCTCAACTGAGGAAGTAAATGTTATGGGAAATTATAACTTCAATGCAATGGATCAGAAGCACCTAGGTTTTTCATGGAGTTCACCTAGGGGGTACTACAAATGCATGGCAACAAAACAACTCCAGATTCCAGGGACAAGGAGCTCCAGGCTTCCAAAATCAGCAAAGGCAGCAGTTTCAACCTCAACAATCCAATCAGCCTGGGCTAGAAAATCTGATGAAGTTCTTTATTGTCAAGACGGATGAGAGATTAGATGCTCATGGTGCAGCTATCAAGAAACTTGGCATATGGCTGCGAAACTTGGAGAAACAAGTGGGACAAATTGCCACCATATTGTCTGAAAGGATCCCAGGTACTTTGCCAGCTAATACTGAAAGAAACCCCAAGGAGACAGTATATGTTGTAACTCTGAGAAGTGGACAAGTAGTGAAAGAGCTCACCCATATCCAAAAAGAGGTGGTGCCTGAAAAAGAAAGTGGGGAGAAACTAAAAATTGAAGTTGATAAGAAGAAGAAAGGCAAAACGAGAGCTGAGAAAAGGAAGAAAGAGGAAACTTCAAGAAGGGAGGAATCTAATGAGAGCGAGCATATGCCTGCTTTACCTTTTCCCCAAAATCTTTATAGAGAGAAGTTGGACAAGCAATTTGAGAGATTTTTGGATATGCTGAAACAAGTTAATGTAAATTTGCCATTCACTGAGGTGCTCTCCCAAATGCCAGGTTATGTAAAATTCTTGAAGGAAATCCTGACAAAGAAGAGAAAGATAGAAGAGACATCAGTAGTCAAGATCACAGAGCATTGCAGCGCAATCTTGCAAAACCAACTCCCACAAAGTGTGGAGATCCAGAAAGTTTTACTATACTTTGCTCTTTAGGAACTCTTAATTTTGATAAGTCTTTGTGTGATTCTGGTGCCTCAATTAATTTAATGCCTTTGTCTATTTACAGAAAACTGGAGAATGAGCTTGGAGAGATACGGTCTGCACCAATATCTTTGCAGCTGGCAGACCAAACAACTATAATACCTGAGAGGATAGTGGAAGATATCTTAGTTCGGGCAGATAAGTTTGTATTTCCAGTAGACTTTATAGTGGTGAAGATGGAGGAGAACAAGGAGATACCCCTAATCTTAGGAAGACCATTCTTAGCAACGGGTAGAGCAATTTTAGATATACATGATAGAAGACTCATGCTTAGAGTGGGTGAAGAGACTGTGACGTTCGAGATAAATATAGATACGGGGGTGATAAAGGAGAAGCCAACTGCAAGTGTTGAGTGGAAGGTGAAGGGTTCAAAAGATAAGGTTGAAGTGAAAGAAAAGTGTGGGGTGTACCCCAAGAATGCTGAGAAGAAGTTGTCTGCATGGATGTGTGCATTGGCTCGGGCGCGTGGAATGGAACCCGACTTCGACTCAGACCCCGACTAAAAATTCAGGGAAGTTTCCTTTACCTTATGCTTTTTAATTATGTGTCATGGGGACATGCCGCAACTGAAAGTGTGGGGTGGTAAAAATTGTATGTTGTATGTATGTCACGACCCAAACCGATGGGCACGACGGGCACCCGGTGCCTTACTCAGCCGAGTACCAATGTCATATATCCTTCTTATCGTACTGTCATTGGCAAATAGGCCAAAAGGGCCGTCATGGGCTAACTAGAATAAATATAAGGGAATACTCAATATAAGATGACCCAATCTGATATAAAAACTTATACATTTGACATACGAGCCTATAAGGCCAAAATGATCTCTCGTACAGTGAACATAGGCCGACAAGGCCATACAATCTTTCACGTAAATGATGTATGTCTACAAGCCTCTAAGAGTACATAAACGTCATAAGGCCGGGACAGGGCCCCGACATACAAATCAATACGTGTCCAACGCATACTGACCAAATAGGCAACTTCGGAGCAAATGGAGCGCATCAACACCTTCCGCTAAGCTGATAGCTTACTTGGAGAGCTCTCAACCTGTCTATCGGGACCTGTGGGCATGAAACGCAGCGTCCCCAGGCAAAGGGATGTCAGTACAAATAATGTACCGAGTATGTAAGGAATGAAAATCATCAAGTAATAGACATGAGAGAAACATAGAGTAAAAGACTCAACATGTAAATCTAAATAGCTATGTGAATCATTAATATTTATAATGTCATGCATATGCGTATAAATGTCATACCATACATAGGTATATGCGTTCATAACATCATCAAGCCTCTAAGGGCATCCCATCATATCATCTCGGCCACTGTGGGCAAATCATCAACGTATACCAGCTGATCAGGTGGTGGTGCGTATATAATATCGTAACCTTTTCCCATATCCCATATACATATAATATACACGTATATAACGCCATTTGGTCATTGGTCAATGTACATGTATAAATACATGAAATGCATAAGAATTACATTAATAAGATTTCTCGGAATGTCATAAGATCAATATGCCTTTCAGATAAACTTTATCAACTATGTATTTTTTGAGATCCATGAACAAAATATATAATAATAATTCACATGGGGAATCAAACCGATGGGCCGCGATGGGCACCCGATGCCTTACTCAACCGAGTACCAACGTAACATATCTTTCTTATCGTACTATCATTCGCAAATGGTCCAAACGGGTCGTCATGGGCTAACCAGAATAAACATAAGGGAATACTCAATATAGGACGACCCAAGCTGATATAAAAACTTATACATGTAACATACGGGACTATAAGGCCAAAATGAACACTCGTACATTGAACATAGGCATACAAGGCCATACAATCTTTCATATACATGGCATCTATCTACAAGCCTCTAAGAATACATAATTGTCATAAAGGTCGGGACAGAGCCCCACCATACCAATCAATACATATCTTAATCATACTGACCAAATAGCAACTCCGGAGTAATTGGAGCGCACCAACACCTTCTGCCGAGCTGATAGCCTACTTGGAGGACTCTCGACCTGTCTATCGGGACCTGCGGGCATGAAATGCAGCGTCCCCAGGCAAAAGGGACGTCAGTAAAAATAATGTACCGAGTATGTAAGGAAATAAAAATCAGTAAATAATAGACATGAGATAAACATGGAGTAAAATTTTCGACATGTAAGTCTGCATAGCTCTGTGAATCATTTAATACTTATAATGTCATGCATATGTGTATAAATGTCATACCATGCATATGTATATGCATTCATAACATCATCCAGCCTCTAGGGGCATCCCATTATATCATCTCGGCCACTGTGGGCAAATCACCAACGTATACCAGCTGATCAGGTGGTGGTATGTATATAACATTGTAACCTCTATCCATATCCCATATACATATAATATACGCGTATATAACGCCATCTGGTCATGGGTCAATGTACATGTATAAATGTATGAAATGCATAAGAATTACGTTAATAAGATTTCTCGGAATGTCATAAGATCAATATGCCTTTCGGATAAACTTTATCAACTACGTATTTTTCTGAGACCCATGAACAGAAGATATAATAATTCACATGGGGAATCAAGAATATAGACACCCCTAGTACTTCTATGAATAGAGTCATTTATGAATATTGTGCGTTTACTCGTTTCGTTTGTATCGTATTGATCATGCCAAAAGAATGAAGGGATAGCCTTAACATACCTGAGCCGGTTCTCTTGAAAATCCCTCTAATACATGACAATCGCGACAAAATACGTGACGACAAGATCGGAGTAGGAAACAAATCCATTTAATGTTCTTGAGAAAGATTGTATCGTGCTCTCTTAGAATTGCAAATCTCGTTGCTATTACACAGTATAACTTCGTCTGAAATTTTATTGAAGCTTCATCTGTCACTTGGCACACCTAGCATTATACCTTAATAAGGTAAGAAATCTCTTAAAATTGTTGTGCTTGAACCCCATCCGTAAGAAAATCTCTTAGCAAGTCTTAGTATCATACTTTAATAAGATTAGAAGATCTCTCAATGTTATGAGCTCCATCCATTACCTTGTGTCTAGATTCAAGCATCCTTTTTTTGATTTTTAGAAGTCTTTTACTAAGTGGATGTGGGCCGCACTTCTTTGTAATGACTAAGCCACTAAATTCTTTATATGTGCCACCTTTCAATGTCACTTAAGAGTCACTTAGTTCATCTTGTGTTGCTGCCACGTTGGGGGTTAAATCCTTGTCCAACAATTATCTACTTAATTCCTTAATTAATTTTTTAATCCCACATTAACCAATAATTATTCAATTATCCACATAATTAGAAATTATCTCAAATTACTTAAAATACTACTCACTTTTAACACACTTTGTACACCTTACTATTATGGTCATGGGGTACCTTGTATGGTACTAGTCCATAAATACCGTGTATTATAGCTCGAACCGTATTTTATCCCAAAATGTCAAACTTTGATGAAACTCATTTCTTCGATTCGCTTACCCTCTCACCTTCACGAATTTATTTATCACTTGTTTTGAAATAGCATAAATGCTTATAACCTCAAAATAATACCATTCCCGTGCTTGCATTGATTAACTTGCGACGAAACTTTAACGTACGACAATGCGGGATGTAATATCTCATTTCCGAGCTTTCATCAATTTACTTATGGCATACTTTTTCGTACGGAAACATGGGGTGTAACATCATCCCCCCTTTGGAATATTCGTCCTCGAATGTTGATTGATGCACTTATCATTTCCATAACTTATGTCTTCTGAATACTTTAGTACTCTCCTTGCCATTTAGGCCACTGTTCTTTGAATAAATCCAAAGGCCAGGGCATCCCCCCTTTAGGCCTCTTTCTCATACCATGTCTTGTGGTCGTAATCCTTTCAATCTCGTAACTATTGCTACCTTCTATCATGCAGCTTGTACGACTCTGACCTTGTATGTGCGCCTATGCGACTCTTCTCTCCTCTTTCCTCCAGCTTTTAGCCAATCTCTAGGCCTCACTTTGTGAACATATACAAAGTTATGACAAGCTGTCTCTCTGAGCATCATTAGCTTTATTACATCTAAGTAGGCCATACTATACCATAACTCTTACTTCGATTTATCATTACTAAGGTTTTCTACCAAACTCCAAGTTACTCTCGTTGCTTTTCCTATATGCATAAATCTAAATTAACGCTTCTTCATTACTATTCATCTTAAGACTGATGTCCTAATCTAATCTCATACCTTGTAACTTTTATCCATCCATTGTTGATTCACCACAATGTTGATCTACAATTTACCACTGATAACTTGACCTTTTATGTAACACTGCCTAGGGCTTACGTCACATCGAGGAATATTTGAAGTGATTAGACTGATCCACCTAGAGCGATACTATACTTTCATAACCATATTTTGTAACATCCCAATGTGATTTTCCTCACGTGGGTATTTTAGTCCCGTACAATTTATGAAATCATTACTCAATCGAAGGCCCAAACGTCATCCGTTATCTATCACAATTACACTCTTATTCTACTACCAGGGCAGCATTCCATCTCTTCCAAATGCTATTAGTCTTAGACTCCTTTGCGTTCATTCAGGTTATACTGAGCTTTCTATAACTTAGAGAGACCATTAGCCCCCTTGTTTTCACAATCTTAATAACGAGGACTTATCCATTCTCGTCACCTTCTCACTCGCCCTTTCTTATCCTTACTCCTGCCTTCCTAAAACCTTGTTGCTTTGCCATACTTTAGCTTGAGACGTACACATATCCATTTATACTACTCGCAACCTTCCTTCCACTTGCTTGCATCATAGATTTCCTTATGTCATCCTGGACAATCAAGCGAGACATCACATCGTCACTAACTCTTCTTTATTCTCTTAATTAGACTTCTCGATACCTAGAAACCATAAGCTGAAAGACATGCCACTGACGACACTGCTATCATTTCTGGATACTGAATCCCAATGCTTCTAGTCCTCTATCTGAAGTATGGATTATCCGCAACCTTCTGCATTTGAGTATCTCGTACGTTGTTCACCTTTACCTTACTTACCTTAAAATCTCGCATCACATCTTCTATCTCTTTTATGACTTCGCTTTCACACATGTATAATTCACATTCACAACTTGAAGCTCTATTATAATACTTGCACCTCTGGTGCATACACAATCCGGTGGGAGCTTCATACTGACTTCATATGAGGATGGTATTCTTCTAACTGGCTTTATCATAGAGCCGTTATAGAATATGGCTACTATACTATATTTCTTGTACCTCTGATATTAAGAGTGATCCGGTAATGTTCTCAATCACGATTTCTATAATTTCATGGGTCCAATAATCATACTCTTGATTTACTTAGTTGATGTAACTCTTTAGTTTCCTCTTCCCTCTAACCAATCTTTATGTAAGCTTAAGCTATCTTCCGATCTGCGGCTCCTGGTATTAGTTATTACTTTAGCCTTCCGTGGACGTTAGGGAATATCCATGATACAATTTTCTAACAATTCAATCCTTTGTCTATGTCCTGGACTCAATTCGTTCTTTTAACTTATACCGAAGTCTTCAACGGCTGTATGATTGTCAACATATATACTACATGGATTATACTCTTAAATCTTGAGTGCATTCATAACGTAACTAACTCTGGATCATTGATCGAATAGATCCTTTCGTTCCTTCTTAGCTTTTTTTAAACGTAAGCAATTACTTTTCCTGGTCTTTCTGCCACTTGTTGCATGAATACTTGGCTTATCTTAGTTCCCATACATGCCGGAGTTTACGTGCAACTCATATGATCTCGAATATTACTTTTGATTTTTCTTCCCATTCACTAGCCATGGTAGGTGCCACTTTCTCATGGAGTGCATACAATGTTGTAGTGAGATTGTTTTTACATGGCCATTTCTTCTTCAAGTTACTATGCTTAGGTTGAAGCCCTCTTCCTTACTTCCTCAGCTAGTCTTTCGTTGTAGTACTTAGGGAAGATCCTCTGACTCTTGTAAAGCTGCGAGCTTATTACATCGTATACTCGATGGAATTTTTGATGTCCTTCCTCACCTATAATTATCCGTAGTTACTTACCTCCATGCCCTTGTGCTTGTTGGGTACCTTTAACTACCCAACTCCTATTTGAATATTTCTCAAGGATCACGATGTCATAATTGTGAGGCTGAATTCACTATACTGGGTTTCTCTATGTTTATCTTGCACGATCTGTTGATTTGTCTGTATTCTCTTGTCTAGCCATAACTAGGCTCTTCCTGAATCAACCACTTACTATTCGTTGGCCCATTCACATATTATTATTCCGCGTAATCTTTCTTGGGTTATTTCCTTTATCTTAACTTACATCTCGCGCTGGCTCCTTATCTAATAATAACATCTCCGGCAGGAACTCTTACTTCCTCTCTTTGACGTCGTGTTTGCATAATGTTCTGGAATCGTTACATATCTGTAGGATTGGAATAAGTATAATCTCACTCCTTTCTCATGTTTATCGCATTCTTCCTTTACCATTCCATAGTTACCAAAACCACTTAATTCTGACTTAATGCCACATCACTCCATATTCCCCTCTTTAGGGGAGTACTAAGAGATGGAGCTACGATTGTACCGTGCTCTCTTAGAATTGTACCATGCTCTCGGAGTAGGAAACAAATCCGTTTGATGTTCTTGAGAAAGATTATACCGTGCTCTCTTAGAATTGCAAATCTCGTTGCTATTACACAGTATAACTTCGTGTGAAATTTTATTGAAGCTTCATCTGTCACTTGGCACACCTAGCATTATACCTTAATAAGGTAAGAAATATCTTAAAATTGTTGTGCTTGAACCCCATCCGTCAGAAAATCTCTTAGAAAGTCTTAGTATCATACTTTAATAAGATTAGTAGATCTCTCAAAGTTATGATCTCCATCCGTTACCTTGTGTCTAGATTCAAGCATCCTTTTTTTGATTTTTGAGAAGTCTTTTACTAAGTGGGTGTGGGCCCCAATTCTTTGTAATGACTAAGCCACTAAATTCTTTAGATGTGCCACCTTACAATGTGACTTAAGAGTCACTTAGTTGATCTTGTGTTGCTGTCATGTTGGGGGTTAAATCCTTATCCAACAATTATCCACTTAATTCCTTAATTAATTTGTTAATCCCCCATTAACCAATAATCACCCATTTATCCACATGATTAGGAATTATCTCAAATTACTTAAAATACTACTCACTTTTAATACAGTTTGCACATCTTACTATTATGGTCAGGTGGTACCTTGTATGGTACTAGTCCATAAATACCGGGTATTATAGCTCGGACCGTATTATATCCCAAAATATCAAACTTCGACGAAACTCATTTCTTCGATTCGCTTACCCTCTCACATTCACGAATTTACTTATCACTTCTTTTGAAATAGTATAAATGCTTATAACCTCAATATAATCCCATTCCCGTGCTTGTGTCGATTAACATGCGACGAAACTTTAACGTACGATAATGCGGGATGTAATATCTCATTTCCGAGCTTTCATCAATTTACTTATGGCGTACTTTTTCGTACAGAAACATGGGGTGTAACACTTAAAATCTTGCATCACATCTTCTATCTCTTTCATGACCTCCCTCCCATATAGGTATAATTCACATCCACGACTTGAAGCTCTATTATAACACTTGCACCTCCGGTGCATACATAATCCAGTGGGAGCTTCATATTGACTTCTTATAAGGCTTATACCTTTGATATTAAGAGTGATTCTGCAATGTTCTCAATAATGATGTCTATAATTTTCTCGGTCCAATAATCAGACTCCTGATTTACTTCGTTGATATAATTCTTTAGTTTTCTCTTCATTCTGATCAGCCTTTATGTAGGCTTATGCTATCTTCCGATCTGCGGCTCATGGTATTAGTTATTACTTTAGCCTTTCATAGATGCTATGGAATATCAGTGATGCCATCATTTAACAATTCAATCCCTTATCTATGACCTGGACTCAATTCTTTCTTTTAACTTATACCGGAGTCTTCTACGGCTATACGATTGTCAACATATATGTTGCATGGATAATACTCCGAAATCTTGAGTGCATTCATAACGTAACTCACTCTGGATCATCGATCGAATAATTCCTTTCATTCCTTCTCAGCTTTCTTTAAACGTAAGCTATTACTTTTCCTGGTCTTTCTGCCCCCTTATTGCTTGCATACTTAGCTTATCTTAGTTCCCATGCATGCCGGAGTTTTCGTGCAACTCATAAGATCTCGAATATTACTTTTGATTTTACTTCCCATTCATTAGCCACGGTAGGTGCCACTTTCTTATGGAGTGCATACAATGTTGTAGTGAGACTGTTGTTACAAGACCATTTCCTCTTTAGGTCATTGTGCTTAGGTTGAAGCCTTCTTCCTTATTTCCTCAGCTAGTCTTTCGTTGTAGTGCTTAGGGAAGACCCTCTGACTCTTGTAAAGGTGCGAGCTTATTACATTGTATACCCGATGGAATTCTTGTTAGTCGTACTCGCCTATAATTATCCTTAGTTACTTACCTCCCTACTCATGTGCTCGTACGGTTTCTTCTGATCTAATATTTTAACTGTCTTCCCAATGGCACTCTCTTTTATTTCCGTAACACTCATACGGTACCTTTAACTATCCCAACTCCTATCTGAATATTTCTCAAGGATTATAATGTCATAACTGTGAGGCTGAATTCACTGTGTTGGGGTTCACTATGTTTATCTTGCACGATCTGTTGATTTGTCTGTATCCTCTTGTCTAGCCATAACTAGGCTCTACCTGAATCAACTACTAACTACTCGTTGGCCCATTCTCATATCAATATTCTGCATAATCTTTCTTGGGTTATTTCCTTTGTCTTAACTTACCTCTCGTACTGGCTCCTTATTTATCTATAATATCCCGGGCAGGAACCCTTACTTCCTTTTTTTGACGTCATGCTTGTATAATGTTCTGGAATCGTAGCATATCTGTAGGATTGGGATAAGTGAAATCTCATTCCTTTCTTATTTTTATCGCATTCTTGCTTTACCATTCCATATTTACTAAAACCACTTAATTCTGTCTTAATGGCACATCACTCCATATTCCCCCTCTTTAGGGGAGTACTAAGATTTAGTGTTACGATGAGCTACCTATAGATGTTTTACCTCTTCCTCTTAGGCGTCTTTTCACATCATCGATGATCCTTACTCGCCTTGCGGTAATCCTTCTATACCAAGGATAACAAATTTCCTTACTCGCGAAGGTGACACTTAGTATACTGGCACATGCAGTCCCTTAAGCTTAACTTTGCTCACATTGCTTGCTTTAGGAAAGTGTCTTCCTGAATGACCTTTAAAGTTTATTTTTCTGTTGTCCATTCTATTATCCCCAGAACGCAATCTCTGAAATTCTCATGATGCAGACTATTATCAAGTCACTCAATCCCTAATTCATGTTTAGTTTATCTTGTTCACCGGTCCATACTGATTTCTATTTCTCTGGGTCTAACGTTTCCTTCTGGTAGTCGCGTTGGAGCCACGAACTTATTTCTTGAAATGAGGATATGACTGTATGGCCTATGCTCTTTTGTGGTCTCAAGGCCTGTCACCTCTCGTATTTTCCTTCACTTAACTATAGACTCTGTAATACTGTCATCCTTCTTTTTTTTTATCTACCGTTGTCATCCATGTATCATATCTTACTCTTAATGCTCCATTAACTCTCTTCTTATTTCCCTGCTAACATTTATGTCTATAACTTTATTCTGAAAACTCGAACAAGACATTCTTTTGCTTTTAGCTCCCCTTGCTCCATCTACTGGCTCTTCGGGTTGCCTAACATTCTTTCTCTACTAGGGACGGGAGCCACACTAAGGTAATATTTATCCTTTCAAGGCTTCCAGTGCCTATCTTTGTAGTACTCATATCTAGTTGTACTATTTTAGAGTGCACCATCTGGGTGTCTCACAAGGAGATCTATTACCACATTTGCAATATCCTTCGGAAATGTTAACTAACACAAACAATCCATTCACCATTTTGGGTTACTCTAACCTCAGCCGGATCCTAATATCCCGTCCTTCTCTTAAACTACACACCTGTCAGCCCGCATAGGGCATAACTGAAATGGGTGTGATCAATTGTATATATCTCCGTTACTGTTGAAAGTAACTGAGAATGCTTATATTTCTCTGCTTGAATTGTAAATACTGTTAACCTTCATTAACTGGGTACCTCGTACCCTTCTTCACCTTGCTTCTTTTACTTGTTGAAACTTGTACCTTCTGCTTCTCTCGTTGCCTTTTTACCATAAGAGTGGATAGACATTCTTGCCTTAGGGGTCCTTATCAATAAGCTTAGACATCTTAGTACACACATGATCTGCTGAATACCTCATATTTATCCATCATAAGCATGATGCAAAAATCGAGTTCCTCTGACTCAACTTTTCCACAGCTATATCTCTTACCAACCATCTTTTTGGATGTAGGCATCGTCGTATTATGAAAAATATAGAGTTTAGGAAATTGAGTTCTTACAACTGAGCTCTACCACACGATCTAGAGTAAGAAGAAAGAGTGACAGTCCTAAATGCCCTGTAGCCTCATGCTTATAGGTGTGGTATAGAACACACCCATAAATAAGACTCTACTAAACACGACTTGTAGACTCCCTAGGACAGAACTGCTCTGATACCACTTTTGTCATGACCCAAACTGATGGGCCGCGACGGGCACCCGGTACCTTACTTAACCGAGTACCAACATAACGTATCTTTTCGTATCATACTATCATAGGAAAATAAGATGGGAAGGCTGCCATGAGATAATTTGAATAAAACGTAATACCAACTTATACATAAGACATACGGCCTATAAGACCAAAATGATCACTCGTACACTAAACATAGGGTGATAAGGCCATACAATCGAAAATTGTATGGCATCTGTAGACATGGCATCTGTCTACAAGCCTTTAAGAGTATATAATTGTCATAAAGGTCGGGACAGTGCCCCGCCATACCAATCAATACATGTCCTAATCATACTGACCAAATAGCAACTCCGGAGCAAATAGAGCGCACCAACACCTTCCACTGAGCTGATAGCCTAATTGGAGGACTCTCAACCTGTCTAACAGGACCTGCGGCATGAAACACAGCGTCCCCAAGCAAAGGGACGTCAGTACAAATAATGTACCGAGTATGTAAGGAATGAAAATCAGTAAAAATAGACATGAGAGAAACATGAAGTAAAAGACTCAACATGTAAGTCTGAATAGCTCTGTGAATCATTAATATTTTTAATGTCATGCATATGCGTATAAATGTAAGACCATGCATAGGTATATGCATTCATAACATCATCAAGCCTCTAAGGGCATCCCATCATATCATCTCGGCCACTGTGGGCAAATCATCAACGTATACCAGCTGATCAGGTGGTGGTGCGTAAATAACGCCATAACCTTTTTCCATATCCCATATGCATATAATATACATATATATGCGTATATAATGCCATCTGGTCATGGGTCAATGTAAATGAATACAATGCATGAGAAGTATGTCAATAAAATCTCTCGGAATATCATAAGACCATTATGCCTTTGATTAACATCATGAAATAAACTTTATCAACTTACGTATTTTCTGAGACCCATGAACAAATGATAGAATAATAAGACACATGGGGAATCAAGAATATAGACACCCCTAGTATGTCTATGAATAGAGTCATTTATGAAAGTTGCGTATTTTGCTCTTTTCATTTGTATCATTTGGATCATGCCAAAGAGAAAGAAGGGATAGCCTTAACATACCTGAACCAATTCTCTCGATAATCCCTCTAACACATGTATTTTGCGAAAATATGTAACGACAAGATTAGAGTAGGGAAAATCTGTATGATATTCTTGAGAAAGATTATACCGAGCTTCCTTAGAATTGCAAAAATGTCACGCTGCTAAGATGCTAAGGAATATTTGTTGCAAATCACATTGCTATTATTTTGAATGAGTTTGCTGAAGCTTCCTTTGTGATTGTAGAGAAGTCTTTAATTCTTGGTGGTGTGGGCCCCACCTTGATAAGTATGACTTGGCCAAAGAATGTCCAAATTATGCCATCTTTCAACCTAATTTAAGAGTCACATTTACCTTGCTCTTGGCTGCCATGTTGAGCCTCCCTAAGACTTATCCAAATATTCACCCCCTTCCTTAATCAACTTATTAATCCTCCACTAATCCAATAATTAACTAATTACCCACATAATTAAGAATTATCTCAAATTACTTAAAATACTACTCACTTTTAACACACTTTATACACCTTACTATCATGGTCATGTTGTACCTTGTATGGCACTAGTCCATAAATACGGGGTATTGTAGCTTGGACCGTATTTTATTTCAAAATGTCAAACTTTGACGAAATTCATTTTCTTCGATTTGCTTACCCTCTCACCTTCACGAATTTACTCATCACTTGTTTGAAATAGCATAATGCTTATAATCTCAAAATAATCTCATTCCCGAACTTACGTTGATTAACTTACGACGAAACTTTAACATACAAAAATGCGGGATGTAACATCTCATTTCCGAGCTTCCATCAATTTACTTATGGCGTACTTTCACGTACGAAAACATGGGGTGTAATATCATCATAATATAATACTGCAGAGCATAAAATCATTGTAATATAATACTGTAGAGCGTAACATCGACGTAATACTACGGGGCATAACACCTTGACAAGATGTCCCTCTTGGCATCTATAGGTATACTAAAGTTCTTCGCTCAGTACTTTTTCGAGCTTACGAATATTGCTATATCTTATTTTATAGACCCGGTTATCCATCCATTGTTGATTTACCTCAATGTTGATCTATAATTTACCACTGATAACTTGAAATCTCCTACGTAATACATTATCAATAGGGCTTATGTGTAGGGGGTATTCTAATATCGTGACGTCCGTGAAATCTTTTTTTTCCCCTCAAATCATTACTCAATCGAAGGCCCAAACGTCATCCTTTATCTATCATAATTACACCCTTATTCTACTACCAGGGTAGCATTCAATATCTTTTAAATGCTATTAGTCTTAGACTCCTTTGAGTTCATGCAGGCTATACTGAATTTTCTGTAACTTAGAGAAACTATTAGCTCTCTTGTTTTCATGGGCTTAATCCTGAGGACTTATCGATTCTCGTCACCTTCTCACTCGCCCTTTCTTATCCTTATTCCTGTCTTCTTAAAACCTTGCCGCTTACCATACTTTAGCTTGTGATCTACACATATCTATTTATACTACTCACAACCTTCCTTCACCTTGCTTGCACCATATATTTCCATATGTCATTCTGGAACATCAAGCGAGACATCACATCGTCTCAAACTCTTCTTTGCTCTCTTGACTAGATCTCTCGATACCTAGAAACCATAGGTTGGAAGATATGCCACTAACGACACCGCTATCATTCCTGCATATTGAATCCCAGTGCTTCTAGCCTTCTATCTGATATATGGATTATTCACAACCTTCTGCACCTGAGTATCTCGTACGTTGTTCACCTTTACCTTACTTACCTTAAAATCTCGCATCACATCTTCCATCTCTTTCATGACCTCCCTTCCATATAGCTATAATTCACATCCACAACTTGAAGCTCTATTATAATACTTGCAGCTCTGGTGCACACACAATCCGGTGGGAGCTTCATACTGACTTCTTATGAGGCTGGTACTCTTCTAACTGGCTTTCTCATAGAGGCATTATAGAATATGATTGTTGTACTATCTCTCTTGTACCTTTGATATTAAAAGTAATTCTGCAATGATTTTAATCACGAGTTCTATAATTTTTTGGTTCCAATATTCAAACTCCTGATTTACTTAGTTGATGTAACTCTTTTAGTTTCCTCTTCCCTCTGATCAGCATGTATGTAGGCTTAAGCTATCTTCCGATCTGCGGCTGATGGTATTATTACTTTAGCCTTTCATGGGCGCTATCGAATATCCATGATACAATCTTCTAACAATTCAATCCTTCATCTATGACCTGGACTCAATTCTTTCTTTTAACTTATACCAGAGTCTTCTACGGCTGTATGATTATCAACATATATGCTACATGGATAATACTCTGAAAACGTAAGTGCGTTCATAACGTAACCAACTCTGGATCTTTGATCGAATAATTCCTTTCGTTCCTTATCAACTTTCTTTAAACGTAAGCTACTACTTTTCCTGGTCTTTCTGCCCTTTCTTGCATGCATACTAGCTTATCTTAGTTCCCATGCATGCCGGAATTTTCGTGCAACTCATATGATCTCGAATATTACTTTTGATTTTACTTCCCGTTCATTGGCCACGGTAGGTGCCACTTTCTTATGGAGTGCATACAATGTTGTAGTGAGACTGTTCTTACATGACTATTTCTTCTTCAGGTCACTGAGCTTAGGTTGAAGCCTTCTTCCTTATTTCCTCATCTAGTCTTTCGTTGTAGTACTTAGGGAAGACCTTCTAACTCTTGTAAAGCTGCGATCTTATTACATCGTATACTCGACGGAATTTTTGATGTCCTTCCTCACCTATAATTATTCCTAGTTACTTACCTTCGCACCCTTGTGCCTGTAGTGTCACACCCCAACTTCAGGGAGCGCGACCGGTGCTCAACCGAGTGAACCCGATCGAGCAAGCCTATTAAACCTTTCCTACTCGACTCATTCATAATCCATAAAGGGATCGCATCACCATTTGTAAAACAGGGGAGAGATCAGTTATATAAATATATAAACGTTGCTAGTTCATTTTTCCTTATATACATTATGCCATAGTTGAGTTACCAAAATACAACTCGATCCAACGACCACCCCAGCATACATACATGACCCACATAAACGTCTACAGAGCCTCTAAGAGTACAAAAGAGCAACATGACAATGTCGGCAATAAGGCCCCGGCTATACCTCAAAATATGAAAACTTATACAAAAGGACTACATGACCCCTGGGAGAAATGGGGCTCACCAAGACTGCTGTGAGGAGAGAAAGAGAGCACCACTATCAGTGATCGGCACTATCTGCGATGGAACCACCTACATCCATTCAAAGATGTAGCGCCCCCGGCAAAAGGGACGTTAGTACTGTCGAATAGTACTAGTATGTAAGGCAAACACCAATCTTAGTAGAATGAACAATGAAACAAAGAGAAGGCAGTCATAATAATCAATAAGTACTTCATAGAAATACAAAGAAACACCAAGTAAGGATCACATAGTTTCCAATTTAATCTTTCCATATTTTTAGATTAATTATCTTTAGTGCCAAAGCCACAACTCACAATGCCACCGTGTTTTTACACAGAGTCCGGTCTCGGCCCGACCGGCTAAGCCATCTCAAGCAAGACATATCCATATCCACAATGTAAATCAATAATTCCAACACAAATGCCACCATGTGAACATCACGGCATCCGATCTCGGCCCGATCAGCTAAGCCATCTCACTTGAGACATAACCTCTTTCAATTGTTCACTAAATTCACATTTATTTCCCATATTTCGTTACATGGCACAAACAACCTCATTTATTAAGTAGTTCTTGGCATTTGGGAACATTTTACAATTCAAGTCTTTTCCCTTTTTATCCGTTCAAATAACATCATCATTCATGACGATAAGTACCATCACATAAGGCATTGCACACATAAGGGAAGGAGCTTGGAAAAAACATAATTACATTCTCAAATAGCATGATGACATGGTAACCATCTAAAACAATTAGGGAACATGAATCTTTCAATCCAACACACTAAGGCAAACAATTCTAGTATGTTCAAGTTGGAACTTAGACCAATTATTCGGACACCAGGAGTTCGATTATAAGAAGAAGAGAGTTAGACATACATACCTCAATTGTGCTTCTTTAGACTCTACAATTATCCGGAACCCTTAGCAACCTCAATCTATTTTAGCAATATACAAATTGAATCCAAAATTAGGAAAACATTCATGGTTCTAGTTCACTTTTTATTTTTCCCACACTCTTTATCACATGCATGCAAGATGAACCACCCTCATACCCATGAAGTATCACACTAATATCCCATTATATCTATGTTTGAAATTAAGAGTTGGGGTGATGAAGTCTTACCTTTTTGGATGAAGAATTGGTGGTCTACTTGAATATTTCCAAAGCTTTAAGTGATGGTTGAAGATCAATTTGATGAAAAATTAGGCCCTCCCTCTAGAAAACACTCTCTCACTCTAGAAATATCAGAAATGAGCTTCAAAATAGACTAAAGGGGT
The DNA here is from genome assembly GCF_000390325.3 of Nicotiana tomentosiformis. Taxonomy (NCBI): domain Eukaryota; kingdom Viridiplantae; phylum Streptophyta; class Magnoliopsida; order Solanales; family Solanaceae; genus Nicotiana; species Nicotiana tomentosiformis. Next base: position 153,164,816 of record NC_090813.1, read on the forward strand.
GTTTTAACGGAATGGGGGTCGAGTTTTAAATTAAGAAAATGGGTGCCTCGACACAGGTTTATAGTCGCATATGTGACCGCATAATAGTTATGCGGTCCACAAAGTGACCGCAGAAATGGCCTTCAGGGGCCTGAACTTTCGGCCCAGGTATGCGACCAGTATGCGGTCCGCATACTTGTTCTGCGGTCGCATAATGCACTGCAGAACTCCCTCCGCAGAAACCCAAGAGGGATTATGCGACCGATATGCGGTCCGCATATCGATTATGCGGTCGCACAATCGATCGCAAAACTGACCTCAAATTGGCCAAACTTTCTGCTTCACTCTCCGGCCATTATGCGGTCCGCAGAGTGATTATGCGACCGCATAATGGGACGCAGAAATGTGTTCTTCTGCGAACATTTTCCTCTCAGTCCGTAGGGTATTGTTCAATCCAAAAAGTCCGAACCGCGGCGAGCTACTATAATAATGTAGGAATCTATCTTGGCACTACCAAACCCCGAGTTTTTAGTTTAAATTTTTACAGGTCCTTACATCCTCCCCCACTTAAGATCATTCGTCCTCGAATGAGGATCAAGGTTCACTTAATACAGCTTCAGTTATACCACATACCATCAACCCCAAATTTGCCTAACTTCCTGAAAATTTCGCCAGAGTTTCCTTTGTAATTAGGCCTATCCACCTGCCAGAGAGCCCCAAAAACACATCCTAACACGTATTCGTACGGTCAAATAATGCAACACAACAAAAAATAACACTCACCGAGGCCTCATAAGGAACATATAGCTCAGAAGGAATATCTTTTAAATTAGCCGAACAAGTGATACAAAATTTATGGGAAACAACTTCATAGAACTATTACATGGCTATTCAAACAAATGAGGGTACTTTTATTTCATTTCATTCTCAGCTTCCCAAGTAGCTTCTTCGACTTGTTGGTTTTGCCATAACACCTTCACGGATGCAATTTCTTTGTTTCTCAACTTTTGGGCCTGTCTATCAAGAATAGCAACCGGAATTTCTTCATATGACAATTCTTCACTAACCTCGATGGTCTCAACCGACACAATAGCGGACAGATCTTCAACTACCTTCTTCAACATGGACACATGGAATATCGGGTGTACTAATGACATCTCAGGTGGTAGTTCAAGCTTGTACGCCACCTGACCTATCCTTTGAATGATTCTATTCGGCCTGACATACCTCGGACTTAATTTCCTTTTCTTTCCAAACTCCATGATCCCCTTCATGGGAGATACCTTCAAGAACACCCAATCATCTTCTTTGAACTCTAAGTCTCTGCGACGAACATCTGAGTAGGATTTTTGACGACTCTGAGCAGTTTTCAATCGCTCTTTTATGATCTTTACCATTTCCATAGCCTGATGCACAAGGTCTGGTCCTATTAGTTCAGCTTCTCTAACCTCGAAACACCCAATCGGTGATCTACATCTTCTACCATACAAGGACTCAAACGGCGCCATCTGAATACTTGCATGGAAGCTGTTATTATAAGCAAATTCTATGAGTGGCAAATGATTATCCCAGCTACCCTTGAAGTCAAGCACACACACACGCAACATGTTCTCAAGCGTCTGAATAGTCCGCTCCGCTTTTCCGTCAGTCTGTGGATGGAAAGTCGTGCTAAGATTTACCTGCGTACCCAAAACTTGCTGAAATTTCTTCCAGAAATTAGCTGTGAATTGGGCCCCTCGATCGGAAATGATGGAAACTAGAGTGCCATAAAGCCTGACTATTTCCTTGATATACAATTAAGCATATTGTTCCGCAGTGTCGGTGGATTTAACTGGTAAGAAGTGTGCTAATTTCATGAGTCGATCCACGATCACCCAAATTGAGTCAAACTTACGCGGAGTGCGTGGGAACCCTACCACAAAATCCATATTGATCATTTCCTATTTCCATATTGGAATTTCTATACTCTGTGCTAACCCGCCGGGCCTTTGATGCTCGGCCTTCACTTGTTGACAGTTTGAACATTTTTCCATAAAGTTCTCCACACCCCTCTTCATGTCATTCCACCAGTAAACTTCTTTGAGATCATGATACATCTTTGTAGAGCTTGGGTGCACGGAATATCTAGAAGTATGAGCTTTTGCCATGATTCTTTCCCAAAGACCATCTACATTTGGAACACATAGTCGTCCTTGGTACCGTAATGTACCACCATCCATGCCAAGAGAAAAAGCCGTAGTCTTATGTTTATGAATCCCTTCCTTTAGCTGCACCAACACTGGATGACTGTATTGCTTCTCCTTGACCTCCATCACAAGCGATGATTCCGCCCTATTCCGCACAATCACCCCCCCTCCCCCTTCATTAGAGTCTGCAAGATGAACTCCCAAACTGGTGAACCTCCCGGGCTAAGGGCCTTTGACATGCCTCCAAGTGAGCCAAACTACCCATAGATTTCTGACTAAGAGCATCCGCCACCACGTTAGCCTTCCCCGAATGATACAAAATGTCGATGTCATAATCTTTGAGCAACTCAAGCCACCTTCTCTGCCTTAAATTCAATTCCTTCTGCTTGAAAATGTATTGAATACTTTTGTGGTCCGTGAATACATCTACATGGACTCCATACAAATAATGACGCCAAATTTTTAATGCAAAAACTACCGCCGCAATTTCTAAGTCATGAGTTGGATAGTTCTTTTCATGATTCTTAAGTTCCCTTGAAGCATATTCTATAACCTTACCATATTGCATTAATACACACCCAAGACCGATCCTTGAGGCATCACAATACACCACAAACCCTTCGGTACCCTCTGGCAGGGTCAATACCGGCGCCGAGGTCAATCTTGATTTCAATTCCTTGAAGCTCCTTTCACAAGTATCGGACCACTGGAACTTAATCGCCTTCTATGTTAATTTAGTCAATGGAGAGGCAAGAGTGGAGAACCCCTCCATGAACCTCTTATAATACCCGGCCAAACCCAAGAAACTGTGAATCTCTGTTGGAGTAGTAGGACTAGGCCAATCCTTCACCGCCGCAATCTTTTGAGGATCAACCTTAATTCCTTCTTCGGAGATGACATGACCCGTGAATGTAATAGATTCAAGCCAAAATTCACATTTCGAGAACTTTGCATACAAGTGGTGGTGATGAAGAGTCTGTAGAACTGCCCTGAGGTGGTCAGCGTGATCCTCTCGACTACGTGAATATACAAGGATGTCGTCAATGAATACTATCACAAAGGAGTCAAGAAATGCCCTGAAGACTCGATTCATAAGATCCATGAAAGTTGCCGGGGCATTTGTTAGCCCGAAAGACATTACCAAAAATTCAAAGTGCCCATACCGGGTTCTGAAAGCTGTTTTCAGAATATTCTGCTCCCTTAACTTCAATTGATGGTACCCGGACCGCAAATCAATTTTGGAGAAGAACTTAGCACCTTGTAATTGGTCAAACAAATCATCTATTCTAGGCAATGGGTATTTGTTTTTGATTGTGACTTTGTTGAGTTGCCAGTAATCAATACACACCCCGAGTTTTTAGTTTAAATTTTTACGGGTCCTTACACGTAGGGTTGCTTCTGAACTGAAATTTTTGATTGTTTCCTAGTGGCACTCTTTTTTTTTCGTAACACTTATACGACACCTTTAACTACCCTAACTCCTATCTGAATATTTCTCAAGGATCAGGATGTCATATCTGCGAGACTGAATTTCCATGTTGGGGTTCACTATGTTTATCTTGCACAATCAGTTGATTTTTTTGTATCCTCTTGTCTAGCCATAACTAGGCTCTTCCAGAATCAACTACTAACTACTCGTTGACCCATTCTCATATCAATATTCCGCGTAATCTTTCTTGGGTTATTTCCTTTGTCTTAACTTACGTCTTGCACTGGCTCCTTATTTATCAATAACATCTCTGGAAGGAACCCTTACTTCCTCTCCTTGACGTCGTGTTTGCATAATGTTCTGAAATCGTAGCATATCTATAGGATTTGAATAAGTGCAATCTCATCCCTTTTCTCATTTTTTATCTCATTCTTCCTTCACCATTCCATAGTTACTAGAACCACTTAATTCTGACGTCTTTTCACATCATCGATGACCCTTACCCACCTTGCGGTAATCCTCTTGTACCAAGGATAAGAAAATTCCTTACTCACAAGAGTGACACTTAGTGTAACTGGCACACATAGTCCCTTAAGCTTAACTTTTCTCACATTGCTTGCTTTAGGGAAGCGTCTTCCTGAATGACTTTTAAAGGTTATTCGTCTGTCGTCCATTCTATTATCGCTGGAACGCAATCTGAAATTCTCATGATACCGACTATTATCAAATCACTCAGTCCCTAATTCATGTTTAGTTTACCTTGTTCACGAGCCTATACTGATTTGTATTACTCTGGGATCTAACTTTTCCTTCTGGTAATCATGCTAGAGTCGCGAACGTATTTCATGAAATGAAGATATGACTTTATGGCCTATACTCTTTTGTTGTCTCAAGGCCTGACACCTCTCGTCTTTTCCTTCACTTGACTATAGACTCTGTAATACTGTCATTTTTTTATCTACCATTGTTATCCATGTATCACATCTTACTCATAATGCTTTATTTCTCTAATATAATTTATTCTGAAAACTTCAACAAGACATTCTTTTGCTTTTAGCTCCCCTTGCTCCATCCACTAGCTCTTCGGGTTGCCTAACATTCTCTCTCTAATAGGGATGGGAGCCACACTCAAGATAATATTTATCCCTTCCAGGCTTCCAGTGCCTATCTTTGTAGTACCAATATCTAGTTGTACTATTTTAGAGTGCACCATCCGGGTGTCTCACAAGGAAATCTATTAGCACATTTGCAATATCCTTCGGAAATGTCAACTACTGCTAACAATCCATCCGCAATTTTGGGTTACTCTAACCCCAGCTTGATCCTGATATCTTATCCTTCTCTTAAACTATATATGTCATCTCCCATAGGGCATAATTGATATTGGTGTGGCTAATTGTATATATCTCTGTTACTGTTGAAAGTAACTCGGAATGCTTATATTTCTCGACCTGAATTGTAAATACTGATAATCTTCATTAACTGGGCGCCTCGTACCCTTCTTCACCTTGCTTTTTTTACTTGTTGAAACTTGTATCTATCTTCCGAATCTCTCATTGCTTTTCACCATATGGGAGGATAGATATTCTTGCCTTAAGGATCCTTATCAAGAAGCTTACACGTCTTAGTACACACATATTCTGCTGAAGACCTCACATTTACCCATCATAAGAATGATGCAAAATCGAGTTCTTCTAATTCAACTCTTCCACAACCACATGCAATCTCTTACCAACTGTCGTTTGGATATATGTATCGTCTTATTACGAATAAAATAGAATTTAATATTTTGAATTCTTACAACTGAGATCTACCTCACGAACTAGAGTAAGAAGAAACAGTGACAGTCCTAAATGTCCTGTAGCCTCCTGCTTATAAGTGTGGTACAAAACACACCCATAAACAAGACTCTACCAGGCATGGCTTGTAGACTCCCTAGGACAGAACTGCTCTGATACCACTTTGTCACAAACCAACCGATGGACTGCGATGGGCACCCGACACCTTACTCAACCGAGTACCAACGTAACGTAACTTTCGTATCATACTATCATAGATAAATGAGCCGGAGAGGCTGTCGTGATATAAGTAGAATACGACATACGGTCCTATAAGACCAAAATGATCACTCGTACACTAAACATAGGCCGACAAGGCCACACAATCTTTCATGTACATGACATATGTCTACAAGCCTCTAGGAGTAGATAAATACCATAAAGGTCGGGACAAGGCCCCGCCATACTAATCAATATATGACCAAATCATACTGACCAAATAAGCAACTCCAGAGCAGATAGAGCGCACCAACACCTTCCGCTGAGCTGATAGCCCACTTGGAGGGCTCTCAACCTGTCTATCAGGACCTGCGGCATGAAACGTAGCATCCCCATGCAAATGGGACGTCAGTACAAATAATGTACCGAGTATGTAAGAAATGAAAATCAGTAAATAAAAGATATGAGAGAAACATAAAGTAAAAGACTTAAAAAACATTTTATATTTATAATGTCATGAATATGCGTATAAATATCATACCATGCATAGGTATATGCGTTCATAATATCATCAAGTCTCTGAGGGCATCCCATCATATCATCTCGACCACTGTGGGCAAATCATCAACATATACTAGCTGATCATGAGGTGGTGTGTATATAACGCCGTAACCTTTTTCCATATCCCATATACATATAATATACGCGAATATATCGACATCTGGTCATGGGTCAATGTACATGTATAAATAAATGAAATGCATAAGAAATACGTTAATAGGATTTCTCGGAATGTTATAAGATCAACATATCCTCGGATAAACTTTATCAACTACGTATTTTTCTGAGGCCCATGAACAGAAGATATAATAATAATTCAAATAGGAAATCAAGAACGCAGGCACCCCTAGTACTTCTATGAATAGAGTCATTTATGAAAGTTGTGCTTTTGCTCGTTTCGTTAGTATCGTATGAATCATGCCAAAAAGAAAAAAGGGATAGCCTTAACATACCTAAGTCGATTCTCTTGACAATCCTTCCCACATCCGTCAAACACGACAAAACATGTAACGGCAGATCGAAGTAGGGACAAATCCGTATGATATTCTTGAGAAAGATTTAACCGTGCTCTCTTAGAATCGCAATTCTCACATTGCTAAGTAGTCTTGTATGATTTTTTTGTAGCAAATCACGTTGCTATCATTTTGTATAAGTTTGCTGAAGCAATTCACATTGTATTGTAGAGATAATGTAATGAATTAGAGAGGTCTTTAACTTACCATCTTTCGTTGCAAACCAGTGAAATCCTTACAACCTTGTAGTCATTCCCAAATGTTACCCTTTAATATCATGATAGTAAGGGTTCATATGAATTCCTATTTTGGGAATTCATCTGTTACCTTTTTTGAAGTTCTAATCCATCTCCCTTTAATGAATTAGGGAAGTTGATTTTTAACCTTGTTAGTGGGCCCCACTTTAGGGATTATATAGCCACAAAATTCCCCTAACATATGCCACCTAGTTACCTAAAATCAAGAGTCACTACTTGTGTTTTGATCCAACCTCATGGGCTGCCACGTTAGGGGGGCTTGTCAAGCTTATCAAACATTTAAATTATTTGGTTAATCTCCCACTAAAAATCAATAATCACCCAATTATTCACATAATTAAGAATTATCTCAAATTACTTAACATACTACCCACTTTTAACATACTTTATACACCTTACTATCATGGTCATGTGGTGCCTTGTATGGCACTAGTCCATAAATACGGGGTATTATAGCTTGGACCGTATTTTATCTCAAAAATGTCAAACTTCGACGAAACTCATTTTCTTCGATTTGCTTACCCTCTCACCTTCACGAATTTACTTATCACTTGTTTGAAATAGAATAATACTTATAATCTCAAAATAATCTCATTCCCAAACTTACGTCGATTAACATACGATGAAACTTTAACGTACGAAAATGTGAGATGTAATATCTTATTTCCGAGCTTTCATCAATTTACTTATGGCGTACTTTCACGTACGAAAATATGGGGTGTAACACCTTTTGTGGACCATCCTCTTCAGCGAGCTCACACCTGCGGTCAAAAATCCGCAGGTGCGATTACACCAGAAGGCCAAAATTTCAGATTTTTCCTTAAGTCCAAATTTTGATCTGTTAATTACCCGGAATCCACCCGAGTCCCCCGGGACCTCAACCAAATACACCAATAAGTCCTAAAATATCACACAAACTTAGTTGAAATCTCAAATAACATTAAACAATGCTAAAACCACGAATCATACCCCAATTCAAGCTTAAGGAACTTAAGATTTTTTAACTTCTATATTCGATGCCGAAACCTATCAAATCAAGTCCGATTGACCTCAAATTTTGCACACAAGTCATAAATGATATAACGGACCTATGAAAATTTTCAGAACTGTATTTTGACCCTGATATCAATAAAAGTAAATTTGTGATCAAACTTTAAAATCTTTAAGCCTTTAAGCTTCTAGTTTTCGTCAACTAGCGATAATTCATGTTAGGGACCTCCAAATTAAATGTCGGGCATACGCCCAAGTCCCAAATCAAAATACTGATCCGGGTCCGTTTGCTCAAAATATTAACTGAAGTCAACTTAAGTGAGTTTTAAAGCACTATTTTATATTTTTATCAATTTTTAACATAAAAATATTTCGGAAAAATTTACGGACAGCGCACGCAAGTCGAGTAAAGCTGAATGGTGATATTTGAGGTCTCAGAATACAGAAATGGATATTAAATTTAAAGATGACCTTTCGGGTCATCACATTCTTCACCTCTAAAACAAACGTTCGTTCTCGAACGGAATTAGAAAATTACCTGAGCTGGTGAAAAGGTATGGATATCTATGCCATATGTACGACTCGAACTCCCAGGTAAATGCTTCTACCAACTGACCTCTCCATTGTACCCGAATCGAAGGATAACTCTTAGACCTCAACTGTCGGACCTGCCGGGCTAGAATAGCTACCGGCTCCTCTTCATAAGTCAAATCTTTGTCCAATTGGACTGAGCTGAAATCTAATACATGGGACGGATCACCATGATATTTCCGTAGCATAGACATATTGAACACCTGATAAACTAGGTGGTAGTGCAAGCCTATAGGCTACTTCACCCACCCTTTCAAGAATTTCAAAGAGTCCGATATACCTACGGCTCAACTTGCCCTTTTTTCGAACCTCCTTACACCCTTCATAGGTGAAACCCGGAGCAATACTCTTTCTCCAACCATGAATGCAACATCACGAACTTTACGGTCGGCATAACTCTTTTTCCTAGACTGAGCTGTGCGAAGTAGATCCTGAATAATCTTGACCTTATCCAAGGCATCCTGTACCAATTCAGTGCCCAACAACCGAGCCTCTCCCGGTTCAAACCAGCCAACTGGTGAATGACATCGCCTCCCGTATAATGCTTCATATGGAGTCATCTGAATGCTCGACTGGTAACTGTTATTATAGGCAAACTACGCAAGTGGCAAGAACTGATCCCAAGAACCTCCAAAGTCTATATCACAAGCGCGAAGCATTTCTTTCAATATCTGAATAGTGCGCTCGAACTGTTAGTCTGCTAGGGATGAAATGTTGTACTCAACTCAACCCGCGTGCCTAACTCACGTTGTACAGCCCTCTAGAAGAGCGATGTGACCTGTGTATCTCGATCAAAAATGATAGACATGGGCACACCATGAAGGCATACAATCTCGCGGATGTAAATCTCCGCTAACCGCTCTGAAGAATAGGTAACTACTACTGGAATGAAATGTGCTGACTTGGTCAACCTATCCATAATGACCCATACTGCATCGAACTTTCTCTCAGTCCGTGGAAGCCCAACAAAAAAATTCATAGTGATACGCTGCCACTTCCACTTAGGAAATTCTAACTTCTAAAGCAAACCACCAGGTCTCTGATGCTCGTACTTGACTTGAAAACAATTTAGACACCGAGTTACATATGCAACTATATCCTTCTTCATTCTTCTCCACCAATAATGTTACCTCAAATCTTGATACATTTTGGCGGCACTTGGATGAATGGAATACCAGCAATTGTGGGCCTTTTCAAGAATTAATCCACAAAGCCCATCCATATTAGGCACACAAATACGACGCTGCATCCGCAGAACTCCATCTTCCCCCACAGCAACCTGCTTGGCACCACCGTGTCGCACCATGTCCTTAAGGACAACTAAATAAGGATCATCATATTGTCGTTCTCTGATACGCTCATACAATAAAGACCGAGCGACTGTGCAAACTAGAACCCGAGCGGGCTATGAAATATCTACCCTCACGAACTAATTGGCCAAAGTCTGAACATCTGCAGCTAATGGCCTCTCACCAACCGGAATATACGCAAGGCTGCCCATACTCACAGCCTTTATACTCAAAGCATCGGCCACCACATTAGCCTTTCCTTGATACAAAATGGTGATATCATAGTCTTTAAACAGATCCAACCATCTTCTCTGCCTCAAATTGAGATATTTTTGTTTGAAAAGATACTGTAGGATACGATGATCAGTAAATACTTCACATGAGACACCGTAAAGGTAATGCCTCCAAATCTTCAGCGCATGAACAATGCATGCCAATTCTAAGTCATGAACAGAATAATTCTTCTCGTGAACCTTCAACTGCCGCGACGCATATGCAATCACTCTACCATATTGCATCAATGCTGCACCAAGCCCGATGCGAGATGCATCACAATACACCGTATAAGATCCTTAACCTATGGGTAATACCAACACTGGTGCCGTAGTCAAAGCAGTTTTGAGCATCTGAAAGCTCAACTCACACTTGTCTGACCATATTAATGGAGCACCCTTCTTGTTCAATTTGGTCAGTGGGGATTCTATGGATGAAAACCCATCCACAAACCGGCGATAATAACCTGCCAAACCCAGGAAATTCCGGATCTCTTTAGCTGAAGTAGGTCTATGCCAATTCTGAACTGCCTCAATCTTCTTAGGATCCACTTTTATGCCTTTAGCCGATACTACATGCCCCAAAAGGCAACTGAGTCTAACCAAAATTCAAAATTTGAGAATTTGGCATATAACTGATTATTTTTCAAAGTCTGAAGCACAATTCAAAGATATTGCTCATGCTCCTCTCGACTGCTGGAGTAAATCAAGATATCATCAATGAGTACAATCACAAAAGAATCCAAATAGGGTTTGAATACCCGGTTCATTAAATCCATAAATGCTGCTAGGGCATTTGTTAGCCCAAATGACATCACTAGGAATTCGTAATGCCCATACAGAGTCCGAAAAGCTGTCTTAGGGACATCGAATGCCCTAATCTTTAATTGATGATAACCAGACCTCAAATCGATCTTTGAAACCACCTTGGCACCCTGAAGTTGATCGAATAAGTCCTCAATTCTCGGCAACGAATACTTGTTCTTGATAGTGACCTTGTTCAACTGCCGATAATCTATACACATTCTCATCGACCCATATTTCTTCTTCACGAATAACACGGGTGCACCCCAGGGCGAGACACTAGGTCTAACGAAGCCCTTATCAAGCAATTATTGTAATTGTTCTTTTAATTCCTTCAACTCCGGCGGGGCCATACGGTATGGTGGAATAGAAATGGGTTGGGTACCCGAGCCAAATCAATACAGAAGTCAATATCTCTATCGGGTGGCATCCCCGGTAAATCTGCAGAAAATACATCTGGAAATTCACGGACAACTGGGACTGAATCCATAGAAGGAACATCCGCACTAGAATCAAAAATATAAGCCAAATAAGCTAGACAGTCCTTCTCGACCATACGCCGAGCCTTCATATAAGAGATAACCCTACGGATAGAATGGCCAGGAATCCCTTTCCACTCTAATTGAGGTAACCTAGGTATGGCTAAGGTCACCGTTTTGGCGTGACAATCCAATATAGCATGACAAGGTGACAACCAATCCATTCTCAATATAACATCAAAATCTATCATATCAAGAAGTAGGAGATCCACGCTGGTCTTAAGACTCCCAATAGTAACCATACATGAATGATAGACATGATCTACCACAATAGAATCTCCCGCCGGTGTGGACACACACAAAGAAGCACTCAGAGAATCACGAGGTAGAACCAGATATGAAGCAAAGTAGGAGGACACATAGGAATAAGTAGATCTTGGATCAAATAGAACTGAAGCATCTCTATGACCAACTGGAACAATACCTGTGATCACGGCATCGGATGACTCGGCATCAGGCCTGGCTAGAAAAGCATAAAATTGGGGCTGGGCCCCACCACACTAAACCGCATCCCTGGGACGACCTCTAACTGGCTGGCCTCCACCTCTAACGACCTGACCTCCATCTCTAGCTGTCTAACCCATGCCCCTAGCTGGCTGGGCGGGTGGCGGAACAGCTGGTGCTGGAATCATAGCACGAGAACCCTGCTGCTGCATGCTGCCCTGAGACTTGGGGCAAAATCTAGCAATGTGCCTCGGATCACTACAAGTATAACAAGATCTCGATTGTTGTGACTGTTGACCCTGGAACTGGCCATGTCGACCTTGATAACCACCCCGATGACTCTGGATTGGAGGTGCACTAATAGGAGCTGATGGTGCACTATAAGCTAGCTGATCGGAATGAGGCATATGAGGGCCGGGAAAACTTGAAGCTCTATGGGATGCCTGGAGCACTAAATGAAAAGGCCTGGGAGGATGGCCTCTACCAAAATTACCCCTGCCTCCAGACGAGGCACCAATAAACCCACTGAACTGACGAGGCCTTGTATCAGACCCCTGCCCTCTCTCCTGTGCAAAAACTATCTCGATCCTCCTAGCAACATTAGCAGCTGCCTGAAGGGAATCTCACTTCTGATTTCCTTGGCCATCTAAATCCTGATAGGGTGAGTGAGTCCATCAATAAACCTCCTCACTCTCTTTCCCTCAGTAGGAAGTAAAAGGAGAGCATGACGGGCTAGATCCACAAAGCGGGTATCATACTGAGTAACAGTCATACTGCCATGTTGGAGACGCTCAAATTGCCTGCAGTAATCCTCTCTCAATGTGATAGGGAGGAACTTCTCTAGAAATAGCCGTGAGAACTGCTCCCAAGTCAGTGCAGGCAGCCCAATTGGTTTGGTCAATATAAATTCTCTCCACCACCTCTTGGCGGAACCCGTCATCTGAAATACAGCAAAATCGACCTCATTGGTCTCAGCTATACCCATGTTCTGCAACACCTCATGGCAGCGGTCAAGATAATCCTGTGGGTCTTCAAAAGGTGTACCACTGAAGTGAACTGAAAAGAGCTTAGTAAACTTGTACAACCTCAATAAAGCCTTAGAAGACATAGCGGGCCTATCAATGTCCTGTGCCGCAATAACTGGCTGAACTACCCCAACTGGTGGGGCTGCTGGAGCCTGCTACTGGGGAGCCATCTGCTCCGGAGCTTGAGTAGTGGGAGTCTGTGCTCCTCCCCCAGCCTGTGAGACGGGTGGTGCCACTGGAAATGTACCATTCTGGGCCGCACCCTCCATAAGGCTCACCAGACGGATTAGAGTGTCCTGAAGCACTGGAGTATCTATGAATCCTTCTGGGACCTGAACTGGTCCAACGGGTACAGTCTGAACCGGAACCTCCTCTTGAAGATACACCAAAGGCTCCACTACGGGTACCCCTGGTCATAGTTGCCACGGGTGTCTCTGGTCTATGTCTGTCGGTAGATGTATTACGTGTTCTCACCATCTGCGAGAGAATAAGAATAGAATAGTTTTATCATTGGTGATAGAATAGAATCGCACGACAGAATAAGAAAGAAGTGATATTGTTCCTAAACTTCACAGCCTCTGAAAGATAAGTACAGACGTCTCCGTACCGATCCTTCAGACTCTACTAAGATTGCTCGTGACTCGTGAGACCTAATTAACCTAGTGCTCTGATACCAATTTGTCACGACCCAAAATTCCCACCTTCGGGACCGTGATGGCGCCTAACATTTTACTTGCTAGGCAAGCCAATGTTAGAATAATCTTAACCGTTTGTAAAAAAAATTAAATTAAACGGAAGGCAATTACTGAAATAAAGTACGGAAGACCATAACTACCGAATCATCAAAATTCATCCCCGAATCTGGTGTCACAAGTGCACGAGCTACTAGAATAATACAAATAAAGGTCTGAATAAAATTCAAGCTGTTTGAAAGATAATAAACAGCTAAGATAAGTTAGAAGGGGACTTCAGAACTGCGGACGCTGTGTAGTTATACCTCAAGTCTCCTCTGGGTAGTTGAATCCGAGCAAGTCTATGGTACGCCGGTGGGACCAACTCCAAAATCTGCACAAGAAGTGCAGAGTGTAGTATGAGTACAACCGACCCTATGTACTCCGTAAGTGTCGAGCCTAACCTCGACGAAATAGTGACGAGGCTATGACAAGACACGTACGTAAACAACTTGTACAAGTATATACAAATACGAAGCAACAATAGCACAATAAATAACAATTTATAAATTTTGGAGGGAACATGTGAAGACGGATAATATAGTAATTTCAGCAGGAGAAGTGTCACGTAGCAGCCAATTAATTCATCAACAAAAAAAATGAGCAGCTGAAAATATGAAATGGCATGGCACCACCCTTCGTGCTTTCACTCTAATCCTTCCCATAAATTTATAAATAAATAATAAGATTGGCATGGCATCACCTTTCGTGCTTTAACTCTCTTCTCGCACGGCATCACCATTCGTGCTTTTACACTCTTGAAAATGACACGGCATCACCCTTCGTGCTTTTACACTCTTTCTCACCATGGCAATGATAATATAAATAATATAAATGGTACGACATCACCTTTCGTGCTTTTACACTCTTCCTTATCATGAAAATAAAAATAAAAATTCGGAAGAGTATTTAAATGCGGGGATATATATTTATCAATCAATTCAATACCAGAATACCGACCTCACCTTTCAAAATATTCAATAATAATTAAACTAGCAATAATCTCATAAAAAATGATCAAATAAAAATAATAACTTAAGCAGGAATATCTTAATTAAATAAGCAATTATTCACAATAACCAAATTCCACCCGCATGCTTTGACTCAACCACAACGCATAAGTACTCGTCACCTCACATATACATTGTACCTGCACATTAAATCACGTAACTGATAGACAAATAAGTCATACTCCCTCAAGTCAAGGTTAACCACGACACGTGCCTCGATATGCAACCAACACAAGATTCCAATAAGCCTTTGCCTCGCAAATTGGTGTAGGAATGCTGGAATCTAGTCACAAACAATTCAATATACTCAACACGAATTATAGAAATCAATTCTATATGAAAATACTAAATTTTCCAATTAAAATCCGAAATTTAAATAAAAAATTACCTGTGGGGCCCACGTCTCGGAACCCGACAAAAGTCCAACCATACAAATTTTACTAAATTCCGACATCAACTCGACCTTCAAATCCCCAAATCTTATTTTTAAATTCCTAGGCCCAAATCCTCGAATTTCACCTCAAAACACGTAATCTAGTCGGAATTATCGAATAATCGATGATAATTCAATATTCTTGACTAACAATGATCACAAGTGACTTACCTCAAGTTTTTCCGTGAATTCTCGCAAACAAATCGCCTCAACCCGTGTTGGAAATGTCCAAAATGACAAAAATATTGGAACCCTCTGCTTTTGTAATATGTCTAGTGCTTTCGTACTAGCAGACACTTAACCGCATCTGCGGTTCCGCTTTTGCGGAGATTGTGGTTGCTTCAATGGGCTGGCTCGCTTCTGCGGACTATAGTCCGCTTCTAAGGACTCACTTCTGTGACGAGGCTTCCCCTTCCCCTTTTCCGCTTCTGCGACGCCAGGCTCGCTTCTGCGGTCGCACTTCTGTGATGCCTGCCTGCTTCTGCGAACCATCCGCTTCTGCGAGCTCGCACCTGCGGTCAGAAATCCGCAGGTGCGATCACCCTAGAAGGCCACAATTTTAGAATTTTTCTTAAGTCCAAATTTTGATCTGTTAACCATCCGGAATCCACCCGAGGCCTCCGGGACCTCAACCAAATATACCAAAAAGTCCTAAAACATCACACGAACTTAGTCAAAACCTGAAATCACATCAAACAACGCTAAAACCATGAATCATACCCCAATTCAAGCTTAAGAAACTTTAGAATTTTCAACTTCTATATTCGATATCGAAACCTATCAAATCAAGTCCGATTGACCTCAAATTTTGCACACAAGTCATAAATAACATAACGGACCTATAAAAATTTTCATGACTGGATTCCGATTCCGATATCAATAAAAGTCAATTTGTGGTCAAACTTTAAAATCTTTAAGCCTTTAAGCTTCTAATTTTCGTCAGCTGGCGATAATTCAAGTTAGGGAGTTCCAAATTAAATTTCGGGCATACGCCTAAGTCCCAAATCATGATACAGACCTACCAGAACTGTCAAAATACTGATCCGGGCCCGTTTGCTCAAAATGTTGACCGAAGTCAACTTAAGTGAGCTTTTAAGCACTATTTCACATTTTAATCAATTTTTCACATAAAAACTTTCCGAAAAATTTTACAGATGGCGCACGCTAGTCGAGGAAAGCTGAATGGCTATTTGAGGTCTCAGAACAAAAAAATAGATATTAAATTTAAAGATGACCTTTCGGGTCATCACAAATTGGTGTTTTGATATTTATTTGTGGATTATAGCTCTAGTTTTATGTATTGAATCATTTTTGGTGTTTTAATTATTGCATCTATATTCACATGTTCATGTAATCAAGAGAGACATACTTGTGATATCTCTGCATTATCTTGTTAGTTGAATTTATTAATTCTTCTTAGTAATCAAAAGAGGTTAAATGAATTAATGTTTTGACCTAGTTAGGAGGATAATCGAGAGAGGTTCTCCTAAAGACCAATACAATACGAACTCTTGCATATCTTCACTGAGTTTAAATTGGTTCACATTGTGAGGTTGAGACTTAATCGAGAGAGTAGTTTCTACTAAATGTTTGACCTAATAATTAAGTAAATTCGAGAGACTCACTTGAACATTAGAAGTGAATTAACTAGAGTTAAATCCCAGACAATTATCTTGAACCTATCCAATCAATACCTATTTTCTCCCATTGATATCTTCCTTGCTTACTTTTGTTTCGATTATCATTCGTCAATTAGATTTAGATTCTTAGTTAATTTTAGTTTTAAATCACATAACTTTATACTGTTGATTATCTTGGATAGCAATATAGCTACAAACTGCGATAATACTGTTTAACTCCAATCCCTGTGGGTATGATATTATACTATACTATATTCAACTAGCGAGCATATTTAAGTGTGTATTTTGTACTCTTCATTTAGGCTTGATACTTACTGGGTACCATTGTGGTGAACTCATGCTATGCTTTTGCACATTTTTATGCAGAACCAAGTACTTCAGATCGAGTAGTTTGAGACTTATACTTGTGCAGCTAGAAATTTCAAGGTACACCTGCTGGACGTTCGCAGGCTCCGAAGTCACCTTCTGTTGTATTTATTTCCATTGTTTCATATAACTCCGGAACAGTGATATATTCATTATATATAGTTACTTTTAGAAAGACTTATGACTTGTACTACCGGTTTTAGGGTTATGTGATGACCCAACCGGTCGTCTTGAGAATTATAGCCCCGACCCCCTATTAACTGATTTCCTCGTATCTATTTTCTACTATTGTGACTTGCCGGGAGGTTTCGCTTTGGTTTTTGGAGTGTTTTGGGACACTTAGTCCCTAAACGAAAAGCTTAAGTTTTAGGATTCAGACCGTAGTCGGAACTGTGTGAAGACGACTCTGGAATGGAGTTCCATAGATTCTGTTAGCTCCGTTGGGTGATTTTGGGTTTAGGAGCGTGTCCGGATTGTGTTTCAGAGGTCTGTAGCTCATTTAAGCTTGAAATGGCGAAAGTCGAATTTTTTAAGTTTTGGACTGGTTGTGGAATTTTTATATCGGGGTCGGATTCCGATTCTGAAAGTTGGAGTAGGTCCGTAGTGTTGAATATGACTTGTGTCCAAAATTTGAGGTCAATCAGATGTGGTTTGGTTGGTTTCGGCATCGGTTGTCAAATTTGGAAGTTTCAAGTTTCTTTAAGTTTGAATTAGAGAGTGATTTGTGATTTTAGCGTCGTTTGATGTGATTTGAGGACTCGACTAAGTTCGTATGGTGTTTTAGGATTGGTTGATATGTTTGGCTAAGGTCCCGGGGGTCTCGGGTTTGTTTCGGATGCTTAACAGATAAATTTTGGACTTAGGGAGGTTGCTGAGTTTTTGTTGGTTCTGGTGTTTCGCACCTGCGGAGGGGAGACTGCAAGTGCGAGCTCACACGTACAGAGGAACGGGCGCAGATGCGGAATTTGGAGGCTTGACCAGGGGTCGCAGGTGCAAGGAATTTCCGCATTTGCGATGCCTGCAGATGCGCCTAAGGATTTGCAGGCGCGGAGGAAGACCGCAGAAGCGGACAGTGTTCCGCAGGCGCGCACGCGCAGGTGCGGCCCCCACTGCCGCAGATGCGGACCCAGCCCACTTAAATGATTTTCGCACCTGTGAGGGAGTTTTCCGCAGATGCGGTGCGAAGATCGCCGGGTAGAAAAAGGGGCAGAATCGAGGGTTGAGGTTCATATTCACATATTTGATTTTTTAGATAGGGAGAAGGCGATTTCTTGAGGGATTTTCAGAGAAATCTTTGGGGTAACGATTCCTAACTTATTTTTGGTTGTATTTCATTAATCTATGGTCGTTTTCTCCATTTAATTAAGGAATTTGAGTGAGAAAGTTGGGAGAATGGGGGAAAAATTCCCCAACCGAATTTTTGAGTTTTGAGTGGGATTTAGACATCGGATTTGGATAATTTTGGTACGAATGATCTCGTGAGTGAATGGATGTTCTTAATTGGTAACTTTTACCCGATTCCGAGACGTAGGCCCGGGGAGACTTTTTGAGCGATTTTTCAGTTTCTTGCATTAGCTTTGATTTCATTAGTTAGATTAGTTTCTTGTAGTTATATTTATGCTATGTAATTGATTTTGGCTAGATTTGGGCCACTCGGAGACGGATATTCGTGGAAAAGGTATTGTGACTGATTGATTGAGCTTGATTCGAGGTAAGTGGCTTGCCTAACCTTGTGTGGGGGAACTCCCCTTAGGATTTGGTACTGTTTGATATGTGAGTGCCGTGTACGTGAGGTGACGAGTACGTACACGGGCTATTTGTTATAAAATTTCGTTTTTCACTAAGTCATAACTTGTTTTCTCCTTATTGAAAATACACTAGCATATGTAACTATCCTGTTTAGACTAGAATAGCATGCCTGCTTGTTTAACTGCCTATTTGAACTCTGTGCAGCATGTTTAGAGAAATTTACCTATTTTCCTTAACTTGAACTTAGTCTAAACTGTAGGATTTCTTGCTGTAATTGTTATTTCGGTTGGTTGCGCTGCATATTTACTTTGGGACTACGGAACGGTATTACGGGAGATCCCCTTGTACTGCATATTTACTTTGCGACTACGGAACGGTATTCCGGGAGATTTCCTTGTTTGCATATTTATTTTGGGACTATGGAACAGTATTCCGGGATATCTCCCTGCACATTTACGTTTGAGACTACGAGACGGTATCTCGGGAGATCTCCTGTTGTTATCACTGTGTTCTGAGCTGTTGTCTTTCATTGATTCTATTCCTGTTAGATTTTCGTATTTATTTTACTGCGATATTTCATTCTGTCTTATTTCATTATATTTATATCAGTAGGGCCCTGACCTGATCTCGTCACTAATCGACCGAGGTTAGGCTTGGCACTTAGTGGGTACCGTTGTGGTGTACTCACGCCCTTTCCTGCACATATTTTTCGTATGCAGGTTCAGGTTTATCTTACCAGCCTCATCAATAGTTGCAGTTGTTGCTGCTTATTGGAGACTCAAGGTACATCTGCTCGAGTTCGCATATCCTTGAAGTCCCTCCTTTATCCCCCTATGTTCATTTTTCCTTCTTTCTGTAGAAATTATGTATAAAACGGTTAAGACTTCTTAGTAGCTTATGATTTACGGTATTTCGGGTTTTGAGAAATTGTTTTGTACATTTTCAGAGGTGTTAATTGTATATGCCGAGTGGCATTCAGTTGCTTATTAGATATTTTTTACTGTTAGTAGTTAATGTTCATGCTTTAGTTTCACTTTCGCAAAAGTGTTAGGCTAACCTAGTCGTAGAGACTAGGTGCTGTCACGACGGTTCACGGAGGGAGAAATTGGGTCGTGACAGGTTAAGTAATTGTTGTTGGTTCACCTATGTTATTACAGATTTGATTTAAAGTATTACAGTTAAGCTAGTTAAATTTCATTAATGATCAGCAAGTGTTAGGCTTAACTAGTGTTAGAGATTAGGTGTCATCACGACATCCTACGGAGAGAAATTGGGGTCGTGACAATGAACCCTAATCCTCAAAGTTTACACTCACTAATGACGTAAGAGCAAATTGAAAATGGCAAAGTCCATTAAGCTAGGTATCTATACTATATTAAAAGCACGAAGGCCCTTAGCGAAATGCCGTTCGTCTTTTTTACCCTTTTAAAATAGAGTTCACATTGAACAAAATAATCATTTCATTACTTTTCTAATATTTAGGAGTTTGAAATTAGCTAAAATTATGATTATTAGATTTTTCCCTATTTGGTTTGTGAAGGAAGTCCGATTATTTAGGACTTTAAAGATCATTAAGTTTTTACCTTATATAATTTTTATTGGATCTACATAGCATAACTACAATACTTTTTATGTTAATATTTTCTAATATCTTTATTATATTAATTCTTACATAAATAAAGAGATTGATCGGAATGAAATTAACCTTCTTTTACCTGATACGCCTATTAAGTAGTCTAACCCACATTTTAAAAAGAATAGAATGCAGCAAACTTCACTTTTAGAAAATTCTTTTACAATTGTTGTCAAATTACAAGTGGTGGAATTTTGAGTTTGAACAAATCCCACGTGGTTTATAGAATTCTCATTTAATTCCTTTTCAAATATTAATAAAAAATTAACTATTAAATCTTTATTTATTTATACTATATAGCAACTTAGCATTTACAAATGTAAGATCGATTACGATTTCACCTACATAAATCATTATTAATAGGCCCAATATACATACATCATATAGTATCAATCTATATTTATATTCTATATATCTATATCTATCTATCTATATCTATATCTTTACTATATTAAAAGCACGAAGGCCATTAGCGAAATGTCGTTCCCTTTTTTTACCCTTTAAAACATATTTCACATTGGACATAATTATAATTTAAATTATTTTTCTAATATTTAGGAATTTGAAATCAATTAAATTTTGGGTATTTATAAAATTTTCCATATTTAAAAAAGTAACTAACACCAAAAATGAAAAAACCAAAGTTGGAATATGCGCCTAGAGTTCTTTTAGGTTTAGAAATCTTTATTCTTTGACATAGAATTATATAATATTCAAAGAGTGACACAACAATTGGAAATCAAAGTAGAAAACAAAATTTCATATATTGAGAAATTAGAACTCCATGACGTTTAGAAGTTTTTATCCAAATATAACCATAAATATAACCATTAATTTGTTATGTAAAAGAATTAATTGAAACAGAATGAATACATAGAAAACTATAGAAATAAAGTCAGTAGTCCTTTTCTTTTTTTTTATTTGAGTTATTCACAATTTTAGGAAAATAACCTAAATTACAATTTTGTCAACGTGAACTTTATTTTTAAAGGGTATAAAAAACGAACACATTTCGCTAAGAATCTCGTGCTTTTAATATAGTCTATAACTCTATAGATTATATAGACATTGCTTGCAAATATGATTGTCACCATTGTCAATGGAACATCGAGGCCGATTAACTATTTTCTAGAGGTAATTCTTTTTTAATCTTTGAGTTGTAATAGTCAAGTAGATTGGAGCTTTGTATAGTCAATGAACATAATATTTCTAAATTATATTCAATTGGACAAAAGAAGCTACTTTATATTTATCGTGTCTTTCCATGCTATAATTTAATCCATATTAATTCTGATGCAAAGAACAAAGAACTATTTGTCCCATGAATAAGCCAATAGTATGCCAGTTTCCTAAAGGAATAATTATTTTACTCTAAGTCTTTTTGTAGATTTGAGTGTGAGAATTTTAACAATTATCAATGCTTCAACTAATACTCTATCTTCAACATCTATTTACTCCTTCAACATATAATCTAAGTTTCTTCTTCTTTTCTCTAATAAACTTTTATCTAAATAAACAACATTAATGATTGTAATACCTCACATTTAAATAAGGGTAGTTAAGTAATTGACTCAAAAGAAAGAAAAAAAAAGAAACTACAGATAAGTGGGCCAAGACCCACCAGGAAATATGTTACGAAAGTCAATCAAAAGAAGGGATTGAAACTTTGCCTGCAACTAAAACAAAAACAATGAGAGAATTTGGAGAGGAGTTCTAAAGTTCTCTATTAACAACGTTGGGCAGCAACTAATTAGAAGCAAGGTGAAATCTTTCATCAATTGTATTTTAGAATAAATCACAGAGCTTTGGATGCACTCATATCAGCAAGGAACCTTGGAGAGCAACAAATTAAAAGCCACACGTTATAACTTGAGAGCTCTAAACACTTTGAGTATTGCGGGTACCGTTTAAACTCTTTATTTTAGTTATGTGAAAAGATTCTTTAATAATTTTTTTTCTGAAATTTAAGCAATTTATATAGATTGTGAATAGCTTATTTAAATACTACAAAGAGACAGGGTTACTGCTGTATATTTGAGTGAATAATTTATTGAAGAAACTATCCTTGATAAAGATATGGTGCAATTAATTACTTAAGCAAGTTTTAAAATTTTCAAAAGCAATTTGGAACAATATATTTTCTACGGTAACTTGCCTTACTATCAGAATATACATATGACTTAAAGGAATGCAACTAAGGTATAAAACTATTTTCACGTGATCTGGATAAATCCAACTTGATAAATTGATATTCAAACATGAAACTTCGAGAGTTGGGTATTCTAAATTAGTTACAAATTAGCCTAAATAAGAAAGTTAATTCGAGAACGATATGATATGATTATAGATTGATTGAAGGAAGGCACATATATTGCTCGAGGAGACGTGTTTGATATTTCAGTACGAGTACTGTGAGTAGTAATCTTACCGCAATTTGTGTTTTTATAACCTGCATGGTTTATACATTATTTTGAAAATAAAATGTGTTAGCGAATATTTGAAATTGCATGTGGGACAAGTCTCTTACTTGATATGGTACTGAATAGTTTACTTGAGATGTTTACAGTTATTTAAAATGTTCTCACTGTTACTAGACATATTTTACTATTACTAGAGATATGATTACCGTTACCGAAATTGGATTACATGATTTGATAAGAATTGAAATGCCCTGTACTGTTTTGAAAATGCTTCCATGTGAAGATTTACTTTTTACAAAAAAAAGTATAAATGGGAGGAGACTTTGAAGGATCCCGTAGCTAACGGCGGGTTCGTTAAACCTGGTATACCTTGTATTTACTGATTACCGAGTATAGTTAGAGCCCTCGCTAGTAGGAAGTTAGAACTAGCATATAATTACAATTTTCCCTTGAGTAGGGACCTACAGTTATATTTGACTCCTCTTACGAAGGGCTCCATACAGTGATACAGATTACATGATCCTTTTCTGGAAACCTCCCAAATATAAAAATTTGTTATGACATAGTAGTTACCGAGCTTATTACTGAATTATTAAATTGATTTTGTTACAGAAAACACATGATGAGACTGATTATTATTACCGTTTTAAAAAGGGCATTTTATTTTGTGATTATTATACAAGCATATTTTCTGACTTGTCCCCACTAAAAACGGTTGTGGTTAAGTGTTATTACTCACTGAGCTAGTGACTCATTCCCCGCTAATTTGTTTTACAGAGATAGTAGTTGACGCGGGCGAAGATTTTGTTAATTAGAGTTGTAACGACCCGATCGATTATTTTGAGCATTTACACTTCGCTCGGTAGTTTACGGGCATGAGTAGCTTCGTATGATGCATTATGACTTACGTGAATCGTCGGTTTTGATTTTCAGGTTATTCAGAATCGAATCGGAAGAATGGATTTCATTGTCGAAGCTTTAAATTGGGAGAGTTGACCAAGTTTGACTTTTTATGAATTTGAATCTGGAACGGAGTTTTGATGGTTCTGTTAGCTTCGTTGGATGAATTTGGACTTAGGAGCGCGTCCTGATTCTGATTCGGAGGTCCATAGTGGAATTTGGCTTGAAATGGCGAAAGTTGAATTTTTGGAAAGTTTGACCGGGGGGTTAATTTTTTGACATCGGGGTCAGATTTTGATTCCGGAAGTGGGAGTAGGTCCGTAATGTCGAATGTGACTTGTGTGAAAAATTTGAGGTCAATCGGACGTGATTTGTTAGGTTTCAGCATCGGTTGTGAAAGTTTAAAGTTTCAAAGTTTATAGATTTCGAATTGAGATGTGATTCATCGTTTCGATATTATTTTGTGTGTTTTGTAGCCTCGAGTAGTTCCGTATTATGTTATGGGATTTGTTAGTACATTTGGATGGGGTCCCGAGGGGCTCGGGTGAGTTTCGGACGTAGTTCGGATCATTTCGAATGGTTTTTACATTGCTGGTTTTTCTGCTGTTACCTGTTGCTTCTGACGTTCTTTGCGATCGCGAAGGCTTGGCCGCGATCGCGAAAGGTGTTTGGTCAGTGGAGCTATTTGTTCTTCGCGCTCGTGCTTCTGAGGTTGCGTTCGCACTGGATTGAAGATTGTAGTCTTCGCGTCCGCGTCCATGTCTATGCGTTCGCGTATTGTTGAGCGGGGGTTGGTCAGTCTATATGGATTCTTCATCACGTTCGCAGGGAGTTGTCCCGCGGAAGTCTGGTAGTGTGTTTTATCGCGTTCGCGAGGGTTTTGCCGCGAACTCATAGTGCAAAGTGAGGCAGTGTGGATTTATACTTCGCGAATGCGAGGCTTCTACCGCGTTCGCGTAAGAGGATGCCTGGGCAGAAGTATAAAGTACTCTATTTCGAGGGTTTCGGCCATTTTTACATTTTTGGAGCTATGAATTTCGAATTGAGGCAATTCTTGAAGTAATTTTCACCTTATGAATTGGTGTAAGTGTTCTCTACTCGGTTTTGGTTATATTTCATGAATCTATCTTCGATTTTAGCGTTTGGTTAAT
Source organism: Nicotiana tomentosiformis (assembly GCF_000390325.3). NCBI lineage: Eukaryota > Viridiplantae > Streptophyta > Magnoliopsida > Solanales > Solanaceae > Nicotiana > Nicotiana tomentosiformis. The sequence goes on from NC_090813.1 coordinate 153,189,724, forward strand.
GAATTTTAAAGAGAAAATTGGGGGGATTTGGCCTAAAGTTTCATAATATAAATTTTTGAGTTTTGAACATCGATTTGGAGTCGGATTTGAGTGAAACTAGTATGGTTGGACTCGTAATTGAATGGGTTGTTGAATTTTATAAATTTTGTCAGGTTTCGAGGTGCGGGCCCGGGTTGGGCTTTTGGCCGATTTTGGACTTTTGATTCAAGATTTGATCCTTTTCGATCGGGATTGGTTCCTTTAGCATTGTTTGATGCATTTGAGTTATTTTTGGTTAGTTTCTAGCCGTTCGGAGGTCGGAACGCGCGGGATGGAATCTTTGGAGCATCGCTTGGCTTGCTCGACATTGGTATTGGCTTGTTCGAGGTAAGTAACTCTTCTAATCTTAGTGCTGAGGGTATGAAACCCCGAAATACGTGTTATGTTATTAGTATTGAAGTGACGTACATGCTAGGTGACGGACATGTGGGCGTGCACCATGTGAATTGGGACTCTGTTGTTTTCATGGCACTGTATAGTGGTCCTACTTTGTTGATATTCGTGTTTTCACTATGTGATAAAGTAGTTAAGCTGTCAATCATGCTAGATATCATGTTTAGGCATTATGCCGATACTGTTTGGACCCATAGTGGTCGTTTCTTACTGTCACCTCACTGATTTCATTGATATTTCATACTCAGTCATATCCATACATTCATGTTATATCTCATTCTCAGTTATTATTTATTGATACATCATATTATTGTTGTCGGGCTAGTTTCATGACATTGTGAGCCCGTGAGTGAGATTGGAGAGATAAATGACTGAGTGAGGCCGAGGTCCTGAGTGAGAGTGATATTTTGGGATCGGGCTACACACCGCAGCATGATATATTGATTACATTTAAGGGATCGGGTTGCACGCCGCAATGAGCCTTAGGGATGTATATGTATATGGATCGGGTTGCACGCCACAACGAGCCTTATAGCTATTTATATATTATGGGATCGTGCTGCACGCCGCAGCGATATAGCGCTTGGGCTGAAAGGAGCCCCTCCAGGAGTCTGTACACCCCTAGTGAGTGCAGTCGAATATATATATATATATATGGATCGGGCTGCACGCCACAATAATTATTATACAGCACTGAGTGATTGAGTGTGCTGAGCATTGAGCATAGTGAGAGAGGATGCGAGACAGTGAGATTGTGTACTCTGAGAGTGTGAATACATGATTCATCTTCGAGGTACATGGCATTTGCATGCATGCATGACATACAGGCTTGGAGATGCATTTTTTCTCGTGCTATACGGTATCAGGTCATTCATGAATTTTTTATACACATTGATATGTGGGCATAAAGAGGTATTTTATACTTGTTATCTGGAAAGAAAATGAAACATTTTTATTTATTATGGAAAGGATATTTGAAAAATTACAGTTTTTAAACTTACTTATATTTTTGGCATTTTCGGTAAGAGACTTGGGTTTTTCACTGAGATACTTGAAAAGCATGACCATTTTCTAGAAATGTGAACGATCTGAGCATTTTTACTTCTGAGATACCTCTTTTATCCTTGTATTTATGCTGTTATGAACTGTTGTGGGATTTTGGTATTGAACCCGACCTTGTGTTAGCTCGTCACTGCTTTCAACCTAAGGTTAGGTTTGTTACTTTTTGTGTACATGGGGTCGGTTGTACTCATACTACACTTCTGCACCTTGCGTACAGATGTTGACTGTTGTTGTTGCTGTGTTTGATGGGAGCTGGATTGAAGATGTACCTGCGTCCCGGTTGTAGCTACCTCTTGTTAGTGGTAGCTTTAGACCTGTAAAACTCTATTTATGTACTATTCAAACAGACTATGTATTTATTTTATTTCCGCTTTGTAAACTCTATTCTTAAAAGCTTATGATTTATACTACCAGTTCTTGGGGAATGTATAAGATTAAGACTTTTCATTACTTAATTGCTTTATAAATTGTTATTGGAATTAGCTAGTGGTTAATTGGCTTACCTAGCGGGTTGGGTTAGGTGCCATCACGACTAGTCGGATTTTGGGTCGTGACAAGAGCGCACAGGTTGATAGTTCTTAGTGAGCCTCGCACTTGTTCGCGTGGGCGGAGATTTTATTTATTGTTATGGTCTTTTATTTGAACTCTTAGAGTCACTCCATAGTCATTCTTTTAGTGTCACGAGTATTCGTTTGTTATTATAGACTTATGTGGGTATCGCTCTTTATTATCAAAGTTGGAGATAAATTAGTATTTTTAGCTATAAGTGGGTGGACTATTAATGGTATATATTTGTTTGGGTTAATTGATAAAATTATTATTGTTTGGTTGTTGATTTGAGATAGGAAAATTTTTGGGATAGTCCAAAAACAGGGAAAACTCTGTCCGATTTTCTGTAAAATACCGATGAGGCTTACTGGGGGAAACTTGCTCCTAAGTGTCGGTCATGATCCTAAATTGGGTCGTGACAAAGTTGGTAACAGAGCCCTAGGTTATTCTTGTGACAAATGGAGCACACGTCGGTAGTAGAATCTCAATTATGGTTATGTACCCGGCCATTCCCATAATCGTGATTCTGTGAGGGCGTGATAGGATGTGTCTTGTCTTTCTTTCTTGTTCCTTCGTACGTGTGTGGCGATTAGGGTAAAATAACTGAATCTATCATTACTTATCCTATTCGTGTATGGCTCGGACCAATTACCCTATAATAGAATTTGGCTAGAGATTCAAACTTCAAAGACATCAAATTTCGCCAATGGACATACAACCATCTCCAAGCAAAGAAATGCTACATAAGTAGTGTACAAGACCAGTGAAAGGTTCATTGTGCCATATGAGGAACTTTCCGGTAAGATGCATAATAGAGTCCATTTCGGAAATTTATACTAGTCCACCACTATATCGATAAAGGAGTGGTATCACAAAAAGGTAATTACCTCCATGAAAAAAGAAAAAAAATTGAGATCTTTATGGATATAATAGATAACATGAGAAGAATGAGCAACAAAATAGGGGATCTAAAGTCCTCATGCACCTTGAAGATTATGGGGAACAACAAAATATTCTTAATAAAATTCCTAAAGTTGAAATTACTAAGTTTACTATTTCTGATAGTTCAAAGAATCCTTCAAGGTTTTAGTAAAATACTTACCACGTTATGAGCTATAGGATATTTTATGAAGAGGTCTATGGAACATGCAACTTTTAGACTAGAGAACATGGTGAATACATGAAATGCTACGGTACTCTTAGAAATAATTTGAAAATAATTTCACTAAAGTGTTTATGAATCACTTCCTTCTTGATAGTTTGTGACGTGAACTTGCCAGTTAGATCATTTAGGAAATTGATTTAGACGTTGGGTATACTTACATATAACACCAAACTTTCTCAGCTGGATACGCAAGCAACATCTTAAGTTTAGAGGCTTGTTGAAAGGTTGGTTAATTGTTTAAACAAGATAGTAACTGCATATATGATGACTTAAACCTATTCTGTAGCAGTTGCAATTATCAGAAAGATTGAAAATGTGGACATGATAGGCGTGCAAGAATTCACATAAGAAGATCGAGATTAGAATATATTTTAGTATGGATTTTAATATGAGCCGGAGATTTAAAAATCAAGAATGTTTTGAGATATTAAGCGATCCTTTTCGGGTTGCCACATCTGTGAAAATTTATAGTAGTTAGACACGTGTTTAAAACTTTTAAGATTCAAGTTAAGAGAAGGAAACCCTAGCTAACCAAGTTGTACTTGATATGGTTGACTCTAACGTACAGATGGATATGGATTAATTATCTTCTTACCATGCTACCCTCGATTACTATGGAAAGACTATTAGGTTTGGTAAACTTTAAAAGCTAGTTTTGTCCAAAAAGGGGATTACAGGTTTTAGAGATGAGCAAATTATATATTTTGAAGACTTAACGGTTATAGAAGAAAGTTTGTTTGGATCTCATAGATACGGTAAAAGGCACAAGAGAAAAAACATTTAGTTTGAGAAAAAAAAATATCATAATGAGAGATTCTCTAATGTATTCCTAAGAATTTACTAGGACTACCTCCAATGTGAGAAATAAACTTCGGTATTGAGCTGACACCTGACATGCAAACTATATCATATGGCACCAACAGAGTTGAGAGAGCTAATTGAATAATTGAGAAACCTACTGGATACATGTTTTATCATATCGAGTATTGCATCATAGGGTACACCAATATTGTTTGGAAAAAAAAAAAGGATGAGTCTTTAAGAATGTGGGTCAACTACAGATAATTAAATAAGATAACAATACACAACAAATATACCTTGTCTTGTATAGATAACTTTTTTGATCAGTTACAAGGAGCCATTGATCTTTAGTCTGGTTATCATCCGCTTAGAATAATAAGAAAGGAAGATATTTCGATGTTGCCTCTAGTACTCGGTACAAACATTATGAGTTACCTGTGATGTCCTTTAGATTGGCCAATGCTCCAATTGCATTGATGTATATAATGAATATGGTGTTCAAAGTTATTTTTGGAAAAAGAAAATTCATAATTTTTACTTACTATATTCTGGTATATTCTCGTACCCAGGAAGAGCACAATAATTACTTGAAAAATATGTCAAAGACACTGCAGGAAAATCAATCTTTTTTCCAAGTTCTTCAATTAGCTGGACTCGATGGTATTCATAGGACACATGGTATCTAAGAATGAAAAAAAATGGTAGATTCTAAGAAGATAGAAACAGTTCATAAATGACCGAGACCCATTTCTCCTACAGAGATTACTTTTGGCTTGACAAGCTACTATAGGCATTTGTGTAGGATTTCTCTAGAATAGCACCACCACTCACCAAGTTAACATAGAAAATCGCTAAATTTCAGTGGATGGAGAAATGTACAACGAGAAAGCATGTTTGACAATTACACTAATGTTAGCCTTATTCCAATAGCCTCTAGAGGATTCACGATGTTATGTGATACTTCGAGGGTAGGATTAGGATGTTTTCTCATGTAAAATAGTCGCGTGATAGCCTATGCTCTAAGGAAATTGAAGAAGCTCAAGTCGTATTATGCCATTCATGATTTGGAGATGGTCATAGTGGTATTTCCTTTTAAGATTTAGAGACACTAATTATACGAATAAACCTATGAGATTTATACCTAGTACAAGAGCCTGAAGTATATTTAAAACCAACAGAGATATAAATATTTAGCAATGTTGATGGAGGGAACTACTGAAGATATAATTGTACTGTTTTGTATTGTTCGGAAAAGATAAATATTATAGCTTATAAAAAAAAACTATGGGTAATTTGGCGCATATAGCTTCTGTAAAGATACTTCTGGACAAAGATATGCATAGACTAGAGGGTACACGTATTAGATTTAATGTGGAAAAAAATTCAAAGACATTACTGGCTATTGGTCAAGCCTGATGTAGAGTGCATAAAGGCTACTCAATACGAGGATAAGCGATTGTTTAAGTTCCGAGATTAGTTTCTAGCTGGTAAAAGAAAGGATATGACTGTTAAAGTGACGGTATTCTTCGTCTAGGTAATTAATTATATATAACAAACATATATGGGTTGAGACATGCTATTCGTGATGGAGCTCACAACTCTAAATACACTATATATCTCACGTCTATAAGATGCACCATGACTAGAAAAATATTTTTTTGATTGGTTGGAAAAGAAAGAAGAAAAAAAAAAGAATTCGTTAACTTTGTTTCTAACTATTTGACATGTCAGCATGTTAAGGCAAGTACTTGCGACTCACAGGCCTGCTACAACAACTCAATATTCTGAAGTGGAAATACAATAGAATTGTAATACATTATATGACTAAATTACCCAAAGCATTAGAGGTATGATTATATGTGGGAAAGTTGTAAATTGGCTTACAAAGTAGGCACGTTTCTTGCTAGTTAAAACCTCTTATAGTGAGGTAAAATATGCATAGATATTCATGAACAGAAAATTATCTGACTCAATAGAGCTCTATTGTCCATCCCTTCTAATAGAGGATCACTTTCACTTCACAATTTGAAAACCTTTTCAAGAAATGTTGGGTAAACGAGTAGATCTTAGTACTAGTTTTATCGCATGCAAATGCAAAGTTCGAATGTGCTATACAGATCTTGGAGGATATGTTTATCACGCCCCGAACCTAAGAAGGGGCGAGACTGGCACCCGGTGCCTCACCTATCCTTGCGTACCAATTTGCGACTAAGGGACTCTGAACATATAATGTCATACTTTGGCCATAGGCCACATTGCAAGACAATTTGTGAAGAAAAATATAAAACTGAATGGAAACCAACGCTGACTAAACATCAATATAAAGCTGGGCCGGCAAGGCCGTCATGACTACTACAACTGATGAACCAACAAAATATATATACAAGGCCTACAAGCCCAACATACTTCACTAACTGACAGGTTATGTCTACAAGCCTCTACTGATGGATGTACCGTGATCGAAACAGGGCTCTGACCTACTCATAACCTATATACATATATACACAAGATGTACACAAAACTCATAGACCCGGCAACTCTGAAGGACGTGGAACTTACAGATAAAGTTGAACTCGGGCAACACCTACTGAGGAGGTCTACCCGCCTGTCTGTCTGAACTTGCACGCATGAAATGCAGCGTCCCCAGAGAAAGGGACGTCAGTACAAAATAATGTACCTAGTAAGTAAGGCAACAGAATAACTGAAAACTGAAACTGAACTAATAATATAATAACTGAATAACTAGGAGTCAAAGATAATTTGAAGATATGCTTACCTGCTGATACTGACTCAACTCTCTCAATATAGTAAGTAAAATAGATGTCCGACCCTATAAGGCTCGGTATATATATATAACTGCTCTGCCGTAGTAGGCTCGCTCATAGGCGCTCGGCCATACTAGGCTCTGTATATCTGCCAACTGGGCTCGCTCATAGGCACTCGACCACAGCAGGCTCAGTATATAACTTACCATCTGATCAGAGGTTGTCCAATAGGGGCCTGCCCACCGATTATAGCTCGATGGTAATGAAAATACTGTAATATTTTATATATAGGTTCTCTGCTCTCTTGACTGGAAGAAGACAATACTCAATTAAATATGAAGTCCCGATAAGGAGAATACTGTAATTTATGAGACTAGGATAATGTATATAAATTCGGGAGTATGAACTTCTCTTTATGCCTCGTTATCAAACACATGTAATTACGAGATCATGCCAAAATGAAAGAAGGGCTTAGCCTTAACATACCTGAGCCGGTTATCTGGACAACCCTTTTAGCACGCGACAATTGTGATAAAATTCGTGACGGCAAGATCGGAGTAGGAAAAATCCGTATGATATTTTTGAGAAAGATTATACCGGGATTCTTTAGAATTGCCAAAAAAATATCACATTGCTATGAGCTTGAATTCTTGATTGAATTCTTGAATTCTTGATTGAATTCTTGTTGAATCAGAAAATGTCACGTTACTAAGCTTCATATGAAATTGTTGAGAATCCAAATCCCATTCGTTACTGAATCTCTTAATCTGTCTCCTTAAGTGATTTTTGGAGGCATTTTTATTATAGGGGTGGACCCCACTTTGGCAAGGTGACTAAGCCATTAGCTCACAATATTTTGCCACCTTGAAGTGTGGCTTAAGAGTCCCTAAATTGGGAAAGATGGGCTGCTACGTTGGGACCTCTTTTAGGATTTATCCAAGTCTTAATTTATTAATCACTAATTCCTTAATTAATTAATTAATCTTCCATTAATCAATAATCAACCAATTACCCACATAATTAAGAATTATCTCAAATTACTTAAAATACTACTCATTTTTAATATACTTTATACATCATACTATCATGGTCATATGGTACCTTGTATGGCTCTAATCCATAAATACCGGCTATTATAGCTCGGACCGTATTTATCCCAAATCGACAACCTTCAACAAAACTCATTTTCTTTTATTTGTTCACCCTTTATATTTCACGGCACTTACTTATCGCTTGTTATAAATAGCATAAACGCTTATAATCTCAAGATAATCCCGTCCCCGAGCTTACGTCGATTAATTTACGACGAAACATTAATGTATGAAAACGCGAGATGTAACATTCTTCCCCCCTTTAGAAACATTCGTCCTCGAATGTTTATTCTTAGAGACTTTGGGAAAATTTTACCAGAGTCTCTTCTGCACATTAGTTTAAAACCAACATGTACACAGCCAGAAAACATACTATACATGCCACACATGGCCAATGTCTATAAATAGCAACGCTTCGCTTCACACAGCTATCCATTATAAATTCTGAAAACCAACAATAAGAGCTTATCTGATGACCTACTGGCCTGAATAGAGCTGTGCTGAGGTATCCCACCTCGAGCCATATCTTCAGTTTGAAATAGGTGGGGGTATTTAGACTTCATTTCTTCCTCCGCTTCCCACGTCATCTCTTCCACATTCTTGCGTCTCCATAAAACCTTCATGGAGGCTACCTCCTTATTCCGTAGCTTGTGGATTTGTCGGTCTAGAATGGCAACCGGAATTTTCTCGTATGACAAGTCTTCCGTAATCTGTACATCATTCGTGGGCACCACCTAGGTAGGATCGCCAATGCACTTCCGTAACATAGATACGTGAAAAACGGATGGACAGACTCCAATTTTGACAGCAATTCTAACTCATAAGCTACTTGGCCCACTCTCTGAATGATCCTATAAGGACCAATATGCCGTGGGCTAAGCTTGCCTTTCTTGCCAAACCTCATCACGCCCTTCATAGGCGACACCTTTAAGAATACCCAGTCATTAACCCCAAACTCTAAGTCTCGTCGCAGGACGTCATAATATGACTTTTGATGACTCTGGGCTGTCAACAGTTGCTCTCGAATAAGCGTTACTTTCTCTACTGCTTGCTGAACCAGGTCTGGCCCATGTAACCCAGATTCTCCAACATCAAACCACCCTATAGGAGATCTACACTTACGCCCATACAAAGCCTCGTACGGAGCCATCTGGATACTGGAGTGGTAACTGTTATTATATGCAAACTCGATAAGAGGTAGATGTTCATCCCAACTTCTTTTAAAATCCAACACACATACTCGTAACATATCCTCGAGCATCTGAATTGTGCGCTCGGCTTGTCCATCAGTCTGTGGATGAAAAGTTGTGTTGAGATTCACCTGAGTCCCTAGACCTCTCTGAAATGACCTCCAAAAATGTGCTGTAAACTGGGCCTCACGGTCAGATATAATAGATATTGTACTCTATGTAGCCGCACTATCTCCTTAATAAATAACCTTGCATAGTCTTTTGCTGTATATGTAGATCTTGCCGGTAGGAAATGAGCTGATTTTGTGAGCATATCGACTATCACCCATATAGAATCGAACTTACGATAAGAACGAGGTAAACCCGTGATAAAATCCATATTTATCGCCTCCCATTTCCACGTCGGGATCTCTATAGTCTGCATTAGCCCTCCGGGCTTCTGGTGCTCTGCCTTCTCCTGCTGGCAACTAGGACACTGAGCGACAAACTCAGCAATGTTCTTTTTCATATCGTTCCACCAGTACACATCCTTAATGTCATGATACATCTTCGTCGATCCAGGATGAATGGAGTACCACGAATAATGTGCCTCTGACATAATCATGTCCCGTATCCCTGTCACATCTGGAACACGCAAACGACCCCTGTATCTAAGAACCCCATCTCCCTTGAGCTCTAACAACGGCTTCTTCTGCTGCGAAGCTCGCTCTCTCAACTCGACCAACTTGGGGTCCTCATACTGCATCTCCTTTACTTCGGCTATGAGGGATGATTTTGCAGTATTTTGGAGTACAACTCCAGCATTGCCAGAGTCTACTAATCGAACCCCCAAACAAGCCAATTGATGAATCTCTCTAGTTAATGGTCTTTTCTCGGCCTCTACATATGCTAAGCTACCCATAGATCAGCGACATAGGGCATCTGCTACCATATTGGCTTTGCCTGGATGGTAGAGAATGTTAACATCGTAATCTTTCAATAACTCAAGCCATTGCCTCTGTTGCAAATTCAATTCTTTTTTCTGGAAGATATATTGCAAGCTTTTATCATCTGTGAATACATCAACATGTGCACCATATAAATAATGCCGCCATATCTTAAGTGCATGGACAACCACAGCTAACTCGAGGTCGTGGGTCGGATAATTCCGCTCGTTCTTCCTTAGCTACCTTGAAGCATACGCAATTACTTTCCCATGTTGCATCAGGACATATCCTAACACAACACCTGAGTCATCATAATACATGGCATAACCATCTGGACCCTCTGGAAGTGCTACAACTAGCGCTGAGGTCAACCTATTTTTAAGCTCTTGGAAACTCTGCTCGCAAGCCTCCGTCCACTGAAACTTAGTTGCTTTCTGCGTCAACTTCGTTAATGGTGCCTAAAGGGAAGAAAAACCTTCTACGAACCTCCGGTAGTATCCTGCTAAGACTAGAAAGCTACGAACCTATGTCGGAGTGGTAGGTCTAGGCCAGGATTTCACAGCCTCAATCTTCTGAGTGTCTACCTTTATACCGCCATCGGATACAATGTGTCCCAAGAATGCTACAGACTTCAAATAGAACTCACATTTAGAAAACTTAGCATACAATTTACTATCATGGAGGGTTTGGAGTACCGCTCGCAGGTGGTCTGTATACTCATCCTATGAACGTGAATAAACCAAAATATCATCAATAAATACTATCACGAACAGAACTAAAAATGGCTGAAATAGGCTATTCATCAAGTCCATAAATACGGCAGGTGCATTCGTCAACCCGAAGGACATGACAAGGAACTCGAAGTGGCCATATCGGGTCCTGAAGACTGTCTTGGGAATATCTTTCTCCTGAACTCTGACCTGGCGGTACCCCAACCTCAAATCTATCTTTGAAAAGCATCTAGCTCCTTGCAACTGATCAAACAAGTCATCGATCCTTGGAAGTGGATACTTATTCTTAATAGTTACCTTGTTCAGTTGACTATAATCGATACACATCCTCAGCGAGCCGTCTTTGTTCAGTACAAATAGTACCGGTGCACCCCAAGGTGAGGTACTGGGCCTGATGAAACCTTTCTCCAGCAAATCTTTTAACTACTCCTTCAACTCCAATTCGGCAGGTGCCATTCTATACGTAGGGATGGATATTGGTTGAGTTCCTGGAAGCAAATCGATGCCAAAATCAATCTCTCACTCTGGAGGAATACCTGGAAGTTCATCTAGAAATAAATCTGCGTAGTCTTTGACTACTATAATAGATTGAAGTGTAGGTATCTCAGCATCTGCATCTCTAACTCGCACAATATGATAAATGCACCCTTTTGCGATCATTTTCCTCGCCTTCAGATAGGAAATAAACCTACCTCTGGGTGTCACTGTATTACCTACCCATTCAAGGATTAGCTCACCCGGAAAATGAAATCCGGCTGCCTTTGCTCGACAATCAACTGTGGCATAGCAAGTTGCCAACCAGTCCATGCCCATGATAGCATCAAAATCCAACATATCTAGCTCAACTAGGTCAGCTGAGGTTTGACGACCACAAACTATCACCGTACAACCTCGGTAAACCCGTCTAGCAATAATCGATTCTCCGACCAGTGTAGATACCACAAAAGGATCACTTAGTATTTCAGGCACTATACCAAACTTCCCCGCGACAGATGGGGTAATACACGATAAAGTAGATCCTAGGTCTATCAAGGCATAAGCATCGTGAGAGCAAATGGTTAACATACCTGTCATAACGTCTGGTGAAGATTCCTGGTCCTGCCGACCCGCTAAAGCGTAGCTACGATTCTGAATACTACCTGAACTGGAACCTCTACCTCGACCTCTACCAGCCGAAGACTGAGACTCGCGCCCTGAAGGATGCACGGACATAGATGATCATGTTACTGAATTTGCTAGTTGTGCCATACCCCCAGAATCTCTATTTGGGCAATCTCGCATCATATGCCCCGGACGTCTACATGTATAACAAGCATCGGAACCGCGACGGAAATGGCCATGTCTGCCCTTAACATCGATGTCGCAGCAAACCCGACGCCCAGGAGCTTTCACCTGGTCCTGCCTGAGTATAGCGGTCATACCTGTAACCCTGTAACTGAGGTGGTAGATGCCTAGGTGGCCGTTCGAAGTACTGGGGCCTATAACTACCCTGAGATTGTTCCTGAGACCTGGCAAATCTCATCCTCTTATGCTGTCCTGACTCAGTCCTCTCCTGTCATGCCCCAAAAACTGAGGAGCGCAACCGGCGCTCAACCGAGTGAACTCGACCGAGCAAGCCTATTAGATTCCTTCGACCCAAACTCATTCATGAATAAAGAGAATATATGTTTTCCTTAATTAAATAATAAAGTGGTCATGTCTGCAATTACTAATTTCTTACCAATAGTTTCATCATTTTTAAAGTCTCAAATGGACAAGTAATACAACCACAATATAACATATTTTGTATTTCCCCAACACCAATAAATACACAACCCACACTATGTCTACGGAGCCTCTATAGATAAAGATGAGTACAATGATAATGCCGGCAAAAAGGCCCCGGCTATACCTCAAACAGAATACACAAAGAACAAAAGATACATGACCCCGGGATGAAGTGGGGCTCACCAAGTCAGCTGGAAAGAAGGTGTACTGCTATCACTGATCAATGACTCCTGCTGTGGAACCACCTGCATCCATTTAAAGATGCAGCACCCCTGGAAAAAGAGACGTTAGTACCGTCGAATAGTACTAGTATGAAAACTAAACACCAATTTAAGAATTTAGAAATACAAGATAATTATGATGAACCAGTGCGGCAATAGAATAATATAAATAACTGTCTCAACCATAGCAAGCTTATTAAAAGCTATCAACAACATTTATAAGATTTAAGATGAGATCCTATGTAACCATCTTCACACAAAGCGGCCCCGCCGCCTCACCCGTTGAATGCAGGTGGTGTACGTACAATACCAAAACTATACACAAAGCGGTCGTACCGCCTCACCCCAATGTAAGCGGGTGGAGGTGCAGTCCCACAATATCATAATTCTTACACAAAGCAGTCCTGCCGCCTCACCCCAATATATATGCGGGTGGAGGTATATCACAATCACGATCTCTCTACCATAATCCTCACACAAAGCGGTCATGCCGCCTCACCCCAATGTATGAGGGTGGAGGTGTATCACAATCACAATCTCTACACAACTTGGCATAATACCTTTCACATAAATCACGACTAGAAATTATAACATGGGGATACGTAATCCATAGTTTGGGACACATCCTCAATTTATAATGCAATATGTTAAGAGCATTTGAAATACGAGTTGAACATATATCTTCATCACAAAGCTGATTGGAATACTCGATTTATAATCAACATCTCGGAACTCATAAGGATAATGAGAATTCTAACTCTTAAAGAAGAGTTTAGCCAACATATCTCACTTGAGCTTCCTTACACTCTAAATATTCAGAAATTCTTAGCAACTTCAATCTATTTTAGAAATATAATAAATTAAACCAAAATTAGGAAGATGATCATGGTTCTAGCTCATTTGAGCATTTTATCAAACATTAGATGTGCATTAAGGTTTCAATATCCTTTTATGGAAGATTCCATCATCCCACAACCCAACCTTTAACATTTTTAGCTCAATAATCTTTCTACACCCTTTGATAACACATGCATGTAAAATAACCAACCCTCTTGCCCAGAAATTATCTTGCTTATTATCCATTTCCACATAAAATTCGAAATTGAGGGTTAGGGTGTAGAATCTTACCTCTAGGATGAAGACCTAGTGAGTTTCTGCCAAAATTTTTCCTTTTCATTCTAGTGAATTGTTCAACCCAAAAAGTCCGAGCCACACGTAAGCCTAGTCCGGCACCATAAAACATTATTTTCTTTACAAATTTTACCAGGCCTTACACTTAAGTACTTTGAAATTTTTCTGGGGTGTTACATCTCCGTAACCCCGCTGCCGACATTGTTGCGACCAAACACACTCATGCTAGTATACGTGGTTGTCAAGTAATATAGTAATGAGTAGAGTATCATTCCCACGAAGACTTATGCTTAACTTTTAACTAACTCAAACTCAAATAACTTATCGATTCAAGCGATTTCTCACAAAATAGATAATTTTCTAATTTACTACCTAAAAACTATCAAGTAATGAAATACTAAAGATCAACCACAACACTTAAATGATTTCGAATAACAATCAATAGGAGATAATATTCCAGGGTCACGAGTTATCTAACAATCATGTTGCATTCTTAGCTTAAAATAACTAATTGATTTATTTGGATTGTTGATTGACAGGGTTGATATTACTCATAAGAATCTGTCGAGTTCTTACTCGCCTATTCAAGCTAACTTAATACCTATATGTCTATGGAATTAAGATTAACAAGAATGCATTTACACTTCCTATATCTCAACCGAGCAAGACAATTAGGTATATTTCTATCCTAATTGCGAATCCGTTCCCCGATGTCCGGGTTCAAGAACTTGCTCTATTTAATTCTATATGCAATCTAGAATTCCCACTTTCAAGTTCAACTCTAGATTCGTAGATAGTAATTCACTGTTAGCTACTCAGCAAATTAATTAAAAATAAAATTAAATAAATAACCCAATATGATAAAATCAACTTTGTCAAATTAAACTTCAAACATCAACATTCATGTATCGCCCATGACCCTAGAATAATAGGGTTCTTAGCCACTCATGTTCATGCAATCATCAAATAATTCACAAGAGTGCATAATAATCAATAAAAGAAGGAAAAATAAGAACTCAAGATGAATTCCGTGGTTCCCCAGCTTTGTCGTGGCTTTTTCCCCCTTCCCAATATGTTCGATGACCTAAAAGAGGCGTTTTTGGCTTATATATTGCGTACAAAAGTCGTGGGCCAAAGTTCTCCTATTTCTAATCCAAATCAGCTTCAGGGATTGATGCTAGGGTGGATGCATCGCATCTACCTCGTCCTCCACTTCTCAGCTTCGCATGTTAGGGTGGATGCTTTGCATCCACCCTTTGTTCCTCCATCTCAGCTTTGCCCAGGTGCAGATGCTAAGGCGGATGCTATGGGCCGACTTCACTGCTAAGGGTGCACGAAATCTGATTTTTTTCTAGATTGGATGCGACGTATCCAACCCCTCTTCCTCTACCTAGAGCACCTTTTCTTCATAATTTTGCACTTCAAACACCCTAAATCACCACACACAACTCAATTAGTCATAAAACCAATAATTAAACCATGTTGGGCATTTTAAAGATCAAATAACATCAAGAAGCGGTTAAAACATGGGTAAAG
Organism: Nicotiana tomentosiformis; assembly: GCF_000390325.3. Classification (NCBI taxonomy): domain Eukaryota; kingdom Viridiplantae; phylum Streptophyta; class Magnoliopsida; order Solanales; family Solanaceae; genus Nicotiana; species Nicotiana tomentosiformis. The sequence continues at coordinate 153,205,091 of NC_090813.1, forward strand.
TAACATCAACACATATCGAAATATGCCAAACATCACTACCCCACACTTAAACCTTTGTTCGTCCTCGAACAAACCATCCTATAGTAGACGAAACAAAATTAAGCTCTTATCATTCAAAGCACACTGCACCTATGACCGTGGTTATTTGCAACAATTAGGCTCTAGGCTATGCATCACATACCCTTCCCTTTACTTATGCCATTCTTTAAAAATATTCGAACAAAGACAACATGCTCACAACAATCCTAACCTCAAAAACCGACTCAATGTCACTATGCACTCATGGCTTGAACACCCAACATCATAGAGAAGTCTAATAACGTTACCTATCCCTCGTGAAACCATGTGCCCTCACAACAAGAACAAGAGAGCGAGTTCAATCCACACATTCGAATCTCATGATCAAATATATTTTAATGACTCACATATATCAAAGAAAATCGCTCACTCTCACAAAGAAGTCACATGCATGCAATTGGTACCATAGGCTTGCCCTTAATGTAAATCTCTACTAATGTAAGCTCGCTCGATCTAAAATCAATTAGGACTTTTTCATGGTTGTAATGTGGGCTAAGGGATGGGTAGGATATATTTAAGGAATAGTGACTCACCCTCCTAAGCAATTTAATACATCACAAAATTACTTTAAACGTATTTTCTTCAATACCACTTCAATTTCACAAACAATATCACCCCCAAAAACAGTCCCTTCTTCTTTAAGCACTACTTTAATTCATACCCACTAGCAAGAACAAGACAACAATTTATTCATTTCTATTTTTCTTTTTTTTTGTTTTTTCAATTTTCGCTAGTGGTGTAGTATTTTACAAAACAGGTGCATCTTTCTTTCTTTCATTGGTTCCACTCAAAAGTCACCCCACACTTAGTCCCTTCTTACTTCTTTTAGCGCTCATCTAACAATTAAAGTGCTTTAAGAGATAAAAGGATCAAAACAATGTCAATTAAGAATAAAAAGGGTATAGGCTTGTAATGTGGGTACCAAATAAAAGTCAATAGGCTCAAAATGGTTAACTAGGGATAAATTTTATTTTTGATAAGCAATAAGCTCAAAAAGATCAAAGAAAGCCTAAAATCATTTTTCAAACCAAGCATCACCTCAAATTTTGCTTCAGCTCACATACTGGGCAAGTTCTAGACACAAGTACAATACATGGACTACACAAAAACCTCACCACACATGGCACATGACTCACTAAGGACGATCACATTCCGACTCTCAAACAATGTAAGTATTCACGGAGAAACGAGATATTAAGCATTAAGCACAAGGTGAACATAAGTCATGTAAACGAGACATAGGCGCCACAAAATATGCTGTCCAATTTAACAAGGCATCATCAATAATTTCAAATCATACAGAAGATACTACACATGCCGAAGCATAAATATGCTACTATCAAACAAGTCAAGGGCGCCTAGGTTCATCATTCTTGCTCCTTTTATTCCCTAAATTCCTAATCTACTCGGAAAGAAAAAAGCTACCCTGTTCAAACTACATCCCATGGAAAAGAACTGAGGCACAAAGAAAAACCACAGGGGATTATTACTACCTAAAGAAATCTAAAAGACATATTTTTGGATTTTTGTTTAGACTTTAATCCCTCAAGAAAACTGTCTAGTAGATCAATCGTCGGGAAAAGTCCAATTTTTCTACTTACTACACTTAAGAATGAGTACTACAACTAAGCTAAAATAGCACAGAAACTCATCCAAATGATCTCCTCACCCCACACTTAAAATTTTGCAATGTCCTCAATGCACACTATAAATAATAAGAGGGTAAACGAGACTCCCTGGTAGGCCAAAGGCCGAAGCAATAGCGGCTCACGAGGTACTCAGACTTCCCCAGGCATCGTCCTTTGTGTGGGCACCCCACACTTAGTCCTCACCATCTAGCTCGCTTTTGCACTTTTCTAATGGCTTTGCTTCCTATGCTCATAATCATACAAAACAAAAATAAATACTACAAAATAATAAAAATAAAATAAAATAAAAAGTAAACAAAAATAAAAGAAAGCAGTAAAGCTGGGTTGCCTCCCAACAAGCGCCTGATTTAACGTCGCGGCACGACACAATACGTTCTTCACGCCTCCACCAAATCCATCGAGGTCTTGTGACGTGCAATGTCACCACCCCAATAGTGTTTTACTCTCTGGCCATTTACCAAGAATGTTGCATTGGAACTCATATCACGTAATTCCACCGCCCCATGAGGTTTCACACTAACCACTTCAAACGGACCCGACCATCAAGATTTAAGCTTTCCGAGAAAAAGCTTTAGCCTCGAATTAAACAAGAGAACTTCTTGACCTGGCTCAAACTCACGATGTTGGATGTACTTATCATGCCACCTCTTTGTCTTTTCTTTATACAATTTGGCATTTTCATACGCATGCAATCGAAATTCATCAAGCTCGTTGAGTTGTAGCAATATCTTCTCACCGGCCAAGTCCATCTCCATATTTAGCTTTTTAATCGCCCAATAGGCTTTGTGTTCAAGCTCAACGGGCAAGTGGCATGCCTTCCCATAAACCAACTTGTATGGAGAAGTACCTATGAGGGTCTTGTATGCAGTGCGATATGCCCATAATGCATCATCCAGCTTCCCGGCCCAGTCCTTTCTATTCCCACTTACTGTTTTCTCCAAAATCTGCTTTACCTCTCTGTTGGAAACTTCTACTTGACCACTCGTTTGGGGATGATAGGCAGTGGAAACCTTATGCTTAACTCCATAATTTGCAAAAATATTATTTAGCAATTTGTTACAAAAGTGAGTTCCCCCGTCGCTTATCAGCACTCTTGGAGTCCCAAAACGTGTGAAGATGTGCTTCTTTACAAAGCTTACCACTACCTTTGCGTCATTAGTAGGAAGAGCAATGGCCTCCACCCACTTAGAAACATAGTCGACTGCCACCAAGATGTACCTGTCCCCATTAGAATATGGGAACGGTCCCATGAAATCAATCCCCCAAACATCAAAAAGCTCTATTGCCAAAATATTTTGCAAGGGCATCTCGTGCTTCCTTGTGATAGTTTCGGTTCTTTGGCATCTGTCACAATTTTTAATAAAGGCATGTGCATCCTTAAACAATTTTGGCCAATAGAAACCTGATTGTAGCACTTTTGGGGCGGTTCTATCCCCGCCGTGATGACCTCCATATGGCGAAGCATGGCAGTCATGCAGTATAGCATTCATCTCTTCCTCAGGAACACACCTTCGCACCAACTGATCTGCGCACTGCCTATATAATAATGGCTCATCCCACATGTAGAGCCTCACATCATGTAAGAATCTTCTTCTATTATCAGGTGTCAATTCTAGTGGCATCACCCCACTTGCAATAAAATTCACATAATCCGCATACCATGGGGCTTCACCTGAGGTGACTGTTAATAACTACTCATCAGGAAATGTTTCTTTGATTGACCTTCCTTCAGCTACATGGTTCCGACTTTCTAATCTGGACAAGTGATCAACCACTTGATTTTCTGTCCCTTTTCGATCTCGGATCTCTAAGTCAAATTCTTGCAAGAGGAGGACCCAACGAATCAGCCTCGGCTTGGCGTCTTTCTTTTCAAACAAGAATCTGATAGCTGAATGATCTATGTAAATGATGACTTTGGTTCCTACTAGATAGGATCTGAACTTGTCAAACGCCCACATCACTGCAAGCAACTCCTTTTCAGTAACTGTATAATTCATCTGAGCTGAATTCATAGTTTTGCTCGCATAATAAATGGAGTGAAAGATTTTATCCCTCTTTTGCCCCAAAACAGCTCCGATTGCTATGTCACTTCCATCGCACATCAACTGAAATGATTGCGTTCAATCTGGGGTGATGATAATTGGTGCAGTCACCAACCTTCCCTTCAGCTCCTCAAATGCTTTCAGACAGGCATCATCAAACTTGAAGGGCACATCTTTCTCAAGAAGCCTGCACAAAGGAGAAGAAATTTTCATAAAATCTTTAATGAAACGATGATAAAAACCTGCATGGCCCAAGAAACTGCGAATGCCTTTGACGGATGTCGGTGGGGGAAATTTTTCAATCGCCTCCACCTTCACTTTGTCCACCTGCAAACCACTTTTGGACACCTTGTACCCCAAAACTATACCTTCACGTACCATGAAATGACACTTTTCCCAGTTTAGCACCAAGTTTGTCTCTTCACACCTGGCAAGCACTTTATCAAGGTTCATTAAACAATTATCAAAAGAACATCCAAACACAGAAAAATCATCCATGAATACTTCTACAAATCTTTCAACCATGTCAGTAAAAATAGCCATCATACAACTTTAAAAAGTCGCAGGTACATTACAAAGACCAAAGGGCATTCTCTTGAATGCATGCGTGCCATAAGGACACGTAAATGTAGTTTTCTCTCGGTCCTCTGGGGCTATAGCAATCTGATTATACCCCGAATAACTATCCAGGAAATAGTAGTATTCCTGGCCAGCTAACCTATCAAGCATTTGGTCAATAAAAGGGAGGGGAAAGTGGTCTTTCCGGGTGGCATTGTTCAATTTTCTATAATCTATGCAAATTCTCCATCCAGTGACAGTTCTTGTAGTAATTAAGTCATTATTTTCATTAACTACTACAGTCATCCCCCCTTTCTTCAGCACACATTGAACGGGGCTTACCCATTTGCTATCAGAGATTGGAAATACAATACCTGCATCTAGCCACTTAATCACTTCTTTTCTTACCACCTCTTTTATGATTGGATTTAGTCGGCGTTGTTGCTCTACACTTGTCTTGTGTCCGTCCTCCATGAGGATTTTATGCATGCAGAAAGCTGGACTAATGCCTTTAATGTCAGAAATTGTCCACCCAATTGCTCGCTTGTGCTCACGTAGCACCCTCAATAGCTTTTCTTCCTGCAATTTAGACAAGTGAGAAGAAATAATAACAAGTAAAGTGTCAGAACTACCCAAATAAGAATATTGAAGGTGAGGGGGTAGGGGTTTAAGCTCCAATTTTGGAGCTTCTTCAATTGACGGCTTTGGAGGGGGACCACTTGGCCTATTCAGGGGCTCAAATGGGTGTATTCCTTGCATGTAAGCACATGATGCATCTAGGATATGCATCATCTCCTCAACCTCATCATCAATCATCAAGCTATCAAACAACATGAGTGCTTTTTCTAGAGAGTCGTCTAGATATACACTCGTGTCAAGAAGTTGCTCATCCACCTCCACAACAGATATCATAGAGAGCTCCTCATAGTGGCGGGGAAGTTGGATTGCTTTGTAGACATTAAAGACTGCTTCCTCGTTGTCCACCCTCATAATCATTTTCCCTTCTCTCACTTTAATTATTACATCACTAGTAGCCAAGAGAGGTCGTCCCAATATGATTGGAACTTGTTCATCAGCCTCAAAATCTAGAATAATGAAGTCAGCTGGTAAGATAAATTTCCCAATTTGTAGCAGCACATCTTCAATCACTCCTTCAGGGTAGGCTATGGACCTATCAGCTAATTGCAACATCACAGTGGTTGGTCTTGGAGCTCCCAAATCCAATTTCTTAAACAAGGACAATGGCATCAGATTTATGCTCGCCCCCAAATCATAAAGAGCACGACCCACATCAATATTACCGATTCGCACCTGGATGGTGAAACTGCCAGGATCCTTAAGCTTTTAAGGAAGCTTGTTTTGGACCCTTGAAGTGCACTCCTCAGTAAGTGCAACTGTCTCGAACTCAGTCAATTTTCTCTTGTGAGCTATTATATCTTTTATGTACTTAGCATACTTTGTAATTTCACGAAGTACATCCACCAATGGAATATTTAATTAAACCAGACTCAACATAGAGAGAAATTTGTTGAACATGCGATTGTCATTCTTTTTCTGCAATCTCTAGGGGAAAGGTGGTGGTGGCCTTGCAGCCTCCACTGGCTCTGAACTTGCATCATTTTTCTTTGACTCGTGTATTGCCTTAGGGGTCAGCTCCCCCTCAGGTATAGGTTTGTCCTTTCTCTTCTTTGGCACTTCCTTTAGTTCCCTCCCATTTCTGAGTGTAACTGCATTAACTTGAGGGTTCTTCTCTGTATCACTGGGAAGAGAGCATGTAGGTCTAGTATTTTGATTTGTTGCTAACTGCCCCATTTGCCTCTCAAGATTTCTGAAATCGGTCCTGAGCTGTTGATTGTCAAGCAACAACTTTTTTAGCAAGTCATTCGTACTCTCTTCTGTTTGTTGGGGTGGCTTCTGAGGCTGATTGATATTTCCTTGAGGCCTATACTGATTCTGATTCTGTTGATTTCCGCCCCATGAGAAGTTAGGATGATTCCTCCAATTTGGATTGTAAGTGTTCCCATATTGTGCATGCTGATTCATCGGACCTCTGTTTTGTTGCCCCACATAGTATATAGATTCAGGATTCATGGGGCACATGTCACTCATATGACTATCACCACATAGTTCACAGCAAATAGACATTTGCTGTACATGTTGCATCTGTTATGTTTGTTGCATTGTCATTCTGTTCATCTGATTTGCCAGCTTTACAATATCTGCCCTCATGGCTGAGAAGTCATCAAGCTCAATCACCCCGGCCGCCTTCTGTTTAATTGCTCTTCTTGAGTCCCCATCTCCTTGCCAATTATGGTCATTAGCAGTGAAGTTATTTATCAAGAGTTGTATTTCACTATACGGCCACTCCATGCAACTACCCCCACAAGCTGAAGCAAGATTCATCTTTGATGCCTCGTCTAGCCCATCAACAAAAGTGTGACCCAATACCTCATCAGTCTGACAATGATACGGGAAGTCTCTGAGTAGCTTCTTATATCTTTCCCAAGCTTGACGAAGTGTCTCTCCATCCCATTGTTAGAACCCATGAATTTGGCTCCTCAGCGATTTTGTCTTCTTAGTAGGAAAAAACTTAATTAGGAATTTCCTTACTAAATCATCCCAAGTGTGGATTGAGTTCGCGGGCTCCTTTTGCAACCATTCCTTAGCTTCCCCCAACAATGAAAAGGGAAATAGTGTCAGCCTGACATAGTCCTTGGAAACGTTCAGATAATTGTAAGTGTCCGTAATTTCCAAGAAGTTCTGAATGTGCCTCTGAAGGTCTTCATGAGATAGACCCACATATTGTCCTGTGGACTGAATCAGCTGTACCATGTACTATTTGAGTTCAAAATGCCCCGTGATATCAGGCTTCACGATAGCCTGAGTCATATTAGCAAAATTGGGCCTTGCGGCTTCTATCACCGGACGCTCCTCATTACCTGCCATCTCTATTGGTTGTGGTTGAACTACGATGTCCAACTCTCTTTCTATTCTCATTCTAGCTTCGACTTCCCTCCTCACTCTATGAAGTGTTCTTTCAATTTCTAGAACAAAAGGAAGGAGGTTGTTTGCACTTCTACTCCTCCGCATTCAAGAGAAGATCCTGTGTTAACATAAATAAGGCAAACTAAAAATTAAAACTTGAACAAATAAGTAATAAAAGCTTAACTCAGTCAAGTAGCTAATTTCTAGGTCCCCGGCAACGGCGCCAAAAACTTGTTGCGACCAAACACACTCACGCAAGTATACGTGGTCGTCAAGTAATATAGTAATGAGTAGAGTATCGTTCCCACGAAGACTTATGATTAACTTTTGACTAACTCAAACTCAAATAACTTATCGATTCAAGTGATTTCTCACAAAATAGATAATTTTCTAATTTACTACCTAAAAACTATCAAGTAATGAAATACTAAAGATCAACCACAACACTTAAATGATTTCGAATAACAATCAATAGGAGATAATATTCCAGGTTCACGGGTTATCTAACAATCATGTTGCATTCTTAGCTTAAAATAACTAATTGATTTATCTGGATTATTGATTGACAGGGTTGATATTACTCATAAGAATCTGTCGAGTTCTTACTCGCCTATTCAAGCTAACTTAATGCCTATATGTCTATGGAATTAAGATTAACAAGAATGCATTTACACTTCCTGTATCTCAACCGAGCAAGACAATTAGGTATATTTCTATCCTAATTGCGAATCCGTTCCCCGATGTCCGGGTTCAAGAACTTGCTCTATTTAATTCTATATGCAATCTAGAATTCCCACTTTCGAGTTCAACTCTAGATTCGTAGATAGTAATTCACTTTTAGCTACTCAGCAAATTAATTAAAAATAGAATTAAATAAACAACCCAATATGATAAAATCAACTTTGTCAAATTAAACTTCAAACATCAACATTCATGTATCACCCATGACCCTAGAATAATAGGGTTCTTAGCCACTCATGTTCATGCAATCATCAAATAATTCACAAGAGTGCATAATAATCAATAAAAGAAGGAAAAATAAGAACTCAAGATGAATTCCGTGGTTCCCCAGCTTTGTCGTGGCTTTTTCCCCCTTCCCAATATGTTCGATGACCTAAAAGAGGCATTTTTGGCTTATATATTGCGTACAAAAGTCGTGGGCCAAAGTTCTCCTATTTCTAATCCAAATCAGCTTCAGGGATTGATGCTAGGGTGGATGCATCGCATCTACCTCGTCCTCCACTTCTCAGCTTCGCATGTTAGGGTGGATGCTTTGCATCCACCCTTTGTTCCTCCATCTCAGCTTTGCCCAGGTGTGGATGCTAAGGCGGATGCTATGGGCCGACTTCACTGCTAAGGGTGCATGAAATCTGATTTTTTTCTAGATTGGATGCGACGCATCCAACCCCTCTTCCTCTACCTAGAGCACCTTTTCTTTATATTTTTGCACTCTAAACACCATAAATCATCACATACAACTCAATTAGTCATAAAACCAATAATTAAACTATGTTGGGCATTTTAAAGATCAAATAGCATCAAAAAGTGGTTAAAACATGGGTAAAGTAACATCAACACATATCGAAATATGCCCAACATCAGACACCTACCCCTTTCTATATTCTAGGCGAATGCCTGAATCCGGGAGATATCCATACTATCTTGCAATGCAGCGGTGGCACATGCCTCGGTCAACTCTGGGGCTAACCCTGCTATAAACCTGTGGATCCTATCCCGCATAGTAGCAACTATGGATGGTTCATATCTGGCCAATGAGCCAAAAAGGAGACTATACTCTCGAACACTCATATTGCCCTGTTTAAGGGCTAGAAACTGATCGACTCGAGCCTGTCGGATCTCCCGTGGTAAGTACTTGTCAAGGAAGGCATCTGAAAATTTTTCCCAAATAGCTGGAGGTGCATCACGTCCCCTGGATCTTTCCCATCCCTCGCACCAAAGGATGGCTATATCTCGGAGTCGAAAAGGTGCTAGCTCAACTACCTCTTTCTCCGTGGCATGCATAACCGGAAAGATCCTGTGAAGCTGGTCTATGAAATCCTGCGGGTCCTCCCTCTGATCCGTCCCCGTGAACTCTGGGGGACTCAAAGCAATAAACTCTCAGACCCTTAAACTCCCAGACCCCTCAGAAGATCCTGCACTAGCGGGTGCCCTAGCATGTTGCTGGGTAGCTACCAACTATGTCAACAAATGCACCGCATTCCTCAAGTCCTGATCTGATGGAAGCGGAGGGGGAACTGGATGTGCGGTCTCCCTAGGAATCTCCTCAGGTGGTGGAGGAGCCGGTAATGGCTGGGTAGGGGTCTCTCCTTGGGCCTCCGATTGGGCCCCATCTACTAGGGGTACCCTGCTGGTCCCCTCACCTACTGTTGTATCTCTCCTCTGACTAGCCGTAGTCTTCCTAGTCACCGTCATATGTGCATGCAAATGCCAACATGTAAATTTAACTCAAATTTCCTATAACTCAGTTCTATAGCACGATTTAGATTTGAAAGATAGGTAACCAACTCCTAAATGCCATGTAGTCCCCTGCTTATATTATGTGGTGCACAACACATAAACAAGACCCTACTAGACACGGCTTGTAGACTCCCTAGGACAGAACTGCTCTGATACCACTTTTGTCACGCCCCGAACCTGGGAGAGGGCGAGATCGGCACCCGGTGCCTCACCTATCCTTGCGTACCAACTTGCGACTAAGGGACTCTAAACATATAATGTCATACTTTGGCCATGGGCCATATTGCAAGACAATTTGCGAAGCAAAATATAAAACTGAATGGAAACCAACGCTGACTAAACATTAATATAAAGTTGGGCCGGCAAGGCCGTCATGACTACTACAGCTGACAAACCAACAAAATATACATACAAGGCCTACAAACCAAATATACTACACTAACTGACAGGTTATGTCTACAAGCCTCTACAGATGGATGTACCGTGATAGGAACAGGGCTCCGACCTACTCATAACCTATATACATATATACATAAGATGTACACAAAACTCTTAGACCCGGCAACTCCAAAGGACGTGGAGCTTACCGATAAAGCTGAACTCGGGCAACACCTACTGAGGAGGTCTACCCGCCTATCTGTCTGAACCTGCACGCATGAAATGCAGTGTCCCCAGAGAAAGGGACGTCAGTACAAAATAATGTACCAAGTATGTAAGGCAACAGAATAACTGAAAACTAAAACTGAACTAGTAATATAATAACTGAAAGTAACTGGGAGTCAAAGATAATCTGAAGATATGCTTACCTACTGATACTGACTCAACTCTCTCAATACAGTAAGTAAAATAGATGTCCGGTCCTATAAGGCTCGGTATATATATATAACTGCTCTGCCGTAGTAGGCTCGCTCATAGGCGCTCGGCCATACTAGGCTCTGTATCTCTGCCAACTGGGCTCGCTCATAGGCGCTCGGCCACAGCAGGCTCAGTATATAACTTACCATCTGATCAGAGGTTGCCCAATAGGGGCCTGCCCACCGATTATAGCTCGATGGTAATGAAAATACTGTAATATTGTATATATAGGCTCTCTGCTCTCTTGACTGGAAAAGACAATACTCAATTAAATATGAAGTCCCGATAAGGAGAATAATGTAATTTATGAGACTAGGATAATGTATATAAATTCAGGAGTATGAACTTCTCTTTATGCCTCGTTATCAAACACATGTAATTAAGAGATCATACCAAAATGAAGGAAGGGTTTAGCCTTAACATACCTGAGCCGGTTCTCTGGACAACCCTTCTAGCACACGACAATTGTGACAAAATTCGTGACGGCAAGATCGGAGTAGGGAAAAATTCGTATGATATTTTTGAGAAAGATTATACCGGGCTTCTTTAAAATTGCCAAAAAAATGTCACATTGCTATGAGCTTGAATTCTTGTTGAATCAGAAAATGTCACGTTACTAAGCTTCATATGAAATTGTTGAGAATCCAAATCCCATCCGTTACTGAATCTCTTAATCCGTCTCCTTAAAGTGATTTTTGGAGGTATTTTTATTATAGGGTGGACCCCACTTTGGCAAGGTGACTAAGCCATTAGTTCACAATATTTTGCCACCTTGAAGTGTGGCTTAAGAGTCACTAAATTGGGAAAGATGGGCTTCCACATTGGGACCTCTTTTAGGATCTTAATTTATTAATCACTAATTTTTTAATTAATTAATTAATCTCCCATTAATTGATAATCAACCAATTACCCACATAATTAAGAATTATCTCAAATTATTTAAAATACTACTCATTTTAAATACACTTTATACATCATACTATCATGGTCATATGGTACCTTTTATGGCACTAGTCCATAAATATCGGCTATTATAGCTCAGACCGTATTTATCCCAAATCGACAACCTTCAACAAAACTCATTTTCTTTGATTCGTTCACCCTTTATATTTCACGGCACTTACTTATCGCTTGTTATAAATAGCATACACGCTTATAATCTCAAGATAATCCCATCTCCGAGCTTACGTCGATTAACTTACGATAAAACTTTAACGTATGAAAACGCGAGATGTAACAATGTTGAGAGCTTGTATTCTTGAGTTTGGAGATAGTTGTGACGCTTATCTACCTTTAGCTGAATTTGCTTACAACAATAGTTTCCAGTCCATTATTCAAATGGCACCGTACGAAGCATTATATGGTAGAAGATGACGTTCTCCTATTGGAGGGTTTGATACTTGTGAGACTAACTTATTGGGACCCCACTTAGTACAAGAAGCTATTGACAAGGCCCAATTGATTAGACAGAGATTGCTCACAGTTCAAAGCAGTCAAAAATCTTATGCGGATAAGAGAAGAAGAGACTTAGTGTTTACAATTGGTAGACAAAGTGATTCTACGAGTCTCTCCTATGAAGTGCGTGATGTGATTCAAAAAAGGAGATAAGTTGAGCCCGAGATTTATAGGTCCGTACGAGATACTTAACCGAGTGGGAGCTGTGGCATATCGTTTGGCACTTCCTACTGAGTTATCTTTTGTTCATCCAGTATTTCATGTCTTTATGCTTAGAAAATGTATATCGAACTCCTCTCAAGTGCTTGAAGCACCGACTATACCGCTTGATGAGAAGTTATCTTACGAGGAGGAGCCAATAGCTATTATTGATAGACGAGTAACAAAGCTACGGTCAAAAGAGATTGTGTTAGTTAAAGTCTTATGGATAAATCATACCGTTAAAGAAGCTACTTGGAAAGTGGAAGACGCTATGCGAGTCAAGTATCATCATTTAATTCAGTATACATGCACGTACTTGAGTTATATTCGGAGACCAAATTTCATAAGGTGGGGAGAATGTAATACCTCACATTTAAATAAGGGTAGTTAAGTAATTTACTCAAAAAAAAAAAAAATACAGTTAAGGGGGCCAAGACCCACCAGGAAATAGGTTATGAGAGTCCATCAAAAGAAGGAATTGAAACTTTGCCTGCAACTAAAACAAAAATAACAAGGGATTTTGGAGAGGAGTTCTAAAGTTCTCTATTAGCAACGTTGGGCAGTAACTAATTAGAAGCAAGGTAAAATCTTTCATCAATTGTATTTTAGAAGAAACCACAGAGCCTTGGATGCACTCATATCATCAAGGAACCTTGGAGAGTAACAAATTAAAAGTCACACAGTATCACTGGAGAGCTCTAAACACTCTGAGTATACGGGTACCATTTAAACTCTTTATTTTAGTTATGTGGACAGATTCTTTCATAACTTTTTTTTTTCTGAAATTTAAGCAATTTATATAGATTATGAATAGCTTATTTAAATACAACAAAGAGACAGAGTTACTGGTGTATATTTGAGTGAATAATTCATTGAAGAAACTATCTTGATAGAGATATGGTGCAATTAATTACTTAAGCAAGTTTTAAAATTTTCAAAAGCAATTTGGAATAATATATTTTCTACGGTAACTTGCCTTACCCTCAGAATATACATATGACTTAAAGGAATGCGATTAAGGTATAAAACTATTTTCACGTGATCTGGATAAATCCAACTTGACAAATTGATATTCAAACATGAAACTTTGAGAGTTGGTATTCTAAATTAGTTACAAATTAGCCTAAACAAGAAAGTTAATTCGCTAACGATATGATATGATTATAGATTGATTGAAGGAAGGCGTATATATTGCTCGAGGAGACGTGTTTGGTATTTCAGTACGAGTACTATGAGTAGTAATCTTACCGCAATTTGTGTTTTCATAACCTGCATGGTTTATACATTATTTTGAAAATAAAATGTGTTACCGAATGTTTGAAATTGCATATGGGACAAGTCTCTTACTTGATATGGTACTGAATAGTTTACTTGAGATGTTTACAGTTATTTAAAATGTTCCCACTGTTACTAGACATGTTTTACTATTACTAGAGATATGATTACCGTTACCGAAATTGAATTACATAATTTGATAAAAATTGAAATGCCCTATACAGTTTTGAAAATGCTTCCATGTGAAGATTTACTGTTTACAAAGAAAAGTATGAATGGGAGGAGACTTTGAAGGATCCCGTAGCTAACAGCGGGTTCGTTAGACCTGGTACACCTTGTATTTACTGATTACCGAGTACAGTTAGAGACCTCGCTAGTGGGAAGGTAGAACTAGCATACAGTTATAATTTTTCCTCGAGTAGGGACCTATAGTTATATTTCACTGCTCTTACGAAGGGGTCCATACAGTGATACAGATTACATGATCCTTTTCTGAAAACCTCCCAAATATAAAGATTTGCTATGACATAGTATTTACCGAGCTTATTACTGAATTGTTAAATTAATTTTGTTACAGGAAATACATGATGAGACTAATTATTATTACTGTTTTAAAAAGGGCATTTTATTTTGTGATTATTATACAAGCATATTTTCTGACTTATCCCCAATAAAAACGGTTGTGGTTAAGTATTATTACTCACTGAGCTAGTGACTCATTCCCCGCTAATTTATTTTACAGAGACAGCAGTTGACGTAGGCGAGGATTTCGTTAATTAAAGTGCACATGTTGATAGTTCTTTGTGAGCCTCGCACTTGTTCGCATGGGCGGAGATTTTATTTATTGTTATGGTCTTTTTTTTGAACTCTTAGAGTCGCTCCATAGTCATTCTTTTAGTGTCACGAGTATTTGTTTGTTATTATGGACTTATGTTGGCTATCGCTCTTTATTATCAAAGTTGCAGATAAATTAGTATTTCTAGTTGTAAGTGGGTGAACTATTAATGGTATATATTTGTTTGGGTTAATTGATAAAGTTATTGTTGTTTGGAATGATATTAGGGTGTTTGGTTGCTGATTTGAGATATGAAAATTTTTGGGATAGTCCAAAAACAGGGAAAACTCTGTTCGATTTTCTGTAAAATACCGATGAGACTTACTTGGGGGCACTTGCTTCTAAGTACCGGTCATGATCTTAAATTGGGTCGTGACAATGATATACTTTAGACACTATATTGTATTGGTAAGATTTTCAATTATAGGGAATTTTTTGCTATATTTACAAGTTAAATACCAGTTTTTTATTGTTCCGACTTTTTATGTTAGAGGTTAAATAAAAAAATGAGTTCGAGTCACTCTAATATAGTAATTATGCTAATATTCTTGTTGTTCACTTTTATATTTAAGAAAGAATTCAGACTAATTTTAAATTTATGATATCTAATCTTATTTTAATTTTATTAATTTTAAATATAAATTTTACAATAATCGCTAGGCAATACGTGCGAGGTACGTGTACTAAAACTAGTTCTTAAATATACATGATTGTATCTACTAATTTTGTACAAATGTGATTTTCTTCGGTAAATAATTTTCTTTATATTGGTCTAAGTTAATGATTAATAGATATATGCGGTGTCTATTCTAATGGGAAAAACCAAATATCAGTGGAATAGTTGAGATGTCCATAAATTATTATCACAATTATTCCAGTCATTTAAACCTACCAATAATCTTTCTTTGCAGAAATGTGATAAAATAGTGTAGTGGCTGACTATAACTTGTGAGCAAAATGTGTAGGGCATAGCAAAAGGACCGGTCAAAGGTGGCCCAGTAGTCAAATGATTTCTGGAGTACTGCCATTGCAAGATGGCCATTTATGTGCTATTATTGGTGTCAGTCTTCTGAATGCTGTGGTGATGGAATGGTTGGGCTTTCCCTTTCCCTTCACAGGACTGAGGACCGAGGACCGAGGACCGAGGACTGAGGTCTGAGGAGTTATTATTGGCTAGTTGGTAAGCCTTGTTAGCCTTTTCTGACATAATGGGTATAGTCTTTTTCCATTTCTTTTTTCCTCAAAAAAAGATTAGGTTTCCTTTTGGCGGTAATGGATATTTCAGCTTTTTGCCTTTGACCAACTTAATTAGAACTTCTTTTAAGTTTCAGTTTATAATGTATTGCTCACTCCGTTTCAAATTAGATGAGGTACTTTTTTTTAGTCTGTTTCAAAATAAATGATATATTTTTAAATTTAGAAATAATTTAACTTTAAACTCTTCATTTTACTCATTTTACCGTTAATGAGAAATTTTTATAACCACACAAATGACATGGTCCCACAAAGCCTTTACCCCTTAAGTTTTTAAGACCACAATTTTTAAAAGTCTTCTTCTTTTTCTTAAACTTCGTGCCGAGTCAAACTACCTCATCTAAATTGAAACGGAGGGAGTATATAATTTGACTTGACACAAAATTATTATTTTTTAAAATCTAGCCTTTAAATATGTAATAATAATATTTATGTAATTATAAAATATCTAAACCTTGTAGTCTTAAGTTATTTTATATTATTTATGACTATAAAAATTTCTCATTAAAAGTAAAAAGGGTAAAATAATAAGTTTAAAATTAAATTATTTTTTAATATAATACATGTTATTTTCTTGAATAGATTAATATAAAAAGTGTATCACAGTCAACTTAAACGGAGAGTGTAGTTCTTAATTTATTTACGTTTTTTCTAGTTACAATACGAAAAAAATATAGTACTTTCTCTGTGTCAAATCAGAGGAGTTACTTTTTTTTTAATCTGTTCCAAAATAAATAATATATTTTTGAATTTATAAATAATTCAACTTTAAACTTTTTATTTTATCCATTTTACCCTTAATGAGAAACTTTTATAACCACACAAATGTCATGGCCCCATAAAACTTTTACCCGTTAAGTTTTTAAGACCACAAGTTTTAAAAGTCTTCTTTTTTTTCTTAAATTCCGTGCTGAGTCAAATTAGCTCATCTAAATTGAAACGGACGGTGTATTTGTTATTTTTCTATCTATTATATAGAAAATGAAAGATGGTCAACCAAGGGCATATATGTCATTTCAGAAAAATTCCTACATTGTTTGCAATTCTTAAATGCAAATTGTCATTGATACACGTAGACCTCACATTCCCATAACCACAACAATCCTGGTTTAGTCAACTAGAAGTTTCCACAGAGAAAAACGTAAGATTTAAATAATAGAGCAACAAAAAGAAATATCGGTAAATATTTACAAGATTTTCGTATTTACCATACTATTTTAAAGCAATTTAAAAATTAAAATTAAAAGGTTTTCATCTATCCACACTATTTGAAAGCGATTTCAAACTAGAAAATTTCATATTCAAAAGTAATTTTAAAAACTATAGTTTATTAAATCTCAAAAGTTAATTTAAGTGATGAGATTTGTTCATACTTTATTAGGGGGCTATCTCTTATATGCTTAATTGATGTGAAAATTTAATCTACTTTGTTTGAACTCATTCTTCCCCGATAAGTTTTCAACTATTAATAAATTATCCTAAACATTATTTGTTATAATTTTTATATTGTTTCATTATGAAAATTAACACATGATAAATCTATAGAAAAATAAAAACATTTCTCTTATCTCCTTAATTAAGAAAAAAATTAAAATCCCTATAATAATTTATATAGACTTCTATCAAATGTTTAATATTTTATCACCAGTTAACATTATTTTAAACGAGTTGTAATAAAATATAATTTGAACTACTATATTGAATTACTACAATTTATATCATGTTAATATTTATTTAGTGCCTTTGGTTCTCTTTGTTTGAAGTAGTAAATTGCCTCTTTAGGGATGCAAGTCCCCTTGAAAGTTCTCTTTATTTAATGTACTAAAAATTTCTGTTGATTTTGTTGTATACAAGACATGAAATAAAATTATAGTAAGTTTTTTTCATCTTTTATCGTATCGTAAAGAATGATGTTGTTCGTGTTAACTTTCATCAAGTAGCTGATAGTTCCCACTGTTGAAACTCTTGCGAAACCAATTTGGATGTATTCAAGAATAGTTTACAGATAGATTGGTAAGCTTCTTATTCTAGAAATTTTGTTAATATAGATGACACTTGTAGCTTTAATGTATTCTCTTGCAAAATATTCAAATACATTGAGAAAATAATACCATTGAAATTAAATTTTCAATTTGATATTTATGTTTGATATGGATGTTAAAAATGAGTATTATAGCACATATATTTTTTTTATGTTAATTGGAGCAACTTAATCAGATTATAATTTATAGTTTAATTTTAGGTAAATTATTAAAATAAACTAATTATAAATTGTGACCCCAATATCATTCTCTATCCGTGATTAAATGGATATAACGAGGATCGATTTATTTATCAAAAAATTAATTGAGCCCTGACAAACAATAATTTTAAGACTACAATGTTGGTCCCGTATACGGGCCTTTCCTCATCTAGTAGATATATATACATTAACATAATTAATCAACATGCCTAATTATATATTTTCACATTAAGCTCATTTGAAAATTATTTATTTGCGAGAGGGGTTCTTATATCCCATTGAAGATAAATTAAATCGTCATATTTTTAGGAGGATGCAAGATGCTTTGTACGCGTCCCTTTTTATTTTTTATTTTTTATTTTTTAAGGAGGATAGTGATACTAGTCCAACATATTGCAACTATTAGTTAAATTATGTGCATTTCCATGAATCTTTGATGTAAAAGAGTAGTATTGATCTTCTCGAATATCATCATTTTACAGAAAAAAAGGTAGATACTTGAAATACTTAATTTGCATTGAAATGGTGTGATATTTGATAAAATAGTTTGGCTTTTTATTTCTGTTAGGGGGTATCAATGTTTTGTCATCATAAAAAATGGGATAGTATGTACTTTCTTTTGATGATAATGTTGTTTAAATAGCTAATGTTAGATTGTTTTTATTTTTACGAAACTCAAGTTAGCTTCAAGTGGAAGAAATCAAGTCTAGCATAAGATAAGGAATAAATTAGTTCCATTGAATACAAGTTAAAAATTGAGATGATAATGGAATTTAAGAGAAATGAGAAGTTGGTCGACCAAAAAATTATCTTTTCGCTCCGTCCTTTACTGCATGCTCGACATAATTCCAGAAGCATTATGTTCCATTGCCTTCTTTCCACTTTTCTTAGTTGCTCTCACTCTCCCTTGTCTTCTTCTCAGAAAGTGTAAAGATCTTTCTTGCAAGCAAAATTGAATTGCCGTTTGTAGGCGTCGACAAATCCCTAGACTAGCGACTTCATGATCTTTCTCCGGTGGTTGAGGACCTTTCTAAAGGTTGAAAAGCAATCAAACTGTTAAATATCAATGGTAAAAGATGTAGTTTTCTCCTTAAATTTTAATCTTTTTCCTTGCTTTATAGTTATTCATAGATTCTTATAAGCAATTTATGATGGGAATATACAATTTATGATGGGAATTTTAATGGGTTTTCACAAAATCGGTTTTGGGGATTATATTATATTTTATTTAGAAATTGGGGCTTTTCCTTTTGGGTTCCTAAATAAGCTATGTTTCTACATTAGATGTGTATTGCTCTTACAGGTGACTGTGCATTTGATACTCCAGTAATTGTGACTCCAGAAAATAAGCCCTCAACTCTAATGCCCTCTATGGTATCTCTTCACTGTCTCTGTGACAACATATCTCTGACTTTTTTTGAGGATTGTATTTTGTATTCTTCTCTCTTTATTTTTTTAAAATTTTTTAGAATTTTGTTGGTGATTATGAAGAGCTTATTTGGGCTCTTTTTTTCGTAACATGAGATTCCATATAACTACTCTTATTAATATGAAAAGGTGAAAGAAACAATAATCTTTGCCATCGCTGATAAGTTGCAAGTAATGAATGGTATATTAAGAGCAATTTTTTAACATTCATATAACTCTTGGAGTTTATATTTACACTTCTTGAGATTGAAGTTAATAGTATAAGAAATATTCTATGAGAGCTATATTGAATACTAACTGTTAGAAGTTAAAAAGATTCCATTTTGAGAACTATAGTGAATACTAACTGTTAAAAGTTGAAAAGATTCTACTTTGTATAACTCATCATTCACATGATATCATAAGTCAATTGAAGTATGCATTTCTGATATCAAATCTGTAATAGCTGGCTAAAGAAACAAAGACTAATCGTAGGATAAGAAAAAGCTTTCAATTTGCTGTAACTTTGATGGGCCCAAAAGCAAATAAGTTAGGTGAATCTTGCGAGTTCTTCTGCTTCGCATCAAAGTTTCTTTGTCTTGATAATTTATTTATGGTTATGAAAATTGAAAAACTAGACAAGTAATTTTCGAAGGTCGGTAGTGCTTAGTCTCTTCGTTCGTAGGCTTGAATCACATTATTGTAAACTAGCTTTGTTAGAAGATATCACAATCACTGCCACAGGTAAATATGCTTCACATTTCTGGTATATCAATTAATTTGGTTCAACTAAGATAATGAACCAGTGAATGGTCACTGAGCAAGTATGAATGTCATTTACTGCTAAGATCTCCCCGTACGCTATTTGCAATCTCTTTACCTTAAAAATGATTATATAAATATATGATATTTCACTGTAATAAAAAGTTTCTCTTTTTGGTACAAAGCAGAATATGTCTTATATGAATCAGTACATTAAGATGTAGCTTAATTATTAACTATCTTCTAATGCCCAATGCCTTTTGAACTGGAAACCACTGAACAAGCATTTTAAAATGCTACTAACGACCTACCAAAGGTGACCGACGAGGTTTCATGCTTAGTTTTTGTGATGTTATATAATTCTATCATTATTTGCACATTTCTTAGTTGTTCAAATTTTCAGTACCAATATCAGCAAGTGTGGTGGAGTTGATAATTTATTTTTTGGATCTTAGATCTTTTGCTTGAATATGCCTAGGCTCCTTCAGATGATGTAGTTAAAATGGTGGTGGATAAGTTGTTGGTATAGTGGTTGATGCAAAAAGTAATTATAAAATGAATAAACAATTCTTAGGTAGTAATTATAGCTTGGTTAATTGGCTTGGAATGTTTGAACTGTCAACGTTGTGATGTAGGCTCTGCAGTGTGATTAACAAATGCCGTTTTTCAAATTTGTAAAGCATATATTCATTTCAATATTGTCACGATAAACCTGGTTGCTTGAAGGCACATAAGCTGAATCTATATAGACGACGATATTTCCAAAAATGCATATGGAGACACTGAAAATATTTGATGATGTAAATATGGGTATAGGAATTTTAGTTTTAGTTGTATATGTTAAGAATTAATTGCTTTTTTATAAACAATTAAAATTAACTTTTAATTTTTTACTCTAACATAATGGTAATTATCATGATGTTGGCATATAATAGGCTTAGTAGACTGTCAACAAGATGCACTCCTAGGTGATGGTAAGACTATACTGCATGCACAACTCTGTGTGCAAAATTTTCTTTAAACAGATCTTATGTATGCTCAAGAAGGTATCTATGTAAGATAATTCTTTACAATGCAACATGGAGGTAAGAGATTGAGACTCTTTAAAACTATTAAACTATAGAAACAGAGCACTGCGAGGGGAATGATTAGCTAACATGATTAGAATAACTCTCGATATGGCTGAAAACATGTATAGGGCACATCTTTGTTCATCTTAATATTGAAAAAAGAGTGTCATCGTGTAAGTCTGTTATTTACTGTTATTACTTCACCTTATCCTGTTATGTGGAAAGTCGAAGGTAGGACTTATATTTTCATTAGAGTTAACATTGTAAAGTTTTTTGTTGTCATATTAATGTCATATGACATTCACTTCTGTCTTCTGAAAGAAAGCCTAATCAAGAGAAATGTTCATTCAGTGAGGAAGGTAAAGCCTTCCATGGTGAACTTGAGCAATGAGAGATGGAAGTGATTACTCAAGGTCTGTTTTGAGAAATGGAATAGAACAGTAGGGCCTTCCAGAACTACTTTTATCAAGAAGCACATTCCTAAATCATCAATAATTTAAATTGTGCATGTATCTTTAAAAGTAAAATTGACAATACTCTTGCAATACCTAATCCCAAGTGCCTTCTTATATACTAGATAACAATTTAAGTTAAGAAATAGATAACGAAAATGATTCTTTTCTATATAAAAATGAAAAATAAATGTACTAATGAACAAGAGCCAATATAAATTATTGGTCTTGTACTTTTCATTTCAATTTGTTGGGCCCGTGCTAGCACGGCCATGATGTATCTAGTATTGTAAATAGCTAAAAAGTGAAAAGCAGACAACCCTTCTTTTTCTGGTCGATAGTAGAGGGGAAAGAAGGAAAGGAGGACATGCTCGAGAGCTTGCCACATACGTTTAAGTTGACAAAAAAACAATCTTTTAAGTTTGTTAACTCTTTGACAAAAACAAAAAATAATTACCATAATTCCAACCCCCAAAAGTTCATTTGGAGTTTCATTCTGAAAAATTCTTTGAAAATAATTGTTCCAAAATAATTTTGAAAAATTATTGGCAATATTACTACATTATTTGTGAAGTCAAATGTAATCTTCTTTGATTATAATTTTCACATATAATTAAATTTATAATTTGTTGTACTTTTAAAGTAATTCTCTAATATGTAGTAAAATTTATTGGATAAACATCTAAGTTTGCCTCTGTACAATCCGAAATGGCTCAATGTGCCTTCAGTTACACTTTTGGTCCATTTAAATTCTTGTTATTAGCAAATTGGCTCTTATTTAACCTTATTATAGACACTAGCACGAATTAGGTGGATTCTGAATTCCTGAAAAAGGCCCATATTTACCCCCATCAACTTTGACTATTATTTAACCTTACCCTCAAATTGGAACTCTCAAAAGCAAAAATTATGCGTTTTTTTCTAATATTAGAGCAAAAGTTTAAGGGATAATATATAATTACTCCTTGAGGTTGTCTTGTTGCACCATTATACTTTTTGTTGGTCCTAGGATCCCCTTGTGCTTGTTAAAAGAATAATATATACCTTTTGTGACCAGCACCACTCTTAAAAGAAAAGTATAATGCACGCTCCAATTAAATTTTGCCTTGTCATAATTTATCATATAAAACTATTCAAAGTCTCAAAGCATCGAACGAAATACTAAATCTCAAAACGACCGGTCGAGTCATTACATATTATGCGATGTGTAATTGATTCATAAATGGAATTTTGTATGAATTTGTATTGCGGTGCAACGTACTTGCAACTTATGTATATATAGGTTCGATATGCCACATTTGAGAACCATCCCAACAACTGTTGCGGCTCTTCAAAATTTCGACTTTTGAATAACCAGTTTTTTAAATTACGTGGCAAAATTTGATTGGATCGTGCATTACACTTTTCTTTTAAGAGTGGTGCTAGTCACAAAAGTGATATATATTACACTTCTAACGAGCACAAGGGATTCATAGGATCTCCTCAAAGCATAAGGGTCCAAGTGATAAAGTGAGACAATCCAAAAGAGTAAATATGTATTATCCCAAAGTTTAAAGTAGGACAGAATTACTCAATTTTAGATAGTACGAGGTCAAATTTGACTATTTAACCAATTGTATTTACCAAAATTGATAGGGTTTTTAAGTTATATATATCAAGGAGTCATTTGGTAGTATTTTTTAACATATGTATAACTAATACATGTACTAGTTATACTTCATAGTCAGTACTATTCTTATACATAACAAACCGTGACATTATCAACACCATAGTTTTTAATAAATGAATAAGAATGTATAAATATAAAACTACCCTTTCAAAACCTTTTCCAAATCCTTTCTAATATTTTTGTAAAGAATATGGATGGAATTTTTATAAACAAATAATTTTTTTCAAAAAATTATGCAATACATGTTATTTTTAATACACTAAACCAAACAATCGATAAGAGATAATTCCAACATAACTAATTTCGATATTAATTTCAGCATTACTAATATACCATATTCAATATTATTCATATACACTCTATTGAAAGACCCCTAACCGTTGAAATGGTTTTTACACTGGCGATACAATTTAGGGGAAAGAAACGCCAATACCAAGCCCACTAGCATTCTAAACTTTGCCTAGCCTTAAAAATTAATCTACACATAACCCTATAATAGTGTAGCCAAACCCCAAAGAGTCCACAAAATGTCAGCCAAGAATCACGTTTGTTTCCAAACCCCCACAAATACCCAGCGAGATCTTTGGTCCAAATCTCAAAAGATGTACTCACATTGTTTAAAATTGTATTATAAAAGTATAAATTATACCAACTAAGTGAAAAAATCACATACATTAAATACATAATCAGGCAATTTTAGACAGACTAAAACTAAAAATTATATACAGAAAATAACTACTGTATATATAATTATACATTGATTATATAATGCATATGCCATTTGTATAATATAAAGACCTATATTATACATCTCATAACAAATTATGTATACATAATTCTACATATAGTTCTACATTAATTATAAAGCACATATGCCATGTGTATAATATAAATGTCTGCATTATACATCTCATATATAAATCATATATACATAAAATAATTATTATATATATAATTATACATTAATTATACAGCACATGCAATTGTATAACATAAAAATCTGAATTATACATCTCATTTACAAATCATATATAAAGAATATTCATTGTATTTACAGAAACATGTACATCAAATATAAAATTTAATATTACATATTAGTAATTAAAATTCACCATAATAGTGACGTGAGAGTTTAGAAAAAATCGAAAGTATAAGGATTTTGGGTAAATCGCAAGGGGTGAGAGAGAGTTTTGAAGAAATGGAGGAGGTAAGCATTATTTAGGGTAACTGTTTTAAGGAAATTGGAGTTCCTATTATTTAGGGTAATTGTTTTGAAATTAACCGGCAATGGTATCCAAATCTATCTATCTATTCTATCTATATAGAATAGAAGAAGCAAAGCCATATTATTGTGTCAAGTGTCAATACATAAATTAAATATGTGTTCAATTTTAGAACAAATCTCCAACTAATTTGGAGGTTCAAAAATAATTTAAAATAGAAATTTAAATATATGCTAATGCAGTTGAACTTATATGCTAATGTGTTCTGCGGTTTTTTTAATTTGTTAAAAGAAGTTCAAAACGTTTAAAACTTTTTTAATTGGTTCACAGAACCCAATTTAATTAGTATACATCTACTTTGACTCCCACGTTTGTTGGTATAATTTTTTTATTTTTTAAACCTGTAAATTAAAAAAAAATTACTTCAACCGCGTCTGGAGTTACTCCCACGTTTGGAATTGGATAATGTGCAATATGGATAGATTTCAAAAATAAACAGGAAACATATTTTTTTAAAAACATAAGGGTATCTCAACCTAACTCCATAACTTATCCACTTTCTCCATAACTACCTCAACAGTTTTATGCTGCTCCTTTTAATTCCTTTTTCATTTTCTTTTTGCTTTGGTCAGAATACGAACTTTGCAAATATGGCTACAAAACTTCATGACATCAAACAAATTTCAAGCAACTACATGCAATGGAATTTAAAAAATTATAGTACTTCGAATGTGGAAAATTTCGGATCGCTACGAGCCTGAAATACCTTATTCGATAGAGTTGGTATTACAAGATGCAAAGGTAACAAATTTATAATTGCTTTCACTTTTTTCTTCCTCTTCTCTGCTGCTATGGTTCATAGATTTTCCAATATGCAATTGTTTATTAGTTTCCAGCAATCCTCAAAAAGATGAAACTACCTACTTGAAGTGATTATGTGGTGTAGTCTTATTTCTATTTCTGTTTGTGAACATCTGATTGATAATTGTTTACTTATTTCCAGCAAAAAATAGATTATTAACAATATATTACATCTTATATAATCCATCTGAGAAACAAAATATGATGTTCCTCCTGAAACTACTGTAAATTCTAATAATATGCATATATTCTGCCAAAGGAAGTTACAATGTTTGTTGACAATTGTATAATCTCTATAGCTACTACAAATTCTAAAAATATGCACATTCTGACTAATAACTTTACAATGTATGTTGACAATTGTTTACTAATTTCCAACATTAATAATTTTTACCAATCTAATACATCCTAACAATTAATATGATTTTCTAGGGTGATCGTATACATGCCTCAATCGGGAAGTATGTTATTACGTTCTTTAGGAATAAGATACAGGAACTCAGCTTATATCGCATGACCTAATTTGTTGTCAGACCAAATAATTTAAAATTAAAGACCACAACACACAATTTGAGGCTGACATTTATGCAGAGGACAATAGTTGAGGAAACTACTGATCCTACATTTCATATGGACATCTTTAACTTGCGTCCTTTTGACCAATTCACGAATTAACATGATGTCGATGAGGCAGAATTATTCGGTAATTCTTTTTTTCCATTTAATTCTAATACTACGTTTATTAAAATTCTGTGATTAACTTTTATATTTGTAGATGTCGTTGGTCAGGTTGTGACCTACAAAACTGTTCAGACCTATAAGTAAGGAGACAACAAAAGTGTCTTTATGAATATTGAACTTGAAGATGATAAGTAAGTCATTCACAAATAGAAACTATACTTTGCAGTAAAACGGATATTTTTTATTGTGGTTTTTCCGTGAAACATATAGAAGGAACATGATTTCGGCAACCTTATGAAGTGAACTTGTGGATCAAATTCAACCTCACTGGAATGCATCTACCGCCGATCCTTTGATTGTTGTTCTTCAACTTATGAAAGCTCCAAAGTATCGAGGTTTTTCAATAGTTACATTTATATTTGATAAACAGTTTCAACATAATTTATAGTTTTTAATTTATAATTTTTTTTATTTTTTTATAGGTAATTACTCAGTGCGTAGCTATTGGTATGCTTCAAAAATATGGATAAATCCTGCTTTTCTGCAGTTTATCGAGTTTAAATCTAGGTTTGTCAAGGGTATAATTCTTATTTATATGTACTAAAAATATAATATTATTATTTAATTTTTCCAGTCGCCTTCTTCCTTTGTCTTTTCCTTATGGCACGACTGAGCTTATATAGGCTGGGTTTTCTGGGCTTTGATGCTTACCTTCTTATTATTAAAAAGGGAAGGTAACTTAAAGTTTTTGACTTATGCAGATTAGATGCAGCGCTCCAATCAAACTATGAGCCGCTTACTCAGACAAGTTCTCAACAAAGTTACTCTATTAGAGATGAGTTAGCCAAAGGAATTATATTGTTTAAAACTATTGGGAATTTAGTTTAGTGCACACAAGTGAGTTAAATATAGTTTTAAAAATTTACTTACCTTTTGTTTTATGTTTTGCATTTACTACGCTATTTTTTGTGTTAAATAGGAGTATAACTACTGGATTGCTGCAAAGTTGGTGAATTTGGAACTTCAACGAGGATGGTCATATTTGGCATGCAACAAGGGTACTAGAAAGGTTGACAAAGTTGAAAATAAATTTTTTTGTAAGAAATGCAATGAAGAAGATTGTTTTGTTGGTCACAGGTAATTACTATATTATATAGATTTAAAACACATAAAAAGGAAATACATAAGGTTAATCAAAATTTAATTGCAGGTATCGGCTTCAAGTTCGTGTTATGGATAGAACTGCTTTTATCTCATTATTGCTTTGGAATCGCGAAGCTCTGCAGCTTATAGGAAAGTCCGCAAAAGAATTGAAGGAAGGATTGGTTGAGGTACAATAATAAACTTAATTTAAGTGTAGTTGTCGATTATAATATTTCTGATCTATGAAATTTGCTGTAGACCGCATGATGCAGATGCTGATTATTTTCTCCAAGTGAATTGGACGATATTCTTGATAAAAAATTCATGTTTAAGGTTATTGTTAAGCAAATCAATATTGAGTCACAGGACGAAATCTACAACGTTGTTAAGATTACTGATGATGACGATCTTCTAAAAGAATATGCCCACGGCTCATTCGAAGACACTATCACAGTAAAACATCTTCACTCACAAATTAAGCTACCGATAAATTTACGAAAAAGAATAAATATAAATCCTATAACCTTCATAACATGAATGTTTATTTTGTTTTGTTTTACTTTTTCAACAGGATCCTTTGGAAATACCTGATGGACAAATCTCGGGTGAAGAGAAGGTTTATGGGGTAATTTCATGAAATTAAAACAGTTATAACATTATTACTTATTTAGTAAAACAGTATTAGTAATCATTATGCAACCAAAGGTAGTATCGCTCTCCAACTGCTTTTTATAGATTCTTTTTATTTCTGTAGGATTTTGTGGCCGAATGTAAGATGAAATCTTTTTTACAAACTCCCATCAAGAAAAGCATGTCAGAAAGTGAATATTCCGTGTTAGAAGATGATGATAATTTCAACGCAAAACTATCTCCATTGAAGACGTATGACAAGAGGAGTAGATCTGCCAATAAGGCACCAACAGTAATAGCAGATGACGACTTGAATTGTCAACTCTCTAGCAACAAGGTTCGCCGATGTTATACCCCATGTTTTCATACGTGAAAGTACGCCATAAGTCAATTACTGAAAGCTCGAAAATGAGACGCTACATCTCGCATTTTCATATGTTAAAATTTCATTGTAAGTTAATCGACGTGAGTTCGGGAATGAGATTATTTGAGATTATAAGCATTATGATATTTCAAACAAGTGATAAGTAAATTCGTTAAGGTGAGAGGATAAGCGAATCGAAGAAAATAAATTTCGTCGAAGTTTGACATTTTGAGATAAAATACGGTCCAAGCTACAATACCCGATATTTATGGACTAGTGCCATACAAGGTACCATATGACCATGATAACAAGATATATAAAGTGGATTAAAAATGAATAGTATTTTAAGTAGTTTGAGATAATTCTTAATTATGTGAATAATTGGGTAATTATAGATTTTTAGTGGGAGATTAACTATATAATTAAGCATATTTGGATAAAGAATTGATGGGCCTCAATGTGGCAGCAAGATTGGTCAATTAAAGACTCTTGAGTCATATGGCAAGTTGTCACAATTAAAGAATTATGTGGCTTAGTCATTTAAAGTGTGGAGCCCACACACACTTATATAAAAGGCCTCTAAAAACCACAAAATTGAGGTTTATGACTACATGTAGTAACAGATGGAATTCAAGGAATTCAAAATGAATCATTTACGGTGCTTATGGCAACGTAAATTGCTTCAAGAATTTTATACGAGGTTATACTGCGTAATAGCAATGGAATTTGTAAATTCTAAGGGAGCAGTGCTCCCGGAGCACGGTATAATATTTCTCAAGAATATTATGTGGATTTTTCCCTACTTCGATCCGCCGTTACATATTTTTGCAAAAGATATATATTAGAGGGATTGTCAAAAGAATTAGTTCAGGTATGTTAAGGCTACCCCTTCTTTCCTTCTGGCATGGTCCAAATGATACAAATAAAACGAACAAAATACGCAACTTTCATAAATGACTCTATTCATAGAAATACTAGGGGTGTCTATATTCTTGATTCCCCATGTGTCTTATTATTCTATCATCTGTTCATGAGTCTCAGAAAATATATAAGAGGATAAAGTTTATTTCATGACATTAATCAAAGGCATAATGGTCCTATGACATTTCGAGAGATTTTTATTGACGTACTTCTCATGTATTGCATTCATTTACATTGACCCATGATCAGATGGCGTTATATAGGCGTATACATGTATATTATATGTATATGGGATATAGAAAAAGGTTACGGCGTTATATACGCACCACAACCTGATCAACTGGTATATGTTGATGATTTGCCCACAGTGGCCGAGATGATATGATGGGATGCCCTCAGAGAATTGATGACGTTATGAACGCATATACCTAAGCATGGTATGATATTTATACGCATATGCATGACATTGTAAATATTAATGATTCATAGAGTTGTTCAGACTTACATGTTGAGTCTTTTACTCCATGTTTCTCTCATGTCTATTATTTACTGATTTTCATTCCTTACATACTCGGTATATTATTTGTACTGACGATCCTTTTGCTCGGGGACGCTGCGTTTCATGTCCGCAAGTCCCGATAGACAGATCGAGAGTCCTCCAAGTAGGCTATCAGCTCAGCAGAAGATGTTGGTGCGCTCCATTTGCTTCGAAGTTGCTTGTTGGTCAGTATGATTTAGACGTGTATTGTTTGGTATGGCGGGGCCCTGTCCCGACCTTGATGATAAGTATATATTCTTAGAGGCTTGCAGGCAGATGTCATGTATACGGATACTTGCATCGACTTGTCGGCCTATGTTTTAAGTATATAATGGATCACATTGGCCTTATATGCCCGTATGTCACATGTATGAGTTTTTATATCAGGTTGGGTCGTTCTATATCGGGTATTCCCTCATGTTTACTCCGTTTATCTCATGACCCCCCTTCTGGCCCACTTACCTATGATGATGTAATAAGAAAGATACGATTACATTGGTATATGGTTGAGTAAGGTACCGGGTGCTCGTCGCGGCCCATTAGTTTGGGTCGTGACAAAAGTGGTATCTGAGCAGTTCTATCCTAGGGAGTCTACAAGCCGTGTCTAGTAGAGTCTTGTTTATGGGTGTGTTGTGCACCATACTTATAAGCAGGAGGCTACAGGACATTTAGGACTGTCACTCTTTCTTCTTACTCTAGATCGTGTGGTAGAGCTCAGTTGTAAGAACTCAATTTTCTAAACTTTATCTTATTCATAATACGATGATGCTTACATCCAGAAAGACGATTGGTAAGAGATATAGTTGTGGAAGAGTTGAGTCAGAGGAACTCAATTTTTGCATCATGCTTATGATGGATAAATATGAGGTATTCAGCAGATCATGTGTGTACTAAGATGTGTAAGCTTCTGATAAAGATCCCTAAGGCAAGAATGTCTATCCACTTTTACGGTAAAAAGGAATAAGAGAATCAGAAGGTAGATACAAGTTTCAGCAAGTAAAAAAAGCAAGATGAAAAAGGGTACGAGCTACCCAGCTAATGAAGATTATCGCAGAGGAATATAAGCAATCCGAGTTACTTTCAGCAGTAACGGAGATATATACAATTAGCTACACCCATCTCAATTATTCCCTATGGGAGCTAACAGAAGTAGTTGTTACATCCCGCATTTTCGTACGATAAAGTTTCGTCGTAAGTTAATCAACGCAAGTTCGGGAATGAAATTATTTCGTGATTATAAGCATTATGCTATTTTAAACAAGTGATGAGTAAATTGGTGAAGGTGAGAGGGTAAGCAAATCGAAGAAAATAAATTTCGTCGAAGTTTGACATTTTGGGATAAAATATGGCCCGAGCTAAAATATCCGGTATTTTTGGACTAAAGTCATACAAGGTACCACATGGCCATGATAGTGAGGTGTATAAGGTATGCTAAAAATGAGCAATATTTTAAGTAATTTGGGATAATTCTTAATTATGCGGGTAATTGATTAATTACCGGGTAACGGAACTACCTAATTACCTAATTAGTGGATAAAAATTTAAAATTTCCACCCAAACCCCACGTGGCAGCAAGCCACATATTATACAAATGACTCTTGGTCATATTAGCTTAGGTGGCCATTTAAAGTGATGTACATAAGACAACAAGACATTAACGTGTAAAACATTTAAGTTTGGTTTCACTTGGGCATTAAATAATCAAGGGAGAATCATATACCTTCTTTCTACATCAAATTCAAAACGTTCTCAAACCAGACACTTCATTTCTTACAAATTTCTTACAAACGTGAGCTTTGCACATTAACTACAAGACACTACGATTCAGATGTGAGCTTTGCACATTAGCAACGTAAATGCTTACAGATTCCTACAAAATTCCTACTACAACATTAGCAACGTGATTTCTTCAACCATTTCCTACAAAAGAAATCCAACGAGAATTATTAGAAGCTTAACAACGTAAACATTTTGCGGTTCTAAAGGAGTACGGTGCAACCTTTTCCAAGAATAACATATGGATTTTTTTCTATTCCAGGTATGTTAAGACTATCCCTTCTTTCTTTTTGGCATGACCCAAATGATACTGAAAGAAACGAGCAAACACACAGTTTTCATAAACGACTCTATTCATAGAAATATTAGGGGTGTCTATATTCTTGATTCCCTATGTGAATTATTATTATATCTTTTGTTCATGGGTCTCAGAAAAATACGTATTTGATAAAATTTATCCGACATGCATATTATTTTTATGAAATTCCGAGAAAATTTTATTAACATATTTCTTAAGGCATATTATTTTTATGACATTTCGAGAAAATATTATTAACGTATTTCTTATGCATTTCATGCATTTACACATATACATTGACCCATGACCAGATGGCGTTATATACGTATATATATGTATATTATATGTATATGGGATATGGAAAAAGGTTATGGCGTTATATACGCACCACCACTTGATCAGCTGGTATACGTTGATGATTTGCCCACAGTGGCCAAAATGATATGATTGGATGCCCTCAGAGGCTTGATGATGTTATGAACACATATACCTATACATAGTATGATATTTATACGCATATGCATGACGTTATAAAAATGAAATAATTCATAGAGCAATGCAAACGTATATGTCGAGTCTTTTATTCTATGTTTCTCTCATGTCTATTATTTACTAATTTTCATTACTTACATACTCAGTACATTATTTGTACTGACGTCCCTTTTGCCTGGGTACACTATGTTTCATGCTCGCAGGTCTCGATAGACATGTTGAGAGTCCTCCAAGTAGGCGATTAGCTCAGCGAAAGATGTTGGTACACTCCATTTGTTCCGGAGTTGCTTATGTGGTCAGTATGATTAGGACATGTACTGATTAGTATGTCGGGGCCCTGTCCTGACCTTTATGATATTTATGTACTCTTAGAGACTTGTAAACATATGTCGTGTACGTAAAAGATTGTACGGCCTTGTCGGCCTATGTTTTGAGTTTATAAATAATGATGTTGGCCTATTAGGCCCGTATGTCACTTGTATATGATGATGTAATAAGAAAGATATGTTACGTTGGTACTCGGTTGAGTAAGGTACCAGGTGCCCGTCGCGGCCCATCGGTTTGGGTCGTGACAAAAGTAATATCAAAGCAGTTCTGTCCTAGGGAGTCTACAAGCCGTGTCTAGTAGAGTCTTGTTTATGGGTGTATCATGCACCACACTTATAAGCAGGCTACATGGCTTTTAGGACTGTCACTCTTTCTTCCTACACTAGATCGTGTAGTAGAGCTTAGTTGTAAGAACTCAATTTCCTAAACTCTATCTTATTCGTAATACAACGATGCCTACATTCAGAAAGATGGTCAGTAGGAAATATAGCCGTGGAAGTGTTGAGTCATAGGAACTCGATTTTTGCATTATGCTTATGATGAGTAAATGTGAGATCTTCAGCAGACCACGCGTGTACTAAAAGGAGTAAGGTTCTTGACAAGGAGTTTTAAGGTAAGAATACTTATCCACTCTTACGGTAAAAAGGAATAACAGAATCGGAAGGTAGACACAAGTTTCAATAAGTAAAAGAAGCAAGATGAAAAAGGGTACGAACTACTCAGCTAATGAAGATTATCGCAGAGAAATATAAGCTTTTTGAGTTACCTTCAACAATAACAGAGGTATGTACAATTGGCCATACCCATCTCAATTATGCCCTATGGGGGCTAACAAAAGTAGTACAAGAGAAGGCAGGATATCAGGATCTAGCTGGGGTTAGGGTGTCACGCCCCAAAAACCGAGGAGCACGACCGGTGCTCAACCGAGTGAACCCGACCGAGCAAGCCTATTAGATTCCTTCTACCCAAACTCATTCATGAATATAGAGAATATATGTTTTTCTTTATTAAACAATAAAGTAGTCATGTATGCAATTACCAATTTCTTACCAATAGTTTCATCATTTTTAAAGTCTCAAATGGACAAGTAATACAAACACAACATAACATAGTTTGTCTTTCCCCAACACCAATACACAACCCACACTATGTCTACGGAGCCTCTATAGATAAAGATGAGTATAATGATAATGCCGACAACAAGGCCCCGTCTATACCTCAAACGGAATACACAAAGAACAAAAGATACATGACCCCGGGATGAAGTGGGGCTCACCAAGTTAGCTGGGAAGAAGGTGTACTGCTATCACTGATCAATGTCTCCTGCTGTGGAACCACCTGCATCCATTTAAAGATGCAGCGCCCCGGCAAAAGGGACGTTAGTACCGTCGAATAGTACTAGTATGAAAACTAAACACCAATTTAAAAATTTAGAAATACAAGATAATTATGATGAACCAGTGCGGCAATAGAATAATATAAATAACTGTCTCAACCATAGCAAGCTTATTAAAAGATATCAACAATATTTATAGGATTTAAGTTGAGATCCTATGTAACCATCTTCACACAAAGCGGCCCCGCTGCCTTACCCATTGAATGCAGGTGGAGGTGTACGTACAATACCACAACTCTAATCAAGCGGCCCTGCCGCCTCACCCCAATGTATGTGGGTGGATATATAACCATAGTACTAAGAACTTACACAAAGCGACTATGCCGCCTCACCCCAATGTATGCGGGTGGTGGTGCCACAACAATACCTAATCTATACACAAAGTGGTCGTACCGCCTCACTCTAATGTAAGCGGGTGGAGGTGCAGTCCCACAATATCATAATCCCTACAAAAAGCGGTCATGCCGCCTCACCCCAATATATATGTGGGTAGAGATCACAATCTCTATACCATAATCCCCACACAAAGCGGTCATGTCGCCTCACCCCAATGTATGCGGGTGGAGGTGTATCACAATCACAATATCTACACAACTTAGCATAATACCTTTTACATAAATCACGACTAGAAATTATAATATGTGGATACGTAATCCATAGTTTGGGACACATCCTCAATTTATAATGTAATATAATAAGAGCATTTAAAATACAAATTGAACATATATCTTCATCACAAAACTTATCGGAATACTCGATTTATAATCAACATCTCGTAACTCACAAGGATAATGAGAATTCCAACTCTTAAAGAAGAGTTTAGCCAACATACCTCAATTGAGCTTCCTTAAACTCTAAAGCGTTCCGGAATTCTTAGCAACTTCAATCTATTTTAGAAATATAATAAATTGAACCACAATTAGGAAGATGATTATGGTTCTAGCTCATTTGAGCATTTTATGAAACACTAGGTGTGCATTAAGGTTCAAGGTCCTTTTATGGAGGATTCCATCATCCCACAACCCAACCTTTACCATTTTTAGCCCAACAACCTTTCTACACCCTTTGATAAAACATGCATGTAAAATAACCAACTATCTTGCCCAGAAATTATCTTGCTTATTATCCATTTCCACATAAAATTCAAAATTGAGGGTTAGGGTGTAGAATCTTACCTCTAGGATGAAGACCTAGTGAGTTTCCCTTCTCAATCTTTCAAAACTTGGGCAAGAATTGAAGAACAATTATTGGAGAACACCTTCTCACTCTAGGGAACCCTCTCTTACTCTAAAATGTTAGATTATCTCTCAAAAATGGCCCAAAACGTGTATTTAACGAAGTAGGGTCGGGTTTTAAAAACCCAAAAATGAAGCTCTGGAACAGGTTCTGCGGTCGTATATGCGACCGTATAATGGTTATGCGGACCGCATATCGGTCGCATATTGGTGTCCAAAGTTGGCCAAAATCTGTCTGTGTATGCAGTCACTATGCGGTCCGCAAAACAGTTATGCGGTCGCATAATTTCCCCGGATTGGCCCTTCTCCTGCTCACTTCTGCGGCCATTATGCAGCCCGCAGAGTCACCGCAGAATTACATTTTTCTTTGCGGCCATACGGGCCCTGTCCTGACCTTTATGACATTTATGTACTCTTAGAGGCTTGTAGACATATGTCGTGTACGTGAAAGATTGTACGGCCTTGTCAGCCTATGTTTTGAGTTTATAAATGATGATGTTGGCCTATTAGGCCCGTATGTCACGTGTATATGATGATGTAATAAGAAAGATACGTTATGTTGGTACTCGGTTGAGTAAGGTACCGGGTGCCCATCGTGGCCCATCAGTTTGGGTCGTGACAGTAGTATAACAAAAGGTAGGATATCAGGATATAGCTAGGGTTAGGGTACCCAACATGGTGGATGGATTGTTAGCGTTAGCTGATATTTTCAAAGGATATTGCAAATGTGCTAATAGATCTCCTTGTGAGACACCAGATGGTGCACTCTAAAATAGTACAGCTAGATATGAGTACTACAAAGATAGGCATTGGAAGCCTTGAAGAGATAAATATTACCTTAGTATTGCTCCCGTACCTAATAAAGAGAGAATGTTAGGCAACCCGAAGAGCCAATGGATGGAGCAAGGGGAGCTAAAAGCAAAAGAATGTCTTATTAGAGTTTTCAGAATAAAGTGATAGACATAAATATTGGCAGGGAAATAAGAAGAGAGATAATTGTCACGCCCCAACCTCGGGAAGCGTGATCGGTGCTCAACCGAGTGAACCCGGCCGAGCAAGCCTGTTAGATACTATCTACCCAATTAACCCAAGATCAAGAAAAGACGCGATTTTATTAATTAGACAGAAGCAAGTTCATACATACAACATTAATCTGTTTTATTAGCTATTTCGCCTTTAAGTCTCAAAATACACTGATTCTTATAGTCTGAGTGGAACAAGTGATCAAACACAACATATACTTGTTTAACATTCCCAACACCCATATACAACCCACATAGTGTCTACGGAGCCTCTAAAGATACAAAAGAGAGAAAAGATGGTGCCGGCAATAAGGCCTCGGCTATACCTCAAAAGTGACCACAATATAAACAAAAGGTACAATACAAGACCCCGGAATGAAATGGGGCTCACCGAGTCCATTGAGAAGAGGATGCAACACTATCTGGGATCAACACTGTCTGCTATGTAACCACCTGCATCTATTTAAAGATGCAGCGCCCCCGGTAAAGGGACGTTAGTACCGTCGAATAACACTAGTATGTAAAGCTAAACACCAACTCAATAGAATGAATAGTAATACAAGAGGAACAGTCAAGAATTTAATAAGGGCTTCAAATAATAGTAAAACAACAAGTTAAGGATCATATATGTTTTCAAGACAATTTCCATATTATTAGGTTGGGTGACCTATAGTACCAATATTCCACAATTTACAATACCTCTGTATTCTAACACGGAGTCCGATCTCGACCCGATCGGCTAGGCCATCTCATTTGAGACATTACCACAATTTTATTATAATTTCCAGCACAGTGCCACCATGTGTATGACATGGCGTTCGATCACGGCCCGATCGGCTAGGCCATCTCATTTGAGACATTACCACAATTTCATCCATAATACCACCGTGTTCTTACACGGAGTCTGATCTCGGCCCTATCGGCTAGGCCATCTCATTTGAGGCATTACCTTTCTCAGTCAATCATCTCACATTGTACTTCTTAACAATTACAAAGTCATTCTTGGCATTTGGCCATATTTCATAGTTCCAGTTCACTTTTACATGCTCAAATATCATTATCATTATCAACATCAATAGGGCTTCCCATTCAAGACATTAATTCACATATGAGCAATTTAGGAAATTTTAGGTACATAGAGGCCTTTCATACAATTTGGCATAACAACTTTTATTTCGGTCTTGACATGAAGTTTTAACATTCCTAACACATATTCCATATTTTATTAACATATTCTCAAATGGAAAGATGACATGATGAAGCATTTAGAATAAACATTAAACAAACATCCTTCAACATAACCACATTAGGAAAAGCCAATTCAATAATGATCAAGGACTTACTCCATTTACATGAACGCCGTGGGATTCGATTCTAAGAAGAAGGGGGGTTTAGCCAACATACCTCAATTGAGCTTTTCAAACTCTAAAATGATCCAGAATTCTTAGCAACTTCAATCTATTTTAGAAATATAACAAGTTGGACCAAAATTAGGAAGATGGTCATGATTCTAGCTCATTTGAGCATATTATCAAACACTAGGTGTGCATCAATGTTTTAAGGCCCTTTTTGTGGAAGATTCCATCATTCCCCAACCCATTCTCTATCATTTTTAACTCATAATCTTCCCACATACTACAAGGATACATGCATGAAAGGTAAGCACTCCTATCCCCATGAATTACCTTACTAATGGCGCATTCTAGTTACATTTTAAAATTAAGAGTTTGGGTAATAGAATCTTACCTCTTAGGAAGAAGACCTAGGTGCCTCTCTTGATAATATTCAAGATTTTAAGTGAGAGTTGAAGAGTAATGTGATGAAGATCATTTCTCCCTCTAGGACCCTCTCTCTCACTCTAAACATATCAGAAAATATGATCAAAATGATCCATGGGATGTGTTTTAACGAAATAGGGTTGTGTTTAAAACCCCCAAAATTGAAGCTCCGGAATGGGTTCTGCGGTCGCATATGCGACCGCATAGTGGTTATGCGGTCCGTGAAATGACCGCAAAAATGGGGGCCAGAAATGGAAAGAAACTGGTCTGGTCTTGGTCACTATGCGGCCTGCAAACTTGTTCTACAGTCGCATAATGCACCGCGGAACGGTTCTGCGGTCGCATAGTGCACCGCAGAACCTCCCTCCGAAAAATTCCAAAGTGGGATATGCGACAAGAATGCGGCCCGTAAAACATTTATGTGGTCACATAATGGTCGTGAAATTGGACATCAAAAAATGCCCCAGAAATCTGCCCCACTCTGCGACCAGTCTGCGGTCCGCAGAGTGGTTCTGCGGCCATAGAATGGGCCGCAGAAATGCGTACTTCAGCCCAACATTTTCCTTCAACTCCCAGCACACTGTTCAATCCAAAAAGTCTGAACCGCGGCGAACTTGTTCGCCGCGAAGAATTTCTACTATTATTAAACTCTACGCCTACTTTAGCATCACGGAATCCGAGTTTTTAGGAAAAATAAATTTTACGGAGCCTTACAATAATGAAGAATTATGAGTAAGATGTG
Organism: Nicotiana tomentosiformis; assembly: GCF_000390325.3. NCBI lineage: Eukaryota > Viridiplantae > Streptophyta > Magnoliopsida > Solanales > Solanaceae > Nicotiana > Nicotiana tomentosiformis. The sequence continues at coordinate 153,243,785 of NC_090813.1, forward strand.
ATACATGGATGACAATGGTAGATCAAAAAGATGACAGTATTACAGAGTCTATAGTCAAGTGAAGGAAAAGACGAGAGGTGACAGGCCTTGAGACAACAAAAGAGTATAGGCCATAAAGTTATATCCTCATTTCGAGAAATAAGTTCGTGACTCCAACGCGACTACCAGAAGGAAACGTTAGACCCCAGAGTAATAGAAATCAGTATGGGCTGGTGAACAAGATAAAATAAACATGAATTAGGGACTGAGTGATTTGATAATGGTCTACATTATGAGAATTTCAGACTTCGTTCCGGCGATAATAGGATGGACAACAGAAGAAGATTCATGAGAAATTTAGAGAATAGTCATTCAGGAAGACGCTTCCCTAAAGCAATCAATGTGAGTAAAGTTAAGCTGAAGGGACTGTATGTGCCAGTTATACTAAGTGTCGCCCTAGCGAGTAAGAAAATTTGTTATCCTTGGTACAGAAGGATTACCGCAAGGCGAGTAAGGATCATCGATGATATGAAAAAACGCCAAAGATGAAGGGGTAAAATGTCTATACGTAGATCATCATAGCACTAAATCTTAGTACTCCCCTAAAGGGGGGGAATATGGAGTGATGTGACATTAAGTCAGAATTTAGTGATCCTAGTAACTATGGAATGGTAAAGGGAGAATGCGCTAACAATGAGAAAAGGGATGAGACTGCACTTATTCAAATCCTACAGATATGCTACGATTCCAAAACATTATGCAAACAATATGTCAAGGAGAGAAAGTAAGGGTTCCTGCCCGAGATGTTATTGACAGAGAAGGAGCCTGTGCGAGACGTAAGTTAAGACAAAGGAAATAACACAAGAAAGATTACGCAGAATATTGATACATGGGGAATTCAGTCTCGCAGATAATGATATCGTGACCCTTGAGAAATATTCAGATAGGAGTTGGGGTAGTTAAAGGTACCGTATAAGTGTTACAGAAATAAAAGAGAGTGCCACTGGGAAGACAGTCAAAATATCAGTTCAGAAGCAACACTACAAGCACAAGGGCATGGACATAAGTAACTACGGATAATTATACACGAGGAAGGACATCAAAAATTCCGTTGAGTATACGATGTAATAAAGCTCACAGCTTTACAAGAGTCAGAAGGTCCTCCCAAAGTATTACAATGAAAGACTAGCTGAGAAAATAAGGAAGATGGATTCAACCTAAGCATAGTAACTTGAAGAAGAAATGGCCATGTAAAAACAGTCTCACTACAACATTGTATGCACTCCATAAGAAAGTGGCACCTACCTTGGCTAATGAACGGGAAGAAGAAAAAAATCAAAAGGTGATATTCCAGATCATATGGGTTGTATGGAATTCCAATATATATGGGCACTAAGATAAGCCAAGTATTCATGCAACAAGTGGCAGAAAGACCAGGAAAAGTTATTGCTTACGTTTAAAGAAAGCCGAGAAAGAACGAAAGGAATTATTCGATCAATGATCCAAAGTTAGTTATGTTATGAATGCACTTAAGATTTCGAAGTAGTATCCATGCAGCATATATGTTGACAATCATATAGCCGTAGAAGACTCCGGTATAAGTTAAAAGAAAAAATTGAGTCCAGGTCATAGACAAAGGATTGAATCATTAAAAGATTGTATCATGGATATTCCATAGCGTCCATGAAAGGCTAAAGTAATAACTAATACCAGGAGCCGCAGATCGGAAGATAGCTTAAGCCTGCATAAAGGCTGATCAGAAGGAAGAGGAAACTAAAGAGTTACATTAACTAAGTAAATCAGGAATCAGATTATTGGACACAGAAAATTACTGAATTCACGATTGAGAACATAGCGGAATCACTCTTAATATCAGAGGTGCAAGAGAGATAGTACAACAGTCATATTCTATAACTGCTCTACGATAAAGCCAGTTAGAAGAGTACCAGCCTCATAAGAAGTCAGTATGAAGCTCCCTCCGGATTGTGTATGCGCCAGAAGTGCAAGTATTATAATAGAGCTTCAAGCTGTGAATATGAATTATACATGTGTGAAAGCGAGGTCATAAAAGAGATAGAAGATGTGATTCGAGATTTTAAGGTAAGTAATGTAAAGGTGAATAACGTACGAGATACTCAAATGCAGAAGGTTGCAAATAATCCATACTTCAGATAGAGGACTAGAAGCATTGGGATTCAGTATCCAGGAATGAAAGCGGTGTCATTGGTGGCATACCTCCCAGCCTATGGTTTCTAGGTATCGAGAGGTCTAGTTAAAAGAGTAAAGAAGAGTTTGAGACGATGTGATGTCTCGCTTGATGTTCCAAGATAACATAAGGAAATCTATGGTGCAAGCAAGTAGAAGGAAGGTTGCGAGTAGTATAAATGAATATGTGTAGGTCGCAAGTTAAAGTATGGTAAAGCGACAAGGTTTTAGGAAGACAGGAGTAAGGATAAGAAAGGGCGAGTGAGAAGGTGATGAGAATGGATAAGTCCTTAGGATTAAGCCCATGAAAACAAGAGAGCTGATGTGTTATCTAAGTTATAGAGAGCTCAGTATAGCCTGAATGAACTTAAAAGAGTCTAAGACTAATAGCATTTAAAAGAGATGGAATGCTGCCCTGGTAGTAGAACGAGGGTATAATTGTGATAAATGAATGATGACATTTGGGCCTTCGATTGAGTGATGATTTGAAGGGATTTCATGAATTGTACAGGATTAAAATACCCACGTAAGGTGAATCACATTGGGATGATATGAAATATGGTTATGGAAGCATGGTATCGCCCCTAGGTGGATTAGTCTAATCATTTCAAATGTTCCTCGATGCGACGTGAGCCCTAGCGACAGTGTTACATAAAGGTCAAGTTATCAGTGGTAAATTGTAGATCAACATTGAGGTGAATCAACAATTGATGGATAAACGTTCAACAGTATGAAATGAGATCCAGCTGTCATTCTTATGATAAACAGTAACGAGGAAGCATTAAAGGACTTAGATTTATATATACATGATAAGCAACGAGAGAGTAACCTGGAGTTTGATAGCAGACCTCAGCAACGATAAATCAAAGTAAGAGTTATGGTATAGTATGACCTATCTAGATGCAGTAAAGTCATATGGATAGATAACTGGGTCTATGAAACAAGATATAACAATATTCGTAAGTTCAACTAAGTACCGAGCAAAGAACTTCAGTATACCTATAGATGCCCGGAGGGACATCTTATCAAGCTCTGTATATGCTTACAAAGTGAGGCCTAGAGATTGGCTAAAAGCTGGAGGAAAGAGTCGCATAGGCGAACATACAAGAAAAAAGTTGTACATGCTTCATGACAGAAGGTAGCAAAAGTTACGAGATTGTAAGAATTCCGATCACAGGCCGTGGTATGAGAAAGAGGCCTAAAAACGGGAATGCCCTGGCCTTTGGATTTATTCACAGAATAGTTGCCTAGATGGTAAGGAGAGTACTAAAGTATTTGCAAGAGCTATAGGTTATGATAATGATAAGTGCATCAGTCAACATTCGAGGACGAATGTTCCAATGGGGGATGATGTTACACCCCATATTTTCGTACGTGAAAGTACGCCATAAGTAAATTAATGAAAGCTCGGAAATGAGACGTTACATCCAACATTTTCGTATGTTAAAGTTTCGTTATAAGTTAATCGACGTGAGTTCGGGAATGTGATTATTTTGAGATTATAAGCATTATGCTATTTTAAACAAGTGATAAGTAAATTCGTGAAGATGAGAGGGTAAGCGAATCGAAGAAAATAAATTTTGTCGAAATTTGACATTTTGAGATAAAATACGGTCCAAGCTACAATACCCGGTATTTATGGACTAGTGCCATACAAGGTACCATATGACCATGATGGAAAGATATATAAAGTGGGTTAAAAGTGAGTAGTATTTTAAGTAGTTTGAGATAATTCTTAATTATGTGGATAATTGAGTAATTATAAATTTTTAGTTGGAGGTTAACTATATAATTAAGCATATTTGGATAAAGAATTGATGGGCCTCAACGTGGCAGCAAGATTGGTCAATTAAATGAATCTTGAGTCATATAGCAAGGTGTCACAATTAAAGGTTATGTGGCTTAGTCATTTAAAGTGTGAGGCCCACAACCATTTATATAAAAGGCCTCTCAAAACCACAAAATTGAGGCTTATGACTACATGTAGTAACAGATGGAATTCAAGGAATTCATAATGAATCCTTTACAGTGCTTATGGCAATGCTAAATTGCTTCAAGAATTTCATACGAGGTTATACTGCATAATAGCAACGGGATTTGCAAATTCTAAGGGAGCAAGGTACAATCTTTCTAAAGAATATCACACGAATTGTTCCCTACTTCGATCCGCCATTAAATATTTTTGCAAAAAGACATGTGTTAGAGGGATTGTCAAGAGAATCAGTTCAGGTATGTTAAGGCTACCCCTTCTTTCCTTTTGGCATGGTCCAAATGATACAAATGAAATGAGCAAAATACGCAACTTTCATAAATGACTTTATTCATAGAAATACTAGGAGTGTCTATATTCTTGATTTCCTATGTGTCTTATTATTCTATCATTTGTTCATGGGTCTCAAAAAATACGTAAGTGGATAAAGTTTATTTCATGACATTAATCAAAGGCATAATGGTCCTATGACGTTCTGAGAGATTTTATTGATGTACTTCTCTTGTATTGCATTCATTTACATTGAACCATGACCATATAACGTTATATACGTGTATACATGTATATTATATGTATATGGGATATGAGGAAAGGTTACGGCGGTATATACGCACCACCACCTGATCAGCTGGTATACGTTGATGATTTGCCCACAGTAGCCGAGATGATATGATGGGATGCCCTTAGAGGCTTGATGATATTATGAACGCATATACCTAAGCATGGTATGACATTGATATGCATATGAATGACATTGTAAATATCAATGATTCACAGAGTTGTTCAGACTTACATGTTGAGTCTTTTACTCCATGTTTCTATCATGTCTATTATTTACTGATTTTTATTCCTTACATACTCGGTACATTATTTGTACTGACGTCCCTGCCCGGGGATGCTGCGTTTCATACCCGTAGGTCCCGATAGACAGATCGAGAGTCCTCCAAGTAGGCTATCAGCTCAGCAGAAGATGTTGGTGCGCTCCATTTGCTCCGGAGTTGCTTGTTGGTCAGTATGATTTAGACGTGTATTGTTTGGTATGGCGGGGCCCTGTCCCGACCTTTATGATAAGTATGTACTTTTAGAGGCTTGTAGACAGATGTCATGTATACGGATACTTGCATGGCCTTGTCGGCCTATGTTTTAAGTATATAATGGATCACATTGGCCTTATAGGCCCGTATGTCACATGTATGAGTTTCTATATCAGGTTGGGTCGTTCTATATCGGGTATTCCCTCATGTTTACTCTGTTTATCTCATGACGCCCCTTCTACCCACTTACCTATGATGATGTTATAAGAAAGATATAATTATATTGGTACTCGGTTGAGTAAGGTACCGGGTGCCCGTCGCGACCCATCAGTTTGGGTCGTGATAGCCGAGTGGGTAAAAAAGAGAAGAATCCATGAATTACTCTACTGAAATGACCTTATCTACTTAATTATATAGTTTCTTTGCTATGTAGGTTTATGGAGGACAAAATTTTATTATTTGGGCAAGTTATTAGGGAGTAAAATTGTCTAAATATTGTTCTAAATTCATCTTTATGAATCATGAATTTAATCAGCAGTGGCTTCACTCTTTCTGTTAATATTTTTTATGCAACATGTTAGTTATTTGAACAAATCGATTGTTCAATTAATGTGTTGGTGAAGTTTTGATTTTTGAAGAATTTATTCAACTCAATCTTAGTACAAGATATATTTGATAGTTCTAAACTCATAGCGATGAGTTGTTGTTCAAGTAGTTGTGTGTGACCAATAAGGTTCTGTTAAATATATTTGTACTGCAGCTGAAGTTTTGTCTACTGAACTATCAATGGGAAATGTAACTTTTTACCCTGTTTGTTCTGCTTCCTGTTTGTGAAAATAATCCTCAGAGGACATGTCTAAAACAATTGTGAAACTACTGCTTATTCTGTTCAAAACCTAAGGTAGTGTATTAGTCTATTCTGAAGAAATTTCATAGCAATGGTAATTACAGGAACTCTCTATATTTAATATTTATCAGGAGAGGGTATAGTGTTGACAACATCAGTTCTAAAACATACAATTCATTTTTTGATCCGTTTAAAGTGCGCAGATTGAAAGCAAAACTTGAAGGTAATACTGAAACATTTCCAGCATTAAAGAATGTTTGAACGTAATACAAAAACATATTCCACATTTGTTGCAGCACGTCAACCTAAGGAACTGTATACAAAACTTCAGAACCTTCTTTCATGTTATGTTGTGTATGATTGGGAGTTATGAAGAGTCATGGAATTCCATTGAAAAACCATTTTCAACTATTTAAGGTAAATACACAAAATGAAAAATGATTTCATCGCCCTAACAAGCATGCTAACTCTATTTGTTTTAAGACAGGACTTTGTACCTTTTGTTGATCAAATACAACTCTTTTTTTCTTTTTTATATCTTCTAAAAATACACTCAGGCCATATAATTTATGCCTTTTGCTGTTACTTGCTTGATGACATAATGACTGATATTACATCAGTTCGGCAGTTTCTAAGTTCGCTCTCTGTCTGTGAAGAAGGCGGTGATACTTCTTCAGAAGCAGCAGAGAAGGAACTTGATCTTGCAAATGCAATAGATGCTATGGCATCAAGCATGGAGAAAATTTTGGATAATATGTCCAACCAGGAGTAGCGAGATGAATATAAGCATGAGTGTTGGGAGAAATTATCCGTTATTGAAATGCAATCCAGGTTTGGAGTGGAAAGTACTAGAGATATTGAAAATTACCAAGAGAAAAGTGAGAACCTGTCACGACCCAATTTCTCCCTCCGTGAACCGTCATGACGACACCTATTCTCTACAACTAGGTAAGCCTAACACTTTTGCGGAAGTAAAACTAAAGCATGAACATTAACTACTAGCAGTAATAAATATCTAATAAGCATTTGAATGCCACTCGGCATATACAATTAACACCTCTAAAAATGTATAAAAATAATTTCCCAAAATCCAGAATACCGTAAGTCACAAGCTACTAAGAAGTCTTAACCGTTCTATACATCATTTCTACAGAAAGAAGGAAAAATGAACATAGGGGGATAGAGGAGGACTCCGAGGATCTGCGGACCCGAGAAGATGTACCTTGAAGTCCTCAATAAGCAGCAACGACTGCAACTAGTGATGAGGCTGGTAAGATGAACATGGATCTGCACACGAAAAATATGTACAGGAAAGGGCGTGAGTACACCACAACGGTACCCAGTAAGTACCAAGCCTAACCTCGGTCGAGTAGTAACGAGATCAGGTCAGGCCCCTATTAGTATAAATATAATGAAAAAAAGAAGAATGAAATATCGCAGTAAAATAAATACAGGAATCTTGCAGGAATAGAATCAAATGAAAGACAACAGCTCAGAACATAATGTTAACAACATGGGATCTCTCGAGTACCGTCTCGTAGTCCCAAGCGTAAATGTGCAGGGGGATCTTCCGGAATACCGTTCCATAGTCCCAAAATAAATATGCAAAATAGGGGGATCTCCCAAAATACTATTCCGTTGTGCCAAAGTAAATATGCAGTATACAGGGAACTCCCGGAATACTGTTCCGTAGTCCCAAAGTAAATATGCAGTGCAACCAACCGAAATAACAATTATAGCAAGAAATCCTACAGTTTAGATTAAGTTCAAGTCAAGGAAAGCAAGTAATTTCACTAAACATCCTGCATAGAGTTCAAATAGGCAGTTTAACAAGTAGGCATGCTATTCTAGTCTAAACATGATAGTTACATATGCTAGTGTGTTTCAAATGAGGAGAAAACAAGTTATGACTTAGTGAAAAAACGGAGTTTTACAACAAATAGCCCGTGTACGTACTCGTCACCTCACGTACACGGTGCTCACATATTAAACAGTACCAAATACTAAGGGGAGTTCCCCCACACAAGGTTAGGGAAGCCACTTACCTCGAACCAAGCTCAAATCAATCCGTCACAATGCTCTTTCCACGGATATCCGACTTCGAATGACTCAAATCTAGCCAAAACCATTTACATAACATAAATATAGCTAAAAGAAACTAATCTAGCTAACGAAATTAAAGCTAAGGCAAGAAATTAGAAAACTCCCCAAAATGTCTCCCCGGGCTCACGTCTCAGAATCGGGTAAAAGTTACCAATTAAGAACACCCATTTGCTCACGAGATCACTCGTACCAAAATTATTCAAATCCGATGTCCAAATCCCACTCAAAACTCAGAAATTCGGTTGGGGAACTTTTCCCCCATTTTTTCCAACTTTCTCGCTCAAATTCCTTAATTAAATGAAGAAAATAACAATAGATTAATGAAATATGATCAAAATCAAGTTAGGAATCGTTACCCCAAAGCTTTCTCTGAAAATCCCTCAAGAAATCGCCTTCTCCCGAGCTCAAAAATCAAATTTGTGAATATGAATCTCAACCCTCGATTCTTCCCCTTTTCTGCCCAGCAATCTTCATACTTGTGGGCCATGGGTCGCACCTGCGACGCCACATCTGCGGGTGCGGAAATCACTTAAGAGAGTTGGGTCCGCATCTGCGGCAGTGGGGGCCGCACCTGCGAACATTGTCCGCTGCTGCGTTCTTTCTCCGCGCCTGTGAATCCTTGGGCACATCTGCTGGCATTGCAGATGCGGAAATTCCTCGACCTGCGACCCCTGGTCAAGCTTTCGAATTCCGCATCTGCGCCTGTTCCTCCGCACGTGAGAGCCCGCACCTGCGATCTGCCCTCCACAGGTGCGAAACACCAGAACCAGCAAAAACTCAACAACTTTCCTAAGTCCAAAATTCATCCGTTAAGCATCCTAAATACACCCGAGACCCCCGGGACCTTAACATACCAACCAATCCTAAAATACCATACGAACTTAGTCGAGCCCTCAATCATACCAAGCATTGCTAAAATCACGAATCACCCTCCAATTCAAAATTAAAAAAACTTGAAACTTCCAATTCGACAACCGATGTCGAAACCAACCAAACCACGTCCGATTGACCTCACATTTTGCATACAAGTCATATTCAACACTAAGGACCTACTCCAACTTCCGGAATCGGAATTCGACCCCGAAATCAAAAATTCCACTACCGACCCAAAACTCCAAAAATTTGACTTTCGCCATTTCAAGCCTAAATGAGCTACAGACCTCCAAAACACAATCCGGATACGCTCATAAGCCCAAAATCACACAACGGAGCTAACGAAATTGACGAAATTTTATTTTGGAGTCGTCTTCACACAGTTCTGACTACGGTGCCAATCCTAAGGCTTAAACCTCCATTTAGGGACCAAGTGTCCCAAACACTTCGAAAAACCAAAATGAAACCTCCCGGTAAGTCACAATAGCAGAAATAGATATGGGAGAAGCAGTTAATAGTTGATCGGGGCTATAACTCTCAAGATGACCGGCCTGGTTGTCATATCCTCCCCCTCTTAAAACAATCATTCGTCCTCGAACGAGTATAGAGACATACTATAAGTGGTAAAAAGATGAGGATAACGGTTGCGCATATCCTGCTCGGTCTCCCAAGTGGCCTCCTCAACCGGCTGGCCCCGCCACTGAATCTTTACTAATGCAATATTCTTTGACCTCAGCTTCCGAATCTGCCTGTCCAAAATAGCCACTGGCTCCTCAACGTAGGATAGATCCTTGTCCAACTGGACTGAGCTGAAATCCAACACATGAGACGGATCGCCGTGATACCTCCTGAGCATCGAAACATGAAATACCGGATGAACTCCTGCTAGGATGGGAGGTAAGGCAAGCTCATAAGCAACTTCTCCAACTCGCCGCAACACCTCAAAGGGGCTAATAAACCTTGGGCTCAGCTTGACCCTCTTTCCGAACCTCATAACGCCTTTCATAGGCAAAACCCGAAGCAGAACCCGCTCTCCAACCATGAATGCAACATCGTGAACCTTCCGGTCCGCATAGCTCTTCTGTCTGGACTGGGCTGTATGATGTCTGTCCTGAATCACCTTCACCTTCTCCAAGGCATCCTGAACCAAGTCCGTACCCAATAACCTGGCCTCGCCCGACTCGAACCAACCCACTAGGGATCGACACCGCCTACCATACAGAGCCTCATACGGTGCCATCTGAATGCTGGACTAATAACTGTTGTTGTAGGCAAACTCCGCATGTGGCAAGAACTAATCCCAAGAACCTCCAAACTCCATCACACACGCCCGGAGCATATCTTCAAGAATCTGAATAGTGCGCTCGGACTGCCCGTCCGTCTGAGGGTAAAAAGCTGTGCTCAACTCCACCCGAGTACCCAACTCCTAATATACGGCTCTCCAGAACCACGATGTAAACTACATGCCCCGGTCAGAGATGATAGATACCGGCATGCCATGAAGTCTGACAATCTCTCAGATATAAACTCGAGCCAGCTGCTTAGAAGAATAGGTATCATCACAGTAATGAAATAAGCTGACTTTGTCAACCTGTCCACAATCACCCAAACTGCATCAAACTTCCGCTGAGTCCGTGGAAGTCCAACAACAAAGTCCATAGTGATCCACTCCCATTTTTACTCCGGAATCTCTATCTTCTGAAGCAACCCACCCGGTCGCTGATGCTCATACTTCACCTGTTGGCAATTTAGACATCTAGCCACATACTCTACTATGTCCTTCTTCATCCTCTCCCACCAATAATGCTCCCTCAGGTCCTGATACATCTTCGCGGCACCCGGATAAATGGAGTACCATAAGCTGTGAGCCTCCTGGAGAATCAACTCATGCAAACCGTCCACATTGGGCACACATAACCTGCCTTACACCCTCAATGCACCATACTCCCTAATAGTGACCTCGTTTGCATCACCGTGCTGGACTGTGTCCTTAAGGACAAGCAGATGAGGGTCATCATACTGACACTCCCTGATACGATCATAAAGAGAAGATCGAGAGACCACACAAGCCAATACTCGACTCGGCTAAAAAATATCCAATCTCACAAACTAGCTGGCTAAGGCCTGAACATCCGATGTCATAGGCTTTTATGCAGCTGGTAGATATGCTAAACTCCCCAAACTCTCTGCCCGGCGACTCAAAGCATTGGCCACCACATTGGCCTTCCCCGAATGGTACAAAATAGTGATGTCATAATCCTTAAGCAGCTATAACCACCTCCTCTGATGCAAATTAAGATCCTTTTGCTTGAACAGATGCTGCAAACTCCTGTGATCAGTGTAGATCTCACAAGGAACGCTGTAAAAATAGTGCCTCCAAATCTTCAAGGCATAAACAATAGCTGCTAGCTCAAGTTCGTGGACATGATAGTTCTTTTCATGCACCTTCAGCTGTCTGGACGCGTAGGCAATCACCCTACGGTCCTGCATCAACACTGTGCCGAGGACAACTCGCGATGCATCACAATAAACTGTATAAGACCCCGAACCTGAAGGAAATACCAATACTGGGGCTGTAGTCAAAGCTGTCTTGAGCTTCTGAAACCTCTCCTTACAATCCTCTGTCCACCTGAACGGAGCACCCTTCTGGGTCAGCCTGGTCATAGATGCTGCAATAGAAGAAAATCCCTCAACAAGACGGTAATACCCCGCCAACCCAAGAAAACTTCGGATCTCTATGGCTGAGGATGGTCTGGGCCAACTCTGCACTGCATCCACCTTCTTCGAATCCCCCTTGATTCCCTCACTCGACACAATATGACCCCAAGAATGCCACAGAATCTAACCAGAACTCATATTTTGAGAACTTTTCATACAACTTCTTTTCTCTCAAAGTCTAAAGCACTATCCTCAAGCGCTACTCATGATCCTCCCGAGTCCGGGAGTATATTAGAATGTCATCAACGAATACGATGACGAAAGAATCAATATAGGGCCGGAACACACTGTGCATCAAGTGCATAAAATTTGTTGGGAGCATTGCTCAGCCCAAAAGACATAACAAGAAACTCATAGTGACCATATCTTGTCCTAAAAGCAGTCTTCGAGATATCTGGCCCCCGAATCTTCAACTGATGATAGCTCGAATGCAAGTCAATCTTGGAAAACACTTTGGCACTCTGTAACTGATCAAATAGGTCATCAATACGAGGCAAAGGATACATGTTCTTTACTGTGACTTTGTTCAACTACGATAATCAATACATATACGCATAGAACCATCCGTTTTCTTCACAACCAAGACAGGAGCACCCCAAGGTGACACACTGGGCCGAATGAAGACCTTATCAAGCAACTCCTACAACTGTTCCTTCAACTCTTTCAACTCAGGAGGATGTAACACCCCGAAAAATTTTGAAGTACTTCAACGCTAATAAGAAAATTGATGTGTGCTAATTATATTATTTTGTATGTAAAAAAGGGACATTATATGAATGATATCAATTTATCATGATAATATATGTCTTAGGTGCGTTAAGAATGGTTTATGATCGAAGAAGAGCCCCAAGGCTAAGGCAAGTTGAAAATTATGATACAATAAAGTTTCAAGTGAGTTAGCATAAAACCTAAATTCAAACGATCATACCTATCTTGATATGAAGAATTATATGGTGTATTAAATATCAAATTAAATCCCTTTGAGTCTAGTTTCTAATGCTTCAAACCTTTTATCATTTGGACATTCCTACAAGAAGTTATGACCATATTACCAAAGACTGGCAGAATGCAATTTTGTGACAAATTATGCGATCGCAAAATGGTTATGCGATCGTAAACTGGTCGCAAAATGGTCCAGAACTGCCCAGTTCTGGGCACCAAATTGTGCAACCATTATGCGACCCGCACACCAATTGTGCGGTCAATTCTGCCACCGCATAGCTGAGTTCGGAGGGTCAATTTTTTTATTTTCATAACCCGACCCCATTTTGATAAATAGGCTTTGGGGCTTATTTTGGGGTGTTTTTCTGAGGGTTTTAGAGAGAGAGGTAAGAGTATTTTAGAGAGAGAAGGAGGGAACCTAACATTATAATTATCCAATCTTGCACCAATTTTCAAGAATCAAGGAAGCTAATCACAAGATCTTCATCTAAGAGATTGGAATTGCTAGAATTTCCAGAATGTTGTAGTAATTTAAGGAAAGCTCAAAGCGAGGTATGTTGGCTAAACATCTTTCATAGAATTGAATTCCATGATGCTCTTGTAAGTCTCGAGTTATTCTTTATATATCAATTATTCCAAATAAGCTTTGTGTTGAAAGGTATATATTCAAAATGTATTTCGGATACTCTTATCATATGATGTTATCCTTCGGGAATGTGTTCAAAGCAAGAGTTGGGTATAAAAATATTATGACTCCAAGTAGCGTTTGAAGTGAATGCTATTATGCCAAATTGTGTAAGAAGTCTCAATGTACATAAGACTCTTATTTGCTCATAGGTGTATTAAAAGTCATGATTTGAGATTCTTTGTTATCGATAATTTATAAAGATGCTTGAAAGTGAAAGTAGTAAGTTGGGGATATAAAGTGTAGAACCATGCCAATAATGAAAGTTATGATTGTGGCCAATAGAGCCAATGAAATGAAATGATGTGTGAAATATGATGATGAGTATTGAAAGTAATGAAATGAAAGTATGGAATATAAGATACGGCCACCGTGCCATGAATGAAGAATAATATGTATGGAAAAAAGGGAACCAATGAAATAATGATGTTGTATGTAATTGAAAGTACTAATGAAGTGATAGTATGAAGATGAAATGTGGTTGTTCTCCTAAATGAGAATTATGAGGTGTTGTATGTCCCAATGGTTTCAACTATAGTTGTATGCTTCTGAAATAATGTATGTAAATGACTTCGATGTTAAGTACTCAAGAATCATGAACTTAGCTAATGACCTCAAGATGTCAAGTGAGTGAATAACAAGATGGAAGGGAGATGTCCTATGCTAAATGATGATGAACCTTAAGAAAGGAAATTGGGCTTATGTGCCATTGAAATCGACTTATTGATTCACCATGCATGTGCTAATGTAATGTGCTATGTTTCTCCATGATGAGCATGAACATGAAGTGTTCCAATGATCCGAGAACTTACGACCTTAATGTAATGATAATCGTGTCGCTTTGAGTTTATACATGGTTATATGCATAATGGTGTGTTATGAAATCCTGTGAACGGTCTATGAAACGCATAGGTGTATAATATGATATGTGAACACTGTGAACGGTCTATGAAACGCACAAGTGTATTGTGTAAGTAAACACTGTGAACGGTCTATGAAACGCACAAGTGTATTGTGTAAGTAAACACTGTGAACGGTCTATAAAACACACATATGCATTGTGTAAGTAAACACTGTGAACGGTTTATGAAATGCACAAGTGTAGTGTGTAAGTAAACACTGTGAACGGTCTATGAAACGCACAGGTGTATTGTGTAAGTAAACACTGTGAACAGTTTATGAAACTCATAGGTGTATTGTATAAGTAAACACTGCGAATGATTTATGAAACACACAGGTGTATTGTATAGTATATGTGAATCCTATGGACGGTCTATAAGACGCATAAGTGTATAATATGATATGTGAACACTGGGGATGGTCTATGAAATGCATAGGGGTAAGATAAGAGAGGAATATGGACGGTCAAGTAAGGCGCATTGTCAACGCAGACATTATGAGCCATTTTCATTGGCCTTGTTTGTACATGTTGTTTCAATTACTTTATATTATGTGTTCCACGTATAGGTCATATGGCTCAGTTGACCATGAAAGAAGCTTAGAATGATGCAAGTATAATAAGACTTGATATTTCAACCTACGCGATGTTTTGTGGTCTTTTGATGTACTTTAATGAAAGAAATATGAAATGCTGTGATTGATATAAAAATAAAGGGTTTGATGTCTCGAATAAGACAGCCTAGCCGGTCGAGTCGTGATCGGACTTCGTGTTGAGAGGACGGTGGTAATGGTATCGTGAATAATAGTATTTGAACAATGGTATATTGGTGCTAAGACTCACTAATTTGAAATTATGGGAATTTACATGACACTTGATGTTTTGGTATTGTTCGAGACTTTCATTGATTTTTGATTATTCCTCCTTGTAATATTAATTGTTCTATTGAGAGGGTATTTAGTTATACATACTAGTACTATTCGACAGTACTAACGTCCCTATTGCCGGGGACGCTGCATCTTTTAATGGATGCAGGTATACTTCTACAGGATGATATGGATCTTTGGTAGGGATCTTCTGTGCATCAGATTATGGTGAGCCTGCTACAATTCCAGGGGGCACTCGAGTCTAGTTGGTATTATGTACTTAGGTATCTATTGTCATAGAAGCTCCATGTACACTGTGGGTCATGTACTTAAGTTTTGAGTTTCCTCATGTATTTATGTTCAAAGATATTTATGAAGTTATGTACCCATCATGAGTGAAAAAGAAAAGAAAAAAAAATTTATGGGCCATTGAGCCAAATGTATTCAATATGAAAGTCATGATCTAATTATGTTTTGATAAATCATGCATGAGTTATGATGAGAGGTTGATGTAACGTAGGCTTGCTCGACTGGGTTCACTCGGTTGTGCACCGGTCGCGCTCCTCGAGTATGGGACATGACAAACTTAGTATCAGAGCATGGTTAAGGAGTCCTAAGGTGTCATGGAGCTGTGTCAGTAGCGTCCCTCTTATTGGTGTGTTGCCGGCCCACACTTATAAAAGGGAGGCTACAACGACATTTAGGAAATGTTTCTCTTCATCTATCCCCGATCGTGCGTTAATATTCCAAGTTAGTCTTAGAGTTCCCTTGTTAATACTAAGGAATGTAGCACATCGTGCTACGAAATGAGAAAGGCCTAAGGATTAAAGGAATGACACACATGATAGTCATAATGTGTGAGGTAGCAAATTGTCCTCGTAATGGACGAAGAAAAAGCCAATGATACGATCAAAGGTAAGAAAGATCATAAAGTTGGCCTCGAGAGTCATAGTTGTTGATTTCATATATATATGGTGCAAAGTGATATTATCTATATGTTGTTTAGGATTTATTTCTGGGATTCTTTGACAGGTGGATAGGCCTAGTTACAGGGGAAACTCTACCGAAATCTTTAAGAATTTGTAAAGATAGCCAAATTTTAAGGGCCCTAAGTAAGTTGAAATTTTGGATAGGAAGTATAAGACCCATGTAGTCATAAGTGCCTATGTATAATTGTTGGAGGTAAAATGATGGTAACTCTATTCTTAAAAGGGACTTGTAAAACATTCGAGGATGAATGTTCTTAAGTGGGGGAGAATGTAACACCCCGAAAAATTTCGAAGTACTTCAGCGCTAGTAAGAAAGTTGATGTGTGCTAATTATATTATTTTGTGTGTAGAAAAGGGACATTATATGAATTATATCAATTGATCATGATAATATATATATGAGGTGCATTAAGAATGGTTTATGTTCTAAGAAGAGCCCCAAGGCTAAGGCTAGTTGAAAATTTCATGATAGAATAAAGTTTCAAGTGAGTTCGCACAAAATCTAAATTCAAACGATCATACCTATCTTGATATGAAGAATTATATAGTGTATTATCTATCAAATTAAATTCCTTTGAGTCTAGTTTCCAACGCTTCAAACCGTTCGTCATTTGGACATTCCTACAAGATGTTATGACCATATTACCAAAGGCTGGCAGAATCCAATTCTGTGACAAATTATATGACCATTATGCGATCGCAAAATGGTCCAGAACTGCCCAATTCTAGGCACCGAATTGTGCGACCATTATGCGACCCGTACACCAATTGTGCGGTCCATTGTGCGACCGTATAACTGAGTTCGGAGGGTCAATTTTTTGATTTTTATAACCCGACCCCATTTTGATAAATGGGCTTTGGGGCTTATTTCGGGGTGTTTTTCTGAGGGTTTTAGAGAGAGGTAAGAGCATTTTAGAGAGAGAAGGAGGGAACCTAACATTATAATCATCCAATCTTGCACCAATCTTTAAGAATCAAGGAAGCTAATCACAAGATCTTCATCTAAGAGATTGGAATTGCTAGAATTTTCGGAACGTTGTAGTAATTTAAGGAAAGCTCAAAGCGAGGTATGTTGGATAAACTTCTTTCATAGAATTGAATTCCATGATGCTCTTGTAAGTCTCGAGTTATTCTTTATAAATCAATTATTCCAAATAAGCTTTATGTTGAAAGGTATATATTCAAAATGTATTTCGGATACTCTTATCATATGATGTTATCCTTCGGGAATGTGTTCAAAGCAAGAGTTGGGTATAAAAATATTATGACTCCAAGTAGCGTTTGAAGTGAATGCTATTATGCCAAATTGTGTAAGAAGTCTCAATGTGCATAAGACTCTTATTTGCTCATAAGTGTATTAAAAGTCGTGATTTGAGATTCTTTGTTGTCGATAATTTATAAAGATGCTTGAAAGTGAAAGTAGTGAGTTGGGGATATAAAGTGTAGACACTGTGCCGATAATTAAAGTTATGATTGTGGCCAATAGAGACAATAAATGAAATAATGTGTGAAATATGATGATGAGTATTGAAAGTAATGAAATGAAAGTATGGAATATAAGATACGGCCACCGTGCCATGAATGAAGAATAATATGTATGGCAAAAAGGGAACTAATGAAATAATGATGTTGTATGTAATTGAAAGTACTAATGAAGTGATAGTATGAAGATGAAATGTGGTTGTTCGCCTAAATGAGAATTATGAGGTGTTGTATGTCCCAATGGTTTCAACTATAGTTGTATGTTTCTGAAATAATATATGTAAATGACTTCGATGTTAAGTCCTCAAGAATCATGAACTTAGCTAATGAACTCAAGATGTCAAGTGAGTGAATAACGAGATGGAAGGGAGATGTCCTGTGCTAAATGATGATGAGCCTTAAGAAAGGAAACTAGTCTTATGTGCCATTGAAATCGACTTATTGATTCACCATGCATGTGCTAATGTAATGTGCTATGTTTCTCCATGATGAGCATGAACATGAAGTGTTCCAATGATCCGGGAACTTACGACCTTAATGTAATGTTAATCATGTCGCTTTGAGTTTATACATGGTTATATGCATAATGCTGTGTTATGAAATCCCGTGAACGGTCTATGAAACGCATAGGTGTATAATATGATATGTGAATACTGTGAAAGGTCTATGAAATGCACAAGTGTATTGTGTAAGTAAACACTGTGAACGGTCTATGAAACGCACATGTGTATTGTGTAAGTAAACACTGTGAATTGTCTATAAAACACACATATGTATTGTGTAAGGAAACACTGTGAATGGTCTATGAAACACATAGGTGTAGTGTAAGTAAACACTGTGAACGGTCTATGAAACGCACAGGTGTATTGTGTAAGTAAATACTGTGAACGGTCTATGAAACGCACAGGTGTATTGTGTAAGTAAACACTGTGAACGGTCTATGAAACGCACAGGTGTATCGTATGGTATATGTGAATCCTATGGACGGTCTATGAAATGCATAAGTGTATAATATGATATGTGAACACTAGGGACGGTCTATGAAATACATAGGGGTAAGAAAAGAGAGGGATATGGACGGTCAAGTAAGACGCATTTTCAACGCAGACATTATGAGCCATTTTCATTGGCCTTGTTTGTACATGTTGTTTCAATTACTTTATATTATGTGTTCCGCGTATAGATCATATGGCTCAGTTGACCCTGAAAGAAGTTTAGAATGGTGCAAGTATAATAAGGCTTGATATTTCAACCTACGCGATGTTTTGTAGTCTTTTGATGTACTTTAATGAAAGAAATATGAAATGTTGTGATTGATATAAAAACAAAGGGTTTGATGTCTCGAATAAGACAACCTAGCCGGTCGGGTCGTGATCGGACTTCGTGCTGAGAGGACGGTGGTATTGGTATCGTGAATAATGGTATTGTGAACAATGGTATATTGGTGCTAAGACTCACTAATTTGAAATTATGGGGATTTACATGACACTTGATGTTTTGGTATTGTTCGAGACTTTCATTGATTTTGTGATTATTCCTCCTTGTAATATTAATTGTTCTATTGAGAGGGTGTTTAGTTATACATACTAGTACTATTCGACAGTACTAACGTCCCTTTTGCCGGGGGTGCTGTATCTTTTAATGGATGCAGGTATACTTCTACAGGATGATATGGATCTTTGGTAGGGATCTTCTGTGCATTAGATTATGGTGAGCTTGCTACAATTCCGGGGGCACTCGAGTCTAGTTGGTATTATGTACTTAGGTATCTATTGTCATAGAAGCTCCATGTACACTGTGGGTCATGTACTTAAGTTTTTAGTTTCCTCATGTATTTATGTTCACAGATATTTATGAAGTTATGTACCCATCATGAGTGAAAAAGAAAAGAAAAAACAATTATGGGCCATTGAGCCAAATGTATTCAATATGAAAGTCATGATCTAATTATGTTTTGATAAATCATGCATGAGTTATGATGAGAGGTTGATGTAACATAGGCTTGCTCGACTGGGTTCACTCGGTTGAGCGCCGGTCGCGCTCCTCGAGTTTGGGGCGTGACAGAGGAGCCATACGGTATGGAGGAATAGAGATGGGTTGAGTGCCTAGCAACAAATCAATGCCGAAATCAATATCTTTGTCGGGCGACATGCCCGGAAGATCAGTTGGGAACACATCTGGATAGTCCCTCACTACTAGAACTGACTCAACTGTAGGGGTATCAATACTGACATCTCTCTCATAAGCTAGATATGCGTCACACCCCTTCTCAACCATTCGTGGAGCTTTAAAAAATGAAATAACTCGGTTGGGAGTATACTCTAAGGTACCTCTCCACTCTAATTGTGGTAAGCCTGGCATAGCCAGTGTCACGGTCTTAGCGTGACAATCAAGAATAACATAATGGGGCGACAACCAGTCCATGCCCAAGATAACATCAAAGTCTACCATGCTGAGTAATAATAAGTCGGCTCTAGTCTCTAAACCACTAATAGCAATCAAACACAACCGATTCACGCGGTCCACAACAAGAGAATCTCCTACATGAGTAGACACATAAACAGGGGAACTCAAAGAATCCCGAGATACGCCTAAATATGGGGCAAAATAAGAGGACACATATGAATACGTAGAGCCTGGATCAAATAATACTGATGCATCTCTATGACAGACTAGAACAATACCTGTAATGACAAAGTCGGAAGGAACTGCCTCTGTACAAGCCGGAAGAGCATAATACCTGGCCTGGCCTCCCCCTCTAGGGCAACCTCGACCTCCCCAACCTCCACCTCGAGCTGGCTGGGCTGGTGGGGCTGTAGCTGGTGTTGGAATCATGGCCTGAGGACCCGGTAGAGCACGTGGTGGTTGAGAATGCTGTGAAGGTGCTACCCTCCTAAGTCTGGGGCAATCCCTCACCATATGGCGGGTGTCTCCACACTCAAAACAACCCCTCGGAGGGTGTGGCTGCTGCGACTGACTCGGGCCAGGTCTGCTGGACTGGCCGCTAAAAGCACCCCGAGCAGGAGGCACACTAGATACTGGTGGTGCATAATAAGGCTCGTGGGGCCTAGATGGGGCTGGAACACCATTGGCGGCTGGAAGAGCTAAATGAACAGGGCGACCCATATAACCCCTACCATGGCAGGCTGCTGGGGCACGAGCTCCAGAATAAGAAATAGTCTCTCGAGACCTCTTGGCCTCTCTCTCCTCTCGGTTCCAGGCAAGCATGCCCTCCAATCTCCTAGTAATACTCACAACCTACTGGTAAGGAATATCTATCTCCAGCTCCCTAACCATACTAATCCTGATACTGGGGTGTGTCCCTCAATAAATCGTCGAACCTTCTCTCAGACTATGGCAACCAAGGCCGGTGCATGTCAGGCCAAATCACTGAAGCGGACTGCATACTCTGACACAGTCATAGCACCCTGGCGCAGCTGCTCAAACTCTATGCGCCATGAGTCCCTGAGGCTCTAAGGGACATACTCTCTCAAAAACATGTCCGAGAACTAAGTCCATGTAAGTGAAGATGCCTCATCTGGACTACTCGACTAATAAGCACGCCACCACTGATAGGTTGCTCCTCTAAGCTGGAAAGTGGTAAAAGAAACCCCACTCGTCTCCGCTATGCCCATAGTACGGAGAATACGATGACACTCCTTCAGAAAACCCTGAGCATCATCTGTAGCCAATCCACTGAAGGTAGGTGGGTGGTACTTCTGGTACCTCTCAAATCTGAGTTGTTCCACCTCAGAAGTGGTTGTTCTAGTCTCATGCTGAACCGGGGCTACCGGCGGCATAGGAATGAACTCTGGGGCCTGATCAACCTGGACCCTCTGCTCAGGAGTGTGGGCTGCGGGAGTCTGTTCCCCTCCCCCGGCCTGAGAAGTGGCGGGAGCTAACGGAATCAATCCAGCCTGAGCTAAGGTGCTGAACATGCTCATGAACTGGGCTAGAGTCTCCTTGAGGGCTGGTGCATCAATAGGAACCTCTGGTGCCTTCCCTCCAACTGGAACTACAGGGGCTCCTCTGTCGCAGCTCGGGCGAGTGCTCTGGCTGCACCGCATGACCGTACTCTACCCTAGCCCCGGCCTCTGGAGGCTCTAGCAGGGGGCGCGGGTGCCTGGTCATCAGATCCTCCGTTACGGGTCCTCACCTTTTGCGAGAAAGAATAAAATAGAGAATTTTTAGAATTTAATGCCAATAACTCGCACGCCAAGGAGTCAAAGAAGTATGTTTGTTCCTAACAGTTCTATAGCCTTCCGAAGATAAGTATAGACGTCTCCGTACCGATCCGCGAGACTCTAATAAACCAGCTTGTGACTCACGACTCATATGAACCTAGAGCTCTGATACCAACTTGTCACGACCCAATTTCTCCCTCCGTGAACTGTCGTGACGACACCTAGTTTCTATGACTAGGTAAGCCTAACACTTTTGCGGAAGTGAAACTAAAGCATGAATATTAAATACTAACAGTAATAAATATCTAATAAGCAACTGAATGCCACTCGACATATACAATTCACACCTCTGAAAATGTACAAAAACAATTTCACAAAACCCAGAATACCCTAAGTCACAAGCTACTAAGAAGTCTTAACCGTTCCATACATTATTTCTACAAAAAGAAGGAAAAATGAACATAGGGGGATAGAGGGGGACTCCGAGGATCTGCGGGCGCGGGTAGATGTACCTTGAAGTCTCCAATAAGCAGCAATGACTGCAACTAGTGATGATGCTGGTAAGATGAACCTGGATCTGCACACGAAAAACATGTGCAGGAAAGGGCGTGAGACACCACAACGATACCTAGTAAGTGCCAAGCCTAACCCCAGTCGAGTAGTGACGAGATCAGGTCAGGGCCCTACTCGTATATATATAATGAAAAAAAGCAGAATGAATTATCACAGTAAAATAAATACGGAAATCTAGCAGGAATAGAATCAAATTAACGACAACATCTCATAACACAGTGATAATAACAGGGGATCTCCCGAGATACCGTCTCGTAGTCCCAAACGTAAATGTGTAGGGGGATCTCCCAGAATACCATTCCGTAGTCCCAAAATAAATATGCAAAACAGGCGGATCTCACGGAATACCAATCCGTAGTCCCAAAGTAAATATGCAGTACAGGGGGATCTCCCGTAATACCGTTCCGTAGTCCCAAAGTAAATATTCAGAGCAACCAACCAAAATAACAATTACAGCAGGAAATCCTACAGTTTAGACTAAGTTCAAGTCAAGAAAAGCAGGTAATTTCACTAAACATGTTGCACAGAGTTCAAATAGGCAGTTAAACAAGTAGGCATGCTATTCTAGTCTAAACAGAATAGTTACATATGCTAGTGTGTTTCAAATAAGGAGAAAACAAGTTATGACTTAGTGAAAAATGGAGTTTTACAATAAATAGCCTGTGTACGTACTCGTCACCTCACGTACACGACGCTCACATATTAAAAAATACCAAATCCTAAGGGGAGTTCCCCCACACAAGGTTAGGCAAGCCACTTACCTCGAACCAAGCTCAAATCAATCCCTCACAATGCTCTTAACACGAATATCCTACTTTGAATGGCTCAAATCTAGCCAAAACCATTTACATAACATAAGTATAGCTACAAGAAACTAATCTAGCTAACGAAATCACAGCTAAGGCAAGAAATTAGAAAAACGCCCCAAAAAGTCTCCCCGGGCCCACGTCTCGGAATCGGGTAAACGTTACCAATTAAGAACATCCATTCGTTCACGAGATCACTCGTACCAAAATTATCCAAATCCGATGTCCAAATCTCACTCAAAACTCAGAAATCCGGTTGGGGAACTTTTCCCCTAGTTTTCCCAACTTTCTCACTCAAATTCCTTAATTAAATGAAGAAAACAACAATAGATTAATGAAATATGATCAAAATCAAGTTAGGAATCGTTACCCCAAAGCTTTCTCTGAAAATTCCTCAAGAAATCGCCTTCTCCCGAGCTCAAAAATAGAATTTCTGAATATGAACGTCACCCCTCGATTCTGCCCCTTTTCTTCCCAGCGATCTTCGCACTTGCGGGCTATGGGTCGCACCTGCGATGCCGCATCTGCGGAAAATCCCTCGCATGTGCAGAAATTACTTAAGAGGGCTGAGTCCGCATCTGCGGCAGTGGGGGCCGCACCTGCGCGTGTGCGCCTGCGGAACACTGTCCTCTTCTGCGTTCTTCCTCCGCGCTTGCGAATCCTTGGGCGCATTATGCGGGCATCACAGATGCGGAAATTCCTCGCACCTGCGACCCCTGGTCAAGCCTCCGAATTCCGCATCTATGCCTATTCCTCCGTACGTGCGAGCCCGCACCTACGGTCTCCCCTTCGCAGGTGCGAAACACCAGAACCAACAAAAACTTAACAACTTCCCTAAGTCCAAAATTCATCCGTTAAGCATCCGAAACACACCCGAGATCCCCGGGACCTTAACTTAACATACCAACCAATCCTAAAACACCATACGAACTTAGTTGAGCCCTCAATCACATCAAGCAATGCTAAAATCACGAATCACCCTCCAATTCAAACTTAAAGAAACTTGAAACTTTCAAATTCGACAACCGATGTTGAAACCAACCAAACCACGTCCGATTGACCTCAAATTTTGCACACAAGTCATATTCAACACTACGGACCTATTCCAACTTCTGGAATCGGAATCCGACCCTGATATCAAAAATTCCACTACCGGCCCAAAACTCCAAAAATTCGACTTTCGCCATTTCAAGCCTAAATGAGCTACAGACCTCTAAAATATAATCCGGACACGCTCCTAAGCCCAAAATCACACAATGAAGCTAACAAAATCGATAGAATTTTATTCCGGAGTCGTCTTCATACAGTTCCGACTACGGTGCCAATCCTAAGGCTTAATCCTCTATTTAGGGATTAAGTGTCCCAAACACTTCCAAAAATCAAAATGAAACCTCCCGGCAAGTCACAATAGCAGAAATAGATATGGGAGAAGCAGTTAATAGTGGATCGGGGCTATAACTCTCAAGACGACCGGCCGGGTCGTCACAGAACCCATTTAGCATTGACCACGCGCATTTAGAGTCAGTTAATGGAGTTGATGAAACCAGTGGAGGAGGCATCGACATTTGAATACTCTAGGAAACTTACTGTTCTTTATCAACTTTTCTGAGCTTGTCTTGCACAAACACCTGAAGAAAGTAAAAGATATACATGAAGGAGGAAGGGTTATGATGCACGGCATCGCGTGCCTTTGTGGTTGCTGGTGACATGGTTTCATATCAAATGGATCAAAGTGGTATGTTCCTGCATCTACATCATATGTAATTTTGAGATTGTTTTGAATCAGATGGGGTTGTCTTTTATGATGACTATTAATGCCTGATGAGGCTGCTGATAAGAGCTAAGGAGATTGTTGGTTCACAATAGTGGTCAGTCTGAGATCAGATACTTCTTACTTGCTACCGAAAACAGAAAAGGAAAAAAAAAGGTTAGATATTTCAAAGATGCACATAACGATCAAGCTTGCAATTGGATGTCATGCGAGGATTTTTTTCTACCAATAGTTAGATATTTGAAAGATGCACATGATTTCAATGATCTAAATGCCCAAATACTGGGATGTGAATCATTGTCAACAGTTTTGCAGAATTGCAGGTAAAGCTTTACTCCGCTTTGTTCTATGTGTATGTTCGTCTTATTAATTTTTTTGTGAAATTGGTTCTATTTTGCATATACACCTCTATTTCATTTAAAGAAGTCATTGCGAAACAAAACAAATCAGTCATTGCAGGTATTCGGGGACCACTGCTTGTGTCATAAAATTCAATATGGATTGAAGTTGTCATTTAACTGAATAACTCATTCATACATAGGTCAGTGATAGAATTTCATGTGTCATGGTGCAGCTTAGTGGTTAGTAAAGAGCCAATATAACGAAGGGCCTGCAGTGAATCTGTGGCGTTAGACTTGAGTGAAGATTGGCCACGACTCCCCTGCGGATAATGAAATAATTTATATTGATAACAGAAGGGGGGGAGGTAAAAGAAGCAGCAGAATATACCAAAATCAACAACTCTCTTATTCTTTACTCAGTAAGATCCACAACTGGTTAAAAACAACCATCACAATAGGGTGCAACATAAGAAAGAAAGGATTAATCTTGACAAGATATTGGTGGCAACACTCAATGGAGAAGCAATATGTTTGGGAAGATGATAAAATAAACTTAGATAAAATAATGTTTAGTAAAGATATATATCAACATAGATAAAATAATGTGTGGATACTGTACATTTTTGATACCGTTACAACTATCAATCAACTCTGTTAGTGGGGTAATTAATGTCATTACGTTTATGCTCTCTTTTAGCTGTTTTAAAATTGGTCATTCGCCATTCTTTTCTGGTGCTAGCAGATCACCTCTGCTCATCCCTTTGTAGAATGCGCGTCTTAACCAACTTTTCGACTTCTGGAAACGACAATTTTTCCTCATATTAAATAGTGTGACTTGGAGTTAACCAATTTCTGCTGAAACCAAAAATGGCTTACCCCATGTCTTCCACTATTTGGTGTACCAAAAAGATTAGATTTTACGCTCTCGGTAATTATCTTTTACATAAAGTTATTCCCTGATGTAAAAGAGTCAATCATAAGGAAAAAAGACGATCAAGGCTGCATATTCAGAATATACAAGTATAACAAATAATATCAGTTCACAACCACAACATTCACTACACATAGAATGTGTCGCAACAGCTGCTACTCCAGGCCGCCAATAATTACAACTGGCTGCAAATTTGTGTGTGTAAACCGTCATGTACAACTTGATCAAGATTCAACACAATTTTTACACATGCTACAACAGAAAATACGTAAGCTACTAATCGGTCCAGATTGATACATTAATGATAAAAGAAAAGAACATGCATACTGGTGTTAAAAACACTTATGACAGTTTCACCAACCTGAAGCATGAATATAGAGCAAGTCAAATGATATTGAAAGAAAAACCATGATAAGATAATCTTTAATCAGTAAACAATAATGGGGGTTAGGAGTATGGGGATCAATACATCTAACTTCCGGTGAGTATTAATTTCAATAAATTAATATACATATTCAAAACATTTATAAAACTACTATAAATCATATTTTCTTTCAATCAAAAACTTCATACAACTGTTTCAAAACGTACTCAAAAAGAAAATCATGATGCAATTGGAAGGTAATTATTATATTTGAAACAGTTTCTTTTTTCCTACACATGAAACAAAGAAACCATATAGGCAACACAAACTGAAAGAACATTCAGTCCAAAGCCAACCATTTTTCATGGAAGGCCATATGGTATATGTGTTAAAAACAAAGAATTATTAAAGCCTTATGCTATATATTCACGAACAACTCTCTCTGTATCAATGAGCTAAAAGTTAGATGAATTATAGAATCTATAGTGTGCCATGGTGCAGATTAGTGGTTAGTTAAGATATATATATATATATATATATATATATATATATATATATATCTCAATCAGTTGCATAACCATGACCATTTGGTCATTCAACAGCAATTATAATTTTTACCTCTCTTCTGAAGAATATTTATCCATTATGTTTTTATTTGAAAATGTCAAAATCCAAAAATATAGAATTTCTTATGATATTACATCACATATATCTAGAGCATTTGTGCTATATGCTATAAGATAAAGGAAAAAAACATAAATATTCCAAACATACTCTTACAGTCAAATTTCACAAGCTACACCGCTTTTAAAATATGCAACATGGGAGACGACTTTGGTCTCTCCTATGGATAAATGTGATGACCCAAAATGTCATCTTTAAATTTAATAAGTAATTCTGTATTTTAAGACCTCAAAAAGTACCATTTATCATTCCTTGACTTGCGTGCACATTTCGTAAAATTTTTCGGAAAGTTTTTATGTGAAAAATGGATTAAAATGGGAAATAGAGCTTTAAAACTTAACTAAGTTGACTTTGATCAATATTTTGAGCAAACGGACCGGGATCTGAGTTTTTGACAATTTCGGTAGGTCCGTATCGTGATTTGGGACCTGAGCGTATGCCCGGAATCGAATTCTGAGGTCCCTAACCCGAGATATGAAATTTTGATGAAAAATTAAAAGGTTGAAAGCTTAATGATTTCTAAGAAATTACTGATGTTAGATTTATTAACCTCGAGTACATATTTTGGTTTCGGAGCCCGGTATACGTCCACTATAATATTTATGACTTGTCTGCCGAATTTGGTGAGAATCGGAGTTGATTTGACGTGATTCAGACGTCCGGTTGTAAAAATATAAGTTTTAAAGTTTTCTTGAAATTTTCTTTGATTTGGTGTTTGATTCGTAGTTCTAGGTGTTATTTTGGCGATTTGATCACGCGAGCAAGTTCGTATGATATTTTAGGACTTGTGTGCACATTTGGTTTGGAACCCCGAGGGTTCGGGTGAGTTTCAGATACGCTACGGGATAATTTTGAACTTAGAAAAAATCTGGTTTTTAGCTTCTGCTGTCATCTCGTGTTTTGTTCTTCGCGATCGCGAAGAGGAAAGTTGGACTGGCACAATTGTGCTTCGCGTTCGCGATCGAGGACACGCGTTCGCGAAGGGTCGAAGTATAAAGTTTCACGTTCGCGATCGAGTCCTCGCGTTCGCGAAGAGGAAATGAGGCAGAAGCTGGGGTACTCAAATTTGTTCTTCGCGTTCGCATGAAACGGTCAGCGATAGCGTGGGTCTGCAAGGTTAAGCTTCGCGTTCGTGTGTATGACGCCGCGTTCGCGTAGAGCAAAGTGGCAGCCTGTGCAAAAATGTGCTTCGCGATCGCGAAGCAATTCCCGCGATCGCGAAGAGTAAAATGAATCTGGGCAAAGTTGTTCTACGCGATCGCACACGAATTTCCGCGACCGCGATGAATAAAAATCTGAAAAACAGAACTTAAATTCTAGAAATGGGGTTTTGACCCATTTTCAACCATTTTCAATTTTTAAGCTCGGGTAAGGTGATTTTTGGGCGATTTTTAAGGGAAAATATTGGTATAAGTGTTCCTTATCCTATATTGATTATGTTTCATGATTTCATACTCATTTATATCATGAATCCGTGAATTTATGGAAGAAAAATTAGATTTTTATAAAATCTTCCAAAAACGAAAAATTAAGATTTTGAAGGTCCATTTAATATCGGAATTGGACATTTTTTATGTGGTTCAACTCGTATCGGAACGGGTGTTCGGATTTCGTGAGTTTTTTCGGGATTTGAGAGTGGGTCCCACTGTCGAATATTTTAATGAATTTCAGATTTTTATCCGGAAAAATTATAAATTCATATGGAATTAATTCTTATGATTAGTATTGAATATATCGAATTGTTTGTGTATAGATTTGAAGCTTTCGGAGTCAAATTTAAAAGAAAAAGCTGTGGTTGACAAATTGGTTGGAATTTTCAAAGCGAGGTAAGTGTCGTGGTTAATCTTGACTTGAAGGAATAGAACCCTTAATTTATTTGTTATGTGAATTGCATGTGAACGACGTATAGGCGAGGTGACGAGTGTCTATACGTCGTCAAATTAATTATTTGCCTGCTTACTTGAAAAATTATAAATTATTTTAAATCATAAATTAATTATTATAATAACTGTTTCTCTCCTATTCTTTGTCAAATATTAATTCTTGAATTCCTGCATTAATTCTTACATGCTATTTGAATTATGTGTTTTAATTGTTATTTGACATTTAGTATATTAAATATTAAACTATCTATTTTCTCCCTGAATTCCATAATAATGTGCTATTTATCATTATTTGTTTCATAATTAAGTTATAATTATTGTATGCTTGTTGTCTTATAATTATATAATTATTGTATGCTCGTTGTCTGATAAATAAATATGTTAGAGGAGCGGGTTGCACGCCGCAACAAAATTAATTATAATAGATATATTGGAGGATCGGGTTACACGCCGCAACAGACTTATGAAAAGTCTATATTGAAGGATCGGGTTGCACGCCGCAACAGACTTATGAAAAGTCCATATTGGAGGATCGAGTTGCATGCCGCAACAAACTTATTAAAAGTCCATATTGGAGGATCGGGTTGCACGCCGCAACAGACTTATTTAAAAGTCGACATACATATATATATATATATATATATATATATATATATATATATATATATATATATATATTGAGGGATCGGGTTGCACGCCGCAACAGATTTGATTAAAGGAATATATTGTGAGAGCGGGTTGCACGCTGCAACAGAATTGATGGACATGATAATTGTTTATGACTACTGAGTTGGCTTCAATTATTATAAATGAGTTATCTGATTTATTTCTATTATTGTTGTTGATATTAATATTGCGTACAGGTAATGTAAGTGACCCGCCTTAGCCTCGTCACTACTTCGTCGAGGTTAGGCTCAGCACTTACCAGAACATGGGGTCGGTTTTACTGATACTACACTCTGCGCTTCTTGTGCAGATTTCGGAGTTGGTCCCAGCGGCGTGCCATAGACTTGCTCGGATTTCAGCTATTCAGAGGAGACTTGAGCTATAACTGCATGGCGTCCGCAATTCTGAACTCCCCATCTATTTTACTTTAGCTGTGTGTTTATTTCCAGACAGCTTTATTTTATTCAGACCTTTATTTGTATTATTTTAGAAGCTCGTGCACTTGTGACACCAATTCTGGGATGGTATTTAGACACCGTTATTTTTATGGATTATTTCACTATATTTCAAACTTTGCTTCCGCTTTTGGTTCTTTGATTATTAATAATGTAAAGATTATTTAAAAATTGGTTAATATTGTTCTAACGTTGGCTTGCCTAGCAAGTGAAATGTTAGGCGCCATCACGGTCCGAAGGTGGGAATTTCGGGTCATGACAATTGGTATCAGAGCACTAGGTTACATAGGTCTCACGAGTCACGAGAAAGCTTAGTAGAGTTTGAAGGATCAGTACGAAGACGTCTGTACTTATCTCTCAGAGGCTATGAAGTTTAGGAACAATATCACTTCTTTCTTATCATGTCGTGCGATTTTATTCTATCATTGATGATTGAACCATTCTACTCTTATTCTCTCGCAGATGGTGATCACACGTAACACCTCTACCGATGGACATGGACCAGAACCCCGGTGGCAACTATGGCCAGGGGTAGAGGTCGAGACCGAGGTCGTGCTAGAGGCCGTGGTAGAGCTTAGTCCAGAGCTCGAACAGCTGCACTTGTTGAAGAACCTCAGATGGACCTTCAGGAGGAGGTTCCAGTTCAGAATTTACCAGTTGGACCAGTTCAGGTCCCGGAATTATTCATAGCCACTCCAGTACTTCAGGACGCTCTAGTCCGTTTGGTAAGTCTTATGTAGGGCGTAGCCCAGAATGGTACATTTTCGATGGCACCAGCTGTCTCACGGGCTGGGGGAGGAGCATAAACTCCCACTACTCCCGCTCCAGAGCAGATGGCTCCCCAGAATCAGGCTCCAGCAGCCCCGCCAGTTGGGGTAGTTCAGCAGTTGTTGCGGCACAGATCGGTGATAGGCCCGCCATGTGTTTTGAGGCCCTATTGAGACTGGATAAGTTTACTAAGCTCTTTCCAGTTCACTACAGTGGTACACCTTCTGAGGACCCACAGGATTATCTTGAACGCTGCCATAAGGTGCTGCGGAACATGGGTATAGTTGAGACCAATGGGGTCGATTTTGCTGTATTTCAGATGACGAGTTCCGCCAAGAGGTGGTGGAGAGATTATACATTGACCCGACCAGTCGGATCGCCTGCACTTACATGGGAGCAGTTCTCTCAGCTATTTCTGGAAAAGTTCCTCCCTATCACGCTGAGAGAGGAATTCCGCAAGTAATTTGAGCGTCTACAGTAGGGCAATATGACAGTTACTCAGTATGAGTCCTGTTTTGTGGATTTGACCTGTCTTGCTCTCCTTTTATTACCTACGGAGGGAGAGAAAGTGAGGAGGTTCATTGAGGGACTCACTCACCCTATCAGACTTCAGATGGCCAAGGAGACCGGAAGTGAGATTTCTTTTCAGGCGGCTGCTAATTTCGCAAGGAGGATCGAGATAGTTCTTGCACAAGAGAGAGGGCAGAGGTCTGATAAGAGGCCTCGTCAGTTCGGTGGTTACAGTGGTGCCTCGTCTGGAGACAGAGGTAATGTTGGTAGGGGTTATCCTCCCAGACCGTTTCATTCAGCACTTCATGCATCTCCCGGTGCTTCAAGGAGTCACGGTCCTATAATGCCTTACTCTGGGCAGCCAGTATTCAGTGCACATTCAGCTCCTATCAGTGCACCATCACTCTAGAGTTACTACAGTGGTTATCCGGCCTATCTGGGTCAGCTTCAGCTTCAACAGCCACGACATCAGGATGAGTGTTATGAGTGTGGGAACATTGGTCACATCAGGAGGTATTGCCCTAGATTGGCGAGTAACAGATCTCGGCAAGATTCTCATGCCATCATACCGGCACCGGTTGCTTCACCGCCTGCTCAGCCAACTAGAGGTAGGGGTCAGGCAGCTAGAGGTGGAGGTCAGGATATTAGAGGTGGAGGTCACGCCATTAGAGGTGGAGGTCAGACCGTTAGAGGTAGAGGCCAGCCAGTTAGAGGCCGTCCCAAAGACGCAGTTCAGAGTGGTGGGGCCTAGCCCCCATTTTATGCTTTTCCAACTAGGCTTGAGACCGAGTCATCTGATGCTGTGATCACATGTATTATTCCAGTTTGCCATAGAGATGCTTCAGTTCTATTTGACCCAGGATCTACTTATTCCTATGTGTCCTCATATTTTGCTTCATATTTGGTTGTGCCTTATGATTCTCTGAGTGCTTCTATGTGTATCTACACCGGTGGGAGACTCAGTTGTAGTAGATCATGTCTATCATTCGTGTGTGGTTAGTATTGGTAATCTTGAGACTAGTGTGGATCTTCTACTTCTTAATATGGTAGATTTTGATGTCATCTTGGGTATGGATTGGCTGTCCCCTTATCATGCCATATTGGATTGTCATGCCAAGATAGTGACCATAGCTATGCCGAGGTTACCTCGGTTAGAGTGGAAAGGAACTCCTGGCCATTCTGCCAGCAAGGTTATTTCTTATATGAAAGATCGGCGTATGGTAGAGAAAGGGTGTCTAGCCTATTTGGCTTATATTCATGATCCCAGTGCGGATGTCCCTTTTATGGACTCAGTACCAGTTGTTCGTGAATTTCCAAAAGTATTTCCTGCAAATTTGCCGGGGATGCCACCCGACAGAGATATTGACTTCTGTATTGATTTGGCTCCGGGCACTCAGCCCATTTCTATTCCACCATACCGTATGGCCCCGCCAGAGTTGAAAGAATTGAAAGAGCAGTTACAAAACTTGCTTGAGAAGGGATTTATTAGACCCAGTGTCTCACCCTGGGGTGCACCAATATTATTTGTAAAGAAGAAAGATGGCTCTATGCGGATGTGTATAGATTATCGGCAGTTGAACAAAGCCACTATCAAAAACAAATATCCGCTGCCAAGAATTGATGACTTATTTGATCAGCTTCAGGGTGCCAAGGTATTTTCGAAGATCGATTTGAGGTCTGGTTATCATCAGTTGAAGATTAGGGCATCTGATGTCCCTAAAACAGCTTTTCGAACTCGGTATGGGCATTACGAATTCCTAGTGATGTCATTTGGGTTGACAAATGCCCCAGCAACATTTATGGATTTGATGAATCGGGTGTTCAAGCCTTATTTGGATTCTTTTGTGGTTGTATTCATTGATGATATCTTGATTTAATCCAGCAGTCGAGAGGAACATGAGCAGCATCTTCGAAGTGTGCTTCACACCTTGTAGAATAATCAGTTATATGCCAAGTTTTCAAAATGTGAGTTTTGGTTTGACTCAGTTGCCTTTTTAGGGCATGTTGTATCGACATAAGGCATAAAGGTAGATCCTAAGAGGATAGAGGCTGTTCAGAATTGGCCTAGACCTACTTCAGTTACAGAGATTCGGAGTTTCCTGGGTTTGGCAGGTTATTATCGTCGGTTCGTGGTAGGATTTTCATCTATAGCAAGCACATTGACCAGATTAACCCAGAAGGGTGTCCCACTCAGATGGTCAGACGAGTGTGAGTTGAGCTTTTAGAAGCTCAAGACCGCTTTGACTACGGCGCCAATGTTGGTATTACCCACAAGTTCAGGATCATATACGGTATATTGCAACGCATCTCACATTGGTCTTGGTGCAGTATTAATTCAAGATGGTAAGGTAATTGCATATGCGTTGCGGCAGTTGAAAGTTCACGAGAAGAATTATCCTGTTCAAGACTTAGAATTGGCAGCCATTATTCATGCACTGAAGATTTGGAGGCATTACCTCTACGATGTCTCGTGTGAGGTATTTACTGATCATCGCAGCCTTCAGTATCTATTTAAACAAAAAGATCTTAATTTGAGGCAGAGAAGATGGTTGGAGTTGTTGAAAGACTATGATATCACCATTTTGTTTCACCTCGGAAAGGCCAATGTGGTGGCTGATGCTTTGAGTAGAAAGGCTGTGAGTATGGGCAATCTTGCATATATTCCGGTTGGTGAGAGGCCATTAGCTGCAGATGTTCAGACTTTGGCTAATCAGTTCGTGAGGTTAGATGTTTCAGAACCCAGTTGGGTTCTAGCTTGCACAGTCGCTCGGTCTTCTTTATATGAGCGCATTAGAGAGAGGCAGTATGATGATCCTCATTTACTTGTCCTTAAGGACACGGTGCGGCACAGTGATGCTAAATAGGTTGCTGTGGGGGAAGATGGGGTTCTGCGAATGCAGGGTCGTATTTGTGTGCCTAATGTGGATGGGCTTCGTGAATTAATTCTTGAAGAAGCACACAGTTCCAGGTATTCAATTCATCCAGGTACCACCAAATGTATCAAGATTTGCGGCAACATTATTGGTAGAGGAGAATGAAAAAGGATATAGTTGCATATGTAGCTCAATGCCTGAATTTTCAGCAAGTTAAATACGAGCATCAGAGACCTGGTGGTTTGTTTCAGAAGTTAGAAATTCCTGAGTGGAATTGGGAGCGTATCACTATGGATTTTGTTGTTGGGCTCCCACGGACTTAGAGAAAATTTGACGCAGTTTGGGTCATTGTGGACAGGTTGACCAAGTCAGCACATTCCATTCCAGTGGTAGTTACCTATTCTTCAGAGAGGTTAGCTGAAATTTATATTCGTGAGATTGTCCGCCTTCACGGTATGCCATTGTCTATTATTTCAGATCGAGGTACACAATTTACCTCATATTTTTGGAGTGGCTGTACATCGTGAGTTAGGCACGCGGGTGGAGTTGAGTACAACATTTCATCCACAGACAGACGGACAGTCATAGCGCACTATTCAGATATTAAAAGATATGGTCCACACTTGTGTTATAGACTTTGGAGGTTCTTGGGATCATTTCTTGCCACTTGCAGAGTTTGCTTATAATAATAACTACCAGTCGAGCATACAGATGGCTCCATATGAGGCATTATACGGAAGGTGATGTCGATCGCCAGTTGGTTGGTTTGAACCGGAAGAGGCTTGGTTGTTGCGTACCGATTTGGTACAGGATGCCTTGGATAGGGTCAAGATTATTCAGGATCGACTTCGCACAGCTCAGTTTAGGCAAAAATGTTATGTTGACCATAAAGTTCATGATATTGAATTCATGGTTGGAGAAAGAATATTGCTCCGGGTTTCACCTATGAAAGGTGTAATGAGGTTCGGAAAGAAGGGCAAGTTGAGCCCTAGATATATCAGACCCTTTGAAATTCTTGAAAGGGTGGGTGAAGTAGCCTTCAAGCTTGCATTACCACCTAATTTATCAGCGGTTCATTCTGTGTTTCATGTGTCTATGCTCCGAAAATATCATGGTGATCCGTCCCATATGTTAGATTTCAGCTCAGTCCAATTGGACAAAGATTTGACTTACGAGGAGGAGCCGGTGTCTATTCTAGCTTGAAAGGTCCGACAATTGAGGTTTAAGAGTTATCCTTCAGTTCGGGTATAATGGAGAGGTCAGCCGGTAGAGGCATCTACCTGAGAGTCCGAGTCGGACATGCGGAGTAAATATCCATACTTTTTCTCCAGCTTAGGTACTTTTTCTAACTCCGTTCGAGGACGAACGTTTGTTTTAGAGGCGGAGAATGTGATGACCCAAAATGTCATCTTTAAATTTAATGAGTAATTCTGTGTTTTAAGACCTCAAAAAGCACCATTTATCATTCCTCGCCTTGCATGCGCAGTCCGTAAAATTTTTCGAAAAGTTTTTATGTGAAAAATGGATTAAAATGGGAAATAGAGCTTTAAAACTCAATTAAGTTGACTTTGGTCAACATTTTGAGCAAACAGACCCAGATCAGAATTTTGACAATTTCAGTAGGTCCGTATCGTGATTTGGGACCTGGGCGTATGCCCGGAATCGAATTCCGAGGTCCCTAGCCCGAGATATGGAATTTTGATGAAAAATTAAAAGGTTGAAAGCTTAATGATTTCTAAGAAATTACTAATGTTGGATTTATTGATCTCGAGTCCGTATTTTGGTTTCGGAGCCCGATATAGGTCCACTATAATATTTATGACTTGTCTGCCGAATTTGGTGAGAATCGGAGTTGATTTGACGTGATTCGGACGTCCGGTTGTAAAAATATAAGTTTTAAAGTTTTCTTGAAAATTTTCTTTGGTTTGGTATCTGATTTGTAGTTCTAGGTATTATTTTGGCGATTTGATCGCGCGAGCAAGTTTGTATGATATTTTAGGACTTGTGTGCATGTTTGGTTTGGAACCCCGAGGGCTCGAGTGAGTTTCGGATAGGCTACAAGATGATTTTGAACTTAGAAAAAATCTAGTTTTTAGCTTCTGCTGTCATCTGGTGTTTTGTTCTTCTCGATCGCGAAGCCATTCCTATGATCGCGAAGAGGAAAGTTGGACTGGCACAATTGTGTTTCGCGTTCGCGATCGAGGACACGCGTTCGCGAAGTGTCGAAGTGTAAAGCTTCGCGTTAGCGATCGAGTCCTCGCGTTCGTGAAGAGGAAATGAGGTAGAAGTTGGGGTACTCAAATTTTTTCTTCGCGTTCGCATGAAATGGTCCGCGATCGCGTAGGTCTGCGGGGTTATGCTTCGCGTTCGCGTGTGTGATGTCGCGTTCGCGTAGAGCAAAGTGGCAGCCTGTGCAAAAATGTGCTTCGCGATCGCGAAGAGTAAAATGAATCTGGGCAAAGTTGTTCTACACGATCGCGAACGAATTTCCGCGATCGTGATGAATAAAAATCTGAAAAACAGAACTTAAGTTGTGGAAATGGGGTTTCGACCTATTTTCAACCATTTCCAATTTTTGAGCTCGGGTAAGGCGATTTTTGGGCGATTTTTATAGAAAAACATTGGGGGTAAGTGTTCCTTATCCTATATTGATTTTGTTTCATGATTTCATACTCATTTATATCATGAATCCGTGAATTTATGGAAGAAAAATCAGATTTTTATAAAATCTTCCAAAAATGAAAAATTAAGATTTGAAGGTCCATTTGATATCGGAATTGGACAATTTTTGCATGGTTGAACTCGTATCAGAACGGGTGTTCGAATTTCGCGAGTTTTTTCGGAATTTGAGATGTGGGTTCCACTGTCGAATATTTTAATGAATTTCGGATTTTTATCCGGAAAGATTGTAAATTCATATGGAATTAATTCGTATGATTAGTATTGAATATATCGGATTGTTTGTGAATAGATTTGAAACTTTTGGAGTCAAATTTAAAAGGAAAAGCTGTGGTTGAGTAATTGGTTGGAATTTGCAAAGCGAGGTAAGTGTCGTGGTTAACCTTGACTTGAGGGAATAGAATCCTTAATTTAATTGTTATGTGAATTGCATGTGAACGACGCATAGGCGAGGTGACGATTATCTATACGTTGTCAAATTAATTGTTTGCCTGCTTACTTGAAAAATCATAAATTAATTATTATAATAACTGTTTCTCTTCTATTCTTTGTCAAATATTAATTCTTGAATTCCTGCATTAATTGTTACATGCTATTTGAATTATGTGTTTTAATTGTTATTTGACATTTAACATATTAAATATTAAACTGCCTATTTTCTCCCTGAATTCCATAATAATCTGCTATTTGTCATTGTTTGTTTCATAATTAAGTTATAATTATTGTATGCTTGTTGTGTGATAAATGAATATGTTGGAGGAGCGGGTTGCACGCCGCAACAGAATTAATTATAATGAATATATTGGAGGATCGGGTTGCACGCCGCAACAGACTTATGAAAAGTCCATATTGGAGGATCGGGTTGCACGCCGCAACAGACTTATTTAAAAGTCGACATACATATATATATATATTGGGGGATCGGGTTGCACGTCGCAACATATTTGATTAATAGAATATATTGTGAGAGCGGGTTGCACGCTGCAATAGAATTGAATGTAAATATATTGTGAGAGCGGGTTGCACGCTGCAATAGAATTGATGGAAATGATAATTGTTTATGACTGCTGAGTTGGCTTCAATTATTATAAATGAGTTACCTGATTTATTTCTATTATTATTGTTGTTATTAATATTGCGTATGGGTAATGTAAGTGACCCGCCTTAGCCTCGTCACTACTTCGTCGAGGTTAGGCTCAGTACTTACCAGAACATGGGGTCGGTTGTACTGATACTACACTCTGCACTTCTTGTGCAGATTTTGGAGTTGGTCCCAGCGGCGTGCCATAGAGTTGCTCGAATTTCAGCTATTCAGAGGAGACTTGAGATATAACTGCATGGCGTCCGCAGTTTTGAAGTCCCCGTCTATTTTACTTTAGCTGTGTGTTTATTTACAGACAGCTTTATTTTATTCAGACCTTTATTTGTATTATTCTAGAAGCTCGTGCACTTGTGACACCAATTCTGGGATGGTATTTAGACACCGTTATTTTTATGGATTATTTCACTATATTTCGGACTTTGCTTCCGTTTTTGGTTCCTTGATTATTAATAATATAAAGATTGTTTAAAAATTGGTTAATATTATTCTAATGTTGGCTTGCCTAGCAAGTAAAATGTTAGATACCATCACGGTCCGAAGGTGGAAATTTTGGGTCGTGACAATAAATATACATTAACACGACGATTTGCAAATATTCACAATATTAGTAAAAGTGAGAATTTGGTAAGAGTTACAACTTGGTAAGAGTTAATAACAATGGGCTAACGCCTTCTTCATTCAATTGAAAAGATATCGGTAATATAAAAATTAAGTTTCCGGCTGTACTTCAATTTTTAATTATTTGCAGTAGAATTTAAAAATTGTCTGTTGGAGTTATAGTAAACTAAAAATACTACTTCATTAAAACGATATAAAATACAAAAAGAGAAATATAAAGGAAAAAGAGGCGGATCAGTGCCCTCTTATCGTCAACTGCTCTCTCTTTAAGCTTTTCTTGAACACTCTTCAACTTCTCAAACCAAATTCAGTTTCTTACCCCAACTTTCAGACTATTGCGTACCTCAACGCCTGTCAATATTTTTGATATGTATCCAGCGCTCTCATGCTTCTACGTTTGTCTACAGTAGTTTTTCTTCTAAAATAGTGTTGCAGTCAAGCCTGTTGTGGTTGCTTCAGAAACTTTGGATATTGAGTTACACAATCACAAGAAAATAGAGTTTGTTTTGCTTCAGAATCATCAGACTGAGGGGTTGTCAGTAACCCTACAAAATTCCACTTTATTTTTCCAAAAGACTCTACAACTTCTCGCAACAAATTCAGTTTTTACGGCACTTTGATATGGAAGAAGAGAAAAAACTCGCAAGAAAAAATCGAATATGCATACGGAAGCAGAAACGGCCTAAATTTTCCTTGAAGGGTATGAACTTTTAACATTATATACAACATGAGTAATTTTACAGTTCTTTAAACAATTGGACGTTACTTCGGTATCTTACTAAATCGTTTTGTTCTACTCTTTGTTCAGTGTCATAGATGCATTAGATGGTCAAATTTAAGTATGTCTTAGAAAATATGTGTCATATATATCGATGTAATTTATGATCCTTACACCATAGTAGTAATTTATGCATTCTGTATTCTGCTGTATATTGTATCACGATCCAAACCGATGGGCCGCGACGGGCACCCGGTACCTTACTCAACCGAGTACCAACATAACGTATCTTTTCGTATCATACTATCATAGATAACTGAGCTGGAGAGGTTGCCGTGAGATAAGTAGAATACATCATGAAATACCAACTTATACATAAGACATACGGGCCTATAAGACCAAAATAACCACTCGTACACTGAACATAGGCCGACAAGGCCATACAATCTTTTACGTACATGACATCTGTCTACAAGCCTCTAAGAATACATATTTGTCATAAAAGTCGGGACATAGCCTCGCCATACCAAACAATACACGTCTAAATCATACTGACCAAACAAGCAACTCCAGAGCAAATGGAATGCACCAACACCTTTCGCTGAGCTGATAGCTTACTTGGAGCGCTCATAACCTGTCTATCGGGACCTGCGGGCATGAAACGCAGCATCCCCAGGCAAAAGGAACATCAGTATAAATAATGTACCGAGTATGTAAGGAATAAAAATCAGTAAATAATAAACATGATAGAAACATGGAGTAAAAGACTCAACATGTAAATCTGAATAACTCTGTGAATCATTAATATTTACAATGTCATGCATATGCGTATAAATGTCATATCATGCATAGGTATATGCGTTCATAACATCATCAAGCCTCTGAGGGCATCCCATCATATTATCTCGGCCACTGTGGACAAATCATCAACGTATACCAGCTGATCAGGTGGTGGTACGTATATAACGCCGTAACCTTTTTCATATCCCATATACATATATATAAGCGTATATAACGTCATCTGGTCATGGGCCAATATGCATGTATAAATGCATGAACTGCATATGAAACACGTTAATAAGATTTCTTGAAATGTCATAAAAATAATATGCATGTCGGATAAATTTTATCAAATACGTATTTTTCTAAGACCCATGAATATAAGATATAATAATAATTCACATGGGGAATCAATAATATAGACACCCCTAGTATTTCTATGAATAAAGTCATTTATGGAAGTTGTGCATTTGCTCGTTTAGTTCGTGTCGTATAGATCATGCCAAAAAGAAAGAAGGGAAAGACTTAACATACCTGAACCGATTCTCTTGACAATCCCTTTAACACCATCTTTTGTGACGAAACACATAGCGACGGATCGAAGTAGAGAAAAAATCCGTATGATGTTCTTGAGAAAGATTGCACAGTACTCCCTTATAATTACAAAATCTCACATTGCTCTGAATTGTTGAAGATCTTATCTTGCTTATGTGACTTACGTTTGTAACACACAAACAATTACGTATGAATTCTTATCACATGCATGTAAGAATGAGTTTCTGACTTACGATTCTTCATAATGAATATGTGACTCTCTTTATTAAAGAGATATGACACAGGTTCTTTAAGAATGAATATATGTCTCTTCTTTATTAAATGGATATGACTCATGTCCTTTAAGACTTGCCACATAATATAATGACTAAGAGTCACAATTCTTGGGTGGCTGGCTGCCACGTGGAGGAGGGTCTAATATTATCCAAAGATTTTTAATTAATCTCCCACTAAAAGTCATTAACTACCTAATTATCCACATAATTTAAGAATTACCTCAACTTACTTAAAATACTACTCACTTTTAATACACTTTATACACCTTACTATCATGACCATATGGTACCTTGTATGGTACTAGTCCATAAATATCGGGTATTATAACTCAGACCGTATTTTTTCTCAAAATGTCAAACTTCGACGAAAACTCATTTTCTTCGATTTGCTTACCCTCTCACCTTTACGAATTTACGTATTACTTGGTTGAAATAGCATAATACTTATAATTCCAAGAAAATCTCATTCCCGAGCTTATATTGATTTATTTATGGCGTACTTTCACGTACGAAAATATGGGGTGTAATATCATTCCCCCTTTTGAAACATTCGTCCTCGAATGTTGACTGATGCACTTATCATTCTCATAACCCGTGGCTCTTGCGAATACTTTAGTACTCCTCTTGCCATCTAGGTAACTGTTCTGTGAATGAATCCTAAACGCCAGGGCATTCCTCCATTTAGGCCTCTTTCTCACACCACGACTCGTGGTCGGAATCATTCCAATCTTGTAACTGTTGCTACATTCTATCATGCATCCTGTACGACTTTTTCCTTGTATGTGCGTCTATGCGGCTCTTCTCTCATATTTCCTCCAGCTTTTAGCCAATCTCTAGGCCTCACTTTGTAAGCATATACAGAGCTTGATAAGATGTCTCTCTGGGCATCTATAGGTATACTGAAGTTCTTTGCTTGATACTTTGTTGAACTTACGAATATTGCTATATCTTATTTCATAGACCCGGTTATCCATTTGTATGACTTTACTGCATCTAGGTAGGTCATACTATACCATAACTCTTACTTCGATTTATCATTACTAAGGCCTGCTACCGAACTCCAGGTTACTTTCGTTGCTTATCCCATATGTATAAATCTAAGTCCTTTAATGCTTCCTTATTACTGTTCATCTTAAGAATGACGGCCTAATCTCATCTTATACTTTGTGACTTTTGTCCATCCATTGTTGATTTACCTCAATATTGATCTACAATATACTACTGATAACTTGAAACTTCTTACGTAATACCTTGCCACTAGGGCTTGCGTTGCATCGAGGAATATTTGAAGTGATTTTTCTAATCCACTTAGCGGTGATACTGTACTTCAATAACCATATTTTATAGCATCCCAATGTTATTCACTTATGTGGGTATTTTAATCCTATAGAATTCATCAAATTATTACTCAATCGAATGATCAAATGTCATCCTTTATTTATCGCAATTACACCCTCATTCTACTACCAAGCCAGAATTCCATCTCTCCTAAATGCTATTAGCCTTAGACTCCTTTGAGTTCGTTTAGGCTATGCTGAGTTTTCTATGACTTAGAGAAACCATTAGCTCTCTTATTTTCACGGGTTGAATCCCGAGGACTTATCCATTTCTCG
This sequence comes from Nicotiana tomentosiformis, assembly GCF_000390325.3. NCBI lineage: Eukaryota > Viridiplantae > Streptophyta > Magnoliopsida > Solanales > Solanaceae > Nicotiana > Nicotiana tomentosiformis. The sequence continues at coordinate 153,286,545 of NC_090813.1, forward strand.
TCACCTTCTCACTCATCCTTTCTTGTCCTTACTCATGTCTTCCTAAAACCTTGTCGCTTTACCATACTTTAGCTTGCGACCTATATATGTCTATTTATACTACTCGCAACCTTTCTTCAACTTGTTTGCACCATAGATTTTCCTTGTGTTATTTTAGAACATCAAGCGAGACATCACATCGTCTCTAACTCCTCTTTACTTTCTTAATTAGACTTCTCGATACCTAGAAACCATAGGCTGGAAGACATGCTACTGACGACGCTGTTGTTATTCCTGGATACTGAATCCCCGCGCTTCAAGCCTTCTATCCGAAGTATGAAATGTTCACAAACTTCTGCGTTTGAGTATTTCGTACGTTGTTTACCTTTGCCTTAAAATCTCGTATCACATCTTCTATCTCTTTCATGACCTCGCTTTAACATAGGTATAATTCACATTCACAACTTGAAGCTCTATGATAATACTTGCACCTCTGGTGCATACACAATCCGGTGGGAGCTTCATATTGACTTCTTATAAGGCTAGTACTCTTCTGACTGGCTTTTTCGTAGAGCCGTTATAGAATATGGCTATTGTACTATCTCTCTTGTACCTCTAATATTTAAGAGTGATCCTGCAATGTTCTCAATCGCGAGGTCTATAATTTTCTGGGTCCAATAATCAGACTCCTGATTTACTTAGTTGGTGTAACTCTTTAGTTTCCTCTTCCCTCTGATCAACCTTTATGTAGGCTTAAGCTATCTTCCGATCTGCGGCTCATGGTATGAGTTATTACTTTAGCCTTTCATAGACGCTATGGAATATCCGTGATATCATCATCTAAAAATTCAATCCTTTGTCTATGACCTGGACTCAATTCTTTCTTTTAACTTATACCAGAGTATTCTACGACTGTATGATTGTCAACATATATGCTGCATGGATAGTACTCCGAAATCTTGGGTGCATTCATAACGTAACTCACTCTGGATCATTGATCGAATAATTCCTTTCGTTCCTTTTCAACTTTCTTTAGACGTAAGATATTACCTTTCCTGGTCTTTCTGCCCCCCTTGTTGCGTGCATACTTAGCTTATCTTAGTTCCCACACATGCCGGAGTTTTCGTGCAACTCATATGATCTCGAATCCTACTTTTGATTTTTACTTCCCGTTCATTAGCCACGGTAGGTTCTACTTTCTTATGGAATGCATACAATACAATGTTGTAGTGAGACTGATTTTACATGACCATTTCCTCTTTAGGTCACTGTACTTAGATTGAAGCCTTCTTCCTTATTTCCTCAGCTAGTCTTTCGTTGTAGTACTTAGGGAAGACCTTCTGACTTTTGTAAAGCTGTGAGCTTATTACATCGTATAATTGACGGAATTTTTGATGTTCTTCCTTGCCTATAATTATCCGCAGTTACTTATTTCCACGCCCTTGTGCTTGTAGGGTTGCTCATGAACTGAAGTTTTGACTGTCTTCCCAGTGGCATTCTCTTTTATTTATCTTTAACTACCCCAACTCCTATCTGAATATATCTCAAGGATCACGATGTCATATCTGCGAGACTGAATTCCCATGTTGGGGTTCACTATGTTTATCTTGCACGATCTGTTGATTTGTCTGTAACCTCTTATCTAGCCATAATAAGACTCTTCCTAAATCAACTACTAACTACTCGTTGGTCCATTTTCATATCTGTATTCCGCATAATCCATCTTGGGTTATTCCCTTTGTCTTAACTTACGTCTTGCACTGGCTCCTTATTTATCAATAACATATCGGGTAGGAACCCTTACTTCCTTTCCTTGACATCGTGTTTGCATAATGTTCTGGAATCGTAGCATATCTGTAGGCTTTGAATAGGTGCAATATTATTCCTTTTCTTATTTTTATCGCATTCTTTTACCATTCCATAGTTACTAGAACCGCTTAATTCTGACTTAATGCCACATCACTCCATATTCCCCCTTTAGGGGAGCACTAAGATTTAGTGTTACGATGATCTACGTATAGATGTTTTACCTTCTCATCTTTGGCATTTTTTCACATCATCGATGATCGTTACTCGCCTCGCGGTAATCCTTCTATACCAAGGATAACGAAATTTCTCGCTCGCGAGGGTAACACTTAGTGTAACTGGCACATACAGTCCCTTAAGCTTAACTTTACTCACCTTGCTTGCTTTGGGAAAGCGTTGTCACGCCCCAAAACTGAGGAGCGACACCGGCGCATAGCCAAGTAAACCCGGTCGAGCAAGCCTATTAGATTCTTCCTACCCAATTCACCCATGATCAAGAAAAGACATGATTTCATAAATTATACAGCAGGAAGTTCATACATACGATGCTAAATCATTTTATTAGCCATTGCGCCTTTAAGTCTCAAAATACATATTTCGTATAGTTCGAATGGAACAAATTATCAAACACAACATAACTGGTTTAACATTCCCAACACCCATATACAAACCACACACTGTCTACGGAACCTCTAAAGATACAAAAGAGAGTAAAGATGGTGCCGGTAACAAGGCCCCGACTATACCTCAAACAATGACCACAATATAAAGAAAAGGTACAATACATGACCCCGGAATGAAATAGGGCTCACGGAGTCTGTTGGGAAGATGATGATGTACCACTAACTACGATCAACATTGTCTGCTATGTAACCACATGCATCCATTTAAAGATGCATCGCCCCCAGCAAAAGGGACGTTAGTACCGTCGAATAGTACTAGTATGTAAAGCTAAAGCACCATCTCAATAGAATGGACAATAATACAAGGGGGAAAACACTCATGAGTTCAATAAGAATTTCAAAACAATACTAAAACATCAAGTAAGGATCACATAAGTTCTCAAGTCAATTTCCATCTTATTAAGTTGGGTAATCTTTAGTGCCATATGCCATAATCCACAATACCACCGTGTTCTTACACGGAATCCGATCTCGACCCGATCGGCTAGGTCATCTCATTTGAGACATCAACCATATACACAATTTCAATTATCATTTCCAGCACAGTTACCACCATGTGTGCGACATGGCGTCCGATTACAGCTCGATCAGCTAGGCCATCTCACTTGAGACATCAACCATTTTCACAATTTCATCCGCAATACCACTGTGTTCTTACACGGAGTCCGATCTCAGCCCGATCGGCTAGGCCATCTCACTTGAGACATCAACCATTTTCATAATTTCATCCATAATACCACCGTGTTCTTACACGGAGTCCGATCTCGGCCCGATCGGCTAGGCCATCTCACTTGAGACATCAACCATTTCCTGTCAATCATCGCATTTCATATTACTTTCACATCTTTTCATTTCATTGGCACTAATGGCAATAATTATAAGATCATTCTTGGCATGTTGGCCATATTTAGTATTTCATGCTCACCTTTTCACTTTCTAACATCAACATCATCATCAACAACAACAACAACAATTCAAATCAAGGCATGTAGTACACATGTGAGTAATTAAGAGTCTAAGGCACATAGAGATTCTTCACAAACATTTGGCATAATAGCCTTCGTTTGAATTTAACTTGAAGTTGAACATTTCTAATGCACAACCCATATTTTTATCATATCCTCAATTGATAACATAACATAAATAAAGCATTTGGAATACTTGTTGAACATAAATCTTTCAACCCAATCTTACTCGGAATAGCCAATTTTGTAATGAACTACTCGGGACTTACATAATTCACATGAATATCGTAGGATCCAATTTTAACAGAAGAGTTTAGCCAACATACCTCAATTGAGATTCCTTAAACTCTAAAATATTCCGGAATTCTTAGCAACTTCAATATATTATAGAAATATAACAAATTGAATCAAAATTAGGAAGATGATCATGGTTCTAGCTCATTTGATCATTTTATCAAACACTAGGTGTGCATTAAGGTTTCATGGTCCTTTTATGGAGGATTCCATCATCCCACAACCCAATCTTTACCATTTTTAGCTCAATAATCTTCCTACACCCTTTGATAACACATGTATGTAAAATAAATAACTCTCATGTCCAAATATTATCTTGCTAATTACCCAATTCTAGACAAAATTCGAAATTGAGGGTTAGGGTGTGAAGAAGACCTAGGTGCCTCTCTTGATAATCTTCAAGGTTTTAAGTGAGAGTTGAAGAGCAATTTTGATGAATATTCATTTCTCCCTCTAGGACCCTCTATTTCTCACTCTCAAAATATTAAAAAATATGTTCTAAATGGTCCAAGGTAGGTGTTTTAACGCAATAGGGTCGGGTTTAAAACATAGGAAAATGGATACTCCAAAATTCTGGATCTAGCTACAAACCTGGCCTCGCGAGCTCTGTAGCGAGCTACAGACCTGGCCTCGCGAGGGATATAGCCTGGTCTAGCACGCTACAGACCTGGACTCGCGAGGGGTATAGCCTGGTCTAGCGTGCTACAGACCTGGCCTCGCGAGCTCTGTAGCGAGCTACAGGCCAGCCTTTGGATATTTGAACATAACTTCTTGTAGGAATGTCAAAATGACGAACGGTTTGAAGCGCTAGAAACTAGACTCAAAGTGATTTAATTTGATAGGTAGATCACCTCATAAGTCATTATAGTTTGGTAGCAGCATGCATTTGAAGTAGGATCTTATGCGAGTTGAGACATCCTTTCTACTTAGTGTATCCTACTTGTTCCACACAAATTCTTTCCATTCACTAAACTCCTTAGTATGTTTCAACACACCTTAAACATATACTTTTCATTTCAAAATAATGTGGTTCTATCCCATGGGTCTCATTTAATACTCTAACACATTATTCCCTAATACCGTTGGCGTACTTTAAAATATTAAATCATTAGAAAAATTTTAACGGGGCCTTACATTCTCCCCCTCTTAGGATCATTCATCCTCGAATGAGGAGTAGAGTCTGTCCCTAAACTCTTAACATAATACAGCTCTTCCTTTTATTTTCCGCACATCTCAAACTCCCAAATTTGATTAATTCTAATTTCTTTTTTTTTCAAAAATTTCGGCAGAGTCTCCTCTGTAATTGGGCCTATCCACCTGTCAGAGAACCTCAGAAACCAATCCTAACAACATATACATAATCCAATAAAGTAACATAATATGAAACAACACCAACCGTGGCCTTAAAAGTAATACATTACCGGAAAGGAACACCCTTAGCATAAATGGTACATGTGACACACAATTCATAGGGATTATTTTCATACAAACGATTACATAGCTATTCAAACAAATGAGGGTATTTCTTCTTCATTTATTCATCGGCTTCCCAAGTGGCCTCTTCAACCTGCCAGTTTCTCCATAGCACTTTCACAGAGGCAATATCTTTATTTCTTAGCTTTCAGACTTGCCTATCAAGAATAGAAACTAGAATTTCTTCATAAGTAAATTCCTCATTAATCTCAATAGTTTCAACCAGAACAATGAGTGTCGGGTCTCCAACTACTTTCTACAACATAGACACATGAAATACTAGGTGCACTAATGACATCTCAGGTGGTAGCTCAAGTTTGTACGCCATCTGACCAATCCTCTGAATGATTAGGATTCAATTTCCCTTTTTTACCAAATCGCATTACACCCTTCATGGGGGAAACCGTCAAGAATACCCAATCATCTTCTTTGAACTCCGAATTCCTACGACGAACATCCGAATAGGACTTCTGATGATTCTGAGCAGTCTTCAATCGCTCCTTAATGATTTTAACTTTTTCCATAGCCTGATGCACGAGGTCTGGCCCTATCAACTCTGCTTCCCCAATTTCAAACCACCCAATGGGAGATCTACATCTCCTACCATATAAAGCCTCGAACAGTGCCATTTAAATGCTAGCATGATAGCTATTATTGTAGGAAAATACTATGAGTGGCAAATGATCATCCCAACTGCCTTTGAAGTCTATAACACAAGCACTCAACATATCCTCAAGCGTCTAAATAGTCCGCTCTGTCTGCCCATAAGTTTTCGGGTGAAAGGCTGTACTAAGATTCACCTGAGTACCCAAACCTTGCTGATATTTCTTCCAAAACATAGCAGTGAATTGTGCTCCCCGATCAGGAATAATGGAAACCGAAGTGCCATGCAACCTGACTATTTCTTTGATATATAACTGAGCATATTGTTTCACTGAATCTGTAGCCTTAACCGGCAAGAAGTGTGCTGATTTCGTGAGTCAATCTATAATCACCAAAATTGAGTCAAACTTACGAGGAGTACGAGGCAATCCTACCACAAAGTCCATATTAATCATTTTCCACTTCCACATTGGAATTTCTATGTTCTGTACCAACCCACCAGGCCTTTGATGTTTAGACTTTACTTGCTGACAAATTGGACATCTCGCCACAAGGTCTGCTACATTCCTCTTCATATCATTCCACTAGTAGACTTCCTTAAGATCATGATACATTTTCGTAGAACCTGTGTCACGACCCAAAAATCCAACTAGTCGTGATGGCACCTAACCCAACCCATTAGGTAAGCCAATTACCAACTATTCAATTATAATGATAATTATTTAAAAGAAAATATCTAAAATCAATACATTTCCCCAAGAACTGGTAATACAAATCATGAGCTTCTAAGAATAGAATATACAAAGCGGAAATGAAATAAATACATAGTCTGTTTGAATAATACATAAACAGAGCGTTTATAAATCTAAGGCTACCCTGAACAAGAGGTAGCTACAACAAGAACGCAGGTACATCTTCAAATCCCGCAACCATCGAGCACAACAACAACAACAGCCAACATCTGCACGAAATGTGCAGAAGTGTAGTATAAGTACAACTGACCCCACGTACTGAGTAAGTAACAAACCTAGCCATAGGTTGAAAGTAGTGACGAGCTTCCACCAAGGTCGGGTCCAAAACCAATAGTCCACAACAGTCCATAACAACAATAAGTAAAAAATACCAGAAGTAACTTAGAGATAAAATGCTCAGCCAAATCATGATTTCAAAAATAATAGTTCTTCCTTTCAAATCTATCAGTAAAAACTCAAATCTTTTGCCGAAGTTGCCAATAATTTGAATAGTTTGAAAACAATAATTTCTCCAAAAATCTTTTCAATAATAAACAATATATTTTATTTTCCTTCCGGATAACCCGTGTAAAACAAATGCATCACTATGCCCATCTGTTAAAATGTGTGAGAAATCATGAATAATGTGATACCGTACAGCATGAGGAAAAAACATCTCTATGCATATAGGTCATGTGTGCATGTCAATGCAATGTATCTCAGAGATTGCACTCATGTACTCACACTCTTAGAGTACTCAATCTCATTGTCTCGCATTCTCTATCACTGTGCTCAACACACTCAATCACTCAGTGCTATACAATACCTGCTGCGGCGTGCAGCTCGATCCCTGTTTATAGTCGACTGCACTCACTGGAGGTGTACAGACTCATGAGGGGCTCCAACAGCCCAAGGTCTATAAGCACGGATAACTCATGTGCCATAATATAAATATCTGGATCCACACACCCAACTCACGTGCTGCTCGGCTAACTCATGTGCAATAATAATATAAGGATCCGCACGGCCAACTCACGTGCAATAATAATATAAGGACCCGCACGGCCAACTCACGTGCAATAATAATATAAGGATCCGCGCGGCCAACTCACGTGCAATAAGAAGCCAATAAGGCCTGCTGCAGGCGGGCAGCCCCGATCCATAAAATATCCTCACAATCAGGCCCTTGGCCTCCTTCAGTCATCAATCTCTCCAGTCTCTCTCTCATGGGCTCACAATATCATAAGAATAGCCCAAAATGATGATATGATATATCAATAAATAAAAACAGAGACTAAGATATGATATGCAATGAAATGAATATGACTGAGTATGAATTTTCAATTTAAACAAATAATCCACAGTAATATGACCTCCGTGGGTCCCAATAATACTAGCTCATAGTATCAACATGATTTTTAATATGCTTTTCAGCTCAATTTCTTTAACACATAAAACTGCATGGAAAATGCCAAGAATTATTTAACTACAAAATTCCACAGAAATAATTATGTCACAATTTCTATAGTGCACGCCCACACGCCCGTTACCTAGCATGTGCGTCACCTCCCAATGATTTACAAAATACATATATTCAGGGTTCATACCATCAGCCCCAAGATTAGAAGAGTTACTTACCTCGAACAAGCCAAATCCAATGCCGAGCAAGCTACACAATGCTCCAGAAATCCCATTATGCGCGTATCAACTCCCGAATGGTTCGAATCTACCACAATTAATTTGATTCAGCCCACAAAAATTCTAGAAATTAATTCCATATCAAAAATCTGAAATTGCGCCCCAAAAATCACCCGTGGGGCCCATATCTAGGAATTCGATAAAAATCATAAAATCCGAACCCCCATTCAACCACGAGTCCAACCATACCAAAATTACTCAAATCCAACCACAAATCGGCCTTCAAATCCTCAATTTAAACTAAGAGAGTTTTCAAACTTTTCCAACTTAATTCACCAATTAAATGATAAAAACAACCATGGATTCGGGTAATTTAACCAATATTGAGTTAAGAACACTTACCCCGTTGTTTTCTCTGAAAATCGCCCAAAATTTGCCTCAATCCGAGCTCCAAATCATTAAAAATGAAAAATAGGACGAAGTCCCATTTTCTGAACATAAACTTTCTGTCCAGGCCTCTCTTCTTCGCGAACGCGATAGGTCCCTCGCGTTCGTGAAGCACAACTCGACTGCCGACAAATTTAACTCTTCACGAACGCGACCGTGGCTTCGCGAATGCGAAGCTTTGCAAATCTTACCCTTCGCGAACGCGACCACGACTTCGTGAACACGAAGCTTTACCAGTTCAGACCTTCGCGAATGCGACCGCCGCCTCGCGAATGCATAGAACAAGAACCCGGGGTCCCCAATCGCCGCACTCCTCTTCGCGAACGCGACACCTCTCACGCGTTCGCGATGCAGACACAGATCATACCTTCGCATTTGCATCCTCCCCTTCACAAACATGAAGAACAAAAACTCACACTCAGAAAACATTCTTCGCGAACACGAGGGCCCACTCGCGAGCGCGAAAGAGAAAATCAGAAAAATGCAGCAACATATATCAGCAATCTCACCAAGGCGAAAAATGATCCGTTAACCCCCCGGAACTTACTCGAGACCCTCGGGACCTTAACCAAATATACCGTCAAGTCCTAAAACATCATATGGACTTAGTAGAACCCTTAAATCACCTCAAACAATGCTAAAACCATGAATTACACCCCAATTCAAGCCTAGTGAACTTTGAAATTTCTAGTTTCTACAAAATGACTCCGGAACCTATCAATTCACGTCTGATTGACCTCAAATTTTGCACACAAGTCATAAATGACATAACGGAGGTATTCAAATTTTCAGAATCGGATTCCGACCCCGATATCAAAAAGTCAACCCCCCGGTCAAACTTCCCAAAAATTCAACTTTCGGCATTTCAAGCCTAATTCTACTACGGACCTCCAAATAATTTTTCGGACACGTTCCTAAGTCCAAAATCACCATACAGAGCTATTGGAATCATTAGAATTAAATTTCGAGGTCGTTTACACATAAGTCGACATCCGGTCACTATTTTAACTTAAGCTTTAAACCTTGGAACTAAGTGTTCCAATTCATTCCAAAACCTCACCTGACCCGAACCAATTCCCCCGGCAAGTCACACAATAACTGTAAAGCCCAATTTGAGCAGTAAATAGGGAAACGAGGTTATAATACTCAAAATGACCGGTCAGGTCGTTACATTCTCCCCCACTTAAACATACTTCGAACGTGCCAAGAGTTGTTTCCAAGCCATCAAATCACTGTTCCATCTTACCACACATGTACTCGGGGTGATCTCATGTCACCCTATTCTATATAGGCCTGACCACACAATATAACTAAAAATCGTTAATTTAACCTTAGCCCAAAACCCATGGAGCAAAATTTCTAACATCCAAAATTCTTTTCAAGACCTGAATCTCACATCTACACACTATATAAGTCCGAACAAGTTGCATCGAGCTATAACTCTAACCACGGATACAATCACCTAGCATATTACATAACTTGCATGATCGTAGCACCATTCCTGATCACAGTAACTACTCCAAAACCAACCAAGTACTAGTATTAAACCCCATATCGAACCAAACTTCGTCCCGCAACCTTCGTACACCGTTGATAATAAAAGAAAAATGCAGAATCTCGTAACCCGTTATCAGACCAACAAGTCATGGATATCTCTCGTCCCAACCGGAACCATAATCACTTTCTAAGCCGACTTTCAATATTATACTCCCGAATATACCGAAATTAAACCTGATAGTAGCCATGCCAGGTCCAATGACCTTCTATTACTAAACATAACTGTTCCACAGACATACCACACCAATATAACTCGGAGCCACAACCCGTGCCATCCGTGCACCAATACGCAACATTCAAATGTACCCAGTCATGGAAATGACTCAAATGAGAGAACTGCCCCGCCAGATTAACAAGTACCTCTACAACGAAACGCTGAAAATTCATCGTACACCATAGAACCATCACCCGATTCTAACACGAGGTTCATATTATATACCCCGAGCCACCCTGCTCCAAGTTAATAACGACAGAGAGGCAATTGACAAAAATACCACACAAAACCTGAAAGGACATAACCATTACGTTATCGATCATGTAATACCCAAATACTCATCACACTCAAATTTCGCTATAAAGCTCAAATAGAACCGCACCATCTGTGCACATAACCAATGAATCACAACTCCTCGTAGAATAAAGGAGTAACTCACAGATCATTTGAGAACATGAATAAGTTCAACATCAACCGAATGACACATCCCTCAACAATAGCAGTATGGAACCAACCATTCCGACTCAGTGTAGAATACACATCTTAATTGGGCCTATCAATGGACCCCCAAATCAACTCTGGTCACCCACAGTAGATAAATAACCCTCCGAAAATTCACCGCGACCAAGTCATAATACATTCTATCATCTGACTAGCTTCGGCCACGACTTCACAGTCCGCAACCATGTACAATCTGCTCCTGAAACTCCCAAATTCCAAATTCATAGAACACGTAAATCACCATATTTGATTCCATCTCCATCGCCCGAATGCCTAACTCCTCTCTCATACACGATCATCCCACGAGAAATACTTTAAAAGTTCTTCCGTGCCACTTGAGAAAATTTGAATATCACAGTCTATCAACCATGTGAGTACCGCAATACTAATTTATACATCTAAGTCAAAATACAATGCGCCTTCTGAAGTCCGCTCCTTTCTCATAGAACACCAATAATTTACATACCATTTTAGTTAGAAACCTTTCTCTTGCTTCTTTCCAGGAGGAAATCACAATACACAACACGTTCTCCACACTGGTAGAAACCATCAAGAATACTTTGGAATCCATTTGCACATAATCAAGCCCTTAAAACTAAATTTCTCTAACTCGACCAAGCCACGCAGGTCGCCAAGTCCAGGTGTATTGCCACAAAGCACCTGTAGAAAACCCCCACATCATAAGCACCCAAAGAACCAATCATATCCATTACCATACTGATCCAACCTACTACCCAGTTGTCCTATTTTCTCCGAGTCCCTTCCAAATTTGTCTTCAGATTGATACTTCTTCTTGCTAAAATATCATGATCTTTAACCACAACTTACCCTACAAATCTTAGCATAGAACCACAACGCCCTACGGCCCACAAGCAACTGTACTCTTTTTAAGCACCTTCAAAACTACTACAACTGTAACCCTTACTCTGAGAATACCTTATGTGAATTTGAAATTGTTCTTCTTACCTTTCTTATGTAAAAGTGTAGAATCCATAGTCATACAGAATTCCCTCAAGTCCAGGCACCATCAAATGAAAATCTCACATTTTAACCATACGCAAGTCCCAAAACTTTCTCAATTGCTATATATAATTCTCATACCCACTAGAATTTTCTCGGGAGTCACCCACTTTGTTCAAATTTAATTGCACCGCCCAAATGGGCCAAAAGACAAGTGCCTCATTAGCAGAACAACACTCAAAGAAGTAACTCTACTTTAACACCACCTATCAAATTCATACTCCGTGCGCACTACATCATTCACCCATAACAACTCACTCATCCCACGATTTTCATATACTTATAAAGTACAATATAACCCGTATCCAAGAATTCGTTTACTCAAGTCATTCTCGAACTCCATCTCTGCAAGTCATAACTAATCCACAAGTATGCCTCAGACAAAAACTAAAATTTAATATATAACCATGAAATTAAGCCGTCTGCAGCAGGCTCCCCCACTTGGCTCAAAGCCATAAATTTAAACACTCCATAACTCACAATATCCATACTCTACTACTGCCCTAATACTTCCCTTAGTTTAACAAAAAATTCTTCTCAAGCTCACACAATGCCAACCATAAAAATACCCCAAATCATCTGCTAAGTTCGCAATCATTCTCTTGACACTCAAGTCAACTTTCTCAGCAAGATTCAAATTCAAATCTCCACACACACGCCCTGCTTGCGGTAAAGTAACTCTCCACTCACATATAAGAAACACACCTACGTAGATTATTCTGCAGGAGATAACCCACCTCCCTAGCCTCAAATTGGCATCTGGTTATATCTTTTCGCAGTCACAATTACTATGCAATCACTTAGTCAATCTGAGTCCAAACTCATTACCCAGACATGAGAATTTAATTTACCCCAAAATTTAACAATATGAAAGATCCTTCAAAATATTCATACTCGAGACTGTACGTCACATTAAAAGGAAAATCAAGCACCCAATGGACATTTCTTTACATTTTAAGGAAACACTTCTCGTCACATTCAAATCGTCTTAACACATCCCGCGGTCATATCATACCCATCATACCGCCATTCTACCGCTCATCGTGCCACAAACTCCACTGTATGGTCATTACCGGACATATGAGTCCAATTGTACAAGTTATAACTGAAGCTGCCGAGCTTAAACTGCGGTCTAACCATGGCCTCAAGTCCTCAAGACTGTCCCATCACCAAAACATAGATTCACATCTCGCACATCATCCCTGAAATCACAAGCCGGTGATACACAACTGATACCGAGCACTCATGTGCGCATACGAATACGTGGAAGGAATTCAAAGAATTATGTCCCAAGCTGAATCAATCTCGCACGATAAGGAAAGAAAGATGGGAAGTATATATCCTAAATGCCCTGTAGCCTCTCGAAGATAAGTATGGACGTCATCAAACCGATCCGCAAGACTCTACTAGACACTTGCTCATAACTTGTAGAACTTATGAACCTAGAGCTCTGATACCACCTTGTCACGACCCAAAAATCCAACTAGTCGTGATGGCACCTAACCCAACCCGTTAGGTAAGCCACTTACCAACTATTCAATTACAATGATAATTATTTAAAAGAAAATATCTAAAACCAATACATTTCCCCAAGAACTGGTAGTACAAATCATGAGCTTCTAAGAATAGAATATACAAAGCGGAAATGAAATAAATACATAGTCTGTTTGAATAATATATAAAAAAGCTTTTATAAATTTAAGGCTATCCTGAACAAGAGGCAGCTACAACAGAAACGCAGGTACATCTTCAAATCCCGCAACCATCGAGCACAACAACAACATCAGCCAACATCTGGACGAAATGTGCAGAAGTGTAGTATCAGTACAACCGACCCTATGTACTGAGTAAGTAACAAACCTAGCTGTAGGTTGAAAGTAGTGACAAGCTTCCACCAAGGTCGGGTCCAAAACCAATAGTCCACAGCATTCCATAACAACAATAAGAAAATAATACCAGAAGTAACTCAAAGATAAAATGCTCAGCCAAATCATGATTTCAAAAATAATAGTTCTTCCTTTCAAATCCATCAGTAAAAATTCAAATCTTTTGCCGAATTTGCCAATTATATGAATATTTTGAAAACAATAATTTCTCCAAAAATCTTTTCAATAATAAATAATATGTTTCATTTCCTTCCAAATAACCTGTGTACAGCAAATGCAATACTATGCCCATCTGTCAAAATGTGTGAGAAATCATGAATAATGTGATACCGTACAGCATGAGGAAAAAACATCTCTATGCACATATGTCATGTGTGTATGTCAATGCAATGTATCTCAGAGATTGCACTCATGTACTCACACTCTTAGAGTACTTAATCTCATTGTCTCGCATTCTCTATCACTGTGCTCAGCACACTCAATCACTCAACGCTATACAATACCTGCTACGGCGTGCAACCCGATCCCTGTTTATAGTCGACTGCGCTCACTGGGGGTGTACAGACTCATGAAGGGCTCCTACAGCCCAAGGTCTATAAGCACGGACAACTCACGTGCTGCACAGACAACACACTTGCCATAATATAAATATCTGGATCCACACGGCCAACTCACTTGCTACACGGCCAACTTACGTGCAGTAATAATATAAGGATCTGCACGACCAACTCACGTGCAATAATAATATAAGGATCCGCACGTCCAACTCACGTGCAATAATAATATAAGGATCCGCACTGCCAACTCACGTGCAATAAGAAGCCAATAAGGCCTGCTGCAGGCGGGCATCACCGATCCATAAAATATCCTCACAATCAGGCCTTCGGCCTCCTTCAGTCATCAATCTCTCTAGTCTCTCTCTCATGGGCTCACAATGTCATGAGAATAGCCCAAAAAGATAATATGATGTATCAATAAATAACAACAGAGACTGAGATATGATATGCAATGAAATGAATATGACTGAGTATGAATTTTCAATTTAAACAAATAATCCACAGTAATATGACCTCCGTGGGTCCCAATAATATTAGCTCATAGACTCAACATAATTTTTAATATGATTTTCAGCTCAATTTCTTTAACCCATATAACTGCATGAAAAATGCCAAGAATTATTTAACTATAAAATTTCACAGAAACAATTATGTCATAATTTCTATAGTGCACGCCCACACGCCCGCCACCTAGCATATGTGTCACCTCCCAATGATTTACATAATACATATATTCAGGGTTCATACCCTCAGCCCCAAGATTAGAAGAGTTACTTACCTCGAACAAGCAAAATCCAATGTCGAGCAAGCTACACAATGCTCTAGAAATCCCATTATGCGCGTATCAACTCCCGAATGGTTCGAATCTACCACAATTAATTTGATTCAGCCGATAAAAATTATAGGAATTAATTCCATATCAAAATACTAATATTTTCTAAAAATCCGAAATTGCGCCCCAAAAATACCAGTGGGGCCCACGTCTAGGAATCCGGTAAAAATCATAAAATTTGAATCCTCATTCAACCACAAATCCAACCATACCAAAATTACTCAAATCCGACCACAACTCGGCCTTCAAATCCTCAATTTAAACTAAGAGGGTTTTCAAACTTTTCCAACTTAATTCACCAATTAAATGATAAAAAAAACCATGGATTCAGGTAATTTAACCAATATTGAGTTAAGAAAACTTACCCCGTTGTTTTCTCTGAAAATCGCCCAAACAATGCCTCAATCCGAGCTCCAAATCGTTAAAAATGGAAAATGGGACGAAGTCCCATTTTCTGAACTTAAACATTGTGTCTAGGCCTCTCTTCTTCGCGAACGCGACAGGTCCCTCGCGTTCGCGAAGATCAACTCGACTGCCCACAAATTTAACTCTTCGCGAACGCGACCGTGGCTTCGCGAACACGAAGCTTTGCAAATCTTACCCTTCACGAACGTGACCACGGCTTCGCGAACACGAAGCTTTACCAGCTCAGACCTTCGCGAATGCGACCGCCACCTCGCGAACATGTAGAACAAGAACCCGGGGTCCCCAATCGCCTCACTCCTCTTCGCGAATGCGACACCTCTCACGCGTTCGCGATGCACATACAGACCATACCTTCGCGTTTGCGTCCTTCCCTTCGCGAACGCGAAGAACAAAACCTCACACTCAGAAAACACTCTTTGTGAACGCGAGGGCCGACTCGCGAACGCGAAAGAGAAAATAAAAACAATGCAGCAACAGATATCAGCAATCTCACCAAGGCCAAAAATGATCCGTTCACCCCCCGGAATTCACCCGAGCCCCTCAGGACCTCAACAAAATATACCGACAAGTCCTAAAACATCATACGGACTTAGTTGAACCCTCAAATCACCTCAATCAACGCTAAAACCATGAATTACACCCCAATTCAAGCCTAATGAACTTTTAAATTTCTAGTTTCTACAAACGACTCTGGAACCTATCAATTCACGTCCGATTGACCTCAATTTTTGCATACAAGTCATAAATGACATAACAGAGGTATTTAAATTTTCAGAATCGGATTCCGACCCCGATATCAAAAAGTCAACTCCCCGGTCAAACTTTCCAAAAATTTAACTTTCGGCATTTCAAGCCTAATTCCACTACGGACCTCGAAATAATTTTCCGGACATGCTCCTAAGTCCAAAATCACCATACGGATCTATTGGAATCATCAGAATTAAATTCCGAGGTTGTTTACACATAAGTCGATATCCAGTAACTATTTTAACTTAAGCTTTAAACCTTAGAACTAAGTGTTCCAATTCATCCCAAAACCTCACCGGACCCGAACCAATTGCCCCGGCAAGTCACACAACAACTATAAAGCCCAATTTGAGTAGTAAATGGGAAAACGAGGTTGTAATACTCAAAACGACTGGTTGGGTCGTTACAACCTGGGTGCACGGAATACCTAGAAGTGTGAGATTCGGTCAAAATTCTTTCACGGAGACCATCCTCATTTGGAACTCATAGCCATCCTTGGTACCTTAGTGTGTCATCATTTATTCCAAGAGAAAAAGCCATGGTCTTATGTTTATGAATCCCCTCCTTTATTAGAGTCCGCAAGACGAATTGCCAAACTAGCTAATCGATGAACTTCCTTGGCCAATGGCCTTTGACATGCCTCCAAGTGAGCCAAACTACCAATAGATTTCCAGTTAATAGCATCCGCCACAACATTGGCTTCCCCGGATGATATAGAATATCGATATCGTAATCCTTACATAATTCAAGCCATCTTCTCTACCTTAGATTCAATTTCTTCTATTTGGAAATATATGGAAGGATCTTTTGGTCTGTGAATATGTCCACCTGGACCCCATACAAATAATGACGCCAAATTTTTAATTGTCAAAATCACAGCCACAAGTTCTAAGTCATGTGTTGGATTATTTTTCTTATGATTCTTGAGTTGCCTTGAATCATAAATGATCGTCTTGCCACATTGCATCATTAGTGGAACATCTATATCATATTTCCTTTTCATATGACCTCCTAGGAATTGAGTTCAACAAAATTTCCTTGATACGGTTATAGTCTTATTAGTACTTGCAACTTGCTTTTCCCAAATTTCTCAACAAAAGGCATTACTAGGTCAGTTTTCTTATAGAGCCATCTGTTTTAAATGAATAACATCTACTAGCTTGCGCGCATACCCTGATAACATCAACCTACATGGCATTGCCTCAAATGTGAAGTAACATCGTGCTCATACCTTTCTTAGCCACACTCTTTCCTTCTTATAAGTCTTATAGGATTTTAAGAAACCACTCTACTTCCCTCGTGAACATTCTCACAATTCCTCTTTACTTCTAAACACTTCCCAAAACACATATCGACACCCTTCATATATATTTAATTCAAAACAAGAAATTCATTGACCCGAACAGGGCCTTTTTGAAACTTGAGATCCTCCTAAATTCTTCAACGACGCCTTCTTGTTTTCCTTATAAGTGTATGACTTAGTCCACCTGATTCCATCCTCGATGAGTAACTCACCTCATTCCCCATATTGTAGTCACCAATAGTGTTTACTGGTATTATAGTCTAAGAGTTATCATGTTAAACATGTTTAGTTTGTAACAAGTGTTCATCCTCTCTCAATCTGTTTCGAACATTTCCCTTTTTGCCCTTAATTCATAGTTGACAGCCTTATTGTGCCACACACTTATTTGCCTCTCATGAACTTGTAGTATCATTGTGCCTGGTTTGTTGAGTTTATCACACCACCACTTCATCACCAGCAGTCTCACTTTCCAATGTATGTAGACGTGAACTCCCTCTAAATCTTTTAGTTGATATTTAGTGTCACTCAAGTCGGCTGCATTACAGTTGATCCTTTATATCTTCTATTAACACTTGTGCTCTAGGCGAGTCCACCATTCTGATACGAACTATTTTGCGATAACCACGGCCACCTAAATTTATAGATTTTTCTTCCAATTCTTCTTGCCTCATTCTTCCTAGTTAGTGAATAGCCATGCATTCTTCCATATGTTACGTGGTCTTTTCCCTTAGTTGGGAATTCATCCTGCTCGCCTCTTGAAACTTGTTGGGATATCTGTGGGAAAGTGTGTTCATCCGTGTATCACGTAACACTTCCTTGATTGTAAGATTCTTAAGAGACTCTCCATCAAGTCCCGATGTACTCTTGGATTATTATAACATCACATTTATCTCTCCCACTCGTTCTGTCATTCTTAAAGACTTGGAACTTTAGCTAAATCGCAAATCCGTGATTAACTCATTCTAAGAACTCACAAGCCTTTCACATCTGATCTATAGTACTTCCTTTGGTTCCATTGTCCCTAACTCTCTAACAAGTATAAAACCCTTTTGCAAACCTTACTCTTAGTTTCTACTATCGTTGACCTTGTCATGTATATTGCCACGTACAAAGAATTTACATTTCCTAACCTTCCACATTATTTTTGTACTAGTAGTTTTTCATTTGCATATCCTCTCATAGAATCACGTTACCCCTTATCACTTTTCTATACTACACATGTCTTCAACAAAATATCCAAACATTATAGCTACACGACCCTACTCCCATTTTATCGAACTTAAGTTAGCCTCACAATGGCCCTTCCCTCCCCACTTGGGGTGCATGTTTCACATTTTGACACAAGTCTTGAATTTAGCAATTTGAGGGACACATGTTTCACATCTCTAGTCCTCCTGTATATGATTGGCGATTAGGGAGATTTAAGTCTCCATGGTATTAACCTCATATATTCTCTACTCTTATTCAGCCACATAGGCTTGGGATCCAAATCCCTCGTGTCAATATCCTTTTTGGAGTGTAATACCACTTCGCACATTCCTGGGATTTTTATAACATTCATAGTGCTAGGGTCTCCTTATTGCGGGTTCACTTAACTCTTTTTTCATAACTTCTTGTCTACCATGAGAGACCTACACATTTATCATTACTCTCCAGGCCATGCCATTCATATATCACGTGTCTATGTAACAAATTTACATCTTTGAATCATACACATGGTTCCCACACTATCCACATGTACTAGTTAAGCTTAGGTCTCATTTATCAGGTCAATGCCTCTTTGGAGGTGGGTAATCACTTCTAGCACTCTTCTCATATAAAGTATCCTCATAGTACTATATACTTGTCTCATATGGCCATACTATTCATTCAACATGATACATGTGCCATCTGTTTAATATCCAGGCCTTTACCCATTGTCATGTCATATGACAACATTACTTGGAATAAACCAAAAGAGCATTTAAACTTACCTTGAACCTCAACGCACGAGTTAGAGGAATAACAATTTCACAATCAATTTTATCGCATGATTCAGAATATCACAGTAGGCTATTATTCCTAAATGTCTAAGTAGCCTCCTCATTATAGATATGGTCGACAATACACCGATAAGGACTCTACTAGACACGACTCCGAGACATCCTAGGATACTTTAAAACCTTAGGCTCTGAGACCAAATTTGTCATGCCCCAAAACCGAGGAGCGCGACCGGCACTTAGCTGAGTAAACCCGGTCGAGCAAGCCTATTAGATTCTTCCTACCCAATTCACCCATAATAAGAAAAGACATGATTTCATAAACTATACATCATGAAGTTCATACATACGATGCTAAATCACTTGATTAGCCATTGCGCCTTTAAGTCTCAAAATACATATTTCTTATAGTTCGAATGGAACAAGTGATCAAACACAACATAACTGGTTTAACATTCCCAACACCCATATACAACCCACATAGTGTCTACGGAGCCTCTAAAGATACAAAAGAGAGTAAAGATGGTGCCGGCAATAAGGCCCCGACTATACCTCAAAAAGTGACCACAATATAAAGAAAAGGTACAATACATGACCCCGGAATGAAATGGGACTCACCGAGTTTGTTGGGAAGATGATGATGTACCACTAACTGCAATCAACATTGTCTGCTATGTAACCACCTGCATCCATTTAAAGATGCAATGCCCCCAGCAAAAGGGATGTTAGTACCGTCGAATAGTACAAGTATGTAAAGCTAAAGCACCATCTCAATAGAATGGACAATAATACAAGAGGGGAAATAGTCATGAGTTCAAGTAAGGATCACATAAGTTCTCAAGTCAATTTCCATCTTATTGCCATATCCCACAATCCACAATACCACCTGTTCTTACACGGAGTCCGATCTCGACCCGATAGGCTAGGTCATCTCATTTGAGACATCAACCATATCCATAATTTCAATTATCATTTCCAGCATAGTTACCAACATGTGTGCGGCATGGCGTCCGATCACGGTTCGATCGGCTAGGCCATCTTACTTGAGACATCAACCATTTTCACAATTTCATTTGGAATACCACTGTGTTCTTACACAGAGTCCGATCTCGTCCCGATCGGCTAGGCCGTCTCACTTGAGACATCAACCATTTTCACAATTTCATCTACAATACCACCGTGTTCTTATACGGAGTCCGATCTCGGCCCGATCGGCTAGGCCATCTCACTTGAGACATTAACCATTTTCTGTCAATCATCGCATTTCATATTACTTTCACATCTTTTCATTTTATTGGCACTAATGGCCATAATTATAAGATCATTCTTGGCACGTTGGCCATATTTAGTATTTCATGCTCACCTTTTCACTTTCTAACATCAACATCATCAACAACAACAACAACAATTCAAATCAAGGCATGTAGTACACATGTGAGTAATTAAGAGTCTAAGGCACATAGAGATTCTTCACAAAAAATTGGCATAATAGCCTTCGTTTGAATTTAACTTGAAGTTGATCATTTCTAATGCACAACCCATACTTTTATCACATTCTCAATTGATAACATAACATAAATAAAGCATTTGGAATACTTGTTGAACATAAATCTTTCAACCCAATCTTACTCGGGATAGCCAATATTGTAATAAACCACTCGGGACTTACATAATTCACATGAATATCATGGGATCCAATTTTAAGAGAAGGGTTTAGCCAGCATACCTCAATTGAGCTTCCTTAAACTCTAAAATGTTCCGGAATTCTTAGCAACTTCAATCTATTGTAGAAATATAACAAATTGAATCAAAATTAGGAAGATGATCATGGTTCTAGCTCATTTGATCATTTTATCAAACACTAGGTGTGCATTAAAGTTCTCAAGGTCCTTTTATGGAGGATTCCATCATCCCACAACCCAATCTTTACCATTTTTAGCTCAACAATCTTCCTACACCCTTTGATAACACATGCATGTAAAATAAACAACTCTCATGTCCAAAACTTATCTTGCTAATTACCTAATTCTAGACAAAATTCAAAATTGAGGGTTAGGGTGTAGAATCTTACCTCTTAGGAAGAAGACCTAGGTTCCTCTCTTGATAATCTTCAAGGTTATAAGTGAGAGTTGAAGAGCCATTTTGATGAATATTCACTTCTCCCTCTAGGACCCACTCTCTCTCTCACTCTCAAAATATTAGAAAATATGTTCAAAATGGTCCCAGGTAGGTGTTTTAACGGAATAGGATCGGGTTTAAAACATAGGAAAATGGATACTCCGAAATTCTGGATCTGGCTACAGACATGGCCTCGCGAGGGATATAGCCTGGTCTAGCGTGCTACAGACCTGGTCTCGCGAGGGGTATTGCCAGATCTAGCGTGCTACAGACCTGGCCTCGCTAGCCCTGTAGCGAGCTACATACCAGCCTTTGAGTATTTGAACATAACTTCTTGTAGGAATGTCCAAATGACGAACGGTTTGAAGCGTTAGAAACTAGACTCAAAGGGCTTTAATTTTATAGGTAGATCACCTCATATATTGTTATAGCTTAGTAGCATCATGCGTTTGAAGTAGGATCTTATGCGAATTGAGACATCCTTTCTACTTAATGTATCCTACTTGTTCCACACGAATTCTTTCCATTCACAAAACTCCTTAGTATGTTTCAACACACCTTAAACATATATTTTTCATTTCGAAATAATATGGTTTTATCCCATGGGTCTTCTTTAATACTCTAATACATTATTCCCAAATACCGTTGGCGTACTTTAAAATATTAAATCATTAGAAAAATTTTAACAGGGACTTACAAGCGTCTTCCTGAATGACCTTTAAAGGGTTTTCTTCTGTCCTTCATTCTATTATCGCCGGGACGCAATCTCTGAAATTCTCATAATTCCAATTATTACTCAATCCCTAGTTCATGCTTAGTTTATCTTGTTCATTAGTCCATGCTGATTTCTTATTACTCTGGGGTCTAACTTTTCCTTTTGGTAGTCGCGTTGGAGTAACGAACTTATTTCTCAAAATGAGGATATGACTCTATGGCCTATACTCTTTAGTTGTCTCAAGGCTTGTCACCTCTCGTCCTTTCCTTCACTTGACTATAGATTCTATAATAATATCATCTTTTTGATCTACCGTTGTCATAAATGTATCACATCTTACTCATAATGCTTCATTAACTCTTTTCTTATTCCTCGCTAATATTTATGTCTATCACTTTATTGTGAAAACTCGAACAAGACATTCTTTTGCTTTTAGCTCCCCTTGCTCCATCTACTGGCTCTTTGGGTTGCCTAACATTCTTTCTTCACCAGGGACGGGAGTCACACTAAGATAATATTTATCCCTTCTAGGATTCCAGTGCCTATCTTTGTAGTACTCATATATAGCAGTACTATTTTAGAGTACACCATCTGGGTGTCTCACAAGGAGATCTATTAGCACATTTATAATATCCTTCGGAAATGTCAACTAACGCAAACAATCCATCTATCATTTTGGGTTATTCTAACCCCAGCCAGATCCTGATATCTCGTTCTTCTCTTAAACTACACCTCTCATCCCCCATAGGGCATAACTGGAATGGGTGTGATCCATTGTATATATCTCCGTTACTGTTGAAAGTAACTTAGAATGCTTATATTTCTCTGCTTGAATTGTAAATACTGTTAACCTTCATTAACTGGGTACCTCGTATCTTTCTTCACTTTGCTTCTTTTGCATGCTGAAACTTGTGATACCTTCTGATTCTCTTATCCCTTTTTACCGTAAGAGTGGATAGATATTCTTGCCTTAGGGATCCTTATCAAGAAGCTTACAAATCTTAGTATACATATGATCTGCCGGAGACCTTACATTTTCTCATCATAAGTATGATACAAAATTGAGTTCCTCTGACTCAACTGTTCCATAGCCATATTCAATACCTTACCAACCGTCTTTCTCGATATAGGCATCGTCTTATTATGAATAAGTTAGAGTTTAAGAAATTGAGTTCATATAACTGAGCTCTACCACACGATCTAGAGTAAGAAGAAAGAGTGACAGTCCTAAATGCCCTATAGCCTCCTGCTTATAAGTGTGGTGCATGACACACCCATAAACAAGACTCTACTAGACACGGCTTGTAGACTCCCTAGGATATAACTGTTCTGATACCACTTTTGTCACGAATCAAACCGATGGGCCACGACAGGCACCCGGTACCTTACTCAACCAAGTACTAACATAACGTATCTTTTCGTATCATACTATCATAAATAATTGAGTCAGAGAGGCTGTCGTGAGATAAGTAGAATACAACATGAAATACCAACCTATACATAAGACATACGGGCCTATAAGATCAAAATAACTACTCGTACATTGAACATAGGCCGACAAGGCCATACAATCTTTTACGTACATGGCATCTGTCTACAAGCCTCTAAGAATACATATTTATCATAAAGGTCGGGACATAGCCCCGCCATACCAAACAATATACGTATAAATCATACTGTCCAAAAAAGCAACTCCGAAATAAATAGAGCGCACCAACACCTTTCGCTGAGCTGATAGCTTACTTGGAGGGCTCATAACCTGTCTATAGGGACCTGCGGATATGAAACGCAGCATCCCCAAGCAAAAGGGACGCCAATACAAATAATGTACCGAGTATGTAAGGAATGAAAATCAGTAAATAATAGACATGATAGAAATATGGAGTAAAAGACTCAACATGTAAATCTGAATAACTCTGTGAATCATTGATATTTACAATGCCATGCATATGCGTATAAATGTCATACCATACATAGGTATATGCGTTCATAACATCATCAAGTCTCTGAGGGCATCCCATTATATCATCTCGGCCACTGTGGGCAAATCATCAACATATACCAGCTGATCAGGTGGTGATACGTATATAACGCCGTAACCTTTTTTATATCCCATATACATATATATACACGTATATAACGTCATCTGCTCATGGGTCAATGTGTATGTATAAATGCATGAAATGCATATGAAATACGTTAATAAGATTTCTCGGAATGTTATAAAAATAATATGCCTGTCGGATAAATTTTATCAAATACATATTTTTCTGAGACCCGTGAACAAAAGATATAATAATAATTCACATGGGAAATCAAGAATGTAGACACCCCTAGTATTTCTATAAATAGAGTCATTTATGGAAGTTGTACATTTGTTCGTTTCATTCGTGTCGTATAGATCATGCCAAAAGGAAAGAAGGGATATTCTTAACATACCTGAACCGATTCTCTTGACAATCCCATTAACACCGTCTTTTGCGACGAAACACGTAACGGTGGATCGAAGTTGGAAAAAAATCCGTATGATGTTCTTGAGAAAGATTGCACCATTCTCCCTTATAATTATAAAATCTCACGTTGCTCTGAATTGTTGAAGATCTTATCTTGCTTATGTGACTTACGTTTGTAACACACAAACAATTATGTCTCTATTCTTATCACATGCATATAAGAATGAGTTTCTGACTTACGATTCATCATAGTGAATATGTGACTCTCTTTATTAAAGGGATATGACTCAGGTTCTTTAAGAATGAATATATGTCTCTTCTTTATTAAATGGATATGACTCATGTCCTTTAAGACTTGCCACATAATATAATGACTAAAAGTCACAATTCTTGGGGTGGCTTGCTGCCACGTGGGGGAGGGTCTAATATTATCCAAAGATTTTTAATTAATCTCCCATAAAAAGTTATTAATTACCCAATTATCCACATATTTTAAGAATTACCTCAATTTACATAAAATATTACTCACTTTTAATACACTTTATACACCTTACTATTATGGTCATATGGTATCTTGTATGGTACTAGTCCATAAATACCGGGTATTATAG
Source organism: Nicotiana tomentosiformis (assembly GCF_000390325.3). Taxonomy (NCBI): domain Eukaryota; kingdom Viridiplantae; phylum Streptophyta; class Magnoliopsida; order Solanales; family Solanaceae; genus Nicotiana; species Nicotiana tomentosiformis. Next base: position 153,312,083 of record NC_090813.1, read on the forward strand.
CTCGGACCGTATTTTTTCTCAAAATATCAAACTTTGACGAAAACTCATTTTCTTGGATTTGCTTACCCTCTCACCTTCACGAATTTACTTATCACTTGGTTGAAATAGCATAATACTTATAATTCCAAAAAAAATCTCATTCCCGAGCTTACGTCGATTTATTTATGGCGCACTTTCACGTACGAAAATATGGGGTGTAACATATTATCTTTCTTAAAAATATGCATTTTTTGATATATCATTGCATAAATTTAAAATATATTATGTCATATGTTTTATCATTTTTGCTATGTAACCATCCCATACATCTTATGCATTTTTTAAGTACTTTTGATGATCTGTCGTCTTTATTAGTCGCTTTTATACCTGCTTTACTCAGTTGCAAGTAGAGAAAAATCACAATTCCAATCAGCCTATCAATTCTTATATACTAACCTTTAATGATGGTTATTGTCTTTAAACATTCTTTAGATTATTTCACTATATTGGTGTGATAGTTTCCCTAGGTTTTTCCCCTTATAACAGTTGCTTCTTTTTCTATTTTATGGTATACATGCTTTGTTCATTCTACTTTTATTAGAGGGAATGCTTTTGAAAAAGGAAAAACGAAACAATCATTAACGGACATAACAAATCGTCAAAATTTTCCTCAATTATGTAGTACACCCATAAAGATTTGTGAACAAGTTTTATCATCGCAGTCTCAACAACAATATCCAAATTCAACACAAGAGCAAGATTTGCGATATGATTTGTCGACTTCAAATTTGCAGACGGAATTAAATGAGCTACCATTATTGCAAGATAAATATTTGTGTTAACTTTATTATAGCTTATTTTGAAAATTTGAGGAAGTCAAACTTTTGTGCCGCTGTACTGAATCTCCACAAAAATAAAAAAAGGTTAGTAATTTATATACTTTTACCTCATATGCATAATGGACAGGTCAGTAGAATAATTTAAAAAAATAAAAGCCTAATTTGCTGCCATTTTTTTGGCTCTGTTTATTTTCTTAAGTACAACATGTTTGTTATAATTATAGAATTATTATTTTGTATGAATTTTCTTTTTGTCGTTCTACTTTTGAAAATTTCATTAAGCGATTTATATTCTCTTTTGGGATGTTTATTTTTTTGAATATTTTTTTGCTTGATTAGGCTTAACCTTTAGAATATTTTGAAATGAAGTATTGTTAGTCATGTAATATAAACTGTTGTTTGATAGGGGGTTTACAGTTTCATTGGAAGTATGATTAATAAGAGGCGAAGTGAACTTTAGGTAATGTTTGTAATGCGAGTTTTTTGCCAAAGTTATCCCTTATCGATGGTAGTCAGTTTGTATTTGACCTTTATATAGACTCTTGAGCATCTTTAATTCCATAAGTTTGCTAAAATACTATCTTTAGATTAACTTAATGGAATCAGGTTGAAACTAATAGTGATATTGTTAAAACACCAAAATCCAGATGTAAAAAGCAAAACGCAGCTATAGAGTTTATTTTTCAAGGTCAATATTGCAATAAATTTTTATCCCAAAAATAAAAGCCTAATTTTCTGCCATTTTTTTGGTTCTGTTTATTTTCTTAAGTACAACATGTATGTTATAATTAAAAAACTATTATTTTGTATGAATTTTCTTTTGTCGTTCTACTTTTGAAAATTTCATTAAGCGATTTATCTTCGCTTTGGGATGTTTATTGTTTTTGAATATTTCTTTGCTTGATTAGGCTTAACCTTTAGAATATTTTGAAATGAAGTGTTGTTAGTCATGTAATATAAATTATTGTTTGATAGGGGGTTCATTGGAAGTATGATTAATAAGAGGCGAAATAAGATTTAGTTAATGTTTGTAATGCGAGTTTTTAGCCAAAGTTATCCCTTATCGATGGGAGTTGGTTTGTATTTGACCTCTATACAGACTCTTGAGCATCTTTAATTCCATAAGTTTGCTAAAATACTACCTTTAGTTTAACTTAATGGAATCAGGTTGAAAGTAATAGTGATACTGTTAAAACACCAAAACCCTGTAAAATGCTAAACGCAGCTATAGAGTTATTTTTTCAAGGTCAATATTGCAATAAACATACTTTTTCTTGACCAACATGAAATATAAAAAATGCTACCTATTAACTTTTTTAATATAGAATTTTAGGATATAAATATTGGTTTGATAGTTTTCCTATCTTTTTCCACTTCTAACAATTAGTTTTTTGTTTTTATTTTATGGTTTACAGAATTTGTTGCTACTACTATCATAGGGAATGCTTCTCAAAAAGGGAAAACAAAAGAATCATTAACGGACATAACAAATCGTCTAAATTTCCCTTGATTTCGTAGTACTCCCATAAAGAGTTGTGAACAAGTTTCATCGTCTCATTCTCAAGCACAATATCCAAATTCAATGCAAGAGCAACATTTGCGGTATGGTTTGTCGAGTTCAAATTTGCAGAAAGAACATCTTCTACCAGATTTAAATGAGATACCATCATTTCAAGGTAAATATTTATGTTTACTTTATTATAACTTAGTTTTGAAATTTGAGGAAGTCAATATTTTGTGCCGCTATAATAAATGTCGACATAAATAATGAAGTTATTAATTTATATATAGGCCAAATACATCGGCAGTGTCATGACCCAAAATCTAACCGTCGTGATGGTGTCTATCGTGGAACTAGGCAAGCCACAACTCAACATCTCAACACAGAAAAATCTTTGAACATAAAGACGGAAGCAATTTAATAATTTAGGAAAGCCTTTTTGAAAACAGAAATATCCAAAATACGATACAATCCATCCCAAAATCAGGGTGTCACAGAGTACATGAGCGTCTAAATTAGAATACAGTCCACTACAGTGTCTAGAGAAATAAACTGAAAATTCAACTAGTGATAAAGAAGGAGAGTCAAGGTCTGCGAACGCCGTGCAGCTACCTTGGTAGTCTCCGAACTCTGAAGCCGTAATCAAAAACCGCCGCCGTGATAAAAAATGCTTGGATCTGCACACGAGGTGCAGGGAGTAACGTGAGTACATCCAACTCAGTAAGTAATAAGTCCAAACTTTGGACTGAAAGGCAGTGACGAACTCAACCGGTACAGATAAAATAGAAATAGCTGAACAGAAACGTAGGCATGCTTTCAAATTAAATAGGCAACTCAAAATAGTAAAGTAAAGCAGATTTGAACAGTATAAAGAATATAACTCTGCTATCTCTACATGCCAATGCACATGCTGTATATGATGCACTATGCTGTCAGCCTCATGTGCTCACACTCTCGAATGCTCAACCACTCGGTACTGTATATGGTCCATGCGGCCCGGGGAATATCCATCCCAGAACATAAACATCACTGACTATAAGTCAACTAGTACCGAGGAAGGTCAATCCACCCCCGTGGAGAAGATCCATCTCCAGGTATAAAGTATTTCAGACAAGATCCATGTCTAGGGAAGATCCATCCCTCAATAATATTAATCGCGCTCACTGGGGTCCGGAGGGGCTCCTACAGCCCAAGCGCTGTCATAAAATCAGTATCACCGCTGCAGCGTGGAGCCCGATGCCACAACTGTCACTCATAATCAGGCTCTCAGCCTCACTCAGTCATCAATCTCTGCAGTCTCACTCACGGACTCACAATATCATGAAAATTAGCCCGAAACAATGATATGATATGAAATGCATGAATATGACTTAGTACATAATATCAATGAAATCAGTATGATGACAGCAAGAAACGACCACTAGGGGTCCCAACAGTACCGGCATAAAGCTTAAACATGATATCTAGCATGATTGACAGCTCAATTACTTTATCACAAGATAAAAATACGGATATCAAAAAATAGGGTCACTATACAGTGCCATGGAATCAACCAGGCCACAATTCTAACGGTGCATGCTCGCACGGCCATCACTTGGCATGTGCGTCACCTCAATACCAATCGTATAGCACATAGTTCGGGGTTTCGAACCCTCAGAACCAAGTTTGAAAGCGTTACTTACCTCAAACCGAGCAAATCCTACTCCGAAATACTTTTGCCCCTCGAATCAGTCTCCAAATGCCCCGAATCTAGCCACAAGCAGTACAGTATAATTAATATAGGCTAAAGGAATCAATTCCACAAGAAAAATATGAAATTATAAGCCAAAATCTGAAATCGACCGGAACCCGGCCCCCGGGCCAACGTCTCAAAATTCGACAAAAGTCACAAAACCCAAAAGCCCATTCACTCACGAGTCTAACCATACCAAAATTACTCAAATCCGATAATAAAATCCCATTCAAACCCTCAAAATTCTAACTCAAGAGTTCTTCCTCTTTTCCCCCAATTTCTCACCCCAAATCACAAATTAGATGATAAAATTAAAGATGAAATCATGGGATTTATCCAAAACCAAGTAGGAATCACTTACCCCAATCAACTCCACAAAAATCCATTCAAGAATCGCCCAACTCCGTGTTCTCTAGCTCAAAATATGAAAAATGAGTTCATCGCGTATGCCAACTCAAACTGCCTCCCAATTTACTCTTCATGAACGCGATCAACGCTTTGCGAACGCGAAGCTGTACAAGCTCAACTCATTGCGAGCGCGGCCCATACCTCGCGAATGCATATACCAAAGACCTGAGGTCCCCAGCTACCTCTCTTTTCTTCGCGAACGCGACACCAGTCTCGCGTTCGTGATGCACATGCAGACCACACCTTCGCGTTCACGTTCGCGTCCTCTTCTTCGCGAACGCGAATAACAAAATCTTCCTAGCTCACATTAACCCTTTGCGAACGCGAGGCTCCTCTCGCGAACGCATAAGAGGAAACCAGAAATTATACACCAGCAGATATTAGCCATCAACCAAAGTCCAAAAATGATCCGTTAACTACCCGAAACTCACCCGAGGCCCAGAGACCTCAACCAAACATATCATCAAGTCCCAAAATACTATACGAACTTAGTCGAATCCTCAAACCACCTCAAATAACATCAAAAAATGAATCACTCTCCAATCCAAACTTAATGAACTTTAAAATTTCCAAATTCTACAAACGATGCCGAATCATACCAAACCACGTCCGATTGACCTCAAATTTTGCACACAAGTCATATTCAACATTACAGACCTATTCCAACTTTCGTTATCGGAATCTGACCCCAACATCAAAAAGTCAACCCCCCGATCAAACTTTTCAAAAATTTAACTTTCGCCATTTCAAGCCTAAATTAGCTACAGATCTCAAATTCACAGTCCGGACACGCTCCTAAGTCCAAAATCACCCAATGGAGCTAATGGAACTGACGGAACTCCATTCCGAAGTGGTCTTCACACCATTCCGACTACGGTCAAAATCCTAAGACTTAAGCTTCCGTTTTAGGGACTAATTGTCCCAAAACACTCATGAAACCAAAACAAGACCTTCCCGGCAAGTCACATAAGTAGAAACAGATACAAGGAATGCAGTAAAAAGGGGATCGGGGCTAATACGCTCAAAACGACCGGCCAGGTCATTACATCCTCCCCACCTAAACATACGTTCGTCCTCGAACGTGCCAAGAGTTGTTTCCAAGCCACCAAATCACTATTCCATCTTACCACGAACGTACCCGGGGTGATCCCATGTCACCCTTTCCCATATAGGTCTGATAACACCACATAACTAAAATTTCTTAATTCTACCTAACCCACAAGCCTCGGAATCCAATTTCCAACATCCGGAATTTCTTATAAGGTCAGAATCCCGCAACCTACACACTGTATAAGTCTGAACAAGCTATACCAAAATCCATAACCATATAACTCAAATATCCAAAACTCAAATACCACATAGCTCAAATGTTGGAAGCAATGATTTCTAATCACTGTAGCTGCTCGAAACAACCCCATGCCGGTAATAAACCTCATATCAAACAAGACTCCATTCTCAAACCTTCGTACACCACCGATGATGAAAGAAACACGCAGAGACTTGTAACCATTCATCAGATCTACCAGTCGTAGAGCTCCCTCTCTTTCGACAAGAACCATAGCAAAATTCTAAGTTGACTTTCGATATTATCCTTCCAAATATGCCACAATCAAATCTGATAGCACCCATCCTAGATCCGACGACTTCATCTTATCAAATACCAGCTACTCTACTGACATGCCACACCAATACTATCTAAAGCCATAACCCGTGCAATTCGTGCATCGATAAACAACATTCCACATGTACTCAATCACGAAAATGACTCAAACAAGAGAATCATTCCGTAAGCTCGACGGGTACCACCCCAACGCAATGCTAAGAACCCATCACACACCGTAGAACCATAACACATGAATCTAGCACAAGGATCATATCTCAACATAACTCTGCCGCAATGCGCGACCCCATCCAAACACTGATCCATAAGAAATACCTCAGCCACCTTGCTCAAAATCAACAACCACGCGCAATCTGGCATCAAGTACTCGAAGTGCATTACCATAACTATGGAGAAGCAAATGACACAATGCCACACAAACCCGAAAGAACATAACCAATGCGCAACCACTCATGCATCACCCAAATACTTATCTCGCGCAATTTCCGCTATAAGGCCCCAATAGAACTGCACTATGGGTGCATACAACCAACGAATCACAACCCCTCGTAGCATAGAAGAATAACTCACCGAACATAGCAAAACACGAATAAGCTCAACAATAACCGAATAGCACATCCCTCAACAATAGCAGTATGGAGCCAACCAATCGGACTCGGTGTAGAATACACATCCTAATTGGGCCTACCAATGGACCCCCAAATCAACTCCGGGCACCCACACAAGGATAAATAACCCTCCGAAAGCCCACAATGACTGAATCTTAACACATACTATCGTCTAGCTAGCTTTGGCAATGACTTCACAGTCCACAACCATGGAAACAGCCTGCTCTTGAGAACTCTAGTCTCCAAATCCATATAACACATGAATCCCATATCTGATCCCAACTCCACCGCCAGAATGTCAAGACATCTCTCATACACGATCATCCCACGAGGAATACTCCTAAAATTCTTTCGTGCCACATAGCAAAATTGAATAGCAGTAGTCGATCAACCAAGAGAGTACCGCAACACCAATGAACATCCGTAATTAAAACATAATGCCCCCTTTCAACCGCGCACCCCTCTCAGGGATTACCGAGCAAATATAACATTCATCTAAATATACAACACTGGCCATTCTGTCTAGAATTCATGAACTTGCCTTCAAGAATAAACTGTCACCTTGTACATATAAATCTTAATCCTGCACAACACACCACATCTATCATGCCATCACTATACTGGTCTAGCCTACTACCCAGTTGTCCTATTTACTTCGAGTTTCTTCTGAATTATCCTCAATTTGAAACTTTTCCTTGTTAGAACTCCACGATCCTTACCCAAAGCTCACTACAAGACACCCAAACATAACACCACACCACCATAAGGCCCGTAAGCCATTGTACTCTTCTTAAGTACCTCCATAAATACCGCAACTGTAATGCTCACTCCGAAAATATCTTATGTAAATTTAAAATTGTCCCCCTTTCCTTTCTTATACCGAAATGTCGAATCCATAATCATACAGAATTACCGCAAATCCCGGCACCATTAAATGTAATTTCAGATTCTAAATTGCACCGCCCAAACGAGCTGAAAGACACGTGTCTCATTAGCACAACAACGCTCGAGGGGTAACCCTGCCTCAATACCACCGATCAAATTCACACTCCGTGCGCAGTACATCCTTCAAAATAACAATTTAATCATTTCATGATTTTTCATAAAGTGCAATATAACCTGCATTCAAGAAATTTCTTACTCAAGTCATCCCCGATATTAATCTCTGCAAGTCATAATTAATCAACAAGTATGCCTCAGCCCAAAAACTAATACCGTACAAAATCGTGCAATCAAATCATAAATAGCAGACTTCCCCACTTGGATAAAAGCCATATAACAAAACATCTGGTAACTCACCATACCCAAGATAACATCTAAATTGAACATACTAAGCCATAAGAGGTCTACTCTAGTCTCCAAACTCCCAATAGTCATCACACATGACCGATATACATGGACCACAATGACAGTATCGCCCACCGGTGTAGACACATAAATAGGTGAAACAAGAGGCTCACGTGGCATATCCAGATAATGAGCGAAATGTGAGGACACATATGAATAAGTGGAACCGGGGTCAAATAATACAGAGGCATCTCTATGGCAAACTAAGACAATACCTGTAATCACAGCATCCGAAGTAATGGCATCTCGTCTGGCAGGGAGTGTGTAGAAACATGCATGATCGGCCTCCTCCTCTAGGGCGACCCCTAGCTAACTGAGCTCCACCCCGATCTGGCTGGGCGGGTGGTGAAGTAACTGGTGCCGAAGTCGAATGTTGACTCCTCTGCTGAGATGAACCTCCCGAAAGGCGGGGACAATGCCTCTTGATATGACCCAAATCTCCGCACTCAAAGAAACCTCTCTCTGCAAATAGCGGCGGGGACTGAAGGGAACCCCGAGCACCGGAATAACTGCTAGAAGGTCCTGACACAGATAAACCCTGAGTTGATGGTGCATGAGACAAACTCTGAGCTGGTAGTACACTGAATGAAGACTGGCCCTGTAGATAGCTGTGTGTACCATGGCCAGATGATGCACCACGGTGAACCGGGTGAGTCGTCTGAGCATGACTGAAAGGACAACCCCTACCGTGGTAGAACTGACCCCCAAAAGGAATACCGCTGAATCCACCCTGTCCACGAGGCCTCTTGGCCTCCCTCTCAACCCGCTCCTGGCTGCGAACCATCTCAATATGACGAGCAATATCGACAACCTCATCAAATGTAGCACCAGACACTCTCTCTCTAGTCATAAGCAATCACAGCTGAAAAGTGAGGCCATCTATGAACCTCCTGATCCTTTCCTTGTCTGTGGGAACCAACCAGATAACATGATGGGCCAACTCTGAAATTCTCATCTCATACTGCGTCACGGACATATCACCCTGACAAAGCTGCTCGAACTGCCTGCGCAGCTCCTCTCTGCGGGACTGAGGCACGAACTTCTCCAGAAAGAGAACGGAGAACAGCAGCCAGGTAAGTGGCGTTGCACCAACCGGCCTATGCCTCTCATAAGCCTCCCACCAGGTAAAGGCTGCTCTAATAAACTGAAAAGTAGTGAAAGAGACCCCGCTGGTCTCCAGAATACATGTTGTACGGAGGATCCTCTGACATCTGTCCAAGAAACTCTATGCATCCTCTCCCTCGGTTCCACTGAAAGATGGGGGATGGAGTCTCCCAAACTCTCCAATCGATGCTGCTCATCATCAGGCATGACAGGAACAACATAGTCCTGAGCAGCTGCAACCAGCTGGGCTGGTGGTGCCCCCGGTGTCTGGAGTCCCTGTACCACCTGCTCTGGTGTGCGGGCGGCGGGAGTCTGAGTGCCTTCCCCGGCCTGAGAAGTGGCTGTTGCGGCCGGAACAGAGACCTCCTAAAGGCCTGAAATCACAATGGGCACAGGTGGTGCCTGAGTTGGTCCCACAGGCTCATCCACAATTGGAGCCTACTCTTAAACTATGGAAATAGGTGGATCTACACGTGCTGCCCTAGCTGCGGTGCGAGCTGAACCTCTGCCCCTACCGCGGCCTCTACCGCGACCTCGGCCTCTCGCGGCCCTGATTGGTGTTACTGGTGGCTGTCCATCCTGCCCCGTAGTACGCGTCCTCACCATCTGTGAGAGAATTAGAACAACAGAAATTTAGTTACTAGAATCAAAAGATTCGCACGACTAGAATTCAAGAATGTGAAGTTTCCTAATGGTTCGGTAACCTCTCGAAGATAAGTACAGACATCTCCGTACCGATCCGCAAGACTCTACTAAACCTGCTCATGATTCGTGAGACCTATCTAACCTAGGCTCTAATACCAACTTGTCACGACCCAAAATCTAACCGTCGTAATGACGTCTATCGTGAAACTAGGCAAGCCACAACTCAACATATCAACATAGAAAAATCTTTGAACATAAAGACGGAAGCAATTTAATAATTTAGGAAAGTCTTTTTGAAAACAGAAATATCAAAAATATGACACAATCCATCCTAAAATCGAGGTGTGATAGAGTACATGAGCGTCTAAATCAGAATACAGTCCACTACAGTGTCTAGAGAAATAAACTGAAAATTTAACTAGTGATAAAGAAGGAGAGTCAAGGCCTGCGAACGCCGTACAACTACATTAGTAGTCTCCGAACTCTGAAGCCGCAATCAGCAACCGCCACCGTGACCAAAAATGCCCCGATCTGCACACAAGTTGCAGGGAGTAACGTAAGTACATCCAACTCAGTAGGTAACAAGTTCAAACTTTGGATTGAAAGGTAGTGAAAAACTCAACTGATACAGATAAAATAGAAATAGCTTAACAGAAACGTAGGCGTGCTTTCAAATTAAATAGGCAACTCAAAACAGTAAAGTGAAGCAGATCCGAATAGTGTAAAGAATATAACTATGCTATCTCTACATGCTAATGCACATGTTGTATGTGATGTACCATGCCCTCAGCCTCATGTTCTCATACTCGGTACTGTATATGGCCCATACGGCCCATGGATGATCCATCCCATAACATATACATCACTGCCTATAAGTCACCCAGTACCGAGAAAGGCCAATCCAGTCCCCTGGAGAAGATCCATCTCCAGGTATCAAGTACTTCGGACAAGATCCATGTCCAAGGAAGATCCATCCCTCAATAATATCAACCGGGCTCACTGGGGGTGTGTTACAGAGTCCGGAGGGACTCCTACAGCCCAAGCAGTATCATAAAATTAGTATAACCACTGCGGCGTACAGCCCGATCCCATAACTGTCACTCATAATCAGGCTCTCAGCCTCACTCAGTCATCAATCTCTCAAGTCTCACTCACGGGCTCACAATATCAAGAAACCTAGTCCGAAACAATGATATGATATGAAATGCATGAACATGACTGAGTACATAATATCAATGAAATCAGTGAGAGAACAGCAAGAAACGACCACTATGGGTCCCAACAGTACCGGCATAAAGCCTAAACATGATATTTAGCATGATTGACAGCTCAATTACTTTATCACAAGATGAAAATACGGATATCAACAAAATAGAGTCAATATACAGTGCCATGGAATCAAGCAGGCCACAATTCGCACGGTGCACGCTCTCACACCCGTCACTTGGCATGTGCGTCACCTCAATACCAATTGTATAACACATAGTTCGTTGTTTCGAACTCTTAGAACCAAGTTTGAAAGCGTTACTTACCTCAAACCGAGAAAATCCTACTCCGAAATGCCTTTGCCCCTCGAATCAGTCTCCAAACGCCCCGAATATAGCCACAAGTAGTACGGTATAATTAATATAGGCTAAAGGAATTAATTCCACAAGTAAAATATGAAATTATATGCCAAAATCCAAAATCGGCCCGAACCCGGCCCCCGGGCCCAAATTTTAAAATTCGACAAAAGTCACAAAACCCGAAAGCTCATTCACTCACAAGCCTAACCATACCAAAATTACTCAAATCCGATAAAAAAATCCCATTCAAAACCTCAAAATTCTAACTTAAGAGTTCTTCTTCTTTTTCCCTAATTTCTCACCCCAAATCACAAATTAGATGATAAAATTAAAGATGAAATCATGGGATTTAACCAAAACCAAGTAGGAATCACTTACCCATCAACTCCACAAAAATCCCTTCAAGAATCGTCCAACTTCGTGTTCTCTAGCTCAAAATATGAAAAATAGGTTCAAACCCTCATTTTTGAAATTAATACTGTCTGCCCAGATTTCCTTCATCGCGAACGCGACCGTCCTCTCGCGTTCGTGTAGGCCAACTCAAACTGCCTCCCAGTTTATTCTTCGCGAACGCGATCAACACTTCCCGAACACGAAGCTTTACAAGCTCAACTCATCGTGAATGCGGCCCATACCTCGAGAACGCGTAGACCAAAGACCTGGGATCCCCAACTACCTTACTTCTCTTCACGAACGAGACACCACTCATGCGTTCGCGATGCACACGCAGACCACACCTTCGCGTTCGCGTCCTCTTCTTCGCGAACGCGAATAACAAAATCTTCCTAGCTCATATTAACTCTTCGCGAATACGAGGCTCCTCTCGCGAACAGGTAAGAGGAAACCAGAAAATATACACCAGCAGATACCCGCCATCAACCAAAGTCCAAAAATGATCCGTTAACCACCCGAAAGTCACCCGAGGCCCTTCGGGACCTGAACCAAACATACCATCAAGTCCCAAAACACTATACGAACTTAGTCGAATCCTCAAACTACCTCAAATAACATCAAAAACACGAATCACTCTCCAATCCAAACTTAATGAACTTCGAAATTTCTAAATTCTACAAACGATGCCGAATCATACCAAACCACACCGATTGACCTCAAATTTTGCGCACAAGTCATATTCAACATTACTGACCTACTTCAACTTTCGGAATCGGAATCCGACCCTGATATCAAAAAGTCAACCCCCCGGTCAAACTTTCCAAAAATTCGACTATCGCCATTTCAAGCCTAAATTAGCTATGGACCTCAAATTTACAGTCCGGACACGCTCCTAAGTCCAAAATCACCCAACGGGGCTAACGGATCCGACGAAACTCCATTCCGGAGTCGTCTTCACACCATTCCAACTACGGTCAAAATCCTAAGACTTAAGCTTCCGTTTTAGGGACTAAGTGTCCCAAAACACTCCGAAACAAGACTTTTCCGGCAAGTCACATAAGCATAAACAGATATGGAAAATACAGTAAATAGGGTATCGGGGCTAATACGCTCAAAACGACCGGGTGGGTCGTTACAGGCAGCCCCTTAAAGTTGTTCTCACTTTTCACTTATATACTTTATTTTAAGTCCATTCCATTTGAGCACTTCAACTGAATATGAATTGTGTCATTTAAACACATTTTGATGATATGGCATAGTGCGTGTATTACACCATTTTTAAGAGCGTGAGAGATATATTTTTCTTTTTATTTATTATTTTATTTTTATTTTTCCTCCTTTTCTTTCACACACCATGATGTGCTTTATTTTCATTGCCGGAATAAGTTTGCCGGAAAAATTTCACACATTTTTTCTTCTTCGTTTCTCTCCTCTTTTTTCAACTCAAATTCAATTTGCAGGTAGTTCGTGATTTCCAAACAATTTTGACCCTTCTCCTTTCAGATACCATAAATTATTTTGAACAGTTTCTTCGGATCTGAAACACGTAGGTTCCGGCACCGGTGAGCTTGCTGGATTAGTGCTTTTACTTTAGGGATTTTAAATGACACAGTAATTTTTCGGTTGAAGTGCTCAAATACAACAGACTTAAGATAAAGTATGTAAGTGAAAAGTGAGGACAACTTCAAGGGGCTGCCGATATATTTGGCCATTTATATACTTATACCTTATATGCGAAACATTATGGCCAACAGAATAATTTTAAAAATTTAATTTAATTTTATGCCATTTATTTGCTTCTATTTATTTTATTAACTACAACATGTTTGTTATAATTTTTGAATTATAGTTATGTATGAGTTTTTCTTTTGATTCTACTTTTAAAAATTTCATTATGTTAAACGAACCCTTATTATTTCAAAGTCAGTATTGCAATAAACTTATACCTTTTTGATAAATATGAAATTGAAAAAAAAGCTAACTATTAATATTTCTTTTTAGAATTTGAAGATGTCAATATTGATGGTGATATACAAGGTATGTCATTTAAAGAACACCGCAACTCATAGTCATACATACAAGTTTATTAATTTTAATTTATGCATCAGGGTCATATGCAATCCAACGTACAAATTCATGATGAAAATGAAGATGACGATATGTTTGAAGGTATTCACATACAAACTCATCAATCTCCGATAATGTTAAAATAAATTAACAATTCCTAATATATTGGATTTTAAATTTTAATATCTACTAATTATTATTTATAGATGATGAAATACAGAGCTGGTGACCAATGAAGGTAAGTATAACGTTTATTAAGTTTACGTACACAACATAATTTTACTTTCTATATAATAAGTACTTTGACCTTACATCTTTATTTTTGTAACGACCCGGCCGGTCGTTTCGAGAGTTATAGCCCTGTTTTCCTCATTTCTGCTTCGTTTTGTGCTTTTCAGCTATATTATGATATATCGGGTTAGTTGGTTCGGGTCCGGAGTAGTTTCGGAGTAAATTGAGATACTTAGTCTCTAAAGTAGAAGCTTAAGCTGGAAAAGTCAACCGGACGTTGACTTATGTGTAAGCGACCTCATATTTAAATTTTGATGGTTCTGTTAGATCCGTTAGGTAATTTTGGATTTGGGAGCGCATTCGGAATGAGATTTGGAGGTCCGTGGTAGAATTAAGCTTGAATTGGCGAAAGTTAGAATTTTGGCAATTTTGGTCGGTAGTGAAAATTTTGATATCGGGGTCGTAATGGATTTCCGAATGTTGAAATAGGTTCGTGGTATTTTTTGACTTGTGTGTAAAATTTGAGGTCATTCGGACGTGGTTTAGCGGGTTTCAGCATCGTTGGTGGAATTTAAAAGTCTAGAAGTTCTTAGGCTTGAATCCGGGGTAATTTGATATTTTGTTGTTGTTTTGAGTGATTCGAAGGTTCGACTAAGTTCGCATGGGGTTATATGATTTGTTGGCATTTTTGATTGAGATCCCAAGGGCCTCGGGTGAGTTTCGGGTGGTTAACGGGTCATTTTTTGCCTTGGTGAGATAGTTGATCTGCTGCTGTATTTTGGTTCTGGTTTGCTCTTACGCGTTCGCGAGAAGGGCCTCGCATTCGCGAAGAGTATTTCTGAGATGGTAAATTTTTATTCTACGCGTTCGCGAAGGTGAGGATGCGAACGTGAAGGGTAGGGGTGTGTGTGCATCGCGAATGCGTGAGTGGTGTCGTGTTCGCGAAGAGGAGTAAGGTTGTTGGGGACCCTAGGTCCTTGGTCTATGCATTCGCGAGGTGAGGGTCGCGTTCGCGAAGGTTGATCTGGTAAGGCATAGTGTTAGCGAGGCAGTTGTCGCGTTCGTGAAGAGTAAAGCGGAGAGGTAGTCTGAGTTGGTCTACGCGAACGCGAGAGGGGAGTTCGCGTTCATGAAGAAGAAATCTAGGAAGGCAATGTTAAATTTCAAAATCGAGGGTTTGAACCTATTTTTCATATTTTGAGCTTGAGACCACGGATTTAGGAGATTTTTGAAGGGATTTTCAGGGAGTTGATTGGGGTAAGTGTTTCTCACTTGATTTTGGTTAGATTCCATGATTATATCTTGAGTTTTATCATCCAAATTGTGATTTGGGGTGAAATATTGTGGAAAAAGTGGAAGAGTTCTTGAGATGGAATTTAGAGGTTTTGAAGGGGATTTTCTTGTCAGATTTGAGTAAATTTGGTATGGTTAGACTCGTGAGTGAATGAGCTTTCGGGTTTTGTAACTTTTATCGGATTTTGAGATGTGAGCCCGGGGGCCGGGTTTGAGCCAATTTTGGATTTTGAGTCTAATTTAGTAGTTTCCTTGTGGAATTGTTTCCTTTAGCATATATTAATAGTATTGTACTTCTTGTGGCTAGATTCGGGACGCTCGGAGGCCGATTTGAGAGGCAAGGACATTGCAGAGTAGAGATTTGCTCGGATTGAGGTAAGTAATGGTTGTAAATCTAGTCCTGAGGGTATGAAAACCCAAATTTTTGTGTCATGTGACTACTTGGAGGTGACGCACATGCTAGGTGATGGGCGTGTGGGCGTGCATTGTTGGGGATTGTGACTTAGTCCGTCCCGTAGCGACTGTAAATTTGAATATACTGTCATAGCTTTAAACTTCTTATGTATATTTTTTTTAGAAAGATTTACAGTAAATCATGCTAGATGCCATGTCTAGGCCTTATGCCAGTATTGTTTGGACCCTTGAAGGTCTTTTCTTGCTGTCCTCTCACTGATTTTGATTGATAATCTGTACTCAGTCATGTTCATACATTTTTACATCATAGCTCAGTCTCTGTTACTTTATTTGATGCATCATACCAATTTTGTTTGGGCCAATCACTTATTGTTTCTAAGAGCCTGAGAGACTGGAGAGATTATGGCTGAGTGAGGCCGAAGACCTGATTGTGAGGACATTTATGAGATCGGGCTGCACGCCGCAGCATGTTTTATTGATTCTGCCATGATGGGCATTGATATAGCACTTGGGCTGAAGGAGCCCCTCCGGAGTCTGCACATACCCCCAGTGAGCGCAGGTACCTACTGAGTGCAAGTGCCGAGTGCCGAGTACCGAGTGCTAAGTGGTTGGGAGGCATGAGCAATTAGGAGGCACGAGTGATTGTGAGGTTGGAGTGATTGGGAGGACTGAGTGATGTTTTGCCCGAGGTACGGTATATGATTTCATCCTGTGTGCTCATAGATGCTTTGAGTCCTTGTTTGAAAACTGTTGAAAGATAATTTTATTGGTTTTTACCTGAACCGGATTTAAACAAGCTGATTTGACTTAAACATTGGTTTTTAAAACATGATGTACTTTACGGAATTTTTGTGATATGAACTATACTTGCATCTAGCTCGTCACTACTTCTCAGCCTTTATTTACTATTGTTACTTACTGAGTTGGTGTACTCACGTTACTCCCTGCACCTTGTGTGCAGATCCAGGCATTTCTGGCCACAATAGCGGTTGTTGATATATTCAGTAGCGGATCATCGGACATAGCAAGGTAGCTGCCTCGCGATCGCAGCCCTGTTTTTCTCTTTCCTTATCTTCCCCTTAGTTGCATTAGTCTTTTTTTTTCGGACTATGCTAGTCTTGATGTTATCAGACAGTTTGTAGTAGTTGCTCATGACTTAGTGACACCCCGATGTCGGGCTATCTTTTTCGCATTTTATTTTTATTTTGATTCGAACTCTTTAATGAAGATTCTAGTAAAGTAAAGCTTTGACTTATATTTTAAATGAAATATCGATGTGTTTTAGAAAAGTGTCGGCTTGCCTAGTATCACGATAGGCACCATCACGACGGGTTAGGTTTTGTGTCGTGACAATTTTACTCTGATAAAACCAGGGATATAGGAGATGCCAATTATGAATGTGAATATTGTGGGGCATATTTCTGGTTCGAGGAAAGAGTTGACAAGAAGTATAAAAATAAAAAAAAAATCAGTTTTAACCAAATCTAATTTCACGAAGGTGCAAAAAACAAACATTTCAGAGAGAATATTCGAACATATAATTCTATATTTTCATTTACATCAATGGGAGGAAAGGTTGATGTCTCTGTCAACAAAACAAAGGGACCCAGAACATTCAGATTGTCTGGGCAAAATTATTATCAGATTGGAAGCTTATTGCCTCCAGAGGGATCTTCTCCAAAATTTGCACAATCGTATATCTATGATACAGAAAATGAGGTGAAAAATAAAATTCATGCTATCAGGTTGGCATAGACAATTGCTTACTAAAAATATTTTAAAATTATATTTTTTATAAGACATACATTGTTAGTTGAATTCAATATTTTATTCTTACAGTCGTGGTGAAATGAACAATGAACTTCATGCTGAAATTATGAATGACTTGAAGCAAATGCTTGATGACAATAACATTCTTGCAAAGTCATTTAGAATGGTAAAAGATCAATTTCAAGTAGATCGAACCTCAAATGTTAGACTTAGATTGATAGGGAAAAGAGGCTCTGAGGGAAGAAGATATAATTTACCAACAGTTTCAGAGGTAGCTGCTTTGATCGTTGGAGATTTTGAACAAATAAGGTCTGGAGATATCATAGTTGAAAGCCAATCTGGACAACTACAAAGGATAAATGAATTAAATACAGCATACTTAGGTTTGAAATATCCATTACTATTTTCATATGGTGAAGACGGATATCGAGAAGATATTCCTTTAAATGATATTGATGATTTGATCGATGGAAGGAAATGCGTTAGCACGCGTGAGTACTTATCATACAAAATTCAAGAAAGGAAGGATGTAGTTCCAACAATTATGTCAGCTAGATGATTATTTTATTAATTCTTGGTAGATGGTTATATAATGATGGAATCTTCTCGATTAAGGTTCATTAGGCTTCATCAAAAATAGTTGAGAGCACACTTTTATAAGGGGTTACAAGATACTGTTTTACATGGAGACATAGAACCTCCTTCTCAAGGACAAAGAGGTATACTTTCTTCCAGATTTACAGGGGGTGCACGTTATATGTTGCAAATTTATCAATATGCCATGGCAATTTGCAAATGGGCGGGGTACCCTGATCTTTTCATCACATTTACTTGCAACCCAAAATGGCCAGAGATTACTAGATTTGTGGAGAGTAGGGGATTATCTCGAGAAGATCATCCCGACATTTTAACAGGGATTTTCAAAATAAAGCCGGATCGCATGATTAAGGATCTACGCGACAATAAAGTTTTTGGAGAAGTAAAAGCAGGTATAGTTTTTATGTTCTATAAAAATTATTACATTAATTTTATTATATGTTAATATTAAAAATAAATAATATAAGAACATACTTATCTAATTAATTCTTTATTCTTCAGTGGTTTATACAGTTGAATTTCAAAAGCGAGGCTTGCCTCATGCACATATCTTGCTTTTTCTTCGGAATAAATACCGAAATGTCACAGATATTGATGGAATAATTTCAGCAGAATTACCAGATAAAAAAGTAGATCCTCATTCTTATAATGTTGTTGCAAATTTTATGATGCATGGCCCTTGTGGTGGTGCTAGAAAATCTTCTCCTTACATGCAGAATGGTAGATGCACAAAGCACTTTCCAAGAAAATTTGTGTCATCAACCACAATTGATGAAGATGGGTATCCAATCTATAGAAGAAGGGATGATGGTAGAACTGCAAAGAGAGTAGGTATTGAGTTGTATAATTGGTATGTTGTACCACATAATAAATTTTTATTATTGAAGTATGATGCACATATTAATGTGGAGTGGTGTAATCAATCACGATCCATTAAGTACTTATTTAAGTATTTTAATAAAGAAAATGATCGTGTCACCGCAGCCTTTTCTCAAAGTATAAATAAGGAAGACTCGGGGGTTGTTGATGAAATAAATATGTATTGTGATTGTCGATACATATCACCTTGTGAAGCTGCTTGGAGAATTTTTAAATTCCTAATATACCATAGAGAACCATCGGTAGAAAGGCTATCTTTTCACCTACCAAATAATCAAACTGTCATATTTTCGGATGATGATCCAATTGATGCAGTTGTCAACAGACCAACCATTAAGGAATCTATATTTTTAAGCTGGTTTGAAGCTAATAAGATATTTTTTAAAGCAAGAGAATTGACTTATGCAGAATTTCCTCTAAAGTTTGTGTGGAAACAAAACCTGAAAAAAAGAAGAACATCTGCATTTTCTATTGGGAAAATCTTCTTTGTTCCACCTGGATCCGGCGAGCAATATTACCTTAGATTGTTGTTGAATTTCATTAAAGGTCCAAAGAGATATGAGGAACTTAAAAAAATCAACGGTTGTGATCATGAGACTTTTAGAGATGCATATTATGCTTTGGGTTTATTAGATTATGATAAGGAATACATGGATGCTATAATGGAAGAAAGTAATTGGGGAATGGCATCATATCTTAGGCAATTATTTGTTAGGCTAATTTTATCAAATTTAATGTCACGACCAGAAAGTGTTTGGCAAGTAACACGACATTTACTATCAGAAGATATTCTTCATGAAGAAAGAACAATATTGGATCACCCAGGTACTTATATAATGCTTACAATTTCAATATGATATGATACTTCTGAAGGATGGCTGATTTGCTTAACTTTATTGATTAATTTTCTTTTTAATTACTCCATTCATATTAATCTGATTGTTCATTGCTTTTTATATATTTTTTCCAATTCATACAAAATTCATTCCAAGACTTAAGGTTGTAAACAATATTTTGTTATGTTTATATCTTTTTACTATAGTGTCACGACCCGAAATTCCTACCATCGGGACCGTGATGACGCCTAATATTCCACTTGCTAGGCAAGCCGACGTTAGAGAATTATTAAGCCAATCGTTATTAAATTCAGTAAATAAAAACGAATAAGCTAAAATGAAAAACAGCGAGTGTGAAATAATATAAAAAATTTTATTAATTACTACCACCCAGATCTGGAGTCACAATTCACGAACTTCTAAGATTTACTACAAATAAAAGTCTGAAAGAAATATAACTATTTGAAAGAAAGAAATAGTAAAAAAAATACTGAAAAGATAGACGGGGACTTCAAGGTCTGCGAACGCCAACAGATCTACCTTGAGTCTCCGATGAACTTGTCTGAGCTGCTACGCCTCTCGATCAGTTAGGACCAATCCCAAAATCTGCACAGGAAGTGCAGAGTGCAGTATCAGTACAATCGATCCCATGTACTAGTAAGTGTCGAGCCTAACCTCGACGAAGTAGTGACGAGGCTATGACAAGACACCTACATAACAAACCTGTGCAATTTAACAGTATATATACAAATAACACCAAGGAAAAACTTGACAGGTAATATCGGGAGGGGGAACATGATGAGGGGGAATACGAGATGGAGAACTACAGCAGAATGGTAACTTGAACAACCAAGATACTATGAACCAATAAGAACAAGTAAACACAGTAAAGGAAAAATGCACGACATCACCCTCCGTGCTTTTACTCTCAACCTCACCTTAAAATCAATAGAAACAGCACAGCATCACCCTTCGTGCATTAACTCTCATAACATGGCACGACATCACCCTTTGTGCATTAACACTCACAATATGGCACGGCATCACCCTTCGTGCATTAACACTCACAATATGGCACGGCATCACCCTTCGTGCATTAACACTCTCCCTTACCATAATGCAATGAACAAATAACAATAGGGAGATAGAATAACAAGTACAAGCCTTACTTTAATATTTAGTTCCACAATATCAACCTCAACTTCGGAATCAATACTCAATTATCACTAAAAGATCCATAAACATGATAAGAATGATGAATTTAACAATACTAGTCTAAACACAGATAACATGAACAAAGGAAGCTTTAATTACAAGAAATCAAGCCCCACCCGCATGCTATGACCCGACTACAACGCATAAGTACTTGTCACCTCACATATACGTTGTTCCCCAACATTTAAACATATAGAAAATAGACAAACAAGTCTTATTCCCTAAAGTCAAGGTTAACCACGATACTTATCTCGCTCCAAAGGCCACTCAATGCTCAATTACCACTTTTCCTCTCGAATCCACCTCCAAACCACTCATATCTATTCACAAACGACTCAATAATATCAAATATTGCTAAAGAAATAAATTACATTGCATAAATTTAGATTCCCCAAGTTTTCCCCCAAAAAGTCAAAAATCGACCTCGGGCCCGCTTGGTCAATATCCGAGGTTCGGACCAAAATCCATTTACCTATTCACCCCCGAGCCCGATTATATAACTAGTTTCGGAATCTGACCCCAAATTGAGGTCTAAATCCCCAATTTGCAAAAACCCTCAATTCTTCCTAAATCCCTAGTTTTCTACCATGAAAGAACAAAGATTAGGGTTAGGAATTTAATGGATGATTATAGAAATGGAAGAAAATGAGTTAGAGAGTACAAATCTATGAATTGGTGTTGAGTTTTCCCTTCAAAATCGCACCTAGGCCGAGCTCTAATGGAGAGTTTATGAAAAATGGGTAAAATCCCGTTTTTGAAATGTTTTAAAGTCTGGGCGTCAGGCCTTTTTCGCGTTCCCAAAGGGCCTGCCGCGTTCGCGATGTGCAGCAGCCCAAATGTCTTTCGCATTCGCGAATGCTGTTCCCCCCTGGCCTCCGCGTTCGCGAGCCAGTGCTCGCGTTTGCGTAGAAGAAAATTTAGACCGACCAGTTGGAAGTAAAACAATTATTCTTGGTGGTGACTTCAGACAAATATTACCTGTCGTTCCAAAAGGCACTAGGCAAGATATTGTTAATGCATCTCTCAATTCTTCTTATTTGTGGCCTCACTGTCAACTCTTAAAGTTAACAAAGAATATGAGATTGCAAGGTAATAAAATAGGGACTCATCTAGATGAGTTGAGAGTTTTTTCAGAGTGGATTTTGTAAATTAGCGATGGTATGGTTGGTACTTCTGTTGATGGCTATGAAAAAGTCCAAATACCAGATGATCTTTTGATAAAACAGTCTGTTGATCCAATATCTGCAATTGTAGAAAGTACATATCCCGATTTCAATAATCGTTGCAGTGATATAGGATACCTCCAACAACGAGCCATTCTTGCTCCAACTCTTGATATGGTGGAATCAATCAACGAATATATGATTTCACTTAATGAAAGTTCTGAGAAATCATATTTGAATTCTGATACAATCTGTAGCTCTGACCATACTTATTCAGCATTGGAACATGTACACACCAGAATTCTTAAATACTATTAAATGTTCAGGAGTTCCAAATCATGCTCTTACTCTAAAGGTTGGTATTCCAGTGATGTTATTAAGAAATATTGACCAGCCAGCAGGATTATGTAATGGAATAAGCTTGATCATAACCAAACTTGGAAATCAAGTTATTGAAGCAAAGGTTTTATTAGGAAAGATGGCTGGACAGAAAGTGTTTATTCCAAGAATGACATTGACTCCATCTGATGCTAGAATTCCATTTAAGTTCCAGCTAAGACAACTTCAAATAGTTGTATCTTTTTCCATGACAATCAACAAAAGTCAAGGACAATCATTGTCTCACGTGGGATTATTTTTGAAGAAACATGTGTTTACACACTGACAACTATATGTTGCTCTTTCCCGGGTGAAAACTAGAAAGGGATTAAAAATTTTGGTTTATGATGACAATGGAAATGTCACGCCCCAAAATCGAGGAGCGCGACCGGCGCTCAACAAAGTGAACCCGACCGAGCAAGTCTGTTAGATTCCTTCTACCCAAACTCATTCATGAATAAAGAGAATATATATTTTACTTTATTAAACAATAAAGTGGTTATGTCTACAATTACCAATTTCTTACCATAAGTTTTACCATTTTTAATGTCTCAAATGGACAAGTAATACAACCACAATATAGCATAGTTTGTCTCGCCCAGCACCAATACACAACTCACACTATGTCTACGGAGCCTCTATAGATAAAGAAGAGTACAATGATAATGCCGGCAATAAGGCCCAGCTATACCTCAAACAGAATACACAAAGTACAAAAGATACATGACCCCGGAATGAAGTGGGGCTCACCAAGTCAGTTGGGAAAAAGGTGCACTGCTATCACTGACCAATATCTCCTACTGTGGAACCACCTGCATCCATTGAAAGATGCAGTGCCCCCGGCAAAAAGGACGTTAGTACTGTCGAATAACACTAGTATGTATAACTAAACACTCTCTCAATAGAATGACAAATAATACAAACAAAATTATCATAATTTCAAAGGAAGCTTTAATCAACATCAAACCTCAATTTAGGATCAAGAAACTGTTCAAATTAATTTCCATATCTCACATTGGGAGATTTTTTGTATCGACATACCATTATTCACAATACCATTATTCCCCATACCAATACCACTGTACTCTCAGCACGGAGTCCGATCGCGACCCGATCGGCTACGCTATCTCATTAGAGACATCAACTACAATTACTCTCAATATCAATACCACCGTCTTTAACACAAAGTCCGATCACGACCCGATCGGCTAGGCTATCCATTAGGGACATCAACCACAATTACCATTTCAATAATAATTTCCAGCACAATCACTACCATGTGTGCGATATGGTGTCCGATCACGACCCGACCAGCTAGGCTGTCTTATTTGAGACATCAACTTTTTTATATCAATCATCGCATTTCATATTACTTTCATATCTTTTCATTTCATTGGCACTAATGGCCATAATTATAAGATCATTCTTGGCACGTTGGCCATATTCAGTATTTCATGCTCACCTTATCAATTTCAAATATCATTTGTTACAACCCAAATTCGCATACCATAGATCACGCCGTAAGTTAGTCGACGTAAATCCAAGAAGAGATTATCTTTGAGATGATAAGAAGTTAATCCTATTGGTCTTAAACGATACAAGGGTGTATAAGAGTGGTTAACAAGTATTTGAAGTTAAACGAATCAAGGATGTTGTAACCCGTATTTTCGGGTAACACTAGAGGTAATTAATTGTCCCAAGAGGTCTTGTTTTAATGTATTTGAATCATATAATATCCGCATCATAAGTCTTGAAGTCAAGTGAGTTATGAAACAAAAGTCGATAAAAGTTGTTGCAACTTAGGTTTATAATTTTACTTAAACTTTAGGTCAAATGTTACTGCATTTTTCTCCCAATGTTCTTGGAATTATGGGGTGATCTACCTATCAAATTGAATATCTATGAGTCTAGTTTCCAACGCATTAAACCGTTCGTTGATACGATCTCGGAATAGAGAGATATTCGTATTTTCGCGAGAGTGCGCCAAGCTGCTCTCTATGGGGCCCACAAAGGCGGTTTAAGACATATGGACATATATAAGATACCTCAACCCCGTTTTAAGTCATTATTTTTGAGTATATTCAGACCTTATAACCCTAAAAACAGTCTCTCAAGGTTCTCTCATGATCCAAGACCCAAACAAAGGGCAAACAACACAAATCAAATGTCGGAAATCCCGTGGCGCTAGTAAGTTTCTTGTTCTTCTTGTTGTTGCTGATTTTTGTGTTGTTCCAGCTCGTGTGGGAGGTTGTTTTAAGTATTTTATGTCCTGTAAATACACCTTCAAGTTTTTAATATCATCCCTAGGTGATTTCAAGTCTTCTAAAGTAATTCTAGTGCCGAAAAACCCGAATTAATAGCTAGTTTCGCTTCCTTGTTCTTGTTGCAGAATTGAAGGGATATTTCGTGGAAAATTAAGGTGAAATTGGAGTTGTTCTTTCTGTTTAAAGGTAAGGAACCTCTTACTCTATATATATTTAAGATTATCCAAGTTGCAGCTAAGTCGTTGAAGCTAGAACTTGTGAAATATATATCAAAAGGCTTGGTAGTAATGTTGTTGGTTGGTGGACTGTTTTGGAGGCGCAATATGATTATTAATGATGTTGTTTGGGCTGTTTGGTGATTGTATTGACTTGTGGGAAGTCATATAAATAGGGGAGGTGCTGTCCGTTTCATCGTAAAATAGGTTGTGGTCGATACATAATAGTTACGACACTTAAACGATAATGATAGTGTCATTTGTCTTATTGTAGACTAAGGAGTCGTGACATTTGCATAGCTTGAGGTTGGGCAGTATATACAAGGTATGTGAGGCTATCCCCTTCATTCTTTTGCACGACTCCGATTGTACATAATGTAATGAACGAGCTCCCAAAGATACTCTACTCTTAGAAGCTAGCAGTACTTATATTGCTTCCCTTCTTATGAAACGATTGATATTGATGTTACTTCTCTTATTCTTATATTATCAATGTTGTTGGTAGTTCCTGATTCTTATAAGATTCTTGATGAAGAGTTAATCCTAATAACATGTACGAAGGATACCGACCTTACGTCACTCCGAAAGGTTCAAAATGTGATTCCAATGAGTCCAGCATGCATCATATATATGTATCTATTTTACTCTACCGAGCCGCGCTATAGTCGGCCGGGTATGGCACCTATTGTGCAACCACTGATCAGTTGGGTTTTACCGAGCTCCACGTGGCCGGGTACGATTCTACCGAGCCCTATGATGGCCGGGTACGTTTTACCGAGCCTATTATGGCCGGGTACGATATGATGATGGTGATGCCCACAAAGGCGTATGTTTTAAAAGTTTATGTATATATATGTATGTATCATGTATTTCATGTCAGTAGCCCTCAGAGGTACCCAGATGTCACAGGTTGTATATTCTCTATCCCTGTTTACATTACTGTTCTTACTTATGCTTTCTTGCCTCACATACTCAGTACTTTATTCGTATTGACGTCCTTTTTATTTGTGGACGCTGCATGTCGTGATGCAGGTCCTGATAGACAGGTAGACGTAGCTCCCCCACCACAGTAGGCTGTCCAGTTCAGCGGTTATTGGCGAGATCCCTTCTCCGGACTTGCCGTGGTCTTGGTATGCATTTTTGTTATAGACATTATGGGTATGTCGGGGCCCTATTCCGGCAATATTGTAGCACTTATGTTCCTTTAGAGGCTCATAGACAGGTGTCGACTTATGTATGGTTTAGAATGCCTTGTCGGCTGATTTTTGTTGTATAGTCTTTCATGGCATCATGTTAGCTCGTACCTTATATATAGTTTCTTGACAGTCTTGTCGTCCCATGTTATGTATGTTCATGACATTATCTTTCATTGTTGGATGTTCATGATCCATGTCTACTATTTATATTGATCTTGTCAGCCCTTAAAGATAATAAGGAAGGTTAGATAAAATGTACGTTGGTGCTCGGCAAGTATGGCCCGGGTGCTAGTCATGACCCTCCAGTTGGGTCGTGACAAACTTGGTATCAGAGCAAGTCTGTCCTAGGGGATGTCTATGAGCCGTGTCTAGTAGAGTTTTGATTATGGATGTGTAGCGCGCCACATTTATAATCAGGAGGCTACGTGACATCTAGGGTTGTTACCTTCTTCCTGAATCTAGATCGTGCGTAGAGTTGAGTAGTAAGTGTTCATATCTAATATTCACCTTGTTTTCTTTCAGCGATGCCTTCGACTAGGAAGCAAGCAATTAGTAAACGGCTTGATACAGCTGTGGGAGAGGGTAACATTCAGGTGCCTCCAGCCAGAGCAGGCCAAAGTGAGGCTCAGAGTGAGATGCCGTCTCATACCTCTCCGTCTCCTCCAGAGGATATTAGGAGGCACCCAGTACATCCAGTTCCTCCGTCTGGCACTACAGACCATGATATGCGCAGTGCGGTGCAATTGTTGACTAGCTTGGTAGCTGCTCAGGCTCAGAGGCAGAATACCGGTGCTGCTGATAAACCGGTTAGTGCGAGAGTTCGTGATTTTATTAATCTAGACCCTCCAGTGTTTACCGGATCAGACCCCAAGGAGGACCCACAAATATTTATTGATCAGATTCATCGTACATTGCGGGTTATGCATGCTAGTGATACGGAGGCAGTAGAGTTGGCTTCTTATCGGTTACGGGATTTAGCGGTTTTCTGGTATGATAGTTGGGAGAGATCTAGGGGTCCGAACGCTCCTCCAGCCGTGTGGAAGGAATTTTCTGAGGCCTTTCTTCGTCACTACTTGCCAGTTGAGATACGACGAGCTAGAGCTGATAAGTTCTTGAACCTTCGACAGGGTAATATGAGTGTACGAGAGTATAGTATACAGTTTGATTCTTTAGCAAGGTATGCTCCCCATATGGTGGCCGAGATGAGTGATAGGGTGCATCTGTTCGTGAACGGGTTGGGACCACATCTGATAAATGAGTGCACAACAGCCTCCTTGGTAGAGGGCATGGATATTTCCCGTATTCAGGCTTATGCCCAGACCCTAGAGGATCGTAAGCGCCAGCAAAGGGAAGATAGGGAGCAGGATAGGGGCCAGCATAAGAGGGCGAGATTTGCAGGGTATTCTGATGAGTTCAGAGGCAGTATCAGGCCCCAATCTTCGAGGAGTTCGGCGCCACCTGTAGCTAGTGCTCCTCCAAAGTTTCAGAGGCCTCGGTATGATCGATTTACCTATTCTGGTTCAGGTCAGAGTTTGAGGGCATCAGGCTCACAATTTCATAGAGATACTAGTCAGACGAGACCCCCAACACCTCGTTGTGATCAGTGCGGCAAGGCCCACTTTGGACTGTGCCGTCGAGGTTCCGATGCGTGCTATTCTTGCGGACAACGTGGCCATATGATGCGGGATTGTCCTAACAGAGGAGGTGGTGGTATGGCTCAACCGACTGGATCTGTGTCTGGTTCTTCCTCATCAGTTCGACCTCCAGCACAAGGTTTTCAACAGTCGACAGGTCGTGGTAGAGGTAGAGGTTCAGTGCCGAGTTCGAGTGGTGCTCAAAATCGAACCTATGCTCTAATAGGTCGACAAGATCTCGAGTCATCTCCGGATGTTGTTACAGGTATATTGTCTGTGTTTTCTTATGATGTATATGCGCTAATTGATCCAGGATCTACCTTATCATATGTTACACCCTTTGTGGCTAATAAGTTTGGCATTGAACCTGAATTGATAAGTAAACCACTTGCGGTATCCACTCCGATAGGAGATTCTGTGATTACTAGAAGGGTATATAAAGGTTGCACTGTGATGATTTGTAGTCGTCAAACCTCGGCAAATTTATTTGAGTTAGAAATGGTTGATTTCGATGTGATAATGGGAATGGACTGGTTGGCCTCATGCTATGCAAATGTTGATTGTCGTACGAAGATGGTTAAGTTTCAGTTTCCTTGTGAACCCGCCATTGAATGGAAGGGGAACATTGCTACGCCGAAAGGTAGGTTTATTTCCTATCTTAAGGCAAGGAAGATGATCTCAAAAGGTTACATTTATCATCTTGTTCGCGTTAGGGATGCGGAGGCGAAGCCGCCTACTCTACAATTAATCCACGTGGTCAATGAATTTCCAGATGTTTTCCCAGATGAACTCCCAGGCCTTCCTCCTGAAAGGGAGATTGAGTTTAGCATTGATGCATTGCCTGACACTCAACCGATCTCTATCCCTCCATATAGGATGGCCCCGGCAGAGTTGCGAGAGTTGAAGGCACAGTTGAAGGACTTGCTGGATAAGGGTTTCATTAGGCCTAGCACTTCACCTTGGGGTGCGCCAGTCTTGTTCGTGCGGAAGAAAGATGGATCGTTAAGGATGTGTATCGATTATCGACAGTTGAATAAGTTTACAATAAAGAACAAGTATCCACTTCTAAGAATTGATGACCTGTTTGACCAACTCCAGGGTGCCAAGTATTTCTCCAAGATTGACTTGCGTTCAGGGTATCATCAGGTGAGGGTTAAGGAGAAGGATATTCCAAAGACGGCCTTCCGGACAAGATATGGGCATTTTGAGTTCTTGGTGATGTCGTTCGGGCTAACAAATGCCCCAGCAGCTTTTATGGATCTCATGAATAGTGTATTCAGGCCCTATCTTGATGTGTTCGTGATCGTATTCATTGATGACATTCTGGTGTATTCTCGTTCGGAGGCGGAACATGCAGGCCACTTGCGGATAGTATTATAGACCCTTCAGGATCATAAGTTATATGCTAAGCTCTCTAAATGTGAATTCTGGCTGAACTCAGTAGCATTCCTTGGCCATGTGATATCTGATGAGGGTATTAGTGTCGACACTCAGAAGATCGATGCAGTGAAGAATTGGCCGAGACCTACAACACCGTCAGAAGTCCGCAGCTTCCTGGGGCTAGCAGGATATTATAGGCGGTTTGTAGAAGGGTTTTCCTCTATATCAGCACCATTGACTAAGTTAACACAGAAAGCTACCAAGTTCCAGTGGTCTGATGCTTGTGAACATAGTTTTCAAGAGCTAAAGAATCGATTGACATCTGTGCCAGTGCTCACTCTCCCAGAAGGAACAGAAGGTTATGTGGTATATTGTGATGCCTCAGGTATAGGTTTGGGGTGTGTATTGATGCAACGTGGGAAGGTGATTGCTTATGCATCAAGACAATTGAAGAAGCATGAAAAGAATTACCCGACTCATGATTTGGAATTGGCTGCAGTAATATATGCTTTGAAGATATGGCGGCACTACTTATACGGCGTCCATGTTGACATCTACACAGATCACAAGAGTTTACAATACATCTTCAAGCAGAAGGAGTTGAATTTGAGGCAGCGTAGGTGGCTTGAATTACTGAAAGACTACGATGTCGAGATATTGTACCATCCCGGTAAAGCTAATGTTGTGGCAGATGCTCTCAGCCGTAAGTCAATGGGAAGCTTAATACATATTGAGGCAGGTAGACAAGGGTTGACCAAAGAGCTTCACCAGCTGGCCAATATGAGAATCAGATTGTTGGACTCTGATGACGGAGGTGTTACTGTACAGAATACAGCAGAATCATCTTTGGTAGCCGAGGTAAAAGCACGGCAATATGAAGATCCTACCTTAGTAAGATTGAGAGAGGGAATTCAGCAGTGTAAGATTACAGCTTTCAAGATCGGAGGAGATGGGACACTGAGATACCAGGGCCGATTATGTGTACCTAGTGTGGCAGGGTTGCGAGAGAAGATTATGATTGAGATTCACCAGTCCCGATATTCTATCCATCCTGGCTCGACAAAGATGTATCATGACGTTAAGGAGCAGTATTGGTGGGATAACATGAAGAAGTCTATTGCAGAATTTGTAGCCCAGTGTCCTAATTGTCAACAAGTAAAGATCGAGCATCAGAAACCTAGTGGATTGATTCAGAATATAGAGATTCCGACCTGGAAATGGGAGGTGATTAATATGGACTTCATTATTGGATTACCTCGCTCTTATCATAAGTTTGACTCCATCTGGGTGATAGTTGATCGACTTACAAAATCTGCCCATTTTCTGCCAGTTAAGACAACTTACACGGCTGAAGATTATGCGAAGTTGTATATCAAGGAGATTGTTAGGCTTCATGGTGTGCCAGTATCTATTATATCAGACCGAGGAGCTCAATTTACGGCTAACTTTTGGAGGTCTTTTCAGAAGGGTTTAGGCACACAAGTAAATCTCAGCACTGCATTCCATCCGCAGACTGACGGACAGGCTGAACGTACCATCCAGACGCTTGAAGATATGCTACGAGCATGTGTTCTAGATTTCAAGGGGAATTGGGATGACCATCTGGCACTTATAGAATTTGCCTACAATAATAGCTACCATTCCAGTATTAAAATAGCCCCGTATGAGGCACTGTACGGGAGGAGATGTAGATCACCAGTTGGATGGTTCGAAGTCGGTGAGACAGAATTATATGGGCCAGATTTGATTCACCAAGCCATTGAGAAGGTGAAAGTGATACAAGAGTGACTGAGGACGGCACAAAACAGGCAAAAGTCTTATTCCGACGTCCGACGTCATGATCTGGAATTTGAGGTTGGTGATTGGGTTTTCCTGAAGATCTCGCCGATAAAGGGTGTTATGCGTTTTGGGAAGAAGGGTAAGTTGAGTCCGTGGTATATTGGGCCGTACAAAATTCTTCGACGAATTGGACAGGTTGCTTATGAGTTAGAATTGCCATCTGAATTGGAATTTGTCCACACGGTATTCCATGTATCTATGTTAAGGAAATGTATTGGAGACCCTTCTCGGGTCGTCCCTATCAAAGATGTACAAGTTACAAAGGATCTATCATATGATGAAGTGCCAGTGGCTATATTAGATCGACAAGTCTGCAAGCTGAGAACAAAGGATGTAGCTTCCGTGAAAGTATTATGGAGGAACAAGAATATAGAAGAAATGACATGGGAAGTAGAAGAGGAGATGAAGTCTAAATACCCTTACCTATTCCAGAGTGAAGATAATGAGGATGCCGGGGAAAGAAGGACGCATTATAAGGTGAAACGGCTCTATGAAGATCTATGAGTCTAGTTTCCAACGCATTAAACCGTTCGTCGATACGATCTCGGAATAGAGAGATATTCGCGTTTTCGCGAGAGTGCGCCAAGCTGCTCTCTATGGGGCCCACAAAGGCGGTTTAAGACATATGGACATATATAAGATACCTCAACCCCGTTTTAAGTCATTATTTTTCAGTATATTCAGACCTTATAACCCTAAAAACAGTCTCTCAAGGTTCTCTCATGATCCAAGACCCAAACAAAGGGCAAACAACACAAATCAAATGTCGGGAATCCCGTGGCGCTAGTAAGTTTCTTGTTCTTCTTGTTGTTGCTGATTTTTGTGTTGTTCCAGCTCATGTGGGAGGTTGTTTTAAGTGTTTTATGTCCTGTAAATACACCTTCAAGTTTTTAATATCAACCCTAGGTGATTTCAAGTCTTCTAAAGTAATTCTAGTGCCGAAAAACCCGAATTAATTGCTAGTTTCGCTTCCTTGTTCTTGTGGCAGAATTGAAGGGATATTTCGTGGAAAATTAAGGTCAAATTGGAGTTGTTCTTTCTGTTTAAAGGTAAGGAACCTCTTACTCTATATATATTTAAGATTATCCAAGTTGCAGCTAAGTCGTTGAAGCTAGAACTTGTGAAATATATATCGAAAGGCTTGGTAGTAATGTTGTTGGTTGGTGGACTGTTTTGGAGGCTCAATATGATTATTAATGATGTTGTTTGGGCTGTTTGGTGATTGTATTGACTTGTGGGAAGTCATATAAATAGGGGAGGTGCTGTCCGTTTCATCGTAAAATAGGTTGTGGTCGATACATAATAGTTATGACGCTTAAACGATAATGATAGTGTCATTTGTCTTATTGTAGACTAAGGAGTCGTGACATTTGCATAGCTTGAGGTTGGGAAGTATATACAAGGTATGTGAGGCTATCCCCTTCATTCTTTTGCACGACTCCGGTTGTACATAATGTAATGAACGAGCTCCCAAAGATACTCTACTCTTAGAAGCTAGCAGTACTTACATTGCTGCCCTTCTTATGAAACGATTGATATTGATGTTACTTCTCTTATTCTTATATTATCAATGTTGTTAGTAGTTCCTGATTCTTATAAGATTCTTGATGAAGAGTTAATCCTAATAACATGTACGAAGGATACCGACCTTACGTCACTCCGAAAGGTTCAAAATGTGATTCCAATGAGTCCAGCATGCATCATATATATGTATCTATTTTACTCTACCGAGCCGCGCTATAGTCGGCCGGGTATGGCACCTATTGTGCAACCACTGATCAGTTGGGTTTTACCGAGCTCCACGTGGCCGGGTACGATTCTACCGAGCCCTATGATGGCCGGGTATGTTTTACCGAGCCTATTATGGCCGGGTACGATATGATGATGGTGATGCCCACAAAGGCATATGTTTTAAAAGTTTATGTATATATATGTATGTATCATGTATTTCATGTCAGTAGCCCTCAGAGGTACCCAGATGTCACAGGTTGTATATTCTCTATCCCTGTTTATATTACTGTTCTTACTTATGCTTTCTTGCCTCACATACTCAGTACTTTATTCGTATTGATGTCCTTTTTATTTGTGGACGCTGCATGTCGTACTGCAGGTCCTGATAGACAGGTAGATGTAGCTCCCCCACCACAGTAGGCTGTGCAGTTCAGCGGTTATTGGCGAGATCCCTTCTCCGGACTTGCCGTGGTCTTGGTATGCATTTTTGTTATAGACATTATGGGTATGTCGGGGCCCTATTCCGGCAATATTGTAGCACTTATGTTCCTTTAGAGGCTCATAGACAGTTGTCGACTTATGTATGGTTTAGAATGCCTTGTCGGCTGATTTTTGTTGTATAGTCTTTCATGGCATCATGTTAGCTCGTACCTTATATATAGTTTCTTGACAGTCTTGTCGTCCCATGTTATGTATGTTCATGACATTATCTTTCATTGTTGGATGTTCATGATCCATGTCTACTATTTATATTGATCTTGTTAGCCCTTAAAGATAATAAGGAAGGTTAGATAAAATGTACGTTGGTGCTCGGAAAGTGTGGCCCGGGTGCTAGTCATGACCCTCCAGTTGGGTCGTGACATCATTATCATCATCAACAACAAATACAATTCAAATCAAGGTGTGTCGTACACACGTGAACAATTTAGAGTCTAAGGCACATAGATATATTTCACAAAATTTGGCATAATAGCCTTCATTTGAACTTGACTTAAAATCGAAACATTATTAATGCACAGCCCATTTTTTAACACATCCTCAATTGGTAACATAACATGAATAAATCATTTGGGATACTTGTTGAACATATATCTTTCAACCCAATCTTACTCGGAATAGTCAGTTTCATAATGAATCACTCGGGACTTACATTATTTACATGAATATCGTGGGATTAAATTCTAAGAGAAGAGTTGAGCCAACATACCTCAATTGAGCTTCCATAAACTCTAAAATATTCCGGAATTCTTAGCAACTTCAATCTATTGTAGAAATATAACAAATTGAATCAAAATTAGGAAGATGATCATGGTCCTAGCTCATTCGAGCATTTTATCAAACACTAAGTGTGCATTAGGGTTCCAAGGTCCTTTTATTGAGAATTCCATCATCCCACAACCCAATCTTTACCATTTTTAGCTAAACAATCTTCCTACACCCTTTTATAGCACATACATGTAAATAAACAACCCTCCTGCCCATAAATTATCTTGCTATCCATTTCTACATAAAATTCGAAAGTGAGGGTTAGGGTGTAGAATCTTACCTCTAGGATGAAGACCTAGTAAGTTTCCCTTCTTAATCTTCCAAAACTTGGGCAAGAATTGAAGAATACCTTCTCACTCTAGGGCACTCTCTCTCACTTTAAAATATCAGATTGTAGCTCAAAAATGACCCAAAGAGTGTATTTAACGAAATAGGGTCGGGTTTTAAAAACCCAAAACTGGAGCTCCGGAACTGTTCTGCGGTCGCACATGCAACCGCATAGTGGTTATGTGTACCACATATCGGTTGCATAATTGCTGACAAAAAGATCAAAAATTTGTGTATGCACCGCATAACAGTTATGCGGTCGCATAGTCGACCGCATAGCTGTTGCCAGATTTGGCCCTCTCCTGCTCACTCCTCCGGCCATTATGCAGCCCGCAGAGTGATTATGCGATCGCATAATGGAGCGCATAAACGCACATTTCCGCCAAAAATATTTCCTTTACTTTCCGGTACATCCTCAACACGTAAGCCTAGTCCGGCACCATAAAACATTATTTTCTTTACAAATTTTATCGGGTTTTACACTTAAGTACTTCGAAATTTTCCGGGGTATTACATTCTCCCCCGCTTAGGATCATTCATCCTCGAATAAGGGTAAAAATCCGTCATTAGCATCTTATGCAACTTAGTTTGTTTTATACCACAAACTAGCAACCCCAAATTTGACTAACTCCCTAAATTTTCAAAAATTTCGCCATAGTTTTGTTTGTAATTTGGCCTATCCACATGTCAAAGGGCCCCAGAAACACATCCTAACAGCATATACATAACCCAACAACGTAACATAATACTAAATAACACCAACTGTGGCCTCATAAATAATATATTTCCAGAACGGAACACCCTCAACATCAAATGTACAACTAATACATAATTCATAGAAAGTAAGTCTTATAATTTTCCTAGATCACAACATTATAAATACATTGTCATTCAAACAAGTAAGGATACTTTTTCTTCATTTCTTCCTCGGCCTCCCAAGTAGCCTCTTCAACCTGTTGGTTTAGCCACAACACTTTCACTGAGGTAATTTCTTTATTTCTCAATTTCCGGACTTGGCAATCAATAATGGAAACCAAAATCTCTTCGTAAGTCAATTTTTCATTTACCTCAATAGTCTCAATCGGAACAACGAGTGTCGGATATCCAACTACTTTTTTCAACATAGACACATGAAACACCGGGTGTACTAATGACATCTCAGGTGGTAGCTCAAGCTTGTGCGCCACCTCACCGATTCTTTGAATGATTTTGTACGGTCCGACATACCTCGGACCCAATTTCCCTTTCTTACCAAATCGCATTACACCCTTCATGGGGGAAACATTCAAGAATACCCAATCATCTTCTTTGAACTCTAAATCCCTACGACAAACATCCGAATAAGATTTCCGATGACTCTGAGCAGTCTTCAACCGCTCCTTAATGATTTTAAATTTTTCTATAGTGGTCTGGCCCTATCAACTCTACTTCCCCAATTTCGAACCACCCAATGGGAGATCTACATCTCCTACCATATAAAGCCTCGAACGGTGCCATCTGAATGCTAGCATGATAGCGGTTGTTATATTCAGATTCTATAAGTGGTAAATGATCATCCCAGCTACCTTTGAGGACTAGCACACAAGCACACAACATATTCTCAAGCGTTTGAATAGTCCGCTTTGCCTGCCCGTCACTCTGCGGTGAAAGGCTGTACTAAGATTCACCTGAGTACCCAAACCTTGCTGAAATTTCTTCCAAAAATTAGCAGTGAATTGTGCTCCCCGATTATAAATGATGGAAACTGGGGTGCCATACAACCTGACTATTTCTTTGATATACAACTGAGTATACTGCTCCTCTGTGTTGGTAGACTTAACCGGCAAAAAGTGTGCTGACTTCGTGAGTCGATCCACAATCACCCAAATTGAGTCAAACTTGTGCGGAGTGTGCGGTAATCCTACCACAAAGTCCATATTAATCATTTTCCATTTCCACATTGGAATTTCTATGTTCTGTGCCAACCCACCTGGCCTTTGGTATTCGGCCTTCACTTGCTGACAATTCGGACATCTTGCCACATAGTCCGCCACATTCCTCTTCATATCATTCCACCAATAGACTTCCTTAAGATCATGATACATTTTTGTAGAACCTGGGTGCACGGAATATCTAGAAGTGTGAGCTTCAATCAAAATTCTTTCACGGAAACCATCCACATTTGGAACACATAGTCGCCCTTGGTACCTTAGTGTACCATCATCCATGCCAAGAGAAAAGTCCATGGTCTTATGTTTATGAATTCCCTCTTTCACTTGCACCAACAATGGATCGTTGTATTGCTTCTCTTTGACTTCCACAACAAACGATGATTCAGCCCTATTCTGCACAATTACCCCTCCTTCACTAGAGTCCCTAAGACGAACTCCCAAACTAGCCAATCGATGAACTTCCTTGGCAAATGGCCTTTGATATGCCTCCAAGTGTGCTAAACTACCCATAGAGTTTCGGCTAAGAGCATCTACCACAACATTAGCTTTCCCCGGATGGTATAAAATATCAATGTCATAATCCTTGAGTAATTCAAGCCATCTTCTCTGCCTCAGATTCAATTCCTTCTGTTTGAAAATATATTGAAGGCTCTTATGGTCAGTGAATATATCCACATGGACACCATATAAATAATGACGCCAAGTTCTAAATCATGTGTTGGATAGTTCTTTTCATGATTCTTGAGTTGCCTAGAAGCATAAGCTATCACCTTCCCATGTTGCATTAATACACACCCAAGCTCGATTCCTGAAGCATCACAATATACCACAAATCCATCTATACCCTCTAGTAGAGTCAACACCGGTGCCGTAGTTAATCTTGCTTTCAATTCCTGGAAACTCTTTTCACAAGCATCTGACCATTGGAACTTAATTGCCTTCTGCGTCAATTTAGTCAATGGAGAGGCAAGAGTAGAAAACCCCTCCACGAACTTTCTGTAATATCCAGCTAAGCCTAAGAAACTGTGAATCTCTGTTGGAGTTGTAGGCCTCGGCCAATTCTTCACAGCTGCAATTTTCTGAGGATCAACCTTAATTCCTTCGTTAGAGACAACATGACCCAAGAATATGACTGACTCGAGCCAAAATTCACATTTTGAAAACTTTGCATATAATTTGTGCTGATGCAGGGTTTGCAGATCTACCCTAAGATGGTCAGTATGGTCCTCCTGACTTCGTGAATATACAAGAATATCGTCAATGAACACTATCACAAAGGAGTTGAGGAATGGCTTAAAAACGTGATTCATAAGATCCATGAAGGTTGTTGGGGCATTTGTTAGCCCAAAAGGCATCACCAAAAATTCAAAATGCCCATATCGTGTCCTAAAAATTATTTTTGAAATATCCCGCTCCATGATCTTCAATTGGTGATACTCGGACCTTAAATCAATTTTGGAGAAGTACCTAGCACCTTGCAATTGGTGAAACAACTCATCTATCCTTGGCAGTGGGTACTTATTTTTGACTGTTACTTTATTAAGCTGCCGATAGTCTATACACATTCTCAGTGACCCATCTTTCTTTCTTTCAAAAAGGACCGGTGTGCCCCAAGGCGACATACTCGGTCGGATGAAATCCTTTTCTAACAAATCTCTTAATTGTTCCTTTAGCTCATTCAATTCTGCCGGTGCCATTCTGTAGGGTGGAATAGATATAGAACGTGTGTCTGGCATCACATCAATCCCAAAATCAATCTCCCTGTCTGGTGGGATCCCAGGGAGTTCATCAAGAAAGACTCCCGGAAATTCATTCGCAACAGGCACGGACTGAAGTGTAGGTGCCTCACATCGGTGTCCGTAAACCGGACCAAATGGTAAATACATCCCTTGTTGATTATCTTTGTGGCCTTAAGGTAAGAAATAAACCTACCCTTCGGCACTACATCAACACCCTTCCACTCAATAACTGGCTCAATTGGAAATTCGAACCTAACAGTCCTGGTTCGGCAATCAAGCTTGGCAAAACATGAATAAAGCTAATCCATCCCTATTATCACATCAAAATCGACCATTCTCAATTCAATAAGATCGGCCACGGTGGTCCGACCACTGTTCCGACCATGCAATATGACAACACAATCCCTATAAAACCACGCGGCAAAAATAGACTCACCAACCGGAGTAAATACAGAGAACGGCTCATAAAGTTATTCTGATTCTATCCTAAATTCCATAGCAACATAAGGTATGACATATGACAAAGTGGAACCGGGATCAATAAGAGCATATACATCATGAGATTGGACAATCAATATACTTGTGACAACATCTGGAGAAGCCTTTGAATTCTGATTACCCATCATAACATAGAAACGGCCGGATCCTCCTGAACTCTGTGCTCCACCCCTAGCTGCACCATGCCCTGCGGGCGTTGGAGTGTCTCGAGCTGGAGGAGGTGCTGCAGATGTAGTAGCTGCAGAATTGGCTGGCTGTGCCATGCCCCTGCCCGCACCCTGGCGGGACGAACGGCAATCCCTTTGAATGTGACCCCTCAATACGCATCTGTAGCATATGGGTAAGTCCATGTAGCATATTCCTAGGTGCATCTTCCCACAACAAGGACATGGGGGCCTCCTCTGCTACTGGAATCTACCACCATGACGACCCTACTGATTTGAGCCCCCGTTGCCCTGACTAGGCCTGAAATGGCTCCACTGCTGCTGCTGACTAGGCCCTGATGACGGTGCACTAGCCGAAGGCTGAGCAAAGGACTGTGATGGCCCTGATGACCCTCCTCTAAATGTTGACTTGCCACCACCAGAAGAACCACCAAAGTTGCCCGCAGACCGGGCCTTATTACTACCATGTTGCTTCATTCTGTTCCTTAAGTTGCGGGTCTCTGTGGCTTGAGCGAATACCACAATCTTTCCATAGTTCATATCAGAATTCAAGGTAGTTGTAGCAGCCTCATTAATTACCAAGGGACTAAGGCCCTGTACAAATCGGCGCACTCTAGCCTCCATAATGGGCAACATATAAATAGCATACTTAGACAGGTACGCGAATCTCATATGGTAATCCCACACACTCAGGCTACCTTGCCTCATGCTCTCAAACTCAGCAGCATGGGCTTCCTTAGTCTCGGCAGGCAAGAAATGATCAATGAAGGCATCGGCAAACTCACCACACCTTGCCGGAGGGCTCCCTTCTTCGTGAGACTTCTCCCATAATTCAAACCAAGAATATGCCACCTCTTTCACACGGTAGGAGGCCAATTCTACTGCCTCTGTTTCAGTAGCACGCATAACTCTGAGAGTCTTATGCATCTCATCAATGAAATCCTGGGGATCTTCCTCTAGGTTAGTACCCGTGAACACTAGAGGATCTTCACCCTGGAACCAGTAGAATCCCCTAGCTGACTGGAATAAGTGGGTGCAACATTTGACCTCTGGGTTTGGAAAGCTAATATTTGAGCCAACATCTGTATGGCTCCCCTAAGATCAACATCAGAAACACCAGAATCAGAAGCTGGAACTGGAGGTGGAACTGGTATATCAGTTGGAGGAACTGTTGCACCTTCAGTAAATGTAGGGACATGTGCGGTCTGATCAGTTGTAGTAGAGTCATGCAGTGTAGTAACTGGAGGAATATCCTCAATCCTTGGGTGCTCACCCGCATCATGAATTATACGATCAACGTCACTCCTGGGGTGACATTGGCTCTTTGGCCAGTTCTTGCCTTCTTCTTAGGTGCCATGTACTGAAAATTAGAGCAACTCAGGAGTTAAAGGAGGAACAATCTTACAACCAGCTTTATCGTACGATCAAGAACATGAAAGAAGGGTATTATTCCTAATTGCCCATGTAGCATCCTAATTATAGATGTGGTCGACAACACACCGATAATAAGGACTCTACTAGATACGGCTCCGAGACATCCTAGGAAACTTTAAAAACTTAGGCTCTGATACCAAGTTTGTCATGCCCCAAAACCGAGGCGCGCGACCGGCGCTCAACCGAGTGAACCCGACCGAGCAAGCCTGTTAGATTCCTTCTACCCAAACTCATTCATGAATAAAGAGAATATATATTTTCCTTTATTAAATAATAAAGTAGTCATGTCTGCAATTATCAATTTCTTACCATAAGTTTTACCATTTTTAATGTCTCAAATGGACAAGTAATACAACCACAATGTAGCATAGTTTGTCTCGCCCAGCACCAATATACAACCCACACTATGTCTACAGAGCATCTATAGATAAAGAAGAGTACAATGATAATGCCGGCAATAAGGCCCAGCTATACCTCAAACAGAATACACAAAGTACAAAAGATTCATGAACCCGGAATAAAGTGGGGCTCACCAAGTCAGTTGGGAAGAAGGTGTACTGCTATCACTGACCAATATCTCCTGCTGTGGAACCACCTGCATCCATTGAAAGATGCAGCGCCCCCGATAAAATGGACGTTAGTACTGTCGAATAGCACTGGTATATATAACTAAACACTCTCTCAATAGAATGACAAATAATACAAACAAAATTATCATAATATCAAAGGAAGCTTTAATCAACATCAAACCTCAATTTACGATCAAGACACTTTTCAAATTAATTTCCATATCTCACATTGGGAGATTTTTAGTATCGGTATATCATTATTCACAATACCATTATTCCCCATATCAATACCACCGTACTCTCAGCACGGAGTCCGATCACGACCCGATCGGCTAGGCTATCTCATTAGAGACATCAACCACAATTACTCTCAATATCAATACCACCGTCTTTAATACGGAGTCCGATCACAACCCGATCGGCTAGGCTATCCATTAGGGACATCAACCACAATTACCATTTCAATTGCAATTTCCAGCACAATCACCACCATGTGTGCGGCATGGTGTCCGATCACGATCCGATCAGCTAGGCTGTCTTATTTGAGACATCAACCTTTTTATATCAATCATCGCATTTCATAATACTTTCACATCATTTCATTTTATTGGCACTAGTGGCCATAATTGTAAGATCATTCTTAGCACATTGGCCATATTCAGTATTTCATGCTCACCTTATAAATTTAAAATATCATTATCATATCAACAATAAATACAATTCAAATCAAGGTGTGTAGTACACATGTGAGCAATTTAGAGTCTAAGGCACATAGAGATATTTCATAATATTTGGCATACTAGCCTTTATTTGAACTTGACTTAAAATCGAAACATTATTAACGCACAACCCATATTTTAACACATCTTCAATTGGTAACATAACATGAATAAAGCATTTGGGATGCTTGTTGAACATATATCTTTCAATCCAATCTTACTCGGAATAGCCAATTTCATAATGAATCACTCGGAACTTGCATCAATTACATGAATATCATGGAATTAAATTCTAAGAGAAGGGTTTAGCCAACATACCTCAATTGAGCTTCCTTAAACTCTAAAATATTTCGAAATTCTTAGCAACTTCAATCTATTATAGAAATATAATAAATTGAATCAAAATTAGGAAGATGATCATGGTCCTAGTTCATTTGAGCATTTTATCAAACACTAAGTGTGCATTAAGGTTCCAAAGTCCTTTTATGGAGAATTCCATCATCCCACAACCCAATCTTTATCATTTTTAGCTCAACAATCTTCCTACACCCTTTTATAGTACATGCATGTAAATAAACAACCCTCCTGCCCAGAAATTATCTTGCTAGTTATCTATTTCTACATAAAATTCGAAAGTGAGGATTAGGGTGTAGAATCTTACCTCTGGAATGAAGACCTAGTGAGTTTCCCTTCTTAATCTTTCAAAACTTGGGCAAGAATTGAAGAACAATTATTGAAGAACACCTTCTCACTCTAGGGAACTCTCTCTCACTCTAAATTATCAGATTGTAGCTTTAAAATGACACAAAGAGTGTATTTAACGAAATAGGATCGGGTTTTAAAAATCTAAAAATGGAGCTCCGAAACTGTTCTGCGGTCGCATATGCTACCGCATAGTGGTTATGCGGACCGCATATCGGTCGCATAATTGCTGACAAAAAGATCAAAAATCTTTCTGTGTATGCGGTCACTATGCGGTCCGCATAACTGTTATGCGGTCGCATAATGCACCGCATAACAGTTATGCAGTCGCATAGTCAACCACATAGCTGCTGCCAGATTTGGCCCTCTCCCGCTCACTTCTGCGGCCATTATGCAGCCCGCAGAGTGATTATGCGATTGCATAATGGACCGCATAAACGCGCTTTTCCGCCAAAAAGTTTTCCTTTACTTTTCTGTACATCCTCAACACGTAAGCCTAGTCCGGCACCATGAAATATTATTTTCTTTGCAAATTTTATCGGGTTTTACACTTAAGTATTTCAAAATTTTCCGGGGTGTTACATGAAAAATAACTACTGAAGCTACAAATATAGTATTTAAGAAGTTTTTCAAAATTTAATCTGACACTCGAAAGATAATCAATATCTTTTTTGAGGTTTAAGTACTACTTTTCTTGCTCAGATTCATGAACCAACTGAGATGTTAGCTGTTGAGATGATTCTTCAAACATGGAATAGGTGCGATTTAGTTTTCGGTATTTTTTAAATCTTTTTATGTTACCCTATTATAGATATATAAAATAATGTTTCATGAAATGTTGCACATACAGATTGTTCAGCAACTGCCATTACATGGATTAATTATAGTTGTTACATCGCATTGGTGAAGAAGTACTCAATGTCATGTACGCAAGTGGTTTGAATTTGGTAATTCATCAACTGGATAATGTGATACAATAGAATTACTTCTCAATAGCTTACTGCTACGTGTTATAGTTTCTGCTACTTTATTAATTTATTCTGCTCTTTCTTACTTTAACAGCAAAATTATGATCAAAGTCACCATTCTGTTAATGATGCCTTCTCCATTTAGTGCTCGAATTATTATTGTGATCTCACGGCTGGGAAAACTTAATGGCATACGGAATGTAAGTGTCTTACACTTCATTTTCATTATTCTTCTTCTTCTTACTTTTCATGTAATTGGTTTATAAATTAATTGTTCCCTGATATAAAGCAGTTTGGCTATAATTCCAGCTCAATAGTTCTGAGAGACAAGTGAACTGGCTCCAAGACAAATCAAAGAGTTGAAGAACATAGGAACTAATAACGGTTCCTCAACAATGGGATCGTCACCCTCTCTATCCATAGACCAGCTGCTCCTTTTGATTCTTCCTCTGTCCAAGACCCGAGTTATGTTCTTTTGCGTGATGGACTGGGCATGAATGAATGTTATGCTGCTCTTTTTTTACATTAGAACAATGGTGGACACGAAGAATTTTCCCAATTAAAGAATCTGTTAGTTCAACGACTGCTTTACTAAAGCACGAAGTGGATTATGTATTGGGTCAATTACATACTAAAAATTCTACAGATGCACTATTCAGGTCTGTTAAAGATGTCAATAAGCATACAATTGTTAAACATAAAGCAGCCAAACTGTTGGTTCTCATAGCAGATGCAGAACACATTACACTTCTTGAAGATTTTTCCAAGTAGGAATCACTAACTCTCAATTTTTTTTTGTCTGTATAAATATGCAGATACATAATTGAATTCCATTTCTTCAATCTCAATATTTAATGCTATTCATATAATTTTCTCCAGTACTATACGGTCAGTTGTCATACAAGACGAGATATTCTCATAGAGTATTGACAAAGATCTCATGTTTTGTGAAATCTTCAGAGAATCGGGTAATCAGAAGCGAAACCTTCGGTTTTTTCATTTGTGAAGCAGAAATATTCTGAGCTCTAAAATCGTTACTATTTTGGTTATAATTCTTTTTTCTTTTTCCCTTTCATGTTCAGTTATGTAGATTGCAACAGATTATAAGCTGGATTTTTCATCATTCTATTGGAAATGAGTATGTAATTGCAATGTGTTCTGGTTTTCGTATTTTCTGCATTTTTTTAATTTTGTTATGTCAATCCGAAAGATTGTATTCACACTTTTCATAAGGTTCCTTCTAAATTCTTTTTCTGCATTTTCTCTGTAGTTTCAAATACAACTACAAATAATTTGGCTTTTTTCCGTTCTCTATTTAATAGAGCCTTTACACATTCAAAGTTAAGTTTGAATGTCAAAAATCGGTTGATTCTGATATCTTATCACTTTATCTTCATGTTCCAGTGCAGTCAATATTCATGAAAACTGAATATCTTAGATTTTTTTTATTCCAATGTCTTAAACTGACCATGTTAAAATACAGTGATCGAAACTTAGTATGGGTAAAACTCTGTTTACTCGCAAAGGTAAAGCAGAATGCTGCGATTTGAACCTCACAGAACAA
Source organism: Nicotiana tomentosiformis (assembly GCF_000390325.3). Lineage (NCBI taxonomy): Eukaryota > Viridiplantae > Streptophyta > Magnoliopsida > Solanales > Solanaceae > Nicotiana > Nicotiana tomentosiformis. The sequence continues at coordinate 153,356,808 of NC_090813.1, forward strand.
TGCACTTTATTTTTATTCTACTCGATTTCAGCTTATAGTTTGAGGACAAAGAAAGTTAACCATTAATGATGCAGAAGAAAATACAAAGCGAGGAGATGCAAAGCAATGTGAGTAGTGAAGGATCGAGTAATTTAGTGCCCACTGTTCCTCGGGAAAACATGTTTAAGGGCTATTGCCCAACCTGTTAAAAATTTTATTTGTTTCAGCCAAGTTCTCTTTTACGATAAGATAATATACAATAGAGTAAAAAAGTTTATTAAATTCGTCAGCCTTTTTAACTTTATTGATTAAAGTGGTAATTTCTTTCAACAACCTTTCTTACTTTTTGTAAAAGATGACCATCTATTATAGTTTGATTGAAAATTTATGATTATTTGATGTATAGAAGAAAGAATTGTGTTGCTAGCCCATACTTTAATTTACAAGGTATTCAAACTTCAGACGTTATTATGGCATACATCTTTGTTGCCACATGACCTGCATACAACATTGGTTAGACTAGCTTTGAAGAACGAGGATGTCATAGTTCCTGAAATATACTCATTTGCAAAGGCCACAACATGTTCTGTTACACCACCTTCTCTCAGCATATGTTGAGCAGGTTAGTAAAAGTTGGCTTCCATTTCTTCCATAATACTCTAATATCATATAGCTTGGTAACTTAAGGTTTTAAAAGAAACCAAGAAGCTGAGGAATTCTTGTGTTACTGATATAAAAAAAACTTTGTCGATGACCATGAAATAGAGCCTTATACATTTTTATTTCTTTCTCTTGGAAAGGTGAGATGTTTCCTCAGAAATTTTCTAATTATTTTTAATGCACTGCGTTTGGTTTAGTTAGGATTGAGGTACTGTTATTACTTGTGGCCAATAAAAAGCCGGCTTTCGGGAATGTTGACTAATAGCGGATTGCAAAACAGGTCAAATATAACTGAATTCAAAACATCAATTATGTCTTTTTCCCCAGTTGATTGCTTATGGACAAAGTTCAGCAATGATTAAAATATAATTTTATCCTGCGGTGCTTACAAAATTTGAGAAAAGGGAGGGACAAAAAAAGGACTTAGAGTGAAACCATATAGTACTATAGGTTATGTCATAGTCATACATCTGCTGCATTTTCTTATTGATAATGAGGTTGAAAGGAGACTAAAGGTACAACTTTGTAATGGTTGAGTGTTTTTACTAAGTTTAAGAATTTGTATTCACACTTTTCATAAGGTTCTAAAGATATGAATGTGCTTATTTTGCTCCCTATTTTTAATTTTTGCTTCTACAATTTATGGGCTGAATATTATGCGTATTATTACTTAGTTTATATGTCACGACCCAATTTATCCCTTTGTGAGTTGTCGTGACGGCACCTAGTCTCTACGACTAGGTAAGCCTAACACTTTGCAGAGATGAGATAAAAACTTGAACATAAACCAGTAACAGTAACAAATATCTAATAAGCAACTGAATGTCACTCGGCATATATAATTATCATCTTTGAAATGTACCAAACAATTCCCAAAACCCGGAAACCCGCAAGTCACAAGATACTAAGAAGTCTTAACTGTTTTATACACCATTTCTACAGAAAGAGAAAAAAAAATGAACACAGGGAGGATAGAGGGGGGCTCAAAGGATCTGCGAGCGCGAGCAGATGTACCTTGAAGTCTCCAATACGCAGCAGCGACTGCAACTAGTGATGAGGCTGGTAAGATGAACCTGGATCTGCATACAAAAAATATGTGCAGGTAAGGGCGTGAGTACACCACAACGGTACCCAGTAAGTGCCAAGCCTAACCTCGGTCTAGTAGTGACGAGATCAGGTCAGGGCCCTACTGGTATAAATATAATGAAATAAGACAGAATGAAATATCGTAGTAAAAATAAATACGGAAATCTAAGAAGAATAGAATCAATGAAAGACAACAGCTCAAAACACAGTGGTAACAACATGGGATATCCCAAGAGATACCGTCTCGTAGTCTCAAACGTGAATGTGCAGGGGGATCTCCCAGAATACCGTTCCGTAGTCCCAAAAATAAATATGCAGTACAGGAGAATCTCCCAGAATACTGTTCCGTAATCCCAAAGTAAATACGCAGTACAGGGGGATCTCCATGGAATACCGCTCCGTAGTTCTAAAGTAAATATGCAGTCCAAGGGGATCTTCCGGAATATCGTTCCATAGTCCCAAAGTAAATATGCAGCGCAACCCACCGAAATAATAGTTACACCAAGAAATCCTACAGTTTAGACTAAGTTCAAGTCAAGGAAAACAGGTAATTTCACTAAACATGCTGCACAGAGTTCAAATAGGCAATTAAACAAGTAGGCATGTTATTCTAGTCTAAACAGGATATTTACATATGCTAGTATGTTTCAATTAAGGAGAAAACAAGTTATGACTTGGTGAAAAATGGAGTTTTACAACAAATAGCCCGTGTACGTACTCGTCACCTCACGTACACGGCGCTCACATATCAAACAGTACCAAATCCTAAGGGGAATTCTACCACACAAGGTTAGGCAAGCCACTTACCTCGAACCAAGCTCAAATCAATCCGTCACAATGCTCTTTCCATGAATATCCGACTCCGAATGGCTCAAATCTAGCCAAAATCAATTACATAACATAAATATAGCTACAAGAAACTAATCTAGCTAACGAAATCAAAGCTAAGGTAAGAAATTAGAAAAATGCCCAAAACATATCACCCCGGGCCCACGTCTCGAAATCGGGTAATTACCAAATATGAACACCCATTCACTCATGAGATCACTCGCACCAAAATTATCCAAATCCGATGTCTAAATCTCACTCAAAACTCAGAAATTCGGTTGGGAAACTTTTCCCCCATTCTCCCAACTTTCTCACTTAAATTCCTTAATTAAATGAAGAAAATAACAATAGATTAATGAAATATGATCAAAATCAAGTTAGGAATCGTTACCTCAAAGCTCTCACTGAAAATTCCTCAAAGAATCGCCAATTTTCGAGCTCCCAAGTCCAAAAATGGAGAAATGAATCAAACTCTCGAATTTTATGCTTTTCTGCCTAGAAAGTTCGCTCCTGCGACCTATTCATCGCACCTGCGGCACCGCACTTGCGTAAATTCCATCGCAGGTACGGAAATGACTTAAGGTACTTAGGACCGCTTCTGCGAGAAAGTGGCCGCACCTGCACGTGCGCACCAGCGGAAACTGGTCCGCTTCTGCGGTCTCTCTTCTCACCTGCGTTCCAGGATCGTATATGTGGGCAGCGCAGATGCGGAATATTACCTCGCACCTGCGATCCCTGAGCTCCTCCTTCCAAACCGCTTTTGCGGGTGATCTTCCGCACGTGCGAGTCCGCACCTGTGGTTCCCCAATCGCAGATGTGAAAACACCAACAACCAGAAATCTTCAGCAATTGCATAAGTCCAAATTTCAACCCGTTGAGTATTCGAACCACACCCGAGGCACCCGGGACCTCAACCAAACATACCAACCAATCCTAAAACACCATACGAACTTAGTCAAGCCTTCAAACCACATCAAACAATGATAAAATCACGAATCATCCTCCGATTCAAACTTAAAGAAGAATTTTCCAAATTCGACAACCGATGCTGAAACCTATCAAACCACGTCCGATTGACCCCAAACTTTGCACACAAGTCATATTAAACCCTACAGACTTATTCCAACTTCCAGAATTGGAATCCGACCCCGATATCAAAAATTTCACTACCGGTCCAAAACTCAAAAAATTTGACTTTCGCCATTTCAAGCCTAAATGAGCTACAGACCTCCAAAACACAATCCGGATACGCTCCTAAGCCCAAAATCATCCAACAGAGCTAAGGGGATTGACAGAACTCTATTCTAGAGTCTTCTTCACATCGTTTCGACTACGGCCCGAATCCTAAAATCTAAGCTTTCCGTTTAGGGACTAAGTGTCCCAAAACACTCCAAAAACCAAAACGAAACCTCTCGGCAATTCACAATAGCAGAAATAGATACGCGGAAATTAGTTTATAGGGAATTGGGGCTATAACTCTCAAGACGACCGACCGGGTCGTCATATCCTCCCCCTCTTAAAACAATCGTTCGTCCTCAAACGAGTATAGAGACATACCTGAAGCTGTAAAATGATGAGGATAACGGCTGCGCATATCCCGCTCGGTCTCCCAAGTCGCCTCCTCAATCGGTTGGCCCCGTCACTGAACCTTACTAATGCAATGTTTTTTGACCTCAGCTTCCGAAACTACCAGTCCAAAATAGCCACTGGCTCCTCAACATAGGATAGATCCTTGTCCAACGGGACTGAGCTGAAATGCAACACATGAGACGGATCGTCGTGATGCCTCTGGAGCATCAAAACATGAAACATCGTATGAACTCCTGCTAGGCTGGGAGGTAAGTCAAGCTCATAAACAACCTCCCCAACTTGCCGCAACACCTCAAAGGGGCCAATAAACCTTGGGATCAGCTTGCCCTTCTTTCCGAACCTCATAACGCCCTTCATAGGAGAAACCCGGAGCAAGACCTGCTCTCCAACCATGAATGCAACATCGCGAACCTTCCGGTCCGCATAGCTCTTCTGTCTGGACTGAGCTGTGTAAAGTCTGTCCTGAATCACCTTCACCTTCTCCAAGGCATCCTAAACCAAGTTCGTACCCAATAATCTGGCCTCGTCCGGCTCGAACCAACCCACTGGGGACCGACACCGCCTACCATCCAGAGCCTCATACGATGCCATCTGAATGCTGGATTGATAAATGTTGTTGTAGGCAAACGCCGCAAGTGGCAAGAACTAATCCCAAAAACCTCCAAACAAGATAACACACGCACAGAGCATATCCTCAAGAATCTGAATAGTGCGCTCAAGCTGCCCGTCCATCTGAGGGTGAAAAGTTGTGCTCATTTCTACCCGAGTACCCAACTCCTGTTGTACGGCTCTCCAGAACAGCGATGTAAACTGCGTGCCCCGGTCAGAGATGATAGGTACTGGCATGCCATGAAGTCTGATAATCTCACAAATGTAAATTCGAGCCAGCTGCTAGGAAGAATAGGTAGTCATCACATGAATTAAATGAGGTAACTTGGTCAGCCTATCCACAATCACCCAAACTGCATCAAACTTTCGCTGAGTCTGTGGGAGTCCAACAACGAAGTCCATAGCGATCCGCTCCTATTTCCACTCCGGGATCTCTATTTTCTGAAGCAACCCACCCGGTCGTTGATGCTCATACTTCACCTGCTGGCAATTTAGACATCTAGCCACATACTCTACTATGTACTTCTTCATCATTCTCCATCAATAATGCTGCCTCAGGTCCTTATACTAGAGATCAACCACAATTACTATCAATACCAATACCACCATAAATTTAGTACGGAGTCCGATCATGACCCGATCGGCTAGGCCATCTTATTAGAGACATCAACCATAATTACTATCAATACCAATTTCCAGCACAATCACCACCATGTGTGCGGCATGGTGTCCGATCACGACCCGATCATCTAGGCTGTCTTATTTGAGACATCGACCTTTTTATATCAATCATCGTATTTCATAATACTTTCACATCATTTTATTTTATTGGCACTAGTGGCCATAATTGTAAGATCATTCTTGGCACGTTGGGCATATTCAGTATTTCATGCTCACCTTATCAATTTCAAACATCATTATCATCATCAACAATAAATACAATTCAAATCAAGGTGTGTAGTACACATGTGAGTAATTTAGAGTCTAAGGAACATAGAGATATTTCACAAAATTTGGCATAATAGCCTTTATTTAAACTTGACTTAAAGTCGAAACATTATTAATGCACAACCCATATTTTAACACATCCTTAATTGGAAACATAACATGAATAAAGCATTTGGGATGCTTGTTGAACATATTTCTTTCAACCCAATCTTACTCGGAATAGCCAGTTTCATAATGAATCACTCGGGACTTACATAATTTACATGAATATCGTGGGATTCAATTCTAAGAGAAGAGTTTAGCCAACATACCTCACTTGAGCTTCCTTACACTCTAAATGTTCCGGAATTCTTAGCAACTTCAATCTATTATAGAAATAAAAAAAATTGAATCAAAATAAGGAAGATGGTCATGGTTCGAGCTCATTTGAGCATTTTATCAAACACCAAGTGTGCATTAAGGCTCCAAGGTCCTTTTATGGAGAATTCCATTATCCCACAACCCAATCATTACCATTTTTAGCTTAACAAACATCCTACACCCTTTGATAACACATGCATGTAAAATAAACAACTCTCATGCCCAAAAATTATATTGCTAGTTACCCATTTTTAGAAAATTTCAAAATTAGGGTTTAGGGTGTAGAATCTTACCTCTAGGATGAAGACCTAGTGAGCTTCCCTTCTTAATCTTCCAAAACTTGAGCAAGAATTGAAGAAAAATTATTGAAGAACACCTTCTCACTCTAGGGCACTCTCTCTCACTCTAGAATATCAGATTATGTCTCAAAAATGGCCCAAAGAGTGTATTTAATGAAATAGGGTCGGGTTTTAAAAATCCAAAAATGGAGCTATGGAACAAGGTATGCGATCGCACAAGCGATATGCGGACCGCATATCGGTCGCATAATTGGTTACAAAATAGCCAAAAGAACTGTCTGTGTATGTGGTTACTATGCGGTCCGCATAACTGTTATGCGGTCGCATAATGCACCACATAACAGTTATGCGGTCGCATAGTCGACCGCATAGTTGCTTCCAACTGACCCAATTAACTGCCTCACTCTGCGGCCATTATGCGGTCCACAGAGTGATTCTGCGGTCGCATAATGGACCGTTGAAATACATTTTTCCGCCAAAAAGTTTCCTTTACTTTCCGGTGCATTGTTCAAACCAAAAAGTCCGAGCCGCGGCTAAACACTTAAGTGCTTCAAAATTTTTTGGGGTGTTACATTCTCCTCTGCTTAGAATCATTCGTCCTCGAATGAGGGTAATAGTCCGTCATTAGCATCTTATGCAACTCAGTTTGTTTCATACCACTTTCGAGCAGCCCCAAATTTGACTAACTCCCAAAATTTCCAAAACTTTCGCCTGAGTTTCCCTTGTAACTAGGCCTATCCACCAGTCAGAGAGCCCTAGAAACACATCCTAACAACATATACGTATTCCAACGACGTAACATAATGCAAAACAACACCAAATGTGGTCTCATAAGCAATATATATACAGAAAGGAACACCCTTAATGCCAATTGTTCACATGATAAAAAATTCATAAAAAGTAAGTCTTATAATTTTTCCCTAGATCACAAATTTAAATACATGGTCATTCAAACAAATACGGATACTTTTTCTTCATTTCTTCCTCGGCCTCCCAAGTAGCCTCTTCAACCTGTTGGTTTCGCCACAACACTTTTACGGAGGAAATTTCTTTATTTCGCAATTTTTGGATTTGCCTATCAATAATAGAAACCGAAATCTCTTCGTAAGTCAATTTTTCATTTACCTCAATAGTCTCTACTGGAACAAGAAGTGTCGGATCTCCAACTACTTTCTTCAACATAGACACATGAAACACCGGGTGTACTAATGACATCTCAGGTGGTAGCTCAAGCTTGTACGCCACCTCACCGATCCTCTGAATGATTTTGTACGGTCCGACATACCTCGGACTCAGTTTCCCTTTCTTACCAAATCGCATTACACCCTTCATGGGAGAGATTTTCAAGAATACCCAATCATCTTCTTTGAACTCCAAATCCCTATGACGAACATCCGAATAGGATTTCTGATGACTCTGAGCAATCTTCAACCGCTCCTTAATGATTTTAACTTTTTTCATAGCCTGATGAACAAGGTCTAGCCTATCAACTCTGCTTCTCTAATTTCGAACCACCCAAGGGGAGATCTACATCCCCTACCATATAAAGCCTCGAACTGTGCCATTTGAATGATAGCATGATAGCTATTGTTGTATGCAAATTCTATGAATGGTAAATGATCATCCCACCTACCTTTGAAGTCTAGAACAGAAGCACACAATATATCCTCAAGTGTCTGAATAGTCCACTCTGTCTGTCCGTCAGTCTGCAGGTGAAAGGTTGTACTAAGATTCACCTGAGTACCCAAACCTTGCTGAAATTTCTTCCAAAAGTTAGCAGTGAATTGTGCTCCCTGATCAGAAATGATGGAAACTGGGGTGCCATGCAACCTGACTATTTCTTTGATATACAATTGAGCATACTGCTCCACTGTGTCGGTAGACTTAACCTCCAAAAAGTGTGCTAGCTTCCTGAGTTGATCCACAATCACTCAAATCGAGTCAAACTTACGAGGAGTACGAGGCAATCCTACCACAAAGTCCATATTAATCATTTCCCACTTCCACATTGAAATTTCTATATTCTATGCCAACCCACCGGACTTCTGGTGTTCGGCCTTCACCTCCTGACAATTTGGACAACTCGCCACAAATTCTGCTACATTTCTCTTCATATCGTTCCATCAATAGACCTTCTTAAGATCATAATAAAATTTCGTAGAACCCGGGTGCACGGAATACTTAGAAGTATGAGCCGCGGTCATGATTCTTTCCCAAAGACCATCCACATTTGGAGCACATAACCACCCTTGGTACCTTAGTGTACCATCATCCAAGCCGAGAGAGAAAGACATAGTCTTATGTTTATGAATACCCTCTTTCACTTGTGCCAACAAAGGATCGTTGTATTGCTTCTCTTTGACTTCCACAACAAACGATGATTCAACCCTATTTTGCACAATTACCCCTCCTTCAATAGAGTCCGCAAGACGAACTCCTAAACTACCCAATCGGTGAACTTCCTTGGCCAAAGGCCTTTGATATGCCTCCAAGTGTGCTAAGCTACCCATAGATTTCCCGGTAAGAGCATCCGCCACAATATTGGCTTCCCTAGATGATATAGAATATTGATAAAGTAATCATTACGTAACTCATGACATCTTCTCTACCTTAGATTTAATTTCTTCTATTTGCAAATATATTAAAGGATCTTTTGGTCCGTGAATATGTCGACCTAGACCCCATACAATTAATGACGCCAAACCTTTAATGTATAAATCACAGCCGCAAGTCCTAAGTCATGTGTTGGATTGTTTTTCTCATGATTCTTGAGTTGCCTAGAGGTATATGTGATCATCTTGCCATATTTCATCATTAGTGGAACATCTATATCAGATTTCTCTTTCATATGACCTCCTAGAAATTGAGTTCTATAAAAATTTTCTTGATACAGTTACGATCTTATTAGTACTTGCAACTTATTTTTCCAAATTTCTCAACAAAAGACATTACTAGGCCAGTTTTCTTATGGGACCATCTGTTTCAAATGAATAACATCTACTAGCTTGAGCGCACACCCTGATAACATCAACCTGCATGGCATTGCCTCAATATGTGAAGTAACATCGTGCTCAGACCTTTCTTAGCCATCCTCTTTCCTCATTGTAAGTCTTATAGGATTTTAAGAAACCACTATACTTCTCTGGTGAACATTCTCACGATTCCTCTTTACTGCTAAACACTTCCCAAAACACATATCGATACCCTTCATATATATTTAACCTGAACAGGGCCTTTTCTGAAACTTGAGATCCTCCTAAATTCTCCAACGACGACTTCTTGTTTTCCTTATAAGTGTAGGACTTAGTCCACCTGATTCCATCCTCGATGAGTAACTCACCTTATTCCCCGTATTGTAGTTACCAATAGTGTTTTCTGTTATTGCAGCCTAAGAGCTATCATGTTAAACATGTTTGGTTCATAAAAAGTGTTCATCCTCTCTTAATCTGTTTCAAACATTTCCTCTTTGGTCTAGGCAATATGTTGATACTTTATTTCCCTTGAGACTAGAGCATTCACTCCCATCCCATTTTTCCCTTAATTCATAGTTGACAACCTTATTGTGCCACACACTTGTTTGCCTCCCATGAACTCGTAGTATCATTGTGTCTAGTTTGTTGAGTTTATCACACCACCACTTCATCACCAGTAGTCTCACTTTCCAATGTAATATGTAGACATGAACTCCCTCTATATCTTTTAGTTGATATTCGGTGTCACTCAAGTCGGTTGCATTACAGTTGATCCTTTATATTTTCTATTAACACTTGTGCTCTAGGCGAGTCCACCATTTTGATACGAACTATTTTGCGATAACCATGACCATCTCAATTTATATGTTTTCTTCCAATTTTTGCTCACCTAATTCTCCCTAGTTATTTAATAGCTATGTGCCCTTCCATACGTTACGTGGTCTTTTCCCTTAGTTGTGAATTCATCATGCTCGCCTTTCGACACTTGTTGGGATATCCGTGGGAAAGTGTGTTCATCTGTGTATCACTTAACACTTCCTTGCTTGTAAGATTCTTAAGAGACTCTCCATAAAGTAACGATGCACTCTTGGGTTTTATTATAACAACACATTTATCTTTCCCCACTCGTTCTGTCTTTCTTAAAGCTTTAGAGGTTTAGCTAAATCGCAAATCCGTGATTAACTCATTCTAAAAACTCGCAACTTTTCACATTTGACCTATATTACTTCCTTGGGTTCCATTGTTCCTGACCCCCTAATAAGTATAAAATCCCTTTGTAAACATACTTTTAGTTTCTAGGATCGTTCACCCTATCATTCACATTGCCATGTATGAAGAATTTACCTTCCTTAACCTTTTACCATTTTGGGGTATTAGTGGTCTATCATTAGCATATCCTTTTAGAGAATCATGCTACCCATTATCTCTTTTCTAGACTACACCTGTCTTCAACAAAATATTCAAACATCATAGCTATATGGTCTTACTCTTGTTTCATTGTATTTATGTGGCCTCTATATGGCCCTTCCTCCCCTACTTGGGGTGAATGATTCACATTCTGACACAAGTCTTGAATTTAGCAACTTTAGGGACATAAGTCTCATGTCTCTATCCCTCATATATATGTTCGACTATTAGGGAGATTTAAGTCACCATGGTATTAACCTCATACGTTCTCTACTCTTATTCAGCCACATAGTCTTGGGATCCAACTCCCTCATGTCAATATCCTTTTTGGAGTGTAACACCACTTCGCACATTCCTAGGATTCTTATAACGTTCATAGTGCTAGGGTCTTCTCATTGTGGGTTCAATCAACTCTCCTTTCATAACTTCTTGTCTCCCGTGAGAGACCTACACATTTATCATTACTCTCCAGGCCATGCCTTTCATATATCACGTGCCTATGTAACATGTTTATATTTTAGAATCATATACATGGTTCCCACACTATCCACATATACTAGTTATGCTTATGTCTCATTTATCACGTCATTGCCTCTTTCGAGGTGGGTAATCACTTCTAGAATTCTTCTCATATAAAGTATGCTCATGGTACAATATACTTGTCTCATATGTCATACTATTCCTTCAACATGATACATGTGCCATCTATTTAATATTCAAGCCTTTACCCTTTCGTCATGTCACATGACAGCATTACTTGGAATAAACCAAAAGAGCATTTAAACTTACCTTGAACCTCAACGCACGAGTTGGAGGAAGAACAGTTTCACAACCAGTTTCATCGCACGATTCAGTATATCAAAGAAGGATAATATTCCTAAATGCCCATGTAGCATCCTAATTATAGATGTGATCGACAACACACCGATAATAAGGACTCTACTAGACACGGCTTCGAGATATCCTAGGACACTTTAAAACCTTAGGCTCTGATACCAAGTTTGTCACGCCCCAAAACCGAGGAGCGCGACCGGCACTCAACCGAGTAAACCCGACCGAGCAAGCCTGTTAGATTTCATTCTACCCAAACTCATCCACGAATAGAGATAATGCATATTTTCCTTAATTAGACAAAAGGTGTTCACGTCTACAATACCAATTCATTTCAGATAGTTTCATTATTTTTAAAGTCTCAATTGGACAAGTAACACAACCACAACATAATATATATATATATATATATATATATATATATATATATATATATATATATATATATATATATATTAACTTTCTCAGCACCAATACACAACCCACACTATGTCTACAGAGCCTCTGTAAATAAAGAAGAGTACAATGATAATGCCTACAACAAGGCACCGACTATACCTCAAACAGAATACATAAAGTACAAAAGATTCATGACCCCGGAATGAAGTGGGGCTTAACAAGTCAGCTGGGAAGAAGGTGCACTGCTATCACTGATCAAAATCTCCTGTTGTGGAACCAACTGCATCCATTTAAAGATGCAGCGCCCTCGGTAAAAGGGACGTTAGTACCGTTGAATAGCACTAGTATGTATAACTAAACACCCTCTCAATAGAATGACAAATAATATAACAAGACTAACATAATATCAATAAAAGCCTTAATCAACATCAAACCTCAATTGAGGAACAAGACAGTATTCAAATTAATTTCCATATCTCACATTGAAAGATTTTTAGTATCTATATACCATTGTTCACAATACTAATATTCACAATACCAGTGCCACCGTACCTTTAGCACGGAGTCCGATCACGACCCGATCGGCTAGGCTATCTCATTAGAGAATCAACCACAATTACTATCAATACCAATACCACCGTAAATTTAGTACGGAGTCCGATCACGACCCGATTGGCTAGGCTATCTCATTAGAGAATCAACCACAATTACTGTCAATATCAATACCACCGTAAATTTAGTACGGAGTCCGATCACGACCCGATCGGCTAAGCCATCTCATTAGAGACATCAACCACAATTACTATCAATACCAATTTCCAGCACAATCACCACCATGTATGCGACATGGTGTCCGATCACGACCCGATCGTCTAGGCTGTCTTATTTGAGACATCAACCTTTTTATATCAATCAGTGCATTTCATAATACTTTCACATCTTTCCATTTCATTGGCACTAGTGGCCATAATTATAAAATCATTCTTGGCACGTTGGGCATATTCAGTATTTCATGCTCACCTTATCAATTTCAAACATCATTATCATCATCAATAACAAATACAATTCAAATCAAGATGTGTAGTACACATGTGAGCAATTTAGAGTCTAAGGCACATAGAGATATTTCACAAAATTTGGCATAATAGCCTTTATTTAAACTTGACTTAAAGTCGAAACATTATTAATGCATAGCCCATATTTTAACACATCCTCAATTGGTAACATATCATGAATAAAGCATTTGGGATGCTTGTTGAACATATTTCTTTCAACCCAATCTTACTCGGAATAGCCAGTTTCATAATGAATCACTCGGGACTTACATAATTTACATAAATTTCGTGGGATTCAATTCTATGAGAAGAGTTTAGCCAACATACCTCACTTGAGCTTCCTTACACTCTAAATATTCCGGAATTCTTAGCAACTTCAATCTATTGTAGAAACATAACAAATTGAATCAAAATTAGGAAAATGATCATGGTTCGAGTTCATTTGAGCATTTTATCAAACACCAAGTGTGCATTAAGGTTCCAAGGTCCTTTTATGGAGAATTCCATCATCCCACAACCCAATATTTACCATTTTTAGCTCAACAATCTTCCTACACCCTTTGATAACACATGCATGTAAAATAAACAACTCTCATGCCCAAAAATTATCTTGCTAGTTACTCATTTTCAGAAAATTTCGAAATTAGGGTTTAGGGTTTAGAATCTTACCTCTAGGATGAAGACCTAGTGAGCTTCCCTTCTTTATCTTCCAAAACTTGAGCAAGAGTTGAAGAAAAATCATTGGAGAACACCTTCTCACTCTAGGGCACTCTCTCTCACTCTAGAATATCAGATTATGTCTCAAAATTGGCCCAAAGAGTGTATTTAATGAAATAGGGTCGGGTTTTAAAAACCCAAAAATAGAGCTCCGGAACAAGGTATGCGATTGCATAAGCGATATGCGGACCGCATAACACTGCTCCTGATCGCTACTTGCCCACTTGCTCTTTTTTACTACTTTGACTAGCGCCCGGCAAAGGAATGATTTTTTCCCAAAGCCGACTTCCTTTATAGAGTGGCTCTCTCTGTTGACAATAAAAGTGATGGTCCGGGCTGTCTGAAATAAGCGATAATTTTTCTCAGTCCTAATCCTAATAAATACCACGTGAAGCGCGTGATCACCCAGATTCCTAATGCCTTAATTATCTTATATATATAATAACGTATCGACGCCAGCATCCTTCCTACTCCAGCTAATGGAAAAATGCCAATTTTCTCTTCGAGAACACTCGCCTCTTCGATTCTTCCCCTCGTTGAACGAAGGCTCACCCAGCTGAAGGAAGGAGGTGAGATAGGCAAGAGGTAGCTTGCTTCCAATCCAGCCCGGCCGCGAGGAATCAAGAGATCTTTGCCGGTGTTGACTTGGATCTCGGGTGATGGAATAAGGCGGCCAGAAGTGATGAGCAGTCGCAGTCGAAGCTTGGCTCTAGCTGATAGGCTAGCAGTAAGCTTGGATACAGCGAAGCGCTTACCAAAGCGTGAAGGAAAGTGGCGACTTCACGGCTAACTGAAGCTAGTGCAGATAATTCCTTTTCCAAATGAAAGGCGATAGGGAACCTGCTTTTTATTGATATTGATCTAGAATCACCTATTCATAGTTTTTTTTATTATTCCTAGCCAGAGAAATTAAACTAATCTCGAGATCCAGAAACCTATCTATACGCCTAGCCTTAAGCAAAAGAAATCTCGTTAGCCCTACCATAGAAACTATTACCTCGACTTGTATCCCTTGTATTTCTATAAATAGAGTCATTTATGAAAGTTGCGTATTTTGCTTGTTTCATTTGTATCATTTGGATCATGCTAAAAAGGAAAGTAGGGATAGCCTTAACATACCTAAGCCGATTCTCTTGACAATCCCTTTAACACCTGTTGATTGCGATAACACGTGATGGCAGATCGAAGTAGGGGAAAATACATATGATAATCTTGAGAAATATTGCACCGTACTCCCTTAAAATCGCAAAATCCCGTTGCTATAACATTATGTAATCTCGTATGAATTTTATAGCACAATCACGTTGCTTAACATCTAATATTTCATGAATGAGTTGCCGAAGCATTCTTTAAACTTTTGTAGAGATTCCATAATGAATTAAAGAGGTCCTTTTTAATATTTGGGTGTGGCCCTACTTGAATAATGACTAAGCCACATAATCTTATAATTGTGACACAAAGTTATATGGCTTAAGAGACATATTTAACTAAGGCTTCTGAGCTGCCATGTGGGGGAATTTGTTCCCACCTATTAATTATCCACAAATCCTTAATTACATGGTTAATCTCTCATTAAACTAATAATTAACCAATTACCCACATAATTAATAATTATCTCAAATTACTTAAAATACTACTCACTTTTAACCCACTTTATATATCTTGATATCATGATCATGTGGTACCTTGTATGGCACTAGTCCATAAATACGGGGTATTATAGCTCGAACCGTATTTTATCTCAAAACGACATACTTCGACAAAATTAATTTTCTTCGATTTGTTTACCTTCTCACTTTCACGAATATACTCATCACTTGTTTTAAATAGCATAATACTTATAACCTCAAAAATAATCTCATTCCCGATCTTATAACGATTAACTTACGACAATAAGTCAACGTATGAAAATGCGAGATGTAACATCTCATTTTTGAGCTTTCATCAATTTACTTATGGCGTACTTTCACGTACGAAAATATGGGGTGTAACATCATTCCCCCCTTTGGAACATTTGTATCAAATATTGACTGATGCACTAATCATTTTCATAACTTATGTCTTCCGAATACTTTAGTACACTCCTTGTCATCTAGGCAACTGTTTTGTGAATAAATCCAAAGTCTAGGGCATTTTCACCTTTAAGCCTCTTTCTCACACCACGACTTGTGGTCGGAATCCTTCCAATCTCGTAACTGTTGCAACCTTCTATCATGCAGACTGTACGACTTTGACCTTGTAAATGTACCTATGCGACTCTTCTTTCCTTTTTCCTCTAGTTTTTAGCCAATCTCTATGCCTCACTTTGTAAATGGATACAAAGCTTGACAAGATATCCCTCTGGGCATCTATAGGTATACTGAAGTTCTTTGCTCGGTACTTTGTTGAACTCACGAATATTGTTATATCTTATTTCATAGATCCGTTTATCCATCCGTATGACTTTACTGCCATAACTCTTACTTTGATTTATCGTTACTGAGGTCTGCTGCCAAAATCCAGGTTACTCTTGTTGCTTATCCTATATGCATAAATCTAAGTCCTTTAATGTTTCCTCATTATAGTTAATCTTAAGAATGACGGCGTAATCGCATCTCATACTTTATGACTTTTGTCCATCCATCGTTGATTGACCTTAATATTGTTCTACAATATACCACTGATAACTTGAAACTTCTTACGTAATCACTAGGGCTCACGTTGCATCGTGGAACATTTGAAGTGATTTTCCTAATCCACCTAGGGCGATACAATACTATAACTCCATAATCGTATTTCATATCATCCTAAAGTGATTTACCTTACGTGAGTATTTTAATCCTGTCCAATTCATGAAATTATTACCCAAACATCATCCTTTATCTATCACAATTATACCCTCATTCTACTACCAGGGCAGCATTCCATCTCTTCTAAATGCTATTAGTCTTAGACTCCTTTGAGTTCATTCAGGCTATACCGAGCTTTCCATCACTTAGAGAAATAGAATTCAACTCCAAAATAGTCCATCAACTACAACGCTTTAACATGAAGTTCAACCTACTTCACAAGTTCCTTTTATCAATCAACTAGATATATATATATAGATGATCTTAAATACATATAGGAGATGTTAAACCTTACCTTGGCAGGAAAAATACTTGTCCATCTAAGCTTTACTTCAAGCTCAAACAAGCTCTTTACCCCAAACAACAAAATAGAGAGATAACTAGGTCATCTTGATCTTCCATGAGAGAAATCACCTTACCAAATTGTGGATTTGGTCTTAAACCCTAGGATAACGTTAAGAGAGGTTTTGGGATAATATTTTGGAGCTCTTTCACGTTGCAATAGGGAGAGGGATCCTAAATTGTTTTCTAAGTGAAATATCTATGTATATATGACCCTACTAATGGGCTTGGGCTTCCCATCTCTATCCTTTTCCTTTCCCTTTTAATTTGGTCCACAAACTCTAAGTAGGTGATGCACCTACTTGCCACCTACTTAATCAAGTAGGTGATACATGTTGGTTCTTTTTTCATTTTAAAACATGTGTTTCATCCTCGCTAAATAATATAGACATGTGTCGAGTAGCTCAAGCAAGTAGGATGGAAAGTAAGTTGGTGAAGCAGGCACGTCGGGTAAGCAAACAACTCGTTTTTATTTGTCTAAAATCACCTTTCTCATGTTTGTGCATTCGTCCTCAACCTAGTCATTTGTATGTTGAACGAAAATACGAGATGTAATATCATCTGATTACTTTATATACTTTCAAAGAGGGTCTCATTTCCGAGCTTACATCAATTGAATTACAACTTATTTTTGTGGCGAAAACATGGGGTGTAACAATATGTGACACATAGTACTTAAAATAGGGGCCATTAATATTTTGGGGGCCTAAGGCAATGGCTTCATTTGCCTTAACCTTAGGTCGCCCCTGTCATGACTCAGCCCGGGCTATTTCTGGCAGATCTCGCCACTTCTCAGGCGGGAGTGTTACATTTCGCATTTTCGTACGTTAACATTTCATCGTAAGTTAATCGACGTAGACTTGGGAATGAGATTATTTTTGAGATTATAAGCATTTATGCTCTTTATAACAGGTGATAAGTAAGTATCGTGAAGGTTAGAGGGTAAACAAATCAAAGAAAATGAGTTTCGTTGAAGGTTGTCAATTTGGGATAAAATACGGTACGAGCTATAATAACTGGTATTTATGGACTAGTGCCATACGAGGTACCACATGACCATGATAGTAAGGTGCATAAAATATGTTAAATTGAGTAGTATTTTAAGTAATTTGAGATAATTTTTAGTTATGTGGATAATTGGATAATTAGTGGTTTTAGTGGGAGATTAACTAAGTAATTAAAATATTTCGATAGGCTTAATAAGCCTCCCAACGTGGCAGCCAATGAAGTCTTGATCAAAGCCCTATAAATGACTCTTAATTCATGTAGCAAGGTGGCACATTTAAGAGAGTTTTGTGGCTAAGTCACCACATAAGTAGGGCCCACACCCACTAAGCTTAAAAACCACTCTAAATCACTTAAGGAAGATGCTTATATCTCTACAATGTAAGGAAAGAAGGCTTCAGCAAACTCATACAAGATTTTATAATAGCAACGTGATTTGCTACAAAAAAATTCATACAAGACTACTTAGCAACGTGAGATTTGCGATTCTAAGAGAGTACGGTACAATCTATCTCAAGAATATCATACGAATTATTTCCTACATCGATCCGTAGTTATGTGTTTTATCGAAATTGACGTGTGTTAGAGGGATTGTCAAGAGAATCGGCGCAAGTATGTTAAGGCTATCCCTTATTTCTTTTTGGCATGATTCATACGATACAAATGAAACGAGCAAACGCACATCTTTCATAAATGACTCTATTCATAGAAGTATTAGGGGTGTCTATGTTCTTGATTCCCCATGAGTCTTATTATTACATCTTTTATTCATGGGTCTCAGAAAAATACGTAGTTGAAATAGTTTATCCGAAGTCATATTGATCTTATAACATTCCGAGAAAGCCAATTAACATATTTCTTATGCATTTCATTTATTTATACATGTACATTGATCTTTAACCAGATGGCATTATATACGCATATATTATATGTATATGGGATAAGGGAAAAGGTTACGACATTATATACGCACCACCACCTAATCAGCTGGTATATGTTGATGATTTTGCCCAGAGAGGCCGAGATGATATGATGGGATGACCTCAGAGGCTTGATGATGTTATGTACACCTATAACTATGCATAATACGATATTTATATGCATATGCATGACAATATAAAAGTTTCAGGATTCACAAAGTTATTTGGACTCACAGGTGGAATTCTTTACTCCACGTTTCCTTTATGTCTTTTATGTACTGATTTTCATGCCTTACTATTACACCTCGCAGTATTACGTCGATGTTATATCCCATAGTATTGTACATTGGATTTGTCGTAAGATAATTGACATCAGTTCAAGGACAAGATTAATTTGAGGTTATAAGTATTATGTTATTTATAACAAGCGATAAGTAAAGCCGTGAAGGTCAGAGGGTAAACGAATGGAAGAAAATGAGTTTTGTCGATGTTTGACATTTTGAGGTAAAATACGGTCCAATCTATAATACTCTGTATTTATGGACTAGTACCATACAAGGTACCACATACCATGATTGTAAGGTGTATAAAGTGTGTTAAAAGTGGTTAGTATTTTAAGTAATTTGAGATAATTCTTAATTACGTGGGTAATTGATTAATTGTTGATTAGTGGGAGATAAATGAGTTAACAAATCAATTGGAAAAATTGTGGATAAGCCTAAAGGGCCCCCAACGTGGCAGCAAGTCAATTAGGTGATGAGTGACTCTTTGGTTTGGATATTAGGTGGCATTTTAGGGGATTTTTGGGCAAAAGTCATCCTTATCAAGTGGGGCCCAAAACCCACAAGTTATAAGAGATCTTCCTAAATCATTAAGTGGGATGTTATGTTTTTCTAAGCAACGGATGAATTCTCCAAAAATAAATTCATATGAAACTTCATAATATTATAGCAGCTTGAAATCGCGATTCTAAGGTAGTACGGTACAATCTTTCTCAAGAATATCATACGGATTTTTCCCTGCTTCGATTCGCCGTTACGTGTGTTGTCGCAATTAATGTGTGTTAGAAGGATTGTCAAGAGAATCGGTTCAGGTATGTTAAGGCTATCCCTTCTTTCATTTTGGCATGATCCATATGATACAACAAAATGAGCAAACGCACAACTTTCAGAAATGACTCTATTCTTAGAAGTACTAGTGATGCCTATGTTCTTGATTTCCCACGTGTTTTATTATTATATCTTCTGTTCATGGGTCTAAGAAAAAATACGTTGTTGATAAAATTTATCCGAAAGTATATTGATCTTATGAAATTCCGAGAAATCTTATTAAAGTATTTCTTATGCATTGCATTCATTTATACATGTACATTAACACAGACCAGATGGCATTATATACACATATATTATATGTATATGGGATATGGGAAAAGGTTACGACGTTATATACGCACCACCACCTGATCAACTAGTATACGTTGATGATTTGCCCACAGTGGCCGAGATGATATGATGGGATGCCCTCATAGGCTTGATTATGTTATGTACGCATATACCTATGCATGGTATGACATTTATACACATATGCATGACATTATAAATATGAAATGATCCACAAAGTTATTCAGACTTACATGTTGAGTATTTTACTCCATGTTTCTCTCATGTTTTTTATTTACTGATTTTTATTCCTTACATATTCGGTACATTATTTGTATTGACATCCCTTTTTCCCGGGGACACTGCATTTCATGCCCGCATGTCCCGATAGATAGGTTGAGAGTCCTCCAAGTAGGCTATCAGCTCAGCGGAAGGTGTTGGTGCACTCCATTTGCTCCGGAGTTGCTTATTTTGTCAGTATCATTTGGACATGTATTGATTGGTATGGCGAGGCCCTGTCCCGACCTTTATGGTATTTATCTACTTTTAGAGGCTTGTAGACAGATGTCATGTATATAAATACTTGTATGTCCTTGTCGCCCTATGTTTTGAGTATATAAAGGATCGTCCCGGCCTTATATGCCCGTATGTCATATGTATAAGTTAGGTCATCCTATATCGAGTATTTCATCATGTTTTATTATAGTTGTCTCACGACAGCCTTTCCATCTCATTTACCTATAATAGTATGATATGAAAAAATAGGTTATATTGGTACTCAGTTGAGTAAGGTACCGAGTGCCCATCGCGGCCCATCGATTTGGGTCGTGACACTTACATACTCAGTATATTATTCATGCTGATGCCCCTATTTCTTGGGGTCTGCGTTTCATGCCCGGAGGTGCAGGAAGACAGGCTGACGGTCCCCCTTCTTAGGATCCTTGATCAGCGAGAGTTGGTGTGCTTCATTTGATCTGTAGCTGCTTTGAGTTTTGGTACGATGTGTTTGTATACATATTGGTATGGCGGGGCCTAGTCCCATCCTTTATACAGTTGTACACTCTATCAGAGGTCTGTAGACAGTCATGTATAGTTGGATTTTATGTGGCCTTGTCGGCTTCCAATCTTGGATATGTAGTTGTCTATAGTAGCCTTGACGGCTCGCCCTACCGTATTCCGCATGTATATGTATATATGTCTTTTGGACATGTTTTCCTCACGTATGTTATTCACGTAATTCTATAGTTTATTGACAGATGATATTCATTACCTACCTTTAATTCATGTTTATTTCATAGACGCATGCTTAGGGGTGTTTGACAGGTAGGACTCGGGCACTGGTCATGGCCCATCGGTTTGGGTCATGACAGGGAGAGGGAGCACAGACCCCTACCGCTCAGACTCCAGGTTATGTTGCTGTCGTTTATTAGACCCCAGGTGCACTACCTGTGGGCGGGGCCCATCCAGTTGCAACGGTTATACCAGAGCCCAGACCAGCACCGTAGAGTAGTAGAAGCGGCTGGACAGATGGACTAGGTTACATTCTCCTGTCTTAGGCAGTGAGCAGCATGAGGACCCACAGGACATCACTGACTGTTGTAAGGACAGGCTGTATAATATGGGAGTATTAAAGTCTAACAGGGTGGACTTCACCATATTTCAGCTAGAGGGCAAGGCCCCTAGATGGTGGCAGTCTTATCTTTATAGCAAGCCAGCAGGTTCTCCTCCCTTGAGTTGGGACAAGTTCACACGTTTCTTTTTTGATAGGTATATTCCACCATCTCAAAGGGAAGAGTTACGGGGTCAGTTCGAGCGGCTCCAGCGGGGTCAGATGTTTGTGATCGATTATGAGGCGAGATTCTCTGAGTTGTCTCGCCATGCACTTATGATACTCCCCACAGATGTAGAGAGAGTGTGGAGGTTTATTACAGGCTTTTGTTATGGTATCCATATTACTATGGCTCGAGAGGTTAAGATAGGGACTTCTTACGAGCAGGTTGTGGAGATAGCTCAGAGGATTGAGGTTATCTGCAGCCATGTCCGATTCAATACGACGAGGGAGAAGTGGCCTCGGCATTCTGGAGGATTCAGTGGCGCCTCGTCTGGGGGCAGAGGTTAGTTCATGAGGGGCCAGTCTAGTAGGCCCATGTATTCAGCACAACCGCCTACTTGATGTGCTCCAGCGCAGCCCTACTTCAGCATCATTCCAGAGAGTACCTTCCATTCACCAGCCATGCATGGTTTCTCTAGAGGGTATTCAGGTCACCAGAGTCATACTCAAGGTCAGTAGTCTTCTGCACCGAGAGGTTGCGAAGAGAGCGAGGAGTTTGGTCATATGAGTAGGTTTTGCCTCAGGCTTCAGGGCAAGGCTGTACATTAGGGCCATTAGCCCATGATCACCACACCAGCTGCCTCACCACCCATCCGGCCTACCAGAGGTGGAGGGCAGGTAGGTCGGGGTCGCCCTAGAGGTGGAGGCCAGCCAGGTGGTGCTTCGGCTAGGTTCTATGCCTTTCCAACCAGACCAGATGCAGTAGCCTCAGACGTTGTGATCACAAGTATTATTTCTGTCTGTAGTATGGATCTTCGAAACTATTCGATGCACGGTCTACTTATTCTTATGTATCTTCTCTATTTTCATGTCTCTCGTGAGTCCTTAGGTGTTCCTTTATATGTGTCCACACCGGTAGGTGATTCTATTATTATGGATCGGGTTTACTAGTCTTGTGTAGTGACTATCTATGGTTGTGAGACCAGCGCGAATCTTCTATTGCTTGATATGACTGACTTTGAGGTCATCCTGGGCATGGATTGGTTATCTCCATACCATGTCATTCTTGATTTCCATGCAAGACTATTACCTTGGCGATGCTATAGTTGCCAAGATTGGAGTAGAGGGGTTCATCTATCAGTATATCTTGTCGGGTCATCTCTTTCTTGAAGGCTCGACATATGGTCGAGAAGGGTTGTTTGGCCTATCTGTCTTATGTTTGGGATACTGATATGAAGACTCCCATGATTGATGCAGTGCTCGTGGTACGGGAGTTCTCTGATGTATTTCCTTCTGATCTACCAAGCATGCAACTAGATCGTGATAGCGATTTCAATATTGATCTGGTGCTAGGCACCCAACCTCTCTCTATTCCACCGTGCCGCACGACTTCAAAGGGGTTGAAGGAACATCTTGAGGAGTTGCTCGAGAAGGGGCACATCAGGCCGAGTGTGTCGCCTTGGGGTGTACCAATATTGTTTGTGAGGAAGAAGGATGGAAGTATGCGGATGTGCATTGATCACCTCCAGTTGAACAAATCCACTATCAAGAACAAATACCCGTTGACGTGCATTGATTATTTGTTTGATCAGTTACAGGGTGATAAAGTATTCTCTAAGATCGATTTGAGATCTAGGTATCATCAGCTGAAGAGATTCATGCTTCATATGTCTCGAAGACTGCTTTTTGGACTAGATATGGGCACTATAAGTTTCTAGTGATGTCCTTCGTCTTGACTATCGCCCTGGCGGCATTTATGGATTTGATGAATCGGGTGTTCAGGCCATATCTTGAATCATTTGTCATTGTCTTCATTGATGACATATTAATCTATTCACGTATTATGGAGGAGCATAAGTAGCATTTGAGGATTGTACTTCATACCTTGCAGGAACAAAAATTATATGCTAAGTTCTCTCCAAGTGCGAGTTCTTGTTAGATTTTGTGGCATTCTTGGGGCATGTTGTATCAAGTGAGGGTATTAAGTTAGATCCCAAGAAGATCGAGACAGTTCAGAGTTGGCCTCGTCCTACCACAACAACTGAGATCAGGAGTTTCTCAGGGCTAGCAGGTTATTATCAATGGTTTCTGGAGAGTTTCTCATCCATTACAGCTCCTTTGACTAGATTGACCCACAAGGGTGCTCCATTCAGATAGTCTGATGATTGCGAGGCGATCTTTCAGAAGCTCAAGACCGCATTGACTACAACACTAGTGTTACTGTTTCCCTCCGGTCCAGGGATGTATACTATGTATTGCAATGCCTCACGTATTGGTTTGGGTTGTGTATTGATGCAGGAGGGGTGAGTTATTGCATATGATTCACGACAGTTGAAGCCCCATGAGAAGAATTACTCTGTACATGATTTGGAGTTTGTCGCGATAGTTCATGCTCTCAAGATCTGTAGGCATTATCTTTATGATGTTATGTGAGGTCTATACTGATCACTGCAGTTTGCAGCATTTGTTTAAGCAGAGGGATGTTAATCTGAGGCAGCACAGATAGCTTGAGTTACTGAAGGATTATGATATTACTATCCTCTATCATGCGGGCAAGGCAAATGTGGTTGCAGATGCTTTGAGTAGAAAGGCCGAGAGTATGGGTAGTTTGGCATCCATTTCAGCATATGAGAGGCCTTTGGCTATGGACATTAAGTCCTTATCTAACAGACTTGTGAGGTTGGATATTTTAGAGCCTAGTCGAGTTCTTGTATATGTTATGGCGCTTCTTTATTTGAGAGGATCATGGCTCGTCGGTATGATGATCCGCACTTGCTGGTTCTTAGAGAAACAATGCTATGGGTTGGTGCCAAAGAGGTTACTACTGGTGATGACGGTGTTCTGTGACTCCAGGGTCGTCTATGTGTTCGTAATGTTGATGGAGGGAGATGATTTTAGAGGAGACACACAGTTCGCGGTATTCTATTCATCCAGGTGCTACGAAGATGTATCGTGACCTGAGGTAGTATTACTGGTGGCGACAAATGAAGAAGTACATAGTTGAGTATGTGGCTAGATGTCTAAATTGCCAGCAGGTTATTAGCACCAGAAGCCAGGTGGCCTACTTCAGTATATGGTTATTAGCATCACTATGGACTTCTAGTTGGGGTTCTGTGGATGTTGAGGAAATTTGATGTCATTTGGGTCATTTTTGACAAACTGACAAAGTACGCATACTTTATTCCGATAATGAATACGTACTCTTTAGAGAGGTAGGCCCAGTTTTATATTCAGGAGATTGTTCGGTTGCATGGCGTGCCTATCTCCATCATTTCAGATAGAGGCTCTCGGTTCACTTCACATTTCTAGAGAGCAGTACAGAGTGATTTGGGTACCCGGGTAGAGCTCATCACAGCCTTACATCAGCAGACCAATGGGCAGTCAGAGCGGACAATTTAGATTCTGGAGGATATGCACAGATCATGTGTGATTGATTTCGGAGGGAAGTGGACCGATTATTATGTCACGACGCAAACCGATTGGCCATGACGAGTGCCCGAGTACTACCTCTCAAACACCCCTAAGCATGAGTCTAAGATATAAACATGAATTAAGGGTAGGTCATGAATAATATCTATCAATAAACTACTAAATTACGTGAATAACATAAGTGAGGAAAACTTGTCCAAAGGACATATATAATTATACATGCGGAATACGGTAGGGCGAGCCGACAAGGCTGCTATAGACAACTATATATCCAATACTAGAAGCCGACAAGGCCACATACTATCCAACTATACATGACTGTCTACAGACCTCAAATAGAGTGTACAACTGTATAAAGGATGGGACTGGGCCCCGTCGTACCTATATCTACATACAAAAATAGCGTACCAAAATCAATAACAGCTCTGAATCATGTGGAGCACACCAACTCTTGCTGATCAAGGATCTTAAGAAGGGGGACCGTCAGCTTGTCTACCTGTACCTGCGGGCATGAAACGCAGGCCCCAGGAAATAGGGACGTCAGTACGAATAATGTACCGAGTATGTAAGGTATGAAAATCAGTACCTAGAAGACATAAAAGAAGTATGAGTAAAGGGATCCACCGGTAAGTCTAAATAACTGTGAATCCTGAAATATTTATAATGTTATGCACGTGCGTATATATGTCGTATCATGCAAAGGTATATGCACACATAACGTCATCAAGCCTCTGTGGGTGTCCCATCATATCATCTCGGCCTCAGTGGGCGAATTCATCAACGTATACCAACTAATCAGATAGTGGAGGGTATATAACTCTGTAACCTTTTCCCATATCCCATATACATATAATATACGCATATATAATACCATTTGGTCATGGGTTAATATACATGTGTAAATGAATGCAATGCATAATGAAGTAAGTCAATAAGATCTCTCGGATAAACTTTATCAACTTACGTATTTTTGTAAGATCCATGAACAGATAATATAATAATAGAACGCATGAGGAATCAAGAAAATATGCACTCCTAGTACTTCTATGAATAGAGCCATTTATGAAAGATGTGCGTTTACTCGTTTCGTTTGTATCATATGGATCATGCCAAAAGGAAAGAAGGGATAGCCTTAACATACCTGAGCCGATTCTCTTAACAATCCCTCTAACCCACGTCTTTTGCGATAAAACACGTAACTGCGGATCGAAGTAAGGAAATATCTGTATGATATTCTTGAGAAAGGTTATACCGTACTCCCTTGGAATTGCAAGTTACGTTGCTATTACATTAAGTAGTTTCGTATGCATTCCTTTGTAGCTTTCATCCGTTACTTTGCAGATATATGTATCTCCCTTTAATGAATTAGGGAGGTCTCTTATCATAGTGGGTTGTGGACCCCACTTTATATGGATTACTTTGCCAAAATCCCCTAAATATGCCACCTAGCCACATAATCCCAAGAGTCATTATTTGGTCTTAGCAAACATAACCACCTTGCTGCCACGTTAGGGTGAAGATTCCACCAAAAGTTTATCCACAAATTTCTAATTGATTTGTTAACTTCCCACTCAAATTAATAATTAACCCATTACCAACATAATTAGGTAATATTTTAATTTACTTAAAATAATAATAAATTTTAACATACTTTATATACCTTACTATCATGGTCATGTGGTACCTTGTATGGCACTAGTCCATAAATACGGGGTATTATAGCTTGGACCGTATTTTATCCCAAATTGACAACCTTCAACGAAACTCATTTTCTTTGATTTGTTTACCCTCTAACCTTCACGTCATTACTTATCACCTGTTATAAATATCATAAGTACTTATAACCTAAAATAAAATAATTTCATTCCCGAGCCTACGTCGATTAATTTAAGACAAAACTTTAACATACGAAAATGCGAAATGTAACATCCTTCCCTCCTTAGAAACATTCGTCCTCGAATGTTTAACTCCTCGGGATATATATAAACTTTGGCAGAGTCGCCTTTGTCACAGTACTACTACCAACCCTTCTTGTAGAAAACTCAATAACTCAATGACACATAGGGCCACAATCATCAATAACGACAACGACCTCACACGACCAATGACAATAACTAACACAAGAATCCGTACACGCACCTTAAGGCTGTGATGTCTCAGTCGGATCCTCCTCTGGAAGAGGAAACAAGTGAGGATACCTAGACTTCATATCTTTTTCATCTTCCCAAGTCATTTCTTCCACATTATTGTTTCTCCAAAGTACTTTCATCGAAATTACGTCTTTAGCCCTCAGTCTCTGAACCTGTCTATCTAGTATAGCAATGGGAGTTTTCTCATATGATAGCTGCTCTGTGACCTGAACATCGTCAACTGACACGACTCTGGAAGGATCTCCGATACATTTACAGAAAGATTGGATGTACAAACTCCAAGTCAGAAGGCAAGTCTAACTCATATGCTACCTGGCCTACCTTGCGTATGATCTTATATGGTCCAATGTACCGAGGGCTAAGTTTTTCTTTCTTACCGAACCTCATAACGCCTTTCATCGGTGATACCTTTATGAATTCCTAGTCGTCAACTTGAAACTCTAAGTATCGTCGTCGATTATCCGCAAAAGACTTCTGACGGCTTTGAGTTGCTAACAACCTTTCCTGTATAAGCTTAATCTTCTTGGTTGCCTGTTGTACCAACTCTGGTCCTACTAACTTATTTTCCCCATCATCGAACCATCCTATAGGGATCCTACACTTCCGTCCATAAAGAGCTTCGTATTGAGCCATCTGAATACTGGAATGATAACTATTATTATACGTGAACTCAATAAGCGGTAGATGATCATCCCAGCTACCCTTTAATTCAGTCTATCACACAAGCCCGTAACATATCCTTAAGTGTCTGAATAGTACGCTTAGCCTGTCCGTCCGTCAGGGGATAAAATGTTGTACTAAGACTTACCTGAGTCCCCAATCCTTTTTGGAAGGACCTCCAGAAATTAATTGTAAACTGAGCACCTCTATCCGAGATAATAGATATAGGGACACCATAAAATCGTACTATCTCCTTAATGTAAAGCCTTGCATAATCCTCTACGGAATATGTAGTCCTAACAGGCAGAAAATGGGCTGATTTTGTAAGCCTATCAACAATCACCCATATAGAATCGAACTTACGCTGGGTACGAGGTAAGCCTATGACGAAATCCATATTAATTACTTCCCACTTCCATTTCGGAATCTCTATAGCCTGCAATAATCCACCGGGTTTTTGATGCTCAATCTTAACTTGCTAACAGTTAGGGTACAGTGCAACAAACTCCGCTACATCCCTTTTCATTCTGTCCCACCAATATATTTCCCTAATATCATGATACATCTTTGTTGCTCCTGGATAAACAGAATAATGAGAATGGTGAGCTTCTCCCATAACCTGCCGGCACAGCCCGGCAACATTGGGGACACATAATCGTCCTCGATATCTGAGGACTCCATCTCCTGTAATCTCAAATGGTGTCTTCTCCTTTTGAGGGGATGTATCTCTGTAATGAGCTAACACAGGATCCTCGTACTGGCATTCCTTCACTTCAGTTACTAAAGAGGATGTTGCCGTGTCCTGATTAGTAACTCCGGTATCACCTGAGTCCAGTAATTGAACTCCAAGACTAGCTAGCTTATGAATCTCATGGGCTATCCCACTCTTCTCTGGCTTTAAATATGACAGGCTACCCATAGATCTACGGCTGAGGGCGTCGGCTACTACATTTGCCTTCCCTAGATGGTATAAAATATCAACGTCATAGTCTTTCGGTAGTGCCAACCATCTCCTCTGACATAAATACAATTCCTTTTGCTTGAAGATACACTGGAGGCTCTTATGATCCGTATTGATATCAACATGAATACCATACAAATAGTGCCTCCACATCTTTAGTGCATGAATCACCGCGACTAACTCTAAATCCTGGGTTGGGTAATTCTTATCGTGCTTTATCAGTTGTGTAGAAGCATAAGCGACAACCTTACCATGATTCAACCCAATCCAACGCACAAAGTGTCACAATAGATAGCATAACCATCGGTTCCCTCTGGGACTGTCAGAACCGGTGCTGAAGTTAATCTGTCCTTCAATGCCTGGAAACTCCGCACACAAGCATCGGTACACTAAAATTTAGCTCCCTTCTGGGTCTACTTTTTCAATGGTGCTGACAAAGAAGAAAATCCCTCTACAAACTCCTGTAATAACTTGCCAAACCCAGGAAGCTACGAACCTCCGTCGGTGATGTTAGTCTAGGCCAAGTCTTCACTGCCTCAATCTTCTATGTATCAACCCGCATACCCTCACCTGAAATAATATGCCCAAGGAAAACTACAGAATTCAACAAGAATTCACATTTAGAGAGTTTTGCATACAACCTCTTTTTTTGTAGAACTCTAAGCACCATACGCAAATAGTCTGCATGCTCAGCCTCTGAACAAGAATAAACCAATATGTCATCGATAAATACAATCATGAACAGATCTAGGAAGGGTCTGAACGCATAGTTCATCAAGTCTATGAATACTTCTGGGGCATTGGTCAAATCGAAAGACATAACACGAAAGTCAAAGTGCCTATATCTGGTCCTGAATGCTTTCTTCGGAATATCTTTCTCCTTAACCCTTACCTGATGGTACCCGGACCTCAAGTCTATCTTCGAGAAACACTTGGCACCTTGCAACTGATCAAATAAATCATCAATCCTCGGGAGTGGATACTTATTCTTGATCGTCACCTTATTCAATTGTCTATAATCAATACACTTCCACAAGGAACCATCTTTCTTCCTCACAAATAACACAGGTTCTCCCCATGGTGATGTACTAGGTCTGATAAAGCCTTTTTCGAGCAAGACCCTTAGTTGTTCCTTCAACTCTCTCAGGTCTGCAGGTGCCATTCTATAAGGAGGAATTGATATTGACTAAGTATCTGGTAATATATCAATAGCAAACTCAATTTCTCGCTCTAGCAGAAGACCCGGAAGCTCATCGGAAAAAATATCGGGAAACTCATTAACCACAGGGATAGACTGAACGACTGATGACTCTACTTTCACATCATGTACCCGAACTAAGTGATAAATATATCCCTTTCTGATCACCTTTCTTGCCTTGAGATAGGAAATTAACCTACCTCTCGGTGATGCCGTATTGCCTTTCCACTCCAAAACAGGCTCCCCAAGGAACTGTAATTGAACCATCTTTGATCTACAATCAACGTTAGCATAACAAGAAGCCAACAAATCCATAACCATTATAACATCACATTCTACCATATATAACTCAATTAGGTCTGCTACTGTAGAACTACTATGAACTACTACTATACAATCTCTATATACCCGCCTAGCTATCACTGGATCCCCAACAGGGGTGGACACCTCAAAAGGTTTAACCAACTCAGGTTTTATCCCAAATGTACTAGCAACCAATGGAGTGACATACGATAAGGTGGAACATAGATCAATCAGTACATATACATCATATGAGGAGACTGATAATATACCCGTAACAACATTAGGTGACAGCTCCTGATCCTGTCGACCTGCTAATGCATAAATGAGGTTCTGAGGATCGCTCAAGCTAGATGCTCCACCGATTGGTGCTTGTGAACCTTTCCTAGGGGGCGTACTAATGATGACGAACTAGCTATAGATCCCACTGGCAGAACTATACCTGCACCACTTCTAATCGGAAAATCTCTCATAACGTGGCCTGGATAACCACAAGTATAACAAACACCCAACCCCATAAGGCACTGCCCGGCATGCTGCTTACCATACTAAGCACACCGTGGCAAGGGCGGCCTCATATGACTTGACTTACCCCTATACTAAGAACTTGAGGCCCTAGAATTCTAACTAGGCCCTGGATATGTGGAACGATCAAATCTCCTACCGGCAAATTGAGGTGGTGCGCTAGCCAACGTTTGGGCTGGATACCTAGGGTATTGTTGTCTCTGACCACCTCGAAACTCACCAGAAGGACCCAAAGATCTCGCTCTTTTACTCCGGCCCCTATCATGCTCATGATCGACCCTCTACTTTTGCTTACGCTCCTCTACACCCTGAGCGTATGCCTGAATATGAGAAATATCCATGTCTGGCTGAAGTGAGACCGACTTATAGTCATTAAGCAGGTGCGGCTCCAACCCCATCATGAACGGGTGAACCCGATCCTCCATATTAGATACAATAATAGTAGCATACCTAGCCAACGAATCAAACTTAAGATTGTACTCCCAAACAGTCATATTACCTTGCCGAAGGGTCAAGAACCTATAAACTCTTGCCTGTCTAAGCTCGGGTGGCAGATAATGACGAAGAAAAGCCTCTTTAAACTCCTGCCATACTGCTGGAGGGGAATCCTCACCTCTAGACAACTCCCAAGACTCGTACCAATTAACTACAACGAAGTCTATAGGAAGCTAGCTCAAGTGACTCAGTCGCAGTGGACTTCATTACCCTCAAAGTTGTCTGCATCCTATCAATAAATACCTACAAGGTACTCGTTTGGATCTGCCCAGTGAATACCGGAGGGTCCAAATTAATGAAATCACGAACCCTCGTACTGATGGCCCTATCTGCATGACCAATACCTATTTCCTGATGCCGAGATTGTACGGTTACTAATTGAGTTAACAGTTGAATAGCATCTCTCATCTCCTGATCTGGTGCACCTGGCCGAGGAGCTAAGTGTATAGGGGCAAGCGCTGGAGCTAGTGCCCCTCAGATCTCCTCTGGAGAGGGCGGGGTATGTGAAGTCTGAGATGGAATCTCACTATGAGACTCTCTTCGAGCCTTGGTTGTCACACCCCAAAACGAGGAGCGCGACCGGTGCTCAACCGAGTGAACCCGGCCGAACAAGCCTGTTAGATTTTCTTCTACTCAAACTCATTCATGAATAAAGAGAATATATGTTTTTGTTATTCAAACAATAAAGTGATCATGTCTTCAATACCAATTTCTTACCACTAGTTACTTCATTTTAAGGTCTCAATTTTACATGCATTTTTCATAATCTGAATTTGAAATAGTAATTAAAACACAACATAACGAGTTTGACTTCCCCAGCACCAATATACAACCCACACTTTATCTACGGAGCCTCTATAGATAATGAAGAGTACAATGATAATGCCGGCAACAAGGCCCCGACTATACCTCAAACGGAATACACAAAGAACAAAAGATACATGACCCTGGAATGAAGTGGGGCTCACCAAATCAGCTAGAAAGATGGTGTACTGCTATCATTGATCAATATCTCCTACTGTGGAACCACCTGCATCCATTTAAAAATACAGCGCCCCCGGCAAAAGGGACGTTAGTACCGTTGAATAGTACTAGTATGAAAACCAAACACTAATTTAAGAATTCAAAAATACAATATGAATATGATGAATCAGGGCGGTAATAGAATAATATAGATAACCGTTTAAACCAGAGCAAGCTTATTAACAGCTATCAATAACACTTATATGGTTTAAGATGGAATCCTCTATAACCATCTTTACACAAAGCGGTCTGCCGCCTCACCTAATGTATGCAGGTGCAGGTGTAAGCACAATACCACAACTCTACTCGAGCGGCCCTGCCGCCTCACCCCAATATATGCGGGTGGAGGTATAACCACAGTACCAAGAACCTACATAGAGTAGCTATGCCGCCTCACTCCAATGTATGCGGGTGGAAATGCATCAACAATACCAATACCTACACAAAGCGGCTATGCCGCCACACCCCAATATATATATATATATGGGTGGTGGCGCCACAACAATACCAAAACTATACACAAAGTGGTCGTACCGCCTCACCGCAATGTATGCTGGTGGAGGTGCAATCCCATAATACCATAATCCATACACAACTTTGCTTAATAACTTCCACATAAATCACAACTTGAAATTATAACATGTACATACACAATCCATATTTTTGTAACACATCCTCAATTTATAATGCAATATGATAAGAGCATTTGAAACACGAATTGAACATATATCTTTATCACAAAACTTATCGGAATACTCGATTTGTCATCAACATCTTGGAACTTACAAGGATAATGGGGATTCCAATTCTCAAAGAAGAGTTTAGCCAACATACCTCAATTAAGCTTCCTTAAACTCTAAAATATTCTGGAATTCTTAGCAACTTTAATCTATTTTAGAAATATAACAAATTGAACCAAAATTAGGAAGATGATCATGGTTCTAGCTCATTTGAGCGTTTTGTCAAACACTATGTGTGCATAAGGTTTCAAGGTCTTTTCATGGAGGATTCCATCATCCCACAACCCAATCTTTACTCAACAATCTTCCTACACCCTTTGATAACACATGCATGTAAAATAAATAACTCTCATGCCCAAAAGTTTTCTTGCTAATTACCCATTTCTAGACAAAATTCGAAATTGAGGGTTATGGTGTAGAATCTTACCTCTAGGATGAAGACCTAGTGAGTTTCCCTTCTTAATCTTCCAAAATTTGAGCAAGAATTGAATAATAATTATTGGGGAACACCTTCTCACTCTAGGACACTCTCTCTCACTCTAAAATGCCAGATTTTAGCTCAAAAATGGCCTAAAGCATGTATTTAACGAAGTAGGGTCGGGTTTTAAAAACCCAAAAATAGAGCTCCGAAACAAGGTCTGCGATCGCATAATCGACATGCGGACCGCATAGCCGCATATTTTGGCCTCCAAAACTGGGCGTGACTAACCTGGTCTGCGGTCATTATGCGGCCCACAGACCTGTTCTGCAGTCGCATAATGCACCACAGAATAGGTCTGCGGTGGTATAATGCACCGCAAACCTGGTCTCCTAAACTCCCCTTTCCTGACTCACTCTGCGACCATTATACGGTCCGTAGAGTGATTCTGCAACCGCATAGTGGGCCACAGAAACCTCTTCTTTTGCCAAATATTTTCCTTTACTCTCCGGTGCATTGTTTAACCCAAAAAGTTTGAGCCGCGACGAGCAAGCTCGCCGCGAAGAATTTCTACAATCCTCAAACATGTAAGCCTAGTCCTACACCATGAAACATTATTTTTACTTTGCAAAATTATACGGGGCCTTACATTCTCCCCCACTTAGGATCATTCGTTCTCGAATGAGGGTCAAAATCTGTTATTAGCATCTTATGCAACTCAGTTTTTATACCACACACCAGCAGCCCCAAATTTGACTAACTCCCTAAATTTCCAAAAGTTTCGCCAGAGTTTCCCTTGTAGCTAGGCCTATCCACCTGTCAGAGAGCCCCAGAAACACATCCTAACAACAAATACCTAATCCAACGACGTAACATAACACAAAACAACACCAACTGTGGCCTCACAAGCAATATATTTAGAAAGAAACACCTTTTACAATAACTAAACAAATGATACAAGAATCCATAAGAGACAGTTTTATAAAAAGGTCATATAGTTTATAAAAACAAGTAAGGATACTTCGTTTTCATTTCCTTCTCAGCCTCCCAAGTAGCCTCTTCAACTTGCTGGTTTCGCCACAATACCTTCACAGAGGCAATTTCTTTATTCCTAAACTTTCAGACTTGCCTATCAAGAATGGCAACTAGAATTTCTTCATATGATAGTTCTTCATTAACATTAATGGTCTCAACCGGTACAATAGTTGACGGATCTCCAACTACCTTCTTCAACATAGACACATGGAATATTGGGTGCACTAATGACATCTCAGGTGGTAGCTCAAGTTTGTACGCCACCTCACCGATCCTCTGAATGATTCTGTGCAGTCCGACATACCTTGGACTCAATTTCCGTTTCTTACCAAATCGCATTACACCTTTCATGGGGGAAACATTCAAGAATACCCAATCCTCTTCTTTGAACTCTAAATCCCTATGACGAACATCCGAATAGGATTTCTGAGCAGTCTTCAATCACTCTTTAATGATTTTAAATTTTTCCATGGCCTGATTCATGAGGTTTGGCCCTATCAACTCTGCTTCACTAATTTTGAACCACCCAATGGGAGATCTACATCTTCTACCATATAAAGACTCGAACGGTGCCATTTGAATGATAACGTGATAGCTATTGTTGTAGGAAAATTCTATGAGTGGTAAACAACTAGAACACAAGCACGCAACATATCCTCAAGCGTCTGAATAGTTCGCTCTGCTTGCCCGTCAGTCTGTGGGTGAAAGGCTATACTAAGATTCACCTGAGTACCCAAACATTGCTGAATTTTCTTCCAAAATTTAGCAGTGAATTGTGCTCCCCGATCAGATATGATGAAAACTGGAGTGCCATGTAACCTGACTATTTCTTTGATATACAATTGAGCATACTGTTTCGCTGTGTCGGTAGCCTTAACCGACAAAAAGTGTGTTGATTTCATGAGTCGATCCACAATCACCCAAATCGAGTCAAACGTAAGAGGAGTACGAGGTAATCCTACCACAAAGTCCATATTAATTATTTCCCACTTCCATATTAGAATTTCTATGTTCTGAGCCAACCTACCGGGCCTTTGGTGTTTGGCCTTTACTTGCTGACAATTCGGACATCTTGCCACAAAGTCCGCCATATTCCTCTTCATATCATTCCACCAATAGACTTCCTTAAGATCATGATACATTTTAGTAGAACCTGGGTGCACGGAATACCTAGAAGTGTGAGCTTCAGTCATAATTCTTTCATGGAGACCATCCACGTTTGGAACACATAGTCGTCCTTGGTACCTTAGTGTACCAGCATCAATGCCAAAACAAAAGGCCATGGTCTTATGTTTATGGATCCCCTCCTTTAGTTGTGCCAACAATGGATCATTGTACTGTTTCTCCTTGACTTCCACAATAAGTGATAATTCAGCCCTATTTTGTACAATCACCCCTCCCTCATTAGAGTCCGCAAGACGAACTCCCAAACTAGCTAATCAGTGAACTTCCTGGGCCAATGGCCTTTGATATGCCTCCAAGTGAGCCAAACTACCCATACATTTTCGGGTAAGAGCATTTTCCATAACATTGGCCTTTCCCGGATGATATAGAATATCAATGTCGTAGTCGCTGAGTAACTCAAGCCATCTTCTCTGCCTCAGATTCAGTTCCTTCTGCTTGAAAATATATTGAAGGCTCTTATGGTCCATGAATATATCCATATAGACCCCATATAAATAATGACGCCAAATTTTCAATGCAAATATTACTTCCGCAAGTTCTAAATCATGTGTTCGATAGTTCTTTTCATGATTCTTGAGTTTTCTAGAAGCATAAGGTATAACCTTTCCATGTTACATTAATACACATCCAAGCACGATTCTCGAAACATCACAATATACCACAAATCCATCTATACCCTCCGGTAGAATCAACACCGGTGCCATTGTCAATCTTGCTTTCAATTCCTGGAAACTCTTTTCACAAGCATCTGACCATTGGAACTTAATCGCCTTCTGCATCAATTTAGTCAATGGGGAGGCAAGAGTATAAAACCCCTCCACAAACTTTCTGTAATATCTAGCTAAGCCTAAAAAACTACGAATCTCTATTGGAGTTGTAGGCCTCAGCCAATTCCTCACAGCCACAATCGTTTGAGGATTAACCATAATTCCTTCACTACAGACTACATGACCCAAGAATGTAAATTCAACCAAAATTCACATTTCGAAAATTTTGCATATAACTCATGCTGATATAGGGTTTGTAAAACTATCTTGAGATGATCAGCATGGTCGTCCCGACTCTGCGAATAAACAAGAATATCGTCAATAAATACTATCACGAAGGACTCGAGGAAATGTTTTTGAAAACATGATTCATAAGATCCATGAAAGCTGTTGGGGCATTTGTTAGCCCAAAAGACATCACCAAAAATTCAAAATGCCCATACCGGGTTCTAAAAACTGTTTTTGGAACATCCTTCTCCTTGATATTCAATTGGTGATACCGGGATCAAAGATCAATTTTGGAGAAGTACTTAGCACATTGCAATTGGTCAAACAAGTCATCTATCCTTGGCAGTGGGTACTTATACTTGATTGTGACCTTGTTAATCTACCGATAGTCAATACACATTCTCAGTGACCCATCTTTCTTCCTTACAAAAAGGACTGGTGCGCCCCAAGGCGACACACTTGGCCGGATAAAACCCTTTTCTAACAAATCTCTCAATTGTTCCTTTAGCTCCTTTAATTCTGCCGGTGCCATTCTGTAGGGTGGAATATATATAGGATGTGTGTCTGGCATCACATCAATCCCAAAATCAATCTCCTTGTCTAGTGGAATTCCAGGAAGTTCATCCGGAAAGACTCCCAGAAATTCATTCATAATAGGCACGGACTCAAGCGTAGGTGCCTCAGTTCTGGTGCGGCAATCAAGCTTGGAAAAATATGAATAAAGCTAATGCATCCCCATTATCACATCTAAATCGACCATTCTCAATTCAATAAGATCGGCCACGGTATCCCGACCACGCAATGTGACAACACAATCCCCATAAACCCACGCGGCCAAAATAAACTCACCAACCGGAGTAGATATAGAGAACGACTCATGAAGCTGTTCTGGTTCTATCCCAAATTTCATAGCAACATAAGGAGTGACATAAGATAAAGTGGAACTGGGATCAATAAGAGCATATACATCATGGGATTGGACAGACAATATACCTATGACAACATCTCCAGAAGCCTCTAATTCTCGACACCTCTGCATAGCATAAAATCTGTTGGGTCTTCCCCAATTCTGTGCACCACCCCTAGCTGCACCACGCCCTACAGGCGCTGGGGTGCCTCGAGCTGGAGGTGTTGTGGATGTAGTAGCTGCAGAATTAGCTAGTTGTACCGCACTTCTGCCCATGTTTCGGCGGGACGAGCGGCAATCCCTTCGAATGTGACCCCTCACACCACACCCATAGCATATAGGTAGGTCCACAAAGCAGGTCCCAAAGTGCATCCTCCCACACTTAGGGCATGGGAGCCCCCGCTGCTGAAATGTTCTGTTGAGACGACCCTGCTGGTGGGGTCCCCGATTGACCTGACTGGGTCCAGATGATTGTGCACCCACTGAAGACTGGGCGAATGATTGGGATGGTCCTGATAACCCTCTCATGAATGCCGACCTACCACCGCCACCACCGGAAGAACCACCAAAGTTGCCCGTGGACCGGGTCTTGCTGCTACTCTGACGCTCCATTCAATTCTTCAATTTGCGTGTCTCTGTGGCTTGAGAAAATGCCACCATCTTACCATAGTTCATATCGGAATTCAAGGAAGCTGTAGAGGCCTCATGAATAACCAAGGGGCTAAGGCCCTGTACAAAACGGCGCACTCTAGCCTCCATAGTGGGCAGCATGTGAATAGCATATTTGGACAGGCGTGCAAACTCCATATGATACTCCCACACATTCATACTACCCGGCTTCAGGCTTTCAAACTCAGCGGCACGGGCTGCCTTAGTTTTGACAAGCAAGAAATGATCCATAAAGGCATCTGTGAATTCATCCCACCTTGCCGGAGGGCATCCCCCCCACGGGATTCCTCCCATAACTCAAACCAAGAATAGGACACCCCTTTCAGGCGGTAGAAGGCCAACTTCACTCCCTCCGTCTATGTAGCATGCATAACCCGGAGAGTCTTGTACATCTCATCAATGAAGTCCTGGGGGTCCTCCTCGTAAACACTAAATGGTCTAACTGAAGAAACTTGTTCACCTTGGAACTAGTAGATTCCCCTGGTTGACTAGAAGAAGTAGGCACAACACTCGATCTCTGGGCCTGAGTAGCCATTATCTGTGTCAACATCTGTATAGCTCCCCTAATATCAACATCAGACACACCAGAATCAGAAGCTGGAGCTGGAGGTAGAACTGGAATATCAGTTGGAGGGACAACTGGAATATCAGGTGGAGGTATAACCACAGTACCAAGAACCTACACAAAGCGGCTATGCCGCCTCACTCCAATGTATGCGGGTGGAAATGAATCAACAATACTAATACCTACACAAAGAGACTATGTCACCTCACCCCAATATATATATGTTGGAGGTGGTGCCATAACAATACCAAAACTATACACAAAGCGGTCGTACCGCCTCACCCCAATGTATGCGGGTGGAGGTGCAATCCCACAATACCATAATCCCTACACAACTTTGCTTAATAACTTCCACATAAATCACGACTTGAAATTATAACATGTACATATACAATCAATGTTTTTGTAACACATCCTCAATTTATAATGCAATATGATAAGAGCATTTGAAACATGAATTGAACATATATCTTTATCACAAAACTTATCGGAATACTCGATTTGTCATCAACATCTTGGAACTTACAAGGATAATGGGGATTCCAATTCTCAAAGAAGAGTTTAGCCAACATACCTCAATTGAGCTTCCGTAAACTCTAAAATATTTTGGAATTCTTAGTAACTTTAATCTATTTTAGTAATATAACAAATTGAACCAAATGTAGGAAGATGATCATGGTTCTAGCTCATTTGAGCATTTTATCAAACACTAGGTGTGCATAAGGTTTCAAGGTCTTTTCATGGAGGATTCCATCATCCCACAACCCAATCTTTACTCAACAATCTTCCTACACACTTTGATAACACATGCATGTAAAATAAATAACTCTCATGCCCAAAAGTTTTCTTGCTAATTACCCATTTCTAGACAAAATTCGAAATTGAGGGTTAGGGTGTAGAATCTTACCTCTAGGATGAAGACCTAGTGAGTTTCCCTTCTTAATCTTCCAAAATTTGAGCAAGAATTGAAGAACAATTATTGGGGAACACCTTCTCACTCTAGGGCACTCTCTCTCACTCTAAAATATCAGATTTTAGCTCAAAAATGGCCCAAAGCGTGTATTTAACGAAGTAGGGTCGGGTTTTAAAAACCCAACAATGGAGCTGCGGAACAAGGTCTGCGATCGTATATACGATCACATAATCGATATGCGGACCGCATATCGGCCGCATAATTTGGCCTCCAAAACTGGGCGTGACTGATCTGGTCTGCGGTCATTATGCGGCTTGCAGACCTGTTCTACAATAGCATAATGCACCGCAGAATTGGTCTGCGATCATATAATGCGCCGCAAACTTGGTCTCCTAAACTCCCCTTTCCTGACTCACTCTGCAACCATTATGCGGTCCGTAGAGTGATTCTGTGACTGCATAGTGGGCCGAAGAAACGTCTTCTTTTGCCAAAAAGTTTCCATTACTCTCCAGTGCATTGTTCAACCCAAAAAGTTTGAGCCACGACAAGCAAGCTCGCCGCGAAGAATTTGTACAATCCTCAAATACGTAAGCCTAGTCCAGCACCATGAAATTTTATTTTTCCTTTACAAAATTTTACGGGGCCTTACACTGGTAACTCATGGAGCTTGACTAGTAGTCTCATCAACCATGGACTTGCCCTTCTGGGCAGCTGTAAACTTCTTAGGCATCGCTGAAAACATAACACATCGTTAGGAAAATAAATTCTTATATCGCACGATCTAAGATAAGAAGGAAGGATAACATCCTATATTTCCTGTAGCCTCCTGTTTATAAATGTGGTGCACAACACACTCATAAACAAGACTCTACGAAACACGGTCTATAGAAAACCCTAGGACAGAACTGCTCTGATACTACTTTTGTCACGACCCAAATCGATGGGCCCCGAGTCCTACCTCTCGAACACCCCTAAGCATGCGTCTAAGATATAAACATGAATAAAGGGTAGGTCATGAATAACATCTATCAATAAAGCTGAATCACGTGAATAATATACTTGAGGAAAACTTATCCAAAAGACATATATACATATACATGCATAATACGGTAGGGCGAGCCGACAAGGCCACATACTATCCAACTACACGTGACTGTCTACAGACCTCTAATAGAGTGTACAAATGTATAAAGGACGGGATTAGGCCCCGTCAGACCGATATCTACATACAAAAATAGCGTACCAAAATCAGTAATAGCTCCGGATCAAGTGGAGCATACCAACTCTCGTTGATCAAGGATCCTTAGAATGGG
This sequence comes from Nicotiana tomentosiformis, assembly GCF_000390325.3. Taxonomy (NCBI): domain Eukaryota; kingdom Viridiplantae; phylum Streptophyta; class Magnoliopsida; order Solanales; family Solanaceae; genus Nicotiana; species Nicotiana tomentosiformis. Next base: position 153,398,274 of record NC_090813.1, read on the forward strand.
GATTGTCGGCCTGTCTACCTGCATCTGCGGGCATGAAACGCATGCCCCGGGAAATAGAGGTGTCAATGCGAATAATGTACCGAGTATCTAAGGCATGAAAATCGGTACCTAGAAGACATAAAAGAAGTATGGAGTAAAGGGATCCACCTATAAGTCTAAATAACTTTGGGAATCCTAAAATATTTATAATGTCATGCATGTGTGTATAAATATCGTATCATGCATAAGTATATGCATACATAATGTCATCAAGCCTTTGAGGGCATCCCATCATATCATCTTGGCCTTAGTGGGTGAAATCATCAACGTATACCAACTGATCAGGTGGTGGTGCATATATAACGCCGTAACCTTTTTCCATATCCCATATACATATAATATACGTGTATATAATGCCATATGGCCGTGGGTCAATGTACATGTATAAATGAATGCAATACATAATGAAGTAAGTCAATTAGATCACTAGGATAAACTTTATCAACTTACGTATTTTTCTAAGAGCCATGAACAGATAATATAATAATAGAACACATGGGGAATCAAGAACATAAGCACTCCTAGTACTTATATGAATATAGACATTTATGAAAGTTGTATGTTTACTCGTTTTGTTTGTATCATATGGATCATTCCAAAAGGAAATAAGGGATAGCCTTAACATACCTGAGCCGATTCTCGTAACAATTCCTCTAACCCATGTCTTTTGCGATAAAATGCGTAACGACGGATAGAAGTAGGAAAAAATCCATATGATATTCTTAAGAAAGGTTATACCGTGCTCCCTTAGAATTGCAAGTTACGTTGCTAATACATTAAGTAGTTTCGTATGAATTCCTTTGTAGGTTTCATCTGTTACTTTGCAGATATATGTATCTCCCTTTAATGAATTATGGAGGTCTCTTATCATAGTGGGTTGTGAGCCCCACTTGATATGGATTACTTTTCCAAAATCATCTAAATATTCCACCTAGACACATAAGGCCAAGAGTCATTGTTTGGTCTTAGCAAACATAACCACCTTGCTGCCACGTTGGGTTGAAGATTCCACCAAAAACTTATCCACAAATTTCTAATTGATTTGTAAACTTCCCACTAAAATTAATAATTAACCCATTAAAAATATAATTAGGTAATATCTTAATTTACTTAATGTATTAATCACTTTTAACATACTTTATACACCTTACTATCATGGTCATGTGGTACCTTGTATGGCACTAGTTCATAAAACGGGATATTATAGCTTGGACCGTATTTAATCCCAAATTGATAACCTTCAACGAAACTCATTTTCTTTGATTTGTTTACCCTCTAACCTTCAAGGCACTTACTTATCACCTATTATAAATAACATTAATACTTATAACCTCAAAAAAAATCTCATCCCTGAACATACGTCGATTAAATTACGACGAAACTTTAACGTACGAAAACGCGAAATGTAACATATTACCTTTGGCTGAGTTCGCTTACAATAACTGTTATCAGTCCAACATCAACATGGCTCCATTGGAGGCTTTGATGGGCAGCTATGTCATTCCCCCGTCGGCTCGTTTGAGCCCGACGAGGCTAGGTTATATGGTACAGATTTGGTAAGGGGTGTCTTGGATAAGCTAAAGTTGATTTAGGATCGACTTCACACTGCTCAGTCCAAGCAGAAGAGTTCCATGAATCAGAAAGCACATGATTTATCATTTATGGTGTACGAGAAGGTTCTCTTGAAAGTCTAGTCGATGAAGGGTATCATGAAACAGGGCAAGCTGAGTCCGAGTATCATTAGTCCATTTGAGGTGTTGGAGCAAATTTGAGAGGTTACTTACAGGCGTTCTTTGCCTCCCAGTCTATCAGGAGTCCATCCAGTTTTCCACGTATCTATGCTCTAGAAGTACCATGTCGACAGGTCACATGTGTTAGATTACAGTACAATTCAGCTGGATGAGAGCTTGAGTTATGAGGAGGAGCCAGTTGCTATTGTTGGCGGGTAGGTATGCTAGTTAAGGTCTAAGAAGATTTTACCGATAAAGGTCCATTGAAGGGATCAACGAGTCGAGGAGGTGACTTGGGAGACCGAGGAGGACATGCGGAGCAAATATCCATACTTATTTTGCACTAAAAGTATAATTCTAGCCCCGTTCGAGAACGAACATTTGTTTAAGAGGTGAAGAATGTAACGACTCGACTGCTTGTTTTTGCTATCTAGATCCATGTTCCCCTATTTAAGACTTCCAGTATGTGCATTTATAGTTTTATGACTTACGGGGATGATTGGTTTATTTTTGGAAGGGTTCGGGTTCGATTTAGAACACTTAGTTCCTTAGTGGCCTAAGGTAGCCAAGTTTAACTTGAGTCTGCATATTAAGTAAACAACCTTAGAACAGAAATTTCATGGTTCCAATAGGTTCGTATGATGATTGGACTAGAGCGTGTGTTAGGATGGAGTTTCGGGTGATCCGGGAGCATTTCAATGCTTAATGTTAAAAATTGGCGCCTTGAAGGTTTTGGAGTTTCTTAAATCTAGTTTGAAGTAGACTTTGGTTTTATCGATGTCTGTTTGGGATTCTAAGCCTAGTAATAGGTTTGTATGGTTGTTTTTGACTTGTGTGTAAAATTTGACATCATTCTGAGTTGTCTAAGTATGATTCGTCACGTTCGGAGCTAGTTGAAGAAGTTTGAAGTTCATAAGTTGATTAATTTGGTTCTAGGATGCAATTCATAGTTTCGATGTTGTTTTATGCATTCTGAGGCTTCAAGTAGGTCTGTATTATGTTTATGGACTTGTTGGTACATTTGGAAGCGGTCTCGGATGGCTCGGGTGTATTTAGGACGACCGAGAGTTAAGTCCAAAATAGGAGATTTTCTGCTACTAGTATCCTTCTTCGTGAAAGTGGAGGTAGTATTGCATTCGCGATGAAGGAATTGGGGCTGGGTATTTTTCCATCTCGTTCGCGATAGGTAGTCGCATTCGCGAAGGCTGGAGACCAGTAGCCATCGCATTCGCGATGGTTGTGTCACGTTCCCGTATAAAGGGGTGTTGGGCCTGGGAGGCTAGGTTGATGGCAGATTTTTGCCTTCACGATCGCGATAAGCCTCCCGCGATCGCGAAGAAGGACCACTGGGCAAAACTCTTAATAAAAATCTGGACTTAGGCCATTTGTTTTCATTTGACACTTCTCTTGGCCGATTTTGGAGCTCTTGGAGGGGGATGTTTCATCAAGCATTTTAAGGTAAGTGATTCCTACCAAGTGTGAGTATAATACATAGTTTATGGGTAGATTGTAACATAGAAATTATGAAAATTATGGGATTAGACCACAAAATTGATTATGGAATTGAGTATGAATTATATATTTGAGTTGGTAAGGTCATGAGTAACATTTATCTACGAATATTTCCAAAATCCGGGCATGTGGGTGACTTTTAGGGACTTTCAGATTTGGGTTGGGTAATTACTCTAATAGATGAATTATGAACTCTTGAGCATATATTGAATAGTATGGTTTCAGATTGCTCAACATCGATTTGGGACAATTAGTGAGGTTTAAGGGCCGAGTAGTGGACTTGGAAGCGAGGTAAGTCACTTGCCTAACCTTGTAAGAGGGACTTATCCATGTAGGTGTTTAAATTTCTATTTGTTAATAATTATGGGTGTTAGGTATGCACGAAGTGACGAGAGTCCGTACGTAGCTAAAAATCATGTTTATGTCCGGGTAGACTTAGGACTTTATCATGCAATATTTGTATTTTTTGAACCCATCTTGTTGGTTTATTTGTATTATTATGCTATCAGTGCTTCTTACATCTCCTCTATAGCCGAGGGTATTCCGGAAATAGCCTCTCGGCCTTCCAATGTAGGATTAAGGCTACGTACATCCTACTCTCCCGGACCTCACTTGTGAGAATACACTGGGACGTTGTTGTTGTTGTTGTTGTTGTTGTTTATGTTAGGCCAAGTTTCGTTACTTTGAGTTTTGGCGGAATATTCGATAGTTGATAAACATTATGGTTCTTGATGTGCTTATTTTGGTGTTGTGATTATATGACCCATAGTCTGAAGAGTTTCTCTATTCATGTGGATCGGGTCATACGCCTCGACAATATATATATATATATATATATATATATATATATATATATATATATATATATATATATATATATATTGAGATGCATCCATGGATCGGGTCGTACGACCTCGACATAACTCGTGCGTAATATCGTCAGGAGTCCTAATACACCTGATATTTCCTTCATGACTTGAGAATTGATATTTACTTGATGGATCTTATTTGTTGAAATAACATGTGATATTTGGGGATTTTAAATTGATATTTGTTACAGAATCATGTTATTTACTGCTTCTTATTCCATCATTACTGTTGTATTTCATTCCTATTTATAATTATTGCACTTTACTTATTGACCACTAGTAAGGGTCGATGTTGACCCCTCGTCACTACTTCTTCGAGGTTAGACTAGATACTTACTGGGCACACGTTGATTTATGTACTCATGCTACACTTCTGCACAAATTGTGCAGGTAGTGAGGCAGGTACATCTAGTATCCGTTCGGACGCGCATCCACATTATTCGGAGACTTAGTGGTGAGTTGCTCCCCCGTTCTCCGATTTGCAGCACCCGGAGTCTCCTTTCCTGTTGCATTTTATATTTTTGTCTATTTCATTTCATACAATAGTTCTGGTGGTTTGTATATTCTACTAGATTGCTCGTGCATATGTGACACCGGGTTTTGAGAATTTCTAGTAGATGTTTATGGTTTTTGCCTATTAATATCATCATTTCACTCTTATGTTTTAGTTATGCTTTATATCACTTCGGCCTTCTATACTTAGTTTCTTTATTTAATAAAATTCATGATTTTAAAAGGTAATAAAATGAACAACTAAATGGATAGGTTACCGTTGGTGCCATCATGGCCTATAGTGGAAATTGGGTCATGACATTGTGGATAAGTTACATTTCCCCTATAAATAGAGGGGTTTTATCCCATTGTAAATAATCTCAATTAAATAGAATTCTCTCTCTCTTTCTTTGCAATATTCTTCTTTTCTTTATTTTTTTATTTTATGTTATCAGCACGAGACCCTACCGTTTCAAGAATCACTTTGAGAAGACTAAGCAAATATGGATATCTCTCAACGTAAACTTGGATCAAAGTTCAATTGTAAAAATATTTGTTTAATTGATTCATGTACGACATATACAATATTCAAAGAGAAGAAATATTTCTCTTATTTAAATATGTGCAAGGCAGATGTTACTACAATTTTTGTTAGTAGTAATTTAATTAACGGCTCGAAGAGCTACTATAACTCTGCCTAGAGGAACAATACTTATCATAGATAATGCAATATTCTCCCCCAAGTCCAGGAGGAACTTATTGAGTTTTAAAGATATCCGCCGAAATAGATATCATATTGAGACAATAGATGAGAATAATCTTGAATATCTCATTGTTACCAAACATTTCTCTATTTGATGCTTCCCATATGCTTGTTTGTTGTTTTGTGACTTGCGGGGATAGTATGTTTGGTTTCAGGAAGGTTGGGAGTGAATTGAAACACTTAGTTCTATTGTTGGAAGTTGAAGTTGTACGAGTTGACCAAGGTTTGACTATTGAGTAGATGGCTGCGAAATGGTGATTTGATGATTTCAATAGGTTTGTATGTTGATTTGTGACTTGGGCGTATGTGCGGATTTGGATTGGAGGTCCTAGAAGTTTTTTGGATTTATTTTCCAAAGGTTGACAATTTGAAGGTATGGAGAGTGCATAGGTTTAATCCGTAGTTGACTTTGATGTTTTTGGGTTCCGATTGCGGTTTTGGGACTCAGAGTAGGTTTGCTTTGTTGAATTGAACTTTCATGCAAAGTTTGGTTGTGATCCGAAGTGGTTATGCATAAATCGAACGCTTGGTTGGAAGGTTAGAAGCTTATGAACTTAAGAGAAGTTCAAATTATGGAATAATCCTTGATTCGTAGATGTAATGATCTCGGATGTGTTTGGAAGCTTTGGATAAGTTTGTGTAGTGTTCATGGACTTGTTGGTATGATTGGATGGGGTCCTGGGTGGCTCGAGTGAATTTACAACCACCTAGAGCGTGTTTGATGTTGTAGATTTTGCTGGTGTCTGGTGTGCTTCACAATCGTAAAGAAGGATTTTGGAGCTGGTTATTTGTTCTTCACCTTCATGATTGATTTTGGCCAGTTTATCTTTGCATTCGCGCCTGGTGTGTCGCATTCGTAGAGCAGTGAGGCAGGCTGGTGGATAGCCTTCATAAACGCGTTAAAAGGGTCTTGATTGCATAGGCCTGGGGCGTCTGTACTTTGCGTTCGCGAGGTCTCTTCGGCGTTCGAGAAAAGTATTTAGATGCAGTGGATAATTTGGCCTTCACCATCGTGAGGGGCCTATCGCAATCGTGAAGGGTAGTGCTGGGCAAACTGATTTAAGCTCTTATTTTGGGATTTTTGCTCATTCTCTTATATTTTGAACCCTAGACTTGGAGAGGGACGATTTTTAAAGGAAATTTTCATACAAGGCAAGAGGGTAAGTGATTTAAACTTTATTTTGATGATATATCTTTTTCCGTTGATTATTACACATAGATTATGGAATTTGAAAGCGAAATTTGGATGTTTTGTCTACAATTTGAAGAGTGTAAATTGGGGATTTGGGAATTGATTCAAACTCAGTTTTGGAATCTATTCACATATTTATATTCATGGGATTATGGGTGGTCGGGATATACCCCTTGACTTGGATTTTGATCATGTGAGTTGGGGTTGACTTTTGGGGATTTGACTACATATTGAAGCTTTATTGTTTGAAATTAATTCCTATGGATTTAATTGACGTTATTGAGTTGTATTTACTAGATTTGATCCATTCGGAGGCCGATTTGAGAGGTAAGGGATTCTTGGAGTATTGATTCTCACTCGTTCAAGGTAAGTATCTTACCTAGGCTTGGCTTGAGGGTATTTCCTTATATGTTATGATGCTTGTTATATGTTGGGCATGACGCATATGCGAGGTGACCAGCGTATATGCGTGCACCACCATTATTTATGATCCAGGTACACTTTAGGCTATTATATATCTTATTTTGCTATCATGGCCCCTTGACACCGTGTTTCCTCCACTTGTATGACTACGTGAGCTATTATTCATACTAGAAAGAATGTCTAAGTTTGAGACATGATAGGGCTTTTTTTGCTATGTTAGCTTTTTGCCTTAGCCGTAGTCATATTTTTCAGTCATGATATTATATACATGTGTTATATCTTTGTTTCTATTTACTCATTATATATTATCTCACATGTTGTTAGTGTCCTTATGTGTGACACGAGTTTAGCTTAGTTGTGACACGTTAGTATATTCCATACGGTATTTTGAGTATGATATTGTAAAATGGCTGCATATTGAAACTTGAGAAGATATATGAGTGATGTTGGGCCATAGAGCCTTGTTGATATTGATATTGAGGTGATGCTTTTTTCAAGGCCCCTGTATTGGGCTGGGTGATATTGATTGTTGAATTTGATCCGATTAGCACTTGGGCATGGATCCGCCCCTCCGAAGTCAGGTGATAACCCATGTTACTTTGGGCCCTGTAGTGCATGCACACGAGATGTTGTTAGTGAGGGACATATGTCAGACACCCATAAAATAATGAGTGTGCGTTTTGTATGATTCTGGGGGTATTGTACCAGGCACCATAAGAGTGATGAGAGCTTGATTGAGGGGTACTTGTTCCGGGCACCATGAGCATGCTGAGATTGTGTATACTTGATGATTAAACTAAGATGTTGTTGATTTTGGCATGTATATCTGACATGCATGTATAGAGTTGTATTTTCCTCATGCTAATTGGTATTTGATTTCTCTACTTGATATTTAGAGCTTGAAATCACAGATTATTTTGATAAATCACAGTCTAAGTGATTTCTATAGAAAGGTTGATGCCTTGACTGACATACCTGAAAAGCATGCCTATTTCATCTCTTATTGTGTTTGAGTTGAGAATGTTATTATTCGAGATATTTTTCCTTATATGTCATTATTATACTATTATTGCTGTTATTGACTGTTGAAAGTGAGCATTGGACTTTGCCAACCTTGCCACTGATTTCATCGAGGTTTGGCTTGCTATTTACTAAGTACATGGGGTCGGTTGTACTCATATTACACTGTGCACTTCATGTGCAGATCCATGTATTGCTGATAGTGGTGGTTGCTAGTGAGCTGTTTATCCAGATTTGCTTGGAGATTTCGAGGTTGCATTGTTGTTCCATTCACAAGCCTTGAAGTCCCCTCCTTTTATCTTATGTTATTATTGTTAGTCTTTGAGACAATATTGTATTTTGTTCAAACTTTGTATTTAGTCTTTTATATAGCTCATGCAACTCGGTGACAAAGATTTTGGATGGTTTCAGTTGTATCATCATCATGACTTTAGTTATTCATTCTATCCCACTATTTGAGACTATCTTTTATCATTGTTGAAGTTTAATTCCGCATATCTATTGCTGGCTTGCCTAGCAAGCGGTGTTAGGCGCCATCATGGCTCCGTGGGATTTTAACTCGTGACAAAAGGTCAACTAGAGCCAAATCAAGCTCACATGGTCAAAACCCGCAAACAAGATCAAATCCTGGTGACTCAAAACCCTATGAGTCTAAATATATAATTATTTCTCAAATCGATATTCAAAACCTTAAAATATACTCTATTAAGTTTCAAGTCAAAAACCGTCATTTTCTCCTTTAAATCCTTGATTTAGGTGTAATAATCCATGGAATATTATGATATATAATCAAAACCAAGTTAAAAATACTTACCCGTATTATTTGTGTGAAATCCCTCTCCAAGTTTTTCTTGATCCGCCCTCTAAAACTAAAAAAAGAAGAAGATATGAACGTAAAATCCTAAAATTTGACATTTAATACCCCTGACAGTCTTTCTTCTCCGCGATCGCGATCGCTACTTTTGCGATCGCAATGCTCAAAATTTTCAGCACCCGATTCTTCTTCGCGATTGCATAACACTCCTCATGATCGCGATTCATAAAATAATATGGGCTAGACTTCCTTCTACGCGATCACGACAACCCCTCATGTGATTGTGATACTCAGCCATAACCTCGCGTGATCCCGACACTCACACATGCGATCACAATTCACAAATCCCCCAGAACACATTACTCTTTGCAAACGCGAGACTTAGCTCTGCAATCGTGATGCACTACTATGCACCAAAAAGCCAGCTGTTGCAACTCAATCCAAAATGCTCTGAAGCCACCCACAAACTCATCCGAGCCCCCGGGGTCCCTGTTCAAAAATCCTAGTAAGTTTGAATACACTAAATAAACTTGTCCAAGTGCTCAAAACACAATTAACAACATCAAACCAAGAATCAAATATCAATCCAATTTATGAAATTCTCTTAAATTCATGAATTTCAACTTTGACTAGAAAAGCCAAATTAATCCTGGGCTACTCAAGACCCAAACCAAATACATGTACAAGTCCAAAATTATCATTCGAATCTATTGGAACCTTCAAATCATAAATCCCAGCTCGTTTAGCCATACTATTGATTGTGTTAACTAATCTTAACTTAAAGCCTCTAGTTGATAACCAAGTATTCCAAATCACTCCTGAACCTCTCGGAACTCATGCCCACCATACTTGTAAGTCATAGAATGTCATATAAACCTATTCGAGGTCTCAAATCACATAACAAGATACTAAAACTCAAAACAAGTTATTGGATCATTACAAGAACTATCCCCGTCCAATCACCTGGACCATTTTCCTATGGGGCCACATGGTTTGACGTTTGTTGATACCACATGTCTTATGACTTATTGGGGAAACTTTTCATAATAGTCGAGCCAGCGACTCTTACTATCCTTCTTTGTCCAGAGATGTTTTGGGGTATATCGCAATACAGTTAAGGCTACGAATACTCTTTTCAAATATCTCAATGTGACTCCCAAAACATTTCAAGAAAACGTGCTTTAATACCTTGGGCTTCACTTAACTTTATTATTCATAAATTTTCTTAGCATTCTTGACATAAAAATATTGTAAATGTTCAAATGGTTCTTAGAATTTCATAATGAAACTTGAAAACTTTTGTAAAATTTAATGTAAGTGAAATCATGAAAACATAGCTTAAAAGAACGAATAAAACAGTTTTATCAAATCACTCTAACATTTAAAGCATTACTTAGAGTATTTACGAATAATGCATGCTTACTCGCTCCAACTGAATACACATTAACATTGTAAAACATTTAATTGAATGCGTCGTAGGCATGAATTCATGTGAGATAAGACCTTGAGAAAGTTACACCTTAACTCATCCCAAATTCTTCCTTGCAAGTAATGTAAGCTCCAACCTAATCCAATTACGCTACGGATTCACAATCTACAACAATTATATCGTTCAACATCAATTTATGTTCCTAAGAATTTAATATCTTATTATTTAGATTTCTCCCTCTTCAAGAATTTAAAGTTTAAAAGTTAAATTTATAGGTTTTATGTAAGGTCTAAACGTTATAGTGTTTCCTACATCCTAATGCCATTTGTAATCTCAACCCATAACAATATTAAAAGGTAGGGTGAAGATAACCTCTTGAACCAATACCCTAGCTTTTGCTCCTTTTGTGTGTTCTTGAAATTTGGATAATTATGTATGGGTTTGATCCATATGAGTGTTAGTTTCTATCATTCAGTGATGCTATTTCATCATATACATATTTAAAAACTCACCTTAATGATGCCTTGGAAGGGGTGGTTGAAATCCTCTTTAATTGCTCAGCAAAGGCTCTTGAAAGTCTTATATTTTTCTCTCTCCATCACCCTTATATTTATAGTGCAAGGGTGCGTACATCGAATGCATATTGGAGACTTAATGTGCTCTTTTTGTCATCAGCAAAAGGTTTAGAGCGAACGGCGGGCGTACGCTAGAGACTTAACATGTTATTTTTGCATTTGGTCAACCCTTTCCGCCAGCACCCTTTCACATGGCGAGCGGGAAGACACGGTCTCCTAAGAGCCCTAACTCATTTTTCAACTTAAATGTTTAGCTTTTTCTTGATACTTTACTCATTCGACCCACGTCAAGAACATACCATCCCCAACTTAACATATCCCAATGACTTCACCACTTTTGTGTGGGCTGGTATACAACTCGGGGTAACTTAATCATGTCATTAATAATATAATTAGCCTAAATAGAAATTCAAAGCACACGGGGCTTTACAAGAATACATCACTAATTTAAATCAAAGAAAAAGTGCATAGCTTATTCAAACTTATGAAAATCAAGCGTTGTCCATATCATAATTTCTAATGCATGGTTCTAATTTATCATTATTAAAGTTCATACCAAGTATTCCTGGCTAGCTTTTCAAAATTTCAAAATAATATATAAATATTAGTTTGATTAATTGTATGGAATAAGAAAACAATCATCATCAATCTTATTTATATTTGGTCAATACGATTTGGTCATTGCATGTAACGACTCGGCCAGTCATTTTCAGTATTTTAGCCTTGTTTCCCCTATTCGATACTTTACATATGTATATTTGTTGTTAAGTGACTTGTCGGGGTGATTGGTTTAGCTACGGGAAGGTTTTGGAATGAATTGGGACACTTAGTCCCAAGCTTTGAAGCTTAAGTTGTAAGAGTTGACCGGAGTTTAACTTTTATGTAGACGACTCCGAAATGGAGTTTTAATTGTTCCAATATCTTAATATGGTAATTTTAGACTGAAGCATATTTTTGGATGTGAATTTGGAGATCCGTAGATTGGTTTGGTGCTTTTTGGCGAAAGTTGGAAAGTTGAAGGTTTGGAAGATTGATGAAATTGACCGAGAGTTGACTTTATTGAGATCGGATTTGAATTTTTGTTCCAAGAATTAGAATAGGCCCATTGTGTCATTTGGGACTTGCATGCAAAATTTGAGGTCATTCATAGCTGAAAGGATATGGTTGGGCATGAGTTTTGGAAGTTGGAAGTTCATTAGGCTTGAATTGGGGTGCGATTTGAGGTTTGATATTGTTTTATGTGATTTGATCCTCGAGTAGATCTGCATTATGTTTTGCGATTTGGGGTGTTTCGGATTGAGTTCGGGCCATTTGTGAACTTAGTTACATTGCTGAAGGATTCAGGTTTTTGGTGTTTTAGTATCTGCTGAGGGCTTGGCCGCATGTGTGGTTTATTGACCGTAGAAGTGGAGAGTGGCTGGGGAAGGTTGTGTCCGTAGATGCGAACCATTGGGCACATGTGCGCAAGCGGAGGTGCTCAAGTGCTTCCGTAGAAGCGAAGCCACAGAAGCGGACATGGGTCCATAGAAGTAAATGGTCTGGGAATGTAATGCGTTCTGCATCTGCAATGGAGTTTCTGCAGATGCGGCTATTGGGACCACATATGTGGTTTTGCTAGACAGAATTTATATGTCGAAGGGTTTGGTCTTTTTCTCATTTTTGGAGTTGTGGAGCTCGGTTGGAGGCGTACTTTGGAGTACTTTTCATCACAATTGAAGGGGTAGGTGATCTCTACTTAACATTGGTGTTAGATATTGATTACCCATTGATTATTGCACCTAATTTATAAGAATTTAAGGTGAAATTTGGGGATGTTTGACTATGATTTCGGCGAGGGAGATTTGATGATTTGAGGGTCCATTTGAGGTCGGAATTGGATATAATTGATATGGTTTAACTCGTATTTGAATGGGTGTTCGGAATTTGTGAGTTTGGTCAGGGTCCTGGGTGAGGACCTAGGTTTGACCTTTTGGGTTGACTTTGTGATTTTGTTTAAAGATCTTAACTTTATCATTTGGAACCACTTTCTATGGCTTTTATTGATGACATTAAGTTATTTTGGCTAGATTCAAGCCATTCGGAGGTTGGTACCTGTGGGAAATGCTTGTTAGATGACTGATTTGGCTTGATTGAGGTAAGTATTTTACCTAAACTTGGTTGAGGCACTAGTTGCCTAAGTTATTTGTGATAGCTACGAGTTATGGGAGGCGCACATGTGTGGGGCTAAGCCCATGTGCGTGCACCAAGATATTTTCCATGCTCGAGGTAGTGCCGCTATGAAATGTCTTAAATTGATTGTCAAGCTTCATGTTGTGATGTTTCTCTAATTTGTACCATCGTTGTGAGCTACTTGATCTATGTTTGAGGTTTCATAGAGGTTAATATCCTGATTAAAACTTATAGTTGCTATTTTGTGATGTAGTTACCTAATTTGAGTTATAATATCACACTTGCACATGCATACACCTCAGCATTTCACTTACACCAGTCCAGAAGTATGAAATTTGATGTTCAATGATCATGTACATTTATTCTTCCATATCTTCTTTATGTGTGATATGGATTGGACTAGTAGCCCGTGACCACGCCGGGCGGATTGTGATATTGTGCATGTGACCATATCAGACGAATTATGATATTGTGCATGTGACCACGCCAGACGGATTGTGATATTGTGCTTGTGACCACGCCAGGCAGATTGTATTATTGTATCTGTGACCACGTCGGGCGGATCCGTGATTTTGAGCCTTTGATCATGGCGGGAAAATTATGATATTAAGCTTGTGACCATGCCGGGCAGATTATAATTATTGCACGTGACTAGATCGTGCAACATGTGGATGCGGATCGAATCTCCCCTAGGTTCACCCTCTCATGTTTATTCTTCATGGTGTACACACGAATTGAGGAAAATTGATAAGTGGTTTGGTACAATTATTGAAATTTTGAAGAAAAGTTGGCCAATGTTTGATTTGGTTGTTGCATTTCATCTTTACTTGCAACTTCCTTGACTGTTATCTGTTTTAATTGCATATCTTCTTTATATGCTGGATTTTGACTAAGCAGAGTACGTTAAGTAATTGTGTGCAACAAAGTGTTTCTTTCATAGATTTCTGACTTGATCATATTATTGTTCTATACTTATTGCATTTATTAACTATACACGTGAATAGCAAGCATCATTTATAATTCATGCTTATATTACCTTGCAGGGGTTAGTTATGATACTAGTTGAGTACATGGGGTCAGTTATACTCATACTATACTCTGCACTTAATTGTGCAAATCCAAGTGCCGGACCCAGTCGTCAGGAAGTGAGACGTATAGATGAATTGGTCACCGAGAGACAAGGTAGAGCTGCATCTCAACCGCAGTCTTGGCATCTCTTCCTATTTTGTATTGTTATCTTTATTTCGGACAATATTTTTTATTTAATTATCACACTTGTATTTCTATTTTAGAGCTCATGACCCTGTATTTACTAGTTTTGGGGGATTTATCATGTATTGGCGTTCTTATGTTATATCTAAAGGCTCTAGACTTGTATCATTTTGCAAATTCTATTATTATGTTTCATCTTGTTGTGTCTGGCTTGCCTACTAACTGCGTTAGGTGCCATCACACCCAATTGGTGATTTTGGGTCGTTACAAGTTGGTATCAGAGCCGTACGTTCATAGGTATTTTGGGTTATGAGCAAGTTTAGTTGAGTCTTGTGGATTGGTATGGAGACATCTGTACTTATCATCGAGAGGCTACCGAACTATTAGGAAAACATTACTTTTTTGCATTCTTGTCATGTGGATTTGTTATTTCTGAAGTTTGAACATTTACTCTTCTATTCTCTCACAAATGGTAAGGACACGTGTAGCCGGATCAGTCATCCAGGCACCAGTACCACCAGTTAGGGCTGTGAGAGGCCGGGGCCGAGGTAAGGCTCGTACTACAGCTAGAGCACCACTTGTAGAGCCACCCATCAATCCAATGGAGGAGCAAGTTCCAGATACTATTGAGCTGGTAGGACCAACTCAGATCTTGAGTGTGTGCACGAGCTTGGCTCGGGCGGTTACGATACCACTTACACCAACTACCTCACAGGCTGGGGGAGGTGCCCAGACTACTGCCGCCCACACTCCAGAGTAGCTAGCTCAGTGTCAGCAGACACTATGGGTATTACTAGTTTTGTTAGTTGTTGATGGTCGGGATGAGGTTGGTCCAACTATGCTGATGAGGAGCAAAAGTGGTTGGAGCGGTTTAAGAGGCTTGACCCTCCTGAGTTCTACGGAGGAGACTCAGAGGATGCTCAAGGTTTTCTGGATCGGTGTCATCAGATTCTTCGTACATCAGGTATTGTGGACACATGTGGAGTTGTCTTTACTACTTTTTAGCTGACGGGGGCAGCCTACAAATAGTGGCAAACTTATGAGTCAGGCAGGCCAGTTGGCACATCGTCACTTACATGGAATGAGTTCTCAATTCTCTTCTTAGAGAAGTTTGTCCACCAGACTCTCATAAAAGAGTTACGTAAGGAGTTTGAACAGCTATGCCAGGAGGGTATGACTGTGACCAGTATGAGATGAAATTTGTGGATTTGGAACGCCATGCTATATGGTTGGTTCCCACTAGGAGGGAGAAGATCATAAGGTTCATTGAAGGCCTCAACTATGGTTTACGTTACAGTTTAACTAGAGAGGTTGAGACGGATGCTAGGTTTGAACATGTGGTCGAGATTGCTAGGTGTTTGGAGTAGGTTCGCAGGCTGGAGCATAAGGAGTGGGAGGCAGAGAGGCCTCGTGGTTAGGTGGTTTCAGCAATGCCTCATCTGGAGGCCAGTCGCATTATAGGTTATTCGTCATGTTTCTCGTGGTTCTTCAATTAGCCATAGTTCATACAGTGCTCGCCTAGTTCAGTCATCATTCAATGTGTTGTCGGCACAGAGTTCTTACTGTGCTCCATCCTCTCAGGTTTCCACAAGCAGTTCTTCGAGTTATCAGGGTGAAACACTTATAGGGGGATTTTTATGAGTGTGGGGACTTGAGTCATCCTTAGAGGGATTGCCTGGTCTTCTTAGTAGGGTTCCACAGCAGAGCTCACAACCTATGATTTCAGCACTAACAGCTACATCACCCCTACAACCAACTAAGAGTGGGGCTCAGACAGTTCGAGGTCACCATAGAAGGGAGGTCGATCAGGGGGTGGTCAAGCCTGTTTCTATGCATTTCCCGTCAGGCCAAAGGTAGTTACTTCCAATGCTGTAACTCACATATAATTTTTTAGTGTGCCACATGGATGCTTTAGTATTATTTGACCCTGGTCCTACTTATTTATATGTGTCATCATACTTTGCTCGTTATGTGGATATGCCTCGTGATTCCTTAGTTATGCATGTTCATGTATCTACACCAATGGGGGATTGTATTAGGGTGGACGTGTACATAGGATGTGTGTGGTTACCATTGGATGTTGTGAGACTAGAGTTAATCTATTATTGCTCAATATGGTCAATTTTGATGTGATTCTGGGCATGGACTGGTTATCCCCATGTCACGCTATTCTTGACTATCACGCTAAGACCATGACGTTGGTGATGCTAAGGTTACCTAGGGTTGAGTGGAGAGGTTCCCTAGATTATATTTTTAGTAGGGTGATTTCATATTTGAAGGCTCAACGGATGGTTGAGAAGGGGTGATTGATGTATATGGCCTTCGTTAGGGATGTTAGTGCTGATACTCCTACCATTGAGTCAGTTTCGATAGAGAGGGACTTTCCAGATATGTTTCCTGCAGACCTGCCGGGTATGTCACCCGATAGGAATATTGATTTTGGTATTGACCTGTGTCGGGCACTCAGCCCATATCTATTCCACCGTATCTCATGGCACCAGTAGAGTTGAAGGAGTTGAAGGAACAACTTATGGAATTGCTTGATAAGGATTTCATCAGGCCCATTGTGTCATCTTGGGGTGCACTGGTTCTATTTGTGAAGAAGAAAGATGGTTCTGTGAGGATGCGTATTGACTACATGCAGCTGAACAAAGTTACAGTCAAGAACAAGTACCCACTACCGCGTATTGATGATTATTTTAATCAGCTTCAGGGTTCTTGGGTATTCTTGAAGATAGATTTGAGATCGAGGTACCAACAGCTAAAGATCCGGGCTTCAGATATTCGAAAGATGGCTTTTAGGACCGCTATGGTCACTGTAATTTTTTATAATTATGTTTATTGCTAATATATTAGTGTATTCTCGCAGCCGAGAGGATCGTGAGTAGCACTTGAGGATCGTGCTCCAGATCTTGAGGGAGAGGAAGTTATATGATAAATTCTCCAAGTGTGAGTTTTGGCTTGATTTGGTGGCATTCTTGGGTCATGTGGTGTATAGTGATGGGATTAAGGTTGATCCGAAGGAGATTGAGGCAGTTCAGAGTTGATCCAAACCATCTTAGGCTACTGAGATCCGGAGTTTTCTTAGGTTGGTTGGGTATTATCGTCATTTTGTGGAGGGGTATTCATCTATAGCAGCCCTATTGACTAGATTGACACAGAAGGGTGCCCCATTCAGGTGGTATGATAAGTGTTAGGAGAGCTTTCAGAAGCTCAAGACTGCCTTGACAATAGCTCCAACTTTGGTTTTGCCTTCGGGATCGGGTTCTTATACAGTTTAATGTGATGCTTCACGGATTGGCACTGGATATGTATTGATGCAGGAGAGTAGAGTTATTACTTATGCTTCATGTCACTTAATGCCCCGTGAGAAGAACTACCATTTACACGATTTGGTGTTGGCAACCATTGTTCACGCGTTGAAGATTTGGAGGCACTATCTTTACGGTGTGTTATGTGAGGTATTCACGGATCAGAAGAGTCTCCAGCACTCATTCAAGCAAAGGATCTGAACTTGAGGAAATGGAGGTGGTTAGAGATACTAAAAGACTATGATATCACCATTCGTTATCATCCAGGGAAGGCCAATTTGGTGGCTGATGCTTTGAGTAGGAAGGCTAATAGCATGAAAAGCCTTTATTATATTTCAGTTGGGGAGAGACTGTTGGCATTGGGTGTTCGGGCTTTTGGCCAATCGGTTTGTAAGGTTGGATATTTCGGAGCCTAGCAGAGTTTTTGCTTGTGTTGTATTGCGGTAGTCCTTGTTTGAGTGCATCAAGGCGTGTCGGTATGATAATTCCCATTTGTGACTCCTTAAGGACACAGTGCAGCATGGTGATGCCAAGGAGGTGACTATTGGTGATGATGGGGTATTAAGACTACGAGGTCGGATCTGTGTTTTGAATGTGGATGGGTTGCGTGAGTTTATTCTTAAGAAGGCTCATATTTCGTGGTATTCCATTCATCCGGGTGCCACGAAGATGTGCCAGGACTTGAGGTAGCACTATTGGTGGTGAAAGATGAAGAAATATATTGTTGAGTATGTTACTCGGTGTTTGAACAGTTAGAAGGTGTAGTATCAACATAAAAGACCCGGTGGTTTGCTTTAGAGTCTTGATATTCCGTAGTGGAAGTGGAAATGTATCACTATGGATTTTGTAGTTAAACTTCCACGGACCTTGAGGAGATTCGATGCACTGTGGGTCATTGTGGACAGATCGACTAAGTCTGCACTCTTCATTCCAGTCATGACTACCTATTCTTCAGAGTAGATGGCTCGCATCTATATTAGAGAGATTTTTCGCCTTCATCGTGTGCCCGTGTCTATTATTTTTGATCGAGGCAATCAATTCAATCTCATTTTTTGAGAGCAGTGCAGCACGAGTTGGGCACACAGGTTGAGCTAAGTACAACATTTCATCCCCATACGGACGGGCAATGCGAACACTATAAGATTTTGGAGGACATGGTACATGCCCGTGTCATCGATTTCGGAGGTTCATGGGATCAGTTTCTTCCATTAGTAGAGTTTGTCTGCAATAACAGCTTTCAGTCGAGTATCTATATGGCTCCTTATAAGGCCTTATATGGGAGGTGATATCATTCTCCTGTTGGTTGGTTTGAGCATGGGGATGATAGGAGCGGCTTCGTACAACACAGTCCAGTCAGAAGATTTATGCTGATAGGAAGGCTCATGATGTTATATATATTGTAGGTGAGAAAACTCTACTCAGATTTTTGCCCATAAAGGGTGTGATGAGGTTCTAGAGGAAGGGAAAGTTGAGCCCTAGGTATATTGGTCCTTTTGAGCTGCTTGCGAGAGTTGGAGAGGTGGCCTGCAGAGTTGCCTTGCCACCTAGTTTATCGGGATTTCACCTAGTGTTTCATGTTTTCTATGCTCCAGAACTATTATGGTGATCCATCTCATGTTTTAGACTTCAAAACGGTGCAATTAGATGGGTATTTGACATATGATGTGGAGCCGATGGTCATTTTGGATCGGCACGTTCAAAAGTTAAGGCCGAAGAATATAGCATCAGTGAAGGTTCATTTGAGAGGTCAGCCAGTCAAGGAGGCTACTTGGGAGACCGAGCAGGAGATGCGGAGCAGATATCCTCACCTTTTTTAGATCCCATGTATGATTCTAGACCCGTTCGAGGACGTACATTTGTTTAAGAGAGGAAAAATATAATGACCCGGCCAGTTGTTTTGAGTATTTTAGCACCATTTCCCCTATTTGATGCTTTACATATGTGTATTTATGGATACTTGACTTGCCGGGGTGGTTGGATTAGTTTTAGGGAGGTTTTGGAGTGAATAGGGACACTTAGTCCCAAGGTTTTAAGCTTAAGTTATAAGAGTTGACTGAAATTTGACTTTCATTTAGACGACTACGAAATGGAGTTTTGATGGTTCTAATAGCTTCGTATGGTAATATTGGACTTAGGCGTATGTCCGGATGCGAATTTGGAAGTCCGTAGATTGGTTTGGTGCTTTTTGCAAAAGGTTGAAAGTTAAAGGTTATACGTTTGACCTGGAGTTGACTTTGTTGATATCGGGTTTGGATCTTTGTTCCGGCAGATGAAATAGGTATGTTGTGTCATTTGGGTCTTTCATGCAAAATTTAAGGTCATTCGGAATTGATTTGTTAAAGTTCAGCATGAATTTTGGAAGTTGGAAGTTCAATAGTTCATTAAGCTTGAATTGGTGTGCGATTTGTGATTTTGATGTTGTTTTATGTGATTTGAGGTCTCGAGTAGGTCCGCTTTATGTTTTGGGATTGGTTGGTATGTTTGGACAGGGCACCAGGGGTGTGTCGGATTGAGTTCGAGCCATTTATGGACTTACTTGCATGGGTGAATGATTCATGTTTTTGGTGTTTTCGCCTCTGCGAAGGACATGGCCGCAGATGCAGACCGTAGGTGCGGCTTAATGATTGCAGAAGCAGAGAATGGCTAGGAGGGGCTGTGTCCGCAGATGCAAACCATTGGGCGCAAGTGTGCAACCGTAGAAGCAGAGCGGCGTAAGCGACTAGGGGTCCGCAGAAGCAGATGGTCAGGGAATTAATGAGGTCTGCATATGCGATAGAGTTTTCGTAGATGCAAAATCACATGAGCGGCTATTGGGACCGCATATGCGGTTTTCCTGGACAGAATACATATTTTGAAGGATTTGATCTTTTTCTCATTTTTGGAGTTGTGGAGCTCTATTGGAGGTGATTTTTGGAGTGCTTTTCATCAAAATTGAAGGAGTAAGTGATCTCTACTTAACTTTTCTGTTAGATATTGATTACCCATTGATTATTACACCTAATTGATTACCCATTGATAGAGATTTGGATTTTTGACAATGATTTGGGAGAGTGACATTTGGTAATTTGAGGGTCGATTGGAGGTCGGAATTGGATGTAATTGATATGGTTTGACTCATATTTGAATAGGTGTTCTAAATTTGTGAGTTTGCCAAGGTTCTGAGGTACGAGCCCGGGGTTTATATTTTGGGTTGACTTTGTAATTTGATTAAAGATCTTAGCTTTATCATTTGGAAATGCTTCCTATGGCTTTTACTGATGATATTAAGTTATTTTAGCTAGATTCAAGCCGTCCGGAGGTTGGTACCGTCGGGAAGGGCCTGTTAGAGGATTGAATTTGCTTGCGTGAGGTAAGTATCTTACTTGAACTTGGTTGAGGTACTAGTTGCTTGAGTTATTTGTGATAGCTACGTACTATGGGAGGTGCACATGTGTAGGGCTAATACCATATGTGTGCACCGGGATATTTTCCATGCTTTGGGTAGTGCGTAGGCTATAATATGCCTTGAATTGATTGTCAGGCTTCATGCTGCAATGTTTGTCTAATTTGTACCACTGTTGTGAGCTATTTTAGCCATGTTTTAGGTTTCATAGAGGTTAATCTCTTGATTAAACCTGATAGTTGCTATTTTATGACTTAGATACCGGATTTGAGCTATGATATCACACTTTCACATACATATACCTTAGCACATGACTTATACCAGCCCAAAAGTATAAAATTTGATGTTCTATGATCATGTACATGTATTTTTGCATATCTACTTTATGTATGATATGAATTGGACTGGTAGCCCATGACCATGCCGGATGAATTATGATATTGTGCCAGTGACCACGCTGGGTGGATTGTGATATTGTGCGTGCGACCATGCCGGGCGATTTGTGTTATTGTGCCAGTGACCACGCCGGCCGGATCCGTTATATTTATCATGTGACCACGTCGGGTGGATTATGATATTGAGCATGTGAAACACCAGGCATATTATAATTAAAGCACGTGACTATGACGTGCAATGTGTGGATATGGATCCATCCTCCCCTAGGGTCACCCTCTTATGTTACTTCTTGTTGGTGTACACGCAGATTGATGAAAACTGATCACTGGTTTGGTACTGTTATGGAAATTTTGAGGAAACGTTGGCCAGTGTTTGATTTGGTTGTTGCATTTCACCTTTACTCGCAACTTCCTCGACTGCTATCTGTTTTAATAGCATATCTTCTTTATATACTAAATTTTGACTGAGTAAAGTATGTTAAGTAATTGTGTGCACCAAAGTGGTTCTTCTAGAGATTCATGACTTGATCATATTATTATTCTATACTTGCTACATTTATGAACTGTACAAGTGAATAGCAAGTATCATTTATAATTCTTGCTTCTATTACGTCGTCGTGGTTACTTATGATACTTGTTGATGGGGTCGGTTGTACTCATACTACACTCTGTACTTAATTGTGCAGATCCATGTGTCAGACTTAGTCATTGGTAGCTAAGATGTATAGTTGAGTTGGTCACCGAGAGATGAGGTAGAGCTGCATCTGGACCGCAGTCTTGGCATTTTGTAACAATCCGACCGGTCGTTTTGCTTTCTGGATCTCCGTTCCCCTAATTAATACTCCTTGTATGTGCTTTTACTATTTTATGACTTGCGGGGATGGTTAGTCCGGATAGGGTTTCGGATGACCCGGGAGCGTTTCGACGTTTAATATTGGAAGTTGGCGCATTGAAGGTTTACAAAATCATTAATTTTGGTTTGGAATAGGTTTTGGTGTTATCGAGGTCTGTTTGGGATTCCGAGCCTGAAAATAGTTCCGTATGGTGATTTATGACTTGCACACAAAATTTGGTATCCTTCCGAGTAGGTTAAGTATGATTCGGCGCGTTCGGAGTATGTTCTAAAAACTTGAAGTTTATAAGTTGATTTGATTTGTTTTTGGGGTGCGATTCTTAGATTTGATGTTCTTTTACGCGTTCCGAGGGTTTGAGCAAGTCCGTTTTTGTCACGCCCCGAACCTAGGAGCGAGACAAGCACCCCGTGCCTCACCTAACCTGGCGTACCAAATTGCGACTAAGGGACTCTGAACACATAATGTCATACTTTGGCCATGGGGCCACCTTGCAAGACAATTTGCGAAGCAAAATATAAAACTGAATGGAAACTAGCACTAACTAAATATCAATATAAAGCTAGGCCGACAAGGCCGTCATAGCTACTACAGCTGACAAACCACCAATTTATACAAACCCAACATAATGCACTAACCAACAGGATATGCCTACAAGCCTCTACTGATAGATGTACTGTGATCGGAACAGGGCCCCGACCTACCCATAACATATATACAGATATACATAAGATGTACACAAAACTCTAGTCCTGGCAACTCCGAAAGACGTGGAGCTTACCGATCAGGCGGAACTCGGAAAACACCTACTGAGGAGGTCTACCCGTCTGTCTGTCTGAACCTGCACGCATGAAATGCAGCGCCCCCAAAAAGGGACGTCAGTACGAAATAATGTACCGAGTATGTAAGGCAATAAAATAACTGAAATCTGAAACTGAACTGATAATATGATAACTGAAATTAACTGGGAGTCAAAGATGATCTGGAGATATACTTACCTGCTGATACTGACTCAACTCCTTCAATATAGTAAGTAAAATAATTGTACGGCCTTATAAGGCTCGGTATATATAACTGCTCTGCCATAGTAGGCTCGCTTATAGGCGCTCGGCCATACTAGGCTATGTATCTCGACCATGCTGGGCTCGCTCATAGGCGCTCGGCCACAGTAGGCTCGGTATATAACTTTCCATCTGATCAGTGGTTGCCCAATAGGGGCCTGCCCATCGATTATAGCTCGATGGTAATGAAAATACTGTAATACTGTATATATAGGCTTGCTGCTCTCTTGACTGGAAGAAGACAATACTAAAATTGAATATAGAGTCTCGATAAGGAATAATATTGTAACTTATGAGACTAGAATAGTGTGAATAAATTCATGAATATGAACTTCTCTTTTTGTCTCATTACTAACACATGTAGCTACGAGATCATGCCAAAATGAAGGAAGGCTTAGCCTTAACATACCTTATCACAATCTTTTCAATCACCAAGTTGAACTCACCTCTTCGCACCTTAATCTACAAGAATGATAATAATACTATCGTTAAGTTACGAAAGGTACAACTATCGCACAACGAATGACAAACCTATTTTGTATTAAAACGGGCAGCATCTCCCCTATAATATGCCCTTCCTCCAACTTCAAGATAACACCAAAAATACAAGGACAGAACAATAACAACATATATACATCATTTTCCAGCCCTATATACACCATCAAATACTACAAAACAGCCCAACACACCCCAATCTCTTCGTACACAAAACGACCACCGTAGTAGTGTCAAACGACCCGAAAATGTTATGACAAACGACCAGCCAACCACCCTACATTTATATGGTGTTTATAAACCCCCTTCCTCCTCCAAAACTCCACAAAATAGTAATAAAACACGCAGCCCAACAGCAACACAAAACAGTCCACAAAACAGTCCGCTACAAGTGAATAACTCGAACTCACGGCTTCCGATCACCGTCCCGTGAGTTCTTACAAGTATAGAACGACTTACCATGAATTTACAGCAGAAAAAATGGATGAAAGAGAGCAGTAAACTCACCTTATTTGTTGGATAACTCAGCTCCTATCTTGGTTCTTCAAACTCTAAGTTTTACCTCCAATTGGAACTTGAAAGGGAGAGAAAATCAATTAGGGTTTGTGGGAAATTTTTGGGAGGATTCTTTGCAGAGCTTATGTCTGGTTATTATGCTCTATTTTAAGTCTAATATATGAAGAAAATAGGCCCTTAAAAGGCCTCTTTGGACGACCCGAAATGGCCCATTTTTGGGCTTTCATTTAAGCAAGTAGGTGACACACCTACTTGTCACCTAGCAGCTTGCGCAGTATCGCAAAAATGCACATATCTCTCTACTCCGATGTCGTATTGACAAATGGTTTAATGAGTTGGAAAATAGACTCATAGATCTTTAATTTGATGGGTGGAACACACCATAACTCTAAGTATATTGGGAGAAAATTGCAGTTACATTTGACCCAAAGTTTCAGTAAAACTTATGAATGTAACTTGTGATGACTTTCATCGACTTTTGTTCCACAACTCGCTTGACTTAAAAACATAACACACGGATGTAATACGACTAATATAAATCATAACATAATCTCTTTATCATGTTAATCACCCTAGTCTCACCCCAAAGGTACATGTTATAACATTCCCAACTTGTCGACTTTCGATGAAACATTGTTTTATTTAATTGCTTTAGCTTCTGAACTGTCCAACCCTCTTTGTACTTGTTGTTCATGATCTTCAATATTTGTAACCTCAGAGGTAACATGATTAACTTACTTTATATACTTTTAAATATTATCTCATTTTTTTTGTCCTACATTAGTTTGCTTACGACGCATTTTTACATACGAAAATATAGGGTGTAACAGTTTTATGTTTACAAACTTGTTGGTATGTTTGGTCGAGGCCCCGGGTCCCCCATGTGAGATTCAGAGGGTCGACAGAACTTGATTGCTCTTTGGAGAAGAGTTGAAGGGGCTGGCATCTAGTGCATTCGCACCTATGGTGGGGATGGCTGCAGGAGAGGCATCGCAGGTGCGGTGCCTTGTACGCCAAAGTGGAAATGGCCAACAGGCCTGGGTTTGCAGGTGCGGGAGCCTGGGTGCAGGTGCGCATCCATAGGTGCGAGATTCTTTCCGCAGAAGAGGAAGTATGGAAGCTGGCTTGGGATCGCAGGTGCAATCCACTTTTCCGTAGAAGCGGGCTCGGAAAAAACGAGAATTTGTCCATAGAAGCAAGAGGGTTTGGCCTGGGCAAGGACCGCGCCTGCGACGATTTGTCCGCAGAAGCGGAGCCGCAAGTGCGAAAATCGTTGGGCCAGTAAGGGCTGCATTTATATCGGGAGTTAGGCTCATTTCTTCATTTCTCTCACTTGTTGGTCGAATTTAGAGCTCTTTGAGGAGGAGTTTTTACCTAGCACTTTCAGGTAAGTAATTTCTATATAATATGAGTTTAAATCATGCATTATGGGTAGATTTTGACATGGAAAAATTGTGAAATTAGTGAAACTTTGTGAAGAAACTAGGGTTTGGGTAAAATTGGGATTTGATCATGGTTTTGGTGGTGGAAATTGGAATAAATTATACTTTGGATTTCGGGAGGTTATGGGTAACTTTAATATTCAAAAATTTTCGGAATCCAGGCACGTGGACCCGGGGGTGAATTTTAGGAATCATCTAAATTGGGTTAGGTAATAGCTTCGGATTGTTCGACACCGACTTGAGGCTTTAGAGTGAATTTGTAGACCAAAAAGTGAGCTTTAGGACAAGGTAAGTCTCTTGCCTAACCTTGTAAGAGGGAATTTACCCCATAGGTGTTTTAAATTACTGTTTGCTACTAATTGTGAGTGCTACGTATGCACGAGGTGACGAGAGTCCGTGCGTAGATACAAATTATGCTTATGTCCGGGTAGTTTTAGGACTCTATCATGTAATACTTGTATTATTTGCACACTATTTGTTAATTTAAGTGCTTAAAGTACATTGAAACTTGATAAAGGATTTGTAAAGACCGAACTTCATCTACCTTGAGTTTTTAGCAAGTTACTAGACCGTTGGTAGGAATTGTGCCTCCTTATGTAATTGTCTCGTAGTAGCCGTTAAATCGGAGTTCGTAGAGTATCCTCTTTTCTTGTGGAGCGGGCGAACACCTCGGCAGTATAATAGATGCATATATGGTTTGTGTTGGTTGACCCTCGGCAGTGTATACATTATTCTGGATCGGTCTGTACGACCTCGGCATAAATCGTGCGTGATAATGCTTGGCGCCCGATTACACTTTATATTACTTCCATTAATAAATTATAGTTTACTTGATGGCTCGTATTTGTTGAAGTTAGTATGTGCTAATTGGAGATTTTAAATTGACTTCTAGTTAAAGAATCACTTATTTATTGTTTGTTATTGTGTTATTATTATTGATGTATTCCATGCCTATTTAGAATTTTTGTACCTTATTTATTGGCCCATAGTAAGTATCGATGTCGACCCCTCGTCACTACTTCTTCGATGTTAGACTAGATATATACTGGGTACATGTTGTTTATGTACTCACGCTACACTTCTGCACTAATCGTGCAGGATCTGAGGCAATTGCATCTGGCAGTCATTCAGGCGCGCACCCCCATTACCCCGAGGCATAGTGGTGAGCTACTCTCTTGTCCGTTCTGTAGCACCCGCAGTCTCTCTTTTGTATTTACTTTCTGTCTATCTTATTCCAAACAGTAGTATAGGTGGTTTTGTATATTCTACTAGTTGCTTATACACTTGTGTCACCGGATTTGGGGAGTGTTCTAGTAGACACTTGATGGTTTTGAGTATTAAATTTACTGTATTGACTCTCTCATTAGTTTATGCTTTACTTTACTATAATCCTTCCACTAATCATTTTTTTAATTAATAAAAAAATCACTACTTTGAAATTATTAAAAAGAACAAACATATGATTAGTTCACCATTGGCTTGCCTAACGGCAACGTTGGGCGCCATCACGGCCTATAGGGGAAATTGGGTCATGACAACTTGGTGTCAGAGCACTGGGTTCACGTAGGTCTCACAAGTCATGAGCAGTCCTGATAGAGTCTTGCGGATCGGTGTGGAGACGTCCGTATTTATCTTCGAGAGGCTATAGGGTGTTAGGAAACTTCTCTTTCTTCATGTCCTATCGTGCAGTTGATGTTATGCTAAGTATCTTTCTCTTATTTTCTCACAGATGGTGAGAACGCGCGTGGAAGATGTACCCGACCGCGGAGGAGCTGCTCCCCCCTATTGCTAGAGGTTGAGGCAATGGCCGAGGGAGGGCTCCAACTCCTACCAGAGGACGCGAGCATCCTAGAGTTGCTCCTATTATGCCACCAGTGGATCCAGTGTAGGATCCTGTTATTGAGGAGCAGGTCGAGGTACTTACAGCTGAGCCGGCCCCTGCGGATTTCATGTCCGCACCAGGATTCTAGGAGGTTATGGGTTGTATGTTGCGGTTCATGGATTCTATCACGCAAGCTGGTTTATTTCCAGCTGACCCAGCCACATCTCAGGCGGGAGGGGGAGCATAGACCCCTACCGCTCAGGCTCCAGTGCATGCTGCTGTCATATATTAGACCCCGGGTGCACTACCCGTGCGCGGCACTCAGCCAGTTGCAGCGGCTATAGCAGAGCCCAGGCCAGCTACGACCGGTGAGCCGCAGAAGCTATTGGATAGATGGACCAGACTACATCCTCCTGCCTTTGGCGGTGAGCGACATGAGGACCCCCAGGACTTTATATATCGTTGTAGGGATAGACTGCACAACACGAGGATATTGGAGTCCCATGAGGTGGACTTTACCACCTTTTAACTGGAGGGAAGGGCTCGTAGATGGTGGCAGTCCTATCTTCTCAGCAGACCAATAGGTTCTCCTCCCTTGACTTGGGACTAGTTCACTTGTCTCTTTCTGGAGAGATATATTCCTGTTACACCCCATGTTTTTGTACGCGAAAGTACACCATAAGTAAATTGATGGAAGCTCGGAAATGAGATATTACATCCCGCATTTTCGTACGTTAAAGTTTCGTCGTAATTTAATCGACATAAGCTCGGGAATGAGATTATTTTGAGATTAGAAGTATTATGCTATTTCAAGCAAGTGATAAGTAAATTCGTAAAGGTAAGAGGGTAAGTGAATCGAAGAAAATGAGTTTCATTGAAGGTTATCATTTTGGGATAAAAATACGGTCCGAGCTATAATAGCCCTTATTTATAAACTTGTGCCATACAAGGTACCACATGACCATGATAGTAGGATACATAAAGTGTGTTAAAAGTGAGTAGTATTTTAAGTAATTTGAGATAATTCTTAATTATGTAGATATTTGGATAATTATTAGTCAGTAGGAGATTAACAATGTAATTGAAAATTAGTGGATAAGTTAGGTGGGGACATCACCCCCCCCCCCCCACGTGGCAGTAAATGAAAATGTCTCAAAAATCTAAAATATGAATCTTGGTTCGTGAAGACTATGTGGCATATTTAGAAAAGTAGTTGGCTAAGTCATCCCTAAAAGTGGGGGCCCACAAACCCATGTAATGAATGGAATTCTCAAAGGAATTCTTAATCAAAGAAAAATGATTGTTATACATCATTTAACAGGGAGATATGTGGGCTGCTAGTAACGAATGGAATTCTCAAAGTAATTCTTAATCGAAGAAAAGGGATTGTTATACATCATTTAAGAGGGAAATACATGGGCTGCTAGTAACAAATGGAATTCTCAAAGAAATTCTTAAGAGTCCCTACAAGGTGCAACCTGAATTGCAAATTCTAAGGGAGCACGGTACAATCTTTCGCAAGAATATCATACGGATTGTTCCCTACTTCGATCCGTCGTTACGTGTTTTATCACAAAAGACGTATGGTAGAGGGATTGTCAAGAGAATCTGCTAAGGTATGTTAAGGCTATCCCTTCTTTCCTTTTGACATGATCCATACGATACAAACAAAACGAGTAAATGCACAACTTGCATAAATGACTTTATTCATAGAAGTACAAGAATAGCCTATTTTCTTGATTCCCCATGTGTCTTAATATTCTATCATCTGTTCATGGGTCTCAGAAAATACATAAATTAATAAAGTTTATTTTCTGATATTAATCAAAGGCATATTGATCTTATGTCATTTTGAGGAATCTTACCGACATATTTATTATGCATTTCATGCATTTATACATGCACATTGATCCATGACCAGATGGAGTTATATACGCGTATATTATATGTACATGGGATATGGGAAAAGGTTACGACGTTATATACGCACCACCACCTGATCAGCTGGTATACGTTGATGATTTGCCCACAGTGGACGAGATAATATGATGGAATGCCCTCAGAGGCTTGATGATGTTATGAACGCATATACCTATGCATGGTATAACATTTATAAGCATATGTATGACATTATAAATATGAAATAATTTACAGAGCTATTCAGACTTACATGTTGAGTCTTTTACTACATGTTTCTCTATGTCTTTTAATTACTGATTTTCATTCCTTACATACTCGGTAAATTATTTGTACTGACGTCCCTTTTGCTTGGGGACGTTGCGTTTCATGCCCGCGGGTCCCGATAGACAGGTCGAGAGTCCTCCAAGTAGGTTATTAGCTCAGCAGAAGATGTTGGTGCACTCCATTTGCTCCGGAATTACTTATTTGGTCAGTATGATTTGGATGTATATTGTTTAATATGGCGGGGCCCTGTCCCGACCTTTATGATACTTATGTACTTTTAGAGGCTTGTAGACAGATGTCATTTATACAGATACTTGTATGGCCTTGTCGGCCTATGTTTTGAGTTTACAAATGATCATATTGGCATTATAGGCCCGTTTGTCACGTATGTAAGTTTATATATCAGGTTGGGTCATTCTATGTCAAGTATTCTCTCATGTTTTTCTACTTATCTCACGACAACCTCTCCGGCTTAATTACCTATGATAGTATAATATGAAAGATACATTACATTGGTACTCGGTTGAGTGAGGTACCAGGTTCCTGTCGCAGCCCATCAATTTGGGTCGTGACAATTCCACCCTTTCAGAGGGAAGATTATGGGGTCAGTTCGAACGGGTCCAGCAGGGTCAGAAGTCTGTGACCGACTATGAGGCGAGATTCTTTGAGTTGTCTCGCCATTCACTTATGATATTCCCCACTGATGCAGAGAGAATGCATATATTTATTGCAGGTTTGCACTATGGTATCCAGGTCACTATGGCCCAAGAGGTTGATATAGGGACTCCTTACGAGCAAGTTATGGAGATAGCTCGGAGGATCGAGGGTATTTGTCACTAGGAGCGAGAGCAGACACCGAGGGACAAGCGGCTTCGATATTCTAGAGGGTTCAATGGTGCTTTATGTGGGAGCAGAGGTCAGTTGTAAGAGGCCAGTCTTGCAGGCCCATGTATCCAGCACCGCTGCCTTTTTGGGGTGCTCCAGTGCGGCCCTATTTCAGCGCCATTCTAGAGACCTCCTACCGTTCACAAGTTATTCAAGGTTTTTCCAGTGGATGTTCAGGTTCCGAAGGTTGGACTCAGGGTCAGTCATCCTCCGTACCGAGAGGTTGCTTTAAGTTCGAGGATCTTGCTCATATGAGCAGATTCTGCCCTAGGCTTCAGGGCAAGGCAGTACAATTGGATCATCAGCCCGTGATTACTACACCCACTTCCGCGCCAGCCGTCTGGCCTCCTAGAGACGGAGGGAAGGTGGGTTGGGGACGTCCTAGAGATAGAGGCCAATTAGGTGGCAATCCAGCTAGGTTCTATGCCTTTCTAGCCAGACCAGATGCAGCAACCTCAGATGCCGTGATCACAGGTATTATTTCTATCTACGGTAAGGATGCTTGGTACTATTTGATCTAGGGTCTACGTATTCATATGTTATATCCATGTTTTCTCATTTTCTGGGTGTTACTCGCGAGTCCATGGGTACTCATGTGTATGTGTCCACAGCAGTGGGCGATTCTGTTGTTGTGAATCGGATTTACCAGTCTCGTATCATGACTTTCTATGGTTATGAGACTAGAGCGAATCTTCTGTTGCTCGACATGACCGACTTTGAGGTCATCCTGGGCATGGACTGGTTGTCTCCAAATCATGTCGTCCTTGATTTCAATGCCAAGACCATTACCTTGGCGATACCAGAATTGCCTAGATTAGAGTGGAAGGGTTCATCTGTTAGTGCATCTAGTCGGGTTATCTCTTTCCTTAAGGCTCAACTCATGGTCGAGAAGGTTTGTTTGTCTTATCTAGCTTATGTTCGGGATACTGCTGTAGAGACTCCGGCGATCGATTTAGTGCCCGTGGTTCGGGAGTTCTCCTATGTGTTTCCTTCTGATCTACTAGGCATGCCACCAGATCGTGATATCGATTTCTGTATTGATTTGGCTCCAGGTACCCAATCTATCTCTATTCCACCGTACGCATAAACCTGAAAGAGTTGAAGGAAATGAAAGAACAACTTGAGGAGTTTCTAGCAAAGGGGTTCGTCAGACCGAGTGTGTTTCCTTGTGGTGCACCAGTCTTGTTCGTGAAGAAGAAGGATGGGAATATGCGGATGTTCATTGATTATCGCAAGTTGAACTAAGTTACTATTAAGAACAAGTACCCGTTAACGCGTATTGATGATTTGTTTGACCAGCTGCAGGGTGCCAGGGTGTTCTCCAAGATAGACTTGAGATCGGGGTATCATCAGCGAATGATTCGTGATTCGACTGTTCCGAAGACGGCTTTTCGGACTAGATATGGCCACTATGAGTTTCCAGTGATGTTCTTCGGCCTGTCCAACGCCCCGACGGCATTTATGGATTTGTTTAACTTGGTGTTCAGGCCATATATTGACTCATTTATCATTGTCTTCATTGATGACATATTGATCTACTCGCGTAGTATGGAGGAGCACGAGTAGCATTTGAGAGTTGTGCTTCAGACCTTGTGAGAACAAAAGCTATATGCTAAGTTCTCCAAGTGTTAGTTCTGGTTAGATTCTGTGGAATTCTTGGGGCATGTTTAGGGTTAGCATGTTATTATCGCCGGTTTGTAGAGGGCTTCTCATCTATTACAACACCTTTGACTAGATTGACTTAGAAGGGTGTACAGTTCTGTTGGTCAAATGATTGCGAGGCAAGCTTTCAGAAGCTTAAGACAACTTTGACTACAGCACCGGTATTAGTGTTACCTTCCGGTTCAGGGATGTGTATTGTGTATTGCGACGCTTCATGCGTTGGCCTAGGTTGTGTATTGATGCAGGATGGGTAAGTTATTTATTGCATATGTTTCACGTCAGGTGAAGCCCCACGAGAAGAATTACCCCGTACATGATTTGGAGTTGGCCGCAATAGTTCATGCTCTCAAGATCTAGAAGCATTATCTTTATGGGGTGTCCTGTGAGGTTTACACCGATCATCGTAGCTTGCGGTATTTGTTCGAACAAAGGGATCTCAATTTGAGGTAGCGCAGGTGGCTTGAGTTACTAAAGGAATATGATATTACCATCCTTTATCATCCGGGCAAGGCGAATGTGATTGCAGATGCCTTGAGCAGAAAGGATGAGAGTATGGGTAGTTTGGCGTTCATTTCAACAGAGGATAGGCCATTGGCTTTGGACATTCGGTCCTTGGCTAACATACTTGTGAGGCTGGATATTTCTGAGCCTAGTCGAGTTCTTGCATGCGTCGTTGCTCAGTCTTCATTATTCTGGCAGATCAAGGCTCGTCAGTACGACGATCCACACTTGCTAGTTCTTAGGGAGACAGTACTTCAGGGTGGTGCCAAGAAGGTTACTATTGGTGAGGATGGTGTTCTGTGACTTCAGAGTCTTCTATGTGTTCCTAATGTTGATAGATTGAGGGAGAAGATTCTAGATGAGGCATACAGTTCTCGGGATTCTATTCATCCAGGTGCTACGAAGATGTATCGCGACCTGAGGCAGCATTATTGGTCGCAGCGGATGAAGAAGGACATAGTTGAGTATGTAGCGAGGTGCCTAAATTGCCACCAGGTTAAGTATGAGCACCAGAGGCTAAGTGGCCTACTTCAGCAGATAGTTATACTTGAGTGGAAATAGGAGCCCATCATTATGGACGTTGTAGTTGGGTCGCCGTAGACTTTGGGGAAGTTTGATGCAATTTGTGTCATTATCGACAAGTTAACCAAGTCGGCACACTTTATTCCGGTTGTGACTACGTACATGTCAGAGAGATTGGCCCAGATTTACATTCAGGACATTGTTCGGTTGCATTGTGTGCCTGTTTCAATCATTTTAGATAGAGGCCCTCTGTTCACTTCGCACTTCTGGAGAGCAGTATAGAGCGAGTTGGGTACCTAAGTAGATCTCAACACAACCTTTCATTCGCAGACCGATGGTCAGTCGGAGCGGATGGTTCAGATCTTCGAGGATATGCTCATAGCATGTGTGATTGACTTCGGAGGGCTGTGGGATCGATTGTTGCCTTTGGCCGAGTTTTCTTATAACAACAGTTATTAGTCCAGCATTGAGATGACTCCATTTGAGGCTTTGTATGGTCGGCGATGTCGTTCGCCCATCGAATGGTTTGAGGCCGTCGAGGCTAGGTTATATGGTACTGATTTAGTGAAGGATTCCTTGGAGAAGGTGAAATTGATTCAGGAGCGACTTCGCATAGCACAGTCCAGACAGAAAAGTTATGCGGATCAGAAGGCGCGTGATTTATCATTTATGGTAGGCGAGAAGGTTCTCTTGAAAGTCTCGCCGATGAAGGGGATCATGAGGTTCGGGAAGAAGGGCATGTTGAGCCGAAGGTTTATAGGTCCATTTGAGGTATTGAGGCGAGTTGGGGAGGTTGCTTATGAGATTGCTCTGCCTCCTAGTCTATCGGGAGTTAATCCGATTTGCAAATAAGTTATACATGAATTATATTGTAGGGATTATAATATAAAAATTAAATAATAATGGTGATAGTTAGTGAAAATATATTTCTCGTAGATGTTTGATTCATTGGATTAGAAAAAGGATATATGAAATATAATATAAATCAAGTGTTAGGTTATTTAATAGATAAATTTGGAAAAACATTTGGAAATGGGTATAATTGTCTCTAATTTTTTTTACCCCGAATTAGCTTTCTCATGTTTGTTATCTCACTTTAGATGTGTATAAAAGTAATACCATAATTATGATATAATTAATTTTCGAAATTGCTTATACTAGAAATAAGAATTCAATAAAACAGTAGATTCAATTATTTTAGATTTTATTTCGAAATTATTATTCCTTATCCCATGAATCAAACATAGCCTAAGGATTTTGGAAGGACATAGAAAATTTTACTAAAAATGAAGGACATAGAAAATTTTACTAAAAATGCATTTTTAAACCTTTAAACCCACAAAAATATTCAAAAAGAGATCTTTGAAAGGATTAACAAGTAGACTACTCTTTGTGAGGTGCGCTACTCACGCCCTTCTCTAATTGTGTAGTTAGATAATAATTTTTTGTGGACTCATATTATTTAATTCATTAAAATTCATATTAATCTATCTCGTATTCTTGTGAATGAAATTGAAAAACAAATTTATATCAACCAGACAAATAACCTGTTAAATTCGACAACTCGCCATATATGAGTCTTGTCATAAATGATATACAAACACATAGCTCCATCTATCCACCTGATCCACACTTTTATTTCAAAAGTTAATGTTATATTTTGCGTTTTCGTACGTTAAAGTTTCGTCGTAAGTTAATCGACGTAGGCTCGGGGATGTGATTTTTATTTTTTGAGGTTATAAGTATTTATGCTATTTATAACAGGTGATAAGTAAGTGACGTGACGGTTAGAGGGTAAACAAATCAAAGAAAATGAGTTTCGTTGAAGGTTATCAATTTGGGATAATATGCGGTCCAAGCTATAATACCCCGTATTTATGGACTAGTGTCATACAAGGTACCACATGACTATGATAGTAAGGTGTATAAAGCATGTTAAAAGTGATTAGTATTTTAAGTAAATTAAGATATTACCTAATGTTGTTGGTAATGGGTTAATTATTAATTCGAGTGGGAAGTTAACAAATCAATTAGAAATTTGTGGATAACGTTTTGGTGGAATCATCACCCCAACTTGGCAGCAAGGTGGTTATGTTTGCAAAGACTAAACAATTACTCTTGGGCTTATGTGGCTAGGTGGCATATTTAGGAAATTTTAGCAAAGTAATCCATATCAAGTGGGGCCCACAAACCACTATGATAAGAGACCTCCCTAATTCATTAAAGGGAGATACAAATATCTGCAAAGTAACAGATGAAAGCTACAAATGAATTCATACGAAACTACTTAATGTAATAGCAACGTGACTTGCAATTCTTAGGGAGCACGGTATAACCTTTCTCAAGAATATCATACGGATATTTCCCTACTTCGATCTGCCGTTACGTGTTTTATCGCAAAAAATATGGGTTAGAGGGATTGTTAAGAGAATTGGCTCAGGTATGTTAAGGCTATCCCTTCTTTCCTTTTGACATAATCCATATGATACAAACGAAACGAGTAAACGCACAACTTTCATAAATGGCTCTATTCATAGAAGTACTAGGAGTGCCTATGTTCTTGATTCCCCATGTGTTCTATTATTATATTATCAGTTCATCGGTCTTAGAAAAATACGTAAGTTGATAAAGTTTATCCAAGAGATCTTATTGACTTACTTCATTATGCATTACATTCATTTATACATGTACAATGACCCATGACTAGATGGCATTATATACCTGTATATTATATGTATATGGGATATGGGAGAAGGTTACAACTTTATATACGTACCACCACATGCTCAATTAATATACGTTGATGATTTCGTCCACTGAGGCCGAGATGATATGATGAGATGCCCTAAGAGGATTGATGACGTTATGTACGCGTATACCTATGCATGATACGACATTTATACGCACACGCATGACATTATAAATATTTCAGGATTCACAAAGTTATTTAGACTTATAGGTGGATCCCTTTACTCCATACTTCTTTTAGGTCTTCTAGGTACTGATTTTCATGCCTTACATACTCGGTACATTGTTCGTACTGAGGCCCCTATTTCTTGGGGCCTGCGTTTCATGCCCGCAGGTGCAGGTAGACAGGCTCATAGTCCCCCTTCTTAGGATCCTTGATCAGCAAGAGTTGGTGTGCTCCACTTGATCCAGAGCTGTTATTGATTTTGGTACGCTACTTTTGTATGTAGATATGGGTACAACGGGGCCCAGTCCCATCCTTTATATATTTGTACACTCTATTAGAGGTTTGTAGACAGTTCTGTATAGTTGGATAGTACGTGGCCTTGTCGGCTTCTAGTTTTGGATATATTGTTGTCTATAGCAGCCTTGTCGGCTCGCCCTACCGTATGCTACATGTATATGTATATATATTTTTTGGACATATTTTACTCACGTATATTATTCACGTGATTCAGCAGTTTATTGACAGATGTTATTCATGACCTATCCTTAATTCCTATTGATATCTTAGACCCATGCTTAGGGGTATTCGACAAGTAGGACTCTGGCAGTCATCATGACCATTAGTTTGGGTCATGACAAAAGTGGTGTCGACTAGAGCACTCATCATGGACCATCGGTTTGGGTCATGACAAAAGTGGTATCAGAGAAGTTCTGTCCTATGATTGTCTATAGACCGTGTCTAGTAGAGTCTTATTTAGGAGTATGTTGTGCACCACATTTATAAACAGAAGGCTACAGGACATATAGGATGTTATCCTCCCTTCTTATCTTAGATCGTGCGATATAAGAATTCATTTTCCTAACGATGTGTTATGTTTTTAGCGATGCGTAAGAAGGCTACAGCTACCCAGAAGGGAAAGTCTGTGGCTGATGAGACTACTAGTCGAGCGCCACGAGTTACCAGTGCTCGGTGAGTCTCATAGTGAGATTCCATCTCAGACTTCACATACCCCGCCCTCTCTAGAGGAGCTCCGAGGGGCACCAGCTCCAGCGCCTACCCCTGTACACGTAGCTCCTCAGCCAGGTGCATCAGGTCAAGAGATGAGAGATGCTATTCAGCTATTGACTCGATTAGTAGCTGCACAATCTCGGCGTTAGGAAGTAGGTATTAGTCATGCAGATAGGGCCATAAGTGTGAGGGTTTGTAATTTCATTAATTTGGACCCTCCGGTATTCACTGGAGCAGATCCAAACGAGGACCCTCAGGTATTTATCGATAGGATGCAGAGGAATTTGAGGGTAATGAAGGCCACTGCGACTGAGTTAGTTGAGCTAGCTTCCTATAGACTTTAGGATGTTGCAGTTAATTGGTACGAGTCTTGGGAGTTGTCCAGAGGTGAGGATGCCCCTCTAGCAGTATGGCAGGAGTTTACAGAGGCTTTTCTTCGTCATTATCTTCTACCAGAGCTTAGGCGGGCCAGAGTTAATAGGTTCTTGACCCTTCGATAGGGTAATATGAGTGTTCGGGAGTACAGTCTTCAGTTTGATATGTTGGCTAGGTATACCCCTACTATTGTATCTAAGATGGAGGATCGGCTTCACTAGTTTGTGATGGGATTAGAGCCGCACCTGCTTAACGACTGTATGTCCGTCTCACTTCAGCCATGCATGGATATTTCTCGTATTCAGGCATACGCTCAGGGAGTAGAGGAGCGTAAGCAGAAGTAGAGTGCTGATCGTGAGCACTACAGGGTCCAGAGTAAGAGAGCGAGATATTCGAGTCCTTATGGTGAGTTTCGAGATGGTCATAGATAACAATACCCGATGTATCCAGCCCAGCCATCGGCTAACGCACCCCTTCAGTTCTAAGTACAGGGCCTAGTCATAATTCTAGGGCCTCAAGTTCTCAGTATAGGGGTTAGTAAAGTCAGATGAGTATGGATTGGTTGGCTTCTTGTTATGATAACGTTAATTGTAGATCAAAGATGGTTCGATTCCACTTCCCTGGGGAGCCTGTTTTGGAGTAGAAAGGCAATACGGCATCGCCGAGAGGTAGGTTCATTTACTATCTCAAGGCTAGGAAGATGATTAGAAAGAGCTATATTTATCACCTAGTTCGGGTACATGATATGAAAGTAGAGTCACCAACCGTTCAGTCTATCCCTGTGGTTAATGAGTTTCCCGATGTTTTTCCCGATGTTCCGCTAGAGCGAGAAATTGAGTTTGTTATTGACATATTACCAGATACTTAGCCAATATCTATTCCTCCCTATAGAATGGCACCTGCAGAGCTGAGAAAGTTGAAGGAACAACTAAGGAACTTGCTTGAAAAAGGCTTTATCAGACCTAGTACATCATCATGGGGAGCATATGTGTTATTTGTGAGGAACAAAGATGGCTCATTGCGGATGTGTATTGATTATAGACAATTAAATAAGGTGACGATCAACAATAAGTATCCGCTCCCAAGGATTGATGATTTATTTAATCAGTTGCAAGGTGCCAAGTGTTTCTCGGAGATAGACTTGAGGTCCGAGTATCATCAACTTAAGGGTTAAGGAGAAAGATATTCCGAAGACAACATTCAGGACCAGATACGGGCACTTTGAGTTTTGTGTTATGTCATTCGGTTTGACCAATGCCCCAGCAGCATTCATGGACTTGATGAACCGTGTGTTCAGACCCTTCCTAGATTTGTTTGTAATTGTATTTATCGATGACATATTGTTTTGTTCACGTTCAGGGGCTGAGCATGCAGACCATTTGCGTACGGTGCTCAGAGTTCTACAAAAAATGAAGTTATACGCAAAACTCTCTAAATGTGATTTCTAGTTGAATTTTGTAGCTTTCCTTGGGCATATTATTTCAGGTGAGGGTATCTGGGTTGATACACAGAA
Organism: Nicotiana tomentosiformis; assembly: GCF_000390325.3. Taxonomy (NCBI): domain Eukaryota; kingdom Viridiplantae; phylum Streptophyta; class Magnoliopsida; order Solanales; family Solanaceae; genus Nicotiana; species Nicotiana tomentosiformis. The sequence continues at coordinate 153,437,352 of NC_090813.1, forward strand.
GATTGAGGCAGTGAAGACTGGACCTAGACCCACGACACTGACGGAGGTTCGTAGCTTCCTAGGTTTAGCAGGTTATTACAGGAGATTTATAGAGGGATTTTCTTCTCTGTCAGCACCATTGACAAAGTTGACTCAGAAGGGAGCTAAGTTTCAGTGGACTGACGCTTCTGAGTGGAGTTTCCAGGCATTGAAGGACAGATTGACTTCAGCACCGATTCTGACACTCCCAGAGGGAACCGATGGTTATGCTATCTATTGTGACGCTTTGAGTATTGGATTGGGTTGTGTATTGATGCAGCATGGTAAGGTTGTCGCTTATGCTTCTAGAAAACTGAGAAAACATGAAAAGAATTACCCAACCCACAATTTAGAGTTAGCCGCGGTGATTCATGCACTAAAGATGTGGAGGCACTATTTGTATGGTATTCATGTTGATATCTATATGAATCATAAGAGCCTTCAGTATATCTTCAAGTAAAAGGAATTGAATTTACGTCAGAAGAAATGGTAGGAGCTACTGAAAAACTATGACGTTGATATTTTATACCATCCAGGGAAGGAGAATGCAATAGCCGACGCCCTCATCCGTAGATATATCGGTAGCCTGTCATATTTACAGCCAGAGAAGAGGGGGATAACACATGAGATTCATCATCTAGATAGTCTTAGAGGTCGGTTACTGGACTCAGATGATACCGGAGTTACTATCCAGGACACAGCAACATCCTCTTTACTAACTGAAGTGAAGGAATGTTAGTACGAGGATCCTGTGTTAGCTTATTACAGAGATACAGCCCCTCAGAAGGAGAAGACACCATTTGAGATTACAGGAGATGGAGTCCTCAGATATCGAGGATGATTATGTGTCGCCAATGTTGCAGTGTTGCGCCGGTAGGTTATGGGAGAAACTCACTATTCTCGTTATTCTATTTATCCAGGAGCAACAGGGATGTATCATGATATCAGGAAAATATATTGGTGGGACAGAATGAAAAAGGATATAGTATAGTTGTTTCTCAGTGCCCTAACTATCAGCAGGTTAAGATTAAGCATCAAAAACCCGATTTGGAAGTGGGAAGTAATTAATATGGATTTCGTCATAGGCTTACCTCGTACCCAGCGTAAGTTCGATTCTATATGGGTGATTATTGATAGAGTTACAAAATCAGCCCATTTTCTGCCTGTTAGGACTATATACTCATGGTGTACCTATATCTATTATCTCGGATAGAGGTGCTCGGATTACAGCTAATTTTTGGAGGTCCTTCCAAAAAGGATTAAGGACTCAGGTAAGTCTTAGTACAATATTTCATTCCCAGACAGATGGACAGGCTGATCGTACTATTCAAACACTTGAGGATATGTTACGAGCTTGTGTGATAGACTTCAAGGGTAGCTGGGATGATCATCTGCCGCTTATTGAGTTCGCGTATAATAATAGTTATCATTCCAGTATTCAGATGGCTCCATACGAAGCTCTTTACGGACGGAAGTGTGGGTCGCCTATAGGATAGTTCGATGATGGGGAAACTAAGTTAGTAGGACCAGAGTTGGTACAACTGGCAATCGAGAAGATTAAGCTTATACAGGAAAGGCTGTTAGCAGCTCAAAGCCGTTAGAAGTCTTATGTGGACGACTAGTATTCCTAAAGGTATCACCGATGAAAGGCAATATAAGGTTTAGTAAGAAAGGAAAACATAGCCCTCGGTACATTAGACCATATAATATCATACGTAAGGTAGGCCAGGTAGCATATAAGTTAGGCTTGCCTTCTGACTTAGAGACTGTACATCAAGTCTTTCATGTGTCTATGCTCCGTAAATGTATCGGAGATCCTTCCAGAGTTATGCCAGATGTTCAGGTCACAGAGCAGCTATCATATGAGGAAACTCCCATTGCTATACTAGATACACAGGTTCGGAGATTGAGGACAAAAGATGTAGCTTCGGTAAAAGCACTTTGGAGAAACAACAATGTGGAAGAAATGACTTGGGAAGCTGAAAAAGACATGACATCTAGGTATCCTCACTTTTTTCCTATTCCAGAGGAGGATCCGACTGAGACATCACAACCTTAAGGTGTGTGTATGGATTCTTGTGTTAGTTATTGTCATTGGTCGTGTGAGGCCGTTGTCGTTAATGATGATTCTGGCCCTATGTGGCATTGAGTTATTGAGTTTTCTACAGGAAGGGTTGGTAGTAGTACTGTTACAAAGGCGACTCTGCCAAAATTTATATAGATCCTAGTGAGTTAAACATTCGAGGACTAATTTTTCTAGGGGGAAGGATGTTACATTTTGCATTTTCGTACGTTAAAGTTTCGTCGTAAGTTAATCAACATAGGCTCGGGGATGAGATTTGTTTTTTTGAGGTTATAAGTATTTATGCTATTTGTAACAGGTGATAAGTAAGTGACGTGACGGTTAGAGTGTAAATAAATCAAAGAAAATGAGATTCGTTGAAGGTTGCCAATTTGGGATAATATACAGTCCAAGCTATAATACCCCGTATTTATGGACTAATGCCATACAAGGTACCACATGACCATGATAGTAAGGTGTATAAAGTATGTTAAAAGTGAGTAGTATTTTAAGTAAATTAAGATATTACCTAATTATGTTGGTAATGGGTTAATTATTAATTCGAGTGGGAAGTTAACAAATCAATTATAAATTTGTGGATAACGTTTTGGTGGAATCATCACCCCAACTTGGCAGCAAGGTGGTTATGTTTGCTAAGACCAAACAATGACTCTTGGGCTTATGTGGCTAGGTGGCATATTTAAGGAATTTTGGCAAAGTAATCCATATCAAGTGGGGCCCACAACCCACTATGATAAGAGACCTCCCTAATTCATTAAAGGGAGATACATATATCTGCAAGTAACAGATGAAAGATACAAAGGAATTCATACGAAACTACTTAATGTAATAGCAACGTGACTTGCAATTCTAAGGGAGCACGATATAATCTATCTCAAGAATATCATATGGATTTTTTCCTACTTCGATCCGCCGTTACGTGTTTTATCACAAACGTATTATGTTAAGAGAATTAGCTCAGGTATATTAAGGCTATTCCTTTTTTTCCTTTTGCCATGATCCATATTATACAAATAAAATGAGTAAATGCACAACTTTCATAAATGGCTCTATTCATAGAAGTAATAGGAGTGCCTATGCTCTAGATTCCCCATATGTTCTATTATTATATTATCTATTCATGGGTCTTAGAAAAATACGTAAGTTGATAAATTTTATCCGAGAGATCTTATTGATTTACTTCATTATCCATTGCATTCATTTATACATGTACATTTACCTATGTCCAGATGACGTTATATACACATATAATATATGTATATGGGATATGGGAAAAGGTTACAGCGTTATATACGCACCGCCACCTGATCAGTTAGTATACGTTGATGATTTCGCCCACTAAGGCCGAGATGATATGATGAGATTCCCTAAGAGGCTTGATGACGTTGTGTACGATATACCTATGTATGATACGACATTTATACGCACATGCATGACATTATAAATATTTCAGGATTCACAAAGTTATTTACATTTACAGGTGAATCCCTTTACTCCATACTTCTTTTAGGTCTTCTAGGTACTGATTTTCATGCCTTACATACTCGGTACATTATTCTTACTGACACCCCTATTTCCTGGGGAATGCGTTTCATGCCTGCAGGTGCCGATAGACAAGCTGACGGTCCCGCTTCTTAGGATCCTTGATCAATGAGAGTTCGTCTGCTCCACTTAATTCAGAGCTGTTATTGATTTTGGTAAGCTATTTTTGTATGTAGATATGGGTACGACGGGGCTCAGTCCCATCCTTTATATAGTTTTACACTTTATTAGAAGTCTGTAGACAGCCATGTATACTTGTATAGTATGTGTCCTTGTCAGCTTCTAGTTTTGGATATATAGTTGTCTATAACAGCCTTATCGGCTCGCCCTACCGTATTCCGCAAATATGTATATATGTCTTTTGGACATGTTTTCCTCACATATGTTATTGACGCGATTCGGCAGTTTATTGATAGATGTTATTCATGACCTACCCTTAATTCATGTTTATATCTTAGACGCATGCTTAGAGGTGTTCGACAGGTAGGACTCGGGCACTCTTCATGGTCCATCGGTTTGGGTCGTGACAAAAGTGGTATCGACTCGGGCACTCGTCATGTCCCATCGGTTTGGGTCGTGACAGTTAAGGCCCTTTGTTTTTATATATTATTGAAATAAATCTTTTTCCAAAAATATAATCTTTCAAACTCAAGATCTAAATAGTGATAATATAATCTTTGACACGCCGTCAGTATATAATTTAATATTTTTAAGTTATGTTTATTTATGTGCACTGATCGTGCAAAAAATAGTGAACCAAGTACAACCTTAATATTTTAAAAAAGATATTGTTCTACTAATACACAAAATTAAATTTAAACTCATCTAAAAAGAGATCTCAGAAAGGATTGACAATTAGACTACTTTTTACAATGTGTTCTATTCGCACTTTGTAACGATCAGACCGGTCGTTTTGAGATTTAGCATTTTTTCAGTGGTTTAAGGTCTCGAGAAGCTTCGTATTATGAATTAGGACTTGCGAGTATGGTCGGTTACAATTTTCGGGCAATTCGAGATTGATTTGGAAGAATGATTCTTGTTTTAGAAGTTTCAGTGGTAAGAATTGATCGGAGTTTGATTTTTGTATAGATGACTACAGAATGGTGCTTTAATGATTCCAATAACTTCTTATGGTAATTTTGGACTTAGGCAAATTTCCCGATTTAGATTTGGACGTATGTAGGTTGATTTAACACTTTTTGGCGAAAGTTGGAAAGTTGAAGGTTTGGAAGGTTGAGAGGTTTGATCGGGAGTTGACTTTACTGATATCGGGTTCATATTGGGATTCTAGGAGTTGGTATAGCTCCTTTGTATCTTTTGGGACTTGCATACAAAATTTGAGGTCATTCCGGGTTGATTTGATAGATTCGACGCGAGTTGTAGAAGTTGAAAGTTCATTACTTCATTAGACTTGAATTGAGGGGCAATTCATAGTTTTGATGTTGTTTGATGTGATTTTAGGCCTTGAACAAATCCGCATTATGTTATGGAACTTGTTGGTATGTTCGGATGGGGTCCCGGGGGCCTCGGGTGTGTTTCGGATGGGCTACGGGCTATTTCTTTCATGTTTTGGAATTGCTGTTTTTTCTGATGTCTGCAGTTAATAGCGTTCGCGGTTGAACGGACATGATCGCGAAGGGTTATTTGGAGTCTGATGTTTTAGTAATCGCATTCACGATGTTGGTTGCGCATTCGCTGAGCATTGAGGAGCTTAGTCCATCGTGTTCACGTTTGAGCACTCATGTTCGCTTAAGTGTGAGGGCTGGAGGGGCAGTCATGTATTTGCCTTTAGCGTTCGCGAGTCGACCTCTACGTTCGCAAAGGCCAAAGCAGGCATTGGTCGCATTCTTAGGCTATAGACCGTGTTCGCGAAGGAGAAATTTTGGCAGCCTTCATTTTGTTCTTCGCGATCGCGAAGATGATTCTATGATCGCGAATAGGAACACCTGGGCAGACTATATAGTACACTATTTCGAGTGATTTTGTTATTTTATCACTTTTTGAGTTAGAGAGCTCGGTTTTGGGTGTTTTTGGATCGGATTTTCATGATTTGGATTGGGATAAGTATTCTTGACTCGTATTTGGTTATATTTCATGACTTCATCTTTGTGTTTATCATTTAATTAGTAATTTGAATTGAAGAAATTGGGGATTTTTGTAAAAACTTTCTAAAACATAAAATTGAGGATGTGAAGGTCGATTTGAAGTCGGAATTGGATAATTATGGTATGGTTGGACTGGTATCGAAACGGGTGTTCGGATTTGGTTAGTTTGGTCGGGTTTCTAGGTACGACCCCTGAGTTGACTTTTTGAGTTGACTTTTTGGTTTTCATTAAAGAACAAAGCTTTATTGTCTGGAATAAGTTTCTATGGATTTTGTTAATGATATTAAGTTATTTTGGCTAGATGCAAGACGTCTGGAGGTTGTTTCACACGAAGAGGACTTTTTAGAGTATTGATTTAGCTTCTTTGAAGTAAGTATCTTACCTAACTTTGTGTGGGAGAAATTACCCCTTAGGAATTATGTTGATTGTATTATTTGAATTATGTGAAAGATGTGTACGCAAGGTGACGAGTGCGTACTCGAGCTTATATGTGGTCTTTGACCGGTTAGACTCCTAGACTTCTTTCATTCATTAATTGAAATTGTCATATCATGTTATATCATCCATGTTATATTTACTCTTACATGATTTATTTGAGTTGTATGAGCTTGTTCTATCTTTTATTTGCCTCTTTTACTCTTATATGCTTATTTGGAGTAGTTACCTCTTCTATTGTCATGTTACCTCTTTTATTGTTGAATGATTCTTATTCGAAGTTGTCATTTCATGGAAATACCTTTATTATTGAGTTTACTCTTAATCAATTAACTGAAGTTAAAGTTATTGAAAGTCATTAACCTGTTTTAGTTGAAGTTGTTGTTTAATGGAGTATTGTTCATGTTGATTTAGTTTCCCCGTTTCATTTTGTTGATATTGGGATTCTTGTATACATCATGGTTGAGCCATCGGCTATATGTTGTGGTGATATTGGTATTGTTGTTTTAGAAACATTGTGTCCTATGGGAATTTGTGGTCCGAATTGATATGTCGTGTTGTTGTGATGTTAGCACATGTGGATTTGTTATGTGGATCAATGGTTGTTATATGGAGTGTAAGGGTGGCCTCTCACTGTTGTTGATTGTGCGGAGTGATACGGGTGGCTACTGTGTTATTGTCTGGGCGGAGTGATAAGAGTGGCTACTATACGGAGTGATACGGGTAGCTATTGTAATATATTTTCTGGGCGGAGCTATAAGGGTGGCTATTATGATATTGTCAATATAGAGAGACAAGGGTGGCTATGTGAGGGTTGATAGGTGTTGGCCTAGGGGCACGATGTTGATGATATTCGTGTGATGGTGTGATCTCCCTTACATGTGTTATGTACCTTACGTGTCTTGTTGCGTTGTTCCAATGAACTACTTGATATCTTTGATATTACTTGTTGACTTGGACTGTAATAGTACACTCGCACAAGCATACACAGTAGCATGCCGTTTACACATGTTCAGGAGTATGGAACTTGACATTATTTGATCATGCACATGTATTTTTGTATTATCTGCTTCCATTGCGATGTTGAGCATGTGACCATGTCGGGCGGATTGTGATATTGAGCTTGTGACCACACCAGGCGGATTGTGATAGTGAGCCTCTGACCATGCCGGGCAAATTGAGATATTATCACTTGAGTTGTCCATGCGGTCATGATTGATAATGTGGGGATGGGGTGTCATTAGCATATGATTTGTGATTTGGGACTCGTGACTTGTGATTATGAGATGAGGTATCTTGGGGGAATCTTGTTGGGAGACTTGTGTTAGAACGACTTGATCATTTGGTAGTCATTTGTTTTCCTTATTTGGTTTCACTGGTACTTTAACGAGGTTCTACCTACCTTGTTGTTTATATCACATGTTTATTCCTTGTTGCCATTTACTGATTCATGCTTTCATTATTAGCTTTATACTTACAAACTGCACAGGTTATTATGACTAGTAGGTGTTTTGACTTGTGCCTCGTCACTACTCCATCGAGGATAGTCTTGATACTTACTGGGTACTGACCGTGCTGTACCCATACTACATTTTTACACATTTTTGTCCAGAACTAGTGTTACACCTCATATTTTCGTACGTGAAAGTACATCCTCTGCGTCCCAAGGTGACATATAATAAATATGAGACTTGTTAATCATGATTTAAATGAGTGTAAAGTCATAATATGACTATATATGATGTTTGGATAAAAAAATATAAAGTTTGAGAAAAATCATATTTAAGTTACGGAAAAATCGAGTTAAGATTTGCCTTGTAACGAGCCATTTTAAGAAATTAAATTTGTAACCTTTATGATATCATTTTGGGACATATGTCATACCAAAATGAAGGTCTTGGAACCTAGTTTCCAATGGTCCAAACCATTTATTCATGCGATATCGGGGTAGAGAAATATGAATTTTTAAAATAGGGTCGCCAAGTCACATTGTCGCACTTTGGAGAAAGTGGCAGGTTTATAGGCCAGGTTGCGAGGCAGTTCTAGCCCAATCTATTAAGCGTTACAGGGAGATCTTTATATTGAATTAACTCCCCATGTGTCTAGTTTCCAACTCTTCAAACCGTTTGTCAATATAATGTTGGAGTAGAGATATACAAGCGTCCAAAGTTGCTCCGCTCAAGCTGCCAAGAAGGCAGGTTACCCACCTGCTTGGAAAATTGAGGCGGTGGGCTTATAAGTGATCTTTTTCCCTTATATTTCGTGAATATACATAGAGTACTTACAGCAAAAAACACTCTCAAGCTCTCCAAGTCTGTTCCAAGAAATTCCAAGCAAGATCAACATCCCTTTCACGAAATAAAGAAGCGATAATATTAGAATGATACCTACGATGTAAGTATCATTATACCGCTTCTCTTTTTCTTTGTAGTTTGAGTTTTGGAAGGTACTTCATGGTTAAAAAATACCTACTTTCTGTATTTAAGCTTTTTAAATCTCACGAAAGGTTGATAAATTCATTTCCTAATTGTATGAACTCACGAGACGATGATCGAAAGCCGTGAGTTCGAGTTGTTTAACTTGTAGTGGACTGTTTTGTGGGCTGTTTAGTGTTTCTGTTGGGTTGTCTATTTTACTTTTTTTTATTGGAGCTTTGAAGGAGAAAGGGTTCATCGTTATGTTTTCAGGTTGTTTGACACTACTACGGTTGTCGTTTCGTGTATCAAGTGATTATGGTATGTGGGTTGTTTTGTAGTATATTATGATGGAGATAAGGTTGGAAAATGATGTATACATGTTGTTATTGTACTGTTCTTGTTGTTGGTGGTGTTATGTCGAATTGGGGGAAAGTAAGGATTATAGGGGAGATGTTGCCAGTTTTATTACAAAATAAGCTTGTCGTGCGTTATGCGATAGTTGAACCTTCCGTAACATAATGATATTATTATTATCATTGTTGTAGATTAAGGTGAAACGTGACGTGCTCAACGTGGTTATTGGACAAATTGTAATAAGGTATGTTAAGGCTACCCCTTCTTTCCTTTTGGCATGATCCATATGATACAAACGAAACGAGCAAACGTGCAACTTTCACAAATGATTATATTCTTAGAAGTACTAGGGCTGCCTATGTTCTCGATTCCCCATATGTCCTATTATTATATCATCTATTCATGGGTATCTGAAAATATGTAAGTTGATAAAGTTTATTTTATCATATTAACCGAAGGCATATTGATCTTATGATATCCCGAGAAATCTTATTGACTTACTTTTTATGCATTGCATTCATTTATACATGTACATTCACCTATGACCAGATGGCGTTATATACGCATGCATTATATGGATATAGGGTATGGGGAAAGCTTACGGCATTATATACGCACCACCACCTGATCAGCTGGTATACGTTGATGATTTCGCCCACAGAGGCCGAGATGATACGATGGGATGCCCTCAAGGGCTTGATGATGTTATGTACACATATACCTATGCATGAACATTTATAAGCATATGCATGATATTATAAATGTTTCATGATTCACAGAGCTATTCAGACTTACATATTGAGTTCTTTACTCTATGTTTCTTTCATGTCTTTTATATACTGCTTCTCATGCCTTACATACTTGGTACTTTATTTGTACTGACGTCCCTTTTGCCTGGGGACGCTGCGTTTCTTGCCCGCAGGTCTTGATAGACAAGTTGACAATCCTCCTAGTAGGCTATCATCTCAGCGGAAGGTGTTGGTGCACTCCATTTGCTCCGGAGTTGCCTATTTGGTCAATATGCTTTGGACATGTATAAATTGGTATGGCGGGGTCCTGTCCCGACCTTTATGACATTTATGTACTCTTAGAGGCTTGTAGACATTTGTTATGTATATGGATGATTGTATGGCCATGTCGAGCTATGATTTGAGTGTACAAATGATCATTTCAATCCTATAGGCCCGTATGTCACATGTAAAAGTTTCTATATCATGTGTGGTCGTCCTATGTCTAGTATTCCCGTATGTTTTATTTTGGTTATCTCATGACGGCCCTTCTGACCCACTTACCCATGATGGTATGATAAGAAAAATATGTTAGGTACTCGGTTGAGTATGGCACCGGGTGCCTGTCACGCCCCTGCGGTTTGGGTCGTGACAGAAGTGGTATCATAGAAGTTTTGTCCTAGGGAGTCTATAAGCCGTGTCTAGTGGGGCTGTTCAAAATCGAACCGAAACCGTTAACCGAACCAAACCGATAGCTTATTGACTTATTGGTATCGAATTATCGGGGTAATGGATGGTGAACAGATTGAGATTTTATAATTATCGACTTAACGGTTTGGGGGCAGATTACTCAATTTTCTTATCGGGTAAACCGTTAACCCGTTAAGAATTTTTATATTTACACTTTTACCCTTATGTATATAAAGTACTATTGAAACACTAAATGGCTAAATCCCTAATTTCTATTTTCTAATTCTCAATTGTTTGCAGCCACCAGAGGCAGAGAAGCCGTCAGTTTCGTCTCTCTCTTGAACTGAAAATTGAGAAGTCGAAAAATCGAAATCTCAATGATTAATACGTGTATGAGTAGTCTTGATGGTATTAAAAATTTAGTTAATATGTGTATGAGATTATGAATAGTCTTGAAGAGTCTTCAATTAAAAAATACTATTAGGTTAGATCTTAGATGGTATTAAAAAATTGATATTGATTTGAAACTGTTTGGTATTGATTGAATGATTGTTCAAAAAAATTCTATTTGGTTTAGCCGATAAGCTACACGATAACCGCCCAATAATTGTTAATCTGATACCAATCCGCATGTTGTCTTATTGAATGGCTAGCGAATTACTACATTTATAATCCGATAACCGTTAAGACGAATTGTTAAGCATAATTATCCGCCCGATAAGCACCCCTAGTGTCTAGTAGAGTCTTGTTTGTGGGTGTGTTGTGCACTACACTTATAAACAGAGGCTACATGGCATTTAGGACTGTCACTCTTTGTTCTTACTCTAGATCGTGTGGTAGAGCTCAGTTGTAAGAATTCAAATTCCTAAATTCTATTTTATTCATAATACAATGATACCTATATCCAGAAAGACAGTTGATAAGAGATTAAATGTGGTTGTGGAAAAGTTGAGTCAGAAGAACTCAATTTTGCATCATGCTTATGATGAGTAAATGTGAGGTCTTCAGCAGATCATGTGTATACTAAGACGTGTAAGCGTCTTGATAAGGAGCCTTAAGGCATGAATATCTATCCACCCATATGGTAAAAAGCAATAAGACAATCAGAAGGTAGATACAAGTTTCAACAAGTAAAAGAAACAAGGTGAAGAAGGGTACGAGATACCCAGTTAGTGAAGATTATCAGTATTTACAATTCAGGCAGAGAAATATAAGCATTCTGAGTTACTTTCAATAGTAACAAAGATATATATGCAATTAGGCATACCCATCTCAGTTATGCCCTATAGGAGCTAACAAATATTGTTTAAAAGAAGAATGGGATATCAAGATCTAGCTGGGGTTAGAGTAACCCAAATCAGTGGATGGATTGTTATCATTAGCTAGCATTTCCGAAGAATAGTGCAAATGTGGTAATAGATCTCCTTGTGAGACATCCATATGGTGCACTCTAGAATAGTACAGTCATATATGAATACTAGAATGTTAAGAAATTTCAGAAGATAGGCAGTGAAATCCTAGTAGGGATAAATATTTACCTTAGTATGACTCCCGCCCCTAGTAAAAAAATAGAGAGAATGTTAGGAGTCCCGAAGAGCCAGTGAGATGAAGCAAGGGGAGCTAAAAGTGAAAGAACATTTTGTTGTAGTTTTCAGAAAAAAAGTGATAGACAGAAATATTAGCCGGAGGATAAGAAGGGAGTAAATGAAATATTATGAGTAAGATGTGATAAATGGGTGATAACGGTAAATCATAATATGATAGAATGACAAAGTCTATAGTCAAGTGAAAAAAAAGATAAGAGGTGACAGGCCTTGAGACAATAATATTGTATAAGCCATAAAGTCATACCCTCATTTCGAGAAATGAGTTGGTGACTCGAACGTGATTACCAAAAGGCTAAGTTAGAACCCCAGAGTAATAGAAATCAGTGTGGGCTAGTGAATAAGATAAAATGAACATGAATTAGAATAATACTGTATAAGCCATAAAGTCATACCCTCATTTCAAGAAATGAGTTGGTGACTCGAACGTGATTACCAGAAGGCTAAGTTAGAACCCCAGAGTAATAGAAATCAGTGTGGGCTAGTGAACAAGATAAAATGAACATGAATTAGGGATCGGAAGATTTGATAATAGTCGGCAGTGTGAGAATTTCAGAGATAGCATTCTGGCAATAATAGAATGGACAATAAAAGAATAACCTTTAAAGTTCATTCAGGAAGACGCTTCCCTAAAACAAGCATTGTGAGAAGAGTTAAGCTTTAAGGGCTAAGTGTGCAAGTTATACTAGATGTCACCCTTGTGCATATGGAATTCAGTTATCCCTGGTATAGAAAGGTTAACGTAAGGCTGGTAAGGGTCATTGATGATGTGAAAATACTCCAAAGATGAAGAGGTAAACCATCTATAGGTAGATCGTCGTAGCACTAAAGCATAGAACTCCCCTAAAGGGGGAATGGGGGTGTGATGTGGTATTAAGTCGGAGTTAAGTGGTTCAGGTAACTATGGAATGGTAAAAGGACGAATGTGGTAAAAGGTGAAAGGGATGAGGTTGTATTTATTCAGATCCAAGAGATTTGTCATGACTCTAGAACATTATGCAATCACAACGCAGGGGAGAGGCAGTAAGAGTTCCCATCCAGGATGTTATTGATAAATAAGTGCGAATGGACACTTGATACATTAGGAGCCAGTGCGAGAGGTAAGTTAAGACAAAGGACATATCCCAAGAGAGATTACGCGAAATATAGAGATGAGAATGGACCAACGAGTAGTTAGTAGTTGATTCAGGAAAAGTCTAGTTATGGCTAGACAAGAGGATACAGACAAATCAGCAAATTGTGCAAAATAAACATAGTGAACCCCAACATAGTGAATTCAGTCTCGCATATATGACGTCATAATCTTTGAGAAATATTCAGATAGGAGTTGGGGTAGTTAAAGGAACTATATAGGTATTACGGAAATAAAAGAGAGTGCCACTAGGGAGACATTCAAAATTTCAGTTCAGAAGCAACCCTACGAGCACAAGAGTGTGAAGGTAATTAACTAAGGATAATTATAGGCGAGCAAGAACATCAAAAATTCCATCAGGTATATGATGTAATAAGCTCACAGCTTTACAAGAGTCAGAAGGTCTCCCCTAAGTACTACAACGAAAGACTAGTTGAGGAAATAAGGAAGAAGGCTTCAACCTAAACATAGTAATTTGAAGAAGAAATAGTCTTGTAACAACAGTCTCACTACAATATTGTATATACTCCATAATAAAGTGGCACCTATCGTGGCTAATGAATGGAAAAATTAATCAAAGGTGATATTTGAGATCATATGAGTTACAGGAAATTTTAGTATTTGTGGGCAATAAGATAAGCCAAGTATTCATGCAACAGGTGGCAGAACGGCCAGGAAAAGTAATTTCATACATTTAAAGACAATTGAGAAGGCATGAAAGGAAATCTATGTTGCTAGCAAGTTAAAGGAAGGTTACGAGTAGTATAAAAAGATATGTGTAGTTCGCAAGATAAAATATCATAGAGCGATAAGGTTTTAGGTAGATAGGAGTAAGGATAAGAAAAAGTGAGTGAGAAGGTGACGAGAACAGGTAAATCCTCAGGATTAAACCCATCAAAACAAAAGAGTTGATGGTTTCCGTAAGTTATAGAAAGCTCGGTACAACCTGAATAAACTCATAGGAGTTTAAGACAAGGAACATGTAGAAGAGACAAAATGCTACCTTAGTAGTAGAATAAGGGTGTAATAGTAATAGATAAGAGGATGACGTTTAGGCCTTTGATTGAATAATGATTTAAAGAAAAGGTATTTCATGAATTGCATGGGATTAGAATACCCCCGATAAGATGAATCACATTGATATGCTATGAAATATGGTTATTGAAGTATAGTATCATCCCTAGGCGGATTAGGCAAATGAAATACAGTTATTGAAGTATAGTATCATCCTTAGGTGGATCAGGCAAATCACTTATGTTCCCCGATGAGAGGTAAGCCCTAGTAAAAATGCATTACGTAAGAGGTTTCAAGTTATCATTGGTAGATTATAGATCAACATTAAGGTGAATCAACAATAGATGGATAAAAGTTCCAATGTATGAGAGGAGATAAGGATGTCATTCATTAGATGAACAGTAATAAGGAAGCATTAAAGGACTTACATTTATGCATATAGGATAAGCAGTGAGAGAGTAACCTGGAGTTGGGTAGCAGACCTCGGTAATAATAAACCAAAGTAAGAGTTATTGTACAGTCTGACCTACCTAGATGTAGTAAAGCCATAAGCATAGATAACCAAGGATATGAAACAAGATATAGAAATAGTCGTAAGTTCGACAAAGTACCGAGCGAAGAACATCAGTATACCTATAGATTCCCAGAGGGATAGCTTGTCATAATTCTATATATGTTCACAAAGTGAGGCATATAGATTGGCTAAAAGCTGGAGAAAAAAAAAGAGAAGAGCCGCATGGCGCACATACAAGGTCAGAGTCATACATGCTGCATGACAGAAGGTAGCAATATTTACGAGATTGGAAGAATTTCGATCACATGTCGTGGTGTGAGAAAGAGGCCAAAAGGGGGGAATGCCCTAGCCTTTGGATTTATTCACAGAATAGTTTCCTAGATGGCAATGACAGTACTAAAGTATACGTAATAGATATAGGTTATTAGAATGATAAGAGTATCAGTCAACATTCGCGGATGAACGTTCAATAGGGGGGAATGATGTTACACCCCGTGTTTTCATACGTGAAAGTACATCTTGTGTGTACCAAGGTGATGTATAATAAATATGAGACTTGTCAATTATGATTTAAATAATTGTAAAGTCATAATATGACTATATATGATATTTGGATATAAAATATAAAGTTTGGGAAAAATCGGATTTAAGTTACGGAAAAATCGAGTTAATATTTGCCTTGTAACGTGCTGTTTTGAAAAATTAAATTCGTAAGCTTTATGATATCATTTTGGGACATATCTCATGCCCAAATGAAAGTATTGGAACCTAGATTCCAATGGTATAAACCATTTATTCATGCGACATTGGGGTAGATAAATATGATTTTTTAAAGTAGGGTCGCCAAGTCAAGTTGCCGCACTTCGGAGAAACTGTAGGTTTATAGGCCAGGTTGCGAGACTATTTTCTCCTAATATACTAAGAGTTACAGGGAGATATTTATATGGAATTAATTCCCCTTATGTCTAGTTTCCAATACTGCAAACCGTTTGTCAATACAATATCGGAGTAGGAAAATACAAGCGTCCGAAGTTGCTCCGCTCAAGCTACCAAGCAGGCAGCTTACCTACCTTCTTGGAATATTGAGGCGGTGGGCTAATAAGTGATCTTTTTACCTTATATCTCGTGAATATACAGAGATTAATTACATAAAAAAAATACTCTCAAGCTCTCCAATTATGTTCCAACAAATTCCAAACAAGATCAACATCCCTTTCACGAAATCAAGAAGCGATAATATTAGAACGATCCCTACGATGTAAGTATCATTATACCGCCTCTCTTTTTCTTTGTAGTTCGAGTTTTGGAAGGTACTTTATGGTTAATAAAATACCTACTTACTGTATTTAAGATTTTTAAATCTCAAGAAAGGTTGATAAATTCATTTCATAATTGTAAGAACTCACGATATGGTGATCGTAAGCTGTGAGTTCGAGTTGTTCAACTTGTAGTAGACTGTTTTGTGGGTTGTTTCGTGTTTCTGTTGGGTTGTCTATTTTACTTCTGTTTAGTGGAGATTTAGATGAGAAAGTATGTGTAGAAATACCACATAATGGCAGAATGGTGGGTTGGTCGTTCATGGTTATGTTTTCAGGTTGTTTGACACTATTACGGTTCTCGTTTCGTGTATGAAGTGATTAGGGTATGTGGGTTATTTTGTGGTATATTGTGATGGAGATAAGGTTGTAAAATAATGTATACATATTTTTATTGTTGTATACTTATTGTTGTTGGTGTTATGTCGAATTGTGGGGAAGTAAAGATTATAGGGGAGATGTTGCTCGTTTTATTACAAAATAAGCTTTTCATTCATTATACGATAGTTGAACCTTCCATATCGTAATGATAGTATTATGATCATTGTTTTATATTAAGGTGCAACGTGATGAGTTCAACGTGGTTATTGGACAAATTGTAATAAGGCATGTTAAGGTTATCCCTTCTTTCCTTTTGGCATGATCCATATGATACAAACGAAACGAGAAAACGTGCAACTTTTACAAATGATTCAATTCTTAGATGTACTAGGGTTGACTATGTTCTTGATTCCCCTTATGTCCTATTATTCTATCGTCTATGCATGGGTCTCAGAAAATATGTAAGTTGATAAAGTTTATTTCGTCATATTAACCGAAGGCATATTGATCTTATGACATCCCGAGAGATCTTATTGACTTACTTCTTATGCATTGCATTCATTTATACTTGTACATTGACCCATGACCAGATGGCGTTATATACGCATACATTATATGCATATAGGGTATGGGGAAAGGTTACAGTGTTATATACGCACCACCACCTGATCAACTGGTATACGTTGATGATTTTACCCATAGAGGCCGAGATGATATGATGGGATGCCCTCAAGGGAATGATGATGTTACGCACGCATATACATAGGTATATGCGTATATTTACCTATGCATGATATGACATTTATAAGCATATGCATGACATTATAAATGTTTCATGATTCACAGAGCTATTCAGACTTACAGGTTGAGTTCTTTACTCTATGATTATTTCATGTCTTTTATATACTGCTTTTCATGCCTTATATATTCGATACTTTATTTGTACTGACATTCCTTTTGCTTGGGGACACCACGTTTCATGCTCGCAGGTCTTGATAGACAAGTTGACAGTCCTCTTAGTAGGCTATCAGCTCAGCGGAAGGTGTTGGTGCACTCCATTTGCTCCGGAGTTGCCTATTTGGTCAATATGCTTTGGATATGTATAGATTGGTATGGCGGGGCCCTGTCCCGGCCTTTATGACATTTATGTACTCTTAGAGGTAAGTAGACATATGCCATGTATATGGATGATTGTATGGCCTTGTCAAGCTATATTTTGAGTGTACAAATAATCATTTCGATCCTATAGGTGCATATGTCACGTGTAAACATTTTTATATCATGTGTGGTCGTCCTATGTCTAGTATTCCCTTATGTTTATTCTGGTTATCTCATGATGTCCCTTCTGACCCACTTACCCATGATGGTATGATAAGAAAAATATGTTACTTTGGTACTCGGTTGAGTATGGCACCGGGTGCCCGTCGCGCCCCTGCGGTTTGGGTCATGACATCCAGGTATAGGAGATATCGAACTCGGGCAGAGTTAACTTCTTGATCGCGAGGATTCAAGGTAGAGCGGCTTGGTCGTCGCAGTCCCTTGGAGTCCTTTTGCTTGCGATTGTATTGTTAATTTGTTATCTGAATTGTATTGTAATTTGTTTCTGAGATATTCCTATGTATTCATCTAGAGTTTGTGACTTTGTATTTCCTAGTCTTGGGAGGATTGCTGGGATTATCGTTGCGTAGGCTTGTATCACCTTCATATCGGTATTTATATTAAACTCTGTTTTAAAAATATCATGTGTAATTTGTTTAACTGTTGTAAGTAATCGACTTATTTAGTCTTAGAGACTAGGCGCCATCACGAGGCCTAAGGCGAGATTTTGGATCGTGACAAGTTGGTATCAAAGCTCTAGGATCATAGGTTCTAGAAGTCACGAGCAAGTTTAGTAGAGTCTTGCGGATCAGTACAGAGACGTCTGTACTTATCTTCGAGGGGCTACAGAACTATTAGGAAAATTACACTTCTTTCCTCCGTATCATGCAGATTTATTAATTTCGGAGTTTGGGCCTTTGTGTTTCTATTCTCTCACAAATGGTGATGACACGCACTACCAAATCAGCTGAGCAGACCCCTGCACCCCCTGCTATAGACGCGACAGGCCGGGTTTGGAGTAATTATTCTTGACTCGGATTTGGTTATATTTCATGATTCCATCCTTGTTTTTATCATTAAATTAGTGATTTGAATTGGAAAAAATTAGGGGCTTTTGTAAAAACTTTCTAAAACATAAAATTGAGGATTTAAAGGTCGATTTGAGGTCGGAATTGGATAATTTTGGTATGGTTGGACTATGGGCACTTGTGGTCCGGATTGTTATGTTGTGTTGTTGTGATGTTAGCACATGTGGATTTGTTGTATGGATAAACTGTTGTTATACGAAGCATAAGAGTGGCATCTAAGTGTTGTTGATTGTGCGGAGTGATATGGGTAGCTATTGTGTTAATGTCTAGGCGGAGTGATAAGGGTGGCTATTATGCGGAGTGATATGAGTGGCTGTTGTGATGTATTGTCTGGGCGGAGCGATAAGGGTGGCTATTATGATATTGTCAATACGGAGAGATAATGGTGGTTGTGTCAGGGTTGATATATGTTGTCCTGGGGGCATGATGTTGATGATATTCGTATGATGATATGATCTTCCTTGTGTGTGTTATGTACCTTACGTGGTTCTTGTGTTGTTCCAATAAACTCGATGTCTTTGATATTACTTGTTTACTTGGACTGTAATAGTATACTCGCACAAGCATACACCATAGCATACTGTTTATACCTAATCAGGACTATGGAACTAGACATTATTTGATCATGCACATGTATTCTTGTATTATCTACTTCCATTGCGATATTGAGCCGGTGACTACGCCGGGTGGATTGTGATGTTGAGCATGTGACCACGCCGGCTAGATTGTTATAGTGAGCCTATGACCATGCCAGGCAGATTGAGATATTGGCATGTGAGTTGTCCGTGCGGTCGCGTTTGATACTGTAGGCACCAGGTGCCGTGAGCATATGATTTGTGATTTGGGACTCGTGACATGTAATTATGAGATGAGGTATCTTGGAGGAATGTTTTTGTAAGACTTATGTTAGAACGACTTGGTCATTTGGTAGTCATTTGTTTTCCTTATTTGGTTTAACAGGTACTTTAACGGGGTTCCGATTACCTTACTGTTTATATCACATGTTTATTCCTTGTTGCAGTTTATTGATTCTTGCTTTCATTATTATCTTTATACTTATAAATAAACTGCACAGGTTATTATGACTAGCAGGTGTCTTGACTTGTACCTCGTTACTACTCCACCGAGGTTAGTCTCGATACTTACTGGATACCGGTCGTGGTGTATTCATACTATACTTCTGCACATTTTTGTGCAGATGTAGGTATTGCAGATATCAAACTCAGGCAGAGTTAGCTTCTTGATCGTGACGATTCAAGGTAGAGCTGCTTGGTCGTCGCAGTCCCTTGCAATCCCTTTCCTTTTGATTGTATTGCTAATTTGTTGTCTGAACCGTATTGTAGTTTGTTTTTGAGATATTCCTACATATTCGTCTAGAGTTTGTAACTTTGTATTTCCTAGTCTTGGGAGGATTGTTGTGATTATCGCTGCGTAGGCTTGTATCACCTTCATATCGGTATTTATATTAAACTCTGTTTTAAAAATATCATGTTTAATTGGTTTAATTGTTGTAAATAATCGACTTACCCAGTCTTAGAGACTAGGTGTCATTACGACGCCAAAGGCGGGATTTTGGATTGTGACAAGTTGGCATCAAAACTCTAGGTTCGTAGGTTCTACGAGTAACGAGCATGTTTACTAGAGTCTTGCAGATCGGTACGGAGACGTCTGTACTTATCTTCAAGAGGCTACGAAACTATTAGGAATATTCCACTTCTTTACTTCCTATCGTTAAGATTTATTGATTTCGGAGTTTGAGCCTTTGTGTTTCTATTCTCTCACAGATGGTGAGGACACGCACTACCGGATCAGCTGAGCAGACACTCGTGCCCCCTGCTAGAGCCACGAGAGGCTGAGGTAGAGGTAGAGGAGGGGCACTAGAAAAAGCTAGAGCAACTAGCAAAGTAGCTGAGGAGCCACCAGTAGCTCTGATTGGGGGACAGGCACCGGAGGCGCTTGTTGCTACCCGAGACTTCAGGTGACTTTAGCGCAGTTCCTGAGCATCTTTGGTACATTGGCTCAGTCAGGATTGATCCCACTTGCACCAGCTACTTCGCAAAGTCGGGAGGAGCTCAGACTCGCGCCGCCCGTACTCGAGAGAAGCGGGCTTACATTGGTCAGGTTTCGGGTGTTATGCCGGTATAGCCTGTTATTCTGGTTCAGCTTGAGGTCAGGCCAGGGGCATCAGAGGAGGAGGAGAAGAGGATTGAGAGGTTCAAGAAGTATGATCCACCTACTTTCAGTGGCATAACTACCAAATGATGCGTAAGGTTTTCTAGAGAAGTATCACCGTATTCTCAGCACCATGTGTATTGTGGAGGTGAGCGGAGTTACTTTTACTACATTTCAGCTGCAAGAGCAGCGTATCAGTTGTGGCAGGCTCATGAGGAGGGTAGGCCAGCTGATGCACCACCACTCACTTGGACTCAGTTTTCAGATATGTTTTTTAGGGAGTTCGTTCCCCAGACTCTCTGGGATGCATGGCGCATAGAGTTCAAGCAGCTTGACGAGCTCAAAACATACACTTAAATTATGCTCGCTAGTCAAATATAGTATAATATAATATAGTATCTACATGGATTGGATTTAAACAGTATTCTAGTAGTTTCTAGCTTGGTTGCTATCCACGATGATCAACAATTGAGATTTCTATGATTTCTAACTATAATTAACTAAAAAGCTAAAGTTATTGACTAATGACAATCGGAACAAAGGTAAGCGAGGAAGTTATCAATGGGAAAAAATAGGGGTTGATAGGATAGGTGCAAGATAATTGTTAGGGATCTAATTCTAGGTAATTCACTTCTAATGTTTAAGCGAGTCTTCTAATGTGCAAGATATTAGTTCAAACGTTCAGCAAAAACTCCTCTCTCAATTAAGCCTTATCCTCACAAGATGAACCAATTTAAGCATGTGAAGATATGCAAGAATGCGTAGTGGATTGGTCTTTAGGAGAACCTCTCTCGATTATCCTCCTAACTATATTTAATCAATGATTCAACTAGCCTCTTTCGATTACTAAGAAGAATTAATGAACTAAACCAACAATATCATGCAAACATATCACACAAGTTATGCCTCTCTCGATTACATGAACAAGTGAATATAGATGCAACAATTAAATCATCCAAAAATGCTTCAATATATAAAACTAAATCCATCAAACCCTAAAGGGGAACTACTCCATAGATATGGAGCAATTCATCACAAATAAAGTAAGAGTAGAGGAAAACACAAATTCAATCCAAACTCGTGTCTTGAGTGAGGAAGGAATGATAAAATCCTTGTGCTTTTGCTCCTCCCTAGCCTCCTTAGGTCGAATATGTGTCAAAAGTCCAGAAAATAACATTTTATCATGTATTTATACCAAGTAGGGTCGGGCCCAGACGAAACCACCTTCTCTTAGATGAAATAGGAATTTCACTCTGTTAAATTTGCACAGCGCGCCGCATGGGGAGACGCGCCATACGGGGCATTAGTGGGAAATTATTGAGAGCTAAGTTCTGACAGACAGCAGAGGATTGCACAAGCGCGGCGCCCCACATGCCGCTCCACGTGCCGCGGCAGTAGGGATTTCTCAGAGTACGAATTTTGCTTGTGTTTTGACGTCCAGACTTGGTCCTCAACCCCCGAACACGATCCCGACTTGATCCCTTGGGTTTTTACTCAGACTTCAAAGCTCCAAATAGCTTGAATTCATTCCATAATATCTACATAGCTTGGAATCACTCTTTCAAGGCATAAAACACACAATAAGTGCAAAATACTATCAATTAAAGCTCAAACATGAATAAAGTGCAGTGAACTAGAGTGCAATAAGTGACTAAAACACGTAATTATAGCCTACCATCAATACCCCACACTTAAAACATTGCTCGTCCTCTAGAAATCAAACTATACTCCATATAGACACGACTGTTTTCAATAGCTCTAATAACTCATCACACCAAGAATATTTAAAATAGACTAAGTACAATACCGTAACATCCTCGCCTCAAGATTTGACACACCATGCATTTTTATAACCCGCTCACTTACTCTAACACAGAGGTTAAGCATTACCTTTCCTTCATGAATCAAGTGCCCTCACTCCACAATAGAGAGTAGTTCCACATGCAATAAAATTTAAGAACTATTAGGAACTCAAGATAGAAAGAATTCACTCACTCTCAAAAACAACATTCATATTCCACAAAAAGACGTACCATAGGCTTGACCGTAGTGTACTACTCTACTAATTGAGCTCATTCAGTCAAGGATCAAGTAAGACTTTCATTGGTTGTAATGTAAGCTGCGAGATGGGCAGGATACATTTAGATATAAGATTGACTACACCTCCTTGAGCACTTTAATATATACAGTTCATTATTCAAAACCCCACACTTATGTCAAACCATAACTCCACCTTCACATCAATATACATTAACTCCCTACTTCTTTAAGCACAACTACATCAAGTTAGCACTATCAAGGAATAAATTTCATAATCATACTCTTAATTTTTTATTTTCTTTTCAATTCACGTAGCTCTTTCTTTTTCAAAACAGTGCACCATTCTTATTTCAATAGTTTCACTCAAAAGCCAAACCAACCACCCCACAATTTAACTTTTACAAAGTTAATAAAGAATTCAAGTGCTCACGAGAGGTAAAGGTTCAAATAGATGATCAATTCAACCAAATGAGTAGGGCTTGTAATGTGGTTGCCAAAGAAACAGGATTACATGCTCAACGGGGTTAACTAAGATACATAACAATTAGGTAGGTAAACACATATATCTGGCTCAACAAAGAAATGACTATATCACTTCCAAAACTGAATAAAACTACTATTTCGGTTTGCAAACACACGGGGCAAGTTCTAGACATCAAATACAATGCACAGAATAACAAAAAACCTCTCAGACACACATGGTACATAACTCACTCAAGATTAGACTATCATGACACTCTAGTCAAAGACATTAAGCAAAGGTATGATCATACAATTTAAGGTACTTATACAAGAGTCAAAAACTAAGACTAAGCGTCACAACTAAAGCGCTTACTATTCTCAATGCATAATAAAGTTAAGAGATATTGCTTACCATTCAAATCATAGCACAAGGTTTCCTACTCCTAACAAAAATAAAAACTAACTACACCCGGTTCAAACAGAATCCTTGGAAAAGAACCGCAACACAAAGAAAACCCAAGGGGGAATTAATACATTACCTAACAAAAACAAATCTTTTTGTCTGTGTATTTTGACTTTAATCCCTCAAGAAACCCATCGAATGATATCCATCATCGGGAAAAATTGAAATTTTATCAAATTTTTAAATTTTTTTAATTTTCAAACTAAAACAACTAACAAAACTAACACATATGCATACACCATATAACTATCCCACACCCCACACTTTAAGTTGTGGCATATCCCTATGACACACAATTAAAAAGCATAAGGTAAGGAAACTTCCTTGGATATTTAGCCGGGTCTGAGTCGAAGTCGGGCTCCATTCCTTATCTTCGAACTAATGAACACATCCATGCAGACACCTTCTTCTCAGCCTTTTTGGGGTACATACCACACTTATCTTTGTCGCTCACTGTAACCTTCTCTTTCGAGCCGTTCACTTTCCACTCAACACTTGCAGCTGGTTTTTCTTTTTGTGCCCCCTTTGCTATATTTATCTCAAAAGTTACAATCTCCTCACCTACTCTAAGCATAAGTTTCCTCTTGTGTATATCCAATATTTCTCTGCCCGTCGGTAAGAATGGTCTTCCTAGGATGAGGGGGACCCCCTTGTTCTCCTCCATATTCACCACTATAAAGTCTACAGGGAATACGAACTTATCCACCCGAACTAACATATCTTCCATTATCCCCTCGGGTATTAAAGTTGTTTGGTCCGCTAGCTGCAAAGATATTGGCACTGACCTTATCTCTCCAATCTCCTTCTCTAGTTTTCTGTAAATAGATAGAGGCATTAAGTTAAATGAGGCACCAGAATCACATAAGGATTTATCAAAATTGATGGTTCCTAATGAGCAAGTTATAGTAAAAGTCCCTAGATCTCCACACTTTTGTAGGAGTTTGTTTTGCAATATTGCGCTGCAATGCTCTATGAGCTTGACTACTGAGGTCTCCTCTATCTTCCTCTTCTTTGTAAGGATCTCCTTCAAGAATTTGGCATAAGCAAGTATTTGTGAGAGCACTTCTGTGAATGGTTAGTTTACATGAACCTGTTTATGCACATCTAGAAATCTCCTAAACTGCTTGTCCAGCTTTTCTCTATATAGCTTTTGGGAAAAAGGTAAAGTAGGCATATGCTAGCTCTCATCATGTTCCTCCTTTCTAGATTTTTCTTCCTTCTTCTTTTTCTCCGCTTTCATCGGCCCTTTCTTCTTTTTATCAACATCATTCTTGAGCTACTCCCTACTTCCTTTTTCAAGTTTCACATCATTTTGGATCGGGGTGGGAACTTTCAACACTTGCCCACTTCTCAGAGTTACAAGATTCACTATTTTATTAGGTTTTCACTCAGTATCAACCGGGAGAGTTTCTGGAGCCCTTTCAGATAATATTGTTGCAATCTGTCTCACTTGTCTCCCCAGGTTTCGAAAATCAGCGCCTAATTATTTGATAGCTACTCCATGGGCGTCCAGCCTCTCATTAGTTTTCAGAATGAAGGCCTTCATGAGATCTTCTATGCCTGAATGTATGGGCTATTGAGACTGAAATTACTGCCTCTCCCGATTCATAAAGCCAGGAGCTCCTTGTCCCTGGGGTCTGGAGTTATTTTGTTGCCATGCATTCGCAATACCCCCAGGTGAACTCCATGAAAAACCAGGGTTCCTCTAACCCATTGCATTATAATTTCCCACAGCATTCACTTCCTCAGTCGAGGCTTGACACTCATGAGTAGGGTGTTCTCTTCCACATATATCACAAGTTGCATGCGCCTTATTTTGTATCGAGGCTAAGGTTAGCTTTCATATTTGTCACGACCCAATTTCTTCCTCTGTGAACTGTCATGACGGCACCTAGTCTCTACGACTAGGTAAGCCTAATTATTGCGGAAACACGAAGATAACAGCTAACAGATATAGTAAATAAGCAGAAGCAGTGCCACTCGGCATATACAATATTCACTTTTTCCCAAAACCCAAAATACCGTAAGTCACAAGCTACTAAGAAGTCTTAACCGTACTATACATCATTTCTACCAAAAGAAAGCAAAATGAACATAGGGAGATAGAGGGGGAGTCTGAGGATCTGCGGACAGGGGCAGATGTATCTTGAAGTCTCCAATAAGCAGCAGCAACTGCAATTAGTGATAAGGTTGGTATGATGAACCTAGATCTGCACAAAAAAAAATAAACATGTGCAGGAAAGGGCATGAGTACACCACAATGGTACCCAGTAAGTGCCGAGCCTAACCTCGGTCGAGTAGTGACGAGGTCAGGTCAGGCCCACTGGTATATAGTAATAAAAATAGGAGAAAAAGTAGTATAATAAGAGGCTAAAGTTCAACAAAGGAAAAACACAGTGAAATAACATAACAGTAAACGAAATTAAGCGACAGGGTATCTTCCGAGATACCATCTCGTATTCCCAAAAGTAAATATGCAGGGAGAACTCCCAAGGTACCATCTCGTAGTCTCAAAGTAAATGTGCATGGGGATCTCCCGGGATACCATCCCGTAGTCAAAAAAGTAAATATGCAGGGGGATCTCCCAGGATACAGTCCCGTAGTCCCAAAAGTAAATATGCAGGGGGATCTCAAGGGATACCATCCTGTAGTCACAAAGTAAATACACATCGCAATCAATTACAAATGATAAGTACAGCAATAGAAATCTACAGTCTAGACTTAAGTACAAGTCGGGAAAGAAACAGGAATTCAATAGGCATGCTGCAAAGAGTTCAATTAAGCAAATAAGGCACGTAGACATGTTATTCTAAGCTAACAAGGTAACTACGCATGCTAATATATTCAAATAAGGTGGAACCGGGGAAATTCTCAGTAAAAATCGGGTTTTTCAACAAATATCCCATGTACGCACTCGTCACCTCGTGTACACGACGCTCAGATAGTAAAATCAGTACCAACTCCTAAGGAGATTTCCCCACGCAAGGTTAGGCAAGCCACTTATCTCAAACCAAGCTCAATCAATTCGTAACAATTCTCTTTCCACGAATATCCGTCTCTGAATGGCCCAAATCTAGCCAAAATCAATAACATACCATAAATACAACTATAAGAATTAATCTAACTAACAAAATCAAAGCTAAAGCAAGAAATTAGAAAATTATGAACACCCATTCACTCACGAGTTCACTCGTACAAATATTACTCAAATCCGATACCAAAATCTCGATCAAAACCCCAAAATTTGGTCTAAGAACTCTTCTCAGTTTTTCCCAATTTTTCACCCCAAATCTTAAATTAAATGATAAAATTAATGATAAATTAGTGGGTTATAACCAAAATCAAGTTAAGAATCATTACTAAATTGATATCTCTGAAAATCCCTCAAAATATCGTCCAAATCCGAGCTCCCAAACTCATGTTTTGATAAAAATGGCTAACCCTCGATTTTGAAATGTTTAAGTATTGCCCAGGTGATCCTTCTTCGTGAACGCGATCAAAGCCTTGCGTTTGCGAAGCACAAGCTGCTTCAGACTAAAAATATACTCATCGTGAATGCGATGCACTGGCCGCGAACACGAAGCTCAACTAGCCTGACCCTACGCGAACCCAGGACATCATCGCGAACGAGTAGGCTATCATGCCTGAAACCCATCTGACTGTTGGCTCTACGCGAATGCGAGGTCCTTATCGCGAACGTGTAGCCTTAGTGTTCCATACCTTCGTGAATGCGGGAACGACGTCGCAAACGCGAAGAACAAACTCAGCTGCCTTTCCTAGATGCTCTACGTGATCGCGAGACTCTCTCGCGAACGCGATGAAGGATTGTCTGCAACAAAAATACCAGAAATCTGCTATCTTTCAAGTCCAAAAACTAGTCCGTTGAGCATCCGAAACACACCCGAGGCCCCCAGAACCTCAATCAAACATACCAACAAGTCCTAAAACACCATACGAACTTAGTCGAGCCCTTAAATCACATCAAACAACGCTAAAATCACGAATCGCCCTCCAATTCAAACTTAAAGAAATTGAAACTTTCCAAATTCGACAACCGATACCGAAACCAACCAAACCACGTCCGATTGACCTCAAATTTTGCACACAAGTCATATTCAACACTACGGACCTACTCCAACTTCCGGAATCGGAATCCGAACCCGATATCAAAATTTCCACTACCGGCCCAAAACTCCAAAAATTCGACTTTTACCATTTCAAGCCTAAATGAGCTACGGACCTCCAAAACACAATCCGGACACTCCCCTAAGCCCAAAATCACACAACGAAGCTAACGGAATTGACGGAATTCCATTTCGGAGTCGTCTTCACATAGTTTCGACAACGGTGCCAATCCTAAGGCTTAGACCTCCATTTAGGAACTAAGTGTCCCAAAACACTCCCCAAAAAAACCAAAACGAAACCTCCCGCCAAGTCATAATAGCAGAAATAGATATGGGAGAAGCAATTAATAAGAGATCGGGGCTATAACTCTAAAAACGACCGGTCGGTTCGTTACATCCTTCCCCTCTTAAAACAATCGTTCGTCCTCGAACGAGTATAGAGACATACCTGAAGTAGTGAAGAGATGAGGATAACGGCTGGTCATATCCTGCTCGGTCTCCCAAGTCGCCTCCTCGGCCGGCTGACCCCGCCACTGAACCTTTACTGATGCAATGTTCTTTGACCTCAGCTTCCGAAGCTGCCTGTCCAAAATAGCCATTGGCTCCTCAACATAGGATAGATCCTTGTCCAATTGGACTGAGCTGAAATCCAACACATGAGACAGATCTCTGTGATACCTCCGGAGCATCAAAACATGAAATACCGGATGAACTCCAGCTAGGCTGGGAGGTAAGGCAAGCTCATAAGAAACCTCCCCTACTCACCGCAACACCTCAAATGGGCCAATAAACCTTAGGCTTAGCTTGCCCTTCTTTCCGAACCTCATAATGCCCTTAATAGGTGAAACCCGAAGCAGGACCTTCTCTCCAACCATGAATACAACATCGCGAATCTTCCGATCCGCATAACTCTTCTGTCTAGATTGGGCTATGTGAAGTCTGTCCTGAATCACTTCACCTTCTCCAAGGCATCCTGAACCAAGTCCATACCCAATAATCTGGCCTCGCCCGGCTCGAACCAACCCACCGGTGACCGATACTGCCTACCATACAGAGCCTCATACGGTGCCATCTGAATGTTGGACTGATAACTATTGTTGTAGGCAAACTCCGCAAGTGGCAAGAACTGATCCCAAGAACCTCCAAACTCCATCACACACGCACGCAGCATATCCTCAAAAATCTGAATAGTGCGCTCGGACTGCCCGTCCGTCTGAGGTGAAAAGATATGCACAACTTCACCCGAGTACCCAACTCCTGCTGTACGGCTATCCAGAACCGCGATGTAAACTGCGTGCCCCGGTCAGAGATGATAAATATCGGTATTCCATGAAGTCTCACAATCTCACGAATGTAAATTCAAGCTAGCTGCTCGGAAGAATATGTAGTCATCACAGGAATGAAATGAGCTGACTTGGTCAGCTTGTCCACAATCACCCAAACTGTATCAAACTTCCGCTGAGTCCATTGGAGTCCAACAACGAAGTCCATAGTGATCTGCTCCCATTTCCACTTCGGAATCTCTATCTTCTGAAGCAACCGACCCGGTCGCCGATGCTCATACTTCACCTGCTGGCAATTTAGACATCTAGCCACATACTCTACTATGTCCTTCTTCATCCTCCTCCAGCAATAATGCTGCCTCAGGTCTTGATACATCTTCGCGGCACCCGGATGAATGGAGTACCGCGAGCTGTGAGCCTCCTGGAGAATCAACTCACACAAACCATCCACATTGGGCACACATAACATGCCCTGCATCCTCAATGCACCATCCTCCCCAATAGTGACCGTCTTAGCATCACCGTGCTAGACCGTGTCCTTAAGGACAAGTATATGGGGGTCATCATACTAACGCTCCCTGATACGATCATAAAGAGAAAACCGAGAGACCATACAAGCCAAAACTTGACTCGGCTCAGAAATATACAATCTTACAAACTGGTGACACCCCCCATATGGTGAGGGATTGCCCCAGACTAGGAGGGTTGCATCTCCACAAACTTCTCATCCACCACATGCTCCACCGGGTCCTCCAGCTAAGATTCCAGCACCAGCTACCGCCCCACCTGCTCAGTCAACTCGAGGTAGAGGTCGGGGAGGTCGAGGTCGCCCTAGAGGGGGAGGCCAGGCCAGGTATTATGCTCTTCTGGCTCGTATAGAGGCAGTTGCTTCCGAATCTGCCATTACAAGTATTGTTCTAGTCTGTCATAGAGATGCGTCAGTCTTATTTGACCCAGGCTCTACGTATTCATATGTGTCCTCTTATTTTGCCGCACATTTGGGTGTATCTCGGGATTCTTTGAGTTCCCATGTTTATGTGTCTACTCCTATGGGAGATTCTCTTATTGTGGACCGCGCGTACCTTTCATGTTTGATTGCTCTTAGTTATTTTGAGAACAGAGCCGACTTATTATTAATCAACATGGTAGATTTTGATGTTATCTTGGGCATGGACTGGTTGTCGCCCCATTATGCTATTCTTGATTGTCACGCTAAGACTGTGATGCTGGCTATGCCAGGCTTACTGCGATTAGAGTGGAGAGGTACTTTAGAGTATACTCCCCCCAGAGTTATTTCATTTCTTAAGGCTCAACGAATGGTTGAGAAGGGGTGCGACGCATATTTAGCTTATGTGAGAGATGTCAGTATTGATAACCCTATATTTATGTCAGTTCCAGTAGTAAGGGATTTCCCAGACGTGTTTCCAGATGGGCTTCCGAGCATGCCACCCGATAGAGATATTGATTTCGGCATTGATTTGTTGCCGGGCACTCAGCCCATCTCTATTCCTCCATACCATATGGCTCCTCCTGAGTTGAAGGAGTTGAAGGAGCAGTTGCAGGAGTTGCTTGATAAGGGTTTCATTCGGCCCAGTGTGTCACCTTGGGGTGCACCTGTCTTGTTTGTATAGAAAAAGGATGGTTCTATGCGTATATGTATTGATTATCGCAAGTTGAACAAAATTACAGTGAAAAACAGGTATCCATTGCATCGTATTGATGACTTATTTGATCAGTTACAAGGTACCAAAGTATTTTCCAAGATTGACTTGCGTTCAGGTTATCATCAGTTGAAGATTCGGGAGCTAGATATCCTAACAACTTCTTTCAAGACTCGGTATGGCCATTACGAGTTCCTTGTGATGTCATTTGGGCTGACCAATGCCCCAGCAGCCTTTTTGCACTTGATGCATAGTGTGTTCCGACTCTATATTAATTCTTTTGTCATCGTATTCATTGATGACATTCTAGTGTATTCCCGGACTCAGGAGGATCATGAGCAGCACCTGAGGACAGTGCTTCAGACTTTGAGAGAAAAGAAGTTATATGCAAAGTTCTCAAAATGTGAGTTCTGGTTAGATTCCGTGGCATTCTTGGGTCACATTGTGTCGAGTGAGGGGATCAAGGTAGATCCAAATAAGGTGGAAGCAGTGCAGAGTTGGCCCAGACCGTCCTCAGATACAGAGATCCAGAGCTTTCTTGGTTTGGCGGGGTATTATCGTCAGCTTGTTAAGGCATTTTCTTTTATTGAAGCACCTATAACCAGGCTGACCTAGAAGGGCGCTCTGTTTAGGTGGACAGAGGAGTGTGAGGAGAGCTTTCAGAAGCTCAAGACAGCTTTGACTACACCCCCAGTATTGGTATTGCCTTCAGGTTTGGGGTCTTATACAGTTATTGTGATGAGTTGTGAGTTAGCCTCGGCGCGGTGTTGATGCAGGACCGTAGGGTGATTGCCTACGCATTCAGACAGCTGAAGGTGTATGAAAAGAACTATCTTGTCCACGACCTTGAGCTAGCAGCTATTGTTCATGCCTTGAAGATTTGGAGGCACTATTTGTACGGCGATCTTTGTGAGATCTACACTGATCACCGGAGTTTGCAGCATTTGTTCAAGCAGAAGGATCTTAATTTGCATTAGAGGAGGTGGTTAGAGCTGCTTAAGGATTATGACATTACCATTTTGTACCATCCCGGGAAGGCCAATGTGGTGGCCGATGCTTTGAGTCGTTGGGCAGAGAGTTTGGGGAGTTTAGCATATCTACCAGCAGCAGAGAGGCCTATGGCATTGGATGTTTAGGCCATAGGCCTGAACCTGTTGGTAAGGAATATCGATCTCCAACAACAACCCCTCGGAGGGCATGGCTGTTATGACTGAGTCGGGCCAGGTCTGGTGGACTGGTCGCTAAAAGTACCCCGAGCAGGAGGCACTCCAGATACTGGCGGTGCATAATAAGGCTCCTAGGGCCTAGGAGGGGCTGGAACACCACTGGCGGCTGGAAGAGCTGAAAGAACTGGGCGACTCATATAACCCCTACCATGGCGAGCTGCTGGGGCACGAGCTCCAGAATAAGAACCAGTGTCTCGAGACCTCTTGGCCTCTCTCTCATCTCGGTCCCAAGCAAGCATGCCCTCCAATCTCCTAGCAATACTCAAAACCTGTTGGTAAGGAATATCGATCTCCAACTCCCTGACCATACTAACCCTGATACTAGGGTGGAGTCCCTTAATAAATTGTCTAACCCTCTCTCAAACTGTGGCAACCAAGGCCGGTGCATGTCGGGCCAAATTTGTGAAGTGGACTGCATACTCTGACACAGTCATAGCACCCTAGCGCAGCTGCTCAAACTCCGCGTGCCATGAGTCCTTGAGCATCTGAGGGACATACTCTCTCAAAAAGAACCTGCCTCATCCGGACTACTCAACACATAAGCATGCCACCACTGATAGGATGCTCTTCTAAGCTGGAAAGTGGTAAATGAAACCCCACTCATCTCCGCTATGCCCATAGTACGGAGAATAGGATGACACTCCTCCAAAAAATACTAGGCATCATCTGTTGCCAATCCACTAAAGGTAGGTGGGTGGTACTTCCTGTACCTCTCAAGTATGAGACGCTCCACCTCAGAAGCGGTTGTCCTAGTCTCATGCTGAACTGGGGCTATCGACGGCATAGGAATGAACTCTGGGGCCTGATCAACC
Organism: Nicotiana tomentosiformis; assembly: GCF_000390325.3. Taxonomy (NCBI): domain Eukaryota; kingdom Viridiplantae; phylum Streptophyta; class Magnoliopsida; order Solanales; family Solanaceae; genus Nicotiana; species Nicotiana tomentosiformis. The sequence continues at coordinate 153,470,054 of NC_090813.1, forward strand.
AGGACCCTTTTCTCAGGAGTGTGGGCTGCGGGAGTCTGTACCCCTCCCCCGGCCTGAGATGTGACGGGAGCTAATGGAATCAATCCAGCCTGAGCTAAGGTGTTGAACATGCTCATGAACTGGGCTAGAGTCTCCTGGAGGGATGGTGCAGCAATAGGAACCTCTGGTGCCTGCCCTCCAGCTTGAACTGCTGGGGGCTCCTCTGTCGCAGCTCGCATGGGTGCTCTAGCTGCACCGCGTGGCCGTACTCTACCCCGGCCCTGATCTCTGGTGGCTCTAGCAGGGGGCGTGGGTGCCTGGTCATCAGACCATCCGGTATGGGTCCTCACCATTTGTGAGAAACAATAGAATAGAGAATTTTTAGAATTTGATGCAAATAACTCGCACGACAAGGAATCAAAAGAAGTATGTTTGTTACTAACTGTTCCATAGCCTCTCGAAGATAAGTACAAACGTCGTCTCTGTACCGATCTGTGAGACTTTAATAAACTGGCTTGTGACTGATGACTCCTATGAACCTAGAGCTCTGATACCAACTTGTCATGACCCAATTTCTCCCTCCATTAACTGGCATGACGGCACCTAGTCTCTTCGAGTAGGTAAGCCTAATTATTGCGGAAAAAAATGAAAACACAAAGATAATAGCTAACAGATATATTAAATAAGCAGAAACAGATTTGGCATATACAATATCACTTTTTCCCAAAACCCAGAATATCGTAAGTCACAAGCTACTAAGAAATCTTAACCGTACTACACATCATTTCTACAGAAATAAGGCAAAATGAACATAGGGGGATAGAGGGGGACTCTGAGAATCTGCGGACGCGGGCAGATATACCTTGAAGTCTAAAATAAGCAGCAGCAACTGCAATTAGTGATAAGGCTGGTAAGATGAACCTGCATCTGCACACGAAAAAAAAAACATGTACAGGAAAGGGTGTGAGTACACCACGGTGATACCCAGTAAGTGTCGAGCCTAACCTCGATCGAGTAGTGACGAGGTCAGGTCAGGCCCACTAGTATATAGTAAGAAAAACAGGAGAATAAGCAGTATAATAAGAGGCTAAAGTTCAACAAAGGAAATACATAGTGAAATAACATAACAGTGCATGGAATTAAGCGACAGGGGATCCCCCAAAATACCGTCTCGTAGTCCCAAAAGTAAATATGCCGGGAGAACTCCCGAGGTACCGCCTCTTAGTCTCAAAGTCAATGTGCAGGAGGATCTCCCGGGATACTGTCCCGTAGTCCCAAAAGTAAATATGCAGGGGGATCTCCCGGGATACCGTCCCGTAGTGCCAAAAGTAAATATGCAGGGGGATCTCCCGAGATACCATCCCGTAGTCCCAAAGTAAATACACAACGCTATCAATTACAAACGATAAGTACAGCAAGAGAAATCTACAGTCTAGACTAAGTACAAGTCGGGAAAGAAACATGAATTCAATAGGCATACTGCAAAGAGTTCAATTAAGACAATAAGGCACATAGACATGTTATTCTAAGCTAACAGGATAACTACGCATGCTAGTATATTCAAATAAGGTGGAACCAGAGAAATTCTCAGTAAAACTTGGGTTTTTCATCAAATAGCCTGTGTACGCACTCGCCACCTCGCATACACGGTGCTCACATAGTAAAATCAGTACCAACTCCTAAGGGGATTACCCCCACACAAGGTTAGGCAAGCCACTTACCTCAATCCAAGCTCAATCAATCTGTAACAATGCTCTTTCCACAAATATCCGGCTCTGAATGGCCCAAATCTAGCCAAAATCAATTACATACCATAAATACAACTGTAAGAATTAATCTAATTAATGAAATCAAAGCTAAATCAAGAAATTAGAAAATCCCCCTAAAAGCCTCCACGGGCCCACATCTCGGAATCGAGTAAAAGTCACCAATTATGAACACTCATTCACTCATGAGTTCACTTGTACCAAAATTACTCAAATCTGGTACTAATATCTCGATCAAAACCCCAAAATTTGGTCTAAGAACTCTTCTCAGTTTTTTTCCAATTTTTCATCCCAAATCCGAAATTAACTGATAAAATTAATGATACATTAGTGGGTTATATAAAAAATAAAGTTAAGAATCATTACCCAATTGATATCTCTGAAAATCCCTCAAAAGCTCGTCCAAATCCGAGCTCCCAAACTCATGTTTTGATAAAAATGGCTAACCCTCGATTTTGAAATGTTTAAGTACTGCCCAGGTGATCCTTCTTCGCGAACGCGGTCAAAGCCTCGCGTTCGCGAAGCACAAGATGCTTCAGACCAAAAATATACTCATCGCAAATGTGATGCACTGGTCGCGAATGCGAAGCTCAACTAGCCTGACCCTACGCGAATGCGGGACACTCATCGCGAATGCGTAGGCTATCATGCCTGAAACCCATCTGACCGCTGACTCTACGCGAATGCGAGGTCCTTATCGCGAACGTGTAGCCTTAGTGTTCCATACCTTCGTTAATGTGGGAACGTCCTAAAACACCATACAAACTTAGTCGAGCCCTCAAATCACATCAAACAATGTTAAAATCATGAATCACCCTCCAATTCAAGCTTAAAGAAACTTGAAACTTTCCAAATTCGACAACTGATGCCAAAACCAACCAAACCACGTCCGATTGACCTAAAAATTTGCACACAAGTCATATTCAATACTACAGACCTACTCCAACTTCCGGAATCGGAATCCAGCCCTGATATCAAAAATTCCACTACCGGCCCAAAACTCCAAAAAATTTACTTTCGCCATTTCAAGCCTAAATGAGCTACGGACCTCCAAAACACAATCCGGACATGCCCCTAAGCCCAAAATCACACAACGAAGCTAACAAAATCGACAAAATTCCATTCCGGAGTCGTCTTCACATAGTTCTAACTACGGTGCCAATCCTAAGGCTTAAACCTCCTTTTATGGACTAAGTGTCCCAAACACTCCAAAAAAAAAACCAAAACGAAACCTCCCGGCAAGTCACAATAGCAGAAATAGATATGGGAGAAGCAGCTAATAGGGGACCGAGGCTATAACTCTAAAAACAATCGGCCGGGTCGTTACAGTATTCCTTTAGCTTTAGCATCAAGTTGTACCTGCACAGATGTATAAGCATCAACTTGGTGAACTCCAGTTGATCTTCTTCTTTCAGCACTCTCAAAGGGCCACTGATTAGCATATTCAGATAACTCATCAAGAATCGTAACTATCTCCTCTAGAGTCTTCTTCATCAAAGGGCCTCCAACTGCATTGCTCAATGTTCTACGCGAGGCCGGTGTCAATCCTTCCCAAAAATCCTGGAGTTGCATCGAGAGTTTAATTCTATTATGTTGACACTTTCTAACTATCTACTTAAACCTCTCTCATGCTTCAAAATAGTTTTAATCTCTTTCTGGCAGAAGTTTTGGATTTCTCTTTTAATCTTGCCCATCTAAGCTGAGGAGAAATATTTATCAAGGAATTTTCTGGTCATCTCCACCCAAGTTCTGATTGATCCATTGGGCAAACTCTGAAGCCACTCCTTAGCATCATCTTTAAGTGAAAAGGGGAATGCCCTTAAGTACACCGCATCTTGTGACACCCCATTGTATTGAAAGGTGTTCATAATCTCTTCGAAGTCCATTAGATATGTGTTTGGATTTTTGTTTGGCTTCCCTCTAAAGACACAACAATTCTGAAGGGGTTGAAACAACCCTTCCTTCAACTCAAAATTGTTTGCTGCAATTGGAGGTGGTGTAACATTGGATAATCCTTGATTGTAGACAGGTCTAGAATAATCTCCAAGTGGTCTCCCAGGCCTGGTAGTTATATTTCCAAACTGGTCTGCAACCAAGGGTTGATGTTGATTAAGTCTGTGACTCCTCTATTCTTCATATATGTTCTGCGCATCTCTTATAGATGCTTGCTCAGCATCCCGTGCAGCTTTTTCTTGTTGTTGGATTTCCTCTCTTACAGCCAAATCTACATTATCATAACCGTTTCCGGACATAGTTTCTTGGGTTAAGGATTGCCCAACCTTTTCTAGCTTCTCGGTGAGATCTTTTTCCTTCCTCATTTGTCACAATTTTGTTTCTAACTCTGGCTCGTATGGTAGCACTACTTTCGCAGAAGCTCGAGTCATGCACCAACGTGTAACCTGCGCACAGTTGAAGAACACCAAATGTAAAAAGAGAAAAATAAAATAAAATAAAAAGAAAATATCCTGAATTAGCACTATAAACTATTTCAAACACTATTCATTGCCAATCCCCGACAACGGCGCCAAAATTTGATGAGCTCAAAACACACACTTAAATTATGCTCGCTAGTTAAATATAGTATAATATAATATCGTATCCACATGAATTGGATTTAAACAGTATTCTGGTAGTTTCTAGCTTGGTTGTTATCCATGATGATCAACAATTAAGAGTTTTATGATTTCTAACTAGAATTAACTAAAAATCTAAAGCTATTGACTAATGACAATCGAAACAAAGGTAAGCAAGGAAGTTATCAATCGGAGAAAATAGGGGTTGATAGGATAGGTGCAAGATATTTGTTTGGGATCTTACTCTAGGTAATTCACTTCTAATATTTAAGTGAGTCTCTTGAATTCACTCAATTATTAATTCAAACGCTCAGCAAAAACTACTCTCTCGATTAAGTCTTATCCTCACAAGATGAACCAATTTAAGCATCTAAAGATTTGCAAGAATGCGTAGTGGATTGCTCTTTAGGATAACCTCTCTCGATTATCCTCGTAACTAGCTTTACTCAATTATTCAACTAGCCTCTTTCGATTATTAAAAAGAATTAATGAACACAACCAACAATATCATGCAAAGATATCACAAGTTATGCCTCTCTCGATTACATGAACAAGTGAATATAGATGCAACAATTAAATCATCCAAAAACGCTTCAATACATAAAACTAGAGTTATAATCCACAAACAATCACCAAAACACCAAACCCGATTATCCTCCTAACTAGGTTTAATCAATGATTCAACTAGCCTATTTCGATTACTAAGAAGAATTAATGAACTCAACCAAAAATATCATGCAAAGATATCATGAGTTATGCCTCTCTCGATTACATGAACAAGTGAATATAGATGCAACAATTAAATCATCCAAAAATGCTTCAATACATAAAACTAGAGTTATAATGCACAAACAATAATCAAAACACCAAATCCATCAAACCGTAAAGGGGAACTACTTCATAGATATGGAGAAGTTCATGACAAATAAAGTTAGATTAGAGGAAAAACATAAATTCAATCCAAACTCGTGTCTTGAGTGAGGAAGGAATGACGAAATCCTTGTGCTTTTGCTCCTCCCTAGCCTCCTTAGGTCGAATATGCGTCAAAAGTCCAAAAAATAACATTTTTCCATGTAACCAAGTAGGGTCGGGCCCAGACGAAACCACCTTCTCCTGGCCAAAATAGGAATTTCACTCTGTAAAATTTGCACAGGCGCACCACATGGGGCGACGCGCCATGCGAGGCATTAGTCAGGAAATCCAGAGAGTTAAGTTCTGATAGACAAAAGAGGATTGCACAAGCGTGTCGCTGCGGCAGTTGAGATTTCTCAGAGTACGAATTTTGCTTGCGTTTTGACGTCAAGACTTGGTCCTCGACCCCCGAACACGATCCTGGCAACCTTGGGCTTTTACTCAGACTTCAAAGCTCTAAATTGCTCGAATTCATTCCATAACATATACATAGTTCGGAATCACTCCTACAAGGCATAAAACACACAATAAGTGCAAAAGACTATCAATTAAAGCTCGAACATGAATAAAGTGTAGTGAACTAGAGTGCAATAAGTGACTAAAATATGTAAATATAGCCTACCATCACAGCTGCGCCAGGGCACTATGACAGTGTCGGAGTTGTACCGACATGCACCTACCTTTGTTCCTACAGTCAGAGAGCGAGTTAAATGATTTATCGAGAGGCTCAGTTATGGTCTTAGATTCAGCATGGCTCAGGGGTTGGAGACTGATACTCCATTTCAGCAGGTTGTGGAAATTGCCAGGATGTTAGAGCATAGTTGGGGTTAGGAAAGGAAGGATAAGGAGGCCAAGAGGTCTCGAGGTTCTAGAGGATTCAATGGATTCTACTATTCATCTATGACCTATCATGGTGGAGGCTCAGGCAGTCGGCCATTCCATTCCGCACTCCATACTACTCATAGTGCTCCAACTAGTCAGGGACCTCAGGGTACTCATATGGGGCAGTCATTATTTAGTGCAACACCTACACGGGGTTGCTACAGTAGTTATTCCAGTTATCCGGCACAGACTCAGTACCAGCAGTCGTACCCGCCAAGGGGTTGTTATGAGTGTGGGGATATAAGGTGCATCATGAGGGATTGTCCCAGACTCACGAGAGGAGGATTTCATCAAGGCACTCAGGCTATGGGCTCTATTTCAGTTGATACTGCACCTGCAGAGCCAGCTAGAGGTGGAGGACGGACGGGTAAAGGGCTTCTTAGAGGGGGAGGCCCGACCCGTTGATATGTTTTCCCTGGTAGGGCTGAGGTCGCTGCACTAGATGATGTCACTACAAGTATGGTTTCGGTTTGTCATAGAGGAGCATCAGTCTTATTTTGATCCGGTCTTATTTATCTTTGTGAGTCCTCCTATCTGCCTCATATATGGGTGAGTTTTGTGACTCAATTCCTTTCAATCAAGAAGGAGGGAATTTGGATATATTATCAAAATGGTTAGCTCCATCCGAAAAATCTTTTGCATCAAAAATCGAATAATTCGATGGATTGTAATGAATTTTTAAAGGATGTAGTTCTTTCAGTTAGTATAGCTTATTTCGGAATATTTATAGCATCCTTTTATATAAACCCATTTATTCTTCTTTAGAAAATTTTGAGTAACTAATTCTTTTGGTAAAAAGGGTCATAAGAGAATTCTGTGGGAAAACTATTATAAATGGCATATATGATTGGTCATATAATCGTGCTTACATAGATGCTTTTTATAAGGACGCGATCTAATAGATCGTTGTACCGAGTAGGTGGATCATAATCTCTTACCGTAAAAAGGGTTGCATGCGCGATAGCACAAACTATGAAAAATCCACCAATCCACATGTGATGTGTGAACAATGACAGTTGTGTACCATAGACAGTAGCTAGATATGGATAAGGGGGCATAGAATACATATGGTGAGCTATAACAATGGTTAAAGAGCCTAACCACTCTGCTTATGTGTTTACCTCTGTTGAGAGATTGTATAGTGGTAGCCCATGTCTATCGTTTCGGTTTGTTCACTATTGAGAGCTATGAGACTGATGAAATACGGATGCGATCGCGAAAGGCTATGTAAGGCCCCGTAAAATTTCACCTAAAACTCGGGGTTTCATGGTGCCGAGGTAGGATAATGTATTTGAGGGTTGTAGAAAATCTTTGTGGCGAGAAAGCTCGCCGCAATACGGACGTTTTGGGTTGAACAGAGAATCAGGGAGTTGAAGAAATATTATTGCAGAACGGGGCATTTCTGCGGTCTATTATGCGATCACATAACTAATCTGCGGACCGCAGATCCCCTACAGAGTGAAGCAGAGAAATGGGCCAATTTTGGAGGTTGTTTTGCGATCAACTATACGATTGCATAATCATTTCGCGGGCCGCACATCCGTCACAGAACCAGCTTGAAGATTTCTAGAGGGAGATTCTGCGGTCCATTCTTCCGCCGCACAATTGATATGCAGACCACAGATCTAGCCGCAGACTGGACCAGACCAGGCCAGTTTTTGGGACCATTTTTGCGGTCCATTTTGTGGGCCACTGACATGAACTGTGATCCACTCTGCGATCGCACAGCTGTGTTTGGAGGGTCCATTTTCTGGTTTTTATAACTCGACCCTATTTTGATATATAGACGTTAAGGATCATTTGTAAGGTAAAAATCTGATATTTTAGAGTGAGAAAATGCTCTAGAGTGAGAGGAGAGTTCCTAAGCTAATTGCTCATCAATCCTTGCTTGAAAGTTGGAGAATCCACAATGAAAACTCATAAGTTCTTCATCCAAGAGGTAAGGTTCCATATCCTAGTTTCAATTTCTAATTTGGGGTAGAAGATGGTTAATGGGAAGTGTAATTCTTGGGTGTGAGAGTGTTATTTAAGCATGCATGTACTATCAAGGTTTGTGTGAAGGTTGTTGAGCTCAAATGGGTAGACTTTTGGTTGTGGGATGAAGGAATCCACCATAGGAGGGCCTTGAAATCATAATGTCCACCTATTATTTGATAAAATGCTCAAATGAGCTGAAACCACGAATACTCTCCTAATTTGTGTTCAATTTTGTTATGTTATAAATAGATCCAAGTTTCTAAGATTTACGAAACATTGTAGTAATTTAAGGGAGCTCAAAGCGAGGTATGTTGGCTAAACTCCTCTTGTAGAATCGACTTCCATGATGTCATAGTAAGTTGTCATCATGATTGGCTCAATTTCTTATGTCTCATGTTCCGAGCCCTTCCTAATAGATTTAATTATTTTAAAATGAGTGTTATGTTGAAAGATGTATGTACCCAAAATGTGCTCCAAATATTCCTATCATATCATGATTTCCTCGAAAAATGTAATCTAGTAGGATCAATGTATCAAAGGTGTTGTGATTTAAAAACCATATTTCAATTGCAAGCTAGCATGCCTAATCATGGTAGAGAAACTCATTGTGCTTAAGACTCTTGTTTGCCCATATGTGTACTTAAAGTCTTGATTTAAAAATTCTCTTATTTATGATAATCCATGGTAACGCTTGAAAGTTATAGGGGTAACTATGAAATATGAAATATGGCCGACGTGCCAAGAATGATATTACAATTGTGGCCACTAGTGCCAATGAAATGGAAAGACGTGTGAAAGATTATGAAATAAGTTATAAATCCTTTAAATAATAAATGCTTTGGGGGTATCGTTTAGTCACCAAAGAAGGGTAGGTCAAAATAACCTAACCCCAAAACTACACATGTCGGTATAGGAGTGATTGAGAGGTAAATCCCCGTGTTGATGTGATGAGATTGTTTACCCTTATATTAGATGAGATTGATGTGTTGAGATATTTCCCCTTAAATGGGATGAGATTACTGCTAGCAAGATATGATATGATGTCGACCCACATGGTATTGTGGTGAGACGGCTTAGCCGATCGGTCTGAGATATGACGACATGCCGCGCACATAGTGGTGTTGTGAGTGGATCTCTCGGGGTGAGATGGCTTAGCCAATTGGCATGAGATTAAAGCTCTGATACCAACTTGTCACGACCCAAAATCTCACCCGTCGTGATGGCGCCTATCTCAATACTAGGCAAGCCGAAAATCTCAATAAACCACAATTTCTCTTAAGTTTGAAAATATAATATTTCAATAAAATCTATAATTCCTACAATTACCAATACAACCACTACCAAAACTTGGTGTCGCTGAGTACATGAGCATCTAATCTGAATACAAGTCTGGAAAATACGGTCTATAATAGTCTGAGACCAAATATAATAAACAAGGAAATAGGGAAGAAGAGACAAGGTCTGCAAAACATGACAGCTACCTCTGAATCTCTAAAAAGGTCAATTGTGCGAGAGAGTCAACACCCGCTATGACCGAGAACACCTGGATCTGCACACGAAGTGTAGGGTGTAGTATGTGTACAACCAACTCAGTAAGTAACAATAATAAATAAAGAACTAAAGATAGTGACGAGTTACACAACTACAGTTCATATTCAGTAGTTCCAGCAAAGAATAGACATGCTTTCAAATTTGGAAGTTTAATGTCAAATCAATTTTTTATACAGTTCATGTTCATGTAATCCATATATAAAATCTTTCAGAGATTTCACAACAATGACAGATAGCAACTAGGTGCAACAACAAATGAAAATCAAGTACAACCTCTCAGGACAACAATCACTCACTGGTCTCCCAGCCCTCATCAGTTGTTGGGCTCCCATCCCTCATCACTCACACTCAATGGGTACCCGCACTTACTGGGGGTGTACAAACTCCGGCGGGGCTCCTACAGCCCCAGCGCTATAATTTGCACGGACAACTCACGTGCCATAATATAAATATCTGGATCCGCACGGCCAACTCACATGCTATAGTATAATATAAGGATCCGCACGGCCAACTCACGTGCTGCACGGCCAACTCACGTGCTATAGTATAATATAAGGATACGCACGGCCAACTCATATGCTGCACGGCTAACTCACGTGCTATAGTATAATATAAGGATCTACACGGCCAACCCACGTGCTGCACGGACAACTCACGTACTATAGTATCAATATCTCACAATCAGGCCCTAGGCCTCACTCAGTCATAAATCGCTCCAGTCTCTCGGGCTCTCAATAATCATTAAATCAGCTAAAACAACAATGATATGATATATCAATAATAATAACAGAGACTAAGATAAAATGTACGAGTAAAAACTAAGACTGAGTACATATAGCATTTAGCAAATAATTCAACAAGTACGCGACCTCTATGGGTCCCAACAGTACTATCACATAGCCTAAGCATGATTTCTAACATGATTTACAGTCAAATTTTATCAACACATAGAGAGCATATTGCTAACAACAAATTATTCAACTTTACAGTTTTCCGGGACGGACCAAGTCACAATCCCCTCGGTGCACGCTCACACACCCGTCACCTAGCATGTGCGTCGCCTCCAAAATAATCACATGATACCAAAATCCGGGGTTTCATACCCTCAGGACCACATTTATAACTGTCACTTACCTCAAATCGTATTATTCCGCTATGCCCTTGCCATGAGAATTGGTCTCCGAAAGTCTCGTATCTAGCCACAATTAATTCGATTCAGTCAATACCAATTATTGTAATTAATTCCATAAGGAGATACTAATTTTCCAGTAAAATTCGAAACTAACTCAAACATCACCAGTGGGGGCCACGTCTCGGAACCCAATAAAAGTTACAAAATATGAATGCCCATCCAACCACGAGGACAACCATACAAATTTCACCAAATTCAGATATCAACTCGACCCTCAAATCTTCTATTAAAATCTTTAAAGATTTCTACCATTTTCAACCCAATATTTACCCATTTGAACTCAATAATCTTTCCATAAACCTTATTGATATGTATAAATAATACTATTACACCCAAGAATCATACTTTTAATGAGCCTTCTTTACCCAAACTCGAAATTGAAGACTAGGGGTTAGAACCTTACCTCTTGGGTAAAGATCTTGTGATATTTCCTTGTTGGATTTCAAAGCTTGAACAAGATCTTGATGAACAAAGCACTTGAGCTTCTTCCTCTCTCTAGAACACTCCCCCTTCTCTCTAAAAATGCCATATTTTTGCTCCAAAATGAGTCCCAAAGCCTATTTATCAAAATGGGATCGGGTTATGAAAATAGAAAAATTAACCCTCCGAAAGCAGGTCTGCAGTCGCATAATGGACCGCAGAATGGGTATGCGGGCCGCAAAGTTGATCGCAAAATCGGTGCCCAGACCTGGGCTCTTCTGGTCCATTCTGCGACCAGTTTGCGGTCGCAGAAGCAGTTTTGCGATCGCATAATTGGTCGCAGAATTGCATTTTTCCAGCCTTTGGTAATTTATTCATGATTTCTTTTAGGAATGTTCAAATGACAAACGGTTTGAAGCGTTAGAAATTAGACTCAAACATCAATTTTGAAGTTGGGTCGTGTGCGAACTCACTTGTGCGACCTCAAATTTTTCACACAAGTCATAAATGACATAGAAAACCTATTCCAATTTCCGGAATCGGTTTCCGACCCCGATATCAAAAGGTCAATCCCCCCTGTCAAACTTTCCAAAAATTTAACTTTCGCCATTTCAAGCCTAATTCTACTACGGACCTCCAAATAATTTTCCGGACACGTTCCTATGTCCATAATCACCATATGGAGCTATTGGAATCATCAAAACTTTATTCCGGGGTCGTTTACACATAAGTCAATATCCAGTCAACTATTTCAACTTAAGCTTCCAACGTGAAATTCATTCTTCCAAGCTAACTCCGAAATACCTTAAAACCAAAACCGACAATTCACATAAGTCATAATATCTCGTAGGATGTTATGCAAGACCTCAAATAGTTGAAAGGTGCGTAAATGCTCAAAACGACCAGTCGGGTCGCTATAGTTCCAAAGGGGGAATGATGTTACACTCTGCAGTATTACGACGATGTTACAGCCCGTAGTATTGTACGTTGGATTTGTCGTAAGATAATTAACATCAGTTCAAGGACAAGATTATTTTGAGGTTATATGTATTATGCTATTTCAAATAATTGATAAGTAAATTCGTGAAGGTGAGAAAGTAAGCAAATCTAATAAAATGAGTTTCATAGAAGTTTGACATTTTGAGATAAAAGACGGTCCAAGCTATAATACCCTGTATTTATGGACTAGTACCATACAAGGTACCACATGACCATGATAGTAAGGTGTATAAAGTGTGTTAAAAGTGATTAGTATTTTAAGTAATTTGAGATAATTCTTAATTATGTAGATAATTGATTAATTATTGGTTTAATGAGAGATTAGCAAGATAATTAGGATTTTATGGATAAGCCTAAATGGCCTCCCAACGTGGCAGCAAGTGATCTTCTTAATCAAGTCAAATAAGTGACTCTTTGATTTATGCACTAAGTGGCATGATTAGGACATGTTGGGCAAAATTCATTCTTATCAAGTGGGCCCACAACCCACAAAAATAAGATATCACCTTACATCATTTAAATGGGAGGTAATGGTTGCTAAGTAAAGGAAAGCTTTAGCAAAAATTCATACGAGATTTCATAATGTAACAGCAGCGTGAGATGCGATTTTACGAGAACACGGTATAATCTTTCTCAAGAACATCATACGAAATTTTCCTAATTCGATCCGCCGTTACGTATTTTTTGCAAAAGACGTGGGTTAGAGGAATTGTTAAGAGAATCGGCTCAGGTATGTTAAGGCTACCCCTTCTTTCTTTTTAGCATGATTCATACGATACAAACGAAACGAGCAAACGCACAGCTTTCATAAATGACTCTATTCATAGAAGTACTAGGGGTGTCTATGTTCTTGATTCCTCATGTGACTTATTATTATATCTTCTGTTCATGGGTCTCAGAAAAATACGTAGTTGATAAAGTTTATCTGAAAGGCATATTGATCTTATAACATTCCGAGAAATCTTATTAGCGTATTTCTTATGCATTTCATTCATTTATACATGTACATTGACCCATGACTAGATGTCATTATATATGCGTATATTATATGTATATGGGATATGGGAAAAGGTTACGGCATTATATACGCACCACCACCTAATCAGCTGGTATATGTTGATGATTTTGCCCATAGTGGCCGAGATGATATGATGGGATGCCCTCAGAGGTTTGATGATGTTATGTACGCATATACATTATAATTATTAAACGATTCACAGAGCTATTCAGACTTACATGTTGAGTCTTTTACTACATGTTTCTCTCGTGTCTTTTATTTACTAATTTTCATTCCTTATATACTCGGTACATTATTTGTAATGACGTCCCTTTTGCCTGGGGACGCTGTGTTTCATGCCCGCATGTCCCAATAGACAGGTTGAGAGTCATCCAAGTTGGCTATCAGCTCAACGGAAGGTATTTGGTCAGTATGATTTAGTCATGTATTGATTGGTATGGCGGGGCCATGTCCTGACCTTTATGGTATTTATATGCTCTTAGAGGCTTATAGATAGATGTCATGTATATGGATACTTGTATGGCCTTGTCGGCCTATGTTTTGAGTATATAAAGGATCGTGCCGGCCTTATAGGCCCATATGTCATATGTATAAGACGGTACATCATGTTGGGTCATCCTATGTCGAGTATTTCCTCATGTTATATTCTAGTTATCTCACAACAACTTTTTTGGCTCATTTACCTATGATATTATGATACGAAATATACGTTACGTTGGTACTCGGTTGAGTAAGGTATCGGGTGCCTGTCGTGGCTCATCGATTTGGGTCGTGACAGCAGGAGCGTGGGGTGGACCACAGAAGCGGTCGCACAGGAGCGGAATTTTATCTGCAGTAGCGGATTTGCCTAGCTTGGAGAGAACCGCACTTGCGATGGATTTTTCTGCATGTGCGGTTGGTGGTCCGTAGGTGCGATGATCGCTGGGCAGAGAGCTTGTTTAAGTGCGTGGGTTTGGCTCATTTTCATTACATTTATTCCATGGGAGCAGACCTTGGAGAGATTTTGGAGCGTCATTTTCATCGTCAATCATAAGGTAAGTAATTTCTATAAGTTATTAGTTAAATATACGAATTTGGGCTTGTAAATACATGAAACATTATGGAAATTGTGGGATTTTAAGAGAAAACCTAGAATTGGAATTTTTAGAGTTTGACCACGTAATTGGACATGGAACTGGGAATAAATTATGTGTTTGAGTTCGTAATGTTATGGGTAATGTTTATCTTCAAAAAGTTTCGGAATCTGGGCATACGGTCATGAGGGTTGACTTTATTGACTTCTTGAGCAGAGTTGGGAATTATTATAAATTGATTAATTATGGGTAATAGAGTATATATTTATGAATTTTCACATTGTTTGACTAGTTTTAGAGCGACGGACATCGGTTTGAGGTGTTAGAGTGTCATTGGAGTCGGTTATGGAACTTCGGAGGGAGGTAAGTCTCCTTTCTAACTCTGTGAGGGGGAAACTACCCCTAGGTGATGTAATTGATATGTGCTACTTGTAGCAGGAGCTACATACGCACGAGGTAACGAGAGTCCGTACATAGTTAGATTCATGTTATGTCCGGGTAGACTTAGGTTTTCGCCATGCTATAACTGTACTATTTGCGTTGCCCCTTGCCTATTAAATTCCTTTATTTTTCATTACGACTTGTGACTGGATTGACTATTGTAGAGATTTGACGAGCTTCGTGATTAGCCGCGGAATAATTGTTCTCCTATTACGAATTTCTCCCGCGCTATGTGTTTTCATCGAAAGGTTTTCCTTAAAAATTTATAACTCCAACATTTATTCGTGAGTGGGGTCAAGGACCCGTTAAAGCTTCCTATTCTAATGGGATCGGACCGTTCGCCTCGACAGGATTATGTACCACACTCTCATGGGAGCGGGCGGTTTGACTCAGTAGTATAATAGATGCATCTATGGTTCGTGTGGTTCGACCCTCGGCACTGCACACAGTATGATGGGATCGGGCCGTATGCCTCAGCATTTCTATAAAATACTCTTACGGAATCGTGCATAATATTTGACAAGAAACTAGTGTATATGGGAGTTTTCCTGATTTGGATTGTGACGACCTATCTGGTGGGGTTCATTATATATATATGCTCCGGTTGAGGAGGTAACTGCTAATTGAGAGCTTGAAGTTATTGTCGAGAGGAGGATTGTACCACGTATTTATACTTGTTTATTTCGTTTATTTACTTCGCCTCACATATGTTTACTTCTTACTGTACATGATTTATTGGACTACAAGTAAGTGTCGATATCGACCCCTTGTCACTACTTCTCCGGGGTTAGGCTATATACTTAGTGGGTACACATTGATTTACGTACCCATGTTGCACTTGCTGCACTTATTGTCCAGGTACATATATGTCTGGTAGTCTTTTGGGCGCAAAGGCCCGGCCATTGCGGGGACTTTACAGCGAGCTGCATTCCATGTTACAATCTGCAGCACGTAGAGTCTCCATCAGAGTTATTTATATTCTCCTGTCAAATTTGTATTCCAGACAGATATTGTATTTTATTATATTTCCTAGTTGATGCTCATGCACTTGTGACACCGGGTTTTGGGGGCTTCTTCTGGGTGTTTGGTATGGTAGTGCACGTAATTATTATCATTTTACCCTGTAAATTCTATTTCATACTATTTAATTAATGAAAATTATAATTTCAAAATACTAAAATAGGTAATTAAGTTTATCAATCACTGTTGGCTTGCCTGAAGGCAGTGTAAGTGCAACGACCCGACTTTTTGTTTTGAACATTTATGCTCCTTTCAACTATTTAAAGTCTTGAGTAGCTTCATATGATGTATTATGACCAAGTTTGAGTTTTTTTGTATTCGACCTCGGATCGAAGTTTTGATGATTCCGTTAGGTCCGGACGGTGATTTTGTACTCGGGCGTATTGTCATGCCCCAAACTCGAGGAGCGCGACCGGCGCTCAACCGAGTGAACCCGGTCGAGCAAGCCAGTTAGATTCCCTTCTACTCAAACTCATCCATGAATAAAGAGTAGATGTACTCCATTAATCAAACACTAAAATTATTTTATTAACAACTCCCATTTCATTCCATTAGCAACTTTATTCATAATTTCCAAAGTATTATAAGTTTATAAATATAATGAAAAACATGTTTTCCAAATAGAAACATTTCTAGTTCAATTCCCAACATCATACACCACACACAACCTGTCTATGGAGCCTCTAAATATTACAGAAGAATAGTATGAAAGTGCCGGCAACAACGCTCTGTCTATACCTCAAGACACAAAGTGTAACATCAAGTGACATCGGGCCCAGAATAGAATAGGGCTCACCAAAACATGTTGAATAGGGAGTAACTGCTAATGATGACCAAAGTTGCACCGCTGATGAATCACCTGCATCCATTGAAGATGCAGCGCCCCCGGCAAAAGGGGCGTTAGTACATGTGGAATAGTACTAGTATGTAAAGCTAATTATCCTCTTTCAAAATAGAATACCAATGTAAGAAAGGGAAATCCATAGAAACATCAAGTCACAATCAATGATATTCAAATGCCAAGTTAAAACATAATAATTTCCAAAATATGGAGATAACACAGGGAAGTGATAATCAAATCACGATGATAATATTATTTTTGGTTGGGAGATCTTTAGCATGTATATATCCTTGTTCACAATACCAATGTTCACAATACCAATGTTTATAATACCAGTGTTCACATTACCGATGTGCACAATACCATTGCCACCATACTTTTAGCACGGAATTCGATCACGACCCGATCGGCTAGGCTATATCATTAGCGAATCAACCACAATTACTATCAATACCAATACCACCATAATTTTAGCATAGAGTCTGATCACGACCCGATCGACTAGGCTATCTCATTAGAGAATCAACCACAATTATTATCAATACAAATACCACCGTAATTTTAGCACGGAGTCCGATCACGACCGGATCGGCTA
Organism: Nicotiana tomentosiformis; assembly: GCF_000390325.3. Classification (NCBI taxonomy): domain Eukaryota; kingdom Viridiplantae; phylum Streptophyta; class Magnoliopsida; order Solanales; family Solanaceae; genus Nicotiana; species Nicotiana tomentosiformis. Next base: position 153,487,293 of record NC_090813.1, read on the forward strand.
GGCTATCTCATTAGAGAATCAACCACAATTATTATCAATACCAATACCACTGTAATTTTAGCACGGAGTCCGATCACGACCCGATCGGCTAGGCTATCTCATTAGAGAATCAACCATAATTATTATCAATACCAATGCTACCGTAATTCTAGCACGGAGTCCGATCATGACCCGATCGGCTAGGCTATCTCATTAGAGAATCAACCACAATTATTATCAATACCAATACCATCGTAATTTTAGCACGGAGTCCGATCACGACCCGTTCGGCTAGGCTATCTTATTCGAGACATCAACCCTTTTTATATCTATCAATCTCATCCCAATTAAGAGGAATAATTTTATCACATCAATCTCATCCCAAATAAGGGAAATAATTCACAAAAATAACATAGGTGCAAATGTATTTACCTCATCATCTTTCACATTGTATACATCTCCACTAGTAATTTCAACCAATAACAATACCAATAACAATATTTCTTTCGATCTTTTGGCCATTCACAAGATTCTTTATTCAAGGCACGGTGGCCATATTTGATATTTCACACTTTCATTTCTTATCTCTCATGTATCATCATCATAAATATCAACATATATATAATATTCCGTAAATCATAACTTTAAGTTCATTAGAAATGAACAATTTAAGCACAATAGATTTCTTTCCGAGAAATGGAGTAAAATGATTGGCAATTGATGCGTAAGTTAAAATCATCAACAAATAACACACCATTTATTCTTGACATATTTTTCCCCACAAAGGGCAATACACAATTTCCCCTCACGAATATGTAAGAACGCAAAACATATTGAAAATACTCACAAATCATAACGTTTGTTAAAACAACCACATATGAGCATGACTTGAGTTTATAAACTTTTAGGCAACTCTATTTTCGAAGTCAATTTGGAATAGTTGAATCAAGGCTCATTTCATAACATTTCTCACAGCATTTCATTTCATTGGCTCCATTAGCCACAAGTATAACTTTCACTTATATCAATCATCGCATTTCATACTTCTTTCACATCTTTTAATTCTACTGGAACCATTGGCCACAAGTATAACTTTCACTTATATCAATCATCGCATTTCATACTTCTTTCACATCTTTATAAGTTATCAACAGTAAGACATTTCCAATCAAGGCTTTAGGTACACATATGAGCAATCAAGAGTCTTAAGCATATTGAGTTTTCTCACACAATTTGGAATCATAACCTTCATTTGAAACACAACTCAAAGACATAGCATTTTAATACACATATCATTCTTGAACACATTTCCAAAGGATAACATAATGTGTTAGGAATATTTGGAACACGTTTTAAATACTTAATTCTCGACACTTTGCTTATTCGGGACAATTGAATTTATTGGGAACAACTCGGAACATAGAATAAGGAACTTGAGACACCCATGCTTGAAACTTATGAGAATATCATTGAATTCAATTCTAAGAGAGTAGTTTAGCCAACATACCTTGCTTTGAGCTTTCCTTAAATTACTACAACGTTCCAAAAATTCTAGAAATCCCAATCTATTTTGAAACATAACAAAATTGAACCATTATTACGAAGATATTCATGAACTCTGCTCATTTGAGCATTTTATCAAACACTGGGTGTGCAAATCTAACTACAAGGTTCTTCTACAAGATTTCCTTCACTCCACAACCCAATCTTTACTTATTTGAGCTCAACAATCTTCCCACAAACCTTATTAGTACAAGCATGTGTAAATAATACTCTTATACCCAAGAATCATACTCCAAATCAACCATCTTTTACCCAAATTCGAAATTGGAAACTAGGGTATGGAACCTTACCTCTTAGATGAAGACCTTGTGATTAACTTCCTTGAATCTTGAAGATTGGTGCAAGATTGGATGATTATAATATTAGGTTCCCTCCTTCTCTCTCTAAAATGCTCTTACCTCTCTCTAAAACCCTCAGAAAAACACCCCAAAATAAGCTCCGAAGCCTATTTATCAAAATGGGGTTTGGTTATGAAAAGAGGAAAATTAACCCTCCGGATTCAGTTATGCGGTCGCACAATGGACCGCACAATTGGTATGCGGGTCGCACAAATAGGCGCCCAGAACCGAGCTGTTCTGGTCCATTCTGCGACCAGTTTGCGGTCGCATAACCATTTTGCGATAGCATAATGGTTGCATAATGGTCACATAATGGTCGCAGTATTGGTCACAGAATCTCATTCTATCAGCCTTTTATAATTTGGTCATAGCGTCTTGTAGGAATGTCCAAATGACAAACGGTTTGAAGCGTTGGTAACTACACTTAAAGAGATTTCATTTGATAGGTAATACACCATATAACTCTTCATATCCAAATAGGTATGCTTGTTTGAAGTTAGGTCTTGTGCGAACTCACTTGAAACTTTATCCCATCATAAAATCTTCAACTTAACTTAGCCTTGGGGCCCTTCTTAGATCATAAACCATTCTTAATTCACCTCATACATATATTATTATGATCAATTGATATCATTCATATAATAGTCCTTTTCTACACATAAAATAATATAATTAGTGCATATCGACTTTCTTAATAGCGCTTAAGTACTTCAAAAATTTTCGTGGTGTTACACGTATGCCCGAAATTTAATTTTGATATTTCTAGGATGCGTCGACTCAATTTATTCAAGAATAAGTGGTATCACATTAAGCAAATGAGCTCCAAATTCAGTTTTTATTAAAGCATTAGATCCGGACATCGTATGAGAGAGTTATGCCCATTTCCGGGAGAAATAGAAATGATTTCCCATCACCAGCGCCTAGGTAGCATGGGGCGCTATCTCTAGCGTTGGGAATGTTGAGGTTCTGGAACCAACAGTACAGGCAGTGCCCCAAGCCATCTGTGGCACCCGAAACATTATATAATGTAATGACATGCCAGGTTGTTTTGAGAGTTATAGCCCCGATCCCCTATTAATTATTTTCCTGGTATCTTATTCTGCTATTTTTACTTTGCCGGTAGGGTTCGTATTGGTTTTGAAGGGAATTGTGACACTTAGTCTCTTATTCGGAAGCTTAAGTTGGAAAAGTCAACCGGACGTCGACTTGTGGGTAACAACCTCGGATTTGAATTTTTATAATTCCTTTAGCTCTGTTAGGTGATTTTGGACTTAGGGACGTGTCTGGATAGTGTTGTGGAGGTCCGTAGTAGATTTAGGCTTGAATTGGAGAAAGTTAGAATTTTGGCGATTTTGACCTACAGTGGAAATTTATATCGGACCCGAAATGGAATTACCAAAGTGGGAGTAGGTTCATAGTGTCATTTGTGACTTGTGGTTAATATTTGAGATCATTAGGACGAGATTTGATATGTTTCGACGTCATTTGTAGATTTGGGAAATTTCAAAGCTTCTTAGGCTTGAATACGTGCATTTTTCGTGTTGTGTGATGTTTGATGCGATTTGAAGGCTCGCCTAAGTTCGTATGGTGTTTTATGATTGGTTGGTATGTTTGGTTAAGGTCCAGGGGAGGGAGGGGGCCCGGTGAGTTTCAGGTGCTTAACGGGTTGATTTGGACTTAGGTGAAACTGCTGATGTTGCTTTATCTGGTGTCACCGCACTTGCGCAATTTGGGCCGCAGGTGCGGAGCCGCAGAAGCGGCTAAGGAACTGCAGAAGTGGAAATGGGAAGGAGGTCTGGGATCGCAGGTGTGAGGGGTGTTCTGCATCTGCGATGCCCGCAGGTGCGAGTCAAGGAACCGCAGGAGCGGTCTGGGACCGTAGAAGCAGACAAAAGGTGTGCAGGTGCGCACGCGCAGGTGCGACCTCTTGATCGCAGATGCGGACGAGGTACCTTAAGTGAAAAGCCACACCTGCGATGGGAATTCCGCGGGTGCAGAACCGCAGATACGATCCTTGGCCCGCAGGTGCGATAATCGCTGGGCAGAAAACGGCAGATTCAAGGGTTGAAATTTCATAACACAAAATTTGATTGAAAGCTCGGAGGATGGCGATTTTTCGAGAGTGTTTCAGAGGAAATCAGTGGGTAACGATTCCTAATCCTATTTTGATCATATGTCGTTAAATTAAGGAATTTGAGTGGGAATTAGGCGTCGGTTTTGGATAATATTTGTACAAGTGAACTCGTGAGTAAATGGGTGTTCTTATTTTATAACTTTTACCCGATTTCGAGATGTGGGCCCGGGGAGGCTTTTTGGGCGTTTTTCTAATTTCTTTCCTTAGCTTTGATTTCGTTAGCTAGATTAGTTTCTTGTAGCTATATTTATGTTATGTAATTGGTTTTGGCTAGATTTGAGCCATTCGGAGTCGGATATTCGTGGAAAAAGCATTGTGACGGATTGATTTGAGCTTGGTTCGAGGTAATGGACTTGCCTAACCTTGTATGGGGTAACTCCCCTTATGAGTTGGTACTGTTTGATATGTGAGCACCGTGTACGTGAGGTGACGAGTACGTGCATGGGCTATTTGTTGTAAAACTCCATTTTTCTCTAAGTCATAACTTATTTTCTCCTTATTTGAAACACACTAGCATATGTAACTATCCTGTTTAGACTAGAATAGCATGCCTACTTGTTTAACTGCCTATTTGAACTTTGTGCAGCATGTTTAGTGAAATTACATGCTTTCCTTGACTTGAACTTAGTCTAAACTGTAGGATTTCTTGTTGTAATTGTTATTTCGGTTCGCTGCGCTGCATATTTACTTTGGGACTACGGAACGGTATTCCGGGATATCCCCATGTACTGCATATTTACTTTGGGTCTACGGAACGGTATTCCAGGATATCCCCCTGTTTTGCATATTTATTTTGGGACTACGGAACGGTATTCTAGGAGATTCCCCTGCACATTTACGTTTGGGACTACGAGACGGTATCTCGGGAGATCTCCTATTGTTACCACTGTGTTTTGAGCTGTTGTCTTTCATTGATTCCATTCCTGTTAGATTTCCGTATTTATTTTACTGCAATATTTCATTCTGTCTTATTTCATTATATTTATACCAGTAGGGCCCTAATCTGATCTCGTCACTACTCGACCGAGGTTAGGTTTGGCACTTACTAGGTACTGTTGTGGTGTACTCACGCCTTTTCCTGCACATATTTTTCGTGTGCAGATCCAGGTTCATCTTACCAGCCTCATCACTAGTTGTAGTCGTTGCTGCTTATTGGAGACTTCAAGGTACATCAGCTCGCGCCTGCAGATCCTCAGAGTCCCCCTCTATCCCCCTATGTTCATTTTTCCTTCTTTCTGTAGAAATGATGTATAGAACGGTTAAGACTTCTTAGTAGCTTGTGATATACGGTATTTTGGGTTTTGGGAATTGTTTTGAACATTTTTAGAGGTGATAATTGTATATGCCGAGTGGCATTCAGTTGCTTATTAGATATTTGTTACTGTAAGTAGTTAATGTTCATGCTTTTGTTTCATTTTCGCAAAGTGTTAGGCTTAAATAGTCATAGAGACTAGGTGCCATCACGACGATTCACGTAGAGAGAAATTGGATCGTGACAAGTTGGTATCAGAGCTCTAGGTTCATAGGAGTCGTGACTCACAAGCCGGTTTATTAAAGTCTCGCGGATCGGTACGGAGACGTCTGTACTTATCTTCGAGAGGCTATGGAACTGTTAGGAACAAACATACTTCTTAGATTTCCTTGTCTTGCGAGTTATTGGCATCAAATTCTAAAAATTCTCTATTCTATTCTTTCTCACAGATGGTGAGGACCCATACCGGAGGATTTGACTACCAGGCACCCGCGCACCCTGCTAGAGTCGCTAGAGGCCAGGGCCGGGGTAGAGTACAGCTACGCGGTGCATCCAGAGCACCCGCACGAGCTGTGACGGAGGAGCCCCCAGCAGTTCCAGCTGGAGGGGAGGCACCTGAGGTCCTTATTGCTGCACCAACCCTCCAGGAGATTCTAGCCCAGTTCATGAGCATGTTCAGCACCTTAGCTCAGGCTGGATTGATTCCTTTAGCTCCTGCCACATCTCAGGCTGGAGGAGGGGTACAAACTCCCGCAACCCACACTCCTGAGCAGGGGGGTCCAGGTTGACCAGGCCCCAGAGTTCATTCATATGCCGTCGGTAGCCCCAGTTCAGCATGAGACTAGGACAGCCGCTTCTGAGGCGGAGCAGCTCAGACTTGAGAGGTACCAGAAGTACCACCCACCTACCTTCAGCGGATTGGCTACAGATGATGCTCAGGGTTTTCTGGAGGAGTGTCATCATATTCTGCGTACTATGGGCGTAGCGGAGATGAGTGGGGTTTCTTTTACCACTTTCCAGCTTAGAGGAGTAGCCTATCAGTGGTGGCATGCTTATGAGTTGAGTAGTGCGGATGAGGCAGCTTCACTTACATGGACTCAGTTCTCGGACATATTTTTGAGAGAGTATGTCCATCAAAGCCTTAGGGACTCATGGCGCGCGTAGTTTAAGCAGTTGCACCAGGGTGCTATGACTGTGTCAAAGTATGCAGTCTGCTTCTGTGATTTGGCCCAACATGCACCAGCCTTGGTTGCCACAGTTCGAGAGAGGGTTCGACGATTTATTGAGGGACTCCACCCTAGTATCAGGATTAGTATGGTCAGGGAGCTGGAGATGGATATTCCTTACCAGCATGTTGTGAGTATTGCTAGGAGATTGGAGGGCATGTATGCCCGGGACCGAGAGAAGAGAGAGGCCAAGAGGTCTCGAGAGACTGGTTATTATTCTGGAGCTCGCATCCCAGCAACTCGCCATGGTAGGTGTTATGTGAGCCGCCATGTTCATTCTGCTCTTCCAGCCGCCAGTGGTGTTCCAGCTCCTTCTAGGCCCTAGGAGCCTTATTATGCACCGCTAGTATCTAATGTGCCTCTTGCTCAAGGTGCTTTTAGCAGCCAGTCCAGCAGACCTAGCCCGAGTTAGTCGCAGCAGTCACGCCCTCCGAAGGGTTTCTTTAAATGTGGAAACACCCTCCATATGGTGAGGGATTGCCCCAGACTTAGGAGGGTTGCACCTCCACAGACTTCTCAGCCACCACGTGCTCCACCGGGTCCTCAGGTCATGATTCCAGTACCAGCTACCGCCCCACCTGCTCAGCCAGCTCGAGGTGGAGGTCAGGGAGGTCGAGGTCGCCTTAAACGGGGAGGTCAGGCCAGGTATTATGCTCTTCTGGCTCATACAGAGGCAGTTTCTTCCGACTCTGTCATTATAGGTATTGTTCCAGTCTGTCATAGAGATACGTCGGTATTATTTGACCCAGGCTCTACGTATTCATATGTGTCCTCTTATTTTGCCCCATATTTGGGCATATCTCGGGATTCTTTGAGTTCCCCTGTTTATATGTCTACTCTTGTGGGAGATTCTCTTGTTATGGACTGTGTGTATCGGTCGTGTTTGATTGCTCTTAGTGGTTTTGAGACCAGAGACGACTTATTATTACTTAGCATGGTAGATTTTGATGTTATCTTTGGGCATGGACTGGTTGTCGCCCCATTATGCTATTCTTGATTGTCACACTAAGACCGTGACACTGGCTATGCTAGGCTTACCGCGATTAGAGTGGAGAGCTACCTTAGAGTAAACTTCACGTAGAGTTATTCCATTTTTTAGGGCTCAATGAATGGTTGAGAAGGGGTGCGACGCGTATTTAGCTTATGTGAGAGATGTCGGTATTGATACCCCTACAATTGAGTCAGTTCCAGTAGTGAGGGATTTCCCAGATGTGTTTCCAGCTGATCTTCCGGGCATGCCGCCCGACATAGATATTAATTTCGGCATTGATTTGTTGTCGGGCACCCAGCCCATCTCTATTTCTCCATATCGTATGGCTCCTCCTAAGTTGAAGGAATTGAAGGAGCAGTTGCAGGAGTTGCTTGATAAGGGTTTCATTCGGCCTAGTGTGTCACCTTGGGGTGCTCATGTCTTGTTTGTGAAGAAAAAGGATGGTTCTATGCGTATGTGTATTGATTATCGCCAGTTGAACAAAGTCACAGTGAAGAACAGGTATCCCTTGCCTCGTATTGATGACCTATTTGATCAGCTACAGGGTGCCAAAGTATTTTCCAAGATTGACTTGCATTCAGGTTATCATCAATTGAAGATTTGGGAGCCAGATATCCCGAAGACTGCCTTCAGGACTTGGCATGGTCACTACGAGTTCCTTGTGATGTCTTTTGGGCTGACCAATGCCCCAGCAACATTTATACACTTGATGCACAGTGTGTTCCGACCCTATCTTGACTCATTCATCATTGTGTTTATTGACGACATTCTGGTGTACTCCCAGACTCGGAAGGATCATGAGCAGCACCTGAGGACTATGCTTCATACTTTGAGAGAAAAAAAGTTGTATGCAAAATTTTCTAAGTGTGAGTTCTGGCTTGATTTAGTGTCATTCTTGGGCCACGTAGTATCTAGTGATGGGATCAAGGTAGATCAGTAGAAGGCGGAGGCAGTGCAGAGTTGGCCTAGACCATCATCAGCTACGGAGATCCGCAGTTTCCTTGGTTTGGTAGGATATTACCGTCGCTTTATAGATGGGTTTTGCATCTATTGCAGCACCTATGACCAAGCTGACCCAGAAGGGTGCTCCGTTCAGGTGGACGGAAGAGTGTGAGGAGAGCTTTTAGAAGCTCAAGACAGCTTTGACTACAGCCCCATTATTGGTATTGCCTTCAGGTTCGGGGTCTTATACAGATTATTGTGATGCGACACGAGTTGGCCTTGGCGTGGTATTGATGCAAGACCGTAGGGTGATTTCCTATGCATCCAGACAGTTGAAGGTGCATGAAAATAATTATCATGTCCACGACCTTGAGCTAGCAGCTATTGTTCATGCCTTGAAGATTTGGAGGCACTATTTGTACAGCGTTCCTTGTGAGATCTACACTGATCATCAGAGTTTGCACCATCTGTTCAAGAAGAAGAATCTTAATTTGTGTAAGAGGAGGTGGTTAGAGCTGCTTAAGGATTATGACATTACCATTTTGTACCATCCCGAGAAGGCCAATGTGGTGGCCGATGCTTTGAGTCGTCGGGCAGAGAGTTTGGGGAGTTTAGCATATCTACCAGCAGCAGAGAGGCCTATGGCATTGGATGTTCAGGCCTTAGCCAGCCAGTATGTGAGATTGGATATTTCTGAGCCGAGTCGAGTATTGGCTTGTGTGGTCTCTTGGTCTTCTCTTTTTGATCGTATCAAGGAGCGTCAGTATGATGACCCCCATATGCTTGTCCTTAAGGACACGGTCCAGCACGGTGATGCTAAGGAGGTCACTATTAGGGAGGATGGTGCATTGAGGATGCAGGACAGGTTATGTGTGCCCAATGTGGACGGGTTGCGTGAGTTGATTCTCTAGGAGGCTAATAGCTCATGGTACTCCATTCATCCGGGAGCCGCGAAGATGTATCAGGACCTGAGGCAGCATTATATATGGATAAGGATGAAGAAGGACATAATAGAGTCTGTGGCTAGATGTCTAAATTGCCAGAAGGTGAAGTATAAGCATCAGCGACCGGGTGGGTTGCTTCAGAAGATAGAGATTCCGGAGTGGAAATGGCAGCGGATCACTATGGACTTTGTTGTTGGACTCCCATGGACTCAGCGGAAGTTTGATGTAGTTTGGGTGATTATGGACAGGCTGACCAAGTCAGCTCATTTCGTTCCTGTGATCACTACCTATTCTTCCGAGCAGCTGGCTCGAATTTACATTTGTGAGATTGTCAGACTTCATGGCGTACCGGTATCCATCATCTCTCACCGGGGCACGCAATTTACATTGCGGTTTTGGAGAGCCATACAACAGGAGTTAGGTACTCGGGTGGAGTTGAGCACAACTTTCCACCCTCAGACGGACGGGCAGTCCGAGCGCACTATTCAGATTCTTGAGGATATGCTTCGTGCGTGTGTGATGGATTTTGGAGGTTCTTGGGATCAGTTCTTTCCACTTGCAGAGTTTTCCTATAGTTATCAGTCCAGCATTCAGATGGCACCGTATAAGGCTCTATATGGTAGGCGGTGTCGGTCACCAGTGGGTTGGTTCGAGCCGGGCGAGGCCCGATTGTTGTGTACAAACTTGGTCCAGGATTCCCTGGATAAGGTGAAGGTGATTCAGGATAGACTTCGCACAGCCCAGTCCAAATAGAAGAGTTATGCGGACCGGAAGGTTTGCGATTTAGCATTTATGGTTGGAGAGCGGGTCTTGCTTTGGGTTTTGCCTATGAAGGGCGTTATGAGGTTCGGAAAGAGGGACAAGCTGAGCTCAAGGTTTATTGGCCCCTTTGAGGTGTTATGGCAAGTTGGGGAGGTTGCTTATGAGCTTTCCTTACCTCCCAGCCTAGCAGGGGTTCATCCCGTATTTCACGTTTCGATGCTCCGGAAGTATCACGGTGATCCGACTCATGTATTGGATTTCAGCTCAGTCCAGTTGGACAAGGATCTATATTATGTTGAGGAGCCAGTGGCTATCTTGGACAGGCAGGTCAGAAAACTAAGGTCATAGAACATTGCTTCACTAAAGGTCCAGTAGAGGGGTCAGCCGGTCGAGTAGGCGACTTATGAGACCGAGCGGGATATGCACAGTCGTTATCCTCATTATTTCACAGCTTAGATATGTTTTTATGCTCGTTCGAGGACAAATGATTATTTTTAGAGGGGAAGGATGTAACGACCCGGCCGGTCGTTTTGAGAGTTATAGCCCTGATCCCCTATTAATTGTTTCCCTCGTATCTTATTCTACTATTTTTGCATTGCTGGGAGGGTTCGTATTGGTTTTGAAGTGAATTGAGACACTTAGTCTCTTATTGGGAAGCTTAAGTTGGAAAAGTCGACCAGATGTCGGCTTGTAGGTAACGACCTCGGATTTGTATTTTTATGACTATGTTAGCTCCGTTAGATGATTTTGGACTTAGGGGCATATCCGGATAGTGTTTTGGAGGTCCGTAGTAGATTAAGGCTTGAATTGGCGAAAGTTGGAATTTTGGTGATTTTGGCAGGCAGTGGAAATTTCGATATCGGACCCGAAATGGAATTCCAAAAGTGGGAGTAGTTTCGTAGTGGCATTTTTGACTTGTGGGTAAAATGTGAGGTCATTCGGACGAGATTTGATATGTTTTGACGTCGGTTGTAGATTTGGGAAATTTCAAAGTTCCTTACGCTTGAATTCATGCATTTTTCATGTTGTGATGTTGTTCGATGTGATTTGAAGGCTCGACTAAGTTCGTATGGTGTTATAGGATTGGTTGGTATGTTTGGTTGAGATCCGGGGGGCCTCGGGTGAGTTTCGGGTGCTTAACGGATTGATTTGGACTTAGGTGAAACTACTGATGTTGCTGTATCTGGTGTCACCGCACCTGCGTACTTTGGGTTGCAGGTACGGAGCCGCAGAAGTAGCTAAGGAACCGCAGAAGCAGAAATGGGAAGGAGGTCTGGGATCGCAGGTGCGAGGGGTGTTCCGCATCTGCGATGCCTGCAAGTGCGAGTGAAGGAGCCGCAGGAGCTATCTGGGACCGCAGAAGTGGACAAAAGGTCCGCATGTGCACACGCATAGGTGCGACCTCTTGATCGCAGATGCGGACGAGGTACCTTAAGTGGAAAGTCACACCTGCAATGGGAATTCCGTAGGTGTAGAACCGTAGATGCGATCCTTGGCCCGCAGGTGCGATAATCGCTGGGCAGAAAAGGGCAGATTCGAGGGTTGAAATTTCATAACACAAAATTTGATTCAAAGCTCAGAGGAAGGCGATTGTTTGAGAGTTTTTCAGAGAAAATTAGTGGGTAACGATTCCTAATCCTATTTTGATCATATGTCATTAATCCATAGTTGTTTTCTTCATTAAATTAAGGAATTTGAGTGAGGAAATTGGGGAATTGGGGGAAAAGTTCCCCAACAAAAAATCTGCGTTTTGAGTGGGAATTAGGCATCGATTTTGGATGATTTTTGTACGAGTGAACTCGTGAGTGAATGGGTGTTCTTATTTTATAACGTTTACCCGATTTCGAGACGTGAGCCCGGGGAGGCTTTTTGGGCATTTTTTCTAATTTCTTACCTTAGCTTTGATTTCGTTAGCTAGATTAGTTTCTTGTGGCTATATTTATGTTATGTAATTGGTTTTTGCTCGATTTGAGCATTTCGGAGTCGGATATTCGTGGAAAGAGCATTGTGACGGATTGATTTGAGCTTGGTTCGAGGTAAGTGGCTTGCCTAACCTTGTGTGAGGGAACTCTCCTTAGGAGTTGGTGCTGTTTCATATGTGAGCGTCGTGTACGTGAGGTGACGAGTACCTACACGGGCTATTTGTTATAAAACTCCATTTTTCTCTAAGTCATAACTTGTTTTCTCCTTATTTGAAACACACTAGCATATGTAACTATCCTGTTTATACTAGAATAGCATGCCTACTTGTTTAACTACCTATTAGAACTCTATGCAACATATTTAGTGAAATTACCTGCTTTCCTTGACTTGAACTTAGTCTAAACTGTAGGATTTCTTACTGTAATTGTTATTTCGGTTGGTTGCGCTACATATTTACTTTGGGACTACGGAACGGTATTCCGGGAGATCCCCATGTACTGTATATTTACTTTGGGACTACGGAACGGTATTTCAGGAGATCTCCCTGTTTTGCATATTTATTTTGGGACTATGGAACGGTATTCCGGGAGATCCCGCTGCACATTTATGTTTGGGACTACAAGACGGTATCTCGGGAGATCCCCACTGTGTTCTGAGCTGTTGTCTTTCATTGATTCCATTCCTGTTAGATTTTCGTATTTATTTTACTGCAATATTTTATTCTATCTTATTTTATTATATTTATACCAGTAGGGCCCTGACCTGATCTCATCACTACTAGATCGAGGTTGGGCTTGGCACTTACTGGGTACCGTTGTGGTGTACTCACGCCCTTTCCTACACATGTTTTTCGTGTGTAGATTTAGGTTCATCTTACCAGCCTCATCACTAGTTGCAGTCGTTGCTGCTTATTGGAGACTTCAAGGTACATATGCTCGCGCCCGCAGATCCTCGGAATCCCCCTCTATCCCCCTATGTTCATTTTTCCTTCTTTGTGTAGAAATGATGTATAGAACTGTTAAGACTTCTTAGTATCTTTTCACTTACGATATTCCGGGTTTTGGGAATTGTTTTGTACATTTTCAGAGGTGATAATTGTATATGCCGAGTGGCATTCAGTTGCTTATTAGATATCTGTTATTGTTAGTAGTTAATGTTCATGCTTTTGTTTCATTTTCGCAAAGTGTGTTAGGCTTGACACTTATTGGGTACCGTTGTGGTGTACTCACGCCCTTTCCTGCACATGTTTTTCGTGTGTAGATTTAGGTTCATCTTACCGGCCTCATCACTAGTTGCAGTCGTTGCTGCTTATTAGAGACTTCAAGGTACATATGCTCGCGCCCGCAGATCCTCGGAATCCCCCTCTATCCCCCTATGTTCATTTTTCCTTCTTTGTGTAGAAATGATGTATAGAACTGTTAAGACTTCTTAGTATCTTTTGACTTACGGTATTCCGGGTTTTGGGAATTGTTTTGTACATTTTCAGAGGTGATAATTGTATATGCCGAGTGGCATTCAGTTGCTTATTAGATATCTGTTATTGTTAGTAGTTAATGTTCATGCTTTTGTTTCATTTCCGCAAAGTGTCAGTCTTACCTAGTCGTAGAGACTAGGTGCCATCACGACGGTTCACGAAGGGACAAATTGGGTCGGGACATATACTCATTTCGGGGTTCATTTTTCCCCATTTTTCTCGGCCAAACTTTGGGGTTTTCCTCCACTCTCTCAAGGCCTCCAACTCCCCCCCGTCTTCCAGGTGAGTAATCCCTACTAATTTGGTGTTTCATTCCATAAATTCCACCCTAAAACTAACTCAATCCTCCACAAAATACATAGATCTTCAAGTAATTTCTTCAAGAACTCAAAGGAGGGTTTTGCAAGATTTCTTCCAAAAGGTAATCCTACACCCTTAGACTTACATGTATGGATATATTATGGGAATATGAGTATGAATTAATTATTGGAACTTATATTATGGTGATTGGAAGCCATAAGTTCCCAATTTAAATACATAACCATTGTAGAGATTGAAAGGTGATTATTTGATGGAATTTTGTTGGTTGGGTGTGGTTGGATGGTCATGAATGTTATGTTGGATTTTATGATTTGTTTAAGAATGATGGTGGGATCAATTTTTGGTAAATGGTAGTAGTTGGATGAACTAATTCTATGGTTAAGAGATGTAGATATTGATGCCTACTAGGTGTTTGATAAAATGCCTAAATGGCCTAAACTATGGGATTTGTTACTAATGTTGTTCCCATTGGATGTTGTTATTGTAGATTGAAGTTTCTTAGTGTAGTGGATCATTGTAGTATAATTAAGGGGCGAACGTCAGGTATGTTGGCTAAACTTCTCTCTCATAATCGAATTCCATAATGTTCCCGTAAGTTTCAAGTATGGTTGGCTCAAGTTCCTAATTCCTATATTCCGAGCTATTCCTTATAAAATTGACTATTCCGAATGAGCCTTTTGTCGAAAGATATATGTTCAAAGTATAGGTTGTGTATTAAAATATTATGGCTTTGAGTATTGTTCCAAATGAAAGCTAGTATGCCAAATTATGTGAGAAATATCGATATGCTTAAGACTCTTAATTTGCTTATATGTGTACCTAAAGTCTTGATTGGAAATGCCTTGTTGTGTATAATATATAAAGATGCTCGAAAGTAAAAGAAGTGAGTTGATGATGTAAAGTGTGGCCACCATACCAAGAATGAAAGATATACTTGTGGCCAATAGTGCCAATGAAATGAAACGATGTGTGAAATATTATGCAATGAGCCTTGATTCAACTATTACAAATTGACTTAAAATAAAATTGTCCAAAAGCTTATGTACTCAAGTCATGTCCAAATGTGGTTGTTCTAACTAATGCTATGCTTGGTAGGTATTTCCAATATGTTTTTAGTTCTTACATATTCATGAGTTGAGATTGTGTATTGCCCTTTTTGGGGAAAGGTATTTCAAGAGTATTATATATGATGATGTTTGTAATGATAATCCTTGAAAGTAAAGAAATGAAATTGTGGAATATGATATACGACCACAGTGCCATGAATGAAGAATAATACGTATGGCCAAGGGAGCCAATGAAATAATGATGTTGTAAGTCGTTGAAAGTAATTGTGAAGTTATATATAGTGGGAAAGGTTATGAGATGAATATTTGTACGTATGTTTCCAATGTGTTATAAGCTCCTACGCCCTCATGAGGAGAGGCTATGGTATTCCTAGGTATTTTAAATGTTCTTGATATCCTATTATCACCTATGGCAAGTACAAGTAAGTGATGGTATGAACATGAAATGTAGAGAGGCCGCTTTGTGTAGAGATTATGGTATTGTGATACACCTCCACCTGCATATATTGGGATGAGGTGGCAGGGCCGCTTTTTATAGAGATTGTGGTATTGTGATAAACCTCTACCCGCATATATTGGGGTGAGGCGGCAGGGCCCCTTTGTGTAGAGATTGTGGTATTGTGATACACCTCCACCCGCATATATTGGGGTGAGGCGGTAGGGCTGCTTTGTGTAGAGATTACCGTATTGTGATACACCTCCACCTGCATATATTGGGGTAAGGCGGCAGGGCTGCTTTGTGTAGAGATTGTGGTATTGTGATACACCTCCACCCGCATATATTGGGGTGAGGCAGTAGGGCCTCTTTGTGGAGAGATTATGGTATTGTGATTCACCTCCACCCGCATATATTGGGGTGAGGCGGCAGGGCCGCTTTGTGTAGAGATTGTGGTATTGTGATACACTTCCACCCGCATATATTGGAGTGAGGTGGCAGGGCCGCTTTGTGTAGAGATTGTGGTATCATGATACACCTCCACCCGCATATGTTGGGGTGAGGCGGCAGGACCGCTTTGTGTGAATGTGGATATAGAGGATCCTCAACTTAATTTCTATAAATTTTAATGAAAGCTCTTAATAAATTTGCTTGACGTCAATGGCTATCTAAGCCCTTTTACTGATACCATGATTCATCATATTCATGTTGTTTTTCCAAGCCCTTGAATAGGTGTATTTGTATTGTGTAAGTAAACACTGTGAACAGTCTATGAAACGCACAGGTGTAATATGTAAGTAAACACTGTGAATGGTCTATGAAACACACAGGTGTATTATGTAAGTAAACACAATGAACGGTCTATGAAACACACGGGTATATTGTATAGGTGATACTGTGAATGGTCTATGAAACACACAAGTGTATTGTATAGGTGATACTGTGAACGGTCTATGAGACGCATAGGTGCATAATATGATATGTGAACACTAAGGATGGTTTATGAAATGTATATGTGTAAAATAAGGGAGGAAGGTGGCACTTTCATTGGCCTTGTTTGTACATGTTGTTACAATTACGTCAATGTTACACTCCGCAGTATTACCCCGCAGTATTACGTCAACGTTACACTCTGCAGTACTATGACGATGTTACACCCCGTAGTATTGTACATTGGATTTGTCGTAAGATAACTGACATCATTTCAAAGACAAGATTATTTTGAGGTTAAAAGTATTATGCTATTTTAAACAACTAATAAATAAATTCATGAAGGTGAGAGAGTAAGCAAATCGAAGAAAATGAGTTTCGTCAAAATTTGATATTTTGAGATAAAATACGGTCCAAGCTATAATACCCCGTATTTATGGACTAGTACTATACCACATGACCATGATAGTAAGGTGTATAAAGTGTATTTTAGTATTTTAATTAATTTGAGATAATTCTTAATTATGTGAATAATGGGTTAATTATTGATTTTAGTGGGAGGTTAACAAGGTAATGGATTTTGGTGGATAAGCTTAAAGGGACATCACCCTCAACGTGTCAGCAAGGGGACTTAAGCATCAATGACTCTTTGGTGTATATAATTAGGTGGCATAATTTGAGATTTTTGGGCAAAATAATCCCAAAAGTGGGGACCACAACCCTCAAAGATAAGAGATTTTCATACATCATTTAAGTGAGATTTTTATGTTGCTAAGCAACGGATGAAATCTCAAAAAGAGTTTATATGAAACTTCTTAATACTATAGCAACATAAGATTTGCGATTCTAAGGAAGTATGGTGCAATCTTTCTCAAGAATATCATACGGATTTTTTCCTATTTCGATCTCGTTGTTACATGTTTCGTCGTGATTAGAGGGATTGTCAAGATAATCGGCTCAGGTATGTTAAGGCTATCCCTTCTTTCCTTTTGGCATGATTCATACGATGCAAACAAAACGAGCAAACGCACAGCTTTCATAAATACCTCTATTCATAGAAGCACTGGGGGTGCCTATGTTCTTGAATTCTCATGTGTCTTATTATTATATATTTTGTTCATGGATCTCAGAAAAATGCATAATTGATAAAATTTATCCGAAGACATATTGATCTTATGACATTCCGAGAAATCTTATTAACTCGCTTCTTATGCATTTCATTCATTTATACATGTACATTGACCCATGACCAGATGGTATTATATACGCGTATATTATACGTATATGGGATATGGAAAAAGGTTACGGCGTTATATACGCACCACCACCTGATCAGCTGGTATACGTTGATGATTTTGCCCACAGTGGGCGAGATGATATGATGGAATGCCCTCAGAGGCTTGATGATGTTATGTACGCATATACCTATGCATGATATGATATTTATATGCATATGCATGACATTATAAATGTTTGATGATTCACAGAGCTATTCAGACTTACAGGTTGAGTCTTTTCCTCCATGTTTCTTTCTTGTCTATTATATACTGCTTTCATACCTTACATACTCAGTACTTTATTTGTACTGACATCCCTTTTGCCTGGGGAGGCT
Organism: Nicotiana tomentosiformis; assembly: GCF_000390325.3. Taxonomy (NCBI): domain Eukaryota; kingdom Viridiplantae; phylum Streptophyta; class Magnoliopsida; order Solanales; family Solanaceae; genus Nicotiana; species Nicotiana tomentosiformis. Next base: position 153,505,187 of record NC_090813.1, read on the forward strand.
GCGTTTTATGCCCACAAGTGCCGATAGACAAGTTGAGAGTCCTCCAAGTAGGCTATCAACTCAGCAGAAGGTGTTGGTGCACTCCATTTGCTCCGGAGTTGCCTATTTGTTCAGTATGATTTGTACATGTATTGATTTGTATGGCGGGGCTCTGTCCCGACCTTTATGACATTTATGTACTCTTAGAGGCTTGTAGATAGACGTCATGTATATGGATACATGTATGGCCTTGTCGACCTATGTTTTGAGTATACGAATGATCATGTCGGCCTTATACGCCTATATGTCATAGGTTTAAGTCAGTACATCATGTTGGGTCATCCTATGTCAAGTATTTCCTCATGTTTTATTCTACTTATCTCACGACAGCCTTTCAAACTCATTTACCTATGATATTATGATATGAAAGATACGTTATGTTGGTACTCGGTTGGACAAGGTACCGGGTGCCCGTCGCGGCCCATCGGTTTGGGTCGTGACAGATGCAAGTATAATAAGACTTGAAATGTGATTCTATGGGATGTTTCGTAATTTCTTGATGTACTTTATTTGCCTCTTATTTAAGTTACCATATTTTCATTTGTTGTTTTGACTGCCTTACATACGAGTACTATTCCACATGTACTCACGTCCCTTTTGACGGGGGGCGCTGCATCTTTTAATGGATGCAGGTATACTTCTACAGGATGATATGGATCTTTGATAGGGATCTTCTTCACTACTCAGCTTATGGTGAGCCCGCTACAGTTCTAGTGGGTGTTTGGGTCTAGTTCATTTTATGTATTTAGGTATCTATTGTCATAGAAGCTCCATGTACATTGTGGGTCATGTAATTAAAAATTTGAGTTTTGTCATGTATTTATGTTCACAGTATTTACAGCTATTTATAAAGCTGTGTAACCATCATGAGAAAGAATTTATGGGTCATTGAGCCAAATGTATTCAATATGAAAGTCAAGATCTAATTATGTTATGGTAAATCATTCATGAGTAATGACGAGAGGTTAATGTAAATTAGGCTTTCTCGACTGGGTTTACTCGGTTAAGCACTGGTCGCGCTCCCTGAGTTTGGGGCGTGACAAATGTCACGACCCAAACTGATGGGCCATGACGAGTGCCCGAGTCCTACCTGTCGAACACCCTTAAGCATGCGTCTAAGATATAAACATGAATAACATCTGTCAATAAACTGCTGAGTCATGTGAATAACATACGTGAGGATAACATGTCCAAAAGACATATATACATACATATGCGGAATACAATAGGGCGAGCCGACAAGGCTGCTATAGACAACTATATATCCAAAACTAGAAGCCGACAAGGCCACATACTATCCAACTATACATGATTGTCTATAGACCTCAATAGAGTGTACAACTGTATGAAGGATGGGACTGGGCCCCGTTGTACCCATATCTACATACAAAAATAGCGTACCAAAACTAATAACAGCACCGGATCAAGTGGATCACACCTGCCACGTCCCAAACTCGGGGAGCGCGATCAGCGCTCAACTGAGAGAACCGGGCCGAGCAATCCTGTTAGATCACCTTCTACTCAAACTCATCTATGAATAAAGAGGAGATATACCCCATTACTCAAACACTGAAAAGATTCTATTAACAACTACATTTTCATTCCCATTGGCAGCTTCATTCATAATTTCCAAAATATTACGAGTTTATAGAATTAATGTAAAACATGATTTCCAAATACCAAAATTTCTAACTCAATTCCCAACATCAACCACAACCCACAGCCTGTCTATGGAGCCTCTAAGTACAATAGAAGAGTAATATGGAAATGCCGGCAATAAGGCCCCGGCTATAATTAACCTCTACGCCTGCCCTGGCATCACAGAACCCCGGTTTTTAGGAAAACAATTTCACGAGGCCTTACAACACCAACTCTCGCTGATCAAGGATCCTAAAAAGGGGAACCGTCAGCCTGTCTACATACACCTGCAGGCATAGAACGCAGGCCCCGGGAAATAGGGCATCAATACGAATAATGTACCGAGTATGTAAGGCGTGAAAATCAGTACATAAAAGAAACATGGAGTAAAGGAATCCGCCTGTATGTCTAAATAACTTTGTGAATCCTGAAATATTTATAAAGTTATGCATGTGCATATAAATGTCGTATCATGCGTAGGAAAATGTGTACATAACATCATCAAGCCTCTGAGGGCATCCCATCATATCATCTCGGCCTCTGTAGGCTAAATCATAAACGAATACCAACTGATCAGGTGGTGGTGCATATATAACACCGTAACCTTTTCCCATATCCCATATCGATATAATATACGCATATATAATGCTATCTGGTCATGGGTCAATATACATGTATAAATGAATGAAATGCATAAGAATAAGTTAATAAGATTTCTCGGAATGTCATACGATCAATATGCATTCGGATAAACTTTAGCAACTACGTATTTTTCTGAGACCCATGAATAGAAGATATAATAATAAAACACATGGGAATTCAAGAACAAAGGCACCCCTAGTGCTTCTACGAATAGAGACATTTATGAAAGTTGTGCGTTTGCTCGTTTCATTTGTATCATATGGATCATGCCAAAAGGATAAGGGATATCCTTAACATACCTGAGCTAATTCTCTTAACAATCCCTCTAACCCATGTCTTTTGCGAAAAACACGTAACGACGGATCGAAGTAGGGAAAAATCTGTATGATATTCTGGAGAAAGATTGTACTGTGCTCTCTTAGAATTGCATCTCATGCTGCTGTAGCGTTATAAGGGTTCATATGAACTTTTGGTGAAGCTACATCTGTTACCTTACAAACATATACATTTCCCTTTAATGACATGTGTAGGTGTCTTTATCATAGGTGTGGGCCCCACTTTATGTGATGACTTAGCCAACAAATTCCCTAAATATGCCACCTAGCCCCTAGCCAAAAGAGTCATTGTTACCTAAATCCCTTGCTGCCACGTTGGGTCTCCACTAAGCTTATCCAAAAATTCTAATTACTTTGTTAATCTCCCATTAAATATCAATAATTGACCAATTATCCACATAATTAAGAATTATCTCTAATTACTTAAAATACTAATCACTTTTAACACACTTTATATACCTTACTATCATGGTCATGTGGTACCTTATATGGCACTAGTCCATAAATATCGGGTATTATAGCTTAGACCGTATTTTATACCAAATTGACAACCTTTAACGAAACTCTTTTTTTTATTTATTTACCCTTTAAACTTCACGACACTTACTTATCCCCTGTTATAAATAGCATAAGTACTTATAACCTCAAAAATAATCTCATTCTCGAGCCTACGCCGATTAACTTACGACAAAACTTTAACGTGCGAAAATGCGAAATGTAACATCCTTCCCCCCTTAGAAACATTCGTCCTCGAATGTTTAACTCCCCTGGATCTATATAGATTTTGGCAGAGTCGCCTTTGTAATTGTACTACTGCCAACCCTTCCTGTAGAAAACTCAATAATTCAATGCCACATATTGCAACAATCATCAATAACGACAATAGCCTCACACGACCAATGACCATAACTAACAGCACCTTAAGGCTGTGATGACTCGGTCGGATCCTCCTCTGCAAGAGGAAACAAGTGGGGATACCTAGACTTCATGTCTTCTTCAGCTTCCCAAGTCATTTCTTCCACATTATTGTTTCTCCAAAGTACTTTAATCGAAGCTACGTCCTTAGTTCTCAATCTCCGAACATGTCTATCTAGTATAGCAATGGGAGTTTCCTCATATGATAACTGCTCTGTGACTTGAACATCATCAACTGACACAACTTTGGAAGGATATCCAATACATTTATGGAGCATAGACACATAAAAGACTAGATGTACAGACTCCAAGTCAGAAGGCAAGTCTAACTCATATGCTACCTAGCCTACTTTGCGTATGATCTTATATGGTCCAATGTACTGAGGGATAAGTTTTCCTTTCTTACCAAACCTCATAATGCCTTTCATCGGTGATACATTTAGGAATACCCAATCGTCAACCTGAAACTCCAAGTCTCGTCGTCGATTATCTGCATAAGACTTCTGACGGCTTTGAGCTGCTAATAGCCTTTTGTCATGCCCCAAAACCGAGGAGTGCGACCGGCGCTCAGCCGAGTAAACTCGGTCGAACAAGCCTATTAGATTCTTCCTACCCAGTTCACCCATGATCAAGAAAACACATGATTTCATAAATTATACAGCAGGAAGTTCATACATACGATGTTAAATCGTTTGTTTAGCCATTGCGCCTTTAAGTCTCAAAATACATAATTCTTATAGTTTGAATGGAACAAGTGATCAAACACAACATTACTGGTTTAACATTCCTAATACCCATATACAACCCACATAGTGTCTACGGAGCCTCTAAAGATACAAAAGAGAGTAAAGATGGTGCCGTCAACAAGGCCCCGGCTATATCTCAAAAAGTGACCACAATATAAACAAAAGGTACAATGCATGACCCCGGAATGAAATGGGGCTCACCGAGTCCGCTGGAAAGATGATGATGTACCACTAACTACGATCAACAATGTCTGCTATGTAACCAACTGCATCTATTTAAAGATGTAGTGCCCCGGGCAAAAGGGGCGTTAGTACCATCGAATAGTACTAGTATGTAAAGCTAAAACACCATCTCAATAGAATGGACAATAATACAAGGGGGAAAACAGTCATGAGTTCAATAAAAGCTTCAAAACAATACTAAAATATCAAGTAAGGATCACATAAGTTCTCAAGTCAATTTCCATCTTATTAGGTTGGGTAATCTTTAGTGCCATATGCCACAATCCACAATACCATCGTGTTCTTACACGGAGTTCGATCTCGACCGGATTGACTAGGTCATCTCATTTGAGACATCAACCATATCCACAATTTCAATTATCATTTCTAGCACAGTTACCACCATGTATGCAGCATGGCGTCTGATCACGGCCCGATCGGCTAGACCATCTAAATTGAGACATCAACCATAACCATAATTTCAATTATCTCACATCATAATTCTTTCATATTCTTTCGATTCATTGGCACTAGTGATCACGATTACAAAATCATTCTTGGCACTTGGCTGTATTTCATAATTTCAGTCCCTTTTTTTTCACATTCAAATATCATTATCATAATCATTATCAACAACAATAAGACTTCACGTTCAAGACATTAAGTTCACATAACACAACAATTTGGGAATCTTAGGCACATAGAGGCTTTTCATACAATTTGGCATAACAACCTTTATTTCGATCTTGACATGAAGTCTTAACATTTCTAACACATATTCTACATTTTGAACATATCCGTAAATTGCAAAATGACATGATGAAGCATTTAAAATAAATATTGAACATATATCCTTCGACACAACCACATTAGGAATAGCCAATTCAATAATGATCAAGGTCTTACTTCAATTACATGAATACCGTGGGACTTGATTCTAGGAAGAAGGGGGTTTAGCCATACATACCTCAATTGAGCTTCCTTAATCTCTAAAATGTTCTGGAATTCTTAGAATCTTCGATCTATTTTATAAATATAACAAGTTGGACCAAGATTAGGAAGATGAACATGATTTTAGCTCATTTGAGCATATTATCAAACACTAGGTGTGCATCAATATTTTTAAGCCCCCTTTTTGAAGGGTTACATCTTTCCCCAACCTATTCTCTACCATGTTTAGCTCACAACCTCCCCACATACTTCAAGGATACATGCATGCAAGACAACAACCCTTACACCCAATAATTATCTTGCTAATTACCCATTTCTAGACAAAATTCAAATTGAGGGTTAGGGTGTAGAATCTTACCTCTTAGGAAGAAGACCTAGGTGTCTCTCTTGATAATCTTCAAGGTTTTAAGTGAGAGTTGAAGAGCAAGTTTGATGAATATTCACTTCTCCCTCTAGGACTCTCTCTCTCTCTCTCACACTCTCAAAATATCATAAAATATGTTCCCAATGGTCCAAGGTAGGTATTTTAACGGAATAGGGTCGGGTTTAAAACATAGGAAAATGGATACTCCGAAATTCTGGATCTGGCTATAGACCTGGCCTCGGGAGTTCTGTAGCGAGCTATAGACTTATCCTCGCGAGGGTTATATCCTGTTCTATCGTGCTACAGACCTGGCCTCGTGATTATCTTCGTGGCCTTAAGGTAAGAAATGAACCCACCTTTCGGTACCACATCATCACCCTTCAACTCAATAGCTGGCTCATTTGGAAATTCGAACCTAACAGTCCTGGTTCGGCAATCAAGCTTGGCAAAACAAGAATAAAGCCAATCCATCCACGTTATCACATCAAAATTGACCATTCTCAGTTCAATAAGATCTGTCACGGTGTCCCGACCATGCAACGTGACAACACAATCCCTATAAACCCGCACGGCAAAATAGACTCACCAACTGGAGTAGATACATAGAATGGCTCATGAATCTGTTCTGGTTCTATCCCAAATTCCATAGCAACATAAGGAGTGACATATGACAGAGTGGAACCAGGATCAATAAGAGCATATACATCATGATATTGGACAGTCAATATACTTGTGACAACATCTAGAGAAGCCTCTGCACTTTAGCAACCACTCATAGCATAGAAATGGTTGGGTCCTCCTGAACCCTGTGCACCACCCCTAGTTGCACCACGCCCTGCTAGTGCTGGAGGGCCTCGAGCTGGAGGGGGTGCTGAAGATGTACCAACTGTAGAACTGGATGGCTGTGTTGTACCCCTGCCCGTACCCTGGCAGGATGCACGACACTCCCTATGAATATGACCCCCCAATCCACACCTATAACATATTGGCAGGTCCATGTAGCAGATTCCCAAATGCATCCTCCCACACTTGGGGCATAGGGCTCTCCGTTGCTGCTGGAATCTCCCTCCTGATTGGCCCTACTGGTGGGGTCCCCTGCTACCTTGATTGGGCCTGAAATGACATGCCTGCTGCTGACTAGCCCCTACTACCGGTGCACTGGCTGAAGACTAAGCAAAAGACTGGGATGGCCCTGATGACCCTCCCTTGAAAGCTGATCTTCCCCCACCAAATGACTCCCCAAAGCTGCCCGCGGACCGGGCCTTGCTGGTACCCTCTCGCTCCCTTTTGTTCTTCAACTTATGGTCCTCTGTAGCTTGAGCAAATGCTACCATTTTCCCATAGTTCATATTTGAATTCAAGGCAGCTGTAGCGGCCTCATTGATAACCAAGGGGCTAAGGCCCTGCACAAACCGGTGCACTCTAGCCTCCATAGTAAGCAATATTAGAATGGCATATTTTGACAGGCGCGTGAACTCCATGTGTTACTCTCACACACTCCTACTCCCTTGCTTAAGATTCTCAAACTCTGCGGCACGAGCTGCACTAGTCTCGGCTGGCAAGAAATGATCCATGAAAGCGTCAGCAAACTCGCTCCACCTCGCTGGAGGGCTCCCCTCCTCCCAAGAGTCCTCCCACAGCTCAAACCAAGAATAGGCCACCCCTTTCAGGTGGTAGGCGGCCAACTCCACTCCTTCCGTCTCAGTAGCGCACATAACCCGAAGAGTCTTATGCATCTCATCAATGAAGTCTTGTGGGGGGTCCTCCTCGGGATTAGCACCCATGAACACCGAAGGATCCAACTAAAGAAACTTGCTCACCCTGGAACCCCTAGAATCCCCTTGTTGGCTAGAAGAAGTGGGTGCAACATTTGATCTCTAGGCTTGAGAAGCCACTATCTGTGTCAGCATCTGGATAGCTTCCATAAGATCAACATCAGAAACACCAGAATTGGAAGCTGGGACTGGAGGTGGAACTGGTATATCAGTTGGAAGGACTGTTGTACCATCAGTAGACGTAGGGACAGGAGCGGTCTGATCAGTTGTCGTAGAGTCAGGTGGTGTAGTAACTGGATGAGTGTTCTCACTCCTCGAGTGTTCACCCACATCATGAATTATAGGGTCAACTGTCACTCCTGGGGTGACATTGGCTCTTTGACCAGTTCTTTCCTTCTTCTTAGGTGCCATGTACTGAAAGTTAAAGTAAAGCACAAGTTAAAGGAGGAAATATCTTACAATTAGCTTGATCGCACGATCGAGAACATGAAAGAAGGGTATTGTTCCTAAATGCCCATGTAGCATCCTAATTATAGATGTGGTCGATAACACACCGATAATAAGGACTCTACTAGACACGGCTCCGAGACATCCTAGGTCACTTTACAACCTTAGGCTCTGATACCAAGTTTGTCACGCTCCAAAACCGAGGAGCGCGACCAGTGCTCAGCCGAGTGAACCCGGTCGAGCAAGCCTATTAGATTCTTTCTATCCAATTCACCCATGATAAAGAAAAGACATGATTTCATAAATTATACATCAGGAAGTTCATACATACGATGCTAAATCATTTGATTAGCCAATGCGCCTTTAAGTCTCAAAATACATAATTCTTATAGTTCGAATGGAACAAGTGATCAAACACAACATAACTGGTTTAACATTCCCAACACCCATATATAACCCACATAGTGTCTACGGAGCCTCTAAAGATACAAAAGAGAGTAAATATGGTATCATCAATAAGGCCCCGGTTATACCTCAAAAAGTGACCACAATATAAATAAAAGGTACAATACATGACCTCAGAATGACATGGGGCTCACCGAGTCCGCTGGGAAGATGTACCACTAACTACGATCAACATTTAAGGATGTACCACTAACTACAATCAACATTGTCTGCTATGTAACCACATGTATCCATTTAAGGATGCAGCGCCCCCGGTAAAAGGGACATTAGTACCGTCGAATAGTACTAGTATGTAAAGCTAAAATACCATCTCAATAGAATGGACAATAATATAAGGGGGAAAATAGTCATGAGTTCAACAAGAGCTTCAAAACAATACTAAAATATCAAGTAAGGATCACATAAGTTCTCAAGTCAATTTCCATCTTATTAGGTTGGGTAATCTTTAGTGCCATATGCCACAATCCACAATACCACCGTGTTCTTACACGGAGTCGGATTTCGACCCGATCGGCTAGGTCATCTCATTTGAGACATCAACCATATCCACAATTTCAATTATCATTTCCAGCACAGTTACCACCATATGTGCGGCATGGCATCCGATCACGGCCCAATCGGCTAGGCCATCTCACTTGAGACATCAACCATAACCACAATTTCAATTATCTCACATCATAATTCTTTCATATTCTTTCGATTCATTGGCACTAGTGATCACGATTACTAAATCACTCTTGACACTTGGCCGTATTTAATAATTCCAGTCCCCTTTTTTCCACATTCAAATATCATTATCATAAACATTATCAACAAAAATAAGGCTTCACGTTCAAGACATTAAGTTCACATAACACAAAAATTTGGGAATCTTAGACACATAGAGGCTTTTCATACAATTTGGCATAACAACCTTTATTTCGATCTTGACATGAAGTCTTAACATTTCTAACACATATTCCACATTTTGAACATATCCTTAAATGGCAAGATGACATTATGAAGAATTTAGAATAAATATTGAACATATATCCTTCGACACAACCACATTAGGAATAGCCAATTCAATAATTATCAAGGTCTTACTTCAATTACATGAACACTGTGGGATTCGATTCTAGGAAGAAGGGGGTTTAGCCATACATACCTCAATTGAGCTTCTTTAATCTCTAAAATGTTTCATAATTCTTAGCAACTTCGATCTATTTTAGAAATATAACAAGTTGGACCAAGATTCGGAATATGAACATGGGTTTAGCTCATTTGAGCATATTATCAAACACTAGGTGTGCATCAATGTTTTTAAGACCCCTTTTTGAAGGGTTACATCTTTCCCCAACCCATTCTCTATCATTTTTAGCTCACAACCTCCCCACATACTTCAAGGATACATGCATGCAAGACAACAACCCTCACACCCAATAATTATTTTGCTAATTACCAATTTTAGACAAAATTCAAATTGAGGGTTAGGGTGTAGAATCTTACCTCTTAGGAAGAAGACCTAGGTGTCTCTCTTGATAATCTTCAAGGTTTTAAGTGAGATTTGAAGAGCAATTTTGATGAATATTCACTTCTCCCTCTAAGACTCTATCTTTCTCACTCACTCTCAAAATATCAAAAAATATGTTCAAAATTGTCCAAGGTAGGTATTTTAACGGAATAGGGTCGGGTTTAAAACATAGGAAAATGGATACTCCGAAATTCTGGATCTGGCTATAGACCTGGCCTCGGGAGTTCTGTAGCGAGCTACAGACTTATCCTCGCGAGGGTTATATCCTGTTCTATCGTGCTACAGACCTGGCCTCGTGAGGGTTATAGCCTAGTCTAGCATGCTGCAGACCTGGCCTCGCGAGCTCTGTAGTGAGCTACAAGCTAGCCTTTGGTTATTTGAACATAACATATTGTAGGAATGTCCAAATAACGAACAGTTTGAAGCGTTAGAAACTAGACTCAAACGGATTCAATATGATAGGTAGATCACCTCATAAGTCATTATAGTTTGGTAGCAACATGAATTTGAAGTAGGATTATGTGCGAATTTAGACATCCTTTCCACTTAATGTATCCTACTTGTTCCACATGAATTCTTTCCATTCACAAAACTCCTTAGTATGTTTCAACACACCTTAAACATATACTTTTCATTTCTAAATAATGTGGTTCTATCCCATGGGTCTCCTTTAATACTCTAACACGGTATCCCCAAATAACGTTGGCGTACTTTAAAATATTAAATCTTTAGAAAACTTTTAACGGGGCCTTACACCTTTCATGTATAATCTTAATCTTCTCGATTGCTTGTTGTACCAACTCTGGTCCTACTAACTTTGTTTCCCCAACATCGAACCATCCTATAGACGACCTACACTTCCGTCCGTAAAGAGCTTCGTATGGAGCCATCTGAATACTGGAATGATAGCTATTATTATATGCGAACTCAATAAGCGGCAGATGATCATCCCAACAACCCTTGAAGTCTATCACACAAGCCTATAACATATCCTCAAGTGTCTGAATAGTACGTTCAGCCTGTCCGTCTGTCTTGGGATGAAATTTTGTACTAAGACTTACTTGAGTCCCCAATCTTTTTGGGAAGGACCTCCAGAAATTATCTATAAACTGAGCTCCTCTATCCGAGATAATAGATATAGGGACACCATGAAGTCGTACTATCTCCTTAATACAAAGCCTTGCATAATTCTCTACAGAATATGTAGTCCTAACGCACAGAAAATGGGTTGATTTTGTAAGTCTATCAACAATCACCCATATAGAATCGAACTTACGCTGGGTACGAGGTAAGCCTACGATGAAATCCATATTAATTACTTCCTATTTACAAGTCGGAATCTCTATAGCCTACAATAATCAACCGGGTTTTTGATGCTCAATCTTAACCTGCTGGCAGTTAGGGCATTGAGAAACAAACTCCGCTACATCTGTTTCATTCTGTCCCACCAATATATTCCCCTGATATCATGATACATCTTTGTTGCTCTTGGATGGACAGAATAACGAGAATAGTGAGTTTCTCCCATAACCTGCCGGTGCAGCCCTGCAATATTAGGGACACATGATCATCCTTGATATCTAAGGACTCCATCTCCTATAATCTCAAATGGAGTCTTCTCCTTCTGAGGGGTTGTATCCTTGTAATGAGCTAACACGGGATCCTCATACTGGCGTTCCTTCACTTCAGTTACTAAAGAGGATGTTGCCGTGTCCTGAATAGTAATTCTGGTATCACCTGAGTCCAGTAATCGAACTCCAAGACCAGCTAGATGATGAATGTCATGGGCTATCCCACACTTCTCTGGTTGTAAATATGAAATGCTACCCATAGATCTACGGCTGAGGGCGTCGGCTACTACATTCGCCTTCCCCAGATGGTATAAAATATCAACATCATAGTCTTTTAGTAGCTCCAACCATCTCCTCTGACGTAAATTTAATTCCTTTTTCTTGAAGATATACTGAAGACTCTTATGATCCGTATAGATATCAACATGAATGCCCTACAAATAGTGCCTCCATATCTTTAGTGCATGAATCACCGTGGCTAACTCAAAATCGTTGGTCGGGTAATTCTTCTTATGCTTTCTTAGTTGTCTAAAATCATAAGCTACAACCTTACCATGCTGCATCAGTACACAACCCAATCCAACGCCCGAAGCGTCATAATAGATAGTATAACCATCGGTTCCCTCTAGGAGTGTTAGAACCGGTGCTCAAGTTAGTCTGTCCTTCAATGCCTGGAAACTCCGTTCGCAGGCATCAGTCCACTGAAACTTAGGTCCCTTCTGAGTCAACTTTGTCAATGGTGCTGAAAGAGAAGAAAATCCCTCTACAAATCTCCTATAATAACCTGCCAAACCAAGAAAGCTGTGAACCTACGTCGGTCTCGTAGGTCTAGGCCAAGTCTATACTGCCTCAATCTTTTGTGTATCAACCCGGATATCTTCACCTGAAATAATATGCCCAATGAAAGCTATAGAATTCAACCAGAATTCACATTTAGAGAATTTTGCATACAACTTCCCTTTTTGTCTCTGAATGTGAATACACCAATATATCATCAATAAATACAATAACGAACAGATCTAGAAAGGGTTCGAACACACGGTTAATCAAATCCATGAATGTTGTTAGGTCATTGATCAAACCGAATGACATAACACGAAACTCAAAGTGCTTGTATTTGGTCCTGAATGTTGTCTTCGGAATATCTTTCTCCTTAACCCTTACCTGAAGGTACCCGGACCTCAAGTCTATCTTCAAGAAACACTTGGCACCTTGCAACTGATCAAATAGATCATCAATCCTCGGGAGCGGATACTTATTCTTGATCGTTACCTTATTCAACTGTCTATAATCAATACACATCCACAAGGAACCATCTTTCTTCCTCACAAATAGCACAGGTGCTCCCCACGGTGATGTACTAGGTCTGATAAATCCTTGTTCAAGCAAGCCCCTTAGTTTTTCCTTCAACTCTCTCAACTATGCAGGTGCCATTCTATAGGGAGGAATAGATATTGGCTGAGTATCTGGTAATATGTCAATAGAAAACTCAATTTCTCTCTTTGGCTAAAGACCCGGAAGCTTATCATGGAAAACATCGAGAAACTCATTAACCACAGGGATAGACTGAACGGTTGGTGACTCTACTTTTACATCCTGAACCCGAACTAAGTGATAAATATAGCCCTTTCTAATCATCTTCCCTGCCTTGAGATAGGAAATAAACCTACCTATCGGCGATGTCGTATTACCTTTCCACTCCAAAACAGGCTTCCCTGGGAACTAGAATCAAATCATCTTTGATCTACAATCAACGTTGGCATAACAAGAAGCCAACCAATCCATACCCGGTATAACATCAAATTCTACCTTATCTAACTCAATTAGGTCTGCTACTGTAGATCGACTATGAAATACTATTGTACAATCTATATATACCTGTCTAGCTATCACTGGATCCCCAACAAGTATGGATACCTCAAAAGGTTTAACCAACTCAGGTTCTATTCCAAACTTACTAGCAACCAATGGAGTAACATATGATAAGGTGGAACCTAGGTCAATCAATGAATATACATCATATGAGAAGCCTGATAATATACCTGTAACAACATCAGGTGACGACTCTTGATCATGTCGACCTGCTAATGCATAAATGCAATTTTGAGGACCGCTCAAGCTAGATGCTCCACCTCTTCCTCTACCACGACCGATTGGTTCTTGTGAACCTTGCTTACAGGGGCGTACTGATGATGATGAACCAGTTACAGATCTCGCTTGCTGAACTATGCTTGGACCACCTTTCGTCGGACAATCTCTCATAACGTGGCCTGGATAACCACAAGTATAACAAACACCCAACCCCATACGGCACTGCCCGGCATGCTGCTTACCACACTGAGCACACCGTCGCAAGGGCGGCCTCATCTGACTTGACTCACCCCTATACTGAGAACTTGAGGCCCTAGAATTCTGACTAGGCCCTGAATATGTGGAACGATCAAATCTCCTAACAGCAAAATAGGGGGTGTGCTAGCCGAAGGCTGGGCTGGATACCTCAGGTATTGTTGTCTCTGACCACCTCAAAACTTACCAGAAGGACTTGAAGGTCTCGCTCTCTTACTATGGCCCCTATCATGCTCACGATCGGCCCTCTGCTTCTGCTTATGCTCCTCTACCCCCTGAGCGTATGCCTGAATACGAGAAATATTCATGCCTGGCTGAAGTGAGACCGACATACAGTCGTTAGGAAGGTGCGGCTCCAACCCCATCACGAACCGGTGAACCCAATCCTCCATCTTAGATACAATAGTGGGAGCATACCTAGCCAATGAATTAAACTGAAGGTTGTACTCCCGAACACTCATATTACCCTGCCGAATGGTCAAAAACCTATCAACTCTGGCCCTTCTAAGCTCTGGTGGCAGATAATGACAAAGAAAAGCCTCTGTAAACTCATGCCATACCGCTAGAGGGGCATCCTCACCTCTGGAAAACTCCCAAGACTCATACTAATTAACTGCAACATCCTAAAGTCTATAGGAAGCTAGCTCAACTAACTCAATCGCAGTGGCCTTCATTACCCTCAAAGTCCTCTGCATCATATCCATAAATACTTGAGGGTCCTTGTTTGGATCTGCTCCAGTGAATACCGGAGGGACCAAATTAATAAAATCACGAACCCTCGCACTGATGGCCCTATCCGCATGATCAATACCTACTTCCTGACGCTGAGATTATGCGGCTACTAATCTAGTCAATAGTTGAATAGCATCTCTCATCTCCTATCCCGGTGCATCTGGCTGAGAAGCTGGGTGTACAGGGGCAGGCACTGGAGCTGGTGCCCCTCAGAGCTCCTCTAGAGAGGGCGGGGTATGTGAAGTCTGAGATGGTATCTTACTATGAGACTCTCCCTGAGCCCTGGTAACTCGTGGCGCTCGAGTAGTATTCTCATCAGCCACAGACTTGCCCTTCTGGGCGGCTGTAGCCTTCTTAGGCATCGCTGAAAACATAACATATCATTAGGGAAATGAATCCTTATATCGCACGATCCAAGATAAGAAAGGTGGATAATATCCTATATGTCCTGTAGCCTCCGGTTTTAAATATGGTGCACAACACACTCATAAACAAGACTGTAATAGACACGGTCTGTAGACAACCCTAGGACAGAACTTCTCTGATACCACTTTTTTCACGACCCAAGCCGATGGGCCATGATGAGTGCCCGAGTCCTACCTGTCAAACACCCCTAAGCATTTGTCTAAGATATAAACATGAATAACATCTGTCAATAAACTGCTGAGTCATGTGAATAACATATGTGAGGAAAACATGTCCAAAAGACATATATACATATACATGCAGAATACGGTAGGGCGAGCCGACAAGGCTGCTATACACAACTATATATCCAAAACTAGAAGCCGACATGGCCACACACTATCCAACTATACATGATTGTCTACAAACCTCTAATAGAGTGTACAACTGTATGAAGAATGGGACTGGGCCTCGTCGTACCCATATATACATACAAAAATAGCGTACCAAAACTAATAACAGCTCCCGATCAAGTGGAGCACACCAACTCTGGCTGATCAAGGATCCTAAAAAAGGGGACCGTGCCTGTCTACCTGTACCTGTGGGCATGAAACACAGGCCCCGGGAAATAGGGGAGTTAGTACGAATAATGTACCGAGTATGTAAGTTATAAAAATCAGTACATAAAAGACATAAAAGAAACATGGAGTAAAGGAATCTACCTGTAAGTCTAAATAACTTTGTGAATCCTGAAATATTTATAAAGTCATGCATGTTCATATAAATGTCGTATCATGCGTAGGTATATGTGTACATAACATTATCAAGCCTCTGAGGGCATCCCATCATATCATCTCGGCCTTTCTGGGCAAAATCATCAATGTATACCAACTGATCAGGTGGTGGTGCGTATATAACGCCGTAACCTTTTCCCATATCCCATATCCATATAATATACGCGTATATAACGCCATATGGTCATGGGTCAATGTACATGTATAAATGAATGAAATGCATAAGAAGTAAGTTAATAAGATTTCTTGGAATGTCATAAGATCAATATGCCTTCAGATAAACTTTATCAACTACGTATTTTTCTGAGACCCTTGAACAGAAGATATAATAATAAAACATATGGGAATTCAAGAACATAGGCACCCCAAGTGCTTCTACGAATAGAGACATTTATGAAAGTTGTGCATTTACTCATTTCGTTTGTATCATATGGATCATGCCAAAAGGAAATAAGGGATAGCCTTAACATACCTAAGTCGATTCTCTTAACAATCCCTCTAACCCACGTCTTTTGCGAAAAACACGCAATGGCGGATCGAAGTAGGGAAAAATCCGTATGATATTTTTGAGAAAGATTGTACCGTGCTCTCTTAGAATTGCATCTCACGCTGATGTAGCGTTATAAGGGTGCATATGAACTTTTGGTGAAGCTACATCCGTTTCCTTACAAACATATACATTTCCCTTTAATGACATATATAGATGTCTTTATCCTAGGTGTGGGCCCCACTTTATGTGATGACTTAGCCAGCAAATTCCCTAAATATTCCACCTAGCCCCTATCCAAAAGAGTCATTGTTACCTAAATCTCTTGCTGCCACATTGGGTCTCCACTAAGCTTATCCAAAAATTCTAATTACTTTGTTAATCTCCCACTAAAAATTAATAATTGACCAATTATCCATATAATTAAGAATTATCTCTAATTACTTAAAATACTAATCACTTTTAACACATTTTATATACCTTACTATCATGGTCATGTGGTACCTTGTATGGCACTAATCAATAAATACCGGGTATTATAGCTTAGACCGTATTTCATCCAAAATTCACAACCTTTAACGAAACTCATTTTCTTTTATTTATTTACCCTCTAACCTTCACGGCACTTACTTATCCCCTGTTATAAATAGCATAAGTACTTATAACCTCAAAAATAATCTCATTCTCGAGCCTACGCCGATTAACTTACGATGAAACTTTAACGTACGAAAACACGAAATATAACAGCAAACTTGGTATCAGAGCATGGTTTAGGAGTCCTAAGGTGTCATGGATCTGTGTCAGTAAAGTCCCTCTTATCGGTGTGTTGCCGGCCACTCTTATAATAGGGAGGCTACAACTATATTTAGGAAATGTTTCTCTTCTTCTATCCCCGATAGTGCATTGCGGTTCTGAGTTAGTCTCGGAGTTCCCTTGTTAATATCAAAGAATTTTTGCATATCGTACTACGAAATGAGAAAGGCCTAAGGATTAAAAGAATGATGCACATAACAGGCATAATATGTGAGGTGCCCAATTGTCCTCGTAATAGAGGAAGGAAAAGTCAAGGATACGACCAAGGTAAGCAAGGTCATAGAGTTGGTATCGAGAGTCATGGTTGTTGTTTTCATATATATGGTGCAATGTGGTGTTATCTATATGTTGTTTAGGATTGATTTCTGAGATTCTCTGGCAGATGGATAGGCCCAATTGCAAAGGAGACTCTGCCAAAATTTCTGAAAAATTTGGGAGTTAGTCAAATTTGGGAGCTAAAGATGTGTGGAAGAAGAAACCAGTTATGTTGAGTTTTTGGAGATGGACTCTACTCCTCATTCGAGGACGAATGATCTTAAGTGGGGGAGAATATAACGACTCGACTTGTCGTTTTGAACATTTACGCTCCTTTCAACTATTTGAAGTCTTGAGTAGCTTCAAATGATGTATTATGACCAAGTTTGAGTTTTTTGTATTCGACCTCGGATCGGAGTTTTAATGATTCTGTTAGGTCCGGATGGTGATTTTGTACTCAGGCGTATGCCCGGAATTTATTTTGGCTATTTCTAGGAAGCGTCGACGCTGTTTCTTCAAGCACAAGTGGTATCACATTAAGCAAATGAGCTCCAAATTAAGTTTTTATTAAAGCATTAGATCCATATGGAAATTACGGAGTCATAGCAAAAAAGAATCGTCGAATTCGGACATCGTTTGAGAGAGTTATGCCCATTTTCGGGCGAAATAGAAACGATTTCCCATCGCCAGCGCCCAGGGTAGAGTAGGGCGCTATTCCTGGAGTTGGGAATGTTGAGGTTCTAGAACTAGTACCACGAGCAGCGCCCCACGCCACCTGTGGCGCCCTAAACATTATATACTCATTTCGGGGTTCATTTTTCCCCATTTCTCTTGGCCGAACTTTGGGGTTTTTCTCCACTCTCTCAAGACCTCCAACTTCCCCCATCTTCCAAGTGAGTAATCCCTACTAATTTGGTGTTTCATTCGATCAATTCCACCCTAAAACTAACTCAATCCTCCATAAAATACATAGGTCTTCAAGTAATTTCTTCAAGAACTCAAAGAAGAGTTTTGCAAGATTTCTTCCAAAAGGTAATCTTACACCCTTAGACTTACATGTATGGATATATTATGGGAATATGAGTATGAATTAAGTTTTGGAACTTATATTATGGTAATTGGAAGCCATAAGTTCTCAATTTAAATACATAACCATTGTAGAGATTGAAAAGTGACTATTTGATGGAATTTTGTTGGTTGGGTGTGGATGGATAGTCCTGAATGTAATGTTGGAAGTTATGAATTGTTTATGAATTATGGTGGGATAACTTTTTGGTAAATGGTAGTAGTTAGATGAACTAATTCTATGGTTAAGAGATGTAGAGATTCATGCCTACGAGGTGTTTGATAAAATGCCTAAATGGCCTAAACTATGGGATTTGTTACTAATGTTGTTCACATTTGATGTTGTTATTGTAGATTGAAGTTTCTTAGTGTAGTGGATCATTGTAGTATCATTAAGGGGCAAATTTCAGGTATGTTGGCTAAACTTCTCTCTCAGAATCGAATTCCATAATATTCCCGTAAGTTTCAAGTATGGTTGGCTCAAGTTCCTAGTTCCTATGTTCCAAGCTATTCCTTATAAACTTGACTATTCCGAATGAGACTTATGTCAAAATATATATGTTCAAAGTATGGATTGTGTATTAAAATATTATGGCTTTGAGTCGTGTTCCAAATGAAAGCTAGTATGCCAAATTCTGTGAGAAAAATCGATATGCTTAAGACTCTTAATTTTGTCATATGTGTACCTAAAGTCTTGATTGGAAATGCCTTGTTGTTGCTAATATATAAAGATGATCGAAAGTGAAAGAAGTGAGTTGGTGATATAAAGTGTGGCCATCGTGCCAAGAATGAAAGATATACTTGTGGCCAATAGTGCCAATAAAATGAAATGATGTGTGAAATATTATGCAATGAGCATTGATTCAACCGTTACAAATTGACTCAAAATAAAATTGTCCAAAAGCTTATGTACTCAAGTCATGTCCAAATGTGGTTGCTCTAACTAATGTTATGCTTGGTAGGTATTTCCAATATTTTTTTAGTTCTTACATATTCATGAGTTGAGATTGTGTATTTCCCTTTTTGAGGAAAGGTATTTCAAGAGTATTCTATATGATGATGTTTGTGATGATAATCCTTGAAATTAAAGAAATGAAAGTGTGAAATATGATATATGGCCACAGTGCCATGAATGAAGAATAATATGTATGGCCAAGGGAGCCAATGAAATAATGATGTCGTAAGTAGTTGAAAGTAATTGTGAAGTGATATATAGTGGGAAAGGTTATGAGATAAATATATTTGTACTTATGTTTCCAATGTGTTTTAAGCTCCTATGCCCTTATGAGGAGAGACTGTGATGTTCCTAAGTATTTTAAATGTTCTTGATATCCTATGATCACCCATGGCAAGTACAAGTAAGTGATGGTATGAACATGAAATGTAGTTGTTTGCCAAAAAGAGAATTATGAGGTGTTGTATGTCCCATTGGTTTCAACTATAGTTGTATGCTTCTAAAATAATGTATGTAAATGACTTCGATTGTTAAGTCCCCAAGATTCATGAACCTAGTTAATGAAATCAAGATGTCAAGGGAGTGAATAACAAGATGGAAGGGGGATGCCCTATGCTAAATGATGATGAACCTTAAGAAAAGAAATTAGGCTCATGTGCCATTGAAATCGACTTATTGATTTACAATGCATGTGCTAATGTAATGAGTTATGTTTCTCTATGATGAGCATGAACATGAAGTATTCCAATGATATAGGAAATTACGACCTTAAATGTAATGACAAACTATGTCGCTTTGAGTTATATATGAGATTGTGGTATTGTGATGCACCTCCACCCACATATATTGGAGAGAGGCGGCAGGTCTGCTTTGTGTAGAGATTGTGGTATTGTGATACACCTCCACCCGCATATATTGGGGTGAGGCGGCAGGGCCACTTTGTGTAGAGATTGTGGTATTCTGATATACCTCCACCCGCATATATTGGGTGAGACGGCAGGGCCGCTTTATGTAGAGAATGTGGTATTGTGATACACCTCCACCCGCATATATTGGGGTGAGGCGGTAGGGACACTTTGTGTAGATATTATGGTATTATGATGTACCTCCACCCGCATATATTGGGGTAAGGCGGTAGGGCAGCTTTGTGTAGAGATTTTGGTATTATGATACACCTCCACCCGCATATATTGGGGTGAGGCGGCAGGGCCACTTTGTGTAGAGATTGTGGTATTGTGATACACCTCCACCCGCATATATTGGGGTGAGGCGGCAAGGCGGCAAGGCTGCTTTGTGTAGAGATTATGGTATTGTGATACACCTCCACCCGCATATATTGGGGTGAGGCGGTAAGGCCGCTTTGTGTAGATATTATGGTATTATGATACACCTCCACCTGCATATATTGGGGTGAGGCGGCAGGGCCGCTTTGTGTAGAGATTGTGGTATTGTGATACACTTTCACCCGCATATATTGGGGTGAGGCGGCAGGGCCGCTTTATGTAGATATTGTGGTATCGTGATACACCTCCACCCTATATGTTGGGGTGAGGCGGCAGGACCGCTTTGTGTGAAGGTGGATATAGAGGATCCACGACTTAATATCTATAAATTTTAATAGAAGCTCTTAATAAATTTGCATGACGTTAATGGCTATCTAATCCCTTTTACTGTTACAATGATTCATCATATTCATGTTGTATTTCCAAGCCCTTGAATAGGTGTATTTGTATTGTGTAAGTGAACACTGTGAAATGTCTATGAAATGCACAGGTGTATTGTGTAAGTAAACACTGTGAACGGTCTATGAAACACACAGGTATATTGTGTAAGTAAACATTGTGAACGGTCGATGAAGCACACAGGTATATTGTATAGGTGATAATGTGAATGGTCTATAAAACACACAGGTGTATTATATAGGTGATACTGTGAATAGTCTATGAGATGCATAGGTGAATAATATGATATGTGAACACTAATGAAGGTCCATGAAATGTATATGTGTAAAATAAGGGAGGAAGGTGGCACTTTCATTGGCCTTGTTTGTACATGTTGTTATAATTACATTATATTATGTATTCCACATATAGTTTATATGGCTCAGTTGATCCTAAAAAAAGTTTAGAATGATGCAAGTATAATAAGACTTGAAATGTGATTCTATGGGATGTTTCGTAGTTTCTTGATGTACTTTATTTTCCTCTTATTTAAGTTACTGTATTTTCATATATTTGTTTTACTGCCTTACATACGAGTACTATTCCACATGTACTCACGTCCCTTGTGCCGGGGGTGCTGCATCTTTTAATGGATGCAGGTATACTTCTACTGGATGATATGGATCTTTGATAGGGATCTTCTTCACTACTCAGCTTATGGTGAGTCCGCGACAGTTTTAGTGGGTGTTTGGGTCTAGTTCATTTTATGTATTTAGGTATCTATTGTCATAGAAGCTCCATGTACACTGTGGGTCATGTAATTAAAGATTTGAGTTTTGACATGTAATTATGTTCACAGTATTTATAGCTATTTATAAAGTTGTGTGGCCATCATGAGAAAGAATTTATGAGCCATTGAGCAAAATATATTCAATATAAAAATCAAGATATAATTATGTTATGGTAAATCATGTATGAGTAATGATGAGAGATTAATGTAAATTAGGCTTGCTCGACCGGGTTTACTCGGTTGAGCGTCGGTCGCGCTCCCTGAGTTTGGGACATGACAGTTAGGCGTCATCACGACCTTTAGTGGATTTTGGGTCGTGACAGCTTAGTATCATAGCGTTAGGTTCACTTAGGTCTCACGAGTCATGATCAAGTCTAGTAGAGTCTTGCGGATCGATACGGAGACGTATATACTTATCTTCAAGAGGCTACATGGTTGTTAGGAGCACTTCCCTTCTTGATTCCTCTTCGTATGATTTGAATCTTTTGAGGCTTATGCCTTTACTTCCTTCCTACTCAATCTTATGCGACATGGAGCGCTTGTTATCAATTGGGCATCTTGGAGTTGTAGTGGTACTGTAGACGTGGTGCAGGATATTTTTTCCTGCGTATTCGGGCAAGGTACTAGCGTTGCCTTACAGAAGGATGTTCTGTCATCTCAGCACAGTAGCTGTATTTCCGATGGTTTTGAGGCTATGCACAGATTGTTATGATGTTCATGCGTTGTTAACGCATAGTATTGATGTAATGGTAGGGTGCTTGTTTATGTGTCGAGGTAGTGAATGACTTGAAAGAAGAATTTCTCCGTGCAAGACTTAGAGGTTCGGCATTTAATTCCAGCGGAGGAAAATCAATCGAACTATGGATGTTCAGGCCTTGGTGGATTTTGGGTCGTGACATCACCTTTCAATATTTTTTGAAAAGTCCTTCAAAAATTTAAAACAAATGTCATCTTAACATAAAATCTTTATAGTTTATATAATCTTTGCTCTATTAATATATAATACATTAAATTTAAACTCTTCTATAAAAATATTGCATTCATATCTCATTTAGTTTTTGAATTCATATATGTTCACTCCATACCATAATAAGTTTACCCGTTGAAACTCATTATTTAATTCTTAATTTAAATAAATGTCTTTCCAAAAATATAGTCTTCCAAACGCAAGAGCTAGATGGCGATAGTGTAAAATGTTTGACACGCCATTAATATAGGTAACTTACAGTTTGCTTGGATAGTTGTTACGTATCGTTTCATAATGTATCGTATCATACTGTATTGTATTATACTGTATCGTTTGATAAATACAATGTTTGAATAGATTGTGTCGTTTGCCATCGTTCCATGATATCACGTACCAGCAATATGAAGAATTGTGATGACCCAAAATGTCATCTTTAAATTTAATAAGTAATTTTGTGTTCTAAGACCTCGAAAAGCACCATTTATAATTTCTCAACTTGCGTGCGCAGTCCGTACAATTTTTCGGAAAGTTTTTATGTGAAAAATGGATTAAAATGTGAAATAGAGCTTTAAAAGTCAACTGAGTTGACTTTGGTCAACATTTTGAGCAAACGGACTCGGATCAGTGTTTTAACAGTTCCAGTAGGTCCGTATCGTGATTTGGGACTTGGGCGTATTCCCTTAATCGAATTCCGAGGTCCCTAGCCCGAGATATGGAATTTTTATGAAATATTAAAAGCTTGAAAGCTTAATGATTTTTAAGAAATTACTGATATTGGATTTATTGAAACCGGGTCTGTATTTTGGTTTCGGAGCCCGGTATAGGTCCACTAAAATATTTATGTCTTGTCTGCCAAATTTGGTGAGAATCGGAGTTGAATTGACGTGATTCGGACGTCCGGTTGTAAAAAGATAAAGTTTTCTTAAAATCTCCTTTGATTAGGCATCCGATTTGTAGTTCTAGGTGTTATTTTGGCGATTTGATCATGCGAGCAAGTTCATATGATTTTTTAGGACTTGTGTGCATGTTTGGTTTGGAGCCCCGAGGGCTCAGGTGAGTTTCTTATAGGATACGGGATGATTTTGAACTTAGAAAAATCTGGTATTCTGCAACTTCAGGCTTCTGGTATTTCCTTCATCGCGTCCGCGAATATACTCTCGTGAACGCGAAGAGAAAATTGGGCTGGCTGAATTTTCCTTCTTCACGAACGCGAAGATTGGGTCGCAAACGCGAAGCTATGGGGACTTTACCCTTCGCGAATGCAACCAGCTCAACGCGAACGCGAAGCTTTAGAGGCCTGGGGGAGGGGTCAGTCGCCCTTCTACGAGAGCGCGAGCACTGGCACGCGAACGTGAAGGCCAGGGGGAAAAAGCCTTCGCTAATGAGAAGGAGGACTCGCGAACGCGAAAGCCACGGGCTACTACTTATCGCGAACGCGACAGGTCCTTCGCGAACGCGAAGAAGGCTTGACGCCTGTGACTTAAAACATAACCAAAATGGGATTTTTCCCATTTTTCACAAATCCTCAATTAGAACTCGGTTTGGGGGCGATTTCAAAGGAGTTTTTCACGATTTCGAACTGGGTAAGTGTTCTTTATCATATAGTGATTGTATTTCATAAATCTAAGTCTATATTCATCATTTATTTCGTATTTAGATGGAAGAACTTGGAATTTTTACAAAATCTTCCAAAAACGAAAATATAAGATTTGAAGGTCCATTTGACATCAGAATTTGATAAATTTTATGGCTGGACTCGTATCGAAAGGGGTGTTCGGATTTCGTAAGTTTTTTCGAGATTTGAGACGTGGGTCCCACTGTCGAATATTTTAATGAATTTTGGATTTTTATCCGAAAAATTAGTAAATTCATATGGAATTAATTCCTATGATTCGTATTGAGTATATCAAATTGTTTGTGAATATATTTGAACTTTTGGAGACAAATTTAAAAGAAAAAGCTGTGGTCGAGTAATTGATTAGAATTTGCAAAGCGAGGTAAGTGTCGTGGTTAACCTTGACTTGAGGGAATAGAACCCTTAAACTATTTGTTATGTGAAATGCATGTGAACGACGTATAGGCGAGGTGACGAGTGTCTATACGTCGTAAAATTAATTGTTTGCATAATTACTTGAAAAATCATAAATCATTTTAAATCATGAATTAATTATTATAATAATTGTTTCTATCCTATTCTTTGTCAAATATTAATTCTTGAATTTCTGCATTAATTGTTACATCCTATTTGAATTATGTGTCTTAATTGTTATTTGACATTTAGCATATTAAATATTAAACTGCCTATTTTCTCTTTGATTTTCATAATAATTTATTATTTGTCATTGTTTGTTTCATAATTAAATCGTAATTATTGTATGCTTGTTTTCTTATAATTTTATATTAATTGTTGCATTTATTGAAAAAATTTCTTCTATAAGAATTGGTAAATAGATATATTGGAGGATCGGATTGCACGCCGCAATAGAAGTGATTGAAATGGATATATTGGAGGATCGGATTGCACGCCGCAACAGACTTATTAAAAAGTCCATATTGGAAGATCGGGTTGCATGCCGCAACAGACTTATTAAAAGTCAATATTTGGGGGATCGGATTGCACGCCGTATAGACTTATTAAAAGTCAATATATATACTTGATTAATAATTATATGAGAGGATTGAAAATGAATATATTGTGAGAGCGGGTTGCACGTTACAACAGAATTAAATGTGAATATATTGTGAGAGCGGGTTGCACGCTGCAACGGAAATTGATAAAAATGATAATTGGTTATGACTGTTGAGTTGGCTTCAATTATTATAAATGAGTTATGTGATTTATTTTTATTATTTGTTGTTGTTACTAATATTGCGTACAGGTTAATGTAAGTGACCCGCCTTAGCCTCGTCACTACTTCATCGAGGTTAGGCTCAGCACTTACCAGTACATGGGTCGGTTGTACTGATACTACACTCTACACTTCTTGTGCAGATTTCGGAGTTGGTCCCAGCGGCACACCATAGACTTGCTCGGATTTCAGCTACTCGGAGGAGACTTGAGGTATAACTGCACAGCGTCCGTAGTTCTAAAGGCCCCGTCTATTTTACTTTAGCTGTGTGTTTGTTTCCAGACAACTTTATTTTATTCAGACCTTTATTTGTATTTATTCTAGAAGCTCGTACACTTGTGACACCAATTTTGGGATGGTATTTAGACACCGTTTTTTTTTATGCATTATTCACTATATTTCAGACTTTACTTCCGCAATCGTTCTTTGTTATTAATAAATTTAAAAATTGTTTAAAAATTGGTTAATATTTTTCTAACGTTGGCTTGCCTAGAAAGTGAAATGTTAGGTGCCATCACGGTCCGAAGGTGGGAATTTCGGGTCGTGACAGTTGGTATCAGAGCACTAGGTTACATAGGTCTCATGAGTCATGAGCAAGCTTAGTAGATTCTGAAAGATCGGTACGGAGACATATGTACTTATCTCTCAGAGGCTATAAAGTTTAGGAATAATATCACTTCTTTCTTATTCTGTCGTGCGAATTTATTCTATCATCGATGATTGAATCATTCTACACTTATTCTCTCGCAGATGGTGAGAACACGTAATACCTATACCGATGGAAAGGGACCAGAGCCCCCGATGACAACTATGGCCAGGGGTAGAGGTTGAGGTCGAGGCCGTGCTAGAGGACGAGGTAGAGCTCAGTCCAGAGCTCGAGCAGCTGCACCTGTTATAGAACCTCAGGTGGATCTTCGGGAGGAAGTTCCAGTTCAGAATGTACCAGTTGGACCAGTTCAGGTCCCGAAAGGATTTCCAGCGGCACCAGCCATCCCACAGGCTGGGGGAGGAGAACAAACTCCCACCACTCCCGCTCTGGAGCAGATGGCTCCCCAGAATCAGGCTCCAGCAGCCCCGCCAGTTGGGTTAGTTCAGCCAGTTGTTGCGGCACAGACCGGTGATAGGCCCGCCATGTCTTTTAAGGCCTTATTGAGAGTAGATAAGTTTACTAAGCTCTTTCTAGTTCACATCAGTGGTACACCTTCTGAGGACCCACAAGATTATCTTGAACGCTGCCACGAGGTGCTGCGGAACATGGGTGTAGTTAAGATCAATGGGGTTGATTTTGCTGCATAGAGATTATACATTGACCAGACCAGTTGGATCGCCTGCACTTACCTGGGAGCAGTTCTCTCAGCTATTTCTGGAGAAGTTCCTTCCTATCATACTGAGAGAGGAATTTCGCAAGCAATTTGAGCGTCTACAGTAGGGCAGTATGACAGTTACTCAGTATGTGTCCCGTTTTGTGGATTTGGCCCGTCATGCTCTCCTTTTATTACCTACTGAGGGAGAGAGAGTGAGGAGGTTTATTGAGGGACTCACTCACCTTATCAGGCTTCAAATGGCCAAGGAGACCGAAAGTGAGATTTCTTTTCAGGCGGCTGCTAATGTCGCGAGGAGGATCGAGATGGTTCTTGCACAGGAGAGAGGACAGAGGTCTGATAAGAGGCCTCGTCAGTTCAGTGGTTTTAGTGGTGCCTCGTCTGGAGGCAGGGGTAATTTTGGTAGGGGTCATCCTTCCAGACTGTTTCATTCAGCACTTCATGCATCTCCCGGTGCTTCAGGGAGTCACGGTCCTATTATGCCTTACTCTGGACAGCCAGCATTTAGTGCACATTCAGCTCCTATCAGTGCACCGCCACTCTAGAGTTACTACAACGGTTATCCGGCCCATTTGGGTCAGCTTCAGCTTCAGCAGCGACGGCATCAGGATGGGTGTTATGAGTCTGGGAACATTGGTCACATCAGGAGGTATTGCCCTAGATTGGCAAGTAATAAATCTCGGTAAGATTCTCGTGCCATCATACCGACACCGGTTGCTTCATTGCCTGCTCAGCCAGCTAGAGGTAGGGGTCAGGCAGCTAGAGGTGGAGGTCAGGACATTAGAGGTGGAGGTCAGGTCATTAGAGGTGGAGGTCAGACCGTTAGAGGTGGAGGCTAGCCAGTTAGAGGTCGTCCCAGGGATGCAATTTAGAGTGGTGGGGCCCAGCCCCGATTTTATGCTTTTTCAGCTAGGCCTAAGGCCAAGTCATCTGATACTGTGATCACAGGTATTATTCCAGTTTGCCATAGAGATGCTTCAGTTCTATTTGATCCAGGATCTACTTATTCCTATGTGTCCTCCTATTTTGCTTCATATTTGGTTGTGCCTTGTGATTCTCTGAGTACTTCTATATGTGTATCTACACCGGTGGGAGACTCTGTTGTAGTAGATCATGTCTATCATTCGTGTGTGATTACTATTGGTAATCTTGAGACTAGTGTGGATCTTCTACTTCTTGATATGGTAGATTTTGATGTCATCTTGGGTATGGATTGGCAGTCACCTTATCATGCTATATTGGATTGTCATGCCAAGACAGTGACTCTAGCCATGCCAGAGTTACCTCGGTTAGAGTGGAAAGGAACTCCTGGTCACTTTGCCAACAGGGTTATTTCTTATATGAAAGCTCGGTGTATGGTAGAGAAAGGGTGTCTACCCTATTTGGCTTATATTCGCGATCCCAGTGCGGATGTTCCTTCTATGGACTCAGTACTAGTTGTTCGTGAATTTCTAGAAGTATTTCCTGCAGATTTGCCGGGGATGCCACGCGACAAAGATATTAACTTCTATATTGATTTGGCTCCGGGCACTCAGCCCATTTCTATTCCACCATACCGTATGGCCCCGCCAGAGTTGAAAGAATTGAAAAAGCAGTTACAAGACTTGCTTGATTAGGGATTCATTAGACCTAGTGTCTCGCCCTGGGGTGCACCAGTATTATTTATAAATAAGAAAGATTGCTCTATGCGGATGTGTATAGATTATCGGCAGTTGAAGAAGGCCACTATCAAAAACAAATATCCGCTGTAGAATTGATAACTTATTTGATCAGCTTTAGGGTGCCAAGGTATTTTCGAAGATCGATTTGAGGTCTGGTTACCATCAATTGAAGATTAGGGCATTCGATGTCCCTAAAACAGCTTTTCGGACTCGGTATGTGTCAAGACCCAATTTCGCCTAAAGGTCGTGATGGCGCCCAACACTACAGCTAGGCAAGCTAACTAATAAGTCAAACATACATTTGTTAAACTTTTATTCCAAGAAGATAATAAAATACCAGTTTCTACTAATGTGTGTACCAAGACCCGGTGTCACAAGTGCATGAGCATCTAGTAGATTATACAAAACTCCAAATACTGTCTGAAATGAAATAGACAGAATATAAATATAAGAAGAGACACTGGTAGCTGCAGAACGGCTCAGAAAGGCAGCTCACCACTATACCTCGGGATGAAGTGGGTATGTGATGATAGGTCCTCCACTAGCACCTGTCTCAGATCCTGCACAAAAAGTGCAGCAAGTGTAGTATGAGTACGTAAACAACGTGTACCCAGTAAGTATCAAGCCTAATCTCGAAGTGGTAGAGACGAGATGGCCGACTTTGATACTCACTATGGGTCAATAATAATAACTGAAATATATCTAGAATATTTAAATCAGCATGATTTACAGAATTTACAAAAATTTGTTTAATCAGCAGAGATAATCAAATTCCTTCAAATGCAACAATTCTCAATATATTAATTAAATTCCTTCAATTCAGAAAAATTCCAATTTATCAATTTAAATCTCATTTACAGGAGTAGCAATTAATTCCATAAACAAGCAAGAATAATAATTCATTAAATTCCAAGGATTTTTCCAATTTATTAATTAGCTTCTCAAGCTGAAATAAATTATTAAAGTATCGTGTAATTATTATTATTAAGTACGATTTCTGTCGAGGACGTACGGCCCGATCCAGAGTGTCGTGTACACTGCCGAGGGACGTGCGGCGCGATCCATAGATGCATCTATCCTGCCGAGGCATTCGGCCCGCTCCACAAGAAAGGAGGACATTTTCTTATGTGCCTCCAGAAGGACAGTATGTTTATTATAAGATAATTTGGGAGGAGAATAATTTCTTTTGACAATTAATTAATTTAAATAGAAATCAAGCCTATGAGATTTTCATCCTTTAATATCTTTATCAAACAATTCACAATATATTCATATATATATATATATATATATATATATATATATATATCCTTTAATATCTTTATCAAACAATTCACAGTATATTCATATATATCAATTAATATTAATTAATCAAAGAATATAATTTACACAAGTAATACATGCTTTGAGTCCTAAACTACCCGAACTTTAGCATTAATAGTAGCTACGCACGGACTCTCATCACCTCGTGCGTACGTAGCCCTCCCCCCCTACAATTAGCAACAATTATTTAATTTTAATCACTTATGAGGTAATTTCCCCCTCACAAGATTAGACAAGAGACTTACCTCGTCTTGCTCTAATTTAATCCACTATAAGGCCTTTTCCACGATTATCTAACTCTGTCTGGCTCGAATCTAGCCAAAATAATTCGATACAATCACTAAAAATTATAGGAAATAAATTCTATAAGGAAATACTACATTTTTAATAAAAATCCCGAAATTAATTAAAATTTCGCCCGCGGGGCCCACATCTCGAAATCCGGCGAAAGTTATAAAGTCCGACAACCCATTCAATTATGAGTCCAACCATACCAGTTTCACTCAAACCCGACTCCGAATCGATACCGAAATCTCAAAATTTCATTTCTATGAGATTTCTAAACCTTTCCAAATTTCAATCTCAAAACACTAATTTATGGTGAAAACAATGATATACTTGTATATGTAGACCAAATCCGAGGTAGAATCACTTACCCCCAATGTTTTTCCCTTGAAAATCTGCCAAAAGTCGTCTCTGCTAAAGCTTAAGTTCGTCAAAAATGGCAAATGGGACGATTGTCCTCTGTTTTTATAACTGCCCAGCAGCCTTCGGAACTGGTCCTCGAACTGGGCCTCGATCGCGGCATCGAACATGTGCCTTCGATCAGGGCATCGAGCTTGGGTCTCGATCCTAGCCTCAAGCCATACCTTCGATCATGCCCTCGAGCCTTGCCTTCGATCGCGGCTTCGATCACAGGCTCGATCCTGGACCTCGGTCATGGCCTCGATCAGGGTATCGAGGTTGGGCCTTCGATCATAGCCTTAAAAATGGCATCGAGCTTGAGCCTTCAATCAGGGCATCGAGCATGGGTCTCGATCCTAGCCCTCGAGCCTTACCTTCGATCATACACTCGAGCCTTGCCTTCGATCGAGGCTTCGATACTGAGCCTCGTCCCTGGCTTCGACTCAGGCCTCGATCATGGGCTCGATATCTGGGGCTCGATCTGAGGCTCGATATCTGGGATTCGATCTGAGGCTCGATATCTGGGGCTCGATCTGAGGCTCGATATCTGGGGCTCGATCTGAGGCTCGATCACAGCCCAGAATATGCAGCAGAAGAGAAAATTGCAGCAGCTTTTTAAGTCCAACTTTTGATCCGTTAACCATCCGAAACTCACCTGAGGCCCTCGGGACCTCAACCAAATATACCAACAACTCTTAAAACATCATACGAACTTAGTCGAACCTCTAAATCACATCAAGTAACGCTAAAACCATGAATCATACCCCAATTCAAACTTAATGAAACTAAGAGTTTTCAACTTCTACATTCAATATCGGAACTTATCAAATCAACTCCGATTGACCTCAAATTTTACACACAAGTCATAAATTACATAACGGAGCTATGAAAATTTTCAGAACTGGATTCCGACTCCGGTATCAAAAAGTCAACTCCCCGATCAAACTTTCGAACTTTAAATTCCTATTTTAGCCATTTCAAGCCTAATTTCACTACGGACTTCCAAATAAAACTCTGATCATGCTCCTAAGTCCAAAATCACCATACGGAGCTGTTGGAATCGTCAAAATTCTATTCCGAGGTCGTTTTCTAAAAATGTTGACCGAAGTCAAACTTAGCACATTAAGGCCAACTTAAGGAACCAAGTGTTCCGGTTTCACCTCAAACACTTCCAAATCCCGAACTAACCATCCCCGCAAGTCATAAATCATTACAAGCACCTACGGAAAGTTTTATTTTAGGGAATGGGGTTCTAAAAGTTAAAATGACTGATTGAGTCATTACAGTATGGGCACTACGAATTCCTAGTGATGTCATTTGGGTTGACAAATGCCCCAGCAGCATTTATGGATTTGATGAATCGGGTGTTCAAGTCTTATTTGGATTCTTTTGTGGTTGTATTCATTGATGATATCTTGATTTACTCCAGCAGTCGAGAGGAACATGAGCAACATCTTCGAAGTGTACTTCACACTTTGAAGAAAAATTAGTAATATGCCAAGTTTTCAAAATGTAAGTTTTGGTTAGACTCAGTTACCTTTTTGGGGCATGTTGTATCGGCAAAAGGCATAAAGGTGGATCCTAAGAAGATTGAGGCTGTTCATAATTGGCCTAGACCTACTTCAGTTACAGAAATCCGGAGTTTCCTGGGTTTAGCAGGTTATTATCGTCGGTTCGTAGAAGGGTTTTTATATATAGCAAGCCCATTGACCAGATTGACCTAGAAAGGTGTCCTATTCAGATGGTCAGACGAGTGTGAGTTGAGCTTTCAGAAGCTCAAGACTGCTTTGACTACGGCACTAGTATTGGTATTACCCACAGGTTCAGGATCGTATACGGTATATTGTGACGCATCTCACATTGGGCTTGGTGCAGTATTAATGCAAGATGGCAAGGTAATTGCATATACGTTGTGGCAGTTGAAAGTTCACGAGAAGAATTATCCTGTTCATGACGTAGAATTGGCAGCCATTGTTCATGCGCTGAAGATTTGGAGGCATTACCTCTACGGTGTAGGTACTGATCATCGTAGCCTTCAGTATCTGTTCAAACAAAAGGATCTTAATTTGAGGCAGAGAAGATGGTTGGAGTTATTGAAAGACTATGATATCACCATTTTGTATCAGCCCGGAAAGGCCAATGTGGTGGCCGATGCTTTGAGTAGAAAGGCTATAAGTATGGGCAGTCTTGCGTATATTCCGGTTGGTAAGAGGCCATTAGCTGCAGATGTTCAGACTTTGGCTAATCAGTTCTTGAGGTTAGATGTTTCAGAACCTAGTCGGATTCTGGCTTGCACAATCGCTCGATCT
This sequence comes from Nicotiana tomentosiformis, assembly GCF_000390325.3. NCBI lineage: Eukaryota > Viridiplantae > Streptophyta > Magnoliopsida > Solanales > Solanaceae > Nicotiana > Nicotiana tomentosiformis. The sequence continues at coordinate 153,538,228 of NC_090813.1, forward strand.
TTTTTATATGAGCGTATCAGAGAGAGGAAGTATGATGATCCTTATTTACTTGTCCTTAAGGACACGGTGCGGCACGGTGATGCTAAACAGGTTGTTGTGGGGGAAGATGGAGTTCTGCTAATGCAGGGTCGTACTTGTGTGCCTAATGTGGATGGGCTTCGTGAATTAATTCTTGAAGAGGAACACAGTTCCAGGTATTCTATTTATCCAGGTACCGCCAAAACGTATCAAGATTTGCGACAACATTATTGGTAGAGGAGAATGAAAAAGGATATAGTTGCATATGTAGCTCGGTGTCTGAATTGTCAGTAAGTTAAGTACGAGCATCAGAGACCTGGTGGTTTGCTTCAGAAGTTAGAAATTCCTGAATGGAAATGGGAGCGTATCACTATGGATTTTGTTGTTGGACTTCCATGGACTCAGAGAAAATTTGACGCAGTTTGGGTCATTGTGGACAGGTTAACCAAATCAGCACATTTCATTTTAGTGGAAGTTACCTATTCTTCAGAAAGGTTAGCTGAAATTTACATTCGTGAGATTGCCCGCCTTCACAGTGTGCCCTTGTCTATTATTTCAGATCGAGGTACGCAGTTTACCTCACATTTCTGGAGGGTTGTACAGTGTGAGTTAGGCACGCGGGTGGAATTGAGTACAGTATTTCATCCACAGACAGACGGACAGTCAGAGCGTACTATTTAGATATTGGAAGATATGCTTCGCGCTTGTGTTATAGACTTTGGAGGTTCTTGGGATCATTTCTTGCCACTTGCGGAATTTGCTTATAATAATAGCTACCAGTCGAGCATTCAGATGGCTCTATATGAGGCATTATACGGAAGGCGATGCTCTTCGCCAGTTGGCTGGTTTGAACCGGGAGAGGCATGGTTATTGGGTGCCGATTTGGTATGATATGCCTTGGATAAGGTCAAGATTATTCAGGATCGACTTCGCATAACTCAGTCTGAGCAAAAGAGTTATGCCGGCCATAAAGTTCATGATATTGCATCCATGGTTGGAGAAAGAATATTGCTCCGAGTTTCACTTATGAAAGATGTAATGAGGTTCGGAAAGAAGGGCATGTTGAGCCCTAGGTATATTGGACCCTTTGAAATTCTTGAAAATGGTGGGTGAAGTAGTCTACAGGCTTGCATTACCACCTAGTTTATCAGCGGTTCATCCGGTGTTCCATGTGTCTATGCTCCAAAAATATCATGGCGATCCGTCCCATGTGTTAGATTTCAGCTCAGTCCAATTGGACAAAGATTTGACTTACAAGGAGGAGCCGGTGGCTATTCTAGCCCTGCAAGTCCAATAGTTGAGGTCTAAGAGTTATCCTTCAGTTCGGGTGCAATGGAGAGGTCAGTCGGTAGAAGCATCTACCTGGGAGTCCGAGTCGGACATGCGGAGTAAATATCCATACTTATTCACCAGCTCAGGTACTTTTTTTTTTCTAACTCCATTCGAGGACGAACGTTTGTTTTAGAGGTGGAGAATATGATGACCCAAAATGTCATTTTTAAATTTAATAAATAATGTTGTGTTCTAAGACCTCGAACAGCACCATTTATCATTTCTCGACATGCGTGCGCAGTCCGTATAATTTTTCGAAAAGTTTTTATGTGAAAAATGGATTAAAATGTGAAATGGAGTTTTAAAACTCAACTGAGTTAGCTTTGGTCAACATTTTGAGAAAACGGACTTGGATCAGTGTTTTGACAATTCCAGTAGGTCCGTATCGTAGTTTGGGACTTGGGCGTATGCCCGGAATCAAATTCCGAGGTCCCTAACCCGAGATATGGAATTTTTATGAAAAATTAAAAGCTTGAAAGCTTAATGATTTTTAAGAAATTACTGATGTTGGATTTATTGACATCGGGTCCGTATTTTGGTTCCGGAGCCCGGTATAGGTCCACTATAATATTTATGACTTGTCTGCCGAATTTGGTGAGAATCGGAGTTGAATTGACGTAATTCGGACGTCCGGTTGTAAAAATATAAGTTTTAAAGTTTTCTTGAAAATTTTCTTTGATTTGGCGTCCGATTCGTAGTTCTAGACGAAAGCCACAGGCTACTACTCATTGCGAACGTGACAGGTCCTTCGCGAATACAAAGAAGGCCTGACGCCTGAGACTTAAAACAGAACCAAAATGAGATTTTTCCCATTTTTCACAAATCCTCAATTAGAACTCGGTTTAGGGGCGATTTCAAAAGAGTTTTTCACGATTTCGAACTGGGTAAGTGTTCTTTATCATATAATGATTGTATTTCATAAATCTAAGTCTATATTCATCATTTATTTCGGATTTAGATGGAAGAAATTGGAATTTTTATAAAATCTTCTAAAAACAAAAATTTAAGATTTGAAGGTCCATTTCACATCGGAATTTGATAAATTTTGTATTGTTGGACTCGTATCGGAACGGGTGTTCGGATTTCGTAAGTTTTTCCGAAATTTGAGACGTGGGTCCCATTGTCGAATATTTTTATGAATTTTGAATTTTTATCCGGAAAATTAGTAAATTCATATGGAATTAATTCCTATGATTCGTATTGAGTATATCAAATTGTTTGTGAATAGATTTGAAACTTTTGGAGACAAATTTAAAAGGAAATATTGTGGTCGAGTAATTGATTGGAATTTGCAAAGCGAGGTAAGTGTCGTGGTTAACCTTGACTTGAGGGAATAGAACCCTTAAACTATTTGTTATGTGAAATACATGTGAACGACGTATAGGCGGGGTGACTACCGTCTATACGTCGTCAAATTAATTGTTTGCATAATTACTTGAAAAATCATAAATCATTTTAAATCATAAATTAATAATTATAATAATTATTTCTCTCCAATTTTTTATCAAATATTAATTCTTGAATTCCTGCATTAATTGTTACATGCTATTTGAATTATGTGTCTTAATTGTTATTTGACATTTAGAATATTAAATATTAAACTGCCTATTTTCTCCCTGATTTTTATAATAATTTATTATTTGTCATTGCTTGTTTCATAATTAAATCATAATTATTGTATGCTTCTTGTCTTATAATTTTATATTAATTGTTGCATTTATTGAAAAAATTTCTTCTATAAGAATTGGTAAATGGATATATTGGAGGACCGGGTTGCACGTCGCAACAGACTTATTAAAAAGTTTATATTGGAGGATCGGGTTGCATGCCGCAACAGATTTATTAAAAGTCAATATTTGGGGGGATCGGATTGCACGCCGCAATAGACTTATTAAAAGTCAATATTTGGAGGATCGGATTGCACGCCGCAATAGACTTATTTAAAAGTTAATATATATACTTGATTAAATAACTATATGAGAGGATTGAAAATGAATATATTGTGAGAGCGGGTTGCACGCTACAACAGAATTATATGTGAATATTTTGTGAGAGCGGGTTGCACGCTGCAACGAAAATTGATGGAAATGATAATTGGTTATGACTGTTGAGTTGGCTTCAATTATTATAAATAAGTTACCTGATTTATTTCTATTATTTGTTGTTGTTACTAATATTGCGTACAGATTAATGTAAGTGACTCGCCTTAGCCTCGTCACTACTTTGTCGAGGTTAGGCTCATCACTTATCAGTACATGGGGTCGGTTGTACTGATACTACACTCTGTACTTCTTGTGCAGATTTCGGAGTTGGTCCCAGCGGCGTACCATAGACTTGCTCGGATTTCAGCTACTCGGAGGAGACTTGATGTATAACTGCACAGCGTCCGTAGTTCTGAAGTCCCCGTCTATTTTACTTTAACTGTGTATTTGTTTTCAGACAGTTTTATTTTATTCAGACCATTATTTGTATTTATTCTAGAAGGTCGTGCACTTGTGATACCAATTCTGGGATGGTATTTAGACACCGTTGTTATTTTATGGATTATTCACTATATTTCAGACTTTACTTCCGCAATCGTTCTTTGTTATTAATAAATTTAAAAATTGATTAATATTTTTCTAACGTTGACTTGCCTAGCAAGTGAAATGTTAGGCGCCATCACGGTCCGAAGGTGGAAATTTCGGGTCGTGACAAGAATAAACTTACAATATTAAAAAGAACAATTATGATACAGAGTAAAATTATTATATAAAAAGGTATGGTAAATGATAAAATAAAATTATTTAATAATAAATAAGGGTGAGATTTAGAGAAAAAGACAAGGTAACAACGCGACCACACCAAATCGATCGTTACATAAAGTGACACATTTCGTCGTTATGTAACGACGGATTTAACGATACGATACAATAAAATTTAAGTAACAATCAAAACAAATATCGTATTTAAAGTAACAATACGATACAATACAATGGGTAACAACCATCCAAACAAGCTGTTATGTTAAATTCTTTTTAAATCATGTTTATTTATGTGCACTGATCGTGCAAAAAGTGTGTATCAAATACCACCTTGATAGTTTGATTTTTTTTAATAAAAAAATGTCAGTCTTTTTTAAGAAAGGTCTTCTTCGAAAATTTGAACCAAATGCAACCTTAATATTTTAAAAAATTTCTACTAATGCACAACAATAAAGTTAAACTCATCTATAAAGAAAATTTAAAAATGATTGACAATTATACTACTCTTTACAAGGTTTTCTAGTTGCACTTCTCTCAAATTCTCTAGTTAGATGATATTCCGATTTGACCTCATACTATCTAACAGGAAACTCCTATATTAATCTATCTGATGAATGAAATTTAAAAGTGGCATTTATATAAATTTGACAAACAAGCCCATTAAGTTCGTCAACTCGCAAGACATGAGATTCATCGTTAATGAAATCACAAGCACATTACTCAATATATTCACCTGATCTGCACTTTTAACTCGAAAAAACTCATTTAATTTTTGAATTCATAGATTTTCACTCCATACCGTAATTAGATTATCCGTACTCACTGTTTAATATTTAATTGAAATAAATCTCTTTCCTAAAATATAAGCTTTTAAAAAAGAGCTAGACTGTGATTATGTAAAAAGTTCGATAAATCGTTAATATATATAACTTAAATCCTTTTCTAAGTCATGTTTATTTACGTGCATTGATCGTGTTAAAAATGTGAACCAAATACCACCTTTCAATATTTTTTTAAAGCCCTTCAAAATTTTAAACTAAATGTCATCTTAACATAAAATCTTTATAGTTTATATAATCTTTGCACTATTAATATACAACATTAAATTTAAACTCTTCTATAATAATAATACGTTCATATCTCATTTAGTGTTTGACTTCATAGATGTTCACTCCATACCATAATTAGTTTATCCGTTGAAACTCATTATTTAATGCTTAATTGAAATAAATCTCTTCCCTAAAATGTAGTCTTCCAAACGCAAGAGCTAGATGGTGATAGTATAAAAAGTTTGACACATCATTAATATAGATAACTTAAATTCTTTTTAAATCACGTTTATTTACATGAACTGATCGTGCAAAAAGTATGAATCAAATACCACCTTGATAGTTTGATTTTGTTTTTTAGAAGTAAATGTCAGTCATTTTTAAGAAAGGTCTTCTTCAAAACTTTGAACCAAATGCCCTCTGACGATAACTCCCATTCCAAATCACCCGCAAATCCGCCGTCTTCCTCCTCCTCCTCCCTGTCCCATTTCTCCAGGAGCTTCACCACCACCACACGATCATCAAAGGTCCGTATTTTTCATTTTCTCCTCTGTTTTTTTTATTTTTTATTTTTTTTAACTATTTTCCATTTTCTTCCCGATTTTTCTTGCCTGAAAGTTTTCATCTTTTTCCAATTCTTACTTCCCGGCAGCCCCTAATTTGCCGCTAAAATGCGTCATCACCGGGTATAGCAAGCTGGCGCAAGACCAGCTTTTTCTCTAACTGAAATTCATAACCTATTCTTTTACTAAAATAACCTTAAGTTATTCTTGGCTAGTGTTGTAGTTTGGACATATAAATGAGGGCAATATTGGGATTAATATTTGTCACATTTGTTTTTTTGGGCATTGATTTCGGTAATAAATGAACGAATGAAATCTAGCTTTACAAGATACTGAAACCAGGATTATGCTGACGGAGACGGGATGTAATGACAAAATCGTCCTCCACTTTGGTTTTAAAGTCCATCAAGGTCGGAAGGTTAAAAAGGTCATTTGAAGTGAAAACTTAAAGTTGACCTTTCTTGGACTTTTCCATACAGACGTTTTAAATTGACCGTTTGTAATCAGTAAAAAAACAATCTTTTCTTACTCCGAAAACTTTTCTCGGGAAAAAAAATAAAACACATGTTGTTCGAATACAACTCATGCATAAGGTACAATCTTAGCATGGCACGATGAAATGGTATTCTCCTCTCCATGTGTCATGTGAGCCACATTCCCTTATTACCAAAGATTGATATGAGTGTGAAGAATTTTTTCTAAATAACAGTAGCATCCTGACCAATTTGTGTACTTCGATTATTCTAACGGATAACTCTGTGCCGGGTAACTGTTGCTTTTCAATTTGGGATACTGATCGTTTGTGTTTAGACGAATGGGTAATCTCTATTCTTGGTTAAGATCCTTTGACAATTTCTTATGCCAGCTATTTGTGAGTCTTTTGTAATGATGGAGTTGGACCATTTCTAAAATTGGATTGCGTTTGGCATAGTTTAAGACATAACTCAACTTGACTTACTACTTATACCAGTATTTCGTTTCTGTACATGCGTTTGCTTTTAGTACTTAACCGTAGCAAAAATGAGATGGTTTTGTTAAGCTGCTTCCTATCTACCTAAACATGGGTAGAGTTACCTAATATTTGTGCCGGTGAAGGCAGCAGACATCTGGTGGAATGGTGGATGTGCGGACAAGCTGGTGCGGACATCATTGTAGTAAAATAGATTTTAAAAGAAGCTGGACATGGTAAACGAGCTCTTAGTGAAAGAATGAGATTAGGACCTGATCTCAACAGAAGTCTCAAGGATTTGAACTTCTACATTTTTTTACTATGCATTTCCATGATCACCAACCTATAATCACTGGTCCCTTAGCTAATCTTGAACTGGCCAGGTCATGCGTAAACACGATACACCAGCAATTTGATTATTCTTATCAAGGAGAAAAAATTCATTCCAGTACACTTATGTTCTAGACTAGAATTTGAAATAGTTTTCTTGCTAAAAACATAAATATATGAAGCCTCTTATCATTAGTACTTGTTAGACATTTCACATCATGTCATCATCTATATTTTATTGGAACATTCTCTTCAACGTAAATTGTTAATATTGTTTTATTAAGTTTCTCGAAATGTAGTCAAATAATGACGCATGACATATCCTGTTCCGACAGACAGTGTCCACGTAGTGAACTACAATCTCGTTCCAATTATATGACCTAACTGATCTACGTATTGGTAATTGTCTGTGAATATCATATCTATTTCCCAAAACACCTGAGATATTGTCTTACATCTTTCATATGAAGAAGTTACTGATTAACCTTGATTCATGGTGGCAAAAGTTGCAGATAAAGCACTAGACATCATGAAAATTGTTGTACTTTTGTCTGAAGCTGCTTGTTTAGTCTTTTAACAGAAACTACTTTTTTAATTTTCCTTTTATTTTTGGCCCTTGCTCCCATGTAAAACATTTCATAGATTCATATTTTTGTGTTTATGAGGACAACTTGCAGTATAGTAATAATCCAATGCCATTTTTGAAGTAGACTAAACTTATGCTGTCCATTACTTGGTTGAGTGGCTAATGTATGCATTTTCAACTATGAACATGGAATGTGATGATGGACTATTTCTCCAAACATGAAATGCAAAACTGTAATGATATTAAAATTCTGCTTTGTCTATTTAATTGTTGTTACAGAGAACATGTGCCATTTGCCTTGGGAGTATGAAAGCTGGGAATGGTCAGGCCATCTTCACTGCTGAATGCAGCCATGCTTTCCACTTCAGCTGCATTGGCAATAGTGTTAAGCATGGAAACCGCCTTTGCCCTATCTGCAGATGCAAATGGAAGGAAATCCCTCTCCAATTTCCCACCTTCAGTACTGATGTAAACGGTATCAATGTTGGAGGATCTCGCGTGTCTCCTTACCATGTAGTACTTGAAGATCCTGTTAACTTCTCTTGTCCTCTACCAACAATATCTCCACCTTGTCCCCAACACATTCCATTCTTGGATGATGAGCCCCTTCTCAACATCACCGTGGATCATACCTCCTCTCCTTCCGCACTTTATTCGGGAAATATCCTCATGAAATCTTTTGCAGAATTTCCTGCAGTTGGTGCTGCTGAAGATGTGCCAAGATTTGCAGTTCTTGTTGGATTAAGGGCACCACCACTCTTAGATGGTGCTCAGGACCTAGAGCGTGCGCCGATTGACCTAGTTGCGGTGCTAGATGTTAGTGGGAGCCTAAGTTGCCCCGACATGGCAATTTAGGTGCCGCACCCGTGTCGACACGACACTAGTATGGGTGTGGGTATGGGATCCGTACCAGATCTGGTCAAACAATTTTGGGTACTTTGATCACGACGGATAGAAAAATTCGAGACGAGATACAATTTGTTTACCGAAATCAGAACTAAAACTAAGGTAAATTTGAAGAAAATAGCATATCTTATCTAGGAAATCAATCTTTTACTTATCTACAACTTGAGAATAAAAAGGAAATCCACACTTTACAAGCTATACGTAAGTATGCCACAAAATTTCTCATAAATTAGAGAGATTTTTATTTTTTAAAATTATTTTTAGCCGGATCCCCGCACACGTATCCGTACTAGGATCCATATCCCCGAATCTTAAAATTTACATCTTGAAAGATCCGACCTCTAGATCCGCACCCGTGTCGGACACCCGCATCCGTGTCCGAGCAACTTAGGTGGAAGCATGAATGGATCAAAGTTGACTCTCTTGAAGCAAGCAGTGTGCTTTGTGATAGATAACTTGGGGCCTTCCGACCTGCTAGCTATTGTTACTTTCTCATCAAGAGCTCAAAGAAACTTTCCCTTGCGAAGGATGACTGAACAAGGGCGTCAAGAAGCTGCACTAGCTATCAATGGTATTTCAGCAAATGGTGGGACAAATATTGTGGAAGGACTCAAGATTGGGGCTCGTGTTCTTGAAGAAAGGCTTGAAAAGAATCCAGTCGCGAGTATCATTCTCTTGTCTGATGGGAGAGACACCTATAACAGTGATAATGTGAATCGACGCAATAGCAATAGAAATCATAGATCCTCAAATCCAACATTGATCCCTGATTATTTGAGTCTATTGCCTTCTTCCATTCGTCCTTGCAATAGAGAAGTGCCAGAGGCAGAGGATTTGTCAACTTTCCCTGTTCATACGTTCGGGTTTGGTCCAGACCATGATTCTTCTGCTATGCATGCTATATCTGATGCATCAGGGGGCACATTTTCATTCATTGAATCTGTTATTACTGTTCAAGATGCATTTGCAATGTGTATTGGTGGTCTCCTCAGTGTTGTAGTCCAGGAGCTTCAACTTAGCTGCACAGCAGCATCACCTGGAGTGAAGATTGTGTCCATTCCTTCAGGAAGATATGCAAGTGAAATTTCCGAACAAGGACAGCAAGGCATAATTAACATCGGGGACTTGTATGCAGATGAGGAGAAAGAGTTTCTCGTATACTTGTCTATTCCCTCAGTTAAAACTGCTCAAGTTGAGGACATGGTGGAAACATCACTCTTGCAAATTGTTTGTTCTTACAAAAATACTGTGTCCAACGAAATGGTCAGAGTGGAGGCTAAGACAGTTAAGATACGTCGACCTCAAGTGCTGTCTCCTACAGATGTAGTAGTAAGCCTGGAGGTTGATAGGCAGATAAACCGCCTAGCAGTAGAGGAAACGATAGCAGAGGCACAAGAGATGGCAGAGAGGGGAAATCTTGAGGGTGCACAGGCTCTGCTAAATAACAGAAGGTCTTGCCTTTTGTCTTCAGCATCTGCCCAAGCAGGTGATGGTCTGTGTAACAGGCTTGACGCTGAACTGACTGAAATCACAGAGATGATGGCAAGTGAAGAACTCTACGAGCAAATGGGATGAGCTTATATGCTCTCTGGTTTAAGCTCACATTTTTGGCAGAGATCCACAACTAGGGGTGATACAACTATACAGCTAATACTACTAGGTGAGAGCTCAAACAATACAGGTGCCGTTGGCTATGAAACTCCAAGTATGTTAAGCATGGTCTCAAAGTCACAGAGCTTAACTATTAGTAATCCTCTTTGAACAAGTTCTGGATAAAGATTGCTAACTTCATTAGTTCTCAGGTTGATAGGTAAAATAGAACATGTTTAGTGACAAAATTCTGTGGAATTTAACTCTAGTAATGCCGCCTTTTCCCTGTCCCCCCGTTGGTCATTAGCAAATTAGATTCTTATCATTTGACTACTCAATAGATTGGAATGAAACATTTAGAGTTTACAACTTTATATATATTCCGCTATTTTCTGTTAAAGTGCTTTCTTTATTAAGTATCTTTTTCTATTTAATTTTGTTTTGTTTTACAAGCATGAGAGTTATTATAACTTCGGCCAAAGGGTTTTTGCCAAATCTTCCAAACATGCTGTTGTAACCCCCCCACCCCCCCACCCCTGTGGTGGCCTCCTCTTAGCCTGCCTCAACTCCCTTTCCTCCAAGAACCGTAGACAGACACATATTGGATGCTTATTTGGCTAACTGCAGAGGCAAGAATTTCATCAAGGTAATTCAAAAAATTACTCTTGTGCGTAGAGAATTCAACAATTTTTGTCTACACCAAAAAAAAAAAAAAAAAAAAATCATCTCTATGCATAGTACAATTTTCTGGCAGGGTGATTCAGTAAATGGAACCCTTCGGTAACGGAAATGTAAAAATTGTTGTAGTGTGGATGACAATTTAGATATTTGCCTGCTTTAAGACCATTTTTGTCTTTAACTCTTATCCAGCTATTGTTAATACTAGTAAATGTTGGTCGCACGGGCCAACAACACAGATACAAATGTTTTATTGCATCTTATAATTTCTTTTTCATTCAATTTTTTGCTTCATTTTTGTTTGTTTTAGATAATCCAAAGATTTAAAAGTTGCTTGTGATTTAAATTTGTTGCTCATGAGATATTAAAACAATTTCAAACTTTAAAATATGTGTAAACGGTCGAAATAGATTTCGGCCTTCGCACGTCTGATCGAGTTCGAAAGATAAGCGATCGAAGTGAGACTTCGAGATGAGTTCCGAAGATGGTACAAACAAGCTTCAAACTCGAGGGCCCGATCAATGTCGAGTTCGATATCATTATCAAGCTCGAATCCAAATCAAACTATGATGCAAAGTAAAGCTATCAAGCTTATGATCCAGAGACCGACCGATATTGACTCCGAATCAACTCAAGGGTCCGAGTCAGAATCGAGCTTAAGCCAAGATCGAGAGCTCGAGTCTGGATCGAGCTCAAGCCAAGATCGAGAGCTCGAGTCAAGATCGAGCTCACATACAAAAGCCGTTGCAATCCCACTAGAGGAGAGAATCTTGGCAGTAATTATGAAAAAGCTGATCTATCATGGACTTCCCACTGAGTATTTTTAATTATATTTAAAGTAAGATCCCTCTACTATAAAGGACGAGGGTTATCATTTCTGGAAGGGCAGTTTTCACAAAGAGCTCACATTGTAATTCAAGCACGATATCATCTTATATTCAAGAGTTACTCTTTTAAGCCTAAAAAACTGATCCATCTTGCTTAGTCCTAAAAATTATTTTCTTCACAACTTTGTTTATTTTACATTCTTTGCAGTTCATATTTGATATTTTCTTTTATCCTTACGATTTGTATTAAGCTATACCACATATCCTTAGATCTACGTATAAATTCAACTCTATCCGTTTTTCGGGTAAACAGTTTGGCGCCCACCGTGAGGCTAAAGATAACAGTGGTTATTTGATACGAATCTGAAAAAATACGCCATTGTGTTTTGCGCTTGTTTCCGAAAATATCTTGAATTTCGGATTAGCTACGCCTAACCACCAATCAAATGGCTTCACCAATCGACAACAGAGTCGGCCTTCAAGACGAAAATAACAACTTGACACCCAGTACTGAAAGACCACTTGTAAACACCGTTGGAGCTCGAATCGGAGCGCCAATAGATATCAATTCGCATGTAGCCATTGAGGCGAACCTACATGCTGAACTCAAGAATAGCATCCATGGTGGTACTCGGTCTGCAGCTCGAGATACCCATAACGTCGAGGAAAACGGCATTAGCTTGCGTGTTATTTTTGAAATGTTGTAAGCCCAACAGGCAGCAATAGCTCAGTTGCAGAGTCAAACCCAGCTACGAAGCAGGCCGGAACCCAATCCACCTCGAGAAATCACCCACAGAACGGGGCCAGCCATAGTGAAGTCAAATGAGCAAGAATCGGGGACTACTCCCGAAATTGCTAAATTGCTCGAGGAACTCACAAAGCGAGTCGAAGCCAACGATAAAAAGTAGAAACTTATAACTCTAGGGTCGATCAGATCCCGGGAGCTCCACCAATGATAAAAGGGTTGGATTCGAAAAAAATCGTGCAAAAACCTTTTCCCTCGAGCACAATCCCGAAACTAATCCCCATAACATTTCGTATGCCCGAAATTTCCAAATATAATGGAACGACCGATCCCAACGAGCACGTCACTTCTTACACATATGCCATCAAGGGCAATGATTTAGAAGACGATGAAATCGAATATGTGTTGTTAAAAAAATTCGGAAAGACCCTCTCGAAGGGGGCAATGATTTGGTATCACAACCTACCACCAAATTCCATCGACTCATTCGCCATGTTAGCAGATTCTTTTGTGAAAGCACATGCCGGTGCCATAAAAGTCGCAACAAGGAAATCGGACCTCTTCAAGGTAAGACAAAAGGATAACGAGATGCTGAGGGAGTTCGTATCTCGTTTTCAAATGGAACGAATGGACTTGCCACCAGTCACAGACGATTGGGCTATTCAGGCTTTCACTCAAGGTTTGAACAAAAAAAGTTCGACGGCTTCACGGTGATTAAAGCATAACCTGATTGAATACGCAGCCATCACGTGGGCCGACGTGCACAATCGGTACCAATCAAAAATTAGGGTCGAAGATGATTAATTGGGGTCTAAACCCACTGTTTGAAGGGGTACTAATCGAGAACGAGGTCCGATCGGGGATCGATACCAACCGTACAATGGAAGCCACAAAGTCAGTGAATCGAGACATAACCTCGGGCAAAATAACAAAAGAAGTGATCGAGGTCAAGGGTCCCGGGGGCTGATGAACAGAAATAGGTTCGATAGGCCTGCCGGATCTAAGGAAGCACCTCGGCTATCGGAATATAACTTCAGCATTGATGCATCCGCCATCGTTTCGGCTATCGGACGCATTAAAGATACTAAATGGCCTCGACCCATGCATACCGATCCTTCCCAGAGGAATCCCAATCAAATGTGTGAATATCATGGCACCCATGGCCACAGAACGGAAGATTGCAGGCAACTAAGAGAGGAAGTAGCCCGGCTATTCAACAAAGGGAACCTTTGAGAATTTTTGAGCGATAGGGCGAAGAACCATTTTAAAAACAGGGATTTCGGCAAGCAAAACGAACAAGACGAACCACAGCACGTCATTCACATGATCATCGGCAGCGCCAATATCCCTCAGGGACCAGTGCTTAAACGCACTAAGACATCGATTGTGAGAGAAAAGCGATCTCGAACTCAAGATTACACACCCATAGGAACTTTGTCCTTCAATGATGAAGATGCAGAAGGAATCATACAACCTCTTAACGATGCACTAGTAATATTCGTACTCATGAATAAAACTTAAGTTAAGCGTGTGTTGATTGATCCAGGTAGCTCGGCCAACATCATCAGATTGAAGGTCGTAGAACAACTCGGCATGCAAGACCAAATCGTACCCGCAACCCTGGTTCTAAACGGATTCAATATGGCATGTGAAACCACCAAAGGCGAGATAATTCTACCAATAAACGTGGTCGGAACCATCCAGGAAACGAAGTTCCACGTGATCGAAGGCGACATGAGATATAACGCCCTTTTCGAAAGGCCATGGATCCACAACATGAAAGCTGTACCTTCGACCCTACACCAGGTCCTCAAATTCCCAATATCGAGAGGGGTCGAAATAGTGTACGGAGAACAACCAGCCACAAGAGAAATGTTCGCCGTCGAGGAAGCGAAACCAATATCCTCACCTTCGCCAGTAAAGGGATCGGGCTCAGAAGGGGAGCGAGATACCAAATAGCAATCACAGACATCGGCCTTGACCCAATCAGTAACCAGAAGATCGAAGAAGATGATGATCAGAGGATCCCTCGATCCTTCGTGATTCCCGATGACTCCGACGCCACCAAATCAACGATTGAGGAACTGGAGCAAGTCACACTAATCGAGCACTGGCCCAAATGGAAGGTATACCTGGGAACGGGGTTGAGCCCCGAACTCAGGAAGAAACTTATTCAATTTCTTATCGATAACATCGATTGCTTTGCCTGGTCCCATTTAGATATAATAGGGATCCCACCAGACATAACGACGCATCAACAAGCTTGGACCCTAGATTCAGACCGGTGAAGCAAAAGAGAAGACCCCAGTCCGAGGTAAAGCACGCATTCATAAAGGACGAGGTAACCAAACTTCTCAAGATAGGGTCCATTCGGGAGGTGAAATATCCCGAATGGTTAGCCAACGTAGTTATAGTTCCTAAAAAAGGGAACAAACTTAGAATGTGTGTGGACTATAAGGATTTGAACAAAGCATGCCCCAAAGATTCCTTTCCGCTACCCAACATCGATCGCATGATCGATGCCACGGCCGGCCATGAGATCCTCACTTTTCTCGATGCCTATTTCGGGTATAATCAAATCCAGATGAACCCGGAGGACCAGGAAAAGACTTCATTTGTCACCAAATATGGAACATATTGTTATAATGTGATGCCCTTTGGGCTAAAAAATGCAGGGGCTACTTACCAACGCCTAGTAAATAAAATGTTCGAAGAACAAATAGGTAAATCAATGGAAGTTTATATTGATGACATGCTGGTTAAGTCCCTGTGCGCAGAGGACCATTTGACCTATTTGCAGGAAACGTTCGAGATTTTGAGGAAATACAACATGAAGCTCAACCCCGAAAAATGTGCTTTCGGGGTCGGTTCAGGCAAGTTCCTCGGCTTCAAGGTGTCAAATCGGGGAATCGAGATTAACCCCGACAAAATCAAGGCCATCGAAGACATCACCATCGTGGACAGTGTGAAAGCTGTACAAAGGCTAACGGGACGGATTGCAGCCTTAGGCCGATTCATTTCGAGATCCTCAGATTGAAGTCACAAATTTTTCTCTCTGCTCAAAAAGAAGAACGATTTCGCTTGGACCCCGGAGTGCCAACATGTATTAGAGGAACTAAAACGATATCTATCGAGCCCACCACTACTTCACACTCCAAAACACAGACGGAAAACTTTGCTTGTACTTGGCCATATCGAAAATCGCAGTAAGCGGTGTCCTAGTTCGAGAAGAGCAAGGCACGCAATTTCCCATTTATTATATAAGTCAGACCTTGGGTAAAGCAGAAACTAGATATCCGCACCTAGAAAAATTGGCACTTGCACTGATAAGTGCCTCTAGATAGTTAAGACTGTACTTTCAATGTCACCCCATATGCGTATTAACCACTTACCCGCTTCGTAATATTTTGCACAAGCCCGTACTATCAGGCCGATTGGCCAAATGGGCCGTCGAAATCAGTGGGTATGATATCAAATATCAATCCCGTACGGCCATCAAGTCTCAAATTTTAGCAGACTTCATGGCCGATTTCATGCTAACCCTCGTACCCGAAGTCGAAAAAGAACTCCTGTTGAAATCGGGTATGTCATCGGGGGTATGGACCCTTTTTACGGACGGGGCTTCGAACGTGAAGGGGTCCAGGCTAGGCATAGTTTTAAAGCCACCCAAGGGCAACACTATTAGGCAATCTATTAAAACTACCAGGTTGACTAACAACGGGGCCGAGTATGAGGCCATGATTGCAGGTCTCGAGCTAGCTAAAAACTTGGGAGCAGAAGTCATTGAAGCCAAATGTGACTCTTTGCTGGTGGTAAGTCAAGTAAGCAAAACCTTTGAAGTTCGAGAAGATAGAATGCAAAGGTATTTGGACAAACTACATGCCACTTTGCACCATTTCAAACAATGGACTTTACAGCATGTTCCACGAGAGAAAAATAGTGAGGCCGATGCACTTGCGAATTTGGGTTCATCGGTCGAGGAAGGTGACTTGAGCTCGGGGACTGTCGTTCAACTCTCGAGATCCGTGATCGAAGAAGGTCGTGCCGAGATAAATTCTACGAGCTTAACCTGGGATTGGAGAAATAAGTATATTGAATACTTGAAAAATGAAAAGCTCCCATCGGACCCTAAAGATTCAAGGGCACTACGGACTAAAGCTGCTCGATTCACGTTGGCTTCAGATGGAACGCTATACCGAAGGACATTTGATGGACCATTGGCAGTATGCTTGGGTCTAGGATATACCGATTACATCCTACGTGAGGTGCACGAGGGCACTTGTGGGAATCACTCCGGTGCAGATCCACTAGTCCAAAAAAAAATCAGGGTAGGGTATTATTGGGTCGATATGGAAAAAGATGCGAAGGAATTTGTTCAAAAATGTGACAAATTCACTCAGTCCATATCCCCATGACAAATGCAAAGGTTTGCACCAATGATCCATTAACCCGGGGAGCAACTTCACTCAGTCCTATCCCCATGGCCATTCATGAAATAGGGAATGGATATCGTCGGCCCTCTGCTATCAACCCCAGGTAAAGCTAAATTCATTTTATTTATGACTGACTATTTCTCTAAATGCGTTGAAGCACAGGCGTTCGACAAAGTAAGAGAGAGAGAGGTTATAGACTTTATCTGGGATCATATCGTATGTCGATTCGGGATACCCGCCGAAATAGTGTGTGACAATGGGAAACAATTTGTTGGCAGCAAAGTGACGAAATTCTTTGAAGATCACAAAATAAGAAGGATATTATCAACACCGTATCACCCCAGTGGGAACGGACAAGCTGAATCAACGAACAAAACTATCATTCAAAACCTAAAGAAGAGGCTAAATGACGCTAAAGGAAAACGGAGAGAAATCCTACCCGAAGTCCTTTGGGCATATCGAATAACTTAAAAATCTAGTACGGGGGCAAACCCGTTCTCCTTAGTATATGGGTCCGAAGCCTTGATACCCGTCGAAGTCGGCGAACCCAGTGCCAGATTTCGATACATAACAGAACTACAAAATAACGAGGCTATGAACACTAGACTCAAATTATCGGACGAAAAACGATAAGCTGCTCTCATCCAATTGGCCGCCCAAAAGCAACGAATCGAAAGATACTATAATCGAAGAACCAAGCTCCGCCATTTTAATCCCGGGGACTTAGTGCTAAGAAAAGTCACCCTCAATACCCGAAATCCGAACGAAGGAAAACTAGGACCGAACTGGGAAGGACCATATCAGGTTCTCAAGAACGTCGGAAAGGGATCATACAAGCTCGACATTATAAACGGCAAACAACTATCAAGCAATTGGAATGTATCACATCTAAAACAATACTACTGTTAAGGTACAACCCTCCCATATTCATTTACATTTCAAAACTAACCCCTGCAGAAGTCCGATCAGGAGCTAAGATGGATCCTTCAATACGAAGCCTTAGGTCTGAAAGCACGTGTTGCACTCTTTTTCCCTTAGACCGGTTTTATCCCAAATGGGCTTTTCGGCAAGTTTTTTAATGAGGCAACTAATGATCGTATTGCACTTACAACAGTATCCGAGGCCTCTTTACAATTGACTTCGAATACTGGGGGGGCATTAGCCCTCAAATATATCAAATTCTGATGCAAGAAAATTATTTCGCAACAACGGGGTTCCAATAGGAAAAGTTGTAAGAGCCAAATGGTCAAAACGAACCATGCTCATGTAGTTGGCCCGAACCTAGACGCGAAACATGAACACATGTATAATGACTTGCAAAGAAAGTTCTCCTCTTTACCGATATCTTATATCCAAGAAACATTACTCTATTTGGGGATTTATTATGCAAACAAAATTAAGATAAACTCGACCACTAAGCCTACGTGCTACTTTTATTTCGAGTTCGAGAAAGCACTCACTCGACCATTACGCCTACGGGCTACATTACTTCGAGTTCGAATCATTCACTCGACGACTAAGCCTACGAGCTACTTTTATTTCGAGTTCGAGCAAGCACTCACTCAACCATTATGCCTACGGGCTGCATTACTTCGAGTTCGAATCATTCACTCGACGACTAAGCCTACGGGCTACTTTTATTTCGAGTTCGAGCAAGCACTCACTCGACCATTACACCTACAGGCTACATTACTTCGAGTTCGAATCATTCACTCGACTACTAAGCCTACGGGCTACTTTTATTTTGAGTTCGAGCAAACACTCACTCGACCATTACGCCTACAGGCTACATTACTTCAAGTACGAATCATTCACTCAACGACTAAGCCTACGGGCTACTTTTATTTTGAGTTCGAGCAAGCACTCACTCGACCATTATGCCTACGGGCTACATTACTTCGAGTTCGAATCATTCACTCGACTACTAAGCCTACGGGCTACTTTTATTTCGAGTTCGAGCAAGCACTCACTCGACCATTACGCCTACGGGCTACATTACTTCGAGTTCGAATCATAACTCGACTACTAAGCCTACGTGATACTTTTATTTTGAGTTCGAGCAAACACTCACTCGACCATTACGCCTACAGGCTATATTATTTCGAGTTTAAATCATTCACTCGACTAAGCCTACGGGCTACCTTTATTTCAAGTTCGAGCAAGCACTCACTCGACCATTACGCCTACGAGCTACATTACTTCGAGTTCGAATCATTAACTCAACTACTAAGCCTATGGGCTACTTTTATTTCGAGTTCGAGCAAGCACTCATTCGACCATTACGCCTACATGCTATATTTCTTCGAGCTCGAATTATTAACTCAACTAATAAGCCTAAGGGCTACATCACTTCAAGTTTGAGTAAGCGCTCACTCGGTTATAGAGGCTACGAAGTCCAAATTTGATTTTGTTGTTTAAATCCTTGTGAAAACATTCATAAGGCGTGAATAAAGTCTTCACAAAATAGGAAATAAAACAGAAGCAAGTCGGCAAAAAAAGGGATATTTTTATATACAAAATTGTTTACATGATTGATTACAACGTAAAAATTAAGGACTAAGCTTCCTGATCATCCCCAGGAGCGGCCTCTTCTCTATCGGGCTCCCCCTCCCATTCTCGGATCCGCTCTTACTCCCATCGTCATCATCATCGTCATTGGAAACCAAGGCTTCAGCATCAGCTTCGAGTTCTTTGGCCCTTTTTATCTCTTCAGCGAGGTCGAAACCACGAGCATGGATCTCCTCTAGGGTTTCCCTCCGAGATCGACACTTAGCAAGTTCAACGACCCAATGTGCTCGAGTATCGGCGGTCTCGGCTGCCTCTCTTGGTTGGACCTGGGCATCTTCAGCATAGGCCCGATAGACGGCCACGAGTGCATCCACATCGGCCTTTGCCTTTTCGGCATCAGATTCGGCCTTGGCAAGTACAGAGGCCAACCGAGCCTCGAGCTCCTCTATTCTTCTTACTTGAGCCAAGCCTTTTTCCTTCATTCTCTGAAGTTGGGTTTTGGCCGATGGTAACTGGGCTCGAACAGTTTCTTTCTCTGCAGCAAAGCGGTCCATACCTTTTTTCCACTGCAAAGACTCCGCATTTATCACGTCGACCTCCTCACGAAGCTTCCCGATCATCTCAATTTTTTGCTGCAACTGGGAGACCGAAAAATTAGCCATCGTTCCGGTATCAAGCCCATAGGCTTTTGAAAGTATCATTACCTGCTCAGACAGATCGGTCTGATCTCGGTAAGCCTTGGCCAACTCAGCTCGGAGGTCTTTTATTTCCTTTTCCCTTTGACCTAAGAGAAGTTTTAGGGAGTTCCTCTCCTCAGTAACCCGTTGAAGGTCGGCCTCGTATCGACGCAACTCATTTTGGGACCGAGAACATGCTTCTCGATGAACTGCTACTGCCTGCAAAGAAACAAGAAACGAAGTTAGAAACGAAAAGTAAACATAAAGGTAGTACCGAAAAAATATTTTTAAGGCTTACCTGATTCAAAGCCTGCTGCACCCCGTGAAAAAGATCCGATTTATCACTAGTACCGGCAACGTCCTCGATACCGGTAAACAGGTCACGATAGGGATCCTCTCCATCATGAGGCCTGTCCAGATCGAGGGCCCCCAAAGCTTGGCCTTCCCGAATCACCCCTGCAGAAAAAACGGGGAAGGTGGGCGAATCTTCGATTGCTGCTGCCCCAAATGAATCACTTGGAGCATTCTCTTCGGTTCGAAGGGGTTCAAGAGGGGCCCCTTCAGACATATCCCCCATCCGTGGGCTCCGATGGGATGCATCTTCGATCTCCGATAATTTAGGGATTCCACCCGAATCTTTCTCCGATATATCCTCAGTTCTAGGCGGAGCCTCATGAAGCATCATCGATTTAGCTGCCGATGGGGCATCGGTGGTTCTCTTCGTTCGGACCGCCAGTGCGGACCCATCGTTTTCTTTTTCTTCTGCATCTTCATCCCTTAGACGCAGAACTGATTCCACGGTCAAAGGAATGACATTCTTGTTCGGCTTACGAGCCATCCTCTTCTTAGGTTTTGGATCTTCGGGAACAGAGGCTCTTTTTCTTTTATTTTCCTTCACAAGCTTTGGGACGGAGGCCAAAGTTTCTTCCTCGTTGGACAATGGCCTCAAAACCGCATCTTTGCCCAAACCTGTATATGGAAAATTTTATTAAAATATTTGGAAAGCATCTCGTTCGAATTATCAAAGAGTACGAGAAAGGGGCTTACCATGATTTTTGGCCTCCCATTGACCCTTTGACAAATCACGCCATGAGCGCTCGGCGTATGTAGAGGTCGAAACAAGAGCTCGTACCCAGTTCTTGAGATCAGGAACTGCTCTGGGCATTCAGGGAACCGCTGCATCACAAAAAGAAGAGTATCGATGAGAAAAGAAATGAAAGAACAAAATAGAAGGAAGTAACAGCAGGATCACACTTACGTTTCATATTCCACTCCTCGGGAAAGGGCATCTTTTCGGTCGAAATCAGGTCCGAACTCCTTACTCGAACGAACCTGCCCATCCAGCCCCGATCCATATCTTCATCAATGCTCGAGAACAGAGCCTTGGTAGCCCGACGCTGAAGTTTTATTAACCCTCCTCGAAAAAGTCGAGGACGGTACAATCGGATAAGATGGTCGAGGGTGAACGACATCCCCTCAATTTTGTTCACAAAGTATCGGATCAAGATAACGATCCATCAAAAAGAAGGATGGACCTGGCCTAGGATTATTTGGTATTGAGGACAGAAGTCAATAATAACGGAATCGAGGGGACCTAACATGAAAGGGTAAGTATACACATTCAAAAACTCTTTCACGTAAGTGGTGATATCTTCGTCAGAAGTAAGAATTATTATTTCTTTTTTATCCTAATTGCAATCTTTCTTTAGCTGTTTGAGGTGCTTCTCGGTTATCGAACACATGTATCTCGATACTGGCTCACATTAGCCAGGGACCGATGAGCCTTTATCGACCTTAAAATCAGAAGTAAGAACACATACCCCGGGAACACACTCCTCAGGCCGTGGTTTGCCGGTGTCTCATCGGCGGCACACTGTGAAGACGAAGCCTTCTCTTTCTGAGGAATGGTTTGTGATGTTTTTGCTATTTTTGAATTCAAAAGTGAGGAATAGAAGAAAGTGACGAAGATTTGGTAAAATTGAAGAGGGGCTTTTTGCAAAGAGAAATAACAGATTTGCGGGCAAGTCAGAGAATACGAAAAGGGACTTGGGGAAATTTAGAAGATTGGGGATGTAAAAGTAGTAAATGATAAAAGGAAGGGTTATTTATAGGTTTAAGCGATGGCGGTTCAGTATCAGCGGTGGCCGACCACCGTCTAACATGCATTAAATACCTTAAAAGACTAAATCGACGGGATAACTATGACGTGCGTCATGATCGAGCCCGATGGAAATGTCAGTTTATAATCCGATCGAGCTGTTGAAAAATCATATCGTTTCTCACCACATTCTTCCTGAGAAACGAGGGGACTATCTATATACGGTCGAAATAGATTTCGGCCTTCGCACGTCTGATCGAGTTCGAAAGATAGGCGATCGAAGTGAGACTTCGAGATGGGTTCCGAAGATGGTACAAACAAGCTTCGAACCCGAGGGGCCGATCAAAAATAGAGTTCGATATCATTATCAAGCTCGAATCCAAATCAAACTATGATGCAAAGTAAAGCTATCAAGATTATGATCCAGAGACCTACCAACATTGACTCCGAATCAACTCAAGGGTCTGAGTTAGAATCGAGCTTAAGCCAAGATCGAGAGCTCGAGTCTGGATCGAGCTCAAGCCAAGATCGAGAGCTCGAGTCAAGATCGAGCTCATAGACAAAAGCCGTTGCAATCCCACTAGAGGAGAGAATCTTGGTAGGAATTATGGAAAAGCTGATCTATCATGGACTTCCCACTGAGTATTTTTAATTATATTTAAAGTAAGATCCCTCTACTATAAAGGACGGGGGTTATCATTTCTGGAAGGGCAGTTTTCACAAAGAGCTCACATTGTAATTCAAGCACGATATCATCTTATATTCAAAAGTTACTTTTTTAAGCCTAAAAAACTGATCCATCTTGCTTAGTCCTAAAAATCGTCTTCTTCACAACTTTGTTTATTTTAAATTTTTTGCAGTTCATATTTGATATTTTCTTTTATCCTTACGATTTGTATTAAGCTATATCACATATCCTTAGAACTATGTATAAATTCAGCTCTATCCGTTTTCAGGTAAACAATATGCAAGACTTACGTGCTCATTCTTATTTTGATGATACTTTTAATTGTGAATTGCTTTTCACCATAGTCTTATATTTCTCACTTAAACATAAATAAAAGCTATGATAGCTGTATTTTTTGGGGTAATGCACAATTATTTTAACGTCTTTTGCTAGAAAATTGTTCGTAGGATAATATCACTCTCTTTTGACATTTCGATTATAACTCATGTGTTCAACCAGAGGCGATTTAGTGTGTATATTATTGGTTCGTTCGAACCAAACTATGAAACAACCGAACATTTTGTATACAAGAATGAATAATTTTTCGCCAACTAAAATTAGAGGGATGCCTATCCCAATTCGACATTGTATACATTTATTAATTCATAATATCTTATGTATCGTTAAGCTAGTTGATTAATTTCAGACCATCTTATATTTGAATTCATTTGTGCATGATGATAATTTGACTCAGGACTCTTGAAAAACAATATCTTTTAGATTCAAATGTCCATCGAAAAGAGCATGAAAGTAACATAAGTATAATTCTTCCCTTTTGTCCTGAGATTCGAAAATTTAAGGACTTTTTCTACCCCATTATTTGCTTGCTATTCAGTTTATAATGTACAAGTGGGTTTCTGAACATCAAGTTCACAGATACATTTTGTACTTAAATTTTATAATTACTGATTGATTAATTATGTGGTATTTTGAGAGTTTTTTTAACATAATGTTCAAGAAATAGTTTATTTTGATATTTATTGTATTTTAGAATATAAACTACGATAGTATCAAATTTTTTCTGAACTACAAAAGTTTTGCAAATTATTATGGTTCGAGAAATATTGAAATAATACGTTAGATTTGTTATTTTACTAAGAAATTACAGAAGTTACACGTAAATAAACATAATATCGAGAATAAAGTTACAATTTAAGTTTGATATTTTACGTAATATTTTTAGATGTTCTTCGTCATACAATATACATATAGAAAATATAAAGAATATTATTTACTTGTCTTAATTCATAGTTTCTTTTTTCTTTTCTTAATATGCATGTTAAACTACTTTTTTCAATTATTAACATGATGCTACATAAAGAAAGAGTAAGAGTTGAAAACACTTTGACCTACAAAAGCAATGCGTCATATTACTTTTGTAAATGTAACTCTTATTTCCAAAATGTTAAGAAATTTATATCTGAATACATTTTTTAATCGGAGAAGGGTCAAAATTATACCTGAACTATTGAAAAGGGTCTAAAAATACCCTCCATCCACCTATAGGGCTAAAAATACCCCTCCATCCACCTTTTTGGTTCACTTATGCCCTTTGACCGTTAGATCAATGCTGAATTTAAAAAATAATTATTTAAATTTCATGTGACAACTTCTTACTGGACGAAATTAAAACATCTAACCTATTAGAAAGACCCACCCATATCTACTCGTTTTTTGGACTAACCCGCCCCAAAGACTAACCTGACCCAATTAAAAAATTTAAATAAACAAAAAGATGCCCAACTTCCATATAACCCATGGATTTACATGTGTTCATTTTCTTGATTAATCTCATGTATAGCATTATCATCGAATAAAGATTCATGAACAAATTAAACAAACAAGAAAAGCCTAGCATGAATGAGCCAACGATTTTCTTGACAATAATGTGGGATGAAAAACTAGGGGTAGTCCAACGGTTTATGATATCTTCCAAACAATCACTTTGAAATCTTTCCATTATGTTAAAATGATTAAATTAAACTTATCTTGAATATAATGTAATTTGTGTCTATCATGTAAATTGAACTGGATGCCATAACAAGAAAAAGAAAATCACGTAGTAAATTTGCGTTTATATGTTCGCTACAATTTCCATGGAGCTTTTGTTCCATGGAATTTGATAGAAGTGGGCCTTTATTTTTTAGTTGAACTTTTTCTTCGGGCCAGGTTAGTGTTTGAAGCGGGTTAGTACGAAAAACTGGTAGATATGAGTAGGTTTTTCTAATGGATTAGATGTTTTAATTTTGGCCAATAAGAAGTTGCCACGTGAAATTTAAATAAATATTATTTTTAATTCAGCATTGATCTAACGGTCAAAGGGCATAAGTGAACCAAAAAGGTGGATGAAAAGGTATTTTTAGCCCAATAGGTGAATGAAGGATATTTTTAAACCTTTTATAATAGTTTAGGGGCATTTTTAACTCTTTTCCGTTTTTTTTTCACACCACATCGAAATGGAGTATTCTACCATTTTCTAAACTAAATAAAAAAAAAGGGTAAGTAAGGTCGTGTTTGTTCCCACTTTTATTTTTTAGAAAAATCAATGAAATTTCAAATCAACGACGATATCTAATATCTAGTCTAAATTAAATGAAAACAACAAACTTAATTAAAGTCAATATGCAAGCCTTTAAAAAGAGTTAAACAAGATGCTTTATAATTAAGTATTTTAAACTTTTAATTAGCACTAAATAAGATAAATGAGGCGCCGTGTATTAATGAAAACACATGGGAAAGAGAAAAAGTAGGATGTGGCCCTGGGACTACAATTGACCAAAAGGGTCAGCAGTAACCAGGTGTGGCAAAACTAACCCGAATACATTTGACCTGCCCAACCCGCTCAAGATTTAATTGGTTTGGACTGGAACAGTTTTGAAGATGGACTGTTTGGATTAGCCCAAATTAGCCCATCATAAATCATTAATCCAAATAAACCATGATGATGCCCATGACCCATCAATCTTAGGGGTCTAAAGAACATGATCAGATTCATAATGACACACAAATTACGTGTTCCTAATAATAATTGGGAAAGGAGGAAATATTATATAATGTACATCTCATAAGATTCCAGTTGATAATATTCCTTCTTTAACTTTTGAGTCGAATAAAATAAGAGCGAGAGGAATAATTCTTATAATCTAAAAAAAGGTATGTTGAAACTTGAACTAAAAGAACTTCTCGAATAATTTATTCAACTAATTGTTGTTAGCAAAACAATCATCAAATATATTAAAAAATCTGATAATAAAGCAGAAACACATTAACGCAACAGGGAAAACAACAAATAAACTTTATATTAATAAAATAAAGGACGGGCACTGGGCTATGATTTTGAGGTACCGTAATATAATTCACAACATATTATGTTTGAGTAAGAGGAGATTGCTTGTGAATATATTTTTCTTTTTGTTAAAAAATATTAGGTTTTAATTTGTTTAAAAGTTGAGAATATTGAAAAGATTTGGGTCAAGTTGGGCGGGTTAGGTTACGATCCATTATTTAGTCTATTTTGACCTAACCCAACTTGACCCAAATGAATTTTGGGCATGGTTAGGTATTAGCCCATTTATTTACTCAGTCCATCTTGACCCGCCCAGCTTCAGCCCAAACAATCCATTGCCACGTGTCCTTTTCACATGCTAAGAATATGTGTAGAAGGACATAAGTAACAGTCAATAATAGTAAACTTTTATGAAGAACCTACCGTGACACTTCTGCAGTAACCAATGGCAAAGATAACCTTAGGAAAATTATAGAAAATGCCCTCCTCACCTGAATTAATATCCGGATGCAGCTGACTTTATAAACCGGAGGCTGCTCGTTTTTTCCTCTATTAATGTAACGATCTGATCGGTCATTTTGATTATTTATATTTCATTCGATGTTTCGAGGCCGCGAATAGCTTCATATGATGTATTACGACTTGCGTGTATGGTCAGTTTCGATTTTCGAGCGGTTCGGGATTGATTTGGAAGAATGATTCTCATTTTAGAAGCTTAAGTTGGAGGAGTTGACCAAGTTTGACTTTTACGTATTTGATCTCGGATCGGAGTTTTGATTATTATGTTAGGTTTGGATGGTGATTTTGGACTTAGGCGTATGTCTGGATGTGGATTTGGAGGCTCCTAGGTTGTTTTGGCTTGAATTGGCGAAAGTTGAATAGTTGAAGGTTTGACCGAGGTTGACTTTATTGATATTGGGTTCGGATTGCGATTCCGGGTTGATATAGGTCTGTTGTGCCATTTGGGACTTGCATGTGAAATTTGAGGTCATTCCGGGTTGATTTGATATAGTTCAGCATGAGTTTTGAAAAGTGAAAATTCATTAGTTCATTAGGCTTGAATTGAGGCGCGATTCGTAATTTTGATGTTATTTGGTGTGATTTGAGGCCTCGAGTAGGTTCGCATTATGTTTTAGGATTGGTTGGTGTGATTGGACGAGGTCCCGAGGGCCTTGGGTGTGCTTCGGATGAGTTTTGGATCATTTTTCACTCATGTTTGGATGGCAGATTTTCTGGTGTTCTACTGTTCATCGCGATCGCGGAGGGGTCGCGATCGCGGAGTGTAATTTGGGAGGCAGGTGATTTCGTCATTGCGTTCGCGTAGGAATGGTCGCGTTCGTGGAGCATTGGCGAGCTCTGGTCAGCGTGTTCGCGCCCTAGTAGTCGCGTTCGCGTAGAGGGTGAGCTGGATCGGAGAGCGAAGTTATTGGTCTTCGCGTTAGCATGTTGGTGACCGCGTTCACGTAGGCTAGTAGGGGGTGAGCATCGCGTTTGCGGGTGTCAGACCACGTTCACGAAGAATGATGCTGGGAGGAGTTTGATTTGTTCTTCGCGATCGCGAAGAGTGTCCCGTGATCGCAAAGGGGACCACTGGGCAGAATCATTAAGTACTCTATTTCGAGGGTTTTAGTTATTTTATTACATTTTGAGTTATAGAGCTCTAATTTGGGCGATTTTGGAGGGGACTTTCACGATTTGGATTGGGGTAAGTATTTTTGACTCTGATTTATTTATTATTCATGACTCCAACCTTGTTTTAGCATTTATTTGATGAATCTAAGTGAGGGAAATTGAGAATTTTAGTAAAAGCTTCTCTAAATAAAATTTGATGATTTGAAGGTCGATTTGAGGTCGGAATTGGATGTAATTGGTATGATTGGACTCATTTTTGAATGGGTATTTGGAATTTGTGGGTTTTGATGGGTTCCAAGATGCGGGCCCAGGGTTGACTCTTTTGGTTGACTTTGCATAATTGAACCAAGATTGTAGCTTTATCATTTGGGATTATTTCCTATGGCTTTTATTTATAATATTAAGTTGTCTTGGTTAGATTCGAGCCGTCCGGAGGTTGTGCCACACGGGAAGGGCTTTGTGAGTATTGACTTAGCGTGTTTGAGGTAAGTATCTTGCCTAACTTCGTGTGGAAAAATTTTTCCATAGGATTTGGTCTAATTGCATTATTTGTACTATGTGAACGAAGTGTACATAAGGTGACGAGTGTGTATACGGGCGTATATGTATTGGTTATAGCGAATTTGACTCGAGGTTGCTTTTATCGCTTTGTCTTGATTGAGAAGTCTCCATTTTACGTGAATTCACTTTGTTTGTTTACTTGAATTTATATTCCATGCTAGAGATGTTTTAGGATTTTAATTGCCAAGTTGGACATTTGTGAGATTCTTGCTAATTTGATTTAGCTTGCATGCCTATTTGTTGAACACCCATCCGCATTTCCTTATTGAATTGTCCTTGTGCATTGCAATGGCAGATTGTGAGTTTATGTCTTGATGACAATTGTTGGCATGTTGTGTTGTTATGATTTTGGCACATGTGGACTTGTTGGGATGGATTGTTTCGGTGTTTGCACGAGGTTTATGCCGTGCTATTATTATTATTATATATTGCTCATGTGGCGAGATAACGTGAGCTATATATATATTTATATAGAGAGTTTGCGCATGTGGCGAGACAAGGTAAAAAAATTATTAATGCGCGTATGACGAGACAAGGTGGGCATTTATTTTATTATTGCGCATGCGGCGAGACAAGGGGAGCTATGTGGGGATAACATTTGTGTGTCATGCATTTCTATGTGTTTTTTGTGTTGTTTCTAATGTGTTAATCTATGTATCTATGATTTACTTGATGATTTGGTTGCCAAGGTAAATTCACCTACGTGAAGTTGTTATCTCATATTCTGTTAAGTTGTTGGTGCAATAACAAAATGAAATAAAAGGAAGTTGTTATCATGCATTACTTTATTTGATTCTCGATAAATTTCTCTTGAACGTGTTATTGATAACCGATACGGGTTGTGATATACATTGTGGCACGAGGTCTTTGTCATGCAGTTGTGGTATATGTTGTGGCACGAGGTCTTTGCCATGCGGTTGTGATATATGTTATGATACGAGGTCTTTGCTGTGCGGTTTGTGATATACATTGTAGCACGAGGTCTTTGCCGTGCAGTTGTGGTATATGTTATGGCACGAGGTCTTTGCCGTGCGGTTGTGATATGTGTTGTTCGCGAGGTCTTTGTCGTGCGATTGTGATATACATTATGGCACGAGGTCTTTACCGTGCGAGTGAGACCTATATTATGGTACGAGGTCTTTGTCGTGCGAGGGTGATTGATAAAGTGGACACGATGTACTGTGTGTGATTCGATTTGATGATTTATTGCAGAACAGGACCTTTGTTTGTTCTAATCGGTTTTTGCTTAATCTGATGAATTTTCAGTTTTTCTTGCTTTCCATTATTGTTCTTTCGTCAGTTCATGATATTATTTTCACATGTTATATGTCTAGTGAGTATCTTGACCTGAACCTCGTCATTACTCCACCGAGGTTAGTTTTGATACTGTCACACTCCAAACCTGGGAGGGATGTGACTGGCACCCAGTGCCCTACTGGCACGAGCGAACCACTCTATAACTTTTGTTTTGTAACTAACATGGGCCAACATGGCCACAACTCGTAATGTATAACTATAAGTGAACAAACGCTGTATCAATGAACCATCGTTCTTAAAACAAGAATACATGTGGGTCGTCAAGGCCTCTGACATACTGTACAAAATGAACCTCTGTCTACAAAACCTCTAAGATTATTTGACATTAAATGGGACAGGGTACCGACCTACCCATAAGTCTATAGCAAAACTCTGACACGATGACTTATAGACTCGGATGCACTCTGAATGAGGTGGAGTCTTACCGATCCTTCACTGAATGCTAACCTCATCTACTATGAGGGCTTGTCAAACTGATTATCTATATATGCGGGCATGAATGCAGCGTCCCTAACAAAATGACGTCAGTAAGAATAATGTACCGAGTATGTAAGACATGTAAAATAGTATATAAAGGACATAGAAGAAACATAGAGTAAAGGATTCCACCTGTAAGTCTGGATAGCTCTGTAAATCATGAAATATTTATAACATCATGCATATGCATAGAAATATCATATAATGCATAGGTCTGTACGTACATAACATCATCAAGCCTCTGAGGGCATCCCATCATATCATCTCGGCCACTGTGGGCAAAATCATCAACGTATACCAGCTGATCAGGTGGTGGTGCGTATATAACGCCGTAACCTTTTTCCATACCCCATATACATATAATATACGCGTATATAATGCCATCTGGTTATGGGTAAATGCATATGTATAAATGAATGCAATGCATAATGAAGTAAGTCAATACGATCTCTTGAAATGTCATGAGACCCATGAACAGACGATGTGATAGTAGGACACATGGGCAATCAAGAATATAGGCACACCTAGTACGTCTAGGAATAGAGTCATTTATGAAAGTTGTGTATTTGCTCGTTTCGTTTGTATCATATGGATCATGCCAAAAGGAAAGAAGGGATAACCTTAATATACCTTAATTGAAGAAATTATCAAACACTTTTACTTGGGCTTGCCAAGAATAACTTTTGCTCCTTTAAATCTTTGAACAAGAACTAAGCACTTCTTATGATCATGGCATATTTCATATTGCTGGACATATGGAGTATCATGGATGTATGTTTTTGCTATGTTTCTAAAGTAGAAGACTCCCTAATAATAGAAGGAAAGATTTCAACCTTCTTTCTATATATCAATTGCAAAAGAAGTATATAATATAAAGGCTTACAGGCTTGCATTATCACGTGTAAACAAGGCACACCAAGTGCTATGACTCATGTGCACTTTGGTGCCACCCTTGGCCAATTTTATGCCATGTGGCAGCCCATAAATTTCCCTAAAATGCCACCTAATCTCATAAACCAAAGAGTCACCATTTCCCAAGCCTTTTGTTGCCACGTTAGGAGGCTTATCAAGTCAAGCCTATCCAAACATTTGAACTACTTATCCACCCCAATAATTTGATGACTAAGCCACCCAAACTCCCTAATCTTGCCACCTAGCTCCAAGACTTTCCTAGTCAATATTGAATTCCCTACTTGCTTCCACCTCAATTCTTATAAAGTTGATTAGTCATGAGTTTCCTTTATCCTTTTGATTCCACGTGGATTCATACAAATGACACTTATCCACTTATAACTAATTCCATATTCCATGACTTTATACCAACATTAACCAATTATTCACACAATAATTTCTAGGTCTCGATTCACTTAAATACTAATATATTTCATATACCTTACTATCATGGTCATGTGATATAGCACTATTCCATAAATACGGAGAATTATAGCTTGAACCGTATTTTATCCCAAAATATCAAACATCAACGAAACGTACTTCCTTCGATTTGTTTACCCTATGACCTTCACAACACTTACTTATCACTTGATATAAATATCATAAGTACTTATAACCTCAAAAATTTTGTCATTGAACTTATGTCAATTATCTTATGATAAATCCAATGTAGAAAAGTACGGGATGTAACAGATACTTACTGGGTACCGACTGTGGTGTACTCATACTACGCTTCTATATATTTTTTTGCAGATCCAGGTACCTCAGAGCGAGCTGGGCGATAGAGAGCTGATTATCAAGGTTGTTGTGGAGATCTCAAGGTATACCTGCATGTACGCCTGCTGGCCTCGGAGTCACCTTCTATTGTTCTTTGCTACTGTTTACTTTATTTCCAAACAGTGTTGGAAATATACTACAGTATAGAGCTTATGAATCTATACTACCGATTTTTGAAAATGTATTATTATTATTCAGTTTCAGCTATGTTATTTCATTTAACAGTTTTATAATTAATAGTTAAACTAGTTATCTTTGTTGAATCTCATCATGTGTTAGGCTTACCTAGTCTTAGAGATTAGGTGCCATAACGATCTTAAAGGTGGGATTTTGGGGTCATGAAAATTAATAGTAGGAATACATATCAATTTTCATATTTTATCTCACATTATCTTATATATGTATTTCTGCATAAGTTATGCGGTGTTAATAATAGAGAAAACTACTATAACGACCTGACCGGTCATTTTGTGTATTTGTAACCCATTTCTCTTTTTGATGCTTCACACATATGTATTTATGGTTTTATGACTTGAGGGGTTGGTTAGTTTCGTTTCGGGTAGGTTACGAGTTAATTTAGACCATTTGGTTCTTGGCTTAGAAGCCTAAGTTAGAAATGTTGACCAAAGTTGACTTCTATGAAAATGACCTCGGAACGGTATTTTGATGGCTCCGATAGGTCCGTATCGCTATTATGGACTTGGGTGTATGCCTGTAATCGAATTTAGAGGACCATAGGTTGATTTATGTTGTTTTGCCAAAGGTTGGCAATTTGAGGTTTACAAGATTTTTCAACTTTGACCACAGGTTGACTTTTAGCTATCAGGTTCGGAATTTTGTTTTGGGACTTGGAATAGGTCTGTTATGCTATTTAGAACTTGTATCCAAAATTTGGTGTCATTTAGAGTTTATTTGATAGGATTCGGATGCTTGGTTGCAATTCTAGATGTTCTTGAACTTATCTTTGAACTTTATGCATTTTGATGTCCGATTCGTAGTTCTAGATGTTATTTTTGTGTTTTGATCATGCGAGCGAGTTCATATGATATTTTTAGACTTGTGTGGATCTTTGGTTTGGAGCCCCGAGGGCTCGTATGAGTTTCAGACGCGTTTCAGAATGGTTTGGACTGAAACAGGATTTTCTGGTGCTCTGATGTCGCAATTGCGAGCACCAGCTTCACAATTGCGAACATGGCAGTGGAGGCTCAGGTATCGCAATTTTGATACCTTGTTCGCAATTGCGAAGTATGGTCCTGGGTAGGACAGTTCGCATTTGCGAGGAGAATATACTTCGTAATTGCGATGTCTGTGTCGCAATTGTGACATCTCCTCAGTGTGTCAATAGTCACAATTACGAGGGTTCGTAATTTCAAACCCAGTATCGCAATTACGACTTCTGCAACTAAACAAAATTGCTTGGAGTCGGGATTTAATATTATTTTCTCTCATTTTAGAACCCTAGACTCAGTAGGAGGCGATTTGGAGAGGGAATCTTTATTTACAAATATTGGGTAAGTGATTCTAATCAATTTCCAACTATATTTCATGATAGTATCTTAGATTTAACATCAAATTTATGAGAATCAAAGAGTAAAATTGGAGATTTTTGTCAATGTTTTGAAAAATGAATATTTGAGTTTTGAGAGTCGATTTGGACTCGAATTTGAAAATAAAATACAGGACTCGTTGGGTTATGGGTAGTCGGAATCTATCCTTGGACAGGGATTTTTGACCGGGTGGCCCGGGATTGACTTTTGTTCACTTTTTGGGATCTATTATACTCCCTCCGTTTTAATTTAGATGAGGTAATTTGACTCGCACGGAGTTTAAGAAATGAAAAGAAGACTTTTGAAACTTGTGATCTTAAAAGTTTAAGGGGTAAAAACTTTGTGGAGCAATGACTTTTGTGTGGTTATAAAAGCTTCTCATTAAGGGTAAAATCGGTAAAATGAAGAGTTTAAAGTTGAATTATTTCCAAATTTAGAAATGTGTCATATTTTTTGGAACAGACTAAAAAGGAAAGTTATATTTTTTGGAACAGACTAAAAAGGAAAGTACCTCATCTAATTTAAAACGGAGGGAGTAATTGGTTTCCCTTTTGGTTAGATTTGAGCCGCGTGGAGGCAAATTTTAGGGGAAAAGCTATATTCGAGGGTTGATTTGGCCTAGTTGAGGTAAGTATCTTGCTTAACTTTATGTGGGGGAACTACCCCTTAGGACTTGGGTTGTTTGTGCCAATTGTGCTATGTGAAAGACGTGTACACAAGGTAACGAGTATGTACACAGGCAATATGTGGTATTTTGACCGGTTTAGACTTTTAGACCTCTTCCATGCCTTTACTTGAATTTGTTATAATATGTTACATTTTTTATTGTTAAATTTACTCTCACATGCTATAATTGATGTTGTTAGCATTGTTATGCCCTTTATTGTTGCAATTGCTCTTATATGTTTAATTGAAGTTGCTACCTTCCCTATTGTCTTGTTACCCCTTTTATTGTTTAAATACTCTTACTTGACGTTGTTATTTCGTGGAATACTTTCTTGTTGAGTTATTGGTGTTGGAGTTGTGGAAGTCATTATCACGTTGAGATTGAAGTTGGTAATTGTTGAGATATCTTTCCTTGTTGAGCATTCCTTATTCATTTTGTTGTTATTGAGACTTTGTACACATTATGATTGAGCCATGAGCTATATGTTGTGATAACATCGGTATGTTGATTTTGGCAAGTGTTGTGGCATATGGGCACATGTGGTACGAGTTGATTATTGTGTTGTGATATTGATACGCATGCAGTGGTATAAAGATAGGGGTTGATACGCATGCGGTGAGATAATGTGGGAATTTATATGCGTGTTGCTAGTAAGAGAATTACTTGAAGCTACGAAGTGAGATAAGAGGGATAAAACGCGTGTAGCTATTTCGGGAAAATATTTTCAAAAATAAATGCAAGGCTCACGCGGTGATATAAGAAAAGATTATGATTGAAATTATGAAATGTGAATATGAGGTGGTACCTCAGTTGTGATTCTTGTTGTACATTCCATGCTAAACTAGGCTAGTTGGTTGGACAGTTCTTGTTGTTTCTTCATTGTCTTACTTGTAATTGTCCGGCCTTGAATACTTGTTGTTTCATCACGTATTCACTACTTGTTGCTTTTATCACTTATATTTCCGTTGTTAGCTTACAATATTGAGTTGCTTATCTGTCATTACTTCCTCGTTTTTTATTATTATACTATGTTATATTCTATTCAGTTTTTCTTATCCTAGTAGGTGTCTTGACCTACTCTACCGAGGTTAGGTTTGATACTTATTGGGTATCGTTGTGGTGTACTCATACTACGCTTATATATATTTTTGTGCAGATCCAGGTGCATCTGCCTGTGCTGGACGCCAATGATTGATTTGCTATTTTTAGAGACTTCAAGGTACACCTGCTCGATGTTCGCAGGCCTCAAAGTCATCTTCTGCTTTTAGCTGTATTACTGTTTATTTCTTGTTCCGAAACACTACTATATTTTGAGACTATCAATGTACTCTTGTAGAGCTTATGACTCAGTTCCACCAGATTTTGGGAGTTACTTGTCAGTTATACCCTTTTGGGATTTATTATGATAGTTTAACAATTTAATTTGATGTTTAAGTTATTGTTTCTGTTATCTTTCAATATATGTTAGACTTACCTAGTTTTAGAGACTTGGTGCCATCACGATATCCTAAGATGGAAAATTGGGGTCGTTGGAAGATGGGTTGATCTGCTACTTAAAAAAATGAAGAAACACAATAATATTTCCTCTTCTTCTTATTCTGTACAAAGGTTTGGTTTTTATTCTTCTTATTTTTGTTGACGTAACTATTTTTTTCTTCATAATCTTATTTTTCTTCTTCTTTTTCGGTCCTAATAGTAGTTTATTATAAAGATCTTTTGAAGTTGGTATTGATGATGAGTTAAGATTTTAATGTTGGTTGGAAGATAAGATGTAATTTCATATAAAAGGTTCATACACACACTTTATGAAAGTTGTATATGCATTGTTATATGTGTATCATGTATTATATTGTATAAATTTTGTATATAAAATGTATCATGTATTTTTCTAATGTATATTATAAAAATTAAATATAGACTATTATACAATGTATAAAAATTATATATACACTATTACATTGTATAAATTGTGTATATAAAGTGTATCCTATATTTTTCGGTGTACCCCTATTGTATCATTAGTGTATGCAGAGCGTTTTGTCACGACCCCAAATTCCCACCTTA
Source organism: Nicotiana tomentosiformis (assembly GCF_000390325.3). Taxonomy (NCBI): domain Eukaryota; kingdom Viridiplantae; phylum Streptophyta; class Magnoliopsida; order Solanales; family Solanaceae; genus Nicotiana; species Nicotiana tomentosiformis. Next base: position 153,574,270 of record NC_090813.1, read on the forward strand.
GAATTTCGTGATGGCAACTCGTCTCTAAGACTAGGTAAGCCTGATACACATTCAGAATTTAACAGAAATAATGGCTAAGATATTAAATTAAACTGATAAAAATATCATAATAGAACCAAACGGTACAACAGTCAAATAATTCTCAAAATTGGTGGAACTGAGTCATAAGCTATAAGATGTATGTTAGAAATCTCTAAATAAAATACTGTTTGATGTGAAGATAAACAGTAGAAAAGACAATAGCAGGTGACTCCGAGGCGTGCGAGCATCAAGCAGGTATACCTTGAAATCTCCAAAGTATATGGGTCGACTCACTGGCGTCCGACACGAGCAACTGTACCTAGATCTACACAAAAATATGCAGAAGGGTAGCATGAGTACATCACAACAGTACCCAGTAAGTATTAAGCCTAACCTTAGTATAGTAGTGATGAGACCAGGTCATAACACCTTCTAGATATAAAACCTATGCAGAATATTAACGTAATCTAATAACGGAAGCAAAGAAATAAATGGCAACAAAACAACATGATGAATAAGGCTAACAACGTAATTTAAGGCACTAAAGAGTGAAAATATGATAAGAACAAGAAATCAAGTACCAAAAAATATAAATAACGAATGAAGGAAAGATAATAACTACTTAAATCAACAAGCCTTTTCAATATAGAATGTATAAAAAGAATCACAACCGAGGTACCACACCTCATATTCACATTTCATAAGTCACAATCACAATCTTCTTTATATCATCGCGTGAGTCATGTATTTATTTTAAAAATATTATTTTCGAAAAAGTTGCATGCGCTTTAGCCCCATTATCTCACCGCCTGGCTTCAAGTAATTCCCTTACTAGCAATATGCGTATAAATCCTACCTTACCTCGTCGCATGCGCATCAATATCACAACACAATATTCCACTCGCACCACACGTGCCCATAAGCCTCAAAATTGCGAAAATCAACAAACCAATGTCATCACACACAACCCACAACTCAACCATAATATGTACAAGAATCTCAATAATAACAAAATGATGAGAAACAACTCAACAAGGAAAGATATCCCAATAATAAACAACTTCAACCACAATGTGTTAATAGCTTTCACAACTACAACTTCAATAACTCAACAATGAAGGTATTCCCATGAAATGGCAACTTCCAACTCAAGTACATAACATAAGCTTAATAATGAAGAGATATCATGAAATAGCAAATGCATGAGAATAACTCAACGATGGAGAGAAAATCAACAAACCAATGTCATCACATATAGTCCACGACTCAACTATAATATGTACAAGAATCACAATAATAACAAAATGATGAGAAACAACTCAACAAGGAAAGATATACCAATAATAAACAACTTCGACCATAATGTGTTAATAGCTTTCACAATTACAGCTTCAATAACTCAACAATGAAGGTATTCCCATGAAATGGAAACTTCCAACTCAAGTACATAACATAAGTTTAACAAAGAAAGAGATAGCATAAAATAACAACTACGACTAAATGCATGAGAATAACTCAACAATAGAGAGAATAACTTATAACAACAACTACAAATAAATGCATATAAGAGTAAACTCGACAGTGGAAACTAGAACATATAATAACAACTCCAATTAAGTCATGTAAGAATAAACTCGACAACGAGAGATAGAACAAATAATAATAACTTCATTTAAGTTCTTATAAGTAACCTAAGAGTCTAAACCAGTCAAATACCACATATAAGCCAGTATACACACTCGTCACCTCGTGTACACGTCTTTCACATAATTCAAATAGTACAATCAACCCAAATCCTAAAAGGGTAGTTCCCCCCCCACAAAGTTAGGCAAGATACTTACCTCAACTAGGCCAATTCAACTCTCAAAATAGATTTCCCTTAAAATTCGCCTCCGCGCGGATCAAATCTAACAAAAAATGACTTAATATCATCAAACAATGCAAGAGAAACCAATTATGATTAATAAAGCTATGATCTTTACACAGTTCCCCAAAAGTCAACCAAAAGTCAATCTTGAGCCCGCCCGGTCAAAACCCGAGTCCAAGGGTAGATCTCGACTACCCATAACCCCACGAGTCCAAACATGTATTTTGTTTTCCAATTTGACTCTCAAATCCCAAATTTTTATTTTTCAAAACATAGAAAATTGTTTCCAAATATTTCTCTTAGATTCTCATGAATATGATGTTAAATCTCATATATAATCATGTAATATAGTTGAAAACTGATCAAAATCACTTACCCAATGATTGTATGCGTCTATCCCCTCTCCAAATCGCCTCCTACCTAGTCTAGGGTTCTAAAATATAAAAATGATACTCAAATCCCATCTTCCCAGCCTATTTGCTCAGGTGCAGAAGTCGCAATTGCGACCTTGGGTTCGCAATTGCGACCCTCACAAATGCGAAAGAGGATGCGAAAATGTGGTGCCTAACAGCCTAAAGGGACGTCGCAAATGCGACACTGGCTTGCATTTGCGAAGCCTGTTCCCCTCGCAAATGCGACGAATTAGTCGCCAATGTGAACCTACCCAGCCTACACTTTGCAAATGCATTCAAGGTATCACAAATGTGACATCTGAGACCCCTCTGCTATGATCACAATTGCAATGCTGGTGCTCGCAATTGCGATAATTGGAGCACCAGCACACCAACAAACCTGAACCAACTCAATATCATTCCGAGACACGTCCGAAACTCACCCGAGCCCTCGAGGATCCTAACTAAATATCTATATAAGTCTAAAAATATCATACAAACTCGCTCGCGCGATCAAAATACCAAAATAAGATCCGGAATCACGAATCAGACATCAAAGCGCATGAAATTAAAAAGAAAACTCAAGAACCTCTAGAATCACAATCAAGCGTCCGATCCTATCAAACCAACTCCAAATTACACCAAATTTTGCAGACAAGTTACAAATAGTAAAACAGACCTATTCCAAGTCCCGAAACTATAATCCGAGCTCGATTGCCACAAAGTCAACCTACGGTCAATCTTAAAGAAACTTATAAACCTCAAATTGCCAACTTTCGGCAAAACAAGTCAAATCCACCTAGGGACCTCCGAATTCAATTTCGGGCATACTCCCAAGTCTAAAATCATGATCAAACCTATCAGAACCATCAAAACACTGTTCCGGGGTAGTTTTCACAAAAGTCAAACCTCGATTAACATTTCCAACTTAGGCTTCTAAACTATGAACCAATGAGTCCAAATCACTCTAATACTTCCCCGAAATGAAACTAACCAACCCCTCAAGTCCTAAAACTACAAATACACATACGTGAAGCTTTAAAAAAGGAAATGTGGCTAAAGTACATAAAATGATCGGTCGGGTCATTACATTCTCCCCCTCTTAAAACAAGCGTTTGTCCTCGAACGTGCATAGAGAGATACCTGAAGTGCCAACAAGGTGAGGATAATGACTCCGCATGTCGTGCTCGGTATACCAGGTCGCCATCTCGACCAATTGACCTCTCTATTGAACCTTCACTGAAGCAATATTCTTTGACCTCAACTTCCGGACCTCCCTATCCAAAATATCCACCGGCTCCTCATCATAAGTCAAATCTTTGTCTAATTGGTCTGATCTAAAATCTAAATACATGTGACAGATCACCATAATACTTACGAACAATGAAAACATGGAACACCGGGTGAACTCCCGATAAGCTAAGTGGCAATGCAAGTCTATAGGCCACTTCACCCACTCTCTCAAGGTCTCAAAAGGACCAATATACCTAGGGCTAAACTTGCCCTTCTTCCCAAATCTCATCACACCCTTCATGGGTGGAACTCTAAGAAAAACCCTATCTCCCACCATAAATGCTACATCACGAGCCTTCTGATCATCATAACTCTCCTGCCTAGACTGTGCTGTACAAAGCTGATCCGGAATCAACTTGACTTTCTCCAAGGCATCCCAAACCAAGTCAGTGCCCAACAACCTAGCCTCTCCCGTCTCAAACCAACCAACTGGAGAATGACATCGTCTTCCATATAAGGCCTCATAAGGAGCCATCTGAATACTCGATTGGTAGTTGTTGTTGTAGGCGAACTCTGTGAGAGGTAGAAATTGATCCCATGAACCACCGATCCATAACACAGGCACGTAGCATATCCTCCAAGATCTAAATGGTGCGCGCGGATTGCCCATCCAGCTGGGGATGAAATGTCATGCTTAACCCAACCTGTGTGCCTAACTCACGCTGACCGGCTCTCCAAAAATGCAATGTGAACTGCATGCCTCGATCAGAGATAATAGACACCGGTACACCATGAAGATGAACAATCTCACGGATATAGATCTGAGCCAACTACTCTGAAGAGTAGGTAGTCAAAACCAGAATAAAGTGTGTCAGTCTATCCAAAATAACCCACACTGCGTCAAATTTCTTCAAGGTCCGTAGGAGTCCAACACCAAAATCCATGGTGATATGCTCCCACTTCCACTCTGGAATATCAAGTCTCTGAAGCAAACAGCCTTGCCTCTGATGCTTGTATTTCACCTGCTGACAGTTCAAACATCGAGTCACATACTTCACTATATCTTTCTTCATTCTTATCCACCAGTAGTGCTGCCTCAAATTATGGTACATCTTTGCGGCACCCGGATGAATGGAATATCACAAACTATGGGCCTCCTCTAGAATCAACTCACGCAACCCATCCACATTGGGCACACAAATCTAGCCCTACATCCTCAACACCCCGTCATCTCCAATATAAACCTCCTTGGCATCATCATGTTGCACTGTGTCCTTAAGAACAAGCAAATAGGGATCATCATACTGACGCGCCTTGATGAGCTCATACAAAGAAGACCGAGAAACCATGCAAGCAAGAACCCGACTAGGCTCCGAAACATCCAACCTCTTGAACTGATTGGACAAAGCCTGAACATCCAATGCTAACGGTCTCTCTCCAACTGGAATATATGCAAGGCTACCCATACTCTCAGGCTTCCTGCTCAAGGCATCGTCTACCATATTGGCCTTTTTGTGATGATAAAGAATGGTTGTATCATAGTCTTTAACAGCTCTAAGCACCTCTGTCGCCTCAAGTTCAGAGCCTTTTGCTTAAACAAGTGTTGTAGACTCTGATGATCTGTGAATACCTCACAAGACACGACGTAGAGATAGTGCCTCCAAATCTTCAATGTATTAATAATGGCGGCCAATTCTAAATCATGTACTAGATAGTTATTCTCATAGGGCTTCAACTGATCCGAAGCATAAGCAATCACTCTACTTCTTGTAACAATATACATCTAATGCCAATCCGCGAAACATCACAATAAACTGTATAAGAGCCCAATGCTGAAGGCAAAACCAGAACTGCAGTTGTGATCAAGGCAGTTTTGAGCTTCTGAAAGCTCTCCTCACACTCATTGGACCACCTGAATGGAGCACCCTTATGAGTCAATCTGGTCAAAGAAGCTGCGATGGATGAAAAACTCTCCACGAAATGGCGATAATAATAAGCCAAGCCTAGAAAACTCTGGATCTCAGTAGCAAAAGACTGTTTGGGCCAACTCAGAATTTCCTCCATCTTCTTCAGATCCTTCTTAATCCCCTCACTAGACACCACATGTCACGCCCTAAAATCGAGGAGCGTGACCGGCGCTCAACCGAGTGAACCCGACTGAGCAAGCCTATGATTTCATTCTACCCAAATTCATCCGTGAATAAAGAGGAGATGTACTCCGTTAATCAAATACTGAAGAGATTTCATTAACCGCTTCCATTTCATTCCCATTAACAACATCATTCAATATTTCTAAAATAGTACGAGTTTATAGATTTAATGAAAAACATGTTGCCAAATACCAACAGTTCTAATCCAATTCCCAACATCAAATATCACCCACAACCTGTCTACGAAGTCTCTAAGTATAACTAAAGAGTAATATGGAAATGCCGGCAACAAGTCCCCAGCTATACCTCAACCACAAAGTACATGAGAAACAAAAGAAACATGACCCCGAAATGAAGTGGGGCTCACCAAATCAGCTGAAAAGAGTGTACATCTATCACTGATCAATGCCACCGGCTGTAGAACAACCTGCATCTATTAAAGATACAGCGCCCCCGACAAAAGGGACTTAGTACTGTCGAATAGCACTAATATGTATAGCTAGAAATCCTCTTTCAAAATAAATGCCCATATGATCTATACGTGGAACACATAATATAATGTAATTGAAACAACCTGTTCAAACAAGGACAACAAAAGGGGCACCTATAATGTGTCTCATTAGACCGTCCTTAATGTTCACATATCATATTATACACTTATGCGTTTCGTAGAGCATCCATAGTGTTTATTCATACCGTACACCTATACCTCTTATACACAATGCACATATGTGTTTCATAGACCATCCACAAGATTTCATATCACAATGGATTTCATAACACAATGTACCTATGCGTTCATAGACCGTCCACAGGATTTCATATCATAATGCACCTATGCGTTTCATAGACAGTCCATAGGATTTCATATCACAATGGATTTCATAACACACTGTACCTATGTGTTTCATAGACTGTCCACAGGATTTCATATCATAATGTACCTATGCATTTCATAGACCGTCCACAGGATTTTATATCATAATGTACCTATGCGTTCATAAACCGTTCACAGGATTTCATAACACAATATACCTATGCATTTCATAGACCGTCCATAGGGTTTCATAACACATTGGAAACAAAAGTACAAATACGTACATCTCATTACCTTTCACACCACATATCACCTAATCCGTACTTTCAACCACTTACAACATTATTATTTCATTGGCTCTCTTGGCCATACATATGATTCTTTATTCATGGTGCAATGGCCGTATTTCATATTCCACACTTTTATTTCTTCCCTTTCATAGATCATCATCATAATTATCAACAAGTAGAATATTCTGGAAATCACAACTTTAAGTTCATTAGTAATCAAGGCTTTAAACACAAATTACCTCGAGGAGAAAGTGTTAGGCACTCCTCGAGGTCTACCACGGTGGGTCCCGGCCGAACTTAAATCATGTGAATTAGTCTAAGAGAGAAGAGAAACATAAAGAAAGAATTATTTTAATAGGAGTAAGGGGCCCTAAGATTTTTAGCCTAAAGGATCACCCCGTGCAATATAAATAATACTTCGTAACTCCCCCAAGACGGGGGTGTTACTCATATTATTAAGCGGACACAGACTATCATCTTCTGCTACCCGATTACTATCTTTAAGTTATTTACCTAAAGCGCTCTAATCAATTCTAAATCGTACCCTATGCGTGCACTACCCTTCCCTTGCCTATGGCCCAGGAGGCATTTGGACCTCTATTCTTTGGATGGTTCTAGACTTAACTTAGGTTGCTCAAAAACGATAAAAACTAGGCGACATACAAAACAAATTGGAATTTCATGTAAAAGCAAATAAGGGCTCAGGTTAGCCTCCACACTTAGGCAGCAAATGCACACAAACAAATTAGGTGTTTTGACAGTTTCAACAATTGAAGTCGTTAGGCCCTATAGACATGATATCTATATGATTCTGGATTTTAATCATGCGAGCAGTTATGCAAAGTAATTTCTAAGTGACTGCACAATTATCTACTGATTATAAGTATAAGCGGTTGAAACCTATAAACATGCTATCTAGGTGATTTACTCAGTATTTGGCAGCAATAAACACGAGAGATATTCAGAATTACTCAGTTGTTCCTATAGGCATGCTTTCTACTAGCGTTCAACGAGGCAGTATTTTAAAGCCTGATTTTAGTGCTTAACACAGATAGTGATTACCCTATAGACATGATTCCTACCCTTGACGATTGAAATTGGTTTTAGTTCTTATATGCTAAATGAGCAAGTACGACAATTGCATATCAATCAATTAAGAACCCCATGGGCATGACTTCTAAAAATGCAGCAATGCAAATTGAACTTTGGTTTTTTTTATTCCCTATAGGCATGGTATCTAAAAAAGCAGAATAGGCAGGTTATCCACAAAGCTTATTCGAGCAAGTAAACATCTATAGGCAGGTTATCTACAGAGCATATTCGAGCAAAATAAACACCTATAGGCAGGTTATCTAACATACAATAGCAGAATGAGAAAAGTAAATATCTATAGGCAGGTTATCTAACATACAATAGCAGAATGAGAAAAGAAAACACCTATAGGCAGGTTATCTAACACAATAGCAGAATGGGCAAAGTAAACACCTATAGGCAGAATTTCTACCCATTCTCATGCAAATGTTAAAATAAACCCAGTTTTCCAATTTACTAATACCCCAATTGTTATTACAAATAATTATTACAGACCAGAATTGAATGAATGAATTACAAAGTATAAAAACTATAGGAAGCCTGCAGCAGGCCCAAATACACCTGGACATGCCAGGCCTTCAACTCACAGTAGCTCCAAAAGCCCATGTTCAAAGATACACAGTAACCAGCAGTGAATGATTCACCCATATCTCAAGGATAAGCATACAGAACCCAAATCTCTAGTTTGTCAGAGTTCACAAGGGATTCAAGAACCCAGGGCAGGGCTCACACTAGAGAAGAATGATCAGAACAGTTCAAAGAAGACTAGGGACCAAATCCTAGTGTGTTAGAGTTCACGAGGGTCTCATATGAACCCTGAGCAGTGCTCACACTAGGGAGGCCAAGGGACAGAACCTAAATTGCTTTAGCTTTCAGCCAGCAAAGAGTGAGAATTCAGGAGAGTAGGATGGGATTAGGGGGTACAGAATCACACATAGAACACAAACAAATAGCATCACATTTGAACCTAGGCAGACTTAATTCAGTTTTCAGGAAATAAACTCAATCACATGCAAACAAGACAAGTAATAAGACAGACTTATACTGATAAAGAAGGATCCAGATTAAGTTAAGTGCAGAAACTAGTGTCATAAGAAGAAATCAATTAGCAACAGATCATGACATGTTAGGAACTAATTAGGGCAGTTACTAGGGGTGTCAAAATATAATAGAAACAAAGTCAAACAGGCCACATTATGATGCACTCAGAAACAGACTTGTTATCCTATTAAGGAAGACATCTATACCTAGTTAACTATTCTATACCAGGAGATATGAGAACATGTTCAAAGAGTAAGATAATAACAAACTTAAACTTCAAGAGATAGCCATCAGTGACGTATAGGTTAAGCAGAATCGAACTAACAAACTCAAAGTAGATTCAAGCATGTCTCAAACTACAAATGTAATAGCATTTAGGATTGCATAGTCTAATTGAAGCAGCACATTAAACAAATAATCAGAATGAAATGGCAGAGATATGATAACTCACCAGTTAAGATGAAGCAAGGAAGAAGGAAATCCAACAGTATTGTGAGTATCACCAAACAAAGTAAGAACCTAGCAATTTCTAGCCTTGGCTTTCAGCCGACCAGGAATCAAAAATATAGAACAAGTTTAATTCAAGAATGAAGAATGTACAACCTTAGTTTATAGTATTTTTTTAAGGCCTTTTTTTAACTTAACCAAAGTGGAGTGGGGAGGGGTTGAAATAGTGTAGGAACTAAACACATAAATATGGAAATATAATTAATTCAAACAATCAGTAAAGAAGAACAATTTTGAAATCCTAGTTTTTAGGTAAACTTCACAAAATCGGCAGAAAATAAAGGCAAAGAATCACATATTGTATAAAATGAACATAGAAATAAATATTATTCACAAAACACAGAACCAAACCAGATTTGGTTCAAATAAAAAGGATTCGAAACCCTAATTTAGGGCAAGTAAAAATAATCGGCAGAAATAGATAGATTCATACATAATAAGGCAAATATAGACGAGATAATACTTAATATTAAAGCTTAAACCAAGATCGTTTTTGGGGTTGGGAGATGGGTGATATAAGGAAAATAAGGGATGAGGGGTCGTTTATGAGCCATTGATCGTTTTTGATCAACGATTGGGATTTAAGCAGGGGTTGGGTCGGGTTTTAATTAAATGGGTAAGGGACTGGGCTAATGGTGTTGGGCTTGGGGTGATTGGGTTATGTTTGGGTAGTTAGGTCCGAAATTAGTTATGAAATTAGGGCTAGATTTTAAATACCCAATTTTAACAAATAAATAATTTATAAAAATAATAGATAAATGTTAAAAATATCATTTAGGCATGAAAATGATTAAAAACAATTATTTAACATTATAAAAATATAAAAAGTTATTTTTTGTATAAATAATATAATTATATGTACATATGGGCTATTATTGCAAAAATATGCAATATAGCCTTGAAAAATGCAAATGTAATTATAAGAAATGCGTTAAAAATATTTAAAACCTTATATGGGTATAAATAATAAGTTTATATGATTAAATCATCATAAAAATAATTTGTAGGTTAATTATTGGATATTTATATAATAAAATACAGAAATAAATTGATTTAAAGTCTTTAAAAATTATGGAAAATTATGAAAAAAATACTTGTGTATGCTTGTAAATCAAATGATGATGCATATGCACTATTTTGAAAGTGTGTATATATATATATATATATATATATATATATATATATATATATATATATATATATATATATATATATATATATATATATATATATATATATATATATATATATATATTATTTGGAAAATATGAGGAAAAAATCGGGTATCAACAGATGCCCCTCTTTTCTTGGGAAGGATGAAAGAGTTGTCGGGTAAAGAAATGATGATCGATTTTGACCGAACGGGGTGATGTTTTGAAAAATATAGGCCGGACCATAGTTTCTGAGCTGCCTACAAATCCCTGGTTTACAGGAATTAGGCCATAGTTCTGGGTCCAGCGGTGGAATAAACCGATGGAGTTATTGTAAGAACTGACAAGATATTATGGGAACGGTTATAGGTATTTGAACGGTTATCATATGGAAATGGGTAACAAACGGTGGTTGGTTACGTTTGAAATAATTGCAGGATGTGAACGTTGAATGCAAACCGGAGCGAAGATTGCTCCAGTTAGGAGAACGGTTACTTCTTGGATCACCTGCAAATTCAAAATACGATGCATAAAAATACATATAGGTTATTGCATAAATTTACGCATGATGCAAATTCCCTTTGGACTATAGAGATCGTCTTCGGACGGTGGGGATAATGTCCTTAGACCTTGACGTCCTGGGCCATGAATCATGTGATAAGAGATTCGCAAGCCATGAAATGATGTTCTCGAGCTATGAAGATGGTGCCTCCGAACTATGATGCCTTTGAATAATGATGTGCAATATTAAGAGGTCCTCAGGCCATGGCATGGTGTCTTCCGGCTATGAGGATGATGCCTTCGGACTATGACACCTTTGGATAAAATGGTGATGTTTTAGCCCATGATATGCAAAGACATGATGCTTGACATGAAACAAGACAGAGCTTAGTCTCGTGTAAGAACCGGGGGCAGAGCTTAGCCCCGAGAGAAGAGAATAATGCAAGGGTTTTGAACAACGCATCATTTGTGGTTATGCAAGGAGGGACAATGCTTAGTCTTGTGCAAGGTTGGAGATAATGCTTAGTCTCATGCAGGATTGGAGACAATGCTTAGTCTCGTGCAAAGTGAAAGAAGCGCTTTGCCTTATGTAATTGAGGAGGCAGGGCTTAGCCTCATGCAAAGATTGGAGTCAGTTCTTAGTCTCATGCAATGGAAGGCAATGCTTAGCTTTATGCAATTAAGGAGGCAGGGCTTAGCCTCATGCAATGGAAGGCAGTGCTTAGCCTTATGCAGCTAAGGAGGCAGGGCTTAGCCTCATGCAAGATTTGAAACAATGCTTAGTCTCATGCATTGGGAAGGCAGAGCTTAGCCTTATGCAATTGAGGAGGCAGGGCTTAGCCTCATGCAAGATTTGAGAGAATGCTTAGTCTCTTGCAAATGGAAGGCAATGCTTAGCCTTAGGCAGTTGACGAGGTAGGGCTTAGCCTCATGCAGGATGGAGACAATGCTTAGTCTCATGCAAATGGAAGGCAATGCTTAGCCTTATGCAGTTGAGGAGGCAGGGCTTAGCTTCATGCAAGATGGAGACAGTGCTTAGTCGCATGCAAATGGAAGGCAATGCTTAGCCTTATGCAGTTGAGGAGGCAGGGTTTAGCCTAATGCAAGATTTGAGACAATGCTTAGTCTCATGCAAATGGAAGGCAATGCTTAGCCTTATGCAGTTGAGGAGGCAAGGCTAAGCCTCATGCAAGATTTGAGACAATGCTTTGTCTCATGCAGCGAATAAAGAATAAGTGATAACAGAGTATTTCTTAGCTGTGGATGAGTTCGGTAGCCTTATTGTTGTGAAGACAGTGATTCTAAGGTGAGCACATACTGGCGACTATCTCTTGTTCCTGCATTCAAAGAAATAATTGTGATTTTTGCGGGGGAGGTTGGTTCGTGCCTTTGTCTGCTACGCTCCGCGTTGGAATCCTATTCGAGTTACCATGGCTAGCATCTGGTTAAAAATAAAGTTTTCGAAAAATATGCATGCATAGTTATTCAAAACACAGTAATGTGCAATTTAAAAATTGATTAGATGAACCAATAACTACGACATTGTTAGAGACATTGCGACCTTCTTGCCATAGCATTTTGTGGGTCCTCCTCAAAATTCTGCCCCAGTTACCTAGACGAATCTCTGGCTGTTCCGCATACGGTGCCGTTGGCTGAGTTTGCCCCGGAATTTTGAGGGTCCTCCTCAAAATTCTGCCCCAGTTTCTGATTGTGGGGAAAAATGAGAATTTTATTGAATTATGACCGAACCCACAGGGCTGCCTACGTATCCCCTCTTAAATGGGAATCAGGTCAAGCATAGTTCAATTACATCATATGAAAAAATGCAAAACATTTAGACATAGTATCTTTTGATTGCATCTGAATTGATAGGCTTTGGCCAAATTTCTCCATCCATCTCTTCGAGTATGAATGCTCCTCCTGTTAGTACCCTGTGAACCATATAGGGTCCTTGCCAATTGGGTGAGAATTTTCCTTTGGCTTCATCCTGATGTGAAAAGATTCGTGTCAACACTAGCTGCCCCGGTGCGAACTGTCTAGGTTTGACCCTTTTGTTGAAAGCTCTGGACATTCTGTTCTGATAAAGTTGACGATGACACACTGCATTCATTCTTTTCCCGTCAATGAGAGCTAATTGTTCATAGCGACTTCTTATCCACTCTGCATCACTGAGTTCAACGTCTTGTATAATTCTCAAAGAAGGAATTTCTACCTCGGCGGGGATGACGGCTTCAGTACCGTAGACCAATAGGTAAGGAGTTTCCCTGGTTGACGTGCGGACTGTGGTCCGGTACCCCAATAAGACAAATGGTAACCTCTCGTGCCATTGCTTGTGGTTGTCTACCATCTTCCTCAGTATTTTCTTGATATTCTTGTTCGCGGCCTCTACAGCTCCATTCATTTGGGGCCTGTATGTTGTGGAATTCTTGTGCTTGATTTTGAAGTGGTGGGATCGATTGGTCCAATGACATCCATTCCCCAGGCAGCAAAAGGCCAAGGTGGGCTGGTTGCATTAAGTTCATTTGGAGGTACCCGTATCATATCTGCGTGTATCTGACACTAATGACATTTCTGGACATACCGGATGCAGTCTGTTTCCATAGTTATCCAAAAGTATCCGGCTCTGAGTATCTTCTTGGCTAGGACGAAACCATTCATATGTGGGTCGCATGTTCTGGCATGTATCTCTTCGAGCAGTTTGGAAGCTTCCTTGGCGTCAACACACCGTAATAATCCTAAGTCTGGAGTCCTTCTGTACATAATCCCTCCACTTTGGAAGAAATGGTTGGACAATCTTCGGAATGTGCGTTTTTGAGTATGATTTGCATGCTCCGGGTACTCTCCTTTTGCCAAGTACTCCTTGATATCATGGAACCATGGATTCCCGTCTGCTTCTTATTCAACATGAGTGCATTAAGCCGGCTTATTTTGAATCCTTACCGGAATGTGGTCGATGAAATTCTTGTTCGGATTCTGTATCGTGGAGGACAAAGTGGCCAATGCGTCTGCGAACTCATTCTGGATTCTCGGGACATGTCTAAATTCTATATTCGTGAACCTCTTCATCATCTCTTGCACATGATATAGATATGGTAATATCTTGGTATTCTTTGTAGCCCATTCTCCCTGCACCTGATGTAGCAGCAGATCTGAATCGCCAATTACCATTAATTCCTGGATATTCATGTCGACAGCCAAATTGAGCCCCAATATGCAAGCCTCATATTCTGCCATATTATTGGTGCACAAAAATCTGAGTTTCACGAATACCGGATAATTTTGACCTGTTTCTTACACCAAAACGGCTCCAATACCCACTCCTTTGAAGTTTGCAGCTCCATCGAAAAATATTCTCCACCCGTCGTAGGATTCGAAGATATCTTCTCCTACGAATGATACTTCTTCATCAGGAAAATACGTTTTTAGTGGTTTGTATTCTCCTCCTGCAGGATTTTCCGCAAGATGATCCGCTAATGCTTGTCTCTTAACCGCCTTCTGAGTCGCATAGACAATGCCGAATTCACTCAATAATATCTGCCATTTTGCCAGCTTCCCTGTAGGCATAGGTTTCTGGAAGATGTACTTTAGATGGTCCATCCTTGATATGAGATATGTGGTATAGGCACAGAAGTAGTGCCTCCGTTTCTGGGCTATCCAGTCAAAGCACAACAGGTGCGTTCTAGCAAAGAATACCCTTCTTTGTAGGGTGTGAACTTCTTACTCAAATAGTTTATGGCCTGTTCTTTCCGTCCCGTCTCGTCGTGTTGTCCCAATACACAATCGAAAGCCCCATCTAATACATAGAGATAGAGTAGCAGTGGTCTACCAGTTTCTGGCGGGACTAGGACTGGCTGTGTGGAGAAATATTCTTTGATTCTGTCAAAAGCTTTCTGACAGTCTTCAGTCCAATTGGTTGCGGCCTCCTTTTTTAACATTTTGAAAATCGGCTCACAGACCACGGTTGATTGTGCTATGAAGCAGCATCCAAAGAAGCTCATCATGTCTTTCTTGTTCTTTGGAGGCGGAAAATCCTGGATAGTCTTGACCTTTGATGGGTCTAGCTCAATTCCTTGGCAGCTGACGATGAACCCTAATAACTTTCCTGCTAGGACCCCGAAGGCACATTTTGCGAGATTCAATTTCAAATTGTACCTCCGAAGCCGATCAAAAAATTACCTCAAGTCTGCTATGTGATCTGTACTCTTCTTGGATTTGATGATGACGTCATCCACATATACCTCTATCTCCTTGTGTATCATTTTGTGGAAAATAGTTGTCATGGCCCTCATATAAGTGGCCCCAGCATTCTTCAGACCGAACGACATCATTTTACAGTAGCACACCCCCCATGGTGTGATAAAAGCCATCTTTTCGGCATCTTCTTCATCCATCCAGATCTGGTGATTTCCCGCGAAGCAATCCACAAAGGATTGGAGTTCATGCTTGGCGCAATTATCGATCAGTATGTGTATGTTGGGTAATGGGAAATCATCTTTGCGACTTACTCTGTTTAGGTCCCGATAATCGACGTATACTCTGACTTTGCCATCCTTCTTCGGAACTGGCACGATGTTAGCCAACCAAGTTGGATATTCAACCACTTTGAGAACCTTAACTTTGATCTGTTTGGTGACTTCTTCTTTGATTTTCAAACTCATATCTTGCTTGAATTTTTTGAGCTTCTGCTTTACTGGCGGACACATTGGGTTGATGGGTAGTTTATGAGCCACTATAGACGTGCTCAAACCGGTCATATCATCATAGGACCATGCAAAGATATCCTCATATTCCTTCAGGAAACAAGTGTTTTCTTCTTTCTCCGATGGTGAGAGGTGAATGCTTACACGTGTTTCCTTGACTGTTTCGGAGTCTCCTAGATTAACTGTTTCAGTCTCATCTAAATTGGACTTAGGCTTATTTTCAAAGTTTTCCACGTCTCTGACAATTTTCTCGGGTATTATATCTTCTTCCAGATCCTCTGAGTCATTATCCTTATGTTGCGTTATCTCATTATATGTCACATTCGTAAGTTCATCGGGGTAGGTAATAATAATGCTGTAGAAAAAAACATAAAGAATAATAATAAATACTAAAAACATCAATGCATTTAGATAATTCTTGAAAATGTCAAACAGGCGTGGCTCGATGACCCGGGCAGTTATTTCAAAACAAAACATGCTTAAAACAAAATGCTGAAAACGTCTTAAATGCTCATAAAAATTGCTTTTAAAAATAAATGATGCTAATTGCCAGGATACCCAGGAACTTGATGGGCCCTTGATGGTGCAGCAGCCCAGTTCTTGAGAACAACTCCCTTCTCTAAGGTCTGAATAATGAGGCCTTCCTCCTCAACTATCGCACTGCAATCCATGTCTCCATCATCCAGAAATAGATTCCTTATACCAGCTAGAACTTCATCTTCTTCGGACTCCCACATCATGTCAGCTTGGTGAAATGAGTGGCTCAAATGTGGTACTGGTTGCTCTAGTGGGTAATAAGGACTACGCCATGGTGGCGACCAATTCTGATACTCGTGCCAGTGTATTCATACCCAATCCCAAAAGTTGTGCCGTGATGCTTTAGCTGTATTGGTTTGGTGATCCCCTGGAGATTCTTGCCGAGACCTTTGCCAGACTCATACCTTTTCCATGCCAATATGCCTTCTATCTTACATCTCTACCATTTGTTCTTTTCAATTGCGTTAACGCGCTCGATGCGATGGTATGTTTCTCCACCCAACTTCCTTCTATTCTCGATGACCGGAACAATTTGACTGGTATAAATGGGATTACTTCCGTCCCCATGGATGATCACTTCCTGATGGTTCAATTCAAACTTCACGACCTGATGTAAAGTAGAAGCTACGACCCCAGCGACGTGTATCCAAGGTCGTCCCAACAATAGGTTGTAGGTAGCAGATATGTCCAACACTTGAAACTCAACATCAAACCAGGTTGGGACCATCTGTAGGCTGAGGTTGGTTTCCCCAATTGTGGCCCTTTGAGACCCATCAAATGCTTTCACATTCATACTTCCTGCTCGTATCTCGTGCATGCCTTTACCCATTCTTTTCAGAGTAGTTAGTGGATATATATTAAGACTCGAACCCCCATCTATCAGGACTCTGGCAATGAACTTATCCTCAAATTGCACTGTGATATGCAGTGCTCTGTTATGACTTATTCCTTCTGGTGGTAGCTCGTCTTCATGAAAAGTGATCTTGTGGCTTTCCAATACTTGTACTACCATATTGGCCATCTCTCCACTGGTAATGTTGTTGGGTACACAAGCCTCATTCAATACTTTCATCAACACATTCCTATGTGCCTTAGAATTCTGCAGTAGTAATAGAATGGATATCTGAGCAGGGGTTTTGTTCAAATGATCAACCACAAAATACTCCCTTGCTTGCACCTTTCTCCAAAGATCATCCGGGCCAGTTTCAATGATGGGCTGCTTGGAAGAGGCTTCTTTACTTGTTCCCCCCAAATGCTCGGGCATGTAAACCCTACCAGTTCTGGTCATACCTTGTGCTGCACCAGTTTCTTCCATTTTCCCCTTTCCTTTCCTTCTTGCTTCTGCAACATAATACCATAGTATAACTTTAGACTTATAAGACGGTGTAGGTGCTACCATCACGGTGAAGGGTGTTGTTACTTCAACCTCAAACGGAGTTAGTGCAGCTACCTCAACTTCAATTGGTGCCTGAGTTTGTACCATGATATATGTGAGAGTAACTGGAGATGTTTCAGGATTATCCCCTTCTCGAATAAGTCCGATTGACCCCTCTGAGTCCCATTCTTCATCGGTCTCTATCATTTTTACCCCTCCGCCCCTGTGATCCGGGAGAGGATTGTTACGGACATTGGGTGCAGCCTCTTTTGCCTTTATGACTTTGGTGTCAATTAATGTCTGAATCTTATCCTTCAAAGTATGACACTCATCAATAGTATGACCTTTCATGCCTGAGTGATAGGCACATGTCTTATTTGGATTGACCCATTGAGAGGAATTTTTCATGGCGATAATGGGAATGTGAGTGTTATAACCGGCAATCTTCAGTCTATCGTACAATTAGTCTACAGGTTCAGAAATTGGGGTGTATTGTCTGGGTGGTCTTCGGTCGAAATTTGGTCTAGGTTTTTGGTAGTTTTGGTGGGCTGGTGGTGAGTGGTAGTATGCGGGTTGGGTGTTATAGGTATGGTAAGTGCTGGCAGGTTGTTGGTATCTGGGAGGTGAAGGCTGATATGTGGGTGGAGGTATTTGGTATGTGAGAGTAGACTTCAGACCTTGGGCTACCATCACGGCCCCTACTTCTTTCTTCTTGGATATACCCCCTGACTGCAAAGCTTTATTCGTAGCCTGTAATGCCTCAAAATTAGTTACCATTCCGCTCTTGATCCCTTCTTCAATCCTTTTCCCCAATTTGATGATGTCGGAGAATTTGTGATTCTCGATAACCATTAACCTTTTGTAGTATTATGGATCCTGGGCCCGGACGAAGAACTTGTTCATCTGCTCTTCTTCCAATGCCGGCCTTACTTTCGCAGCTTCCGATCTCCATCGAGTAGCATACTCGCGGAAAGTCTCTGTTGGCTTCTTCTTGAGATTCTGGATATAAAAGACATCTGGCGCATTCTCTATATTAAACCTGAACCGATCCATGAAATCCGATGCCATGCTTACCCAGCTAACCTACTTCTTTGGATTTTGGCTGATGTACCACGATAGGGCATCTCCAGTGAGGCTTCTCATGAACAGTTTCATGTGAATCCTTTCATCTTTTCCAACTCCTACGAGCTTGTCACAGTACATTCTTAGATGCACCTTTGGGTCACCAGTTCCGTCAAACATCTCAAACTTGGGAGGTTTGTAACCCTCCGGCAGTTCTACGTCTGGCTGAATACACAGATCTTCATTGTTCAAACCCTCAATGCCTTTACCCCCTTCGACACCCTGGACTCGGCTTGTGAGCTTCTTAAGTCCCTTTGCCATATTCTTGATGAGCAGGTCCTTCTCGGCAGATTCTGGTCTATATGGGGTTTGTTGAGTGGGGTAAGGTAGAGTTTCTATGTATATGGGGTTACTTTGGTGGATACCGAGGATTTGGGTGTAGTGATGATCATTGGTTGGATCGGGGGCAGGTTGTGGTGTATTTTGAGGATTATGGTAGGTAGTAGTTTGTGGATACTGAGTCAAAAGATGTTGGTGTTGAGGAGGAGTTGGCACTGGCGGAGGGTTAGGATTTTGAGGAGGTGTGGCGTATTGATGAGGTGCGTGAGGGTTTTGTGGATGTTGGTTTGGTGTGTTTTAAGGAGGTGCTGGGTTTTGGGCATTCTGTTGGTTAATATCCGGGACGTTTAAGGTGAGGGAGAGGTTTGTCAAGTTGCGGACCTGCTAAAGTTCCACTTGCAATTCCAGTATTTTCTGCTCCAACCGTAGAACCAAATCATTCTGTGCCGGAGTACTCCGACCATCTGAAGTTTCAATATTTTCCGCATGCGTAGCGTTATCTTTCCTGATACCACTCATGTCATCCATCTTAGCCTTTCTCTTACTTTTAGGATCACTTGGAGGAGGAGGAGGTGGAGGGCCTCTGGATCTGGTATGATACGCTGATGATGCTAGTATGCAAGAACCAACCTTAGGGGGTAGGAATAATCAAAACAAAGAAAAGCAAAAAGGTAAACAAGTCAGTAGGGGATTTTTGAAGGATATTTGCAGTATTTAAACATGTATTGCAGAATTATAAATTCGCGTCCTAATTTTGGGGACCTCATTGTGCCTGAGGTAGGCCTAGCCACACATAGATTTGGTGAAACTTGATGCCAATAACTGCCTCATTTCATTAATGTAATAAATAAATCAAACCTCTAAAATGACAATAATTAAAAGAGTTGCTAGTGGCATTTGCCTTATTACAATCAATTTCTAAAACGACTCTAGAAAAGCAAATAAACAACAATTCTATTCTATTTAGTCCCGGAGGGACCCTCTCCAAGCTTGGCCTTCTTGGCCCCATCGATTAGATTCCCCAGGTCACGTATGTCCAGCAGTAGATACTCCCTTGCTAGGTGTCCTCCTTCGTTGCCCTCTGCATTCTGACAATCCACGATCCTTTTCCTCATCTTCCCTTCAAGTTCTATCAGACCTTGCTCTAAGTAGTCCAACCTCTCTGTTGATTTTGTAGCAACTTCCCTCCATTCATTGATTGATTCCATGTCTATCTTGTGTTATTCCAAATGTCTGGCTTCAAACTCAAGGACTCTCTTGCGCAACCTCTTGTATTTTACTTGTGCTTCAGCAGCTTCGTCTATGGCCCTGTTTCCTTGATCGATCCCTGGATCGACTTCTCCTGCTATGTCATCATCCAACCATGATAGGTAGAAATACACATGACCGGCGTGGTACCGATCTGGTTCGATGGTATCCTTTTTCATAATAATCTTCAAATGCCACATGTGTTAGGCTTCACACTTGAATGGAATGGCACCACCCTGAAAGTCTGCTTTGTAGTGAACCATCTTAGAAACTCGCGGTATGACTTGTTTTCTCCCAGCCTATCTCATGACCCTGATAGGAGCATAAGAATAGATACCCCTCAACCCGATCAACACTAAGTGAGGAACATCCCTAGACTTGATGATGAACTCGCTAGTAGGGAACCACTCGAACATCCAATGGACCTTGTCATCAGTCAAATTGCTAAAGAAGTGTACCCAATCCATGACGTTTTCCGGTTGTGCAAACCTGTCTGGGATGAAAGTCATTCTTTTTGGATGGTGAAAGGCTATGTGGTCATTCTATGGTCGCCGTAGAAATTCCTGATGGTACTGTCCTCTTTGAAGATGCTCCAACAACCATATTTGCAGTAACAAATTACAACCCTCAAAATATTTGAATCCCTTCTTACAGCGGTCCAAAGCTCGGTATATCTCTGCTACGATCATTGGGATAATAGTGTAAGTCTGTCCCTCAATCCCTTCCATTAAGGTCTTGGTAACCATATCCAAACGAGTGTGAATCCTGTCTCCTTGAATTGGAAATACTATCATACCCAAAAAACAGACGATGAACACAAAAACCCGACGATGAGTCCAGCCCAGGGAAGTGATGGCAAACTCATCATCATAGAAACGGTAGGATGTTCTATGCCCATAACGCTCGTAGAGGAAGTCGAAAGGTATGTAGGGCTTCTTTAGGCAGACTAACGCGTCATTCTTTCTAAGACCCATCATTTTCAGAAATACCTAGAAGTACGATTTTTCGGTACCAGCAGACCAGGGCTATCCTAGGGTAGCTCGGCAAAACCTCCTATTTCCTCAAGAAGGGGAGTCATCTCTATGTTATCAAAACGGAAAACAACCCTCTTTTCATCCCAGAATATAGTAGCGGCCTTGATCAGTACATTGTTTGGCTGAATGTCCGGAAAAGAAGGTAAATTTCCAAGAATTCTTTTCACATGGTTCTTGTCGCTTGGCTAGAGATTTTCCCACCAGTCTAGCAATAGAGGTGAGATACTTCGGACCATGCCGAACCTGGGGACTTCGTGCCTCATTTCTGCAAAACAAATAAAGTTAGCCCTTTCCCCCTCCGGGTTTGACTACTTACACATTAATAATTAGCATATCGGCACGTTTTCTCCAAATAATGCACATATCATGATCGTGCCCGTTGGGATTATGAAAATCTCGATGGACTTTGGACAAGGCTTTCCTTAGAGAGTTATTATGCGGACAACATTCTAACTCATGCTAGGTTTGGACATGATGCATGCACAGTTAACATCAGAGTGGGGTTTTCTATAGACGTCTAGACCGGTACCCTCAAGCGGACAACTTGAGAGGGAAAGGCACGGAACCGTTGACTACACCGCCGATCGACTAATTTTACCGCAAATAAGCCTTTCCAAATTTAAAAAGGGTGATATAGGAAGAGCGCGGACACTCATCAAGTGCCGCTATAGTATTAATTGCGCACGAGTGGAATATGATGCAGAGCATGTAATTATGCAAAAAATAAAACAATACCTTATCAAGTATTTTGCATGATGAAAGCGATAAATGCGGTATTTAATAAATGTAAAGACAGGAAAGAAAGAAAAACAAAGAAGGAGTTAGTTCGCATAATGAAAATATTATAATAAAGCGGTAAAAGGGGTAGGGATTGGAAAAGACATAAAAATTGAAGCCAGCGAACAAGGTTAAACGAAAAGTTACATGTAAATTCATGTAAAAGGGAAAATAGGGAAGGGGTGTGTGCATGTAGCAAATAAACGGTGAATTTTAGCATAAAATAATAAAAACATGCTTATCGAGGGAGACTAATTCAAACAGACCAAGTTCATTATGGTAAGAGCCTAAGGATGTCCCCAACAGAGTCGCCATGCTGTCGCGCCCCTCTTTCTCGCAAAATTGGGCTTCGACGTCGACAACTCCTTTTAAAAGGAAGGAAGGATTATTAAAAGAGAGAGTCACCACCTAAAGAATTAAGGTACGTTAGGGCACCTATTTGCAAATGACTCAGGTTTACTAGTTTGTGTCACCAAAGATCGGGTAAGGGCTCAAATTACCTCGAGGAGAAGGTGTTAGGCACTCCTCGAGGTCCACAACGGTGGGTCCCGACCGAACTTAAATCGTGTGAGTTAGTCTAAGAGAGAAGAGAAACATAAAGAAAGAATTATTTTAATAGGAGTGGGGGGGAGGGTTCCTAAGTTTTTTAGCCTAAAGGATCACCCCGTGCAACATAAATAATACTTCATAACTCCCCCAAGACGGGGGTGTTACTCATATTATTCAGCGGGCACAGACTATCATCTCCTGCTACCCGATTACTACCTTTAAGTTATTTACCTAAAGCGCTCTAATCAATTCTAAATCATACCCTATGCGTGCACTACCCTTCCCTTGCCTATGGCCTAGGAGGCGTTTGGACCTCTATGTTTTGGATGGTTCTAGACTTAACTTAGTTGCTCATAAGTGATAAAAACTAGGCGACATACAAAACAAATTGGACTTTCATGTAAAAGCAAATAAGGGCTCAGGTTAGCCTCCACACTTAGGCAGCAAATACACGCAAACAAATTAGGCGTTTCGACAGTTTCAACAATTGAAGTCGTTAGGCCCTATAGACATGATTTCTATATGATTCTGGATTTAATCATGCGAGCAGTTATGCAAAGTAATTTCTAAGTGACTGCACAATTATCTACTGATTATAAGCATAAGCGGTTGAAACCTATAAACATGCTATCTAGATGATCTACTCAGTCTTTGGCAGTAATAAACACGAGAGATATTCAGAATTACTCAGTTGTTCCTATAGGCATGCTTTCTACTGGTGTTCAACGAGGCAGTGTTTTAAAGCCTGATTTTAGTGCTTAACACAGATAGTGATTACCCTATAGACATGATTCCTACCCTTGATGATTGAAACTGGTTTTAGTTCTTATATACTAAATGAGCAAGTATGACAATAGCATATCAATCAATTAAGAACCCCATGGGCATGACTTCTAAAAATGCAGATTTATACATGACCCTATGATCATGATGACTGATGAATATGCTGCAATGCAAATTGAACTTTGGTTTTTTTTATTCCCTATAGGCATGGTATCTAAAAAAGCAGAATAGGCAGGTTATCCACAGAGCTTATTCGAGCAAGTAAACACCTATAGGCAGGTTATCTACAGAGCATGTTCGAGCAAAATAAACACCTATAGGCAGGTTATCTAACATACAATAGTAGAATGTATTTGAATAAAGTAAATACCTATAGGCATGTTATCTAACATACAATAGCAGAATGAGCAAAGTAAATACCTATAGGCAGGTTATCTAACACAATAGCAGAATGGGCAAAGTGAACATTTATAGGCAGGATTTCTACCCATTCTCATGCAAATGTTAAAATAAACCCAGTTTCCTAATTTACTAATACCCCAATTGTTATTACAAATAATTATTACAGACCAGAATTGAATGAATGAATAACAAAGTATAAAAACTATAGGAAGCCTGCAGCAAGCCCAAATACACCTGGACAGGCCAGGCCTTCAACTCACAGTAGCTCCAAAAGCCCATGTTCAAAGATACACAGTAACCAACAGTGAATGATTCACCCATATCTCAAGGATAAGCATACAGAACCCAAATCTCTAGTGTGTCAGAGTTTCTAAGGGCTTCAAGAACCCAGGGCAGGGGTCACACTAGAGAAGAATGATTAGAACAATTCAAAGAAGACTAGGGAACAAATCCTAGTGTGTTAGAGTTCGCGAGGGTCTCATATGAACCCTGAGCAGTGCTCACACTAGGGAGGCCAAGGGACAGAACCTAAATTGCTTTAGCTTTCAGCCAGCAAAGAGTGAGAATTCAGGAGAGTAGGATGGGATTAGGGGGTACAGAATCACACATAGAACACAAAAAAATAGCATCACATTTGAACCTAGGCAGACTTAATTCAGTTTTCAGGAAATAAACTCAATCACATGCAAACAAGACAAGTAATAAGACAGATTTATACTGATAAAGGAGGATCCAGATTAAGTTAAGTGCAGAAACTAGTGTCATAAGAAGAAATCAATTAGCAACAGATCATGACATGTTAGGAACTAATTAGGGCAGTTACTAGGGGTGTCAAAATATAATAGAAACAAAGTCAAACAGGCCACATTATGATGCACTCAGAAACAGACTTGTTATCCTATTAAGGAAGACATCTATACCTAGTTAACTATTCTATACCAGGAGATATGAGAACATGTTCAAAGAGCAAGATAATAACAAACTTAAACTTCAAGAGATAGCCATCAGTGACATATAGGTTAAGCAGAATCGAACTAACAAACTCAAAGTAGATTCAAGCATGTCTCAAACTACAAATGTAATAGCATTTAGGATTGCATAGTCTAATTGAAGCAGCACATTAAACAAATAATCAGAATGAAATGGCAGAGATATGATAACTCACCAGTTAAGTTGAAGCAAGGAAGAAGGAAATCCAACAGTATTGTGAGTATCACCAAACAAAGCAAGAACATAGCAATTTCTAGCCTTGGCTTTCAGCCGGCCAGGAATCAAAAATACAGAACAAGTTTATTTAAGAATGAAGAATGTACAACCTTAGTTTGTAGCGTTTTTTTTAACTTAACCAAAGGGGAGTGGGGAGGGGTTTAAATAGTGTAGGAACTAAACACATAAATATGAAAATATAATTAATTCAAACAATCAGTAAAGAAGAAAAATTTTGAAACCCTAGTTTTTAGGTAAACTCCACAAAATCGGCAGAAAATAGAGGCAAAGAATCACATATTGTATAAAATGAACATAGACATGAATATTATTCACAAAACACAGAACCGAACCAGATTTGGTTCGAATAAAAAGGATCCGAAACCCTAATTTAGGGCAAGTAAAAATAATCGGCAGAAATAGATAGATTCATACATAATAAGGCGAATATAGACGAGATAGTACTTAATATTAAAACTTGAACCAATTTCGATTCGAATCAAAGAAAATCTGTAAACCCTAACCTTAGGGTTAAGTATGAATCAGTAAGATACGAACAAATCGGACTCACACGGTGCAAAATAACGTGTTTGGACTTAATATCGTCCAGATTCAAGAGATGAAGATCGATTAGGACAGAATCAGAGTAGGGTACTTGCCATGTTTAGGCAAGTACTAAGTAATACCGTAAAGAATCAACCAATAAAGGAAATATGTCGAAATGGTAAGTAAATGGGAAGAAAATCCCATTAGGAACGGGATTAGGGGAGGATTTTGGAGAGGCAGCGGGCTAGAGTTCTTTAGAGGGAAGGGAGTAGAGAGGCGGAGGATTAGGGAAAAATGTGGTTAGGGTTTGGGAGATGGGTGATATAAGGAAAATGAGCGGTCGTTTATGAGCCGTTGATCGTTTTTGATCAATGCCTGGGATTTAAGCAGGGTTGGGTCGGGTTTTAATTAAATGGGTAAGGGACTGGGCTAATGGTGTTGGGATTGGGGTAATTGGGTTATGTTTGGGCAGTTAGGTCCGAAATTAGTTATGAAATTAGGGCCAGATTTTAAATACCCAATTTTAACAAATAAATAATTTATAAAAATACTAGATAAATATCAAAAATATCATTTGGGCATGAAAATGATTAAAAACAATTATTTAATATTATAAAAATATAAAAATTTATTTTTTATATAAATAATATAATTATATGTACATATAGGCTATTATTGCAAAAATATGCAATTTAGCCCTGAAAAATGCAAATGTAATTATACAAAATGCACTAATAATATTTAAAACCTTATATGGGTATAAATGATATGTTTAAATGATTAAATTATCATAAAAAATAATTTGTAGGGTAATTATTGAATATTTATATATTAAAATACAGAAATAAATTGATTTAAAGTCTTTAAAAATTATGGAAAATTATGAAACAAATACTTGTGTATGCTTGTAAATCAAATGATGATGCATATGTGCTATTTTGAAGGTATATATATATATATACAGAAATAAATTGATTTAAAGTCTTTAAAAATTATGGAAAATTATGAAACAAATACTTGTGTATGCTTGTAAATCAAATGATGATGCATATGTGCTATTTTGAAGGTATATATATATATATATATATATATATATATATATATATATATATATATATATATATATATATATATATATATATTTGGAAAATATGAGGGAAAAATCAGGTATCAACAAGGTACACATATGAGCAATTAAGAGTCTTAAGAATATTGAGATTTTCTCCCACAATTTGGAATGCTAACTTTCATTTGAAATACGATTCAAAGCCACAATATTTTAATACGCAACTCATACTTTGAAACTCACGGGAACATTATGAAATTCAATTCCAAGAGAGAAAGTTTAACCAACATACCTCAGTTGAGCTTTCCTTAAATTACTACAACGTTCCGGAAATTCTAGCAATCCAATCTATTTTGAGACATAACAAAATTTAACAACAATTAGGAAGATATTCATGGTCTCAGCTGAAAGGATGGTTACTAGAAAGTTGATTCATTTTGCAGTTTTAGGTTCGCTAAGTAGTATCTGAGATAGTTTTAGATGCCTCATCTTATTTATGAAGACGATAATGTGCAGTAATTGTTTGAAAACTGTGACATGCATTTGGAAAATGAAGTGGTGATGTCCCTACTTGTCTTTGGTTGCCCCCTTGCTCATGTCTTTCCTCCTCTCTTGGACATCATCAAACCTTTTCCTTCTTATTTTTTCTCAGGGTGCTGCTCGCAAATTAGCTACACAGAGAAAGAATATAGAGGTCGTTGAATCTGTTGGTGTAGCAGGGAAATCTGATCCCAATAGGAAAGTCAAGTACTTCACACTGGAGGTAAGTGTGTTTTTTCCTTTCTCCCACAACATAGTATCTAGCTGCTTTCCTCGGTGAGTGTTGAGTACAAAGGGCCAGTTAAATTTGCAAGAGAAACTGCAAATTGTGACATTGTAATCTCTATCAAAATAAAGGTAGAGAGATGTGATGTATCTGAGCGTGTTAATAAATGGAATGCTATTTTGATGATATAGTATACTTCTGTTGATGTATTGAAATGCTGCATAATGTGGTTATGGCCGAGTGCACCACCATTCCTTCTGCTAGCCCTTCTCATATCTGTCATTTGCTCTCCCCCACCCCAAACCCCAAAATATGGAAAATGAAGGGCCATATTTGTTCTGGTCAACTTGCTTGTAATTGAGGTGTAGTAGTATTTGTTGTAGGAGTTCTTCATCCTCAGTTTCTTGTCCTGTCTGATGAGTGTTTAGAATTTGGTCTCAATACATCTTCTAAACAAGATTCTGCTCATTTATTAGAATTGGCATTTGTGACTTTATAATCATAAGGGTTATTAGATGTGCATGAGTGATAGTATATGGTATGGTATGTATATCGTTGTCTTAGAGTATATATTCAGATCCTACTTGTTCTCTCTCTCTCTCTCTCTCTATCTCTCTCTCTCTCACTCACTCTCTCTCTCTCTCTCTCACACACACATATTGGATAGGCTTGCATTAGGCAATAAGCTGGTTCCCTTTCTATGTTAAATGCTTAATTCTGGAAAATTTGTAGAAGAAACTAAAAAGGTAGAAAACCAGAACTAGAAGTAGTAACTCATACAAGTTAGAGTCGCCGGTTTAATGCAGCTCAATTAATTTTCTTGCATCTTCATACCTGCTGTTTAAATTAGATATACCAGATGAATATAGGTACTTAGACATAAAAAAGGATACTGGCAGTTTGCTGGGAAAGAGATTAAGGAATCATAAGTTTTCCATACATATTATTTTGCTATGCTTTGTACCTAAGATAATATCATATTAATTTGGAACCTAAAGAATAAGCCCCTATGTTTGCCCAGCAAAAAGCTTCGTGATATTATTAGGATTGCCACTTTACGGACAAGGCTTTCTGAACTTATAAGTTATTTGTTGATCATTCAACCCAGAGATTTGTAGTTCTAAGAATACATCTTCTAGTAGAGGGTAAAAAAGAAATGAACTTAACTACTTCATCTTTCAGATGACACAAGACATATCAAGTTGTGCTTAAAAGCAAAGCTAACAGCTGAAGGTGCTTAAGCTATGTATATACACTTTTTTATATGTCAATTGTACATTTTCTTATGTATGGAGAGATTAATCAATTTCTGATGAAAAGCTAGGACAAACAGATATATTTATATGAATATCATTGATTCTGCCAACATCTCTTGAGAACTATACCATTAGATGCATTTTTAAATAAAAATATTGATAAAGCTCCAGTACACCATTCTCAACTGTGAAATTAGTACATGCGTTTCTTCCATTTCTATTTCCTTATCCACAATACATTTAAAAGTTTGACATGCAAAAGAGTTTGCCATAATCTTGACCTTAGAATATATGACGAGTGTGTTTATGCAAGGGTTGTGAAAAGCGAGAAGCGAAGGCAGCAACCCCTTAGCCGCTGCTGTTATATGAAGCGACTCAGTTAGACAGAAGCGTGCGCTTCTTCTTCTTCAACAGAGATTCAGCGGCAACAGGTATGCGATGATTTCTTCCTTCCTTCCTTCCTTCTTCTTCTTCTTCTTCTTCTTCTTCTTCTTCTTTCACTGTTTCAGCGTCCAAATAGCACCGAAATGCTGGCGAATTTTTTTTAACCTTCGGTTCTTCCTTCTAAGTCTTCTCCTCTTCATATAATGCTGATCTTCTAACATTCTTCTGCTGATCTTAATTTTTAAGTATTTGCATTACTTTTTATGGTACACACTAATAAGATTGTGGCACGTCATTAACTTAAAAAAATTCATTGTTCTTGCTAAATCTAATAGCCACCATTTGTTAAAATCTACTGGTGTGACATACACTGAGGGCTTGTGAGAAACTTTGTAAATCTAACCATGTTCAAGTATTGCTTGTTTCTGAGCCGTAGTATGTTCAGTTGTTGGTTGTAATGTTATTTTTCGTAATAGCATATTCTGCTGTTGTTTTGGTTCAATAGTTGTCAGACTTAATATTGTTTAGGTGATGTTGTTTTATGATGTAATAATGTTCGAAGATATTAAGGCAGATTGTATTACTTAAAAAAAAAGGCCGGAGAGTTGTTTGCTTTGGTTTGTCTGTTGCGGATTCTAGTTTGTTGTGTGTTGCTTAAAGTACAACTACTCATCTTGTGATTTGTGGATGGACCTTAGGTTCTGCATGAAAATTGTATCATGTTTTGAGCAGGTTAAAAAATTTGGAATAGACGTATTTACAAATGATGTTTTGAGCAGGTTGAAAATTTTGGGATAGTCATATTTACAAAGTAAACTCTGCCGAAAAATCAAAGAATTTAGAGAGTTTGAAATTTTTTGAGTTATCAAATTGGTCATTCAATTACTTTGTTATTCAATTATCCTAAAAATTTTGTTTAATTATTTCTCATTGTCTTTTGTAGGTGCAACGATTGCGGATGAAAGCAGTGACGAAGACCTTACTTGAAGACCTTACTTGAGTATTGCTGATCGTTGTTAGACTTTCTATTATTATGTTCAAGGATATTTTAGTTTAGAACTTTTTGTATGCAAACTCATCTATTTTGACTTTTGAATTGTTGATCAAACAATATATTCATATTTTATTTTTATATATGGATAATGCTAATTAGATATTTTAATTTTATTTCGTGGTTTATATAAGTTATTGTATAAAACATTTCATAGAATAGGAAAATATTTCTCATTTTGCTTCTATAAATATCAGAAATTATAATTTGTTGCAATAGAGAATATAACCGTTCCAATATACCTAAAAAATAATAAGAGCAACCCCTAATAGCCGTTACAATATGTTATAATATCCGTTGCAATAGGGTACTGATAATTGTTCCAATATATTACAAAAACTGTTGCAATATATCATGAAAACCATTGCAATAGACTTAAAAATCAGCTGTATTATTATAATAGAACGGTTTATAACCGTCCCAACAGAAAAGAAAACCGTTCCTATAGATAGAACAATGGTAGCAGTCCAACCCGTTACAATATCCCTATATATGGAGACGGTTTTTAAACCGTTGCAAATAACCGTTCCGATAGATCTATTGTAACGCTGAATCCCGAAACGCATCCAAATCCATCCCAATAGCCCTATAGGGACGGTTAGTGTATCTACTACAACGGTTTTCGAAGGGTTGCCATAGCTGTAATATCTAGTAGTTTCTTTTGAGCATTTTATCAAATACTAAGTGTGCAAATTTAACCACAAGGTTCTTCTACAAGATATCCTTCACTACACAACGCAATCCTTACTTATTTAAGCTCAACAATCTTTCCACAAATCGTTTTGGTACATGCATGTATAGATAATACTCTCATACTCAAGAATCATACTCCTAATCAACCATCTTCTACCCAAATTCGAAATTGCAAACTAGGGTATGGAACCTTACCTCTTAGTTGATGAACTTGTGGGTTTTCCTTGTTAATCTTCCAAGATTTGAGCAAGACTTAATGAATAATTAGCCTAGGATTTTCTCTTTCTCTAAAATACTCTCCCTTCTCTCTAAAACATCAGAATATTTGCTCAAAAATGACCCTTTGCGTGTATTTAACGAAGTAGGGTCAGGTTTTAAAATCCAAAAAATGGAGCTCCGGAATAGGTTCTGCGGTCGCATATGCGACCGCATAGTGGTTATGCAGACCGCATATTGGTCGCATAATTACTGACAAAATGATCAAAAATCTGTCTGTGTATGCGGTCACTATGCGGTCCGCATAACTGTTATGCGGTCGCATAATACACCGCATAACAGTTATGCGGTCTCATAGTCGACCGCATAGCTGCTGCCAGATTTAGCCCTCTCCTACTCACTTCTGTGGCCATTATGCAGCTCGTAAAGTGATTATGCGGTCGCATAATGGACCGCATAAACGCACTTTTTTGCCAAAAATTTTTCTTTACTTTCCGGTACATTGTTCAACCCAAAAAGTCCGAGTCGCGGGTACAATCCTCAAACACGTAAGCCTAGTCCGGTACCATG
Organism: Nicotiana tomentosiformis; assembly: GCF_000390325.3. NCBI lineage: Eukaryota > Viridiplantae > Streptophyta > Magnoliopsida > Solanales > Solanaceae > Nicotiana > Nicotiana tomentosiformis. Next base: position 153,605,892 of record NC_090813.1, read on the forward strand.
AAATATTATTTTCTTTGTAAAATTTACCGGGCTTTACACTTAAGTACTTCGAAATTTTCCGAGGTGTTACACCACATGACCCAAAAATGCCACTGAATCAAGCCAAAACTCGCACTTGGAGAAGTTTGCTTATGCTTATTCTCCCTCAAGGTCTGGAGCACGATCCTCCCGGCTGTGAGAGTACACCAATATGTCGTCAATAAACACGATGATGAAAGAATCAAGATATGGCTGAAACACACTGTTCATCAAGTGCATGAACATTGCTGGGGTGTTGGTCAGCCCAAATGACATCACCATAAACTCATAGTGGCCATATCGAGTCCTGAAAGTAGTCTTCGGAATGTCTGAATCCAGAATCTTCAACTAACAGTACCCCGATCTCAAATCAATCTTAGAGAATACCCGAGCACCCTGAAGTTGGTCAAATAGATCATCAATACGCAGTAGTAGGTACTTGTTCTTGACTATAACCTTGTTCAACTGCCTGTAATCAATACACATCCTCATAGAGCCATTTTTCTTCTTCACAAATAGAACTAGAGCACCCCAAGGCGAGACACTTAGTCAAATGAAATGCTTATCAAGCAACTCCTGAAGTTGTTCCTTTAATTCCTTCAACTCCACTGGTTCCATACGATATGGTGGAATAGAAATGGGTTGAGTGCCCGACATTAGGTCAATACTAAAATCGATATCCGTATCGTGCGGCATACCTGGTAGGCCTGCTAGAAACACATTTGGAAAATCTCTCACTATCGGAACTGACTCAACTGTAGGAGTATCAACACTGACATACCTCACAAAGGCTAGATATTCTTCACACCCCTTCTCAACCATTCGTTGTGCCTTGAGGAAGGACACCACCCTATTAGGAATATAATCCAATGTATCCCTCCACTCCAACCACGACAACCATGGCATAGCCAATGTCACGGTCTTGGCGTGATAGTCCAGAATAACGTGATAGGGTGACAACCAATCCATGCCCAATATCACGTCAAAGTCTATCATATTTGTCGCAGAAGGTCAACTGTGGTCTCACAGCCCCCCGATAATGTCCAAACACGATCGATAAACATAGTCTACAATAATATAATCTCCCACAGGCGTAGACACATATATATGAGCACTCAAGTAATCATGAGATATGTCCAAATATGAAGCAAAGTAAGATGACACATACGAATACATAAAACCCGGATCAAATAAAACTGATGCATCCCTATGACAGACTGGAACAATACCTGTGATGAAAGCATCTAATATGGCCGCCTCCGTCCTACCAGGAAAAGAATTTAAACGAGCCTGGCCTCCCCCTCTAGGGAGACCCCTACCCGCCTGACCTCCACCCCAAGCTGGCGGGGTTAGTGAAGCGGCAATTGGAGCAGCAACCATGGTATGTGAATCCTATGGACCTTGTGAAATCAGTAGAGCCTTTGTAGCCTGTGGAGGTGCACCCCTCTAAAGTCTGGGACAATCCCTCGCCATATGTGTGGTATCACCACACTCGAAGCAACCTCTTGGCGGGCGTGGCTGTTAGAACTGAATCTGACCTAGTCTACTAGACTGATAGATGAATGCACCTCGTGCAGGAGGTGCACGAAAAAGTGGTTGTGCATAGTGGGAGACCTGAGACCTTAGAATAGACGAAGCACTGCGAGTAGCTAGAAGTGGTGAATGAACTCGGCATCTCACATAACCTCTGTCATTACGGGCTGAAATTGAAGCGCGGGCACCACTAAATTCTCCAGAATCACGAGGCCTCTTAGATACCTTATCCTCCCTCTCCTGGACACCCGTACGATCCATCCTCCAAGCGATCTCCACAACCTGATGTAACGGAGTATCCGTCTCCAACTCCCGAGCCATGCTGAATCTAAGACCATAACTGAGCCCCTCGATGAATCTGCGGACTTGCTCTCTAACTGTAGAAACCAAAGCGGGTGCATGACAAGACAACTCACTGAATCTGATGGCATACTCTGACACTGTCATAGTCCCCTAACATAGTTGCTCGAACTCTGTGTACTACGCATCCCGAAGGGTCTGGGGAACAAACTCTCTCAAAAACATATCTGAAACTAATCCCAAGTGAGTAGCACTGCATCAGCTAGCCTACCCTCCTCATAAGCCTGCCACCACCTATATGCTGCCCCTGACAGCTGAAATATAGTAAAGGCAACTCCGCTCAGCTCCATAATACCCATGGTGCGGAGAATACGGTGGTACTTGTCCAGAAAACCATGTGCATCCTCAGTAACTGCACCACTGTAAATAGGAGGGTCATATTTCTTGAAACTCTCAAGTATCCTCTACTTCTCCTCAGATGCCTCTGGCATGATCTCAGGCTGAATCGAAATAGTGGGATATGCTGGCATAACTCCCATACCTGATAGACCTGGACCCACTGCTCTAGAGTACGGACCATGGGAGTCTGAGCTCCTCCCCTAGCCTGAGATGTAGCTGGTGCAACCGGGATCAATCTCGCCTAAGCTAAAGTAGCGAACATGCTCAAGAACTGTGCTAGGTATCACGACCCAAACCGATGGGCCGCGATGGGCACTCGGTGCCTTACTCAACCGAGTACCAACGTAACGTATCTTTCGTATCATACGATCATAGGTAAATGAAACGGAAAGGCTACTGTGAGATAATTAGAGTGAAACATGAGGGGACACTTGACATAGGAAACCCAACATGTAATACATACTTATACATATGACATACATGTCTATAAGACCGAAATGACCACTCTTACACTGAACATAGGCCGACAAGGCCATACAATCTTTCACGTACATGGCATATATCTACAAACCTCTAAGAGTACATAAACGTCTTAAGGCCGGGACAGGGCCCCGACATACTGATCAATACGTGTACAATGCATACTGACCAAATAGGCAACTCCGGAGCAAATGGAGCACACCAACACCTTCCGCTGAGCTAATAGCTTACTTGGAGGACTCTCAACTTGTCTATCGGGACCTGCGGGCATAAAACGCAGCATCCCCAGGCAAAAGGGACGTCAGTATAAATAATGTACCGAGTATGTAAGGAATGAAAATTAGTAAATAATAGACATGAGAGAAACATGGAGTAAAATACTCAACATGTAAGTCTGAATAACTCTGTGAATCAATAATATTCATAATGTCATACATATGCATATAAATGTCATACCATGCATAGGTATATGCGTTCATAACATCATCAAGCTTCTGAGGGTATCCCATCATATCATCTCGGCCACTGTGGGGAAAATGATCAATGTATACCAGCTGATTAGGTGGTGGTGCGTATATAACGCCGTAACCTTTTTCCATATGCCATATACATATAAATACGCGTATATAACGCCATTTGGTCATGAGTCAATGTACATGTATAAATGAATAAAATGCATAAGAAATACGTTAATAAGACTTCTCGGTATGTCATCAGATCAATATGCCTTCGGATAAATTTTATCAACTGTGTATTTTTCTGAGACCCATGAATAGAAGATATAATAATAATTCACATGGAGAATCAAGAATATAGACACCCCTACTACTTCTATTAATAGAGCCATTTATGAAAGCTGTGTGCTTACTCGTTTTGTTTGTATCGTATGGATCATGCCAAAAAGAAAGAAGGGATAGCCTAATATACCTGAGTCGATTCTCTTGACAATCTCTCTAACACACGTCTTTTGTGATAAAACACGTAACGTTGGATTGAATAGGGAAAAATCCGTATGATGTTCTTAAGAAAGATTATACAGGGCTCCCTTAGAATTGCAAATCTCTTTACTATTACGTCGTATAACTTCGCATGAAATCCTTTGCCGAAGATCGTTACTTGGTAGATGTAAAACATCTCCATTTTTTGTGAATTTGATCACAATCTTTTATGGCTTTTCTTGCTGAAGATCATCCATCACTTAGAAGATGTAAGTATCTACATCTTGTGAATTAGAGAAGTCTTTAAGTCTTGGTGGTGTGGGCCCCACCTTGATAAGGATGACTTGGCCAAAGAATGTCCAAATTATGCCACCTTTCAACCTAATTTAAGAGTCAGATTTACCTTGCTCTTGGCTGCCACGTTGAGCATCTTTAAACTTATCCAAATATTCACCCCCTTTCCTTAATCAACTCATTAATCCCCCACTAATCCAATAATTAATCAATTATCTACATAATTAAGAATTATCTCAAATTACTTATAATACTACTCACTTTTAACACACTTTATACATCTTGTTATCATGGTCATGTGGTACCTTCTATGGCACTAGTCCATAAATACGGGGTATTGTAGCTTGGACCGTATTTTATCTCATAATGTCAAACTTCGACGAAATTCATTTTCTTCGATTTGCTTACCGTCTCACCTTCACGAATTTACTCATCACTTATTTGAAATAGCATAATACTTATAATCCCAAAATAATCTCATTTTCAAACTTACGTTGAATAACTTACGAAGAAACTTTAACATACGAAAATGCGGGATGTAACATCTCATTTCCAAGCTTTCATCAATTTACTTATGGCGTACTTTCACGTAAAAAAAACATGGGGTGTAACACTAGGGTCTACTGGAGTCTAGGGGTAGCAACATGCATCTCGGGTCCCTATCCCCCAACCAAAGCCACATGTGGCTCCTCAATCGCTTCACATACATGTGATCTAACCAAAGCACGTGCCCCTCCTCGGCCTCTACTTCGGCCCCGACCTCTTGCGGGTCTAGCAGAGGGCATGACTGTCTAATCACCTGATCCAGCAGTGCATGTCCTCACCGTGTCTGAGAGAATAGAAAGACAAAGGCTCAGATTTTGAAATCAATAATCCGCACGATAAGAAATCAAAGAAGTGGAATTTTCCTAATATATTCCATAGCCTTTCGAAGATAAGTGCAGACGTCACCATACCGATCCGCAAGACTCTACTAAACTTGCTTATAAGTCGTAACACTTATGAACCTAGAGCTCTAATACCAACTTGTCACGACCCCAAATTCCCACCTTAGGATGTCGTGATGGCACCTAGTCTCTACGACTAGGTTAGCCTAACACACATTGATAATTTAACAAAAATAACGGCTAAGATATTAAATTAAATCGATAAAAATATCATAATAGAACCAAACGGTACAACAGTCAAATAATTCTCAAAATCGGTGAAACTGAGTCATATGCTCTAAGATGTACACTAGAAATCTCTAAATACAATACTGTTTGATGTGAAGATAAACAGTGGAAAAGACAATAGCAGAAGGTGACTCTGAGGCCTGAGAGCGTCAAACATGTATAACCTTGAAGTCTCCGAAGTATCTGGGTCGACTCACTGGCATCCGACACGAGAAGATGTACATGGATCTGCACAAAAGTATGCAGAAGCGTAGCATGAGTACATCATAACGGTATCCAGTAAATCAAGCCTAACCTCGGTAGAGTAGTGACGAAGTCAAGTCATGACACGTACTAGACATAACTTGTGCAGAATATTAACATAATCTATCAATGAAAGCAAAGAAATAAATGACAACAAAACAATACGATGAATAAGGCTAACAACAGAATTTAAGGCAATAAAGGTCAACAAAGAGTGAACATATGATAAGAACAAAAATTGATCAAGTACCATAAAAATACAAATAATGAATGAAGGAAAGATAATAACCATTCAAATCAACAAGCCTTTTTAATATAGAATGTACAACAAGAATCACAACTGAGGTACAACAACAATCGCCGCGTGAGCCTTGCATTTATTGTAAAAATATTTTCCTGAAATAGCTACATGCGATTTAGCCCCCTTATCTCATAGCGTGGCTTCAAGTAATTCCTTTCAACATGCGTATAAATCCCACCTTATCTCGCCGCATGCATCAATACCCACTCCTATTACCGCCGCATGCACATCAATATCACAACACAATAATTAACTCACACCACACGTGCCCATATGCCTCAACATTGCCAAAATCAACAATACCAATGTCATCACAACACATAGCCCATGGCTCAACCACAATATGTACAAGAATCTCAATAATAACAAAATGAATGAGAAACAACTCAACAAGGAAAGATATCCCAATAATAAACAACTTCAACCACAATGTGTTAATTTCTTTCTGTCACGACCCCAATTTCCCTCTGTAGGATGTGGTGACGACATCTAATCTCTAAGACTAGGTAAGCCTAACAAACATGTGGAAATAACTGAAATATCAAATAAACTCATAAATACTCAACAACTATATAAGATAAACTCTGCTGCTCAACGTATACAATTTCCCCATAACCTGGTGATATCGAGTCACAAGCTCTACAACGGTATCATAGTCATCCCTATACAACTGTATCTAATAAAAGGAGGAAAACATAACAATACCTGTGATAACTGTCAACCGCCTCCGTCCTAGTAGGAAGAGCATAACATCTGGCCTGGCCTCCCCCTCTAGGGCGACCTCTACCTGCCCGACCTCCACCCCTGGCTGGTTATACAGGTGGAGTGGAAACTGGTGGGGTAACCACGGCCTAAGAAGCCTGAGGACCATGTGGAATACACGGAGCCTGAGTAGTCTATGGAGGTGCACCCCTCCCGAGTCTGGGGTAGTCCCTCACCATATGACGAGTGTCACCACACTCAAAACAAGCTCTCAGAGGATGTGGCTGCTGGAACTGGCTCGGGCCTGATCGGATGGACTGACCGATGAAAGCACCCTATGCAGGAGGTGCACTAGACAGTGGCCGTGCATAATGGCAACCAGAGGCCCGAGACTAGCCGGAATATCGCTGGAAGCTGGAAGTGCTGAATGAATAGGGCGGCACACATAGCCTCTACCATGACGAGTTGCATTAGGGCATGGGCACCACTATATGTGCCAGAATCTCGAGTCCTCTTGGCCTCCCTCTCCTCTCTCTCCCGGGCCCACATACCCTCCAATCTCCGAGCAATCTCCACTACCTGCTAGTATGGGATGTTCATCTCTAACTATCGAGCCATGCTGAACCTGATACCAGGGTTGAGCCCCTCGATAAATCGACAAACTCACTCTCTGACAGTAGAGACTAAAGCTGGTGCATGCCTGGACAAATCACTAAACCAGACTGCATACTCTAGTACGGTCAAAGCACCCAGGTGCAACTGCTCAAACTCTGCGCGCCATGCATCCTTAAGACTTTGGGGAACAAATTTCCTCATGAACATCTCTAAGAAATGAGCCCAGGTGAGTGAAGCTGCCTCGGCCGAGCTACCCAACTCATACGCTCGCCACCACTGATAAGCCGCTCTATTAAGCTGGAACGTAGTGAAATCAACCCCACTCGACTCCAAAATACCCATAGTACGGAGGATACGATGGCACTCCTCAAGAATACCTTGTGCATCCTTTGAAGCCAAACCACTGAAAGTAGGAGTGTGGTACTTCTTGTACCTATCGAGCCTGAGCTGCTCCCCCTTAGAAGCTGCTACCCTAACCTCGGGCTAAACTGGGACAACCGACTGCACTAGTGCAACCTCTAGGACCTGGTCAACCTGGACCCGCTGCTTTGGGGTACGGGCGGCGGGAGTCTGTGCTCCTCCCCCGGCCTGAGGTGTGGCAGGAGCAAGTGGAATCAACCCTTTGAATGTATCCGTGCGCGACCGCACACCTGGGGGAAATTCGCGCACAAGGTCGCACAAAAAGGCTACTCCTGATGAATAGCAATGTGCGCGACCGCGCGCCAACCATGCACTGACTGCTTACATTCAGCAGTACACTTCCAAACATGCACGGCCGCACACGATATAACCCGACCGCGCACCGATCGCGCACAGGTAAGTATTTATTTCCTCCTTTTTATTTCGGACCCCCCCTCTAAACCCCAATTCTAATTTTTCCCCCATTCTCTCCCCTAAACTAAAGTACCCTAACTCGTACCCCCCATCTATTTCCTCTCCTCTATACAACTTCAACAAGACCAACACTTCACTCTCTTACTCCACCCTTTAGGTATGTCCCTTGTTTTCTTCTTCTTCTTGGTTAAATGTAGAAATGTTTGTGGTATGTATTTTCTTGAATTTGACGAGCGCAAAACACACACTTAAATTATACTTGCTAGTGAAAGATAGTATAGATTACTTATCATCTCCACATGGATTGGAGTTAAACAGTGTTTGAATAATCTTCAGTTGAATACTATCCAGGAAAATTAACACTTGATTGGATATTCTTTTAATACGATTAACTATTTAAGTTCAAGCGAATAACAATTGATCACTAAAAAGAGCAAGTGAGCACAAAGAAATATTTATGAGAAAAATAAGGGTAATTGACTAGATAGGTATACGATGACTGACTCTGAATCCAATTCTTGAGTTAATTCACTCTATAATATGATCGATTCTTACGAATTCAACCGATTATCAGATTACACTTGAAGCTAATATTACTCTTTCGATTAAACACTAGTTTCAGTAATTAACACAATTGAAGCATGGTAAACAATTGCAAGAATAAAAATGATGTTTATGATCTAAAGGGTAATTTCTTACGAATATTGCCTATTTTCTAGTCCAATCAACAATTCAAGAGGCTCCTTCGATTACCTATTTGAATCATGAATTTAAACTAGAGCATATGATGTGTAGAAATTTAATATCAAACTTCTCTTTCGATTAAGCAAAATACTAAATAACTCCACAATACAAATCAAGATCCATCAATTAATTCTAGCAAGTATCAAGAGTCGAATCCCTAATCAAGTTATTGAAACACCATATCTATCAACACCGAAATGGAAATTACTCTATAACAGTGGAGCAGGATATCTCAAATAAGTTTAAGAACAAAGAAAATATCAATTCTAAAGATTTGATACAAACTCTCATATTGCACTGATTGTAGATTGAAATCATGATGAATTCTTGAGTCTTCTCCCTTGGTGGCTCTCCAATATTCTATAGGTCTAAAGATCTCCCCTAAAAGTTCAGATACCCTATTTTTAGGTAATGTGGGCTTCATATAGATCCAAAAGAGGCATCTCCAAAATTACAAAAATAGGCGTGGGAGGAGTTTCCGAAGTTGGACGTGCACGGCCGCGCACCTGGAGGTGTGCTCGCGCACTAGACGCGCACCTTGACCAGTGTACTAATTTACTTGCGCGCCCAGTGCGCTCCCAGTGCACGATCGCGCACCTGGGTGGCCTTATGCTCAATTCTTCGTTTCTCTCGTTAAGTGCACTATTGTCCGTTGATCACCGAACACGATCCCAACTATATCCGTGGGCTTTTACTCAGACTTCAAAGCTTCAGAATAGCTTGAATTCATTTCATAACATCTACAAAGCTCGGAATCACTCCTACAAGACATAAAACACACAATTAGAGTAAAACACTAGCGATTAAAGCTCAAACTCAATTAAAGTGCAGTAAATTAGAGTGCAATAAGCGACTAAAACACGCAATTATAGCCTACCATAAACACCTCACACTTAAATCATTGCTCATCCTTGAGAAATCAAACTACACTTTATAGGGACATGACCCTATTACACAACTCTCATAACTCATCATACCAAGAGTATTTAAAATAGATTAAGCACAATACTGTAACATCCTAGCTTCAAGATTTGACTCATATGCACCACGCATTATTTATGACCCGCTCGCTTACTCTAACACAGAGGTCAAGTATTACCTTTCCTTCATGAATTAAGTACCCTCACACAACAATAGCGAGTAGTTCCACACACAATAAAATTTAAGAACAATTATGAACTCAAGATAGACAGAATTCACTCACTCTCAGAAACAACATTCATATGCCACAAAAGACGTACCATAGGCTTACCCGTAGTGTACTACTCTATTAATCGAGTTCATTCAGTCAAGGATCAGGTAGGATTTTATTTGGTACTAATGTCGGTTGCGGGACGGGTAGGATACATTTAGATATAAGAGTGACTACACCTCCCTAAGAACTTTAATACATACATTTAACCGTTCAAAACCCCACACTTATGTCAAACCAAAAATTCACCTTCAGATCAATATACATTAACTCCTAACTTCTTTAAGCACAAATGCATCAAGAGTTACCACTATCAAGGAATAGTTTTCACAATCATACAATTATTATTTTTTCTTTTCTTTTTTCAATTCAGGTGGCTCTTACTTTTTCAAAATAGTGCACCTTTCTCCTTATTTCATTAGTTCCAGTCAAAAGCCAAATCAACCACCCCACACTTCATCTTTTAAAAACTTCATACCAAATTTAATTGCTCACAAGAGGTACAAGGTTCATATAGATGGTCAATTCAAACAAATGGGTAAGGCTTATAATGTGGTTGCTAAAGATGAGTAAATTCATGAAGGTGAGAAGGTAAGCAAATCGAAAAAAATGAATTTTGTCGAAGTTTGACATTTTGAGATAAAATACGGTCCAAGCTACAATACCCCGTATTTATGGACTAGTGCCATACAAGGTACCACATGATCATGATAGTAAGATGTATTAAGTGTGTTAAAAGTGAGTAGTATTTTAAGTAATTTGAGACAATTCTTAATTATGTGGATAATTTGATAATTATTGGTTAATGAGAGATTAACTAGTTAATTAAGAATTAGTGGGTGATTAATTAAGGCTTTCGATAAGCCTTATGGAAGCCAACTTATGACTCTTAAAGTCCATGTAATAAGGTGGCAAATGAAGAAAGATTGGTGGCTTAGTCATCTTAGTGGGGCCCACACCTAAAGGTTAGAGATAACCTTTCTAATTCACCCAAAATAAATTGCTCTCATCTACAAAATAAAGAGGGAAAGCTTTAGCAAGGTTAATGAATTTCAATAGCAACGTAGTTGTTTCAAAACATTTCATACGAAGACCATTTTGAGAAATTTCATTACATCATTGTTGGAGAAGCTAACCATTTAAAGAAAATCTCATCAACATTGTACATGAGGGCCATGCTAACGGATGGAGCTTCATAGCTCATTTGAAATTTCATAACACAATATAGCGTGAGATTTTACAATTTTAAGGAATACGGTGCAATCTTTCTCAAAATTATCATATGGATTTTTCCATACTTCGATCCGCTGTTACGTGATTTGCCGCAATTGACGTGTGTTAGAGGAATTGTCAAGAGAATCGGTTTAGGTATGTTAAGGCTATCCCTTATTTCTTTTTGGCATGATCCATACGATACAAACGAAACGAGCAAATACACAACTTTCATAAATGACTCTATTCATAGAAGAACTAGAAATGCCTACGTTCTTGATTCCCCATGTGTCCTATTATTCTATCATCTATTCATGGGTCTCAGAAAATACATGAGTCAATAAAGTTTATTTCATGACATCAATCAAAGGCATAATGGTCTTATGACGTTCCGAGAGATTTTATTGACGTACTTCTCATGCATTGCATTCATTTATACATGTATATTGACCCATGGCCAGATGTCCTTATATACGCGTATATGTATGTATATATATGTATATGGGATATGGGAAAAGGTTACGACGTTATATACGCACCACCACCTGATCAGCTGGTATACGTTGATGATTTGCCCACAGTGGCCGAGATGATATGATGGGATGCCCTTAGAGGCTTGATAATGTTATTAACGCATATACCTAAGCATGGTATGACATTTATATGCATATGCATGAAATTATAAATATTAATGATTCACAGAGTTATTCGGACTTACATGTCGAGTCTTTTACTCCATGTTTCTCTCATGTCTATTATTTACTGATTTTCATTCCTTACATACTCAGGACATTATTTGTACTGACGTCCCTTTTGCCTGGGGACGCTGCGTTTCATGCACGCAGATCCCGAGAGGGAGGTCGGGAGTTCTCTAAGTAGGCTATCAGCTCAGCGGAAAATATTGGTGCTCTGCATTTGCTCCGGAGTTGCTTGTTTGGTTAGTATGATTTGGACGTGTATTGTTTGGTATGGCGGGGCTCTGTCCCGACCTTTATGATAATTATGTACTCTTAGAGGCTTGTAGACAGATGTCATGTATACAGATACTTGTATGGCCTTGTCGGCCTATGTTTTAAGCATATAAAGGATCACATTGGCCTTATAGGCCTGTATGTCACAGGTATGATTTGCTATATCAGGTTGGGTCATTCTATGTCGGGTATTCCCCATGTTTACTCTGGCTATCTCATGATGCCATTTCTGGCCCACTTAATTATGATGATGTAATAATAAATATACATTACGTTGGTACTCGGTTAAGTAAGGTACCGAGTGCCCGTCGCAGCCCATCGGTTTGGGTCGTGACAAAAGTGTTATCAGAGCAGTTCTGTCGTAGGGAGTCTACAAGCCGTGTCTAGTAGAGTCTTGTTTATGGGTGTGTTGTGCACCACACTTATAAGCAAGAGGCTACAAGGCATTTAGGACTGTCACTCTTTCTTCTTACTCTAGATCATGTGGTAGAGCTTAGTTGTAATAACTCAATTTCCTAAACTCTATCTTATTCGTAATACAACGATACCTACATCTAGAAAGACGGTTGGTAAGAGATATAGCTGTGGAAGAGTTAAGTTAGAGAAATTAGATTTTTGCATCATGCTTATGATGAGTAAATGTGAAGTTTTTAGTAGAACATGTGTGTAAGTTTCTTGATAAGGAGCCTTAAGGTAAGAATATCTACCCATATGGTGAAAAGCAATGAGAGATTCAAGAGGTAGATATAAGTTTCAACAAGTAAAAGAAGAAAGGTGAAAAGGGGTACGAGTTACCCAGCTAATGAAGATTATCAGTATTTACAATTCAGGCAGAGGAATATAAGCCTTTTGAGTTACCTTCAATAATAACAGAGGTATGTACAATTGGCCACACCCATCTCATTTATGCCCTATGGGGGCTAACAGAAGCGTTAGCTGACATTTCCGAAGGATAGCAAATGTGCTAATAGATAGGCGCACTCTAAAATAGTACAACTATATATCAGTACTACAAAGATAGGCATTGGAGGCCTTGATTGGATAAATATTATCTTAGTATGACTCTCGTCCCTAGTAGAGGGAGAATGTTGGGCAACCCGAAGAGCCAGTGGATGGAGCAAGGGGAGCTAAAAGCAAAAGAATGTCTTGTTGAAGTTTTTAGAATAAAGTAATAGACAAAAATGTTAGTAGGGAAATAAGAAGAGAGTTAATGAAGCATTACGAGTAAGATGTGATACATGGATGACAACGGTAGAAAAAACAATGACAGTATTACAGAGTCTACAGTCAAGTGAAGGAAAAGACGAGAGGTGACAGGCCTTGAGGCAACAAAAGAGTATAGGTCATAAAGTCACATCCTCATTTCGAGAAATAAGTTCATGACTCTAACGTGATTACTAGAAGGAAAAGTTAAACCCCAGAGTAATAGAAATCAGTATGTATTAGTGAACAAGATAAACTAAACATAAATTAGCGACTGAGTGATTTGATAATGGTCGGCATCATGAGAATTTCAGATTTGCGTTCGGGCGATAATAGAATGGACAACAGAAGAACATTCATGAGAAATACAGAGAATGGTCATTTAGGAAGACACTTCCCTAAAGCAAGCAATGTGAGAAAAGTTAAGCTTAAGGGACTGTATGGACCAATTACACTAAGTGTGACCTTCGTGAGTAAGGAATTTTTTTATCCTTGGTACATAAGGATTACCATAAGGTGAGTAAGGGTCATCGATGATGTGAAAAGATGCCAAAGATGAAGAGGTAAAACATCTATAGGTAGATCGTCGTAGCACTAAATCTTAGTACTCCCCTAAAGAGGGGAATATGGAGTGATACGGCATTAAGTCAGAATTAAGTGGTTCTAGTAACTATGGAATGGTAAAGGAAGAATGCGATAAAAATGAGAAAGGGATGAGATTGCACTTATTCAAATCCTACAGATATGCTACGATTCCAGAACATTATGCAAACATGATGTCAAGGAGGGGAAGTAAGGGTTCTTGCCCAAGATGTTATTGATAGATAAGGAGTCAGTGCGAGACGTAAGTTAAGATAAAGGAAATAACCCAAGAAATATTACGCGGAATATTGATATGAGAATGGGTCAACGAGTAGTTAGTAATTGATTCAGGAAGAGCCTAGTTATGGCTAGACAAGAGGATAAAGACAAATCAACAAATCGTGCAAGATAAATATAGTGAACCCAACATGGGGAATTCAGTCTCGCAGATATTACATCGTGACCCTTGAGAAATATTCAGATAGGAGTTCGGGTAGTTAAAGGTACCGTATGATTGTTACAGAGATAAAAGAGAGTGCCACTGGGAAGACAATCAAAATATTAGCTCAGAAGCAACCCTACAAGTGCAAGGGTGTGGAGGTAAGTAACTACGGATAATTATAGGCGAGGAAGGACATCAAAAATTCCGTCGAGTATACGATGTAATAAGCTCATAGCTTTACAAGAGTCTGAGGGTTCTCCCTAAGTACTACAATGAAAGACTAGCTGAGAAAATAAGGAAGAAGGTTCAACCTAAACATAGTAACTTGAAGAAGAAATGGTCTTGTAATAGTAGTCTCACTACAACATTGTATGCACTCCTTAAGAAAGTGGTCCGGCACCTATAGTGGCTAATGAGCGGGAAGTGAAACCAAAAGTAATAGTCGAAATCATATGATTTGCACAAAAATTATGGTATGCGTGGGAACTAAGGTAAGCTAAGTATGCACGCAACAAGGGGCAGAAAGACCAGGAAAAGTAATAGCTTACATTTAAATAAAGCTGAGAAGGAATGAAAGGAATTACTCGTTCAATGATCCCAAGTTAATTACATTATGAATGCACCTAAGATTACGGAGTATTATCCATGTAGTATATATGTTGACAATCATACAGCCGTAGAAGACTCCGGTATAAGTTAAAAGAAAGAATTGAGTCCAGGTCATAGACAAAGGATTGAATTGTTAAAAGATTGTATCATTGATATTCCATAGCACCCATGAAAGGCTAAAGTAATAGCTAATACGAGAAGCCACGAATCAGGAGATAGCTTAAGCCTACATAAAGGCCGATCAGAAGGAAGAGGAAACTAAAGAGTTACATCAACTAAGTAAATTAGGAGTCTGATTATTGGACCAGAAAGTTATAGACATCATGATTGAGAACATTGTAGAATTACTCTTAATATTAGAGGTACAAGAGAGATAGTACAACGGCCATATTTTATGATGACTCTACGACAAAGCCAGTTAGAAGAGTACCAGCCTCATAAGAAGTCAGTATGAAGCTCTCACCGGATTGTGTATGCACCAGAGATGCAAATATTATAATAGTGCTTCAAGTTGTAGATGTGAATTATACCTATATGGAAGGAAGGTCATGAAAGAGATAGAAGATGTGATGCGAGATTTTAAGGTAAGTAAGGTAAAGGTGGACAACGTATGAGATACTCAAATGCAGAAGGTTGTGAATAGTCCATACATGTACGGCTAGAAGCGCAGGGATTCAGTATCCAGGAATGATAGCAATGTCATCAGTGGCATGTCTTCCAGCTTATGGTTTTTAGGTATCAAGAAGTCTAATTAAGAGAATAAAGAAGAGTTAGAGACGATGTGATGTCTCGCTTGATGTTCTAGGATGACATAAGGAAATCTATGATGCAAGTAAATTGAAGGAAGTTTGCGAGTAGTGTAAATAGATATGTGTAGGCCGCAAGCTTAAGTATGGTAAAGAGACAAGGTTTTAGGAAGACAGGAGCAAGGATAATAAAGGGAGAGTGAGAAGGTGACAAGAATGGATAAGTTCTCGGGATTAAGCCCATGAAAACAAGAGACCTGATGGCTTCTTTAAGTTATAGAAAGCTTGGTATAGCCTGAATGAACTCAAAGGAGTCTAAGACTAATAGCATTTAGAAGAGATGGAATGCTGTCCTGGTAGTAGAATGAGGGTGTAATTGTGATAGATAAAGGATGATATTTGAGCATTCGATTATGTAATGATTTGAAGGAAAAAAAGGGATTTCACAGATAACACATGATGCAAATACCCCCGTAAGGTAAATCACATTGGGATGCTATGAAATACGGTTATGGAAGTATAGTATCGTATCGCCCCCAGGTGGATTATTAATATCACTTCAAATGTTCCTCGATGCAACGTGAGCCCTAGTGATTATGTAAGAGGTTCCGAGTTATCAGTAGTAGATTTCAGATCAACATTTAGGTGAATCAACAATGGATGGATAAAAGTTACAAAGTATGAGATGAGAATAGGCCATCATTCTTAAGATGAACAGTGATGAAGAAGCATTAAGAGACTTAGATTTATACATATAGGATAAGCAACGAGAGTAACCTGGAGTTTAGTAGCAGACCACGAGTCATGGTGTGAGAAAGAGGCCTAAAAGGGGGAATGCCCTGGCCTTTAGAATTATTCACATAACAGTTGCCTAGATGGCAAGGAGAGTACTAAAGTATTCGGAAAACATAAGTTATGAAAATGATAAGTGTATCAGTCAACATTCGAGGACGAATGTTCCAAAGGAGGGAATAATGTTACACCCCATGTTTCGTACGTGAAAATACGCCATAAGTAAATTGATGGAAGCTCGAAAATGAGATGTTACATCCCGCACTTTCATATGTTAAAGTTTCGTCGTTAGTTAATCGACGTAAGTTCAGGAATGAGATTATTTTGAGATTATAAGCATTATGCTATTTCAAACAAGTGATGAGTAAATTCGTGAAGGTGAGAAGGTAAGCAAATCGAAGAAAATGAATTTCGTCGAAGTTTGACATTTTGAGATAAAATATGGTCCAAGCTACAATACCCCGTATTTATGGACTAGTGACATACAAGGTACTATATGACCATGGTAGTAAGATGTATAAAGTGTGTTAAAAGTGAGTAGTATTTTAAGTAATTTGAGATAATTCTTAATTATGTAGATAATTGGATAATTATTGGTTAATGAGAGATTAACTAGATAATTAAGAATTAGTGGGTGATTAATTAAGGCTTTGGATAAGCCTTAACGTGGCAGCCAACTTATGACTCTTAAAGTCCATGTTATAAGGTGGCAAATGAAGAAAGATTAGTGTCTTAGTCATCTTAGTGGGGCCCACACCTAAAGGTTAGAGATAACCTTTCTAATTCACCCAAAATAAATTGCTCTCATCTAGTAAATTAACAGGGAAAGCTTCAGCAAGGTTAATGAATTGCAATAGCATCATAGTTGTTTCAAAACATTTCATACGAAGACCATTTTGAGAAATTTCATTACATCATTGTTGGAGAAGCTAACCATTTTAAGGAATACGGTGCAATCTTTCTCAAAAATATCATATGAAGTTTTCCCTACTTCGATATGCTGTTACGTGATTTGCCGCAATTGACATGTGTTAGAGGAATTGTCAAGAGAATCGGTTCAGGTATGTTAAGGCTATCCCTTCTTACTTTTTGGCATGATCCATACGATACAAACAAAACGAGCAAATGCACAACTTTCATAAATAACTCTATTCATAGTAGTACTAGAAGTGCCTACGTTCTTGATTCCCCATGTGTCCTATTATTCTATCATCTGTTCAATGGTCTTAGAAAATACGTGAGTTGATAAAGTTTATTTCATGACATTAATCAAAGGCATAATGGTCTTATTATGTTCCAAGAGATTTTATTGACGTACTTCTCATGTATTGCATTCATTTATACATGTACATTGACCCATGACCAGATGACGTTATATACGCATATATTTATGTGTGTGTATATATATATATATATATATATATATATATATATATATATATATGTATACTGGATATGGGAAAAGATTACGACGTTATATACGCACCACCACCTGATCAACTGGTATATGTTGATGATTTGCCCATAGTGGCCGAGATGATATGATGGGATGCCCTCAGAGGCTTGATGATGTTATGAACGTATATACCTAAGCATGGTATGACATTTATACGCATATGCATGACATTATAAATATTAATGATTCACAGAGTTATTCAGACTTACATGTCGTGTCTTTTACTCTATGTTTCTCTCATGTCTATTATTTACTGATTTTCATTCCTTACATACTCGGTACATTATTTGTACTAACGTCCCTTTTGCTTGGGGACGCTGCGTTTCATGACCGCATGTCTCGATAGACAAGTCAAGAGTCCTCCAAGTAGGTTATCAGCTCAACAAAAAATGTTGGTGCGCTCCATTTGCTCCGGAGTTGCTTGTTTGGTTAGTATGATTTGGACGTGTATTATTTGGTATGGCGGGGCCCTGTCCCGACCTTTATGATAAATATGTAATCTTAGAGGCTTGTAGACAGATGTCATGTATACGGATACTTGTATGGCCTTGTCGGCCTATGTTTTAAGTATATAAAGGATCACATTGGCCTTATAGGACCGTATGTCACAGGTATGAGTTTGTATATCAGGTTGGGTCATTTTATGTCGAGTATTCCCTCATGTTTACTCCAGTTATCTCATGACGCCCCTTTTGGCCCACTTACCTATGATGATGTAATAAGAAATATACGTTACGTTGGTATTTGGTTGAGCAAGGTACGGGTGCCCGTCGCAGCCCTTCGGTTTGGGTCGTGACATCAACGATGTAACAAACTCATAACAGTACCAACCGTGGCCTCATAAGTAACACATAATCAAAAGGAACACCTTTACAGTAACTAAACAAGTGATACTAAATTCATAGGCGACAAGTTCATAAAAAGAAAGGATTACATAGCTATTCAAACAAGTAAGGATACGTCTTCTTCATTTATTCCTCGGCCTCCTACGTGGCCTCTTCAACCTGCTGGTTTCGCCATAATACTTTTACGGAGGTAATTTCATTATTCCTCAACTTTCCGACTTGCCTATCAAGAATGGCAACTGGAATTTCTTCATATGACAATTCTTAATTAACCTCAATGGTTTCAACTGGCACAATAGCTGACGGATCTCCAACTACCTTCTTCAACATAGACACATGGAATACCGGGTGGACTAATGACATTTCGGGTGGTAGCTCAAGCTTGTACGCCACCAGGCCAATTCTCTGAATGATTTTTTATGGCCCGACGTACTTCAGACTCAATTTTCCCTTTTTCCCAAACCGCGTAATACCATTCATGGGGGAAACCTTCAAGAATACCCAATCATCTTCTTTGAACTCTAAGTATCTGCGACGAACATCCGAATAGGATTTTTGACGACTCTGAGCAATTTTCAACCGCTCCTTTATGATCTTAACTTTTTCCATAGCCTGATATACAAGGTCTGACCCTATCAACTCTGCTTCCCCAATCTCGCACCACCCAATGGGAGATCTATATCTCCTACCATATAATGCCTCAAATGGTGCTATCTGAATACTAGCATTAAAGCTATTGTCATAAGCAAACTCTATGAGTGGCAAATGATCATCCCAACTACCCTTGAAGTCAAGAACACAAGCACGCAACATGTCCTCAAGCGTCCGAATAGTCCCTCTGCTTGCCCATCGGTCTGTGGATGGAAGGAAGTACTAAGATTCACCTGAGTACCCAAACCTTCCTGAAATATCTTCCAAACATTGGCCGTGAACTGATCCCCTTGATCAGAAATGATAGAAACTAGAGTACCATGTAGCCTGACTATTTCCTTGATATACAACTGGGCATACTGTTCCATTTTGTCGGTAGATTTAACTGGCAAGAAATGAGCTGATTTCGTGAGCCGATCCACAATCAACCAAATTGAGTCAAACTTGCGTGGAGTGCGAGGTAATCCAACCACAAAGTCCATATTAATCATTTCCCACTTTCACATTGGAATTTCAATGTTTTGTGCCAACCCACCAGGCCGTTGATGTTCGGCCTTCACTTGCTAATAATTCGAACACCTTGCCACTAAGTCCACCACATTCCTTTTCATGTCATTCCACCAATAGACTTCCTTGAGGTCGTGATACATCTTTGTAGAACCTGGATGCACGGAATACCTAGAAGCGTGAGCTTCGATCATGATTCTTTCCCGGAGACCATCTACATTCGGAACACATAGTCGCCCTTGGTACCTTAGTGTACCATCATCCACGCCAAGAGCAAAAGCTGTAGTCTTACGTTTATGAATCCCCTCCTTCAATTGCACCAAAAATGGATCGTGTTATTACTTCTCTTTGACTTCCACCACAAGCGATGATTTGGCCCTATTTTGCACAATTACCCTTCCTTCACTAGAGTCCACAAGACGAACTCTCAAACTAGCCAATTGATGGAATTCCTTGGCCAATGGCCTTTGATATACCTCTAAGCGTGCTAAACTGCCCATAGATTTCTGGCTAAGAGCATCCGCCACAACATTGGCTTTCCCCGGGTGATATAGAATAACGATGTCGTAATCATTGAGTAACTCAAGCCATCTTCTCTACCTCAGATTCAGCTCCTTTTGTTTGAAAATATATTGAAGACTCTTGTTGTCCATGAATACATCCACAGAAGATGGACCCCATACAAATAGTGACGTCAAAGTTTCAATGCAAAAACCACCGCCGCAAGTTCTAAGTCATATGTTGGATAATTCTTTTCATGATTCTTGAGTTGCCTAGAAGCATATTCTATAACTTTGCCATGTTGCATTAACACACAACTAAGCCCAATTCTTGAAGCATCACAATATACCACAAATTCATCTGTACCCTCTAGCAAGGTCAACACCGGTGTTGTAGTCAATCTCGATTTCAACTCCTGGAAGCTCCTTTCACAAGCATCGGACCATTGGAACTTAACTGCTTTCTGAGTCAATTTAGTCAATGGAGAGGCAAGAGTGGAGAACCCCTCCACAAACTTTATGTAATACCTTGCTAATCCCAAGAAACTGCAAATCTCGGTTGGCGTTGTAGGTCTAGGCCAATTCTTTGCTGCTGAAATCTTTTGAGGATCAACCTTGATTCCTTCTCTAGAGACAACATGACTCAAGAATGTGATAGATTTGAGCCAAAATTCACACTTTGAAAATTTAGCATACAATTGGTGCTGATGAAGAGTCTGCAACACTGCCCTGAGATGATCAGCATTGTCCTCCCGACCTCTTGAATACACAAGAATATCATCAATGAACACTATCACAAAGGAGTCAAGGAAAGACTTGAAAACCCGATTCATAATATCCATCAAAGCCGCTGGGGCATTTGTTAGCCCAAAAGATATCACCAGAAATTTAAAATGCCCATACCGGGTCCTAAAAGATGTTTTCGGAATATTCTGCTCCCTGATCTTCAGTTGGTGATACCCGGATCATAAATCAATTTTGGAGAAGTATCTAGCACCCTGTAACTGATCAAACAAATCATCTATTCTTGGTTGTAGGTATTCGTTTTTGATTGTGACTTTGTTGAGCTGCCGGTAGTCAATACACATCCTCAGTGATCTATCTTTCTTCCTCACAAAGAGAACTGGTGTGCCCCATGGTGACACACTCGGTCGGATGAAACCCTTTTCTAACAAATCCTTCAATTGTTCCTTTAGTTCCTTCAATTCTATTGGTGCCATTCTGTAGGGCAGAATAGATATAGGCTGCGTGCCTGGCATCACATCAATCCCAAAATCAATCTCCCTGTCTGGCGGAATCCCAGGGAGCTCATCAGGAAAGACCTCTGGAAATTCATTCACAACTGGCACAGACTCGAGTGTAGACGCCTCAGCATCGGTGTCCGTAACCCAGACCAAATGATAGATACACCCCTTGTTAATCATCTTTGTGGCCTTAAGGTAAGAAATAAACCTACCCTTTGGCACCACATTATCCCCCTTCCACTCAACAACTGGCTCATTAGGAAATTCAAACCTCACAGTTCTAGTTCGGCAATCGAGTTTAGCAAAACATGAATAAAGTCAATCCATTCCCATAATTACATCAAAATCAACTATCCCCAATTTAATGAGATCGGCCACGGTGTCCCGACCACACACCGTGACAACACAACCCCTATAAACCTGTGCGCCCACCAAATGACTCCCCAAAGTTGCCCGTGGACTGGGCCTTGCTGGTACCCTCTCGCTCCCTTCTGTTCTTCAACTTACGATCCTCTGTAGCTTGAGAAAATGCTACCATCTTTCCATAGTTCATGTCTGAATTCAAGGCAGCTGTAGCGACCGCATTGATAACCAAGGAGCTAAGGCCCTATACAAACCGGCGTACTCTAGCCTCCATAGTAGGCAACATGTGAATAGCATATTTTGATAGGCGCGCGAACTTCATGTGATACTCCCACACACTCCTACTCCCTTGCTTAAGATTATCAAACTTTGCGGCACGAGCTGCCCTAGTCTCGGCAGGCAAGAAATGGTCTATAAAGGCATCCGCAAACTCACTCCATCTCGCTGGAGGGCTCCCCTCCTCCCGAGAGTCCTCCCATAGCTTAAACCAAGAATATGCCACCCCTTTCAGGTGGTAGGCAGCCAACTCCACTCCCTCTGTCTCAGTAGCACACATAACCCGGAGAGTCTTATGCATCTCATCAATGAAGTCCTGTGGGTCCTCCTTGGGATTAGCACCCGTGAACACCGGAGGATCCAACTTAAGAAACCTGTTCACCTTGGAACCACTAGAATCCCTTTGCTGGCTAGACGAATTGGTTGTAACATTTGATCTCTGGGCCTGAGAAGCCACTATCTGTGTTAGCATCTGAATAGCTCCCCTAAGATCCCCATCAGAAATACCAAAACCAGAAGCTGGGGCTGGAGGTAGAATCGGAATATCGGTTGGAGGAACCGCTGCACCCTTAGTAGGTGCAGGAACTGGTGTGGCCTGAACAGGTGTAGTGAAATCAGGTAGTGTCGCAGTCGGGGGATTATCCTCACCCCTCGGGTATTCACCCGCCTCTCCAAGTAAAGTGTCAACTGCCACTCCTAAGGCGGCATTGGCTCCTTGGCCAGTTCTTGCTCTCTTCTTAAGTGGCATATACTGAAAGTTAAGGGAATGTATGAGTTAGAAGAGGAAAAGTTTCACAATTAGTTTCATTGCACGATCCAGAATATCAAAGAAGGGTATTATTCCTAAATGTCCAAGTAGCCTCCAACTTATAGATATGGTCGACAACACACCAATAAAAAGGACTCCACTAGACACGGCTTCGAGACATTCTAGGACACTTTAAAACCTTAGGCTCTGATACCAAGTTTGTCACGCCCCAACCTCGGGAGGCGCGACCGGCGCTCAACCGAGTGAACCCGGCCGAGCAAGCATGTTAGATACTTTCTACCCAACTCACCCATTATAAGAGAAGGCATGTTTTTATTAGCTAACCAGTAGAAGGACCATATGCATAGACATTACCAAACCATTTCATTTTGCTACTTCCTGTTAAGTTTTAAAAAGGCATACATTTTTTGATTTAGTGGAACAAAAATCCAAAATACAATGTAATCCGTTTGACCTTTCTAGTACACATGTACAACCCACATAGCGTCTACGGAGCCTCCGAAGATACAAAAGAGAGTCAAGATGGTGCCGGCAACAAGGCCCTGGCTATACCTCAAAAGTGACCACAATATAAACGAAAGGTACACAATACATGACCCCAGAATGAAATGGGGCTCAACTAGTCCGCTGGGAAGAGGATGCAGCACTATCTATGATCAACACTATCTGCTATGTAACCACCTGCATCCATTTAAAGATGTAGCGCCCCCAGCAAAAGGGACATTAGTACCATCGAATAGCACTAGTATGTAAAGCTAAACACCAACTCAATATAAGGAATAATAATACAAGAGGAACAATCAAGAATTCAATAAGGGCTTCAAATAATAATAAAACAATAAGTTAAGGATCATATACATTTTCAAGTCAATTTCCATATTATTAGGTTGAGTGATCTTTAGTACCGATATTCCATAATTCACAATACCTCCGTATTCTTACATGGAGTCTGATCTCGACCCGATCGGCTAGGTCGTCTCACTTGAGATATTACCACAATTTCATTATAATTTCCAGCACAGTACCACTATGTGTGCGTCATGGCGTCGGATCACGGCCCAATCGGCTAGGCCATCTCATTTGAGACATTATCACAATTGCATCCACAATACCACCATGTTCTTACACGGAGTCCGATCTCGGCCCGATCGGCTAGGCCATCTCATTTGAGATATTACCTTCTTCAGTCAATCATCTCACATCGTATTTCTTAACAATTACAAAGTCATTCTTGGCACTTGGCTATATTCGTAGTTCCAATTCCCTTTTCCACGTTCAAATATCATTATGATTATCAATATCAATAGGGCTTCCCATTCAAGATATTAATTCACATATGAGCAATTTAGGAAATCTTAGGCACATAGAGGCCTTTCACACAATTTGGCATAGCAACCTTTATTTCGGTCTTGACATGAAGTTTTAACATTCCTAACACATATTCCACATTTTTGAATATATTCTCAAATGGCAAGATGACATGATGAAGCATTTAGAATAAACATTGAACAAACATCCTTCAACACAGCCACATTAGGAAAAGCCAATTCAATAATGATCAAGGACTTACTCCAATTACATGAACACTGTGAGATTCAATTCTAAGAAGAAGGGGGTTTAGCCAACATACCTCAATTGAGCTTCTTAACTCTAAAATGGTCCGGAATTCTTAGCAACTTCAATCTATTTTAGAAATATAACAAGTTGAACTAAAAATTAGGAAGATGATCAGGGTTTTAGCTCATTTGAGCATTTTATCAAACATTAGGTGTGCATTAAGGTTCTAAGGCTCTTTTGTGGAAGATTTCATCATTTCCCAACCCACTACTATCTATCATTTTTAGCTCACAATCTTCCCATATACTTCAAGGATACATGCATGCAAGACAACAACCCCCCCTCCTCCCCCACACACACACCCAATAGTTGCCTCTCTAATTACCCCATTTATACAAACTTTTGAAATTGAGAGCTAGGACATAGGTTCTTACCTTTAGGGTGAAGACTTCCTTTGTTAATACTCAATAATTGAGCAAGAATTGATGGGTAATGGTTAAAGATTGCTCCCCCACACTAAGAACTCTCCCCCTCACTCTAAAATATCAGAAATGTGCTCAAAATGGTCTATGGGGTATGTTTTAACGGAATTGGGTTAGGTTTAAAAACCCCAAAAATAAAGCTCCGGAACGGGTTCTGCAGTCTCATATGCGATCGCATAATGGTTATGCGGTCCACGAAATGTCTGCGGAATGACCGCGACTGGGTGCCAAAACTGGAAAACAATTGACCTGGTCTGCGGTCATTATGCGGCCTGCAGACCTGTTCTGCGATCGCATAATGCACCGTAGAACGGTTTTGCGGTTGCATAGTACACCGCAAAACCTCCCTCCGAAAAATCTCAAGGCGAGATATGCTACAAGAATGCAACCCGCGAAATGGTTATGCGGTCGCATAATGGCCACATAATTGGGCATCAAAAATGCCCCAGAAATCTGCCCCACTCTGCGACTAGTCTGCGGTCCGCAGAGTGGTTCTGCGGCTGCAGAATGGGCCGTAAAAATACGTACTTCTGCCCAACATTTTCCTTCAACTGCCCAATGCACTGTTCAATCCAAAAAGTCTGAACTGCGGCTCGCAAGCTCCCCGCGAAGAATTTTTACTAAAATAACCTCTACCTCTACCTTGGCATCACGGAAACCGGGTTTTTAGGAAAACATTTATGGGGCCTTACAGACCGGTCGGGTCTTTACATACATAGAGTGAACCAAAAAGTCAACCAGCACTCGCCTTCCAAAACCCGACAAAACTCACAAATTTCGAACTCTCATTTCAACGCGAGTCCAAATATGCAAGTTTCATCCATAACCGACTTCAAATCGCATTTTAAACGTACTTATTCGCTTTCCAAATGTTTTGCCAAAAACTCCCAAATTTCACATTAAAATCCAAGCTTTTAGGTGTAGAAAGTCATGAAAAATATGATATAAAGTCAAATCCAAGTGTAAATTACTTACCTCCAATGATATAGTGAAATAACTCTTCAAAATCTCTCACTCTTGATCTCTAGGACTCAAAATATGATAAAGTGGGTAAAAGTCCCGAAATTTCCATTTAAAAAGTTTGCCTAGGTGCATCGGATCGCGAGACCCAAATCGCAATCATGAAGGCCAACTATGCCCAGCTGCAAAACTCCCCTTCACAAATGCTAAGGAATACACGCTAACGCGACCCTGCACCAGCTAAGCCTCTACGAACGCGGCCCCACACCCGCGATCGCGAAGGCAAACCTCCTGCCTAACCATAAGCATCGCGAAGGCGTCCCCTGAACACAAATGAAAAGTTGTAGATCCCATCCCTCCGCGAACGCGAAGGGTAAAGCTTCGCCTCTCAAATCCTCCACTCTGCGATCGCGAGCGTCCCTCCGCAATCTCAAAGAAGCCCCTTTGCACCAGAAACCAGTAATCCAAAACATAGGGAAAATGGTCAGAAACCAACCCGAAACACACTCGAACCCAGCGGGACCCCGTCCAATCTTGCCAACAAGTTTCAATTCCTAATCCAAACTTATCAAAGGGCTCGAAACATCACGAATAATATAAAAAATAATGATCAAGATCAATTTCTTAAGTTCCTAAACTTCAAATTTCAAACCGAACATCTGATTCAAGCCTAACCAATCCGGAAAGAACCTAAACTTTACACACTAGTCCCAAATGACATGATGAATCTATACCAAGTTCCGGAACAACAATCTGACTCTAAAATCATCAAAGTCAACCCTCAGACAAACTTAAGAACTCTCCAAACCTCCAAATTACCAACATTCAGCAAATAGCACCAAAACATCCTAGAAACCTCCAAATCTAATTCTGAACATACGCCTAAGTCCAAAATCACCATACTAATCTATTAGAACCATCAAAAATACCATTCCGAGGTTGTTCTTACAAAAGTTAGACCTTGGTCAATTCTTACAACTTAAGCTTCCAAAAATGACACTAAGTGTTCCAAATCACTCTCAAAACTAAACCAACCATCCCCCCGCAAGTCACAAAATAACAACATACATACGGAAAGTATTAAATAGGGAAACAAAGCTCAAATGCATAAAATAATCGGCCGGATCGTTATAATAAAATGGTCGAAAGTTTACAGAAATTTTAGTTGTTCCCTTCTGTTGAAGCAAGTCTTCTTTGTGGTTTCACACATTTATATTTCTCCAAATTCTCTAATAGGAGTATCTATTTTGTAAAACGTTGATCTTCATAAGGACAACTGCTATTAGTATCACACGAAGTAATTGACATAGCTTCTTAATGCCTTATTCATGGGTAAAAGAGTTCCATATGAGATTACATGTTCAATAGCAACTTCATATTTTAGGTCCATCTGCATCTGGTACGAAAATTACCTCAATTTACTCAAATGCTAGAGATAATTCATATAAAGCTAATGGACAGCAGAAAAGAAAACACAAAACATGAAGACTGTGTTAAATGAGAGAAAAATAAGTACACAAACATCATTATCAAGAGTAGCTTCTGATCTGTTCTAGCAAAGATGTATATGTATAAGCCTATTCCACTTAATCAAGAAGATTCTTCCTATTCCACACTCTTCTGTATGTCAACTGAGGGCTCGTGTATTCAAAATCATTTTCAGTTGAGATATTGGATGAAAGAGATGAACTGGGAACTGTACTCGATTATGGATTAGGACCATTTACTTGGATCTTAAAGTATATCAGACTGCAGTAATAGTTATAACTAGTCAATGCTTCTTTTACGCCAACTACAAATCTTGCTCTAATTTCTTTTCAATTTGGGATCCTGCCTTTCGAGTTTGTCTAGGCAACCTGCACATTTTCAAAATTATTGTCTTGTGGAAAAAGGTGTTTTAAGTAACTCGCACTTTATTAATAATAAATTGTAGAAGAATTAACTAGATTAGCAGTCATATTAGCAATAAACTAAAAATAGCCACACTTTTTGTTTTTTACCCAATTTGCAAAGAGAGTTGATTATGTTTATTTTTTTTATAGCCAGCTGTGTCAAATATATTTTTCCTGATTGTTAGCAATTGTTTTAGGTAATACTAGTATCCGTACCCGCGCATTGCGCGAAGAATGTAAAATATAACATTTTAAAAGAAAATATTATTTGGAAATATGGTAGAAGAAAAGGAAACACATTAATACATTCAAGTCATATAGAAATAGACTTATCCCTTATAATACAGCTAGTGAGAAAAGTACCTAGAAGCTTTCATGTGCAGACCATAGGCAATGGCAGCAATTATAATGTGACGACCTGGACGATCGTCTTGAGAGTTATAGCCCCAATCCCCTATAAACTGATTTTCCCATATCTATTTCTGCTATTGTGACTTGCCGGGAGATTTCGTTTTGGTTTTTGGAGTATTTTGGGACACTTAGTCCCTAAACGGAAAGCTTAAGTTTTAGGATTAGTACCGTAGTTGGAACTATGTGAAGACGACTCCGGAATGGAGTTCTATCGATTCCGTTAGCTCCGTTGGGTGATTTTTGGCTTAGGTGCGTGTCCGGATTGTGTTTTGGAGGTCTGTAACTCATTTAGGCTTGAAATGGCGAAAGTCGAATTTTTGGAGTTTTGGACCGGTTATGGAATTTTTGATATCGGGGTCGGATTCCGATTCCGGAAGTTGGAATAGGTCTGTAGGGTTGAATATGACTTGTGTGCAAAGTTTGGGGTCAATCAGACATGGTTTGATAGGTTTCGGCAACAATTATCGAATTTGGAAAATTCTAAGTTCTTTAAGTTTGAATCGGATGATGATTCGTGATTTTAGCGTTGTTTGATATGGTTTGAAGGCTCGACTAAGTTTGTATGGTGTCTTAGGATTGGTTGGTATGTTTGGTTGAGGTCCCGGGGGCCTCGGGTGTGTTTCCGATGCCCAACGAGTTGAAATTTGGACTTATGCAATTGCTGAAGATTACTGGTTGCTGGTGTTTTCACATCTGCGGTTGGGAAACCGCAGGTGCGGACTCGCACGTGCGGAAGATCAGGCGGGGAGGTGGTTTGGAGGGAGGAGCTCAGGGATCGCAGGTGCGAGGTAATATTCTGCATCGACGATGCCCGCAGATACGACCCTGGAATGCAGGTGCGAAGAGAGACCGCAGAAGCGGACCAGTTTTTGCAGGTGCGCACGCGCAGGTGCGGCCACTTTCTCGCAGAAGCGGTCCTAGGTCCCTTAAGTCATTTCCGCACCTGCGATGGAATTTCCGCAGGTGCGGTGCTGCAGGTATGATGAATAGGTCACATGAGCGAACTTGTTGGGCAGAAAAGGGAAAAATTCGAGGGTTTGATTGATTTCTCCATTTTTGGACTTGGGAGCTCAAAAATTGGCGATTCTTTGAGGGATTTTCAGAGAGAGCTTTAGGGTAACGATTCCTAACTTGCTTTGATCATATTTCATTAATCTATTGTTGTTTTCTTCATTTAATTAAGGAATTTGAGTGAGAAAGTTGGGAGAATGGGGGAAAAGTTCCCCAACAGAATTTCTGAGTTTTGAGTGGGATTTATACATCGGATTTGGATAATTTTGGTATGAGTGATCTCGTGAGTGAATGTGTGTTCATATTTGGTAACGTTTACCTGATTTCGAGACGTGGGCCCGGGGAGACTTCTTTTGGGCATTTTTCTAAATTCTTGCCTTAGCTTTCATTTCGTTAGCTAGATTAGTATCTTGTAGCTATATTTATGTTATGTAATTAGTTTTGGCTAGATTTGAGCCATTCGGAGTCAGAATTCGTGAAAAGAGCATTGTGACAGATTGATTTGAGCTTGGTTCGAGGTAAGTGGCTTGCCTAACCTTGTGTGGGAAAAATTCCCTTAGGATTTAGTACTGTTTGATATGTGAGCGCCGTGTACGTGATGTGACGAGTATGTACACGGGTTATTTGTTGTAAAACTCCATTTTTCACTAAGTCATAACTTGTTTTCTCCTTAATTGAAACATACTAGCATATGTAAATATCCTGTTTAGACTAGAATAGCATGCCTACTTGTTTAACTGCCTATTTGAACTCTGTGCAGCATGTTTAGTGAAATTACAAGCTTTCCATGACTTGAACTTAGTCTAAACTGTAGGATTTCTTGCTGTAACTGTTATTTCGGTGGGTTGCGCTGCATATTTACTTTGGGACTACAGAACGATATTCCGGGAGATCTCCCTATATTGCATATTTACTTTGGGACTACGGAACGGTATTCCGGGAGAACCCCCTGTACTGCGTATTTACCTTGGGACTACGGAACGGTATTTCGAGAGATCCCCCTGTACAACATATTTATTTTTGGGACTACGAAACTGTATTTTGGGAGATCCCCCTGCATATTTACATTTGGGACTAGGAGACGGTATCTCGGGAGATCCCCTGTTGTTATCACTGTGTTCTGAGTTGTTGTCTTTTATTGATTCTCTTCCTATTAGATTTTCATATTTATTTTTACTGCGATATTTCATTCTGTGTTATTTCATGATATTTATACCAGTAGGGCCCTGACCTGATCTCATCACTACTCGACCGAGGTTAGGCTTGGCACTTACTGGGTACCGTTGTTGTGTACTCACGCCCTTTCCTACACATATTTTTCGTGTGCAGATCCAGGTTC
Source organism: Nicotiana tomentosiformis (assembly GCF_000390325.3). Taxonomy (NCBI): domain Eukaryota; kingdom Viridiplantae; phylum Streptophyta; class Magnoliopsida; order Solanales; family Solanaceae; genus Nicotiana; species Nicotiana tomentosiformis. The sequence goes on from NC_090813.1 coordinate 153,636,480, forward strand.
ATCTTACCAGCCTCATCACTAGTTGCAGTCGTTACTGCTTATTGGAGACTTCAAGGTACATCTGCTCACGCCCGCAGATCCTCGGACTCCCCTTCTATCCCCCTATGTTTATTGTTTTTCCTCTTTCTGTAGAAATGATGTATAGAACAATTAAGACTTCTTAGTAGCTTGTGACTTGCAGGTTTCCAGGTTTTGGGAATTGTTTGGTATATTTCAAAGGTGATAGTTGTATATGCCGAGTGGCATTCAATTGCTTATTAGATATTTGTTACTGTTAGTTGTTTATGTTCAAGTTTTTATCTCATCTCTACAAAGTGTTAGGCTTACCTAGTCGTAGAGACTAGGTGTCGTCACGACAACTCACGGAGGGATAAATTGGGTCGTGACAAGTTGGTATTAGAGCTCTAGGTTCATAGGATTCGTGAGTCACAAGCAGGTTTATTAGAGTCTTACGGATCGGTACGGAGATGTCTATACTTATCTTCGGGAGGCTATGGAACTGTTAGGCACAAACATACTTCTTTTGATTCCTTGTCGTGAGAGTTATTGGCATCAAATTCTAAAAATTCTCTATTCTATTCTTTCTCACAGATGGTGAGGACCCGTACTGGACGATCTGATGACCAAGCACCCGCGCCCCTTGCTAGAGTCGCCAGAAGCCAGGGCTGGGGTAGAGTACGGCCACATGGTGTAGCCAGATCACCCACGCGAGCTGCGACAAAGGAGCCCCCAGCAGTTCCAGCTGGAGGGCAGGCACTGAAGATTCCTATTGTTGTACCAGCCCTCCAGGAGACTCTAGCCCAGTTCATGAGCATGTTCAGCACCTTAGCTCAGGGTGGATTGATTATGTTAGCTCCCGCCACCTCTCAGGCCGGGGGAGAGGCACAGACTCCCACAACTCACACTCATGAGTAGAGGGTCCAGGTTGATCAGGCCCCAGAGTTCATTCCTATGCCGCTGGTAGCCTCGATTCAGCATGAGACTAGGGCGCTTATGAGGTGAAGCAGCTCAGACTTGAGAGGTACCAGAAGTACCACCCACCTACCTTCAGAGGATTGGCTACAGATGATGCTCAGGGTTCTTTGGAGGAGTGTCATCGTATTCTCTGTACTATGGGCGTAGCGGAGACGAGTGGAGTTTCTTTTACCACTTCCCAGCTTAGAGGAGCAGCCTATCAGTGGTGGCGTGCTTATGAGTTGAGTAGTCCGGATGAGGCAGCTTCACTTACGTGGATTTAGTTCTCGGACATGTTTTTGAGAGAGTATGTCCCTCAGAGCCTTAGGGACTCATGGCGCGCGGAGTTTGAGTAGCTGCGCCAGGGTGCTATGACTGTGTCGGAGTATGCAGTCTGCTTTAGTGATTTGGCCCGACATTCACTGGCCTTGGTTGCCACAGTTCGAGAGAGGATTCAACGATTTATTGAGGGACTCCACCCCAGTATCAGGATTAGTATGGTCAGGGAGCTGGAGATAGATATTCTTACCGGCAGGTTGTTAGTATTGCTAGGAGATTCAAGGGCATGCTTGCCCAGGACCGAGAGGAGAGAGAGGCTAAGAGGTCTCGAGAGACTGGTTCTTATTCTTATTTATTCAGCTTTTCCAGCCACCAGTGGTGTTCCAACCACTTCTAGGCCCCATGAGCCTTATTATGCACCACCAATATCTGGTGTGACTCCTGCTCGGGGTACTTTTAGCGGCCAGTCCAGCAGACCTGGCCCGAGTCAGTCACAGCAGCCATGCCCTTTGAGGGGTTGTTTTGAGTGTGGTGAGGGATTGCCCCAGACTTAGGAGGGTTGCACCTCCACAAACTTCTCAGCCACCACGTGCTCTACCGGGTCCTCAGGCTATGATTCCAGCACCAGCTACCGCCCCACCTACTCAGCCAGCACGGGGTGGAGGTCGGGGAGGTCGAGGTCACCCTAGAGGGGGAGGCCAAGCCAGGTATTATGCTCTTCCGGCTCGTACAGAGGCAGTTGCTTCCGACTCTGTCATTACAGGTATTGTTCCAGTCTATCATAGAGATGCTTCGATATTATTTGACCCTGGCTCTACGTATTCATACGTTTCCTCTTATTTTGCCCCACATTTGGGCGTATCTCGGCATTGATTTGTTGTTGGGCACTCAGTCCATCTCTATTCCTCCATGCTGTATGGCTCCTCCTGAGTTGAAGGAGTTGAAGGAGAAGTTGCAGGAGTTACTTGATAAGGGCTTCATTCGGCCCAGTGTGTCACATTGGGGTGCTCCTGTGTTTTCTTTGAAGAAAAAGGATGGTCCTATGCGTATGTGTATTGATTATCGCCAGTTGAACAAAGTCACAGTGAAGAACAGGTATCCCTTGCCTCGTATTGATGACCTATTTTATCAGCTACAGGGTGCCAAAGTATTTTTCAAGATTGACTTGCGTTCAGGTTATCATCAGTTGAAGATTCGGGAGCCAGATATCCCGAAGACTGCTTTCAGGACTCGGTATGGCCATTACGAGTTCCTTGTAATGTCATTTGGGCTGACCAATGCCCCAGCAGCCTTTATGCACTTGATGCATAGTGTGTTCCGGCCCTATATTGATTCTTTTGTCATCGTATTCATTGATGATATTCTAGTGTATTCCCGGACTCGGGAGGATCATGAGCTGCACCTGAGGACAGTGCTTCAGACTTTGAGAGAAAAGAAGTTGTATGCAAACTTCTCAAAATGTGAGTTATAGTTAGATTCAATGGCATTCTTGGGTCATATTGTGTCGAGTGAGGGGATCAAGGTGGATTCGAAGAAGGTGGAAGCAGTGTAGAGTTGGCCCAGACCATCCTCAACGACAGAGATCCGGAGCTTCCTTGGTTTGGCGGGGTATTACCGTCGGTTTGTTGAGGGATTTTCTTCTATTGGAGCACCTATGACCAGGCTGACCCAGAAGGGTGCTCCGTTCAGGTGGACAGAGGAGTGTGAGGAGAGCTTTCAGAAGCTCAAGACAGCTTTGACTACAGCCCTAATATTGGTATTGCCTTTAGGTTTGGGGTTTATACAGTTTATTGTGATGCGTCACGAGTTGGCCTCGACATGGTGTTGATGTAGGACCGTAGGGTGATTTCCTACGCGTCGAGACAGCTAAAGGTGCATGAAAAGAATTATCCTGTCCACGACCTTGAGCTAGCAGTTATTGTTCATGCCTTAAAGATTTGGAGGCACTATTGGTATGGCGTTCCTTATGAGATCTACACTGATCACCGGAGTTTGCAGCATCTGTTCAAGCAGAAGGATCTTAATTTGTGCCAGAGGCGGTGGTTAGAGTTGCTTAAGGATTATGACATTACCATTTTATACCATCCCGGGATGGCCAATGTGGTGGCCGATGCTTTGAGTCGTCGGGCAGAGAGTTAGGGGAGTTTAGCATATCTACCAGTAGCAGAGAGGCCTATGGCATTGGATGTTCAGACCTTGTCCAGCCAGTTTGTGAGATTGGATATTTTCGAGCCGAGTCGAGTATTGGCTTGTGTGGTCTCTCAGTCTTCTCTTTATGATCGTATCAGGGAGTATTAGTATGATGATCCCCATCTGCTTGTCCTTAAGGACACAGTCCAGCACGATGATGCTAAGGAGGTCACTATTGGGGAGGATGGTGCATTGAGGATGCAGGGCAGTTTATGTGTGCCCAATGTGGACGGGTTGCGTGAGTTGATTCTCCAGGAGCCTCACAGCTTGCGGTACTCCATTCATCTGGGCGCCACGAAGATGTTGATGTAGGCTAGCCGATCGGGTCATGATTGGACTCCGTGCTAAAAGTACAGTGGTATTGGTATTGTGAACATTGGTATTGTGAACAATGGTATATCGATACCGAAAATCTCCCAATGTGAGATATGGAAATTAATTTGAACACTGTCTTGATCCTAAATTGAGGTTTGATGTTGATTAAGGCTTTTATTGATATTATGATAATCTTGTTATATTATTTGTCATTCTATTGAGAGGGTGTTTAGTTATACATACTAGTGCTATTCAACTGTACTAACGTCCCTTTTGCCGGGGGCACTGCATCTTTAAATGGATGCAGGTGGTTTCACAGCAGGAGATATTGATCAGTGATAGCAGTGCACCTTCTTCTCAGCTGACTTGGTGAGCCCCACTTCATTCCGGGGTCATGAATCTTTTGTACTTTATGTATTCTGTTTGAGGTATAGTCGGGGCCTTGTTGCCGGCATTATCATTGTACTCTTCTTTATTTATAGAGGCTCTGTAGACATAGTGTGGGTTATGTATTAGTGCTGGAAAAGTCAAAATATATATATTATGTTGTGGTTGTATTACTTGTCCAATTGACACTTTAAAAATTATGAAACTATTGGAAATGAATTGGTATTGTTGACGTGAACACATTTTGTCTAATTAAGGAAAATATGCATTATCTCCATTCGTGGATGAGTTTGGGTAGAATGAAATCTAACAGGCTTGCTCGGTTGGGTTCACTCGGTTGAGTGCCGGTCGCGCTCCTTAGTTTTGGGGCGTGACACACAGCTACCCCTAAAGTCAAGAACACAGGCGCGCAACATATGCTCAAGCGTCTGAATAGTCTGCTCTGCTTGTCCGTCAGTCTGGGGATGGAAAGTTGTACTAAGATTTACTTGAGTACCCAACCCTTGCTAAAATTTCTTCCAAAAGTTAGTTGTGAACGGTGCCCCGTGATCATAAATGATGGAAACTGGAATGCCATGCAGCCTGACGATTTCCTTGATGTACAACTAAGCATACTGTTTCGCTGTGTCGGTAGCCTTAACAGGTAAGAAGTGAGCTAATTTGGTGAGTCGGTCCACAATCACCCAAATCGAGTCGAACTTGCGAGGAGTGCGAGGTAGTTCTACCACAAAGTCCATATTGATCATCTCCCATTTTCACATCGGAATTTCTATGTTTTGTGCCAACCCACCGGGCCTTTGGTGCTCGGCCTTCACTTGCTGACAATTTTGACATCTTGCCACAAAGTCCACTACATTCCTCTTCATATCATTCAACCAGTAGACTTCCCTAAGATCATGATACATCTTTGTAAAGCCTGGGTGCACGGAATACCTAGAAGTGTGAGCCTCGGTCATGATTCTTTCCCGAAGACTATCCACATTTGGAACACATAGTCACCCTTGGTACCTTAGTGTACCATCATCCACGCCAAGAGAAAAGGCCATGGTCTTATGTTTATGAATTCCCTCCTTCAATTGTACCTACAATAGATCGTTGTATTACTTCTCCTTGACTTCCACCACAAGCGACGATTCAGTCCTATTTTGCACAATCACCCCTCCTTCACTAGAGTCCGCAAGACGAACTCCCAAACTAGCCACCCAATGAACCTCCTTGGCCAACGGCCTTTGATATGCCTCCAAGTGAGCCAAAATACCTATAGATTTCCGGCTAAGAGCATCCACCACGATATTATCCTTCCCCGGATGATACAGAATATCGATGTTGTAATCCTTAAGTAACTCAAGCCATCTTCTCTGCCTCAAATTCAATTCCTTATGTGTGAAAATATATTGAAGGCTCTTATGGTCCGTGAATATATCCACATGGACCCCATACAAATAATGACGCCAAATCTTCAACGCAAAGACCACCGATGCATGCTCTAGGTCATGTGTTGGATAGTTCTTTTCATGATTCTTGAGTTGCCTAGAAGCATAAGCTATCACCTTGCCATGTTGCATTAATAAACATCCAAGTCTGATTCTTGAAGCATCATAATATACCACAAACCCATATGTACCCTCTGGTAGGGTCAGTACTGGTGTCGTAGTCAATCTTGGTTTCCAATCCTTGAAGCTTCTGTTACACCCTATATTTTCATATGTAAAAATGCGTCGTAAGCAAACTAATGTAGGACAAAAAAATGAGATAATATTTAAAAGTATATAAAGTAAGTTAATCATGTTACCTCTGAGGTTACAAATATTGAAGATCATGAACAACAAGTACAAAGAGGGTTGGACAGTTCAGAAGCTAAAGCAATTAAATAAAACAATGTTTCATCGAAAGTCGACAAGTTGGAAATGTTATAACATGTACCTTTGGGGTGAGACTAGGGTGATTAACATGATAAAGAGATTATGTTATGATTCATATTAGTCGTATTACATCCGTGTGTTATGTTTTTAAGTCAAGCGAGTTGTGGAACAAAAGTCGATGAAAGTCATCACAAGTTACATTCATAAGTTTTACTGAAACTTTGGGTCAAATGTAACTGCAATTTTCTCCCAATATACTTAGAGTTATGGTGTGTTACACACATCAAATTAAATATCTATGAGTCTATTTTCCAACGCATTAAACCATTTGTCAATACGACATCGGAGTAGAGAGATATGTGCATTTTTGCGATACTGCGCAAGCTGCTAGGTGACAAGTAGGTGTGTCACCTACTTGCTTAAATGAAAGCCCAAAAATGGGCCATTTCGGGTCGTCCAAAGAGGCCTTTTAAGGGCCTATTTTCTTCATATATTAGACTTAAAATAGAGCATAATAACCAGACATAAGCTCTGCAAAGAATCCTCCCAAAAATTTCCCACAAACCCTAATTGATTTTCTCTCCCTTTCAAGTTCCAATTGGAGGTAAAACTTAGAGTTTGAAGAACCAAGATAGGAGCTGAGTTATCCAACAAATAAGGTGAGTTTACTGCTCTCTTTCATCCATTTTTTCTTCTGTAAATTCATGGTAAGTCGTTCTATACTTGTAAGAACTCACGGGATGGTGATCGGAAGCCGTGAGTTCGAGTTATTCACTTGTAGCGGACTGTTTTGTGGACTGTTTTGTGTTGCTGTTGGGCTGCGTGTTTTATTACTATTTTGTGGAGTTTTGGAGGAGGAAGGGGGTTTATAAACACCATATAAATGTAGGGTGGTTGGCTGGTCGTTCGTCATAACATTTTCGGGTCGTTTGACACTACTACGGTGGTCGTTTTGTGTACGAAGAGATTGGGGTGTGTTGGGCTGTTTTGTAGTATTTGATGGTGTATATAGGGCTGGAAAATGATGTATATATGTTGTTATTGTTCTGTCCTTGTATTGTTGGTGTTATCTTGAAGTTGGAGGAAGGGCATATTATAGGGGAGATGCTGCCCGTTTTAATACAAAATAGGTTTGTCGTTCGTTGTGCGATAGTTGTACCTTTCGTAACTTAACGATAGTATTATTATCATTCTTGTAGATTAAGGTGCGAAGAGGTGAGTTCAACTTGGTGATTGAAAAGATTGTGATAAGGTATGTTAAGGCTAAGCCTTCCTTCATTTTGGCATGATCTCGTAGCTACATGTGTTAGTAATGAGACAAAAAGAGAAGTTCATATTCATGAATTTATTCACACTATTCTAGTCTCATAAGTTACAATATTATTCCTTATCGAGACTCTATATTCAATTTTAGTATTGTCTTCTTTCAGTCAAGAGAGCAGCAAGCCTATATATACAGTATTACAGTATTTTCATTACCATCGAGCTATAATCGATGGGCAGGCCCCTATTGGGCAACCTCTGATCAGATGGAAAGTTATATACCGAGCCTACTGTGGCCGAGCGCCTATGAGCGAGCCCAGCATGGTCGAGATACATAGCCTAGTATGGCCGAGCGCCTATAAGCGAGCCTACTATGGCAGAGCAGTTATATATACCGAGCCTTATAAGGCCGTACAATTATTTTACTTACTATATTGAAGGAGTTGAGTCAGTATCAGCAGGTAAGTATATCTCCAGATCATCTTTGACTCCCAGTTAATTTCAGTTATCATATTATCAGTTCAGTTTCAGATTTCAGTTATTTTATTGCCTTACATACTCGGTACATTATTTCGTACTGACGTCCCTTTTTTGGGGGCGCTGCATTTCATGCGTGCAGGTTCAGACAGACAGACGGGTAGACCTCCTCAGTAGGTGTTTTCCGAGTTCCGCCTGATCGGTAAGCTCCACGTCTTTCGGAGTTGCCAGGACTAGAGTTTTGTGTACATCTTATGTATATCTGTATATATGTTATGGGTAGGTCGGGGCCCTGTTCCGATCACAGTACATCTATCAGTAGAGGCTTGTAGGCATATCCTGTTGGTTAGTGCAGTATGTTGGGTTTGTATAAATTGGTGGTTTGTCAGCTGTAGTAGCTATGACGGCCTTGTCGGCCTAGCTTTATATTGATATTTAGTTAGTGCTAGTTTCCATTCAGTTTTATATTTTGCTTCGCAAATTGTCTTGCAAGGTGGCCCCATGGCCAAAGTATGACATTATGTGTTCAGAGTCCCTTAGTCGCAATTTGGTACGCCAGGTTAGGTGAGGCACGGGGTGCTTGTCTCGCTCCTAGGTTCGGGGCGTGACAAACTTGGTATCAGAGCAGTTCTGTCCTAGGGAGTCTACAAGCCGTGTCTAGTAGGGTCTTGTTTATAGATGTGTTGTGCACCACATTATATAAGCAAGGAACTACAGGGCATTTAGGAGTTGGTTACACTTCTTTGAAATCTAAATCGTGCTATAGAACTGAGTTATAGGAAATTTGAATTAAACTTATGTGTTGGTGTTTGCATGCACAGATGACGGTGACTAGGAAGACTACGGCTAGCCAGAGGAGAGATACAGTAGTAGGTGAGGGGACCAACAGGGTACCCCCAGTAGATGGGGCCCAGTCTGAGGCTCAAGGGGAGACCCCTACTCAGCCATTACCGGCTCCTCCACCAACTACGGAGATTCCTAGGGAAACCGCACATCCAGTTCCCCCTCCACTTCCATCAGATCAGGACTTAAGGAGTGCGGTGCATTTGTTGACACAGTTGGTAGCTACCCAGCAACATGCTAGGGCATCAGCTAGTGCAGGAACTTCTGAGGGGTCTGGGAGTTCAAGGGTCCGAGAGTTTATTGCTTTGAGTCCCCCAGAGTTCACGGGGACAGATCAGAGGGAGGACCCGCAGGATTTCATAGATCAGCTTCACAGGATCTTTCGTGTTATGCATGCCACGGAGAAAGAGGCAGTTGAGCTAGCAGCTTTTCGACTCCGAGATATAGCCATCCTTTGGTATGAGGGATGGGAGAGGTCCAGGGGACGTGATACACCTCCAGCTATTTGGGAGAATTTTTCAGATGCTTTCCTTGACCAGTACTTACCGCGGGAGATCCGACAGGCTCGAGTCGATCAGTTTCTAGCCCTCAAGCAGGGTAATATGAGTGTTCGAGAGTATAGTCTCCGTTTTGACTCATTGGCCAGATATGCACCATCCATAGTTTCTACTATGCGGGACAGGATTCACAGGTTTATAGCAGGGTTAGCCCCAGAGTTAACCGAGGCATGTGCCACCGCTGCATTGCAGGATAGTATGGATATCTCCCGGATTCAGGCATTCGCCCAGAATATAGAAAGGGGTAGGCGTCGGCAGCAGGGTACAGAGAGGGCTGAGCAAGGGCAACGTAAGAGGATGAGATTTCCCAGGTCTCAGGAGCAATCTCAGGGTAGTTATAGGACCCAGTACTTCGGACGGCCACCTAGGCCTCCGCCACCTCAGTTACAGGGTTACGGGTATGACCGCTATACTCAGTCAGGACCAGGTGAGAGCTCACGGGCGTCGGGTTTGCAGCGACAACGAGGTTCTGCGCAGACATGGTCATTTCCTCCGCGGTGTGACATCTGTGGTAGAGGACACTTGGGTCAATGCCGAGCAGGTTCTGATGCTTGTTATACATGTGGGCGTCCGGGGCATATGATGCGAGATTGCCCAAATAGAGATTCTGGGGGAATGGCACAACCAGCGAGTTCAGCAACAGGATCGTCTATGTCCGTGCATCCTTCAAGGCGTGAGTCTCAGTCTTCGGCTGGTAGAGGTCGAGGCAGAGGTAGAGGTTCCAGTTCAAGTGGTAATCAGAACCGTATCTATGCTTTAGCGGGTCGACAGGACCAGGAGTCTTCACCAGACGTTGTGACAGGTATATTAACCATTTGCTCTCACGATGCTTATGCTTTGATAGACCCAGGATCTACTTTATCGTATATTACCCCATTTGTCGCGAGGAAGTTTGGTATAGTGCCTGAAATACTAAGTGATCCTTTTGCGGTATCTACACCGGTCGGAGAATCGATTATTGCTAGACGGGTTTACCGAGGTTGTACGGTGACAATTTGTAGTCGTCAGACCTCAGCTGACCTAGTTGAGCTAGAGATGATGGACTTTGATGCTATCATGGGCATGGACTGGTTGGCAGCTTGCTATGCCACAGTTGATTGCCGAGCAAAGGTAGCCAAATTTCATTTTCCGGGTGAGCCAGTCCTTGAATGGGTAGGTAATACACCAACACCCAGAGGTAGGTTTATTTCCTATCTGAAGGCGAGGAAAATGATCGCAAAAGGGTGCATTTATCATATTGTGCGAGTTAGAGATGCAGATGCTGAGATACCTACACTTCAGTCTATTCCCATAGTCAAAGAGTATGCAGATGTGTTTCCAGATGAGCTTCCAGGTATTCCTCCAGAGCGAGAGATTGATTTTAGCATCGATTTGCTTCCAGGAACTCAACCAATATCCGTCCCTCCGTATAGAATGGCACCTGCCGAATTGAAGGAGTTGAAGGAGCAGTTAAAAGATTTGCTGGAGAAAGGTTACATTAGGCCCAGTACCTCACCTTGGGGTGCACCGGTACTATTTGTGCGGAAGAAAGACGGCTCGCTGAGGATGTGTATCGATTATAGGCAGTTGAACAAGGTAACTATTAAGAATAAGTATCCACTTCCAAGGATCGATGACTTGTTTGATCAGTTGCAGGGAGCTAGATGCTTTTCCAAGATTGATTTGAGGTCAGGGTACCACCAGGTCAGAGTTCGGGAAAAAGATATTCCGAAGACAGCCTTCAGGACCCGATATGGCCACTTCGAGTTCCTTGTCATGTCCTTCGGGTTGACTAATGCACCCGCTGTATTTATGGACTTGATGAATAGCCTATTCCGGCCATTTTTAGATCTGTTCGTGATAGTATTTATTGATGATATTCTGGTTTATTCCCGTTCAGAGGATGAGCATGCGGACCACCTGCGAGCGGTACTCCAAACCCTCCGTGATCGTAAGTTGTATGCTAAGTTTTCTAAATGTGAGTTCTGGTTGAAGTCTGTAGCATTCTTGGGGCATATTGTATCAGATGAAGGGATAAAGGTGGACACTCAGAAGATTGAGGCCGTGAAATCTTGGCCTAGACCTACCACTCCGACAGAGGTTCGTAGCTTTCTAGGCTTAGCAGGATACTATCGGAGGTTCGTAGAGGGTTTTTCTTCCCTTTCGGCACCATTGACGAAGTTGACACAGAAAGAAACTAAGTTTCAATGGACAGAGGCTTGTGAGCGGAGTTTCCAAGAGCTTAAGAACAAGTTGACCTCAGCTCCAGTTCTAACACTTCCAGAGGGTCTAGAGGGTTATGCCGTGTATTGTGATGCATCAGGTGTCGGGTTAGGATGTGTCCTGATGCAACATGGGAAGGTAATTGCATATGCTTCAAGGCAGTTGAGGAAGCACGAGAGGAATTATCCGACCCACGACCTCGAGTTAGCTGCGGTTGTCCATGCACTTAAGATATGGCGGCATTATTTATATGGTGTTCATGTTGATATATTTACTGATCATAAAAGCCTACAATATATTTTCAAGCAGAAAGAGTTGAATTTGCGACAGAGGCGATGGCTTGAGTTATTGAAAGATTACGATGTTAACATTCTCTACCATCCAGGGAAAGCTAATGTTGTAGCAGATGCCTTAAGTCGCCGATCTATGGGTAGCTTAGCACATGTAGAGCCCGAGAAAAGACAATTAGCTAGAGATATTCATCAATTGGCTTCGTTGGGGGTTCGGTTAGTAGATTCTGAGGATGGTGGAGTTGTAATCCAAAACACTGCAAAATCATCCCTCATAGCTGAAGTCAAGGAAAGGCAGTACGAGGACCCAGAGTTGGTCGAGTTGAGAGAGCGAGTTCCGCAGCAGAAGAAGCCATTGTTAGAGCTCAAGGGAGATGGGGTTCTCAGATACAAGGGTCGTTTGTGTGTTCCAGATGTAGCAGGGCTACGAGACAGGATTATGTCAGAGGCACATTATTCATGGTATTCCATCCACCCTGGATCGACGAAGATGTATCATGACATTAAGGATATGTACTGGTGGAATGATATGAAGAAGAACATTGCTGAGTTTGTCGCCCAATGTACTAGTTGCCAGCAAGTGAAGGTAGAACACCAGAAGCCCGGAGGGCTAATGCAGACTATAGAGATCCCGACATGGAAATGGGAGGCGATAAACATGGACTTTATCATGGGTTTACCTCGTTCTAATCGTAAGTTCGATTCCATATGGGTGATAGTCGATAGGCTCACGAAATCAGCTCACTTCCTACCGGTCAGATCTACATATACAGCAGAAGATTATGCAAAGTTATATATTAAGGAGATAGTGCGGCTACACGGAGTACCAGTTTCTATTATATCTGACCGTGGGGCTCAGTTTACAGCACATTTTTGGAGGTCATTTCAAAGAGGTCTAGGGACTCAGGTGAATCTCAGCACAGCTTTTCATCCACAGACTGATGGACAAGCCGAGCGCACAATTCAGACGCTCGAGGATATGTTACGAGTATGTGTGTTGGATTTTAAAAGAAGTTGGGATGAACATCTACCTCTTATCGAGTTTGCATATAATAACAGTTACCACTCCAGTATCCAGATGGCTCCGTACGAGGCTTTGTATGGGCGTAAGTGCAGATCTCCTATAGGGTGGTTTGATGTTGGAGAATCTGGGTTACATGGGCCAGACCTGGTTCAGCAGGCCGTAGAGAAAGTAAAGGTTATCCGGGAGCGACTGTTGACAGCTCAGAGTCGTCAGAAGTCATATTTTGACGTGCGGCGACGAGACTTAGAGTTCAGGATTAATGACTGGGTATTCTTAAAGGTATCACCTATGAAGGGCGTGATGAGGTTTGGCAAGAAAGGAAAGCTTAGCCCACGGTATATTGGGCCTTATAGGATCATTCGGAGAGTGGGCCAACTAGCTTATGAGTTAGAGTTGCCCTCAGAATTGGAGTCTGTCCATCCGGTTTTTCACGTATCTATGCTACGGAAGTGCATTGGCGATCCTACCCGAGTGGTGCCCACGGATGATGTACAGATTACAGAGGACTTGTCATACGAGGAAATTCCAGTTGCCATCCTAGACCGACAAATCCGCAATCTACGAAATAAGGAGGTAGCTTCCGTAAAGGTTTTATGGAGGAGCAAGAATGTAGAAGAGATGACGTGGGAATCGGAGGAAGAAATGAAGTCTAAATACCCCCACCTATTTCAAAATGAAGATATGGTTCGAGATGGGACGCTACAACATAGCTCTATGTAGGCTAGCAGGTCATCAGGTAAGCTTTTATTTTTCACTTTCAATATTTATGATTTACGGTCGGTGAGGCAAATTGCTGCTATTTATAAAGATTGGCCATGTGTGGCATGCATAGTATGTTTCTGGCTACGTGCAGGTTGGTTTTAACCTAGTGTACGAAGGATACTCTGGAAAAAGTTTCCAAAGTCTCCAAGAGTAAACATTCGAGGACGAATGTTCCCAAGGGGGAGTGATGTTACACCCTATATTTTCGTATATAAAAATGCGTCGTAAGCAAACTAATGTAGGACAAAAAAATGAGATAATATTTAAAAGTATATAAAGTAAGTTAATCATGTTACCTCTGAGGTTACAAATATTGAAGATCATGAACAACAAGTACAAAGAGGGTTGGACAGTTCAGAAGCTAAAGCAATTAAATAAAACAATGTTTCATCGAAAGTCGACAAGTTGGGAATGTTATAACATGTACCTTTGGGGTGAGACTAGGGTGATTAACATGATAAAGAGATTATGTTATGATTCATATTAGTCGTATTACATCCGTGTGTTATGTTTTTAAGTCAAGCGAGTTGTGGAACAAAAGTCGATGAAAGTCATCACAAGTTACATTCATAAGTTTTACTGAAACTTTGGGTCAAATGTAACTGCAATTTTCTCCCAATATACTTAGAGTTATGGTGTGTTACACACATCAAATTAAATATCTATGAGTCTATTTTCCAACGCATTAAACCATTTGTCAATACGACATCGGAGTAGAGAGATATGTGCATTTTTGCGATACTGCGCAAGCTGCTAGGTGACAAGTAGGTGTGTCACCTACTTGCTTAAATGAAAGCCCAAAAATGGGCCATTTCGGGTCGTCCAAAGAGGCCTTTTAAGGGCCTATTTTCTTCATATATTAGACTTAAAATAGAGCATAATAACCAGACATAAGCTCTGCAAAGAATCCTCCCAAAAATTTCCCACAAACCCTAATTGATTTTCTCTCCCTTTCAAGTTCCAATTGGAGGTAAAACTTAGAGTTTGAAGAACCAAGATAGGAGCTGAGTTATCCAACAAATAAGGTGAGTTTACTGCTCTCTTTCATCCATTTTTTCTTCTGTAAATTCATGGTAAGTCGTTCTATACTTGTAAGAACTCACGGGATGGTGATCGGAAGCCGTGAGTTCGAGTTATTCACTTGTAGCGGACTGTTTTGTGGACTGTTTTGTGTTGCTGTTGGGCTGCGTGTTTTATTACTATTTTGTGGAGTTTTGGAGGAGGAAGGGGGTTTATAAACACCATATAAATGTAGGGTGGTTGGCTGGTCGTTCGTCATAACATTTTCGGGTCGTTTGACACTACTACGGTGGTCGTTTTGTGTACGAAGAGATTGGGGTGTGTTGGGCTGTTTTGTAGTATTTGATGGTGTATATAGGGCTGGAAAATGATGTATATATGTTGTTATTGTTCTGTCCTTGTATTGTTGGTGTTATCTTGAAGTTGGAGGAAGGGCATATTATAGGGGAGATGCTGCCCGTTTTAATACAAAATAGGTTTGTCGTTCGTTGTGCGATAGTTGTACCTTTCGTAACTTAACGATAGTATTATTATCATTCTTGTAGATTAAGGTGCGAAGAGGTGAGTTCAACTTGGTGATTGAAAAGATTGTGATAAGGTATGTTAAGGCTAAGCCTTCCTTCATTTTGGCATGATCTCGTAGCTACATGTGTTAGTAATGAGACAAAAAGAGAAGTTCATATTCATGAATTTATTCACACTATTCTAGTCTCATAAGTTACAATATTATTCCTTATCGAGACTCTATATTCAATTTTAGTATTGTCTTCTTTCAGTCAAGAGAGCAGCAAGCCTATATATACAGTATTACAGTATTTTCATTACCATCGAGCTATAATCGATGGGCAGGCCCCTATTGGGCAACCTCTGATCAGATGGAAAGTTATATACCGAGCCTACTGTGGCCGAGCGCCTATGAGCGAGCCCAGCATGGTCGAGATACATAGCCTAGTATGGCCGAGCGCCTATAAGCGAGCCTACTATGGCAGAGCAGTTATATATACCGAGCCTTATAAGGCCGTACAATTATTTTACTTACTATATTGAAGGAGTTGAGTCAGTATCAGCAGGTAAGTATATCTCCAGATCATCTTTGACTCCCAGTTAATTTCAGTTATCATATTATCAGTTCAGTTTCAGATTTCAGTTATTTTATTGCCTTACATACTCGGTACATTATTTCGTACTGACGTCCCTTTTTGGGGGCGCTGCATTTCATGCGTGCAGGTTCAGACAGACAGACGGGTAGACCTCCTCAGTAGGTGTTTTCCGAGTTCCGCCTGATCGGTAAGCTCCACGTCTTTCGGAGTTGCCAGGACTAGAGTTTTGTGTACATCTTATGTATATCTGTATATATGTTATGGGTAGGTCGGGGCCCTGTTCCGATCACAGTACATCTATCAGTAGAGGCTTGTAGGCATATCCTGTTGGTTAGTGCAGTATGTTGGGTTTGTATAAATTGGTGGTTTGTCAGCTGTAGTAGCTATGACGGCCTTGTCGGCCTAGCTTTATATTGATATTTAGTTAGTGCTAGTTTCCATTCAGTTTTATATTTTGCTTCGCAAATTGTCTTGCAAGGTGGCCCCATGGCCAAAGTATGACATTATGTGTTCAGAGTCCCTTAGTCGCAATTTGGTACGCCAGGTTAGGTGAGGCACGGGGTGCTTGTCTCGCTCCTAGGTTCGGGGCGTGACAGCTTCTCTCACAAACACCTGGCCATTGGAACTTAACCGCCTTCTACGTCAATTTAGTCAACAGAGAGGAAAGAGTAGAGAACCCCTCCACAAACTTCTTGTAATATCCAGCTAAGCCCAAGAAACTGCGAATCTCTGTTGGGGTAGTAGGTCTAGGCCAATTCTTCACAACTGCAATCTTCTGAGGATCAACCTCAATTCCTTCTCTGGAGATGACATGGCCTAAGAACGTGACAAATTCAAGTCAAAATTCATATTTCGAAAATTAAGCATAAAACTTGCGCCGATATAGAGTCTGTAGAATTGCCCTAAGATGACCGGCATGGTCCTCTCGACTTCGCGAATATACAAGGATATCGTCAATAAACACTATCACGAATGAGTCAAGAAAAGGCATGAAGATTCGATTCATAAGATCCATGAATTTTGCCGGGGCATTTGTTAGCCCAAAAGATATTACCCGAAATTCAAAGTGCCCATATCAGGTCCTGAAAGCTGTTCTCGGAATATCCTGCTCCGATCTTCAACTGGTGATACCCGGATCTTAAATCGATCTTGGAGATGTACTTATCACCCTGCAATTGATCAAACAAGTCATCTATCCTTGGCAGTGGGTATTTATTCTTGATTGTAACCTTGTTGACTATCGATAGTCAATACACATCCTTAATGACCCATCTTTCTTTCTTACAAAGAGAACCGGTGTGCCCCAGGGCGACACACTCGGCCAGATGAAGCCCTTCTCTAATAAATCTTTCAATTGTTCCTTTAGCTCTATCAATTCTGCCGGTGCCATTCTGTAGGGTGGAATAGATATAGGTTGCGTGCTTGGCATCACATCAATCCCAAAATCAATCTCCCCGTCTGGTCAGATCCCAGGGAGCTCATCCGGAAAGACCTCCAAAAGTTCATTCACAACTGGCACAGACTCAAGTGTAGGTGCCTCAACATCGGTGTCTGTAACTCAGACCAAATGGTAGATACACCCTTTGTTAATCATCTTCGTGGCCTTAAGGTAAGAAATAAACCTACCCTTTGGCACCACATTATCCCCCTTCCACTCAACAACTGGCTCATTAGGAAATTCAAACCTCACAGTTCTAGTTCGGCAATCGAGTTTAGCAAAACATGAATAAAGCCAATCCATTCCCATAATTACATCAAAAACAACCATCCCCAATTTAATGAGATCGGCCATGGTGTCGCAACCACACACCGTGACAACACAACCTATATAAACTCTAGCGACCCCTCATAGCATAGATGTAGCAGTTGCAGAACTGGCTGGTTGTGCTGCACCCCTGCCCATGCTCTGGTGAGATGAACGGCAATCCCTCTGAATATGACCCCTCATACCATACCCGTAGAATATGGGTTGGCCCATGTAGTAGGCCCGAAAATGCATCTTCCCGCACCTAGGGCATGGGGGACTCCGCTGCTACAGAAATCTCCCACTAGACCGACCCTGCTGGTAGGATCCCCTATTGCCCTGGCTGGGCCTAAAACGGCTCCCATGCTGCTGACTAGGCCCTGATGGTTGTGCGCGGAAGTACTTGCAACACGAGACGACATGATTTCTCAGAGTTATTATGTATTTCCTCAATTCTTCCCAAAAACAAGAAATCTAAATATGAAATTTGCATCTTTAAAATCCCTAGCCTCAACTCTACTCAATACAATTAATATGCATAATAAATACAATGGTACAATTAAGGCATGATGTGTATCTAAGACTATCCAGACATATCATGGAATATAGCTAGGCACGGACTCTCGTCACCTAGTGCGTACGTAGCTCCCCACACAAATAGAACACAACAAAATACACCTAAGGGGATGAGTTCCCTCTTACAAGGTTAGGTAAGAGACTTACATCAATTCCAAGTCCTCAATCCGGCTCTCCAACCTCACTAGAACTTCTCAAACAATGTCGAGGCTCCGAAACTAATCAAAATTCGTATAAACTAGTAAATATATACTCGAAAATTCATAATTTAGATTTTATATTAGTTACCCAACCCAATTTGGAAGATTCATGAAATTTAACCCCGGGCCCACGGCGTTGCAGGTACTCATGACCTCCCGAACTCAAATATATAATTTATTTCAATTTTTACCACCAATTTCGTGATCAAATCTCAAATTTACCAAAACCCTAGGTTCTTCACAAAATCCCACTAGTTTCACAAACTTTTCATGTTTAATCTACCTAAAATTCGCGTATTTAACTTAAAAATGGGTGGAGTTTACTTACCTTGTATTGTAGATGAGATTCCCCCTCAAAAGTGCCATCAAAATCGCCCAAGACCAAATGAAAGTGTGAAGAAAAAGACCTAAGTCTCGGATTAAAAGCCCTAACTGCCCAGCGATTTCCGCTTCTGTGGACCTAGGGTCGCACCTGCAACGCCGCATCTGTAGAAAATCTATCGCAGGTATGGTTCTCACTAAGGTTGGGCAAGTCCGCATCTACGGAGAATCATGCGCACCTATGCATCCGCTTATGCGGAAACTGCCCGCACCTACGCGTCCGCGCCTGCAGCAACCCCAGGCCTTCCTGGCCTCGTCCGCATCTACGACCACTTTCCTCGCATCTGCGAGCCCGCAGATGCAGAAAAACCTCGCATCTGTGATCATTGCTCAACCCACTCCAGGATGCTTCTGCGGTCACTCCTTGCACCTGCAGCCAACCCTCTGCAGGTGCAATGACACTAGTACAGTAGCAGGTTTAGCAGCTCAACCAAAGTCCGAAATGATCCGATTTGCACCCTAGCCCCCCCCCCTCCCGGACCCCATCTAATTATGCTAACGCTTCCAACAACAATATACAGACTCGCTCGCACAATCGAAACATCAAAATGGCGTCTAGAATCAGGAATCGGATGCCAAAACGCATGAATTCAACATGAAACTCAAAAGCTTTCAAAACACTTAGGCGCGTCCGATTCCTATCAAATCAACTCAGAATGATTTCAAATATTGCTTGCAAGTCATAAATCACCACACAGAACTATTTCTAGGCTCGGAATCCCAAACGGACCTTGATAACACCAAAGTCAACTCCAAACCAAATTTAAAGAACTAGAAAAACCTTCAATGAACCAACTTCTCACATTGAGTGCCGAAACACTCCCGGGTTACCCGAAACCCGAGCCGAACACACGTCCAGATCCGAAATCGTCATACAAACCTATTGGAACTTTCAAATCACGGTTCCAAGGCCGTTTACTCAAAATATTGACTCAAGTAAAATTTGGCCACCTTAGGCCACTATTAAAGAACTAAGTATTCTGATTTCAACCCGAACCCTTCAAAACCCGAACTAACCATCCCCGCAAGTCATAAAATAGTAAAAACACGTATGAGGAGTCTTATTTAAGGGAACGGGTATCTAGAAAGCAAAACGACCGGTCGGGTCATTACAACTCATGCTTGATCTATATGACTGCTTTCTTAAGTTATTTTTGAACATGTTGAATGAATCTTGTTGAGCTTGATGTTCTGCTCCTACATGTCCTAAAATGTTCTCTTAGTATTCAGTTTGTTTGATTATGAAATGATCAAAAACCTTACGAGCATGAATTGTTACAGAATTGGTTAAGGTTAGTCAATTGAAATAGCATGTGATAGAATTAGCATATTCCTCTACACATTAATTCAGATCTGGAAGTTTCAGTAGTTGATTTATGTATAACTCTAGCACTTAAACATGGGCTATGGGTTAGATATTGTGACTGTAAAGTGCTGATTTTAGGTATTCCCAAATTGTGTCCAAATCATTCTGATAACTGCATCCAGCGAGAGATCTTAACTTTTTAGAAGGCTCGCCATTATGTGGGTCAAATCCATGAGTTAAAAAAATAGGATAGATTGGATAGGCACTGTTTGCACATGTGATGAACAACTCTTATGTGAGTTTCAGTTAATTGTTACGTGTTATGGTTAATGCAATTCGGAGATAACCTGTTAATGTTGTACTCATAAAAATAGTTTTTTGTTTAGTGGATTTATTGATAAGGCCTCTAATAGTTATATCTCTTAGTTTTCAAACTATATGGGCAGTCACGACTTGTCAATTTGAATGTAATCACGTATTCATGTATTTTATTTCAATTGCATTGCTTAATTTGGTTGGGATTTGGAGTGTTCAATGACCTATAGTCTTCATTTGGGTTGTCACAATGTGTAGCGGGCCTGACCCACAAAAGCGGCCCGTCAGGGGTCAAGTAAAACTTCTGGGGCCATTGGGCCTCAACATCCAACCTAACAAGGGCCTGTAATTCCACGTGCACAAGGCCTGCCACTTCAAAAGGCCTCGGAGCACTGGGCTTCACCTTAAGCCCGAGTTCGACTCACCTGGATCTGTCGGAGGTTTTAATGTGGGCTATTAATCATAAGCAACTTACAATATAATTAAGTCAATTATTAACTAATGTAGCATTAAGAAAATGCAAGTATAACACGAACCAAGTCTCTAAACAACAATCGGTTGTCTACAATATTCCTTTCAACGAATTCAAACAAACTTTCTTTCGATTTGATTAAAGAATCTGCCCTATCACTCATTGTAGTAATTAGTTTCAAACAAGTCCTCAATGATGTAAAGACTCATACACACTAGTTTTATAAGTTCATTTCAACTCTAGTACAAATTCTTTCCATAGCTCATGGACATTCACACTTGATCTCACACATAGGAGAATAATCAACTTATGAGCATATGTAGTTGCTTTAAGAACGCTTATTAAATAAATCGTCACAGTTATGGGCATAGTTCCCGTGGCATAATTGTGACACGTAATCCAAACTCAAGTGCACGTTCATGTGGCTTGACCCCACAACTTTAAATAAATCAATAATAAATATATTGTAAATCGCATGTGTATTTCACGTAGTGCGCTTTACAATGTGTACAAAACGACGAGTGTACGACATCGTAACTCGTTCTAAATAAACTCCATAGTTGTTTAAAATATAAAATCAAAAGCGGTAAAAGGTAAAAATACACATAAGTTTAAAAATATAATAATCAGGTAATTGAGCCGAGTATAATTTGTTAAATGGTCATGCTAAAACCACAGAACTCGGGAGTACCTCACACTTTCTCCCGGATTAATAGAATTACTTACATAGTCTTCTGTGTTTCACAGACTTAAACAGAATCAAATTTTCTTGAATTGGGATTTTAAAAAATAAAATTGGTGACTTGGGACACCGCAAATATTTAATTTCATGTGGCGACTCTTTAAATAAAATAAACAATCTCTTTTCAATAATGTCACTTGAATTGAAAAACTCCTTTCTTTTCACAACCATTCGGTCAAAAGGAGGTGTGACATCAATAATATCTTATATTTTCATAAATAATTATATTTATTATATTATTTAGGTCAAAATAGTATTTTTTATATTTTTGCAATCCTAAGACACTATTTTAAAGTATTAAATTGCATAAATAGTATTTTTTATATATTTATTAGCTATTCTTTTAATTTAGTTTTGCATGTTTTAATTTTTACCCCAAAACTAGGCAAAAATTCGGATCCAAATAGTCCAAACACCAAGCTTAATTACTAGACCCAAACACCAGACAACCCCTTAGCCTAAATACCCGGTTGTTGACCCGTACCCCCATCTCTCTTTTAAAATCACAGCCATTGATCTTCACAATAAATCCCTCCCTCTCTCCTTATATTCGTATAACCCCAAACCCTAACTCATTCTCCCTCCACCAGCCGCCCCTCAAAACTCTCAATCATCTCCACTCTTTCCCCCTTTTTGCGAAACCCTGGCCTCGTCACCCTAAATACTCTCCAAATCCGGCAACGCTATGGAATCTCTCCATAATTTACGTACCTTATATTGTTACTCTATTATCATTTACACAACCAAGGAATCACTTAGTACTTTCCTGATTTTTGCTAGTACTATCTCTCAGAATGAAGACGATTGACTTTGATTTTTGAAGATTTAGACGATATTACGTCTATATACACTCCACAAGGGATAATTCTTGCACTCCTGGTTTGTTTTGCAGTCGTTGGACCCTAACTAGGGTTTGAAATTGACTTGTTTCCTTTACCGGTTCTTTCAATAATTGCATGTGAATTTCTTTTCCTTCTTTATGACTGACTAACTTCTTTCCATGTTTGTTCGTTTAATCGAACACTATATAAACCCCTCCCTAATTCCCCTAAGAGAGACCTTAATCACTATCTCTCTCACTCGCACTTGCTCTATTTCTGTTCTGAAACTATTGCATTAGATTGGTCAGTGATCGGCTGAAAGCCAAGGCCACCATGGTATTGCTTAGCGACCTCCTCCTATGCAAGCACTGCTCGGAGCCCTTTCGTGGCCCTTGTGAACTCCGAAGCACCAGAGATTTGGGTTTCTTATTGTCCTCCCTCAATTGATGTTGTTGAATTGCTGTTCTTCTCATTATCTTGCCCATTAATCTTGCAAATAGTTAGTGCTTTCAATTCCCATAGCTCATTGTTATTTCTTACTTGTTTATGTTCTCTGAATACCATCATTGTTTGAATTCTTATCAAATCAGAGAGCATGACTTAGTTTCCTATAATGTGCTATTGTGCTACTTCACTATTAAATGTTCATATCTGTTAATGTTGAATGTCTGTTCACTATATGTAATTACTGTAGGATCCCTTACTCCTTTAATTAAAGTAGTTACCCACTAATTGTTTGATTGTACACATTGAACTGTGCTCATGACCTTACTTGCTTTAGGTTTTTCTTGGTTTTCCTGTGTTTACTTCCTCTTGCTATTGTTATATGGATTAGGTCTTACCTTAGATCTTTCATGTGAAAGTCATCATGTGAGAACTGTTATTGGTATCTTCTCATAATTGCTTCCTGAACATGGTTATTATAAATTTTCATGCTAAGTCCATGTGTGAACTGCTATCTACTAGTTTCTCAGAATTATTTTTTGACCATGCTCTTACTTCAGTTCTTTTTCATGATAAAATCTCTCTTGTAAAGCTTCTATTTGGGTATTTTCTCAAATTTAATTCTGGATCATGTCTTGCTTTCGAATTCTCATGCTAGGGTTTCCTTTTCAGTATTGCT
This sequence comes from Nicotiana tomentosiformis, assembly GCF_000390325.3. NCBI lineage: Eukaryota > Viridiplantae > Streptophyta > Magnoliopsida > Solanales > Solanaceae > Nicotiana > Nicotiana tomentosiformis. Next base: position 153,659,685 of record NC_090813.1, read on the forward strand.
ATCTTTTCATAGTTAGTTCTTGATCATCTGTTACTTTAGGTTTTCATGTTAGGTCTTTAATGTGAGAACTTCTATCTGAATAAGTTACTTACTATATTTCATCTTAGATTTTTCTGTTAAGTCTTGCATACATGAACTACCATCTTCTCATAATTAGATTTAAGCCATGTTAGGTTTAAGGGCCATCAAGTAGGAACTCCTATTTTAGCTATCTTCTTAAAACTTGGATCATGATCAGGGGAGAGGCCATTGGCTTTGGACATTCAGTCTTAGCTAACAGACTTGTGAGGTTGGATATTTCAGAGCCTAGTCGAGTTCTTGCATGTGTAGTGGCTCAGTCTTCATTATTTGAGCGGATCGAGGCTCGTCAGTACGATGATCCACATCTTCTCGTTCTTAGAGAGACAGTACTATGGGGTAGTGTCAAGGAGGTTACTATCGGTGAGGATGGTGTTTTGCAACTCCAGGGTCGCTTATGTTTTCCAAATGTTGATGGCTTGAGGGAGAAGATTCTAGAGGAGGCACACAGTTCTCGATATTCTATTCATCCTAGTGCTACGAAGATGTATCGCGACCTGAGGCAACATTATTGGTGGCGGCGGATGAAGAAAGACATAGTTGAGTATGTGGCGAGGTGTCTAAATTGCTAGCAAGTTAAGTCTGAGCACTAGAGGCCAGGTGGCCTTTTCCAGCAGATGGTTATACTATAGTTAAAATAGGAGCGGATCACTATGGACTTTGTAGTTGGGTTGCCGCGGGTGTTGAGGAAGTTTGATGCTGTTTGGGTCATTGTCGACAGGCTGACCAAGTCGGCACACTTTATTCCGATTCTATCTATGTACTCTTCAGAGAGATTGGCCCAGATTTACATTCAAGAGATTGTCCGGTTGCATGGCATGACTATTTCCATCATTTCAGATAGAGGCCCTCAGTTCACTTTGAAATTTTGGAGAGCAGTACAGAGTGAGTTGGGCACCCAGGTAGAGCCCAACACAGACTTTCATCTGCAGACCGACGGGTAGTCGGAGCGGACAGTTCAGATTCTGGAAGATATGCTCCGAGCATGTGTAATTGCCTTCGGAGGGAAGTGGGATCGATTCTTGCCTTTGGCCGAGTTTGCTTATAACAATAGTAAACAGTCCAGCATCGAGATGACTCCATTTAAGGCTTTATATGGTTGGCGATGTCGTTCGCCCATCGAATGGTTTGAGCCCAGCGAGGCTAGGTTATATGGCACTGATTTAGTGAAGGATGCCTTGGAAAAGGTAAAGTTGATTCAAGAGCGACTTTGCACAGCACAATCCAGACAGAAGAGTTACGTGGATTAGAAGGCGCATGATTTATCATTTATGGTATGCGAGAAGGTTCTCTTGAAAGTCTTGCCGATGAAGGGAATCATGAGGTTCGGGAAGAAGGGCAAGTTGAGTCAAAGGTTTATTATCCCATTTGAATTGAGACGAGCTGAGGATGTTGCTTATGTGCTTGCTTTGCCTCTCAATCTATCGGGAGTTCATCCAGTCTTCCATGTGTCTATGCTCCGGAGGTACCATGCCGACAGTTTGCATGTGTTAGATTATAGCACGGTTCATCTAGATGAGAGCTTGGGCTACGATGAGGAGCTAGTTGCTATTGTTGATAGGCAGGTTCACCAGTTAAGGTCCAAGAAGATTTATGCAGTGAAGGTCAAGTGGAGAGGTCAACCAGTCGAGGAAACGACTTGGGAGACCGAGGAGGACATGCGGAGCAGATATCTGCACCTATTCAGCACTCCATTTATGATTCTAGACCTGTTTGAGGATGAACGTTTGTTTAAGATGTAGAGAATGTAATGACCCGACCGGTAATTTTGCTTTTTAGATCCCCTTCCCCTAATTAAAACTCCCTCTTTGTGTCTTTACTATTTTATGACTAGCGGGGATGGTTGACTTGGGTTTGGAAGGGTTCGGGTTGAAATCGGAACACCTAGGTTCCTTAATAGTGGTCTATAATGGTAAAGTTTGACTTAAGTCAATATTTTGAGTAAACGACCCCGGAACAGGGATTTGACGTTTCCAATAGGTTTGTATGATGATTTTAGACTTGGGCATGTGTTCGGATCGAATTTCAGATGACCCGGGAGCGTTTCAGCGCTTAATGTTGAAAGTTAGCGCATTGAAGGCTTTTATGTTCTTTAAATTTGGTTCGGGGAAGAATTTGGTATTATCGAGGTCCGTTTGAGATTCCGAGCCTAGGAATAGTTTCGTATGGTGATTTATGACTTGTACACACAATTTGGTGTCATTCGGAATAGTCTAAGTATGATTCGGTGTGTTCGGAATAAGTTGAAAAGCATGAAGTTCATAACTTGATTCAATTTGGTTTTGGGGTGCGATTATTAGTTTTGATGTTGTTTTACGTGTTTCGAGAGTTTGAGCAGGTCCGTATTATGTTTATGGACTTGTTGGTGCATTTGGATGGGGTCCCAGGTGGCTCAGGTGAGTTTTGGACCGCTCGAAGCTAAGTCCAAAAATCTACAGGTGTACTATTCTGGTTTCCTTCTTCGCGAATGCGAAGGGACTCTCTCGATCGTGAATAAGGATTTGGGACTGGGGTGTTATTTCCCTTCGCGTTCGCAAAGCAGGGGTTGCATTCGCGGAGGTATGGGACCAGTAGCCTTCACGTTCGTGGCCCACTGGTCGCGTTCGCGAAGAAGACCTGGGGCTGGGCCTCGGCAACTCAGTTGCCTTTCGCATTCGCAGTTGAGGGCTCACGTTCGTGAAGAGAAGACGGCCCAAGGCATCGCGTTCATGAGTGACTTCTCGCGATCGCATAGAAGTGTTTTCCTTGGTTCGTCAATTTTGCCTTTGTGATCGTGAGGGCTTGTCCGCGATCGCGATGAAGGCAGACCTAGGCAGAGACTTTAAAGTCGGGATTTTTGGTTATGTTTTTCACTTTTCTCACTTGTTTGACAATTTTAGAGTTCTTTGAGGATGGGTTTTCACCTAGCTATTGAAGGAAAGTATTTTCTACATAATATGAGTTTAATACATACATTATGGGCAGATTTAAACATAGAAATTGTGGAAATTTTAGGAGATTGTTGAAAAACTTAGGTTTTGATAAAAATGGGATTAGACCGCGAAAATGATTATGGAATTTAGTAGAAATTATATTTGGGTTTGTGAGGTTATGGGTAACATTTATCTTCAAAACTTTCCAGAATCCGGACACGTGGGCCCGAGGGTGAATTTTAGGAATCTTCCAATTTGGGTTGGGTAATTACTCTAATAGCTAAATTATAAACTTTTGAGTATATATTGATTAATTTATATAATATGTGGATAGTTTCGGATTGTTCGGCACCGACATGAGGCTTTTAGAGTGATTTGCGGACCGAAAAGTGAACTTGAGGATAAAGTAAGTCTCTTGCCTAACCTTATAAGAGGAAATTATTTTCATAGGTGTTTAAATTGTTGTTTGCTACTAATTGTGGGTATTACGTATGTACGAAGTGGCAAGAGTCCGTGCGTAGCTAGAATTCATGTTATGTAATCATTCTATTTGGGCCTATAATAACTTGTAAAAATGAATGATGGGCCAAATAATTGAAAAGGGACTGGGGTATTCTAATTCTCACTTAAATGGATAGAGAACATGCCAATAGGAGCCATATGACTTTATTTGTTACTTGTCCCTCGTGTTCTATTTTTGTGTACTACCTGCTAATAGATAGCGTGCCTATAGGACCTTCGATCTTGCTTATCTGTTTAGAAATCATGAATTTAGGGCCTTGAACATCTGAATAATGTCAATGAGATTAGAGAGGATTCCCACATGACATACTTTGTGTTAACTTGATTGCTCCTTCACTTACAAACCATGTATTAGGATTAAACACTTAACATCATGCCTATAGGATTTAATTAATTGGCCAACTGTTCGTATTATCAGCTCTGTTTTTCACCTAGAAATCATGACTATAGGATACATAAATAAGAACTTGAATCGCTTAACTGCTATGTTATCTAAAAACAATATGCACATGATCATTTAGAAATCTTGCCTATAGGAGTTAACTAATGAAGTCTTCTTTGAGTTATCCATATATGAGTTTTAAACATAATTAATTATAAATGGCCATCCATGTATTCACATAGAAACCATGCCTTAGGCCTGACTAATCCCATGCGCAGTAGTCCATAATTGTTTGTCTCAATTTCATAAGAGCATGTTCATTGGGCTTTTTACCTATCCTTTCTGCCTCTACCCAATCATTGTTAATCGTTATTCACTTGACATTCATACGAGTCTATTTGTGGAGGTAAACGTGAGCCCCTTTATGCTAATTATACTATATATGGAGTCCTATTTGTTTAAATTATGTGGCGCCTAGTCCTTTAATTTTGAGCATCCTAGGACGGGTCTAAAGCTACTACGTAGAGGTCCAATGCCTCCTGGACCATAGGCATGGGATGAGTAGGCATAAGTAGGGTATGATCTAGAATTCAATTAGTACGCTTTACGTAAACAACTTAAAGATATCTCGTAGCTGGAGATGATAGTCTATGCTCACTAGATAATATGAGCAATCCTTGCACTTAAAAGGGTTGTGAAGTATTATTTATGTTGCACGGGGTAATCCTTTAGGCTTAAACATTTAGCAACCCCCCCCCCCTCCCCAATTATGTCTAAATGTTCCTTATATACTTAGTTTGTTGAAATCTAGGTTTGACTAAGTTGTATATCTTGTAGCCAAAAGAGTGGTACCCAATTAGTTTGTTAATGAATGGAGTCTATTCTCCCAAATTATTTCTTTTACATTATTTGTATATTACTTCTTTGATTAATCATTTCACCTATAATAATTAATTGCTTACCTAGACCTTTGTTCCTTTAATTCAATAGTGGATTAACTTGCATGCTCACTTAGGATAACTAACTATAATTCGATAAATACCATATGGTATGGAATTCGGTCGGGAACAACAGTTGTGGACCTCGGGAGTGTGTAACACCTTCTCTTTGAGGTAATATGAGCCCTTACCCGATCTTAGTAACACATACTAGTTAAAATAGAGTTGTTTGCAAATAGGTGCCCTAACGCGCCTCAATAATCATTAGGTGGAGACTCTTCTCTTTTAATACCCATTTAAAAAAGTTGTCACATGTCGAAGCCCGCTTCGCTAGAAAATGGGGCGCGACAAACTATGAAAGTTGTCACTTGGGATGTAGTAATCCACTCTCTTTGGCAAGGTTGTCTAAACGCACTTAATACACCAAAAGTATTAATCCATCCAAGGTTCAACATGATATATGCAACATTTTCACTAGAATAGATTTCTAAGGGTCTAACATATACTCTCAAACGGACAACTTGGGAGGAAAAGGCACGGGACCGGCAATTGTACCACTAATCAACTAGTCTACCACAAATAAGCCTTCCCGATTTAAGGGATAGTTTTGGAAAGTGCAGTCACTCATCAAGCTCCGCTATGTTGATAAAGGGCATGAGTAGAGTATGATATTGGAAACATGTTAATGAAAGAAGTAACACATAGCCAAGTAATTTTGCATCGGAATAATAAAGCACATAAGGAAAATTTTTAAAAAGGCAAAAAAAAAAATGAAGAAAGAGAAAGGGAAAGGAAAAGGAAAAGGAAAAGGAAGATAGTTAGCATAATTCTCAATTAAAACATATAATACGAAAACATAATTAAATATTGAAGCAAGTAAGGGAAAGGGAATGGGAGGTACATGATGAGCATAATTTGAAAGTGAACAAATAAAGGGGTGGGATGAGGGGAGGTACATGAAAAAAATTGAATAAAACAACCCAATAATACACAAGCAAAAAATTTGTTAGGGGATGAACCTAAGTATCTGTAACTATCCAGCCGGTCATTTTATGTATAGTAACCTTCTTCCCTAATTTATTACCTCTTCTATGTTCCCTAATTCTCTTGACAATCTCTCTAACATACATCAATCGCGATAAAACATGTAACTGCAAGATCAAAGTAGGTGAAAATTCGTATGATATTCTTGAGAAAGATTGTACCGTGCTCTCTTAGAATTGCATCCCACACTGCTATTACATAATATAATCTTCGTATAAATTTGCCAAAGCTTTCCTTCCTTACAATGTGATTTAGTGAGGCTTTCCTTAGTATAAATTCCCTTCCTTAAATTTGCTGAAGCTTTCCTTCTATACAAGCATTTTCCTTAAATAATTTAGAAGTGTTTTTAATCTTTGTTAGTGTGGGCCCCACTTATATGATGACTAAGCCACAAAACTCTCTTAAGGTGCCATCTTGCTGCATGAATTAGAGTCATTTGGTGGGCTTTTGATCAAGACTTCCTTGGCTTCCACGTTGGGGGCTTATTAAGCTTATCCAAATAGCTTAATTACTTAGTTAATCTCCCACTAAAAATCTATAATTATCCAATTATCTACATAATTAAGAATTATCTTAAATTACTTAAAATACTACTCACTTTTAACATACTTTATATACCTTACTATCATGGTCATGTGGTACCTTGTATGGCACAAGTCCATAAATACCGGGTATTATAGCTTAGACCTTTTTTTTTAATCCCAATATGTCAAACTTCGACGAAATTTATTTTCTTCGATTCGCTCACCCTCTCACCTTCACGAATTTACTTATCACTTATTTGAAATAGGATAATACTTATAATCTCAAAATAATCTCATTCCCAAACTTACGTCGATTAACTTACGACGAAACTTTTAACGTACGAAAATGCGGGATGTAACATCTCATTTCTTAGCTTTCATCAATTTACTTATGGCGTACTTTCACGTACGAAAACATGGGGTGTAACATCATTCCCCCCTTTGGAGCATTCCTCCTCGAATGTTGACGGATGCGCTTATCATTATCATAACCTATAGCTCTTGCGAATACTTTAGTACTCTCCTTACCAACTAGGCAACTGTTCTGTGAATAAATCCAAAGGCCAGGGCATTCCCCCCTTTAGTCCTCTTTCTCACACCACGACTTGTGGTCGGAATTCTTTCAGTTTCGTAACTATTGCTACTTTCTATCATGCAATCTGTAGGACTTTGTCCTTGTATGTGCGCCTATGCGACCCTTCTCTCATTTTTCATCCAGCCTTTAGGTAATATCTAGGCCTCACTTTGTGAACATATACAGAATTATGACAAGTTGTACATGTGGGTGTCCATGGCTTTACTACATCTAAGTAGGTCATACTATATCATAACTCTTACTTCGGTTTAGTACCAAACTCTAGGTTACTGAGGTCTGCTACCAAACTCCAGGTTACTCTCGTTGCTTATCTCATATGTATAAATCTAAGTCCTTTAATGCTTCCTCATTACTGTTCATCTTAAGAATGACGGCCTAGTCTCATCTCATACTTTGTAACTTTTATCCATCCATTGTTGATTCACCTCAATATTGATTTATAATCTATCACTGATAACTTGAAATCTCTTACGTAATCACTAGGTCTCACGTTGCATCGAGGAACATTTGAAGTGATTTTCCCGATCCACCTGGGGGTGATACCATACTTCCATAACAGTATTTCATAGCATCCCAATGTGATTCACCTTATGTGGGTATTTTAATCATGTACAATTCATGAAATCCCGCCCTTTTCTTTTTCTTCAAATCAATACTCAATCGAAGGCCCAAACATCATCCTTTATCTATCACAATTACACCCTTATTCTACTACCAGGGCAACATTCCATCTCTTCTAAATGCTATTAATCTTAGACTCCTTTGAGTTCATTCAGGTTATACTGAACTTTCTATAACTTAGAGAAACAATTAGCTTTCTTGTTTTCATGGGCTTAATCCCGAGGACTTATCCATTCTCGTCACCCTCTCACTTGCCTTTCCTTATCCTTACTCATGTCTTCTTAAAACCTTGCCGCTCTACTATACTTTAGCTTGCGACCTACACATATCCATTTATACTACTCGCAACTTTCCTTCAGCTTGCTTGCACCATAGATTTGCTTATGTTATTCTGGAACATCAAGCGAGAAATCACATCGTCTCAAACTCTTCTTTACTCTTTTAACTAGACCTCTCGATACCTATTAACAATAGGCTGGAAGATATGCCACTAATGACACCGCTATCATTCCAGGATACTGAATCCCAACGCTTCTAGCCCTCTATCTGAAGTATGGATTATTCACAACCTTCTGCACCTGAGTATCACGTACATTGTTCACCTTTACGTTACTTACCTTAAACTCTCGCATCGTATCTTCTATCTCTTTCATAATCCCCCTTCCACATAGGTATGATTCACACCCACAACTTGAAGCTCTATTATAATACTTGCACCTCTGGCGCATACACAATCTGGTGGGAGCTTCATAGTGACTTCTTATGAGGCTGGTATTCTTCTAACTAGCTCTATCGTAGAGCCGTTGTAGAATATGGATATCGTACTATCTCTCTTGTACCTCAGATATTAAGAGTGATTATGCAATGATCTCAATCGCAATTTTTATAATTTTCTGGGTCCAATAATCGCAAGTTGATGTAACTCTTTTAGTTTCCTCTTCCCTCTAATCAGCCTGTATGTAGGCTTAAGCTATCTTCCGATCTGCGTCTCATGGTATTAGTTATTACTTTAGCCTTTCATGGGCGCTATGGAATATCCATGATACAATCTCCTAACAATTCAATCCTTTGTCTACGACCTGGACTCAATTCTTTCTTTTAACTTATACCGGAGTCATCTACGGCTGTATGATTGTCAACATATATGCTATATGGATAATACTATGAAATCTTCAGTGCGTTCATAATGTAACTAACTTTGGATCATTGATCGACTAATTCATTTCGTTCCTTCTCAGCTTTCTGCCCCCTTGTTGCGTGCATACTTAGCTTATCTTAGTTCCCACGCATGTCGTAATTTTCGTACAACTCATATGATCTCGAATATTACTTTTGATTTTACTTCCCATTCATTAGCCACGGTAGGTATACCCGTTTCTTATGAAGTGCATATAATGTTATAGTGAGACTGTCTTTACATGACCATTTCTTCTTCAAGTTACTATGGTTAGGTTGAAGCCTTCTTCCTTATTTCCCCAGCTAATCTTTCATTGTAGCACTTAGGGAGGACCCTCTGACTCTTGTAAAGTTGCAAGCTTATTACATTGTATACTCGACAAAATATTTGATGTCCTTCCTCGCCTATAATTATCCGTAGTTACTTACCTCCACACCCTTGTGCTTGTAGGGTTGCTCCTGTACTGATATTTTGACTGTCTTCCCAGTGGTACTCTCTTTTATTTCCGTAACACTCATACGATACCTTTAATTACCCCAATTCCTATCTAAAATTGTTTTCTTTTCAACAACTGCGATCTCGTATCTGCGAGACTGAATTCCCTATGCTGGGGTTCAATACATTTATCTTGCATGATTTGTTGATTTATTTGTATCCTCTTGTCTAGACATAACTAGACTCTTCCTGAATCAACTGCTAACTACTCGTTGGTCCATTCTCATAACTATATTCCGCGTAATCTCTCTTGGGTTATATCCTTTGTCTTAACTTACATCTTGCACTGGCTCCTTATTAATCAATAATATCTCGGGGGAACCCTTACTACCTCTCCCCGGCGTCGTGCATGCATAATGTTCTAGAATCATAGCAAATATGTAGGATTTGAATAAATGCAATCTCGTTCCTTTTGCCTTTTCACCGCATTCTTCCTTTACTATTCCATAGTTACCTCTTCATCTTTGGCGTTTTTGTTTCTTTTCACATCTTCACTGACATCTTACTCGCCTTGCGGTAATTCTTCTATACCAGGGATAGTTGAATTTCTTACGCACAAGGGTGACACTTAGTGTAACTGGCACACTTAGTCCCTTAAGCTTAACTCTACTCACCGTGCTTGCTTTAGGGAAGCGTCTTCCTGAATGAACTTTACAGGTTATTCTTCTGTTGTCTATTCTATTATTGCTGGAACGCGATCTCTGAAATTCTTACGACGTCGACTATCATCAAATCTTCTGATCCCTAATTCATGTTCAATATATCTTGTTCACTAGCCCATACTGATTTCTATTACTCTAGGGGTCTAACTTTTCCTTCTGGTAATCACGTTTGAATCACGAATTTATTTATCGAAATGAGGATATGACTTTATGGCCTATACTATTTTGTTGTCTCAAGGCCCGACACCTCTCGTCTTTTCCTTCACATGACTATAGACTCTGTAATACTATCATTTTTTTGATCTACCGTTGTCATCCATGTATCACATCTTACTTATAATGCTTCATTAACTCTCTTCTTATTTCCCTACTAACATTTCTGTCTATCACTTTATTCTGAAAACTTCAACAAGACATTATTTTGCTTTTAGCTCCCCTTTCTCCATCTACTGGCTCTTCGGGTTGCCTAACATTCTCTCTCTACTAGGGACGAGAGCCACACTAAGATAATATTTATCTCTTCCAGGATTCTAGTGCCTATTTTTGTAGTAACCATATCTAGATGTACTATTTTAGAGTGCACCATCTGGGTGTCTCACAAGGAGATCTATTAGCACATTTGCAATATCCTTCGGAAATGTCAACTAATGCTAACAATCCATCCACAATTTTGGGTTACTCTAACCCTAGCTTGATCCTGATGTCCCATCCTTCTCTTAAACTATATCTATCAGCTCCCATAGGGAATAATTGTGATTGGTGTGGCTAATTGTATATATCTCCGTTATTGTTGAAAGTAACTCGTAATGCTTATATTTCTCTGCTTGAATTGTAAATACTGTTAATCTTCATTAACTGGGTACCTCGTACCCTTCTTCACCTTGCTTCTTTTACTTGCTGAAACTTGTGTCTACCTTCTGATTCTCTTATTCTTTTTTACCATACGAGTGGATAGATATTTTTGCCTTAGGGATCCTTATCAAGAAGCTTACACGTCTTAGTACACACATGTTCTGCTGAAGACCTCACATTTATTCATCACAAGCATGATGCAAAATCGACTGTCTTTTGGATGTAGGTATCGTCTTATTACGAATAAAATAGAATTGAGGAGTTTAAATTCTTACCACTAAGCTCTACCACAAGATCTAGAGTAAGAAGAAAGAATGACAGCCCTAAATGCCCTGTAGCCTCCTGCTTATAAGTGTGGTGCACAACACACCCATAAATAAAACTCTACTAGACACGGATTGTAGACTCCCTAGGATAGAACTGCTCTGATACCACTTTTGTCACGACCCAAATCGATAGGCCGTGACGGGCACCCAATACCTTATTCAACCAAGTACCAACGTAACGTATCTTTTCATATCATACTATTATAGGTAAATGAGATGGAAAGGCTGCCGTGAAATAACCAGAATAAAACATAAGGGAATACTCGACATAGGACGACCCAACATGTAATACAAACTTATACATATGACATATGGGCCTATAAGACCAAAATGATCACTCGTATACTAAACATAGGCCGACAAGTCCATACAATCTTTCACGTACATGACATATGTCTACAAGCCTCTAAGAGTAGATAAATACCTTAAAGGTCGGGACAGGGCGCCACCATACTATTCAATACATGTGCAAATCATACTGACCAAATAAGTAACTCCGGAGCAAATGGAGCGCACCGACACCTTCCGCTGAGCAGATAGCCTACTTGGAGGACTCTCAACCTGTCTATCGAGATCTGCAGGCATGAAACGCATCATCCCAAGGCAAATGCGATGTCAGTACAAATAATGTACCGAGTATGTAAGGAATTGAAATCAGTAAATAAAAGACATGGGAAAAACATGGAGTAAAAGACTCAACATGTAAGTCTGAATAGCTTTGTGAATCATTTCATATTTATAATTTCATGCATATGCAAATAAATGTCATACCATGCATAGGTATATGCGTACATAACATCATCAAGCCTCTGAGGGCATCCCATCATATAATATCGGCCACTTTGGGCAAATCATCAATGTATACCAACTGATCAGGTGGTGGTGCGTATATAACGCCGTAACCTTTTCCCGTATCCCATATACATATAATATACGCGTATATAACGCCATCTGGTCATGGGTCAATGTACATCTATAAATGAATGAAATGCATAATAAGTACGTTAATAAGATTTCTCGGAATGTCATAAGATCAATATGCCTTTCGGATAACTTTATGAACTACATATTTTTCCGAGACCCATGAATAGAAGATATAATAATATTTTACATGGGGAATCAAGAACATAGGCACCCCTAATACTTCTATGAATAGAGTCATTTGTGAAAGTTGTGCGTTTGCTCATTTCGTTTGTATCGTATGAATCATGCCAAAAATAAAAAAGGGATAGCCTTAACATACATGAGCCGATTCTCTTGACAATCCCTCTAACACACGTCAATCGCGATAAAACACGTAACAGTGAGATCGAAGTAGGGAAAATTCGTATGATATTCTTGAGAAATATTGTACCGTGCTCTCTTAGAATTGCATCCCACGCTGCTATTACATAATATAATCTTCGTATAAATTTGCCGAAGCTTTACTTCCTTACAATGTGATTTAGTGAGGCTTTCCTTCGTATAAATTTCCTTCCTTAAATTTGCTGAAGCTTTCCTTCTATTCAAGCATTTCCCTTAAATAATTTAGAGGGATTTTTAATCTTAGTGGGTGTGGGCCCCACTTATATGATGACTAAGCCACAAAACTCTCTTAAGGTGCCATCTTGCTACATGAATTAGAGTCATTTGTTGGGCTTTTGATCAAGACTCCCTTGGCTACCATGTTGGGGGCTTATTAAGCTTGTCCAAATAGCTTAATTACTTAGTTAATCTTCCCCTAAAAATTCATAATTATCCAGTTATCCACATAATTAAGAATTATACAAATTACTTAAAATACTATTCACTTTTAACATACTTTATATACCTTACTATCATGGTCATGTGGTACCTTGTATGGTAAAAGTCCATAAATACCGGGTATTATAGCTTAGACCATTTTTTTATTCCAAAATGTTAAACTTCGACGAAATTTATTTTCTTCGATTCGCTCACCCTCTCACCTTCACGAATTTACTTATCACTTATTTGAAATAGCATAATACATATAATCTCAAAATAATCTCATTCCCGAACATACGTCGATTAACTTACGACGAAACTTTTAAAGTACTTAAATGCGGGATGTAACATCTCATTTCCGAGCTTTCATCAATTTACTTATGCCGTACTTTCATGTACGAAAACATGGGGTGTAACATGCGGCAACTGCCCAGCCTACAGGGACTTTGCAAATGCGACAAATGGGTTCACAAATGCGAACCTTGTCCCTTTGAAAATGCGAACTACCCCGCTCAGGACTAATCTTCTCAAATTGAAACACCTGAAACCTTCCTGCTAAAGTCGCAATTGCGACCCTGGTGTTTGCAAATGCGACACCAAACACACCAGCACACCAGATTCTGTTTTTCAGTCCAAGACATTCTGAAACTCATCCAAGCCCTCGGGGTTCCAAACCAAATATCCACACAAGTCTTAAAACATCATACAAACTCGCTCTCGCGTTCAAAACACAAAAATAATATCTAGAACTATGAATCGGGCACCAAAAAGCATGAATTTCAAAGTAAAGTTCAATAACTACTAGAATTGCAACTAAGAATCTGAATCCCATCAATTCAATTCCAAATGATACCATAATTTGCAGACAAGTTCAAAATAGCATAACGGGCCTATTCCAATTCCCAAAATTAAATTCCTAGCCCGATAGCTAAAAGTCGACCTACGATCAAACTTCTAAACTTCAAATTGCCAATTTTTGACAAAATAATACAAATCAACCTATGGATTTTCGAATTCGACTCCGGGCATACGCCCAACTCCAAACTCATGATACGAAGCTATCGGAGCCATCAAAATACCATTTTGGGATCGTTTTTCCAAAAAGTCAAAGTTTGGTCAATATTTATAACTTAAGCTTCTAAGTCAAGAACCAAAGGGTCTAAATCAACCCGAAATCTTTCCGAAACAAAACCAATCAACGTCGAAAGTCATAAAATCATAACACATATGTGTGAAGCATCAAAAGGGGAAACGAGGCGCAAAACAAAATGACTGGTCGGGTCGTTACATTTTCTCATTTTTGGATTTGTGGAGCTTGGCTAAGGGTGATTTTTGGAATGCTTTTCACCATAATTGAAGAGGTAAGTGAAGTCTAATCACTTTTGATGATAAATATTGATTACCCATTGATTATTACACCTAGTTTATGTGATTGTAAGGTGAATTTAGGGGATTTTTGTAACGACCCAACTGGTAGTTTTGAGCATTTGTGTTTCGTTCAGTTGTTTGAAGTCTTGAGTAGCTTCATATGATGTATTGTCACTTGTATGATTCAGGATTGATTTGGAAGAATTATTCTCAACTAGTAAGCTTATAATTGAAAGAGTTGACCGAGTTTGACTTTTGTGTATTTGACCTTGGATCGGAGTTTTGATGATTCTGTTAGGTCCGGATGGTGATTTTGGACTTGAGAGTATGCCGAAATTTGCATTTGGATGTCCCTAGAAGGTTTCAGCACTATTTGGCAAAAGTTTGCAATATAAAGGTTTGGAATGTCTATAAGTTTGAATGGGAGTTAACTTTGATGATATCGGGTTCAGATTCTTATTTCGAGAGTTTGAATAGGTTCGTTATGTCATTTTGAACTTCTGCGCAAAATTTGAGGTCATTCCTAGTTTATTTGATATGGTTCGGCACGAGTTTTGGAAGTTTAAAGTTCAGAGGTTTATAAAGTTTGATTTGAGGTGTGATTCGTGGTTTTGATGTTGTTATATGAGATTTGAGAACTCGAGTAGGTCCGTGATATGTTTTGGGACTGGTTAGCATGTTCGGACGGGGTCCTAAGGGGCTCGGGTGAGTTTCAGATCATTTCCATGTTCTTTGGCACTGCTGATTTTTGGTATTTCAGGTATTCTTCGTGATCGCGAAGATTGGGTTGTGATCCTGTAGTGTATTATGGGAGCTGGGTATTTCCTTCATCGCGTTTGCGACTAGGTAATTGCATTCACGTACCTTAGTGAGGCCTGAGCATCACGTTTATGTCGGTCATATCACATTTGCGTCGGTCAGATCGCGTTTGCCTAGAGTTGAATTGAGGAGCTGGGAGCTTGAGGAAATGTCTTCGCATTCGCGAAGTAATAGCCGTGTTTGCAAAGGTCTGGATCTGCTGTGCATCGCATTCGCAAGGTCTATGCCGTGAACACATAGAGTGTTTTAGTGGCAATGAGTTTTTGTTCACCACGAACGTGAGGGTCCTTCCGCGTTCGTGAAGAGTATACCTGGAGCAAACCTTTAAGTACTCTATTTCGAAGGTTTCAGGCATTTTATCATCTTTTGAGCTATGGAGCTCGAATTTCGGTGATTTTGGAGGCGATTTTCACCACATGAATTGGGGTAAGTATTTTCTACTCAGTTTTGATTATAATCCGCGATTCTATCTTCATTTTTGGCATTTGGTTGATGATCTCAAAAGAGAAATTGGGGGTTTTGTCTAAACTTTCTTAAAGTGAATTTTTAAGTTTTGAATATCGATTCAGAGTCAAAATTGAGTGAAATTAGTATGGTTGAACTCGTAATTGAATGAGTTGTCATATTTTGTGAGTTTTATTGGGTTCTGAGGTATGGGCCTGGGTTGGACTTTTTGGTTGACTTTGAGTAAATGTTTAAAGACTCGACCTTTATCTTTTGGGATTGTTTCCTTAGGCACTATTTGATATTTTTAAGTTGCTTTTGGCTAGTTTCAAGCCGTTTGGAGGTTGATATATACGGGATAGCATTTATAAATTATTATTTGGCTTGCTCGGTATTGGATTTGTCTTGTTCGAGGTAAGTAACATATCTAAAAATATCAAATTGGATTTGAGGGTATTTAATTCTGTGAACTATGTTATAAGAGATGTATTGGGGTGATGCATATGCTAGGTGACGGGCGTGTGGGTGTGCACCGGGGTAATCATAATTCAAGTTGACTATTAAACTATGACCAGACTTGTTTTGCTATTATATCTTGTTCTATCCATGTAATTCCTACTTGTTAGAGTAATTGAGATGTGATTACTATTAGAAATCATGTTTAGGCTATGTGCTTATTCGGTTGAGACCTAATGAGGCTATTTCTGTTGTTTTGAGTTATCTACTCTAACTGTAATTATATACTCAGTCATGATTCTTCATTGCATATCACATCTCAGTCTCTGTTCATCACTCACTATTACATCACATGTAATCATTGTTTGGGCTAAGTGGTACGAGATTATGAGCCCTTGAGACTTGAGAGATTGATGACTGAGGTGGGCATGAGAGTCGTGTTGTGAGTGTTATTATGGATCGGGCTGCATGCCGCAACATGCCTTATTGGCTTATTTATTATTGTGGATTGGGTTGTACGCCGCAGCTGGCCTAATAGTTTTTTGATTAGCGCTTAGGCAGTATCCGCCCCTCTAGAGTCTGACATACTAAAAGTGACGCAGGCATAATGATATATATACACACGTGCTTTGGTGAGGGGCTTATGAGCCAGACACCCATACAATGCTGAGTGTTTTGTGTGTTTGATGAAGTGGGCAATTGAGACATATAGCTTGAGTATGTTGAGGGTGAGAGTACCTGTGAATATCACCGTGAAATCATTCATTTGACATGCATACTCGGCATGTAGGCATAGAGATGCATTTTCCTCATGCTATATGGTATTTTGGCACTCATGATTTGACATGTACATTTGACATGTAGGCATTGGATATATATTCCTCATGCTAAACGGTGTATGATAAATTGATGACTTGACATGCATATTGACATGTAGGTATAGAGATGTACTTTCCTCATGCTATCTGATAACGAAATTTCTTATCTATTGTTGAAAGTTTGAGAAAAATCACAATTTTTCATGATATACTCATATTTTGGTAACTCCAGTTAAAGATTTGGGCTTTACTGTCATACCTGAAAAGTATGTCTACTTTTTCATAACTGTGAACGAGCTTAGCGTAATATCTTTTGAGTTATTGCTTGTACTGCCTTCATTATATTATTAATATTAGACTCTGGCCATTTTTCGAGCTCGTCACTGCTTTCCACCTAAGGTTAGGTTTGTTACTTAGTGAGTATATATTGTCGGTTGTACTCATACTACACTTCTACACCTTGCATGCAGATTTTGGAGATGATGTTTCTATGTATGGCCAGAGCTGGCATTGAAGATGTACCTGCGTTCTAGTTATTACTGCTTGTTGTTCATGGTAGCTTTAGATTTGTATGTTTATGTATCTTTCGAGCAGAGGATGTATTTATTTCGTACCAACTTTGTAAATTCTAAGTCTTAGAAGCTCATGACTTGTACTACCAATCCTTGGAATTTTGTATAGAAAGCTCAGTTATTTTATTTATTGATTTCTATTATCCTATTTGAGTGGTGTTTTCTGTCATTTGGCTTACCTAGAGGGTTGGGTTAGGTTCCATCACGACTAGCTAGATTTTGAGTCATGACAATTTTAGGCTATGTTGTTGGAGAGTGAGATTTGGTGATTCGGGGGTTGATTTGTGGTTGGAATTGGATGATTTTTATATGGTTAGACTCGTAATCGAATGGATGTTCAGAATTTGTGAGTTTAGTTGCATTCCGAGGTGTGGGCCCGGGGTTGACTTTTTGGGTTGCATTTTGATTTTGGTTAAAGATCTTAGCTTTATCATTTGGAGTCAATTCTTATGACTTTTATTGATTATATTAAGTCCACTTGGCTAGATTCGGGTCATCCGGAATTTGATTCATGCGGAAAGTGCTTGTTAGAGGAGTGATTTTGCTTGCTTGAGGTAAATATCTTACCTAAACTTGGTTGAGGCACTAGTTGCCTGAGTTATTTGTGATAGCTACGTGCTATGAGTGTGCATACATGTGGGGGTTGAGACCATATGCGAGCACCAGGATATTTATCCATGCTCTAGGTAGTGCTTAGGTTATGATATGCCTTGAATTGATTGATAAGCTTTATGGTGCGATATTTCTCATATTTGTAACCCTGTTGTGAATTATTTGATCCATGTTTGAGGTTACATAGAGGCTACTCCCCTGAATGAACTTGATAATTGCTATTTCTGTAATGAAATTGTTGATTTGAGCTACGATAGTACACTTTGCACATGTATACACCTTAGCATGTTAGTTACACCAGTCCAGGAGCATGAGATCTAATATTCATTGATAATATAATATTCATTAATCATATACATGTAATCTTGTATACTTGCTTATGTATAATATGATTTGGACTAGGTGCCTCTGACCACGCCGGGCAAATTGTGTTGTTAGCTTGTGACCACACCGGGTGAATTGTGATTGTTGGCACGTGAGTTGTTCGTGTGATTAGTATTATTGGCACATGAGTTGTCTGTGCAGTTCGTGAGTTATCCGTGCGGTTGATATTATTAGAACGTGAGTTGTCCGTGCAGCACGTGTATTTCTCTCTTGATGGCGTGCATGCGTATTGAGGAAAACTAATCAGTGGCTTGGTACTGTTATACGCCATAAGTAAATTGATGTAAGCTCAGGAATGAGATTATTTTGATATTATAAGTATTATGCTATTTCAAACAAGTGATAAGTAAATTCGTGAAGGTGAGAGGGTAAGTGAATCAAAGAAAATAAATTTCGTCGAAGTTTAATATTTTGAGATAAAATACGGTCCGAGCTATAATACCCGGTATTTATGGACTTGTGCCATACAAGGTACCACATGACCATGATAGTAAGATGTATAAAGTATGTTAAAAATGATTAGTACTTAATTAATTTAAGATAATTCTTAATTATGTAGATAATTCGGTAATTATTGATTTTTAGTGGGAGATTAATTAATTAATTAGCATTTTTTTGGATAAGCCTAATGGGCCACAAATTTGGCAGCAAAAGGCGTGGGAAATAATGACTCTGTAGTTTTATGCAAGGTGGCATATTTAGAGGAAATTCCTTGGCCAACTAAGCCACAAAGTGGGGCCCACCAATCAACAATTTAAAGAGATGGCTTTACCTCATTATAGTAAAAGACTTCTTAAATTCAAAGAGAGATATGATATTATACGGATCTGCTATGGTAATGTAAATTGCTTCAGCAACTTATACAAAAAGATAGTAACGTGAATTGATACAAAATTTCATAACGCTACAACATTGCGAGATGTAATTCTAAGAATGTTCGGTACAATCTTTCTCAAGAATATCATATGGATTTTTCCCTACTTCGCTCCGCCGTTACGTATTTTTCGCGAAATACGTGGGTTAGAGGAATTGTTAAGAGAATCAGTTCAGGTATGCTAAGGCTATCCCTGCTTTCCTTTTGGCATGATCCATATGATAAAACGAAATGAGAAAATGCGCAACTTTCATAAATTACTCTATTCATAGAAGTTCTAGGGGTGCCTATGTTCTTGATTCCCATGTGACTTATTATTATATCTTTTGTTCATGGGTCTCAGAAAAATACGTATTTAATAAAATTTATCCAAAAGGCATATTGATTTTATAATATTCTGAGAAATCTTATTAATGTATTTCTTATGCATTTTATTCATTTATACATGTACATTGACACATGACTAGATGGCGTTATATACGCGTATATTATATATATATGGGATATGGAAAAAGGTTATGGCGTTATATACGCATCACCACCTTATAAGCTGGTATACGTTGATGATTTGCCCACAGTGGCCGAGATGATATGATGGGATACCCTTAGAGGCTTGATGATGTTATGAATGCATATACCTATGCATGTTATGCCATTTATACGCATATGCATGATATTATAAATATGAGATGATTTACAGAACTATTCAGACTTACATGTTGAGTCTTTTACTCCATTTTTCTCTCATGTCTATTATTTACTGATTTTTATTCCTTACATACTCGGTACATTATTTGTACTGACGTCCCTTTTGCCTGGGATGCTGAGTTTCATGCCCGCAGGTCCCGATAAACAGGTTGAGATTCCTCCAAGTAGGCTATCAGCTCAACGGAAGATGTTGGTGCGCTCAATTTGCTCCGGAGTTGCTTATTTGGTCAGTATGATTTGGACATGTATCGATTAGTATAGCGAGGCCCCGTCCCGATCTTTATGGTATTTATCTACTCTTAGAGGCTTGTAGACATATGTCATGTATATGAAAGATTGTATGGCCTTGTCGGCCTATGTTCAGTGTACGCGTGATCATTTTGGTCTTATACCACATGTCATATGTATAAGTTTGTATTACATGTTGGGTCGTCCTATGACGAGTATTCCCTCATATTTTATTCTAGTTATCTCACGAAAACCTTTCCATCTCATTTACCTATAAGAGTATGATACGAAAAGATACGTTACGTTAGTACTCGGTTGAGTAAGGTACCGGGTGCCCGCCGCGGCCCATCTGTTTGGGTCGTGACAAAAGTGGTATCAGAGCAGTTCTATCCTAGGGAGTTTACAACCTGTGTCTAGTAGAGTTTTGTTTATGGGTATGTTGTGCACCACACTTATAAGTAGGAGGCTACATGACATTCAGGACTATCACTCTTTATTCTTACTCTAGATAGTGTAGTAGAGCTCAATTGTAAGAACTCAATTTTTTAAACTATATCTTATTCATAATACCTCGATGCCTACATCCAAAAATACAATTGGTAAGAAATTGAATGTAGCTGTGGAAGAATTGAGTTAGAGGAACTCGATTTCGTCATTATTATGATGGATAAATGTGAGGTCTTCAGCAGAATATATGTGTACTAAGACTTGTAAGCTTCTTGATAAGGAGCCTTAAGGAAAGAATATTTATCCATCCCTATGGTGAAAGGTAGTGAGAGATTCAGAGGATAGATACAAATTTCAACATGTAAAAGAAGCAAGATGAAAAAGGGTACGAGGTACCCAACTAATGAAGATTATCAGTACTTACAATCAGGCAGAGAAATATAAGCATTTTGAGTTACCTTCAACAGTAACAGAGGTATATACAATTAGCCACACCCATCTCAATTATGCCCTATGGGAGCTGACATATATAGTTTAAGAGAAAGATGGGATATCAGGATCCGGTTGGGGTTAGAGTAACCCAAAATGGTAAATGGATTGTTTGAGACACCCAGATGGTGCATTCTCAAGTAGTACAACTAGATATGAGTACTACAAAGATAGGCGCTGGAAGCCTGGAAGGGATAAATATTATCTTAATGTGTCTCCCGTCCCTAGTATAGAGAGAATGTCAGGCAACCCAAAGAGCCAGTAGATGGAGCAAATGCAGAAGGTTGCGAATAATCCATATTACAGATGGCTAGAAGTGCTGGGATTCAGTATCCAGGAATGGTAGGGACGTAGTTAGTGGCATATCTTCCACCCTATGGGTTCTAGGTATTAAGAGGCCTAGTCAAGAGAGTAAAGAAAAGTTAGAAACGATGTGATGTCTCGCTTGATGTTCCAGAATAGCATAAGGAAATCTATGGTTCAAGCAAGTTGAAGGAAGGTTACAAGTAGTATAAATAGATATGTGTAGGTCGCAAGCTAAAGTATGGTGGAGCGACAAGGTTTTAGGAAGACAGGAGTAAGGATAAGAAAAGGTGAGTGAGAAGGTGACGATTAAGCCCATGAAAATAAAAGAGCTGATGGAATGCTACCCTAATAATAGAATAAGGGTGTAATTGTGATAGATAAAGGATGACGTTTGGACGTTCGATTGAATAATAATTTGAAAAAAAAAAGATTTTATGGACGGCACGGGATTAGAATACCCCCCATAAGATGAGTCACATTGGAATGCTATGAAATATAGTTATGGAAGTATAGTATCGCCCCTAGGTGGATCAGTCTAATCATTTAAGATGTTCCTTGAGCAGACGTGAGCCCTAGCGACAGTGTTACATAAGAGGCCAAGTTATCAGTAGTAGATTGCAGATCAACATTGAGGTGAATCAACAATGGATGGATAAGAGTTACAAAGTATGAGATGATAATAGACCATCATTCTTAAGATGAACAATGATGAAGAAGCATTAAAGGACTAAGATTTATACATATAGGATAAGCAACGAGAGTAACCTCGAGTTTGGTAGCAAACCACAAGTCATGGTGTGAGAAAGAGGCCTAAAGGGGGTAATGCCATGGCCTTTTGATTTATTTACAAAACAGTTGCCTAGATGGCAAGGAGTGTACTAAAGTATTCGCAAGAGCTATAAGTTATGATAAAGATAAGTGTATCGGTCAATAATCGAGGATGAACTTTCCAAAGGGGGGAATGATGTTACACCCCATATTTTCGTGCGTGGAAGTACGCCATAAGTAAATTGATGTAAGCTCAGGAATGAGATTATAAGTATTATGCTATTTTAAACAAGTGATAAGTAAATTCATGAAGGTCAGAGGGTAAGCGAATCAAAGAAAATGATTTTCGTTGAAGTTTGATATTTTGAGATAAAATACGGCCCGAGCTATATTACCCGATTTTTTTGGACTTGTGCCATACAAGGTACCACATGACCATAATAGTAAGGTGTATAAAGTACGTTAAAAGTGATTAGTATTTTAAGTAATTTGAGATAATTCATAATTATGTGGATAATTAGGTAATTATTAATTTTTAGTGGGAGATTAATTAATTAATTAGCATTTTTTGGATAAGCCTAATGGGCCTCAAATGTGGCAGCAAAAGGCTTGGGAAATAATGGCTCTGTAGTTTGTATGCAAGGTGGCATATTTAGAGGAAATTCTTTGGCCAACTAAGCCAAAAAGTGGGACCCACCAATCAACAATTTTAAAGAGATGTCTTTACCTCATTAAGGTAAAAGACTGCTTAAATTCAAAGGGAGATGTGATATTATACGGATCTGCTATGGCAATGTAAATTCCTTCAGCAACTTATACAAAAAGATAGCAACGTGAATTGATACAAAATTCCATAACGCTACAACAACGTGAGATGTAATTATAAGAATGTCCGGTACAATCTTTCTCAAGAATATCATATGGATTTTTCCCTACTTTCATCCGCCGTTACGTGTTTTTTGTAAAAGACGTGGGTTAGAGAGATTGTCAAGAGAATCAGTTCGGTATGCTAAGGCTATCCCTGCTTTTCTTTTGGCATGATCCATATGATACAAACGAAATGAGCAAATGCACTACTTTCATAAATGACTCTATTCATAGAAGTGCTAGGGGTGCCTATGTTCTTGATTCCCCATGTGTCTTATTATTATATCTTTCGTTCATGGGTCTCAGAAAAATACGTATTTGATAAAGTTTATCCGAAAGACATATTAATTTTATGATATTCCGAGAAATCTTATTAACGTAATTCTTATGTATTTTATTCATTTATACATGTACATTGACCCATGACCAGATGACGTTTTATACGCGTATATTATATGTATATGAGATATGGGAAAAGGTTATGGCGTTATATACACACCACCACCTGATCAACTGGTATACGCTGATGATTTGCCCACAGTGGCCGAGATGATATGATAGGATTCCCTCAGAGGCTTGATGATGTTATGAACGCATACACCTATACATGATATGCCATTTATACGCATATGCATGACATTATAAATATGAAATTATTTACAGAGCTATTCAGACTTACATGTTGAGTCTTTTACTCCATGTTTCTCTCATGACTATTATTTACTGATTTTCATTCTTCACATACTCGGTACATTATTTGTACTGACGTCCCTTTTGCATGGGAATGCTACATTTCATGCCCGCAGGTCCCGATGGACAGGTTGAGAGTCCTCCAATTAGGCTATCAGCTCAGCGGAAGATGTTGGTGCACTCCATTTGCTCCGGAGTTGCTTATTTGGTCAGTATGATTTGGACATGTATTGATTAGTATGGCGGGGCCCTGTCCTGACCTTTATGGTATTTATCTACTTTTAGAGGCTTGTAGACATATGTCATATATATGAAAGATTGTATGGCCTTGTCGGCCTATGTTTAGTGTAGGAGTGATCATTTTCTTCTTATATCATATGTCATATGTATAAGTTTGTATTACATGTTGGGTCGTCCTATGATGAGTACTCCCTCATGTTTTATTCTAGTTATCTTACGACACTCTTTCCATCTCATTTACCTAAAAGAGTATGATACGAAAAGATACGTTACGTTAGTACTCGATTGAGTAAGGTACCGGGTACCTTTCACGGCCCATTGGTTTGGGTCGTGATAAAAGTGGTATCAGAGTAGTTCTATCCTTTGGAGTTTACAACCCGTGTCTAGTAGAGTCTTGTTTATGGGTGTGTTGTGCACCGCACTTATAATTAGGAGGCTACAGGACATTTTGTATTGTCGCTCTTTCTTCTTACTCTAGATCGTGTGGTAGAGCTCAGTTATGCCTGCATCCAGAAAGATAATTGGTAAGAAATTGAATGTAGCTGTGGAAGAATTGAGTCAGAGGAACTCGATTTCGTCATTCTTATGATTGGTAAATGTGAGGTCTTCAGCAGAACATGTGTGTACAAAGACGTGTAAGCTTCTTGATAAGAAGCCTTAAGGCAAGAATATCTATCCACCCCTATGGTGAAAGGCAGTGAGAGATTCAAAAGATAGATACAAATTTCAACAAGTAAAAGAAGCAAGATGAAAAAGGGTTCGAGTTACCCAGCTAATGAAGATTATCAGTACTTACCATCAGGCAGAGAAATATAAGCATTTTGAGTTACCTTCCACAGTAACAGAGGTATATACAATTAGCCACACCCATCTCAATTATGGCCTATGAGAGCTGACATATATAGTTTAAGAGAAAGATGGGATATCAGGATCTGGCTCGGGTTAGAGTAACCAACAATAGTGAATGGATTGTTTGGGACACCCAGATGGTACAATCTAAAATAGTACAACTAGATATGAGTACTACAAAGATAGGCACTGGAAGTCTGGAAGGGATAAATATTATCTTAGTGTGTCTCCCGTCCCTAGTAGAGAGAGAATGTTAGGCAACCCGAAGAGCCAGTAGATGGAGCAAGGGGAGTTAAAAGCAAAAGAATTCCTTGTTGAAGTTTTCAGAATAAAGTGATAGACAGAAATGTTAGTAGGGAGATAAGAAGAGATCTAATGAAGCACTATGAGTAAGATGTGATACATGGATGATAACGGTAGATCAAAAAAAATGATAGTATTACAGAGTCTATAGTCAAGTGGAGGAAAAGACGAGATGTGACAGGCCTTGAGACAACGAAAGAGTATAGGCCATAAAGTCATACCCTCATTTTGAGAAATAAGTTCATGACTCTAACGTGATTCCCAAAAGGAAAAGTTAGACCCCAGAATAATAGAAATCAGTATGGACTGGTGAACAAGATAAACTAAACATGAATTAGGGACTGAGTGATTTGATAATAGTTGGCATCGTGAGAAATTCAGAGATTGCGTTCCAACGATAATAGAATGGACGACAGAAGAATAACCTTTAAAGGTCATTCAGGAAGACGCTTCCCTACAAGCAAGCAAAGTGAGCAATGTTAAGCTTAAGGGACTATGTGTGACAGTTATACTAGGTGTCACCCTCGTGAGTAAGGAATTTTGTTATCCTTGGAACAGAAGGATTACCGGAAGGCGAGTAAGGGTCATTGATGATGTGAAAAGACGCCAAAGATGAAGAGGTAAAATATCTATAGGTAGATCGTCGTAGCTCTAAATCTTAGTACTCCCCTAGGGGGGGGGGGATATGGAGTGATGTGGCATTAAGTCAGGATTAAGTGGTTCTAGTAACTATGGAATGGTAAAGGAAGAATGCAATAAAAATAAGAAAGGAATGAGATTGCACTTATCCGAATCCTTCAAATATGCTACGATTCCAAAACTTTATGCAAGCATGACGTCAAAGAAAGAAAATAAGGGTTCCTGCTCGGGATGTTATGGAAAATAAGGAGCCAGTGCGAGAGGTAAGTTAAGACAAAGGAAATAACCCAAGAAAGATTATGCAGAATATTGATATGAGAATGGGCCAACAAGAGGATACATACAAATCAACAAATCGTGCAAGATAAACATAGTGAACCCCAACATGGGGAATTCAGTCTCGCAGATACGACATCGTGATCCTTGAGAAATATTCAGATAGGAGTTGGGGTAGTTAAAGTTACCGTATGAGTCTTACGGAAATAAAAGAGAATGCCACTGGGAAGACAGTCAAAATATTAGTTTTGAAGCAACCCTACAAGCACAAGGGCGTGGAAATAAGTAACTACGTATAAATACAGGCGAGGAAGGACATCAAAAATTCTGTCGAGTATACGATGTAATAATCTCACAGCTTTACAAGAGTCAGAAGATCCTCCCTATGTACTACAATGAAAGACTAGATAAGGAAATAAGGAAGAAGGCTTCAACGTAAACATAGTAACTTGAAGAAGAAATGGTCTTGTAACAACAGTCTCACAACAACATTGGATGCACTTCATAAGAAAGAGGCACCTAATGTGTCTAATGAACGGGAAGAAGAAAAAATTCAAAAGGTGATATTCAAGATCATATGGGTTGTATGGAATTCCAATATGTGTGGGCACTAAGATAAGCCAAGTATTCATGCAACAATTGGCAGAACGGCCAGGAAAGGTAATTGCTTACATTTTAGAGAAAGTTGAAGGGAATGAAAGGAATTATTCGATCGATGATCCAGAGTTAGTTACGTTATGAATGCACTCAAGATTTCGGAATATTATCCATGCAACATATATGTTGACAATCATACAACCGTAGAAGACTCCGGTATAAGTTAAAAGAAAGAATTGAGTCTAGGTCATAGACAAAGGATTGAATTGTTAAAAGATTGTATCATGGATATTCCATAGTGTCTATGAAAGGCTAAAGTAATGACTAATACCATGAGCTGCAGATCGGAAGATAGCTTAAGCCTACATAAAGATTGGTAAGAGGGAAGAAAATCAGGAGTCTGATTATTGGACCTAGAAAATTATAGAGATCGTGATTGAAAACATTGTAGAATCACTCTTAATATTAGAAGTACAAGAGAGATAGTACACCAACTATATTCTATAATATCTCTATGATAAAGCCAGTTAGAAGAGTACTAGCCTCATAAGAAGTTAGAATGAATCTCCCACCGGATTGTGTATACACCAGAGGTGCAAGTATTATAATAGAGCTTCAAGTTATGGATATGAATTATACATGCGTAAAAGCAAGGTCATGAAAGAGATAGAAGATGTGATGCGAGATTTTAAGGTAAATAAGGTAAAGGTAAACAACGTAAGAGATACTTAAATGCAAAAGATTGCGAATAATCCATACTACAGATAGAAGGCTAGAAGTGCTGGGACTCAGCATCCAGGAATGGTAGCGTCGTCGTCAGTGGCATATCTTCCAACCTATGGGTTCTAGGTATTGAGAGGCCTAGTCAAGAGAGTAAAGAAAAGTTAGAGACGATGTGATGTCTCGCTTGATGTTCCAGAATAAAATAAGGAAATCTATGTTGCAAGCAAGTTGAAGGAAGGTAACAAGTAGTATAAATAGATATGAGTAGATCGCAAGCTAAAGTATAGTGAAGCGACAAGGTTTTAGGAAGAAAGGACTAAGGATAAGAAAAGGTGAAGGAGAAGGTGACGAGAGTGGATAAGTTCTCGGGATTAAGCCCCTGAAAACAAAAGAACTGATGGTTTGTCTAAGTTATAGAAAGCGTAGTATAGCTTGAATGAACTCAAAGGAGTCTAAGACTAGTAACATTTAGAAGAGATGGAATGCTACCCTAATAGTAGAATAAGGGTGTAATTGTAATAGATAAAGGATGACATTTGGACCTTCGATTGAATAATAATTTGAAAAAAAAATATTTCATGGACGGCACGAGATTAGAATACCCCCCGTAAGATGAATCACATTGTAATGCTATGAAATACAGTTATGGAAGTATAGTATCACCCCTAGGTGGATCAGTCTAATCATTTCAGATGTTCCCCGAGGAGATGTGAGCCCTAGCGGCAGTGTTACATAAGAGGCCAAGTTATTAGTAGTAGATTGCAAATCAACATTGAGGCGAATCAACAATGGATGGATAAAAGTTACAAAGTATGAGATAAGAATAGACCATCATTCTTAAGATGAACAGTGATGAAGAAGCATTAAAGGACATAGATTTATACATATAGGATAAGCAACGAGAGTAACCTGGAGTTTGGTAGCAGACCACAAGTCATGGTGTGAGAAAGAGGCATAAATGGGAGAATGCCATGGCCTTTGGATTTATTTACAAAACAGTTGCCTAGATGGCAAGGAGAGTACTAAAGTATTCACAAGAGCTATAGGTTATGATAAAGATAAGTGCATCGATCAACATTCGAGGACGAATGTTTCAAAGGGGGGAATGATGTTACACCCCATATTTTCGTGCGTGAAAGTACGCTATAAGTAAATTGATATAAGCTCGAGAATGAGATTATTTTGAGATTATAAGTATTATGCTATTTTAAACAAGTGATAAGTAAATTCGTGAAGGTGACAGGGTAAGCGAATCAAAGAAAATGAGTTTAGTCGAAGTTTGATATTTTGAGATAAAATATGATCCGAGCTATAATACCCGGTATTTATGGACTTGTGCCATACAAGGTACCACATGACCATAATAGTAAGGTGTATAAAGTATGTTAAAGTGATTAGTATTTTAAGTAATTTGAGATAATTCTTAATTATGTGGATATATGGGTAACTATTGATTTTTAATGGGAGACTAATTAATTAATTAGAATGTGTTGGATAAGCCTAATGGGCCTCACATGTGGCAGCAAAAGGCTTGGCAAATAATGACTATGTAGTTTGTATGCAAGATGGCATATTTAGAGGAAATTCTTTGGCCAACTAAGCCACAAAGTGGGGCCCATCAATCAACAATTTTAAAGAGATGTCTTTACCTCATTAAGGTAAAAGACTTCTTAAATTCAAAGGGACACGTGATATTATACGAATCTACTATGGCAATGTAAATTGCTTCAACAACTTATACAAAAAGATAGCAACGTGAATTGATACAAAATTCCATAACGCTACAGCAGCGTGAGATGTAATTCTAAGAATGTCCGGCACAATCTTTCTCAAGAATGTCATATGGATTTTTCCCTACTTCGATTTGCCGTTACGTGTTTTTCGCAAAAGACGTGGGTTAGTGGAATTGTCAAGAGAATCAGTTCAGGTATGCTAAGGCTATCCCTGCTTTCCTTTTGGTATGATCCATATGATATAAACGAAATGAGCAAATGCGCAACTTTCATAAATGACTCTATTCATAGAAGTGCTAGGGGTTCCTATGTTCTTGATTCCCCATGTGTCTTATTATTATATCTTCTGTTCATGGGTCTCAGAAAAATACGTATTTGATAAAGTTTATCCGAAAGGCATATTGATTTTATGATATTCCGAGAAATCTTATTAACGTATTTCTTATGCATTTTATTTATTTATACATGTACATTGATCCATGACCAGATGGCGTTATATATGGGTATATTATATGTATATGGTATATGGGAAAAAGGTTATGGCGTTATATACGCACCACCACCTGATCAGTTGGTATACGTTGATGATTTGCCCACAATGGCCGAGATGATATGATGGGATGCCCTCAAAGGCCTGATAATGTTATGAACGCATATACATATGCATGGTATGACATTTATACACATATGCATGACATTATAAATATGAAATGATTTACAGAGCTATTCAGACTTACATGTTGAGTCTTTTACTCCATGTTTCTCTCATGTCTATTATTTACTGATTTTCATTCCTTACATACTCAGTACATTATTTGTACTGACGTCCCTTTTGCCTGAGGACGCTGCATTTCATGCCCGCAGGTCCCGATAGACAGGTTGAGAGTCCTCCAAGTAGGCTATCAGCTCAGGGAAAGATGTTGGTGCGCTCCATTTGCTCCGGAGTTGCTTATTTGGTCAGTATGATTTGGACATGTATTGATTAGTATGGCGGGGCCCTGTCCCGACTTTTATGGTATTTATCTACTCTTAGAGGCTTTTAGACATATGTCATCATGTATATTAAAGATTGTATGGCCTTGTCGGCCTATGTTCAGTGTGGGAGTGATCATTTTCTTCTTATACCATATGTCATATGTATAAGTTTGTATTACATGTTGGGTCATCCTATGATGAGTATTCCCTCATTTTTTATTCTAGTTATCTCATGGCAGTCTTTCCATTTTATTTACCTATAAGAGTATGATACAAAAAGATACGTTACATTGGTACTCAGTTGAGTAAGGTACCGTGTGCCCGTCGCGGCCCATCGGTTTGGGTCGTGACATGTACTGTATTGGAAATTCTTAGGACAATCTGGCCAATGTTATTTGGTTATTGCATTTCATCTTTACTTGCAATTTCTATGATTAGTTAACTGATTTACTTGCATATCATCTTTATATGTTGGATTATTGACTGAGCAGAGTACTTGAGTAATTATGAGCCCTAAAGTGGTTTTATCCGTGGTTTCATGATTTGATCATATTTCTGTTTTGTACTTGTTAAATTTACGAACTGTATAGGTTACAACAAGTATCATTTATAATTTTTGCTGCTTTTACCTCGCCGAAGTTAGTTATGATACTTGCTGAGTACCTAGGGCCGGTTGTACCTATGCTATACTCTGTACTTCATTGTGCAGATCCAGGTGTCAGACCCGGTCATCAGTAGCGGAGTTTGGTAGCTGATTTGACCATCGAGAGACGAGGTAGAGTTGCATCGTCGATCGCAGTCTTGGCATCTCTTACCATAGTGTATTGTTGTCCTTATGTTAGACAGTGTTGCTATTTCGCTTTCAAACTAGTATTTTCTTTCAATCTTAGAGCTCATGACTCTCTATTTACCTCTTATGGGGGATTTATCATGTATTGGATGATGTTAATTCTATTATTTATGGTATTTTGGTTCATTATTCGACTTGCCTAGCTAGTGTGTTAGGCGCCATCATGACTGATTGAGATTTTTGGGTCGTGATAGTATTCCCAACGAAGTCTCCATGCCGCCGTGCCCCATTGTCTCGCAAAAGCGAGTTTCGATATATGACAACTCTCTCGAAGAATATTAAAAAAGAGGAGTCGTCACCTAACGGATTTTAAGGTGCGTTAGGACACATGTTTAAAAATAACTTCGGTTTGACTAGTTTGCGTAATCAATGATCGGGTAAGGGTTCAAATTACCTCGAAAAGAAGATGTTAAGTACTCTTCGAGGTCTACAAATGTAGTTTCTAGCTGAAATTTAAACTACGTGAGATAATTGGGTTATTAATACTATGTTAATTAATTCTACATGGTCAAATATTCCAATCAACTTAAAGCAAATGATTACTTGGATCTAATCATAGATAGGGAATTCAAACAGGTAAGAGTTGTAACAAATATTTAAAAAACTACTTAATTATATTAAAGAGCACCTAAGTTTTTAAGCCTAATGGATCAATTCTTGTACAAAGCTTGCTAAGATTTTTATAGCCAAAATGCAATAGCTATTCAGGTAATGTGTGTATTATCTCCAACTACCCTCATTACTATCGTTAAGTATTACCTAAAGAGCACACTAATTAATTCTAAATCGTTTCTTAGAATAGCTACCCGTCTTTTTCTATAGTCCTGGAAGCATTGAACACTACTCTAAAGGGATGGTTCTAGACTTAAAGAAAATCTCAAGTTTCTATTTTTATTTGCTTATTAGCGTCACATAAGGAAACATATTGGGACTTCAAACAAATTTGCAAGTATCACACAAAGATCAAGTTTACCTCACACGTCGACACTCGTGTAAAACGGGCAAATTAGAGGCAAACAACAGTGATTTAATAATGTTGTTAACTTACTTAAGCATGCCAATTGTAAGACAGTAACTCTGCTAGTCAAGCTTGGTTGAATTACGTGAATTATGAATTTATGATATTCCTATAGGCATGATAATTAAGTTGAGTCTTATAGACACAATTTCTAAATTATTAGGCAAAATTGGTAGGCAGGCATGAGATGGAAGAGCAAACGGGACAGATTTTTGCTTCTTGCATCGTTAAGTAATTAGACCGAGTTAATGAAATGTTTTCCTAAAATCATTCTCTCTAGGTTTTCAAGTTGTAATTAACGTGGACAGATTCATTATTACAACGCCTGAGCAATTAGAACCTATGGACATAATTCTATTTGAGATCATTTTAAGTCATATGGGCAGAATATCTAGGTGAGCAAGAAGTCTGAAGTATACATAAAGAAACTTTAACACATATCAGCTAAGCATATAAGTGACACATAGCGTATAATTATATAATTTAAACTCCTATAGGCATGGTTTCTACCCATCCAATCCTATAAGCATGTTATCTATCAAAAGTAAAGCTCATCCCCAATATTCACTATATCCCTATCGTTGTTTACAACTGAATTATTACAGACCAAATGCAAGAAATAAAAATAATACATACCCGAGATAAATAAATACACAATCAAACAATAAATAATTATGGACCTAGGTAGAATCTCCATCGTGGTCAAAAGCCCAGAAACTGCAGCGACAAGTGGCCCAAACCATCATACCCAATTCCTTCTTAGTTAGAAATATTGATTGCCTTATTCTTTACCAATTGTTCCTACGAGTACAAATTCCTATAAGCAATTTCTAGACGCAAGTATTATAAACTAGGTTCAAGGATGCAAAACTAAGCAAAACAAATACGACAAGGTCCTACCAACATGATTTCTACTAGTGAATGTCCCAAGTATTGAGTGCAACAAGGAAGGCAAATTCCATCATACTTAAACAGAGGCAAACATATACTCACTCAAAGGACACTTAAATTTCTAACTTTAAGATACCGAACTAGTCTCATCTACATAATCCTAGGTTGAGGTGATCATATGCAAGTTAATGAATATAAGGGAAGAAGACCCCGGGTGTTGCGGGTCGAAGCATAGAAGGCACCTGTCACGACCCAAAATCCCTCCATAGAAGTCGTGATGGCACCTAGTCTCTTAGACTAGGTAAGCCTAACACTTACTGAATTAATAACAGATTTCAACAAATCAACTATTAAACATGAACCTGAAATTTCTGTATAATGCCAACAATCTAAAGTAGATATATAACATCCCAAAATCGGTAGTACAAGTCATAAGCTCTACTGAGTTCACTAGAAAATCTCTAAATACAACAGTTCCAAAATAGAAATAAATAGTACAAAATAAAACTTCAGAATGTGACACCGAAACCTGCGAACGTGACAGCAGATATACCTTGAGTCTCCACAGCAACACTCGATCTGCTAACTAATAATCAACACGCTCCGAGGTACGTGGATCTACATAAAAATGTGCAGCAAGCGTATCATGAGTACACCACAGCGGTACCTTATAAGTATCAAGACAAACCTCGGTGGAGTAGTGATGAGGAATAGCCAAGACACCTACTGACATAATAACCTATACAAGTATGAATATAAAAGTAACAAGGAACAATATAAAGCTAAACATGATAAGAATGTTTCTACAATACTTGCAATAAGAACTAGAACAAGAATTAACGACAGAGAGTCAACAGGTAAATACGTCGTGAGGTAAGCAGAATACAGATAAAGTCCGGTGAAACCAAGTAGGGAAAAATAAGTAACATCCCACTAAAACAACCCGCTTTCATTATAAGAGAATTTCTCCGAGGTACCACACCTCATAACCTCGATTCAAGGGTCCCAAGTCAGGAACCCCAATCACTTGGCATCTTGTGCCTACATTATAAATCACAACCGCACGGAAAACTCGCGTGCCACACGTATAACTCACGTGCCAATACCATCAATATCTAATATCTTTACGGACAACTCACGTGCTAAGAGAGTGACAATATCTCATATCCGCACGGATAACTCACATGTTAGATTTAACAATACCTCATAACCGCAAAGGCAACTCACGTACTAATAGTAGCAATATCTCATACAGAAGGAAGGTATACAAGAATACATGTAAATGATCATCAAACATCAAAGTTCATATTCCTGGACTAACATAAGTGATATATTTCGATGAACGCTTGTGCAAGAGTACTATCATAGCTCGAGTCAATCAAGTAAGATCAGAGACAACGAATGACACATAGGAACCAATACAACGAAACAATATTATGCATGACTCACACAAGATAGGCACACCACTATACAAATATCATCATTAACAATAGCCCCCTTTGTTTCGCCGCATGCGCAACAATAAAGTAAATTCCAACCTTGTCTCACCACACGCGCATAATAATATTTCCACCTTGTGTCGCCACATGCGCAAACCCCCCCCCCCCACACACATGTGTATATATATATATATATATATATAGCCCGCCTTGTCACGTTTCATGTGCAATTATCAATAATACAATAACACAGACAACTCACGTGCGAACACCCCGACAATCCTCTCAACAATATCAGGTGTGCTAAAACATAACAACATAATATAACGACTCGCACCATGTGTTCCCATATGCCATGACATTTCCTTGAAACAATTCCATCACCACAACCACACATAGTCCTCGGCTCAACAATACTGAGTACAACAACTATAATAATGACACAAGAGTACGACAAGTAAATCAACACAAGAATTTCAAAACACCAAGAAACTGAAGAACAAGCTCACAATGAAAAACATGACAAGTAATAATGGTTTCAAGTAAGAATAACTCAATGATGAGAGAGATAATGCATAACAACGATGTCAAATAAGAGTTACTCAACACTAGGAGAGGTAACATGCAACAATGACTTCTGTCACGACCCAAAACCTAAACCATCGTGATGGCGCCTATCGCGATACTAGGCAAGCCGGCATTTCCAAAACACTTTCAACACTTAAAAGGAATGAATTTAAGATATTTAAAATAACCGGAGTTTTTCATAAAAATGGGGTAAAACCCAAAGCATAAGTGAGGAAAAATAGCCCGACATCGGGGTGTCACTGAGTACATGAGCATCTTTACCAGGAGCAGTCTAATACAACATCTAAGGAATAAGAACTGAAATGCGAATAAGATAATGAAGGAGAGCCAAGACTTGTGAATGCCATGCATCTACCTCGATAGTCTCCGGAATCAGCCGCTCAAATATCAACACCCGCTACGATCGGGAACACCTGGATCAGCACACGAAGTACAGGGTGTAGCGTGAGTACAACCAACTCAGTAAGTAACAAAATAAATAAGGAACCGAGAAGGTAGTGACAAGCTATACAAATACAGTTCATTTTTGATAATTCCAGCAAAGAATAGACATGCTTTCAAATCCGGCAGTTTAAGTTAAATCAGTTTTATACAATTAAAGTGCCGGTAATCCGGATATAGAATCTTTCAGAAATTTCACAAAAATGACAGATAGCAACTAAGTGTATCAGTAAATGAAACACAAGCACAGCCTCCCAGGGAAACAGTCACTCAACTCGTCACAACGGCTCAATTATTTGGCTCTCAGCCCTCGGCACTCATACTCAATAGGTACCTGCACTCACTCGGGTGTGCAGACTCCAGAGGGGCTGCTTTTAGCCCGAGCGCTATATTGCTATGGCATGCAGCCCAACCCAATCATATAAATACCCGCAAGTGCGAAAAAACTAGATATTAGAAAATTTCAGCCATTTGCCTAAGTCCAAATTCAAACCGTTAAGCATCCGAAATACCCGCGAGGCCCCCAAAACTTCAATAAAATATACCAACAAGTCTTAAAATACCATACGAACTTAGTCGAGCCCTCAAAACACGTCAAACAACAACAAAAACACGAATCACCCTCCAAATCTAAACTTAATTAACTTCGAAATTTCCAAATTCTACAAACGATGCCGAATCATACCAAACCACGTCCGATTGACCTCAAATTTTGCACACAAGTCATATATAACATTATGGACATACTCCAACTTTTGGAATCGGAATCGGAATCCGATCCCGATATCAAAAAGTCAACCCCCCGTTCAAACTTCCTAAAAATTTGACTTTTGCCATTTCAAGCCTAAATTAGCTACAGACCTCAGATTCACAGTCCAGACACACTCCTAAGTCCAAAATCACCCAACGGAGCTGACGGAACTCTATTCCGGAGTCGTCTTCACACAATTCTGACTACGGTCAAACTCATAAGACTTAAACTTCCATTTTAGGGACTAAGTGTCCCAAAACACTCTGAAACTAAAAACAAGACCTCCCGGCAAGTCATATAAGTAGAAACAGATATGGGGAATGTAGTAAATAGGGGATTGGGGCTAAAATACTCAAAACGACCGGCCCGATCGTTACAACTTTAAATAACGATAAGTCAACAATGGAAGAGATAACAATAACTTCAATTACTGATAATCAACTACGAAAGAGATAACATGGCAATAAAAGAGGTAACAACTTTAATTAAGGCATATAAAAGTATATTTGGCAATAATGGCTAGAACATGGAACAATCAACTTCAAATAAGACACGTAAGGATATATCAATGGAGGATTTAACATGACAAGACAAC
Organism: Nicotiana tomentosiformis; assembly: GCF_000390325.3. Taxonomy (NCBI): domain Eukaryota; kingdom Viridiplantae; phylum Streptophyta; class Magnoliopsida; order Solanales; family Solanaceae; genus Nicotiana; species Nicotiana tomentosiformis. The sequence continues at coordinate 153,696,296 of NC_090813.1, forward strand.
TTTATTTTAATGTACATAAGAACCTAAGAGTCTAAAATGGTCAAATTTTCACATATAAGACGTGTACACACTCGTTATCTCGTGTACACGTCTTCCACGAAGTTCAGATAGAGCAAACAAACCCAATCCCTACTGAGTAGTTCCTCCACATACTGTTAAGTAAGATACTTAACTCAGACTCCCTCAAGCAACACTCTAAAATAGCTTTTCCTTTATAATTCACCTCCGCTCGACTCAAATCTAACCAAAATTGACTTAATAATATCAAATAATACAAGATAAATAAATTCGAACAATTAAAGCTATGATCTTTGCATAATTTCTCAAAAGTCAACCCGGTCAAAACCCGGGTCTAAGGGTAGATTCCAACTACCCATAACCCCATGATTTCATATATGTATTTTATTTAAATATCCGAGTCCAAATCGACTATCAAAACTCAAATTCTCATTTTTCAAAAAATAGATAAAGTTTCCCAAAATTTCACTTTGATTCTCGAGATTTTGATGTTAAAACTCATATATAATCATGTAAAATAATTGGAAACTGATCAAAATCACTTACCCAATGATTGAGATAAAAATTCCTCTTCAAAATCACCTCCTATCGACTCTAGGGTTCAAAGATGTGAAAATGAGACTAAAAATCCCGTCCCTCAGCTTTTTGTCCAGTCACAGGTGTCGCAAATGCGACACGTGATTGGGAACCTCGCAAATGCAAAGAAATTATCGCAAAAGCAAAACTCCTCACATTTCCGCTGCCATCACAAATGCGATGACTGGTTCGCAAATGCTCAAGACCTCAAATCATTGAACGGAACCTTAAAGCTCAAAACGACCGGTCATGTCGTTATATTCTTGTTACACCTCATGTTTTCGTACGTGAGAGTACGTCGTAAGTCAATTGATATAAGCTCAAAAATGAGATCTTCTTTGAAAGTATATAAAGTAAGTTAATCATTTTACCTTGGAGGTTACAAATCTTTAATAACCTGAATAACAAGTAGCAAGAGGGTTGGAAAGCTTAGAAGCTAAACGAAAAATAAGTTTTATCGAAAGTCGATAAGTTTGGAATGTTATAACATGCACTTTGGGGTGAGACTAGGTTGCTTAACATGATAAGGATATTATTTTATGAGTTGCTTTAGTCGTATGATATTTGTGTGTTATGTTTTGAAGTCAAGCGAGTTGTGAAACAAAAGTTGGCAAAGATCATCACAAGTTACATTCATAAATATGCTGAAACTTAGGTCAACTGTAGCTAAGCTTTTCTCCCAATGTAATTTGAATTATGGGGTGATACATATATAAAATTGAAGATCTATGAGTCTAGTTTCTAACACATTAAACTGTTTATCCATACGATATCTAAGTAGAGAGATATTCGTATTTTTACGAGACTGCGCTAGTAGCTCCCAATGGGACCCACTTAGGCGGTGGTCGACCTATTTCTCTTGAAAAACGATTTGGACGACCTTTATTTATCATTTTTTGACCCAACATCGTCCCTACACTCCTCCAAACCTTCATAAACAGATACCATAAGGGTTTGAAGTGATTATACCATAATTCAACATCAAAAGTTAGTTCTTGTGAAGAACAACACCTCTTTGAGGTTGTGTTTTCATTGAGGATTGTTGTGGGCTATGTTTGACTGAAATTTCAAGTTGTTGCTACTGGATAAGGTGAGTATAACAGCCTAATAATTGTGCTTAAGCTTGCTTGTATGTTGGTTAAGTTGTTAGGATGATAAACTAAAAAATAATACTTGGACTAGCTTAAGTCACTTCTATGGTGTTGTATTGCCATTTAGGGTTGTTGTAAGATAAATATAACTTGGATTTTGACTTGAAGCTACTGTAGGAGGTATGTGTATTGTGTTCTTGCATGTTCTTAAGGTTATCTTGATGTTGATTAAGTTAAATAGATGGACTAGACATGAACTAGTGAATAAAGTTGCTAATTGAGGATAGTTAGAGTTGTGGATTGTTTCCTTTGTTATAAATATATGGTATAAGGATGGAATCATTAATGACTGAATTCATTATCATACTAATGATACTGTTAAGTTAATATAAGAAGTCTATAAGGGGTTATATGGGTTATACGGATTCCAATCGGAGCTTGCCACTCGTCGTGAAGTAGTTGTGACTTGTTGTTGTTATATAGTGTCTTGTTATTGAAATTTATATGTTGCTGGATTTCTCTGGTTGTTGTTATTGTTGTTATATGGTATTGGAGGAGGCCCTTGTTACAGGGGAGATGCTGCCCATTTTTACATAAACGAGCTACTAACTTAAGTTGCTGACTTAGCCTTTACTCAACACTGATTTTGAATCTCCTTATGCTATGATAGATTGAGTTGAGTTGTTTGAAGGATTTCTTGGAAGATATTAAGGACTCAACGGGGTTAAGGTATGTTAAGGCTATCCCTTCTTTCCTTTATCATGATCCATATGATACAAACACACAACTTTCATAAATGCCTCTATTCATAGAAGTACTAGGGGTGCCTATGTTCTTGATTCTCCATGTGTCCTACTATTATATCGTCAGTTTACGGGTCTCAAAAAAATACGTAACTTGATAAAGTTTATCCGAAGGCATCTTATCTTATGACATCTCGAGAGATCTTATTGACTTACTTATTATGCATTGCATTCATTTATACATGTGTATCGACCAATGACCAAATGGCGTTATATACGCGTATATTATATGCATATGGGATATGGGGAAAGGTTACGGTATTATATACGCACCATCACATGATCAGCTGGTATACATTGATAATTTTGCCCACAGAGGACGAGATAATATGATGGATGCCTTCAGAGGCTTGATTATGTTATGTACGCATATACCTATGCATGATATGATATTTATATGCATATGCATGATATTACAAATGTTTCATGACTCACCGAGCTATTCAAACTTACATGTTGAGTTGTTTACTCCATGTTTCTTTTATTTCTTTTATATACTGCTTTCATACCTTACATACTTGGTACTTTATTTGTACTGACGTCCCTTTTGCCTAGGGACGCTGCATTTCATGCCAGCAGGTTTTGATAGAGAGGTTAACAGTCCTCCTAGTAGGCTATCTGCTCAGCGGAAGATGTTGGTGCACTCCACTAGCTTCGGAGTTCCCTATTTGGTCAGTATGCTTTGGACATGTATTGATTGGTATGGCAGGGCCCTGTCCCGACCTTTATGATGTTTATGTACTCCTAGAGGCTTGTAGAGAGATGCCATGTATATGGATACTTGTATGGCCTTGTCAGCCTTATATGCCCATATGTCACATATATAAGTATCTATATCATGTTGGGTCATCCTACGTCTAGTATCCCCTTATTTTTATTCTGGTTATCTCATGATGGCCTTTCTGGCTCATTTAGCCATGATGGTATGATAAGAAAGATACGTTATGTTGGTACTCGGTTGAGTAAGACATCGGGTGCCCGTCGCAGACTTTCTATTTGGGTCGTGAGAAAAGTGGTAATAGAGAAATTCTATCCTAGGGAGTCTACAAGCCGTGTCTAGTAGATTCTTGTTTATGGGTGTGGTGTGCACTACACTTATAAGCAGGAGGCTACATGGCATTAAGGACTGTTACTCTTTCTTCTTACTCCAGATCATGTGGTAGAGCTCAGTTGTAAGAATTCAAACTCCTGAATTCTACTTTATTCGTAATACAACGATACCTACATCCACAAAGATAGTTGGTAAGAGATTGAATGTGGTTGTGGAAGAGTTGAGTTAGAGGAACTGGATTTTGCATCATACTTATGATTAGTAAATTTGTAAGGTCTTTAGTAGATTACGTGTGTATTAAGACGTATAAATTTCTTGATAAGGAGCCCTAAGGCAAAAATATTTATCCACCCATATAGTAAAAAGAAATAAGAAAATTAGAAGGTAGATATAAGTTTCAGCAAGTAAAAGAATCAAGGTGAAGAAGGGTACAAGGTACCAGTTAATAAAGATTATCAGTATTTACAATTCATGCAGAGAAATATAAGCACTTTGAGTTACGTTCAACAGTAATAGAGGTATGTATAATTGACCACACCCATCTCAGTTATCCCCTATAGGAGCTAACATATATAGTTTAATAGAAGAATGGGATATCAGGATCCAGCTGGGGTTAGAGTAACCTAAAAGGTAGATGGATTGTTATCATTAGTTAACATTTCCGAAGGATAGTGCAAATATGGTAATAGATCTCCTTGTGAGACACCCAGATGGTGAACTCTAAAATACTACAATCAGATATGAATACTAGAATGTACAGAAATTTTAGGAGATAGGCAGTGGAATCCTAGAAGGGATATATTTACCTTAGTATGACTCCCGTCCCTAGTAAAAAAAAAGAAAGAGAGAGAAAGTTAGGCGTCTCGAAGAGCCAACGAGATGAAGCAAGGGGATTTAAAAGTGAAAGAATGTTTTGTTGAAGTTTTCATAATAAAGTGATAGACATAAATATTAGCCGTAGAATAAGAAGAGTAAATAAAGCATTATGAGCAAGATGTGATAAATGGATGATAATGGTAGATCAAAATATGATATGATTACAGATTCTATAGTCAAGTGAAGGAAAAGAAAAGAGGTGACAGGCCAGGAGACAATAAAAGAGTATAAGCCATAAAGTCATATGCCCATTTCGAGAAATGAGTTGGTGACTCTAACATGATTACTAGAAGTAAATGTTAGACCCCCGGAGTAATAGAATTAGTATGGGATGGTGAACAAGATAAATTGAACATGAATTAAAGTTCGGAAGATTTGATGATAGTCGGCATCATAAGAATTTCAGAGATAGCATTCCGGTAATAATAGAATAGATAACAGAAGAACAACCTTTAAAGTTCATTCAAAAAGACGCTTCCCTAAAGCAAGCATTGTGAGCAGAGTTAAGCTTAAGGGACTAAGTGTGCCAGTTACACTAGGTGTTACCCTTGTGCATATGAAATTCAGCTACTTTGGTACTGAAGGGTTACCACTAGGTGAGTAAGGGTCAGTGAAGATGTGAAAAGATGCCAAAGATGAAGAGGTAAAACATTTTTACGTAAATCTTCATAGCATTAAATGTTAGTACTCCCCTAAAGGGGGAAGATGGTGTGATATGGTATTAAGTCGGAGTTATGTGGTTCATGTAACTATGGAATAGTAAAGGAAGAATGTGGTAGAAAGGTAAAAGGAATGAGATTGCATTTATTCTAATCCTACAGATATGATATGACTCCAGAACATTATGCAAGCATGATGCTGGAGAGAAGTAGTAAAGGTTCTTGCACTAGATGTTATTGATAAATAAGTGCGAATGAACACTTGATACATAAGGAGCCAATGCGAGAGGTAAGTTAAGACAAATGAAATAACCCAATAGAGATTATACGAAATATAGATATGAGAATGGACCAACGAGTAGTTAGTAGTTATTTTAGGAAGAGTCTAGTTATGGCTATACAAGAGGACACAGATAAATCAACAGAACATGCAAGATAAATGTAGTGAACCCCAACATAGGGAATTCAGTCTCATAGATATGACATTGTGATCCTTGAGAAATATTCAGATAGGATTTGGGGTAGTTAAAGGTACCGTATAAGTGTTACGGAAATAAAAAAAAGAGTTCCACTAGGGAGACAGTTTAAATTTCAGTTCATAAGCAACCCTATGAGCACAAGAGTGTGGAGGTAAGTATCTAAGGATAATTATAGGCGAGGAAGAACATCAAAACTTCTATCGGGTATATAATGTAATAAGCTCGCAACTTTAAAAGAGTTAGAGGGTCTTCCCTAAATACTATAACGGAGTACTAGTTGAGAAAATAAGGAAGAAGGCTTCAACCTAAGCGTAGTGACCTAAAGAAGAAATGATCTTGTAACAACAGTCTCCCTACAATATTGTATACACTCCATAAGAAATTGGCACCTATCGTGGCTAATGAACGGAAAAACAAAATCAAATCAAAGGTGATATTTGAGATCATATGAGTTACATGTAATTCCAGTATTCATGGGCAATAAGTGTTACATCTCAAGTTTTCGTACGTTAAAGTTTCGTCTTAAGTTAATCAACGTAAGCTCGGGAATGAGATTATTTTTGAGTATATAAGTATTAATGTTATTATAACAGGTGTTAAGTAAGTGCCGTGTGTTAGAGGGATTGTCTGGAGAATCAGCTCAGGTATGTTAAGGCTATCCCTTCTTTCCTTTTGTCACGACCCAAACCGATGGGCCATGACGAGTGCCCGAGTTCTACCTGTCGAACACCCCTAAGCATGCGTCTAAGATATAAACATGAATTAAGGGTAGGTCATGAATAACATCTGTCAATAAATTGTTGAATCACGTGAATAACATACTTGATGAAAACATGTCCAAAAGACATATATACATATATATGCGAAATATGGTAGGGCGAGCCGACAAGGCTGCTATAGATAACTATATATCCAAAACTTGAAGTCGACAAGGCCACATACTATCAAACTATACATGACTGTCTGCAGACCTATAATAGAGTATACACCTGTATGAAGGACGAGACTGGTCCCCGTCATACCCATATATGTATACAAACATATCGTACCAAAACCCAAACGTAGTTCTAGATCAAATGGAGCACAACAACTCTCGCTGAACAAGGATCCTAAGAAGGGGGACCGTCATCCTGTCTACCTGCACCTACGAGCATGAAACGTAGGCCCCAGGAAATAGGGGCGTCAGTACGAATAATGTACCGAGTATGTAAGGCATGAAATTCAGTACATAAAAGACATAAAAGAAACATGGAGTAAAAGAATCCGCCTGTAAGTCTGAATAACTTTATGGATCCTGAAATATTTATAAAGTCATGCATGTGCATATAAATGTCGTATCATTCATAGGTAAATGTGTACATAACATCATCAAGCCTCTGAGGGCATTCCATCATATCATCTAGGCCTCTGTGGGTGAAATCATCAACGTATACAAACTGATCAGGTGGTGGTGCGTATATAACGCCATAACCTTTTCCCATATCCCATATACATATAATATACGCATATATAACGTCATCTGGTCACGGGGCAATGTACATATATAAATGAATGAAATGCATAAAAACTAATTTAATAAGATTTCTCGGAATGTCATAAGATCAATATGCCTTCGGATAAGTTTTATCAATTACGTATTTCTCTGAGACCCATGAACAGAAGATATAATAATAAGACACATGGGGAATCATGAATATAGGCACCCCTACTGCTTCTATGAATAGAGACATTTATGAAAGTTGTGCGTTTGCTCGTTTCATTTGTATACATATAGGAGAAGTTAAACCTTACCTTGGCAGCAAGAATACTCATCCAACTAAGCTTTACTTCAAGCTCAAATAAGCTCTTTACCCCAAACTACAAAGTAGAGAGATAACTAGGTGATATTGATCTTCCAAGAGAAATTATCTTACCAACTTGTGGATTTGGTCTTGATCCCTATGATAACTTTGAGAGAGATCTTGGGCTGATATTTTGGAGCTTCTTCACGTTGCAATAGAGAGAGATGGATTATGAATTGTTTTCTAAGTTCAATTGAAATATATCTATGTGTATTTAGTTGATTTGATAAAGGAAACTTGTGAAGTAAGTTGAACTGCATGATTGAAGTGTTGTAGTTACTAGACTATTTTAGAGTTGAATTCTTGATGTTTTATGGATGGAAATCAGTAGAAATAACTTAAGAATACTATATCTATTGTGGTTGATGTGTTTGGAAGAAGATAAGACTTGGAAAGTGCAAGTTAGAACTTGGTTCAATAAAGACTTGGCTAGACCCACGACACCGACGGAGGTTCGTAGCTTCCTCGGTTTGGCAGGTTATTACAGGAGATTTGTAGAGGGATTTCTTCTCTTTCAGTACTATTGACAAAGTTAATTCAGAAAGGAGCTAAGTTTTAGTGGACTGATGCTTGCGAGCAGAGTTTCCAAGCATTGAAGGACAAATTAACTTCAGTACCGGTTCTAATACTCCCAGATGGGACCGATGGTTAAGCTATCTATTGTGATGCTTCGAGCGTTGGATTGGGTTGTGTACTGATGCAGCACGGTAAGGTTGTAGTATATGCTTCTAGACAACTAAGAAAGCATGAGAAGTATTACCCGACCCACGATTTAGAGTTAGCCACGGTGATTCATGCACTAAAGATGTGGAGGAACTATTTGTATGGTATTCATATTGATATCTATACGGATCATAAGAGCCTTCAGTATATCTTCAAGAAAAAGAAATTAAATTTACATCAGAGGAGATGGTTGGAGCTACTAAAAGACTATGACATTGATATTTTATACCATCCAGGGAAGACGAATGTAGTAGCCAATGTGCTCAGCCGTAGATCTATAGGTAGCCTATCATATTTACAACCATAGAATAGGGGAATAGCCCATGATATTTATCAACTAGCTAGTCTTGGAGTTCGATTACTGGACTCAGGTGATACCAGAGTTACTATTCAGGACACAACAACATCCTCTTTAGTAGCTAAAGTGAAGGAACGCCAGTGCGAGGATCCTGTGTTAGCTCATTACAGGGATACAATCCCTCAAAAGAAAAAGACACGATTTGAGATTACAGGAAATGGGGTCCTCAGATATCGAGGAGGATTATGTGTCCCTAATATTGCAGGGCTGCGTCCTCAGGCTATGGGAGAGACTCACTATTCTCATTATTCTGTCCATCCAGGAGCAATAAAGATGTATCATGATATCAAGGGAAATATATTAGTGGGACAAAATGAAAAAGGATATAGCGGAGTTTGTTGCTCAGTGCCCTAACTGTCAGCAGGTTAAGATTGAGCATCAAAAATCCGGTGGATTATTGCAAGCTATAGATATTCCTACTTGGAAGTGGGAAGTAATGAATATGGATTTCATCATAGGCTTACCTTGTACCCAACATAAGTTCGATTCTATATGGGTGATTATTGATAGACTTACAAAATCAGCTCATTTTCTGCATGTAATGACTACATATTCCGCAGAGGATTATGCAACGCTTTACATTATGGAGATAGTGCGTCTTCATGGTGTCCCTATATCTATTATCTCAGATAGAGATGCTCAGTTTACAGCTAATTTTTGGAGGTCCTTCCAAAAAGGATTGGGGACTCAGGTAAGTCTTACTACAACATTTCATCCCCAGACAGACGAACAGGCTGAGCGTACTACTCAAACACTTGAGGATATGTTACGGGCTTGCATGATAGACTTTAAGGGTAGCTGGTATGATCATCTGCCACTTATTGAGTTCATGTATAATAATAGCTATCATTCCAGTATTTTGATGGCTCCATACGAAGCTCTTTACGGACGGAAGTCTAGGTCGCCTATACGATGGTTCGATGTTAGGGAAAGTAAGATAGTAGGACCAGAGCTGGTACATGTTACATCTCGCATTTTCGTACGTTAAACTTTCTTCATAAGTTAATCGACGTAGACTCGGGGATGAGATTTATTTTTGAGGTTATAAGCATTTATGCTATTTATAACATGCGCTAAGTAAGTGCCGAAACGAATCAAAAAAAATGAGTTTTGTTGAAGGTTGTCAATTTGGGATAAGGTACGGTCCGAGCTATAATACCCGGTATTTATGGACTAGTGCCCTACAAGGTACCACATGACCATGATAGTAGGGTACATAAAGTATGTTAAAAGTGAATAGTATTTTAAGTAATTTGAGATAATTCGTAATTATGTGGATAATTGAGTAATTATTGATTTTTAGTGGGAGATTAACTAGTTAATTAAGGATTTTTGGATAAGGCTTATAGACCACAACGTGGCAGCCAAGGAGATCTTGATCAAATGCCTAAGTAATGACTCTTAATACATGTAAAAGGTGGGACCTTTTAGGAGATATTTTGTGGCTAAGTCATCATAAGTGGGGCCCACACCCAAAGATTAAAGAGAACCTCTCTAATTCTCAAAATGAAGATGCTCGCATCTACTAAGTCACGGATGAAGTTTCAGCAAGAAAGCTCAAACAAAATGATGGCAACGTGATTTTGCTACAAAATTCATAAGAAGTTATACTACGTAATAGTAACGGGATTTTGATTCTAAGAGAACACGGTACAATATTTCTCAAGAATATCATATGGATCTTTCCCTACTCCGATCCGCCGTTACGTGTTTCGTCGCGATTGGCGTGTGTTAGAGGGATTGTCAAGAGAATCGGCTCAGGTATGTTAAGGCTATCCCTTCTTTGTTTTGGCATGATTCATACGATACGAACGAAACGAGCAAACGCACGGCTTTCATAAATACCTCTATTCATAGAAGTACTAGGGCTGCCTATGTTCTTGATTCTCCATGTGGATTATTATTATATCTTTTGTTCATGGGTCTAAGAAAAATACGTAGTTGATAAAGTTTATTAACGTATTTCTTATGCATTTCATTCATTTATACATGTACATTGACCCATGACCAGATGGCGTTATATACGCGTATATTATATGTATATGGTGTATGAGAAAAGGCTACGGCATTATATACGCACCACCACCTGATCAGCTGGTATATGTTGATGATTTTTCCCATAGTGGACGAGATGATATGATGGGATACCCTCAGTGGCTTGATGATGTTATGTACACCTATACCTATGCATGATACGACATTTATATGCACGTGCATGACATTATAAATGTTTCAGGATTTACAAGGTTATTTAGACTCACATGTGGAATTCTTTCTCCATATTTCATCTATGTCTTATGTATTGATTTTCATGCCTTACATACTCGGTACATTATTCGTACTAACGTCCCTTTTGCCTGGGGATGTTGCGTTTCATGCCTGTAGGAGCAGGTAGACAGGTTAACGGTCCCTCTTTTTAGATCTTTGATCAGCAAGAGTTGGTATGCTCCACTTGATCCGGAGTTGTTACTAGTTTTGGTTCATTTTTTTTGGTATGTAGATATGGGTACGACGGGGCCCAATCCGTTAGAGGTCTGTAGACAGTTGGATAGTATGTGGCCTAGTCGGCTTCTAGTCTTGGATGTATAGTTGTCTATAGCAGGCTTGTTGGCTCGCCCTTGTGTATTCCGCATGTATATGTATATATGTCTTTTGGACATGTTTTTCGTCACGTATGTTATTCACGTGATTCAGCAGTTTATTGACAGATGTTATTCATGACCTACCCTTAATTCATGTTTATATCTTAGATGCATGCTTAGGGGTGTTCGATAGGTAAGACTCAGGCACTCGTCATGGCCCATCTGTTTGGGTTGTGACAAAAGTGGTATCACAGCAGTCCTGTCCTAGAGTTTTCTATAGACCGTGTCTAGTAGAGTCTTGTTTATGGGTGTGTTGTCACAACACTTATAGACAGGAGGCTACAGGACATATAGGATGTTATCCTCCCTTCTTATCTTAGATCGTGCGATATGAGAATTCATTTTCCTAACAATGTGTTATGCTTTTAGCAATGCTGAAGAAGGCTACAGCCACCCAGAAAAGCAAGTTCGTGGCTGATGAGACTACTAGTCGAGCACCACGAGTTATCAAGTCTCGAGGAGAGTCTCATAGTGAGATTCCTTCTCGGACTTCACATACCCCACCCTCTCCAGAGGAACTCCAAGGGGCACCAGCTCTAGCGCCCGTCCTTGTACGTCCAGCTCCTCAGCCAGGTGTACCGGGTCAAGAGATGAGATAGGCTATTCAGCTATTAACTCGATTAGTAGCTGCATAGGCTCGGCGTCAGGAAGTAGGTATTGGTCATGCAGATTGGGCCATCAGTGCGAGGGTTCCTGATTTTATTAATTTGGACCTTCCGGTATTCACTGGAGCAGATCCAAACGAGGACCCTCAAGTATTTATCGATAGGATGCAAAGGACATTGGGGGTAATGAAGGCCAGTGCGACTGAGTCAGTTGAGCTAGCCTCCTATAGACTTCAAGACGTTGCAGTTAATTGGTACGACTCTTGGGAGTTGTCCAGAGGTAATGATGCCCATCCGGTGGTGTGGCAGGAGTTTACAAAGGCTTTTCTTCATCATTATCTGCCACTAGAGTTGATAGGTTCTTGACCCTTTGGCAAGATAACATGAGTGTTCGGGAGTACAGTCTTCAGTTTGATTCATTGGCCAGGTATGCTCCCACTTCAGCCAGGCATGGATATTTCTCGTATTCAGGCATACGCTCAGGGTGTAGAGGGGCGTAAATAGAAGTAGAGGGCCGATCGTGAGCATGATAGGGGCCAGAGTAAGAGAGCGAGATCTTCGGGTCCTTCTAGTGAGTTTCGAGGTGGTCAGAGATAACAATGCCCGATGTATCCAGCCCAGCCATCGGCTAGCGCACTCCCTCAGTTTGATGATAGGAGATTTGATCATTCCACATATTCAGGGTCTAGTCAGAATTCCAGGGCCTCAAGTTCTCAGTATAGAGGTAAGTCAAGTCAGATGAGGTTGCCCTTGCCATGATGTGCTCAGTGTGGGAAGCAGCATATCGGGCAGTGCTGTATGGGGTTGGGTGTTTGTTATACTTGTGGTTATCTAGGCAACGTTATAAGGGATTGTCTGACGAGAGGTGAGGCAAGCATAGTTCAGCCAGTGGGATATGTAGTTGGTTCGTCATCTTCAGTATGCCCCCTAGGAAAGGTTCACAAGCACCAATCGGTCGTGGTAGAGGCAGAGGTGGAGCATCTAGCTCGAGCGGTCCTCAGAACAGCATTTATGCATTAGCAGGTCGACAGGATCAAGAGTCGTAACCTGATGTTGTTACAGGTATATTATCAGTCTCCTCATATGATGTATATGCATTTATTAACCCTGGTTCAACCTTATCATATATTACTCCGTTGGTTGCTAGTAAGTTTGGAATAAAACCTGAGTTGGTTAAACCTTTTGAGGTATCCACACCTGTTGGGAATCCAGTGATAGCTAAGCGGGTATATAAAGATTGTATAGTAGTAGTTCATAGTAGATCTACAGTAGCAGACCAAATCGAGTTAGATATGGTAGAATTTGATGTTATAATGGGTATGGATTTGTTGGCTTCTTGTTATGCCAACATTGATTTTAGATCAAATATGGTCCGATTTCAATTTCCATGGGAGCCTATTTTGGAATGGAAAAGTAATACGGCATCGCCGAGAGGTAGATTTATTTCCTATCTTAAGGCAAGAAAGATGATCATAAAGGGCTATATTTATCACTTAGTTTGGGTTCAAGATGTGGAAGTAGAGTCACCAACCATTCAATATATCCCTGTGGTTAATGAGTTTCTCGATGTTTTCCCTAATGAGCTTTCGGGTCTTCCGCCAAAGCGAGAAATTGAGTTTGCTATTGACCTATTACCAGATATGCAACCAATATATATTCCTCCCTACAAAATGGCAGCTGCAGAGCTGAGAGAGTTGAAGGAACAACTAAGGGACCTTCTTGAAAAAGGTTTTATCAGATCTAGTAGTACATCACTGTGGGGAGCACCTGTGTTATTTATGAGGAAGAAAGATGGTTCCTTGTGGATGTGTATTGATTATAGATAGTTGAATAAGGTGACGATCAAGAATAAGTACCCTTTCCCGTGGATTGATGATTTATTTGATCAGTTGTAAGGTGCCAAGTGTTTCTCGAAGATAAACTTGAGGTCCGGGCACCATCAAGTAAGGGTTAAGGAGAAAGATATTCCGAAGATAACATTCAAGACCAGATACGGGCACTTTGAGTTTCGTGTTATATCATTTGGTTTGACCAATGCCCCAGCAGTTTTCATGGATTTGATGAACCGTGTGTTCAGACCCTTTCTAGATCTATTCGTGATTGTATTTATCGATGATATATTGGTCTGATCCCGTTCAGAGGCTGAGCATGCAGATTATTTGCGTACGGTACTCAGAGTTCTACAAAAAGAGAAGTTGTACGCAAAACTCTTTAAATGTTAATTCTAGTTGAATTATGTAGCTTTCCTTGGACATATTATTTCAGGTGAAGGTATCCAGGTTGATACACAAAATATTGAGGCAGTAAAGACTTGGCCTAGACATACGACACCGACGGAGGTTCATAGCTTCCTCGATTTTGGCTGGTTATTACAGGAGATTTGTAGAGGGATTTTCTTCTCATTCAGCACCATTGACAAAGTATACTCAGAAGGGAGCTATGTTCTAATGGACCAATGCTTATGAGCGGAGTTTTCAAGCATTGAAGGACAAATTAACTTCAGCACTGGTTCCAACACTCCTAGAGGGAACCGATTATTATACCATCTATTGTGATGCTTCGAGCGTTGGATTGGGTTGTGTACTGATGCAACATGGTAAGGTTATAGCTTATGCTTCTAGACAACTAAGAAAGTACGAAAAGAATTACCCGACCCACGATTTAGAGTTAGCCGCGGTGATTCATGCACTAAAGATCTGGAAGCACTACTTGTATGGCATTTATGTTAATATCTATATGGATCATAAGAGCCTTCAGTATATCTTCTAGCAAAAGGAATTGAATTTACATCAAAGGATATGATTGGAGCTACTGAAAGACTATGACGTTGAAATTGTATACCATCTAGGGAAGGCGAATATAGTAGCCGATGCCCTCAGCCGTAGATCTATGGGTAGCCTATCATATTTATAGCCAGAGAAGAGGGGGATAGCCCATGAGATTTATCAGCTAGCTAGTCTTTGAGTTCGATTACTGGACTCAGGTGATACGGGAGTTACTATTTAGGATACGACAACATCCTTTTTAGTAACTGGAGTGAAGGAACACCAGTACGAGGATCTTGTGTTAGCTTATTATAGTGATACAACCCCTCAGAAGAAGAAGACACCATTTGATATTACAGAAGATGGGGTCCTCAGATATCGAGGACGATTATGTGTCCCTAATGTTGCAGGGCTACGTCGGCAGGTTATGGGAGAAACTCACTATTCTCGTTATTCTATCCATCCAGGAGTAAGAAAGATGCATCATGATATCAGGGAAATATATTGGTTGGACGGAATGAAAAAGGATATAGCCGAGTTTGTTGCTCAGTGCCCTAACTGTCAACAGGTTAAGATTAAGAATCAAAAACCCGGTGGATTATTACAGGCTATAGAGATTCCGACTTGGAAGTGGGAGGTAATCAATATGGAGTTCTTCGTAAGCATACCTTCGTAAGAATCAAAATCAGCACATTTTCTTCCCGTTAGGACAACATATTCCGTAGAGGATTATGCAAGGCTTTACATTAAGGAGATAGTATGACATCATGGTTTCCCTATATCTATTATCTCGGATAGAGGAGCTCAGTTTACGACTAATTTTTAGAGGTCCTTCGAAAAAGGATTGGAGACTCAGGTAAGTCTTAGTACGACATTTCATCCCCAGACAGACACACAGGCTGAGCGTACTATTCAGACACTTGAGGATATGTTACGGGCTTGTGTGATAGACTTCAAGGGTAGCTGGGATGATCATCTGCCGCTTATTGAGTTCACGTATAATAATCGCTATCATTCCAGTATTCAGATGGCTCCATACGAAGCTCTTTACGGACGGAAGGGTAGGTCACCTATAGGATGGTTCAATGTTGGGGAAACTAAGCTAGTAGGACCTGAGCTGGTACATGTTACATCTCGCATTTTCATATGTTAAAGTTTCGTCATAAGTTAATGGATGTAGACTCGGGGATGAGATTTAATTTTGAGGTTATAAGCATTTATGCTATTTATAACAGGCGATAAGTGCCAAAACGAATCAAATAAAATGAGATTCGTTGAAGGTTGTCAATTTGGGTTAAGATACGGTCCGAGCTATAATACCCAGTATTTATAGACTAGTTCCCTACAAGGTACCACATGACCATGATAGTAGGGTACATAAAGTATGTTAAAAGTGAATAGTATTTTAAGTAATTTGAGATAATTCGTAATTATGTAGATAATTGGATAATTATTGATTTTTAGTGGGAGATTAACTAGTTAAATAAGGATTTTAGGATAAGGCTTATGCACAACGTGGAAGCCAAGGAGATCTTGATCAAATGCCCAAGTAATGACTCTTAATACATGTAAAAGTTGGCACCTTTTAGGAGATTTTTTGTGGCTAAGTCATCATAAGTGGGGCCCACAACCAAAGATTAAAGAGAACCTCTCTAATTCACAAAATGAAGATGCTCACATCTACTAAGTCATGGATGAAGTTTCAGCAAGAAAGCTCATACAAAATGATGGCAACGTGATTTTGCTACAAAATTCATAAGAAGTTATACTACGTAATAGTAACGGGATTTTGATTCAAAGAGAACACGGTATAATATTTCTCAAGAATATCATACGGATCTTTCCCTACTCCGATCCGCCGTTACATGTTTCGTCGCGATTGGCGTGTGTTAGAGGGATTGTCAAGAGAATCGGCTCAGGTATGTTAAGGCTATCCCTTCTTTCTTTTGGCATGATTCATTATACGAACGAAACGCGCAAACGCACGACTTTCATAAATACCTCTATTCATAGAAATACTAGGGGTGCCTATGTTCTTGATTCCCCATGTGGATTATTATTATATCTTCTGTTCATGGATCTTAGAAAAATACGTAGTTGATAAAGTTTATTCGAAAGGCAAATTGATCTTATAACATTCCGAGAAATCTTATTAACATATTTCTTATGCATTTCATTCATTTATACATGTACATTGACCCATGACCAGATGGCGTTATATACGCGTATATTATATGTATATGGGATATAGGAAAAGGTTACGATATTATATATGTACCACTACCTGATCAGCCGTTATGTGTTTATAATTTTGCCCACAGTGGCCAAGATGATATGATGGGATACCCTTAGAGGCTTGATGATGTTATGTACACCTATACCTATGCATGATACGACATTTATATGCACGTGCATGACATTATAAATATTTCAGGGTTTACGAGGTTATTTAGTCTCACAGGTTGAATTATTTACTCCATGTTTCATCTATGTCTTTATGTACTGACTTTCATGCCTTACATACTCGGTACATTATTCATATTGACGTCCTTTTTTCCTGGGGACGCTGCGTTTCATGCCCGCAGGTACAGGTAGACAGGCTAACGATCCCCATTTTTAGGATCTTTGATCAGCGATAGTTGGTGTACTCCACTTGATCTGGAGTTGTTACTAGTTTTGGTATGCTATTTTTGGCATTTAGATATGTGTACAACGGGGCCCAATCCTATCCTTTATACAGTTGTACACTCTATTAGAGGTTCGTAGATATTTATGTATAGTTGGATAGTATGTGGCCTTGTCGGTTTCTAGTCTTGGATGTATAGTTGTCTATAGCAGCCTTGTTGGCTCGCCCTTCTGTATTCCACATGTATATGTATATATGTCTTTTGGACATGTTTTTTTCTCACGTATTTTATTCACGTGATTCAATAGTTTATTGACAGATGTTATTCATGACCTACCCTTAATTTATATTTATATCTTAGACGCATGCTTAGGGGTGTTCGACAGGTAGGACTTGGGCACTCGTCATGGCCCATATGTTTAGGTCGTGATAGTACAACAGGCAATCGAGAAGATTAAGCTTATACAGGAAAGGCTATTAACATCTCAAAGATGTCAGAAGTCTTATGCGATAACCGACGACGAGACTTGGAGTTTCAAGTTGACAACTGGGTATTCCTAAAGGTATCACTGATGAAAGGCATTATGAGGTTCGGTAAGAAAGGAAAACTTAGCCCTCAGTACATAGGATCATATAAGATCATACGCAAGGTAGGCCAGGTAGCATATGAGTTAAACTTGCCTTCTGATTTGGAGTTTGTACATCGAGTCTATCATGTGTTTATGCTCCGTAAATGTATCGGAGATCCTTCTAGAATCGTGTCAGTTGATGATGTTTAGGTCACAAAGCAGTTATCATACGAGGAAGCTCCCATTTTTATACTAGATAGACAAGTTTAGAGATTGAGGACTAAAGATGTTATTTCGGTGAAAGTACTTTGGAGAAAAAATAATGTGGAAGAAATGACTTGGGAAGCCGAATAATACATGAATTCTAGGTCTCATCACTTATTTCCTCTTCTAGAGGAGGATCCGACTGAGACATCACAGCCTTAAGGTGCGTGTATGGATTCTTGTGTTAGTTATTGTCACTGGTCATGTGAGGCTATTGTCGTTATTGATGATTGTGGCCCTATATGGCATTGAATTATTGAGTTTTCTACAGGAGGGGTTGGTAGTAGTAATGTGACAAAGATGACTCCACCAAAATTTATATAGATCATGGGGAGTTAAACATTCGAGGATGAATGTTTCTAAGGGGAAGGATGTTACATCATGCATTTTTGCACGTTAAAGTTTTGTCGTAAGTTAATCAACGTAAGCTCGGGAATGAGAATATGTTTGAGTATATAAGAATTTATGTTATTATAACAGGTGTTAAGTAAGTGCCATGTGTCAGAGGGATTGTCAGGAGAATCGGCTCAGGTATGTTAAGGCTATCCCTTCTTTCCTTTGGCATGATCCATATGATACAAACGAAACGAGCAAACGCACAAATTTCATAAATATCTCTATTCATAGAAGCACTAGAGGTTCCTATGTTCTTGATTCCCCATGTGTCTTATTGTTATATCTTCCGTTCATGGGTCTCAGAGAAATACCTAATTGATAAAACGTATCCGAAGGCATATTGATCTTATGACATTTCGAGAAATCTTGTTAACTTACATCTTATGCATTTCATTCATTTATACATGTACAATGACCCATAACCAGATGGCGTTATATACGCGTATATTATATGTATATGAGATATGGGAAAAGGTTACGGCGTTATATACACACCACCACATGATCAATTGGTATACATTGATGATTTTTCCCATAGAGGCCGAGATGATATGATGGAATGCCCTCAGAGGCTTAATGATGTTATGTACACATATACCTACGGATGATACGACATTTATATGCACATGCATGCCTTTATAAATATTTCAGGATTCATAAAGTTATTTAGACTTCAGCGAGAGTTGGTGTGCTTCATTTGATCCGGAGTTGCTTTTGGGTTTTGGTACGATATGTTTGTATACATATATGGGTATGACGGGCCCCAGTCTCGTCCTTCATACAGCTGTACACTCTATTAGAGGTCTGTAGATTATCATGTATAGTTGGATAGTATGTGGCCTTGTCGACTTCTAGCTTTGGATATATAGTTGTCTGTAGCAGCCTTGTCGGTTCGCCCTACCGTATTCCGCATGTATATGTTTATATGTCTTTTGGACATGTTTTCCTCAAGTATGTTATTCACGTGATTCAGCAGTTTATTGACAGATGTTATTCATGACCTACCCTTAATTCATGTTTATATCTTAGACACATGCTTAGGGGTGTTCGACAGGTAGGACTCGGGCACTCGTCATGGCCCATCGATTTGGGTCGTGATAATAAGATAAGCCAATTATTCATGCAACAAGTGGAAGAAAGACAAGGAAAAGTAATTGCTTACATTTAAAGACAACTGAGAAGGCACGAAAGGAAATCTACTGTGCTAGCAAGTTAAAGGAAGGTTGCGAGTAATATAAATAGATATGTGCAGGTCACAAGCTAAAGTATGGTAGAGAGACAAGGTTTTAGGAAGACAAGAGTAAGGACAAGAAAAGGCGAGTGAGAAGGTGACGAGAATAGGTAAGTCCTCGAGATTAAACCCATGAAAACAAGAAAGCCGATGGTCTCTCTAAGTTATAGAAAGCTCAATATAGCCTGAATGAACTTAGAGGAGTCTAAGACCAGGAGCAATTAGAAGAGATGAAATGCTGCCTTAGTAGTAGAATAAGGGTGTAATGGTTATAGATAAGAGGATGACGTTTAGGCCTTTGATTGAATAATGATTTTAAGAAAAGGGATTTCATGAATTGCACGAAATTAGAATACCCCCATAAGATGAATCACGTTGGTATGCTATGAAATACGATTATTGAAGTATAGTATCGCCCCTAGGTGGATTAGGCAAATCACTTCAGATGGTCCCCAATGAGACATGAGCCCTAGTGACAATGTGTTACGTAAGAGGTTTCAAGTTATCATTGGTATATTATATATAAACATTGAGGTGAATCACCAATAAATGGATAAAAGTTCCAAAGTATGAGATGAGATTAGGCCGTCATTATTAAGATAAATAGTAATGAGGAAGTATTAAAGGACTTAGATTTATACATATAAGATAAGCACCGAGAGACTAACCTAGTTGTAGTAAATCCATAAGCATAGATAACTGAGTCTATGAAACAAGATATATCAATAGTCGTAAGTTCGACAAACTACCGGGTGAAGAACTTTTGTACACCTATAGATTCCCAGAGGGAGAGTTTATCATAGATCTGTATATGTTTACAAAGTAAGGCCTAGAGATTGGCTAAAAGCTGGAGGAAAAAGGAGAGAAGAGTTGCATAGACGCACTTTCAAGGTCAGAGTCATACAGGTTGCATGACAGAAGGTATCAATAGTGATGAGATTGGAAGAATTCCGATCACAAGTCGTGGTGTGAGAAAGAGGCCTAAAGGGGTGGAATGCTCCGACCTTTGGTTTTATTTGTAGAATAGTTGCCTAGATGGAAAGGACGATATTAAAGTATTTGTAAGAGCTATATGTTATGAGACAGATAAACGCATCAGTCAACATTCGAGGATGAATGTTCCAAAGGGGGGAATGATGTTACACCCCATGTTTTCGTACGTGAGAGTACGTCGTAAGTCATTTGATATAAGCTCAAAAATAAGATCATCTTGGAAAGTACATAAAGTAAGGTAATCATGTTACCATGGAGGTTACAAATCTTTAAGATCATTGATAACAAGTACAAAGAGGGTTGGAAAGCTTAGAAGCTAAACGAAAAATATGTTTCGTCGAAAGTCGATAAGTTTTGGAATATTATAACATGCACATTGGGGTGAGACTTGGGTGATTAACATGATAATGAGGTTATCTTATGAGTTATTTTATTCGTATGATAGTCCCGTGTTATGTTTTGATGTCAAGCGAGTTGTGGAACAAAAGTTGGCAAAGGTCATCACAAGTTAGATTCATAAATGTGCTGAAACTTAGGTCAAATGTAGCTGATATTTTCTCCCAATATACGTTGAATTATGGGGTGATACACATATTAAATTGAAGATCTACGAGTCTAGTTTCTAACTCATTAAACCGTTTATCGATACGATATCATAGTAGAGAGATATTTGCATTTTTGTGAGACTGCGCAAGCAGCTCTCAATGGGACCCACTTAGGCGGTGGTCGACCTACTTCAATTTAAAAATGATTTGGACGACCTTTATTTCTCATTTTTCCACCCAAACTCTTCCCTACACTCCTCCTAACCCTCCTAAACAGACACCATATGGGTTAGAAGTGATTCCAAAGTGATTACACCATATTTCAACATCGAACGTTAGTTCTAGTGAGAGAATGTGGGTGCAACATTCGACCTTTGGGCCTGAGAAGCCACTATCTGAGTCAACATCTGAATAGCTCCCCTAAGATCCCCATCAGAAATACCAGAGTCGGAAGCTGAGGCTGGAAGTGGAATCGGAATGTCAGGTGGAGGAACCATCGCACCCTTAGTAGGTATAGGAACTGGTATGGCCTGGGCCGGTGTAGTGGAATCAGGAAGTGTAGCAGTCGGGGGATTATCCTCACCCCTCGGATGTTCACCCGCATCATCAATTAAAGGGTCAACTGCCACCCCTAAGGCGGTGTTGGTGCCTTGGCCAGTTCTTGCTCTCTTCTTAGGTGCCATATACTGAAAGTTAAAGGAATGCACGAGTTAGAAGAGGAACAGTTGCACAATTAGTTTCACCGCACGATCCAGAGTATCAAAGAAGGGTGTTGTTCCTAAATGTCCAAGTAGACTCCAACTTATAGATGTGGTCGACAACACACCGATAAGAATGACTCTACTAGATACGGCTCTGAGACATCTTGGGACACTTTAAGACCTTAGGCTCTGATACCAAGTTTGTCATGCCCCATCCTCGGGAAGCGCAACCGGCGCCCAACCGAGTGAACCCGGCCGAGCAAGCCTGTTAGATACTTTCTACCCAATTAACCCATGATCAAGAGAAGACGTTATTTCATTAATTATAAAATAGGAGTCTCATTCATACAATCCTAAATTATTTCATAAGTTATTGCGCTTTTAAGTCTCAAAATACACATTCTTTAAAGTTCAAGTGGAACAAGTGATTAAACACAACATGACTTGTTTAACATTCCCAACACCCATATACAACCCACATAGTGTCTACGGAGCCTCTAAAGATACAAAAGAGAGTAAAGATGGTGCCTGCAACAAGGCCTCGGCTATACCTCAAAAAGTGACCATAATATAAATAAAGGTACAATACATCACCCCGGAATGATATGGGGCTCACCGAGTCCGCTGAGAAGAGGATGCTGCACTATCTGTGATCCGCACTGTCTGCTATGTAACCACCTACATCCATTTAAATATGCAGCGCCCCGGCAAAAGGGACGTTAGTACCGTCGAATAGTACTAATATGTATAGCTAAACATCAACTCAATAGAATGAATAATAATACAAGAGGAACAGTCAAGAATTCAATAAGGGCTTCAAATAATAGTAAAACAACAAGTTAAAGATCATATACATTTTCAAGTCAATTTCCATATTATTAGATTGGGTGATCGTTAGTACCGATATTCCATAATTCACAATACCTCTGTATTCTTACACGGAGTCTGATCTCGGCCCGATCGACTAGGCCGCCTCATCTGAGATGTTACTACAATTTCATTATAACTTTCCAGCACAGTACCACCATGTGTGCGACATGGTGTCCGATCACGGCCCGATCAGCTAGGCCATCTCATTTGAGACATTACCACAATTTCATCCACAATACCACCGTGTTCTTACATGGAGTCCGATCTTGGCCCGATCGGCTAGGCCATCTCATTTGAGACATTACCAATATTTCATTAGTCAATCATCTCACATCGTACTTCTTAACAATTACAAGGTCATTCTTGGCACTTAGCCGTATTCCATAGTTCCAGACCCCTTTTCCACATTCAATATCATTATCAACAATAATAAGGCTTCTCATTCAAGACATTAAATTCACATATGAGCAATCTTAGGAATCTTAAGCACATAGAGGCTTTTCATACCATTTGGCACAACAACCTTTATTTCGATCCTGACATGAAGTCTTAATATTTCGAACACATATTCCACATTTTGAACACATCCTCAATAACAAGATAACATGATAAAGCATTTAGAATAAATATTGAACTTACATCCTTCAACACAAACACGTTAGAAATTGCCAATTCTATAATGATCAAGGGCTTACTCCAATTACATGATCACCATGGGGTTCGATTCTAAGAAGAAGGGGATTTAGCCAACATACCTCAATTGAGCTCCTTAAAACTCTAAGATGTTCCGAAATATTATCCACTTCAATCTATTTTAGAAATATAACAAAATTGAACCTAAATTAGGAAGATGAGAGTGGTTTTAGCTCATTTGAGCATATTATCAAACACTAGGTGTGCATCAATGCCTTAAGGCCCTTTTCTTTGTGGAGGATTCCATCCTTTCCCAACCCATTCTCTTTCATTTTTAGCTCGCAATCTTCCCACATACTACAAGGATACATGCATGCAAGGTAAGCACTCCCATCCCCATGAATTACCTTACCAATGGTCCATTCTAGTTACATTTTGAAATTAAGAGTTTGGGTGATAGAATCTTACCTATTAGGAAGAAGACCTAGGTGCTTCTCTTGATAATCTTCAAGATTCTAAGTGAGAATTGGAGAGCAATGTGATGAAGATCACTTCTTCCACTAGGACCCTCTCTCTCACTCTAAAAATATCAGAAAAAATGATCAAAATGGTCCATGGGGTGTGTTTTAACGGAATAGGGTCGGGTTTAAAAACCCCAAAAATGAAGCTTTGGAACAAGGTCTGCAATCAGATATTCGATCGCATAATCAATATGCGGACCGCATATCCGTCGCATAATTGCTGACCAAAATGACCAAAAATCTGTCTCTGTCTGTGGTCACTATGCGGTCGCATAGTCTACCGCATGATTGCTTCCAGACTGACCCAATTAACTGCCTCACTCTGCGGCCATTATGCGGTCCGCAGAGTGATTCTGTGGTCGCATAATGGACCGCAGAAATACATAACACTGCCAAATATTTTTCCTTTACTTCCAGTGCATTGTTCAACCCAAAAAGTCCAAACCGCGGCTCGCAAGCTCTCCGTAAAGAATTTCTATAATACACAACACGTAAAACCAATTCGGCACTACGAAACATATATATTTTGTTTTTAAAATTCTTTTGTAAATTTTTATGGGGCCTTACAGTTTTCGTCACCTTCTCACTCACCTTTAATATCCTTACTCGTATCTACCTAAAACCTTGTCGCTCCATCATACTTTAGCTTACGACCTACACATATCTATTTTTACTAGCAATCTTTCTTTAAATTGCTAGCACTATAGATTTCCTTTCGTGCCTTCTCAGTTGTCTTTAAATGTAAGCAATGACTTTTCCTGGTCGTCCTGCCACTAGTTGCATGAATACTTGACTTATCTTAGTGCCCACACATATTAGAATTCCATGCAACCCATATGATCTTGAATATCATCTTTTGATTTTTTTTTTTCTGTTCAATAGGTGCCACTTTCTTATGGAGTGCATACAATGTTGTTGTGAGACTGTTGTTACAAGACCATTTCTTTTTTATGTCACTATGCTTAAGTTGAAGCATACTTCCTTATTTCCTTAGCTAGTCTTTCTTTGTAGTACTAAAGGAGACCTTCTGGATCTTGTAAAGTTGCGAGTTTATTATATTGTATACCCGAAGGAACTGGTGATGTTCTTACTCGCCTACAATTATCCTTAGTTTCATACCTTCGTGCCCTTGTGCTCGTAGGGTTACTTTTGAACTCAAATTTTGATTGTCTCCTTAGTGGCACTCTCTATTATTTCCGTAACACTTATACGGTACCTTTAATTACCCCAACTCCTACCTGAAACTTTTTCAATGATTGCGATCTCGTATAAAAGAGATTGAATTCCCTATGATGGGGTTCACTACGTTTATTTTGAATGATCTGCTAATTTGTCTATGACCTCTTGTCTATCCATAACTAGTCTTTTCCTGAATCAACTACAGACTACTCGTTGGTCCATTCTCATATCCACATTCTGCGTAACCCCTTTTGGGTTATGTCCTGTGTCTTAACTTACCTCTCGTATGGGCTCCTTATGTATCAAGTGTTCATTTCCACTTATTTATCAATATCATCGGGTGCAGCACCCTTACTGCTTCTCCCCAGCATCATGCTTGCATAATGTTCTGGAGTCATATCATATCTGTAGGATCTGAATAAATGCAATCTCATTCCTTTCACCTTTTTACCGCATTCTTCCTTTACTATTCCTTAGTTACCTCTTCATCTTTGGCATTTTTTTTTCACATTTTCACTGACATCTTACTCGCCTTGCGGTAACCTTTCTATACCAGGGATAATTGAATTTCTTACATATAAGGGTGACACTTAGTGTAACTGGCACACTTGGTCCCTTAAGCTTAACTCTGCTCACTGTGCTTGCTTTAGGGATGACTCTTCCTAAATGAACTTTAAAGGACATTCTTCTGTTGTCTATTATATTATTGCTGGAACGCGATCTCTGAAATTCTCAAGATGTCGATTATTATCAAACCCTTTGGTCCATAATTCATGTTCAGCTTATCTTGTTCACTAGCCCATGCTGATTTCTATTACTCAGGGGTCTAACTTTTCCTTTCGATAATCACATTCTAGTCACCAACTCATTTATCGAAGTGAGGGTATGACTTTATGGCTTATACAATTTCATTGTCTCAAGGCCTGTCACCTCTTGTCTTTTTCTTCACTTAACTATAGACTCTGCCATGTCATATTTTGATTTACCGTTATCACCCATTTATCACCTCTTACTCATAATGCTTCATTTACTCTCTTATTATTCTCCGACTTATATTTCTGCCTATCACTTTATTCTGAAAATTTCAACAAAATATTCTTTCACATTTAGCTCCCCTTGCTTCATTTCACTGGCTCTTCGGGATGCCTAACATTCTTCTTTTTTTTTTTACTAGGGGCTGGAGTCATACTAAGGTAAATATTTATCCCTTCTAGGATTCCACTACCTATCTTCTAAAATTTCTGAATGTTCTAGTATTCATATTTGACTATACTATTCTAGAGTGCACCATCTGGGTATCTCACAAGGAGAACTATTAGCACGCTTTGCACTATCCTTCGGAAATGTTAGCTAATGATAACAAACCATCCACAATTTTGGGTTACTCTAACCCTAGCTGGATCCTGATATTCCATCCTTATCTTAAACTATATATGTCATCTCCTATAAAGCATAACTGAGATGGGTGTTGTCAAGTGTATATATCTCTGTTACTGTTGAAAGTAACTCAGAATGCTTATATTTCTCTGCCTGAATTGTAAGGACTAATATTCTTCACTAACTGGGTACTTGTATCCTTCTTCACCTAGCTTCTTTCACTTGTTGAAACTTGTATCTACCTTCTTATTCTCTCGTTGCTTTTTACCATATGGATGGATTGATATTCATGCCTTAGGACTCCTTGTCAAGAAGCTTACACTCTTAGTACACACATGATTTGCTGAAGACCTTACATTTACTCATCATAAGCATGATGCAAAATCGAGTTCCTCTACTCAACTCTTCCACAACCACATTCAATCTCTTACCAACTATCTTTCTGGATATAGGTATTGTTGTATTACGAATAAAGTAGAATTTAGGAGTTTGAATTCTTACAACTGAGCTCTACCACACGATCTAGAGTAAGAAGAAAAAGTGACAATCCTAAATGCCCTATAGCCTCCTGCTTATAAGTGTGGTACACAACACACCCATAAACAAGACTCTACTAGACACAACTTGTAGACTCCCTAGGACAGAATTGCTCTGATACCACTTTTGTCACGACCCAAACCGATCGGCCGCGACGTTCACCCGGTGCCTTACCCAGCCGAGTACCAACTTAAAACATATCTTTCTTATCATACCATCAGGGGTAAATGGACAAAAGGGCTGTCATGATATAACCAGAATAAAACATAAGGGAATACTAGACATAGGACGACCCAACATGATATAGAAATTTATACATGTGACATACAGGCCTATAAGGCTGACATGATTATTTGTACACTCAAAACATAGGCCGATAAGGCCATACAAGTATCCATATACATAACATCTATCTACAAGCCTCTAAGAGTACATAAAAGTCATAAAGGTCGGGACAGAGCCCCGCCATACCAATGAATACATGTCTAAATCATACTGACCAAATAGGTAACTCTGGAGCTAGTGGAGTGCACCAACACCTTCCGTTGAGCTGATAGCCTACTAGGAGGACTCTCAACCTGTCTATCGGGACCTGCGGGCATGTAACGCAACGTCCCCAGGCGAAAGGGATGTCAGTACAAATAAAGTACAGAGTGTGTAAGGTATAAAAGAAGTATATAAAGACATGAAAGAAACATGGAGTAAAGAACTCAACTTGTAGGTCCGAATAGCTCTGTGAATCATGAAACATTTATAATGTCATGCATATGCATATAAATGCCATATCATGCATAGGTATATGCGTACATAACATCATCAAGTCTCTGAGGGCATCCCATCATATCATCTCGGCCTCTTTGGGCGAATTCATCAATGTATACTAGCTGATCAGGTGGTGATGTGTATATAATGCCATAACCTTTTCTCATACCCCATATACATATAATATATGCGTATATAATTCGTAATGAAGTAAGTCAATAAGATCTCTCGAAATGTCATAAGATGAATATGCTTTCGTTAATATCATGAAATAAACTTTATCAACTTACGTATTTTCTGATACCCATGAACAAACGATATAATAATAGGGCAGATGGGGAATCAAGACAATAGGCACCTCTAGTACTTCTAAGAATAGAGTCATTTGTGAAAGTTTCGTGTTTGCTCGTTTCGTTTATATCATATGGATCATGACAAAAGGAAAGAAGGGATAGCCTTAACATACCTCAAATCGTCAATGAAACTCAACAACAAGCTTACAACAACTAGTGCGTTAACCCTATAACAAAGAAATATATGTACAACTTAGATGGCGCTAGTATATCACGTATCTCAAATGATAACTCGATTCTAAAATAAAATGGGCAGCATTTTCCCTTATTTTACTGCTCCCTCAAGCCTGCTATAGGAGAGATACAAACACAATATAATCATCAACTCAAAAACAACCCAACTACAATTTGGGACCTTCAATACAACAAAAATCCCAAATATACCATAACACACCCAATCAACAAGTTATCAATTATCCTGAATTTGCAACGACGAGCGACCAACCTACTACCCTACCACATGTGGAATTTCTCCACACCCTTCATCCTTCCAAACTCCAAAAATCAGTATTCACAATAGGCCAACACGAGTGGACTACAAAACAGCCCACTAAAAGTGAAATAAATCGAACTCACGGCTTCCGATCACTGTCCCGTGAGTTCTAACTATTAGGAAACGAATTTATCAACCTTCCTTGATATTTAAAAGCTTAAATACAGAAAGTAGGTGTTTTCGTAACGATGAAGTACCTTCCAAAACTCCAACTAAAAAAAAGGGAGGCGTATAATGATACTTACGTCGTAGGAATCGTTCTAATATTATCGCTTCTTGATTTCGTGAAAGGAATGTTGATCTTGCTTGAAATTTCTTGGAAAAGTCCTTGGAGATCTTGAGAGTTTTTGGTGTTTGTATTCTCTGTATATTGACAAGATATAATGGGAAAAGACACACTTATAAGCCCACTGCCTCAATTCTCCAAGCAAGTGGGTAAGCTGCCTGCTTGGCAGCTTGAGCAGTGCAACTTCGGACACTTGTATCTCTCTATTCCTATATTTTATGGACAAACGGTTTAAAGAGTTGGAAACTAGACACATATGGCTTTAATTTCATATAAATATCTCCATGTAACTCTCAATATATTGGGAGAAAACTGCCTCGCAACCTGGCCTATAAACCTGCCAATTTCTCCGAAGTGTGGCGACGTGACTTGGTGACCCTACTTTAAAAATCCATATTTCTCTACCCCAATGCCGTATGAATAAATGGTTTGGACCGTTAGAAACCTTCATTTTTGCATATGTCCCAAAATGAAATCATAAAGCTTACGAATTTAATTTCTCAAAACAGCTCGTTACAAGGAAAACCTTAGCTCGATTTTTCCGCAACTTAAATCCGATTTTTCTCAAACTTTATATTTTATATCCAAACATCATATATAGTCATATCATGACTTTAAACTCATTTAAATCATGATTAACAAGTCTCTTATTCATCTTAACTTACTTAAGACTACAGTAAACCTTTTTTATCCCTGTAGAAGGATTCCGTCCTTTTTGAGCTTACATTAGATAATCTTATAATGATAGTGACGTCAGAAGTACGGGGTGTAACAACATTAAATCACTTCATATACTTTCAAATAGGATCTCATTTATATAATAATATGAACAAAAGATACAATACATGACCCCTGAGATGAAGTGGGGCTCACCAAGTTTGTTGGGAAGGGGATGTACCACTATCGCTGATCAACACTGCCTGTTATGGAACTACCTGCATCCATTTAAAGATGCAGTGCCCCAGGAAAAAGGGACGTTAGTACTATCGAATAGTACTAGTTTGTAAAACTAAACATCATCTCAATAGAATGAATAATAATACAAGGGGGAAATAGTCATGAGTTCAATAAGAGCTTCAAACAATACTAAAACATCAAATAAGGATCACATAAGTTCTCAAGTCAGTTTCCATGTTATTAGGTTGGGTGATCTTTAGAGAATAATTCATAATACCATCGTATGCTTATACGGAGTCCGATCACGACCCGATCAGCTAGGTCGTCTCATTTGAGACATCAACCACAACCACAATTTCAATTATCATTTCCAGCACAGTCACCACCATGTGTGCGGCATGGCATCCGATCACGGCCCGATCGGGTAGGCCGTCTCACCCAAGACATTAACTTTTTCAGTCAATCATCTCACATCATACTTCTTTCATATCCTTTCGATTCATTGTCACTAGTGGCCACAATTATAAAGTCATTCTTGACACTTGGCCATATTTCATAATTCTAGTTCCCATTTTCACATTCAAACATCATTATCATTAACAACAAAAATAAGGCTTCCCATTCAAGACATTAAATTTACATATGAGCAATTTGGGAATCTTAGGCACATAGAAGCTTTTCATACAATTTGGCATAACAACCTTTATTCGATCTTGACATGAAGTCTTAACATTTCTAACACATATTCTACATTTTGAACACATCCTCAAATGGCAATATGACATGATGAAATATTTAGAATAAATATTGAACATACATCCTTCAATATAAACACATTAGGAATAGACAATTCTATAATGATCAATTTGGGACTTACACCAATTACATGAACACTGTGGGATTCAATTATAAAAAGAAGGGGGTTTAGCCAACATACCTCAATTAAGCTTCCTTAAACTTTTAAAATATTCCGGAATTCTTAGCAACTTCAATCTATTTTAGAAATATAACAAGTTGAACCAAAATTAGGAAAATGGTCATGATTCTAGCTCATTTGAGCGCATTATCAAACACTAGGTGTGCATTAATGTTTTTAAGGCCCTTTTGTGAAAGATTCCATCATTCCCCAACCCATTCTCTACTATTTTATAGCTCACAACCTTCTTACACCCTTTGATAATACATGCATGCAAGATAACAACCCCCACCCAATAATTGTCTTTCTAATTATCCCATTTTTAGTAAATTTTCGAAATTAAGAGTTAGGGCATAGGTTCTTACCTTTAAGATAAAGACCTAGTGAGTTTTCCTTGTTAATATTCAAAGATTCGAGCAAGAATTGAAGGACAATTTGTTGAAGATCACTCTCTCACTCTAGGGCGCTCTCTCACTCTATAAATGTCAGATTTTAGCTCAAAAATGGACTATGGCATATGTTTTAATGAAATAGGGTCGGGTTTAAAAACCCCAAAAATGAAGCTCTGGAATAGGGTATGCGGTCCGCAGAATAGGCCGCAGAATTGCCCTCCAGAACAGGGCAAATCTGACTTGGTTTGCGGTCATTATGCGGCCCGCATACCTATTCTGCAGTCGCATAATGCGCCGCAGAACCTCCCTCCGAAAAATCAAAAAGGTGGATATACGATCAGAGTGTGGCCCGCAAAATGGTTTTGCAGTCGCACAATGGGCTGTGATAATGAAATAAAAAATGGCCCAAAAGACTGTCTCACTCTGCGACCATTATGCGGTCCGCAGAGTGATTCTGCGGCCGCATAGTGGGCCGCAGAAGTGCATTTCTTCTATCCAAATTTTTCCTTTACTTTTCAGTGCATTGTTCAACCCAAAAGTCCGAGCAAGAATTTATACAATCCTCAAACACGTAAGCCCATTTCGGCACCACGAAATATTATTTTTTCCTTTGCAAAATCTTATGGGGCCTTACAAGGAATCAACTCATTATTCTCATTGGTAACAATCGTCATGTCCCCCTTCTTTGCGACACATTGAACCGGAGAGGTCCGTGAACTATCGGAAATGGGGTAGACAACCCCGGCATCCAACCACTTGATAATCTCTTTCTTGACCACCTCTTGCATAGCTTCATTAAGTCTTCTTTGATGTTTAATGGATGGTTTGGCACCATCCTCCAACTTGATCTTATGCATGCAAAATATGGGGCTTATACCCCGGATGTCTACCAAAGTTCACCAAATAGCTTTCTTCCTCTTTTTCAACACCGCCCAATATGGAATCAACTTGCACGTTAGTCAAACAAGAGGAAAGAATAACTGGTAAAGTAAAACAAGGGCCAAGAAATTCATACCGAAGGTGTGGTGGCAATGGTTTCAACTCCAAAGTAGGTAGCTCTTCAATAGAAGGCTTTGTAGGAGGTGTTTCCTATTCTCAAGATCCAACGATAACTTCTGAGGTGCATAGTTGTAAGACCCTATTCCTTGCAAAGTGTTCACACATTCCATGAAACCATCCATCTCATCATCACCCAAGTTGAGCAAAACGGCTTCCAACATATCACCAACATTGATTACACTTGTGTCATCAACAATAACGTCGCTCACCAAGTCCACAAAAGAACACACTTCATTACTATGTGTTTGTCGCATAGACTTGCACACATGGAATACCACTTGTTCATCACCAACCCAGAAAGTGAGTTCTCCGGCTTTCATATCACAAAGAGCCTTACCCGTAGCAAGGACGAGCCTCCCAAGAATGATAGGCACTGCATAATCAACCTCACAATCTAGAATAACAAAGTCCATCGGAAAAATAAACTTATCAACCCGGACCAACACATCTGCAATCACTCCCAATGGCCTCTTCATGGTACGATCGGCCATTTGCAACCTCATAGATGTGGGTCTTGGTTTCCCAATCCTCAAATTTTTAACACTGAATAGGCCATCAAATTGATACTCGCCCCAAGATCACAAAGATCTTTAGCAAAATTGGCACTCCCAATAGTACAAAGAATCGTGAAAGCACCGGGATCCTCCAACTTAGGAGCCGAAGAATGAAAAGTTGCACTCACTTGATGAGTGACCTTGATAGTTTCAAAATTCATTGACCTCTTCTTGGTTACAAGATCTTTCATAAACTTGGCATAAACGGGCATTTGTTCCAAAGCTTATACCAATGGCACATTGATGGAGAGACCTTTCATCATTTGAATAAACTTCTTGAATTGATTCTCACCATTTTTCTTATCAAGTCTTTCAAGGTAAGGAGGTGGAGGCTTTGGCAAAGGTTCCTTAGCCTTTGGCACTACTAGTTCCGATATGTCTATAATGTGTTCCCTAGACAGTTTCACCTCCTCTTTGGTCTCCTCCATATTTTCATCAATATCAATCCAAACTTCATCTTGTACTTCAATATTATTGCTTGGTATTTTCTCCTCTTGGATCACTTGGTCATCATCCACAAGTTTCCTTTCATTTGAGGTGGGTGCCTTCTCGCCTCTTTCATTTCTTGTGATAACCGCCATGCCATGCCCCGTTTTCTTACCACCCTTTGGGTTTACTACCGTGTTACTTGGTAATGAAACCTTAGGATGAGTATTAAGAGCTTGAGAGATTTACCCCCTTTTGAACTTCAAGATTACGGATTGATGTGGTATGTGAGGCAAGTTGGGTATCGGTATCCGCATTCTTGTTCATCATTTGCTGGAACATGTTCTCAATACGTCCCATGTTATTATTTGAAGAACTTGAACCATGGGAAGGATAAGGAGGTGGGTTTCTATGTTGCTGGTACATTGGGGGCCTATGAAAACCCAATCCTCAATTTCCATGATTGTTATTATTTTCCCAATTTCCTTGATTGTTGCCTCCCCAATTTCCTTTGTTGTTGTTATTGTTATACTAATTCCCTTGATTGTTAGAACCCCGATTGCCTTGGTTATTTTGAGAACGCCATTTATTTTGATTGGAGCCTTGAAAATTGCTCTGTTGCCCTTGGTAATTATTCACAAATTGTACCTCTTCTTCTTGCTCTTGATAAGAATCAACTTGGTCAAAACTACCATCATCTTGTGTGTAACTCTCCACTCGGGATTGAAATTATGGACCCGTGGTCCTCTTCTTGTTGGTCAAGACATTCACCCCTTCCATAGCATAAACTTGCTTAGGAGCTTGTACTTGATAAAGTTGGGCCTTAGCAAGTTGAGTCATGGTTGTGGTCGATTCGGAAATAGCTTGCCCATGGTCTTGCAACTCCTTGTGAAGATGAATCATGTTGGGATCCCCTTGGGAAACATTAGCTAGGGATTGCCAAGCTGAAGAAGTTTCCGCCATCTCATCAAGAATCTCATATGCCTCCGCATAAGATGTTGTCATAAAATTGCCTTCGGCCAATTGATTGACCACACATTGGTTCGTTGTATTAATACCATGGTAGAAAGTTTGTTGGATCATGTTGTCGGTCATATCATTTTTTGGGCACTCCTTCACCATTGTCCGATATCGCTCCCAAATTTCATGCAAAGTTTCATTGGGCTCTTGCTTGAAAGCCAATATTTTATCCCGTGGAGTAGCCATATGCCCGGGAGAGAAAAAATTTGAAATAAACTTCACCGCCAATTCATCCCAAGTATGAATAGAATCATTAGCCAAGTGTTCCAACCAGTCCAAAGCCTTACCCCTTATTGATAAGGGAAAAAGCCTTATCCTCAAAGCATCTTCCAAAATATTTGTTTGTTTTCTCCCCCAACACGTATCCACAAAACCCTTCAAATGCTTATAAGAATTTTGATTCGATGCCCCGGTGAAATAACCTCGTTGCTCGTGCAAAGTAAGCATCACATTGGTAATTTAAAAATTTTCTGCCCTAATGCGAGGAGGGACTATGGCACTTGCATAACCTTCATTGGGCAAAATCCGATGTTGCGCCACTTATGGTTGTGATGGTGGTGGAGATGGGGAAAGTGGAGGCACATTATCTTGTTGACCACCGTCTCATCGATTTCGTTGTGGAGCCTAAGGCATTTCATCAAGTTGCTCCTCTTCGTCATCCACCTCTCCTAATGGCAAGTTTTTGAGTTTGTTGTTCGCCATTTAGAACCTACGATCACTTTAACAAATTAGAATCACAAAAGTAAATGAAGATATTTCAAGAAACAAACTCAAGTATATAACTAACACCGTAAAACTCCTCAGCAACAGAGCCAAAAATTGATCGCGTCCAATTCACACTCAAATTACAAGTATGAAACGGTCGTTACAATTATAAAACCCAACACAAGTGAGGGTCAAATTCCATAGGGATTTTAGATTGGTGCTAAAGTAAATACTCAAGAAGAGAACGTAAAATAGCTAAATTAGACTTTCAAACACAGTGGGTAATTGTTATCTAAGTTGACAGCTAATAAATTAAACTAAATAGTAGCAACTAGAGAATGAAATATTTTTGGTATTTTAATCAATTAAGGGAAATGCCTAGGGGTGTAACCTTCACCTAGGTATAAACCTAATGGGTGTAGTAAATTAATGCTTTCTTGGTAGATCGGGGTGTGTAATGACTCTCAATTCTCAAGTACCCACTCAATACCTCTCAGTCAAAGAGTGATTATGCCTAAATTGCCTTTCTCAAGACCAAATGGATAGAAATCTAACCAATTTATATGAGTCCATGTGGGATTTTCCCTATCTCTAGTTCAAATCCTTTAATCAAACTAGTCATAACCTTAACTAGCTCAATTTCTTGTTAGTCAAGTCTTCCTAGACTAGGTTCCTCTTTCTCAAGTAAGAACTAAGTAAAATAGGCATGAATCAATGTTTGCAACCATTAGTTCTAGATATAAAATATAACAAGTCTAAAATCATTAACAAGCATTAATATTAATAACCTATAGGTTTTACATACTAAGGTTGGGTCACAACCTTAGATAAAATCTAGTTACTCATGCTTGAAGATATAGAAAATGAAAGAGTAGAAATAATTAAAGACATAAAACAAAAATTAAAAGATAAAAGTAGTGAGTCTTCTCTAATTGTACTCATAACTTTCCCAAAGTAGTAAACTCTAACCGCTATAGCTGCTAAAAAATATAAAAGCTTCCATAAAAACGTGTTTCTCGTCTATTTATAGTGTCCAGATATTTGCTGACAAAAATGCCCTTCGAGAGGTTCTACGGCCACACAATTTGGTGTGCGGGCTGCACTTTCTTATTTTTATTTTGCAATGGGAGGGATTTTGTGGCCACATAATAATCACTACGGTCGCATTTCAGCTTCTGCGGTCGCACATTCTGGATGCAGACTGCATTGTAAAGAGGCTTTATAATTGGTCTTCTGCAACTTCTCTAAACTTTTCAAGCTTTTTCAGTGCGATCTGCTTTTGCGGACGCACAATCTGGTGTGTGGACCTTGCTTCTGCTGAACTCCTCTGAGGCTTCAAGGGTACATCTGCTGCCGCACTTGCATTTCTACGGACCGCATCTCCATTTGCGGCCGCAGAATAAGTTCTGTGGACCACACTTTCCTTTACATTACTCCTTTTTGCCTTGTTGAGCTAGAATACTCCTTCTTGAGTTAGATTTCTCCATTGAGCTCAAATCCTCCAACATGCTTGTATTTCACACAACTTCATTAGATTCAGGAAAAAAAATCACCACTTTTGGACTAAAAACTAAAGCAAGAAGGTACTAATAAGTGGTTAAAATCCACACTTATGAGTTACATAGGTGGGCTATCTCC
Source organism: Nicotiana tomentosiformis (assembly GCF_000390325.3). Lineage (NCBI taxonomy): Eukaryota > Viridiplantae > Streptophyta > Magnoliopsida > Solanales > Solanaceae > Nicotiana > Nicotiana tomentosiformis. Next base: position 153,732,726 of record NC_090813.1, read on the forward strand.
TATGAAGAAGTTAGGGGTTGCATAATTTCTTATAAAGTTCCCATGGAATTTTTTACCTTCTACCCAACTCCAACGGGAGGCATGTACTGCGGTGTGGGTCTGGATTGCTTGAGAAAGATGGCACAACCGTCATGAAGTTGAGTGTGCATTGGGGCTAATAATTTGCGTTGTGCTATGATTTGTGCAATATGAACTTACGAGAAATTCAGCTGGGTAACAGTGTGGGATCGTGGTAACTGAGAAGGAGAAGTCATTGTGTGTTCTTGGTTTATGTGATTATAGCTTAAAGCTAAGTGGGTGAGCCTACCGTCGGTGATTGGGTCACGTGGTCATGTCTTTGCAGTTTCTAGATTTCAGTATATTAGTGGATTAGCTATGACAGGGAAGATAACATCAAGGCAATTCGACCAAGGAACCTGATGGATGTGTGCTATATTTTGTAGGGAGAGATTTCAGATGATTAGAGTATACTGGCACTATTTCAGTGTCGCCTAAGAATGGTGTTCTGTTGAAAAGGCATTGTGTATTAATTATTGCCATGGATGTACAGGTTTTGTCATATGGTGCGGAAGGTTGTGGGAATATCCCCCATAGGATAATTGTGTAGGTGTGACATGTCAGTTATTTAAGAGGGAGGGATTGAGATCAGGTATGGAAATTCTCGTACTATCGTAGATTGGAGAGTTTATGTCTGAGAGACACCATATTCCTTTGGTTGCGGACTGTGAAAGTTTGCTCAGGATTTGACTGTCGATTGTATGGGTCATGGATAGGGTCATTTTGGATCATTGGAAGGATATTTACCTATGTTAAAATGTTTGGAATTGGTTTAGGGGTCCATTGGCAAGCCTAATCTGAATGTATATCCTATACCAGATCAAATATGGATGAGTCTTCGGGCGTGGTAGATGTTATTCATGTTGTAATCTATTTTATGTATTACTCTTTTATGCTATGTGGGCTGTGAGGCATCTTGATTATTCACATGCGGGTTATGGCCCTGTGTAAGCTTGTGGTGATATATGAGCGAGATGGCTCTCGATGTCATGACACAAACCGATGGGCCATGACGAGTTCCCGAGTCCTACCTGTCGAACACCCCTAAGCATGCGTCTAAGATTTAAACATGAATTAAGAGTAGGTCATGAATAACATTTGTCAATAAACCAATGAATTGCGTGAATAACATACGTGAGGGAAACATGTCCAAAAGACATATATACATATACATGCGGAATACAATAGGGCGAGCCGACAAGGCTGCATACTATCCAACTATACATGACTGTCTACAGACCTCTAATAAAGTGTACAACTGTATAAAAGACGGGACTGGGCCCCGCCGTACCCATATCTACATACAAAAATAGCGTACTAAAACTAATAACAGCTCTGGATCAAGTGGAGCACACCAACTCTCGCTGATCAAGGATCCTAAAAAGGGGGACCGTCAGCCTGTCTACCTGCACGTGCGGGCATCAAATGCAGCATCCCCAGGCAAAAGGGACGTCATAATGTACCAAGTATGTAAGGCATGAAAATCAGTACATAAAAGACATAAAGAAACATGGAGTAAAGGAATCCACCTGTAAGTCTAAATAACTTTGTGAAGCCTGAAATATTTATAAGTTCATGCATGTGCATATAAATGTCGTATCATGTATAGGTATATGTGTACATAACATCATCAAGCCTCTGAGGGCATCCCATAATATCATCTCGGCATGTGTGGGCAAAATCATCAACATATACCAACTGATCAGGTGGTGATACGTATATAACGCCGTAACCTTTTCCCATATCCCATATATGTATAATATACGCATATATAACGCCATCTGGTCATGGGTCAATATACATGTATAAATGAATGAAATGAATAAGAAGTGAGTTAATAAGATTTCTTGGAATGTCATAAGATCAATATGTCTTCGGATAAACTTTATCAACTACGTATTCTGTTACACCCTATATTTTCGTACGTAAAAATGCGTCGTAAGCAAACTAATGTAGGACCAAAAATGAGATTATATTTAAAAGTATATAAAGTAAGTTAATCATGTTACCTCTGAGGTTACAAATATTGAAGATCATGAACAACAAGTACAAAGAGGGTTGGACAGTTCAGAAGCTAAAGCAATTAAATAAAATAATATTTCGTCGAAAGTTGACAAGTTGGGAATGTTATAACATGTACCTTTGGGGTGAGACTAGGGTGATTAACATGATAAGGAGATTATGTTATGATTTATATTAGTCGTATGACATCCGTGTGTTATGTTTTAATGTCAAGTGAGTTGTGGAACAAAAGTCGATGAAAGTCATCACAAGTTACACTCATAAGTTTTACTGGAATTTTGGGTCAAATGTAACTGCGATTTTCTCCCAATATACTTAGAGTTATGGGGTGTTCCACCCATCAAATTAAAGATCTATGAGTCTATTTTCCAAATAATTAAACCGTTTTTCAATACAATATTGGAGTAGAAAGATATGGGCATTTGTGCGATACTGCGCAAGCTGCTAGGTGACAAGTAGGTGTGTCACCTACTTGCTTAAATGAAAGCCCAAAAATGGGCCATTTCGGGTCGTCCAAAGAGGCCTTTTAAGGGCCTATTTTCTTCATATATTAGACTTAAAATAGAGCATAATAACCAGACATAAGCTCTGCAAAGAATCCTCCCAAACATTTCCCACAAACCCTAATTGATTTTCTCTCCCTTTCAAGTTCCAATTGGAGGTAAAACCTAGAGTTTGAAGAACCAAGATAAGAGCTGAGTTATCCAACAAATAAGGTGAGTTTACTTCTCTCTTTCATCCAATTTTTCTTCTGAAAATTCATGGTAAGTCGTTCTATACTTGTAAGAACTCACGGGATGGTGATCGGAAGCCGTGAGTTCGAGTTATTCACTTGTAGCGGACTGTTTTGTGGACTGTTTTGTGTTGCTGTTGGGCTGCATGTTTTACTACTATTTTGTGGAGTTTTGGAGGAGGAAAGGGGTTTATAAACACCATATAAATGTAGGGTGGTTGGCTGGTCGTTCGTCATAACATTTTCGGGTCGTTTGACACTACTACGGTGGTCGTTTTGTGTACGAAGAGATTGGGGTGTGTTGGGCTGTTTTGTAGTATTTGATGGTGTATATAGGGCTGGAAAATGATGTATATATGTTGTTATTGTTCTTTTCTTGTATTGTTGGTGTTATCTTGAATTTGGAGGAAGTAAGGATTATAGGGGAGATGCTGCCCGTTTTAATACAAAATAAGTTTGTCGTTCGTTGTGCGATAGTTGTACCTTTCGTAACTTAACGATAGTATTATTATCATTCTTGTAGATTAAGGTGCAAAGAGGTGAGTTCAACTTGGTGATTGGAAAAATTGTGATAAGGTATGTTAAGGCTAAGCCTTCCTTCATTTTGGCATGATCTCGTAGCTACATGTGTTAGTAATGAGACAAAAAGAGAAGTTCATATTCATGAATTTATTCACACTATTCTAGTCTCATAAGTTACAATAGTATTCCTTATCGAGATTCTATATTCAATTTAGTATTGTCTTCTTCCAGTCAAGAGAGCAACAAGCCTATATATACAGTATTACAGTATTTTCATTACCATCGAGCTATAATCGATGGGCAGGCCCCTATTGGGCAACCTCTGATCAGATGGAAAGTTATATACCGAGCCTACTGTGGCCGAGCGCCTATGAGCGAGCCCAGCATGGTCGAGATACATAGCCTAGTATGGCCGAGCGCCTATGAGCGAGCCTACTATGGCACAACAGTTATATATACCGAGCCTTATAAGGCCGTACAATTATTTTACTTACTACATTGAAGGAGTTGAGTCAGTATCAGCAGGTAAGTATATCTCCAGATCATCTTTGACTCCCAGTTACTTCCAGTTATTATATTATCAGTTCAGTTTTGATTTTCAGTTATGTTATTGCCTTACATACTCGGTACATTATTTCATACTGACGTCCCTTTTCCGGGGACGCTGCATTTCATGCATGCAGGTTCAGATAGACAGACGAGTAGATCTCCTCAGTAGGTGTTTCCCGAGTTCAGCCTGATCGGTAAGCTCCACGCCTTTTTGTGTACATCTTATGTATATCTGTATATATGTTATGGGTAGGTCGGGGCCCTGTTCCGATCATAGTACATCTATCAGTAGAGGCTTGTAGACATATCCTGTTGGTTAGTGCAGTATGTTGGGTTTATAGGCCTGGTATGTATAATTTGGTGGTTTGTTAGCTGTAGTAGCTATGACGGCCTTTTCAGCCAAGCTTTATATTGATGTTTAGTTAGCACTAGTTTCCATTCAGTTTTATATTTTGCTTCGCAAATTATCTTGCAAGGTGGCCCCATGGCCAAAGTATGACATTATGTGTTCAGAGTCCCTTAGTCGCAATTTGGTACGCTAGGTTAGGTGAGGCACCGGGTGCTTGTCTCGCTCCTAGGTTCGGGGCGTGACAAACTTGGTATCAGAGCAGTTCTATCCTAGGGAGTCTACAAGCCGTGTCTAGTAGAGTCTTGTTTAAAGATGTGTTGTGCACCACATTATATAAGCAGGGCACTACAGGGCATTTAGGAGTTGGTTACCCTTCTTTGAAATCTAAATCGTGCTATAGAACTGAGTTATAGGAAATTTGAATTAAACTTATGTGTTGGTGTTTGCCTGCACAGATGACGGTGACTAGGAAGATTACGGCTAGCCAGAGGAGAGATACAGTAGTAGGTGAGGGGACCAGCAGGGTACCCCCAGTAGATGGGGCCCAGTCTGAGGCTCAAGGTGAGACCCCTACTCAGCCATTACCGGCTCCTCCACCAACTACGGAGATTCCTAGGGAAATCGCACATCCAGTTCCCCCTCCACTTCCATCAGATCGGGACTTAAGGAGTGCGATGCATTTGTTGACACAGTTGGTAGCTACCCAGCAATAGGCTAGGGCATCAGCTAGTGCAGGAACTTCTGAGGGGTCTGGGAGTTCAAGGGTCCGAGAGTTTATTGCTTTGAGTCCCCCAGAGTTCATGGGGACAGATCAGAGGGAGGATCCACAGGATTTCATAGATCAGCTTCACAGGATCTTTCGTGTTATGCATGCCACGGAGAAAGAGGCAGTTGAGCTAGCAGCTTTTCGACTCCGAGATATAGCCATACTTTGGTATGAGAGATGGGAGAGGTCCAGGGGACGTGATGCACCTCCAGCTATTTGGGAGAATTTTTCAGATGCCTTCCTTGACCAGTACTTACCACGAGAGATCCGACAGGCTCGAGTCGATCAGTTTCTAGCCCTCAAGCAGGGTAATATGAGTGTTCGAGAGTATAGTCTCCATTTTGACTCATTGGCCAGATATGCACCATCCATAGTTGCTACTATGCGGGACAGGATTCACAGGTTTATAGCAGGGTTAGCCCCAGAGTTAACCGAGGCATGTGCCACCGCTGCATTGCAGGATAGTATGGATATCTCCCGGATTCAGGCATTCGCCCAGAATATAGAAAGGGGTAGGCGTCGGCAGCAGGGTACAGAGAGGGCTGAGCAAGGGCAACGTAAGAGGATGAGATTTCCCAGGTCTCAGGAGCAATATCAGGGTAGTTATAGGACCCAGTACTTCGGACGGCCACCTAGGCCTCTGCTACCTCAGTTACAGGGTTACAGGTATGACCGTTATACTAAGTCAGGACCAGATGAGAGCTCACGGGCGTCGGGTTTGTAGCGACAGCAAGGATCTGCGCAGACATGGTCATTTCCTCCACGGTGTGACATCTATGGTAGAGGACACTTGGGCCAATGCCGAGCAAGTTCTGATGCTTGTTATACATATGGGCGTCCAGGGCATATGATGCGAGATTGCCCAAATAGATATTCGGGGGGAGGGGCACAACCAGCGAGTTCAGCAACAGGATCATCTATGTCAGTGCATCCTTCAGGGCGCGAGTCTCAGTCTTCGGCTGGTAGAGGTCGGGGCAGAGGTAGAGGTTCCAGTTCAAGTGGTAATCAGAACCGTATCTATGCTTTAGCGGGTCGACAGGACCAGGAGTCTTCACCAGACGTTGTGACAGGTATATTAACCATTTGCTCTCACGATGCTTATGCTTTGATAGACCCAGGATCTACTTTATCGTATATTACCCCATTTGTCGCGAGGAAGTTTGGTATAGTGCCTGAAATACTAAGTGATCCTTTTGCGGTATCTACACCGGTCGGAGAATCGATTATTGCTAGACGGGTTTACCGAGGTTGTACGGTGACAATTTGTAGTCGTCAGACCTCAGCTGACCTAGTTGAGCTAGAGATGATGGATTTTGATGCTATCATGGGCATGGACTGGTTGGCAGCTTGCTATGCCACAGTTGATTGCCGAGCAAAGGCAGCCAGATTTCATTTTTTGGGTGAGCCAGTCCTTGAATGGGTAGGTTACACCAACACCCAGAGGTAGGTTTATTTCCTATCTGAAGGCGAGAAAATGATCGCAAAAGGGTGCATTTATCATATTGTGCGAGTTAGAGATGCAGATGCTGAGATACCTACACTTCAGTCTATTCCCGTAGTCAAAGAGTATGCAGATGTGTTTCCAAATGAGCTTCCAGGTATTCCTCCAGAGCGAGAGATTGATTTTAGTATCGATTTGCTTCCAGGAACTCAACCAATATCCGTCCCTCCGTATAGAATGGCACCTGGCGAATTGAAGGAGTTGAAGGAGCAGTTAAAAGATTTGCTGGAGAAAGGTTACATCAGGCCCAGTACCTCACCTTGGGTGCACCAGTACTATTTGTGCAGAAGAAAGACGGCTCGCTGAGGATGTGTATCGATTATAGGCAGCTGAACAAGGTAACTATTAAGAATAAGTATCCACTTCCAAGGATCGATGACTTGTTTGATCAGTTGCAGGGGGCTAGATGCTTTTCAAAGATAGATTTGAGGTTGGGGTACCACCAGGTCAGAGTTCGGGAAAAAGATATTCCGAAGACAGCCTTCAGGACCCGATATGGCCACTTCGAGTTCCTTGTCATGTCCTTCGGGTTGACTAATGCACCCGCTGTATTTATGGACTTGATTAATAGCCTATTCCGGCCATTTTTAGATCTGTTCGTGATAGTATTTATTGATGATATTCTGGTTTATTCCCGTTCAGAGGATGAGCATGCGGACCACCTGCGAGCGGTACTCTAAACCCTCCGTGATCGTAAGTTGTATGCTAAGTTTTCTAAATGTGAGTTCTGGTTGAAGTCTGTAGCATTCTTGGGGCATATTGTATCAGATGAAGGGATAAAGGTGGACACTCAGAAGATTGAGGCCGTGAAATATTGGCCTAGACCTACCACTCCGACAGAGGTTCGTAGCTTTCTAGGCTTAGCAGGATACTATCGGAGGTTCGTAGAGGGTTTTTCTTCCCTTTCGGCACCATTGACGAAGTTGACACAGAAAGAAACTAAGTTTCAATGGACAGAGGCTTGTGAGCGGAGTTTCCAAGAGCTTAAGAACAGGTTGACCTCAGCTCCAGTTCTAACACTTCCAGAGGGTCTAGAGGGTTATGCCGTGTATTGTGATGCATCAGGTGTCGGGTTAGGATGTGTCCTGATGCAACATGGGAAGGTAATTGCGTATCCTTCAAGGCAGTTGAGGAAGCACGAGAGGAATTATCCGACCCACGACCTCGAGTTAGCTGCGGTTGTCCATGCACTTAAGATATGGCAGCATTATTTATATGGTGTTCATGTTGATGTATTTACTGATCATAAAAGCCTACAATATATCTTCAAGCAGAAAGAGTTGAATTTGCGACAGAGGCGATGGCTTGAGTTATTGAAAGATTATGATGTTAACATTCTCTACCATCCAGGGAAAGCTAATATTGTAGCAGATGCATTAAGTCGTCGATCTATGGGTAGCTTAGCACATGTAGATCCCGAGAAAAGACAATTAGCTAGAGAGATTCATCAATTGTCTTCGTTGGGGGTTCAGTTAGTAGATTCTGAGGATGGTGGAGTTGTACTCCAAAACACTACAAAATCATCCCTCATAGCGGAAGTCAAGGAAAGGCAGTACGAGGACCCAGAGTTGGTCGAGCTGAGAGAGCGAGTTCCGCAGCAGAAGAAACCACTGTTAGAGCTAAAGGGAGATGGGGTTCTCAGATATAGGGGTCGTTTGTGTGTTCCAGATGTAGCAGGGCTACGAGACAGGATTATGTCAGAGGCACATTATTCATGGTATTCCATCCATCCTGGGTCGACGAAGATGTATCATGACATTAAGGATGTGTACTGGTGGAATGATATGAAGAAGAACATTGCTGAGTTTGTCGCCCAATGTACTAGTTGCCAGCAAGTGAAGATAGAGCACCAGAAGCCTGGAGGGCTAATGCAGACTATAGAGATCCCGACATGGAAATGGGAGGCGATAAACATGGACTTTATCACGGGTTTACCTCGTTCTAATCGTAAGTTCGATTCCATATGGGTGATAGTCGATAGGCTCACGAAATTAGCTCACTTCCTACCGGTCAGATCTACATATACAGCAGAAGATTATGCCAAGTTATATATTAAGGAGATAGTGCGGCTACACGGAGTACCAGTTTCTATTATATCTGACAGTGGGGCTCAGTTTACAGCACATTTTTGGAGGTCATTTCAGAGAGGTCTAGGGACTCAGGTGAATCTCAGCACAGCTTTTCATCCACAGACTGATGGACAAGCCGAGCGCACAATTCAGACGCTCGAGGATATGTTATGAGTATGTGTGTTGGATTTTAAAAGAAGTTGGGATGAACATCTAACTCTTGTCGAGTTTGCATATAATAACAGTTACCACTCCAGTATTCAGATGGCTCCGTATGAGGCTTTGCATGGGCGTAAGTACAGATCTCCTATAGGGTGGTTTGATGTTGGGGAATCTGGGTTATATGGGCCAGACCTGGTTCAACAGGCCATAGAGAAAGTAAAGCTTATCCGGGAGCGACTGTTAACAGCTCAGAGTCATCAGAAGTCATATTCTGACGTGCGGCGACGAGACTTAGAGTTCAGGATTAATGACTGGGTATTCTTAAAGGTATCACCTATGAAGGGCGTGATGAGGTTTGGCAAGAAAGGCAAGCTTAGCCCACGGTATATTGGGCCTTATAGGATCATTCGGAGAGTGGGCCAAGTAGCTTATGAGTTAGAGTTGCCCTCAGAATTGGAGTCTGTCCATCCAGTTTTTCATGTATCTATGCTACGGAAGTGCATTGGCGATCCTACCCGAGTGGTGCCCACGGATGATGTACAGATTACAGAGGACTTGTCATACGAGGAAATTCCAGTTGCCATCCTAGACCGACAAATCCGCAATCTACGAAATAAGGAGGTAGCTTCCGTAAAGGTTTTATGGAGGAGCAAGAATGTAGAAGAGATGACGTGGGAATCGGAGGAAGAAATGAAGTCTAAATACCCCCACCTATTTCAAACTGAAGATATGGTTCGAGATGGGACGCTACAACATAGCTCTATGTAGGCTAGCAGGTCATCAGGTAAGCTTTTATTTTTCACTTTCAATATTTATGATTTACGGTCGGTGAGGCAAATTGCTGCTATTTATAAAGATTGGCCATATGTGGCATGCATAGTATGTTTCTGGCTACGTGCAGGTTGGTTTTAACCTAGTGTACGAAGGATACTTTGGCAAAATTTTCCAAAGTCTCTAAGAGTAAACATTCGAGGACGAATGTTCCCAAGGGGGGAGTGATGTTACACCCTATATTTTCGTACGTAAAAATGCGTCGTAAGCAAACTAATGTAGGACCAAAAATGAGATAATATTTAAAAGTATATAAAGTAAGTTAATCATGTTACCTCTGAGGTTACAAATATTGAAGATCATGAACAACAAGTACAAAGAGGGTTGGACAGTTCAGAAGCTAAAGCAATTAAATAAAACAATGTTTCGTCGAAAGTCGACAAGTTGGGAATGTTATAACATGTACCTTTGGGGTGAGACTAGGGTGATTAACATGATAAGGAGATTATGTTATGATTTATATTAGTCGTATGACATCCGTGTGTTATGTTTTAATGTCAAGCGAGTTGTGGAACAAAAGTCGATGAAAGTCATCACAAGTTACACTCATAAGTTTTACTGAAATTTTGGGTCAAATGTAACTGCGATTTTCTCCCAATATACTTAGATTTATGGGGTGTTCCACCAATCAAATTAAAGATCTATGAGTCTATTTTCCAACGCATTAAACCGTTTGTCAATACGACATTGGAGTAGAAAGATATGGACATTTGTACGATACTGCGCAAGCTGCTAGGTGACAAGTAGGTGTGTCACCTACTTGCTTAAATGAAAGCCCAAAAATGGGCCATTTCGGGTCGTCCAAAGAGGCCTTTTAAGGGCCTATTTTCTTCATATATTAGACTTAAAATAGAGCATAATAACCAGACATAAGCTCTGCAAAGAATCCTCCCAAAAATTTCCCACAAACCCTAATTGATTTTCTCTCCCTTTCAAGTTCCAATTGGAGGTAAAACCTAGAGTTTGAAGAACCAAGATAAGAGCTGAGTTATCCAACAAATAAGGTGAGTTTACTTCTCTCTTTCATCCAATTTTTCTTCTGTAAATTCATGGTAAGTCGTTCTATACTTGTAAGAACTCACGGGACGGTGATCGGAAGCCGTGAGTTCGAGTTATTCACTTGTAGCGGACTGTTTTGTGGACTGTTTTGTGTTGCTGTTGGGCTGCGTGTTTTAGTACTATTTTGTGGAGTTTTGGAGGAGGAAAGGGGTTTATAAACACCATATAAATGTAGGGTGGTTGGCTGGTCGTTCGTCATAACATTTTCGGGTCGTTTGACACTACTACGGTGGTCGTTTTGTGTACGAAGAGATTGGGGTGTGTTGGGCTGTTTTGTAGTATTTGATGGTGTATATAGGGCTGGAAAATGATGTATATATGTTGTTATTGTTCTGTTCTTGTATTTTTGGTGTTATCTTGAATTTGGAGGAAGTAAGGATTATAGGGGAGATGCTGCCCGTTTTAATACAAAATAAGTTTGTCGTTCGTTGTGCGATAGTTGTACCTTTCGTAACTTAACGATAGTATTATTATCGTTCTTGTAGATTAAGGTGCAAAGAGGTCAGTTCAACTTGGTGATTGGAAAGATTGTGATAAGGTATGTTAAGGCTAAGCCTTCCTTCATTTTGGCATGATCTCGTAGCTATATGTGTTAGTAATGAGACAAAAAGAGAAGTTCATATTCATGAATTTATTCACACTATTCTAGTCTCATAAGTTACAATATTATTCCTTATCGAGATTCTATATTCAATTTAGTATTTTCTTCTTCCAGTCAAGAGAGCAGCAAGCCTATATATACAGTATTACAGTATTTTCATTACCATCGAGCTATAATCGATGGGCAGGCCCCTATTGGGCAACCTCTGATCAGATGGAAAGTTATATACCAAGCCTACTGTGGCCGAGCGCCTATGAGCGAGCCCAGCATGGTCGAGATACATAGCCTAGTATGGCCGAGCGCCTATGAGCGAGCCTACTATGGCACAACAGTTATATATACCGAGCCTTATAAGGCCGTACAATTATTTTACTTACTACATTGAAGGAGTTGGGTCAGTATCAGCAGGTAAGTATATCTCCAGATCATCTTTGACTCCAGTTACTTCCAGTTATTATATTATCAGTTCAGTTTCGATTTTCAGTTATGTTATTGCCTTACATACTCGGTACATTATTTCGTACTGATGTTCATTTTCCGGGGACGCTGCATTTCATGCATGCAGGTTCAGATAGACAGACGAGTAGATCTCCTCAGTAGGTGTTTCCCGAGTTCAGCCTGATCGGTAAGCTCCATGCCTTTTGGAGTTGCCAAGTCTAGAGTGTTGTGTATATCTTATGTATATCTGTATATATGTTATGGGTAGGTCGGGGCCCTGTTCCGATCATAGTACATCTATCAGTAGAGGCTTGTAGACATATCCTGTTGGTTAGTGCAGTATGTTGGGTTTGTAGGCCTGGTATGTATAATTTGGTGGTTTGTCAGCTGTAGTAGCTATGATGGCCTTTTCAGCCTAGCTTTATATTGATGTTTAGTTAGCGCTAGTTTCCATTCAGTTTTATATTTTGCTTCGCAAATTGTCTTGCAAGGTGTCCCCATGGCCAAAGTATGACATTATGTGTTCAGAGTCCCTTAGTCGCAATTTGGTACGCCAGGTTAGGTGAGGCACCGGGTGCTTGTCTCGCTCCTAGGTTCGGGGCATGACATATTCTTTCTGAGACCCATGAACTAAAGATATAATAAAACAAATGGGAAATCAAGAACATAGGCACCCCTAGTGCTTCTATGAATAGAGGCATTTATGAAAGTTGTGCGTTTACTCGTTTTGTTTGTATCGTATGAATCATGCCAAAAGGAAAGAAGGGATAGCCTTAACATACCTGAGCCGATTCTCTTGACAATCCCTCTAATACACGACAATCGTTACAAAACACGTGACGGCAAGATCGAAGTAGGGATAAATCCATATGATATTCTTGAGAAAGGTTATACCAGGCTCCCTTAAAATTGCAAATCCCGTTGCTATTGTGTAATAATCTCGTATGAATTTGTTGAAACTTTCCTCCATTACAGTGTAGATATAAGCATCTTCATTTTGTGAATTAGAGAGGTCTTTAATCCTAGTGGGTGTGGGCCCCACTTATGTGATGACTTAGCCACAAAATCCCCTAAATAAGCCACATAGTTACATAGACCAAGAGTCATTGTTTGGTTTTTTATCCATATTTTACTTGGTGCCACATTGAAGGGGGGTGTGGTCTCCATTAAGCTTATCCACAAGTCATAATCACCTTGTTAATCTCCCACTAAACCAATAATTAACCAATTACCCACATAATTAATAATTATCTCAAATTACTTAAAATACTACTCACTTTTAACATACTTTATACACCTTACTATCATGGTCATGTGGTACCTTGTATGGCACTAGTCCATAAATACCGGGTATTATAGCTCGAACCGTATTTTATCCCAAATTGACAACCTTCAACGAAACTCATTTTCTTTGATTCATTTACCCTCTAACCTTCACGGCACTCACTTATCACTTGTTACAAATAATAAATACTTATAATCTCAAAAATAATCTCATTCCCGAGCTTACGTCGATTAACTTATGATGAAACTTTAACGTACAAAATGCGGGATGTAACATCCTTCCCCTCTTAAAAACATCCGTCCTCGGATGTTTAACTCCCTGAGATCTATATAAATTTTTGCAGAGTCGCCTTTGTAATAGTACTACTATCAACTCTTCTTGTAGAAAACTCAATAATTCAATGCCACATACTTCCACAATCATCAATCACGACAATGGCCTCACACGACTAATGAAAATAATTAACACAAGAATCCATACTCGTACCTTAAGGCTGTGATGTCTTAGTCAGATCCTCCTCTGGAAGAGAAAAGAAGTGATGATACCTAGACTTCATGTCCTCTTCAGCTTCCCAAGTCATTTCCTCCACATTTTTGTTTCTCCAAAGTAGTTTCATCGAAGCTACGTCTTTAGTCCTTAATCTCTGAACCTGTCTATCTAGTATAGCAATGGGAGTTTCCTCATATGATAGCTGCTCTGTGACCTGAACATCGTCAACTGACACAACTCTGGAAGGATCTCTGACATATTTATGAAGCATAGACACATGAAAGACAGGTTGTATGGACTGTAAGTCAGAAGGAAAGTCTAACTCATATGCTACCTGGCCTACCTTGCGTATGATCTTATGTGGTCCAATGTACTGAGGGCTAAGTTTTTCGTTCTTACCAAACCTCATAACGCCTTCCATTGGTGATACCTTTAGGAATACCCAATCGTCAACCTGAAACTCAAAGTCTCGTCTTCGATTATCTGCATAAGTCTTATGACGGCTTTGAGCTGCTAATAGCCTTTCCTATATAAGCTTAATCTTCTCGATTGCCTATTGTACCAACTCTGGTCCTACTAACTTAGTTTCCCTAACATCGAACCATCCTATAGGTGACCTACACTTCCATCTGTAAAGAGCTTCGTATGGAGCCATCTGAATACTGGAATGATAGCTATTATTATACGCGAACTCAATAAGCGGCAGATGAGCATCCCAGCTACCCTTAAAGTCCATCACACAATCCCGTAACATATCCTCAAGTGTCTAAATAGTACGCTCAGCCTGTCCGTCTGTCTAGGGATGAAATATTGTACTAAGACTTACCTGAGTCCCCTATCCTTTTTGGAAGGACCTCCAAATATTAGTTGTAAATTGAGCACCTCTATATGAGATAATAAATATAGGGACACCATGATATCGTGCTATCTCATTAATATAAAGCCTTGCATAATCCTCTGCGGAATATGTAATCCTAACGGGCAGAAAATGGGCAGATTTTGTAAGTCTATCAACAATCACCTAAATAGAATCGAACTTACGCTGGGTACGAGGTAAGCCTATGATGAAATCCATATTAATTACTTCCCACTTCCAAGTCGGAATCTCCATAGCCTGCAATAATCCACCAGGCTTTTGATGCTCAATCTTAACCTGCTGACAGTTAGGGCACTGAGCAACAAACTCCGCTATATCCTTGTTCATTCCATCCTAACAATATATTTCCCTAATATCATGATACATTTTTGTTGCTCCTGGATGGATAGAATATCGAGAATAGTGAGTTTCTCCCATAACCTATCGGCGCAGCCCTGCAACATTAGGGATAAATAATCGTCCTCGATATCTAAGGACTCCTTCTCTTGTAATCTCAAATGGTGTCTTCTCCTTCTGAGGGGTTGTATCCCTGTAATGAGCTAACACAGTATCCTCGTACTGGCGTTCCTTCACTTCAGTTACTAAAATGGATGTTGTTGTGTCCTGAATAGTAACTCCGGTATCACCTGAGTCTTGTAATCGAACTCCAAGACTAGCTAGTTGATAAATCTCACTGGTTATCCCCCTCTTCTCTGGCTGTATATATGATAGGCTACCCATAGATCTACGGCTGAGGGCATCAGCTACTACATTCGCCTTTCCTGGATGGTATAAAATATCAACGTCATAGTCTTTCAGTAGCTCCAACCCTCTCCTTTGACGTAAATTCAATTCCTTTTGCATGAAGATATACTGAAGGCTCTTATGATCTGTATAGATATCAACATGAATGTCATACAAATAGTGCCTCCACATCTTTAGTGCATGAATCACCGTGGCTAACTCTAGATCGTGGGTTGGGTAATTCTTCTCGTGCTTTCTTAGTTGTCTAGAAGCATAAGCTACAACCTTATCATACTACATCAGTACACAACCCAATCCAACGCCCGAAGCATCACAATAGATATCATAACCATCGGTGCCCTCTGGGAGCGTTAGAATTAGTGATGAAGTTAATCTGTCCTTTAATACGTGGAAACTCCATTCGCAAGCATCAGTCCATTGAAACTTTGCTCCCTTATGAGTCAACTTTGTCAATGGTGCTGAAAGAAAAGAAAATCCCTCTACAAATCTCCTATAATACCTTGCCAAACCGAGAAAGCTACGAACCTATGTCGGTGTCGTAGGTCTGGGCCAAGTCTTTACTGCCTCAATCTTTTGTGTATCAACCCGGATACCTTCACCTGAAATAATATACCCAAGGAAAGCTACATAATTCAACCAGAATTCACATTTAGAGAGTTTGGCGTACAACTTCTCTTTTTGTAGAACTTTGAGCACAGTACGCAAATGATTTGCATGCTCAGTATCTGAACCAGAATAAACCAATATATCATAGATAAATACAATCATGAACAGATCTAGAAAGGGTCTGAAAACACGGTTCATCAAGTCCATGAATATTGCTGGGGCATTAGTCAAACCGAATGACATAACACGAAACTCAAAGTGCCTGTATCTGGTCCTGAATGCTGTCTTCGGAATATCTTTCTCCTTAACCCTTACCTGATGGTACCTGGACCTCAAGTCTATCTTCGAGAAACACTTGACACCTTGCAACTGATCAAATAAATCATCAATTCTCGGGAGTGGGTGTTTATTCTTGATAGTCACCTTTTTCAACTGTCTATAATCAATACACATCCGCAAGGAACCATCTTTCTTCCTCACAAATAACACAAGTGCTCCCAACGGTGATGTACTAGGTCTGATAAAGCCTTTTTCAAGCAAGTCCCTTAGTTGTTCCTTCAACTCTCTCAGCTCTGCAAGTGCCATTCTATAGGGAGGAATAGATATTGGCTGAGTATCTAGTAATAGGTCAATAGAAAACTCAGTTTCTCCCTCTGGCAGAAGACTTGGAAGCTCATCGGGAAACTCATTAACCACAGGGATGGATTGAATGGTTGGTTACTCTACTTTCACATCCTGTACCCGAACTAAGTGATAAATATAGCCCTTTTATCATCTTTATTACCTTGAGATGGGAAATAAATCTACCTCTCGGCGATGCCGTATTACTTTTCCATTCCAAAATAGGCTCCCCTGGGAATTGGAATCGGGCCATCTTTGATCTACAATGAACATTGGCATAACAAGAAGCCAACCAATCCATACCCATTATAACATCAAATTCTACCATATCTAACTCGATTAGGTCTGCTACTGTAGATCGACTATGAACTACTACTATACAATCTCTATATACCCACCTATCTATCACTGGATCCTCAATAGGTGTGGATACCTCAAAGGGTTTAACCAACTCAAGTTTTATTCTAAACTTACTAGCAACCAACAGAGTAATATATGATAAGGTGGAATCAGGGCCAATCAATGCACACACATCATATGAGGACACTGATAATATACATGTAACAACATCAGGTGATGACTCCTGATCATGTCGACATGCTAATGCATAATTGCGGTTCAGAGGACTGCTCGAGCTAGATGCTACACCTCTGCCTCTACCACGACCGATTGGTGCTTGTGAACCTTGCCTAGGGGGCATACTGATGATGACGAACCAACTACAGATCCCGCTAGCTGAACTATGCTTGTACCACCTC
Organism: Nicotiana tomentosiformis; assembly: GCF_000390325.3. Classification (NCBI taxonomy): domain Eukaryota; kingdom Viridiplantae; phylum Streptophyta; class Magnoliopsida; order Solanales; family Solanaceae; genus Nicotiana; species Nicotiana tomentosiformis. The sequence goes on from NC_090813.1 coordinate 153,749,765, forward strand.
TCGTCAGACAATCTCTCATAACATGGCCTGGATAACCACAAGTATAACCAACACCCAACCCCATATGGCACTGCCCGACATGCTGCTTACCACACTGAGCATATTCTGGCAAGGGCGGCCTCATCTGACTTGACTCACCCCTATACTGAGAACTTGAGGCTCTGAAATTCTGACTAGGCCCTAAATATGTGGAACGATCAAATCTTATATTGGCAAACTGAGGGGGTGCGCTAGCCGATGGCTGGGCTGGATACCTCGGGTATTGTGGTCTCTAACCACCTCAAAACTCACCAGAAGGACCCAAAGATCTCGCTCTCTTACTCTGGCCCCTATCATGCTCACGATCGGCCCTCTGCTTCTATTTACGCTCCTTTACACCCTGAGCGTATGCCTGAATATGGGAAATATCCATGCCTGGCTAAAGTGAGACCGACATACATTTGTTAAGCAGGTGCGGCTCTAACCCCATCACGAACCGGTGAACCCGATCCTCTATCTCAACTAAAATAGTGGGATAATACCCAGACAACGAATTAAATTGAAGGTTGTACTCCCGAACACTCATATTACCCTGCCGAAGGGCCAAGAACCTATTAACTCTGGCCCTTCTAAGCTCTGGTGGCAGATATTGACAAAGAAAAACCTCTGTAAACTCATTCCATACTGCTAGAAGGGCATCCTCACCTCTGGACAACTCCCAAGACTCGTACCAATTAACTGGAATTTCCTGAACTCTATAGGAAGCTAGCTCAGCTGTCTCAGTCGTAGTGGCCTTCATTACCCTCAAAGTCCTCTGCATCCTATCGATAAATACCTGAGGGTCCTCATTTGGATCTGCTCCAGTGAATACTGGAGGATCCAAATTAATGAAATCACGAACCCTCGCACTGATGGCTCTATGTGCATGACCAATACCTACTTTCTGACGTCGAGATTGAGCGGCTACTAATCGAGTCAATAGCTGAATAATATCCCTCATCTCCTGACCCAGTGCATCAGGCTGAGGAGCTGGTTATACAGGGGCAGGCGCTGGAGCTGGTGCCCTTCAGAGCTCCTCTGGAGAGGGCGGGGTATGTGAAGTCTGAGATGAAATCTCACTATGAGACTCTCCCCGAGCCCTGGTAACTCGTGGTGCTTGACTAGTAGTCTCATCAGCCACGGACTTTCCCTTCGGGGCGGTTGTAGCCTTCTTTAGCATCACTTAAAACATAATATATCGTTAGGGAAATGAATCCTTATATCGCACGATCTAAGATAAGAAAGGAGGATAATATCCTATATGTCATGTAGCCTTCTGTTTATAAATGTGATGCACAACACACTCATAAACAAGACTCTACTAGACACGGTTTGTAGAAAACCCTAGGACAGAACTACTCTGATACCACTTTTGTCCCGACCCAAACCGATGGGCCATGATGAGTGCCCGAGTCCTACCTGTCGAACACCCCTAAGCATGCATCTAAGATATAAACATGAATTAAGGGTAGGTGATGAATAACATCTGTCAATAAACCGCTGAATTACGTGAATAACATACGTGAGGGAAACATGTCCAAAAGACATATATACATATATAAGCGGAATAAGGTAGGGCGAGCCGACAAGGCTGCATACTATCCAACTATACATGACTGTCTATAGACCTCTAATAGAGTGTACAACTATATAAAGGACGGGACTGGGGCCCGTCGTACCCATATCTACATACAAAAATAGCGTACCAAAACTAATAACAGCTCCGGCTCAAGTGAAGCACAACAACTCTCGCTGATCAAGGATCCTTAAAAGGGGGGCCGTCGGCCTGTCTACCTACACCTGCAGGCATGAAACGCAGCGTCCCCAGGCAAAAGGGACGTCAGTACGAATAATGTACTGAGTATGTAAGGCATGAAAATCAGTACATAAAAGACATAAAAGAAACATGGAGTAAAGGAATCCACATGTAAGTCTAAATAACTTTGTGAATCCTGAAATATTTATAAGTTCATACATGTGCGTATAAATGTGGTATCATGCATAGGTATATGTGTACATAACATCATCAAGCCTTTGAGGGCATCCCGTAATATCATCTCGGCCTCTGTGGGCGAAATCATCAACATATACCAACTGATTAGGTGGTGGTATGTATATAATGCCATAAGCTTTTCCCATATCCCATATACGTATAATATACGTGTATATAACGCCATCTGGTTATGGGTCATTGTACATGTATAAATGAATGAAATGCATAAGAAGTGAGTTAATAAAATTTCACGGAATGTCATAAGATCAATATGTCTTCGGATAAACTTTATCAACTATGTATTATTTCTGAGACCCATGAACTAAAGATATAATAAGACACATGGGAAATCAAGAACATAGGCACCCCTAGTGCTTCTATGAATAGAGGCATTTATGAAAGTTGTGCGTTTACTCGTTTCGTTTGTATCGTATGAATCATGCCAAAAGGAAAGAAGGGATAGCCTTAACATACCTGAGCCGATTCTCTTGACAATCCCTCTAATACTTTACAATCGCGACAAAACACGTGATGGCAAGATCGAAGTAGAGACAAATCCGTATGATATTCTTGAGAAAGGTTATACCGGACTCCCTTAGAATTGCTAATCCCGTTACTATTGTGTAATATAATCTCGTATGAATTTGCTGAAACTTTCCTCCATTACATTGTAGATATAAGCATCTTCATTTTGTGAATTAGAGAGGTCTTTAATCCTAGTGGATATGGGCCCCACTTATGTGATGACTTAGCCACAAAATCCCCTAAATAAGCCACATAGTTACATAGACCAAGAGTCATTGTTTGATTTTTAATCCATATTTTACTTGTTGCCACGTTGGGGGGTGTGTGGTCTCCATTAAGCCTATCCATAAGTCCTAATTACCTTGTTAATCTCTCACTAAACCAATAATTAACTAATTACCCACATAATTAAGAATTATCTCAAATTACATAAAATACTACTCACTTTTTACATACTTTATACACCTTACTATCATGGTCATGCGGTACCTTGTATGGCACTAGTCCATAAATACCGGGTATTATAGCTCGGACCATAATTTATCCCAAATTGACAACCTTCAACGAAACTTATTTTCTTTGATTCGTTTACCCTTTCGGCACTCACTTATCACTTGTTACAAATAGCATAAATATTTATAATCTCAAAAATAATCTCATTCTCGAGCTTACGTCGATTAACATACGACGAAACTTTAACGTACGAAATACGGGATGTAACACTCGAGATGCTTGTTCTTTATTGCACCTTAGTGGTGCTTGGCCCTTTGTAGCGCATGATGCTATCCGTCTCCCCAGGGTTATGTTTATGCACTTGGAGTGCTTGTGGTTGATATATGTATTTCTAGTGAGTATGGAATTTTGGTTCGATGGGTATTCCTATGCAGATTGCTATGTGTGGATCGGGTTGCACACCACAACGGCATCATGTGTGGATCGGGTTGTGTGCTGCAACGGTGAGATGTTGGGTACGGTTCCTTCTTTATTTGGTGTGTTTTGCTTCTCATATGTCGGATAGATTCTTAGCATTTTGTTAGGTAATTATATTTGTTATGCATGTTGGTAGTTCTATACCTAGGTTTCCTTTCATTATTGGTCATATTCGAGTTGTGGCTTGTTGGGCGCATGAATCGTCTCGTATCAGACTTTAGATGGTGTCAGATGTGGCTTGTCGGCCGAGCATCTTGTACTGGGTGAGACAAGGTTGTTGGACCTAGAATCAGTGTAATCGGATTTGTATAATGTATGTTTGAAGGGGAAATGTCGCTAATTAGTTATAAATGCGGCAATGGTTCATGTCTAACGGGAGAACTCCATGATTTATTGATTTAATAGGTAGTTAAGAGATTTTGTATATCTCTTTCATCGTTGCAGTGTTGCAAGGCTTAGAACAGGGCCTTCATGTGTCAGGAGATATATTAGCGGTACCGGATTCAGAAACACACATCTATTGTGGTTGGGTGATATTACTATAGGCATATGAGCTATGCGGTACATTGTGTGGCTATGACTTTTGTGTATAAGTATGTTCTAGTATAGCTTGTTGAGTTTTATACAGTGCAGGTATGCAAGAATCGGACCTTATAAGGAATTTCGGATGTTAAAGTTTAGTTCTAAGTCTTGCGGGCTAAAGTAGCAGGAATGTTCTTCAGTTGGGGTTGAGCTAATGTGCTCATATGAATTATGGTAGCACGGGTAGGTGCACGAGGTGTTATTCGGTGGTTTTGGAAACTTTGGAATGGTTCTTGGCACGTTCGAGGATGAACGTATGCTTAAGTGGGAGAGAATGTGACGACCCGGCCGGTCGTTTTGAGCTCTAGCATGTCATTCGGCTATTTAAGACATTGAGTAGCTCCACTTTATGCATTATGACTTGTGCGTGTTGTTGATTTTGATTTTTGAGAAGTTTGTAGTTGATTTAGAAGAATAATTCTCAATTCAGGAGTTTTAAGTTGGAAGAGTAGACCAAAGTTTGACTTTTGACTAAACAACCTAGGAATCGGGATTTGAAGGTTCCTATATGTTTGTAAGCTGATTTTGGACTAGGGCGTATGTTCGGGTTGAGCATCGGGGGATCCAGGAATGATTTGGTGCTTGTTGTAGAAAGTTTTCATTTTGAAGGTTTTTTAAATTTGATAAGTTGACTTGGAGTGGACTTTGGTGTTATCGGACTCCGGATGATGTTCTGAGACCTTGGATAGGTTCATTTAGTTAGTTGGAACTTGTGTGTGAAGTTTGGTCATAATCTGGAATGTCTAAGTGTGATTCGGACGCATTCGGCAAAATTGAAGGTTTGAAAGTTTAGAAAATAGGTTTGATCATCGATTCTTTGTTTTGATATTACTCATAGCATTTTGAGCCTTTGGATAAGGTATGGGGACTGATTAGTGTGATTGGACAGGGTCCGCATGCCTCGAGTGTGTTTTGGGATTATTTCAGACCAATTCCAATTGTTTTGTGGTTGCAGGTTTCTGGTATTAGGGGCATGCATCGCGATCGCGTAGGAGCTACCGCGATTGCAAAGGGATGAGTGGAGCTGGTGAAGACTTTATTCTTCGGGATCGCGGTTAGTGGTAAGATTGTTCTACGCATTTGCGTAGGAGGAGTCACGAACACGAGGTGTTAGTGGGGCTGGCATAGTTTGGAGAGTTGCTCTATGCGATCGAGTAAGGAATGTCACGATCGCGGAAGACGTATTGATGAGGCTGGAATATTAGCCTCCGCGTTCGCGGAGCTGGGCTCGCGTTCGCGCAAGATTTGCAAGCAAATGGTCGCGAACGCGGGCTTGGTACTCGCGTTCATGGAGAAGGTTTTCTGGGTGAGGCTGTTTTGGCCTTCGTGATCGTGAGGCTGTTTGCGCGATCATCAAGAAGGATGTATGGGCAGTGTATAAGAATGCAAATCGGGGCTTGGCTCATTTCTATCTCATTTGTCTCATTGGAACCGATTTTGGGGCAATTTTGAAGGGACTTTTTCATCATCCATCACAAGGTAAGTGATTCCTACTCATTGTGAGCTAAGTACATGGATTTTATGTAGATTTGAACATGAAAACTTGTAGAAATAGTAGGATTTTCGAAGAAAATCTAGAAATGATATTTTGAGTTTTGACCACGAAAATGAACATGGAATTGGGAATAAATTATATATTTGAGTTTGTGGTGTTTTGGGTAGCATTTATCTTCAGGAATTTTTGGAATCCGGGCGCGTGGCTCCGGGGGTTGACTTTATTGGCTTTTCGTGTGGAGTTGAGAATTTATTTCTAATTGTTAAATTATGAGTCTTTGAGTATATATTGATTTGTTTGCACGTTCTTTGACTAGTTTCGAATCGTTTGGCATTGATTTGAAGTGTTATAGAGGCGCTGGAGCCGGTTATCAGATTTCGGAGCGAGGTATGTCTCTTGTTTAACCTTGTAAGAGGGAATTTACCCTCGTAGGTACTATATTTGTTATGTGCTACGTGTTATGGGAGCTACGCACATACGAGGTGACGAGTTCCCATGCGTATGTTAGATTCCTGATTATGTCCGGGTAGACTTAGACTCACCCTATGTTTTAACTATATTACTTGAGTTATTCTTGCCTGTATAAATGCCTTAATTTACATTTTAGCCTGAGACTAGACTTGCATAAAGTATCGGACTTGCTATTCTAGATACTTGACAAGCTACTTGATTAGTCGTGGAAATTATACTTCCTTTGACGGAATTCTCTCGCATTGTGCGTATTCGCTGGAAAGTTTCTTGAATTTCATAACTCACATGTATACTCGTGAGTGGGTCTAGTGACCCGTCAAATCTTCATATTCTTATGGGATCGAGCTGAATGCCTCAGCAGTATTCTTATGGGATTGGGTCCTTAGCCTCGGTGGTATTATGTAATACACTCTTTTGGGTTCTAGTCGTTCTCCTCAGAAGTACTATGTAACATGCTCATATGGGATCGGGTTGTTCTCCTCGGTTGTACCATATAATATAATCTTATGGGATCGGGCCATACGCCACGACGGGATATTGTACCACCACTCTCATGGGATCGGGTTGTTCGCCTCGGTAGAATCGTCTGTAATATTCGATAAGGAGTCAGCATACTTATGAGTCCTTCAGACTTGGGATATGACATTTTATTCGGTATTGATCATTTTTATATTCCATGCGAGGATGTATACGGTAGTTGAGGACTTAGTATATACTCTTTTGTTGAGGATCATATTATACACATACATCTGCTTCGTTGCTTTTACTTGTTATGCTTCATACCTGTAACTTTTATAGTACATTGATTATTGGACCACTAGTAAGTGTCAATGTCGACCCCTCGTCATTATTTCTTCGAGGTTAAGCTAGGTACTTACTGAGTACGCATTGATTTACATACTCATACTACACTTCTGCACTAATTGTACAGATACTGAGACAGGTACAGTTGGTGGTCACACCAGCACATAGGCGCAGTTGCTGAGGAGACTTTGTGGTGAGATGTATTCCATGTTACAATCTGCACCGCATGGAGTCCCCTTTGTATTCATTATTCATTATGTCTAATTTTTATTCTTGACAGTTGTTGTAGTAATATTGTATATTCTAGTAGATACGCACGCACTCGTTACACCGGTTTTTGGGAATTTAGAATCTTGTTCTTGGTTGTATTCTGTTATGACATCAGGATTTATATTTTGACCATGTTCGAGCATTTAATATAATATCAGTATTTACTATGAAAATGAATGATTCTGGTTACTTATCTCATTATTTGCTTCGGAATATATTTGGATTATTTATTGGCTTGCCTAACGGCAGCGTTGGGCGCCATCAAGGCCTATGGTGGGAAATGGGTCGTGACAGTTTTTGAAAGGTTTTGATCTAGGTTTTAGCTGATTCTTTATGTAGTAGCTTGGGTTTATTTTTGTTGATGTTGTTCTTATTGTTTTGATGCTGGTTTGAGTTGGATAGAAGTGGAATTTTATAAGGGAAATATTGTCCGATTTTTTGTAAGTGACCTACTAGCTTAGAATAATATTTGTAAGTCCTTTTATGGCATTAAATACAAGTTTTATTGTCCTAATATAGATTTACGTATTCGGGAATATATACGTTGAGTCGTTAAGTAAACGACAAAGGTATGTGAGGCTATCCCTTTCTTTCTTTTGCATGATTCGGATTACGTAACATAAACGAACGAGCTTCCAAAGACACTCCACTCTTAGAAGCTAGCAGTAGTTACATTGTTTCCCTTCTTATGGAATGATTGATGTTGATGTTGCTTCTCTTATTCTTATGTCACCAAATGTTGTTGGTATTTCCTGATTCTTATAAGCTTCACAATGACATGTTATTTCTAATAACGTATACAGAGGTTACCGACCTTACGTCACTCTGAAAGGTTTAGAATGTGATTCCATTAGTCCAGCATGCATTATATATACGTACATATTTTACTCTACCGAGCCGAGCTATAGTCTGCCGGGCATGGCACCTATGCAACCACTAATCAATTGAATTTTATTGAGCTCCGCGTGGCCGGGTACGTTTCTACCGAGTCTTATGATGGCCGGGTATGATTTTACTGAGCTTATTACGGCCGCGTACGATATGATGATGATGACGATAGAGGCGTGTGTTTTATGCGTGCATATATATATATATATATATATATATATATATATATATATATATATATACATGCATTTCATGCTAATCGCCATCAGAGGCTTGTTATGAATTTCAGGTTTGCTTATTTACTCTTCTTTCACATTCTATATTTTATTTATGTATGTTACCTGCCTTACATATTTAGTACATCTTTCGTATTGACGACCCCTTGCTGGGGCGCTGTATTTCATGCCCACAGATACAGATAGAGATTCAGACGATACCTCGTAGTAGGTGACCCGACTTAGCTGAAGGTTGTCACGCTCCCTTCTTATGGAGTTGTTTAGTGAGCTGATAGGTATGGTAGTTGTATGTATATATATATAGGGTATGTCGGGGTCCTGTCCCAACCAGATGTTGTTGATGTACTCTCTAGAGGCTTGTACACAGTCATCTTGCATATATTAGTCTTGTGTGGCTTTGTCAGCCTTCTTAGAGTACCCGTTGTATTTATATTGGCCTTGTCAGCCTTGTTGTATATTTACGTATTTTGGGACTTTCTACATACAAGTGGTTGTGTCTATTGATCAAGTAATCACTCGTCAGAGGCCTTGTCAGCCCACGTATGGTTGAATCTATTACAAGTATCAGGATTGGTACGCTTGGGCCTTAGGGCACCAGGTGCCAGCCACACCCCAAGGTTAGGGTGTGACAGTTAGCTTCTTCACTTTTTATTTACTACATTACGTAAAGACAATGATTTGATTTCTAAAATTTACCCTAAAATTTTTCAAACTATCCAATTTTAATCATCGACCATCTAAACACTATCTCCAATATTAAGAAACTTTTGTAGTCTCACATGATCACCCAATAATCACAAAAACATTAATTTTCACATGTTTGCATATGGATAGACTACATATACTTTTCAATGTTCTAAAAAATTACTTACCTTGTGTCTCGAATAAATGGGAGTATCATTTCTTTATATTTTGTTTGGTTTGTTTGTTTAGCAAGTACCACTAAACAAGGTACCTAGGGCTAGTTATAGTCATATTTACAAAAGAAGCTCTGCCGAAACTTTTAAAAATTTAGAGAGTTAGCCAAATATCGAGTTGTGAAGCACGGAGAAAAGTGGATACATGTCTTAGAGTCTCCATTAGACCCCAAACATGACTTTAACCCAATATTTAAGGACGAATATTTCAAAGTGGGGGAGAATATAGAGCTACGTGAGTTTTGAATGTCTATTTGGACTAATTAAATCATAAATGATGTGATTAAGTTAGTTCGAATTGTATACCAGCCCACATAAAGGTGGTGAAGTCATTAGGATATATTAAGGTATCGATGGTATGTTTCGGAAGTGGGTCGAATGAGTAAATTATCAAGAAAAATCCAAAAGTATAAGTTGAAGAATGGAGAAGGGCGTTCATAGCCTTGACTGGATAGTGATATACCTGAAATTGCTCGCATCAGAGTAGGAAAATAATAGTCCTTGGCTCGACTATTAAAAAAGGTTCCCTAGTAAGGCATAAGACACATGCTAGCAAAGAACGTTAAACCGTGTGGCCCCACAGGAAGATAGTACACACGATCAGGCAGGGATCGTCCTTCATACTAATCATATGGGTACTAAATTCTAAGGATATCAGAGTCGAGTGGTATTACCCAAGTTAAAGTAAAGTATAAATGTTTCTTGCGATATTGAATTGTTTATGATTTTAGCTTTCAAATGATTCATGATTTTCAAAGCTATTAAAATGCTTTCCTATTTATGCATTCAGGTTTTATTAAGTCTTGTTCCATCCTTTGTGAGGTAAACATTGAAACTCACTGAATACTGATAGTTGGTGTACTGACGTTTTCTTTAGGGGAACCTATATTGACCAATGTCAATGTAGGCGTAAGTACGAGTAGACTACAAGCTACAGTTTCCTGCACTCCTTGCAGAACATTGGTGAGTTCCGCTTTTACTTTTAGTAGAGACACATTTATTCTTTATGAGTACTTTATTTTATTTACTTTGATAGGGTAGCCAGGAATTTATTTGCCTCGTAAATCCCATTTCTTCTTAAGTTGTAAAGGCTTCATAGTTACGTTTGGTTTATGGTTTTTTCCTTTTCGAATCAATACATATATGACATGTAAGAACAATATTATTTCATTATCAGTTTTATACTTATGAAAGTTTATGTGATGCCTATGACGGAGGGCGGGTTGATGAGGACGTCTCAAGCAGAACTGGCAGACTTTTAATCTAGCAAATTTCTGAAGAAAGGGTGCACATGTCAGCATAGACGAATCCCACATCGGAATGGGAGAGGAAAGTGAATTACTTTATAAGTCATGACACAAGTTCACATGGTACGCGCGCTTTTGGGGCTCGATGTGGCGTAGCCCAAAAGACTTCGTCCGGGCCTAGGCATAAAGCTGGCAATTCATACCATGGGATTGGGTCATGACAAATATGGTATCAGAGCCGAACCTCCCTCAATACGACGGTAGGGCAAAGCTCCGCGAGGACACTGATGGTGGGGGGGGGTGAATGTGATGCTCATGACGGAGGGTAGGCTGGCGAGGGCGGGCCAAGCAGAACTGGCATGCTACTAGGCTGGCAAGCTTCTGAAAAAGGGGTGCACATGTCATCTTAGGCGAATCTCACATCGGAATCGGAGAGGAAAGTGAAGTGTTTTATAAGGCATGACACAAGTTCACATGGTACGCGGGCTTTTGAAACTCAATATAGCGTAGCTAGAAAAGCAAATCTGTACGGGCCTAGACCCAAAGTGAACAATACGTGCCATAGGCTTGGGTCATGGTATTTTAAAGTCAAGTTTTTTCAAGTTTGCAATTTACTAAAGATTGCATAAAGTTGAATAATAGATATAAAGCATACCAAGGGTAGAATAGGGGTGCCGGTAGCTTGGTCAAGTTAAGACATCTAGTGTCGGTCACTACTCGACCAGAAATTGGGTCATGGTAGTTATATTATTCTAATACCCATGAACTAATGGTGTCCAAAAAGGGAGTTTTTATATTCGCGCAAAATCAAGAAAAGCAATTATTGGCTGGGTGGCTATTATTATTGGTGTAAGATCTTATTTTTTGTGATTAGCTCTCCTATCCAATATGTAGGAAAATTCAAAACTTTGAAATTATTGCAGTTTGAGAAGTTTTGGAGAAGACAGTTCAATATGATTTTGCATGAAATTGAATATATATATATATATATATACTGAAAAAACGGAGGTTGGGTGATAGAGGGAATGGAGGGGGATGAGAACTTTAATGTTGTGTATTAATACTGAATTTTCTTTTAAAAAAGTAAGGTGGCATTTGGTTTAGAAATTTTGAAGAAGAGTTCTTTGAAATAATTGAATGTCTTCTATTTTTAAAACTGAAACTATTAAGGAGGTATTTGATTCATATTATTTGCATTATCGGTGCACGCAACTAAACATGACTTAAAAAAATAAGTTTTATTATATTTCACTATTATTATCTAGATCTAGCTCTTGCGTTTAAAACATTATATTTTAAAGAAGAGATTTATTTCAATAAAATATTAAATATTGAATCGCGCCGAACAATCTGATAACGGTGTGAAATGAACATTTATGGATCCAAAAATTGAATTGAGTTTTTTTCGAGTTAATACTGTAGATCAGACAGATATACCGAGTTACGCGTTTGTAATTTCATTGATGAAGAATCTCATGCATGGCGAATTGACGAACTTAATAGGTTGATTTTTCCTATTGATATAAATGCCATATTCTGATTTCATCCACAAAAATACCAGATGTATTAGTACAGGATTTTACTGGAATAAATAGATATGACGTCAAATCAGTTCTTTTTAAGAGCTTTTTGAAATTTTCGTGGACTTTCGAGGTTAAAATAAAAAACAATGTATTTTATAAGTGTCACAATCCAAAATTTAACCTCAAGGTTGTGATGGTGCCTAGCCGAACTTGCTAAGCAAGTCAACACACAATCCACAAAATAAAGTCCATTTTCTTTAGTTAATAATAACATATTATAAATAAAGACAAAAATAGTCTAAAATACTAACATCTGATATATCCATAACACGGCTTAAACACGACGAACACAGTACAACCCCCAAGACTAGGTGGCATAAGTACACGAGCAACTATGAAATATAGAACAAGTCTGTATACATAACCAGCTGTCTGAAATACAGATAGACAGAAAATAGTAAAGGAACATGGACTCGAAACTGCAAAATGGATCCAGGGAGTGCATCTCACCCTAAGTCTCTGTGCGGTCACCTAAGCTCAGTCAAGAAGCTCTGCCAGAATCCACCTAAGGATCTGCACAAAAAGATGAGCAGAAGTATAGTATGATCATACTATAGTCGGTACCCAGTAAATATCAAGTGTAACCACGAAGAAGTAGTAGCGAGGCTAGATGCATCCAAATAATTACAACAGCAGACTGAAATAGTGGATAACATCATGAATAACAAGAATCAAAGATATTAACAGTTGAAACATGTTAAGCATGATTTTCTAGTACAAAAAATAATCATAACGCTACAGATATAGTATTCAAAGATAGCATGCTCAAAAAACATAATCGGGGTCCCAACAATAAGCAGTTAATTGAATTCTCCTAAATTAGTTAAGAATATGAATGCGTTCTCTAACCGGTATAAGATCCATGTACCATGATAATCAATCCATGTATCACTATAACCTGATACAAAATCCATGTATCGACTCGGTAAAGTTCATATTGTCACGCCCCAAAATCGAGGAGCGCGACCGGCGCTCAACCGAGTGAACCCGACCGAGCAAGCCTGTTAGATTTCCTTCTACCCCAACTCATCCAAGTATGGAGATAATACATATTTTCATTAATTAGATAAAAATATGACCATGTCTACAATACCAATTTATTACTAATAGTTTTCATCATTTTTAAAGTCTCAAATGGGACAAGTAATACAACCACAACATAATATAGTTTGTCTTTTCCAGCACTAATACACAACCCACACTATGTTTACGGAGCCTCTATAGATAAAGAAGAGTACAATGATAATACCGGCAACAAGGTCCCGACTATACCTCAAACAGAATACACAAAGTACAAAAGATTCATGACCCCGGGATGAAATGGGGCTCACCAAGTCAACTGGGAAGAAGGTGTACTACTATCACTAATCAATATCTCCTGCTGTGGAACCACCTGCATCTATTTAAAGTTGCAGCGCCCCGCCAAGAGGGACGTAAGTACTGTCGAATAGCACTAGTATGTATAACTAACACCCTCTCAATAGAATGACAAATAATACAAACAAGATTATCATAATATCAATGAAAGTCTTAATCAACATCAAACCTCAATTTAGGATCAAGACAGTGTTCAAATTTATTTCCATATCTCACATTGGGAGATTTTTTGTATCAATATACCATTGTCCATAGAACCAGTACCACCGTACTCTCAGCACGGAGTCCGATCATGACCCGATCGGTTAGGCTATCTCATTAGACATCAACCACAATTACTCTCAATATCAATACTACCATCTTTAACACGGAGTTCGATCACGACCTGATCGGCTAGGCTATCCATTAGGAACATCGACTACAATCACAATTTTAATTACAATTTACAGCACAATCACCACCATGTGTGCGGCATGGTGTCCGATCACGACCCGATCGGCTAGGCTGTCTTATTCGAGACATCAACCTTTTTATATCAATTATCACATTTCATATTACTTTCACATCTTTTAATTTCATTAGCACTAATGGCCATAATTATAAGATCATTCTTGGCACGTTGGCCATGTTTAGTATTTCATGCTCACCTTTTCAATTTCAACTATAATCATCATCATCAACAACAAATACAATTCAAATCAAGGTGTGTAGTACACATGTGAGCAATTTAGAGTCTAAGGCACATAGAGATATTTCACAAAATTTGGCATAATAGCCTTCGTTTGAATTTGACTTGAAGTCAAAACATTATTAATGCACAGCCCATATTTTAACACATCCTCAATTGATAACATAACATAAATAAAGCATTTGGGGATACTTGTTGAACATACATCTTTCAACCCAATCTTACCCCGAATAGTCAATTTTATAATGAACCACTCAGGACTTACATAATTCACATGAATATCGTAGGATCCAATTCTAGGAGAAGAATTTAGCCAACATACCTCAATTGAGCTTCCTTAAACTCTAAAATATTCCGGAATTCTTAGCAACTTCAATCTATTATAGAAATATAATAAATTGAATCAAAATTAGGAAGATGATTATGGTTTTAGCGCATTTGAGCATTTTATCAAACACTAGGTGTGCATTAAGGTTTCAAGGTCCTTTTATGGAGGATTCCATCATCCCACAACTCAATCTTTACCATTCTTAGCTCAATAATCTTCCTACACTCTTTGATAATACATGCATGTAAAATAAACAACTCTCATGCCCAAATATTATCTTGTTAATTACCCATTTTCAGATAATTTTGAAATTGAGGGTTAGGGTATAGAATCTTACCTCTGGGATGAAGACCTAGTGAGTTTCCCTTCTTAATCTTCCAAAACTTGCAAGAATTGAAGAACACCTTCTTACTCTAGGGAACTCTCTTTCACTCTAAAATGTCATATTATAGCTCAAAAATGGCCCAAAGAGTGTATTTAACGAAATAGGGTCGAGTTTTAAAAACCCAAAATGAAGCTCCGGAACAGGTTCTGCGATCGCATAATCAATATAATTACTGACCAAAACGATTAAATATCTTCTTGTGTTTGCGGTCATTATGCGGTCCGCATAACTATTCTGCGGTCGCATAATGAACTGCAGAACAGTTATGCGGTTGCATAGTCGACCGCATAATTGCATCCAAGCTGACCCTCTTCTGCCTCACTTCTGCGGCCATTATGCAGCCCGCAGAGTGATTCTGCAATCGTATAATGGACTGCAGAAATGCGTTTTTCTGCCAAAAATTTTCCTTTACTTTCCGATGCATTGTTCAACCCAAAAGGTCCGAGCCGCGGCTCGCAAGCTCGCCACAAAAAAATTCTATAATACTCAACACGTAAAACCAATTCGGCACCATGAAATATTATTTTCTTTTGCAAAATTTTACGGGGCCTTACACATATACCGCCCACGCTCACAGGGCTCAAAGTAACATGGGTAATCACCTGATTTCGGAGGGACGGATTCAAATTCAAGTGCAAAGAGAAGCTTAATAGCATCACTCATAATCAAATATATGATCAACATGTCTCATGTGCTATAACTCTATTACATCCGTAGAAAGTCATTAATGGGTTGACAGTCAAGCAGGTAAGTACTCCTTCTATGGTTCATCTTTTGAAAAGTCTCACTCTAGTTTTAGTCCGTATAGGTATGAGGTTTCATATGGGCACTATTTTAATTCTGGATGGACCGAATACCCTTATTATGACTGGAATGAAAGCGAAGTGAGACAATCACCTCAAGAGGAGAATGGTAGATTAGAAGAACTTATGCATAAGTTCGTGAATAGTGTTGAAAAGAGATTTATACAAAATGATAAAGTCATTAAGAACCTAAAAACTCAAGTGAGTTAATTAGTAAGTATACTTTTAGAAAGCTCATTGTATTATGATGGTGAAATATGGAGGAGATACCTCGTGATAATGAGCCTACCCAAGAGGATGAGTGTCACGACTCAACTCTCACCGGAGCCGCGATGGCGCCTAACACAACTTGCTAGGCAAACCAATAGTAAACAATAACAAGGGATTTGATAGTGACATAGCTTAATAACTTAACAGCAGAAAAATAATGAAATATCTAATGTAAATAAAAAAAATACTGCTACAATTATTCCCAAAATCTGGTGCCAACGAGTACACGAGCACTACTTAAAAATAAGGTCCAAGCAAAATCCTCTAACACAACTGTCTGAACAATAGAACGGTAAAGATAAGATAACTAAAAGAGAACATCAAGAACTGCGGACGACATAGCAGCTACCTCGTAGTCTCCCAACAACCAATAGCAACTCAACTCTGAAAATTTCCTCGATCGGATGTACCTGGATCTGCACACGAAGTGCATAGTGTAGTATTAGTACAACCAACATCGTGAACTCAATAAGTAACAACACTAACCTTGGGTTGAAAGAAGTGATGAGCTCAGAAACAATAGTCAAATGCCAGTATCAATAAAAATAACAATTCAGAATATACAGGGAAACAGTATAAACAGGAAATGCATTGATACCATGTTCAGCTTGTTCATATTTCAGAAATTTAGGCTTTCTTTCATGTATAATAGTTAAGCCCAACACAGATAAAGCACTACATTTAGCAGTTAGCATGAAGAGGTACATCTCTATGCCTATATGTCAAGTATATGTGTCAAATCAACAATATAACAGTGGATCCATCAAAATATTTACACTAAGCATTGTACGGGTGCCTGGAATATCTGCCCATCACCAAGCACGTATACAAAACATTGTGCTTGTTCCCACTGCTGGCATGTCAAACTCTGGAGGTACGGATCCTGCCTAAGTGCTAATCATAATTATTTATCCCAACAAGGAGGCATGGTGCACGCGTCGCCCCAAAACAATAACACTTAGCCCAATATGGGCCTGGCGTACGCGTCACCTCAAAATTAATACCAAATTGGCTCTATGGCCCAAACACAGTTATTTACCGTTCAAGCCTCATATAACACATCTCTCAGTGCTTTGTTTAACAGTGTTACACATAGGAGGCATCAACAACATGTGGGGAATCAAATAAGAAGTATTGAGACAGAGATATCATACATGGATATAGCATCATGATGGAGAACATGTGTACAAATAAGGCATATAGCTCAGAAACAGCAAGAAAAGCCGTATCAAGTCTCAAATAAATAGCACTTAGCCTAGACATGATGGCTAACATGAATCATAGTTCAAATAATCAAACAATTTGGGAAAACGCATGTATAACAAGGTATGATAGCAAAACAAGATCGGTACACCCTAAAGGCCTCCCCAAACCATGAGAATAACGGTGCACGTACACACGCCCGTCACCTAGCCTGTACGTCACCCCAATATCGTTCATATATCATAGTTCCTAGGTTTAAATACCCTCAAATCAAAGTTTAAGTGTGTTACTTATCTCAAAACGTATAAATCAATACTCCAAAAAGCCCTTCCTTCGCGAATGGGCCTATGAACGACTCGAATCTAGTCACAAATAACTTAATATCAAAAATTAATTCCATAGGAAACAACTTCAAACAATAAATCTTTGATTTTTATCTAAAATCAAAAAGTCAACCCCGGGCTCGCACCCTGGAACCTAGCACAAATTTCGAACACCCATTCAAATACGAGTCCAGCCATATTAAATTCATCCAATCCCATCCACAAATCGTCCCCCAAATAACTAAATCATACTCTCTAACCACATGGTCTAAAATACCCAAATTTCACTTCAAATTTACATAAACTAAGTGTAATAGTCAATGGGTAATCAATATCTAAAAACAAAAGTGATCAAACTTCATTTACCTCTTCAATTGTAGCAAAAACCCTCTCAAAAATCGCCCTTATCCGAGCTCCACAAGTCCAAAATGAGAAAAATGACTCATACCCTCATTTTTAACATCCACCCAGCGATTAGCGCACCTGCGGTCCCGCTTCTGCGAAAAGGTGGCCACATTTGCGGCTTCCTCCAAAAACCGACCATTCGCTTCTGCGGGACAAGAATCACATTTGAGGTCCCAAGCCTCCTACCAAATATCCGCTCATGCGGTATTCATCGCGCTTTTGCTCATACACACCTGCAACCAGTTGCCCGCATCTGCAGAATCCCCAGCCTCCGTCCAATTTCGCTTATGCACGCTCACCTGCCCGCACCTGCGGGCTCGCAGGTGTGGAGAATCCCTCGCACATGCGCCTCTACCCAGATCCCACCAATTATGCTCCTGTGACTACCAGGCCACTTCTGCGGTCTCGCACCTGCGGTCAAATCCACGCAGGTGTGGTTACACTAGACTTGAAACCATAAGCCATTCCTCAAGTCCAAACATGAATCTGATTTCAATATGAGTCACATTTGAGGCCTCGGGACCCCATCCAAACACACCAACTAATAGTAAAACATAATACGAACTTACTCGTAGCCTCAAATCACATCAAACAACACAAAAGCCACGAATCGCACATTAATTATAGCCTAATGAACAAATGAACTTCCAACTAATAAAACCAATGCCGAACCATACCAAATCAACTCCGAATGACCTCAAATTTTGCACAGTAGTCCCAAATGACGCAACAGACATATTCCAACTCCTTGAACCAAAATCCAAACTCGGTATCAATAAAGTCAACTCTCGATCAAACCTCTCATCTTTCGAAATCTTCAACTTTCCAACTTTTGCCAAAGAGCCTCAAATCAACCTACGGACCTCCAAATCAATATCCGGACCTACGCCTAAGTCCAAAATTATCATACGAAGCTATTAGAATCATCAGAACTCCATTGCGGAGTGGTCTACACAAAAGTCAAAATCCGGTCAACTCTTTCAACTTAAGCCTGAAACCTTGGGACTAAGTATTCCAATTCACTCTGAAACTTCCCGAAACCAATCCAACCACCCCAACAAGTCACCCAACCACAAATGAACATAGAAGAAGCGATAAATAGGGGAACGAGGTTACAATACACAAAATGACAGGCTGGGTCAGTATAATTTTCTGCTCTTAAATAAAGGTTCGTCCTCGAACGGGTCTAGAATCATACTTGGAGTCTCAAATAGGTATGGATATCTGTTCTGCATCTTCTTCTCAGTCTCCCATATGGCCTCCTCGACTGGCTGACCTCTCTATTGCACCTTCACTGATGCTATATGCTTTGACCTCAACTTCCAAACCTGCCGGCCCAAAATAGCCACTGGCTCCACATCATAAGTCAAATCCACGTCTAACTGAACCGTGTTGAAGTCCAAAACATGTCACGGATTACCATAATACTTCCGGAGCATAAAAACATAAAACCCTGGGTGAACACCCGATAGACTAGGTGGCAAGGCAAGTCTGTAGACCACCTCTTCAATCCTCTCAAGAACCTCAAAATGGCCAATATACCGAGGGCTTAACTTGCCTTTCTTCCCGAACCTCATCACACCCTTCATGTGTGAAACTCTGAGTAAAACCTTCTCACTCACCATATATGCAGTATCACGAACCTTCCTATCAACATAACTCTTCTGTATAGACTGTGTTGTGCGGAGCCGCTCCTGGATCAACTTTACCTTCTCCCAGGCATCACTGACCAAATTAGTGCCCAACAACTTAGCCTCCCCAGGCTCAAACCAAACAACTGGAGAACGACATCTCCTCCCATATAAGGTTTGATAAGGAGCCATATGGATACTCGAATGGAAGTTGTTAATGTAGGCGGACTCTGCTAACGCAAGAAATTGATCCCATGAACCTCCGAAATCCATAACACAGGAACGTAACTTATCTTCCAATATCTGAATAGTGTGCTCAGACTGCCCGTTCGTCTGATGATGGAATGTTGTACTCAACTCAACCCGTGTTACCAATCCTCGTTGCACTGCCTTCCAAAATTACGATGTGAACTGCATGCCTCGGTCAGAAATGTTAGAAACGGACATGCCATGCAAGTGGATAATCTCCTGGATGTATATTTGAGCCAACCACTTTGAAGAAAAGGTAGTCATCACCGGAATGAAGTGCGCGTACTTAGTTAACCAATCCACAGTGACCCAAACTGCGTCAAATTTCTTCAAGGTCCGTGGTAAGCCTACCACAAAATCCATAGTAATGCGCTCTCACTTCTACTCCGGTATCTCCAATCTCTGAGTCAACCCTCCCGGTTTTCGATGCTCATCAAGAATCAAATCTCTCAACCCATCAACATTTGGAACACAAATCCGGCCTTTAAGCCGCATAATACCATCATCACCAATCGCAACCTCCTTAGAACCACCCCTCTGAACCGTGTCCTTCAACACCATCAAGTAAGGGTCATCAAACTGGCGAGCCTTGATGCGCTCCAATAACGATGACTGAGCCACAGCGCTAGCAAGAACTCGGCTAGGCTCTGAAACATCTAATCTCACAAACTGATTGGCCAAAGCCTGAACATCCATGGCTAGTGGCCTCTCTACTACCAGTAAATATGCCAAATTGCCCATACTCTCAGCCTTCCTACTCAATGCATCGGCCACTATATTGGCCTACCTCGGATGATATAATATAGTGATATCAAAGTCTTTCAGCAACTCTAACCATCTCCAATTTCGCGATTTAAGATCCTTCTGCTTGAACAGGTGTTGGAGACTCTGATGGTCAGTATAGACCTCACAATAAATATCGTATAGATAATGCCTCCAAACCTTCAATGCATGAACAATAGTTGCCAACTCTAGATCATGCACAGGGAAATTCTTCTCATGAACCTTCAACTACTGAGATACATAGGTAATGACCCTATAGTCCTGCATCAATATCGCGCCAAGCCCAATACACGATGCATCACAATACACGGTGTAAGATCCTAAACTTGTAGGCAACACCAACACTAGGTTGTAGTCAATGCATTCTTAATCTTATGAAAGCTCACCCCACACTCCTCAGACCATCAAAAAGGAGCACCCTTCTAGGTCAATCTAGTCAAAGGTGCAATAATAGACGAAAAAACCCTCCACAAAACGGCGATAATAACCTATCAAACCAAGAAAACTCCGAATCTCAGTAGCTGAATACGGTCTGCGCCAAATCTGAAATGCCTCAATATTCTTCGGATCTGCCTTGATCCCCTCACTAGCCACCACATGGCCCTAGAACGCCACTGAATCAAGCCAAAACTCACACTTGGAGAATTTAGCACAAAGCTTCTTCTCCCTCAAAGTTTGGAGTACAATCCTTAGATGTTGCTCATGATCCTCCCGACTGCATGAGTACACCAATATATCATCAATGAGTACTATGATGAAAGAATCAAGATACGGCTGGAACACATTGTTCATCAGGTGTATAAAGGTTGTTGGGGAATTGGTCAGCCCAAAAGACATCACAAGAAACTCGCGGTGAATATAGCAGGTCCAGAATATCGTCTTCAGAATATTAAAATCTCGAATCTTCAACCGATGATACCCCGACATCAAATCAATCTTTGAGAACAATCTAGCACCCTGAATCTGGTCAAATAAGTCATCAATACGCGGTAGTGGGTACTTGTTCTTAATTGTAACTCTGTTCAGCTGTCGGTAGTCAATATACATCATCATAGTACCATCCTTCTTCTTCACAAATAGAACCAGTGCACCCTAAGGAGACACATTGGGCTTGATGAAACCCTTATCAAGAAACTCCTGAAGTTGTTCCTTTAACTCCATGCGATACAGTGGAATAGAAATGGGCTGGGTGTGCAGCACCATATCAATACCAAAATCAATATCCATGTCGGGTGACAGGCCTGGCAAGTCTACAGGAAATACGTCTAGGAAGTCTCTCACTACCGGAACTGACTCAACGGTAGGAGTATCAGCACTAACATCTCTCACGAAGGCCAAATATGTCAAACATCCCTTCTCAACCATCCGTTGAGCCTTCAAATGTAAAATCACTCCGCTAGGAACATAATCTAGGGAGCCTCTCCACTCTAATCTCGGTACCCCTGGCATCGCCAACGTCACGGTCTTAGCCTAACAATCAAGAACAGCGTGACATGAGGACAACCAATCCATGCCCAATATCACATCAAAATCAACCATGATAAGCAGTAAAAGATCGACTCTCGTATCAAATCCCCCAATAGTCACAACACACGACCGATATACATGGTCTACAATAATATAATCACCTTCCGGCTTAGATATATGAACAGGAATAGCTAAAGAATTATGGGGCATATCCAAATAACGAGCAAAGTACGATGACACATATGAATAAGTGGAACCATGGCCAAATAATACTGAAGTATCCATGTGGCATACTAAAACAATACTTCTGATCACTGCATCTGAAGCAACTGCCTTTGGTCTGGCTGGAAAAGCATAGAATTGAGCCTGACCACCACTTGTCTGACCTTCCCCTCTAGGGCGACCTCGACCCGCATGACCTCCACCCCGAGCTGGCTGAGCGAGTGGTGTAGCAGCTGGTTCCTGGGTGATAGACTATCCTCCATGCTGCACTGGACCTCTGTAATGATGATGACAATACTTCCTCACATGCCTCAACTCTCCACAACCGTAACAACCTCGATCTGGAAATGACGGTGGGGCCTGCATCGGACCCTGAGTACTAAAATAACCACTAGAAGAACTCGGTACTGATAAACCCTGGACTGATGGAGCACCGTACGAGCTCTAAGCTAGAAGTGCACTGAAAGATGACTGAATCAGATGAGTACTACATGAACCATGACTAGTTGATGCACCACGATGAACCGGACGAGCCATCTAAGCGGGCCTGAAAGGAAGACCTCTATTGTGATGTGACTGGCCTCCGGGTGAGGTACCATTGAAACCACCTAAAACACGGGGTCTCTTGTCGTCCCGCTCCTCGTGCTCAAGCCTGCAAACAAACTCGAAGCACATGGTAATCTCAACCATCTGGTCAAACCTAAATCCGTCTCAACCTCTCTAGCCAGACTGTAACGTAAACCATAGTTAAGGCCATCAATGAACCTCCTGATCCTCTCTCTCTCTCTCTCTCTCTCTCTCTCTCTCTCTCTCTCACACACACACACACATACAGTGGGAACCAACAATATAGCATGACAGGAAAAATCCGCAAATTTTATCTCATACTGAGTCACAGTCATATCCCCCAGGCGTAACTGCTCAAAATCTCTACGCAGCTCCTCTCTGCGAGTTTGTGGGAGAAACTTCTCTTAGAAGAGAACTGCTCATGCCATGAAAGTGGCATTGTGCCAACTGGCCTTCTCAACTCATAAGCCTGCTACCATTTGTAGGATGCCCCAGTCACCTGAAAATTAGTAAAGGCAACTCCACTGGTCTCCAAAATACTTGTTGTGTAAAATATACGCTGACACCGGTATAGAAAATCATGAGCATGCTCTGACTCCTCCCTGCTGAACTCTGGAGGCTTAAGCCTCCCAAACCGCTCCAACCTCTTTTGCTCGTCATCACTCATAGGTGGACTAACCTTAGCCCAAGCAGCAACAACCGACTGAACTGGTATTACTCCGGTGTCTGATTGCCCAAAGCTGGCAACTCTTGAGTACGGGCATCCAGAGTCTGGGCACCTCCCCCGGCCTGTGAGCTAGTAGGTTCAGCTGGAATCGAAACCGCCAGAGCCAAGCCCGTGCATACAGCCAAATTCTGGGCCAAAGCCTCCTGAAGTCCAGGAATAACAATGGGCACTAGTGGTGCCTGAGCTGATCCCACCGGCTCAACAATATCTGGTTCCTGCTCCTTAGCTAGAGCAACTGGTGGCTCCACAAGTGCTGCTCCGATTGTAGTACGAGCCACACCCCGGCCTCTCACGGCCCTAACTGATGGTACTGGTGGTCGTCTGCCTGATCCGGTCGCACGTGTCCTCACCATCTATGAGAGAATATAAGAGTCAAGTTTCAAGCTTCAAAGATAAAAAAAATCAGCACGCAAGAATGCAAGAAAGTGAAGTTTTCCTGACAGTTCGGTAGCCTCTCGAAGATAAGTATGGACGTCTCTGTACCAATCTGCAAGACTCTACTAAACTTGCTCATGACTCGTGAGACCTAAGCAATCTAGAGCTCTAATACCAACTTGTCACGACCCAACTCCCACTGGAGCCTCGACAGCGCCTAACAAAACTTGCGAGGCAAGCCAACAGTCACCAATAACAAGGAATTTGATAGAGACATGGCTTAATATCTTAACAGCAGAAAAATCATGAAATATCTAAAGTACATAACTAAAATACTCCTACAATCATTCCAAAAATCTGGTGTTGACGAGTACACGGGCACTACCGAATAATAAGGTACAAGCACAATCCTCTCATAGTTGTCTGAACAATAGAACAGTAAAGATAAGATAAGTGAAAGAGAACTTCAAGGGTTGTGGATGACATAACAGCTACCTCGTAGTCTCCCAAAAGCTAATAGCAACTCAACTCTGGAAATTGCCTCCACCGGATGTACCGGATCTGCACACGAAGTGCAGAGTATAGTATGAGTAAAACACTAACCTTAGGCTGAAAGTAGTGATGAGCTCAGAGACAATAGTCAGATGCCAATATCAATAACCAATAACAATTCAGAATATAAAGGGAAACAGTAGAAATAGGTAGTTCAATGATACTATGTTCAGCTTGTTCATATTTCAAATATTTAGGCACGCTTTCACGTATAACAGTTAAGCCCAACATAGATAAAGCATTTCATTTAGCAGTTATCATGAGGAAGGTACATCTATATGCCTATATGTCAAGTATATGTGTCAAATCAACAATATCACGGTAGATCCATAAAACTATTTACACTTAGTATTGTACGAGTGCCTAGCATATATGCCCATCATCAAGCACGTATATAAAACATTGTGCCTGTACCCACTACTGGCATGTCAGACTCTGGAGGGGCGGATCATAATTATTTAGCCCAATAGTAAGGCCAGGTGCATGCATCGCCCCAAAACAGTAACATTTATCCCAATATGGACCTGGCGTACGCGTCACCTCAAAATCAATACTAAATCTACTCTATGATCCAAAATCAGTCATTTACCATTCAAGTCTCAAATAACATATCTCACATTACTCAGTTTAACAGTGTTACACAAAGGAGGCATCAACAACATGTGAGAAATCAAATAAGAAGTACTGAGACAAAGATATCATACATGGATATAGCATCATGACTGAGAACATGTGTACAAATAAGGCATGTAGCTCAGAAACAACAACAATAACCCTATCAAGTCTCAAACAAATAGCACTTAGCCTAGACATGATGTCTAACATGAATCACAGTTCAAATAATCGAACAAGTTAGGAAAATAAGGGTATAACAAGGTATGATAGCAAAACAAGCCCGGTAATAGCCTAGAGGCCTCCCCAAACCATGAGCACACTGGTGCATGTACACACGTCTGTCACTTAGCGCATACGTCACCCTGATATCTTTCATATAATGTAGTTCCCAAGGTTAAATAGCCTCAAATTTAAGTTTAGGTATGTTACTTACCTCAAAACGCGCAAATCAATATTCCGAAAAGACCTTCCTTCGTGAATCGTCCTCCGAACGACTCGAATTTAGTCATAAACAACATAATATCAACAAATAATGTCGTAGGAAACAACTTCAAACAATAAAGTTTTGATCTTTATCAAAACGTCAACCCCAGGCCCGCACCCCGGAACCCTATCAAACTCACGAATTCCAAACACCTATTCAATTATGTGTCCAACCATACTAAATTTATTCAATTTCGTCCACAAATCGACCCCCAAATCACCAAATCTTACTTACCAACCACATGGTCTAAAATCTCCAAATTTCCCTTCAAGTTCACATAAACTAGGTGTAATAATCAATGTAACAACAAAAGTGATTAAACTTCACTTACCACTTCAATTGTAGCAAAAACCTCTCAAATATCACCCTTAGCCGAGCTCCCCAAGTCCAAAATGAGAAAAATGGCTCAAACTCTAGTTTTTAACATCTGTCGAGCGATTAGCGCACCTGCGGTTTCGCTTCTGCGAAAAAGTGGTCGTATCTACGGATTTCTCCAAAAGCCGACCTTCCGCTTCTGCGGAACAAGAATTGCATCTACAAGTCTGCTTCTGTGGACTCCATCTGCATCTGCGGTCCCAAGCCTCCCAGCAAACATCCGCTCCTACGGTCTTCATCGCACTTTTGCACATGCGCACCTGTGCCCAGTTGCCTGCATCACCTGTCATCTATAATAGTCTGAGACCAAATACAGTAAACATGGAGATAGGGAAGGAGAGATAATGTCTGTGAAACACGGCAGCTACCTATGAATCTCCGAAAAATCAATTGTGCGAAAGAATCAACACTCACTGTGTTTGGAATCACCTGGATCTGCACACGAAGTGCAAGGTGTAGTATGAGTACAACCAACTCAGTAAGTAACAATAATAAATAAGAACTGAGAGTAGTGATGAGCTTCACAACTAAGTCCAACTACAATAGTTTTTAACACAAAAAGGGTAGGCATGCTCTCATGTTCAACATTTAAAATTCCACAATAATTTCATATCAACTTTGACTAAAACAGAAGATAATGTCTTTCAGAAATTTCCAAAACAGTGATATATGACAGCTGAAATGCAGCAATAATGAAATCAATGCATCCTTTCAGAGTAACGGTCACTCAGTCCTCACATTCACTCCAACCTCACAATCATTCTTTCCTCATAGTCACTCATTCCTCTCAATCACTCAGCACTTGGCACTCGGCACTCGGGACTCACACTCAGTAGGTACCTGCGCTCATTGGGGTGTCTACAGACTCCGGAGGGGCTCCTTCAGCCCAAGCGCTATAACAAGCCAATCATGGCATAAATCAATGAAACATGCTGCGGCGTGCAGCCCGATCCCATAAATATCCTCACAATTAGGCCCTTGGCCTCACTCAGTCATCAACTTCTCTAGTCTCTCGGGCTCTCAGAAATCATGACAAGCAGCCCAACAGCAATGATATGATGTATCAATAATGAATAAGAGAGACTGAGATGTAATATGCGAGAGAAAAAATCGTGACTGAGTATGAAACAACAATTTAGCAGGTAATTCATCATGTACACGACCTCTGTGGGTCCCAACAACGTCAACACATAGTTTAAACATGATTTATAGATTAATTTCTCTAATACATGGAATAATGTACGGATTCAACAGATTATTCAACTACACAGTTCCATGGAATTGACCAAGTCACAATTCCTACGGTGCACGCCCACACGCTCGTCACCTAGCATGTGCGTCACCTCAAAACCAATCACATAACACATAATTCGGGGTTTCATACCCTCAGGACCAAATTTAGAACTGTTACTTACCCCAAACCGTGTAATTATTTATTCTTCTATGTCTTTGCCTCGCGAGTCGGCCTCCAAACGTCTCGAATCTAGCCACAAATAATCGGATTCAGTCATTAAAAATTATAGGAATTAATTCCATATGAAAATACAAATTTTTCATAAAAATCCGAAATTTCACCCCAAATACGTCTCGGAACCCGATAAAAGTTACAAAATATGAACGTCCGTTCAACCACGAGTGCAACCATATCAAATTTACCAAATTTCGACCTCAAGTCGACCTCCAAATCTCAAATTCTTATTTTGAAATCCCTAGGCCCAAATCTTCTAATTTCACCTCATAAATATGTAATCTAGTCGAAATACTCAATGATAATCCAATATTATGGAGTAGAAATGATCAAAGTGACTTACCTCAATAATTCTCGTGAAAACCTCGCTCAAATATCGCCCTACCCGAGCTTGAAATGCCCAAAAATGGCAAAAGCTCGGAACCCCTTTATTTTTTGTACAGTCCAGGGGTTTTCGCTTCAGCGGAGTTTTTAACCGCACCTGCGGTCTCGCAGATGCGAGAATTTCTTCGCTTTTGCGGCTTCATCGCTTCTGCGGACAGGAAGTTCGCTTCTATGGAGTCGTACATGCGACGTTTTCTTCGCTTCTGCGAAGCCATCTCCCCTTCCACTTTTCCGCTTTTGCATGCATTGCTTCGCACTTGCGACCTCGCAGGTGCGGAAATTTCTTCGCACCTGCGACCACTGCCCCTCTTCACGCCTGGCCCCTTCTGCGATGGGCTAGTGCGCACATGTGGCTTCGCACCTGCGATCCGACCTCTACAGGTGCGAGAAAACCAGAAGCAAAATTTCCAGCAGTGGTTTTAAGTCTGAATTTTGATCCGTTAACCATCCAAAACTCACCTGAGGCCCCCCGGGACCTCCACCAAATACATCGACAATTCCTAAAACATCATACAAACTTAGTCAAAATCTCAAATCATATCAAACAACGCTAAAGTCACCAATCACACCCAATTCAAGCTTAACAAAAACTATAGAATTTCAACTTCTACATTCGATGCCGAAACCTACCAATTCAATTCCGATTAACCTCAAATTTTGCACACAAGTCATAATTGATATAACGGAGGTATTATAATTTTCAAAATCGGATTCCGACTCCGATATTAAAAATTCAATTCCCCGGTCAAACTTCCAAACTTAAATTTCTATTTTAGCCATTGCAAACCTAATTTAACTATGGACTTCAAAATAATTTTTCGGACATGCTCCTAAGTCCAAAATCACCATACAGAGCTATTGGAATCATCAAAACTCTATTCTGGGGTCGTTTACACATAAGTCAATATTCGGTCACTATATTAACTTAAACTTTAAACCTTGGAACTAAGTGTTCCCATTCATTCCAAAAATCTCACCGGACCCGAACCAATCACCTCGGCAAGTTACATAACAACTGTAAAGCATAAATTGAGCAGTAAATGGGAAAACAGGGTTTTAATACTCAAAACGACTGGCCGGGTCGTTACAACGGACCTATTCTAACTCCCAAAACTAATTCGAACCATGTGTCAACAAAGTCAACTCTCGGTCAAACCTTCAACTTTTCAACTTTCGCCAAAAAGCCTCAAATCAACCTACCGACCTCCTAATCAATATCCGGACATACGCCTAAGTCCAAAATTACCATACAAAGCTATTGAAATCATCAAAACTCCCTTCCGAAGTTGTCTTCTCAAAAGTCATACTCCAGTCAACTCTTTCAATTTAAGATTTTAACTGTGGGACTAAGTGTCCAAATTTACTTAAAAACTTCCTTGAAACCAATCCAACCACCCCGTCAAGTCACCCAACCACAAATGAATATTGAAAAATCGATAAATAGGGGAACGGGGCTACAATACATAAAATAATTGGATGGGTCGTTACAATAAGCATCTAGAGTGAGAAGTTGTCGCTCTGCAAGTGGACTCTAATTCAATTGAGATGATTGAGGATAAAATTTTAGTTGAGTGGTGAAGCAATAGAAGAAGAGTTCAAACTCTCATCCACCTTTCTATATTTATAACTTGTACTAGAAGAGAATGAGAAATAGTTGGTCTTGAACGTACTAGAAGAATATTCTCATGACCTTATTCTTTATTTTCTTACTCTAACCTTGACCATGTAAATTTTATTTTTGGCGAGTTACAGGAAGATTCATGGAGTGATCCTATAAAAAATGCAGAAACAAGTTGAGTAATCATGCAGGAACAAGTCACGCTCAAAATGGAGCCGGAAAAGAAAGAAAAAAGAGGGTCTTTCAAATATTCTCAAATGAATTTGGTTGAACTCCATAAAATATTTTAAGGAGCGAAAACGAGGAATAAATTCAGAACTAGGGGTTGAGTTCATAAGTTTTTGGAGAAAGAAAAAATTCGGGAGAGTTTTTTCTACCTCTTGCTTTTTACTTGTGTGTCATGGGGATATACCATAATTTAAAATTAGGGTGGAAAATGTAAATATATGTATTTTTTTCTTTTTGTATTTTTCCTTGTTATTGTAGAAACTTGAAAACAAATTAGACTTTTCTCGACAATGGATCTCCTAGATAGTTTTCTTGAGGGATTAAAGTCAAAATAAAAATTAAAAAAAAAAAGAAAAATTTGAAAATTCAAAAATATATTTTTTATTTTATTTTATTTTCTTAGGTAGTATAATAATTTTTCCTTGAACCTTCTTTATGCCGCTGTTCTTTTTCAAGGATTTTTGCTTGGACGGGGTGTAGTTAGTTTTTTTTTGAAAATAAAGAATCTTGTATCACAGTGCTAATTGGAGGCAATATTTCTTATCTTTGTTGTGCATTGAGAGCAGTGAGTGACTTAGTAGTGACGCCTAGGATCATGTCCTGACTCATGAATAATGCTACAAATTGATTAATTTTTCTTAACTGCTTTGACTAGAAAGTAGGGATAGATCCGATTCTGAGTGAGTTTATGTGTTAATGTGTGTGCAAGATTCTTGTTGCTAGAATGTGCATGTCATTTGATGTCTATAACTTGCTCCGCGTGTGTGCTAATCAAAATGGTAGTCTTATTCAATTTAGGAAGTGATAGAGATATTTTTTGTTGTTGAGCAAGATATATGTTTTTGACCCACCTAATTGTTGTGTATCATAGTTAGCCTTTTTGAACCTATAATCTTTTTTCTTTGGAAACCATGCTACAACCTAATCCCCTTTGTTTGAATTAGCCATCTTTTTGAACTTGTGACCTCTCTTGAGCACTTAAAATTGTTATGAGCTTGTTAAAACCTAAGTGAGGGTGTTGTTGGATTTTCGATTGGAACTTTAAAAAATGGAGAAAGGTGCAATATTTAAAAAGAGTTATGAGAGAACTTGTAGGACATTGAAAAAAAAAGAGCATTTATTGAAGAAAAAAATGAAAATCAAAATAAAATATGTGTTTGTACATATGTTAGAAGAAGAAAAAATTCATTCCTTGCTAGTGGTAACTCTTGCTATGTTTGTGCTTAAAGAAAATGGAAACTTGGTGCCATTGTGTAAAGTTGGGGAAGTATTGTTCAATATAAATGTGGAGTTTAATTGTGAAAATGTATATATTAAACTGTTTAGGGAGGTGGAGTCACTATTATCTAAATTGTATCCTACTCGTCCCACAACCTACATTACTATCAAATAAAGTCCTACTTGATCCTTGACTGAGTGGACTCGAATTAGTAGAGTATTACACCATGGGCACGCCTAGGGTACATCTTGTGTGGCACATGAATTTAATTTCTGAGATTGAATTAATTCTTTCTATTTTGAGTCCCTATTTGTTCTTGAATTTTATGTGTGGGACTACTGTCTGTTGTTTGTTTTGAGGGACACACGACTTGCGAGGGATATGTGATGTTCTTTGGCTTCTTTGTTAGAGAAAGTGAGCGAGTTTTGAAAAAATAGTGTTTGAGTTGAGTTTTGAGGCTAGGATGTTATGGTAGGGAACTTAATCTATTTTAAATATTCTTGGCATGATGAGTTAGGAGAATTGCATGAAAAGGTCATCCCTATTTGGAGTATAATATGTATTGCTCGAGGACGAACAATAGTCTAAGTGTGGGGTATTGATGGTAGATTAGAAATATAAGTTTTTGGCTATATTACACATATTATTTGCTACACTTTAATTATATTTAAGCTAAAATATGAACAATTTATACATATTATGTATTTTTTGTTGTGTAGGTTGAGAATTCGGGCTAAAATAAATTTATAAAGCTAAGAAAAATAAAAGAGAACTTTGAAGTTTGAATAAAAATTTAAAAATTAAGTCGGAATCGAGTTCGGAATCGAGCGTACAAAAATGAAAGAGAAACGGTCAAGGCCAAGTCAATGGCCTATCACTGCGTGGGGGTCCGACGTGCCACACAAGATGGCCAAAGTTTTGAATAAAAAATGAGAGAAAAAGATCAACTCTCTGAAGAATTGGCCTAGCACGCCGTAAGTATTGACGTGACAAGTCACAGGGACAAGCCACTTTTTGGCATTGGATGGAAAAAGCAAGGCAGCAGAATATTTACACTATCACGTCGTGCGTAACAGGGGCGCATTTAGGGGCGGAAGGATCGAACCCCTTTCGTCAAAAAATTATACTTTACATATAAGACAAAATTTGTTTTTGACCATATATTATGTTTTGAATCCCTTGACATAGCTGAAAAGTATAGTCGAGTGGTCACGTAGATTGAAAACTTTTTTGTGAGGTCACTAGTTTATTTTTTGAACCTCCTTGGCAGAAATTCTGCCTCCGCCACTTATACGTAACGTGTGGCACGGCGTGTCAGTGAAGTTTTTGCTCAGCATAATTTTATTCTGCCCCATTAAAGTTATTTCGGTCCAAGACTATTTCTATGCGGTATAAATATGCTTTTAAACGCATTTTTAAGGGAAAATTCGATTTAGGAGAATTTTGGAGAGCTACCATGGCTTGAAAACATAAGATTTCATTAATTCTCTTGCCAACGACCGGTACTAAATGGAAGTTTGTATCGTAATATTATTTTTAATGTTTCTAATTCTTCGAACCTGTTTGTGATTACTTTCTCCATCGTATGGAATAGTTTACCTTAGGGTTTGACGGATATGTTATTTTGAGTGTTGTTGTGGATTAAACTCTAGTTTAATGGCATGAAATCGTTTATGGGGCTTTAAATTGATTGCAAAATTTTTTCCGAATTATTTAATTAAAAGAGGAATATTTTGGTGATTACCTTTATATTATTTTATTTGGTTTAATTTATTGAATCTTCTAAGTAATTGAGTGAGATTTTTGAATTGTTGATAAACCAAGTTAGGAGAATTTTCGAGAGACGTTTTCCTAAAGACTAGTCCATTAACGTATTTTTGCATATATTTTCGCAGTGCTTCATATTAGTTTATCTTAGAGTTCAGTTTTAATCGAGAGGAGAATCTTGACCTTATGATTAAACTAACCATCGGTTGAATCCATAGGAATCATTAGAACATTAGAAGTGAATTTAAATAGAGTTAGATCACGAATAACTATCTTGCACCTATTCTATCGCAGGAGTGGATTCATCTTTGTTCAAGGGGGTTCGGTTGAACCCGTTTCGGAAACAAAATTAACTATTTTTATGTGAAAATTAACTTTCTAAGCAACAAATATGCAGTAAATAAAAGATGTTGAATCCACTTGACGAAAGGGATGTGTTGGTCAGATTGTTCAAACGAGTTCAATGCTTGCAAGTGGTTATTAGTTCGATTCCTTGCTCTTACACACTATTTTCTTCGTTTTTAGTTTTCTATAGCTTTTGCGGGCCCTCGTGTTTCTTATTTTCCACCGTGCAATTCTCTTCGTTTTAGTTGGGAATCTTACAGAAATGTCCTAAAAAGTTTTAGTTTACCAACCTCTAACCATTAATTATAGACTTACTAAAACTAGCCAAGCACATATAAAAATTGAAAACCCAAAGAAATAAGGTTCTTTCTCTCCAAGAATCACACGCAAAGATCTACTTCCATATTTTTAAACGTGATTAGTAATATTAGATGCAAGACGGAAGGAAAATTTCATGGATGAGGTAATAAATAAGGTGATGAAATACAAAATATATATATATATATATATATATATAAGATTCCATATATATATATATATAAGATTCCAAAAATTTAAGCAAAAGAAGACTTTTTTTAATGGGTATGATTGAGATTCATTGAAAACATATAGATGAGTCATTATACAAAATTTGAGGAAGATTGGAGGTGATTTAAACTGATTTGATATCAAAATTCGTAGTTAAAATCGAGTTCAAAAAATTCTTCTACGACACATGTGTTACACCCCATGTTTTCATACGTGAGAGTATGTCGTAAGTTAAATGATGTAAGATCATAAATGATATTATATTTGAAAGTACATAAAGTAAGTTAATCATGCGTTACACCATGTGCGTCCCAAGGTGACGTATAATGAATATGAGACTTGTTAATCATGATTTAAATAAGTTTAAAGTCATAATATGACTATATATGATGTTTGGATAGAAAATATAAAGTTTGGGAAAAGTCGGATTTAAGTTGCGGAAAAACCGACTAAGAATTTGCCTTGTAACGGAGCTTTTTGAGCAATATATTTCGTGTGCTATATGGGGTCTCTTTTGGGTCATATTATATACCAAATTGAAGGTCTTGGAATGTAATTTTCAACACTCTTAACCGTTCGTTCATACGACATCCAGATAAAAAGATATAAGTGTCGGAAGATGGGCCAATAAGAGGGTGTCAAGCTAGCACCTCTTTGACTTTTCCAAACTTGATATATATATAGGTTTTAGGCTGTGTTTATCTTTATTTTGCCATAGAACCCGACCTGAGAACATCCATAAACATATCCATAAGCTCTTTTCTAGGGTTTCAAAGGATAATAACATCCCAGGCATGAAATCGAGAAGCGATAATATTAAAACGATCCCTACGACGTAAGTATCGCTATATCGCCTCTCTTTTTCTTTGTAGTTTGAGTTTTGGAGTGTATTTAATAGTTAAGAAAATGCCTAATTTCTGTATTTATGCTTTTAAATATCAAGGAAGGTTGATAAATTCATTTCCTAATATTTAGAACTCACAGGACGGTGATCGGAAGCCATGAGTTTGATTTATTTCACTTTTAGTGGACTTTTTTGTAGACCACTCATGTTGGCCTATTGTGCTACTGATTTATAGAGTTTGGAAGGATGAAGGGCGTGGAGAAACGTCATATGTGGTAGGGTAGTAGGCTGGTCGCTCGTCGTTGCAATTTCGCGTTAATTGATAACTTATTGATTGGGTGTGTTATGGTATATTTGGGGGTTTTGTTGTATTGAAGGTGCAAAATTGTAGTTAGGTTGTTTTTGAGTTGTGTAACGACCCGACCGGTCATTTTGAGTATTTGCACTTCGCTCGGTAGTTTACGGGCGTGAGTAGCTCCATATGATGTATTTTGACTTATGTGAATAGTCGGTTTTGGTTTTTAGGTTATTCGGGACTGATTTAGAAGAATGATTCTCAACTAGGGAGATTTAAATTCGAAAGAGTTGACCAATTTTGATTCTTAGCATTTGACCTCGGATTGGAATTTTGATTGTTCTGTTAGCTCTGTTGGGTGATTTTGGACTTAGGAGTGCGTCCGGATTTTGATTTGGAGGTCCGTGGTTGATTTTGGCTTGAAATGGCGGAAGTTGGAATTTTGAAAAGTTTGACCGGGAGTGAACTTTTCGATATCGGGGTCGGATTACGATTCTGAAAGTTAGAGCAGGTCCGTAATGTCAAATGTGACTTGTGTGCAAAATTTGAGGTCAATCGGACGTAATTCGATATGTTTCGGTATCGGTTGTGGAAGTTGAAGTTTCAAAGTTCATAGATTTCGATTTGTGGTGCGATCCATCATTTCGATATGGTTATGCGTGATTTAAGGTCTCGAGTAGGTCCGTTATATATTATTGGACTTGTTAGTATATTCAGACGGGGTCTCGAGTGGCCCGGATGAGTTTTGGGCGAGGTTCGGATCATTTTCACTTCATGTGAAAAGCTGGAGGCTGCTCGTTCTGGTATGATCGCAACTGTGGTTGGTTTGCTCATGTGCGATGGCTGCAGAAATGACAAAGGCATCGCAGATGCGAGAATAGTGTTGGGTGATTAAGACCACAGAAGCAAAGATTTGGGTGCATATGCGATACCGCAGGTGCGGCAGCTCGAGCGCAGGTGCGGAGTTGGAGGGTGTCAACAGAGGTCGCAGGTGCGATGGGATTTACGCACCTGTGATGGCGCAGATGCGGGCAGTGAGTCGCAGAAGCAGAAATGGTGAGGAAGCTGGGCAGCGCATGTGCGAGGTGTTTCCGCAAAAACGGTGGTCGCTGGTGCAACGAAGTTTCCGCAAATGCGGATATGCTGGGCAAAATGTTATATACAAGGGTTCGCGATTTTGGCTTCATTTTTACATTTTTGGAGCTATGGAGCTCGGATTGAGGCGATTCTTGAAGTAACTTTCACCATATGAATTGAGGTAAGTGTTCTCTACTCGGTTTTGGTTATATTCCATGATTCTATCTTCGATTTTAGCTTTTGGTTGATGAATTTTAAAGAGGAAATTAGGGGTTTTGGCCTAAAGTTTCATAATATGAATTTTTGATTTTAAACATTGAATTGGAGTCGGATTTAAGTGAAACTAGTATGGTTGAACTCGTAATTGAATGGGTTGTTGGATTTTGTAAATTTTGTCGGGTTCCGAGGTGCGGGCCCGGGTTGGGCTTTTGGCCGATTTTGGACTTTTGATTCAAGATTTGATCTTTTTGATCGGGATTGGTTCCTTTAGCATTGTTTGATTTGCGTTGTTTTTGGTTTGTTTTTGAGCCGTTCGGAGGTCGGAACGCGCGGGATGGCATTTTAGAGCACCGCTTGGCTTGTTCGGCATTGGAATTATCTTGTTCGGGCTAAGTAACTCTTCTAATCTTGGAGCTGAGGGTATGAAACCCCAAAATACGTGTTATGTGATTAGTGTTGAGGTGACGCACATACTAGGTAATGGACGTGTAGGCGTGCACCATGTGAATTGAGATTCTGTTGTTCCCATGGCACTGTATAGTGGTCCTACTTTCTTAATATCAGTGTTTTCACCATGTGATAAAGTAATTGAGCTGTCAATCATGCTAGATACCATGTTTAGGCTTTATGACAATACTGCTAGGACCCATAGTGGTCGTTTCTTGCTGTTATTTCACTGATTTCATTGATATTTCGTACTCAGTCATATTCATGCATTCATATCATATCTCAGTTTCAGTTATTTATTGATACATCATATCATTGTTGTCGGGCTAGTTTCATGGCATTGTGAGCCCGTGAGTGAAACTGGAGAGTGATGACTGAGTGAGGTCGTGAGATTGATATTTTGGGATTGGGATGCACGCCACAGCATGTTATATTGATATTTTGTGATCGGGCTGCACGCCGCAGCATGTTATATGGATTGCATTTTATGGGATCAGGCTGCACGCCGCAGCGATATAGCACTTGGGCTGAAAGGAGCCCCTCCAGAGTCTGTTCACCCCTAGTGAGCGCAGTCGACTACAAATATGGATCGGGCTGCACGCTGCAGCGGATATGGTACAACGCTGAGTGTTTGAGTGTGCTGAGCATAGTGAGGGAGAATGCGAGGCAATGAGATTGAGTACTCTAAGAGTGTGAGTACATGAGCTCATCATCGAGATGCATTGCATTTGACATGCGTACTTGAGATACATGCATAAAGGTGCATTTCCTTCTGCTACCCAGTTTTGGGGACATTTATGATTTTACCTGTATCTTGATATGTAGGCATAGAGAAGTACCTTCTTCATGCTATCTGAAAATGAAACATCTTACTATTTGTTGAAAGGAGTTTTGGAGGAAAATCACAGTTTTCAAACTTACTCGTATATTGGCTTTTCGGTAAAAGATTTGGATTTTCACTGAGATACTTGAAAAGAAATGCCTATTTTTCTGGAACTGTGAATGAACTGAGCCTTTTATTTCTAAGATACTCGTTTGTTACTTGTACTATGATGTTATGAACTGTTGTGGAATATTGGTGTTGCACCCGACCCCCTTTTTATTAGCTCGTCACTACTTTCAACCTAAGGTTAGGTTTGTTACTTATTGAGTACATGGGGTCGGTTGTACTTATACTACACTTCTGCACCTTGCGTGCAGATGTTGGTTGCTAATGTTGCTGTGTTCGATAGGAGCTGGATTGAAGATGTACTTGCGTTCCGGTTGTAGCTGCCTCTTATTCGTGGTAGCCTTAGATCTATAAAACTGTATTTATATACTTTTCAAATAGACTATGTATTTATTGCTTTGTAAACTCTATTCTTAGAAGCTCATGATTTATACTACCAGTTCTTAAGGAATGTATTAGATTCAGATATTTCTTTACTTTATTGCTTTATTAATGGTTATTAGAATTGGTTAGTGGTTCATTCGGGTTGGGTTAGGTGCCATCACAACTAGTCAGATTTTGGGTCATGACAAGGTGGTATCAGAGCTCTAGGTTCATAGGTTCTAGAAGTCATGAGCAAGTGTCTAGTAGAGTCTTGCGGATCAATATGATGACGCCCATACCTATCTTCGAGAGGCTACAGGACATTTAGGATATACTTCCCATCTTTCTTTCCTTATCGTGCGGCATTGATTTAGCTTGAAGTGTAACCCTTTGAATTCCTTCCACATATTCGTATATGCATGTGAGCGCTTGTATCGGCTGTGCGCCGACGGCTTGTGATTCCATGGTTGAGGTACGAGATGTGATTTTGGTGTGCTGATGATGGGCTAGTCTGGAGGACTTAAGGCCGGGTTTTGACGGTGGCTTGAGCACGTAGATTTTGATTGTGTGAGCACATACTTTTGGACTTGTACGTCCGGTAGTGTTCATATGAGTGAAATTTGTGGCTCGATGAGTAGTAGAATGACTATGTGGTGAGTATGATGAGACTACGAGATGTGTTCAGATTGTTCAAATGTGACGAGAAGAGTTTACTTAAGATATAGCAAGGACTATGGGGTGTCTGATTTCTATCTTGATTTGGCGCATGGTCTCGAGTTATGGGTGTATTGAGGGATCTCTCATGTTGTTTAGTTGTGGAGTGGTGTAGATTCTCATGTCTTGTTGACGAGTTCCGAATCAAGAAGATTAAGTAATTGCGTAGTAGTCGTGACTATGGACGGGTATAGAGAGATGTCCGTTTGAGGAAGAGCAGGCGGGTTATCTCCTGCGAGGTGTCCTGAGGTTGTGTGGTCCTTATGATGTTTTATAGAGAGTTCTCTTTTACCAGTGAATGATATATGTTGCAATTTGAGTTTGGATCGCTTGTGTGAGTTGGCTTGACTATTACAAGGGTGAATGCGAGATTTGCAGACTATTTGAGGTATTATATGGTTTGTGTTACATGGGCTTGCGAAGGATTTAGTTGAATTTCAGTGCGGGATTCTGGCAGTAATAGAGTATGGGTATTGTGATGTTATCGATTGTTTTGTTCTATGGCTTAGAGCCAAGTGGGGGATTCTGCTATCTACGAGTTGTTTGCACAGTTATGTGTCGTATTGGTTTCGGTTCGAGGTATACCGGTGAATCAGTTATGACTTGCAGAGGTCGAAATCGAGGATGACTCAGGTAAAGGAATTTCTGGATACAGATTGTATTACACTCTATGGGTATATGGGAATCACAAAATAATTGAGTAGTTATTCGCGAAGGATGTAGTGTACATGGAATAGGAATTTGCTCGGTTACTTAGGAGTGTGGGTTACTCCCTTGGGGGGGTTGGTGTGCTAATGGGGCACAGGTCGTTCGGTCCGAGTGGTCGTTTAATTGAGATTTGAGTAAAGTGGATGACTCTTGAGAATGGTTCTAATGGATTCAAGATTTATATGTAGCGATTTGGAATTTTCAAGATTTGTATATGGCTAGAAAATGAGAGTTACATTGGATGGTGTTGAAACTTGTGGCATTTTATACCGTTGTGGATTATGCATTTCAGCATCAAGAAGGTGAAGGAAATAGTTTTAGGTTCACATAAGGTCTCTTTAGAGTGGGTTTCTCGGTTGTGGTGCTTTGAGGTGCTTAAGAGGAAAGTCAGCAGCTTATGGGCCTTAGAGCGTATCAATTTGAAGGCAATTTGGAAGGGATTTGGAGAAATATGACAGCGTGGTGGTAGGTTGGATTAGCACAGTAATGGGTATGATCGGTTCTTTGGGTACTTATGACATGGCTAGTCTCTACAGGTGTTTCGTGGCAATGCTCTTGGGTTTTGGCGACTTGCGTGGCTGGGTTGAGTTAGAGAGATTCGGTTCTGATAGCTTGGTTATGTGCAAATGGGTTTCAAAGAGTTCTCAATGGTTTCTACCAAGGTTCGAGGGGTATATTTCCTGCTAGCATGAGGAGCATGTGGCGTATAGTGAATTTCTTCTAGATGAAATCAAATGGAAGGTCCTTGGCTAATTGAGTATGTAGTTGCTTGTGACTCGGAGTTGACTATGAAGTTCTCGTATTTTTCATATGATGACATGGTATATGTGGTGTGTTGTGTGGGATTGAGATTTACGTGAGCGGGATCACAGTTCTGTTTGGAAGCATGGACAAATTCAGATGACTAGGTAAATGATATTACTATTTGGTATGGCTTGATGAGAGTATACATTTCAGAAGAGGCAATGTGTTTTGATTTATGGATATTTCACTAGTATTGCGGCACTCTCCTGGTTGATCGACTGCTGATATTCAAATGTTGTTATGTGGCACGAAAGAATTTTAGAAGTATTTCTCGTGGGATGATCGTGTATGAGAGATGTGTTAGACATTCTAGCAGTGGAGATAGAATCAGATATGGTGATTCATGTGTTTTATGGATTTAGAGACTGGGAGTTCTCAAGAGTGGGTTGTTTTCATGGTTGTGGACTATGAAG
The DNA here is from genome assembly GCF_000390325.3 of Nicotiana tomentosiformis. NCBI lineage: Eukaryota > Viridiplantae > Streptophyta > Magnoliopsida > Solanales > Solanaceae > Nicotiana > Nicotiana tomentosiformis. The sequence goes on from NC_090813.1 coordinate 153,789,943, forward strand.
TCATGGCCGAAGCTAGGTAGATGTTAGTAAGCATTATGATTCGGTTATTGTAGGCTTTCGGAGGGTTATTCATGTGTGGGTGCCCGGAGTTGAGTCGGGGGTCCATTCGTTGGCCCAATTAGGATGTGTATTCTACACCGAGCCTGATTGGTTGGCTCCATACTGCTATTATTGAGGGATGTGCCATTCGGTTGTTGTTGAGCTTATTCGTGTTCTGGAATTTTCTATGAGTTACTCTTCTATGCTACGAGGAGTTGTGATTCGTTGGTTTTAGGCACACATGGTGCGGTTCTGTTGTGGTCTTATAGCAGAATTTGAGCGAGATGAGTAGTTAGGTATTGCATGATTGATTGCGTATTGGTTATGTCCTTTTGAGTTTTGGGTGGCATTGTGTCATTGGCTTCTCCGTGGTTATGGTAATGCACTTTGAGTACATGATGTCAGATTGTGCGTGGTTATTGATTTTGAGCATGGTGGCTGAGGTATTTCATATGGACCTGTATTTGGATAGGGTCGCTCATTGCAGCAGAGTTATGTGGAAATATGATCCTTTGTGTTAGAGTTGTGTGTTATGGTTCTATGGTGTGTGATGGGTTTAAGCATTTCGTTGTGGTGGTACTTGTCGAGCTTGCGGGACGGTTCTCTTATTTGAGTCATTTTCATGATTGAGTACATTTGGAATAATGCTTATTGGTGCACGGATTGCACGGGTTGTGGTTTTGGATAGTATTGGTGTGACATGTCAGTAGAGTAGCTGGTATTTGATAAGATGAAGTCGTCGGATCTAGGATGGGTGCTATCAGATTTGATTGTTGTATATTTGGAAGGATAATATCGAAAGTCGGCTTAGAATTTTGCTATGGTTCTTGGCGAAGGAAAGGGAGCTCCACGGCTGGTGGATCTGATGAATGGTTACGAGTTTCTGCGTGTTTCTTTCATCATCAGTAGTGTACGAAGGTTTTAGAATAGAGTCTTGTTTGATATGAGGTTTATTACCAGCATTTGGTTGTTTTAAGCAGCTACCGTGATTAGAAATCATTGCTTCGAGCATTTGAGCTATGTGGTATTTGAGTTTTGAGTATTTGAGTTATGGTTATGGCTTTTGGTACAGCTTGTTCAGACTTATATAGTGTGTAGGTTGCAGGATTCAGATCTTATAAGAAATTCTGGATATTGAAAATTGGATTCGAAGGCTTGTGGGCTAGGTTGCATTGAGAAATTTCGGTTATGTTGTGTTATCGAACCTATATGGGATAGGGTAACGTGGGATCACCCCCGGGTATGTGCATGGCAAGGTTATACAGCGGTTTGATTGCTTTGAGAACAACTCCGGACACGTTCGAGGACGAACGTATGTTTAAGTAGGGGAGGATGTAACGACCCGACCAGTCGTTTTGAGCATTTGCACTTCTCTCGGTAGTTTATGGGTGTGAGTAGCTCCGTATGATGTATTTTGACTTGTGTGAATCGTTGGTTTTGGTTTTCAGGTTATTCGGGACTGATTTGGAATAATGATTCTCAACTAGGGAGCTTTAAATTTGAAAGAGTTGACCAAGTTTTACTTTTTAGCATTTGACCTCGGATTGGAATTTTGATGGTTCCGTAAGCTCCGTTGGGTGATTTTGGACTTAGGAGCGCGTCCGGATTTCGATTTGGAGGTCCGTGGTTGATTTTGGCTTGAAATGGCAGAAGTTGGAATTTTGGAAAGTTTGACCGGGAGTGAACTTTTTGATATCAGGGTCGGATTCTGATTCCCAAAGTTGGAACAGGTCCGTAATGTCAAATGTAACTTGTGTGCAAATTATGAGGTCAATCGGACGTAATTCGATAGGTTTCGGCATCGGTTGTGGAAGTTGAAGTTTCAAAGTTCATAGATTTTGATTTGAGGTGCGATTCATCATTTCGATGTGGTTATGCGTGATTTGAGGCCTCGAATAAGTCCGTGTTATGTTATTGGACTTGTTAGGATATTCGAACGGGGTCCCGAGTAGTCCGGATGAGTTTTGGACGAGGTTCGGATCATTTTCACTTCATGTGCAAAGATGGAGGATGTTGGTTCTGGTATGATCGCACATGTGGTTGGTTTGTGCAGGTGCGATGGCCGCAAGAGCGATAAAGGCGTCGCAGATGCGAGAATAGTGCTGGGTGAGGAAAACCACAGAAACGGAGATTTGGGCGCATATGCGATGCCGCAGGTGCAGCAGCTCGAGTGCAGGTGCGGAGTTGGAGGGTGTCAGCAGAGGTCCCAGGTGCGATGGGATTTACGCACCTGCGATGGCATAGATGTGGGTAGGGAGTAGCAGAAACGGAAATGGTGAAGAAGCCCACAAGTGCGAGGTGTTTCCGCAAAAGTGGTGGTCGCAGGTGTGACGAAGTTTCCGCAAATGCGGATGTGCTGGGAAGAATGTTATATACAAGGGTTCGCGATTTTGGCTTCATTTTTACATTTTTGGAGCTATGGAGCTCGGATTGAGGCGATTCTTGGTGTAATTTTCACCATATGAATTGGGGTAAGTGTTCTCTACTCGGTTTTGGTTATATTCCATGAATCTATCTTTGATTTTAGCTTTTGGTTGATGAATTTTAAAGAGAAAATTGGGGGTTTCGGCCTAAAGTTTCATAATATGAATTTTCGAGTTTTGAACATCGAATTGGAGTCGGATTTGAATGAAACTAGTATGGTTGAACTCGTAGTTGAATGGGTTGTTGGATTTTGTAAATTTTGTCAGGTTCCGAGGTGCGGGACCGGGTTAGGCTTTTGGCCGATTTTGGGCTTTTGATTAAAGATTTGATCTTTTCGATCGGGATTGGTTCCTTTAGCATTGTTTGATGTATTTCATTTATTTTTGGTTAGTTTTTGAGCCGTTCGGAGGTTGGAACACGCGGGATGGCATTTTGGAGCACCTCTTGGCTTGTTCAGCATTAGTATTGGCTTGTTCGAGGTAAGTATCTCTTCTTATCTTGGAGTTGAGGGTATGAAACCCCGAAATACGTGTTATGTGATTAGTGTTGAGGTGACGCACATACTAGATGATGGGCGTGTGGGCGTGCACCATGTGAATTGAAATTTTGTTGTTCCCATGGCACTGTATAGTGGTCCTACTTTATTGATATCAGTGTTTTCACCATGTGATAAAGTAATTGAGCTGTCAATCATGCTAGATACCATGTTTAGGCTTTATGATGATACTGCTAGGACCCATAGTAGTCGTTTCTTGCTGTTATTTCACTGATTTCATTGATATTTCATACTCAGTCATATTCATGCATTCATATCATATCTCAGTCTCAGTTATTTATTGATACATCATATCATTGTTATCGGGCTAGTTTCATGGCATTGTGAGCCCGTGAGTGAGACTGGAGAGTGATGACTGAGTGAGGCCGAGGGCCTGGGTGAGATTGATATTTTGGGATCGGGCTGCACGCCGCAGCATGTTATATTGATATTTTGGGATCGGGCTGCACGCCGCAGCATGTTATATGGATTACATTTTATGGGATCGGGCTACACACCGCAGCAATATAGCGCTTGGGCTGAAAGGAGCCCCTCTGGAGTCTGCACACCCCTCAGTGAGCAGTCGACTATAAATATGGATCGGGTTGCACGCACCAGCGTGTATGGTACAGCGCTGAGTGTTTGAGTGTGCTGAGCATAGTGAGGGAGAATGCGAGGCAATGAGATTGAGTACTCTGAAAGTGTGAGTACATGAGCTCATCATCAAGATGCATTGCATTTGACATGCGTACTTGAGATACATGCATAAAGGTGCATTTCCTTCCGCTACCCAGTTTTGGGGACATTTATGATTTTACCTGTATCTTGACATGTAGGCATAGAGAAGTACCTTCCTCATGCAATCTGAAAATGAAACATCTTACTATTTGTTGAAAGGAGTGTTGGGAAAAAATCACAGTTTTCAAACTTACTCGTATATTGGCTTTTCGGTAAAAGATTTGGATTTTCACTGAGATACTTGAAAAGAAATGCCTATTTTTCTGGAACTGTGAATGAACCGGGCCTTTTATTTTTGAGATACTCGTTTGTTACTTATACTGTGCTGTTATGAACTGTTGTGGAATATTGGTGCTGCACCCGACCCCCTTTTTGTTAGCTCGTCACTACTTTCAACCTAAGGTTAGGTTTGTTACTTATTGAGTACATGGGGTCGATTGTACTCATACTACACTTCTACACCTTGCGTGTAGATGTTGGTTGCTAATGTTGTTGTGTACGATGGGAGCTGGATTGAAGAAGTACCTATGTTCCGGTTGTAGCTGCCTCTTGTTCGTGGTAGCCTTAGATCTATAAAACTCTGTTTATATACTTTTCAAACAGACTATATATTTATTTCATTTTGGCTTTGTAAACTCTATTCTTAGAAGCTCATGATTTGTACTACCAGTTCTTGGGGAGTGTATTAGATTCATATATTTCTTTACTTAATTGCTTTATTAATGGTTATTGGAATTGGTTAGTGATTAATTGGCTTACCTAGCGGATTAGGCTAGGTGCCATCACGACTAGTCGGATTTTGGGTCGTGACAAGTTGCTGATTGTATTGTGTTTGTATCTCGCATATAGTAGGCTTGAGGGAGCAGTGAAATCAAGAGAAATGCTGCCCATTTTATTTTAGAATCGAATTATCATTTGAGACACGTGATATACCACCGCCATCTAAGTTGTACATGTATTTCTTTGTTATAGGGTTGGAGCGCTAGTTGTCATAAGCTTGTTATTGAGTTGCATTGACTATTTGAGGTATGTTAAGGCTATCCCTTCTTTCCTTTTGGCATGATCCATATGATACAAATGAAATGAGCAAGCACGCAACTTTCATAAATGATTCTATTCTTAGAAGTACTAGGGTTGCCTATGTTCTGGATTCCCCATATGTCCTACTTTCATATCGTTTGTTCATGGGTCTCATGAAATTTCGAGAGATATTATTGACTTACTTCATTATGCATTGCATCCATTTATACATGTATACTGACCCATGACCAGATGGCATTATATACGCGTATAGTATATATATATATGGGGTATGGGAAAAGGTTATGGCGTTATATACGCACCACCACCTGATCAGCTGGTATATATTTATGATTTCGCCCATAGAGACTGATATGATATGATGGGATGCCGTCAGAGGCTTGATGATGCTATGTACGCATATACCTATGTATGATATGACATTTATACGCATATACATGACATTATAATTGTTTCATGATTCACAGACCTATTCAGACTTATAGGTTGAGTCCTTTACTCCATGTTTCTTTCATGTCTTTTATATATTGATTTTTGTGCCTTACATACTCGGTACATTATTCGTACGGACGCCCTGGGGGCCTGCGTTTCATTCCCGCAGGTGCAGGTAGACAGGCTGACGGTCCCCCATCTTAGGATCCTTGCTCAGCGAGAGTTGATGTGCTCCATTTGATCCGGAGCTACTATTGAGTTTTGGTACGATACTTTTGTATACATATGGGTATGACGGGGCCCAGTCCCGTCCTCTATACAATTGTACACTCTGTTAGAGGTCTGTAAACAGTCATGTATGGTTGGATAGTATGTGGCCTTGTCGGCTCGCCCTACCGTATTCCTATATATATATATATATATATATATATATATATATATATATATATATATATATATATATATATATATATATGTGTGTGTGTGTGTGTGTGTGTGTGTGTGTGTGTGTGTGTGTGTGTGTGTATTTTGGGCATGTTTTTCCCACGTATGTAGTTCATATGAATCAGTAGTTTATTTGCAGACGTTATGCATGACCTACACTTATTTCATGTTTATATTTTAGACATATGCTTAGGGGTGTTCGATAGGTAGCACTTGGGCACTCGTCACGGCCCATCGGTTTGGGTCGTGACATCATGTTACCTTGGAGGTTACAAATCTTTAAGATCATGGATAATAAGTACCAAGAGGTTTGAAAGGCTTAGAAGCTAAACAAATTGAAGAAACTAAGTTTCGTCGAATGTCGACAAATTGGGAATGTTATAACATGTACTTTTGGGGTGATACTAGGGTTCATAACATGATAAGGAGGTTATGTTATGAGTTATTTTAGTCGTATGATAGTCGTGTATTACGTTTTAAAGTCAAGTGAATTGTGGAACAAAAGTTGGCAATGGTCATCACAAGTAACATTCATAAATATGCTGAACATTAGGTCAAATGTAGCTGAGATTTTCTCCCAATATACTTTGAATTACGGGATGATCTACCTACCAAATTGAAGATCTACGAGTCTAGTTTCTAAAGCATTAAACCGTTTATCGATACGACATCGGAGTAGAAATATATTTGCATTTTCGCGAGACTGTTCACACTATATAGGTGACAAGTAGGTGTGTCACCTACTTGCTTATATGAAAGGATTAAATATGTCCAAAAAAGAGCTAGTTTGAATCGTCCAAAGAGACCTTTAAAGGGCTGATTTCCTTAGTATATTGCACTCATTATATATTAAAAAACTCGGAGATACACCCCAGCAAACTTCACCCAAAAATTCAACACAAAACCCTAAATGATTTTCTCTTTCTTTTCAAGTTCTAGTTGGAGGAGAACCTAAGGGTTGAAGAACCAAGATAGGAGCTGAGATATTCACCAAATAAGGTTAGTATACTGCCCTCTTTCATCCATTTTTTACTGTTGTTAAAGTAGATAATTAGTTCAATAATTATAAGAACTCACAGGACGGTGATCGGAAGCCGTGAGTTCGAGTTATTCAACTTGTATTGGACAGTTTTGTGGGTTGTTTTGTGTTATATTTGTGTTGTCTGTTTTGCTGTTATTTTATGGAGTTTTGGAGGAGAAAGGGTGTGGTTAAACACCGCATAATGGAGGAATGGTGGCCTGGTCATTCGTCGTTACATTTTCAGGTTGTTTGACACTATTGTGGTTGTCGTTTTGTGTATGAAGTGATTAGGGTGTGCGAGCTATTTTGTGGTATATTGTGATGGATATAAGGTTGGAAAATGATGTATACATGTTGTTATTATTCTGTTCTTGTTGTTTTCGGTGTTATGTCGAATTGGGGGAAAGTAAAGATTATAGGGGAAATGTTGCCCGTTGTATTATAAAATAAGCTTGGCATTCATTGTGCGATAGTTAAACCTTCTATAACTTAATGATAGTATTATTATCGTTGTTGTAGATTAAGGTGCGACGCGACGATTTCAATGTGGTTATTGGACAAATTATGATAAGGTATGTTAAGGCTATCCATTCTTTCCTTTTGGCATGATCCATATGATATAACGAAATGAGCAAACTATCAACTTTCACAAGTGACTCTATTCTTAGAAGTACTAAGGATACCTATGTTCTTGATTTCCCATGTGTCCTATTATTATATCGTTTGTTCATGGGTCTCAGAAAATATGTAAGTTGATAAAGTTTATTTCATGATATTAACCGAAGGCATATTGTTCTTATGACATCCTGAGAGATCTTATTGACTTACTTCTTATGCATTGCATTCATTTATACATATACATTGACCAAATGGCGTTATATACGCGTATATTATATGTATATGGGGTATGGGGAAAGGCTATGGTGTTATATATGCCCACCACCTGATCAGCTGGTATACGTTTGTGATTTCGCCCACAGAGGCCGAGATGATATGATGGGATGCCCTCAGAGGCTTGATGATGTTATGTATGCATATACCTACGCATGATATGATATTTATATGCATATGCATGAAATTATAAATGTTTCATGATTCACATAGCTATTCAAACTTACAGGTTGAGTTCTTTACTCCATGTTTCTTTCATGTATTTTATATACTACTTTTCATGCCTTACATACTCGGTACTTTATTTGTATTGACGTCCCTTTTGCCTGGGGATGCTGTGTTTCATGCCCGCAGGTTCCGATAGACAGGTTGATAGTCCTCCTAGTAGGCTATCAGCTCAGCGGAAGGTGTTGGTACACTCCACTTGCTCCAGAGTTACCTATTTGGTCAGTATGATTTGGACATGTATTGATTGGTATGGCGGGGACCTGTCCCGGCCTTTATGACGTTTATGTACTCTTAGAGGCTTGTAAACATATGTCATGTATATGGATACTTGTATGGCCTTGTCGACCTATGTTTTGAGTGTACAAATGATCATGTCGACCTTATAGGCGCGTATGTCACATGTATAAGTTTCTATATCACGTTGGGTCGTCCTATGTCTAGTATTCCCTTATGTTTTATTCTGGTTATGTCATGAAGGCCCTTTTGGCCCACTTACCCATGATGGTATGATAAGAAATATATGTTATGTTGGTAATCGATTGAGTAAGTCACCGGGTACCCGTCGCGGCCTGCGGTTTGGGTCGTGACAAAAGTTGTATCAGAGCAGTTCTGTCCTAGGGAGTCTACAAGCCGTGTCTAGTAGAGTCTTATTTATGGCTGTGTTGTGCACCACACTTATAAGCAGGAGAGGCTACATGGCATTTAGGACTATCACTCTTTCTTCTTACTCTAAATCGTGTGGTCGAGTTCAGTTGTAAAAATTCTAACTCCTAAATCTTTCTTTATTCATAATACAATGATGCCTACATCCACAAAGACAGTTGGTAAGAGATTGAATGTGGTTGTGGAAGAGTTGAGTTAGAGGAACTCGATTTTGCTTCGTGCTTATGATGAATAAATGTAAGGTCTTCAGTAGATTATGTGTGTACTAAGACGTGTAAGCTTCTTGATAAGGAGCCCTAAGGCATGAATATCTATCCACCTATGGTTTAAAAAGCAACAAGAGAATCAGAAGGTAGGTACAAGTTTCAACAAGTAAAATAAGCAAGGTGAAGAAGGGTACGAGGTGCTCAGTTAGTGAAGATTATCAGTTTTTACAATTCAAGTAGAGAAATATAAGTATTCTGAGTTACCTTCAACAGTAATAGAGGTATGTACAATTGGCCACACCCATGGGAGCTAACAGATTAGTTATACCCTATGGGAGCTAACAGATATTGTTTAAGAAAATGATGGGATAAGGATCTAGCTGGGGTTAGAGTAACCCAAAAATCGTGGATGGATTGTTATCATTAGCTAACATTTCCGAAAGATAGTAAAAATATGGTAATAGATCTCCTTGTGAGACACCCAGATGGTGAACTCTAGAATAGTACAGTCAGATATGAATACTAGAATATTCAAAAGTTTCAGAAGATAGGTAGTGGAATCCTAGAATGGTTAAATATTTACCTTAGTATGACTCCCACCCCTAGTAAAAAAAAAACAGAGAGAATGTTAGGCATTCTGAAGAGCTAGTGAGATGAAGCTAGGGGAGCTAAAAGTGAAAGAACATTTTATTGAAGTTTGTAGAATAAAGTGATAGACAGAAATATTAGTCGGAGAATAAGAAGAGAGTAAATGAAGCATTATGAGTAAGATGTGATAAATGGGTGATAACGGTAAATCAAAATATGACAGAATGATAGAGTCTATAGTCAAGTGAAGGGAAATACAAGAGGATACATGCCTTGAATCAATAAAACCATGAAGTCATATCCTCATTTTGAGAAATAAGTTGGTGACTCCAACATAATTACCCAAAGGAAAGGTTAGACCCCGAAGTAATAGAAATTAGTATGGGCTGGTGAACACGATAAACTGAACATGAATTAGGGACTGAATGATTTGATAATAGTCGACATCAATAGAATTTCAGAGATCGTGTTCCGGCGATAATATAATGGACAACAGAAGAATAACCTTTAAAGGGCATTCAAAAAGACACTTCCCCAAAGCGAGCACTATTAGCAAAGTTAAGCTTAAGGGACTAAGTGTGTCGGTTATACTAGGTTTCACCCTCGTGAGTAAGAAATTTTGTTATCCTTGGTACAGAAGGGTTACCGCAAGAAAAGACGCAAAAGATGAAGAGAGTGGGGGGGAAGATGGTGTGGTATTAAGTAGGAGTTATATGATATAGGTAACTACAGAATAGTAAGGAAAGAATGTGGTAAAAAGAAAAAAGGAAGGGGATTGCATTTATTTAGATTATACAAATATGTTACAACTCCAGAACATTATGCAAGCACGACGCCGGGGAGAGGCAGTAAGGATTCCCGCCCAGGATGTTATTGATAAATAAGTGCGAATGAACACCGGATACATAAGGAGCCAGTGTGAGAGGCAAATTAAGACAAAGTAAATAACCCAAGAGAGATTACACGAAATATAGATATGAGAATGGACCAACGAGTAGTAAGTAGTTGATTCAGGAAGAGTCTAGCTATGGCTAGACAAGAGGATACAGATATAACGACTCGACCGGTCGTTTAGATCCCTAGCACATCGTTCGATAGTTTGAGCCATGAGTAGCTTCACTTCAGGTATTATTATTTGTACGTGTGGTCAGAATTGAATTTCGAGAAAGTCCGGAGTTGATTTAGAAAGACAATTCTCATTTTGGAAGTTTTAAGTTGGAAGAATTTACTAAGGTGTGATTTAGAATAAACGACCTCGGAATCGGGATTTGAAGGTTCCAACAGGTTCGTATGATGATTTTGGACTTGGGCGTATGTCCGGATCGGGTTTTGGACGACCCGGGAGCGTTTCGGCGCCTAATGTGAAAGGTTGGCATTTTGAAAGAATTTCATAAATTTAGGTAGAAGTGTATTTCAACGTTATCGACGTCCATTTGGGATTCCAAGATAGGCAATAGCTCCGTATAGTGATTCTGGACTTAGGGGCGCATCCGGAAGTGGATTTGGAGGTCTGTATGTCATTTCGGCGTCAACTGGCGAAAGTTGGAAATTTGGATAATTTTGAGAAGTTTGACCGGGAGTAGACTTTTTAATATCGGGGTCGGATTCCGATTCCGGAAGTTGGAGTAGGTCTGTAATATCAAATGTGACTTGTGTGCAAAATTTAAGGTCAATCGGATGTGATTTGATAGGTTTCGGCATTGAATGTAGAAGTTTGAAGTTCGAAAGTTCATTAAGATCGAATTGGGGTGCGATTCATGATTTCGATATTGTTTGATGTTAGTTGAGGCCGCGAGCGAGTTCGTATGGTGTTTTTAGACTTGTGTGGACGTTTGGTGTGGAACCCCGAGGGCTCGGGGGAGTTTTGGACGCGTTCGGATGGTTGATAAGGCTTCAGTTTTCTGGGGGGGGGTTTGCTAGTGTCTCAGGTATCGCAAATGCGAGAATTGGTTCGCATTTGCGAACCTCGCATTTGTGAGAAAGGCTTCGCAATTGCGAAGAAGCCTGATCTGGGCAGGACTCGCATTTGAGAGATTTCCAGTCGCATTTGCGACAAGTCTGGCTTCGCATTTGCGAGCTTTTGGTCTCATTTGCGAGCTTTTGGCCGCATTTGCGACCTTGGCAGTGGGGAGCTCATCTTCGCATTTATGATGATTTTGTCTCATTTGCAAACCAGGTGTCGCAAATGCGACATCTGCAACCTGTGCAATAGCTTTTAATGCGGGACTTAGCTCATTTCCCTCATTTTCCACTTGGACTTAGGCGATTTTTGAGAGCATCTTGAGAGGGGTTCCGTCAACATCAAAGAGATAAGTGATTCTCGTGTATTTTGAGTTAAATACTTGGATTATACATAGATTTTAACATGGAAATTCATGAAAATTTGTAGAAATTTGGGGTTTTGGTGGAAAACCTAGAAATTCGTATTTGTTTTATTTTGACCACGAATTTGGGCATAAAATTGAGAATAATATATATATTTGAGTTCGTGAGGCTATGGGTAATGTTTATCTTCGAATATTTTCGGAATCCGGGCACGTGGGCCCGAGGGTGATTTTTATCGACTTTTCGAGCGGAGTTGAGAATTGTTGTAAATTGAATTATAATGAGTATTAGAGTATATATTTATGGATTTGCACATTTATTGACTAGTTTTGGAGAGGTGGGCATCGGTTTGAGTTGTTGGAAAGGCTTTGGAACCGGTTATGAAATTTCGGAGCGATAAGTCTCTTTTCTAACCTTGTAAGAGGGAATTAACCCCATACGCAAATTGAATTAAAATATGCTTCTATTTGTAGGGGTTACGTATGCACGAGGTGACGAGAGTCCATACGTAGCTACTAATTATGCTATTGTCCGGGTAGTCTAGGACCCAAACCATGCTATACTTACAATGTTGTACCCTACTTGTTAATTTAATTGCTTAAATCATATTGAAACTTGATAAAGGAATTGTAAAAGGTTAAACTTTATTTTCTTGACCATTAATGAGAATTTGGTATTCCCTTGAATAATTGCCTCTTAATAAATCTTGAATTGGTTGTTGTAAATGTATTTTCTCTTTTGTGGAGCGGGCCAAACGCCTCAGTAGCAGATAGATGCATCTATGGTTCATGCCGTTCGACCCTCGGCAGTGCACAGTTTAAATATTATGTTGGATCGGGCCGTACGACCTCGGCATAATTTGCGCATGATAAATCTTTGGAACTAATTATAATTGATATTGCTTCTTTGGCTTGAGATATAAATTGTTAAATGACGAGAATAAATTTGGAAAATTTTCCTATTAATAAAAGAATTGTCCACTCACTTCTTGTTATTGAGTTTACAGTTGTTTCATACAATCCATGCTTAAGTATACTATCGGTATTTATTGTTAGCCCATAGTAAGTGTCGGAGTCGACCCCTCATCACTACTTCTTCGAGGTTAGACTAGATACTTATTGGATACGCGTTGATTTACGTACTCATACTACACTTGCTGCACATTTTTGTGCAGGTGCATATATGTGTAGTGGCCTTGTGAGCGCAAAGGCGCGATTATTGCGGGGACTTAGGTGAGCTGCATCCCATGTTACAATCCACAGCCAGCTGAGTCTCCTTCAGAGTTATTTATATACTTTTCATGTCCAATTTGTATTCCGGACAGATGCTGTATTTTATTTAACTTCCTAGTTGATGCTCATGCACTTGTGACACCAGGTTTTGGGGGTACTTATGGGTTGCTCAGTATGGTAGTTGTGGAGACATTTCCATTTACTCTGTAAATTTTATCTCCTATTATTTAATTAAGGGAAATTATGATTTCAACAATACTAAAATGAGTAATTAAATTAATCAATTATTGTTGGCTGGCCTGACAGCGGTGTTAGGCGCCATCACGACCTTTAATGGAAATTTAGGTCGTAACAACTTGGTATCAGAGCACTAGGTTCACTTAGGTCTCACGAGTCATGAGCGAGTCTATTAGATTCTTGCGGATCGGTACGGAGACGTCTGTACTTATCTTCAAGAGGCTATAGGGTTGATAGGAGCACTTCCCTTTTTGATTCCTCATCGTGCGATTTGATTTCTTTGAGGCTTGTGCCTTTATTTCTTTTCTACTCAATCTTATGCGACATGAAGCGCTTGTTATCAATTTGGAATCGAGGAATTTTAATGGTACTATAGATGTGGTGCAGGATATTTCTCCCTGCGTAATTTATTAGGCTATGGTCATCGCCTTGCTGAAGGCAGACCTGTCATTTCAGCTCAGTATCAGTAATTCCTACGATTTTGAAGTTGGGCTATAACGACCCGACCGGTCGTTTTGAGTATTACAACCTTGCTTCCCCCGTTACAGCTAAAATTGGGCTTTACAGTTGTTGTGTGACTTGTCGGGGCAATTGGTTCGGGTCCAGTGAGATTTTGGAATGAATTGGAACATTTAGTTCCAAGGTTTAAAGCTTAAGTTAAAAATAATGAGCGGATGTTGACTTATGTGTAAACGACCTCGGATTCGAATTTTGATGATTCCAATAGCTCTGTATGATGATTTTGGACTTAGGAACGTATCCGAAAAATTATTTGGAAATCCGTAGTAGAATTTGGCTTGAATTGCCGAAAGTTGAATTTTGGAAAGTTTGACCGGGGGGATTGGCCATGTGTGGCATGCATAGTATATTTCTGGCTACGTGCAGGTTGGTTTTAACCTAGTGTACGAAGGATACTCTGGAAAAAGTTTCCAAAGTCTCCAAGAGTAAACATTCGAGGACGAATGTTCCCAAGGGGGGAGTGATGTTACACCCTATATTTTCGTACGTAAAAATGCGTCGTAAGCAAACTAATGTAGGACCAAAAATGAGATAATATTTAAAAGTATATAAAGTAAGTTAATCATGTTACCTCTGAGGTTACAAATATTGAAGATCATGAACAACAAGTACAAAGAGGGTTGGACAGTTCAGAAGCTAAAGCAATTAAATAAAACAATGTTTCGTCGAAAGTCGACAAGTTGGAAATGTTATAACATGTACCTTTGGGGTGAGACTAGGGTGATTAACATGATAAGGAGATTATGTTATGATTTATATTAGTCGTATGACATCCGTGTGTTATGTTTTGAAGTCAAGCGAGTTGTGGAACAAAAGTCGATGAAAGTCATCACAAGTTACATTCATAAGTTTTACTGAAACTTTGGGTCAAATGTAACTACTATTTTCTCCCAATATACTTAGAGTTATGGGGTGTTCCTCCCATCAAATTAATGATCTATGAGTCTATTTTCCAACGCATTAAACCGTTTGTCAATACAACATTGGAGTAGAAAGATATGGGCATTTGTGCGATACTGCGCAATCTGCTAGGTGACAAGTAGGTGTGTCACCTACTTGCTTAAATGAAAGCCCAAAAATGGGTCATTTAGGGTCGTCCAAAGAGGCCTTTTAAGGGCCTATTTTTTTCATATATTAGACTTAAAATAGAGCATAATAACCAGACATAAGCTCTGCAAAGAATCCTCCCAAAAATTTCCCACAAACCCTAATTGATTTTCTCTCCCTTTCAAGTTCTAATTGGAGGTAAAACCTAGAGTTTGAAGAACCAAGATAAGAGCTGAGTTATCCAACAAATAAGGTGAGTTTACTGCTCTCTTTCATCCAATTTTTCTTCTGTAAATTCATGGTAAGTCGTTCTATACTTGTAAGAACTCACGGGACGGTGATCGGAAGCCGTGAGTTCGAGTTATTCACTTGTAACGGACTGTTTTGTGGACTGTTTTGTGTTGCTGTTGGGCTGCGTGTTTTACTACTATTTTGTGGAGTTTTGGAGGAGGAAGGGGGTTTATAAACACCATATAAATGTAGGGTGGTTGGCTGGTCGTTCGTCATAACATTTTCAGGTCGTTTTGTGTACGAAGAGATTGGGGTGTGTTGGGCTGTTTTGTAGTATTTGATGGTGTATATAGGGCTGGAAAATGATGTATATATGTTGTTATTGTTCTGTTCTTGTATTGTTGGTGTTATCTTGAATTTGGAGGAAGTAAGGATTATAGGGGAGATGCTGCCCATTTTAATACAAAATAAGTTTGTCGTTCGTTGTGCGATAGTTGTACCTTTCGTAACTTAACGATAGTATTATTATCATTCTTGTAGATTAAGGTGCAAAGAGGTGATTTCAACTTGGTGATTGGAAAGATTGTGATAAGGTATGTTAAGGCTAAGCCCCTTCCTTCATTTTGGCATGATCTCGTAGCTACATGTGTTAATAATGAGACATAAAGAGAAGTTGGTATTCATGAATTTATTCACATTATTCTAGTCTCATAAGTTACAATATTATTCCTTATCGGGACTTCATATTCAGTTTAGTTTTGTCTTTATTCAGTCAAGAGAGCAGAGGGTCTATATATATATACAGTATTACACTATTTTCACTACCATCGAGCTATAATCGGTGGGCAGGCCCCTATTGGGCAACCTCTGATCAGATGGTAAGTTACATATACCGAGCCTACTGTGGCCGAGCGCCTATGAGCGAGCCCAGGATGGCCGAGATACAGAGCCCAATATGGCCGAGTGCCTATGAGCGAGCCTACTACGGCCGAGCATTTACACGTACCGAGTCTTATAGGGCCGGACATTTATTTTACTTACTATATTGAAGGAGTTTAGTCACTATCACCAGGTAAGTATATCTCCAGATCATCTTTGACTCCCAGTTACTTCCAGTTATTATAATATCAGTTCAGTTTCGATTTTCAGTTA
This sequence comes from Nicotiana tomentosiformis, assembly GCF_000390325.3. NCBI lineage: Eukaryota > Viridiplantae > Streptophyta > Magnoliopsida > Solanales > Solanaceae > Nicotiana > Nicotiana tomentosiformis. Next base: position 153,805,936 of record NC_090813.1, read on the forward strand.
TGTTATTGCCTTACATACTCGGTACATTATTTCGTACTGACGTCCCTTTTCCGGGGACGCTGCATTTCATGCATGCAGATTCAGATAGACAGACGAGTAGACCTCCTCAGTAGGTGTTTCCAGAGTTTAGCCTGATCGGTAAGCTCCACATCCTTCGGAGTTATCGGGTCTAGGTTTTTGTGTGCATCTTATGTATGTATTTATATATATAATATGGGTAGGTCGGGGCCCTGTTCCGATCACAATATATCTATCAGTAGAGGCTTGTAGACATATCCTGTTGGTTAGTGCAGTATGTTAGGTTTGTAGGCCTGGTATGTATAATTTGGTGGTTTGTCAGCTGTAGTAGCTATGACGGCCTTTTCAGCCTAGCTTTATATTGATGTTTAGTTAGCGCTAGTTTCCATTCAGTTTTATATTTTGCTTCGCAAATTGTCTTGCAAGGTGGCCCCATGGCCAAAGTATGACATTATGTGTTCAGAGTCCCTTAGTCACAATTTGGTACGCCAGGTTAGGTGAGGCACCGGGTGCTTGTATCGCTCCTAGGTTCGGGGCGTGACAAACATGGTATCAGAGCAGTTCTGTCCTAGGGAGTCTACAAGCCGTGTCTAGTAGGGTCTTGTTTATAGATGTGTTGTGCACCACATTATATAAGCAGGGCACTACAAGGCATTTAGGAGTTGGTTACCCTTCTTTGAAATCTAAATCGTGCTACAGAACTGAGTTATAGGAAATTTGAATTAAACTTATGTGTTGGTGTTTGCATGCACAGATGACAGTGACTAGGAAGACTACGGCTAGCCAGAGGAGAGATACAGCAGTAGGTGAGGGGACCAGCAGGGTACCCCCAGTAGATGGGGCCCAGTCTGAGGCTCAAGGTGAGACCCCTACTCAGCCATTACCGGCTCCTCCACCAACTACGGAGATTCCTAGGGAAACCGCACATCCAGTTCCCCCTCCACTTCCATCAGATCAGGACTTGAGGAGTGCGGTGCATTTGTTGACACAGTTGGTAGCTACCCAGCAACAGGCTAGGGCATCAGCTAGTGCAGGAACTTCTGAGGGGTCTGGGAGTTCAAGGGTCCGAGAGTTTATTGCTTTGAGTCCCCCAGAGTTCACGGGGACAGATCAGAGGGAGGACCCGCAGGATTTCATAGATCAGCTTCACAGGATCTTTCGTGTTATGCATGCCACGGAGAAAGAGGCAGTTGAGCTAGCAGCTTTTCGACTCCGAGATATAGCCATCCTTTGGTATGAGGGATGGGAGAGGTCCAGGGGACGTGATGCACCTCCAGCTATTTGGGAGAATTTTTCAGATGCCTTCCTTGACCAGTACTTACCACGGGAGATCCGACAGGCTCGAGTCGATCAGTTTCTAGCCCTCAAGCAGGGTAATATGAGTGTTCGAGAGTATAGTCTCCGTTTTGACTCATTGGCCAGATATGCACCATCCATAGTTGCTACTATGCGGGACAGGATTCACAGGTTTATAGCAGGGTTAGCCCCAGAGTTAACCGAGGCATGTGCCACCGCTGCATTGCAGGATAGTATGGATATCTCCCGGATTCAGGCATTCGCCCAGAATATAGAAAGGGGTAGGCGTCGGCAGCAGGGTACAGAGAGGGCTGAGCAAGGGCAACGTAAGAGGATGAGATTTCCCAGGTCTCAGGAGCAATCTCAGGGTAGTTATAGGACCCAGTACTTCGGACGGCCACCTAGGCCTCCGCCACCTCAGTTACAGGGTTACGGGTATGACCGCTATACTCAGTCAGGACCAGGTGAGAGCTCACGGGCGTCGGGTTTGCAGCGACAACGAGGTTCTGCGCAGACATGGTCATTTCCTCCGCGGTGTGACATCTGTGGTAGAGGACACTTGGGTCAATGCCGAGCAGGTTCTGATGCTTGTTATACATGTGGGCGTCCGGGGCATATGATGCGAGATTGCCCAAATAGAGATTCTGGGGGAATGGCACAACCAGCGAGTTCAGCAACAGGATCGTCTATGTCCGTGCATCCTTCAAGGCGTGAGTCTCAGTCTTCGGCTGGTAGAGGTCGAGGCAGAGGTAGAGGTTCCAGTTCAAGTGGTAATCAGAACCGTATCTATGCTTTAGCGGGTCGACAGGACCAGGAGTCTTCACCAGACGTTGTGACAGGTATATTAACCATTTGCTCTCACGATGCTTATGCTTTGATAGACCCAGGATCTACTTTATCGTATATTACCCTATTTGTCGTGAGGAAGTTTGGTATAGTGCCTGAAATACTAAGTGATCCTTTTGCGGTATCTACACTGGTCGGAGAATCGATTATTGCTAGACGGGTTTACCGAGGTTGTACGGTGACAATTTGTAGTCGTCAGACCTCAGCTGACCTAGTTGAGCTAGAGATGATGGATTTTGATGCTATCATGGGCATGGACTGGTTGGCAGCTTGCTATGCCACAGTTGATTGCCGAGCAAAGGCAGCCAGATTTCATTTTCCGGGTGAGCCAGTCCTTGAATGGGTAGGTAATACACCAACACCCAGAGGTAGGTTTATTTCCTATCTGAAGGCGAGGAAAATGATCGCAAAAGGGTGCATTTATCATATTGTGCGAGTTAGAGATGCAGATGCTGAGATACCTACACTTCAGTCTATTCCCGTAGTCAAAGAGTATGCAGATGTGTTTCCAGATGAGCTTCCAGGTATTCCTCCAGAGCGAGAGATTGATTTTAGCATCGATTTGCTTCCAGGAACTCAACCAATATCCGTCCCTCCGTATAGAATGGCACCTGGCGAATTGAAGGAGTTGAAGGAGCAGTTAAAAGATTTGTTGGAGAAAGGTTACATCAGGCCCAGTACCTCACCTTGGGGTGCACCAGTACTATTTGTGCGGAAGAAAGATGGCTCGCTGAGGATGTGTATCGATTATAGGCAGCTGAACAAGGTAACTATTAAGAATAAGTATCCACTTCCAAGGATCGATGACTTGTTTGATCAGTTGTAGGGGGCTAGATGCTTTTCAAAGATAGATTTGAGGTTGGGGTACCACCAGGTCAGAGTTCGGGAAAAAGATATTCCGAAGACAGCCTTCAGGACCCGATATGGCCACTTCGATTTCCTTGTCATGTCCTTCGGGTTGACTAATGCACCCGCTGTATTTATGGACTTGATGAATAGCCTATTCCGGCCATTTTTAGATCTGTTCGTGATAGTATTTATTGATGATATTCTGGTTTATTCCCGTTCAGAGGATGAGCATGCGGACCACCTACGAGCGGTACTCCAAACCCTCCGTGATCGTAAGTTGTATGCTAAGTTTTCTAAATGTGAGTTCTGGTTGAAGTCTGTAGCATTCTTGGGGCATATTGTATCAGATGAAGGGATAAAGGTGGACACTCAGAAGATTGAGGCCGTGAAATCTTGGCCTAGACCTACCACTCCGACAGAGGTTCGTAGCTTTCTAGGCTTAGCAGGATACTATCGGAGGTTCGTAGAGGGTTTTTCTTCCCTTTCGGCACCATTGACGAAGTTGACACAGAAAGAAACTAAGTTTCAATGGACAGAGGCTTGCGAGCGGAGTTTCCAAGAGCTTAAGAACAGGTTGACCTCAGCTCCAGTTCTAACACTTCCAGAGGGTCTAGAGGGTTATGCCGTGTATTGTGATGCATCAGGTGTCGGGTTAGGATGTGTCCTGATGCAACATGGGAAGGTAATTGCGTATGCTTCAAGGCAGTTGAGGAAGCACGAGAGGAATTATCCGACCCACAACCTCGAGTTAGCTGCGGTTGTCCATGCACTTAAGATATGGCGGCATTATTTATATGGTGTTCATGTTGATGTATTTACTGATCATAAAAGCCTACAATATATCTTCAAGCAGAAAGAGTTGAATTTGCGACAGAGGCGATGGCTTGAGTTATTGAAAGATTACGATGTTAACATTCTCTACCATCCAGGGAAAGCTAATGTTGTAGCAGATGCCTTAAGTCGCCGATCTATGGGTAGCTTAGCACATGTAGAGCCCAAGAAAAGACAATTAGCTAGAGAGATTCATCAATTGTCTTCGTTGGGGGTTCGGTTAGTAGATTCTGAGGATGGTGGAGTTGTACTCCAAAACACTACAAAATCATCCCTCATAGCGGAAGTCAAGGAAAGGTAGTACGAGGACCCAGAGTTGGTCGAGCTGAGAGAGCGAGTTCCGCAGCAGAAGAAGCCACTGTTAGAGCTAAAGGGAGATGGGGTTCTCAGATATAGGGGTCGTTTGTGTGTTCTAGATGTAGCAGGGCTACGAGACAGGATTATGTCAGAGGCACATTATTCATGGTATTCCATCCATCCTGGGTCGACGAAGATGTATCATGACATTAAGGATGTGTACTGGTGGAACGATATCAAGAAGAACATTGCTGAGTTTGTCGCCCAGTGTACTAGTTGCCAGCAAGTGAAGGTAGAGCATCAGAAGCCTGGAGGGCTAATGCAGACTATAGAGATCCCGACATGGAAATGGGAGGCGATAAACATGGACTTTATCATGGGTTTACCTCGTTCTAATCGTAAGTTCGATTCCATATGGGTGATAGTCGATAGGCTCACGAAATCAGCTCACTTCCTACCGGTCAGATCTACATATACAGCAGAAGATTATGCAAAGTTATATATTAAGGAGATAGTGCGGCTACACGGAGTACCAGTTTCTATTATATCTGACCGTGGGGCTCAGTTTACAGCACATTTTTGGAGGTCATTTCAGAGAGGTCTAGGGACTCAGGTGAATCTCAGCACAGCTTTTCATCCACAGACTGATGGACAAGCCGAGCGCACAATTTAGACGCTCGAGGATATGTTACGAGTATGTGTGTTGGATTTTAAAAGAAGTTGGGATGAACATCTACCTCTTATCGAGTTTGCATATAATAACAGTTACCACTCCAGTATCCAGATGGCTCCGTACGAGGCTTTGTATGGGCGTAAGTGCAGATCTCCTATAGGGTGGTTTGATGTTGGAGAATCTGGGTTACATGGGCCAGACCTGGTTCAGCAGGCCATAGAGAAAGTAAAGGTTATCCGGGAGCGACTGTTGACAGCTCAGAGTCATCAGAAGTCATATTCTGACGTGCGGCGACGAGACTTAGAGTTCAGGATTAATGACTGGGTATTCTTAAAGGTATCACCTATGAAGGGCGTGATGAGGTTTGGCAAGAAAGGCAAGCTTAGCCCACGGTATATTGGGCCTTATAGGATCATTCGGAGAGTGGGCCAAGTAGCTTATGAGTTAGAGTTGCCCTCAGAATTGGAGTCTGTCCATCCGGTTTTTCACGTATCTATGCTACGGAAGTGCATTGGCGATCCTACCCGAGTGGTGCCCACGGATGATGTACAGATTACAGAGGACTTGTCATACGAGGAAATTCCAGTTGCCATCCTAGACCGACAAATCCGCAATCTACGAAATAAGGAGGTAGCTTCCGTAAAGGTTTTATGGAGGAGCAAGAATGTAGAAGAGATGACGTGGGAATCGGAGGAAGAAATGAAGTCTAAATACCCCCACCTATTTCAAACTGAAGATATGGTTCGAGATGGGACGCTACAACATAGCTCTATGTAGGCTAGCAGGTCATCAGGTAAGCTTTTATTTTTCACTTTCAATATTTATGATTTACGGTCGGTGAGGCAAATTGCTGCTATTTATAAAGATTGGCCATGTGTGGCATGTATAGTATGTTTCTGGCTACGTGCAGGTTGGTTTTAACCTAGTGTACGAAGGATACTTTGGCAAAATTTTAAAAATTCTCTAAGAGTAAACATTCGAGGACGAATGTTCCCAAGGGGGGAGTGATGTTACACCCTATATTTTCGTACGTAAAAATGCGTCGTAAGCAAACTAATGTAGGACCAAAAATGAGATAATATTTAAAAGTATATAAAGTAAGTTAATCATGTTACCTCTGAGGTTACAAATATTGAAGATCATGAACAACAAGTACAAAGAGGGTTGGACAGTTCAGAAGCTAAAGCAATTAAATAAAACAATGTTTCGTCGAAAGTCGACAAGTTGGAAATGTTATAACATGTACCTTTGGGGTGAGACTAGGGTGATTAACATGATAAGGAGATTATGTTATGATTTATATTAGTCGTATGACATCCGTGTGTTATGTTTTGAAGTCAAGCGAGTTGTGGAACAAAAGTCGATGAAAGTCATCACAAGTTACATTCATAAGTTTTACTGAAACTTTGGGTCAAATGTAACTGCGATTTTCTCCCAATATACTTAGAGTTATGGGGTGTTCCTCCCATCAAATTAAAGATCTATGAGTCTATTTTCCAACGCATTAAACCGTTTGTCAATACGACATTGGAGTAGAAAGATATGGGCATTTGTGCGATACTGCGCAAGCTGCTAGGTGACAAGTAGGTGTGTCACCTACTTGCTTAAATGAAAGCCCAAAAATGGGCCATTTAGGGTCGTCCAAAGAGGCCTTTTAAGGGCCTATTTTCTTCATATATTAGACTTAAAATAGAGCATAATAACCAGACATAAGCTCTGCAAAGAATCCTCCCAAAAATTTCCCACAAACCCTAATTGATTTTCTCTCCCTTTCAAGTTCTAATTGGAGGTAAAACCTAGAGTTTGAAGAACCAAGATAAGAGCTGAGTTATCCAACAAATAAGGTGAGTTTACTGCTCTCTTTCATCCAATTTTTCTTCTGTAAATTCATGGTAAGTCATTCTATACTTGTAAGAACTCACGGGACGGTGATCGGAAGCCGTGAGTTCGAGTTATTCACTTGTAGCGGACTGTTTTGTGTTGCTGTTGGGCTGCGTGTTTTACTACTATTTTGTGGAGTTTTGGAGGAGGAAGGGGGTTTATAAACACCATATAAATGTAGGGTGGTTGGCTGGTCGTTCGTCATAACATTTTCGGGTCGTTTGACACTACTACGGTGGTCGTTTTGTGTACGAAGAGATTGGGGTGTGTTGGGCTGTTTTGTAGTATTTGATGGTGTATATAGGGCTGGAAAATGATGTATATATGTTGTTATTGTTCTTTTCTTGTATTTTTGGTGTTATCTTGAATTTGGAGGAAGTAAGGATTATAGGGGAGATGCTGCCCATTTTAATACAAAATAAGTTTGTCGTTCGTTATGCGATAGTTGTACCTTTCGTAACTTAACGATAGTATTATTATCATTCTTATAGATTAAGGTGCAAAGAGGTGAGTTCAACTTGGTGATTGGAAAGATTGTGATAAGGTATGTTAAGGCTAAGCCCTTCCTTCATTTTGGCATGATCTCGTAGCTACATGTGTTAATAATGAGACATAAAGAGAAGTTGGTATTCATGAATTTATTCACATTATTCTAGTCTCATAAGTTACAATATTATTCCTTATCGGGACTTCATATTCAGTTTAGTTTTGTCTTTATTCAGTCAAGAGAGCAGAGGGTCTATATATATATACAGTATTACACTATTTTCACTACCATCGAGCTATAATCGGTGGGCAGGCCCCTATTGGGCAACCTCTGATCAGATGGTAAGTTACATATACCGAGCCTACTATGGCCGAGCGCCTATGAGCGAGCCCAGGATGGCCGAGATACAGAGCCCAGTATGGCCGAGCGCCTATGAGCGAGCCTACTACGGCCGAGCATTTACACGTACCGAGCCTTATAGGGCCGGACATTTATTTTACTTACTATATTGAAGGAGTTTAGTCACTATCAGCAGGTAAGTATATCTCCAGATCATCTTTGACTCCCAGTTACTTCCAGTTATTATATTATCAGTTTAGTTTCGATTTTCAGTTATGTTATTGCCTTACATACTCGGTACATTATTTCGTACTGACGTCCCCTTTCCGGGGACGCTGCATTTCATGCATGCAGATTCAGATAGACAGACGAGTTGACCTCCTCAGTAGGTGTTTCTAGAGTTTAGCCTGATCGGTAAGCTCCACAACCTTCAGAGTTATCGGGTCTAGGTTTTTGTGTGCATCTTATGTATATATTTATATATATAATATGGGTAGGTCGGGGCCCTGTTCCGATCACAATATATCTATCAGTAGAGGCTTGTAGACATATCCTGTTGGTTAGTGCAGTATGTTGGGTTTGTAGGCCTGGTATGTATAATTTGGTGGTTTGTCAGCTGTAGTAGCTATGACGGCCTTTTCAGCCTAGCTTTATATTGATGTTTAGTTAGCGCTAGTTTCCATTCAATTTTATATTTTGCTTCGCAAATTGTCTTGCAAGGTGGCCCCATGGCCAAAGTATGACATTATGTGTTCAGAGTCCCTTAGTCGCAATTTGGTACGCCAGGTTAGGTGAGGCACCGGGTGCTTGTATCGCTCCTAGGTTCGGGGCGTGACAAATCAACTGAGCTCCAAATTCAGTTTTGATTGAAGTATTAGATTCGTATTGAAATTACGGAGCCATAGCAAAAAGAATCATTGAATTCGGACATCGTATGAGAGAGTTATGCCTATTTTCGTGTCTGGAACGATTTTTTCGTCGCCGCGAGCACCCAGGGTAGCGTGGGGCGCTAGCCCTGGCGCTGGGAATTTTGGGATGCTGGAAACTGCACCATAGATAGCGCCCCACACTACCTGTGACGCCCGAAACAACTGAGGGTCTATAAAACGGGGTTCTTGCCATTTTTACTCATTTTTGAATTTATGGAGCTCGGTTTAGGCAATTTTTGGGCCATTTTCACGGAAAAATATTGGGGTAAGTGTTCCTTATCCTATATTGATTATATTTCATGATTCCATAATCATTTACATCATGAATCCGTGAATTTATGGAAGAAATATCAAATTTTTATAAAATCTTCCAAAAATGTAAAATGAAGATTTGAAGGTCAATCTGATGTCAGAATTTGATAATTTTTGTATGGTTGGACTCGTATTGGAACGGGTGTTCGGATTTTATAACTTTTGTCGGGTTCCGAGATGTGGGTCCCACGGGCAATTTTTGAACTAAATTTTGGATTTTTATGGAAAATTAGCATTTTCATATGGAATTGATTCCTATACCTCGTGTTGATTGTATTGAATTATTTTGACTAAGATTCGAGGCGTTCGGAGGCCGAATCACGAGAAAAATGTTTATTGGAATAAAGAATTTGCTTGGATTGAGGTAAGTAACTCTTCTAATCGTGGAGTTGGGGGTATAAACCCTGAATATATATATTTTATGAATTGTTGGGAGGTAACGCACATGCTAGGTGACGGGCGTGTGGGCGTGCACTATAGAAATTATGACATAATTGTTCATATGGAATTTTATAGTTAAATAACCTTGGTATTTTTCATGCGGTTTTATGTGTTAAAGAAATTGAGCTGAAAAGCATATTACAAATCATGTTGAGGCTATGTGCCAGTATTATTGGGACCCACAGAGGTCATATTGCTGTGAATTATTGTGTTAAATTGAAAAGTCATACTCAGTCATATTCATTTCATTGCATATCATAACTCAGTTTTATGACTCTATTTTGATGCATAAAAATGTTTTTGGGCCGAATGCCCTGTTTTACTGAGATGCCCGAGTGGCTTGAGAGGTTTATGACTGAGTGAGGCCGAGGGCATGATTTATGTTTCATATTCATGGGATCGGTCTGCACACCGCAGCATGTTCCATATTTATGGGATCGGGCTGCACGCCGCAGCATGTTTGATATCGGCCGAGGGCCTGATTGGTGAGGATGAGTGTGGATCGGGGCTGCCCGCCTGCAGCATACCTGAGTGAGGCCGAGGGCCTAAATTGTGAGGATGAATGTGGATCGGGGCTGCCCGACTGCAGCATACCTGAGTGAGGCCGAGGGCCTGAATTGTGAGGATGAGTGTGGATCGGGGCTGCCCACCTATAGCATACTTTATTATTATCGCACGTGAGTTGTCCGTGCAGATTATAGCGCTTGGGATGAAGGATCCCCTCCGGAGTCTGTACACATCCCCAGTGAGCACAGGTACCTACTGAGTGCGAGTGCCGAGTGCTGAGTGACTGGGAGGCATGAGTGATTGTGAGGTATGCCCGAGTGGCAAGAGTGATTGTGAGGTATGCCCGAGTGGCAAGAGTGATTGTGAGGTATGCCCGAGTGGCACGAGTGACTGTGAGGTTTTGCCCGAGGGGCTGTATATGAGTGATGTTCTGCCCGAGGGGCTGTTTATGATTTTTATCATTGAGTTGCATTGCATTGGCATGCACACATGACATACATGCATAGAGATGTATTTCCTCGTGTTGTACTGCATCACATCATTCATGATTTTTTACACATTGTTGACAGATGGGCATAGTGATGTATTTGTTTTTACACGGGTTATCCGGAAGGAAAATGAAACATCTTATTTATTATTGACAAGATTTTGGGAGAAATTTATTGTTTTCAAACTATTCATATTTTTGGCAACTCCAGCAAACGATTTGGGTTTTCACTGATGTATTTGAAAGAAAGAACTACTATTTTGAAATCATGATTTGGCTGAGCATTTTGTCTCTGAGTTACTTCTGGTATTATTTGCTTTATGTTGTTATGGATTATTGTGGACTATTGGTTTTTGACCCGACTTGGTGGAAGCACGTCACTACTTTCAACCTACGGCTAGGTTTTTTACTTACTTAGTACATGGGGTCGGTTGTACTGATACTACACTTCTGCACATTACGTGCAGATGTTGGTTGTTGTTGTTGTTGTGCTAGATGGTTGCGGGACTTGAAGATGTACCTGCGCTTCTGTTGTAGCTGCCTCTTGTTCGGGGTAGCCTTAGATTTATAAAAGCTCTGTTTATGTATTATTCAAACAGACTGTGTATTTATTTCATTTCTGCTTTGTATACTCTATTCTTAGAAGCTCATGATTTGTACTACCAGTTCTTGGAGAGATGTATCGGTTTTAGATATTTTCTTTTAATTAATTTCATTGGAATTGGATAGTTGGAAATTGGCTTACCTAACGGGTTGGGTTAGGTGCCATCACGACTAGTGGGATTTTGGGTCGTGACAAGTTGGTATCAAAGCTCTTGGTTCATAGGTTCTACAAGTCATGAGCAAGTGTCTAGTAGAGTCTTGTGGATCGGTATGATGACGTCCATACTTATCTTCGAGAGGCTACAAGGCATTTAGGATAATTTCCCATCTTTCTTTCCTTATCGTGCGAAATTGATTCAGCTTGAAATATAACTCTTTGAATTCCTTCCACGTATTCGTATGCGCACATGAGCGCTCGATATCAGTTGTGCATCGCCGGCTTGTGATTCTATGAATGAGGTTCGAGGTGTGTATTTTGTGTTTTGGTGATGGGCCAGTCTGGAGGATTTAAGGCCAAGTTTAGATCGTAGCTTAGGCTCGGTAGCTTTAGTTGTAACCTATACATTTGGACTCATATGTCCGGTAATATCCCTATGAGTGGAAGTTGTGGCTCGATGAGCGATGTAATGGCTTTTTGATGAGTATGATGTAAATGCGGGATGTGTTAAGACGATTTGAATATGACGAGATGTGTTTCCTTGAAATGTAAAGAAAAGGCCATTGGGTGCTTGATTTTCGAATTGATGTGGCGTACAGTCTCTAGTATGAATGTTTTGATGGATCTTTCACATTGTTAAATTTTAGGGTAAAACTAAATTCTCACGTCTGCTTAATGAGTTTGGACTCAGATAGACTAAGTGATTGCATAGTAATTGTGATTGAGAAAGGGTATAACAAGATACCAGATTGAGGCTAAGTAGGTGGATTATCCCCTGCGGAGTAATCTACGTAGAAGTATTCCTTATGATGTGAGTAGAGAGTTTCTTTTCTACCGACGGGGTGTATGGGTGGAGATTTGAATCTGAATCTGATTGAGAAAGTTGACTTGTGTGTTAAGAGGATGAATACGAGCTTAGCAGATGATTGAGGTATTTTTATGGTTGGCATTCTATGAACATGGGAAGAAGTTTCGTTGGACTGACTATGACATTATGGCAGTAAAAAAAAAATTATTGGAATTGTGAGTTATAGAATATTTTAATCTATGGCTTTAAGCCAAGTGGGGGAGTCTGCTATTGACAATTTGATTTAATGGTTAGGTGTTAAATTTTAATTTTGGTCTGAGGCATACTTGTGGGTTAGCTATGATTTGCAGAAGTTGAGATCGAGTATGACTCGAATAAGAAAATTCCTGGATAAGGATTATATTGCACGTATATATAAATGAAATGTGCGGGATGAGTAAGTTGTTATTGGTGAATAATGTAGTGCGCACGGAGTATGAATTTGATATGTGGTGTTAAAGTAAAGTTACTTCTTTGAGTGTTGTGGTGCTAATGGGGCATGTGTCTTTTGGACCATTTGGGCGGTGCAACTAGATTTGAGCAAAATGGGTGACTCCCGAAAAAATTCCAGTGGGTTTGAGAATTATATGTAGCAATTGAAAATATTTCCGGACTTATGTATGGATAAAATTTGAGATTTGCGTTTGATGGTGCCTGGACTTGCAGAAATTCTATATGACTATGGATTCTACATTTTTGTATAAGGAAGTTAAGAAGAACAATTTCAAATTCGCATAAGGTATTCTCAAAGTGAGTGTTATAGTTGTGGTATTTTTGAAGGTGCTTAAGAAGAATACAGTTGCTTATGGGCCATAGGGCGTAGTGGTTCTATGCTAAGCTTTGTAGGGTGAGTTGTGGTTAAAGATCATGGTATTTTAGCAAGAAGAAGTATCAATCTGAAGACAAATTTGGAAGGGACTCGGAGAAAATAGGACAACTAAGTAGGATGGATCAGTATGGTAATGGATATGATCAGTTCTTTGGGTGCTTATGATGTGGGGGTTTTCTACAGGTGCATTGTGGCAATACACCTAGACTTGGCGCCTTGTGTGGCTTGGTCGAGTTAGAGGAATTTAGTTTTAAGGGCTTGATTATGTGTAAATGGATTCCAAAGTATTCTTGATGGTTTCTACCGGTGTGGAGAACGTGTTATGTATTGTGATTTTCTCTTGGAAAGAAGCAAGAGAAAGGTTTCTAACTAAAAGGGTATGTAAATTATTGATGACTCAAAGTTGATAATGGGATCCTTGTGCTTGTCACATGATGGTATAATAGATGCGGTGAGTTGTGTGCGATTAAGGTTGGCGTGTGCAAGATCACGGTTTAGCCTTGAAAGGGAGGTCATAAATTCTTAGAGGCATGAATAGTTTTCGATGTCTAGATGAATACTATTACTTGGTGTTGTATGAGAAGGGGGCGGATTTCAGAAGGCGCATGGTATTTTGACTTACGGATGTATAAATTGGTATTGCGGTACTCACACGGTTGATAGAATACAGATATTCAAATTTTGCCAAGTGGCACGGAAGAATTTTTAAGGTATTTCTCGTGGGATGATCATGCATGAGAGAGGTGTTAGACATTTGGGCGGTGGAGATGGAATCAAATATGGTGATTCAGGTGTTCTATGGATTTGGGGATTGGAAGTTCTCAAGAGCGGATTATTTCATTGTTATGGACTGTGAAGTGGTGGCTGGAGCTAGCCAGATGATAGAATGTGTTATGATTAAGTCATTATGGATTTTCAGAAGAATTTTTATCTATTTGTGGGTAACCCGAGTGATTTAGCGGTCCATTGGTAGGTCCAATTAAGATGTGTATTCTACACCGAGCCAGAATGGTTGGCTCCATACTGCTATTTTTGAGGGATGTGTCATTCGGTTGATGTTGAGCTTATTCGTGTTCTGAGATGATCTGTGAGTTGCTCCTTTATGCTACGAGGAGTTGTGATTCATTGGTTATGTGAACAGATAGTGCGGTCCTATTTGAGTTTTATAGTGGAATTTGAGCGTGATGAGTATTTGGGTATTGCATGATCGATTGCGTAATGGTTATGTTCTTTCAGGTTTTGTGTGGCATTTTTGTCATTTGCCTCTCCGTGGTTATTGATTTTGAGCAGGGTGGCTCGGGGTATATTATATGGACTAACGTTTGGATGGGGACACACATTGCAGCAGAGCTATATTAAGGTGTGAACCTTGTGTTAGAATCGGGTGATGGTTCTACGGTGTATGATGAATTTTTAGCATTTCATTGTGGCGGTAGTTATTAATATTGCAGGGCAATTCTCTCACTTGAGTCATTTTTCATGACTGAGTATATTTGAATTGTTGCGTATTGGTGCACAGATGGCATGAGTTGTGGCTCTGAGTTATATTGGTGCGGTATGTCTGTGGAAATAGTTGTGTTTAGTAATATAAGGTCATTGGACCTCAAATGGGTACTATCATGTTTGATTGCCGTATGTTAGGGAGGATAATATTGAAAGTCTGCTCAAAAAAAAGTAATTATGGTTCTGGTTGGGGCGAGAGAGCTCTGTGACTTGTTTTTTTCGCGTGTTTCTTTTATTATCAACAGTGTACAAAGATTTTGGGATGAGGTTTGGCATGATATGAGGTTTTATACTAGTACTTGGTTGGTTTGGAGTAATTACTGTGATCGGGAATAGTGTTACGAGCAAGCGAGTTGTGTAATATGTTGGTTGATTATATCCGTGGTGATAGTTATAGCTCGATGCAACTTGTTCGGATTTATACGGTGTGTAAATGTAAGACTTGTGTCTTGAAAGAAATTCTAAAGGTTGGAAATTTAATTCCAAGGTTTATGGGCTAGAATTAAATTAATGAATTCAGTTGGATTGTATTGCCAAGCCTATATGGAATAGGGTGACGCGGGTTCACCCCCGGGTACGTGTGTGGTAAGATGGAACGGTGATTTGATGGCTTGGAAACAACTCTTGGCACGTTCGAGGACGAACGTATGTTTAAGTGGGGGAGAATGTAACGACTCGACCGGTCGTTTTGAGTATTACAACCTTGCTTCCCCCATTACTGCTAAAATTGGGCTTTACAGTTGTTGTGTGACTTGTCGGGGCAATTGGTTCGGGTCCAGTAAGATTTTGGAATGAATTGGAACATCTAGTTCCAAGGTTTAAAGCTTAAGTTAAAAATAATGACCGGATGTTGACTTATGTGTAAACGACCTCGGATTCGAATTTTGATGATTCCAATAGCTCCGTATGGTGATTTTGGACTTAGGAGCGTGTCCGGAAAATTATTTGGAAATTCGTAGTGGAATTTGGCTTGAATTGCCGAAAGTTGAATTTTGGGAAGTTTGACCGGGGGGTTGACATTTTGATATCGAGGTCGGAATAATATTTTTGAAATTGGAACAGCTTTGTTATTCCATTTATGACTTGTACGCAAAATGTGAGTTTATTCCGGATTGATTTGCTATGTTTCGGCATCGAACCTAGAATGTTCGATGTCGATTCTTCAAGAATATGTGTTATCACATCAAGCAAATGAGCTCCAAATTCAGTTTTGATTAAAGTATTAGATCCGTATTGAAATTACGGAGCCATAGCAAAAAGAATCATTGAATTCGGACATCGTATGAGAGAGTTATGCCTATTTTCATGTCTGGAATGATTTTTCCGTCGCCGCGAGCGCCCAGGGTAGCGTGGGGCGCTAGCCCTGGCGCTGGGAATTTTGGGATGCTGAAAACTGTGCCACAGGCAGCGCCCCACGCTACCTGTGATGCCCGAAACAACTGAGGGTCTATAAAACGGGGTTCTTGCCATTTTTACTCATTTTTGAGTTTATGGAGCTCGGTTTAGGCGATTTTTGGGCCATTTTCACGGAAAAACATTGGGGTAAGTGTTCCGTATCCTGTATTGATTATATTTCATGATTTCATATTCATTTACATCATGAATCCGTGAATTTATGGAAGAAATATCAGATTTTTATAAAATCTTCCAAAAATATAAAATGAAGATTTGAAGGTCAATCTGATGTCGGAATTTGATAATTTTTGTATGGTTGGACTCGTATCGGAACGGGTGTTCGGATTTTGCAACTTTTGTCGGGTTCCGAGATGTGGGCCCCACGGGCAATTTTTGAACTAAATTTCGTATTTTTATGGAAAATTAGTATTTTCATATGGAATTGATTTCTATACCTCGTGTTGATTGTATTGAAATTTTTTTACTAAGATTCAAGGCGTTTGGAGGCCGAATCACGAGAAAAATGTTTATTGGAATAAAGAATTTGCTTGGATTGAGGTAAGTAACTCTTCTAATCTTGGAGTTGAGGGTATAAACCCTGAATAAATATATTTTGTGAATTGTTGGGAGGTGACGCACATGCTAGGTGACAGGCGTGTGGGCGTGCACTATAGAAATTATGACATAATTGTTCATATGGAATTTTATAGTTAAATAACCTTGGTATTTTTCATGCGATTTTATGTGTTAAAGAAATTGAGCTGGAAAGCATATTACAAATCATGTTGAGGCTATGTGCCAGTATTATTGGGACCCACAGAGGTCATATTGCTGTGAATTATTGTGTTAAATTGAAAAGTCATACTCAGTCATATTCATTTCATTGCATATCATAACTCAGTTTTATGACTCTATTTTGATGCATAAAAATGTTTTTGGGCCGAATGCCCTGTTTTACTGAGATGCCCGAGTGGCTTGAGAGGTTTATGACTGAGTGAGACCGAGGGCATGATTTATGTTTCATATTCATGGGATCGGTCTGCACGCCGCAGCATGTTCCATATTTATGGGATCGGGCTGCACGCCGCAGCATGTTTGATATCGGCCGAGGGCCTGATTGGTGAGGATGAGTGTGGATCGGGGCTGCCCGCCTGCAGCATACCTGAGTGAGGCCGAGGGCCTAAATTGTGAGGATGAATGTGGATCGGGGCTGCCCGACTGCAGCATACCTGAGTGAGGCCGAAGGCCTGAATTGTGAGGATGAGTATGGATCGGGGCTGCCCACCTATAGCATACTTTATTATTATCGCACGTGAGTTGTCCGTGCAGATTATAGCGCTTGGGATGAAGGATCCCCTCCGGAGTCTGTACACATCCCCAGTGAGCACAGGTACCTACTGAGTGCGAGTGCCGAGTGCTGAGTGACTGGGAGGCAAGAGTGATTGTGAGGTATGCCCGAGTGGCAAGAGTGCGTGTGGGCGTGCACTATAGAAATTATGACATAATTGTTCATATGGAATTTTATAGTTAAATAACCTTGGTATTTTTCATGCGATTTTATGTGTTAAAGAAATTGAGCTGGAAAGCATATTACAAATCATGTTGAGGCTATGTGCCAGTATTATTGGGACCCACAGAGGTCATATTGCTGTGAATTATTGTGTTAAATTGAAAAGTCATACTCAGTCATATTCATTTCATTGCATATCATAACTCAGTTTTATGACTCTATTTTGATGCATAAAAATGTTTTTGGGCCGAATGCCCTGTTTTACTGAGATGCCCGAGTGGCTTGAGAGGTTTATGACTGAGTGAGGCCGAGGGCATGATTTATGTTTCATATTCATGGGATCGGTCTGCACGCCGCAGCATGTTCCATATTTATGGGATCGGGCTGCACGCCGCAGCATGTTTGATATCGGCCGAGGGCCTGATTGGTGAGGATGAGTGTGGATCGGGGCTGCCCGCCTGCAGCATACCTGAGTGAGGCCGAGGGCCTAAATTGTAAGGATGAATGTGGATCGGGGCTGCCCGACTGCAGCATACCTGAGTGAGGCCGAGGGCCTGAATTGTGAGGATGAGTGTGGATCGGGGCTGCCCACCTATAGCATACTTTATTATTATCGCACGTGAGTTGTCCGTGCAGATTATAGCGCTTGGGATGAAGGATCCCCTCCGGAGTCTGTACACATCCCCAGTGAGCACAGGTACCTACTGAGTGCGAGTGCCGAGTGCTGAGTGACTGGGAGGCATGAGTGATTGTGAGGTATGCCCGAGTGGCAAGAGTGATTGTGAGGTATGCCTGAGTGGCAAGAGTGATTGTGAGTTATGCCCGAGTGGCATGAGTGACTGTGAGGTTTTTCCCGAAGGGCTGTATATGAGTGATGTTCTGCCCGAGGGGCTGTTTATGATTTTTATCATTGAGTTGCATTGCATTGGCATGCACACATGACATATATGCATAGAGATGTATTTCCTCGTGTTGTACTGCATCACATCATTCATGATTTTTCACACATTGTTGACAGATGGGCATAGTGATGTATTTGTTTTTACACGGGTTATCCGGAAGGAAAATGAAACATCTTATTTATTATTGACAAGATTTTGGGAGAAATTTATTGTTTTCAAACTATTCATATTTTTGGCAACTCCAGCAAACGATTTGGGTTTTCACTGATGTATTTGAAAGAAAGAACTACTATTTTGAAATCATGATTTGGCTGAGCATTTTTTCTCTTAGTTACTTCTGGTATTATTTGCTTTATGTTGTTATGGATTGTTGTGGACTATTGGTTTTGGACCCGACTTGGTGGAAGCTCGTCACTACTTTCAACCTATGGCTAGGTTTGTTACTTACTCAGTACATGGGGTCGGTTGTACTGATACTACACTTTTGCACATTGCGTGCAGATGTTGGTTGTTGTGGTTGCTGTGCTCGATGGTTGCGGGACTTGAAGATGTACCTGTGTTCCTGTTGTAGCTGCCTCTTGTTCAGGGTAGCCTTAGATTTATAAAATCTCTGTTTATGTATTATTCAAACAGACTGTGTATTTATTTCATTTCTGCTTTGTATACTCTATTCTTAGAAGCTCATGATTTGTACTACCAGTTCTTGGGGAGATGTATCGGTTTTGGATATTTTCTTTTAATTAATTTCATTGGAATTGGATAGTTTAAAATTGGCTTACCTAACAGGTTGGGTTAGGTGCCATCACGACTAGTGGGATTTTGGGTCGTGACATGGGCACTGGTTGTTATGATGATTAATGAGTTGTCATCGCATAGTATTGATGTAATGGTACAATGTTTGTCTATATGTCGGGGCAGTGAATGACTTGAATGGAGGTTTTTCTCAGTGCATGATTCAGAGGTTCAGCGTTTTATTTCCAGCGGAGGAAAGGCAATCGGACTATGAATGTTCAGGGTTGGGTTGATAGAGTAACGAGACTTGATATTTTTGAGCATGGCAAAATTCTCATCCATGATATGGTGTCGTCGTCCTTGATTGAATGTGTTAAGCTCGCCAATGTTATGTCCTTCTTCAAAATCGCCTTTGGGGTAGAGTATTGTGAATGGTGCCGGGGAAGCAGCTGTTAGAGGTCGCAGTGTGTTGTGGTTCAGAATCGAATCGGTGATGCTAATGTTGATGGCTCAAGAAAGATGTTCTTCGAGGAGGTTTAGAGTTGGCGGTGATATGTTGGTTCAGGTGCTACAGAGATGAATTTTTATTTAAGGCAACAACTGGGCAGCGAAGGATGAGGAAGGACATGTGGGAGGTGTCTTGCGGTGGTTAAACTTCTAGAAGGCCATGTGTAAGAAAACA
This sequence comes from Nicotiana tomentosiformis, assembly GCF_000390325.3. Classification (NCBI taxonomy): domain Eukaryota; kingdom Viridiplantae; phylum Streptophyta; class Magnoliopsida; order Solanales; family Solanaceae; genus Nicotiana; species Nicotiana tomentosiformis. Next base: position 153,825,289 of record NC_090813.1, read on the forward strand.
GAAGTTGAGTAGTTTCTTAAAGGAGAGGGTCTGACCAAAGTAGGAGAGTGGTTGGGTAGCATATGGGTTCTGTGGTAGGATAGCTACACGCATTGAGGAAAATTTAGAGTGATTTGGAACTCATGGTGGACAGTGACTAAGTCTACGAATTTAATTTGGAATATTAGCTACTACACGGAGAAAGGTTGGATACAACGGAAAGGAGTTTCTTAATATGAAGAAGGATACAACATGACTTTAGATTGGAATATATTGTCGCACCTTTAGTTGATGTCCATGAGGAGTGAACGGACATGTATAGCTGGTGAATAAGCACGAGCTCAGGATGGTTTATTGGTTTCGTGGTAATTGTACTCGGTGTAGCGTTGTTGGAAGATGTCAGCGTGGAATTTCCATAGGTGGATTATTTCCGGTGAGCAGGTTAACGGTTGTGTGGTGTTGACGAAGCTTTTGCAAAGAATTCTACTGGCTACCCGATAAGAGGTTGAACATGTGACTGTGGCTAGGGATTCAGAGCGTTCGTGAAATGGTTAACATAAAGATTTCGAGGAATTTGGCGGGTCGATAGCGCGAGGTCATGTCATTTTGGAAGAAGGAATATTGGTAGGTTTCAGGGTTATGTAATGGTAGATTCAATCTATGTGGGAGAGCCCCACCGCCTACGATTGAATTGCATGGTTGTCTACTTATAAGGTTTCTGGTTATCGGCATATTGGTGGGTTATTACGACTAAGGAAAGAGAACATCAGTGGTGATTTTAGCAAAGGATTTGAGGAATGTGTGTTATAATTGGCCTAATCGATACATGTTCATGCTTTGGGAAGACTCAGGATTTATGCTTCATGTAGATGTGATATACGAGAAAGGTGATACAGTCGGGTGCTTCTTTGAGAGGGCGTTCATGTGCTAGCAGAGCCTTGGAGTTTGATCATATTTGGGAACAAGTCAGAGTGGGTGACTCTCAACAACGGTCCTAGTGGATTCCAAAAATTTAAAGTGCGGTGCCTAAGGATTTCGAGTCCGTAGTATGGTTAAGTATCGAGCATTGCAGCGGATTACGAAAAGGGGCTTGGAGTGTTCTATGTTATCATCGGTTTGCAGTGTAGCACTGAAGGAATGGGAGAAAATAACTTCGGATTCATAAAGGAAATACCAGAATGGGTGTACCAGTTGAAGATGCAAATGTGCGCACAAGGAGGGTATGAGATGGTTTGTGGGTTTTGAGACAACGTGGTCTCATGAAATAGGGTCCTTCTGGGTGAGTGCGAATTGGGTTAGTCATGCATTGAATGGAGCTATTATTATTCCTAAGGCAAGTCTGGAGTAAATTAGAAGAGGTTAGATCGGTTAGCAATGGTTGAATCGGCATGATGTGGCAATGATCAGTTCCTTCAACGTGTTAAGTTTTACAGGTTGTTGTGGCGGTACGTGTGAGGCTTGACGTCCACCGTAATTGATTTTACTTGGAGGCATTCGAATTATTATGGCTTGTTATGTGTGAATCTCGGAATGGTCATGGCGGTTTAGACCACTACTTGGGGTTGTATTTTCTGCGGTTTTGAGAATTCAGTCGCGTGTTGCAATGGTTCTCCTGAAATGAGTTAAGTGAAAGGTTGCTATATGACGGAGTGTTTATTCTATTAGTGGATCAGGGATTATTATGGACTTCTTGTACTCTCACTTATTGTCATGTTAGATGCAGTGAGCGGCATGGAAATCGGAAGCTGAGGATCAAGGTTACGGTTCGGAGTTGACAAAAATGTCACGATCTCGAACGAGTAGGAAAGAATTCAGATGGTTAGAATCAGCTGGTATTATCTTTAGCGTCAACTGATATCGGTGTCCTGTGTAAGAGGCTTTGTGTACTGATTTGCGGATTCTTGATTTGCTTTACAGCATTAATGTGGCTGGCGGTATGGAGGTGCAGACTTGTTACCTGGTACGGAAGGTCATGGGAGCGTATCCCACGGGAAGATTGTATAAGTGTGACATGTAGTCACTCGATTGATTAAAGATTGAAATCAAGTATGGAGATTTTTGTACTATCGCTAATGTGAGGGTTTAGGCTTGAAAAGGCGCTCTATTCAGTTGGTTGCGAATTGTGGAAGTTTGTTCCGGATTCAACGGTTGATCTTGCGTGTCATGGAAAAAAGGTCAGTGTGGATCCTTGAGAGGTTATTTGCCCGAGCATGGTATGATCAGAATCGGTTTGAGGTCCGTTGATGGGTCCAAATGTGGATGTGTACTCTACACCAGCCTGGGTGTGTTCATTCAGCATAGCATTCCTTATGAAAGAGTATTCGGACGTGGGATGTTAATTTCGTCGCCATCTATTTCATGTAATACTCTATTGTGCCATGTGGGTTGTGAGACGGCTTTATTATTTGTACAATGTGTTGAGGTCCCGCATAGCAGTGATGTTATGTGAGCGGGATGGCTCTCGAGATGCAGATCATATATCGCACCTTAGTTGTGCTTGAGTTTTATAGCATATGACGCTACCCATCTCCCCAGGATTTGTATTATGCACTTGGCGTCCTTACGGTTGATATTCGGGCATTTCGTGAGTATAAGCGTTACGGCTCGATGTGTGCTTTCTTTAGATTATTATGTGTGAATCGGGTGGCACGCCGCCACGGGCATGTTGTTTGGATCGGGTGGCATGCCGCCACGGGTATCATGGTTGGACCGGGTTGCATGCCGCAACGGTATCATATGTGGATCGGGTTGCACGCCGCAACAGTGTGACGTTGAGTACAGTTTCACATAGCTATTCTTGTGTGTTTTGTGTCTCATTTCTAAGGAAGGTTCATAACATCTTTTCGGTTATTAAATTAGTTACGTGGGTTGAGTAGTTCATTCCAGAGTTCGTTTTCCTTATGTATCATATTCGAGTTTGTAGCTTGTTAGCACAATGTGGCATCATATGAGGCTTTTGCAGTATCTGAGGTGGCTTATTGCCTGAGCAACTTGTACTGGGTGAAACGAGATTATTGGACCTGGGATCAGTGTGATCAGATTTATATAAGGCATATTAAAGAGTAAATATTGTTATTCAGTCCAGAATGAGGTAATGGTTCTTGTCGGGAGGAGAGACTCCATAAATTGTTATTCGGCAGATGATTATGAGTTCTACATATCTTCTTTGTCGTAGATGTATTGCGAGAGTTAAATCAAGGCTTGATTGGTCATGAGGTACACTACGGGTTTCGGGTCAGTGGAAATTTTAGCTGTTGTGCTTTGGAAAGATTGCCTTGGGCAAATGAGCTATGCGGTGCATGGTAAGAATTCATTAAGGGTATACAATCGTGTTTGGTGCAGTGTGTAGTGATTGACACGGTGTTCGTATGTTGGAAACAGGCCTGGTGTAGAATTTCGGATGTTGGAATTTGACTCTAAGGCTTACTTGACTAAATAAAGGGGAAGGTCTTCAGATTGGCTCGAGCTAATGTGCTCAACTGAGTTATGGTAGCATGGGTAGGTGCACGAGGTGTTAAACGGTGATTTCAGACAACTCCAGAACAGTTCTTAGCACGTTCGAGGACAAACGTATGTTTAAGTGGGAAAGAATGTAACGACCCGACCGGTTATTTTGAGACCTAGCACGTCGTTTGGCAGTTTGAGGCCATGAGTAGTTTCACTTCAGGTATTATGACTTGTACGTGTGGTCGGAATTGAATTTCGGAAAAGTACGAAGTTGATTTAGAAAGAAAATTCTCATTTCGGAAGCTTTAAGGTGGAAGAATTTACTAAGGTGTGATTTCAAGTAAACGACCTCGGAATCGGGATCTAAAGGTTCCAACAGGTTTGTATGATGATTTTGGACTTAGGCGTATGTCTGGATCGGGTTTTGGACGACCCGGGAGCATTTCGGCGCCTATTGTGGAAAGTTGGCATTTTGAAAGAATTTCATGAATTTGGGTTGAAGTGTATTTCAATGTTATCGACGTCCATTTTGGGATTTCGAGCCTGGGAATAGGTCCGTATAGTGATTCTGGACTTAGGGGCACATCCGAAAGTGGATTTGGAGGTCCGTAGGTCATTTCGGCGTCAATTGGCGAAAGTTGAAAATTTGGATGATTTTGAGAAGTTTGACCGGGAGTGGACTTTTTGATATAGGGGTCGGATTCTGATTTCGAAAATTGGAGTAGGTCCGTAATGTCAAATGTGATTTCTGTGCAAAATTTGAGGTCAATCGGACGTGATTTGATAGGTTTCAATATCGAATGTAGAAGTTTGAAGTTCGTAAGTTCATTAAGATCGAATTGGAGTGCGATTCATGATTTCGATGTTGTTTGATGTTAGTTGAGGCAGCGAGCGAATTCGTATGGTATTTTTAGACTTATGAGGACGTTTAGTGTAGAGTCCTGAGGGCTCGAGGGAGTTTTGGACGCGTTCGGATGGTTGATAAGGCTTCAGTTTTCTGATTTTTCTTTGCTGGTGTCTCAGGTATCGCAAATGCGAGTATTGGTTCGCATTTGCGAGAAAGGCTTCGCAATTGCGAAGAAGCCTGATCTGGGCAGGACTCGCATTTGCGAGATTTCCAGTCGAATTTGCGACCAGCCTGCCTTCGCATTTGCGAGCTTTTGGTCGCATTTGCGACCTTGGCAGTGGGGAGCTCAGTTTCGCATTTGCGACCTTTGCATTTTCTAACCAGGTGTCGCAAATGCGACATCTGCGACCTGTGCAATAGCTTTTAATGCGGGACTTATCTCATTTCCCCCATTTCCCACTTGGACTTAGGCGATTTTTGAGAGCATCTTGAGAGGGGTTCCATTAACATCAAAGAGGTAAGTGATTCTCGTGTATTTTGAGTTAAATACTTGGATTATAAATCATGAAAATTTGTAGAAATTTGGGGTTTGGGTGGAAAGCCTAGAAATTGGTATTTTTGGTTTGACCACGAATTTGGGCATGAAATTGAGAATAATATATATATATTTGAGTTCGTGAGGCTATGGGTAATGTTTATCTTCGAAAATTTTCGGAATCCAGGCACATGAGTTCGACTAATTTTAGAGCGGTGGGCATCGGTTTGAGTTGTTGGAAAGGCTTTGGAACTGGTTATGAATTTTCGGAGCGAGGTAAGTCTCTTTTCTAATCTTGTAAGAGGGAATTAACCCCATAGGCGAATTGAATTAAAATGTGCTTCTATTTATGGGGGCTACGTACGCACGAGGTGACGAGAGTTCGCACGTAGCTACTAATTATGCTATTGTCCGGGTAGTCTAGGACCCATACCATGCTATACTTACAATGTTGTACCCTACTTGTTAATTTAATTGCTTAAATCATATTGAAACTTGATAAAGGAATTGTAAAAGGTTAAACTTTATTTTCTTGACCGTTAATGAGAATTTGGTATTCCCTTGACTAATTGCCCCTTAATAAATCTTGAATTGGTTGTTGTAAATATATTTTCTCTTTTGTGGAGCGGGCCGAACGCCTCAGTAGCAGATAGATGCATCTATGGTTCATGCCGTTCGACCCTCGGCAGTGCACAGTTTAAATATTATGTTGGATCGGGCCGTACGACCTCGGCATAATTTGCGCATGATAAATCTTTGGAACCAATTATAATTGATATTGCTTCTTTGGCTTGAGATATAAATTGTTAAATGACGAGAATAAATTTGGAAAATTTTCCTATTAATAAAAGAATTGTCCACTCACTTCTTGTTATTGAGTTTACAGTTGTTTCATACAATCCATGCTTAAGTATAATATCGGTATTTATTGTTAGCCCATAGTAAGTGTCGGAGTCGACCCCTCGTCACTACTTCTTCGAGGTTAGACTAGATACTTACTGGGTATGCATTGATTTATATACTCATACTACACTTGCTGCATATTTTTGTGCAGGTGCATATATGTCTAGTGGCCTTGTGAGAACAGAGGCGCGGTTATTGCGGGGACTTAGGTGAGTTTCATCTCATGTTACGATCCGCAACCAGCAGAGTCTCCTTCAGAGTTATTTATATACTTTTCCTGTCCAATTTGTATTCCGGACAGATGCTGTATTTTATTTTACTTTCTAGTTGATGCTCAGCACTTGTGACACCGGGTTTTGGGGGTACTTATGGGTTGCTCAGTATGGTAGTTGTGGAGACATTTCCATTTACTCTGTAAATTTTATCTCCTATTATTTAATTGAGGGAAATTATGATTTCAACAATACTAAAATGAGTAATTAAGTTAATCAATTATTGTTGGCTGGCCTGACAGCAGTGTTAGGTGCCATCATGACCTCTAATGGAAATTTGGTTCGTGACAACAGATAAATCAACAGATCGTGCAAGATAAACATAGTGAACCCCAACATATGGAATTCAGTCTCGCAGATATGACATTGTGATACTTGAGAAATATTCAGATAGGAGTTTGGGTAGTTAAAGGTGTCGTATAGGTGTTACGGAAATAAAAGAGAGTGCCACTGGGGAGACATTCAAAATTTCAGTTCAGAAGCAACCATACGAGCACAAGAGCGCGGAGGTAAGTAAGTAAGGATAATTATAGGCGAGTAAGAACATCAAAAATTCCTTCAGGTATACGTTGTAATAAGCTCGCATCTTTACATGAGTCAGAGAGTCTCCCTTAAGTACTACAAAGAAAGACTAGCTAAGGAAATAAGGAAGAAGGTTTCAACCTAAGCATAGTGACATAAAGAAGAAATGGTCTTGTAACAAGAGTCTCACTACAACATTGATTGCACTCCATAAGAAAGTGGCACCTATCGTGGCTAATGAACGGGAAGAAAAAAAATCAAAAGTGATATTTGAAATCATATGAGTTATAGAAAATTCCAGTATTCGTGGGAAATAAGATAAGCCAAGTATTCATGCAACAAGTGGCAGAACGACCAGGAAAAGTAATTGCTTATATTTATAGACAATTGAGAAGATACGAAAGGAAATATATGGTGCTAGCAAGTTAAAGGAGGGTTGCGGGTAGTATAAATAGATATGTGTAGGTCGCAAGCTAAAGTATGGTAGAGTGACAAGGTTTTAGGTAGATAGGAGTAAGGATAAGAATAGGTGAGTGAGAAGGTGGCAAGAATAGGTAAGCCTTCGGAATTAAGCCCATCAAAGCGAGAGAGCTGATGGTTTTCGTAAGTTATAGAAAGCTCAGTATAGCTTGAATAAACTCGGAGGAGTTTAAGACTAGGAGCATTTAGAAGAGATGGAATGCTGCCCTGGTAGTAGAATAAGGGTGTAATGGTGATAGATAAGAGCGTGACATTTATGCCTTTCATTGACTAATGATTTAAAGAAAAGGGATTTCATGAATTGCATGGCATTAGAATACACCCCCCCCACACACACACACACACATAAGATGAATCACGTTGGGATGCTATGAAGTACGGTTATTGAAGTATAGTATCGCCCCTAGGTGGATTAGGCAAATCACTTCAGATGTTCCCCAATAAGACGTGAGCTCTAGTGACAATGTGTTACGTAAGAGGTTTCAAGTTATCATTGGTAGATTATAGATAAACATTGAGGTGAATCACCAATAGATGGATAAAATTTCCAAAGTATCAGATGAGATTAAGTTGTCATTCTTAAGATGAACAGTAATGTGAAAGCATTAAAAGACTTAGATTTATACATGTAGGATAAGCAGCGAGAGAGTAACTTGGAGTTGGGTAGAAGACCTCGATAATAATAAAACCAAAGTAAGAGTTATAGTATAGTATGAACTACCTAGATGCAGGTTAGCCATAAGAATAGATAATCGAGTCTATGAAATAAAATATAGCAATAGACGTAAGTTCGACAAAGTACCGAGAGAACAAATTTAGTACACCTACGGATGCCCAGAGGGACAGCTTGTCATAGTACTACATATGTTCATAAGTGAGTCCTAGAGATTGGCTAAAAACTAGAGGAAAAAGGAGAGAAGATAGCATACGCACAGATACAAGGACAAAGTCCTACAGACTACATGACAGAAGGTAGCAACAGTTAGTGAGATTGGAAGAATTCTGACCATAGGTCGTGGTGTGAGAATGAGGCCCGTATGCCCTGGCCTTTGGATTTATTCAAAGAACTATTGCCTAGATGTCCAAAATAATATTAAAGCATTCATAAGAGCTATATGTTATGAGACTAATAAATGCATCAGTCAACATTCGAGGACGAATGTTCCAAAGGGGGGAATGATGTTACACCCCATGTTTCCGTACGTGAGAGTATGTCGTAAGTTAATTGATGTAAGATCATAAATAATATTATATTTGAAAGTACATAAAGTAAGTTAATCATGTTACGTTGGAGGTTACAAATCATTAAGATCATGGATAACAAGTACCAAGAGGGTTGAAAGGCTTAGAAGCTAAACAAATTGAAGAAAATAAGTTTCGTCGAATGTCGACAAGTTGGGAATGTCATAACATGTACTTTTGGGGTGATACTAGGGTTTTTATATGATAAGGAGGTTATGTTACGAGTTATTTTAGTCGTATGATAGTCGTGTATTACGTTTTGAAGTCAAGCGAGTTGTGGAACAAAAGTTGGCAAAGGTCATCACAAGTAACATTTATAATTGTGCTGAAAATTAGGTCAAATGTAGCTGAGCTTTTCTCCCATTATACTTTGAATTACGGAATGATCACCTACAAAATTGAATATCTACGAGTCTAGTTTCTAAATCATTAAACCTATATCGATACGACATCGGAGTAAAAAGATATTTGTATTTTTGCGAGACTGTGTACACTACATAGGTGACAAGTAGGTATGTCACCTACTTGCTTATATGAAAGGATGAAATATGTCCAAAAAGAGGCTAGTTTGATCGGCCAAAGAACTGTTTTAAGGGCTGATTTCCTTCAGATATTACACCCATTATAGATCAAAAACATCATAGATACACCCCAGCAAACTTCACCCAAAATTTCAACACAAAACCATAAATGATTTTCTCTTCTTTTCAAGTTCTAGTTGGAGGAGAACCTAAGGATTGAAGAATCAAGATAGGAGATGAGATATTCACCAAATAAGGTTAGTATACTTCCCTCTTTTATCCATTTTTTTATTCTGTAAAAGTAGAAAATTAGTTCAATAACTATAAGAACTTACAGGACGGTGATCGGAAGCCGTGAGTTCGAGTTATTCAACTTGTAGTGGACAGTTTTGTGGGCTGCTTCGTGTTGTTTTTGTGTTGTCTGTTTTGCTGCTATTTTATGGATTTTTGGAGGAGAAAGGGTATGGAGAAACACCGCATAATGGCGGAATGGTGTCCTGGTCGTTCGTCGTTACATTTTAAGGTTGTTTGACACTACTATGGTTGTCGTTTTGTGTATGAAGTGATTAGGGTGTGTGAGCTATTTTGTAGTATATTGTGATGGAGATAAGGTTGGAAAATGATATATACATATTGTTATTATTGTGTTCTTGTTGTTGTCGGTGTTATGTTGAATTGGGGGAAAGTAAAGATTATAGGGGAAATGATGCCCGTTTTATTATAAAATAAGCTTGTCATTCGTTGTGCGATAGTTGAACCTTCTGTAACTTAATGATAGTATTATTATCATTATTGTAGATTAAGGTGCGACGCGACCAGTTCAACGTGGTTATTGGACATATTGTGATAAGGTATGTTAAGGATATCTTTTCTTTCCTTTTGGCATGATCCATATGATACAACGAAATGAGCAAACTCGCAACTTTCACAAGTGACTTTATTCTTAGAAGTACTAGGGATGCCTATGTTCTTGATTCCCCATGTGTCCTATTATTATATCGTCTTTTCATGGGTCTCAGAAAATACGTAAGTTGATAAAGTTTATTTCATGATATTAACCGAAAGCATATTGATCTTATGACATCCCGAGAGATCTTATTTACTTACTTCTTATGCATTGCATTCATTTATACATGTATATTGATCAGATGGTATTATATACGCATATATTATATGTATATGGGGTATGGGAAAAGGTTATGGTGTTATATACGCACCACCACCTGATCAGCTGGTATACGTTGATGATTTAGCCCACAAAGGCCGAGATGATATGATGGTATTCCCTCAGAGGCTTGATGACGTTATGTACGCATATACCTACGCATGATATGACATTTATACGCATATGCATGTATATGGATACTTGTATGGCCTTGTCGACCTATGTTTTGAGTGTACAAATGATCATGTCAGCCTTATAGGCACGTATGTCACATGTATAAGTTTCTATATCATGTTGGGTCGTCCTATGTCTAGTATTCCCTTATGTTTATTCTGGTTATCTCATGACGGCCTTTCTGGCCCACTTACCCATGATGGTATGATAAGAAAGATATGTTATGTTGGTACTCGGTTGAGTAAGGCACCGGGTACCCGTCGCGACCTGCGGTTTGGGTCGTGACAACATGTATCTCACACGCAGGTATACATGGATATACATGTGATACATATTTGATACAAATATGATACATATGTAGTACAAGTGATATACAGTGTGATACACCTACCATTTTTTCATGTTCATCTTCTACTTCGAATTTTCAATTCAAACTACCTCAAAACTCTACCAAATCATCCCAAAACTTAGATTCAAGTTCCTTAAGATGTACCCAATCTATTATAATAACACCCCACTCAAAAAAAAAAAGGAAAGAAATTGTGTATTTTAAATTGAGAAATTTTCAGAAACCACTATTGTTTTGTGGTTATTAATTTCCTATAACTACCATATACATAATTTCTTCCTATATCTACTATTCAGTTATTACGGTAGTGTATTTGATTTATTCGCGCGGTAGTATTCATGAATACAATAGCAAAAAGCGCCTAAAATCAGGGCAGTCCAGCTGTACGTGCATGTATTCACATGTATTCACGTTGCTGTATAAAAGCGCCTAAAATCAGGGCAGTCCAGTTGTACGCGCATGTATTCACATGTATTCCCGCTGCTATATTCATGAATACAGGATCAAAAAGCGCCTAAAATCAGGGCAGTCCAGTTGTACGCGCATGTATTCACATGTATTCGCGATGCAATATTAATGAATACAACAGCAAAAAGCACCTAAAATCAGGACAGTCCAGCTGTACGCGCATGTATTCAAATGTATTCGCGCCATGTATTCATGAATACAGTAACATCAATCACCTTAAAAATAGGTATGTTCAGCTGTCTAATAACGGAAATAATATAAATGAGCGGGATACACTACTAATATGACTCAACAAAATCAATTCTTACATGCCTTATTATCAACCCAATTAATTAGAATGATTTTTCAATTGTATATAACTGTTGTATTTAACTTTAGTATTTCGTGTGTTTCAATACTTTTTTTTTACTGTTGCATTCATTAGATTCAATGATTGTATTTACTGTATTCGCTATTTTATATTCAGTGTATTCAAATAAATTTGTATTAGCAACATTTTAGTTATTCCTAATATATGTTATTAATATTGTATTCAGTATATTTCATTGATTGTATTCACTGTATTTCTATTTGTATTCAGTATATTTTACTGTATTTTATTGTATTTTAAAATTAAATATATTCACTGTTTATATTCTGTTCTATTTTAATGTTTGTATTCAGTATATTTCAATGTTTATATCATGTATTCATTCATGAATACATGTGTATTCAGCTGTATTAAAAAATACAAACCTTCGAAATACATAAATACAGGCAAAAAATAATGTATTTATACAAAAATATAATATATTTGAGTGAATTTGTACAGAATACAATATATTTGTATCATTGTATGTGACCAAATAGCAAAGAAGGGAAGAAAGTTCGTCGGATATGGCGTTTTTCGGCCAAGCAAAATATTGTATATATCGTATTAAACTAAAAATGAAGATGAATAAAAACCCTAGCCCTCAAATCTTCTCCGGCGTAAAAAATATTGTAGTATCCGTATAGAGAAATCTATTACAATATCTTGCGTAGAGAAAGCTGCAGTCTCTTTCTTTCTAATATTGCAGTACCAATCCATTGCAAATATCCGGCGTAGAAACTAAGCAGTACAAATCCATTGCAATATCCGACGTATAAACTAAGCATGTATTATGCTCGAACAAAGAGAGAAGGAAGAGAGAGAGAAAGAAGAAAAATTATGTTGGGATTTTGAGAGAGAAAGAAGAAAAAACCTCAGAGAGAATTTTGTGTTAATTGAAAGAAAGAGAGGAAATACATAAATAGCATATTTCATGCCTCAATGGTAGTATATACCATAAATACATATTTTGCTATAAAATATAAAAGGTAACTATAAAAAATAATATTTTAAAATAATTTTAATTTATAATAAATAGGGTGTATACCTTTACTATAGGAGGTAGAATTTCCTTTTAAATTCCACCACCAAAAGGTTTTACTTTAGAACTTAGTGGTTTTAGTTACTCGTTGCTTAAGTTAGCCCCAACAAAAAGTTACTTAACGGAAGGAAATGAGTCCCAACAAAAATAAGGTTTTGCTTTGAAACTTTTAGAGTTTCTATTTTTGGTTACTTAAGTTCTTTCGTCTCAAATTATCTGTCGTACTTTCTTAAAATAGTTTTCTCAGATTATTTGGTATTTTAGAAGTTCAGGACAAAATAAATTATATTTTTTTCATTTTACTCTTAATAATGATTGTTCTCGAAAATGGAGATAACACATAAATAAAATAAATATTGAATGAAGAGAGATTATATCTTAAAACATAAAGAAGGGTAAAATAGTTCAAGCCTCTTCCTAATTAATGTTTCTTAAAAGGTATGTAAAAGAGAAATACGACAGATAATTTGAGATGAGGGAGTAAAAAATTAAGTCTCAACTTGAAAAAGTTTTCTTTGGAACTCCGAAAATTGAATGTAATTACAATGTTATTCAAAGGAAAAAAATCTTCAGGTGTGGTAAAATCAAATAGGTATATTTCGTCTTCATCTGAGTTATTGTTATTTAAAAATTGATATATTTTTGTCGCTCAATATTTTGCTTCTAACTACGATTGCTATACCAGCACAAGTTGCCTATTGACTGCTCATACATTCTCTCCCTCGAAAATAAATGACACGGTTAATACCCTAGGTATTTTATCTTCATTAAAATTACAACTAAACATTAAAAAAACTTTAATTTAATTCCTCTGCCCTATCTTCTCTCCCTTGAAAGTGAATAAGACGTTTAATATCCTAGGTATTTTATCTTCTTGAAAATAAATTAGACATTATTAAAATTTTAATTAAATTCCCTATCCTACATTCTCTCCTTTGTCCACTCATATAGTTGGTATTTTATACCCTTTGAAGCTACATTGCTCCTAATAATGGACGATTCAAATGCTACATAAACTAAAAGATGGAAAATAATTTGGAATCATAAACCAATTTGAATAGAATTCCTAGACACACTCTTTCTCCTAAATCAAACTAAATTCAAAACAAAAAGGAAAATGACAATATTACTATTATATCCAATATAGTTATATTTTAGGGTTATTTTGGTCTTCCAACATCGTATTCATGCTTTTATAATAATAATAATAATAATAATATTATATATATATATATATATATATATATATAAAGAGAGAGAGAGAGAGATAGATAGATAGATATAGATATAGATATAGATAGATATAGACAAATCATGTCGTGGTGTTCACTTTTTTCAAGTTTAAGAATGGAGCCATGTAAAACTTTCATTTTTAAACGTATAATTATTGATTTTTGTTTATTATTTTTATTTTTCTTCATATTTTGTTCTATAAACATATGCCCGCCTTTAGATATGAAACTTTAATTCATAACGCTTCTCCGTCTTCTTTCTTTTATTGTTTATTTTAAATTAGTTTCTTTTCATAATTTTGGAACCTTTTTATAATATTATTAATTAGCTTAGTTTAAATTTTATATATATCACATATGTAAGGTCCTAAGTGACAATGATAAATGATAATCATATATTATTCTATAGTTTTTAGTTAGATATAAATGTTAATGTGTGGTAATCATGACTAATTAATAAATAAAAATATTTATATGTTAAATGTTAATGATTAAGGATATGTTTGGTACGAAGAAAAATATTTTTAATTTTCTCATTTTTGGTTGGCCTAAATGTTTTGAAAAATAATTTTCTCATGAACTTAGGAAGAAAATATTTTTCTTGTCAAGATAAAAAAAAATATTTTCCAAAACTAATCCTCAACCTTCCACATCCCCACCAACCCACCCCACACCCACTCACGCAACCCACCCCAACCCCAACCCCAATCCCACCTACCTACCCACTCCACCCTAAATAAAAATATTATTAATAATACTTTCTTCATGTTATAGATAGTTTTTTTTTTTCATTTCAAAAAAACAAATGAATATTTGATCATATTTTAAGAAGGAATCCTGAAGGAGAAATCATAGCATATCAAAATACAAACAGCATATGAAACATGGCTTTCCATCAAGTTTCAACACAAATTCTAGTTTAGCACCAAATCAATAGTTTAACTAAATCCAGTCTAGCTGATTAAAAGGAAAGTCAAAGCTGCCATTACAGGCAAACAGACAAAGGGAACTAACAGATAGATAATTCAGACACTGCACAACAGAACTGAGAAAAGTAGAGAGAAGTCCATGAAAACCAATCTAAATTCAATCCGCGGGCTCATCAACTTCAGGGGTCTCAAGTTCAGCTGTTTCTTGCTCAGCATCTTGCACCTCCTTCTCCGTCTTCTTTCCTTTCTTGGACTTATAGTACACGCTCATGAATGTTCCAATGGCTCTGTACTTTTTCCTGCAGTGTTCGTATAGGCCGCCATCAAACATCCTCCAGAAGTTCTTCTCTGTCAGCTCGGAGACAGCATATTGTGGCTGAAATCCGTGGTTTTCGATCAACCAATTCTCCAACTGACGGACTGCCTCTGCACCATCATAGACCTCACCCCTCAAAACAGGTCCGGGAGCATAGTAGACACCAACATCGGTGTACATTTGAGCATATGGTGAGTCACCTTGCCTGCGGTGCAGCTCAAACCCTGGTTCAGGATACACCATGGTTTTCAATGGCAGCCTGTAGAGTCGGTGTGGGCAGAGCCAGATGGGATACACCTAAAAATTGTTAAGAGGAACTTATACAATGAGAAAATATAGCTGAAAGAAACAACAAAATCTAATACAAAAGGTACACAAAAGTATTTCCTCTTCTAGTTCATTTCTTTTCTGAAATGGAAAACATATGTAAAATTTACCTCCATCTCACGGTGGACCCACTCGAGAGCATCTCCAACCTTGTAAAGAGGAACAAGCAAATCCTGAATGACATGCATGTCATGGTAATAGTTCCTAATGGCCTCGCCTTGAGTAGCTTTAAGTAGAGAAACCTTGGGCGGCATGAGCCATCCTAAAAGATACCTAAACCACCACTGATCGCCAAATGGAAGGATAAGTTTCCCTTCCCAATACAAGCACCTTGTGTGCCTGTGGTAGTATTCCCTAGTTGGAATGTACTCTACAAATTCCCCCCTCTTCAGGGCAGTTTGAGCATGCTGGTAAAACCAGGGTTTGAACCACCAACCGACACTATTGATCACATTGCCCTTCTGCTTGGCCTCTTCTTTCGAAGCATATCTACCGGTCATGCAAACAGCTTCTGTGGGATTGTACACCATGGTTTCTACAAAATCTGGAACCTTGTCAGGATTATCCTGATCTCCGTCTCTAGGTGCAAAAGAATCTATATAAGCCTGCGCAATCTCTTGCAGATTACCAACTACTGGTTTATAAGTAAGTTTCATGTATTCCTTGATAGGAATGAGCTTGATCTCAGCTGAAACGAGAAGCCCCAATGTCCCTTGAGACCATGGTATAGCATAGAACAGATCAGAATATTCATTGTCCTTTGTAGCTCTAACTACCTGCCCATCCGCTAGAATAATCTCATATGACACAACAGTATCGGAGAACAGTCCATAAATGTGAGAGCTTCCTTCAATCCCGTAGCCGTTGATCAGACCGCCAACAGTTAGATCATCAAGCTCAGCGACAACTGCAAGGGAAAGATTCATAGGGACAGTAACTCTAGATATTTGGCCCATATTGACTAGAGGCTCAACTCTAGCAACCATTCGCTCCTTGTCGATGTCAAGGACGTTTCTAAATGGAGAAAGATCAACTTCAAAATGACGAGCACGTTTGTAGTCCACATTTCTCATTCCAACAGCAACCCAGGGTTTCCTAGCTGTGCAGACAAGACCATCCTTAGATGCATTCCTCTCTTTTAGACGCTTCACAACCTTTTTAACATTATCGTCATGCTCCTTCTGACGCTTCTTGAAAGATTTGCAATCAGACCTAACATCCCCTAAATATATGGAGAAGTAATACAGGAAGGAGAGAGGAAGGACGAAGAAGATAACAATGATCCATCTGAATTGGACAAGATAGTCCACCAAATTCTTCTTCCTCTTGGGACGAAGGGGAACCTCAAGATCCGACATTTTGGAAGAACCGGTGCCAAACAGAGCTGCCACAAGCACGAAAACACGTTATGCGCTATAGACAAGAATGCAAGTCAGCTTATCAAGATAAAGCTATAAAGCTTGACACTAATCTAATAAGACTGGAGAATAAAAGGAAAGCAAATCATCAATCACACCTACCACTATTCCATATTCACGAACCTTGTAATATATCACATCAATCACGATTTTGCATCAGGACTTCTCAATAAACAAGTGATTATGAACATTTGGGAAAAAAGAAAAATATCTGTTAGCCAGAAATGATTAGAAGAAAATTTGAATCGGAAACCCTAAACAAGAGTGTCATATGTGCTCTGTAGACCCAAAACTGTTCTAGGCACACAAAAAGGCAAGCTTCACAGAAATGAACCCTTCAGAATGGCCAAGAAAAGAGAACACTTATCTCACATCCACTTATCCATGATGTAAATGACACAAAAGAAAGAAAACTCAAGGCCACTTCTAGTAAAACAGGAAGATGCATAAGATTGCATAAGCTCATTAATGAATAATGATGTTATGGAAAGTCAAAATATCACTTGAACTAACATCATTAGGCAATAAATGAAATGAAAAGAAGTTCAAGGTAGTTCATAACCTAAGTGGGAGGCCCCACTAATTTAGCTAAAGTAGCAAGAGAAGATTTTAATTATACATTCTTTATGGTAACAAAGCCATTGATTGTGCTCTCTTTGTTTCTACTGATTGTGATGGTAAATTCAACTGAGGCAAACATAAGAAACTACAGATCTAATGCGAATGGTATGGTAGAAAGATAAGACATAGGAAATAGAATAAACAACGAAACAATCTACCAGAAGCATCATCTATTAAGATCAGCAGAATATTCTACTAATAGGTCATAATTCTTTTGAGCAAATACTTCCATCCATCTACTTATAATTCTGAGGAGTCTAAAGCCAGTGCAGTATAACTTGAAACAAGACCAAAACCAAATCCTCAAAATGGCATAGCTTATTATTACAGATTACACTAAGTAGAGCTTGACTTTACTCCAGATCTGCACCTTTTATGTGGGAATCCCGCAAGAGGCAATCAAAAAAATAAAATGTGGTGTGGTTTGTGATTAAATTTACCTCAACCGCAGGAGTGGGAACACACCTTGCAAATAAAACAAAAGGTTTAAATCATTGGTCTTAATCATTTAGATCTGAAGACATTATGGTCCAAACTCAACTTGTGGACATGCTTCCCAAATTTCAGATCCACATTTTGCAGGCCATGCATAAAGCAGTTACTATTTCTTTACAAATGAACAACATAACAGAATAAGTACCAAAATCCAGCTTATTTACAAGATTTTAAGCCCTCTCAGTTACAAAATTAAAGCACCTGACACCAAGGAGAATCATTTTACTCTACCCTTCTTCACTTAAATATCAGGCTTAGTTCCCAGGGCTTGAACCTGTGACCTAAGTCACAAGTCCCTCAACCTTCGTCACTTGAACTAAGCCATGGGGACCCTTACACAAATGAGAATCATAAAACAAAGAATGTAGCAAAAACGTAAAGGAAAAGCCAAAGTTATTCTTTTTACACAAAGAACTAAGCAGAGAAAAGCTGCATGTTAAGAAAAGAATTAAGCAGATATTAAAAAGGTAAAGTACGCAAGCAACCAAGCAACAGTCAAGAAACAAATAAGCAGATCTATGCGATACATTATAAAAAAGCAACAGATTCAGCAAAGACTTTTTGCAGATCTACACACAGGAAAAAAGAAAGCCAAAGAACCCTTTTTACCCCAAGATTTAAACACCCTTAAAAATGACATGCATGTTACACAAAACAAGAGCTTTTCAGCTAAATTTTTAATTTCTACCCTAAAAAACAGAGTCTTTTACTTCAAGATTCAGTCCACATCTCAGCTGTCACAAGAACACTAGAACAAGATTTAATCTTTAGCTAAAAAGGAATGATTTCAGAGAAAAGTTAAAAGTTGAAGAGAGTGGAGTGTAGAGAAAATACCTGACAGGTGGATTAAGCACTGGGAAGAACCCAAATGATGAAATGAAGGATAATGGTAATAAGAGTGTGTGCGCGCTTTAAATAAGAGCCTACCTGTAAGCTAGGGGTATTTTGGGGAAATTATCTCCGACTATCACACCAAAAATATTCAAAATTTTCAACCTTGTTTCTTTTTTATTTTAAATAAATTCTGAGTATTCCTTAACCAACAAAAACTTTTCGTCTTTCAAAGCTTATTCAGACTTTTAAGAAAAGACATTGAATAGTTTTACTAATATGAAAATTTATTTAAATTATTTTTTATACTTTTTAAAATAATATTCCCACTAATAACAGCAATGAATAATTCATGGAAAAAGTGATGAATGACTTTTTATTAAATAGTTTAAAATAAATTTAGCTTATCAAAATGAATAACGTTAAAATGGAGATGATAACTCTTTTTTTTCATGATACCACAAAATGTGGTATCCTACCAATTCTTTGATGACATACATGATACATTCAAATATTTGCCAAAACGAGAATCAATTTTTATGGTAACATGACAAACTATACAAGCTAGCGGTAAGTGGTCCCGTCAGTGGTTTAAAAAGGGAAAAGGGCTAGATTTACTGCTTTCGTCCACGTTGAATCTTAGTTATACTTTCCGAACAAATATATCCCTGCGGATACCATATTTGTTATATATATACCTATCTTTAACAGAAGACTACCATAGCGATCACCATCTATTAAAATTCCTATGTAGCATTATATTTGGATGAGGTGGACGCCACGTGACAGGACACTTCAGCACTTTAAACCTATTTCTCTCTCCTCCCGTACCTTCTCTTCCCCTACCATTTATTCTTCCTTAGAATCTCCACCCAAATCAAGAAGAAAAAAAAGATTTGGTATATAACAGTAGTAGACACCGATAAATTTTATTTATGGGAAAAAGAATAGCAATTAGAGTGAATACCACAAACATAATATGGGGTAATGTAACGATTTGGCCGGTCATTTTGATAGTATTAGCATGATCCCCTATTTACTGCCTCCCTTATATCATTTATGCTTATGTGACTTGTCGGGGGATTTGTCTTTGATTTTGGAGTGAAATGGGACACTTAGTCCCTAAAACGAAAGCTTAAGTTCTAGAAATTTGACCGTAGTTGGAACTGTGTGAAAACGACTCCGAAATGGGGTTTCGTCGGTTCTGTTAGCTCCGTTGGGTGATTTTGGACTTAGGTGCGTGTCTGGATTGTCAATTGGAGGTCTGTAGCTGAATTAGGCTTGAAATGGCGAAAGTTGGATTTTTTGGAAGTTTGACCGGGAGTGGACTTTTTTATATCGGGGTCGAATTCAGATTCCGGAAGTTGGAGTAGGTCCGTAATGTCAATTATGACTTGTGTGCAAAATTTAAGGTCAATCGAACTTGATTTGATAGGTTTCGGCATCGAATGTAGAAGTTGAAAATTCTTAAGTTCATTAAGCTTGAATTGGGGTATGATTCGTGGTTTTAGCCTTGTTTGAAGTGATTTGAGGTTCCTCGGGAGATCCCCGTACTGCATATTTACTTTTGGGACTACGAGGTGGTTCCTAGGGAGATTCTCATGTACTGTATATTTACTTTTGGGACTACGAGGCGGTTCCTCGGGAGATTCCCATGTACTGCATATTTACTTTTGGGACTACGAAGCGGTTCCTCGGGAGATCCTTTGTACTGCATATTTACTTTTGGGACTACAAGGCGGTTCCTCAGGAAATTCTTTTGTACTGTATATTTACTTTTGGGACTACGAGGCGGTTCCTCGGGAGCGCCCCCAGTTATTTACCTCTATTTGTTATGTTGTTCACTCCTCAGTCATCTCATTATATTATTATATCCTCTGTCTTATTTTTCTATTATTTTCAGTAGGGCCTGACCTAACCTCGTCACTACTCTACCGAGGTTAGGCTTGGCACTTACTGGGTACCGTTGTGGTGTACTCGTGCTACTCTTTTGTACATCTTTTTGCGCAAATCCAGGTACCGCTTACCAGCCCAGATATCAGTGAGCTACTGTATACGGAGACTTCAAGGTACATCTGCCAGCATCCGCAGACCTTGGAGTCCCCCTTTATCCTTATCATGTTGTTTCCTTATTTTGGTTGACTCTAATGTATAGAGACACTTAGTATTCCTCTTAGAAGCTTGTGACTTATTTCTACCGAGTTTTTGGGAGTTAAAATTATTGAATTGCAGTTTATGTTTATTTCATATGTTGAGAATTGGGCTTCAGTTTTATTTTATGTATGTCCGCAAATTATTAGGTTTACCTAGTCTTAGAGACCAGGTGCTATCACGACAACTTACGGAGGGTGAAATTTGGGGTCGTGATAAGTTAGTATCAGAGCTCTAGGTTCATAGGTGTTATGAGTCACAAGCAGGTTTAGTAAAGTCTCGCGGATCAGTACGGATACATCTGTATTTATCTTCGGGATGCTATGGAACTGTTAGGAAAATGTTCACTTCTTTGATTCCTTATCGTGCGCATTTGTTGACTTCGAAATTCTAAACTCTTGTCTTTATATTCTCTCATAGATTGTGAGGACACGCACAACTGGATCCGATGATCAAATACCCATGCCCCTTGTTGAAGCCGCAAGAGGCTGGGGTCGGGGCAGAGGCCTAAGAAGACCACGTGGTGCAGCCAGAGCACCTACACGAGCTGTTGCAGAGGAACCACCAATAGCTCCAGTTAGAGAGCAGGCACCTGAGACGCCTGTTACTACCCCTGTACTTCAGGAAACTCTTGCCCAGATTTTGAGCATGTTTGGCACTCTAGCTGAGGCGGGGTTGATTCCACTTGCTCCTGTCACATCTCAGGCTGGGGGAGGAGCACAGACTCCCGCCGCCCGTACCCCAGAGCCATGGGCCCAAGTTGACCATGCCTAGAGATTATACCAGTGCAGCTAGTTGTCCCAGTTCGGCCCTAGGTTAGGGCAGCAGTTTCAGACGGGGGCAGCTCAAACTCGAGAGGTACAAGAAGTACCACCCTCCCACTTTCAGCGGTTTGGCTTTAGAGGATGCTGCAGGATTTTCTTGAGGAATGTCACTGTATTCTCCGTACTATAGGTATTATGGATTCTAGTGGGGTTTCTTTCACGGCATTCCAGCTTAGAGGAGCGGCCTACCAGTGGTGGCGAGCATACGAGTTAGATAGTCCGGCTGAAGCAGCTTCACTCACTTGGACTCAGTTTTTATATATGTTCTTGAGGGAGTATGTTCCTTGGAGTCTCAAAGATGCGTGGCGCGCGGAGTTTAAGCAGTTGCGCCGGGGTTTTATGACCGTATCAGAGTATGCGGTCTGATTCAGTGATTTGACTAGGCATGCACCAGCCTTGGATGCTACTGTTTGAGAGCGGGTTCGTCGATTTATTGAGGGGCTCCACCTTAGTATCAGATTCAGCATGGCCCGAGAACTGGAGATGGACATCGCATACCAGCAGGTGGTGTCAATTGCTAGGAGATTGGAGGGTATGCGGATCCGGGAGAGAGAAGAGAGGGAAGCTAAGAGGCCTCGGGATTCTAGCATATATAACAGTTTTCGTGCCCTAGCTGCAGCATGTCATGGTATAGGCTATGTGAGTCGTCCTGTTCATTCATCACTTCCAGCCGCCAGCGGTACTCCGGCCATTCCTAGGCCCCATGATCCCTATTATGCATCGCCAATGTCTAGTGTACCTCATGTACGGGGTGCTTCCAGTGGTCAGTCCAGTCGATCAGGCCCGAGCCAGTCACAGCAGCCACGTCCTCCGAGAACTTGTTTTGAGTGTGGTGACACTTGTCATATGGTTAGGGATTGCCCCAGATTCAGGAAGGGTGCACCTCCACAGATTTCGCAGGCCCCACCTATTCCACAGGGCCCTTAGGCTTCTCAAGCCATGATTACTGCACCAGCTGCCACTCCACATGCACAGCCAGCTAGAGGCGGAAGTCGGACAGGTAGAGGTCGCCCTAGAGGGGGAGGCCAGGCCAGATATTATGCCCTTCCTACTAGGACGGAGGCAGTTGCATCCGATTCTGTTATCACGGGTATTGTTCCGGGCTGTCATAGAGATGCATCAGTCTTATTTGATCCAGGCTCCACTTATTCTTATGTGTCATCTTATTTTGTCCCGTATTTGGGCGTATCCCATGATTCTTTGAGTTCTTCTATTTATGTATCTACACCCGTGGATGATTCTATTATTGTTGACCGCGTGTATCGGTCGTGTTTGATTGTTATCAATGGTTTTGAGACCAGAGCTGATTTATTATTGCTCAGTATGATGGATTTCGATATTATTTTGGGCATGGATTGGTTGTCACTCTATCACGCTATCCTTGATTGTTACGCCAAGACGGTGACGTTGGCTATGCCAGGTCTACTGCGGCTAGATTGGAGAGGTGCCTTGGATTATGTTCCTAGCACGGTTGTTTCATTTCTTAAGGCTCAACGAATGGTTGAGAAGAGTCCTGTGTGAGAGATGTTAGCGTTGATACTTCTACCGTGGAGTCAGTTCTACACTAACATCTCTCACTACCACTGTTTTAAGAGATGGAGGATGTAACGACCCGACCGGTCATTTTGAGAGTATTAGCCCCGATCCCCTATTTACTGCCTCTCTTGTATCATTTTATGCTTATGTGACTTGCCGGGGGATTTGTTTTTGATTTTGGAGTGAAATGAGACACTTAGTCCCTAAAACGAAAGCCTAAGTTCTAGGAATTTTGACCGTAGTTGGAACTGTGTGAAGACGACTCCGAAATGGGGTTTCGTCGGTTTCGTTAGCTCCGTTGGGTGATTTTGGACTTAGGAGCGTATCTGGATTGTCAATTAGAGGTCTGTAGCTGAATTAGGCTTGAAATGGCGAAAGTTAGATTTTTGAGAAGATTGACCCGGAGTGAACTTTTTTATATCGGGGTCGAATTCAGATTCCGAAAGTTGGAGTAGGTCTGTAATATCAATTATGACTTGTGTATAAAATTTGAGGTCAATCGGACTTGATTTGATAGGTTTCGGCATCGAATGTAGAAGTTGAAAATTTTTAAGTTCATTAAGCTTGAATTGGGGGTATGATTCGTGGTTTTAGCGTTGTTTGAAGTGATTTGAGGTTCCTTGGGAGATCCCCGTACTGCATATTTACTTTTGGGACTACAAGGCGGTTCCTAGGGAGATTCTCCTGTACTGCATATTTACTTTTGGGACTACGAGGCGGTTCCTCGGGAGATCCCCATGTACTGCATATTTACTTTTGGGACTACGAGGCGGTCCTCGGGAGATCCCCTGTACTGCATATTTACTTTTGGGACTACAAGGCGGTTCCTCAGGAGATTCTCCTGTACTGCATATTTACTTTTGGGACTACGGGGCGATTCCTCGGGAGCGCCCCCTGTTGTTTACCTCTATTTATTGTGTTGTTCACTCCTCAGTCATCTCATTATATTATTATATCCTCTGTCTTATTTTTCTATTATTTCCAGTAGGGCCTGACCTTACCTCGTCACTACTCTACCGAGGTTAGGTTTGGCACTTACTGGGTACCGTTGTGGTGTACTCATGCTACTCTTCTGTAAATCTTTTTGCGCAAATCCAGGTACCGCTTACCAGCCCAGATATCAGTGAGCTACTGTATACGGAGATTTCAAGATACATCTGCCAGCATCCGCAGACCTTGGAGTCCCCCTCTATCCTTATCATGTTGTTTCCTTATTTTGGTTGACTCTGATGTATAGAGACACTTAGTATTCCTCTTAGAAGCTTGTGACTTATTTTAACCGGGTTTTTGGGAATTGAAATTATTGAATTATAGTTTATATTTATTTCATATGTTTGAGAATTGGGTTTCAGTTTTATTTTATGTATTTCCGCAAATTGTTAGACTTACCTAGTATTAAATATTATGTGTCATCACGACAATCTACGGAGGGTAAAATTTAAGGTTGTGACGGGTAAAGAAAGAGAAAAAGGATACTCCTATATTGTATTGATCGAGAAGACGTTGTGTGAATTGGGGAATGCATTTGTGTTTTGATGACGTTTTCTACTAGTGAGAAAAAATAATTAGTGGAGTTAACGAAAGGCAAAGTGGCCTTGATAAGGTCCTTCTCCGGGAGGTTTGTGGCAGTTCTACGCGTTTTGTTTTTAATGTTTAGTTGGTAATGATTAGATTTTGTGATCATTTTTTTAATCGTGTAATTGGGTTTCTGGGTTACTTTACAAAATTTATGATTTCTTAAATTTTACACATTTGACTAGTAGGCAGTTGGTCAAACTTTTTGCACAGAAATTAATTGGCTGTAACTCTTATTTCTTTCGGGTGAAGTTGTTGTAATTGATCTAGGGAAGAAGAAATAAAGAGGAAGAGAAGGTATTGGGGGAAAGTAAAACAGGATTTGGTGAAATTGCATGTCACGTGCATCCATCTCAATCAAATATCAGGCCACATAAGAATTTTAATAACAGGTCATAGCCATGGTGGGAGTCTATTAAAGATAGGGATATATATGACAAGTATAATAGGGGTAAATTTGTTCCGAAAGTATAACGGAGGTAAAATGTCAACAATATTTGAAAGTAGAAAGATAAATCTGACACTTTTCCAAAACAAAAAAGCGTGAAAAGCCTCATGCATCTTTAAAAAAAGTTAATTTATAAACTAATAAAATAGCATAATAACACAAAAAGCATAAAATATATTAAAATTTTAAGAAAAGTAAAAAAGAGTTAAAAATATTAATAGAAAATAAAATATCTAGTAGAGGCAGACCCAGGATTCGATGATTATAGGAACACCGTTACATTTAATATAAATTTATCACTGGTCTTGAAGATTGGTACGGGAGCATCTGTCAATATCTAACTATTTTCTTGAAGATATTTTTAAGTATATATAAAATTTTGCAAAAGTTTCTGGGTGCCGCGACCCCTCTCCCTACGATGTATGCCCACCTCTGATCTAGCATGTTTTTACAAGTATAAAATATGCAATGTTATTAGAGTTATTATGAGATACAAATTAACTATAATGTCTTAACTTTATAATAAATAAGAAATCATAATTTATTAAAAAATATTATCAAACTACATATTTTACAATCCTAAAATAAATAATCAATAAACATTATTAGTACTATAATTTTAAATAATGTATCTTCGTGAATAAATATAAAATTACTTTTAAATAGCATAGTAGTAAAAGTATGATAATTTTGAGAAATATAGAACTTAGATATAAAAACTAATAGCAAGTGAAGATATATATTTCGACTATCTATTTTCAAAAAAATATTCAAATGATATTCATCCTCATTATGCTCTCAGTTAGTGATGGTAGGCTAGAACCCCGTATTTTTAATCATAGTTTGCACTCTAATTACTGTACTTTATTTGTGTTTGATTTTAAATAATGGTGATTTGCGCTTATTATATGTTTTTATGCCTTGCAGGAAATAATTTCGAACTATTAAGATATATTGGAACTAAATTGAACTAGTTGGAGCTTTGAAGTCTGAGTAAAAGCCCAAGTAATTAAACCGGGATCGCGTTCGGGGGTCGAGGACCAAGTCTGGATATCAAAAAGTGAGAAGAAAATTTACTCTGAGAAAATTTCACTACCACGCCGCGGGCGCGCCGAGCTAGTGCAAAATTACTACAGAGTAAAATTTTTAGCTCTCTGAAAAATCTCATGTGCGCGGCGCATGGGGCGACACGCTAGTACAAAATAGTGCCCAATTTTTTCCACTTCGGCTTGGAAAGGATAGTTTTATCCGGGCCCGTTCCTACATGGTATAAATATACAAAAATATGATTTTTAGAGGATTTTTGACATGGGGAGCTTTTGGAGAGCATTGGAGACTCTAAGGCACAAGGATTCATCATTCTTTCCTCAACTCAACACCCAAGTTTGGATTGGATTAATATTTTCTTATTCTTTAACTCTATTTTTGATGACTTTCTCCATATCTATGGAGTAGTTTACCTAAGGGTTTGAGATGATTTAGTGACTTGATTTTTATCTATGGATTTAATTATTGCTTGATTGCTTGAATTTATTGGAAGAGCTTTAACTCTAGTTGTGATTTTATTCATTAACGTATTTGATCGGAAGAGGAGCATAATATTGAATATTGTTGCAACGCATGCCTTAATTTATTTTGGTACTTCTTTAAAGTAATCCAGAAAGATTTTGCACCTATCATGTCATGACTCTTATTTCTCGCACTGATAACAAGTTTGATATTCTAGTTCTCTGTGATCAATTATTAATTGCTTTAATTTTAGTTTGTTAGTTTAGTATTAATCATCCCAAATCAAAGTGTTGATCATCCCGAATAATATTTAAGTCAGAAATTACTTGAACATTATTTAAATCCAATCCATGTGGAGACGATAATTATACTATACTATCTTTGGCTAGCGAGCATCAATTTCGTGTTGTGTTTTACGCTCGTCAGTTAGCAAGTATGCAGTACTATTGCATGTTATTTGAGTTTTCTCAATCTTCATTTTTTTTTGTAAAGAATCAAACTTTTATCATTTATTTTTTAAAGAATTTTGAGGGATCAATGTTAATTATGAAATTTAATACATGATATATATAGAAACTGTTGGGCGCAGCCCAAGCATGAAGCGTTAGGCATATTTTAGGTGCACAGTAGGGTACTTAGGGTATAAGCCTCACAAAACTAAGCCCCCATATGAGCCTCATGGCGTTATAAAAGCGCTCAACCTAGGGGCAATCTCCGGGCGAGGCCTTGAAAAGCCTTTTAAAACTATCATGTATTAAAAATATTCTTCAAAAATGTTGATCTCCCTAGCTTTTGTGGTGAACCTTAATCTTTCCATGGTGTTAGAGTTCGATAAATGATAGATCAAACAAGGATCGTTCCTTCTATCAAAGAAGTTTTTTTTTAATTCTCAGTACTTCTATGAGAGTGAACGATGGTGTCATTGGTGACTTTCAGTGAGATTTCTAGGTTTTCCTTCGGTTTCTTTTTGTGTTTATTGAACAAGGTTCGATATAGGATAAAATCGGTTCATAATAAATACTCGTATAATAGAGCGACACGTAGAACCGGAGACAGACGGAAAGCGAGACAGGTGAAAACCAAGATCGGAGGCAGCATCTTCGGTTGGCACCGGGAAGCCCCCGAAGGGAATATTGCTAATGAAGACAAACGAATGCCTGACACCCGATAACATTCAATGAAGAATATTCTGCAATATTAAATACACAGTCCATTTTAGAGGATTTTGGCACTCATAGCCTGTCGATACACATTCTTCAATGACCCCCATAATTGTTATTTAAGAGAAGTTTGATCCTAGGACCTTATTCCCTAGGTATAACTATAAATAGTGACTTCAACAGCCATTGTAAGAGACACAAATTTTCTGATAAACTTATGTTATACACTATTCAAAAGCTTAGTAACACTTCATTTCTTGTTTATTGATATTTGTATTGCTGCCTTCGGAAGCTCTGCCTTCGGTCTAGGGACTGGGGAGGAGGGACATCCTCCTCTTGGGTATCTGCGGCCGCTGGGGGTGATGTAACAGTTGCTGGTGGTGAAGGCGTGGCTGGCGAAGAAGCAGATGAAGCTGATAGCATTATGGGTTGAGGAACGGCTACGACAAAAGTAGTGCTACTTATTGGTTGCTCATCAACCAAAGTCGGAAGAGGCCCGGTACCCAGCCTCACTGTACCGGGAGCAACGGCTAGGACACTCCCCAGAGCACCTGGATGTCATCCTCGATTGGTGTTATTAGCTCTTCAGATTGAGCATTCTGTTGAGATGATAAAGGTCGTTGTCTTCCCCTTCATCACTGACTTCACCATCATCATCAATCACCACAGTGGTTGCGGCAGGCTTGGGCACGACATTCTTCACCCTTTTATTTTTATCCTCAGACGTAGAGGAACATCGCCTTTTTTGTTGCTTGTTCTCCAGTCGGGGACTCCGAGAGAAAGTACCTGCACCGGAAGCAGGTCCGATGGCGCCTGTTTAGGTGAAGTCCTCGTGCAGCAACCTCGCTGCTTCTGTGGGATCAGCCAAAACGTCCTCCTTGGGGATGGTAACAGGGTCCTGCAGAATATTTGAATTCAACGGAAAGAGAAGTTAGCCAATTTTCTTATACGTGAGGTAAAAACAAGATTGGTTCGAGAATCAACTTACCTTGATTTTGGCCTTCCACCCGTATTTGAGTGCCAGTTCTTTTCACCGACGGGTCTCAGGCGTGGTAATATCCAAAATCTTCTGAACCCACTAGTCCAAGCCTTCAACCCTTGGTGGTGTCCACCGAGTTGCTGAAATAGTGAAAAGAGAAGGATCAAGAACATCAAGAAACAACCTTTAATCAGGGAAAAGACAGACGTTGAACTTACGTGTACGAGTCCATGACTCGGGGAAAGATGGAGTTGTTGTCGAGATGATGTCACTGGTGGCAACTACAATGAACGACTCCATCCATCCACGGTCATTGTCGTCATTCATACTGGTGAGCAAAGAATGATGACCACGTTTACTGAAGTTTATCACTCCCCCACGAAAGATTTGGGAGAGTAAAAATTCATCATGCGGGCCAAAGAGAGGTCTTCCCTCGTCTCCTGGCATAGCCTCCGTAGACAGGCTACTGTCCGCCACACAGATGGGCTTACCTATGCCAAGCAAACTTGATACCGGTAGCAAAACTCCAAGATTACAGGGTCAAGTCCCCCGCCCAATGAGAATGGGCCCAAAGTGAAGGGATACATGTAAACATATGTAAAACCCTTCTTAGGGAAGGTTACTCGCTCCGCTAGATCGGGAGAGATGGTGTTCAAATCATGGCAACCACAGTCCTCCTTCACAGCAGGAATGTTAGAAGGACGAATGGAAGAAGAGTACACACCAACAGCCCATGTGCGGGAGGTAGTAGAAGGAAACCTCTCTTCAAAATCCTGGGTTGTACTGAGCCTTCTGAGAATAATGGTGCTCACCGTAAGAGGGGCAGCGTCATCGGTGCTTTCTTTGTTTTTTGAAGAGCTTGAGTTCTTGGAGGAGGAGGCCATGGTTAGCAGAAGGAAGTAAGAATTCTTCGAAGAAGAATGTTAAGGAAGAGTGAAAGCAAGAAAGAGTTGAGTAAGAGAAGTTGAGAGTGTTCAAAAAATTATAAAGTGTAAAAGAAGAAAAATGAGGTGTATAAGCAAAGGAATATGTGGCTAAAATCGTGGCCATGATTACCTCGAGAACTGGTGAAAGTATTGCTAAATCGTGAAGTGACGCGTGTTCGGGGCATTAAATATGAAGAGATGTGTGTCTAATCAAGCGCCAGAAACTTTTCAGAGGAGATCAGAAAATTTTCTGCCAAGAAAGTTATCTTCACCAATTTTCCGATGGCACAAAGATGTGCCACCGAAAAGGAGAGGGTCTATCTGTATACGGTAAAACCGGTTCATATTAAATACTCATATATTAGAGTGACACATGAAACCGGAGACAAGTAAAAATCAAGACCGGGGGCAGCAGCTTCAGTTGGCACCGGAAGCCCCCGAAGGGAATATTGCTAATGAAGACAAACGAATGCCTACCACCCGATAGCATTCAATGAAGAATATTCTGTAGTATTAAATACACAGTCTGTTATAGAGAATTTTGGCATTCATAGTCTGCCGTTACACATTCTTCAATGGCCCCCATAACTGTTATTTAAGAGGGGCTTGATCCTAGGACCTTGTTCCCTAGGTGCAACTATAAATAGTGACTTCAATAACCATTGTAAGGGACACGAATTTTCTAACAAACTTATGCTATATACTATTCAAAAGCTCAGTAACACTTCATTTCTTGTTTATTGATATTCGTATTGCTGCCTTCGGAAGCTCTGCTCCCGGGACCAAACTATTTGCTGTCTTATATCGTTTTCAACGCTAAGTTTTGCATTTTATTTAATTTATTTATCATTTTGGAATCAAATCGATTCGTTTGTCTATAAGCCACGTTATAAATTCAACTGTACTATTTTACGGGTAAATAAATTCTTATATTTTCGAGTAGTTGAAGAAATTCAATAAACTCTCTTCTCTCCCAATTTATTTGGTATCGACATTTCAGGGAGGCTTATACTGAAGTGAGGCTTTGTTACAAGGCTTCACTTCACAACATTGCACCCCAATAAGGTGACATGTGTCCTATTTTAAGACTAAAGGTTAAATTATTTGTACTAAATTTTTGAATCAAATCATACTAATTTATCAAAGTTAAGCAATAAATTAAGACGGGAATGAGTATTAATTATCTATAATTTATTGATAACCTTGTTTCTAAAGACTTGTGTTATGTATTAATTGTGTTGTCGTAAACACTCGGTACGGATAAATTTTTACCATTTAAATAATTAACTAAATCAGGATCTTAACTATGGTTAGGATAACAAATGTTTTCATATCAAATTTTTGAACTATAATTCCTTCTATGTATTAAATGCATGAACTTTCAATAATTCCTTCTATTTCCTTCGTCTTGACACCCAAAATAAATATTTGTTTTAAGCTTTTAGTAGTTCTGTGATATTTCTTCATTCATTTTGAGAGCTGTTTACCCGAAAAACGGATAGAGTTGAATTTATACACAGTACTAAGGATATGTGGTGCAACGCAATACAAATCGCAAGGATAAATGAAAATATCAAGTATAGATTGTGAAAAATGCAAAAATAGACAAGGTTGTAAAGAAGATGAATTTTAGGACTAAACAAGTGGAATCAAATTAAGAAGCTTGAAAGGACAACTCTTCACTATAGAAGAATATGATGCTCGAATTACAATGTTAGCAAAAACTTGCCTCTACAGAAATGATAATCATCCCCTTTATAGTAGATGGATCTTACTTTAGATATAAAAAAAATACGTAGTTGGAGCCCTATGATAAATCAGCTTTCCCACAATTCCTGACAAGATTCTCTCCTCTAGTGGGATTGCAACAGCTCTTGTCTATGAGCTCGATATTGACTCGAGTTTTTCAGTCTTGACCCGAGCTCTCGATCATGGCTTGAGCTCGATTCTGACTCGGACCCTTGAATTGATTCGGGGTCAATGTTGGTCGATCTCTGGATCATAAGTTCGACAACTTTATTTTGCATCATAGTTCGATTTGGATTCGAGCTTGATAATAATATCGAGCTCGATATTGATCGGCCCCGCGGACTCGAAGCTTATTTGTACCATCTTCGGAACCCATCTCGAAGTCTTACTTCGATCTATTATATTTCGAACTCGATCAATCGTAGGAAGGCCGAAATCTATTTCAACCGTATACAGATAGTCCCCTCATTTCTGAGGAAGAATGTGGTGAGAAACGATATGATTTTTCAACGGCTCGATCGGATAATAAGTTGGCATTTACATTGGGCTCGACCATGATGCACGTGACAACTGTTCTGTCGATTTAGTCTTTCAAGGTATTTAATACATGTCAGATGGTGGTCGGCCACCGCTGATACTGAACCGCCATTGCTTAAACCTATAAATAACCCTTCGTTTAGTCATTTATCACTTTTACATCTTCAACCTTCCAAATTTTCCAATTTCTTTTTTGTATTCTCTGAGTTTATACGCAAATCTGTGATTCCTCTTTGCAAAATTCTTCTTCCAAATTACCAAATCTCTGTCACCTTCTTTAAATCCAAAATGGTGAATACATCCAAAACCATCCCTTAAAAAGAAAAAGCTTCTTCTTCCCAATCCGTCGCCGATAAAACACCGGTGAATCCTCGTCCTGAGGAGTGTGTTTCGACGGCGTGTGTTCTTACCTACGATTTCAAACTTGATAAAGGTTCGCCGATTTCTGGCCGATGTGAGTTCGTATTGAGATATATTTGTTCGATAACCCGGGAGCACATCGAGCGGATAAAAAGAGATTGTAACTGGGAGAACAAAGAGGTGGTAGTATCGTCTCCTGAAGAGGATATTACTACTCACATGAGAGGGTTTTTAAACGTGTATACTTACCCTTTCTCGTTAGGCCCCCTCAACCCTGTTATCATAGATTTTGTCATAAATACTTAATAACCCTAGGTCAGATACATCCTTCCTTTTGGCGGATCGTTATTTTGATCCGATATTTTGTGAGTAAAATCGAGGGGATGCCTTTCATCCTCGATCATCTTGTCCGATTATACCGTCCTTGCCTTTTTCGAGGAGGGTTAATAAAACTCCAACGTTGAGCTACCAAGGCTTTATTCTCGAGTATAGACGAGGATAAGGATCGAGGCTGGATGGGCCGGTTCGTTCGAGTGAGGACTTCGGACCTGATCCCGACCGAAAAGATGCCTTTTCCCGAGGAGTGGAACATGAAGCGTAAGTGTAATTCTGCTGTTATCTCCTATTATTTTGTTCTTTCTTTTCTTTTCTCACCAATATTCCCCTTTTGTGATGCAGCGGTTTCCTGGATGCCCGGCGCAGTACCCGATCTCAAGAACTGGGTGCGTGATCTGGTTTCGACCTCCTCATACGTCGAGCGCTCATGGCGCGACTTGTCAAAGGGACGATGGGAGGCCAAAAATCACAATGAGCACCTCTCTCGTATCTTTTGGTAATTCGAATAAGATGCTTTTTACATACTTCAATAAAATTTTCCGTATGCAGGTGTGGGCAAGGATGCGATTTTGAGGCCCTCATCTGTCGAGGAAGAGGCTTCGGCCTCCGTCCCAAAGCCGGTGAAAGATAATAAGAGGAAAAGATCCCCTGTACTCGAAGATAAAAAACCGAAGAAGAGGACGGCTTGTAAGCCAAACAAGAATACCATTCCTTTGACTGTAGAATCAGTTCTGTGTCTGAGGGATGAAGAAGAGGAAGAAGAAGAGAACGATGGGTCTGCTCTGGCGGCCCGAACAAAGAAGACCACTGACGCTCCACAGGCAGCTGGATCGATGGTGGTTCATAAGGCTCCGCCTCGAACTGAGGATAAATCGGAGAGAGATTCGGGCAGAGTCCCCGAGTTGCCAAAGATCGAAGATATTTCCCATCGAAGCTGACGGATGGGGGATATATCTGAAGGGGCTCTTCCCGAATCTTTTCGAACCGAAGAGAATGCCCCAGATAACTCATTTGGGGCAGTAGTAATCGAAGGCTCGCCCACCTTCCCTGCCTTTTTCGCAGGGGCGATTCGGGAAGCCCAAGCTTTGGGGTCTCTCGAATTAGAAGGTTTCATGATGGAGAGGATCCTTTTCGTGACCTGTTCATCGGCGTCGAAGACACTGCCGGTACAAGTGACGCATCAGATCTTTTTCATGAAGTGCAGCAGGCTTTGAATCAGGTAGGCCTTAAATCATATGGCGTTACCTTTAAGTTTTCTTTTCTTTTCTGACCTCATTTCTTCTTTCTTTGCAAGCTATGACAGTTCATCAAAAATCATGTTCTCGGTCCCTAATCGAGCTGTGTCGATACGAGGCCGAGCTTCAACGGGTTACGGAGGAGAGGAACTCCTTAAAGCTCATTTTGGGCCAAAGGGGAGAGGAAATAAAAGACCTCCAAGCTGAGTTGGCCAGGGCTCACCAAGATCAGATCGATCTATCCGAGTAGGTAATAATGTTTTTAAAAGCATATGGGCTTGATACCGAAATGATGGCTAATCTTTCGGTCTTACAGCTGTAGTAGAAAATCGAGATGATCGGAATAGAAGAGCTCGAGGCTCGGTTGGCCTCTGTACTTGCCAAGGCTGAATCTGACGCCGAAAAGGCAAAGGCCGATGCGGATGCACTCGTGGCCGTCTATCGGGCCGATGCTGAAGCTGCTCAGGTCCAAGCAAGAGAAGCAGCCGAGACCACCGATACTCGAGCACATTGGGTCGCTGAACTTGCTAAGTGCGGATCTTGGAGGGAGACCCTCGAGGAGATCCATGCTTGAGGTTTCGACCTCACTAAAGAGATAAAAAGGGCCAAAGAACTCGAAGCCGATGCTGAAGCCTTGGTTTTCGATGATGATGATGATGACAATGATGATGAAGATGAGAGTAAGAGTGGATCTGAGAACGGGGGGGAGCCCGATAGAGAAGAGACCGCTCCTGGGGATGACCAGGAAGCTTAGTCCTTAATTTTTACGTTGTAATCAATCATGTAAATAATTTTTTATATAAAAATATCCCCTTTTTTGCCGACTTGCTTATGTTTTGTTTCTTGTTTTGTGAAGACTTTATTTAAGCCTTATGAATATTTTCACAAGGATTTAAACAACTTAATCAAATTTGTACTTCGTAGCCTCCATAACTGAGCGAGCGTTTACTCAAACTTGAAGCGCTGTAGCCCTTAGGCTTATTAGTTGAGTCAGTGATTCGAGCTCAAAGAAATATAGCCCGTAAGCATAATGGTTGAGTGAGTGCTTGCTCGAACTTGAAATAAAATAACTCGT
Source organism: Nicotiana tomentosiformis (assembly GCF_000390325.3). NCBI lineage: Eukaryota > Viridiplantae > Streptophyta > Magnoliopsida > Solanales > Solanaceae > Nicotiana > Nicotiana tomentosiformis. The sequence continues at coordinate 153,860,153 of NC_090813.1, forward strand.
AGGCTTAGTAGTCGAGCGAATGATTCGAACTCAAAATAATGTAGGCCATAGGCATAATGGTCGAGTGCTTGCTTGCTCGAACTCGAAATAAAAGTAGCACGTAAGCTTAGTAGTCGAGTGAATGATTCGAACTCGAAATAATGTAGCCCGTAGGCGTAATGGTCGAGTGAGTGCTTGCTCGAACTCGAAATAAAAGTAGCCCGTAGGCTTAGTAGTCGAGTGAATGATTTGAACTCGAAATAATGTAGCCCGTAGGCGTAATAGTCGAGTGAGTGCTTGCTCGAACTCGAAATAAAATCAGCCTATAGGCTTAGTAGTCGAGTGAATGATTCGAACTCGAAATAATATAGCCCGTAGGCATAATGGTTGAGTGAGTGCTTACTTGAACTCAAAATAAAAGTAGCCCGTAGGCTTAGTAGTCGAGTGAATGATTCAAACTCGAAATAATGTAGCCCGTAGGGGTAATGGTCGAGTGAGTGCTTGCTCGAACTCGAAATAAAAGTAGCCTATAGGCTTAGTAGTCGAGTGAATGATTCGAACTCGAAATAATATAGCCCGCAGGCGTAATGGTCGAGTGAGTGCTTGCTCGAACTCGAAATAAAAGTAGCTCATAGGCTTAGTAGTCGAGTGAATGATTCGAACTCAAAATAATGTAGCCTGTAGGCGTAATAGTAGAGTGAGTGCTTGCTCGAACTCGAGTCGGTGTAGCCCTTGGGCTTCGTTGATTTTCGGTTGGCAGTCCCCGATTTAAGGGGTAGTGGTCGGCCCTTAAGCCTGTTTGCATAATGAATCTCGAAATAGAGGAAATTTTTCTTGGCTATAAGATGTGGGTAAAGAAGAAAGTTTTCTTTGTAAGTCATTATACATGTGTTCATGTTTTGTGTCAAGGCTCGGGCCAACTACATGAGCATGGTTCGTTTTGACCATTTGGCTCTTACAATTTTTCCTATCGGAACCCTGTTGTTATGAAGTAACTTTCTTGCATCGAGCTTGATATGTTTGAGGGGTAATTGCCCCCCAGTATTCGAGGTCGATTGTAAAGAGGCCTCAGATACTGTTGAATTATTCTAAGTTAGCACGATCAATGGTTGCCTCATTAAAAACCTTGCCGAAAAACCCATTTGAGACAAAGCCAGTCTAAGGGAAAAAGAGTGCAACGCGTGCTTTCAGACCTAAGGCTTCGTATTGAAGGATCCATCTTAGCTCCTGATCGGACTTCTGCAGGGGTTAGTTTTGAAATGTAAACAAATATGGGAGGGTCGTACCTTAGCAGTAGTATCATTTTAGATGTGACACATTCCAATTGCTTGATAATTGTTTGCCGTTTATAATGCCGAGCTTGTATGATCCCTTTACGACGTTTTCGAGAACCTGATATGGTCCTTCCCAGTTCGGTCCTAGTTTTCCTTCGTTTGGATTTCGGGTATTGAGGGTGACTTTCCTTATCACTAAGTCCCCGAGCTTAAAATGGCGGAGCTTGGTTCTTCGATTATAGTATCTTTCGATTCGTTGCTTTTGGGCGGCCAATTGGACGAGAGCAACTTCTCATTTTTCGTCCGATAATTCGAGGCTAGTGTTCATAGCCTCGTTATTTGATTCTTCTGTTGTATATCAAAATCTAGCACTGGGTTCGCCGACTTTGACTGTTATCAAGGTTTTGGAGCCATATACTAAAGAGAACGGGGTTGCCCCGTACTAGATTTTGATGTTGTTCGATATGCCCAAAGGACTTCGGGTAGGATTTCTCTCCATTTTCCTTTAGCGTCGTTCAACCTCTTCTTTAGGTTTTGAATGATAGTTTTGTTCGTTGATTTAGTCTGTCCGTTCCCACTGGGGTGATACGGTGTTGATAATATTCTTCTTATTTTGTGGTCTTCGAAGAATTTCGTCACTTTGCTGCCGACAAATTGTTTCCCACTGTCACACACTATTTCAGCGGGTATCCCGAATTGACATACGATATGATCTTAGATAAAGTCTATAACCTCTTTCTCTCTTACTTTCTCGAATGCCCATGCTTCAACCCATTTAGAAAAATAGTCAGTCATAAATAAAATGAATTTAGCTTTACCTGGGGTCGATGGCAGAGGGCCGGCGATATCCATTCCCCATTTCATGAATGGCCATGGGGACAGGACTGAATGAAGTTGTTCTCCGGGTCGATGGATCATTGGTGCAAACTTTTGACATTTGCCACATTTTCGAACAAACTCCTTTGCATCTTTGCCCATATCAATCCAATAATACCCTGCCTTGATTATTTTTCAGACTAATGAATCGGCACCAGAGTGATTCCCACAAGTGCCCTCGTGCACCTCACGTAGGATGTAATCGGTATCTCCTGGACCTCAGCATACTGTCAATGGTCCATTGAATGTCCTTCGGTATAGCATTCCATCCGAAGCTAATGTGAATCGAGCAGCTTTGGTTCGTAGGGCCCTTGAATCTTTAGGGTCCGATGGGAGCTTTCCGTTCTTTAAGTATTCAATATACTTAATCCTTCAATCCCAGGTTAAGCTTGTAGAATTTATCTCGGCATGACCTTCTTCGATCACGGATCTCAAGAGTTGAATGACTGTCTCCGAGATTATCTCGCCTTCCTCGACTGATGACCTCAAATTTGCAAGTGCATCGGCCTCATTATTTTGCTCTCGTGGAACATGCTGTAAAGTCCATTCTTTGAAATGGTGCAAAGTGACCTGCAGTTTGTCCAAATACTTTTTGCATTCTATCTTCTCGAACTTCAAAGGTTTTGTTTACTTGATTTACCACCAGCAAAGAGTCACACTTGGCTTCAATGACTTCTGCCCCCAAGCTTTTAGCTAGCTCAACACCTGCAATCATGGCCTCATACTCGGCCTCGTTATTAGTCAACCTGGTAGTTTTGATAGATTGCCTAATAGTGTCACCCGTGGGTGGCTTTAGAACTATGCCTAGCCCGGACCCCTTCACGTTCGAAGCCCCGTCCGTAAAAAGGGTCCATACCCCCGATGACGTACCCGATTTCAACAAGAGTTCTTTTTCGACTTCGGGTACGAGGGTTGGCGTGGAATCGGCCACGAAGTCTGCTAAAATTTGAGACTTGATGACTGTACGGGGTTGATATTCGATATCGTACCCACTGAGTTTTATGACCCATTTGGCCAATCGGCCTGATAGTTCGGGCTTGTGCAAAATATTACGAAGCGGGTAAGTGGTTAATACGCATATGGAGTGACGTTGAAAGTACGGTCTTAACTTTCTAGAGGCGCTTATCAGTGCAAGTGCCAATTTTTCTAGGTGCAGATATCTAGTTTCTGCTTCTCCTAAGGTCCAACTTATATAATAAATGGGAAATTGTGTACCTTGATCTTCTCGAACTAGAACACCGCTTACTGCGATTTCCGATACTGCCAAGTACAAGCAGAGTTTTTTGTCTGTTTTTGGAGTATGAAGTAGTGGTGGGCTCGATAGATATTGTTTTAGTTCCTCTAGTGCCTATTGGCATTTCGGGGTCCAAGCGAAATCGTTCTTTTTTTTAGTAGAGAGAAAAATTTGTGACTTCTATCTGATGATCTCGAAATGAATCGGCCTAAGGCTGCATTCTGTCCCGTTAGCCTCTGTACAACCTTCACATTGTCCACGATGGTGATGTCTTCGATGGCCTTGATTTTATCGGGGTTAATCTCGATTCCCCGATTTGACACCATGAAGCCGAGGAACTTGCCCGAACCGACCCCGTAAGCATATTTCTCGGGGTTGAGCTTCATGTTGTATTTTCTCAAAATCTCGAACGTTTCCTGCAAATGGGTCAAATGGTCCTCTGCGCGCAGGTACTTAACTAGCATGTCATCAATATAAACTTCCATTGATTTACCTATTTGTTCTTTGAACATTTTATTTACTAGGCGTTGGTAGGTAGCTCCTGCATTTTTTATCCCGAAGGGCATCACATTATAACAATATGTTCCATATTTGGTGACAAATGAAGTCTTTTCCTGGTCTTTCGGGTTCATCTAGATTTGATTATACCCGGAATAGGCATCGAGAAAAGTGAGTATCTCGTAGCCGGCCATGGCATCGATAATGCGATCGATGTTGGGCAGCGGAAAGGAATCTTTGGGGCATGCTTTGTTCAAATCTTTATAATCCACACACATTCTAAGTTTGTTCCCTTTTTTAGGCATTACAACTACATTGGCTAATCATTCGGGATATTTTACCTCCCGAATGGACCCTATCTTGAGAAGTTTGGTTACCTCGTCCTTTATCAATGCGTGCTTTACCTCGGACTGGGGTCTTCGCTTTTGCTTCACCGGTCTAACCCTAGGGTCCAAGCTTAGCCGATGTGTCGTTATGTCCGGTGGGATCCCTGTTATGTCTAAATGGGACCAGGCAAAGCAATCAATGTTATCGATAAGAAATTTAACAAGTTTCTTCCTGAGTTCGGGGCTCAACCCCGTTCCCAGGTATACCTTCCGTTCGGGCCAGTGCTCGATTAGTGTGACTTGCTCCAATTCCTCAATAGTTGATTTGGTAGGGTCAGAATCATCGGGAATCACGAAGGATCGAGGGATCCTCTGATCATCATCTTCTTCGATCTTCTGGTTATTTGGTAGGGTCAAAGTCGATATCTGTGATTGCTATTTGGTATCTCGTTCCTCTTCTGAGCCCGATCCCTTTACTGGCGAAGGCGAGGATATTGATTTCACTTCCTCGACGGCGAACATTTCTCTTGCGGCTGGTTGTTCTCCGTACACTGTTTTGACTCCACCCGATGTTGGGAATTTAAGGACCTGGTGTAGGGTCAAAGGTAAAACTCTCATGTTGTGGATCCATAGCCTGCCAAAAAGGGCGTTGTATCTCATGTCGCCTTTGATCACGTGGAACTTCGTTTCCAGGATGGTTCCGGCCACGTTTATCGGTAGAACTATCTCGCCTTTGGTGGTTTCACATGCCATATTGAATCCGTTTAGAACCAGGTTTGCAGGTACGATCTGGTCCTACAGGCCGAGCTGTTCTACGACCTTCATTCTGATGATGTTGGCCGAGCTACCTGGATCAATCAACACACGCTTAACTTTAGTTTTATTCATGAGTACGGATATTACCAGTGCATCGTTATGAGGTTGTATGACTCCTTCTGCATCTTCATCATTGAAGGACAAAGTTCCTATGGGTGTGTAATCTTGAGTTCGAGATCGCTTTTCCCTCACAATCGATGTCTTAGTGCATTTAAGCACCGGTCCCTGAGGGGTATCGGCGCCGCCGATGATCATGTGAATAATGTGCTGTGGTTCCTCTTGTTCGTTTTGCTTGCCGAAATCCCTGTTTTTAAAATGGTTCTTCGCCCTATCGCTTAAATTTTTTCAAAGGTTCCCTTTGTTGAATAACCGGGCTACTTCCTCTCTTAGTTGCCTGCAATATTTCGTTCCGTGGCTATGGGTGCCATGATATTCGCACATTTGATTGGGATTCCTCTAGGCAGGATCGGTCTGCATGGGTCGAGGCCATTTAGTGTCTTTGATGCGTCTGATAGCTGACACGATGGCGGATGCATCAATACTGAAGTTATATTCCGATAACCGAGGCGCTTCCTTAGATCCGGCAGGCCTATCGAACCTACTTCTGTTCATCAGCCCCCGGGACCCTTGACCTCAATCACTTCTTTTGTTATTTTTTTCGGGGTTATGTCTTGATTCACTAACTCTGCGGTTTCCGTTGTACGGTCGGTATCGATCCCCGATCGGACCTTGTTCTCTATTAATATCCCTTCTTACAGCGGGTTCAGACCCCAATTGATCATCTTCGACCCTAATTTTTGATTGGTACCGATTGTGCACGTCGGCCCATGTGATGGGTGGGTATTCGATCAGGTTATGCTTTAACCGCCATGAAGTCGTCGAACTTCATTCATTCAAACCTTGAGTGAAATCCTGAACAACCCAATCGTCTGCGACTGGTGGCAAATCCATTCATTCCATTTGAAAACGAGATACGAACTCCCTCAGCATCTCGTTATCTTTTTGTCTTACCTTGAAGAGGTTCGATTTCCTTGTTGTAACTTTTATAGCGCCGACATGTGCTTTCACAAAAGAATCTACTAACATGGCGAACGAGTCGATGGAATTTGGTGGTAGGTTGTGATACCAAATCATTGCTCCCTTCGAGAGGGTCTCTCCGAATTTTTTTAACAACACAGATTGGATTTCATCGTCTTCTAAATCATTGCCCTTGATGGCACATGTGTAAGAAGTGACGTGCTCGTTGGGATCGGTCGTTCCATTATATTTGGGAATTTCGGGCATACGGAATATTTTGGGGATTGGTTTTGGGGCTGCGCTCGAGGGAAAAGGTTTTTGCACGATTTTTTTTGAAACCAACCCTTTTATCATTGGTGGACCTCCCAGGATCTGATCGACCCTAGAGTTATATGTTTCTACTTTTTTATCGTTGGCTTCGACTCGCTTTGTGAGTTCCTCGAGCAATTTAGCAACTTCGGGAGTAGTCCCCGATTCTTGCTCATTTGACTTCACTATGGCTGGCTCCGTTCTGTGGGTGATTTCTCGAGGTGGATTGGGTTCCGACCTGCTTTGTAGCTGGGTTTGGCTCTGCAACTGAGCTATTTCTGCATGTTGAGCTTGCAACATTTCAAAAATCATACGCAAGTTGACACCGTTTTCCTCGACGTTATGGGTATCTCGAGCTGCAGACCGAGTGCCACCATGAACGCTATTTTCGGGTTCAGAATGTAGGTTCGCCTCAATGGCCACATGCGAATTGATATCTATCGGTGTTCCAATTCGAGCTCCAATAGCGTTGACAAGTGGTCTTTCGGTGCTGGGTGTCAAGTTATTGTTCTCATCTTGAAGACCGACTTCGTTGTCAATCGGTGTGGCCATTTGACTAGTAGTTAGTCATTGCTAATCCGAAATCCAAGATATTTTTGGAAACAAGTGCAAAACACAACGGTGTATTTTTGCAGATTCGTATCAAATAACCACTGTTATCCTTAGCCCCACGGTAGGCGCCAAACTATTTACCCGAAAAATGGATAGAGTTGAATTTGTACGCAGTTCTAAGGATACGTGGTGCAACTTAATACAAATCGCAAGGATAAATGGAAATATCAAGTATGGATTGCGAAAAATACAAAAATAGACAAGGTTGTAAAGAAGATGAATTTTAGGACTAAACAAGTGGAATCAAATTAAGAAGCTTGAAAGGACAACTCTTCACTATAGAAGAATATGGTACTTGAATTACAATGTTAGCAAAAACTTGCCTCTACAGAAATGATAACCATCCCCTTTATAGTTGAGGGATCTTACTTTAGATATAAAAAAATACGTAGTGGGAGACCCATGATAAATTAGCTTTCCCACAATTCTTGACAAGATTCTCTCCTCTAGTGGTAAGCGCCCTCCACTTCCAACTAAGAGGTTGTGAGTTCGAGTCACCCCAAGAGCAAGGTGGGAGTTCTTGGAGGGAAGGATGCCGAGGGTCTATTGGAAACAGCCTCTCTACCCTAGGGTAGGGGTAAGGTCTGCGTACACACCCCTCCCCAGACCCCACTAATGGGATTATATTGGATTGTTGTTGTTGTTGTTGTTGTTGTTGTTGTTATTTTCTCCTCTAGTGGGATTGCAGCGACTCTTGTCTATAAGCTCGATATTGACTCGAGTTTTTCGGTCTTGACTCGAGTTCTCGATCATGGCTTGAGCTCGATTCTGACTTGGACCCTTGAATTGATTCGGGGTCAATGTTGGTCGGTCTCTGGATCATAAGCTCGACAACTTTACTTTGCATCATAGTTCGATTTGAATTCGAGCTTGATAATAATATCGAGCTCGACATTGATCGGCCCCGCGGGCTCGAAGCTTGTTTGTACCATCTTCGCAACCCATCTCGAAGTCTTACTTCGATCAATTATGTTTCGAACTCGATCAATCGTACGAAGGCCAAAATCTATTTCGACCGTATACAAGAGCAATCGCGGGTGTATCTTCGTATATTTTTTTTATTTTTTTATGTTTCAATCATGTAGTGGTAGTGAGAGATCAAAACTGTTCCAAAATTAGGACCTTCTTGTGAGTCGATTGAGACTGTGATATAGGAAAAATAAAAAGAGAAATTGACTTCACACCTGTATTTCTCCAACGACAAATGCATTATTCAGGTTAATTAAAAAGAAGATTTTAACATCTGAAGTCTGAACTCGAGCAGGAACGTGAAATCTCTTGGGAGCAAATACTTGAAAATATTTATTATCCTAATCATAATTAAATTTAAACTATAAATTTTAAAATGGTATATGTGTCACTCGTTCAAGTAAAATTTGAAGAAATTGAGACAAAAAGAAGATGAAAAGCAACCAAATCAAGGAAATACTATTATACGATTATAGTCAAAATCAAATTCCACGTGATTTTTCAAACGCGCACTACTCTGTTTTCCATTTCTTTTGTTGTCACATGGAAATAACTGACGAAATGTCTATTTCTGAGTTGTTATTTCAATATACCCATCGGCCATCACGAAGCAGTTTTAGATTAGCAAAGAAAAAAGTCAAATTAATAATTCAAGAGAAAAGTACAAACCCTTTAACATAAAGTAAGATGCTCCTAGATCCAATATCACTACCAGAACAAAAGTAAACAAAAAATAAATGGAGTTCGTGCGTTAGTAGGCTGGTGTTTGTTATTATGCGTTAGTTTTAATTTATATTTATAGTAAAAATATTTGATTAAGTACGAAATTTATATATTATTTTAAAAATTTTGTCATCTTGAAATTTCGATGACTATTAAATTGTGACAAAGTTAAAGTGAAAAGTCCCAAGTTAAATTATTTTTAGACATGAAAAGAAATTTTTTTGAACATTGTGTCAGGTCCAATGGACATTACACATGAGTATAAAAATAGAAAATACGACAAAACCGTGCAATAATATCGAGAGTAGATCAAATCAGATATTTTGGTGCGCTGGCGGACATGTGCACGGACAATGTGGGGTAACGTGACCTAGGGTCCGTTGTGTTTGTCATTATTTTGAAGAAAGCATTTAATAATGTGTTTAATGATTAATTAAGTACTCCCTAATTAATATCTTGGAGAGTGAAGCAACTTTGTATTATTCTATTGTTAATATTTACGAATTGTTTGATTGGATCCAGTATCTCTTCTAAATCATTTTCTAAAGGCTATGCTTAACTTAGTGTAAAGCAACTTCAAATTATTATTATTATTATTATTATTATTATTATTATTATTATTATTATTATTATTATTATTATTATTGATTATAGTATATTTTTTTTTTGTTATGCGTGTGTTCTGCTAACCTATACGCATCTTGATCATTTTAGTATAAAGTAACTTCATATTATTATTATTATTATTATTATTATTATTATTATTATTATTATTATTATTATCCTAATGTGCACCCCACTACTACAGAGCAGGGGCGGCTCGACGAAGTTGGTGGCCTAAAACCAAATTATATTAAGAGGTTTATTTCACAAAATTCATGTAACAGTGAGACACAAAAGATCTCATGTTCTAATCAATGAGTCAATTAAACATTAGAAAGTAGCTAAATCAAAGAAAAAGAGCTTGAAATTGGAAAGCGAAATCTCAAAGTCATGTGAAAGGAGGAAAAATTAGAACGGAAGAGGAAAATAAATATACTATTAACAAGACGGAGATTTATCGCTCTTTACTCACTCATTTGTGCATTCTTAACCAAATATTAAAATTTGGACTCTTACGAGTAATCGCATAAGATATATACTAATACATAATAGGGATCTTTACACAAATAGCCGGTCACATTCACTATTTAATTTTTTTAGTCATATACATAGATTATACACAATTATTCATATATAATACGTAAATTATGCATATGTTATACCTTTATCGACTATTTTTGATTTAAATGGTTGGTTGAATGGCTATTTGGGTTAATTTTTCTACATAATAATATAATATAATATTTTTGAGGCCCTCTAGAATTTGGGCCCAAAGCAATAGCTTGAGCAGCCTTACCCTCCAGCCGGCCCTGCTACAGAGGATATGGAATAACTCTATTTATCAGAAGTTGGAGGGAGAGACATGCAACAATCATCCCATATTTTCTTTCTATTGTGATTTAAGCAACTTCACATGATTGTTATAAAACTTACATATTGTTTGAAGATCCAGTATCTCTTCAAAATTTTATTTAAAAGGGTGACGCAAACTTCGTGTTGCACGATCTCTGGAACTAATCACGCACTTCTCAATAATTTGAGCTACTAAATCTTATTTTGTTAATTGTCATAATATAAGATCTTTTAGAAGGAAGGTTGGGTCAGGGACGACCCGACATATTTTGGCTCCTAAAGTCAAACTTTAATGAGGGACCTTAATATTTTAATTTTTTATTATTATTTGAAGTCAATTTTTCTAGCTTGTTTAGATGCAAAATTATTAATAATTTTCTTATAATTAATTTCTCCTAATAAGTCTTTCTCAATTGACAATATAACTAACCCATTTAATTTCTCCTGAGACATTGTTGATCTTAGGTAAGATTTTATCAATTTTAATTTTGAAAAGCTTCTTTCCGCTGAAGCAACGGTAAGTGAAATTGTTAACATTATTCTATAAGCAATATATGCATTTGAAAAAGAATCAAGTCTCTTTATTTGATTGAGTATATCGATTAAACTATTATCTTCTGCTTGTACTATTTCCCTTAATACTTTCAACTCATAAAATAAATCTAAACCATCAATATCAGATTGATTATTATGCTTTAAGAAAAAATTAAGATTAAGGCAATGTGTTTTTAAATTTCCATCATATAGTGATCTTAGTTTTTTACCACTAAATAGAAAACCAAAAATATTTTCATATGATTCAAATTGTTCAAATCTATTTTGAAGTGAAAAAATAGCCTTGTCTATTATGTATAAAAAGTAATCAACTCTAAAGGACTCTTCGAGAGACTTTGAGATTTCATTATCAACATTCTCATCAAATTTTTTCTTCCCTGATATCACACGTTTCTTACGAAATTCGGGTTCGATATTCATTTCAAATGCAATTTTCTTGGCAGAAATCCTAGCTGTTGCAAATCCTTCTTCTCTATATTTGTTAAAAAAAGAAATCAAACCTTTTTATTGATCTATGGCAACATCAATATGCATGTCTTTTGACTGCATACTTTTGCTAACTGAATTAACAACAATTAATATATCATACCAAATAGTCATACCCGATAAAAATTCAAAATTTTATGTTACTAAGCAATTAGCTTCACTTTTAGTTTTTGGATCATCACTAATTTCTACTAATTTCAATAAAGCATCTCTTATTTGTGAAGTTTGAAATCTTATTGCTTTAATACTTTCAATACGACTTTCCCAACGAGTTTGTGACAATGATTTAAGAGTTAGACTAGGTACACTATCCTTTAATACTTTTCCTCGCTTAGTAGAAGATGAAAATAGTGAATATATATGTTGTACCACTCCAAAATATGATATAGCTTTTGTACAAGAATTAGCCATATCACAAAGTAACAAATTTAGATTATGACAACCACATGGTGTATAAAATGATCTAGGATTTACATTAAGAAGTTTTTTTTGCACTCCTTGATATTTTCCCTTCATATTGGACCCATTATCATATCCTTGCCCTCTTAAATTATCAATATCAAGTCTAATATTTTTTATTTCATCTATAATAACTTTAAAAAGACCTTTTTCGCTTGTATCATCTACTTTTAAAAATTCTAAAAAATATTCATTAATTTTTATTGGAGTTGCTGAAATATCCACACTCCGCAGTATAAAAGACATTTGTTCTTGATGACTTGTATCTGGAGTGCAATCAAGTATGATCGAGAAATATTTTATTTCTATAATTTTTTCTATAATTTTATTTTTAATTTCACTTGTCAATAAGTTTATCAATTCATTTTGTATTCTATGCCCAAGGTAATGACTATGAATTTTATCATGCTTAATTCTTCGAATATGTTCTTGCATGACGGGGTCAAATTATGCAATCATTTCAATTAAACTTAAAAAAAATCCATTATTCTCTTGATATGTCTTTTCATTTTCCCCTCTAAATGCTAAATTATTTTTTTCAAGAGTTTTGATCGCGGCAATAATTCTTGACAATACATTTTTTCAATGCTCTCTATCTCTATTGATTTGTTCTTGAACATCTTTATCGATTATTTTATCTTTTTGCAGTCTTATTTCTAAATTAATCCATGCAGCCATGTTAATAATATCTTCATTTGTTGTTTCATGAGTTTTGAGCTTAGTACTAATATTTCTCCAATCATTACTACCTTCACTAGCTAGTTTACTACTACAAATTCTGGAACTCGAACTAAACAACTTAAAATAAAAATAAAATATTTTATCTAAGTCTTTAGAATAAACTAACCATCTTCTATCATGTCTTTCATCATTAGCTAGTTTTTGAATATAATGTGTTGTAGAAAAATGTCTTGAAAATTTATCATTCGAAAAATTTGTGTCAATTATTCTAATCGGTCCATTTTCTACTAATAGATCTCTCAACTTTGTATCTACATTAGTCCATTGACTAGGATCATATATATTTATAGGAGTTGAATTATCTATTTTATTCATAAGCATCAATGTATTTTTTTGAGGATCTATTCTCGACTTGTCACTTACTTGTTCTTTTTCTACTTGAATATTGTTAAATTTAGAATTATCTAACTCAACCGAATTACTAACTTGCTCATCTAGAGAACACTCTCCCAAATTTTTCGATTCAAGATTTTTATTATTCAATAAAAATTTATCAAGAGCACCTTTTTGAGATTGTATTAGATTTTGAAATCTTCTTCTTTTCTTGAGTTTTTCATAACTAGATTCACACTTTGTATTTGACATACTTATCTTCTAATAAATAATCTAAAAATACACTAAATAGCAAAATATTAAATTTTAGATGAGAAAATAATAAAAAGATAGAATGATAGAACCTGGTTCAAGAACGGATAGCTTGATATCAAATTAAAATTTTTGCTCAAGTATGCTTGTCGCAAGACTTGAATTATGAAAATAGAACAAACAAAAAACACTCCACTATTTCTTGAATCAATATACTGAACTCTAAAGTCTGAAGCTCTACAATAATGCTTGATCTTTGGCTATTGAAGAATGAAGTCATGAATTGATTAATTGAAGAACAAAGTATAAAAATATAATATAGTGGTATAGTGCTATTAGTGCACACATTGTCTTTACTTTGCTCGACAAAGTCACATTGTCTTCACTTCAGAAGCTCCACAATAATATCTTTGGCTATTGAAGAGGAGTCATGAATTGATTAATTGAAGAATCAAGTATAAAATTATAATATAGTGACATAGTGCTATTAGTGCACACTTTATCTTCACTTTGCTCGATAAAGTTTTGCTCGAGAAAATTGTGGTCCACTATCTCAAATTTGTATTCAAAATTCCCGTTTCACTTTATAGTTTTTTTTAAAAAATTTATTTTTTTTTAATTTTTATTTTATTTTATATATATATATAAAATTTAGGTATAACCAAAAAATGGAACCCCCATAAATGTGGGGCCTAAAGCAATTGCTTTACCCGCTTTATGGATGGACCGCCCCTGGGTTGGGTTTTATTTTTTGGTCCATTAATGCAAGTTATCAACTTATCAAACAAGAGAAAATGTTTAGGCTATTACACTTACCTATAATTTAAGTAATGGAATTTGTTTTGTTTCAATTGCCGCTATTCCTTCTTTCTTATTTGTAAAAAAGATATAGTCTAGCTATATATAATAATTAATAAGTATTCGGTTTTCAATTTACTTTGAAAACGAGTGGAAACATTTATTATTGATCAATTTTCTTAAGCTTTGGATTTTTCCTCGTTGAATTATACGGTTCGACAAAATTAATAGAACGAAGCCTCGTCCTGTATTTAATTTCTATATCAAAATGGTCAAACTTTCGACACAAATACAAGTACTTCTAGTGTACAAGAAATATCACATTTGTAACTATGCTCATTGTCTGTTATGAGGAAATAATTATTCTATTGTTAATTTATTGGTAAATGAAATTTCAGAAAAATATTTTGTACGTACAGAAGGGAGTAAACAACTCATAAGCCTTTGTTAGTTAGTTATTTATCTCTTATAAGCCCCCTTGGTATCAGAGTCATGATAACAAGTAGAAATAGGTGCTTGTTCCGATAGATAACTCTTCTATAGAGTTCAAACTCCTCATCGGAAGATTTATTCGGGCTCCAGGTCCTGTCGGAGCCTTGGCCCCCGACGCCCCTAATTCGGTCTATGTCTGGGCTGCTGCCGTACTTCTCTTATAAGAGAATATGATACCATCCCCCACTTTTTAACGCTACTTTTCCCAATAAATATCATTAGGAAGAAGGCTACGGTTAAAAACAGTAGGAAAGAAGAGTATGAATTGCCTCAACAATTAGATTTACTTAATAAATGGACTATCCCATTAGTCAAGCCTAAGGTTATATACCAGTTAGGAACCTTTAAAAAACTAGGTTTAAAACAGGTAGTTAAAACTACTGAAGAAACAATTACTGTTGATAGCGATCATGCCACCTTTAGATTATTATCTGAAAGTGACTTAGCCCCTTATAGGGACACACTTAGATTCATGCATATAGGTTTAATATAAGTTGTCTTTAAGCCACTTACTTTAAGAGGCTTACCTGAAAGCTTTATAGCAGCTCTCAGAGATGGCAGAAATCAGAACTGGAAAAAGTCCCTTATAGGAACAGTGCAAACCAGTTTAGCCTACGGTCCAGTATATTTTAATGCATATCCGAATCTATAAATTTCTTTAAATGACGAAAATTTGTTAGATGCTTTAATTTTAAGTATCAAATTACATGGTTATGTTTATTTGCCTGGTACAGAAGTTATATGTATCTGTTATAGAATTTATTATAAGCCTTTATATACTTTAAATCCTACGTGTAAAATAATGGATTTCAAAAATAAAACTATTTTAATAGAAACTAATTTTGGTAGATCTAAAGTTACTACCAGAAGACCTATTAAATGGGACGAAATTGATTTTCCCAAAGAATGGGTCATAGAGGAAGCAATAGCTCCTCAAAACACTGTTAATACAGAGGTTACAGAAATTGAGCAAACCTCAGATGAAACTATTAAGATCAGGTTTAATGAACCTGTTCAAACTGATAATATAAGTTTATCATCTAGATTAACTAGATCCAACTCGTCTTATATTTCTCCAATTGATTATGTGGTAGATTTTCCATCTAGAGCATCTACCTCACAAATTAGAGATAATAATAGAATTGATCATACTAAAATCAGTCAGGATAATATTGTTAAGGTTAACTCAGACCCTGACCCAATTCCATCCGAAATGGATTTTTTAAATGGTTTTAATGGATAAAAACCAAATAGATTTTAATCCGGGTTCACAGGCAAGAAAAATAATTTGTGAAGAATTTAAAAAACCCAAATGAGAACTTTTTATAAATTGATTTTTTGATAACTTTGATGAAAAGTTAGATTTTTCTTTCAAAATAATTTTTATAATGACATCAATAGTTATAATAAAATAATAGCTTTTGTTCCTTGGTTTATGTCCAAATATGTTCATAACTATATTTCAGTATTAGAAAGAGATTATAAGCTCAGTAGTGGAGAAGTTACTAAATTCGTTTTTCCACCACAACAATCTTTTCAAATAGAATAAAAAGATAAAGTAGTATATTTCACTGCTTTTTCTAAATTATTTGAAAATGATACTGCTGTTATAAAAGATAAGAATTTGAATACTATACTCACACAGAATAATTATACTAATATTTATGTTAGTATTCTGGGTGAACAAATTACTTCTATACATGAAAGATTGGACAAGTTGATAGATGAAGTCCAAAGAATGACTGAAAAGGATACTAAAGGTAAAGAGCAAATCGTTACTGCAAGTAGCCAACCCCCTCCCAAGGTCAAAGATTTTAAAATAAATAATCTTGCAGAGCAATTATTGGATAAGAAATTTGAAAAATTTAGAGTTAGCCCTCTAAATTTAGAGCATTTATCTGATGAAGATAAAAGACTAAAGGTCTCAGAAGAGATTAATAAAATCTCTGAAAAATATTCTCGAAAACCAGTTCAAAGGATATTCTACTATCCAAGACCAACCCCACAAGATGTTCTCTTAGAAGAACTTGACAGTGACCACTACCATCAAGGTTACATTGGGACAGATATCTATGAATGAAACATACATGGTCTTACACATAGGCAGATTTATACGACAGTACATAGAATGCTTATGTACAGTACTATCTGTAAAGTTCACAAGAATACGAAAAAAGCTATTGCTGAAAAGATAAGAGCTGATTTCACTGGTCAACTCAAAGGATGGTGGGATAATTATCTTACAAATGACCAGAGATATCTTATTATGAGTTCAGTAAAGACAAAGAATGGAAAAGATATCCAAAATACTGTCTACTCATTAATTATGAATATTTTTCTGGAAGATGGTCAGACAATAATGAGACCATAAGAACCATGCTCCAAAATCTTAGGTGTAAGACCTTAACATCTTTTAGATGGTACAAAGATATTTTCCTATTTAGAGTAATGGAATTACCAGAGTGTAATAGCACTCACTGGAAGTTCAAATTTATTGATGGACTCCCTCCACTTTTTGCTGAAATGGTTAGAAAAACCCTTAGAGGAACATCAATGAGTATTGATTATAGTAATTATTCATATGGTAAATTATTTAGTGTATGCACTCAAGAAGGTTTAGCTTTATGTAATGAGTTTAAGCTAAATCAAGAGATTAAGAAATACCGTCTTAATGAGAGACAACAATTAGGGGAATTTTGTGAACAATTTGCTATTGATATTCATAAAAAGAAAACATTCTCATAAGAAAAAGGATTTTCATAGAAAGAAAAAAAGATCTCCTGAAAAAAGATATGAAAAGAATAAAAGGAGAAAATAATTTCATAAAGCAAAATAGGTTTTATAAAAGCAAAAAACCCTCAGGCCTGTTATAAATGTGGTAGAGTAGGCAATTATGCCAAGGATTGCAAAGTCAAGGATAAGATCAAAAATCTTGATTTAGATGATAATATCAAGGGTTTTTTGTATAAGATATTATTAAATTCTTCTCCGGAAAATAGTCCTGAGAATAGTGATAAAGAATCATCAACTGATGAAGACTTACGAGTCTTTCAAGATGAAAATTATATTTCATCTTCTGAAGATGAGCAAAGACCATGTAGTAAGGGACAATGCTCGAAATAATATTGTAACAATGATGATGATCTTTATAATCTTTAATCCAGTTTAAAGACATGAAGGTCTATGTCTTGACCAATGACAGTATTCTAGAACTGTTAAGGGTGATTAAGGACCCTGAATTAAGATCCCAGATCTTAGACAAGATACCTACAAATACAGAAGTAGGTACAGAGATTGAAGAAATTCCATCTCAAAAGGGACCTTATATTATGTCTGACATTAGAAAAATGATTAAAGAAAAATCACAGCCTAATAGGCTGACTACCGTCCAAGATTTAGGTATCGAGAATAATAATCTCAAAAAAGAAGTCTCAGAGTTAAAGGCTTCTAATGTAGCCTTAGACAAAAGAATTTTTAAATTAGAAAATTCTGACACTGAGAAAGGATTCAGTATTGATATTACTGAAAAAGGAGACGATATAAGTACGTCAGAAGATGCTGAGAAGAATAAATTCTTAGGAGCTATTGATTTTGCACAACATGAATTTTTGCAAAAACTCCAGTATTTTACTGGCCAAAATATTTTAATAAAAATAACTCTTTTAATCGATTATATTTTAAAAGAGAATTTATCGCTTTATTTGACAACGGTGCAGATTTATGTTGTATAAAAGAAGGAGTAATACCTTCAAGATCTTTTTATAAGACCACTCATAGATTAAAAAATGCTAGTGGTGGTCAAATGGGTATTTCTTATAAATTACCTAGAGCCTATATTTGTCACGACCCAATTTTACCTATAGGCCGTGATGGCGCCCAACGTCACCGCTAGGCAAGCCAACTAATGAATTAAACATATATTTCCTCTTTTAATAAGTTTCCGAGTAATTAACTTTTCTTAGTTGCAAGATTTAAGAAAATAAAAGGTTGAAATAAATAAAACCAAGTAATAGCTCAAAATCATAATTCTACTAACGTGTGTGCCAAGACCTGGTGTCACAAGTGTATGAGTATCTAGTAGATTATACAAAATCCTAAATACCGTCTGAACATAAAATAGACAGAATGCAAGTACAAAGAGAGACACTAGGTATTGCGGAACGGCTCAGGAAAGGCAGCTCACCGCTAGGCTTCGGGATATCTTGGGTGCGCGCCGGAAGGAACACCTGATGTACCTGTCTCAGATCCTACACAAAAAGTGCAGTAAGTGTAGCATGAGTACGTAAATAACGTGTACCCAGTAAGTATCAAGTCTAATCTCGAAGAAGTAGTGATGAGAGGTCCACTTCGACACTTACCATGAGTCAATAATACTAAGATAGAAATATTTAAATAAACACAATTTATGTGAACATTAACAAATTTTTCCTTAGCAGGCAGAAACAAATAATTCTTTCGCAATTTGATAATTTTCAAATAATTATTTACCTTCACAAGCTGCAATAAAATAAATATCAAGGCACCAAATATTTTTTTTTATTATTAAGCACGATTTATGCCAAGGTCGTACGGCTCGATCCAGAATAATGTGTACACTGCCGAGGGTCGAGCGGCACGAACCATAAATGCATCTATCAACTGCCGAGGCGTTCGGCCCGCTCCACAAGAAAAGGAAGATATTTTTATAAGCATTTGACTTAAATATTATTGAGGTTTTATACAAAAATAATATAAATTTCATTAACGATCCACCACAATTTCTCCAATAAATACTAATATAATTTAGACATTTTTCGATTAACAAGTATGATGCAAAGTTTCCAAATAATTCATGAATTGGGTTCTAAAACTACCCGGACAATAGCATAACAGTAGCTACGCACTGTCACGTCCCAAAACCGAGGAGCGTGACCGGCGCTCAACTGAGTGAACCCGACCGAGCAAGCCTGTTAGATTTCATTCTACCCAAACTCATCCATGAATAGAGATATTACATATTATCATTAATTAGACGAAAATGTGTTCATGTCTACAATACCAATTCATTTTCAATAGTTTTATCATTTTTAAAGTCTCAAATGGACAAGTAATACATCCACAATATAACATAGTTTGTCTTTTCCCAGCACCAATACACAACCCACATTATGTCTACGAAGCCTCTATAGATAAAGAAGAGTACAATGATAATGCCGGCAACAAGGCCCCGGCTATACCTTAAACTGAATACACAAAGTACAAAAGATACATGGCCCCGGGATGAAGTGGGGCTCACCAAGTTAGCTGGAAAGAAAGTGCACTACTATCACTGATCAATATCTCCTGCTGTGGCACTACCTGCATCCATTGAAAGATGCAGCGCCCCCGGCAAAAGGGACGTTAGTACCGTCGAATAACACTAGCATGTATAACTAAATATCCTCTCAATAGAAGGACAAATAATACAAACAAGATTATCATAATGTCAATGAAAGCCTTAATCAACATCAAACCTCAATTTAGGATCAAGACAATATTCAAATTAATTTTCATATCTCACATTGGGAGATTTTTAGTATCGATATACCATTGTCCACAATACCAGTACCATTATTCACCATACCAATATCGCTATTCATAATACCATTACTCATAAAACCAGTACCACCGTACTCTTAGCACAGAGTCCGATCATGACCCGATCGGCTAGGCTATCTCAGTAGAGACATCAACCATAATTTCTCTCAATATCAATACCACCGTCTTTAACACAGAGTCCGATCACGACCTGATCGGCTAGGCTATCCATTAGGGATATCGACCACAATCACAATTTCAATTACAATTTCCAGCACAATCACCACCATGTGTGCGGCATGGTGTCCGATCACGACCCGACCGGCTAGGCTATCTTATTTGAGACATCAATATTTTTATATCAATCATCGCATTTCATATTACTTTCACTTCTTTTCATTTCATTGGTACTAATGGCCATAATTATAAGGTCATTCTTGGCACGTTGGCCATATTCAGTATTTCATGCTCACCTTATCAATTTCAAATATCATTATCATTATCAACAACAAATACAACTCAAATCAAGGTGTGTAGTACACATGTGAGCAATTTAGAGTCTAAGGCACATAGAGATATTTCACAAAATTTGGCATAATAGCCTTCATTTGAACTTGACTTAAAGTCGAAACATTATTAATGCACAACCCGTATTTTAACACATCCTCAATTGGTAACATAACATGAATAAAGCATTTAGAATACTTGTTGAATATATATCTTTCAACGCAATCTTACTCGGAATGGCCAGTCTCATAATGAATCACTCGGGACTTACATAATTTACATGAATATCGTGGGATTCAATTCTAAGAGAAGAGTTTAGCCAACATACCTCAATTGAGCTTCCTTACACTCTAAATATTCCGAAATTCTTAGCAACTTCAATCTATTGTAGAAATATAACAAATTGAATTAAAATTAGGAAGATGATTATGGTTCGAGCCCATTTGAGCATTTTATAAAACACTAAGTGTGCATTAAGGTTCCAAGGTCCTTTTATGGAGAATTCTATCATCCCACAACCCAACCTTTACTATTTTTAGCTCAACAATCTTCCTACACCCTTTGATAACACATGCATGTAAAATAAACAACTCTCATGCCCAAAAATTATCTTGCTAATTACCCATTTTTAGAAAATTTTAAAATTAGGGTTTAGGGTGTAGAATCTTACCTCTAGGATGAAGACCTAGTGAGCTTCCCTTCTTAATCTTCCAAAACTTGAGCAAGAATTAAAGAAAATTTATTGAAGAACACCTTTTTACTCTAGGGCACTCTTTCTCATTCTAGAATATTAGATTATGTCTCAAACATGGCCTAAAGATTGTATTTAATGAAATAGGGTCGGGTTTTAAAAACCCAAAAATGGAGCTCCATAACAAGGTATGCGATCGCATAACCGATATGCGGACCGCATATCGGTCGCATAATTGGTTACAAAATAGCCAAAAGAACTGCCTGTGTATTCGGTCACTATGCGGTCCACATAACTGTTATGCGGTCGCATAATGCACCGCATAACAGTTATGCGGTCGCATAGTCGACTGCATAGTTGCTTCCAACTGACCCAATTAACTGCCTCACTCTGCGGCCATTATGCGGTCCGCAGAGTGGTTTTGCGGTCTCATAATGGACCGTAAAAATGCACTTTTCAGCCAAAAAGTTTCCTTTACTTTCCGATGCGTTGTTCAACCCAAAAAGTCCAAGCCTAGTCCAGCACCATGAAACATTATTTTCTTTGCAAACTTTATCGGGCTTTACACTTAAGTACTTCGAAATTTTTCGGGATGTTATATTCTCCCCCTCTTAGGATCATTCGTCCTCGAATGAGGGTAAAAATCCATCATTAGCATCTTATGCTGCTCAGTTTGTTTCATACCACTTTCGAGCAGCCCCAAATTTGTCTAACTCCCAAAATTTCCAAATATTTTGCAAGAGTTTCCCTTGTAACTAGGCCTATCCACCTGTTAGAGAGCCCCAGAAACACATCCTAACAACATATTCGTATTCCAACGATGTAACATAATACAAAACAACACCAAATGTGGTCTCATAAGCAATATATATCCAGAAAGGAACACCCTTAATGCCAATTATTCATATGATACAAAATTCATAAAAATTAAGTCTTATAATCTTTTTTCCTAGATCACAACTTTAAATACATGGTCATTAAAACAAATAAGGATACTTTTTCTTCATTTCTTCCTCGGCCTCCCAAGTAGCCTCTTCAACCTGTTGGTTTCTCCACAACACTTTCACGAAGGCAATTTCTTTATTTCTTAATTTTCGGACTTGCCGATCAATAATAGAAACCAGAATCTCTTCGTAAGTCAATTTCTCATTTACCTCAATAGTCTCAACCGGAACAATGAGTGTCAGATCTCTAACTACTTTCTTCAACATAGACACATGAAACACCGGGTGTACTAATGACATTTCAGGTGGTAACTCAAGCTTGTACGCCACCTCACCGATCCTTTGAATGATTTTGTACGGTCCGACATACCTCGGACTCAATTTCCCTTTTTTACCAAATTGCATTACACCCTTCATGGGAGAAATT
Organism: Nicotiana tomentosiformis; assembly: GCF_000390325.3. Lineage (NCBI taxonomy): Eukaryota > Viridiplantae > Streptophyta > Magnoliopsida > Solanales > Solanaceae > Nicotiana > Nicotiana tomentosiformis. The sequence continues at coordinate 153,882,482 of NC_090813.1, forward strand.
TTCAAGAATACCCAATCATCTTCTTTGAACTCCAAATCCCTACGACGAACATCCGAATAGGATTTCTGATGACTCTGAGCAGTCTTCAACTGCTCCTTAATGATTTTAGCTTTTTCCATAGCCTGATGCACAAGGTCTGGCCCTATCAAATCTGCTTCCCCAATTTTGAACCACCCAATGGGAGATCTACATCTCCTACCATATAAAGCCTTGAACGGTGCCATTTGAATGCTAGCGTGATAGCTATTGTTGTAGGAAAATTCTATGAGTGGTAAATGATCATCCCAACTACCTTTGAAGTCTAGAACGCAAGCACGCAACATATCCTCAAACGTCTGAATAGTCCGCTCTTCCTGCCTGTCAGTTTGCGGGTGAAAGGCTGTACTAAGATTCACCTGAGTACCCAAACCTTGCTAAACTTTCTTCCAAAACTTAGCAGTGAATTGTGCCCCCCCGATCAGAAATGATGGAAACTGGGGTGCCATGCAACCTGACTATTTCTTTGATATACAGCTGAGCATACTGCTCCGCTGTGTCGGTAGACTTAACCGGCAAAAAGTGTGATCAATTCGTGAGTCGATCCACAATCAACCAAATTGAGTCAAACTTGCGCGAAGTGCGCGGTAATCCTACCACAAAGTCCATATTAATTATTTCCCACTTCCACATTGGAATTTCTATGTTTTGTGCCAACCCACCAGGCCTTTGATGTTCGACCTTCACTTGCTGACAATTAGGACATCTTTCCACAAAGTCCGCCACATTCCTCTTCATATCATTCCACCAATAGACTTCCTTAAGATCATGATACATTTTTGTAGAACCTGGGTGCACAGAATACCTAGAGGTGTGAGCTTCAGTCAAAATTCTTTCACGGAGACCATCCACATTTGGAACACATAGTCGCCCTTTGGTACCTTAGTGTACCATCATCCATGCCAAGAGAAAAGGCCATGGTCTTATGTTTATGAATCCTCTCTTTCAATTTCGCCAACAATGGATCGTTGTATTGTTTCTCTTTGACTTCCACAACAAGCGATGATTCAGCCCTATTTTGCATAATTACCCCTCCTTTACTAGAGTCCGCAAGAGGAACTCCCAAACTAGCCAATCGGTGAACTTCTTTGGCCAATGGCATTTGATATGCCTCTAAGTGTGCTAAGATACCCATAGATTTTCGGCTAAGAGTATCCGCCACAACATTAGCCTTCCCCGGATGGTATAAAATATCAATATCATAATCCTTGAGTAATTCAAGCCATCTTCTCTGCCTCAGATTCAATTCCTTCTGTTTGAAAATATATTGAAGGCTCTTATGGTCCGTGAATATATCCATATGGACCCCATATAAATAATGACGCCAAATTTTCAATACAAATACCACTGCTGCAAGTTCTAAATCATGTGTTGGATAGTTCTTTTCATGATTCTTGAGTTTCCTAGAAGCATACGCTATCACCTTCCCATGTTGCATTAATACACACCCAAGCCCGATTCTTGAAGCATCACAATATACCACAAATCCATCTATACCCTCTGATAGAGTCAACACCGGTGCCGTAGTCAATCTTGCTTTCAATTCCTGGAAACTCTTTTCACAAGCATCTGACCATTGGAACTTAATTGCCTTCTGCGTCAATTTAGTCAATGGAGAGGCAAGAGTAGAAAACCCCTCCACAAACTTTCTGTAATATCCAGCTAAGCCTAAGAAACTGCGAATTTCTGTTGGAGTTGTAGGTCTCGACCAATTCTTCATAGCCGCAATTTTCTGAGGATTAACCTTAATTCCTTCATTAGAGACAACATGACCCAAGAATATGACCGACTCAAGCCAAAATTCACATTTTGAAAACTTTGCATATAATTTGTGCTGATGCAGGGTTTGCAGAACTACCCTGAGATGGTCAGCATGGTCCTCCTGACTTCGTGAATATACAAGAATATCGTTAATGAACACTATCACAAATGAGTCGAGGAATGGCTTAAAAACGCGATTCATAAGATCCATGAAGGCTGCTGGAGCATTTGTTAGTCCAAAAGACATTACTAGAAACTCAAAATGCCCATACCGGGTTCTAAAAGCTGTTTTTAGAATATCCCGCTCCCTGAACTTCAATTGGTGATACCCGGATCGTAAATTGATTTTGGAGAAGTACCTGGCACCTTGCAATTGATCAAACAAGTCATCTATCCTTGGCAGTGGGTACTTATTTTTGACTGTTACCTTATTAAGCTGTCGATAGTCAATACACATTCTCAGTGACCCATCTTTCTTTCTTACAAAAAGGACCTGTGCGCCCCAAGGCGACACACTTGGCCGAATAAAACCCTTTTCTAACAAATCTCTCAATTATTCCTTTAGCTCCTTCAATTCTGCCGGTGCCATTCTGTAGGGTGGAATAGATATAGGATGCGTGTCTGGCATCACATCAATCCCAAAATCAATCTCCCTGTCTAGTGGGATCCCAGGGAATTCATCCGGAAAGACTCCCGAAAATTCATTCACAACAGGCACAGACTCAAGTGTAGGTGCCTCAACATCGGTGTCCATAACCCGGACCAAATGGTAAATACATCCCTTGTTGATCATTTTTGTGGCCTTTAGGTAAGAAATAAACCTAACCCTTCGGCACTACATCATCACCCTTCCACTCAATAACTGGCTCATTTGGAAATTCGAACCTAACAGTTCTAGTTCGACAATCAAGCTTGGCAAAACAAGAATAAAGCCAATCCATCCCCAATATCACATCAAAATCGACCATTCTCAATTCAATAAGATCGGCCACGGTGTCCCGACCACACAGCGTAACAACACAATCCCTATAAACCTACGTAGCCAAAATAGACTCACCAACCGGAGTAGATATAAAGAATGGCTCATAAAGTTGTTCTGGTTCTATCCCAAATTCCATAGCAACATAAGGTGTGACATATGACAAAGTGGAACCGGGATCAATAAGAGCATATATTTCATGAGATTGGACAATCAATAAACCTGTGATAACATATGGAGAAGCCTCTGAATTCTGGCGACCCCTCATAGCATAGAAACGGCCGGATCCTCCCGAACTCTATGCTCTACCCCTAGCTGCACCACGCCCTGTGGGTGTTGGAGTGCCTCGAACTGGAGGAGGTGCTGCGGATATAGTAGCTGCAGAACTGGCTGGCTGTGCCATGCCCCTGCCCATACCCTGGCGGGATGAACGACAACCCATTTGAATGTGACCCCTCAATCCGCATCCGTAGCATATGGGTAAGTCCATGTAGCATATTTCTAGGTGCATCTTTCCACACCTAGGGCATGAGGGCTTCCTCTGCTGCTGGAATCTACCACCATGACGACCCTGCTGATTGGATCCCCTGTTGCAAGCTTTATTACAATACTTGCACCTCTGGTATTTACACAATCTGGTGAGAGTTTCATATTAAATTCTTATAAGGCGGGTACTTTTCTAATTGGCTTTATCATAGAGCCGTTAGAGAATATGGCTATTGTACTATCTCTCTTGTACCTCTGATATTAAGAGCTATTCTGCAATGTCCTCAATCACGATTTCTATAATTTTCTGGGTCCAATAATCAGACTCCTAATTTATTTTGTTGATGTAACTCTTTAGTTTCCTCTTCCTTCTGATCAGCCTTTATGTAGGCTTAAGATATCTTTCGATTTGCGGCTCATGGTATTACTTTAGCCTTTCATAGATGCTATGGAATATCCAGGATACAATCTTCTAACAATTAAATCCATTGTCTATGACCTGGACTCAATTTCTTCTTTTAACTTATACCAGAGTCTTCTACGGCTGTATGATTGTCAACAAATGTGCTACATGGATAATACTCTGAAATCTTAAGTGCGTTCATAACCTAACTAACTCTGGATCATTGATAAAATAATTCCTTTCGTTCCTTCTCAATTTCCTTTAAACGTAAGCTATTACTTTTCTCCGTCTTTCTATCCCCTTGTTGTGTGCATACTTAACTTATCTTAGTTACCACACATGCCAAAATTTTTGTGCAACTCATATGGTCTCGAATATTACTTTTGGTTTTACTCCCCGCTCATTAGCTATGGTAGGTGCCACTTTCTTTCGGAGTGCATACAATTTTGTATTGAGACTGTTGTTACACGACCATTTCCTCTGTAGGTCACTGTGCTTAGGTTGAAGCCTTCTTCCTTATTTCCTCACCTAGTCGTTCATTTTAGTACTTAGGGAGGATCCTCTAACTCTTGTAAAGCTACGAGCTTATCACATTGTATGCTTGACTGAATTTTTGATGTTCTTCCTCACCTATAATTATCCGTAGTTACTTATCTCCACGCCCTTGTGCTTGTAGGGTTGCTTCTGAACTAATATTTTGACTGACTTCCCAGTGGTACTCTCTTTTATTTCCGTAACACTCATATGGTACCCTTAACTACCCCATTGTTATTTGAATATTTTTCAAGTATTACAATATCATAACTGTGAGACTGAATTCACTATGTTGGGGTTCACTATGTTTATCTCGTACGATCTGCTGATTTAGCTGTATCCTCTTGTCTAGACATAACTAGGCTCTTCCTTAATTAACTACTAACTACTCGTTGGCCCATTCTCATATCAATATTCCGCGTAATCTTTCTTGGGTTATTTCCTTTGTCTTAACTTACGTCTCTCACTAGCTCCTTATCTATCAATAACATCTCGGGCAGGAACCCATACTTTCTCTCCTTGACGTCGTGCTTGCATAATATTCTGGAATCATAGCATATCTGTAGGCTTTGAATAAGTGCAATCTCATCCCTTTTTCATTTTATCGCATTCTTCCTTTACCATTCCATAATTACTAGAACCACTTAATTTTGACTTAATTCCACATCACTCCATATTCCCCCTTTAGGGGAGTACTAATATTTAGCGCTGCGACGATCTACCTATAGATGTCTTACCTCTTTATCTTTGGCATCTTCTCACATCATCGATGACCCTTACTCGCCTTGCGGTAATTCTTCTGTGCCAAGGATAACAAAATTCCTTACTCGCGAGGGTGACACTTAGTATAATTGGCACGTACAGTCCCTTAAGCTTAACTTTGCTCACATTGCTTGCTTTAGGGAAGCGTCTTCCTGAATGACCATTCTATGAATTTCTCATGAATCTTCTTCTGTTGTCCATTCTATTATTTCCAGAATGCAATCTGAAATTTCCATGATGCCGACCATTATTAAATCACTCAGTCCCTAATTCATGTTTAGTTTATCTTGCTCACCAATCCATACTGGTTTGTATTACTCTGGGGTCTAACTTTTTCTTCTGGTAATCACGTTAGAGTCAGGAACTTATTTCTTGAAATGAGGATATGACTTTATGGCCTATACTCTTTTGTTGAGTCAAGGCTTGTCACCTCTCGTCTTTTCCTTCAATTGACTATAGACTCTGTAATACTATCATCTTTTTGATCTACCGTTGCCATCCATGTATTACATCTTACTCATAATGCTGCATTAACTCTCTTCTTATTTCCCGCTAATATTTATGTCTATCACTTTATAATGAAAACTTCAACAAGACATTCTTTTGCTTTAAGCTCCCCTATGATCCATGCACTGGCTCTTCGGGTTGCCTAACATTCTCTCTCTACTAGGGACGGGGGCCATGCTAAGGTAATATTTATCCCTTAAATGCCTATATTTGTAGTACTCATATCTAGCTGTACTATTCTAGATTGCACCATCTGGGTGTCTCACAAGGAGATTCATTAGCAGATTTGCAATACCCTTCGGAAATGTTAGCTAACGCAAACAACCCATCCAGCATTTTTGGTTACTCTAACCCCAATCGGATCCTGATATCCTGTCCTTCTCTTAAATAGACCTGTCAGCCCCCATAGGGCATAACTGGAATGGGTGTGATCCATTGTATATATATCTTCGTTACTGTTGAAAGTAACTCAGAATGCTTATATTTCTCTGCTTGAATTGTAAATACTGTTAACCTTTATTAACTTGGTACCTCGTATCCTTCTTCACATTGCTTCTTTTGCATGTTGAAACTTGTATCTATCTTTCGATTCTCTTATTCTTTTTTACCGTAAGAGTGGACATATATTCTTGCCTTAGGGATCCTTATCAAGAAGCTTACACATCTTAGTATACACATGATCTGCTGGAGATCTTACATTTAATCATCATAAGCATGATGCAAAATTGAGTTCCTCTGACTCAACTCTTCCATAGCCACATTCAATACCTTACCAACCGTCTTTCTCGATGTAGGCATCGTCGTATTATGAATAAGATAGAGTTTAGGAAATTGAGTTCTTACAACTGAGCTCTACTATATGATCTAGATTAAGAAGAAAGAGTGACAGTCCTAAATGCCCTGTAGCCTCCTGCTTATAAGTGTGGTGCACGACACACCCATAAACAAGACTCTAGTAGACACGACTTATAGACTCCCTAGGACAGAACTGCTCTGATACCACTTTTGTCACGATCCCAACCGATGGGCCACGATGGGCACCCGGTACCTTACTCAACCGAGTACCAACATAACGTATATTTTCATATCATACTATCATAGATAACTAAGCCGGAGAGGCTGCCGTGATATAAGCAGAATACAACATGAAATACAAACTTATACATAAGATTGGCCCTGGCCTATAAGACCGAAATAACCACTCGTACACTGAACATAGGCTGACAAGGCCATACAATCAACATGTAAATCTGAATAACTCTGTGAATCATTGATATTTACAATGCCATGCATATGTGCATAAATGTCATACCATGCATAGGTATATGCGTTCATAACATCATCAAGCCTCTGAGGGTATCGCATAATATCATCTCGGCCACTGTGGGCAAATTATCAACGTATACCAGCTGATCAGGTGGTGGTCCGTATATAACACCGTAACCTTTTCCATATCCCATATACATATATATACGCGTATATAATGCTATCTGGTCATGGGTTAATGTGCGTGTATAAATGCATGAAATGCATATGAAACACGTTAATAAGATTTCTCGGAATGTCATAAAAATAATATGCCTATTAGATAAACTTTATCAAATACGTATTTTTCTAAGACCCATGAACAAAAGATATAATAATAATTCACATGGGGAATCAAGAATATAGACACCCCTAGTATTTCTATGAATAGAGTTATTTATGAAAGTTGTGCATTTGCTCGTTTAAAGAAGGGATAGACTTAACATACCTTAATTGCTCATAAGAACTCGAGAAGGTCGTAAATGAACATTCAAACTTGGATCATCTTCAAAATAATTATCCTCAAGGTGTTGGCAAGAATTCCTTAAGAATTATCCTTAAATAAGCTTGAACGTTGGTTAATTCCTTCTCCATACAAAATGAAGGGTGCTGAATGTTATAATAGCTTTTCCAAGAATGAGAGCACACCAAATGAAGCAAACATGGTCACAAGTCTTCTAAGTATGTGTTTGAATGTGTGTGGACTCACTTCTGGTGATGGCTTAGCCACATAACTTTAGTTGCCGCCTTTCAATTTGATTTATGAGTCACTTAGTTTGATTTATGTTGCTACCATGTTGATGTTTACCCATTCCCAACCAATTAACCACTAACACCTTAATTAATTGATAATCTCCCACTAAAATTAATAATTACCCGATTATCCACACAATTAAGAATTATCTCAAATTACTTAAAATACTACTCACTTTTAACACACCTTATACACCTTACTATCATGATCATGTGGTACCTTGTATGGCACTAGTCCATAAATACCGTATATTTTAGCCCGGGCCGTATTTTATCCCAAAATATCAAACTTCGATGAAAATTCATTTTCTTCGATTTGCTTGCCCTCTCACTTTCACGAATTTACTCATTACTTGTTTGACATAGAAAAATGCTTATAATCTCAAAATAATCTCACTCCCGAACTTACGTCGATTAACTTACGACGAAACTTTAATGTACAAAATGCGGGATGTAACATCTCATTTCCGAGCTTTCATCGATTTTTTTATGGCGTAATTTCACGTACAAAAATATAGGGTGTAACATCTACCTAGGCCTCCGAGTCGGATATGTGGAGTAGATATCCACACCTTTTCACCAGCCCAGACACTTTTTCTAATTCCGTTCGAGGACGAACGTTTGTTTTAGAGATGGAGAATGTGATGACCTGAAAGGTCATCTTTAAATTTAATAATTATTTATGTGTTCTTAAACCTCAAATAGCACCATTCAGCTTCCTCGACTTGCGTGCGTAGTCCGTAAATTTTCCAAAAATATTTTATGTGAAAAATTGATTAAAATGTGAAATAATGCTTCAAAACTCATTTGAGTTGACTTCGGTCAACGTTTTGAGCAAACTGACCTGGATCATATTTTGACAGTTTTGGAAGGTCCGTATCGTAATTTGTGACTTGGGTGTATGCCCGGAATTTATATTAGAGGTCTCTAGCTTGAGTTATTGCCATTTGTTGAAAATTGGAAGTTTGAAATCTTATAGATTCCAAAGTTTTGACCGTGGATTTCACTTTATTAATATCGGGGTCGGAACACGATTCTGAAAATTTGAATAGCTCTGTTATATTGTTTATGACTTGTGCGCAAAATTTGATGTCATTCCGAATTCGTTAAATACATTTCGGCACGAGTTTTGTAAAAGGAAAACTTTGAAACTCCTAAGTCTGAATCGAGGTGTGAATTGTAATTTTGATGTTATTTTGATGTAATTTGAGACCCCGAGTAAGTCTGTATTATGTTACGGGACTTGTTGGGATATTTGGACGAGGTCCCGAGGGACTCGGGTGAGTTTCGAACGTATTTCGGATCATTTTGTAAAGATTTGCAGGTCTGGTTTTGGTGTGTCGCACCTGCGCAAACCTTGGGACGCAAGTGCGATACCCACTTATGCGGTGCCATGATCGCATCTATGATCTTTCTCGCTTCTGCGGCTTCCTTCGCTCTTCTGCGTAGTCGCTTCTGCGACTTGAAGGACCACATGTGCGGTCCTCTGTTTGGCTGCCCTATTTCGCAAATGCGAGATTTGTCTCGCAAATTTGTCCGTAGATGCGAAAATGCTGGACAGAACACATAAAATTTTGGTGTTATCCATTTTTACTCATTTTTGAGTTTTGAGTCTCGGATTTGAGCAATTTCAAGGGGGTTTTCCATGACTTCGACTTGGGTAAGTTTTCTATACCCGAAAGTGATTATATTTCATAAATCCATGCTTATATTCATTGTTTTTTCGGATTTAGATGGAAGAAAATTGGATTTGTTTATAAAACTTTCCAAAAACGAAATTTAAGATTTGAAGGTCCATTTGACATCGAAATTTGATAATTTTTGTATGGTTGGACTCATCTCGGAACGGGTGTTCGGATTTCGTGAGTTTTTATCAAGATTCGAGATGTTGGACCCACTGTGAAGTTTTTAGATGAATTTGAGATTTTAATTCGGAAAATTAGTAATCTTATATGGAATGAATTCCTACGATTCGTGTTGAGTATATTTAATTATTTTTGACTAGATTTGAAGGTTTCAGACACTAATTCGCGAGACAAAGGTTTAATGGAATCTTGAATTTGGTTGCGAATCAAGGTAAGTGTCGTGGTTAACCTTAACTTGAGGGAATAGAACCTTTGAATTATTTGTTAAGTGAATTTCATGTGTAATGACGTATATGCTAGGTGACGAGTGTCTATACGTCGTCATATTGATTTTTGCATAATTATCTGATAATCATAAATTATTTTAAATCATAAATTAATTATTATATTAATTATTTCTCTCATATTCTTTGGTCAGTATTATGTCTTGAATTCATGCTATAATTGGTACATGCTAATTTGAATTATGTGTCTTAATTGCTACTAGACATTTAGCATATTAAATATTAAATTGCCTATTTTCTCCCTCATTTCCACAATAAATTGCTACTTGTCATTACCTGTTTTCCTAAATAAATCATAATTATTGTATGCTTTGTTGCCTAATAGTTTCTTATTGATGTGGTATTTATTGGAGTACTTTTAGATTTTAGAGTGATTAAATTATATTGTTGGAGCAGGTTGCATGCCGCAACCAAATTAATTTAAGTTTAAATTGTTGGTGCGGGTTGCACGCCGTAATAGAATTATTAAAATTTTATATTATTGGAGCGGGTTGCACGTCGCAACGGAGTTTAATTGAAAGATTATATTGTTGGATCGGGTTGCAGGCCGCAACGAAATTTTATTTTAAGTTTATATTGTTGGAGCGGGTTGCACGCCGCAACGGAAATTAATTGGGGGATTATGATTGCTGAATTGACTTCAATAATTGATATGATTTACCCCATGTACAAGTTAATGTAGGCGACCTGCCTTAGCCTCGTCACTACTTGGGGTCGGTGTTATACCCCATATTTTCGTTCGTGAAAGTACGCCATAAGTAAATTGATGAAAGCTCGGAAATGAGATGTTATATCTCGCATTTTCGTACGTTAAAGTTTCATCGTAAGTTAATCGACATAAGTTCGGGAATGCGTTTATTTTGAGATTTTAAGTATTATGCTATTTCAAACAAGTGATAAGTAAATTCGTAAAGGTGAGGGGGTGAGCGAATCAAAGAAAATGAATTTCGTCGAAGTTTGATATTTTGGGATAAAAAAATGGTCTAAGCTATAATACCCGGTATTTATGAACTTGTGCCATACAAGGTACCACATGACCATGATACTAAGTTATTTAAAGTATGTTAAAAGTGAGTAGTATTTTAAGTAATTTGAGATAATTCTTAATTATGTGGATAATTGGGTAATTATGGATTTTTAGTGAAAGATTAACTAAGTAATTAAGCTATTTGGATAAGCTTAATAAGCCCCCAACGTGGCAGCCAAGGGAGTCTTGATCAAAAGCCCAACAAATGACTCTAATTCATGTAGCAAGATGGCACCTTAAGAGAGTTTTGTGGCTTAGTTATTATATAAGTGGGGCCCACACCCACTAAGATTAAAACACCCTCTAAATTATTTAAAAGAAATGCTTGTATAGAAGGAAAGCTTCAGCAAATTTAAGGAAGGAAATTTATACAAAGGAAAGCCTCACTAAATCACATTGTAAGGAAGGAAAGCTTCGAAAAATTTATACGAAGATTATATTATGTAATAGCAGCGTGGGATGCAATTTTAAGAGAGCACGGTACAATTTTTCTCAAGAATATCATAAAAATGTTCCCCTACTTCGATCTCGCCGTTACGTGTTTTATCGCGATTGACGTGTGTTAGAGGGATTGTCAAGAGAATCGGCTCAGGTATGTTAAGGCTATCCCTTTTTTCTTTTTGGCATGATTCATACGATACAAACGAAACGAGCAAACGCACAACTTTCATAAATAACTCTATTCATAGAAGTACTAGGGGTACCTATGTTCTTGATTCCCCATGTAAATTATTATTATATCTTCTGTTCATGGGTATCAAAAAAATATGTAGTTGATAAAGTTATCCGAAAGGCATATTGATCTTATGACATTTCGAGAAATCATATTAACGTATTTCTTCTGCATTTCATTCATTTATACATGTACATTGACCCATGACCAGATGGCATTATATACACGTATATTACTTGTATATGGGATATGGGAAAAGGTTATGGCGTTATATACGCACCACCACCTGATTAGCTGGTATACGTTGATGATTTGCCCACAATGTTCGAGATGATATGATGGGATGCCCTCAGAGGCTTGATGATGCTATGTACGCACATACCTATGCATGGTATGATATTTATACGCATTTGCATGACATTATAAATATGAAATAATTCACAGAGCTATTCAGACTTACATGTTGATTCGTTTACTGCATGTTTCTCTCATGTCTTTTATTTACTCATTTTCATTCCTTACATACTCGATACATTATTTGTACTAATGTCTCATTTGCCTGGGGACACTGCGTCGCATGCCCGCAGGTCCCGATAGACAAGTTGAGAGACCTTAAAGCAGGCTATCAGCTCAGCGGAAGGCGTTGGTGCGCTCCATTTGCTCCGGAGTTGCTTATTTGGTTAGTATGATTTGGACATGTATTAATTAGTATAGCGACCTTTATGGTATTTATCTACTCTTAGAGTTTTGTAGACATATGACATGTACGTGAAAGATTGTATGGCCTTGTCGGCCTATGTTTAGTATACGAGTGATCATTTTGGTCTTATAGGCCTGTATGTCATATGTATAAGTTTGTATTACATGTTGGGTCGTCCTATGTCGAGTATTCCCTCATGTTTTATTCTGGTTATCTCACGGCAGCCTTTCCATCTTATTTACCTATAATAGTATGATACGAAAAGATACGTTACATTGGTACTCAGTTGAGTAAGGTACCGGGTGCTCGTCGAGGCCCATCGGTTTGGGTCGTGACAAAAGTGGTATCAGAGTAGTTCTATCCTAGGGAGTTTACAAGCCGTGTCTAGTAGAGTCTTATTTATGGGTGTGTTGTGCACCACACTTATAAGCAGGAGGCTACATGGCATTTAGGACTGTCACTCTTTCTTCTTACTCTAGATCATGCGGTAGAGCTCAGTTGTAAGAATTTAAACTCCTAAATTCTATCTTATTCATAATAAGATGATACCTACATCAAAAACACAATTGGTAAGAGATTGAATGTGGTTGTGGAAGAGTTGAGTTAGAGGAACTCGATTTTGCATCATGCTTGTGATGAATAAATGTGAGGTCTTCAGCAGAACATGTGTGTACTAAGACGTGTAAGCTTCTTGATAAGGATCCCCAAGGCAAGAATATCTATCCACTCGTATGGTAAAAAGGAATAATAGAATCGTAAGGTAGACACAAGTTTCAGTAAGTAAAAGAAGCAAGGTGAATAAGGGTACGAGGTACCCAGTTAATGAAGATTAACAGTATTTACAATTCAAGCAGAGAAATATAAGCATTCCGAGTTACTTTCAACCGTAACGGAGATATATACAATTAGCCACACTCACCTAAATTATGCCCTATGGGAGCTGACAGATATAGTTTAAGAGAAGGATGGGATATTAGGATCAAGCTGCGGTTAGCGTAACCCAAAATTGTGGATGGATTGTTAGCATTAGTTGACATTTCCGAAGGATATTGCAAATGTGCTAATAGATCTCCTTGTGAGACACCCAGATGGTGCACTCTAAAATAGTACATCTAGATATGGGTACTACAAAGATAGGCACTGAAAGCCTAAAAATGATAAATATTATCTTAGTGTGGCTCCCGTCCCTAGTAGAGAGAGAATGTTAGGCAACTCGAAGAGCCAGTGCATGGAGCATAGGGGAGGTTAAAGAAAAAGAATGTCTTGTTAAAGTTTTCATAATAGAGTGATAGACATAAATGTTAGCGGGAAATAAGAAGAGAGTTAATGAAGCATTATAAGTAAGATGTGATACATGGATGACAACGATAGATTAAAAAAATGACTGTATTACAGAGTCTATAGTCAAGTGAAGGAAAAGACGAGAGGTGTCAGGCCTTGAGACAACAAAAGAGTATAGGCCATAAAGTCATATCCTCATTTCAAGAAATAAATTTGTGACTCTAACGTGATTACCAGAAGCAAAAGTTAGACCTCCAGAGTAATAGAAAGCAGTATAGGCTAGTGAACAAGATATACTGAACATGAATTAGGGATCAGAAGATTTCATTATAGTCGACATCATGAGAATTTCAGAGACCGCATTCCAGCAATAATAGTATAGACAACAGAAGAATGACCTTTAAAGTTTATTCAGGAAGACGCTTCCCTAAAGTAAGCAAGGTGATCAGAGTTAAGCTTAAGGGACTAAGTGTTCCAGTTACACTAAGTGTCACCCTTATGCGTAAGAAATTCAACTATCCCTGGTATAGAATTCTTACCCCAAGGCGAATAAGATGTCAGTGAAGATGTGAAAAGAAAACAAAAATGCTAAAGATGAAGAGGTAACTATGGAATAGTAAAGGAAGAATGCGGTGAAAAGGAGAAAGGAACGAGACTGCATTTATTCAAATCCTACAGATATGCTACGATTCCAGAATATTATGCAAGCACGAAGCCGGGGAGAGGCAGTAAGGGTTCCCCCGAGATGTTATTGATTAATAAGGAGCCAGTGCGAGAGGTAAGTTAAGACGAAGGATAAAACCCAAGAGAGATTACGCGGAATATAGATATGAGAATGGACCAACGAGTAGTTAGCAGTTGATTCAGGAAGAGTCTAGTTATGGCTAGACAAGAGGATACAAATAAATCAACAGATCGTGTAAGATAAATGTATTGAACCCCAGCATAGAAAATTCAGTCTCGCAGATACGAGATCGCAATTGTTGAAAAGAAAAACATTTCAGATAGGAGTTGTGGTAATTAAAGGTACCGTATGAGTGTTGCAGAAATAAAAGAGAGTACCACTGGGAAGACAGTCAAAATATCAGTTCAGGAGCAACCCTACAAGCACAAGGGCGTGGAGGTAAGTAACTACGGATAATTATAGGCGAGGAAGGACATCAAAAATTCCGTCGAGTATACAATGTAATAAGCTCGCATCTTTACAAGAGTCAGAGGGTCCTCCCTAAGTGCTACAATGAAAATCTAGCTGAGGAAATAAGGAAGAAGGCTTCAACCTAAACATAGTAACTTGAAGAAGAAATGGTCATGTAAAGACAGTCTCACTACAACATTGTATGCGCTCCATAATAAAGTGGTATACCTACCATGGCTAATGAACGGGAAGTAAAATCAAAAATAATATTCGAGATCATATGAGTTGTACGAAAATTTCGGCATGTGTGGGAACTAAGATAAACGTAGTATGCACGCAACAAGGGGGCAGAAAGCTGAGAAGGAACGAAAGGAATTATTCGATCAATGATCCAAAGTTAGTTACGTTATGAACGCACTTAAGATTTCGGCGTATTATCCATGAAACATATATGTTGACAATCATATAGCCGTAGAAGACTCCGGTATAAGTTAAAAAAAAGAATTGAGTCCAGGTCATAGACAAAGGATTGAATTGTTAGAAGATTGTATCATGGATATTCCATAGAGCCCATGAATGGCTAAAGTAATAACTAATACCATGAGCCGCAGATCGGAAGATAGCTTAAGCCTACATACAGGCTGATTAGAGGGAAGAGGAAACTAAAAGAGTTACATCAACTAAGTAAATCAGGAGTCTGATTATTGGACCCATAAAATTATAGAAATCGTGATTAAGATCATTGCAAAATCACTCTTAATATCAGAGGTACAAGAGAGATAGTACAATAGCCGTATTCTATAACGGCTCTACGATAGAGCCAGTTAGAAGAATACCAGCCTCATAAGAAGTCAGTATGATGCTCCCACGGGATTGTGTATGCGCCAGAGGTCCAAGTATTATAATAGAGCTTCAAGTTGTGGGTGTACATCATACATATGTGGAAAGGAGGTCATGAAAGAGATAGAAGATACAATGCGAGATTTTAAGGTAAGTAACATAAAGGTGAACAACGTATGAGATACTCAGGTGCAGAAGGTTGTGAATAATCCATACTTCAAATAGAGGGCTAGAAGCGTTGGGATTCAGTAATCAGGAATGATAGTGGTGTCATTAGTGGCATATCTTCCAGCCTATAGTTTCTAAGTATCGAGAGGTCTAGTTAAAGGAGTAAAGAAGAGTTTGAGATGATGTGATGTCTCGCTCATGTTCTAGAATAACATAAGCAAATCTATGGTGCAAGCAAGTTGAAGGAAAGTTGTGAGTAATATGAATGGATATTTGTAGGTTGCAAGCTAAAGTATGGTAGAGCGACAAGGTTTTAAGAAGACATGAGTAAGAATAAGGAAAGGCAAGTGAGAGGGTGACGAGAATGGATTAGTCATCGGGATTAAGCCCATGAAAACAAGAAAGCTAATGGTTTCTCTAAGTTATAGAAAGTTCAGTATAGCCTGAATGAACTCAAAGAAGTCTAAGACTAATAGCATTTAGAAGAGATGGAATGCTGCCCTGGTAGTATAATAAGGGTGTAATTGTGATAGATAAAGAATGACGTTTGGGCCTTCGATTGAGTAATGATTTGAAGGGAAAAAAAGGGATTTCATGATATGTACAAGATTAAAATACCCACGTAAGGTGAATCACATTGGGATGCTATGAAATACGGTCATGGAAGTATGGTATCGCCCCCAGGTGGATCGGGAAAATCACTTCAAATGTTCCTCGATGCAACGTGAGCCCTAGTGATTATGTAAGAGGTTTCAAGTTATCAGTGGTAGATTGTAGATCAATATTGAGGTGAATCAACAATGGATGGATAAAAGTTACAAAGTATTCGCACGAGCTATAGGTTATGATAATGATAAGCGCATCAGTCAACATTCGAGGACGAATGTTCCAAAGGGGGGAATGATGTTGCACCCCATATTTTCGTACGTGAAATTACGCCATAAGTAAGTTGATGAAAGCTTGGAAATGATGTTACAAACCATGTTTTCACATTTTTGTACGTTAAAGTTTCGTCGTAAGTTAATCGACGTAAGTGCGGGAATGAGATTATTTTGAGATTATAAGTATTATGCTATTTCAAATAAGTGACAAGTAAATTTGTGAAGGTGAGAGGGTGGGCAAATCGAAGAAAATGAATTTCATCGAAGTTTAACATTTTGGGATAAAAAACGGTCTAAGCTATAATACCCGGTATTTATGGACTTGTGCCATACAAGGTACCACATGACCATGATAGTAATGAATACAAAGTATGTTAAAAGTGAGTAGTATTTTAGGTAATTTGAGATAATTCCTAATTATGTGGATAATTGGGTAATTATGGTCTTTTGGTGGGAGATTAACTAAGTAATTAAGCAATTTGGATAAGCTTAATAAGCCCTCAACGTAGAAGCCAAGGGAGTCTTGATCAAAAGCCCAACAAATGACTCTAACTCATGTAGCAAGATGGCACCTTAAGAGAGTTTTGCGGCTTAGTCATCATATAAGTGGGGCTTTAAAACCCCTCTAAATTAGGGAAATGATTGTATAGAAGGAAAGCTTCAGAAAATTTAAGGATGGAAATTTATACGAAGGAAAGCCGCACTAATTCACATTGTAAGGAAGGAAATCTTCAGCAAATTTATACGATGATTATATTATGTAATAGCTGTGTGGTATGCAATTCTAAGAGAGCACGGTACAATCATTCTCAAGAATATCATACGGATTTTTCCTTACTTCGATTTCGTCGTTACATGTTTTATCGCGATTGACATGTGTTAGAGGGATTGTCAAGAGAATCGGCTCAAGTATGTTAAGGCTATCCCTTCTTTCTTTTCGCATGATTCATACGCTACAAACGAAACGAGCAAACACACAATTTTCATAAATGACTCTATTCATAGAAGTACTAGGGGTGCCTATATTCTTGATTCCCCATGTAAATTATTATTATATCTTCTGTTCATGGGTCTCAAAACAATGTGTAGTTGATAAAGTTATCTGAAAGGTATATTGATCTTATGACATTCCGAGAAATCTTATTAACGCTGTTCTTATGCATTTGACCCATGACCAGATGACGTTATATATGCGTATATTATATGTATATGGGATATGGAAAAAGGTTATGGCATTGTATACGCACCACCACCTGATCAGCTAGTATACGTTGTTGATTTGCCCACAGTGGTCGAGATGATATGATAGGATGCCCTCAGAGGCTTGATGATTTTATGTACTCATATACCTATGCATGGTATTACATTTATATGCATTTGCGTGACATTTTAAATATGAAATAATTCACAGAGCTATCCAGACTTACATGTTGATTCGTTTACTCCATGTTTCTCTCATGTCTTTTATTTACTGATTTTCATTCCTTACATACTCGATAAATTATTTGTATTAATGTCCTATTTTACTGGGGAGGCTGCGTTTCATGTCCGCAGGTCCAGATAGACAGGTTAAGAGTCCTCCAAGTGGGCTATCAGCTCAGCGGAAGGTGTTGGTACGCTCCAATTGTTCCAGAGTTGCTTATTTGGTCAGTATGATTTGGACATGTATTGATTAGTATGGCGGGGTCCTGTCCCAACCTTTATGGTATTTATCTACTCTTAGAGGCTTGTAGACATATGTCATGTACGTGAAATATTTTATGGCCTTGTCGGCCTATGTTCAGTATACAAGTGATCATTTTGGCCTTATAGGCCCGTATGTCATATGTATAAGTTTGTATTACATGTTGGGTCATCCTACGTCGAGTATTCCCTCATGTTTTATTCTGGTTATCTCACGGCAGCCTTTCCATCTTATTTAACTATAATAGTATGATACGAAAAGATATGTTACGTTGGTACTCGGTTGAGTAAGGTACCGGGTGCTCGTCGCGGCCCATCGGTTTGGGTCGTGACAATCGGTTGTACTCATACTACACTCTGGACTTCTTGTGCAGATACCAGAGTTGGTCTTAGCGGCGTACCGTAGATTTGCTCGGATTCAAATATCAAAGAAGACTTGAGGTAAAGTTGCACAACGTTCGCAGCTCTAAAGTCCTCTTCAATTTTATCTTAGCTGTGTGCTTTCTTTCAGACAACTTTATTTTGTTCAGACCCTTTATTTGTATTATTCTAGTAGCTCGTGCATCTGTGACACCAGATTCGGGGATGTATTTTGATGATTCAGTAGTTATGGTCTTCCGCACTTTATTTCAGTAATTGACTTTCGTTTAATTTAATTGGTTTAAAAATGGTTAAGATTATTCTAACGTTGGCTTGCCTAGTAAGTAAAATGTTAGGCCCCATCAAGGTCCCGAAGGTGGGAATTTCGGGTCATGACATAACCAAATATGCCAACACGTCCCAAAATACAATACGAACTTAGTCGAAGCCTTAAATTACGTCAAACAACAAAAAATCATAAATCGCACCTCGAATCAAACTTGTAAATTTCCAAATTTCCAAATTCTATATCTTGGGCCGAAACGTATCGAATCAAGTCCGATTGACCTCAAATTTTGCACAGAAGTCATAATCGACATTACGAACCTGATCCCACTTCCGGAATCAGAATCCGACCCCGATATCAAAAAGTCCACTCCCCGCCAAACTTCTCAAAATCATCCAAATTTCCAATTGTCGCCAGTTAACGCCGAAAATGATCTACATACCTCTAAATCAATATCCGGAAGCGCCCCTAAAACCAGAATCACCATACGGAGCTATTCCCAGGCTCAGAATCCCAAATGGACATCAATAAGATTAAAATACACTTCAACCCAAATTTATGAAACTCTTCCAAAATGCCAACTTTCCAAAATAAACGTTGAAACGCTCCTGGGTCATCCAAAATCCGATCCGGACATACGCCCAAGTCCAAAATCATCATACGAACTGTTGGAACTTTCGAATCCCGATTCCGATGTCGTTTACTCAAAAGTCAAACCTTGGTCAATCCTTCTAACTTAAGCTTCTAAAATGAGAATTTTCCTTCCGAATCAACTCCGAACTTCCTGAAATTCAATTCCGACCACCCGTGCAAATCATAATACCTGAAGTGAAGCTACTCAAGGACTCAAACCGCTGAATGACGCGCTAGAGCTCAAAACGATCGGTCAGGTCGTTACATTCTCTCCCACTTAAACATACGTTCATCCTCGAACGTGCTAAGAACTGCTCCGGAGTTATGCAAAATCATTGTTTAACACCTCGTGCACCTACCCGTGCCACCACAACCCATGTGCACACCTTTGCTTGAGCCAGACTTAAAATACTTCTTGCTACCTTAGATAACAAGCTTTAGAAGTAAATTCCATCATCCGGAATCCTCCCCGAGACCTGATTTTAACATACCAACACCGTATCCATCTCCACACGCTGAACTAGCAAATCATCAAGCACCCATGCTGATACCACACAATGCACTGCATAACTCTTTTGCCAGTGGTAATCCCTCTCCAAACACAACAACTGCAAATTTACCGACCCGATGCCCGTGATATACCTCATAACACAAATAAACCCGATCTCAACCCTCACAATACTGCAACGATGAAAGAGATGCGCAGGAACTCATAGCCACCTGCCCAAACCATAAATTAGGGGGTCTCTCCTCCTGACAAGAGCCATTACCTCATTTTGAACTGAACAACGATGTCTTCTCTTTAATGTACCTTATATAAATCTGATTGCACTGATCCCAGGTCCAATAACCTCGTCTCACCCAGTACAAGATGATCTAGCAATAAGCCATCTCTAACACTGCCCAAAATCTCATATGACGCCAATAATGTGCCGGCAAGCTACCAACTCGAATGCGATACATAAGCAAAAATGAACTCTGTAAAGGAACTTCCCAGTGAGCGCAACGAAATAGACGGTCGAATAGACGCTATGAACCCTTCTCAGAGAATGGAAAACAAAATACACAAGAATAAATATATGGAACCATACTCAACATCGCACTATTGCGGCGTGCAACCCGATCCACACATGATACTGTTGCGGCGTCAAACCCGATCCAAACATAATACCGTTGCGGCATGCAACCCGATCCAAACAACATATCCGTGGCGGCGTGCCACCCATCCATACATGACAATAAATGAGGAAGTACCCATCAAGCCAAAATGCTCATACCTACGAAATGCCCGAATATCGACCACGAGAACACCAAGTGAAAAAGTACAACCCTGGGGAGACAGATAGCGTCCTACGCTACAAAACCCAAGCACAACTAAGGTGCGATGAATGACCTGTATCTTGAGATCCATCCAGCTCATATAACACCACAAGCTACACTAGACCATATCACACGTGCGAATAATCAAGCCATCTCACAACCCAAATGGCACAGTAGAGGGTTACATGGAATAGATGACGACGGAACTAACATCCAGTTTTCGAAGACTCCTCCATAAGAAATTCTATGCTGAATGAACCCACCCGGCCTAGTGTAGAGCACACATCCACATTTAGACCCATCAACGGACCTCAAGCCGATTATGATCATACCATGATGGGAAAATAACCTTTCAAGGACCCACAATGACCTATTCATGACACATAAGAACATCCGTCAAATTCGGAATAAACTCACACAGTCCAAACCCAAGGAATAGAACATCGCGCAGGCATCAACTCTCGCATTTGCGATATTACCATAATCTTCATACTTGGTTTCAATCTGTAATAATCAAGTGACCAACATGTCACACTTATACAAATCCCCCATGGGGTACGCTCCCACGACCATCCGCTCAGGTAGTAAGGTCCGCACATCCATACCACCAACCGTTAAAATTCTGTAAAACAAATCAAAAATCCGCAAGTCAATACACAAAGCCTCTTCCACAGAACACCATTCTCAGGTGGCACTAAATAAAATGTCATCTTACTCTGAATATCTAAATTCACTCCTGCTCATCCGAGCTTGTAACATTCTACCAACACCGAATTGCAACCGTGACCTTCAGCTTCCGGTCCCCATGCCGCTCACTGCACCTATCATGCCGATATACGAGATTACCAGAACTCATCATAACTCCTAAACTATTAGTAAAGTAAATACTTCCTTGGCTAGAAAACTTTTCACTCCGCTAATTTTAGAAGAACCAACACAACACGCAACTGAATTCTCAAACCACAGAAATACAAACCTCGAGTCGCGATCTAGACTGCCGTAACTCTTACGGAATCCATTTACACAATAAAGCCATTCGAATCAAATACCTCCCAAATCAACCAAGTTGTGGTGGCTCTCAAGCCCAAGTGAACAACCACAAACTACATGTATAAGTTCACGCTGAAGAAACTGATTACTGCCACGATCATACTGATCCAACCATTACTAACCAACCTATCTTCTTCCAATTTATTTTTGACATGCCTTAGAAATAATAATAGCTCCATTTAAACATAACGAACCAAATCTGCACTCGTCCCGAGTGACCCGTATCACGATACCACATCGTCTTATTACTCATGAATCATCTCAAATTCTCCTTAAGCGCACAATAGCATCTCCAACTGGCACACCCATTCTGATAATGCGTCTACGAATCTGAAGTTCTTTTCTCCCATTTTTCCAATGCTGCACCGAAGATCGATGATAACATAGAACACTCCAAGTCCTTCTCATAATCCACTGCAAAAACTTTATACTTAACCATGCCACGGACTCGAAATCCTTAGTTACCGCACTTAAATTTTGAATCCACTAGGATAGATGTTGAGAGTCACCCACTCTGACTTGGTCCCGAATATAATCAACTCCAAGGCTCTGCTAGCACATGAACACCCTCTCAAGAAGCACCCGGCTAAATCTCTTTCCTTGTACATCATATCTACATGAAGCATAAACTCTGAGTCTTCCCAAAACCTGAGCATGAATCGATAAGGCCAAATATAGCACACATTCGTCAAATCCTTTGCTCGAATAACCACAAATGTTTTCTTTCCTTAGTCGTAATAACACACCAATACACTGATAACCAGAAACCACACAAGTAGACAACCACGCAATCCAATTATAGAGGGTGGGTCTCCCCCACCTAGCTTGAAGCTACAATTACATAACCCTGAAACCCACCAAGATTCCTCCTTCCCCATTGACATTAACAGAAAGTACAATAATACATTCCAAACTCGAAGTCATGTTGCATCCAAATAAAATCCATGGACCTAGTCACTGTCCACCATGAATTCCCAAATTGCTCTAAACCTTCCTCAAGCCGTGTGGTTACCCTACCACATAACCCATATGCTACTCTGTCACTCTCCCACTTTGGTTAAACCCTCGCCTTTAAGGAACTTCTCAACTTCCGCTCTTCATACTTTGATCTACTAGTAATTCAACCACCGCAAGAAACCTCCCACATGTACTTCCTCATTCTTCGCTACCCAAATATTGCATCAAATCAAAATCCATCTCTGTAGCACCTAAACTAATAAATTGCTGTCAACTCTAAGCCTCCTCGAAGATAATCTTTCCCGAGCCATCAACATTAGAAATACCAATTCGATGTCCGAAATCGCTACACACCGCCATTCCCTACAATCGCTTATCAGACACCATTTCACAATGCCCTGCCCTGAAGGCAAAATTGAAGAAGACCACAACACTGGCGAACTTAATGCATTTAAACAAGGATAACGACACCACATCACAGATGAAAATTCCACCACTCTCGAAAATACCAAGTCTCGTTACTCCATCAACCTAAACCTGAACATTCATAGTCTGATTGCCTTTCCTTTGCTGGAAATAAATGTTGAACCTCTAAATCATGCGTTGAGAAATCCTCATTTCAAGCCATTCACTGCCTTGACACACAAACAAACACCCCACCATTACACTAACATTGTGCGATAACAACGTCTGAACATCATAGCAATTTGTGCGTAGCCTCGATCCCATCGAAAAAACAGCAACTAAGCTGAAATGACAGAATATCCTTCTGCAAGAAGACGATAATAACTTGCTCGAGTGCGCAGGGAGAAACATCCTGCTCCACATCTATAGTAGCAATGCAACTCCTCGATTCCCAATTGACACGAGTGCTCAACACCGTACAAGAATGAATAGGAAGGAAATAGTTGGTTTACGGGAGTGTTAATTATGTAACATGTTGTTGTATACCAAAATATCCCCGAATAGGGGTAGCCCTTGGGCTCGATAGTCCCCGAATAAGGGTAGCCCGTGGAATCTTAGGATCCAAAATTTAAGAGGCAAGAAAATGTGTAATAACAACGCGTAACTTTCTTTCATTTCTATGAAAATACATGATCGAAAATGCGTAAAAGCTTGTATCATGGCCAAAGTGGACTATGTGGGCACGATTCACACGACCGTTTGGCTCTTACAATGAATCCTAACCACCGATGTTTAGCTTTTAGCATACAAGGTTTTCTTTTTTCCTTGCTAAAAAAGTTACATTGAATCCTAACCACCGAGCCTTAGCTTCTAGCATACAAGGTTTCTTTTTTTCCTTGTTAAAAACCTTAATCCAAGGGTTAGGCCCCCAGTATTCGAGGTCGAGCTTGAGAGGGCTCGGATACTGTTGATGCGAAATGAACGCCCATTGAATCCAATTTGAGACCGACCTTCGAATCTAAGTTAGCACGTTTTACTGTTGCCTCATTAAAAACCTTGCCGAAAAACCCATTTCAGGACAAAAACGGTTCAAGGGGAAAAAGAATACAACGCGTGCTTTCAGACCTAACATCCATATCATCCTTGGTCGTTTACCTGCAAATGTTAGTCCGATTCGTAACATAATTAAAGAGTAACTAAGTTCGTACCTTAGCAGTAGTACCGCTTTAAGTGTACCACGTTCCAGTTGTTCGGTAGTTGCACACCGTTTTATGCTTCGAGTTTGTACGAGCCTTTGTCGGTAATTTCGACTACTCGATATGGTCCTTCCCAATTTGGTCCTAGTTTCCCCCTGTTTGGGTTCCAGGTGTGCAATGTTACATTTCTCAACACCAAGTCCCCTATCTTAAAGTGTCGGAGGTTGTATCTTTGGTTGTAATATTTCTCTATATGCTGTTTCTGGGCGGCCAACTGGACTAGGGCGGCCAACCGCCTTTCATCCAATAGCTCTAGGCTCATGATCATGGCCTCGCCGTTTGACCCTTCTGTTGCATATTGGAACTTGAGTCTTGATTCTCCCACTTCGATTGGTATTAAGGTTTCGGCCCCGTAGACCAATCAAAATGGGGTGGCCTCGGTACTAGACTTCGAGGTCATACAGTATGCCCACAAGACTTCAGGCAAGATTTCCTTCCATTTCCCTTTGGCATCGGTCAACCTCTTTTTCAGGTTTAGAAGTATGATCTTGTTTGTCGATTTCGCCTGTCCATTCCCACTAGGGTGGTAAGGTGTTGATAATATCTTCTTAATCTTATAATCTTCAAAGAATTTATTTACCTTGCTGCCGATGAACTGTCTCCCATTATCACACATGATCTCGGTCGGTATCCTGAATCAACATATTATGTGGTCCCAGATGAAGTCAATAACTTTTTTTCCCGGACTTTCTCGAACGCTTGAGTTTCGACCTATTTGGAAAGATAATTAGTCACGAATAGTATGAATTGAGCCTTACCGGGTGCCCACAGTAGGGGACCGACGATGTCCATCCCTCATTTCATAAATGGCCACGGGGACAAGATCGAGTGGAGTAACTCTCCCGGTTGATGGATCATTGGTGTGTGTCTCTGGCAGTCGTCACATTTCCGTATGAAGTCCTTCTCATCCTTCTCCATTTCGGTCCAGTAATAGCCGGCCCTGATTAATTTTCAAACCAAAGATTTCGCCCCCCAATGGTTCCCGCAAGTGACTTAGTGACCTTTTCTCAAGGTGTACTCGATATCTCCCGGCCCCAAGTACCTGGCTAACGGACCGTCGAACATTCTCCTGAACAATGTCCCTTCGACCAAGCTAAATCTGGCAGTCTTGGTATGCAGGGCTCTCGATTCTTTGGGATCCGAGGGCAATTTCCTAATTTTCAAGTAGTCTATGTACTTGTTCCTCCAATCACAGGTTAAACTCATTGAGTTTACTTCGGCGTTGCCTTCTTCTATCACCAACTTCATGAGTTGTACGGCTATTCCCGAACTGAATTCATCATCATCAACTGATGACCCCAAGTTAGCCAGAGCATCAGTCTCGCTATTTTGATCTCGGGACACATGTTGTAGGGTCCATTCCTTGAATTGATGCAGCGTTACCTGCAACTTGTCTCAATACCTTTGTATTCGTTCCTCTTTTACTTCGAACCTCCTATTGACTTGATTTACCACAGGGAGAGAATCGCACTTAGCTTCGACCACCTCAACCCCAAGGCTTTTAGCCAATTCAAGACCTGCAATCATGGCCTCATACTCGACCTCATTGTTAATCAATTTCACAGTTCTAATAGACTTCCTAACTACATTCCTCATAGGAGGTTTCAGCACGATGCGATCCCAGATCCCTTTGCGTTCAAGGCACAGTCCGTAAAAAAGGTCCAAATTCCCGAGGTAGTCCCCGAGGCTAACAATAATTCTCTTTCGACTTCGGGCACTAAGGCCGTCGTAAAGTCGGCCACGAAGTAGGCCAAAATTTGAGATTTTATGGCGGTTCGGGGTTGATACTCCATATCGTACCCGCTGATTTCGACGACCCATTTGGCCAATCGGTCCAAGAGCTTGGGTTTGTGCATGATGTTCCTCAGTGGGTAAGAGGTTACGACACATATGGGGTGACATTGAAAGTATGGTTTTAACATTATGGAGGCGCTTAGCAAAGCGAGCGCCAATTTTTCCAGGTGAGCATACCTTGTTTCGGCCTCTCCTAGATTTCTACTAACGTAGTAAATAGGAAATTGTGTACCTTCTTCTTTCCGGACTAAGACTCCACTTATCGCCACCTCGAAAACTACCGAGTAAAGGTAGAATTGTTCATCCGCCTTCGGAGTGTGGAGTAGGGGGACTCGAGAGGTACCGTTTGAGTTCTTCCAAAGCTTGTTGGCATTCCGGGGTCTAGGAAAAGTTCTTCTTCTTCTTCAACAGTGAGAAAAATCGATGGTTTTTGTCCGATGACCTCGATATGAATCGGCTCAAGGTGGCTATATGCCTAGTCAGCCTCTGAACGGAATGAATAGGAAGGAAATAAGGCATTAGCCTCGAAGGAATCAAATCGCAAGATGAGGAATCAAGAAGGGAAGTGCTCCTAACGGCCCTGTACCCTCTCGAAGATAAGTACAGACGTCTCCGTACCAATCCGCAAGACTCTACTAGACTTTCTCATGACTCGTGAGACCGAAGTGAACCTAATGCTCTGATACCAAGATGTCACGACCCAAATACACTAAGGGTCGTGATGGCGCCTAACATGGTCGTCAAGCAAGCCAACAGTGAATGATTAACCTAATTACTCATTTTAGTATTTTGAAATAAAAATTCTCATTT
The DNA here is from genome assembly GCF_000390325.3 of Nicotiana tomentosiformis. NCBI lineage: Eukaryota > Viridiplantae > Streptophyta > Magnoliopsida > Solanales > Solanaceae > Nicotiana > Nicotiana tomentosiformis. The sequence goes on from NC_090813.1 coordinate 153,909,416, forward strand.
AATTAAATAGTATGAAATAGAACTTACAGGGTAAATGATGAGATTTACGCGAATTACAATGATGAACCACCCTTAGGAACCCCCAAAACCGGTGTCACAAGTGCATGAGCATCAACTAGGAAATGTAATAAAATATAACATCTATCTGGAATACAAATTAGACAGGATAATATAAATAGCACTAATGGAGACTCTGCAGGCTACGGATCGTAACATGAAATGCAGCTCACGGTAAGTCCCCGCAACATCCGCGTCTCTGCGCCCAAAAGACCACCGAACATATATGTACCTGCACAAAAATATGCAGCAAGTGTAGCATGAGTACATAAATGAACGCGTACCCAGTAAGTATCTAGCCTAACCCCAGAGATGTAGTGACGAGGGGTCGACATCGACACTTACTAGTGGCCCAATAAGACAGTTATGATAAGAAGTAAATAGATATGGGGCAGAGTAAACAAACAAAATAAACAAGTGTAAATACGTGATATTATCCTCCTATCTACGATAGGTTCAAGCTCTCAATTAGAAATCACCTCCTCAACCGGAGCATAAATATATAATGCACCTCACTAGATAGGTCATCATAATTCAGATCGGGAAGACTCATAGATACACTATCTTCTTGTCAATTTTATGCACGATTCCATGAGAATAGTTATACATAAATGTTGAGGCGTACGGCCCGATCTCATCATAATATGTGCACTGCCGAGGTTTGAACATCACAAACCATAGATGCATCTATTATACTGTCGAGGCGAATGGCCTGCTCCCATGAGAGTGTGGTACATAATCCTACCGAGGCGAACGACCCGATCCTATTAGAATAAGAAGCTTTAATGGGTCATTGACCCCACTCACGAATAGACGTGTGAGTTATAAATTTTTAAGGAAAACCTTTCATTGAAAACACATAGCGCGGAAGAAATTCGTATAAGGAGTACAATTATTCCACGGCCAGTCATGAAGCCCGTCAAATCTCTACAAAAGCAAGTCTATCACTCTACGCAAGTCCGGTCTCAAGTCATAATGCAAAATAAAGGAATTAAACAAGCAAAATAACCCCTATAGTACAATTATAGCATGGTGTGAATCTACGTCTACCCGGACAATAGCATGAATTTAGCTACGTACGGACTCTCGTCACCTTGTGCGTACGTATCACCCGCAATAAGTAACACATAACAATTACATCACCTAGGGGTAGTTTCCCCCTCACAGAGTTAGACAGGAGACTTACCTTGCTCCGAAGTTTCATAACCGGCTCCAAAGCCTCTCAAACACTGCATACCGATGCCCGTCGATCCAAAACTATTCAAACAATTGTGGAAACCAATCAAAAAATATTCTCATACCCATAATTAATCATTTTAAACAATTCCCAACTCCGCTCGAAAAGTCGATGAAAATTAAATCGGGCCCACATGCCCGGATTTCGAAACTTTTTGAAAATAAACTTTACCTATAATACCACGAACTCAAATATATGATTTATTCCAAATTCCATGTCCAATTTCATGGTAAAAATCCAGAAATATCAATTTCTAGGTTTCTTTCAAAATCTCACATTTTCTACCCATTTTCATGTTTGAATCCACATAATTTAACACATAATGTGAAGAAATCATTTAGCCCATTATAGTTGATGAAGATGGAACTCCAAAAGTGCTCCAAAATCGGCTCCCATGGACGAAATGAGATGAAAATGGGCAAAACCCCCGTTTTAAAGAAGCCTCACTGCCCAGCACAAATTTCACTTTTGCGGTGAGAAGGTCCCTTCTGCGGTTCCAAATCTAGCACATGCGAGAAACCAAGCCAAGGTCGCTGGCCGTTTCTGTGGCCCTCATGTGCATCTGCGCTCACGCTTCTGCGCTGCCAACTCCGCAGATGCGGTCTCGCTTCTGCGGCGAGATTGCCGCATCTTCGGTCTCAGCACTTCCCAACAAAATCTGCATCTGTATCCCTCTTGGCCGCTCATGTATCTCCGTACCTGCGGCCAAAACCACGCAGGTGCAGTTACACCAGAAGACAAGTGTTTCAGCCTTTCTTCCAAGTCCAAACTCGATCTGTTGACCACCCGGAATCCACCTAAGGCCCTCGGGACCTTAACCAAATATACCAACACATCCCAAAATACAATACGAACTTAGTCGAAGCCTTAAATTACGTCAAACAACATAAAAATCTTGAATCGCTCCTCGAATCCAACTTGTAAATTTCCAAATTTCCAAATTCTATATCTTGCGACGAAACGTATCGAATCAAGTCCGATTGACCTCAAATTTTTCACACAAATCATAATCGACATTACAGAACTGCTCCCACTTCAGGAATCGAAATCCAACCCCGATATCAAAAAGTTCACTCCCGGTCAAACTTCTCAAAATCATCCAAATTTCCAACTTTCACCAATTGATGCCGAAATGACATACGGACCTCCAAATAAATATTCGGACTCACCCCTAAAACCAGAATCACCATACGGAGCTATTCTCAAGGTCAAAATCGCAAACGAACATCGATAGCATTAAAATACACTTCAACCCAAATTTATAAAACTCTTCCAAAATGACAACTTTCCATAATAAGCGCTGAAATGCTCCTGGGTCATCAAAAACCCGATCCGGACATACGCCCAAGTCAAAAATCATCATATGAACCTGTTGGAACTTTCAAATCCCAATTATGAGGTCGTTTACTTAAAAGTCAAACATTAGTTAATCCTTCCAACGTAAGCTTCCGAAATGAGACTTTTCCTTTCGAATCAACTCCGAACTTCCCGAAATTCAATTTCGACCACACATGCAAGTCATACTACCTGAAGTGAATCTACTCAAGGACTCAAACCACTGAATGATACGCTAGAGCTCAAAATGATTGGTCGGGTCATTACATCTCAGGACTATTTTTCGGAGAAGAATTTAATAATATCTTATATAAAGAATCCTTCTTATTATCATCTAAATCAAGATTTTTAATCTTATCCTTGACTTTGCAATCCTTGGCATAATGGCCGACTATACCACATTTATAACATGCCTGAGGGTTTTTTGCTGTTATAAAACCTTTTTTTGCTTTATGAAACTTTTTTCTCCTTTTACTCATTTCATATCTTTTTTCAGGAGATCCATTTTTCTTTCTATGAAAATCCTTTTTCTTATGAGAATTTTTTCTTTTTGCAGGAATATCAATAGCAAATTATTCACAAAATTCCCCTAATTGTTGTCTCTCATTAAGACAATGTTTCTTAATCTCTTGATTTTGCTTAATCTCATTACATAAAGCTAAACCTTCTTGAGTGCATACACTAAATAATTTACCATATGAATAATTACTATAATCAATACTCATTGTTGTTCCTCTAAGGGTTTTTCTAACCCTTTCAGCAAAAAGTGGAGGGAGTCCATCAATAAATTTTGACTTCCAGTGAGTGCTATTACACTCTTGTAATTCCATTACTCTGGATAGAAAAATATCTTTGTACCATCTAAAAGATGTTAAGGTCTTACACCTAAGATTTTGGAGCATGGTTCGTATGGTCTCACTATTGTCTGACCATCTTCCAGAAAAATATTCTATAATATTTATAATTAAAGAATAGACAGTATTTTGGACATCTTTTCCATCCTCTGTCTTTACTGAACTCATAATAAGATATCTCTGGCCATTTGTAAGATAATTATCCCACCATCCTTTGAATTGACCAGTGAAACCAGCTATTATCATTTCAGTAATAACTTTTTCCGTATTCTTGTGAACTTTACAGATAGTACTATACATAAGCATTATATGTACTGTCGTATAAATCTTCCTATCTATAAGACCATCTATGTTCCATTCATGTCTGTCCCATTGTAACCTTGATGGTAGTGGTCACTATCAAGTTATTCTAAGAGAACATCTTGTGGGGTTGGTCTTGGATAGTAGAACATCCTTTGAACTGGTTTTCGAGCATATTTTTCAGAGATTTTATTAATCTTTTATGAGACCTTTAGTCTTTTATCTTCATCAGATAAATGCTCTAAATTTAGAGGACTAACACTAAACTCTCCAAATTTCTTATCCAATAATTGTTCAAGGTCTGCAAGATTATTTTTTTTAAAATCTTTGACCTCAGGAGGGGGTTGGATACTTGCAGTAGCGATTTACTCTTTACCTTTAGTATCCTTTTCAGTCATTATTTGGACTTCAGCTATCAACTTGTCCAATCTTTCATGTATTGAAGCATGATTAGTATAATTAGTATAATTATTATGTTTGAGCATAGTATTCAAATTATTAGCTGTTATAACAGCAGTATAATTTTCAAATAATTTAAAAAAGCAGTGAAATATACTATTTTATCATTTTCTCCTATTTGAAAAGATTGTTGTGGTGGAAAAATGGATTTAGTAACTTCTCCACTACTGAGCTTATAATCTCTTTCTAATACTGAAATATAGTTATGAACATATTTGGACATAAACCAAGGAACAAAAGCTATTATTTTATTATAACTACTGATGTCATTATAAAAATTATTTTGAAAGAAAGTTCTTAACTTTTCATCAAAGTTATCAAAAAATCAATTTCTAAAAAGTTCCCATCTAGGTTTTTTAAATTCTTCACAAATCATTTTTCTTGCCGGGGAACACGGACTAAAATCTACTTGGTTTTTATCCATTAAAACTATTTGAAAAATCCATTTCGGATGGAGTTGGGTCAGGGTCTGAGTTAACCATAACAATATTATCCTGACTGATTTTAATATGATCAATTTTATTATTATCTCTAATTTGTGAGGTAGATGCTCTAGATGAAAAATCTACCACATAATCAATTGGAGAAATATAAGACGAGTTGGATCAAGTTAATCTAGATGATAAACTCATATTATCAATTTGAACAGGTTCATTGAACCTGATCTTAATAGTTCCTTATGAGGTTTGGTCAATTTCTGTAACCTCTATATTACCAATGTTTTGAGGAGCTATTGCTTCCTCTATGACCCATTCTTTGGAAAAATAAATTTCATCCCATTTAATAGATCTTCTAGTAGTAACTTTAGATTTACAAAAATTAGTTTCTATTAAAATAGTTTTATTTTTTAAATACATTATTTTACACATAGGATTTTGTAACGCCTCGGCCGGTCGTTTCAAGAGTTCTAGCCATGTTTCCCTATTTACTGCTCCATTTGTGCTTTATAGCCATTATATGACTTATCGGGTGAGTTGGTTTGAGTCCGGAGAGATTTCGGAATGAATTAAGACACTTAGTCTCACAATGGAAAGCTTAAGTTGGAAAAGTCGACTGGATGTTAACTTATGTGTAAACGACCTCGGATTTGAATTTTGATGGTTTCGTTAGCTCCGTTGGGGAATTTGGACTTAGAAGCGTGTCCGGATCATGATTTGGAGGTCCGTAGTAGAATTAGGCTTGAAATGGCGAAAGTTGGCATTTTGGAAAGTTTGACCGAGGTGGAATTTTTGATATAGGGGTCAGATTGGATTTCTGGAAGTATGAGTAGGTTTGTGGTATCATTTGGGACTTGTGTGCAAAGTTTGAGGTCGATCGGGCATAGTTTGATATGTTTCGGCGTCGTTTGTAGAATTTGGAAGTTTTAAAATTCATTAGGCTTGAATTGGGGTGTGATTCATATTTTTGATGTTGTTTGAGGTGATTTAAAGGCTCGACTAAGTTTGTATGATGTTTTAAGACTTGTTGGTATGTTTGGACGAGGTACCGGGGGCCTCGGGTTGATTTCGGCTGGTTAACAGACCAAGATTTGAAGTTGAAGAATTGCTGAAGATTTGCAACTGCTGGTGTAATCGCACCTGCGGATTGGGAACCACAGATGCGAGCTTGCAGAAGTGAGGAATGGGCCGCAGAAGCGGTCAAGAAGGAAGCTGGCATAGGTCGCAGGTGTGAGGTCCTTTTCGCACCTGCGTGGCCGCAGATGCAGGTGTTGGATCGCAAAAGTGCATGGGCGTTTTTTGAGGCAGCTTCGCAGAAGCGGACGACCCTTCCCAGAAGTGTGTCCGCAGAAGCGGACTGGGCGTCGCAGAAGCGAAAGCATGCTGGGCAAGTTAATTCCGCAAATGCGGAGATTTCACCGCAAGAGCGGGACCACAGAAGCAGATTTTGGACCGCATGTGCGGTTTGACTGGGCAAAACATATAAACATAAGGGTTCGCGATTTTCTTCATTTTCTAACGTTTTGAGCTTGAAATTTGGAGGTTTTTGAGAGAATTTTCAAGGGGATTCTTGAGGTAAGTTCCTTGTGTTCATCTTTCTTTAATAATTATGTTTCCCCACTGATTTTCCACCTAGTTGGTGTGTTTTTGAGGTGTAATTTGGGAGTTTGAGGCTAGGGATTTGGAGAGTTGATTTTGGGGATTTGAATGACCAATTGGTGTCAGATTTTGATGAATTTGGTATGACTAGACTCGTGAGTGAATGGGCTTTCGGATTTTGTGAGTTTTTTTGGATTCCGAGACATCGGTCTAGGGGCGGTTTTGAACCAATTTCAGATTTTGAGTTATAACTTAGTAATTTCTTATAGAATTGGTTCCTTTAGCCCGTATTGATTGTATTGTACTGTTTGTGGCTACATTCGGGTCATTTGGAGGCCGATTTATGAGGCAAAGGCATATTGGAGTAGGGATTTGCCCGGATTGAGGTAAGTAACGCTTCTAAACTTGGTTCTGAGGGTTCAAAACCCCGAATGTATGTGTTATGTGATTGGTGTTGAGGTAACGCACATGCCAAGTGACGGGCGTGTGGGCTTGCACCGTAATAATTGTGGCCTGGTCGATTCCATGACACTGTATAGTGGTTCTATCTTGTTGATATTCGTGTTTTCATCATGTGATAGAGTAATTGAGCTGTCACTCATGCTAGATATCATGTTTTGGCTTTATGCCGGTACTGTTGGCACCCATAGTGGTCCTTTCTTGCAGTTGTCCTACTAATTTCATTGATATTTCATACTCGGTCATATTCATTCATTTCATATCATATCTCAGCCTCTGTTGTTATTTATTGATACATGATATCATTGTTTTTGGGCTAGTATAATGTCACTGTAAGCTCGTGAGAGAGAGGCTGGATAGATTGATGACTGAATAAGGACGAAGGCCTAATTATGAGTGACATTTATGTGACCAGGTTGCATGCCACAGCGGTTATACTGATTTATGATAACGCTTGGGCTGAAGGAGCCCCTCCGGAGTCTGCACACACCCCTAGTGATCGCGGATGATTATATTGTGGGGTGGATCTTCCCTGGACATGGATCTTGTCCGAAGCATTATATACCTGGAGATGGATCTTCTTCGCGGGCTGGATTGGCCCTACTTAGTATTGGGTGACTGATGATTAGTGATGTATATGTTCCATGATGGATCTTTCCTAGGCCGTATGGGCCATACACAGTATTAAGGGATTGAGCATTTGAGAGTGTGAGCACATGAGGTTGTCAGCATGGTGTGTCACATACAACATGTGCATTGGCATGTAGAAGTAGAGAAGTAATATTCCTCATATCATTCAGATTTGCTCCATTTTACTGTTTTGAGATATCTATCGAACTTGAAAGCATGTCTACCTTTCTGCACTGTTATTTTCTATATTGAACTGTGCCGGTTGAGTTCGTTACTACTTTCAGTCCAAAGTTTGGATTTGTTACTTATTGAGTTGGTTGTACTCATGCTACACCCTGCACCTCGTGTGCAGATCTAGGTGCTTCTGGTTAAGGCGGCTGCTGAGTGATGGGTAGAGATCTCGGAGACTATCGAGGTAGCTGCAAGGCATTCGAAGGCCTTGACCCTTCTTCATTATCTTTATTTGTTTTTAGTTCTTATTCCTCAGATATTGTAGTAGGCTATATCCTGGTATAGATGCACATGTACTCGGTGACACCCCGATTTTGGGAGAGATTTGTATTGCGTTGTGGTTTTATTTCGGTTTTCAAAGTGTTTTTCTTAAAAATTAACTGCTTCCGTCTAATTTTCAAAGCTTTTATTTGGTTGACCTGGTTGAGTAGTTGGCTTTCCTAGTTCCACGATAGGCACCATCACGGCAGTTGGTTTTGGGTCGTGATAAGTTGGTATCAGAGCCTATGTTACATAGGTCTCACGAGTCATGAGCAGGTTTAGTAGAGTCTTGCAGATCGGTACGGAGATGTCTGTACTTATCTTCGAGAGGCTGTCGAACCCTAAGGAAATTTCACATTCTTGTATTCATGTCGTGCGGATTTGTTGATTCCGGTAACTAGACTTCTGTAATTCTATTCTCTCACAGATGGTGAGGACGACTACTGGGCAGGATGGACATCCACTAGTACCACTAGCTAGGGCACCGAGAGGCCGAGGTCGTGGTAGAGGCTGCGGTAGAGGTAGGGGTGCAACTCGTACAACAGCTAGGGAAGCACTTGCAGACCCACCAGCCGCTCCACCTTAGGAGCAGGTACCCGATACAGTTGAGCCAATAGGGCTAGCTCAGGCACCAGCTGTGCCCATTGTGATACCAGGCCTTCAGGAGGCTTTGTCCCAGATATTGACATGTTGCACTGGCCTTGCTCAGGTGGTTTCGGCTCAGGCCGCACCTGCCACTTCTTAGGCCGGGGGAGGTACTTATACGCCTATTTCCCGTACTCCCTAGTAGGTAGTGCAGGCACTTTAGATACCGGGGGTACCACCAGCCCGGTCGGCTGCAGCTGTTCAGGCCCCGGTAGTCCCCGTTATGGCCGATGATGAGCAGAGGAGACTTGAGAGATTTGGGAGGCTACGACCTCCATCATTTAGCGGTGCTGAGTCAGAGGATGCTCAGGGCATTCTGGATAAGTGCGAGTGGATGCTTCAGACAATGGGTATTCTGGAGACCAGTGGAGTCTCGTTCACTACTTTTTAATTTTCTAAGGCTGCCTTCAGATGGTGGGAGGCTTATGAGAAGAACAGGCCGGTCGGTGCAGCACCACTTACATGGCAGCAGTTCTCCGTAGTATCACAGAGAGAAGCTATGTAGACAGTTTGAGCAGCTTCGTCAGGATGGCATGTCTATGACGCAGTACAAGATGAGGTTTTCTGATTTGGCTCGTCAAGTAGTTTGGCTGGTTCCCACTGATAGGGAGAGGATTCGGAGGTTCATCGATGGCCTCACATTTCAATTGCGATTTCTTATGACTAAGGATAGGGTTTATGGTGATACTTTTGATGAGGTTGTCGATATTGCTTGACAGATAGAGATGGTCTGCAGCCAGGAGCCGGTTGAGAGGGAGGACAAGAGGCCTTGTATGTCAGGAGGTTTTAGTGGTGTTCCTTCTGGCAGTTTGTTCCACCAAGGCAGGGGTTGTCCTTATAGGCATGCTCAGACGGCTCGTCCGTTCACTGTGGTGCATCATCCGGCCATGGTTCATACAGTACACATCAGGGCCAGTCAACTCTCAGTGCCCTTCCAGCTCAGAGTTCATCCTATGCATCTTCAGTTCAGGGCTCATCGACACCGCGTTCTTCTAGCGGGTATTCTGGTGCTTGGGGCTCCCTCCATTCCCCACCGCCTTTTGCAGGGAGGGGTTGTTTTGAGTATGGAGAAATGGGTCACATCAAGAGGTATTGTCCCACCTTACGGGAGGTCAAACTCAGTAAAGGAGTCAGCCTACGACTTCAGCACCCGTCACTTCACCACCTGCTTAGCCAACTCGGGGTGGAGCTCAGTCAGCTAGGGGTCGCCCTATAGGGGGAGGGCGATCAGGTAGCGGTCAGGCCCGATTCTATGCTATTCCTCCCAGACTAGATGTTGTTGCTTCAGACACAGTGATCACATGTATTGTCAAAGTTTGCCACAGGGAGGCCTCTGTATTATTTGACCCTGGTTCCACTTATTCGTATGTCTCATCATATTTTGCTCATTATCTGGATATGCCCCGTGAGTCCTTAGTCTCATTTGTTCATATCTCTATGCCGGTGGGCAATACTATTATTGTGGTCCATGTATATCGGTAGTGTGTCGTGACCATTGGGAGTCTTGAGACTAGAGTTGATCTCTTGTTGCTTAGTATTTTTGATTTTGACATGATTTTGGGTATGGATTGGTTATCTCCATAACATGTTGTTCTAGATTGTCACGCTAAGACTATGACGTTGGCGATGCCGGGGTTGCCGAGGATTTAGAGGAGAGGTTCTCTAGACTATGTTCCTAGTATAGTGATTTCATACTTTAAGGCCCAACGGATGGTTGGGAAGGGTTATTTATCTTATTTGGCCTTTGTGAGGAATGTTAGTGCTGATACTCCCACTATTGATTTTATTCCAGTGGTGCGGGAGTTTATGGATGTATTTCCTGCAGACTTGCCACGCATGTCGCCCGATAGGGATATTGACTTCGGTATCGACTTGGAGACGGGCACTCAGTCTATTTCTATTCCAACATATCGTATGGCACCGTCTGAGTTAAAGTAATTGAACGAGCAGCTTCAGGAACTCCTTGATAAAGGGTTTATTCAGCCTAGCGTGTCACCCTGGGGTGCACCAGTTCTATTCGTGAAGAAGAAGGATGGTACTCTGAGGATGTGAATTTATTATAGGTAGTTGAACAAAGTTAAAATCAAGAACAAGTTTCCTTTGCCGTGTATTGATGATCTGTTTGACCAACTTCAGTGAGGGAGGGTGTTCTCCAAGATTGATTTGAGGTCTGGGTATCACCAGTTGAAGATTCGAGACTCGAATATTCTAAAGACAACATTCAGGACCCGTTATGGTCATTATGAGTTCCTTGTGATGTCTTTTGGTCTGACCAACACCCCAGCAACGTTCATGCATCTAATGAATAGTGTGTTTCAGCCTTATCTCGACTCGTTTGTTATGGTGTTCATTGATGATATACTGGTGTACTCTCGTAGCCAGGAGGAGCATGCCCAACATTTGAGGATTGTGTTGCAACGGTTGAGGGAGGAGAAGCTTTATGCCAAGTTCTCCAAGTGCGAGTTTTGGCTCAGCTTAGTGGCATTCTTGGGACACGTGGTGTCCAGTGAGGGTATTCAAGTGGATCTAAATAAGATAGAGGCGGTTCAGAGTTGGCCCAGACCATCCTCAGCTATGGAGATTCAGAGGTTTCTTTGCTTGGTCGGTTATTATCGTCGTTTTGTGAAGGGTTTCTTATCTATTACATCTCCCTTGACTAAATTGACCCAAAAAGGTGCTCCTTTCAGGTGGTCGGATGAGTGTGAGGAAAGCTTCCAGAAGCTCGAGACTTCTTTGACCACAACTCAAGTTCTAGTTTTGCCATCAGCTTCAAGCTCTTATACAGTGTATTGTGATGCTTCTCGTATTAGCATTGGGTGTGTCTTGATGCAAGAGGGTAGAGTGATCCCTTGTGCTTCACGTTAGTTGAAGCCTCACGAGAGGAACTACCTTATTCATGATTTGGAGTTAGCTGCCATCGTTCATGGATTGATGATTTGGAGGCATTATCTCTACGGTGTGTCTTGTGAGGTGTTTACGGATCATTGGAGTCTCCAGCACTTGTTCAAACAAAAGGATCTAAATTTGAGGCAGCAGAAATGGTTGGAGCTGCTAAAGAACTATGATATCACCATTTTGTATCATTCCGGGAAGGCCAATGTGGTGGCCGATGCCTTGAGTAGGAAGGCGGTGAGTAAGGGTAGTTTTGCATTCATTCCCATTGGGGAGGGACCTCTTGCAATTGATGTTCAGGATTTGGCCAACCAGTTCGTGTGAGAGGATATTTTGAAGCCCAGTCGGGTTCTAGCCTGTGTGGTTTCTCGGTCTTCCTTATATGATCACATCAGAGAGCGCCAGTATGATGATCCCCATTTGCTTGTCCTTAAGGACACGGTTCAGCACGGTCATGCCAAAGAGGTGACTATTGGGGGTGATCGGGTATTTAAGATCCAGGGTCGGATTTGGGTAACCAATGTGGATGGGCTACGTGAGTTGATTCTTGAGGAGGCCCACAGTTCGCGGTATTCCATTCATCATTGGTGGAGGAGAATAAAGAAGGATATATGCGGTTTGTAGCTTGATGCCTTAACTGTCAGCAGGTGAAGTATGAGCATCAGAGACCAGGTGGATTTATTTAGAGGTTAGAGATTCCAGAGTAGAAGTGGGAGCAGATCACCATGGATTTCGTAGTTGGGCTCCCATGAACTTCGAGGAAGTTCGATGCTATTTGGGTGATTGTGGATCGACTGACCAAGTCCGCACACTTCATTCCAATTGGTACTACTTATTCTTCAGAGTGGTTGGCTGAGATTTACATCCGAGAGATTGTCCGCCTTCACGGTCTGCCAGTGTCCATCATTTCGGATAGAGGCACGCAGTTTACATCACAGTTCTGGAGAGCAGTACAGCGAGAGTTGGGCACCCAGGTTTAAGCACAACATTTCACACTTAGATGGACGAACAGTCCGAGTGCACTATTCAGATATTGGAGGACATGCTACGTGCTTGTGTCATTGATTTTGGGGATTCTTGGGATCAGTTTCTGCCACTCATAGAGTTTGCCTACAACAATAGCTACCAGTCGAGCATTCAGATGGCTCCGTATAAGGCTTTGTATGGGAGACGGTGTAGATCTCTGGTGGGTTGGTTCGAGCCGGGGGAGGCTAGACTATTGGTTACTGACTTGGTTCAAAATGCATTGGACAAGGTTAAAATAATTCAGGAGCGGCTTCGCATGGCGCAGTCCAGAAAGAAAAGTTATGCCGACAGGAAGGTCCGTGATGTTTCTTACATGGTGGGGGAGAAGGTTCTGCTGAAGGTTTCATCCATGAAGGGTGTTATGAGATTCGAGAAGAAGGACAAGTTGAGCTCTCGGTTCATTAAGCCGTTTGAGGTACTTTAGAGGATTGGAGAGGTGGCTTATAAGCTTGCCTTGACACCTAGCTTTTCGAGTGTGCATCCAGTATTTCATGTTTCTATGCTCCGAAAGTATGTCAGCGATCCCTCTCGTGTTTTAGATTTCAGCACAGTTCAGTTGGATGGTGATTTGACTTATGATGTGGAGTCGGTGGCCATTTTGGATCGGCAGGTTCGAAAGTTAAGGTCAAAGGATATAGCTGCAGTGAAAGTTCAGTGGAGAGGTCAGCCCGTTGAGGAGGCTACTTGGGAGACCGAGCGGGAGATGCGGAGCAGATATCCACGCCTATTTGAGACTCCAGATGTGTTTCTAGACACGTTTGAGGACGAATATTTTTTTAAGAGGGGGAGGATGTAACGACCGGACCGGTCATTTCGAGAGTTGTAGCCCCGTTCCCCTATTTACTGCTCCATTTGTGCTTTATAGCTGTTATATGACTTATCGGGTTAGTTGGATCGGGTCCGGAGAGATTTCTGAATGAATTGAGATACTTAGTTTCATAATGGAAAGCTTAAGTTGGAAAAGTCGACCAGATGTTGAATTATGTGTAAACGACCCCGGATTTGAATTTTGATGGTTCTATTAGCTCCTCTGGGGGATTTTGGACTTAGGAGCGTACCCGGATCGTGATTTAGAGGTCCATAATAGAATTAGGCTTGAAATGGCGAAAGTTGGAATTTTGGAAAGTTTGACTGGGGTGGACTTTTTGATATCAGGGTCGGATTGGATTTCCGGAAGTGGGAGTAGGTTCGTGGTATCATTTGTGACATGTGTTCAAATCTTGGGGTCAATCAAACGTGATTTGATAGGTTCGGCGTCGTTTGTAGAATTTGGAAGTTTCAAAGTTCATTAGGCTTGAATGGGGGTGTGATTTGTGTTTTTGATGTTGTTTGAGGTGATTTAAAGGCTCAACCAAGTTTGTATTATGTTTTAAGACTTGTTGGTATGTTTGGTCGAGGTCCCGGGGGCCTCGGGTTGATTTCGGATGGTTAACGGACCAAGGTTTGAAGTTGAAGAATTGCTGAAGATTTTGCAACTGCTGGTGTAATCGCACTTGCGGATTGGAAACTGCACATGCGAGCTCGCAGAAGAGAGGAAGGGGCCGCAGAAACGTGTCAAGAAGGAAGCTGGCATAGGTCGCAGGTGCGAGGTCTTTTCCGCACCTGCGTGTCCGCAGATGCGGGTGTTGGATCGCAGAAATGGACGACCCTTCGCAGAAGCGGACTGGGCATCGTAGAAGAGAAGGCACGCTGGGCAAGTGAATTACACAAATGCGGAGATTTCCCCGCAAGAGCGGGACTGCATAAGCGGATTTTGGACCGCAGGTGCGGTTTGATTGGGCAGAACATATAAACATAAGGGTTCGCGATTTTCTTCATTTTCTAATGTTTTGAGCTCGAATTTTGGAGGATGTTGAGAGGAATTTCAAGGGGATTCTTGAGGTAAGTTCCTTGTGTTCATCTATCTTCAATAATGATGTTTCCCCACTGATTTTTCACCTAGTTGGTGTGTTTTTGAGATGTAATTTGGGAGTTTGAGGCTAGCGATTTGGAGAGTTGATTTTGGGGATTTGAATGACCAATTGGTATCGGATTTTGATGAATTTGGTATGACTAGACTCGTGAGTGACTGTGCTTTCGAATTTTGTGAGTTTTGTTGGATTCCGAGACGTCGGTCCGGGGGCAGTTTTGAACCAATTTCGGATTTTGAGTTATAACTTAGTAATTTCTTGTAGAATTGATTCCTTTAGCCCGTATTGATTGTATTCTACTGTTTGTGGCTAGATTCGGGTCATTTGGAGGCCGATTTGCATGGCAAAGGCGTATTAGAGTAGGGATTTGCCCGGATTGAGGTAAGTAACACTTCTAAACTTGGTTCTGAGGGTTCGAAACCCCAAATGTATGTGTTATGTGATTGGTATTGAGGTGACGCACATGCCAAGTGACAGGCGTGCGGGTATGCACCGTGAGAATTGTGACCTGGTCGATTCCATGGCACTGTATAGTGGTTCTATCTTATTGATATCTTTGTTTTCATTATGTGATAATGTAATTGAGTTGTCACTTATGCTAGATATCATGTTTTGGCTTTATGCCGGTACTGTTGGAACCCATAGTGGTCATTTCTTGCTGTTGTCTTACTGATTTCATTGATATTTCATATTGAGCCATATTCATTCATTTCTTATCATATCTCAGTCTCTATTGTTATTTATTGATAAATCATATCATTGTTTTAGGGCTAGTATCATGACACTGCAAGCCCGTGATAGAGAGACTGGAGAGATTGATGACTGAGTGAGGCCGAAGGCCTGATTATGAGTGACATTTATGGGATCGGGCTGCATGCCGCAGCGGTTATACTGATTTATGATAGCGCTTGGGCTGAAGGAGCCCCTCCGGAGTCTGCACACACCCCCAGTGAGCGCAGTTGATTATATTGAGGGATGGATCTTCCCTTGACATAGATTTTGTCCGAAGCATTATATACCTTGAGATGGATCTTCTCCGCGGGCTGGATTGGCCCTACTCAGTACTGGGTGACTGATGGTTAGCGATGTATATATTCCGGGATCGATCTTCCCTGGTCCGTATAGGCCATATACATTACTGAGGGATTGATCATTTGAGAGTGTGAGCACATGAGGTTGTCAACATCGTGTGTCACATACAACATGTGCATTTGTATGTAGAAGTAGAGGAGCTATATTCTTCATATCATTCAGATTTGATCCATTTTACTGTTTTGAGATCTCTATCGAACTTGAAAGCATGTCTACGTTTCTGCACTGTTATTTTCTATATTGAACTGTGCCGGTTGAGTTCGTCACTACTTTCAGTCCAAAGTTTGGATTTGTTACTTATTGAGTTGGTTGTACTCACGCTACACCCTGCACCTCGTGTGCAGATCCAGGTGCTTCAGGTTATGACGGTTGTTGAGTGAGAAGTCGAGATCTTAGAGAATATCGAGGTAGTTGCTTGGCGTTCGCAGGCATTGACTCTCCTTCATTATCCTTATTTGTATTTGAGTTCTTATTCCTCAAACATTGTAGTAGGCTATATCCTGGTATAGATGCTCATGTACTCGGTGACACCACGATTTTGGGAGAGATTTGTATTGCGTTGTGGTTTGATTTCGGTTTTCAAAGGGTTTTTCTTAAATATTAACTTCTTCCGTTAAATTTCCAAAGCTTTTATTTTGTTGACCTGGTTGAGTAGTTGGCTTGCCTAGTTCCACGATAGGCGCCATCAGGTTTAGGGTCGTGACAAATTTAAAGTATATAAAGGCTTATAATAAATTCTATAACAGATACGTATAACTTTTATACCAGGAAATAATCATAACCATGTAATTTGATACTTAAAATTAAAGCATCTAACGAAGTTTCGTCATTTAAAGAAATTTGCAAATTCGGATATCCATCAAAATATACTGGACCATAGGCTAAACTAGTTTGCACCGTTCCTATAAGGGACTTTTTCCAGTTCTGTTTTCTGTCATCTCTGAGAGCTGCTATAAAACTTTCAGGTAAGCCTCTTAAAGTAAGTGGCTTAATAGCAAGTTCTATTAAACCTATATGCATGAATCTATGTGTGTCCCTATAAGGGGCTAAGTCACTTTCAGATAATAATCTAAATGTGGCATGATCACTATCAACAGTAATTATTTCTTCAGTAGTTTTAACTACCTGTTTTAAACCTAGTTTTTCAAAGGTTCCTAACTGGTATATAACCTTAAGCTTGACTAATGGGATAGTTCATTTATTAAGCAAATCTAATTGTTGAGGCAATTCATATTCTTCTTTCCTACTATTTTTAACAGTACCCTTCTTCCTAATGGTATTCATTAGGAAAAGTAGTGGTAAACTTAGCACCTATTTCTACTTGTTAACATGGCTCCAAGGGGGATTACATGATAGCTTCTAATGGGGCTTCTGGAAATAAATTACATGAGCATCAGCCCTGGCTAGTTACAATCTCAACAGTATACCTTAAACCACGGTCCTCCTCACAACCCTCTCACGTCTTCCCTCGGCATAATAGGTTAACTGAGAACCACCGGCTATGTTCCCATAACTAGGGTTTACTGTCAAAATTAGTAACTGCCTCAACTGTATAGTCCTAACCTAGAGCACCATCGTGGTGATACAGTAAAATCTAATAACAAAAAATGCCAACAAAGTAGACTAGTATGGCTAAGTTTAACACATATGTATTTGGCCTATCATTTAGGCTAAATGAATATCTATATTAATAAGAAAAATAAAAATTAAAAGAGTACCTGAGACTACCGGATTGTGGCCAAATAGCCTTTTGTGATTTTTTATTTCAAATATAAACTTTGTATGAAGAAGGATTTACAACAGAGATTTTGAGAGAGAATAAAGAGCTATTCTACCCTAAACCACGGTCCTCCTTACAACCCTTTCACGCCTTTCCTCGGCTTAACGGGTTAACTGAGGACCACCGGTTATGTTCCCATCACTAGGGTTTACTGTCAAAATTAATAACTGCTTGGACTGTATAGTCCTAACCTATAGCACCATTGGAGTGATACAGTAAAATCTAATAACAAAACATACCAACAAAGTAGACTGGTATGGTTAAGTTTAACACATATGTATTTAGTCTGTCATTTAGGCTAAATGAATATCTATTTTAATAAGAAAAACTAAATATTAAAAGAGTACCTGAGACCGCCGGATTGTGGCCAAGTAGCCTTTTCTAATTTTTTATTTCAAATATAAACTTTGTACGAAGAAGGATTTACAACAGAGATTTTGAGAGAGAAGAGAGATATTCTAGAGAGAAGGAAGAGCATTGGCAAAAGCTGGCCTCCTCCTGGATAATGGATACACTTAAAATAAAACAAACTTTAAATAGTAATGGCCAACGTAATAATTACACTCGTGGCCGACAAAAATAAAGGTTAAGACCTAAAAGTTAAAAAGGCTAAAAGTTAAAAAGTAAAATGTAACGACCCGACTGGTCGTTTTGAGAATTTGCACATCGCTCGGTAGTTTACAGGCGTGAGTAGCTCCGTATGATGTATTTTGACTTGTGTGAATCGTCGGTTTTGGTTTTCAGGTTATTCGAGACTGATTTGGAAGAATGATTCTCAACTAGGGAGCTTAAAATTTGGAAGAGTTAACCAAGTTTGACTTTTAGTATTTGACCTCGGATTGGAATTTTGAATGTTCTGTTAGCTCCGTAGGGTGATTTTGGACTTAGAGCGCATCCGGATAGTGATTTGGAGGTCCATTGTTGAATTCAGCTCGAAATGGCAAAAGTTGAAATTTTGGAAAGTTTGACCGGGAGTGGACTTTTTTATATCTGTTTTGGATTGTGATTCTGGGAATTAGAACAGCTTCGTTATGTTATTTGGGACTTGTGCGCAAAATTTAAAGTCATTTCGGATTGATTTGCTATGTTTCGGCACGAGTTATTGAATTTGAAAGTTTTAAGTTCATAGAATTCGGTCTGCCGTACGATTCATCGTTTTGATGTTGTTATGCATGATTTGAGGCCTTGAGTAGGTCAGTGTTATGTTATTGGACTTGTTATTATATTCGGACGGGGTCCCAAGTGGCTCGGATGAGTTTTGGACGAGGTTCAGATCATTTTACTTTATGTTGCTATTGTTGGTTCTGGTATGACCGCACATGCAGCTGGTTTGCGCAGGTGCGATGGTCGCAGAAGCGACGAAGGGGTTGCAGGAGCAGAAATAGTGCTGGGTGACGAAGACCAAAGAAACGGAGATTTGGGCGCATAGGCGGATGCGCAGGTGCGAGGTGATAGAGCGCAGGAGCGAGGTATTTTGCAGGTGTAGATGGTGGCTCGCATCTGCGATGTCGCAGAACCGGATATGTTGTCCGTAGGTGCAAGGGTCGAGTCCTCAGCTGATTTCGCAGAAGCGGAGGTTATGTCGCAGAAGCGACACCACAGAAGCGGCTAATGTGCCGCAGGTGCGAAAATGCTGGCAGAAGCTATAAATCGAGGTTTTGGTTCTTTCTTCATATTTTATGATGTGGGACTCCGATTGAGGCGATTGTTGGAGCAATTTTCATCACAAGGATTAGGGTAAGTATACTACACTTGGTTTGGATCTTATTCCACGAATCTATCTTCAGTTTTGGCAATTGGTTGATGAATTTTAAAGAGAAATTGGGGGTTTGGCCTAATGTTTCATAATGTGAATTTTTGAGTTTTGAGCATCGAATTGGAGTCGGATTTGAGTGAAACTAGTATGGTTGGACTCGAAATTGAATGGGTTGTTGGATTTTGTAAATTCTGTTAGGTTCCGAGGTGCGGGCCCGAGTTGGGCTTTTGGCCGATTTTTGGGCTTTTGATTCAAGATTTGATCTTTTTCGATCGGGATTGGTTCCTTTAGCATTGTTTGATATACATGAGTTAGTTTTTGTTAGTTTCGAGCCATTAGGAGGTTGGAACGCATGGGATGGCATCTTTGGAGCATCGTTTGGCTTGCTCGGGATTGGTATTGGCTTGTTCGAGGTAAGTAACTCTTCTAAACTTATTGTTGAGGGTATGAAACCCCGTAATACGTGTTATGTGATTGGTATTGAGGTAACGCACATGTTAGGTGACGGGCATGTGGGCATGCACCGAGTGATTTGGGACTCTATTGTTTTCATGGCACTGTATAATAGTCCTATTTTATTGATATCTGTGTTTTCACCATGTGATAAAGTAATTGAGCTATCAATCATACTAGATATCATGTTTAGGCTTTATGACGATACTGTTGGGACCCATAGTGGTCATTTCTTGCAGTCATTTCATTGACTTCATTGTTATTTCGTACTCAGTCATATTCAGGCATTCATATCATATCTCAATATCAGTTGTTATTTATTGATACATCATATCATTGTTTTCGGGCTATTTTTATGACATTGTGAGCCCGTGAGTGAGACTGGAGAGATTGATAACTGAGTAAGGCCGGGGGCCTGTTTGTGAGAATATTGATACTATAGCACGTGAGTGGTCCGTGCAGCACATGATTTGTCCGTGCGAATCCAGATATTGATATTATGGCACGTGAGTTGTCCGTGCGAATTATAGCGATTGGGCCCGTAGGAGCCCCTCCGGAGTCGCATACCCCCAGTGAGCGCGGTTGATATTATTGAGGTATGTATCTTCCCTGGACATGGATCTTGTCCGAAGCATTATACATCTGGAGATGGATCTTCTCCACGGGCTAGACTGGCCTTCCTTGGTACTGAGTGACTGATGGTCAGTGATGTATATATTTCGGGATGGATCTTCCCTGGGCCGTATTCTCCATATACAGTACCGAGTGGTTGAGCATGATGAGCGGAAAGTGTGAGACAGTGATATTGAGTACTCTGATAGTGTGAGTACATGATTCATCTCTGAGATACATGGCATTGGCATGCACACATGACATATAGGCATAGAGATGCATTCTTTCTCATGTTGTACGGTATCACGTCATTCATGACTTTTTACATATATTGATATGTGAGCATAGAGAGGTATTTCACACTTGCTATCAAGAAAGAAAATAAAACATCTTATTTACTGTGGAAAGGATATTTGGAAAAATTACAGTTTTCAAACTTACTCGTAACTCTTTAAATTCCTTATCGTGCGACATTGATTCATCTTGAAGCGTAACTCCTTGAATTCCTTCCATGCATTCGTATGCGCATGTGAGCGCTTGATATCGGTTGTGCGTCGGTGGCTTGTAATTCTATGGTTGAGGTGCGAAATGTGGTTTTGGCGTGCTGATGATGGGCCAATCTGGAGGATTTAAGGCCAGGTTTTGATGGTAGCTTGAGCACAAAGATTTCAATTGCGTGAGCATGTGCTTTTGGGACTTATAGGTCCGTTGGTGTCCCTATTAGTGGAATTTATGACTTGTTGAGCGGTGAAATGGCTATGCGGTGAGTATGATGTGACTGCGAAATGTGTTCGGATTGTTCGAATATGACGAGAAGAGTTTACTTGAGAGGTAGCAAGGATTATTGGGTGTTTGATTTCTGTCTTGATATGGCGTATGGTCTCGAGTTATGGGTATGTTGAGGGATCTCTCATGTTGTTTAGTTGTGGAGTGAAGTAGATTCTCACGCCTTGTCGATGAGTTCAGAATCAAGAAGATTAAGTGATTGCGTAGTAGTCGTGATTGTGGAAGGGTATAGAGAGATGTCAGTTTGAGGCAGAGCAGGTGGGATATCTCCTGCGAGGTGTCTTGAGGTTGTGTGGTCCTTATGATATTTTGTAGAGAGTTCTCTTTTACCATTGAATGATATATGTTGCAATTTTAGTTTGGATCGCTTGTGGAAGTTGGCTTGATTATTACAAGGGTGAATGCGAGATTTGCAGATAATGTGAAGTATTAGATGGTTTACGTTACAGGAGCTCAGGAAGGATTTGGTTGAATCTCACTGCGGTATTATGGCAGTAATAGAGTATGGGCATTGTGAGTTATGTGTTTTGATCTATGGATTTGAGCTAAGTGGAGGAGTCTGCTATCGACAAGCTGATTGCACCATTATGTATTGTATTGGGTTCGATTTGAGGTATACTAGTGAATCATCTTTGACTGTAGGGGTTGAGATTTAGGATGACTCGAGTAAGGGAATTTTTGGATACAGTTTGTATTATACTCTATGGGTATATGTGAATTATGGAATGATTGAGTGGTTAGTCGTCAAAGATGTAGTGTGCATGGAGTAGGAATTTGATTGGTCGCGTTAAGGTGGGGTTACTCCTTTGGGTGTCATCGTGCCAATTAGGCACTAGTCGTTTGGCCCGTTTGGGGCAGTGCAATTGAGATTTAAGCAGAGTGGATGACTCTCGAGAATGGCTCTAATGGATTCAAGAATTATATGTAGCGATTTAGAATTTTCAAGATAGGTATATGGCTAGGAACTGAGAGTAACATTGGACGGTGTCGAGACTTGTGGAATTTTATATCATTGTGGATTATGCATTTCAGTATCAAGAAGGAGAAGGAAACAATTTTAGGTTCACGTAAGGTCTCTTTAGAGTGGGTGTCGCGGTTGTAGTGCTTTGGGGTGCTTAAGAGGGAAGTCAGCGGCTTATGGGCCTTAGAGCATTGTGGTTTTATACTAGGGTCCCTTGAGTGGTGAATTTTTGTTAAGGATCGTGGTGTTCCAGCAAGGAGAAGTATCAATTTGTAGGCAATTTAGAAGAGACTTAGAGAAATAGGACAGCGTGGTAGTAGGTTGGATCAACACAGTAATGGATATAATCAGTTCTTTAGGTACCTAAGATGTGGCTAGTCTCTACAAGTGTTTCGTGGCAATGCTCTCGGGTTTTGGCGACCTGCGTAGCTGGGTTGAGTTAGAGAGATTCGGTTATGATAGCTTGGTTATGTGCAAATGGGTTTCGAAGAGTTCTCAATGGGTTTTACCACGGTTCGAGGAGTATATTTCCTACCGGCGTGAGGAATATATTGCGTATTGTGATTTTCTCTGGGATGAGATCAAATGGAAAGTTTCTGACTGAACGGGTATGTATTCTGCTTGTGACTCAGAGTTGATTATGAGATTCTTGTACTCTTCACAGAATGGCATGGTAGATGCGGTGTGTTATGTCAGATTGAGATTTGCATGTGCAAGGTCACGGGTCAGTTTGGAAGGGAAGGGCATAAATTCATAGGCAACATAGACGGTTTCAGATGACTAGGTGAATGATATTACTTTTTGGTATTGCTTGAGGAGAGTGTACATTACAGGAGGCACACTGTGTTTTGATTTATGGATACTTCATTGGCGTTATGGCACTCTTCTAGTTGATCGACTACTGATATTCAAATTTTGCTATGTGGAACGGAAGAATTTTAGAAGTATTCCTCGTGGGATGATCGTGTATGAGAGATGTGTTAGACCTTCTGGCGGTGGAGTTGGGATCAGATATGGTGATTCGTGTGTTCTATGGATTTGGAGACTGTGAGTTCTCAGGAGCAGGCGGTTTCATGGTTGTGGACTGTGAAGTCATGGCGGAAGCTAGCCAGATGATAGTATGTATTATGATTCAGTCAATTGTAGGCTTTCAGAGGTTTATTTATCTATTTGTGGGTTCCCAGAGTTAATTTGGGGGTCCATTGGTAGTCCCAATTAGGATATGTATTCTACACCGAGTTGGATTGGTTGGCTCCATAATGCTATTGTTGAGGGATGTGTCATTCGGTTGTTGTTGAGCTTATTCGTGTCCTGAAATGATCTATGAGTTACTCTTCTATGCTACGAGGAGTTGTGATTTGTTGGTTATAAGCAAACCTGGTGCGGTTCTATTTGGGCTTTATAGCGGAATTTGAGCGAGATGAGTAATTGGGTATTGCACGGTTGATGGGGTATGGGTTATGTTCTTTTGGGTTTTCTGTGGCATTGTGCCATCTGCTTCTCCGCGGTTATAGTAATGCACTTTGAGTACTTGATGTCGGATTGCTCGTGGTTATTGATTTTGAGCATGGTGGCTGAGGTATTTCATATGGATTAGTGTTTGGATGGGATCACGCATTGAGGCAGAATTATGTTGCGATATGATCCTTGGTGTTAGATTCGTGTGTTATGGTTCTACGGTGTGTGATGGGTTCTTAGTATTGCGTCGGGGTGGTACCCGTCGAGCTTGCGGGACGGTTCTCTTATTTGAGTCATTTTCGTGATTGAGTATATCTGGAATGTTGCTTATTGGTGCACGAATTTCATGGGTTGTGGCTTTAGATAGTATTGGTGTGGCATGTCAGTAGAATAGCTGGTATTTGATAAGATGAAGTCATCGGATCTAGGATGGGTGCTATCAGATTTAATTGTGGTATATTTGGAAGGATAATATCGAAAATCGGCTTAAAATTTTGCTATGGTTCTTGTCGAACGAGAGGGAGCTCCACGACTGGTGGATCTGATGAATAGTTATGAGTTTCTGCGTGTTTCTTTCATCCTCAGTAGTGTACGAATGTTTTAGAATGGAGTCTTATTTGATATGAGGTTTATTACCGGCATTGGGTTGTTTTGAGCAGCTGCTGTGATTAGAAATCATTGCTTCGAGCATTTGAGCTATGTGGTATTTGAGTTATGGTTACGGCTTTTGGTACAGCTCATTCAGACTTATGGAGCTTGCAAGTTGCGAGATTCAGATCTTATAAGAAATTTCGGATGTTGGAAATTGGATTATAACTCTTGTGGGCTAGGTTGAATTGAGAAATTTCAGTATGTTGTGTTATCGGACCTATACGGGATAGGGTGACGTGGGATCACCCCCGGGTATGTGCATGGTAAGGTTACACGACGATTTGATGGCTTTTGGAACAACTCTTGGCAAGTTCAAGGACAAACGTATGTTTAAATGGGGGAGGATGTAACAACCCGATCGGTCGTTTTGAGAATTTGCACATCGCTCGGTAGTTTACAGGTGTGAGTAGCTCCGTATAAGGTATTTTGACTTGTGTGAATTGTCGGTTTTGGTTTTCAAGTTATTCGGTACTGATTTGGAAGAATGATTCTCAACTAGGGAGCTTTAAATTTAGAAGATCTAACCAAGTTTGACTATTAGCATTTGACCTCGGATTGGAATTTTGATGGTTCTGTTAGCTCCGTTGGGTGATTTTGGACTTAGGAGCGTGTTCCGATTGTAATTTGGAGGCCCGTGGTTGAATTCGGCTAGAAATGGTGAAAATTAAAATTTTTGAAAGTTTGACCGGGAGTGGACTTTTTGATATCGGATTCGGATTGTGATTCTGGGAATTGGAATAGCTTCGTTATGTTATTTGGGACTTGTGCGTAAAATTTGAAGGCATTCCGGATTGATTTTCTATGTTTCACCACGAGCTATTGAATTTGAAAGTTCAAAGTTCATAGATTTTGATTTGAGGTGCGATCCATCGTTTCGATGTTGTTATGCATGATTTGAGTCCTCGAATAGGTCCGTGTTATGTTATTGGACTTATTGGTATATTCGGACGGGGTCCCGAGTGGCTCGGATGAGCTTTGGATGACGTTCGGGTCATTTTACTTCATGTTACTATTGCTGGTTCCAGTGTGACCACACCTGCGGCTGGTTTGCGCAGGTGCAATGGTCGCAAAAGCGACGAAGGGGGCGTAGCAGTAGAAATAGTGCTGGGTGAGGAAGATCGCAGAAGCGGAAATTTGGGCGCATATGCAGATGCGCAGGTGTGAGGTGATGGAGCGCAGGAGTGAGGTATTTCGCAGGTGCGGATGGTGGCTGGCACCTGCGATGTCGTAGAAGCGGATATGTTGTCCGCGGGTGCAAGGATCGAGTCCTCAGCTGATTCTGTAGAAGCGGAGGTTATGTCACAGAAGCGGCTAATGTGTCGCAGGAGCGAAAATGCTGGTAGAAGCTATAAATCGAGGCTTTGGTTATTTCTTCATATTTTGAGATGTGGGACTCGGATTGAGGCAATTGTTGGAGTAATTTTCATCACAAGGATTGGGGTAAGTATTCTACACTTGGTTTTGATCTTATTCCATGAATGTTTCTTCATTTTTGGTAATTGGTTGATGAATTTTAAAGAGAAATTGGGGGTTTTGGCCTAAATTTTCATAATGTGAATTTTTGAGTTTTGGACATCGAATTGGCGTCGGATTTGAGTAAAACTAGTATGGTTGGACTCGTAATTCAATGGGTTGTAGGATTTTGTAAATTTTGTCGGTTCCGAGGTGTGGGCCTAGGTTGGGATTTTGGCCGATTTTTGGTCTTTTGATTCAAGATTTGATCTTTATCGATTGGGATTGGTTCCTTTAGTATTGTTTGATGTACTTAAGTTGTTTTTGGTTAGTTTCGAGCCGTTCGTAGGTCGGAACGCGCGAGATGGCATCTTAGGAGCATCGTTTGGCTTGCTCAGCATTGGTATTGGCTTGTTCGAGGTAATTAACTCTTCTAAACTTAGTGCTGAGGGTATGAAACCTCGTAATATGTGTTATGTGATTGGTATTGAAGTGACACACATGGTAGGTGACGGGCGTGTGGGCATGCACCAAGTGATTTGGGACTCTGTTGTTTTCATGGCACTGTATAATAGTCCTATTTTGTTGATATCCATGTTTTCACCATGTGATAAAATAATTGAGTTGTCAATCATGCTAGATATCATGTTTAGGCTTTATGCTGATACTGTTCGGACCCATAGTGGTCGTTTCTTGTTGTCATTTCACTGACTTCATTGATTTTTCGTACTCAGTCATATTCATGCATTCATATCATATCTCAGTCTCAGTTGTTATTTATTGATACATCATATCATTGTTTTCGGGCTAATTTCATGACATTGTGAGCCCACTAGTGAGACTGGAGAGATTGATCACTGAGTGAGGCCGGGGCCTGTTTGTGAGGATATTGATACTATAGCACGTGAGTTGTCCGTGTGGATCCAGATATTGATATTATGGCACGTGAGTTGTCCGTGCAGCCCCTCCAAAGTCTGCACACCCCCAGTAAGCTCGGTTGTTATTATTGAGGGATGGATCTTCCCTGGATATGGATCTTGTCCGAAGCATTATATACCTGTAGATGGATCTTCTCCACAGGCCGGACTGGCCTTCCTCGATACTGAGTGACTGATGGTCAGTGATGTATATATTCCGGGATGGATCTTCCCTAGGACGTATGGGCCATATACAGTACTGAGTGGTTGAGCATGATGAGCGGAAAGTGTGAGATAGTGAGATTGAGTACTCTAATAGTGTGACTATATGATTCATCTCTGAGATACATGGCATTGGCATGCACACAAGATAGACATGCATAGAGATGCATTTTCCTCATGTTGTATGGTATCACGTTATTCATGACTTTTTACACACATTGATACGTGGGCATAGAGAGGTATTTCACACTTGCTATCTGGAATGAAAATGAGAAATCTTATTTATTGTGGAAAGGATATTTGGAAAAATTACCCATCTCAAACCATGGTAGAAACCATCAAGAATGCTTTGAAATCCATTTGCACACAACCAAGCTATCAGAACTGAATCCTTTTAACCCGACCAAGCCACGCAGGTCACCAAACCCAAGAATATTGCTCCAAAATATCTGTAGAGCCTCACCACATCATAATTACCCAAAGCTCAGTACACGACATCCTAACATAAAACGATACCGCCCTAAGGCTCATAAGCCACTGTATTCTTCTTAAGCACCCCTATAAGTACCACAACCGAAACACCCACTCTGAAAGTACCTTATGTGAATTTAAAATTGTTCTTTTAACTTTCTTATACTGGAATGTAGATTCTATAGTCATACAGAATTACCGCAAGTCCCGGCACCATCAAATGCAAATCTCAGACTTTATCCATACACAAGTCTGGAGAAATCCTCAATTGCTATATATAAATCTCGAACCCATTAGAACTTTCTCGAGAGTCACCCACTTTGCTCAAATCCAAATTTCACCGCCCGAACGGGCCGAACAACATATGTTTAATTAGCACAACAACACCCCAAAGAAGTAACCCTGCCTTAACGCAACCAAGTTAATTCATACACCGTGCACACTACATCTGTCACGAATAGAAACTCAACTCATTCCATGATTTTCATATACACATGAAGTGTAACATAACCCGTATCCAGAAATTCCTTTACTCGAGTCATCCTCGATCTCAACCTCTGTAAGTCATAACTAAACCACAAGTATGCCTCAGACCCAAACTAAAATTTAACATATAACCATGAAATTAAAACTCCAACAACATGCTCCCCCACTTGGCTCAAAGCCATAGATCATGACATTCAATAACCGACAATACCCATACCGTATTACTGCCATGATACTACAGTGAGATTCAGCTAAATTCTTCACAAGCTAATGCAACACCAACCATAAAATACCTAAATCATCTGCTAAACTCGCATTTATTTCTCTTGACAGTCAAGTCAACTTTCTCAACCAGATTCAAATTCAAATCTCAACACATACACCCCGCTGGTAGAAAAGAAACTCTTCGCTCAACATTATAAGGGGTACACCTTCGTAGATTACTCTGTATGAGATACCCCACATGTCTTGCTTAAAATTGGAATCTTGATATACCCTTTCGCAACCACAATCACTATGCGATCACTTAATCTCTCCCTAAGTCCGATCTCATCAACAAGACGTGAAAATCTACTTCACTCCACAATTAAACAATATGAAATATCTTTCAACACATTCATAATCGAGACTATACATCAAATCAAGACAGACACCAAGCACACAATGGCCCTCTTTTTTTTTTTTTTTATATCTCAAGCAAACTATTCTCGTCACAATCAAACCATCTGAACACATTCCGCAGTCACATCATGCTCATCATATAGCTATTAAACTTCTCATCGAGCCACAAATTCCACTCATAGGGACACTACCGAATATATGAGTCCAAATGTACAAGTTCACACAACTGAAGCTACCGAGCCTAAGCTGCGGTCTAAACCTGGCCTCAAGTTCTCCAGACTGACCCATCATCAAAATACATAATACACATCTCGAACCTTGTTCATAGAATCACAAGCTGGCGATGCATATCTGAAGATAAGTATGGAAGTCATCATACCGATCCGCAAGAATCTACTAGACACTTGCTCATGAGTTGTAGAACCTATGAACCTAGAGCTCTGATATCAACTTGTCACGACCCAAAATCCAACTAGCCGTGATGGCACTTAACCTCACCCGCTAGGTAAGCCAAATAACAACAACACGATTCAATCAATATTTAACTGACTCTAATACACTCCCCAAGGACTGGTAGTATAAATCATGAGCTTTTAAGATAAGAATTTACAAAGCTGGTATGAAATAAATATATCATCTGTTCCAAATGTACATAAATAGATTTTTATAAATCTAAGGCAACCATGAACAAGAGGCAGCTACGATGGGAATGCAGGTACGTCTTCAAATCCAGCTCCCGCCGATCACATCAACATCATCATCCAATATCTGCACGCAAGGTGCAAAAGTGTAGTATGAGTACAACCGACCCCATGTACTCAATAAATAACAAACCTAATCTTAGATTGAAAGTAGTGACGAGCTTGTACCAAGGTCAGAGTCCACACTAAAAACCAATAACCTCTCATAACAATACAATTTATAGCAGCACTAGTAATAACTCAATAATAAAATGCTGAGCTCGTATACAGTTCTAGAAAAATAAATATTTTCTTTTTAAGTTTAACAGTAAGACTCAAATCTTTTGAAGAAAGTCACCGAAATATGAGTAAGTGTGAGATTTGTGATTTTTCTCAAAACTTTCTACAAGTAAATGTTTCATTTTCAAATGGCATGAGGAAATACATCTCTATGCCTACATGTCAATATGTATGAGGAGTCATGAATGGCGTGATACCATACAACATAAGGATAAATGCATCTCTATGCCTGTATGTCAAGTGTGCATGTCGAATGTGATGCAACTCGGTGATAAAACCATATGCATACTCTCAGAGTATCAATTCACTCAGTCCTCCTGGTCACTCAGTCCTCCCAGTCACTCAATTCTCACAGTCACTCAGTCCTCACAGTCACTCAATCCTCCCAATCGCTCGACACTCGTCACTCGCACTCAGTAGGTACCTGCGCTCATTGGGGGTGTATACAGACTCCGGAGGGGTTCCTTCAGCCCAAGCGCTATAACAAACCAATCATGGCATAAATCAATAAAACATGTTGCAATGCGCAGTCCGATCCCATAAATATCCTCTCGATCAGGCCCTCAGCCTCACTCAGTCATCAATCTCTCCAGTCTCTAGGGCTTACAATGTCATAAAAACCAGCCCAAAAATGATGATGTGATGTATCAACAAATAACAACAGAGACTGAGATATGATATGCAATGAATAAATATGACTGAGTATGAAATTACAGTTTAAACGTATAATTCAATAGTAGAAATGACCTTAGTGGGTCCCATAATACCAATATTTGCCTAAGTATGATTTCTAATATGAGTCACAGCTCAGTTTCTCTAACACATAAAAATACACGGAAAAATACAAGTTAATTGACTATACAGCTCTACGGAATCAACCAAGTCTCAATTTCTACGGTGCACGCCCACACGCCCGTCACCTAGCATGTGCCTTGCCTCCAAACAATTCACATAACACGTATAATCAGGGTTCATACACTCAGCTCCAAGATTAGAGATGTTACTTACCTCGAACAAGCCGAATCTGCTGCTGAGCAAGCTAAACAATACTCCGGAAATTCCATTCCGTGCGTATCAATCTCTAACGCCTTCCTATCTCCTCAACTCAATCCAAACGATTTGTATCTATTCAAAAAACGTGCAAATTAATCAAAATATACTCCAATGCTTACAATTTAACAATTTATAAAAATTCCCAACTCCGCTAGAAAAATCGTTTCACTCAATTTCGATGAAACTCACAAAATCTGACAACCCATTCAATTACGAGTCCAGCTATACTAGTTTCACTCAAATCCGACTTCGAATTGACATTCAAATCCCAAAAATTCATTTTATGAATTTTCTACAATTTCCCCCAAATTTTCATTTCAAAATACTGATTAAATGATGAAAACAATGATATATTCATGTATATTAACCAAATCCAAGTTAGAATCACTTACCCCGATAAATTTTTTACAAATCCCACGAAAACTCATCACAAACCGAGCTCAAAAAGTCCAAATATGAAAAATAAGATAAAACCCTCATTCATATAGTACAAAATCTTATCCCCATTGTGCTGACCACACATTATTTTGTGCGGCCGCACATCCCAGGTTCTGCGGCCGCAATCCAAATTATACGGCCGCACATCAGCAGCTCTGCACTACTAGACTTTAGTAAACTGACTATAATTCTCTCGACAGATGTCCAAATGATTAATGGTACAACTTTTTGAAAACTAGACTCAAAGGGCTACAAATTTTGTTTTTGAATCATCTCCAAATTCCTTGTTGATTAAAGGATATAAGATTTCGAAGTCGGACCATCGAATCTGCAGAAATCTCAATTCCGCGGCCGCGAGAGAAATTTTGCGGTCCGCACTTTTCCTCTGCGGTCCACATTTTTCCTCTGCCTCAGCACTCCAAAATGTGCCCCCCGCACTTTCAAAGTTCCAGAACAACATTAGAGTGCTGAAATGGCCAGTCTCGCTCAAAACTCACCCCGAAACACACCCGAGCCACTCGGGACCCCGTCCGAATGTACCAACAAGTCCTAAAACATCATACGAACTTAGTCGAGCCTTAAAAATCACATCAAACAACATCAAAAACACAAATCAGACATCAATTCAAGCCTAATGAAAACTAACAATTTCCAACTTCTACATTCAATGCCGAAACCTATCAAATCAAGTTCGATTGACCTCAAATTTTACACACAAGTCATAAATGACATAACAAACATGTTCCAATTTCTAGAATCAGATTCCGACCCCGATATCAAAAAGTCAACTCCCCAGTCAAACTTCTAAACTTAACTTTCTATTTTATCCATTTCAAGCCAAATTCAACTACGGACTTCCAAATAATTTTTTGGACACGCTCCTAAGTCCAGAATCACCATACGGAGCTATTGGAACCATCAAAACTCCAATCTGAGGTCGAATACTAAAACTCAAACTTGGTCAACTCTTCCAACTCAAAGCTTCAAACATGAAAGTTCATTCTTCTGAACTAATTCTGAAACACTTGAAAATGCAAACCGACAATTCACACAAGTCATAATACATCGTATGAAGCTATTCAAGACTTAAAATAGTTGAAAGGAGCATAAATACTCAAAACGACCGGTCGGGTCGTTACATTCTCCCCCACTTAAACATGTGTTCGTCCTCGAACGTGCCAAGAGTTATTTTCAAGCCATCAATTCACTATCCCACCTTACTATGCACATATCCGGGGGTGATCCCATGCCAACCTATTCCATATAGGCTTGACAACACAACACAATTGAAGATCATTACTTTAACCTTAGTCCGTAAAACTAGAGCCCAATTTCCAACATCCAGAATTTCTTACAAGACCCGAGTCTCACATCTACACACTGTATAAGTTTTTAACACATTGTATCAAGACATAACCATAACCCAGATATAATCACATAACATACTCCACAACTCGCATACTCGCAGCACCATTCCCAATCACAGTAACTATTCAAAACTAACATAGTACTAGTATCAAACCCCATAACAAACAAAACCTCATTCCAAAACCTTCGTACACTACTGATAATGAAAGAAACACGCGGAATCTCATGACCCCTTATCAGATCAACAAGTCATGGAGCTCTCTCGCCCCAACCAGAACCATAATCACTTTCTAAGCCAACTTTCAATATTATCCTTCCGAATATACCGTAATCAAACCTGATAGTACCCATTCTTGGTCCAATGACATTATATTATTAAACATAACTATCCCACAGACAAGCCACACCAATATATCAAGCCACAATGGTGCAATCCGTGTACCCAAAAATGGAAAATGTCTCAAAGAAGAGAACCGTTTTTTTGCAGGTTCAACCAGCACCACCACAACCACAATGCGATGAGCTCATCATATATAGTAGAACCATGAAACACGAATCTAATAACGGTAACCAGCTCACATAGAGCTCACATTAACATCACCCGCATGGACAACTCGCGTGCTATAGTATCAATATCTGAACATGCACGGACAACTCACGTGCCACTAATATCAATATTTGGACCCGCACGGACAACTCACGTGCTAATAATATCAGTATATGGATCCGCACGGACAACTCACGTGCCAATAACATAATCCGCCTAGCATGGTCACAGGCCTCCAGTCCAAGCATATCATACAAGATCAATCAAATAAGTATACATGTATATGATAAATGAAATAAGATTCACATGCTCCTGGACTGGTATAAATAACACGCCATAGAGTAGGCATGCACATAGTGTGCTATCACAACTCAATTCGGCAAGTTAACGCAGAAATAGTAACTACCCAATTTATTCAAGGAATTAGCCTCTTTGTAACCTCAAGTATAGCCTAAATAGTTCTCTACAAAGGTACGAATATGAGAAACATTATAACTTTAAGCTTAACAGTCAAATCTAGGCATATCATAGCCTAAGAATTCTTTCGAGTATGAATACTTGCCTCGATGCCCGCACATGGGCTCAAACCTCACAAACATGCGCACTCATAGTGCGTAGCTATCACAAATAATTAATGCAACTAGTGCCTCCACTGAGTTTAAATAAAATACTCACCTAAAACAAGCCGCAACCCTGAAATATTATGCTTCTAAGAACTCCCAGTCTCCAAATTCATAGAACACTTGAATCACCGTAACCGATCCCAACTCTTGCACTCGAATTATTAACACATCTTTCATGCACGATCATCCCACGAGGAATACTTCCATAATTCTTTTGTGCCACATAGCAATAATTGGAATATCACTAGTCTATCAACCAGGTGAGTACCACAATACCGATGAACATCCGTAAGTCTAAACACAATGCGCCTTTGGAAATGTGCACCCTTCTTAGAAATTATCGAGCAGTTATAACATTCATCTAAATATCTGAAACTGACCATTCTGTCCAGAATTCATGAACTTTCCTTCAAGAATGAACTGCCGCCTTGTACATGTAAATCTTAATCTTGCACAATACACCACATCTATCATGCCATCATGTGACAAGCACAAGAATCTCATTATCAATTCTGAGTCACCAACAAATTACATACCCGGTTAGTTAGAAACCTTCCATTTACTCCCATCTATGTGGAAATCACAATACACAACATGTTCCTTAAGCCGGTAGAAAATATCCATCTCAAACCATGGTATAAACCATCAAGAATGCTTTGAAATCCATTTGTACATAACCAAGCTATCAGAACTGAATCCTTCTAACTCGACCAAGCCATGCAGGTCACCAAACCCAAGAATATTGCCTCCAAAACATTTGTAGAGCCTCACCACATCATAATTACCCAAAGCACAGTACAAGACATCCTAACATAAAACGACATCGCCCTAAGGCCCATAAGCCACTATATTCTTCTTAAGCACCCCCAAAATTACCACAACTGAAACGCCCACTCTGAAAGTATGTTATGTGAATTTAAAATTGTTCTTTTACCTTTTTTATACTGGAATGTAGAATTCATAGTCATAAAGAATTAAGGCAAGACCCAACATCATCAAATACAAATACAGACTTTATCCATACACAAGTCCGGAGAAATCCTCAATTGTTATTTATAAATCTCAAACCTGTAACGACCCGGCCGGTCGTTTTGAGAATTTAAGTCTCGTTCGGCAGCATAAGGCCCTGAATAAATTCGTATTTTGTGTATTGACTTGCGTGCATGATTGAATTCAATTACCGGATGATTCAGAGTAATTTGGCACACTTAGTACCTAAAACAGAAGCTTAAGTCTTAGGAGTTTGACCGTAGTCGGAACTGTGTGAAGATGACTCTGAAATAGAGTTTTGTTTGTTCCATTAGCTCCGTTGGGTGATTTGGACTTAGGAGCGTGTCCGGACTATGAATTTGAGGTCTGTAGCTAATTTAAGCTTGAAATGGCGAAAGTAGAATTTTTAGAGATTTTGACCGGAAATGAACTTTTTGATATCGGGGTTGGATTCTTAATCCGGAAGTTGGAATAGGTCTGTAATGTCAAATATGAATTGCCTGCAAAATTTGACGTCATTCCGGGTTGATTTGATATGTTTTGGCGCGGGTTTTAGAAGTTGGAAGATTTGAAAGTTCATAAGTTCGATTCATGATGCGATTCATAATTTCGTTGTTGTTTGATGTGATTTGAGACCTCGAGCGAGTCCGTGTTAGGTTATGGAATTTGGTTCTATGCATGGACGGGGTCCCGGGGCCTGAGGTATGTTTCAGACGAGTTTTAGATGGTTTTCGTGGTTGTGAAGAGGTCTGAGTTCTGGTGTAATCGCACCTGCAGACCTTGGGCGCAGGTGTGATGGTCGCAGGTGCGAAGATGGAGGCGTAGGTGCGAGAAGATTTGGACTTGGCAGCCTCCGCAAATGCGCAGAATTTGTGCGCATTAGCGGCACCGCAGAAGCGGATTCTGGGGCGGTTTGGACGTGCGCACCTGCGGTTTCGCAAAAGTGGCTAATTATGTCGCAGGTGCGGTCACGCCTGGCAGAAGGTTTATAATCAAGGGTTTGGCCATTTTTACCATATTTTGAGTTTTACACCTCGATTTTGGGAGCTTCTTTGAGGGTGTTTTCAAGCAAATCAATTGGGTAAGTGTTTGTCACCTAGAATTTAATATATTCCATAATTTTATCTTAATTGTTATCATTTAATTTGTGTTTTGTGTTGAGGAAAATTGTGGTTTTTGAAGAAAATTTTCAAAATGAAAAAAATCATGATTTGAGGGACGAAATGGTATCAGAATTTGATGATTTTAGTATGGTTGAACTCGCATCGAAATGAGTGTTCGGGTTTTGTGAAAATTTGCCAGGTTCCGAGGTGCGAGACCGGGGGTCGACTTTCGGGTCAATTTTTAAATTTTAATAAAGATTGAGGTTTTATGATCCAGAATAGTTTCTTATGAGTTGTATTGTGCTTTGAAGTTATTTTTGGTTAGAGTTGAGCCGCCCGGAGGTCATTTCACCTGAGAAGTTCATTTTAGAGTATTGGTATGTCTTTTTTGAGGTAAGTATCTTGCCTAACTTCGTGTGGGGGAACCACCCCTTAGGATTTGAGTCTTCTATGCTAACTGTAGTCTGCGTACGCGAGGTGACGAGTACGTGCTCAGACTTATTTGTGGAAAGTTGGCCTTTTAGGGTTCTTAGGTCCTTGTATTCACTGAGTATGCAGTTGTTCTCGTTATGATTACATTTCTTAATTACTAGTTTCACTTCTACCTGCTTTAATTAGAATTAATTGCTTCATGATCCGCCCTTGTTGCTTATTTGAGTCATATGTGCCCTAACTGAAATTTGTTATCTCTTCTATTGCCATGTTGTCTTTTCCCTAACTGCTTATCTTCATTTGAAGTTATAATTATTTCTTCTATAATTGTTCATCCTTAATTGAGGCTATGATTTTCTTTATACTGCTTATCCTTAATTGAAGTTGTTGTGTCTCTTTCGTACTTGCCCAACCTTAAAAAAAGTTTAGATATCCTATATCTTAGTTGACTTATCCTTATTGGAATTAATGACTCGTGATATCTCCCTCGTTGTTGAACTGTACTTTGTGGGACCGTTGTTACATATTATTTTCTCCCTTGTTGAGCTGTTCTTATTATGACTAGCATTCTCTATTATGGCTACTCCTTGTGAATTAGTTCCTCCGTTCCTAGCGTTCTGGAATTTCTGAATTGATTTATTTGTCGTACCCTTGTATTAATGTTATTGTTGTTGTTGTACTTGTTGTTCTTGCATATTTACTACTGGACTATGAGGTGATACCTCGAGAGATCCCCCTGTCTTGCATATTTACTTTTGGGACTATGAGGCGGTACCTCAAGAGATCCCCCTGTCTTGCATATTTACTTTTGGGACTATGAGGCGGTACCTCGGAGGTACCTCAGGAGATCCCCTGTTGAGCATTTACTTTTGGGACTACGAGGCGGTACCTCGGGAGTGCTCTTTGTTGACATTTCTTTGTTATGGGGTTGCACGAGGTTTCTGTCGTGACATTGTTACAATTGATATTGCACATGCGGCGTGACAAGGCGCGGATATATATATATATATGTGTGTGTGTGTATGTGTGTGTGTATGTGTGTGTGTGGGTTGCACATGTCGCGAGACAAGGTGGGAACATTATTATGCACGTGTGGCGAGACAAGGCGGCATTTACTTTACTATTGCACACGTGTCCAGACAAGGTGGGCTATGTTAGGGATTGATTTGTGATGATTTTTGATGGCC
This sequence comes from Nicotiana tomentosiformis, assembly GCF_000390325.3. NCBI lineage: Eukaryota > Viridiplantae > Streptophyta > Magnoliopsida > Solanales > Solanaceae > Nicotiana > Nicotiana tomentosiformis. Next base: position 153,946,187 of record NC_090813.1, read on the forward strand.
TGGGGGCATTCTTGTTGTTGATATTTGTGTAGTGGTACATTTATCTATGTGAGCTTTATCTTGTGAAAGTTTTGAAAAAATATTCTACGTGCTGTCCGTTCTTTTCCTTATGCTCACTAGCTGGTATGGACTATGTTAGGACACTTACACAAGCATACACGTAGTTGAGCACTCTTATCGGATAAGAGGTTTCCTTGATATTGTTGAGTATAGATGCACACCCTTGCTTACTTGCCTTCTATGTGAGAATGACTCTATTTGGCACGCGAGTCGTCAGTGCGGTTATGAGGTGTAATGAAGGCACAAGATGCCAAGTGTTAGGGTTCAGGTATTGAGACCCGTGAGTTGTGATTTGTCCGAGGTTCGGTACCTCGTGGAGTTTATTGACTAAAACCCCGTGTGAAAGCTGTCGTATTGTTGAGTTGTTACTTGTCCTTTCTTTATCTGTGATTATCGGACTTAGGCTGTGTTTCCGTTCATTCTTCTATGTCATTATTATGGTGTTCTGCTAATAATTGTTGTTTTCCTTCCTTATTGGAATTACCATATTGATTGCCACTTCGCGTAGTCTTTATGTAGATATCATACTCTGTTATTTCTATACTTATACTTGTTCAGGTTATTTAGTCCAGTAGGTGTCTTGACTGTACCTCGTCACTTCTCCACTGAGGTTAGTCTTGATACTTGCTGGGTACCGCCGTGGTGTACTCATACTACACTTCTACACATTTTTGTGTAGATCCAGGTATTTCAGAGTCAGTTGATCATTAGCTAGCTGTGCGGATTATTGCTGTGGATACTCAAGGTAAACCTATGGGTGTTTAACGGGTGGGCTGGGACGGGCTGGACACAAAACAAAACCAGCCCGTCCGTTTAACGTTCTTGGCTGTACTTTTTCGGGTTTTGTTTTGTCCGTCCGGGTTCGGGCTTAGCGAGCTGGACCGGGCCGTGCAATTGTTTTTTTTAAGTAAATTTTATTTTTCTTATTCAATGTTATTGATACTTAAGTGTTTGAAAACTTTTAAGGCTTAGAATTAAACTTTGAAATTTAAAGTTTTAAATTTGAAATTTGAATTTTACAATTTTAAAATTAAAATTTGAAAGTAAGTGGCTACAAAAAATTATTTAATAAGACCAATAGGCAATATATAAGGATCAAGCTCCGAAGACTTTCATTTGATATTTTTATTGAATAATATATAATGCTTCAAATTAAGTTGCAAGTTCTTTTTTGATTTTGTTATTTTTGAACTTGCAAATTAAAAGTTTACAACAATTATAAAAAAATAAAATAGTACATCACATGCTTTGCATCATTTTTGTAAGTTCATCCATGTCAACATGAGGTTCTTGATTTCCGGCATTGATTGAATCAGAACCATAAACCATTATTTCCTTGAATTACACCAACAACTCTTCTAACTAAAGTGATATCATCTCTAAATAATTCAAGGCCACTCTTCACAATCAAATTATAAATATGACATGCACATCTAACATGAAATATTTCAGGAAGTGGTGGGTGTAGATGCAATTTTAATATTATAATAGCAGCATTGTTGTTAGAAGCATTATCAAATGATACACACAAAACTTTTTCTGCAAGATTATAAAATATAGCAACTTCATGGATAGTATTACTTATAAATGCACCAGTATGACTTTGATCTTCATCATATTTAAAAGCAATAATACGTTTTTGCATAAAACAATTATCATCTATCCAATGGCATGTAACAGTCAAATAATCATTACCATTTACAGCACGACCAATATCAGAAGTAAGAGAAATTCTACAAGAAAGACTGGCGAGCAAATAATGTATATATGTATGATATTGTCCAAAAAGCCTAAATATATCAGCTCTACAAGTACTTCTAGGAATACCTTTAAACAAAGGGTTATAAATTCTTTGAATATAAGTAACAAGATATGGTGAAGCAGCAAAACTAAAAGGTAAACAACCTAAAACAATCATTTTAGCTAATTCTTCCCGATCTTTCTTAATATCGTATTTACCCATTAACCCTCCTATACCCGGGTTAAGTTTTTGTTGCCCATCTTCCTCATCTACTCCCCAATCAAGAGGGTGGTTGTCTACCATGTACGTACGAAGTTGACCCGTTCCCCCTCCCTTACCGGTCTCATGTTTATAAATATCCTTACAAATTCTACATCTTACATAATTTTTATCTTCTTCTAGTCTGTCAAAAAAATTCCAACACTTACTTCTTAATTTTTGATTCTTCTTAATAGGGAGGGGAGGCCTACTTGTATTACTACGACTTTCACCCCTAACAGTTTGAGTTTGACTAGCATTACCAGGTGTAGCTGGTAGTGTTTCAAGATTATCAGGTGATGGAATATCATCTAAATTATCATCTAAATCATCATCTATACCATAATTTTCTTGAAGTCGCTCATAATCTACATTTAAATTTTCAGGTGAACTTTCAGAAATATGTGTAAAGCTACTAGAAGAACAAGCACCACCTCTTGATCTTTTGGAAGTTTTCTTACTACCACCTCTACTAGTGCATGCTTTTTTGGCTGCTCTAAATATATCCATTATGTAAATTAAATTAATAATTCTAAATAATAAAATAAGTGTACACCAAAGAAGAGAAAGATATGGAACGAGTGTACCGGGATTCCGGATGCCGCACTAAATTTGATATCAATGGGCCGTTGGCCAACGGTCATATTTGAATTTGACCATTGGCAACGGTCCAAAAAAAAAAATTTTAAAAAAAAAACCCCTGTTAAATAACGGGCTGAACCGGGCTGTAGCCCGTTAAAAACCCGTTAACGGGTTAACGGACTTAGCGGGTTCTCGTGCACCAGTATAAAAAAAAATTCGTTTGAAACCCGCTCCCCGCCCAACCCGTCCCAGCCCGCCCCCACGCTACAGTACCGGGCTGACCCAGGCTGAACCGGGCTGAATCGGATTGTAAACGGGTCAGCCCAACCCAATTAACAAGTATAGGTAAACCTGCTGCTGCGTTCGCAGGCTTTGGAGTCACCTTCTGATTTGTATTCATACTGTTACTTTATTTCAAACAGTTGTATTTAAAAGAATTGTAGCAAACTCTGTAGAGCTTATGACTTGTACTACCAGTTTTGGGAATTGTAAATTTTATAGAGAAATCCATTTCAAAAGTTGTTAGATGTTATCTATTATTGTTGTTATTCAGTAAATGTTAGGCTTACCTAGTCCCTAAGACTAGGTGCCATCACGATACACAACGGAGGGAAAATTGGGTCGTGACAAGTTGGTATTAGAGCTCTACGTTCATAGGTGCTACGAGTCATAAGCGAGTTTAGTAGAGTCTTGCGGATAGGTACAGAGACGTCTGTACTTATCTTCTAGAGGCTACAGAACTATTAGGACAATTTCACTTCCTTCATTCCAGTCGTGCGAGTTCATTGATCTCGAAGTTTGAACTTTTATCATTCCATTCTCTCAAGATGGTGAGGACACGAGCTGCAGTCACTGGTGACATTACCCCCGGAACAGATGTCGCTAGGGGCAGAGGCAGAGGCCGACGAGGAGCACGTGCCGCAGCTAGGGCACCTACCAGAGCAGCAGTTGAGGAGCCGCCAGTAGTTCTAGTTAGGGGGCAGGTACCAGAGGCGGCTGCTGTTACCCCCGAACTTCAGGAAACCTTAGCACAGTTCCTGAGCATGTTTGGTACATTGGCTCAGGCGGGGTTGATTCCGGTTGCACCAGCTATTTCACAGATCGGGGGAGGAGCTCAGACTCCCGCCACCCACACTCTAGAGCAGCGAGTTCATGTTGGTCAGGTTCCAGGTGTCATGACGACAAAGCCTGTGGTCCCAGCTTAGCCCGTGGTTAGGGCAACAACATCTGAGGAAGAACAACTTAGACTTGAGAGGTACAAGAAGTACCACCCTCCTACTTTTAGTGGATTGGCGACAGATGATGCCCAGGGTTTTCTGGAAGAGTGTCGTAGCATTTTCCGTACTATGGGTATTGTGGAGACGAGCGGGGTTGCTTTTAATACGTTCCAACTCAGAGGAGCGACTTATCAGTGGTGGTGGGCATACGAGTTTGGTAGCCCAGCCGAGTTAGCTTCACTTACATGGGTTCAGTTTTCAGAGATGTTCCTGAGAGAGTTTGTACCTCAGTCCCTTCGAGATGTATGGCGCGTGGAGTTTAAGCAGTTGCGCCAGGGCACTATGTCAGTGTTAGAGTGCGCCGTTAGATTTATTGGCCAGACATGCATCTCCTTTGGTCGCTATAGTTAGAGAGCATGTCCATAGATTCATTGAGGGGCTCAGGCATGATATTCGGTTCAACATGGCTCCGGAGTTAGAGTCGGATGTTTCATTTTAGTAGGTAGCAGGGATCGCTCGCCGAGTAGAGGACATGTGAGATCAGGAGAGAGGACATAGGCGAGGTGAGGAGAGAGAGGACAGGGAGGCGAGGAGGCCTCGTAGACCAGAGAGATCTACTGGTCCTTATTTTGGAGGCAGGGTATGACATGATATTGGTTTTGTGGGTCAGCCAGTTCAGTTTGCATTTCAGGCTTCGCACAGTGTTTCAGGTGCTCATGGGTCTCAGAGTACCCGTACCGTGCAGTTCCCACAGCCATGTCAGCAGAGAGGTTGCTTCGATTGTGGAGATACCAGCTACAAGGTGAGAGATTGTCCTAGACTCCAAACATGTGTGTCACAACGGAGTATTCGGGCGAGTAGAGGGCGCCCAAGAGGGGAAGGCTCGACCCGTTGATGTGTTTCATATAGTAGGCTTGGGGCCACTGCGCCAGATGATGATATACATGTATGCTTTTGATTTGTTACAGAGGGGCACCATTCGTATTTTGATTCGGTTCTGCTTATCGGGGCGAGTTCCCCTATTTGTTGTCCCACCTATGGGTGAGTTCATGACCTAGTATTATGTTTATGTATTTGCCCATGTTGGGAGATTCTATGAGTGATAGCCATGTCTATCGTTGTTTTAATTCATTATTGAAAGTTACAAGACTAGAAGTAAATTAATGTTGTCTATTATGGCAGGTTTGATGTGATTCCTGAGTAATTTGGTTACGATTTATGATTTGATACTTTACCGGGGTGAGAGTTTAGTAAGTGTTATGACTTTATTGGCAAAATTGAGTTAGTGGAAGATTTCAATTAGTATGATGTGTATTCGGCTTGTGATTCAGAGTTGAGGGTGAGACCCTCGTGATTCCATGTGATTTGATATGTTAGAGCTGGGCTGCATGCCGCGGTGGAAGTTATATCAGGATGAGTGTTGATACCCGAGTTTTCCCTCATATTTTCCATATATATATATATATATATATATATATATACACACACACACACACACACACACACACACATCATCATTTGATTTACAATCATACACAAGTATTTTTTCATAATTTTCCATAGTTTTTAAAGACTTTAAATCAATTTATTTCTGTATTTTATTATATAAATATCCAATTATTACCCTACAAATTATTTTTATGATGATTTAATCATCTAAATTTATCATTTATACCCATATAAGGTTTTAAATATTTTTAGAGCATTTCTTATAATTACATTTGCATTTTTCAGGGCTAAATTGCATATTTTGCAATAATAGCCCATATGTACATATAATTACATTATTTATACAAAAAATAACTTTTTATATTTTTATAATGTTAAATAATTGTTTTTAATCATTTTCATGCCCAAATGATATTTTTGTTATTTATCTATTATTTTTATAAATTATTTATTTGTTAAAATCGGGTATTTAACATCTGGCCCTAATTTCATAACTAATTTCGGACTTAACTACCCAAACATAGCCCAATTACCCCGAGCCCAAACTCATTAGCCCAGTACCCATACCCATCTAATTAACCCGACCCAACCCCTGCTTAAATCCCAGCCGTTGATCATAATGATCAACGGCTCACAAACGCCTCCCCTTTTTCCTTATTTCACCCGTCCTCAAACCCTAACCCCATTCCTCTAAACCCGCCGCCTCTCTACTCTCTCCCCTCTGAAGAACCCTATAACGTCGCCTCACAAAAACTCCTCTCCTAATCCCGCTTCTAATAGGATTTTCTTCCCATTCACTTACCATTTCAATATATTTCCATTATTGGGTGATTCTCTACGGTATTACCTAGTACTTGCCTAAACATGGCAAGTACTCTTACTTTAATTCTGTCCTATTTAACTTTCGTCTCTTGAATCTGGATGATATTGAGTCCAAACAAGTTATTTTGCACCGTGTGAGTCCAATTTGTTCGTATCTTCCTGATTCATACTTAACCCTAAGGTTGCGGTTTACAAATTTTCTTTGATTCGAACCGAAATTGGTTCAAGCTTTAATTTTAAGTACTATCTCGTCTATATTCACCTTATTATGTATGAATCTGTCTATTTCTGCCGATTATTTTTACTTGCCCTAAATTAGGGTTTCAGATCCTTTTTATTTGAACCAAAGCTGGTTTGATTCTGTGTTTTATGAATAATATTCATGTCTATGTTCATTTTATACAATATGAGACTCTTTGCCTTTATTTTCTACCGATTTTGTGGAGTTTACCTAAAAATTAGGGTTTGAAAATTTTCTTCTTTACTGATTGTTTGAATTAATTATATTCCCATATTTATGTGTTTAGTTCCTACACTATTTAAACCCCTCCCCACTCCCCTTTGGTTAAGTTTGAAAAATCATTAAAAAGCTATAAAACTAAGGCTGTATACTCCTTACTCTTGAAGAATCTTGTTCTGTACTCTGGTTCCCGGCCGGCTGAAAGCCAAGGCCCGAAATTCTGAGTTCTTACTCTTTGGGTAATATTCACAATACTGTGGGATTCCTTTCTTTCTTGTTTTATTTTAACTGGTGAGTTACCAAGCCTTTGCCATTTCATTCTGATTTATCTGTCATTTCGTTTAATGTGTTACTTCAATAAGACTTTACTAACCTAAATGCCATTTCGTCCGTAGTTTGAGACATGTTTAGGACTACTTTGAGTTGATTAATTTGATTCTGCCTAACCTATATGTCACTGATAGCCACCTCTTGAAGTTTAAGTTTGTTATTATCCTGCTCTTTGAACATGCTCTCATATCTCCTTATATGGATTAGTTAACTAGGTATGGATGTATTCATTAATATGATAACAAATCTGTTTCTGAATTCACTATAATGTGGCCTGTTTGATCCTGTTTTCATCATATCTTGACATCTCTAGTAATTGCCCTAATTAGTTTTCAGCATGTTATGGTCTATTACCAATTGATATGATTTCTTCTTATGACACTAGTTTCTGCACTTAGCCAAATTTGAAATCTCTTTTATCACTATAAATCTGTCTTGTAACTTGCCTTGTTACCATGTGATTGAATTCATTTCCTAAAACTTGATTAAGTCTGCCTTAAGTTTAAGGATGTCTGTTATTTGTTTTTATATACTCAATTGATTCTGTCCTTTAGTGGAATCCCTTGACTTAATTCTATTTCTCTACTACCTGGTCCTTTTGAATTCTTATCCTTAGCCAGATAAAAGCCAAGGCTACTTAGATTCTGTCCTTTGACCTCCCTAGTGTGAGCACTGCTCAGGGTTCATTTGAGACCCTTGTGAACTCTGACACACTAGGACCTAGTCCCTAGTCTTTCCTCCGAATTATTTCTGATCAACCTCCCTAGTGTGAGCACTCTCTGGGTTCTTGAAGCCCTTGGGAACTTTGACACACTAGGGTCTTGGGTTTTATATGCTCAGCCTTGACATATGCTCATTGGGTGAATCACTTAACAATTAGCTGATTTGTATCTATGCATATGAAATTTTGGAGCTGTTGTGAATTATGAGAATGAAGGCCTGGCCTGTCCAGGTGTATTTGAGCCTGCTGTAGGCTCCCTATAGCTATATCTATTATGTAATTTACTATATTCATTCTGGATCTGTAATAATTATTGTAATAACATTTTGGGGTATTAGTAAAATCGGGAAAGGGATTTTTATCTTACTTGCAACAAGTTGGGTAGAGATCATGCCTATAGGTTCGATAATGTATTATTATATGTCGTGTGTTAGAAATCAGGCCTATAGGTACTTTGTTATGTTCAGTCATCATAAGCTAGCCGCCTTGCCTATAGGTTCAATACTTGGTTCAATTGTGTTCTATTTCTGCTTGTTAGAGACCATGCTTATAGGAAATGGTGTGATTCAATGTATGTGCAAAAATTCTGTTTACATGCTGCCTTATTCTAGAAATCATGCCTATAGGTACTTTGTTTTGTTCAGTCATCATATGCTAGCAGCCCTGCCTATAGGTTCAATACTTGGTTCAATTGTGTTCTATTTCTGCTTGTTAGAGACCATGCTTATAGGAAATGGTGCGATTCAATGTATGTGCAAAAATTCTGTTTACATGTTGCCTTGTTCTAGAAGCCATGTCTATAGGATCTAAAACTAGACCAAATTGTAGAAAGAATGCCTATAGGTTTGAATCAGTTTATTTATCATTTTGCCCGTTGGTTCAAGAGTTTTGTCAAACACTGTGCTACTATTCTCATTAGAAAACATGCCTGTAGGATCAAAACAAGTGATTCCATATATGCTTCTGTGATTGCCACTATTTACTATCACACAAAACATCTAGACATCATGCTAGTAGGTTTAATCTCATTATACTAAAAATCAGTAGGCAAATTTATGTAGGTCTTGGTAATTTTATTAAGAAACTAGCTTTTGCGTATAACTGTCTGCTCATTCGTTCAGTATCACATAGAGATTCTGCCTATAGGATTCTACGATTTTGCAATTAATAAAACCTGTTAGTGCTAATTAGTTTGGCGTGCATTTGATGTCTAAATGCGGAGGGTAACTTGAGCCCATACTTGTTTCTATTTGAAAGTCCTAATTGTTTTTGTATGTCGCCTAGTTTTCTCCTTTTGAGCAACCTAAGTTAAGGTGTAGAACTACCCTAAAATAGAGGTCCAAATGCCTCCTGGACCATAGGCATTGGACTGGTAGTGCACGCGTAGGGTACGACTTAGAATCAAATAGAGCGCTTTAGGTAAACAACTTAAAGATAGTAATCGGGTAGCAGGAGATGATAGTCTGTGCCCGCTGAATAATATGAGTAACACCCCGTCTTGAGGGAGTTACGAAGTATTATTTATGTTGCACAGGGTGATCCTTTAGGCTAAAAAACTTAGGACCCCCCATTCCTGTTAAAATAGTTCTTTCTTTGTCCAAATTGTTTCTTTTCTCTTAGACTAATTCATATGATTTGAGTTCGGCCGGGACCCACCGTTGTGGACCTCGAGGAGTGCCTAACACCTTCTCCTCGAGGTAATTTGAGCCCTTACCCGATCTTTGGTGACGCAAACTAGTAAACCTGAGTCATTTGCAAATAGGTGCCCTAACTCACCTTAATCCGTTAGGTGACGACTCTCTCTTTTAATAACCCTTCTTTTTAAAAGAGTTATCACACGTCGAAGCCCGATTTCGTGAGAAAGAGGGGCGCGACAGCATGGCGACTCTACTGGGGATATCCTTAGGCTCTTACCGTAATGAACTTGGTTTGTGTGAATTAATCTCCCTCGATAAGCATGTCTTTATTATTTTATGCTCAAATTCACCGTTTATTAGCTACATGCACACCCCCTTCCCTATTTTCCCTTTTACATGAATTTACATGCAACTTTTCGTTTAACCTTGTTCGCTGGCTTCAATCTTTATGTCTTTCCCAATCCCTACCCCTTTTACCGCTTTATCATAATTTTTTCCACTATGCGAACTAACTCTTTCTTTAGTTTTCTTTCTTTCCTGTCTTTACATTTATTAAATACCCCATTTATCGCTTTCATCATGCAAAATACTTGATAAGGTGTTGTTTTATTTTTTGCATAATTACATGCTCTGCATCATATTCCACTCGTGCAAAATTAATACCATAGTGGCACTTGATGAGTGTCCGCGCTCTTCCTATATTACCCTTTTTAAATTTGGAAAGGCTTATTTGCGGTAAAACTAGTCGATTAGCGGTGCAGTCGACGGTTCCGTGCCTTTCCCTCTCAAGTTGTCCTCTTGAGGGTACCGGTCTAGACTTCTATAGAAAACCCTACTCTGATGTTAACTTGCATGCATCATGTCCAAACCTAGCATGAGTTAGAATTTTGTCCGCATAATAACTCTCTAAGGAAAGCCTTGTCCAAAGTCCATCGGGATTTCCATAATCCCAACGGGCACGATCATGATATGTGCATTATTTAGAGAAAACATGCCGATATGCTAATCATTGATGTGTAAGTAGTCAAACCTGGAGGGGGAAAGGGCTAACTTTATTTGTTTTGTAGAAATGAGGCATGAAGTCCCCAGGTTCGTCATGGTCCGAAGTATCTCACTTTTATTGCTAGACTGGCAGGAAAATCTCTCGCCAAGCGACAAGAACCATGTGAAAAGAATTCTTGGAAATTTACCTTCTTTGCTGGACATTCAGCCAAACAATGTACTGATCGAGGCCGCTACTATATTATGGGATGAAAAGAGGGCAGTTTTCCCTTTTGGTAACATAGAGATGACTCCCCTTCTTGAGGAAATAGGAGGTTTTGCCGGGCTACCCTGTGATAGCCCTGGTCTACTGGTACAGGAAAATTGTACTTCTAGGGGATTTCTAAAAATGATGGGCCTTAGAAAGAATGACGAGTTAGTCTGCCTGAAGAAGTCCTACATACCTTTCGACTTCCTCTACGAGCGTTATGGGCACAACACATCCTACCGTATCTATCATGATGAGTTTGCCATCACTTTCCTGGGCTGGACTTATCGTCGTATTTTTGTGTTCATCATCTATTTTCTGGATATGATAGTATTTCCAATTCAACGAGATAGGATTCATACTCATTTGGCTATGGTTACCAAGACCTTAATGGAAGGGATTAAGGGACAGACTTACTTTATTGTCCTAATGATCGTGGCAGAGATATACCAAGCTTTGGACCGCTGTAAGAAGGGATTCAGATATTTTAAGGGTTGTAATTTGTTACTGCAAATATGGTTGTTGGAGCATCTTCAAAGAGGACAATACTGTCAGGAATTTCTGCGGCGACCATGGAATGACCACATAGCCTTTCACCATCCAAAAAGAATGACTTTCATCCCAGACAGGTTTGCACAACTGGAAAACGCCGTGGATTGGGTACACTTCTTTAGCAATTTGACTGATGACAAGGTCCATTGGATGTTCGAGTGGTTCCCTACTAGCGAGTTCATTATCAGGTCCAAGGATGTTCCTCACTTACTGCTGATCGAGTTGAGGGGTATCTATCCTTATGCTCCTATCAGGGTCATGAGACATGCTGGGAGAAAACAAGTCATACCGCAAGTTTCTAAGATGGTTCACTATAAAGCAGACTTTCAGGGTGGTGCCATTCCATTCAAGTGTGAGGCCCAACACATGTGGCATCTGAAGATTATTGTGGAAAAGGATACCGTCGAACCAGATCGGTACCACACTGGTCATGTGTATTTCTACCTATCATGGTTGGATGATGACATAGCAGGAGAAGTCGAGCTAGGGATCGATCGAGAAAATAGGGTCGTAGACGATGCTGCTGAAGTACAAGTAAAATATAAGAGGTTGCGCAAGAGAATCCTTGAATCTGAAGCCAGATATTTGGAACAACACAAGATAGACATGGAATCAATTAATGAATGGAGGGAAGTTGCTACAAAATCAACAGGGAGGTTGGAGTACTTTGAGCAGGGTCTGATGGAACTTGAAGGGAAGATGAGGAAAAGGATCGTGTATTATCAGAATGCAGAGGGCAACGAAGGAGGACACCTAGCAAGGGCGTATCTGCTGCTGGACATGCGAGACCTGGGGAATCTGATCGATGGGGCCAAGAAGGTCAAGCTTGGAGAGGGTCCCTTCGGGACCAAATAGAATAGAATTGTTGTTTATTTGCTTTTCTAGAGTCGTTTTAGAAATTGATTGTAATAAGGTAAATTCCACTAGCAACTCTTTTAATTATTGTCATTTTAGAGGTTTGATCTATTTATTACATTAATGAAATGAGGCAGTTATCGGCATCAAGTTTCTCCTAATCTATGTGTCGCTAGGCCTACCTCAGGCACAACGAGGTCCCCAAAATTAGGACGCAAATTTATAATTCCGAAATACATGTTTAAATACTGCAAATATCCTTCCAAAATCCCCTACTGACTTGTTTACCTTTTTGCTTTTCTTTGTTTTGATTATTCCCATCCCCTATGGTTGGTTCTTGCATACTGGCATCATCAGCATACTACCAGATCCAGAGGCCCTCCACCACCTCCTCCTCCAAGTGATCCTAAAAGTAAGGGAAAGGCTAAGATGGATGGCATGAGTGATATTAGGAAAGATAATGCTGCGCATGCAGAAAATGTTAAAACTTCAGATGGTTGGAGTACTCCGGCACAGAATGATTTGGTTCTACGGTTGGAGCAGAAAATACTGGAATGGCAAGGGGAACTTGAGGAGGTCCGCAACTTGGCAAACCTCTCCCTCACCTTAAACATCCCGGATATTAACCAACAGAACACCCAAAATCCAGCACCTCCTCAAAACACACCAAACTAACATTCACAAAATCCTCATGCACCTCATCAATATGCCACACCTCCTCAAAATCCTAACCCTTCACCAGTGCCAAATCCTCTTCAACACCAACATCTTCTGACTCACAGTATCCATAAACTACTACCTACCATACTCCTCAAAATACACCGCAACCTACCCCCGATCCGCAGAACTTAACCAATGATCATCACTACACCCAAATCCTTGGTATCTACCAAAGTAACCCCCGTATACGTAGAAACTCTACCTCACCCCACTCAACAAACCCCATACACACCAGAATCCGCCGAGAAGGACCTGCTCATCAAGAATATGGCAGAGAAACTTAAGAATCTCACAAGCCGAGTCTAGGGTGTCGAAGGGGGTAAAGGCATTGAGGGTTTGAACTATGAAGATCTGCGTATTCAACTAGACGTAGAACTGCTGGAGGGTTACAAACTTCCCAAGTTCGAGATGTTTCACGGAACAGGTGACCCAAAGATGCATCTAAGGACATACTGTGACAAGCTCATAGGAGTTGGAAAATATGAAAGGATTCACATGAAACTATTCATGAGAAGCCTCACTCGAGACGCCCTATCGTGGTACATCAGCCAAAATCCAAAGAAGTGGGTTAGCTGGGTAAGCATGGCATCAAATTTCATGGATCGGTTCAAGTTTAATACGGAGAATACGCCAGATGTCTTCTATATCCAAAATCTCAAGAACAAGCCAACAAAGACTTTCCGCGAGTATGCTACTCTATGGAGATCAGAAGCTACGAAAGCAAGGCCGGCATTGGAAGAAGAGAAGATGAACAAGTTCTTCGTCCATGCCCAGGATCCACAATACTACGAAAGGTTAATGGTTATCAAGAATCACAAATTCTCCAACATCATCAAATTGGGGGAAAGGATTAAAGAAGGGATCAAGAATGGAATGGTAACTAATTTTGAGGCATTACATGCTACGAATAAAGCTTTACAGTCAGGGGGTATATCCAAGAAAAAAGAAGTAGGGGCCGTGATGGTAGCCCAAGGTCTGAAGTCTCCTCTCACATACCAAACACCTCCACCCACATATCAGCCTTCACCTCCTAGATACCAACAACCTGCCACCACTTACCATACCTATAACACCCAACCCGCATACTACCACTCACCACCAGCCCGCCAAAACTACCAAAAACCTAGACCAAATTTCGACCGCAGACCACCCAGACAATACCCCCAATTGCTGAACCTGTAGACAAATTGTACGAGAGATTGAAGGTTGCCGGTTATATCACTTCCATTCCCACTGTCGCGATGGAAAATTCCTCTCAATGGGTCAATCCAAATAAGACATGTGCCTATCACTCAGGCATGAAAGGTCATACTATTGATGAGTGTCGTACTTTGAAGGATAAGATTCAGACATTAATTGACACCAAAGTCATACATGCAAAGGAGGCTGCACCCAATGTCCGTAACAATCCTCTCCTGGATCACAGGGGCGGAAGGGTAAACATGATCAGAGACCGATGAAGAATGGGACTCAGAGGGGTTAATTGGACTCATTCGAGAAGGGGATAATCCTGAAACATCTCCAGTCATTCTCACACCTATCATGGTACAAAATCAGGCACCAATTGAAGTTGAGGTAGCTGCACCAACTCCGTTTGAGGTTGAAGTAATAACACCTTTCGCCGTGATGGTAGCACCTACACTGTCTTATAAGTCTAAAGCTATACCATGGGATTATGTTGCAGAAGCAAGAAGGAAAGTAAAGGGGAAAATGGAAGAAACTGGTGCAGCACAAGGTATGACCAGAACCGGTAGGGTTTACACGCCCGAGCATTTGGGGGGAACAAGTAAAGAAGCCGCTTCCAAGCAGTCCATCATTGAAACTGGCCCGGATGATCTTTGGAGAAAGGTACAAGTAAGGGAGTATTCTGTGGTTGATCATTTGAACAAAACCCCTGCTCAGATATCCATTCTATCACTACTGCAGAATTCTAAGGCACACAGGAACATGTTGATGAAAGTGTTGAATGAGGCTTGTGTACCCAACAACATTTCCAGAGGAGAGATGGCCAATATGGTAGGACAAGTGTTGGAAAGACACAAGATCACTTTTCATGAAGACGAGCTACCACCAAAAGGACTAAGTCACAACAGGGCACTACATATCACAGTGCAATTTGAGGATAAGTTCATTGCCAGAGTCCTGATAGATGGGGGTTCGAGTCTTAACATATGCCCACTAACTACTCTGAAAAGATTGGGTAAAGGCATGCACGAGATACGAGCACGAAGTATGATTGTGAAAGCATTTGATGGGTCTTAAAGGGCCACAATTGGGGAAACCAACCTCAGCCTATAGATGGGCCCAACCTGGTTTGATGTTGAGTTTTAAGTGTTGGACATATCTGCTACCTACAACCTATTGTTGGGACGACCTTGGATACATGCCGTTGGGGCCATAGCTTCTACTCTACATCAGGTCGTGAAGTTTGAATGGAACCATCAGGAAGTGCTCATCCATGGGGACGGAAGTAATCCCATTTACACCAGTCAAACTGTTCTGGTCATCGAGAATAGAAGGAAGTTGTGTGGAGAAACATACCATCGGATCGAGCGCGTCAACGCAATTGAAAAGGACAAATGGTGGAGCAGTAAGATAAAAGGCATATTGGCATGGACAGGGTATGAGCCTAGCAAAGGTCTCGTCAAGAATCTCCAAGGGATCACCAAACCAATATAGCTAAAGCGTCATGGCACAACTTTTGGGCTTGGGTATGAATACACCTGGCACGAGTATCAAAATTGGTCGCCACCATGGCTTGGTCCTTATTACCCTCTAGAGCAACCAGTACTACATTTGAGCCAGTAATTTCACCAAGCTGACATGATGTGGGAGTCCGAAGAAAATAAAGTTCTACCCGGTATAAGGAATCCGTTTCTGGATGATGGAGACATGGATTGCAGTGCGATAGTTGAGGAGGAAGAGGAGGAAGGCCTCATTATTCAGGCCTTGGAGAAGGGAGTTATTCTCAAGAACTGGACTGCTGCACCATCAAGGGCCCATCGAGTTCTTGGGTAGCCTGGCAATTAGCATCATTTATTTTTAATAGCAATTTTTATGAGCATTTAAGACGTTTTCAGCATTTTGTTTTAAGCATGTTTTGTTTTGACATAATTGCTCGGGTCATCGAGCCGCACCTGTTTGACGTTTTCAAGATTTATCTAAATGCATTGATATTTTTAATATTTATTATTATTCTTTACGTTTTTTTTTACAACATTATTATTACCTACCCCGATGAACTTACGACTGTGACATGTAATGAGATAATGCAACATAAGGATAATGACTCAGAGGATCTAGAAGAGGATATAATGCCCGAGAAAATTGTCAGAGAAGTGGAAAACTTTGAAAACAAGCCTAAGTCCAATTTAGATGAGACTGAAACAGTTAATCTAGGAGACTCCGAAACAGTCAAGGAAACACGTGTAAGCATTCACCTGTCACCATCAGATAAAGAAGAATACACTCGTTTCCTGAAGGAATATGAGGATATATTTGCATGGTCCTATGATGATATGACCGGTTTGAGCACGTCCATAGTGGCTCATAAACTACCTACCAACCCAATGTGTCCGCCAGTAAAGCAGAAGCTCAGAAAGTTCAAGCCAGATATGAGTTTGAAAATCAAAGAAGAAGTCACCAAACAGATCAAAAGATAAGGTTTTTAGAGTGGTTGAATATCCAACTTGGTTGGCTAACATCGTGCCAGTTCCGAAGAAGGATGGGAAAGTCAGAGTATGCGTCAATTATCGGGACCTAAACAGAGCAAGTCCCAAAGATGATTTCCCGTTACCCAACATACACATACTGATTGACAATTACGCCAAGCATGAACTCCATTCCTTTGTGGATTGCTTCGCGGGATATCATCAGATCTGGATGGATGATGAGGATGCCGAAAAGACAGCTTTTATCACACCATGAGGGGTGTACTGCTATAAAATGATGTCGTTCGGTCTGAAGAATGCTAGGGCCACTTATATAAGGGCCATAACAACTATTTTCCAAGACATGATAAACAAGGAGATAGAGGTATATGTGGATGATGTCATCATCAAATCCAAGAAGAGTACATATCACATAGCAGACTTGACGAAATATTTTGATCGGCTTCGGAGGTACAATTTGAAATTGAATCCCGCAAAATGTGCCTTCGGGGTCCCCACAGGAAAGTTATGAGGGTTCATCATCAGCTGCTGAGGAATTGAGCTAGACCCATCAAAGGTCAAGACTATCCAGGATTTGCCGCCTACAAAGAACAAGAAAGACTTGATGAGCTTCTTGGGACATCTTAATTACATCAGCCGCTTCATAGCACAATCAACCGTGATCTGTGAGCCGATTTTCAAAATGTTAAAGAAGGATGTCGCAACCAATTGGACTGAAGACTGCCAGAAAGCTTTTGACAGAATCAAAGAATATTTATCCACACCACCAGTCCTGGTCCCGCCAGAACCTGGTAGACCACTTCTACTCTATCTCTCTGTATTAGATAGGGCTTTCGGTTGTGTCTTGGGACAACACGACAAGACGGGAAGGAAAGAACAGGCCATATACTATTTGAGTAAGAAGTTCACACCCTAAGAAGCATGGTACTCTCTGCTGGAACGCACTTGTTGTGCTCTGACATGGATAGCCCAGAAACTGAGGTACTACTTCTGTGCTTATACCACATATCTCATATCGAGGATGGATCCTCTGAAGTACATCTTTCAGAAGCCTATGCCTACAGGAAAGATGGCCAAGTGGAAAATATTGTTGAGCGAATTTGACATCATCTATGTAACTCAGAAGGCAGTTAAAGGAAAGGCATTAGCGGATCATCTTGCGGAAAATCCTGTAGGAGGAGAATACAAACCACTGAAAACGTATTTTCCTGATGTAGAAGTGTCATTCGTAGGAGAAGATATCACCGAAGCCTACAACGGGTGGAGAATGTTTTTTGATGGATCCGCAAACTTCAAAGGAGTGGGTATTGAAGCCGTTTTGGTGTCAGAAACAGGTCAACATTATCCGGTATCCGCGAAACTCAGATTTCCGTGCACCAATAATATGGAAAAATATAAGGCTTGCATATTGGGGCTCAATTTGGCTGTTGACATTAATATCCAGGAATTACTGGTAGTTGGCTATTCAGATATGCTGGTACATCGGGTGCAGGGAGAATGGGCTACAAAGAATACCAAGATATTACCATATCTATATCATGTGCAAGAGATGATGAAGAGGTTCACAAAGATAGAGCTTAGACATGTCCCGAGAATCCAGAATGAGTTCACAGAGGCATTGGCCACTTTGTCCTCCATGATATAGCATCCGGACAAGAATTTCATCGACCCCATTCCGGTAAGGATTCATAATCAGCCAGCTTACTGCGCTCATATTGAAGAAGAAGCAGACGGGAATCCATGGTTCCATGATATCAAGGAGTACTTGGCAAAATAAGAGTACCCGGAGCATGCAAATCATACTAAAAAACGCACGCTCCGAAGATTGTCCAACCATTTCTTCCAAAGTGGAGGAATTATGTACATAAGGACTCCAGAATTAGGATTATTGCAGTGTGTTGACGCCAAGGAAGCCTCCAAACTACTTGAAAAGATACACGCCGGAACCTGTGGCCCACATATGAATGGTTTTGTCCCAACCAAGAAGATACTCAGAGCCGGATACTTTTGGATGACTATGGAAACAAACTGCATCAGGTATGTCCAAAAATGTCATTAGTGCTAGATACACGCAAATATGATACGGGTACCTCCAAATGAACTTAATGCAACCAGCATACCTTGGCCTTTTGCTTCCTGGGGAATGGATGTCATTGGAACAATCGAGCGAACCACTTCAAATGGGCACAGGTTCATTCTAGTGGCCATCGACTATTTCACAAAGTGGGTTGAAGCTGCATCTTACAAAGTTGTAACCAAGAAAGTCGTTGCAAATTTTGTAAGGGACCGTATTGTTTGTTGATTCGGGGTTTCAGAATCAATTATCACTAACAATGCCGCCAATCTCAACAGTGATCTAATGAAAGCCATGTGCGAAACCTTCAAGATCAAGTACAAAAACTCCACAGCATACCGACCCCAAATGAATGGAGCTGTGGAAGCCGCCAACAAGAACATTAAGAAGATACTAAGGAAGATGGTAGAGAATCACAAGCAGTGGCACGAGAGGTTACCATTTGCCTTATTGGGGTACCGGACCACAATCCACACGTCAACCGGGGCAACTCCTTACCTATTGGTCTACGGTACTTAAGACGTCATTCCCGCCGAGGTAGAAATTCCCTCCCTAAGAATTATACAGGAAGCAGAACTCAGTGATGCAGAGTGGGTAAGATGTCGCTATGAACAATTAGCTCTCATTGACGGGAAAATAATGAATGCAGTGTGTCATGGTCAACTTTATCATAACAGAATGTCCAGAGCTTTCAACAAAAGGGTCAAACCTAGACAGTTCGCACCGGGGCAGCTAGTGTTGAAATGAATCTTTTCACATCAGGATGAAGCCAAAGGAAAATTCTCACCCAATTGGCAAGGAACTTATATGGTTCACAGGGTACTAACAGGAGGAGCACTCATACTCACAGAAATGGATGGAGAAATTTGGCCAAAGCCTATCAATTCAGACGCAGTCAAAAGATACCATGTCTAAACGTTTGCATTTCTTCATATGATGTAATTGAACTACGCTTGACATGATTCCCGTTTAAGAGGGGATACGTAGGCAGCCTAGTGGGTTCGGTCATAATTCAATAAAATTCATATTTTTCCCCACAATCAGAAACTGGGGAAGAATTTTGCGGAGGACCCTCAAAATTCCGGGGCAAGCTCAGCCAACGTCACCGTATGCGGAACAACCATAGATTCGTCTAGGTAACTGGGGCAGAATTTTGAGGAGGACCCTCAAAATTCTATGGCAAGAAGGTCGCAATGTCTCTAACAATGTCGCAGTTATTGGTTCATCTAATAAACTTTTAAATTGCACATTACTGTGTTTTGAATAACTATGCAAGCATATTTTTCAAAAACTTTATTTTTAGCCAGATGCTACCCATGGTAACTCGAACAGGATTCCAACGCGGAGCGGAGCAGACAAAGGCACGAACCAACCTCCCCCGCAAAACTCACAATTTTTTTTTAATGCAGGAACAAGAGATAGTCGCCAGTACGTGCGCACCTTAGAATCACTGTCTTCACAACAACAAGGCTACCGAACTCATCCACAGCTAAGAAATACTCCGCTATCACTTATTATTTATTCGCTGCATGAGACTAAGCATTGTCTCAAATCTTGCATGAGTCTAAGCCCTGCCTCCTCAACTGCATAAGGCTAAGCATTGCCTTCTATTTGCATGAGACTAAGCATTGTCTCAAATCTTGCATGAGGCTAAGCCCTGCCTCCTCAACTACAAAAGGCTAAGCATTTCCTTCCATTTGCATGAGACTAAGCACTGTCTCTATCCTGCATGAGGCTAAGCCCTGCCTCCTCAACTACATAAGGCTAAGCATTGCCTTCCATTTACATGAGACTAAGCATTGTCTCCATCCTGCATGAGGCTAAGCCTTGCCTCCTCAATTGCATAAGGCTAAGCTCTGCCTTCCCATTGCATGAGACTAAGAATTGTCTCAAATCTTGCATGAGGCTATGTCCTGCCTCCTCAATTGCATAAGGCTAAGCTCTGTCTTCCCATTGCATGAGAATAAGCATTGTCTCAAATTTAGCATGAGGCTAAGCCGCCTTCCCATTGCATGAGACTAAGCATTGTCTCAAATCTTGCATGAGGCTAAGCCCTGCCTCCTCAATTGCATAAAGCTAAGCCCTGCCTTTCCATTGCATGAGACTAAGCATTGTCTCGAATCTTACATGAGGCTAAGCACTGCCTCCTTAATTGCATAAAGCTAAGCCCTGCCTTCCATTGCATGAGACTAAGCACTCTCTCCAATTTTTGCATGAAGCTAAGCCCTGCCTCCTCAATTGCATAAGGCTAAGCGCTGCTTTCCCTTTGCACGAGACTAAGCATTGTCTCCAATCCTGCATGAGACTAAGCATTGTCTCCAACCTTGCACACGACTAAGCATTGTCTCTCTTTGAATAACCACAAATGCTGCGTTGTTCAAAACCCTTGCATTATTCTCTTCTCTCGGGGCTAAGCTCTGCCCCCGATTCTTACACGAGACTAAGCGCTGTCTTGTTTCATGTCAAGCATCATGTCTTTGCATATCATCGGCTGAAACATCGCCATTTTATCCAAAGGCGTCATAGTACGAAGGCATCATCCTCATAGCCGGAAGACACCATGCCATGGCATGAGGATCTCTCAATATTGCACATCATTATTAAAAGGCATCATAGTTCGGAGGCACCATCTTCATAGCCCGAGAACATCATTTCATGGCCTGCGAATCTCTTATCACATGATTCATGGCCCAGGACGTCATGGTCTAAGGACATCATCCCACCGTCCGAAGACGATCTCTATAGTCCAAAGGGAATTTGCATCATGTGTAAATTTATGCAATAATCTATATGTATTTGTATGCATCGTATTTTGAATTTGCAGGTAATCTAAGAAGTAACCGTTCTCCTAACTGGAGCAATCTTCGCTCTGGTTTCCGTTCAACATTCACATCCTGCAATTATTTCAAACATAGCCAACCATCGTATGTTACCCATTTCCATCTGATTACCGTTCAAATACCCATAACCGTTCCCATAATATCTTGTCCGTTCTTACAATAACTCCATCGGCTTATTCCACCGCTGGACCAAGAACTACATATGGCCTGATTCTTGTAAAACGAGAGATATGTAGGCAGCTCAGAAACCAGGGCCCGACCTATATTTTTCAAAAAATCACCCCGTTCGGTCAAAATCGATCATCATTTCTTTACCCGATAACTCTTTCATCCTTCCCGGGTAAAGAGGGACAACTGTTGATACCCGATTTTTCTCTCATGTTTTCCAAATATATTTATATACCTTCAAAATAGCGCATATGCATCATAATTTGATTTACAAGCATACACAAGTAGTTTTTAATTTTTTATAATTTTTAAAGACTTTAAATCAATTTATTTCTGTATTTTATTATATAAATATCCAATAATTACCCCACAAATTATTTGTATGATGGTTTAATTATCTAAACTTATAATTTATAACCATATAAGGTTTTAAATATTTTTAGTGCATTTTTTATAATTACATTTGCATTTTTCAGGGCTAAATTGCACATTTTGCAATAATAGCCCATATGTCCATATAATTACATTATTTATAGAAAAAATAACTTTTTATATTTTTATAATGTTAAATAATTGTTTTTAATCATTTGCATACCTAAATGATATTTTTTTATTTATCTAATATTTCTATAAATTATTTATTTGTTAAAATTGGGTATTTAAAATCTGACCCTAATTTCATAACTAATTTCGGACCTAACTACCCAAACGTAGCCCAATTACCCCGAGCTTAAACTCATTAGACCAGTACACATACCTATTTAATTAACCCGACCCAAACCCTGCTCAAATCCCAACCATTGATCAAAAATGATCAATGGCTCACAAATGCCTCCCTTTTTTCCTTATATTACCTGTCCTCAAACCCTAACTCCATTCCTCCAAACTCGCCGCCTCTCTACTCTCTCCCTTCTGAAGAACCCTAGCTCGCCGCTTAACAAAAACGCCTCTCCTAATCCCGCTTCTAATGGGATTTTCTTCCCATTCACTTACCATTTCAATATATTTCCATTATTGGGTGATTCTCTATGGTATTACCTAGTACTTGTCTAAACATGGCAAGTACTCTTATTTTAATTCTGTCCTATTTAACTTTCGTCTCTTGAATCTGGACGATATTGAGTCCAAACACGTTATTTTGCACTATGTGAGTTCGATTTGTTCGTATCTTGATGATTCATACTTAACCCTAAGGTTGGGGTTTACAGATTCTCTTTGATTCGAACCGAAATTGGTTCAAGCTAATTGTAGTCCGGGTACGCGAGATGACGAGTACGTGCTCAGACTTATTTATGGAAAGTTGACCTTTTAGGGTTCTTAGGTCCTTGTATTCGCTGAGTATGTAGTTGTTCTCGTTATGATTACGTTTTTTAATTACTAGTTTCACTTCTCCCTGCTTTAATTAGAATTAATTGCTTCATGATCCGCCCTTGTTGCTTATTTGAGTCATATGTGCCCTAACTGAAATTTGTTATCTCTTCTATCGCCATGTTGTCTTTTCCCTAACTGCTTATCTTCATTTGAAGTTATAATTATTTCTTCTATAATTGTTCATCCTTAATTGAGGCTATGATTTTCTTTATACTGCTTATCCTTAATTGAAGTTGTTGTGTCTCTTTCGTACTTGCCCAATCTTAAAAAAAAGTTTTGATATCCTAATATCTTAGTTGACTTATCCTTATTGGAATTAATGACGAGTATGTGCTTAGACTTATTTATGGAAATTTGACCTTTTAGGGTTCTTGAGTCCTTGTATTCGCTGAGTATGTAGTTGTTCTCGTTATGATTACATTTTTTAATTACTAGTTTCACTTCTCCCTGCTTTAATTAGAATTAATTGCTTCATGATCTGCCCTTGTTGCTTATTTGAGTCATATGTTCCCTAACTGAAATTTGTTATCTCTTCTATTGCCATGTTGTCTTTTCCCTAACTGCTTATCTTCATTTGAAGTTATAATTATTTCTTCTATAATTGTTCATCCTTAATTGAGGCTATGATTTTCTTTATACTGCTTATCCTTAATTGAAGTTGTTGTGTCTCTTTCGTACTTGCCCAACCTTAAAAAAAGTTTAGATATCCTACATCTTAGTTGACTTATCCTTATTGGAATTAATGACTCGTGATATCTCCCTCATTGTTGAAGTGTACTTTGTGGGACCGTTGTTACATATTATTTTCTCCCTTGCTGAGCTGTTCTTATTATGACTAGCATTCTCTATTATGGCTACTCCTTGTGAATTAGTTCCTCCGTTCCTTGAATTATGGAATTTCGAAGTTGATTTGTTTGGTGTACCCTTGTATTAATGTTATTGTTGTTGTTATACTTGTTGTTCTTGCATATTTACTACTGGACTACGAGGCGGTACCTTGGGAGATCCCCTTGTCTTGCATATTTACTTTTGGGACTATGAGGCAGTACCTCGGGAGATCCCGTATTGAGAATTTACTTTTGGGACTACGAGACGGTATCTCGGGTGTGCCCTTTGTTGACATTTCTTTGTTATGGGGTTGCAAGAGGTTTCTGCCATGCTATTATTACTATTGATATTACTTATGCAGCGTGACAAGGCGGGATATATATATATATATATATGTATATGGGTTGCGCATGTGGCGAGACAAGGTGGGAGCATTATTATGTACGTGTGGTGAGACAAGGCGGGTATTTACTTTACTATTGCACACTTGTCTAGACAAGGTAGGCTATGTCAGTGATTGATTTGTGATGGCCTGGGGGCATTCTTATTGTTGATATTTGTGTAGTGGTACACTTATCTATGTGATCTTTATCTTGTGAAAGTTGTGAAAAAATATTCTACGTGTTGTCCGTTCTTTTCCTTATGCTCACTAGCTGGTATGAACTATGTTAGGACACTTGCACAAGCATACACGTAGTTGAGCACTCTTATCGGATAAGAGGTTTCCTTGATATTGTTGAGTATAGATGCACACCCTTGCTTACTTGCCTTCTATGTGAGAATGGCTCTATTTGGCACGCGAGTCGTCAGTGCGGTTATGAGGTGTAATGAGGGCACAAGATGCCAAGTGTTAGGGTTCAAGTATTGAGACCCATGAGTTGTGATTTGTCTGAGGTTCGGTACCTCGTGGAGTTTATTGACTAAAACCCGGTGTGAAAGTTGTCGTATTGTTGAGTTGTTACTTGTCCTTTCTTTATCTGTGATTATCGGACTTAGGCTGTGTTTCCATTCATTCTTCTATGTCATTATTATGGTGTTCCACTGATAGTTGTTGTTTTCCTTCCTTATTGCAATTACCGTATTAATTTCCACTTCGCGTAGTCTTTATTTAGATATCATACTCTGTTGTTTCTATACTTATACTTGTTCAGGTTATTTAATCCAGTAGGTGTCTTGACTGTACCTCATCACTACTCCACTGAGGTTAGTCTTGATACTTGTTGGGTACCGCCGTGGTGTACACATACTACACTTCTGCACATTTTTGTGCAGATCCAGGTATTTAGGAGTCAGTTGATCATTAGCTAGCTGTGCAGATTGTTGATGTGGAGACTCAAGGTAAATCTGCTGCTGCATTCGCAGGCTTCGGAGTCTTCTTCTGATTTGTATTCATACTATTACTTTATTTCAAACAGTTGTATTTAGAAGAATTGTAGCAAACTCTGTAGAGCTTACTTGTACTACCGATTTTGGAAATTGTAAATTTTATAGAGAAATCTATTTCAAAAGTTGTTAGATGTTATTTATTATTGTTGTTATTCAGTAAATGTTAGGCTTACCTAGTCCCTAAGACTAGGTGCCATCACGATACCCAACGGAGGGAAAATTGGGTCATGACAGAACCCATTAGAAGTTTCTCGAGAGTCACCCACTTTGCTCAAATCCAAATTTCACCGCCCAAACGGGCCGAACGACCTATGCTCAATTAGCACAACAACACCCCAAAGAAGTAACCCTACCTTAACGCAACCGAGCAAATTCATACAACGTGCACACTACATCTGTCACAAATAGCAACCCAACTTATTCCATGATTTCCATATACACATGAAGTGTAACATACCCGTATCCTGAAATTCCTTTACTCGAGTCATCCTCGATCTCAACCTCTGCAAGTCATAACTAAACCACAAGTATGCCTCAGACCCAAACTAAAATTTAACATATAACCATGAAATCAAAATGCCAACAGCATGCTCCCCCACTAGGCTCAAAGCCATAGATCATGACATTCAATAACTGATAATACCCATACCATATTTCTGCCATGATACTACAGTGAGATTAAACTAAATTCTTCACATGCAACACCAACCATAAAATATCTAAATCATCTGCTAAGCTTGCATTTATTTCTCTTGATAGTCAAGTTAACTTTCTCAACCAGATTCAAATTCAAATCTCAACAAACTCTCCGCTCAACATTATAAGGGGTACACCTCCGTAGATTACTCTGTATGAGATAACCCACATGTTTTGCCTAAAATTGGCATCTTGATATACCCTTTCGCAACCACAATCACTATGCGATCACTTAATCTCCCTAAGTCAGAACTCATCAATAAGATGTAAAAATCTACTTCGCTCCACAATTAAACAACATGAAAGATCCTTCAACACATTCATAATCGAGACTATACGTCAAATCAAGACAGACACCAAGCACCCAATGGCCCTCTTTTTTTTATGCAAACTATTCTCGTCACAATCAAACCATCTAAACACATTCAACCCCTCATCGATCGACAAATTCCACTCATAGGGACACTACCGGACATATGAGTCCAAATGTACAAGTTCACGCAATTGAAGCTACCGAGCCTAAGCTGTGGTCTAAACCTGGCCTCAAGTCCTCCAGACTGGCCTATCATCAAAATACATAATACACATCTCAAACCTCGTTCATTGAATCACAAACCGGCCATGCACATTTGATACCGAGCGCTCACATGCGCATACAAATGCGTGGAAGGAATTCACAGAGTTATGTTTCAAGCTGATGCAATTCCGCACGATGAGGAAAGAAAGATGGGACATTATCCTAAATGCCCTGTAGCCTCTCGAAGATAAGTATGGACGTCATCATACCGATCCGCAAGACTCTACTGGACACTTGCTTATGACTTATAGAACCTATGAACCTAGAGCTCTGATACCAAGTTATCACGACCCAAAATCCAACTAGCTGTGATGGCACCTAACCTCACCCTCTAGGTAAGCCAAATAACAACAATCCGATTCAATCAATATTTAACTGACTCTAATACACTCCCCAAGGACTGGTAGTACAAATCATGAGCTTCTAAGATAAGAATTTACAAAGCTGGTATGAAATAAATATATCATCTTTTTGAAATGTACATAAATAAATTTTTATAAATCTAAGGCTACCATGAACAAAAGGCAGGTACGACTGGAACGCAGGTACGTCTTCAAATCCAGCTCTGGTCGATCATAACAACATCAACATCCAATATCTGCACGCAAGGTGCAGAAGTGTAGTATGAGTACAACCGACCCTATCTACTCAATAAGTAATAGACCTAACCTTAAGTTGAAAGTAGTGACGAGCTTGTACTAAGGTCAGAGTCCACACAAATAACCAATAACATCTCATAACACTACAATTTATAGCATCACTAGTAATAACTCAATAATAAAATGCTCAGCTCGTATACATTTATGGAAAAATAAACATTTATTTTTTTAACTATAACAGTAAAACTCAAATCTTTTGCCGAAAGTCACCAAAATATGAGTAAGTGTCACGACCCAAACTGATGGGCCGCGACAGACACCCGGTACCTTATTCAACCGAGTACCAACGTAACGTATCTTTCGTATCATACTATCATAGGTAAATGAGCTGGAGAGGCTGTCGTGAGATAAGTAGAATAAAACATGAGGAAATACTCAACATTGGACGACCCAACATGTAATACAAACTTATACATATGAAATACGGGCCTATAAGACCTAAATGATCACTCATACACTGAACATAGGCCGACAAGGTCATACAATCTTTCACGTATATGACATATGTATGCAAGCCTCTAAGAGTAGATAAACACCATAAAGGTCAGGATAGGGCCCCACCATACTAATCAATACATGACCAAATCATACTGACCAAATAAGCAACTCCAGAGCAAATGGAGCGCACCAACACCTTCCGCTGAGCTGATAGCCTACTTGGAGGACTCTTAACCTATCTATGAATAAGACTTTTGAGTTACCTTCAACAACAACAGATGTATGTACAATCGGCTGCACCCATCTTATTTATGCCCTATGAGAGCTAACAGAGATGGTTTAAGAGAAGGACGGGATATCAGGATCCGACTGGGGTTAGAGTAACCCAAAATTATGGATGGATTGTTTGCGTTAGTTGACATTTCTGAAGGATATTGCAATTGTGCTAATATATCTCCTTGTGAGACACCCATATGGTGCACTCTAAAATAGTACATCAAGATATGGGTACTACAAAGATAGGCACTGGAAGCCTGGAAGGGATAAATATTACCTTAGTATGGTCCCGTCCCTAGTAGAGCGAGGATGTTAGGCAACCCGAAGAGCTAGTGGATGGAGCAAAGGGAGCTAAAACCAAAAGGATGTCTTGTTGAAGTTTTCAGAATAAGGTGATAGATAGAAATGTTAGCAGGGAAATAAGAAGAGAGTTAATGAAGCATTATGAGTAAGATGTGATACATGGATGAAAACGGTAGATAAAAAAAATGACAGTATTACAGAGTTTATAGTCAAGGGAAGGAAAAAATGAAAGGTGACAAGTCTTGAGACAACAAAAGAGGAAATAGCCATGTAAAAACAGTCTCACTACTACATTGTATGCACTCCATAAGAAAGTGGCACCTATCGTGGCTAGTGAATGGGAAGTAAAATCAAAAGTAATATTCGAGATCATATGAGTTGTACAAAAGATACGTTACGTTGGTACTCGATTGAGTAAGGTACCAGGTGCCCGTCACGGACCATCAGTTTGGGTAATGACAAAAAATTAGCAAGGTGGCCAAATTAGAGAAATTCTTGTGGCTAAGTCATACATAAGTGGGGCCCACACCCACTAATACAAAAGGTTTCTCTTTAATTCACTGCGAGGCTTCTTAGAAAATAGCCTCAACAGAATTTATCCGAAGTTATACTGCGAGGCTTCTTAGAAAATAGCAACGGGATTTTGCGATTCTAAAGGAGTACGGTGTAATCTTTCTCAAGAATATCATATGGATTTTTCCCTACTTCAATCCACCGTTACGTGTTTTATCACAAAAGACGTGTGTTAGAGGGATTATCAAGAGAATTGGCCCAGGTATGTTAAGGCTATCCCTTCTTTCTTTTTGGCATGATCCATACGATACAAACGAAACGAGCAAAAGTTCAACTTTCATAAATGACTCTATTCATAGAAGTACTAGGGGGGCATATGTTCTTGATTCCCCATGTGAATTATTATTATATCTTCTGTTCATGGGTCTCAGAAAAATACGTAGCTGATAAAGTTTATCCAAAAGGCATATTGATTTTATGACATTCCGAGGAATCTTATTAACGTATTTCTTATGTATTTCATTTATTTATACATGTACACTGACCCATGACCAGATGGCCGAGATGATATGATGGCATGCCCTTAGAGGCTTGATGATGTTATGTACGCATATACCTATGCATGGTATGACATTTATACGCATATGCATGACATTATAAATATGAAATGATTCACAGAGCTATTCAGACTTACATGTTGAGTCTTTTACTCCATGTTTCTCTCATGTCTTTTATTTACTGATTTTCATTCCTTACATACTCGGTACATTATTTGTACTGACGTTCCTTTTTTCCTGGGGACGCTGCGTTTCATGCCCGCAGGTCCCGATAGACAGGTTGAGAGTCCACCAAGTAGGCTATCAGCTCAGCGGAAGGTGTTGGTGCGCTCCATTTGCTCCGGAGTTGCTTATTTGGTCAGTATAATTTGGTCATGTATTGATTAGTATGGCGGGGCCCTGTCCCGACCTTTATGGTGTTTATCTACTCTTAGAGGCTTGCAGATATATGTCATATACGTGAAAGATTATATGGCCTTGCCGGCCTATGTTCAGTGTACGGGTGATCATTTTGGTCTTATAGGCCCGTATGTCATATGCATAAGTTTGTATTACATGTTGGGTCGTCCAATGTTGAGTATTTTCTTATATTTTATTCTACTTATCTCACGACAGCCTCTCTGGCTCATTTGCCTATGATAGTATGATACGAAAGATATATTACGTTGGTACTTGATTGAGTAAGGTACCAGGTTCCCGTCGCGGCCCATCAGTTTGGGTCGTGACAGTAAGTCTGAGATCTGTGATTTTTCTCAAAACTTTTAGAAGGTAAATGTTTCATTTTCAAATGGCACGAGAAAATACATCTCTATTCCTACATGCCAATATGTATGAGAAGTCATGAATGACGTTGTCACGACCCAAACCGATGGGCCGCGACGGGTGCCCGAGTCCTACCTGTCGAACACCCTTAAGCGTTCGACTAAGATATAAAAATGAATAACATCCGCTGAATTACAAGAATAACATGCGTGAGGAAAACCTGTCCAAAAGACATATGTACATATATGTGCGGAATACGTAGGGCGAGCCGACAAGGCTGCTATAGATAATTACATATCCAAAACTGGAAGCCGGCAATGCCATATACTATCCAACTATACATACTGTCTACAGACCTCTAATAGAGTATACAACTGTACAAGGACGGGACTGGGCCCTGTCATACCCATATATGGATACAAGCATATCGTACCAAAATCAAAAGCAGCTCCGGATCAAGTAGAGTATGCCAACTCTCGCTGATCAAGGATCCTAAGAAGGGAGGCCGTCATCTTATCTACCTCTACCTGCGGGCATGAAATGCGGGCCCTAGGAAATAGGGTGTTAGTATGAATAATGTACTGAGTATGTAAGGCATAAAAATTAGTACAAGACAGACAGAAATGAAACATGGAATAAAGAATTCCGCCTGTAAGTCTAAATCACTTTTTAAATCCTGAAACATTTATAATGTCATGCACGTATGTATAAATGTTGTATCATGCATAGTTATAGGTGTACATAACATCATCAAGCCTCTGAGGGCATACCATCATATCATCTCGGCCACTGTGGGCAAAATTATCAACATATACCAGCTGATTAGGTGGTGGTGCATATATAATGTCGTAACCTTTTCCCATATCCCATATACGTATAATATATGCGTATATAATGCCATCTGGTCATGGGTAAATGTTAATGTATAAATGAGTGAAATGCATAAAACAATACATTAATAAGGTCACTATACCTTTCGGATAAACTTTATCACTACGTATTTTTCTAAGACCCATGAACAGAAGATATAATAATAATTCACATGGGAAATCAAGAACATAGGCACCCCTAGTAATTCTATGAATAGAGTCATTTATGAATGTTGTGCATTTGCTCGTTTCGTTCGTATCGTATGGATCATGCCAAAAAGAAAGAAGGGATAGCCTTAACATACCTGAACCGATTCTTTTAGAATTTGCAATTCACGCTTTACAAAATCAACAACCAACGTTATCTATTTTTTTTTGTATGGAATTGTTTTGCTTTTTGAACGACTCACAATCTTTACATAAGAGATTCAATTGGATTTCTAAGGCACACACGAATTCACATTGCAGAAACATGAAGCAAACTTGATGGCATGTAACTTGTGGGAAAGCCTTTAGTGGGTGTGGCCCACTTAGTGGATGGCTAAGCCACCCCAATTCCTCAAAATGTGCCATCTATGCAAGACTTAGGAGTCACTTAAATGTGATGGGGGGTGCTGCCACGTTTGGGGGGGGGGGGTTAATCTTTATCCCATAATTCCTTAGTTAATTAGTAATATCTCGTTACCCAATAATTAACCAATTACCCACATAATTAAGAATTATCTCAAATTACTTAAAATACTACTATCAATCCTTGATGTAGAGAACTCAATAATTCAATGCCACATATTGTCACAATCATCACTCACGACAATGGCCTTACACGACCAATGATAATAACTAATATAAGAATCCATACACGTACCTTAAGGCTGTGATGTCTCAGTCGGATCCTTATTTGGAAGAGGAAATAAGTGAGGATACCTAGACTTCATGTCTTCTTCGGCTTCCCAAGTCATTTCTTCCACATTATTGTTTCTCCAAAGTACTTTCACCGAAGCTACGTATTTAGTCCTTAATCTCCGAACCTGTCTGTCTAATATAGCAATGGGAGTTTCCTCATATGATAGCTTCTCTGTGACCTGAATATCGTCAACCAACACGACTCTAGAAGGATCTCCGATACATTTACGAAGCATAACCACATAAAAGACTAGATATACAGACTCCAAGTCAGAAGGCAAGTCTAACTCATATGCTACCTGGCCTGCCTCGCGTATGATCTTATATGGTCCAATGTACCGAGAACTAAGTTTTCCTTTCTTTCTGAACTTATAATACCTTTCATCGGTGATACCTTTAGGAATACCCAATCGTCAACCTGAAACTTCAAGTCTCATAATCGATTATCCGCATAAGACTTCTGACGGCTTTGAGCTGCTAATAGCCTTTCCTGTATAAGCTTAATCTTCTCGATTGCATGTTGTACCAATTCTGGTCCTACTAACTTAGTTTTCCCAACATCAAACCATCCTATAGGCGACCTAGACTTCTGTCCGTAAAGAGCTTCGTATGGAGCCATCTGAACACTAGAATGATAGATATTATTATACGCAAACTCAATAAGCGGCAGATGATCATCCCAACCCCCTGAAGTCTATCACACAAGCCCGTAACATATCCTCAATTGTCTGAATAGTACGCTCAGCTTGTCCATCTATCTGGGGATGAAATGTTGTACTAAGACTTACCTGAATCCCCAATCCTTTTTGGAAGGACCTCCAGAAATTAGCTGTAAATTAAGCCCCTATATCCGATATAATAGATATAGGGACACCATGAAGTCGTACTATTTCCTTAATGTAAAGCCTTGCATAATCCTCTGCGGAATATGTAGTCCTAACAGGCAGAAAATGGGCTGCCTTTGTAAGTCTATCAACAATCACCCATATAGAATCGAACTTACATTGGGTACGAGGTAAGCCTACGATGAAATCTATATTGATTACTTCCCACTTCCAAGCCGGATTCTCCATAGCCTACAATAATCCACCGGGTTTTTGATGCTCAATCTTGACCTGCTGATAGTTAGGGCACTGAACAACAAACTCTGCTATATCATTTTCCATTTCGTCCCATTAATGTATTTCCCTGATATCATGATACATCTTTGTTGCTCCTGGATAAATAAAATAACGAGAATAGTGAGATTCTCCCATGACCTGCCGACGCAGCCCTGCAATATTAGGGACATATAATCGTCCTCAAAATCTAAGGACCCCATCTTCTATAATCTCAAATGGTATCTTCTCCTTCTGAAGGGTTGTATCCTTATAATAAGTTAACACAGGATCCTCATATTGGCATTCCTTCACTTCAGTTACTAAAGAGGATGTTGCCGTGTCCTGAATAGTAATTTCGGTATCACCTGAATCCAATAATCAAACTCCAAGACTAGCTAGCTGATGAATCTCATGGGCTATTCTCCTTTTCTCTGGCTGTTAATATGACAGGCTATCCATAGATCTACGACTAAGGGCATCAGCTACTACGTTTGCTTTCCCCGGATGGTATAAAATATCAATGTCATAGTCTTTAAGTAGCTCCAACCATCTCCTTTGACGTAAATTCAATTCCTTTTGCTTGAAGATATACTGGAGGCTCTTATGATCCGTATAAATATCAACATGAATGCCATACAAGTAGTGCCTCCACATCTTTAGCGCATGAATCACCGCGGCTAACTCTAAATTGTGGGTCGGGTAATTCTTCTCGTGCTTTCTTAGCTGTCTAGAAGCATAAGCTACAACCTTATCATGCTGCATCAGTATGCAACTCAATCCAATTCCCGAAGCATCACAATATATAACATAACCATCGGTCCCTTCTGGAAGCGTTAGAACCGATGCTGAAGTTAATTTGTCCTTCAATGCCTGGAAACTCTGTTCGCAAGCATCATTCCATTGAAACTTTTCTCCCTTCTAAGTCAACTTTGTCAAAGGTGCTGAAAGAGAATAAAATCCCTCTACAAATCTCCAAGTCTTTACTGCCTCAATCTTTTGTGTATCAACCCAAATACCTTCACTTGAAATGACATGCCCAAGGAAAGCTACAGAACTCAACCAGAATTCACACTTAGAGAATTTTGCATACAACTTTCCTTTTTGTAGAACTCTGAGCATAGTATGCAAATGATCTACAAGCTCAGTCTCTGAACGAGAATACACAAATATATCATCAATAAATACAATTACAAACAGATCTAGAAAGGGTTTGAACACACGGTTCATCAAATCCATGAATACTGCTGGTGCATTAGTCAAACTGAATGACATAACACGAAACTCAAAGTGCCCGTATCTGGTCCGGAATGCTATTTTTGGAATATCCTTCTCCTTAACCTTTACCTGATGGTACCCGAACCTCAAGTCTATTTTTGAGAAACACTTGGCACCTTGCAACTGATCAAATAAATCATCAATCCTCGGGAGCGGGTACTTATTCTTGATCGTCACCTTATTCAATTGTCTATAATCAATACACATCTGCATGGAACCATCTTTATTCATCACAAATAACACAAGTGCTCCCCACGGTGATGTACTAGGTTTGATAAAGCCTTTTTCAAGCAAGTCCTTTAGTTGTTCCTTTAACTCTTTCAGCTCTGCGGGGGCCATTCTATAGGGAGGAATAGATATTGGTTGAGTATATGGTAGTAGGTCAATAGCAAACTCAATTTCTCGCTCTGGCGAAAGTCCCAGAAGCTCATCGGGAAAAACATCGAGAAACTCATTAACCACAAGGATGTGCTAAATGGTTGGTGACTCTACATTCACATCCTGAACACGAACTAAGTGATAAATATAGCCATTTCTGATCATTTTCCTTGCCTTAAGATAGGAAATAAATCTACCTCTTGGCGATGCCGTATTACCTTTCCACTCCAAAATAGGCTCCCCTGGAAATTGGAATCGGACTATCTTTGATCTACAATCAACATTGGCACGACATGAATCCAACCAATCCATACCCATTATAACATCAAATTCTACCATATCTAACTCGATTAGGTCTGCTACTGTAGATCGACTATGAACTACTGTTATATAATTTTTATATACCCACCTAACTATCACTGGATCCCCAACAGGTGTGGACACCTCAAAAGGTTTAACCAATTCAGGTTTTATTCCAAACTTACTAGCAACCAACGGAGTAACATATGATAAGGTGGAACCTGGGTCAATCAGTGCATATAAATCATATGAGGAGACTGATAATATACATGTAACAATATCAGGTGATGACTCCTGATCATGTCGTCCTGCTAACGCATAAATGCGGTTCTGAGGACCGCTCGAGGTAGATTCTCCGCCTCTGCCTCTACCACGACCCATTGGTGCTTGTGAACTTTGCCCAGGGGGGCGTCCTAGTGATGACGAACCAGCTACAGAACCTGCTGGCTGAGCTATTCTTGCATCACCTCTCATCGGACAATCCCTCATAACGTTTCCCGGATAACCACAAGTATAACAAACACCCAACCCCGTACGACACTGCCAGACATGCTGCTTATACACTGGGCACATCGTGGCAAGGTCGACCTTATCTGACTTGACTCACCCCTATACTGAGAACTTGAGGCCCTAGAATTCTGACCAGGCCCTAAATATGTGGAACGATCAAATCTCTTACTCCCAAACTGAGGGGATGCCCTAG
Source organism: Nicotiana tomentosiformis (assembly GCF_000390325.3). Lineage (NCBI taxonomy): Eukaryota > Viridiplantae > Streptophyta > Magnoliopsida > Solanales > Solanaceae > Nicotiana > Nicotiana tomentosiformis. The sequence continues at coordinate 153,981,487 of NC_090813.1, forward strand.
CCGATGGCTGGGCTGGATACGTCAGGTATTGTTGTTTATTTGCTACCAGCATGAGGAACATATTGTGTACTGTGATTTCCACATGGATGGGAGTAAATGGAAGGTTTTCTAACTAACCGGGTATGTAATATTTGTTGGTGACTCAGAATTGATAATGAGATTCATGTGCTTGTCACATGATGGCATGATAGATGTGGTGTATTGTGCAAGATTAAGATTTACATGTACAAGGCGACAGTTCATTCTTGAAAGGAAATTCATGAATTCTGGACAGAATGATCAGTTTCAGATATTTAGATGAATATTATAACTGCTCGATAATTTCTAAGAAGGGTGCACATTTCCAAAGGCGCATTGTGTTTAGACTTACGGATGTTCATCGGTATTGTGGTACTTACCTAGTTGATAGACTGGTGATATTCCAATTATTGCTATACATGTGTACTTATTTGATTGATCTTTTATGATATGCTTGGACTGGAGGCCTGTGACCATGCTAGGCGGATTATGTTATTGGCACGTGAGTTGTCCGTGCGGATCCATATACTGATATTATTGGCACGTGAGTTGTCTGTGCGGGTCCAAATATTGATATTAGTGGCACGTGAGTTGTCCGTGCAGGTCCAGATATTGATACTATAGCACGCGAGTTGTCCATGCGGGTGATGTTAATGTGAGCTCTATGTGAGCTGGTTACCGTTATTAGATTCGTGTTTCATGGTTCTACTATATATGATGAGCTCATCGCATTGTGGTTGTGGTAGTGCAGGTTGAACCTGCAAAAAAACGATTCTCTTCTTTGAGACATTTTTCATTTTTGGGTACACGGATTGCGCCGTTGTGGCTTGAGTTATATTGGTGTGGCTTGTCTGTGGGATACTTGTGTTTAATAATATAAGGTCATTGGAACTAAAATGGGTACTATCAGGTTTGATTACGGTATATTCGGAAGGATAATATTGAAAGTCGGCTCGGAAAGTTATTATGGTTCTGGTTGGAGCGAGAGAGCTCCATGACATGTTGATCTGATATAGGATCGCTTCCAATGGGGCTTCAGGAAATAAATTACATGAACATCAGCCCTGGCTAGTTACAATCTCAACAGTAGACCCTAAACCATGGTCCTCCTCACAACCCTTTCACGCCTTCCCTCGGCTTAACGGGTTAACTGAGGACCACTGGTTGTGTTCCCATAACCAGGGTTTACTGTCAAAATTATTAATTGTCTGGACTGTATAGTCCTAACCTAGAGCACCATCGGGGTGATACAGTAAAATCTAATAACCAAAATCTATATCACCATCGGGGTGATACAGTAAAATCTAAGTAGACTAGTATGGCAAAGTTTAACACATATGTATTTAGCCTATCATTTAGGCTAAATGAATATCTATATTAATAAGAAAAACTAAAAATTAAAAGAGTACCTGAGACCGCCGGATTGTGACCAAGTAGCCTTTTCTGATTTTTTATTTCAAATATAAACTTTGTACGAAGAAGGATTTACAACATAGATTTTGAGAGAGAAGAGAGAGCTATTCTAGAGAGAAGGAAGAGCATTGGCTAAAGCCTGCCTCCTCCTGGACTGAAGCGATCCTTATATAATGGATACGCTTAAAATAAAACAAACTCTAAATAGTAATGGCCAACATAATAATTACACTCGTGGCCGGCAGAAATAAAGGGTAAGACCTAAAAGTCAAAAAGGCTAAAAGCTAAAAAGTAAAACGGACTAAACTTTTATAAAAAGCAGATTCCCTCTATTATGAACGTGGGGCCTGCTGTATTATTAAAGTCATGGGTCCATCCACATTATTAAAGGGTCTGGGGGGCAGATTATGCTTTTGCTTTGCCTTTGTCGTTGTCGTTTTTTGTTCCAGAAGATTCTTCTGCTCCTTCCTTCATTTTATTCAAAAAATCTTTTATGTCTTTCAAATTAATTGGTTCTTGCTGGCTTTGTTGGGCTTCTCCTGCCAGGCATATTTCTTCTTCTGAGGTATTACCCAGAGAGGCCATTGATATATCAGCACTTACTTCGATCTCGAAGTTCTTTGCTAAATCCTTTTTTATTTCTTCGAAATATGAAAGTAGGATTTCTTTCTTGGAGAGGGCTCCTTTCTTCATCTGAAGTTTTCTAGTGACCTTTTGGAATGGGCTCAATTCCTCCATTACCATGTATGTTTCCTCTGAATTGACATAACCATCAATTTTGACTTTAATTTCTTCTATTAATTCTTCGCCATGAATTTTTCCTTGCTTATATGTTTTGAGTAATTTACTCCAGAATTTTGTATAAAAGATTTTTTTTAGGCTGGGGAATCCTTATATGGTATAACCAATTTCTACATCCCATTTCATTATCCAAGGGATTGAAAATTCTATGAAGAAATACATGGTTGCTATTCCATCATAAAAGATATTATTTTTTTGTAAAGTAATAATTTTAGGAGATATATCTACCCACTGAGTATATAAACTTTTAAACAATGGAGGAAGTATCTCTAGTGATGGACCATATAATTTTCACCATTTACAGAACCAATTTGGAATCAGTTGCCCGAACATATTAGAACATAACTTAATGAACCATGAATGCTTCCTATTAGGATTTTCATATAAGAAAATTTTATTAAAACTTTCAACATAATCCCAATAATTAAATTTTACTGCGACTTTTTATTCAGGATGGGTATATTCCCTTTCCTTTAGAGTACTAAGTCCCCTCTCGTCTGAGGCTAATACCTTCTTAATAATTATCTTAGAGAAATTATAAATTCTCTTAGTATTAGAAGGATACAAATACTAAATTTTAGCTGATCCTGTAGATGAGATTATTATCTCGTAGTGCATCTTGTATTTATAAGCAGGAGTTGCATATGACATTGTATTGAAATACCTTGTCATTAACTGCCATGGATTGTCTTTCCATTTAAGGTCTGACTGTTCTAAAAGAATTATTAATTCTTTTTTATCCTTCCGGTTATAAACCTCTAAGTTCTCATGACTTTCTTCTGTTATAACTAAAGAGTATGTTGGTATGTTACCTTCTTCCTGTTTGGATTATATGAAATCCAAGAATTCTTTATACATTGGGTGTTCTATATTGACACCTGAAGTACCTGCTATATTAGAAGCTACCAATTGTTGATTTTCAACTTGGGCGAGGATATTCCCTCTGCCATAGGAAGGTGTTCTTCCCCTTCCTCTACCTCGAGGAGGTGTGTAGTCGGGCCGCATATCCTATGACACAAGAAAAGAATTTATTAATTCAAGTATTCTCTAGTGAGAAAATCAGGAAGATTATTATCCGATCTTTTTTTATAAATTATCTCAAAGTCAGATGGATCCAATAATGCTTGCCATCTCGCAAACATTTATTTTGACACATCATATTTAAAATCTTTATTAAAGATAAATTTTGCTTCTTGGCAATCAGGATTTATTAAAAACTTCTGATTATATAAATCAGTTTGAAATTTCATGACACACTTTACTATAGCAAGGATTTCCTTAGCTAAAGTAGCATAATTCTTTTGAGAACTATTCCATTTTCCCGAATAAAATTGGACAAGATATTCTTGTTTATCTATTGGGGAGCATTGTTTCAATATTCCCTCATACCCAATATCTGAGGCATCAGTTTCAACTACCTTTGCCCAACTTGGGTTAGCAAGAGTTAAATATGGAAGATTAGTAACTTTATGTTTAATTCTTTTGACTGATTCTGTATGATTATCAGTCCATGCTTTAGGATTCTTCTTTAGTCTATCATAAAGAAGAGCAGTATCTTTGGCTATATCCTGTATAAATGGAGAAATATAATTCAAACTTCCTAAGAATCTTTGAAGCTGGATTTTATTAGTAATTATATCAGAAAATTTAGAAGCAAATTCTATACTTCTATTAATGGGAATTATTCTACCATTTTCAATATTATGCCCAAGAAATCTTATATTAATTTGGAAAAGAGACATTTTTGGTTTAGATATTACCAGACCATTTTGAATTATAATCTTTCTAAACATATCTATATGTTTGAAATGTAATTCAATACTTTTTGAAAATACTAAAATATCATCTATATAGACAATTATAAAGTATGTATAAAGGATGAAAATATCATTCATAATTTTCTGAAATTCAGAAGGGGCATTTTTCAAATAAAAAGGCATAACATTCCAATTATAATATTAATTCAAAATTCGGATAAATTAAATTCTACTATAATTAATCACAGTTTATTCTATTAAAAGCTGCAATTGAACTCCTCAATATGAAACTCATATTGACCCATTGGGACATTAAAATCATACTTATCAGTTTCAGATATCTGAATTAGCCAGTAACCCGATTTTAAATCGAATTTTAAAAATATTATAGCATCATATAATCTATCTAATAAGCCATTTTTATTAGGAATAGGATATCTAATCCATTAAAACCTTATTAAGAGGTTTGTAATTAATCACCAATCTAGAAAATCCTAGTTCATGTTCAGCATGTTTATTAACGTAAAAGCAGTACAAGACCATTTGGACTTTGAGGGTCTTATTAAACCCTTTTGTTGTAAGGAATTAATTCCCTTTTTGCATAACTCTATATATTCAGAATTCATCTGACAAGGTCTAGCCTTGGTAGGAATATTATCCTCTGAGAAGTCTTCTTTGTAAGGAAGACTTACCATATGTTTCTTTCTATTCCAAAACTGGTTTGGATGTTCTCCACATATTTGTCAAGAAAACTGATTTTTCAATAAATCAATTTTATTCACTAATTTAGGATTTTTTAAATCATGTTCAATAGTAAGAGAATAAATTTCATTTTTCAAAAAATCAATTTGCTTAACTTTTACAGAGATATTATTAAAAATTATTTCATTCAAAAATCTTTGAATTGGTTGAGTTATAAACTCAAAAGTAATTTCCTTGTCATTAAAAGTTCCTGAAAAACTCTTAGTATCCCAATTAATAAGAGGTATTAATTTATGAAAGAAAGTAACCCCTAATATTATATCTTGCGATATATCTTTTACAAAAATAAAACTTTCAGGAATACAAACATTTTTTTGGCAAATATTGTAACGACCCAACCGGCCGTTTTGCCTTCTAGAACCCTATTCCCCTAAATAAGACTCCTCGTTTGTACTTTTACTGTTTGATGACTTGCGGGGATAGTTAGTTCAGAAGATGGAAGGGTTCAGGTTGAAATTGGAATACTTGGTTCCTTAGTTTGGCTTTAAAAGGTTAAGTTTGACTTCGGTCAATATTTTGCGTAAACAACCTCGGAATCGGGATTTGACTGGTCCAATAGGTTCGTATGATGATCGTGGACTTGGGCGCATGTTCGGATCGGGTTTTGGACAACCCGGGAGTATTTCGGCGCTTAACAGTGAAAGCGGACTATTTGAAAGTTTTAAAGTTATTTAAATTTGGTTTGGAGTAGGTTTTGGAATAATTGGGAATTCCGGGCCTGGGAATAGTTCCATATGGTGATTTAAGACTTGCACGCAAAATTTGGGGTCATTTCGAGTAGTTTAAGTATGTTTTGGCGTGTTTGGAGTAAATTGAATGAATTTAAAATTTCTAAGTTGAATCAATTTGGTTTGAGGTATTATTCTTAGTTTTGATGTTGTTTTACCCATTCCGAGGGTTTGAGCGAGTCCGTTTTATGATTTCAAACTTGTTGGTATATTCGGGCAAGGCCCCGGGGACCTCGTGTGTTAACCAGACAAGGCTCGAACCAAGTTGTAACTTGGGAGCAACAGCTGGAGCTCCTAGCTTCTGGTGTAATCGCACCTACGCATGGACAGCCGCAGGTACGAGCTCGAAGAAGCAAGCCACAAGCCATAGAAGTGGCCAAGAGGGGGGTTGCCAGTGACTGCAGAAGTGGGGAAATGGACCGCACATCGAAGGCGCAGGGGCGAGGAAGGCTATGCAGGAGCGGACGGAGGTCGCAGGTGCGATGCACGCACCGCAGAAGCGGTCTCGTAGAAGCGAGCCGCTGGTCGCAGAAGCAAAGAAGACAGCTAGGGAAAGGACCGCATCTGTGAGGCCCTTTCCGTAGATACAGTTGTTGAGTCGCAGATGCGGAAATCGCAGAAGGCAGAACCTTCATTTAACTCGGGGCTCAACCATTTTTTAGCTCATTTTCTCCATTCTTGGGCGATTTTGGAGCTTCTTGAGAGGGATTTTCACCTAGCAATTTGAAGGTAAGTTAATTCTACCTTTTGTGAGTTAAATACATAGATTATGGGTAGATTATAACATGTAAATTGTGGAAATTAAGGTTTTAGATAAAAAACCTAGGTTTTGATAAAAATGAGATTTTGACCACAAAAATGGTTATGGAATGGGATGAATGTTGTATATTTGAGTTCTTAAAGTTATGGGTGACGATTTTCTCCGAAAATTTCCAAAATCCGGGTATGTGGGTCCGGGATGAATTTTAGGAATTTTACCAAATTGGGGTAGGTAATTACTCTAATAGATAAATTATGAATTTTTGAGTATGTATTGATTAAATTGTATAACATTTGCCTAGTTTTGGATTTTTCGACACCAAATTGAGGCTTTAACACGAAATTGTGACTGGGAAGTTAGCTTTGAGATGAGGTAAGTCTCTTGTTTAACCTTGTAAGAGAGAATTTACCCCATAGGTGATTTAAATAAATATTTTTTCCTAATTGTGGGGGGACTATGTACGTACGAGGTGACGAGAGTCCGTGCATAGCTATTGTTATGCTATTGTCCGGGTAGTTTTATATAACGACCCGGCCTGTCGTTTCGAGAGTTATAGCCCCGTTTCTTCCATGTCTGCTTCTTTTGTGCTTTATAGTTGTATTATGTCTTACCGAGTTAGTTGGTTCGGGTCCGGAGTGATTTTGGAGTGAACTGAGATACTTAGTCTCTTAATTAGAAGCTTAAGTTGGAAAAGTCGACTCGATGTTGACTTGTGGGAAAACAACATCGAATTTGAATTTTTATGATTCCGTTAGCTCCGTTAGGTAATTTTGGACTTAGGAGCGCCTCCGGAATGTGATTTGGAGGTCCGTAGTAGAATTAGGCTTGAATTGGCGAAAGTTGGAAATTTTGGCGATTTTGGCCGACAGTGAAAATTTTGATATCGGGGTCGGATTGGATTACCAGAAGTTGAAATAGGTTTGTGGTGTCATTTTTGACTTGTGTGTAAAATTTGAGGTCAATCGGACGTGGTTTGGTAGGTTTCGACGTCGTTTGTGAAATTTGAAAGTTTAGAAGTTCTTTAGGCTTGAATCCGGATGTAATTGGTGTTTTGATGTTGTCTTGAGTGATTCAAAGGTTCAAATAAGTTCGCATGGGGTTATATGACTTGTTGGTATGATTGGTTGAGGTCTCGGAGGCTTCGAGGTGATTTCGGGTGGTTAATGGCTTGATGGGAGTTGACGAATTGCAGCTGAAGTTGTTGCTACTGGTATAACCGCACCTGCGGAGTGGGAACCGCAGGTGCGAGTCCGTAGAAGCGAAGGAGGAGCCGCAGATACGGCAAGAGGATCTGGGCAGAGGACGCAGGTGCGATGGAATTCCCGCACCTGCAATGATCGCAGAAGTGGATTTAGGGGCGCAGGTGCGAGTTTGGACCACAGGTATGATGTAGTTCCCGCACCCGCGAAGAGCGCAGATGCTGTCACTTGATCGTAGGAGCGGAGGCAGTGTTTAGGGATTTTTTCGCATAAGCGGGGCATTTCCCGCAGATGCAGAAATGAAGCCGCAGGTGCGAGAAGTCTGGGCAGAACCTATAAATAGAACACTTCGAGATTTTTCACCATTTTCATCATTTTTGAGCTCGGACTTTGAGGATTTTGAGAGAGATTTCGGAGTAATCACTGTAGTAAGTTCCTTATGCCTATTTATCTTCAATAATGATGTTTCCCCACTGATTTTACACCTAGTTGGTAATTGTTTGAGGTGATATTTGGGAGATTTGGGCTTGGGAATTAGAGAGTGAATTTTGGGGTTTTGGAGGGGCAATTGAGGTCGGATTTTGAAAATTTTGGTATGGTTAGACTTGTGAGTGAATGGGTTGTCGGGTTTTGTGTCTTTCGTCGGGTTTCGAGACGTGGGCCCGGGGGCCAGGTTGAGCCAATTTCGGATTATGGACTATATTTTAGAAGTTTTCTTGTGGAATTGATCCTTTTAGCCAATATTGATTATCTCGTACTGTTGTGGCTAGATTCGGGGCATTTGGAGCCCGATTCGAGAGGCAAAGGCATTTCAGAGTAGGATTTCTGCGCGGTTGAGGTAAGTAACAGTCTTAAATCTGGTTTTGAGTGTATGAAACCCCGAGAATTGGTATGATGTGAATATTTGGAGGTGACGCACATGCTAGGTGACGGGCGGTGAGCATGCACCGTGAGGGATTGTGACTTGGTCCGTCCTGTGAAACTGTAAAGTCGAATAGCCATTGTTATTATTTATTTCTCCTTATTTTTGAGCAATTGACTGCCTTTCATGTTAGAAACCATGCTTAGGCCATATGATATCACTGTTGGGACCCGCAGCGGTCGTATACTTGTTGAATTGACTGCTAATTATTGTCTTGTACTCAGTCACAGTCTTACTTGTGTGTTATATCTCTGTTCCCTCTCATTTCTTGTTGATACTTGTTGTATTCTCTATTTGGGCTAATTATTATGATATTCTATGAGCCCGAGGGCTGGAGAGGTTAGTGACTGAGATAGGGCCTAAGTACCGAGCTGCGAGCTGTGAGGTATATGGATCGGGTTGCATGCCGCAACAAGCCTTCGGGCTATATATATATTATTGGATCGGGTTGCATATATATATATATATTATTGGATCGGGTTGCACGCCTCAACAATATTGGATCGGGTTGCACGCCGCAATAATATTAGATCGGGCTGTGCGCCGCAGCAATATAGCGCTTTGGCTAAAGGAGCCCCTCTGAAGTCTGTACAACCCCAGTAGTGCATGTACCTATTGAGAGTGTGTATTGAGGGCTGAGAGCCGAGAGTATGAGCTATTGAGATGACTTGAGTGATTACTTCCTTGAGAGGCTGTACTTGCTTTTATTTATTGTTGCACTTAGTTGTTATCTGTTGTTGTTATGAAATTTCTGAAAGATTGATATCTGTTTTACTTGAGCTCGAACTGATTTAGCTCATACCACCGGATTTGAAAGCATGTTTACTCTTTACTGAAAACTTTTGAAATGATCTGTATTTTTATAGTTCGTCACTGCTTCTCAGTTCCTTATTTAATTCTGTTACTTGCTGAGTTGGTTGTACTCATGCTACACCCTGTACTTTATGTGCAGATCCAGGTGTGTACGGTTCTGGCGGTCGCTGAGTTCGTGCGCGGGCTGATTATCGGAGACTTACGAGGTAGATGCCGGTGTCCGCAATCCTTGTTTCTCCTTTCTTATTATCTTTTCTCTCTTGTATTGACATTTGGTACAGACTGTAGTAGACTCTGTTTTCAAGGTTGGTTGTTAGATGCTCATGACTTAGTGACACCCCGATGTCGGGCTATCATTCCGCACTTGTGTTTTGGATTTTTACCCCGTTATTATGTAAGCCTTTAGTTAGTTTAATTGATTTAGCTCACTTCTGATATATATTGAAAACATATTGAGAAAGTCGGCTTGCCTAGTTCCACGATAGGCGCCATCACGACTTGTTAGGTATTTGGGTCGTGACAAGTTGGTATCAGAGCCTAGATTACTTAGGACTCACTAGTTATGAGCAGGTTTACTAGAGTCTTGCAGATTGGTACAGAGACGTCTGTACTTATCTTCGAGAGGCTGCAGAACCCTTAGGAAACTCCACATTCTTGAATTCTTGTCATATGAAGTTGTTGATTCTAGTAACTAAACATCTATTGTTTCATTCTCTCACAGATGGTGAGGACTCGTACTACCAGGCAGGGTGGACAGCCACCAGTACCACCAGCCAGGGCCGCGAGAGGCCAAGGTCGCGGTAGAGGCCGCGGTAGGGGCAGAGGTGCAGCCCGCACAGCAGCTGGGGTAGTACCTACAGATCCACCAGTTGTCCCAGAACAGGACCAGATTCCAGTTGTTGATGCTCCAGCTCAGGTACCACCTGTGCCTATTGTGATTCCAGGCCTTCAGGAGGCCTTAGCTCAGATTCTGACCGCGTGTACCAGTCTTGCTCGGGCAGTCTCTCTTCCGGCCGTAGCAGCCACTTCTCAGGCATGGGGAGGTGCTCAGACTCCCGCTGCCCACACACCAGAGCAGGTGGTATAGGGATTCCAGACACCAGGGGAACCACTAGCCCAGCCGACTGTAGCTGCTCAGGACTATGTGGTTCCTGCTATGCCTAAGGATGAGCAGCGTAGATTGGAGAGGTTTTGGAGACTCCAACCTCCATTTTTAAGTGGTGCAGAGGGAGAGGATGCACAAGGTTTCTTGGACAGGTGTCAGAGGATACTCCATACAGCAAGTATTCTGGAGACCAGTGGGGTCTCGTTCACTACCTTTCAGTTCTCTGGGGCTGCATTCAGTTGGTGGGAGGCTGATGAGAGGCATAGGCCGGTCGGTGCAGCGCCCCTTACCTGGCACCATTTCTCCGTTATCTTTCTGGAGAAGTTCGTGCCTCAGTCCCGCAGAGAGGAACTGCGTAGACAGTTTGAGCAGCTTCGTCAGGGTGATATGTATGTGATGCAATATGAGATGCGATTCTCGGAGTTGGCCCGTCATGCTATCTGGTTAGTTCCCACAGACAGGGAGAGGATCAGGAGGTTTATAGATAGCCTCACTTATTAGCTGTGATTGCTTATGACCAGAGAGAGAGTGTCTGGTGCTACTTTTGATGAGGTTTTCAACATTGCTCGTCTGATTGAGATGGTTCGCAGTCAGGAGAGAGTTGAGAGGGAGGCCAAGAGGACTCGTGGATAGGGAGTATTTAGCGGTGCTCCTTCTGGGAGTCAGTTCCAGCACGGTAGAGGCCGTCCTTTCAGACATGCTCAGACGGCTCGTCCAGTTCACCGTGGTGCATCATCTAGCCATGGTTCTCACAGTTATTAGCAGGGTCGTTCATCTCTCGGTGCCCTCCCAACCCAAAGTTTGTCCCGTGCTCCATCGGGTCAGGGTTCATCTATGCTAGGTCTTTCTGCCAGTTATCCCGGTGTTCGGGGCTCCCTTCAGTCCCCTGCACCAACACCGAGGAGTTTCTATAAGTGTGGGGAGTTTGGTCACATGAGGAGAGAGTGTCCCCGTATAGTGGGAGGTCTTGCTTCGCAGAGGAGCTAGTCTATGTCATCAGCACCAATCCCTCCACCACTAGCTCAGCCAGCCCGGGGTGGAACCCAGTTAGCTAGGGTAGCCCGAGAGGGGGAGGCAGATCAGGGGGTGGCCAGGCTCGTTTCTATGCCCTCCCCGCCAGACCAGATGCCATTGCTTCAGATGTTGTGATTACAGGTATTGTCTCAGTTTTCCACAAAGATGCCTCTATATTATTTGACCCTGGTTCCACTTATTCATAGGTTTCTTTGTATTTCGCTCATTTTCTGGATATGCCCTATAAGTCTTTAGTTTCATTTGTTCATATATCTACTATTGTAGGTGATACTATTATTGCGGACCGCGTATATCGGTCATGTGTGGTGACTATTGGGGGTTTGGAGACCAGAGTGGATCCTTTGTTGCTCAGTATGGTCAATTTTGATGTGATATTGGGTATGTATTGGTTGTCTCCATGTCATGCTGTTCTAGATTTCCACGCTAAGACTGTGATGTTGGCGATGTTGGGGTTGCCGAGGGTTGAGTAGAGTGGTTCTATAGACTATGTTCCCAGTGGATTGATTTCATACTTGAAGGCTCAGTGGATGGTTGAGAAGGGTTGTCTATCCTATTTGGCTTTTGTGAGGGATGTTAGTGTAGAGACTCCTGCCATTGATTCTGTTCCGGTGGTACGTGATTTTCCGGATGTGTTTTCTATAGACCTGTCGGGCATGCCGCCTGACAGGGATATTGACTTTGGTATTGATTTGGTGACGGGCACTTAGCCTATTTCTATTCCACCGTATCGTATGGCACCGACGAAGTTGAAGGAGTTAAAGGGACAGCTTCAGCAACTCCTTGATAATAGGTTTATTCGGCCTAGCATGTCACCTTGGGGTGCACCAGTTCTATTTGTAAAGAAGAAAGATGGTTCTATGAGGATGTGCATTGACTACAGCAGTTGAACAAGGTCACAGTCAAGAACAAGTATCCTTTGCCAAGTATTGATGATCTATTTGACTAGCTTCAGGGGGCGAGGGTGTTCTCCAAGATTGATTTGAGGTCAGGGTATCACCACCTAAAGATTCGGGATTCGGATATTCTTAAGACAGCTTTCAGGACCCGATATGGCCATTATGAGTTCCTTGTGATGTCTTTTGGGCTGACTAATGCCCCAGCAGCATTCATGCATTTGATTAACAGTGTGTTTCAGCCTTATTTGGACTTGTTCGTTATTGTATTCATTGATGATATCCTGGTGTACTCTCGTAGCCAGGAGGAACATGCCCAGCATCTGAGGATTGTGTTACAGAGATTGAGGGAGGAGAAGCTTTATGCAAAGTTCTCCAAGTGTGAGTTTTGGCTTGGTTTAGTGGCGTTCTTGGGGAACGTGATGTCCAGCGAGGGTATTCATGTGGATCCGAAGAAGATAGAGGTGGTGCAGAGTTAGACCAGACCATCCTCAGCCACGAAGATTAGGAGCTTTCTTGGTTTGGCGGGCTATTACCGTCATTTTGTGGAGGGTTTTTCATCTATTGCATCGCCCTTGACCCAATTGACCCAAAAGGGTGCTCCATTTAGGTGGTCGGATGAGTGTGAGAAGAGCTTTCAGAAGCTCAAGACTGCCTTGACCACGGCCCCAGTTCTAGTTCTGCCATCAGCTTCTGGTTCTTACACAGTGTATTGTGATGCCTCGCGGTTAGGTATTGGATATGTTCTGATGCAGGAGGGTAGAGTGATTGCTTATGCTTTGCGCCAGTTGAAGACCCATGAGAAGAACTATCTTGTCCATGATCTTGAGTTAGCAGCTATTATTCACGCCTTGAAGATTTGGCGGCACTAATCTGTACGGGGTTCATTATGAGATCTACACTGATCACCGGAGTTTGCAGCATATGTTCAAGCAGGAGGATCTTAACTTGCGTCAGTGAAGGTGGTTGGGGCTTCCCAAGGACTATGATATCACTATTTTGTACCATCCCGGGAAGGCCAATGTGGTGGCCGATGCCTTGAGTCGCCGAGCGGAGAGTTTGGGGAGTTTAGCGTATCTTCCAGCAGAAGAGTGACCTTTGGCATTGGATGTTCAGGCCTTAGCTAACCAGCTTGTCAGATTGGATATTTCGGAGCCGAGTCGGGTATTGGCTTGTGTGGTCTATAGGTCTTCTCTTTATGATCGTATCAGGGAGCATCAGTATGATGACCCCCATCTTCTCGTCCTCTGGGACAGGGTTTGGCAAGGTGATACTAGAGATGTGACTATTGGTGATAATGGCGTGTTGAGGATGCAGGGCCGGATATGTGTGCCCAATGTGGATGGGTTTCGGGAGTTGATTCTTGAGGATGCCCATAGCTCGTGGTATTCCATTCATCCGGGTGCCGCGAAGATGTACCAGGATATGAGACAGCACTATTGGTGGAAGAGGATGAAGAAGGATATAGTTAGGTTTGTGGCTCAGTGTCTCAACTGTCAGCAGGTTAAGTATGAGCATCAGAGACCGGGTGGCTTGCTTCAGAGGTTAGAGATCCCAGAGTGGAAGTGGGAGCAGATCACCATGCATTTTGTAGTTGGGCTCCCACGGACTTCGAGGAAGTTCGATGCTATTTGGGTGGTTGTGGATCGGCTGACCAAGTCCGCGCACTTCATTCCAGTTGGTACTACTTATTCTTCAGAGCGGTTGGCTAAGATTTACATCCGAGAGATTGTTCGCCTTCATGGTGTCCTAGTTTCCATCATTTTAGATAGAGGCACACAGTTTACATCGCAGTTTTGGAGGGCCGTGCAGTGAGAGTTGGGTACTCAGGTTGAGTTGAGCACAACCTTTCACCCTCAGACGGACGCACAGTCTGAGCGCACAATCCAGATATTGGAGGACATGTTACGCGCTTGTGTCATTGATTTTGGGGGTTCATGGGACCAGTTTCTGCCACTCGCGGAGTTTTCATACAACAACAGTTATCAGTCGAGCATTCAGATGGCTCTGTACAAGGCTTTATATGGGAGGCGGTGTAGATCTCTGATGGGATGGTTTGAGCCGGGTGAGGCTAGGCTCTTGGGTACAAACTTGGTTCAGGATGCATTAGACAAGGTGAAATTGATTTAGGAGCGGCTTTGCATGTCGCAGTCTAGGCAGAATAGCTATGCTGATAGGAAGGTCCGTGATGTGTCTTTCATGGTCGGGAAGAAATTTCTGCTAAAGGTATCACACATGAAGGGTGTTATGAGGTTTGGGAAGAGGGGAAAGTTGAACCCTCGGTTCATTAGTCCTTTTGAGGTACTTCAGAGGATCAAAGAGGTGGCTTACAAGCTTGCCTTGCCAGCTAGATTGTCGAGTGTGCATCCAGTATTTCATGTTTCTATGCTCCGAAAGTATATTGGCGATTTGTCCCATGTTTTTGATTTCAGTACAGTTTAGTTGGATGGTGATATGACTTATGATGTGGAGCCGGGAAGTTGAGGTCAAAGGATATAGCTTCAGTGAAGGTGCAATGGAGAGTTCAGCCTGTGGAGGAGGCCACTTGGGAGACCGGGCGGGAGATGCGGAGAATATATCCACACCTATTTAAGTCTCCAGGTATGTTTCTAGACTCGTTCGAGGACGAACGTTTGTTTAAGAGGGGGAGTATGTAACGACCCGGCCGGTCGTTTTGAGAGTTATAGCCCCGTTTCCCCCATTTCTTCTTCTTTTGTGCTTTACAACTATATTATGTTTTACTGAGTTTGTTAGTTCGGGTCTGGAGTGGTTTTGGAGTGAACTGAGACACTTAGTCTCTTAATTGGAAGCTTAAGTTGGAAAAGTCGACCGGATGTCGACTTGTGGGAAAACGACCTCGGATTTGCATTTTTATGGTTCTATTAGCTCCGTTAGGTGATTTTGGACTTAGGAGCACGTCCGAAATGTGATTTAGAGGTCCGTAATAGAATTAGACTTGAATTGGCAAAAGTTAGAAATTTTAGCGATTTTGGCCGGCAGTGGAAATTTTGATATCGGGATCGGATTGGATTTCCGGAAGTTGGAATAGGTTCATGGTGTCATTTTTGACTTGTGTGTAAAATTTGAGGTCAATCGGGCGTGGTTTTGTAGGTTTCGGCGTCGTTTGTGGAGTTTAAAAGTTTAGAAATTCTTTAGGCTTGAATCCGGGTGTAATTGGTGTTTTGATGTTGTCTTGAGTGATTCGAAGTTTCGACTAAGTGTGCATGGGGTTATATGACTTGTTGGTATGATTGGTTGAGGTCCCGGAGGCCTCGGGGTGATTTCGGGTGGTTAACGGCTTGATGGGAGTTGAGGAATTGCAGCTGAAGCTGCTGCTACTGGTGGTACATGCACCTGTGGAATGGGAACTGCAGGTGCGAGCCCGCAGAAGCGAAGGAGGAGCCGCAGATGCGGCTAAGGAGGATCTGGGCAGAGGACGTAGGTGCGATGGAATTCCCGCACCTGCGATGGTCACAGAAGCAGATTGAGGGGCACATGTGCGAGTTTAGACCGCAGGTGCGATGCATTTCCCACACCCGCAAAGAGCGCAGATGCGGTCACTTGATCGCAGGAGCGGAGGCAGTGTTTAGGGATTTTTCCGCAGAAGTGGGGCTTTGCCCATAGATGCAGAAATGGAGCCGCAGGTGCGAGAAGTCTGGGCAAAACCTATAAATAGAACACTACGAGATTTTTCACCATTTTCATCATTTTTGAGCTCGGACTTTGGGGATTTTGAAAGGGATTTTGGAGTAATCACTGAGGTAAGTTCCTTGTGCCTATTTATCTTCAATAATAGTGTTTCCCCACTAATTTTACACCTAGTTGGTGAATGTTTGAGGTGAGATTTGGAAGATTTGGGCTTGGGAATTGGAGAGTGAATTTTGGGGGTTTGGAGGGGCAATTGAGATCGGATTTTGATAAATTTGGTATGGTTAGACTTGTGAGTGAATGGGCTTTCGGGTTTTGTGACTTTCGTCAGGTTTCGAGACGTGGGCCCGGGGGCGGGTTTAGCCGATTTCGGATTATGGACTATATTTTAGTAGTTTTCTTTTGGAATTGATCCTTTTAGCCAATATTGATTATCTCGTACTGTTGTGGCTAGATTCGGGGAATTTGGAGGCCGATTCGAGAGGCAAAGGCATTTCGAAGTAGGATTTCTACGCGGTTGAGGTAAGTAACAATCTTAAATCTAGCTTTGAGGGTATGAAACCCCGAGAATTGCTATGATGTGAATATTTGGAGGTGACGCACATGCTAGGTGACGGGCGATGAGCGTGCACCATGAGGGATTGTGACTTGGTCCATCCCGTGAGACTGTAAAGTTGAATAACCATTGTTATTACTTGTTTTTCCTTGTCTTTGAGCAATTGACTGCCTTTCATGTTAGAAATCATGCTTAGGCCATATGATATCATTGTTGGGACCCGCAACGGTCGTATACTTGTTAAATTAACTTCTAATTGTTGTCTTGTACTCAGTCACAGTCTTACTTGTGTGTTATATCTCTGTTCCCTCTCATTTATTGTTGATACTTGTTGTATTCTCAGTTTGGGCTAATTATTATCATATTCTATGAGCACAGGGGCTGGAGAGGTTAGTGACTGAGATAGGGCCTGAGTGTCGAGTTGCGAGCTGTGACGTATATGGATTGGGATGCACGCCGCAACAAGCCTTCGAGCTATATATATATATATATATATATATATATATATATATATATATATATATTATTGGATCGGGTTGCACGCCGCAACAATATTGGATCGGGTTGCACGCCGCAATAATATTGGATCGGGCTGCGCGTCGTAGCAATATAGCGCTTGGGCTGAAGGAGCCCCTTCGGAGTGTGTACACCCCCAGTGAGCACAGGTACCTATTGAGAGTGTGTATTGAGGGCTGAGAGCCAAGAGTATGAGCTGTTGAGATGAGTTGAGTGACTACTGCCTTGAGAGGTTATACTTGATTTTATTTATTGTTCCACTTAGTTGTTATCTGTAGTTATTGTGAAATTTCTGGAAGATTCATATTTGTTTTACTTGAGCTCGAACTTATTTGACTCATACGACCGGATTTAAAAGCATTTTCACTCTTTATTGAAAACGTTTGAAATAATCTGTATTTTTATAGTTCATCACTGCTTCTCAGTTCCTTATTTAATTCTATTACTTACTGAGTTGGTTGTACTTATGCTACACCCTGCACTTCATGTACAGATCCAGGTGTGTACGGTTCTGGCGGTCGCTGAGTTTGTACGCGGGCTGATTATCGGAGACTTACGAGGTAGTTGCGGGCGTCCGCAGTCCTTGTTTCTCCTTTCTTATTATCTTTTCTCTCTTGTATTGGCATTTGGCAGACTGTAGTAGACTCTGTTTTCTAGATTGGTTGTTAGATGCTCATGACTTAGTGACACCCCGATGTCGGGCTATCATTCCGCACTTGTGTTTTGGGTTTTTACCCCGTTATTATGTAAATCTTCAGTTAGTTTAATTGCTTTAGCTCAGTTCTGATATATATTGAAAGCATATTGAGAATGTTGGCTTGCCTAGTTCTATGATAGGTGCCATCACGACTGGTTAGGTATTTGGGTCGTGACATTTTAGGACCCAATTCATGAATTATTTGGAAACATTGCATCATACTTGTTAATTTAAAAATGTCTAAATTATATTAGTAATTGCTGGAGAAATTGTGGTGGATCATTAATGAAATTTGTATTATTTTTGTATAAAACCTCAGTATTATTTAAGTCAAATTTTCTTGTGGAGCGAGCCGAATGCCTCGGCAGTTGATAGATACATCTATGGTTCGTGTCGCTCGACCCTCGACAGTGTACACATTATTCTGGATCGAGCCGTACGACCTTGGCATAAATCGTGCTTAATAATAAAAGAAAATTATTTGGTGCCTTGATATTTATTTATTGTAGCTTGTGAAGGTAAATAATTATTTGGAAATTATCAAATTACGAAAGAATTATTTGTTTCTGCCTGCTAAGGAAACATTTGTTATCACATAAAGTGTGTTTATTTAAATATTTCTATCTTAGTATTATTGACCCATAGTAAGTGTTGAAGTGGGCCTCTCGTTACTACTTCTTCGATATTAGACTTGATACTTATTGGGTACATGTTGTTTACGTACTCATGCTACACTTGCTGCACTTTTTGTGCAGGATCTGAGACAGGTGCATCAGGTGTTCCTTCCGGCGCGCACACCAGATATCCTGAGGCCTAGCGGTGAGCTGCCTTTCATGAGCCGTTCCGCAACACCTAGTGTCTCTCTTTGTACTTGCATTCTGTCTATTTTATGTTCATACGGTATTTAAGATTTTGTATAATCTACTGGATGCTCATACACTTGTGACACCAGGTCTTGGCACACACACTAGTAGAATTGTGGTTTTGAACTATTACTTGGTTTTATTTATTTAAACCTTTTATTTTCTTAAATCTTGCAAATAAGGAAAGTTAATTACTCGGAAACTTATTAAAAGAGGAAATATATGTTTAATTCATTAGTTGGCTTGCCTAGCGGTGACGTTGGGCATCATCACGACCTATAGGTAAAATTGGGTCATGATAACATGGTATCAGAGCACTAGGTTCACGTAGGTCTCATAAGTTATGAGGAGGCCTAATAGAGTCTTGCGGATCGGTATGGAGACGTCTGTACTTATCTTCAAGAGGCTATAGGGTGTTAGGAAATTACCTTTCTTCATCTCCTATCGTGCAGTTTATGTAGTGCTAAGTATCTTTCTCTTATTCTCTCACAGATGGTAAGAACGCGCTCTACGGAGGTTCCAGACAAGGGAAGAGCTACTCCCCCTGTTGCTAGAGGCCGATGCAGAGGTCGGGGGAGGGCTCCAACCCATGGTAGGGGACGAGGACATCCCAGAGTTGCTCCAGCTATGCCACCAGTGAATCCAGTAGAGGATCCTATTATTGAGGAGCAGGGCGAGGTGCCTGCGGCAGAGCCAGCTCCGGTGGATTTCACAATTGCTCTAGGATTTCAGGAGGTCATGGGCTATATGCTGCGGTTCATGGATACTATGACTCAGGCCGATTTATTTTCGGCAGACCCAACCACATCTCAGGAGGGAGGGGGAGCACAGACCCCTACCACGTAGGCTCATGGGCATGCAGCTGCTGTATATCAGACCCAGGGTGCTCTACCCATGGGCGGAGCTCGGCCGGTTGCAGCAGCTATACCGGAGCCCATACCAGCTGCGGCAGGTGACCCGCACAGGCTATTGGACAGATGGACCAGGCTTCATCCTCCTGCTTTTGGAGGTGAGCTACATGAGGACCCCCAGGATTTTATTGATCGGTGCAGGGACAAACAGCACAACATGAGGATACTAGAGTCTCACAAGGTAGACTTCACTACCTTTTACCTGGAGGGCAGGGCCCGTAGGTGGTGGCAGTCACATCTTTTCAATAAACCAACAGGTTCTCCTTCCATGACTTGGGAACAGTTCACATGCCTCTTCTTGGATAGATACATTCCACCCTCTCAGAGGGAAGAGTTGCGGTTCCAGATCGAGCAGCTCCAGTAGGGTCAGATGTCAGTGACCGACTATGAGGCAAGGTTCTCTGAGTTGTCTCGCCAAGCACTTATGATACTACCTACCGATGCAGAGAGAGTGCGGAGGTTTATCGCCGGATTGCACTCTAGTATTCAGGCTACCATGGCTCGAGATGTGGAGATGGGGACTTCTTTCGGGCTAGTTGTGGAGATAGCTCGGAAGATCGAGGGTGTCCGTCAGCGGAGCCGAGAGTAGGCGGCGAGGGACAAGCGGTTTTGATATTCAGGAGAGTTCAGTGGTGCCCCGACTGGGGGCAGAAGTCAGTTCGTGAGGGGTCAGTCCAGCAGGCCCCCTTATCCAGCACCGCCACCTCCTCGGAGTGCTCCTATGTGACCTTATTTTAGTGTTATACCAGAGAGATCTTACCACCCACTAGCTATCCAGGGTTCCTCTAGTGGGTATTCAGGTCATCAGGGCCAGACTTCAGGTCAGCAACTCACTCTACTAAGAGATTGTTTCGAGTGCGGAGATCTTAGTCATGTACAGAGGTTCTGCCCCAGGCTTCGGGGTAGGCTAGTGCAGCAGGGTCAGCAGCCTATGATTACCGCACCAGTTTCTCCACCGGCCGTCCGGTCACCCAGAGGCGAAGGGCAGGTGGGTAGGGGCCGTCCTAGAGGTGGAGGCCAGCCAGGTGGAGGTTAGTCAGGTGTCGCTCCAGCTAGGTTCTATACATTTCCGACTAGACCAGATGTAGTGGCCTCAGATGCCATGATCACAGGTATTATTTCTGTCTGCGATA
Organism: Nicotiana tomentosiformis; assembly: GCF_000390325.3. Taxonomy (NCBI): domain Eukaryota; kingdom Viridiplantae; phylum Streptophyta; class Magnoliopsida; order Solanales; family Solanaceae; genus Nicotiana; species Nicotiana tomentosiformis. The sequence continues at coordinate 154,002,017 of NC_090813.1, forward strand.
GAGATGCCTCAGTATTATTTGATCTAGGGTCTACATATTCATATGTGTCACCTCTATTTTCTCACTTCATGTGTTTCTTGTGAGTCCTTGGATACTCCTATTTATGTGTCCACTCCCGTGGGCGATTCTGTTATTATGGATTGGATCCTAGTTCTGCATTGTTACATTCTGTGGTTACGAAACTATAGTAGATCTTCTACTTGATATGACCGACTTTGAGATCATCCTGGGCATATATTGGTTATCTCCATATCGTGTCATCCTAGATTGCCATGCCAAGACTGTTACCTTGGCGATGTCAGAGTTGCCTAGATTGGAATGGAAGGGTTCGTTGGTCAGTACATCTTTAGGTTATTTCCTTTATGAAGGATCAACACATGGTCGAGAAGGGTTGTTTGGCTTATTTGGTCTATGTTCGAGACACTACTGCAGAAACTTCGACGATTGATTCAGTGCCCGTAGTTCGGGAGTTCTCCGATGTGTTTCCTTCTGACCTTCCAGGCATGCCACCAGATCATGATATTGATTTCTGAATTGATTTGGCTCTAGGTACCCAGCCTATATCTATCCCACCATACTTTATGGCTCCAAAAGAGTTGAAGGAACAACTTGAGGAGTTGTTACAAAAGGGGTTCATCAGGCCGAGTGTGTCTCCTTGGGGCGCACCGGTATTATTTATGAAGAAGAAGGATGGGACTATGCGGATGTGTATTGATTATCTCCAATTGAACAAACTTTCCATTAAGAACAAATAACCGTTGTCGCGTATTGATGATTTGTTTGACCAGTTGCAGGGTTCCAGGGTGTTCTCTAAGATCGACCTGAGATCGGAGTACCATTAGTTGAAAATTTGGGATTCTGATGTTCTGAAAACTATTTTTCGGACTAGATATGGCCATTATGAGTTTCTGGTGATGTCCTTCGGTTTGACTAATGCCCCGGCACCGTTTATGGATCTAATGAACAGGGTGTTTAGGCCGTATATTGACACATTTGTCATCGTCTTCATTGACGATATTTTTATCTATTCGTGTAGTATGGAGGAGCACGAGCAGCATTTTAGAGTGGTGCTTCAGACCTTGCGGGAACAAAAGCTATATGCTAAGTTCTCCAAATGTGAATTTTAGCTAGACTCTGTAGCATTCTTGGGTCATATTGTATCAAGCGAGGGTATTAAATTTGATCCCAGAAAGGTCGAGGCAGTTCAGAATTGGCATCGTCCCACCTCGGTGATCGAGATCAAGAGTTTTTTGGGGTTAGCAGGTTATTATCGTCAATTCATGGAGGGCTTTTCATCTATTGCAGCACCTTTGACAAAATTGACCCAAAAGGGTGCTCCATTCCGATGGTCCGATGATTGTGAGGTGAGCTTTCAGAAGCTCAAGACAGCATTAACTTCAGCATTGGTGTTAATGTTGCCTTCCGGTTTAGGTATGTATACAGTGTAATGCGACACTTCACGCGTTGGCCTGGGTTGTGTATTGATACAGGAGGGGCGAGTTATTGCATATGCTTCACGTCAGCTAAAGCCCCACGAGAATAATTACCCAGTACATTATTAGGAGTTGGTTGCTATTGTTCATGCTCTTAAGATTTGGAGGCATTATCTTTATAGGGTGTATTGTGAGGTTTACACTGATCATCGTAGTTTGCAGCACTTATTCAAGCAGGGGGGCCTAAATTTGAGGCAGAGTAGATGGCTTGAGTTACTGAATGATTATGATATTACTATTATTTACCATTCGGGCAAAGCGAATGTAGTTGCAGATGCCTTGAGTAGAAATGCGGAGAGTATTGATAGTTTGGCTTTTATTTCAACAGAGGAGAGGCCATTAGCTTTGGACATTTAGTCCTTGGCTAACATACTTGTGAGGCTGGATATTTCAGAGCCCAGTCGAGTTCTTGTATGTATTGTTTCCCAGTCTTCACTATTTGAGCGGATCAAGGCCCGCCAGTTTGATGACCCACACTTGTTGGTTCTTTGGGAGACGATACTACGAGGTGGTTCCAAGGAGGTTACTATCGGGGATGATGGCGTTCTGCGACTCCAGGGTCGCCTATGTGTTCCTAATGTTGATGGCTTGAGGGAAAAGAACCTGGAGAAGGCACACAGTTCCCGGTATTCTATTCATCCTGGTGCTACGAAGATGTATCGCGATCTGAGGCAGCATTATTGGTGGCGGCGGATGAAGAAGGACATAGTTGAGTATGTAGCTAGGTGCCTAAATTGCCAGTAAGTTAAGTATGAGCACCAGAGGCCAGGTGGTCTACTTCAACAGATGATTATATCGTAGTGTAAATGGGAGCGCATTATTATGGACTTCGTAGTTGGGTTGCTGTGGACCTTGCAGAAGTTTGATGCAGTTTGGGTCATTGTCGACAGGTTGACCAAGTTGGCACACTTCATTCCGGTTATGACTATGTATACTTCAGAGAGGTTGGCTCAGATTTATATTCATGAGATAGTTTGGTTGCATGGTGTGCCAATTCGTATCATATCAGATAGAGGCCCTCAGTTTACTTCACATTTCTGGAGAGCAGCACAGAGTGAATTAGGAACCCGTGTAGAGCTCAGCACAGCCTTTCATCCGCAGACCAGCGGGCAGTTAGAGCGGACAGTTCAGATCTTGGAGGATATGCTCAGGGCATGTGTGATTGACTTCGGAGGTCAGTGGGATCGTTTCGTGCCTTTGGCCGAGTTTGCTTATAACAACAGTTACCAATCCAGCATCGAGATGGCTCCATTTGAGGCTTTATATAGTCGGCGATGTCGTTCGCCCATCGGATGGTTTGATCCCGGCGAGGCTAAGTTATATGGTACTGATTTGGTGAAGGATGCCTTGGACAAGGTAAAGTTGATTCATGAGCAACTTCATACAGCACAGTCCAGACAGAAGAGTTACACATATCAGAAAGCGCGTGATTTAACATTTATGGTGGGCGAGAAAGTTCTCTTGAAGGTTTCGCCGATGAAGGGAATCATGAGGTTCGGGGAGAAGGGTAAGTTGAGCCCAAGGTTTACAGGCCCATTTGAGGTGTTGAGATGAGTTGGGAAGGATGCTTACGAGCTTGCCTTGCCTCCCAGTCTATCATGAGTTCATTCATTTTTCCATGTATCTATGCTCCAGAGGTATCATGCCAACCTGTCATATGTGTTAGACTTCAGCACATTTCAGCTAAATGAGAGCTTGGGTTACGAAGAAGAACCAGTTGCCATTGTTAATAGGCAGGTTTGCCAGTTGAGGTCTAAGAAGAATTCTACGGTAAAAGTTCAGTGGAGAGGCCAACCAGTCTGGGAAGCGACCTGGGAGGCCGAGGAGGACATGCGGAGCAAGTATCCACACTTATTCAGCACTCTAGGTATGATTTGAAACCCGTTCGAGGACGAACGTTTATTTAAGAGGTGGAGAATGTAATGACTCAACCGGTCACTTTGCCTTCTAGAACCCCGTTCACCTAAATAAAACTCCCCGTTTGTGCGTTTACTATTTGTTGACTTGCGGGGATGGTTAGTTCAGGAATTGGAAGGGTTCGGGTTGAAATCGAAACACTTGGTTCCTTAGTTTGGCTTTAAAAAGTCAAGTTTGAATTCAGTCAACATTTTGAGTAAACGACCTCGGAATCGGGATTTGAGTATATGATGGTTTTGGACTTAGGCCTATGTTCGGATCGGGTTTTGGACAACCCGGGAGCGTTTCGACGCTTAACAGTGAAAGCTGACTATTTGAAGGTTTTAAAGTTATTTAAATTTGGTTTGGAGTAGGTTTTGGAATAATTTGAGGTACGTTCAGAATTTCAGGCCTAGGAATAGTTTCTTATGGTGATTTAAGACTTGCACGCAAAATTTGGTGTTATTTAAATTTGATGTTGTTTTACGTGTTCCGAGAGTTCTAGCGAGTCCATTTTATGATTTCAAACTTGTTGGTATGTTCGTGTAGGGCCTCGAGGGCCTCGGGTGTTAACCAGACAAGGCTCGGACCAAGTTGTAACTTGGAAGCAACAGCTGAAGCTCCCAGCTTCTGCTGTAACCGCACTTGCGCATGGACAGCCGCAGGTGCGAGCTCGCAGAAGCGAGCCACAAGGTGCAGAAGCTGCCAAGAGGTGTGCTGCTAGTGACCGCAGAAGAGGGGAAATGGACCGCACCTGCGAAGGCGCAGGTGCGAGAAAGGCTGCGCAGGAGCGGACGGAGGTCGCAGGTACGACGCACGCACCGCAGAAGCGAGCCACTGGTCGTAGAAGCGAAGGAGCCGGCTAGGGGAAGGACTGCATCTGCGAGGCCCTATCCGCAGATGCGGAGCCGCAGATGTGGTTGTTGACCCGTAGATGCGGAAATTGCAGAAGGCAGAACCTTCATTTAAGTCGGGGCTCAGCCATTTGTTTAGCCCATTTTCTCCATTCTTGGGCGATTTTAGAGCTTCTTCAGAGGGATTTTCACCTAGCAATTTGGAGGTAAGTTAATTCTACCTATTGTGAGTTAAATACATAGATTATGGGTAGATTATAACTTGTAAATTGTGTAAATCAAGGGTTTAGACGAAAATCCTACGTTTTGATAAAAATGAGATTTTAACCACGAAAATAGTTATGGAATGGGATGAAAATTATATATTTGCGTTCTTGAGGTTATGGGCGACGATTTCCTCCAAATATTTTCTGAATCCGGGTACGAGGGCCCGGGATGAATTTTAGGAATTTTACCAAATTGGGTTGGGTAATTACTCTAATAGATAAATTATGAATTTTTGAGTATGTATTGATTAAATTGTATAACATTTGGCTAGTTTCGGATTTTTCGGTACCAAATTGAGGCTTTAACACGAAATTGTGACCGGAAAGTTAGCTTTGAGACGAGGTAAGTCTCTTGTCTAACTTTGTAAGAGGGAATTTACCTCATAGGTGAATTAAATAAATATTTTATTTCTAATTGTGGGGGCTAGATACGTAGGAGGTGACGAGAGTCCGTGCGTGTAACACCCCGAAAACTTTCGAAGTACTTAAGTGTAAACCCGATAAAGTTTGCAAAGAAAATAATGTTTCGTGATGCCAGACTAGGCTTACGTGTTTGAGGATTGTAGAAATTCTTCGCGGCGAGCTTGCTCGCCGCGACTCGAACTTTTTGGGTTGAACAATGCACTGAAAAGTAAAGAAAATTTTTTTGCGGAAAAGTGCATTTCGGCGATCCATTATGCGACCATAGAACCACTCTGCGGACCGCATAATGGCCGCAGAGTGAGGTAGTTAATTGGGTCAGTTGGAAGCAACTATGCGGTTGACTATGCGACCACATAACTGTTATGCGGTGCATTATGCGACCGCATAACAATTATGCGGACCGCATATTGATCGCATACACAGGCAGTTCTTTTGGCTATTTTGTAACCAATTATGCGATCGATATGCGGTCCACATATCGGTTATGCGATCACATACCTTGTTCTGGAGCTCCATTTTTGGGTTTTTAAAATCCGACCCTATTTCATTAAATACACTCTTTGGGCCATTTTTGAGACATAATTTGATATTCTAGAGTGAGAGAGAGTGCCCTAGAGTGAGAAGGTGTTCTTCAATAATTTTTCTTCAATTCTTGCTCAAGTTTTGAAAGATTAAGAAGAGAAGCTCACTAGGCCTTCATCCTAGAGGTAAGATTCTACACCCTAAACCCTAATTTCAAAATTTTCAGAAAATGGGTAACTAGCAAGATAATTTTTGGGCATGAGAGTTGTTTATTTTACATGCATGTGTTATCAAAGGGTGTAGAAAGATTGTTGAGCTAAAAATAGTAAATATTGGATTGTGGGATGATGGAATTCTCCATAAAAGGACCTTGGAACCTTAATACACACTTAGTATTTTATAAAATGCTCAAAATGGGCTCGAACCATGATCATCTTCCTAATTTTGATTCAATTTGTTATATTTCTACAATAGATTGAAGTTGCTAAGAATTTCGGAACATTTAGAGTGTAAGGAAGCTCAAGTGAGGTATGTTGGCTAAACTCTTCTCTTAGAATTGAATCCCACGATATTCATGTAAATTATGTAAGTCCCGAGTGATTTATTATGAGACTGGCCATTCCGAATAAGATTGGGTTGAAAGATATATATTCAACAAGCATTCTAAATGCTTTATTCATGTTATGTTACCAATTGAGGATGTGTTAAAATACGGGTTGTGCATTAATAATGTTTCGACTTTAAGTCAAGTTCAAATGAAGGCTATTATGCCAAGTTTTGTGAAATATCTCTATGTGCCTTAGACTCTAAATTGCTCACATGTGTACTACACACCTTGATTTGAGTTGTATTTGTTGTTGATGATGATAATGATATTTGAAATTGATAAGGTGAGCATGAAATACTGAATATGGCCAACGTGCCAAGAATGACCTTATAATTATTGCCATTAGTGCCAATGAAATGAAAAGAAGTGAAAGTAATATGAAATGCGATGAGCAAAGCAAAAGCATAATCTGGCCCCCAGGCCCTTTAATAATGTGGATGGACCCATGACTTTAATAATACAGCTGCCCCGCATTCATAATAGAGGGAGTCTGCTTTTTATAAAAGTTTAGTCCATTTTACTTTTTCGCTTTTAGCCTTTTTAACTTTTAGGTCTTAGCCTTTATTTCTGTCGGCCACAAGTGTAATTATTATGTTGGCCATTACTATTTAGAGTTTGTTATATTAAGTGTATGCATTATATAAAGATTGCTTATGTCTAGGAGGAGGAAGGCTTTAGCCAATGCTCTTCCTTCTCTCTAGAATAGCTCTCTCTTATCTCTTAAAATCTCTGTTGTAAATCCTTCTTTGTGCAAAGTTTATATTTCAAACAAAAAACCATAAAAGGCTACTTGGCCACAATCCGGCGGTCTCAGGTACTCTTTTAATATTTAGTTTTTCTTATTAATATAGATATTCATTTAGCCTAAATGATAGGCTAAATACATATGTGTTAAACTTAGCCATACTAGTCTGCTTTGTTGGAATGTTTTATTATTAGATTTTATTGTATCACCCCGATGGTGCTCTAGGTTAGGACTATGCAGTCCAGGAAGTTACTAATTTTGACAGTAAACCTTGGTTATGGAAACATAACCGGTGGTCCTCAGTTAACCCGTTAAGCCGAGAGAAAGCGTGAAAGGGTTATGAGGAGGACCATGGTTTAGGGTCTACTGATGAGATTGTAACTAGCCATGGTCGGCAGAAATAAAGGCTAAGACCTAAAAGTCAAAAAGGCTAAAAGATAAAAAGTAAAACGGACTAAACTTTTATAAAAAGCAGATTCCATCTATTATGAATGTGGGGCCTGCTGTATTATGAAAGTCATGGGTCCATCCACATTATTAAAGGGTCTGGGGCCCAGATTATGCTTTTGCTTTTCCGTTGCCTTTGCCGTTGTGCTTTTTCGTTGCAGAAGATTCTTCTGCTCCTTCCTTCATTTTATTCAAAAATTCTTCTATGTTTTCCAAAATAATTGGTTCTTGCTGGCTTTGTTGGGCTTCTCCTGCCAGGCATGTTTCTTCTTCTGAGGTATTACCCAAAGAGGTCATTGATATATCATCACTTACTTCTATAACGACCCGACCGGTCATTTTACTTTCTAGAACCCCATTCCCCTAAATAAGACTTCTCGTACGTGTTTTTACTATTTTATGACTTGCGGGATGGTTAGTTCAGGATTTGGAAGGGTTTGAGTTGAAATCGGAACACTTGGTTCCTTAAGGTTGGCTAAAAAGGCCAAGTTTGACTTCAATCAACATTTTGAGTAAACGACCTAGGAATCGGGATTTGACGGTTCGAATAGGTTCGTATGATGATTTCGGCCTAGCTTTGTAAGGTAAGTAATTCCTACCTAATGTGAGTTTAATAAATAGATTATGAGTGGATTGTAACATGAAAATTTGTAGAAATCATGGGTTTAGATGAAAAACCTAGAATTTGATAAAAATGATATTTTACCACGAAATGGTTGTGGAATTTAGTGAAAATCATATATTTATGTTCCTAAGGGTATGGGTAACGACTTTCTTTGAAAATTTCCGAAATCCGGGCATGTGGGCCCGGGGGTGAATTTTAGGAATCTTGCATTTAGAGTTGGGTAATCACTTTAATAGTTGGGATATGAACGTTTGAGCATAAATTGATTAATTTATATAATATTTGACTAGTTTCGAGCCGTTTGGCACCGAATTTGGAGGTTTGAGCACGACCTTGGACCGGAAAGTAGACCTTGAGATGAGGTAAGTATCTTTTTTAACCTTGTAAGAGGGAATTTACCCCATAGGTGAATCAAAACTAATATGTACTCCTACGTGTGGGGGTTACGTACGTACGAGGTGATGAGAGTCCGTGCGTAGTTACTAATTATGCTATTGTCCGGGTAGTCTAGGGCCCATACCATGCTATGCTTGAAATGTTTAAACTCCTACTTGTTGATTTAATTGCTTAGGTCATATTGGAAGTTGATAAAAGAATTGTAAAAGGTTAAATTCACTTACTTAAAGTTGCGAATGGAACACTTGACTATATATGAGAATTTGTGTGTTGTTTGAAATGTTTTCTATTTGTGGAGCGGGCCGAACGCCTCGGTAGCAGATAGATGCATCTATGGTTCGTGTCGTTTGACCCTCAGCAGTGCACAATTTAAATATTATGTTGGATCGGTCCGTACGACCTCGGCATAATATGCGCGTGAAATCTTTGAAACTAATCATGATTTATATTGCTTAAAATGTCTTGAGATACGAGCTGTCAAATAATGAAACTAAACTCGGGATTTAATATTTGCGAAAGAAAAATTTTCTATTTCCTGATATTTGAGCTTTCAGTATTGTTCATGAAATCCATGCTTAGTATAAAATTTGATATATCATTGTTTGCCCATAGTAAGTGTCAAAGTCGACTTCTTCGAGGTTAGACTGGATACTTACTGGGTACATATTGTTTATGTACTCACGCTACACTTCTGTACTTGACTGTGCAGGATCTGAGGCAGGCACATCTGGTTACCAGTTCGGTGCGCATATTTGATCCCCGCTACGAGACTATACGGTGAGCTTCCCTTTCGTGTCATTATGTAGCAGCCGGAGTCTTTGTTTTGTCTATTCCATTTTAGGCAGTAGATTAGAATTCTGTTGTATATTATACTAGTAGCCCATATACTTGTGACACCGGGTCTTGGAACACACTAGCAGACTTATGATTTTTGGGTTGTAAATCTACGGTTATGATTTCATTTAACTGCTTTCGTTTTGCTCATTTTAAATTCCGTTATTTGTTAATTTTTTTAAAATTTAAGGAAAGTTAGTTGTTTGAAAAAATTTATTAAAAAATGGAAATCACTAGATTGTCCACTGTCGGTTTGCATAGCAATGACGTTGGGCGCCATCACGGCCTAAACCTGAATTGGGTCGTGACAGCATGGTATCAGAGTACTAGGTTCACGTAGGTCTCACAAGTTATGGGCAGACCTAAAAAGAGTCTTGCGGATCGGTGTGGAGACGTCCGTGCTTTTCTTTGAGAGGCTATAGGGTGTTAGGAAACTACTCTTTATTCATGTCCTATCGTGCAGTTGATGGCATACTAAGTTCCTTTCTCTCATTCTCTCACAGATGGTGAGAACGCATGCAGCAGACATTCCAGACTCGGGAGGAGCTGCTCCCCCCGTTGCTAGAGACCGAGGCAGGGGCCAGGGGAGGGCACCGACCCGAGGTAGGGGACGAGGACATCCTAGAGCTGCCCCAGTTGCACCACCAGCTGATCCAGTGGAGGATCCCATCATTAAGGAGCAGGGCGAGGTGCCCGCAACAGAGCCAGCCCCAGTAGATTTCATGTCAGCACCGGGCTTTCAGTAGGTCATGTGCCGTATGCTGCGGTTTATGGACACTATGACTCAGGCTGGTTTATTTCCAGCAGACCCCGCCACCTCTCAGGCGGGAGGGGGAGGACATACCCTTATCGCTCAAGCTCCTGGGCATGCAGCTGCTTTATATCATACCCCGGGCACTCTCCTCGCGGCCGGAGCCCAGCCAGTCGCAACAGCTGCACCAGAGCCTAGACTAGTTGCCGGCGGCAAGCCGCATAAGCTTTTATACAGATGGACTAGTCTTCACCTCCGGTCTTTAGGGGTGAGGGACACGAGGATCCTAGGACTTTATTGATAGGTGCAGGGACAGACTGCACAACATGAGGATATTGGAGTCTCACAGGGTAGATTTCATTACATTTCAGTTGGAGGGCTGAGTACGTAGGTGGTGGCAGTCTTATATTTTTGGTAGACCAGCAGATTCTCCTCCCATAACTTGGGAGCAGTTCACACGCCTATTCTTGGACAGGTATATTCCACCCTCTCATAGGGAAGAGTTGCGATTCCAGTTTGAGCAGCTCCAGTAGGGTCAGATGTCCGTGACCGATTATGAGGCAAGGTTCTCTGAGATGTCTCGCCATGCACTCATGATACTCCCTACTAAGGCGGAGCGGGTGCAGAGGTTTGTTACAGGATTGCACTCAGGTATTCATGCTAGTATGGCCCGAGAGGTGGAGATGGGGACTTCATACCAGCTAGTAGTAGAGATTACTCAGATAATCTAGGGCTATCGTCAAAGGGGTAGGGAACAGATGCAGCACGACAAAAGGGTCTGTTACTCCGGGGATTTCAGAGGTGCCCCGGCTGGGGGCAGAAGTTAGTTCAGGAGGGGTCAGCCCAGTAGGCCCCAAAATATAACACCACTGCCTTCACGTGGTGCTCTAACGCGACCCTATTTCAGCGATATGCCGGAGAGTTCTTACTGACCGCTAGTTGCTCAGGGTCCTTCCAGTGGGTACTCCGGTTATCAGGGTTCTTCTAGTGCTTACTTCAGTGCCATGCCAGAGAGTTCATATCGCCTACCAGCTATTCAGGGTTCTTCCGGTGGGTATTCAGGCCATCAAGGTCAGACTTTAGGGCAGTAGATAACCGCACCGAGAGGTTGTTTTGAGTGCGGGGATCTTAGTCATGTCATGAGTTTCTAGTGATGTCCTTCGGCTTGATCAATGACCCAGCGGCGTTTATGGATTTGATGAACAGGGTGTTCAGGCCTTATATTGATTCCTTTGTTATTGTCTTCATTGATGACATCTTGATTTACTCACATAGCATGGAGGAATGAGCAACATTTGAGAGTAGTGCTTCAGACCTTGTGGGAACAAAAACAATATGCTAAGTTCTCCAAGTGTGAATTTTGGTTAGATTCTGTGGCGTTCTTAGGGCATGTTGTATCAGGCGAGGGTATTAAGGTGGATCCCAAGAAGATTGAGACAGTTCAGAGTTGGCCTCGTCCCACTTTGGCATTTGAGATCAGGCGTTTCATGGGATTAGCAGGTTTTTATCGCCGGTTTGTGGAGGGCTTTTCATCTATTGCAGCACCTTTGACTAGATTGACCCAGAAGGGTGCTCCGTTCCATTGGTCCGAGGATTGTGCGGCGAGCTGTTAGAAGGTTAAGACAGCTTTGACTACAACACCGCTTCTAGTGTTGCCTTCCGGTTCGGGGATGTATACAGATTATTGCGATGCTTCACGCGATAGTTTGGGTTGTGTACTGATGCAAGAGGGGCAAATTATTGCATATGCTTCGCGTCAGCTGCAAATTCATGAGAAGAATTACCCTGTGCATGACCTAGAGTTAGACGCAATTGTTCATGCTCCTAAGATCTGGAGGCATTATTTATATGGGGTGTCTTGTGAGGTTTACACTAATCATCGCAGCTTGCAGCATTTATTCAAGCAAATAGATCTTAATTTGATGCAGCGTAGATGGTTTGAGTTACTGAAGGATAATGATATCACCATTCTTTATCATCCGGGCAAGGTGAACGTAGTCGCGGATGCCTTGAGCAGGATGGCAGATAGTATGTGTAGCTTGGCATTCATTCCAGCAGAGGAGAGGCCACTAGCCTTGGACATTCGGTCCTTGGCTAACAAACTGGTGAGGTTGGATATTTTAGAGCCCAGCCAAGTTTTTGCTTGCGTCATTGCCCAGTCTTCACCATTGGACCAAATCAAGGCTCGACAGTTTGATGACCCGCACCTTTTGGTTCTCAGAGAGACGGTACTACAGGGTGGTACCAAGGAGGTTTCTATTGGCGAGGATGGTGTTCTGTGACTCTAGGGTCATCTATGCGTTCCGAATGTCGATGTCTTGAGGGAGAGGATCCTAGAGGAGGCGCACAGTTCTTGATATTCCATTCACCCCGGTGCTATGAAAATGTACCACGACCTAAAGCAGCATTATTGGTGGCGGTGGATGAAGAAAGACATAGTTGAGTATGTAGCTAGATGCTTAAAATGCCAGTAGGTTAACTATGAGCACCAGAAGCCAGGAGGCCTACTCCAGCAATTGACTATACCCGAGTGGAAGTGGGAGTGCATCACTATGGATTTTGTAGTTGGGTTGCCGCGGACTTTGCGGAGGTTTGATGCAGTTTTGGTTATTGTAGATAGATTGACCAAATCGACACACTTTATTCCTGTGATGAATACATATACTCCAGAGAGATTGGCCTAGATTTATATCCAGGAGATAGTTCTACTGCATGGTGTGCCCGTTTCCATCGTTTAAGATAGAGGTCCTCAGTTTACATCACATTTCTGGAGAGCGGTACAGAGTGAGTTGGGGACCCGCGTCGAGCTCAGCACAGCATTTCATCCATAAACCGATGGTTAGTTGGAGAGGACAAATCAAATATTGGAGGACATGCTCAGAGCATGTGTGATTGACTTTGGAGGGCAGCGGGATCGATTCTTGCCTTTGGCCGAGTTTTCTTACAACAACAGCTATTAATCCATCATCGAGATGGCTCCATTCGAGGCTTTATATGGTCGGCAGTGTCGTTCTCCCATTTAGGTGGTTTGAGCCCGGCGAGGCTAGGTTGTATGGGACTGATTTGGTGAAGGATGACTTAGAAAAGGTAAAGTTGATTCAGGAGCGGCTTTGCACAGCTCAGTCCCGACAGAAGAGTTACGCGGATGAGAAGGTGCGTGATTTATCATTTATGGTGGGCGCAAAGGTTTTTATAGGCCGTGCATATCATGTTCATATCATGTTCGTTCTCCCAAGTCGCCTCCTCGACCAGCAGGCCCCTCCACTGAACCTTCACTGAAGCAATGTTCTTTGACCTCAACTTTCGAACCTGCCTGTCCAAAATAGCCACTGGCTCCTCAACATAAGATATATCCTAGTCCAATTGGACTGAGCTGAAATCTAGCACATGAGACGGATCGCCATGATACTTCCGGAGCATAGAAACATGGAATACTGGATGAACTCCTGCTAGACTGGGCGGCAAGACAAGCGCATAATCAACCTCCCCAACTCGCTGCAACACCTCGAATGGGCCAATAAACCTTAGGCTCAGCTTACCCTTCTTCCCGAACCTCATGACACCCTTCTTGGGCAAAATCCGGAGCAAGACCCGCTCTCCAAACATGAATGCTATATTGCGAACCTTTCTATCCGCATAACTCTTCTGTCTGGACTGGGGTGTGTGAAGTCAATCCTGAATCACCTTAACCTTCTCCAAAGTATCCTAAACCAAGTGTGTACCCAATAGCCTAGCCTCGCCCGAATCAAACCAACCCACCGGAGACAGACATCGCCTACCATACAAAGCCTTATACGGTGCCATTTGATTGCTTGACTGGTAACTGTTGTTGTAGGCAAACTCCGCAAGTGGCAAGATTTGATCCCAAGAACCCCCAAACTCCATCACACATGCCCGACCCGAGTACCCAATTCATGCTGTACGACTCTCCAGAACCGCGATGTAAATTACGTACCCCGGTCAGAGATGATAGATATTGTCACGCCATGAAGCCTAGCAATCTCGCGGATATAAACTCGATCCAGCTACTCGGAAGAATAAGTAGTCATCACCGGAATGAAATGAGCTGACGTTTTCAGCATATCCACAATCACCCAAACTGCATCGAATTTTCTCTGAGTCCGTGGATACCCAACAACGAAATCCATAGTGATCCGATCCCATTTCCACTCCGGAATCTCTAACTTCTGAAGAAAACCACCTCGCCGCTGATGCTCATACTTCACATGCTAGCAATTTAGACACCGAGCTACATACTCTACTATGTCCTTCTTCATTTTTGTCCACCAATAATGCTGCCTCAAGTACTGATACATCTTCGTGGCACCCGGATGAATGGAGTACCGTGAACTGTGAGCCACCTGGAGAATTAACTCACACAACCCATCTACATTTGGCACACATATCCTGCCCTGCATCCTCAATGCACCATCATCTCCAATTGGGACCTCCTTAGCATCACTATGCTGAACCGTGTCCTTAAGAACAAGCAGATGGCGGTCATCATACTGACGCTCCCGGATACGATCGTAAAGAGAAGACCAAGAAACCATACAAGCCAAAACTCGACTCGGCTCGGAAATATCCAATCTAACAAACTGGTTGGCTAAGGCCTGAACATCCAATGCAAATGGCCTCTCTACTGCTGGTAGATATGCTAGGCTCCCAAACTCTTCGCCCCGGACCTCAAGGCATCTTCCACCACATTGGCTTTTCCGGGATGGTATAGAATGGTGATATCATAATCCTTAAGCAGATCTAACCACCTCCGCCAACGCAATTTAAGATCCTTATGTTTGAACAGATGCTGCAGAATCCGGTGATCGGTGTAGATCTCACTAGGAACACTGTACAAATAGTGCTTCCAAATCTTCAAGCATGAACAATAGCTGCTAACTCATGGTAGTGGTCATGATAGTTCTTTTCATGTACCTTCAGTTATCTAGACGCGTAGGCAATTACCCTACCGCCCTGCATTAGCACCGCGCCAAGACCAATCCGCGATGCATCACAATATACAGTATAAGACCCGGAACCTGTAGGCAATACCAATACTGGGACTGTAGTCAAAGCTGTCTTGAGCTTTTGAAAGATCTCCTCACACTCCTCTGTCCACCTGAACGGAGCACCCTTCTGGGTCAGCCTAGTCATAGGTTCTGCAATAGATGAGAAACCCTCTACAAATCGATGGTAGTACCCCGCCAAACCAAGAAAACTCCGGATCTCCGTAGCTGAGGACGGTCTGAGCCAACTCTACACTACTTCAACCTTCTTTGGATCCACCTTGATCCCTTCACTCAACACTACGTGACCCAAAAATGTCACTGAATCTAGCCAGAACTCACATTTTGAGAATTTTGCATATAACTTCTTTTCCCTCAAGGTCTGAAGCATAGTCCTCAGGTGTTTCTCATTATCCTCCCAACTCCGGGAGTACACCAGAATGTCGTCAATAAACACAATGACGAATGAGTCAAGATAGGGCCAGAATACATTATGCATCAAGTGCATGAATGTTGCTGGGGCGTTAGTCAGCCCAAATGACATCACAAGGAACTTGTAGTGACCATACGCAGTCCTGAAAGCAGTCTACACGATATCTGGCTCCCAAAACTTCAACGGATGATAGACTGAAGGCAAGTCAATCTTGGAAAACACGCTGATACCCTGTAACTGATCAAATAGCTCATCAATACGAGGTAATGGATACATGTTCTTCACTGTAACTTTGTTTAATTGGCGATAATCAATACACATATGCATAGAACCATCCTTCTTCTTCACAAATAAGACTAGGGCACCCCAAGGTGACACACTGGGCCGAATGAAGACCTTAACAAGAAATTTTGGTAACCATTCCTTCAACTTCTTCAACTCCTTCAACTCAGGAGGATCCATACGATATGGAGGAATAGAGATGGGCTGAGTGCCCGTCAACAAATCAATACCAAAGTCGATATCCCTGTCGGGTGACATGCCCGGAAGATCAGCTGGAAATATATCGGGATAATCTCTCATTACTGGAATTAAATCAACTGTAGGGGTATCAATGCTGACATCTCTCACATAAAGCTAGATACGCGTCACACTACTTCTCAACCATTCGTTGACCTTTAAGAAATGAAATAACTCTGCTAGGAGTATAATCTAAGGTACCTCTCCACTCTAACCGTGGTAATCCTAGCATAGCCAGCATCACGGTCTTGGCGTGACAATCAAGAATAGCATAATGGGGCGACAACCAGTCCATACCCAAAATAATATCAAAGTCTACCATACTGAGCAATAACAAATCGACTTTGGTCTCAAAACCACTAAGAACAATCAAACATGATCGACACACACAGTCAACAACAATGGAATAACCCACAGATATAGATACATAATTAGGAGAACTCAAAGAATCACGGGATACGCCCAAATATGGAGCAAAATAAGATGATACAAATTAATAAGTGGAGCCCGGATCAAATAAAACCGATGCATCTTTATGACAAACCGGAAAAATACGTGTAATGATAGAGTCGGATGCAACTGCCTCTGTACGAGCAGGAAGGGCATAATATATGGCCTGGCCTCCTCTTCTAGGGCAACCTCTACTTGCTCGACCTCTACCTCGGGCTGGCTGAGCAGGTGGAGTGGTAGCTGGTGCTGTAATCATAGACTGGGGACCCAGTGGAGCATGCGGTGCTTGAGTAGTCTGTGGAGGTGCACCTCTCCTAAGTCTGGGGAAATCACTCACCATATGGCGAGTGTCGCCACACTTGAAATAAGCTATTAGACGGCGTGGCTGTTGTGGCTGGCTCAGGCCAGGTCTGCTGGACTGACCACTGAAAGCACCCCGTACATGAGGTACACTAGACATTAGCAGTGCATAATAAGGATCCTAGGGCCTAGGAGTAGCTTGAATACCACTGGCGGCTGGAAGTGCTGAATAAACAGGGCTAATCACATAGCCCCTACCATGACGAACTACAGCTGGGGCACAAGCACCACTATAAGTGCCAGACTCTCGACACCTCTAGGCCTCCCTCTCCTCTCTCTCCCGAGAAAGCATACCCTCCAATCTCTTAGCAATCCCCACAACCTGCTAGTATGCAATATCCATCTCCATCTCCCTGGCCATGCTAAGCCTGATACTAGGGTTGAGCCCCTAAATAAATCGACGGACCCTCTCTCAAACTGTAGCAACCAAGGCTGGTGCATGCCTTGCCAAATCACTGAAGCGAACCGCATACTATGACACAGCCATAGCACCCTGGCACAACTACTCAAATTCTGCGCGCCATGCATCTCTAAGACTCCAGTGAACATACTCCCACAAGAACATATCCTTGAGCCGAGTCCATGTGAGTGAAGCTGCCTCAGCCGCACTACCCAACTCATAAGCATGCCACCACTGATAAGGCCGCTCATCTAAGATGGAACGTAGTGAAAGTAATCCCACTCGACTCTGCTACCCCTATAGTACGAAGTATACGGTGTCACTCCTTAAGAAAACCCTAGGCATCCTCTGACACAGTCATAGCACCCTGGCCAAACTGCTCAAACTCTGCGCTTCATGCATCTCTAAGACTCCGGTGAACATACTCCCTCAAGAACATATTTGAGAATTGAGTCCATCTGAGTGAAGCTGCCTCAGCTGGATTACCCAACTCATAAGCACGCCACCACTGATAGGCCGTTCATCTAAGATGGAACGTAGTGAAAGAAATCCCACTCGACTCTGCTACCCCCATAGTACGGAGTATACGGTGACACTCCTCAAGAAAACCTTGGGCATCCTCTGATGCCAAGCAACTTAAAGTAGGAGGGTGGTACTTCTTGTACCTCTCACGCCTGAGTTACTACGCCTCAGAAACTGCTGCCCTAATCTCGGCTTGAACTGGTGCAATAACAGGCATCTCAATGCCTGAGCTCTAACTAGGGCTACTGGTGGCTCCTCTGTAGCAGCTCGTGCGGGTGCTCTGGCTGCACCATGTGGACATCCTTTGCCTCTACCCCGGCCCCGGCCTCTCGTGGCTCTAGGAGGGGGCACGGGTGCCTAGTTATCTGATCCGCCTGTACGTGTCCTCACCATCTGTGAGAGAATACAAAACAAAAGTTTAGAATTCCAAAATCAACAATTTCGCATGACAAGGAATCAAAGAAGTGAAACATGACATCTCCGTACCGATCCGCGAGACTCTACTAAACCTGCTTGTGACTCGCGACACCTATGAACCTAGAGCTCTGATACCAACTTGTCACGACCCAGTTCTCCCTCCATAAGACGTCGTGATGATACCTATTCTGTCACGACCCAATTCTGGTTTAGGCCGTGATGGTGCCCAACAACGTTGCTAGGCAAGCCGATAGTGAAGGCTCTAGTGATTTCCATTTTTAATAAGTTTTTCAAACAGCTAACTTTCCTTAAATTTAAGGATTTTAATAAATAACAAAATTTAAATTGAGCAAAATGAAAGTAGCTAAATGAAATCATAATCGTAGAAATACAACCCAAAATCATAAGTCTACTAGTGTGTGTGCCAAGACTCGGTGCCACAAGTATATGAGCAACTAGTAGAATATACAAAAAGAATTCTAATCTATTTTCTAAAATGGAATAGACAGAACGAATAAACAAAGGAAAGACTCTAGCTGCTGCAGAACGTCTCGAAAGGGCAGCTCACCGTGTAGCCTTGTGGCGGGGATCAAATATGCACACCGGACTGGTAACCAGATGCACCTGCCTCAGATCCTGCACAATCAATTGCAGAAGTGTAGCGTGAGTACATAAACAATATGTACCCAGTAAGTATCCAGTCTAACCTCGAAGAAGTTTGACGAGGGGTCGACTTTGACACTTATTATGGGCCAACAATGATATATCAAATTTTATACTAAGCATGGATTTCATGAACAATACTGAAAGCTCAGTATCAGGAAAGAGTAAATTCTTCTTCCGCAAATATTAAATACAAAGTTTAGTTTCATTATTTAACAGCTTGAATTTCAAGGCATTTTAAGCAATATCAATCATGAATAGTTTCAAAGATTTGCATGCGCATATTATGTCGAGGTTGTATGACCCGATCCAACATAATATTTAAACTGTGCATTGCCGAGGGTCGAACGGCACGAACCATAGATGCATCTATCTGCTACCGAGGTGTTCGGCCCGCTATACAAATAAAAAACATTTCAAATAACACACAAATTCTCATTTATAGTCAAGTGTTCCATAATCAACTTTAAGTAAGTGAATTTATCCTTTTACAATTCTTTTATCAACTTCCAATATGACTTAAGCAATTAAATCAACAAGTAGGAGTGCAACATTTTACGTATAGCATTGTATGGGTCCTAGACTACCCGATCATTAGCATAATTAGTGGCTACGTACGAACTCTCATCACCTCATAATTAAGTTGCCCCCACAAATAGAAACACATATTAATCAATTCTCTATGGGGATAATTCTCTCTTACAAGGTTAGGAAAGAGACTTACCTCGTTTCAAAGCCTACATTCTGGTCCAAGATTGTGCTCAAACCCTCAAATTGGTGCCAAACGACTCAAAACTAGTCAAATATTATATAAAATAATCAATACATATTCAAAAGTTCATATCTTAACTATCAAAGTGATTTCCCAAGCCTATTTGAAAAATCCCTAAAATTCACCCCCGGGCCCACGTGCCCGGATTCTGGAAATGTTTCGAATAAAGTTGTTACCCATAACCTAGGTTTTCACCTAAACCCCAAGATTTTTACTAATTTACATGTTATAATCTAGCCATTAACTATGTATTTAAATCACGTTTGATACGAATTACTTCCTCAATTAGTTGATGAAAATCCCCTCTCTAACAAGCTCCAAAATCGCCCCCAAGAAGTGTAATTAATGAGCAAAATGCCCAAACCCCGATTTAAAACATCGTGCTTATCTTAATTATTGGTTTAGTTTATGCATGGCAAAAGCGGAGACACATGCCGCTACTTCTTCAGAAACCGATAATCTGCAAGGAAGAATAGGACACAGAATAAAGACCTAAAGTTGTTAGTCAGATGAAACCGAGAACCGAAAGATCTCTATCAAAGAGTGAGAGGGACTGACTAGACGGTGGAAAAATATGTGGCAATTAATTTGATAGCGGCTCAATTCCTAGGGCAGCGACCCATAAAAACGAATGAGCTTTTCATAATAGGCGAGCCCACTTTGCACCAGAAATAATTGAAGCCTTTTTTCGGCATCCCCTCTCAGACGTCTTATTCCTTGCCTTAGTAATGTGCAATCAGCTACTTGGCACCTTCCCTTATTCTCCTTCCTTAAATCCATTTTGGATCACTTTTTTCGGGGTTAATATGACCTATTGTTCTAACACTTCTCAAAAGGAAGTTTAGCTTTTCTTATCTCCTCTGCAGCAAGCTCTGCTGGCCTCGCGCTCCAAACTGATGGCGTCTCGACGTTCTAATGGCGCTCTCCCCCTTTAAGAAGTATGTAAAAATGCTCATGTTTTTTGGCTTCCTATAAACCTCTCCTAGGTTGTGGCAACTTTTTACTCTTCCTGAGCTGTCTTGCCGTATCTAAAATGACTTCGAGCATCCAGCTTCATCTGCCGAATCACTCATGTTATGATCTTCTACATCCTGGGTCTTCCCGTTCCGTCATCTGGCTTAAAAGTGTTTCGGTCGGGGGAGCGACTCTTGGACCGATCAGGAAATAGGGAGGATCCGACAGAAGTATGAAATTCTGATTGTTCAGACATCACTGTCTTCAGTGATTTCCGCACCTGCAGTTCAATTGGCGCACCTACGATTCTGCTTCTGTGGACAAACTCGCACAAGTGCGGACCAAGGCCAGGCTGCCTCATCTAGCTTCTGTGCCCAGGTGATCGCACCTGCGCCCACGCATCCATGACAAACTAAGCGCACCTGCGACACTGCCCGCTCCTTCAATGCCTCCCTTCGCACCTGCGCTTTCGCAAGTGCGGTACTTCTTCCGCTTCTGCGATATCTGGGCAGCCTATGCTGGGACGTTTTTGCGATTATGACAAGAACTGGAACTTCAGCAACTGCTCCAAACTTCCAACTTGGTCCGAGCCTCGTCCGATTGACACCCCGTCCGAACATACCAACAAGTTTAAAATCATAAAACGGACTCGCTCGAACTCTCAGAACGCCCGTAACAACATTAAAACTAAGAAACGCACCCCAAAACCAATTAAATCAAATTTATGAACTTCAAGTTCTTCAATTTACTCCCAAATGCGCCGAAACGTACTTCAACTACTCGGATTGACACCAAATTTTGTGTGCAAGTCTTAAATGACATTATGGAACCATACCCGATCTCGGAATTCCGTTTGGACTTCGATATCACCAAAACCCGATCCAAACCAAATATTAAGAACTTCTAAACCTTCGAAAACCAAGCTTCACAATTAGGCGCTGAAACGCTCCCAGGTCATCAAAAATCCAATCCTAGCATACGCCCAAGTCCAAAATCATCATAGGAACCTATTGGGACCTTAAAATCCCGATCTCGAGGTCATTCACTCAAAATGCTGACCGAAGTCAAACTTAGCATTTTAAGGCCACCTTAAGGAACCAATTGTCCCTATTTCAATGCGAACCCTTCCAAATCTCAAACTAACCACCCCCAGAAAGTCATAAAACAGTAAAAGCACATACGGGGAGTCTTATTTAGGGGAACGGGATTCTATAAAGCAAAACGACCGGTTGGGTCGTTACATTCTCCACCTCTTAAACAAATGTTCGTCCTCGAATGGGTGTAGAATCATACTAGGAGTGCTGAACAAGTGAGGATATGTGCTCTGCATGTCCTCCTCGGACTCCCATGTCGCCTCCTCGACTGGTTGGCCCCTCTACTGAACCATTACCACGGAAATCCTCTTGGATCTCAACTGGCGATCCTACCTATCAACAATGGCAACCAGCTCCTCTTCGTAACCCAAACTCTCATCTAGTTGAATCGTGCTAAAGTCTAACATATGTGACTAGTCGGGATGACACCTCCGGAGTATAGACACGTGGAAAATCGGGTGAACTCCCGATAGACTGGGAGGCAAAGTAAGCTCATAAGCAACCTCCCCAACTCACCTAAACACCTCAAATAGGCCTGTAAACCTTGGGCACAACTTGCCCTTCTTCCCAAACCGCATGATTCCCTTCATCGGCTAGACTTTCAAGAGAACCTTCTCGCTTACCATGAATGATAAGTCACGCACCTTGTGATCCGCAAATCACTTCTATCGGGACTGGGTTGTGCGAAGTCATTCCTGAATCAACTTTACCTTTTTCAAGGCATCCATTACCAAATCAGTACCATACAACCTAGACTCGTCGGGCTCAAACCACCCAATGGGAGAACGACACAGCCGACCATATAAAGCCTCAAATGGAGCCATCTCGATGCTGCACTGGTAACTATTGTTGTAAGCAAACTCGGCCAAGGGCAAGAACCAATCCCACTGTCCTCCAAAGTCAATCACACATTCTATGAGCATGTCCTCCAACATCTGAACTGCCCGCTCCGACTGCCCGTCAGTCTGTGGATGAAATGTTATGCTGAGCTCTACACGGGTCCCCAATTTACTCTGTACTGATCTCCACAAATGTGAAGTAAACTGAGGACCTCTATCTGAAATGATGGAAACATGCAGACCATGCAGCCGAACTATCTCCTGGATATAAATCTGGGCTAATCTCTCCGAAATATATGTAGTCATCACAGGAATGAAGTGTGCCGACTTGGTCAATCTATCTACAATGACCCAAACTGCATCAAACTTCCACAAAGTCTGCGGCAACCAAATTACGAAGTCCACAGTAATGTGCTCCCACTTCCACTCAGGTATAATGATCTGCTGGAGTAGACCTCCAGGCCTCTGGTGCTCATACTTAACCTGCTGGCAATTTAGGAATCCAGCTACATACTCAACTATGTCTTTCTTCATACGCTGCCACCAATAGTGTCACCTCAGGTCACGATACATCTTCGTAGCACCTGGATGAATGAAATATCAAGAACTGTGCGCCTTCTGTAGAATCCTTTCCCTCAAGCCATTGACATTAGGAACACATAGACGACCCTGCAGTCCCAGGACACCATCCTGGCCAATAGAAACCCCCTTGGCACTACCCTATAGTACCGTTTCTCTAAGAACCAACAGGTGCAGATTATTAAAATGGCGAGCCTTGATTTGCTCCAATAGTGAAGACTGTGCGACGCAAGCAAGAACTCGGCTGGGCTCTGAAATATCCAACCTCACAAGTCTGTTAGCCAAGGTCTGAATGTCCAAGGCTAGTGGCCTCTCCTCTACTAAAATGAATGCCAAGCTACCCATACTCTCTGCCTCCCTGCTCAAGGCATCCGCGACTACATTCTCCTTGACCGGATGATAAAGAATGGTTATGTCATAATCCTTCAGTAACTCAAGCCATCTACGTTGCCTCAAATTGAGATCCTTTTGCTTGAACAAATACTGCAAACTGCGATGACTGGTGTAGACCTCACAAGACACCCCATATAGATAATGCCTCCAGATCTTAAGAGCATGAACAATTACGGCCAACTTCAAATCATGCACATGATAAATTTTCTCATTGGGCTTCAGCTGACGTGAAGCGTATGCAATAAATCGCCCATCCGGCATCAATACACAACCCACGCCAACGCATGAAGCATCGCAATACACAGTATACATCCCCGATCTAGAAGGCAATGCAAGGACAGGTGTTGTGGTCAAAGCTGTCTTGAGCTTCTAGAAGCTCACCTTACAATCATCAGACCAACAAAACTAAGCACCCTTCTAGGTCAATCTAGTCAAAGGTGCTGCAATAGATGATAAGCCCTCCACGAACTGGCGATAATGACCTGCTAACCCCAAGAAGCTTCTGATCTCAGTTGCCGAAGTAGGATGAGGCCAACTCTGAACTGCCTCAATCTTCTTGGGATCCACCTCAATGCCCTCTCGTGATACCACATGCCCCAAGAATGCTACAAAATCTAACCAAAACTCGCACTTGGAGAACTTAGCATATAACTTCTATTCCCGCAAGGTCTGGAGCACCACTCTTATATGCTGCTCGTGCTCCTCCATGCTACGTGAGTAAATCAAAATGTCATCAATGAAGAAAATTAAAAACAAATCAATATAAGGCCTGAACACCATGTTCATCAAGTCCATAAATGCTGCTGGGGCATTAGTCTAGCCGAAGGACATCACTAGAAACTCATAATGGCCATATCTAGTACAGAAGGCAATCTTCAGAACATCTGAGTCCCGAATCTTCAACTGATCGTACCCCTATCTCAAGTCAATCTTAGAAAACACCCTAGCACCCTGCAACTGGTCAGATAAATCATCAATATGCAGCAATGGGTACTTGTTCTTACTGGTAACTTTGTTCAAGTGGTGGTAATCAATGGTCATCCGCATAGTACCATCTTTTTTCTTCACAAATAATACTGGTGCACCCCATGGTGGTACACTTGGCCTGACGAACCCCTTTGCTAGCAACTCCTCAAGTTGTTCCTTCAACTCCTTCAATTCATTCGGAGCCATACGGTACAGTGGGATAGATATAGGCTGAGTGACTGGATCCAAGTCAATATAGAAATCAATATCACGATCTGGTGGCATGCTTGGAAGGTCCGAAGAAAATACATCGGCGAACTCCCGAACTACTGGCACTGAATCTATCGTCGAACACTCTGCAGTAGTATCCCGAACATAGGTTAGATAAGCAAAGCAACCCTTCTCGACCATTTGTCGAGCCTTCATAAAAGACATAACTCGACTAGATGTACTGACAAATGAACCCTTCCACTATAACCTCAGTAACTTATGCATCGCTAAGGTAACAGTCCTGGCATGGCAGTCAAGGATGGCGTGATATAGAGATAGCCAGTCCATGCCCAGGATGACCTCAAAATCGGTCATATCAAGCAACCGAAGATCCACCCTAGTCTCATATCCACAAAATGTAACTATACCGGACTGATAGATCCAATCCACAACAACAGAATTGCCCTCAGGAGTGGACACATAAACAGGAGTACCCAAGGACTCACGAGGAATATTAAGGAAATGAGCAAACATGGATGACACATACGAATAGGTAGATCCTGGATCAAATAATACTGAAGCAGCCCTACCGCAGACAGAGATAATACCTGTGATCATGGCATCTGAGGCCACTGCATCTGGTCTGGCCGGAAAAATATAAAATCTGGCTGGAGCGCCACCTACATGGCCTCTGCCTACCTGACCTCCACCTCTAGAATGACCTCTACCCACCTCTGAGCGGCTGAATGGCTAGTGCAGCTATTGGAGCTGTAATCATAGGCTGCTGGCCCTGCTGCACTGCCTTGCCCCGAAGCCTGGGGCAAGATCTCCGCATATGACTAAGATCCCCGCACTCAAAACAATCTCTCGGTGCGGTGATCTGCTTCCCTGAAGTCTGACCTTCATGGCCTGAATGCCCACTGGAAGAACCCTGAATAGCTGGTGGGCGGTATGAACTCTCTGGCATGGCACTTAAATAAGATCACTCCGGAGCACTCCAAGGAGATGGTGGTGCTGGATATGTGGGCATGCTAGGCTGACCCCTCCCAACTTGACCTCTGCCCCCAGCCGGGGCACCTCTAAACTCTCCAGAAAAATGGGACCTCTTGTCCCGATGCAGCTACTCTCTGCCCCACTGATAGTAGCCCTCAATCCTCCGAGCTATCTCCACTACTAGCTGATAAGAAGTACCCATCTCAACCTCTCGGGCCATAGTAGCCTGAATAACTGAGTGCAACCCCGCAACAAACCTCCACACTTGCTCTGCCTCAGTAGGAAGTATCATCAGTGCATTGCGAGACAACTCAGAGAATCTCGCCTCATAATCGGTCACAGACAGCTGGCCATGCTGGAGCTGCTAAAACTAAAACCGCACTTCTTCGCTCTGAGAGGGTGGAATATACCTATCCAAGAATAGGCGTATGAACTGGTCCCAAGTCATGGGAGGAGAACCTACTGGTCTGCCAAGAAGATAAGACTGCCACCACCTACAGGCCCTGCCCTCCAGTTGGAAAGTAGTTAAATCCACCACATGGGACTCCAATATCCTCATGTTGTGTAGTCTATCCCTGCACCGATCAATGAAGTCCTAGGGATCCTCATGCCGTTCACCCCCGAAGACTGGAGGGTGTAGCCTAGTCCATCTATCTAATAGCTTCTGCGGCTCGTCGTCCGCAGCTGGTCTCGCCTTAGTGCAGCTACTGCAACTAGCTGGACTCCGCCCATGGGTAGTGCACCCGGGGTCTGATATGCGGAAGATGCATGCCCTGGAGCCTGGGAAGTAGGGGTCTGTGCTCCTCCTCTCGCTCGAGATGTGGCGGGGTCTGCTGGAAATAAACCAACCTGAGTCATAGTGTCCATGAACTGCATCATACGGCCCATGACCTCCTGAACATTTGGTGATGACATAAAATCTACCGGGGCTGGATCTGCTACGGGCACCTCACCGTGCTCCTCAATGATGGGATCCTCCACCAGATCTGCTGGTGGTGCAACTGGGGCAGCTCTAGGATGTCCTAGTCCCCTACATTGGGCTAGTGCCATCCCCCGGCCTCTACCTCAGCCTGTGGTAATGGGGGAAGCGGCTCTTCCCTGGTCTGGGTTGCCCGCCGTACGGGTTCTTACAATCTGTGAGAGAATGAGAGAAAGGAACTTAGTATACCATAAACTACATGATAGAAGATGAATAAAGAGTAGTTTCCTAACACCCTATACCATCTCGAAGATAAGCAAGGACGTCTCCGCACCGATCCGCAAAACTCTATTAGGTCTGCCCATAACTTGTGAGACCTACGTGAACCTAGTGCTCTAATACCATGTTTTCACGACCCATTTTTGGTTTAGGCCGTGATGGCGCCCAGCACCATTGCTAGGCAAGCCGACAATGAACGATCTAGTGATTTCCATTTTTAATAAGTTTTTCAAACTGCTAACTTTCTTTAAATTTAAAGATTTTAACAAATAACGGAATTTAAAGTGAGCAAAATGAAAGCAGCTAAATGAAATCATAACCGTAGAAATACAACCCAAAATCATAAGTCTACTAGTGTGTGTGCCAAGACCCGGTGTCACAAGTATATAGGCTACTAGTAGATTATGCAAAAAGAATTCTAATTTATTATCTGAAATGGAATAGACATAACGAATAAACAAAGGAAAGACTCCGACTACTGCAGAATGGCTCGGAAGGGCAGCTCACCGTATAGTCTCGTGGCGGGGATCAAATATGCGCACCGGACTGGTAACCAGATGCACCTGCCTCAGATCTAGCACAATCAAGTGCAGAAGTATAGCATGAGTATATAAACAACATGTGCCCAATAAGTATCCAGTCTAACCTCGAAGAAGTAGTGACGAGGGGTCGACTTTGACACAGACTATGGGCCAACAATGATATATCAAATTTTATACTAAGAATGGATTTCATGAACAATACTGAAATGTCAGTATCAGGCAATAGTAAATTCTTCTTCCACAAATATTAAATCCAACGTTTAGTTTCATTATTTAACAACATGTATTTCAAGGCATTTTAAGCAATATCAATCATGAATAGTTCCAAAGATTTGCATGCGTATATTATGCACTACCAAGGGTCATACGGCCCGATCCAACATAATATTTAAACTGTGCACTACCGAGGGTCAAACGGTACGAACCATAGATACATCTATCTACTACCGAGGCATTCGACCCGCTCCACAAATAGAAAATATTTCAAATAACACACAAATTCTTATTTATAGTCAAGTGTTCCATTCACAACGTTAAGTAAGTGAATTTACCCTTTTACAATTCTTTTATCAACTTCCAATATGACTTAAGCAATTAAATTAACAAGTAGGAGTGCAACATTTCAAGTATAGCATGGTATAGGTCCTAGACTACCCGGACATTAGCATAATTAGTGGATACGTTCGGACTCTCGTCACCTCATACGTACGTAGCCCTCACAAATAGAAACACATGTTAATCAATTCCCTATGGGGATAATTCCCTCTTACAAGGTTAGAAAAGAGACTTACCTCGTTTCAAAGCCTACTTTCCGGTCCAAGATTGTGCTTAAACCCTCAATTTGGTACCAAACAACTCGAAACTAGTCAAATATTATATAAAATGATCAATACATGTTCAAAGGTTCATATCTTAACTATCAAAGTGATTTTCCAAGTCTATTTGAAAATCCCTAAAATTCACCCCCGGGCCCACGTGCCCGGATTCCAGAAATATTTCGGAGAAGGTTGTTATCCATAACATTATGAACTCAAATATATGATTTTCTCTAGGTTCCATAACAAATTTCATTGTTAAATCTCCTCTTTATCAAAACATAGGTTTTCACCTAAACCCCAAGATTTTCACTAATTTACATGTTATAATCTACCCATAAACTATGTATTTAACTCACGTTTGATAGTGTAACACCCCAGAAAATTTTGAAGTACTTAAGTGGTAAGCCCGGTAAATTTTGCAAAGAAAATAATGATTCATGGTGTCGGACTAGGCTTACGTGTTTGAGGATTGTAGGATGCTACATGGGCATTTAGGAATAATACCCTTCTTTCATGTTCTTGATCGTGCGATAAAGCTGGTTGTAAGATTGTTCCTCCTTTAACTCCTGCGTTGCTCTAATTTTCAGTACATGGCACCTAAGAATAAGGCAATAACTGGCCAAAGAGCCAATGTCACCCCAGGAATGAGAGTTGACCCTATAATTGATGATGCGGGTGAGCACCCGAGGAGTGAGAATATTCCTCCAGTTACTACACCGCCTGACTCTACTACAACTGGTCAGACCGCACCTGTCCCTACACCTACAAAAGGTGCAACCGTTCCTCCAACTCATATTCCAGTTCCATCTTTAGCTCCCGCTTCCGATTCTGGTGTGTCTGATATTGATATTAGGGGAGCCGTACATATGTTGACACAGCTAGTGGCTTCTCAGGCCCACAGATCGAGTGTTGGGCCTACTCCTTCCAGTCATCCAGGATAATCTGCTAGTTCCAGGGTGAACAAGTTTCTTCAGTTAGATCCTCCAGCGTTTACGGGTATTGATCCCGAGGAGGACCCCCAGGACTTCATTGATGAGATGCACAAAACTCTCCAGGTTATACATGCTACAGAGACGGAGAGAGTAGAGTTGGCCTCTTACCGCCTGAAAGGGGTGGCCTATTCTTGGTTTGAGTTGTGGGAGGAATCCCATGAGGACGGAAGCCCTCCGGCAAGGTGGGGTGAGTTCACAGATGCCTTTATGTATCATTTCTTACCTGCCGAAACTAAGGCAGCTCGTGCCGCTGAGTTTGAAAGCCCGAAGTAGGGTTGTATGAATGTGTGGGAGTACCATATGGAGTTTGCGCGCCTGTCCAAGTATGCTATTCACATGTTGACCACTATGGAGGCTAGAGTGCGCTGGTTTGTACAGGGCCTTAGCCCCTTGGTTATAAATGAGGCCTCTACAGCTGCCTTAAATTCCAATATGAACTATGGTAAGATGATGGCATTTGCTCAAGCCACAGAGACCCACAAATTAAAGAATAAAATGGAGCGTCAGAGTAGCAGCAAGGCCCGGTTCACGAGCAACTTTGGTGGTTCTTCCGGTGGTAGTGGTGGTAGGTCGGTATCCAGGGGAGCATTATCAGGACCATCTCAATCATTCACCCAGTCTTCGATGGGTACATAGTCATCTGGACCCAGTCAGGGCAACTGGGGACCACACCAGCAGGGTCGGCCCGACAAAAGGTTTCAGCAGCGGAGTCTTCCATGCCCTAAGTGTGGGAGGATGCACTTTGGGTCCTGTTTCATGAACCTACCAGTAAGCTATGGGTGTGGTTTGTGGGGTCACATTCAGAGAGATTGCCGCTCGTCCCACCAAATATGGGCAGAGGCGTGGCACAACCAGCTAATTCTGCAACTACTACACCCACAGCACCTCCAGCTCGAGGCAACCCAGCACCCGCAGGGTGTGGTGCAGCTATAGGTGTTGCACAAAATTTGGGAGGACCCAACAGATTTTATGCTATGCGGAGACGTCGAGAATCAGAGGCTTCTCCTGATGTTGTCACATGTATATTGACTGTCCAATCTCATGATGTATATGCTCTTATTGATCCCGGTTCCACTTTGTCATATGTCACTCTTTATGTTGCTATGGAATTTGGGATAGAACCAGAACAACTTCATGAGCTGTTCTCTGTATCTACTCCGGTTGGTGAGTTTATTTTGGCCGCGCGGGTTTATAGGGATTGTGTTGTCACGTTGCGTCGTCGGGACACTGTGTACGATCTTATTGAATTGAGAATGGTCGATTTTGACGTGATAATGGGGTTGGATTGGCTTTATTCTTGTTTTGCCAAGCTTGATTGCCGAACCAGGACTGTTAGGTTCGAATTTCCAAATAAGCCAGTTATTGAATTGAATGGTGATGATGTAGTGCCAAAGGGTAGATCTTTCCTACCTTAAGGCCACAAAGATGATCAACAAGGGATGTATTTACCATTTGTTCCGGGTTACGGACACCGATGCTGAAGCACCTACACTTGAGTCTGTGCCTGTTGTGAATGAATTTCCGGGAGTATTTTAGGATGAACTCCATGGGATCCCACCAGATAGGGAGATTGATTTTGGCATTGATATGATGCCAAACACACATCCTCTATCTATTCCACCCTACATAATGGCACCGACAGAATTGAAGGAGCTAAAGGAACAATTGAGAGATTTGTTAGAAAAGGATTTTATCCGGCCGAGTGTGTCACCTTAGGGCGCACCGGTCCTTTTTGTCAGAAAGAAAGATGGGTCACTGAGAATGTTTCACAATTAAGAATAAGTACCAACTGCCAAGGATAGATGACTTGTTTGATCAATTGCAAGGTGCCATGTACTTCTCCAAGATTGATTTAAAATCTGGGTATCACCAATTGAAGATCAGGGAGCGGGATATTCCGAATATAGCTTTTAGGACCCGGTATGGGCATTTTGAATTTCTGGTGATGTCTTTTGGGCTAACAAGTGCCCCATCAGCCTTTATGGATCTTATGAATCGCGTTTTCAAGCCAATCCTTGACTCTTTTGTGATAGTATTTATTGACGATATTGTTGTATATTCACGAAGTCGAGAAGACCATGCCGATCATCTTAGGGTATTTCTGCAAACCCTACATCTGCACCAGTTATATGCAAAGTTTTCAAAGTGTGAATTTTGGCTTGAATCAGTCATATTCTTGGGTCGTGTAGTTTCTAATGAGGGAATTAAGGTTGATCCTTAAACAATTTCAGCTGTGAAGAATTGGCCGAGGCCTACAACTCCAACAGAGATTCGCAGTTTCTTGGGCTTAGCTGGATATTACAGAAAGTTCGTGGAGGGTTTTCTACTCTTACCTCTCCATTGACTAAATTAACGCAGAAGGCAATTAAGTTCCAATGGTCAGATGCTTGTAAAAAGAGTTTCCAAGAATTGAAAGCAAGACTGAACACGGTGCCGGTGTTGACTCTATCAGAGGGTATGGATGGATTTGTGGTATATTATGATGCTTCAAGAATCGGGCTTGGGTTTGTATTAGTGCAACATGGGAAGATGATAGCTTATACTTCTAAGCAACTAAAGAATCATGAAAAGAACTATCCAACACATGATTTATAACTTGCGGGAGTGGTATTTGCATTGAAAATTTGGCATCATTATTTATATAGCGTCCATGTTGATATATACATGGACCATAAGAGACTTCAATATATTTTCAAGAGGAAGGAATTGAATCTGAGGCTGAGAAGATGGCTTGAGTTACTCAAGGACTACGACATTGATATTCTATATCATCTGGGAAAGGCCAATGTTGTGGCTGATACTCTTAGCTGGAAATCTATGGGTAGTTTGGATCACTTTGATGCATATCAAAGGCCATTAGCCAAGGAGGTTCACCAATTGGCTAGTTTGGGAGTTCATCTTACAGACTCTAGCGAAGGAGGGGTAATTGTGCAAAATAGGGCTGAATCATCGCTTGTTGTGGAAGTTAAAGAGAAACAATACAACGATCCATTGTTGGTGCAATTGAAGGAGGGGATTCATAAACATAAGACCATGGCCTTTTCTCTTGGCATGGATGATGGTACACTAAGGTACCAAGGGCGACTATGTGTACCAAATGTGGATGGTCTCCTTGAAAGAATTTTGACTGAAGCTCACACTTCAGTCAAAATTGTGCACCCAGGTTCTACAAAAGTGTATCATGATCTTAAGGAAGTCTATTGGTGGAATGATATGAAGAGGAATGTGGCGGATATTGTGGCACGATGTCCAAATTGTCAGCAAGTGAAGGCCGAACACCAAAGGCCCGGTGGGTTGGCACATAACATAGAAATTCCAACGTGGAAATGGAAAATGATTAATATGGACTTTGTGGTAGGATTACCGCGCACTCCACGCAAGTTTGACTCAATTTGGGTGATTGTGGATCGACTCACAAAATAAACATACTTTTTGCTGGTTAATTCTACCGACATAGTGGTGCAGTATGCTCAGTTGTATATCAAAGAAATAGTCAAGTTACATGGCACCCCAGTTTCCATCATTTCTGATCGGGGGGCACACTACACTGCTAATTCTTGGAAGAAATTTCAGCAAGGTTTGGGTACTCAGGTGAATCTTAGTACAGCCTTTCACCCGCAGACTGACGGGCAGGCAAAGCGAACTATTCAAACGCTTGAGGATATGTTGCGTGCTTACGTTCTAGACTTTCAAAGGTAGCTAGGATGATTATTTACCACTTATAGAATTTGCGTATAACAATAGCTATCATGCTAGCATTTAAATGGCACCATTCGAGGCTTTATATGGTAAGAGATGTAGATCTCCCATTGGGTGGTTTGAAATTAGGAAAGCAGAGTTAATAGGGTCAGACCTCGTGCATCAGGCTATGGAAAAAGTTAAAATCATTAAGGAGCAGTACAAGACTGCTTAGAGTCGTCAGAAATCCTATTCGGATGTTCGTCATAGAGATTTGGAATTCAAAGAAGATAATTGGGTATTTTTGAATGTTTCCCCCATGAAGGGTGTAATGCGATTTGGTAAGAAAGCGAAATTGAGTCCGAGGTATGTCGGACCGTACAAAATCATTTAGAGGATCGGTGAGATAGCATACAAGCTTGAGCTACAACCTGAGATGTCATTAGTATACCCGGTGTTTCATGTGTCTATGTTAAAAAAAGTAGTTGGAGACCTGACAGTCATTGTTCCGGTTGAGACTATTGAGGTAAATGAAGAATTGACTCATGAAGAGATTCCAGTTTCTATTATTGATCGGCAAGTCTGAAAGTTGAGAAACAAAGAAATTGCATCCAGGAAAGTGGTATGGCGAAACCAACCGGTTGAAGAGGCTACTTTCCTATGAAATATGTATGACTTGTGCATTTGGTGTTAAGGGTTTTCCGTTCTGGTAATATAATTGCTTGTGAGGCCACAGTTGGTGTTGTTTTGTATTATGTTACGTTGTTGGATTATGTATATGCTGTTAGGATGTGTTTTGGGGGCTCTCTAACAGGTGGATAGGCCTAATTACAAGGGAAACTCTGGCAAAATATTTGGAAATTTAGGGAGTTAGTCAAATTTGGGGCTGCTAGTTGGTGGTATAAAACAAACTAAGTTGCATAAGATGCTAATGACAGATTTTTACCCTCATTCGAGGACGAATGATCCTAAGCGAGGGAGAATGTAACACCCCGAAAAATTTCGAAGTACTTAAGTGGTAAGCCCTATAAAGTTTGCAAAGAAAATAATGTTTCATGGTGTCGAACTAGGCTTACGTGTTTGAGGATTGTAGAAATATTTTGTGGCAAGCTTGCTCGCTGCGGCTCGGACTATTTGGGTTGAACAATGCACCGGAAAGTAAGGAAAACTTTTTGGCGGAAAAGTGCATTTCTGCGGTCCATTATACGACCACAAAATCACTCTGTGGACCGCATAATGGCCGCAGAGTGAGGCAGTTAATTGGGCCAATTGGAAGCAATTATGCGGTCGACTATGCGACCGAATAACTGTTATGCGGTGCATTATGCGACCGTATAACAGTTATGCGGACTGCATAGTGACCGCATACACAGACAGTTCTTTTGGGCTATTTTGTAACCAACTATGTGACCGATATGCAGTACGCATATCAGTTATGCGATCGCATACCTTGTTCCGGAGCTCCATTTTTGGGTTTTTAAAACCAGACCCTATTTCGTTAAATACACTCTTTGCGTCATTCTTGAGCTATTATCTGACATTTTAGAGTGAGAGAGGGTGCCCTAGAGTGAGAAGGTGTTCTCCAATATTTGTACTTCAATTCTTGCCCAAGTTTTGGAAGATTAAGAAGGGAAACTCACTAGGTCTTCATCCTAGAGGTAAGATTCTACACCCTAACCCTCAATTTCATATTTTCAAGCGAGATCATTTTTGGGCAAGAGGATTGGATATATTACATGCATGTGTTATGAAAGGATGTAGGAAGATTGTTGAGCTAAAAATGGTAAAGACTGGGTTGTGGGATGATGGAATCCTCCATAAAAAGGGTCTTAAAACCTTAATGCACACCTAGTGTTTGATAAAATTCTCAAATGAGCTAGAACCATAATCATATTCCTAATTGTGGTTCAATTTGTTATATTTCTAAAATAGATTGAAGTTGCTAAGAATTCCGGATCGTTTTAGAGTGTAAGGAAGCTAAATTGAGGTATGTTGGCTAAACTCTTCTTTAAGAGTTGGAATTCTCATTATCCTTGTAAGTTTCGAGATGTTGATTATAAATCGAGTATTCCAATAGGTTTTGTGATGAAGATATATGTTCAATTCATATTTCAAATGCTCTTATCATATTGCATTATAAATTGAGGAGGTGTCCCAAACTATGGATTATGTATCGACATGTTATAATTTCTAGTCGTGATTTATGTGAAAGTTATTATGCCAAGTTGTATAGAGATTGTGATTGTGATATACCTCCACCCGCATATATATTGGGGTGAGGCGGATGACTGCTTTGTGAATGGATTATGATATTGTGGGACTGCACCTCCACCCACTTACATTGGGGTGAGGTTGTACGACCACTTTGTGTATGGTTTTGGTATTGTTGTGGCACCACCACCCGCATACATTGGGGTGAGGCGGCATAGCCTCTTTGTGTTGGTATTGGTATCATTGATGCATTTCCACCCGCATACATTGGGGTGAGGCGGCAAGGCCGCTTGATTAGAGTTGTGGTATTGTACGGACACTTCCATCTGCATACATCGGGTGAGGAGGCGGGGCCGCTTTGTGTGAAGATGGTTATAGAGGATCTCATCTTCAATCCTATAAATGTTGTTGATAGCTTTTAATAAGCTTGCTATAGTTGAGACGGTTATCTATATTATTCTATTGCCGCACTGGTTCATCATAATTATCTTCTATTTCTAAATTCTTAAATTGGTGTTTAGTTTTCATACTAGTACTATTTGACGGTACTAACGTCCCTTTTTTTCCGGGGGTACTGCATCTTTAAATGGATGCAGGTGGTTCCACAGCAGGAGACATTTATCAGTGATAGCAGTACACCTTCTTCCAAGCTGACTTGGTGAGCCCCACTTCATCCTGGGGTCATGTATCTTTTGTTCTTTATGTATTATGGTTGAGGTATAGTTGGGGCCTTGTTGCCGGCATTATCATTTTACTCTTCTTATCTATAGAGGCTTCGTAGACACAGTGTGGGTTATATATTGGTACTGGGAAAGACAAACCATGCTATGTTATGGTTGTATTACTTGTCCATTTGAGACTTTAAAAATGGTGAAACTTGTGGTAAGAAATTGGTAATTTCAGACACGACCACTTTATTGTTTAATTAAGGAAAACATATATTCTCTTTATTCATGAATGAGTTTGGGTAGAAGAAATCTAACAGGCTTGCTCGGTCGGGTTCACTCGGTTGAGCGCCGGCTGCACTCCACGGTTTTGGGGCATGACAGATAGGAATTACTTATCTCAATTAGTTGATGAAAATCCCCTCTCTAACCGGCTCCAAATTCGCCCCCAAGAAGTGTAAGTAATGAGCAAAATGCTCAAACCCTCATTTAAAACATCACAGCCTTCAGTGATTTCCGCACCTGCGGTTCAATTGGCGCACTTGCGATTTTACATCTGCGGACAAACTCACATAGGAACGGACCAAGGCCATACTGCCTCATCCCGCTTTTGCGCCCAGATGATCACACCTGCGGTCAAGCATCCGTGACAAACTAAGCGCACCTGCGACACTTCCCGCTCCTGCGACTGCCTTCGCACCTGCGCTTTCGCAGGTGCGGTCCTTCTTCCGCTTCTGCGATGGCTGGGCAGCCTATGCTGGGATGCTTCTACGATTATGGGGCTCGCACCTGCGGCTGGCCAAGCGCAGGTGCCATTATGACAGAAATGGAGCTTCAGCAACTGCTCCAAACTTCCAACTTGGTCCGATCCTCGTCCGATTGACACTCGGGGCCCCTAGGGCCCTACCCGAACATACTCACAAGTTTGGGATCATAAAACGGACTCTCTCGAACTCTTGGAATGCCCAGAACAACATTAAAACTAAGAATCACACCCCAAAACCAACTGAATTAAATTTATGAACTTTAAGTTCTTCAATTTACTCCCAATACGCCGAAACGTACTTAAACTACTCGGATTGACACCAAATTTTGCATGCAAGTCTTAAATGATATTACAGAACCATCCCCAGTCTCGAAATTCCATTTGGACTTTGATATCACCAAAACCTGCTCCAAACCAAATTTAAAGAACTTCTAAACCTTCAAAGAACCAACCTTCACAATTAGGCACCGAAACGCTCCCGGGTTATCCAAAACCCGATCCGAGCATACGCCCAAGTCCAAAATCATCATACGAACCTGTTGGGACCATCAAATCCCGATCCCGAGATCGTTTACTCAAAATATTGACCAAAGTCAAACTTAGCCTTATAAGGCAAACTTAAGGAACCAATTATCCCGATTTCAACCCGAACCCTTCCAAATCTCAAACTAACCACCCCCCGCAAGTTATAAAATAGTAAAAGTGCATACGGGGAGTCTTATTTAGGGGAACGAGGTTCTAGAAAGCAAAACGACCGGTCGGGTTGTTACATAGTCTCTACCACTAGGTAAGCCTAACAATTGTGAATAATTGATAATAATGACAGAATCAACAACAAATTTTTAGTCAGATAACTGTATATCGGAAAAATGCCGCTCGGCATGTACAAGTAGCCAACTGCTCGAGTCTAACAATATTCCCAAAACCTGATAATCACAAGTTGCAAGCTCTAAAAATTTGTCTAACTATTTCTATACATCAATAACTAGAAGAAATAAAAGAGGAACAACTTGTGATTATGCCTACGGATAAGGTGGGGGGCTTCGAAGTCTACGGATGCTGGCAGATATACCTTGAAGTCTCCGGAGCAGCAGGAAGTACGCAACTAATAGCGGGGCTGGTAGGAGGTACCTGAATCTGCACACAAAACATATGCAGAGGAGTAGTATGAGTACACCACAATGGTATCCAGTAAGTGTCAAGCCTAACCTTGGTAGAGTAGTGATGAGGTCAGGTCAGGGCCCTACTGGTATATAATAATTTAAGGTGGAAAAATATAGCAATGTAATAAGAGACTGGAAATTTAACGAGGAGAAACTACTGAAAGATAACAGCACACCATAGTGGGATAAACAACGGGGGCACTCCCAAGATACCTTCTCATAGTCCCAAAAGTAAATGCTCAACAGGTGATCTCCCGAGGTACCGCCTCATAGTCCCAAAAGTAAATATGCGATAGAGGATCTCTCAAGGTACCGCCTCGTAGTTCTAAAAGTAAACACACAGCTCGAAATCGATGGAAACAACAATTACAACAAGAAATCCTACAGTTTATGACTAAATACAAGTCAAGGAAAAATAGGAAATCAACTAAGCATGTTGTACAGGTTTCAAATAAGCAATTAAGACACGTAGACATGCGATATTTGGCTATCAGGATAATTACACATGCTGGTATAACTCAATTAAGATGTAACATGTTACTGCTAAGTAAAAACCAGGTTTTATAACACTTAGCCCGTGTACGCACTCATCACCTCGCGTACACGGCACTCACATATCACAGAAGTATCACAACAGTACCAAATCCTAAGGGGATTTCCCCCACATAAGGTTAGGCAAGCCACTTACCTCGAACCAAGCTCAATCAATCAGTACAAATGCCTTTTCCTCGACTTTCCGACTACGGATGGCCCAAATCTAGCCAAAAGCAATTACATACTATAATTACAACTATAATAAACTAATCTAATTAATGAAATCAAGACTTTAACAAGAATTTAGAAAATCACCCCCTAAAAAGTCGACTCGGGCCCACGTCTCGGAATTGGGTAAAAGTCACAAAATACGAAGGCCCATTTGACCACGATTTCACTCGTACCAAAATTACTCAAATCCGACCCCAAAATCACAATGAAATCCCAAAATTCAGTTGAAGAACTTTCCAACTTTTTTCCCAATTTTCTCAACCCAAATCCTTAATTAATTGATAAAATTAACAATAGATTAGTGTAATATAACTAAAAACGAGTTAAGAATCATTACCCAATAGGTTCCTCTGAAAATACCTCAAATTATCGCCTCAATCCGAGCTCTCAAGGTCCCAAAGTGAAAATGAGACCAAACCCTCGTAATTTTCCCTTTTCTGCCCAGTGATCTCGCACCTGCGGACCCATAGTCACACCTGCGACATCGTACCTGCAGAAAATCCATCGCAGGTACGGACTTGACCTATACACCTAGGTCCGCTTCTGTGATCAAATGGCCGCATCTGCGAGTGCGCACCAGCGAACAAATGTACGCTTCTGCGGACTCCCCTTCCTTACTCTCCGCATCTGCGAAACTTCACGTGCATCTACGGGCTCGCAGATGTGGTATTTCCCTCGCACCTGCGATTCCTGGCCAGTTTCCTCAAATACCGCTTATGCGCTCCTTAGCTCAATTTTTCAAGCTCGCACCTACGAAGGGGACTCCGCAGGTGCGATTACACCAGATGATGCCCAGCTTCAGCAATCCTCTCAAGTCCAATCCTAGTCCCTTAACAACCTAGAATCCACCCGAGGCCCATGGGACCTCAACCAAATATACCAACAAGTCCTAAAACACCATACAAACTTAGTAGTCGAGCCCTCAAATTATATCAAACAGCAACAAAAACACGAATTTGCACTCCAATTCAAACTTAATGAACTTCAAACTTCAAACTTCTACAGTCGATGTCGAAACCTATCAATTCAAGTCCGATTGTCCTCAAATATAGCACATAAATCATATTCGATATTACGGACCTACTCCAATTCCGAAAACGGAATCTGACCCCGATATCAAAAAGTCCACTCCCGGTCAAACTTCCCAAAAATCCAACTTTCGCCATTTCAAGTCTAATTCAACCACGGACCTCCAAATCACAATCCGGACATGCTCCTAAGTCCAAAATCACCCAACGGAGCTAATGAAACTGACAAAACTATATTCCGAAGTCGTCTTCATATAGTTCCAACTACGATTAAATTCCTAGAACTTAAGCTTCTATTTTAGAGACTAAGTTTCCCAAATCACTCTGAATCGAAGAACAAAACCTCCCAGCAAGTCACATAAGCATAAGATGATATGGGGAAAGCAGTAAATAAGGGATTGGGGCTACTACTCTCAAAATGACCCGCCGGGTCATTACAATTGGGGAGCATTGTTTCAATATTCTCCCATACTCAATATCTGAGGCATCAGTTTCAACTACCTTTGCCCAACTTGGGTTAGCAAGAGTTAAACATTGAAGATTATTAACCTCCTGTTTAATTCTTTTGACTGATTATGTATGATTATAAGTTCATGCATTACGATTCTTCTTTAGTCTATCATAAAGAAGAGCAATATCTTTGCCTATATCCTCTATATAAATGGAGAAATATAATTCAAACTTCCTAAGAATCTTTAAAGCTGGGTTTTAGAAGCAAATTCTATACTTCTATTAATGGGAATTATTCTACCATTTTCCATATTATGCCCAAGAAATCTTACATTAATTTGGAAAAGAGACATTTTGGGTTTAGATATTACTAGACCATTTTGAATTATAATCTTTCTAAACATATCTAGATGTTTGAAATTTAATTCAATACTTTTTGAAACTACTAAAATATAATCTATATAGACAATTATAAAGTCTGTATAAAGGATGAAAATATCGTTCATAATTTTCTGAAATTCAGAAGGGGCATTTTTCGAAACAAAAGACATAACATTCCACTCATATTGACCCATGGGGACATTAAAATCAGTTTTATTCTTATCAGTTTCAGATAGCTGAATTGGACAGTAACCCGATTTGAAATCGAATTTTAAAACTATTATAGCATCATGTAATCTATCTAATAAGTCCTTTTGTAACGATCCGACCAATCGTTTTGAGGAAATTAGCCCCGAACCCCTATTTAATGTTCCCTCTAATTTGTTTTTGGGTTTTCTGACTTGCCGGGATGATTTGTTTTAGTTTCGGAGTGAAATGGGACACATAGTCCCTAAAATGGAGGTTTAAGTCATAGGAATTGAATATAGTTTGTACTGTATGAAGACGACTCCGGAATGGAGTTTTGACGGCTCCTATAGCTCTGTAGGGTGATTTTAGTCTTAGGAGAGTGTTCGGATGTTGAATTGGAGGTCCGTAGGTCATTTTAGCGCTAATTGGCGAAAGTTGGAAAAAGGATGATTTTTGAGAAGTTTGACTGGAAGTGGACTTTTTGATATCAAGATCGGATTCCAATTCCGAAAGTTTGACTTGTGTGCCAAATTTGGTATGTAATGTCAATTATGACTTGTGTGCCAAATTTGAGGTCAATCAGACTTGATGTAATTCGTGTTTTCTGCGTTGTTTGATATGATTTAAAGGCTCGCCTAAGTTTGTGTGATATTTTAGAACTAGTTGCTATGTTTGGTTGAGGTCCCAGAAGCCTCAGGTGAGTTTCGAATGGTTAACAGAACATTTTTGGATTTAGAAGATTTTCTGGTGTTGGACTGGTTCTGGTGTAATCGCACTTGCGTAAGGTTGACCGCAGGTGCGAGCCCGCAGGTGCAGAGCTAGTAGAATTGTTACACCCCATATTTTCGTACGTGGAAGTACGCCATAAGTAAATTGATATAAGCTCGGAAATGAGATGTTACATCTCGCATTTTCGTACGTTGAAGTTTCGTCGTAAGTTAATCGACGTAAGTTCGGGAATGAGATTATTTTGGAATTATAAGTGTTATGCTATTTTAAACAAGGGATAAGTAAATTCGTGAAGGTGAGAGGGTAAGAAAATCAAAGAAAATGAGTTTCGTCGATGTTTGACAATTTGGGATAAAATACGGTCCGAGCTATAATACCCGATATTTTGAACTAGTTCCATACAAGGTACCATATGGCCATAATAGTAAGGTGTACAAAGTGTGTTAAAAGTGAGTAGTACTTTAAGTAATTTAAAATAATTTATAATTTTGTGAATAATTGGGTAATTATTGGTTAATGGGGGATAAACAAATTAATTACGGAATTAAGTGGATAATTGTTGGATAAGCCTAAAGGTCTCAACGTGGCAGCAAATCAAATTGGGAGATAAATGACTCTTTGGTTTGCAAACTATGTGGCATAATTAGAACAATGGTTGGCCAAGTCATCCACATAAAGTGGGGCCCACATCCATATAAGCGCCATCTCAAACATTAAGATTTTGTAAGTAAGATTTTGTAAATAAGATGGTAG
The DNA here is from genome assembly GCF_000390325.3 of Nicotiana tomentosiformis. Classification (NCBI taxonomy): domain Eukaryota; kingdom Viridiplantae; phylum Streptophyta; class Magnoliopsida; order Solanales; family Solanaceae; genus Nicotiana; species Nicotiana tomentosiformis. Next base: position 154,043,771 of record NC_090813.1, read on the forward strand.
GTAATGTGAGTAATTCATATATGTATCTGCATATATCACATAAGCACGTAAGATCTTCAACAATTCAAAGCAATGTGAGATTTTGTAATTATAAGGGAGTACGGTGCAATCTTTCTCAAGAATATCATACGAATGTTTTCCTACTTCGATCTGCCGTTACGTGTTGTCGCAATTGACATATGTTAAAGGGATTGTCAAGAGAATCAGCTCATTTATGTTAAGGTTGTCCCTTTCTTTTTTTTGGCATGATCTATACGACACAAATGAAACGAGCAAATGCACAATTCCCATAAATAACTCTATTCATAGAAATACTAGAGATACTTATGTTCTTGATTCCTCATGTGTCATATTATTCTATCATTTGTTCATGGGTCTAAGAAAATACGTAAGTTGGTAAAGTTTATTTCATGATATTAATCAAAGTCATACTGGTCTTATGACACTCCGAAGGATTTTTATTGACGTACTTATCATGCATTGCATTCATTTACATTGACCCATGACCAGATGGAGTTATATATATATATATATATATATATATATATATATATATATATATATATATATATATATATATATATATATATATATATGGGATATGGAAAAAGGTTACAACGTTATATACGCACCACCACCTGATCAGCTGGTATACGTTGATGATTTGCCCACAGTGGCCAAGATGATATGATGGGATGCCCTCAGAGGCTTGATGATGTTATGAACGCATATAACCATGCATGGTATGACATTTATACGTATATGCATGACATTATAAGTATTAAATGATTCATAGAGCTATTCAGACTTACATGTCGAGTCGTTTACTCCATGTTTCTCTCAAGTCTATTATTTACTGATTTTTATTCCTTACATACTTGGTACATTATTTGTACTGACATCTTGTTTGCTTGGGGACACTGGGTTTCATGCCCGCAGGTCCCGATAGACAGGTCGAGAGTCCTCCAAGTAGGCTATCAGCTCAGCGGAAGGTGTTGGTGCGCTCCATTTGCTCTGGAGCTGCTTCTATGGTCAGTATGATTAGAACATGTATTGATTAGTAGGGCGGGGCCCTGTCCCGACCTTTATGACATTTATGTACTCTAACAGGCTTGTAGACACATGTCATGTATATGAAAGATTGTAAGGCCTTGTCGGCCTATGTTCAATGTACGAGTGATCATTTTAGCCTTATAGGCCTGTATACCACATGTATAAGTTTTTATGCCAGGTTGGGTCGTTCTATATTGAGTATTCCCTTATATTTATTCTAGTTAGCCCATCACGGCCCGTTTGGCCCATTTACCAATGATAGTACGATAAGAAAGATATGTAACGTCGGTACTCGGCTGAGTAAGGAATCGGGTGCCCGTCGTGGCTCATCGGTTTGGGTCGTGAAAAAAGTGGTATCAGAACAGTTCTTTCCTAGGGAGTCTATAAGTCGTGTCTAATAGAGTCTTGTTTATGGGTATGTTGTGCACCACACTTATAACAGGAATCTACAGGGCATTTAGTACTGTCACTCTTTCTTCTTACTCTAGATCGTGTGGTAGAGCGCAGTTGTAAGAACCCAATTTCCTAAACTCTATCTTATTCATAATACGACAATGCCTACATCTAGAAAGACGGTTGGTAAGGGATTGAATGCGTCTGTGGAAGAGTTGAGTCAGAGGAACTCGATTTTGCATCATACTTATGATGAGTAAATGTGAAGTCTTCATCAGATCTTGTGTGTATTAAGATGTGTAAGCTTCTTGATAAGGAGGCTTAAGGCAAGAATGTCTATCCACCCCTATGGTGAAGGGCAATGAGAGATTCAGAAGATTTATACAAGTTTCCACAAGTAAAAGAAGCAAGGTGAAGAAGGGTACGAGGCGTCTAGTTAATGAATATTATCAGTATCTACAATTCTGGCAGAGGAATATAAGCATTTTGAGTTACCTTCAATAGTGATAGAGGTATGTAAAATTGGCCACACCGATCTCAGTTATGCCCTATGGGAGCTAACAGATATGGTTTAAGAGATGGATGGGATATCAGGATCCGGCTGGGATTAGAGTAACCCAAATGGTTGATGGATTGTTTGCGTTAGTTGACATTTCCGAAGGGTATTGAAAATGTTCTAATAGATCTCCTTGTGAGACACCTAGATGGTGCACTGTAAAATAGTACAGTTATATATGAGTACTACAGAGATAAGCACTGGAATCCCTGAAAGGATAAATATTACCTTAGTGTGGCTCCCGTCCCAAGTAGATAGAAAATGTTAGGCAATTCTAAGAGTCAATTGATGGAGCAAGGGGAGCTAAAAGAAAAATAGTGTCTTGTTCAAGTTTTCAGAATAAAGTGATAGGCATAGATGTTAGCGAGAAATAAGAAGAGAGTTAATGAAGCATTATTTGTAAGATGTGATACATGAATGACAATGATAGATCAAAAAGATGACAGTATTATTTTGTCTGTAGTCAAGTGAAGGAAAAGACGAGAGGTGACAGGCCTTGAGACAACAAAAGAGTATAGGCCATAAAGTCATATCCTCATTTCGAGAAATAAGTTCGTGACTCCAGCGCAACTAATAGAAGGAAAAGTTAGACCCCAAAGTAATGGAAATAAGTATGAGTTGGTGAACAAGATAAACTAAACATGAATTAGGGGCTGAGTAATTTGATAATAGTCGGCATCATGAGAATTTCAGATTGCGTTCCGGCGATAATAGAATGAACAACAGAAGGAGATTCATGAAAAATTTAGAGAATGGTCATTCAGAAAGACACTTCCCTAAAGCAAGCAATGTGAGCAAAGTTAAGCTTAAGGGACTGTATGTGCCAGTTATACTAAGTATCACCCTCTCGTGGGTAAGGAATTTTGTTATCCTTAGTACATAAGGATTACCGCAAGGCTGGTAAGGGTCATAGATGATGTGAAAAGACGCCAAAGAGGAAGAGGTAAAACATCTATAGGTAGATCGGCGTGGCTCCAAATCTTAGTACTCCCCTAAAGGGGAGAATATGGACTGATGTGACATTAAGTCGGAATTAAGTGGTTCTAGTAGCTATGGAATGGTAAAGGAAGAATGCAATAAAATTAAGAAAGGGATGAGATTTCACTTATTCCAATCCTATAGATATACTACTATTCCAGAACATTAGGCAAGCATAGCATCAAGGAAGGAAGTAAGGGTTCCCACCCGAGATGTTATTGATAAATAAGGAGCCAAAGCGAGACGTAAGACAAAGGCAATAACCCAAGAGGGATTACACGGAATATAGATATGAGAATGGATTAACGAGCAGTTATTAGTTGATGTAGGAAGAGTCTAGTTATGGCTAGACAAAAGGTTACAGATAAATCAACAGATCATGTAAGATAAATGTAGTGAACACCAACATAGGGAATTCAGTCTCGCAGATACGACATTGTGACCCTTGAGAAATATTCAGATAGGAGTTGGGGTAGTTAAAGGTACTGTATGAGTATTACGGAAGTAAAAGAGAGTCCCATTGGGAAGAGAGTCAAAACTTCAGCTCAGAAGCAACCGTACGAGCGCATGAGTGTGAAGGTCAGTAACTAAGGATAATAATAGGCGAGGAAGAACATCAAAAACTCCGTCGATTATACGATGTAATAAGCTCACAGCTTTACAAGAGTCAGAGGGTCTTCCCTATGTACTACAACGAAAAACTAGCTGAGGAAATAAGGAAGAAGGCTTCAACCTAAGCACAATGACCTAAAGAGGAAATGGTCTTGTAACAACAGTCTCACAACAACATTATATGCACCCAATAAGAAAGTGGCACCTATCGTGGCTAATGAGTGGGAAATGAAACCAAAAGTAATATTTCAGACCATATGAGTTACACAAAAAATTCTAGCATGCGTGGGAACTAAGACAATGGTCTGGTATGCACGCAGTAAGGGGGCAGAAAGACGAGGAAAAATAATAGTTTACATTTAAAAAAAGTTGAGAAGGAACAAAAGGAACTATTCGATCAATGATCCAGAGTTATCCATGCAGCATATATGCTGTTAATTAGATAGTCGTAGAAGACTCCGGTATAAGTTAAAAAAAAGAATTGAGTACAGGTCATAGACAAAGAATTGAATTGTTAGAAGATTGTATCATGGATATTCCATAGTGTCCGTGAACGGCTAAAGTGATAACTATTACCATGAGCCACAGATCGGAAGATAGCTTAAGCCTACATAAAGGCTGATTAGAAGGAAGAGGAAACTAAAGAATTACATCAACTAAGTAAATCAGGAGTTTGATTATTGGACCCAGAAAATTATAGAAATCGTAATTGAGAACATTGCAGGATTACTCTTAATATCAGAGGTGCAAGAGATAAAGTACAACAACCATATTCTATAACGACTCTACGATAAAGCCAGTTAGAAGAGTACTAGCCTCATAAGAAGTCAGTTTGAAGCTCCCACCGGATTGTGTATGCACCAGAGGTGCAAGTATTATAATAGAGCTTCAAGTTGTGGAGGTGAATTATACCTATGTGGAAAGGGAGGTTATGAAATGAATAGAAGAGGTAAAGCGATATTTTAAGGCAAGTAAGGTAAAGGTGAACAACATACGAGAAACTCAAGTGTAGAAGATTGTGAATAATCCATACTTCAGATAGAGGGCTAGAAGCGCTAAGATTCAGTATCCATGAAGGATAGCGGTGTCATTGGTGGCATATCTTCCAGCCTATGGTTTCTAAATATTGAGAGGTCTAGTTAAAAGGGTAAAGAAGAGTTTGAGATGATGTGATGTCTTACTTGTTGTTCCAGAATAATACTAGGAAATCTATGGTGCAACAAAGTTGAAGGAAGGTTGCGAGTAATATAAATAGATATGTGTAGTTCGCAAGCTAAAGTATGGCAAAACGACAAGGTTTTAGGAAGGCAGGAGTAAGGATAAGAAAGTGTGAGTGAGAAGGTGACGAGAATGGATAAGTTCTCAGGATTAAACCCATGAAAACAAGAGAGCAAATGTTTTCTCTAAGTTATAGAAAGCTCAGTATAGCCTGAATGAACTCAAAGGAGTCTAAGACTAATAGCATTTGGAAGAGATGGAATGTTGCCCTGGTAGTAGAATGAGGGTGTAATTGTGATAGATAAAGAATGACATTTAGGCCTTCGATTGAGTAATGATTTGAAGAAAAACAAGAGAGGGGGATTTCATGAATTGTACAGGATTAAAATACTCACGTAAGGTGAATCACATTGGAATGCTATGAAATACGGTTATGGAAGTATAGTATCGCCCCAGGTGGATTAGGAAGATCACTTCAAATGTTCCTCGATGAGACGTAAGCCCTAGTGACAATTTATTACGTAAAAAGTTTCAAGTTATTTGTGGTAGATTGTAGATCAACATTGAGGTGAATGAACAATGGATAGATAAAAGTTACAAAGTATGAGATGAGATTGGGCCATCAGTCTTAAGATGAACAGTAATGAAGAAGCGTTAAAGAACTTAGATTTATACATATGGGATAAGCAATGAGAATGAACTGGAGTTTAGTAGCAGGCCTCAGTAACGATAAATCGAAGTAAGAGTTATGGTAAAGTATGACCTACCTGGATGCAGTAAAGTCACACGGATAGATAATCGTGGCTATGAAAGAAGATATAGCAATAGTCGTAAGTTCGACAAAGTACCGAGCAAAGAACTCCAGTAAACCTATAGATGACTAGAGGGACATCTTGTCAAGTCCTATACATGTTCACAAAGTGAGTCCTAGAGATTGGCTAAAAGCTGGAGGAAAAAGGAGAGAAGGGTCGCATAGGCGCACATACAAGTGCAAAATCGTACAGGCTGCATGACAGCAGGTAGCAATAATTACGAGATTTGAAGAATTCCGACCACAAGTCGTCGTGTGAGAAAGAGTCCTAAAGGGGGGGATGCCCTGGCCTTTGAATATATTCAAAGAACAATTGCCTAAATGGCAAGGAGAGTATTAAGGTATTTGCAAGAGCTATGAGTTATGAGAATAATAAAAGTGCATCAGTCAACATTCGAGGATGAATGTTTCAAAGAGGGAATGATGTCACAACCCATGTTTTCGTACGTGGAAGTATGACATAAGTAAACTGATATAAGCTCGGAAATGAGATGTTACATCTCGCATTTTCGTACGTTGAAGTTTCGTCGTAAGTTAATCCACGTAAGTTCGGGAATGAGATCATTTTGGGATTATAAGTATTATGCTATTATAAATAAGGGATAAGTAAATTCGTTAAGGTGAGAGGGTAAGCAAATCAAAGAAAATGAGTTTCGTCGTTGTTTGACAATTTGGGATTAAATACAGTCCGGGCTATAATACCCGGTATTTATGGACTACTGCCATACAAGGTACCACATGATCATAATAGTAAGGTGTTCAAAGTGTGTTAAAAGTGAGTAGTATTTTATGTAATTTGAGATAATTTCTAATTATATGAATAATTGGGTAATTATTGATTAATGGGGAATTAACAAATTAATTAAGGAATTAAGTGAATAATTGTTGGATAAGCCTAAAGGGCTCAACGTGGCAGCAAATCAAATAGGGAGATAAATGACTCTTTGGTTTGCAAACTATGTGGCATAATTAGAACAATGGTTGGCCAAGTCATCCACATAAAGTAGGGCCCACATCCATATATAAACCATCTCAAACATTAAGATTTTGTAAGTAAGATTTTGTAAGTAAGATTTTGTAAATAAGATGGTAGGTAACGTGAGTAATTCATATATGTATCTGCATATATCACATAAGCACGTAGGATCTTCAACCATTCAAAGCAATGTGGTATTTTGTAATTATAAGGGAGTACGGTGCAATATTTCTCAAGAATATCATACGAATTTTTTCCCTACTTTGATCCGCCGTTACATGTTGTCGCAATTGAAGTATGTTAAAGGGATTGCCAAGAGAATCGGCTCAGGTGTGTTAAGGCTATCCCTTCTTTCTTTTGGCATGATCTATACGACACAAACGGAACAAGCAAATGCACAATTTCTATAAATGACTCTATTCATAGAAATACTAGAGATGCTTATGTTCTTTATTCCCCATATGTCATATTATTCTATCATCTGTTCATGGGTCTAAGAAAATACGTAAGATGGTAAAGTTTATTTCATGATATTAATCAAAGGCATACTGGTCTTATGTCACTCCGAAGGATTTTTATTGATCTACTTCTCATGCATTGCATTAATTTACATTAACCCATCACCAGATGGCGTTATATACGCGTATATATGTATGTGTGTGTGTGTGTATGTGCATGTGTGTGAGATATGGGAAAAGGTTACGGCGTTATATACGCACCACCACCTGATCAGCTGGTATGCGTTAATGAATTGCCCACAGTGGCCAAGATGATATGATGGGATGCCCTCAGAGGCTTGATGATGTTATGAACGCATATACCCATGCATGGTATGACATTTATACGCATATGCATGATGTTGTAAGTATTAAATGATTCACAGAGCTATTCAGACTTACATGTCGAGTCTTTTACTCCATGTTTCTCTCTGTCCATTATTTACTTATTTTCATTCCTTACATACTCGGTACATTATTTGTACTGACGTCCCGTTTGCTTGGGGACGCTGCATTTCATGCCTGCAGGTCCCGATAGATAGGTCGAGAGTCCTCCAAGTAGGCTATCAGCTCAGCGGAAGGTGTTGGTGCGCTCCATTTGCTCCGGAGCTGCTTATGTGGTCAGTATGATGAGAACATGTATTGATTAGTATGGCGGGGTCCTGTCCCAACCTTTATGACATTTATGTACTCTTAGAGGCTTGTAGACACATGTCATGTATATGAAAGATTGTATGGGCTTGTCGGCCTATGTTCAGTGTACGAGTGATCATTTTGGCCTTATAGGCCCGTATGTCACATGTATAAGTTTTTATGCTAGGTTAGGTTGTTCTATATTGAGTATTCCCTTATGTTTATTCTGGTTAACCCGTGACGGCCCATTTAGCCCATTAACCAATGAGAGTACGATAAGAAAGATATGTAACGTTGGTACTCGGCTGAGTAATGCATCGGGTGCCAGTCGCGGCTCATCGGTTTGGGTCGTGACAAAAGTAGTATCAGAGCAGTTCTGTCCTAGGGAGTCTACAAGCCGTGTCTAGTAGAGTCTTGTTTATGGGTGTGTTATGCACCACACTTATAAGCAGGAGGCTACAGGGTATTTAGGATTGTCACTCTTTCTTCTTACTTTAGATCGTGTGGTAGAGCTCAATTGTAAGAATTCAATTTCCTAAACTCTATCTTATTCATAATATGACGATGCCTACATCTAGAAAGACGGTTGGTAAGGGATTGAATGCGGCTGTGGAAGAGTTGAGTCAGAGGAACTCGATTTTGCATCATACTTATGATGAGTAAATGTGAAGTCTTCATCAGATTGTGTGTATTAAGACGTGTAAGCTTCTTGATAAGGAGCCTTAAGGCAAGAATGTCTATCCACCCATATGGTGAAGGGCAATGAGAGATTCAGAAGATACATACAAGTTTCAACAAGTAAAAGAAGCAGGGTGAAGAAGGGTACGAGTTGCCCAGTTAATGAAGATTATCAGTGTTTACAATTCTGGCAGAGGACTATAAGCATTTTGAGTTACCTTCAATAATGACAAAGGTATGTACAATTGGCCACACTGATCTCAGTTATTCCCTATGAGAGCTAACAGATATGGTTTAAGAGAAGGAAGGGATATCAGGATCTGGCTGGGGTTAGAGCAACCCAAATCGTGGATGGATTGTTTGCGTTAGTTGACATTTCCGAAGGGTATTGCAAATGTGCTAATAGATCTCCTTGTGAGACACCTAGATGGTGCACTCTAAAATAGTACAGTTAGATATGAGTACTACAAAGATAAGCACTGGAATCTTGGAAAGGATAAATATTACCTTAGTGTGGCTCCCGTCCCTAGTAGAGAGAGAATGTTAGGCAATTCGAAGAGCCAATGGATAGAGAAAGGGGAGCTAAAAGCAAAAGAATGTCTTGTTCAAGTTTTCATAATAAAGTGATAGACATATATGTTAGCGGGAAATAAGAAGAGAGTTAATGAAGCATTATTAGTAAGATTTGATACATTGATTACAACGGTAGATCAAACAGATGGCAGTATTATTGAGTCTATAGTCAAGTGAAGGAAAAGATGAGAGGTGACAGGCCTTGAGACAACAAAAAGTATAGGCTATAAAGTCATATCTTCATTTCAAGAAATAAGTTCGTGGCTCTAGTGCGACTAACAGAAGGAAAAGTTAGACCCAGAGTAATAGAAATGAGTATGGGCTGGTGAACAAGATAAACTAAGCATGAATTATGGGCTGAGTAATTTGATAATGGTCGGCATCATGAGAATTTCATATTGTGTTCCGGCGATAATAGAATGAACAACAGAAGGAGATTCATGAGAAATTTAGAGATTGGTCATTCAGGAAGATGCTTCTGGATTATTCACCAATAATCAACGCTTTGGTCATTTTTCAAGGGCTCGGGATTTTTATCATTTGTTGGACATTTGAGCTCGGGTTTGTTTCCCCGTTGATTTTCCCACCTAGATTATGTGTGTTTAAGGTGGAATGTGGGAGTTTGAGGCTAGGGATTTGGAGAGTGTAATTTTGGGGTTTAAGTGGTGACTTGGTGTCGGATTTTGGTAATTTTGGTATGGGTGAACTCGTGGTTGAATAGGTGTTCGTATTTTGTTTACCCGATTCAGAGACGTGGGTCCGGGTCGACTTTTGGGCCGAATTTTTGATTCTTTGCTAATGTCATAAATTTATTATTTAAATTAGTTCCTTGTAGTTTTCTTCATGAGATGTAATTGCTTTTGGCTAGATTTGGGTCATCGGAGTCGAAAAATCGAGGGAAAGGCATTCTTATCGATTGATTGAGCGCGATTTGAGGTAACTGACTTGTCTAACCTAGTGTGGGTGAAATCCCCTTAGGATTCGTTACTGTTGTAAAAATTTATGATATGCGAGGGCTGTGTACGCGAGGTGACGAGTGCGTATACGGGCTGATTATGGAAAAATTCGGTTCTTGCTGATTTCTCATCTTTTAATTTTTTGTAACTGAGTTGACTTCTTTTAAAAATACATTAACTGAGTTGCCTTAGCATATGTTGTGATCATGTTTAGCCTAGTATCGCATGTGTACGTGCCTTAACTGTTACTTGCAATTTGTACAACATGCTTAGTTGAATTACCCGCTTTCCTTCATTCAAATTAAAGCTTTAGTTGTGAGATCCTTGGTGTAAATTCTTGTTTTCCTTCGATTTCCTGCTGCATATTTACTTTGGGACTACGAGGCGGTTCCTCGGGAGATCTCCCTGTACTGCATATTTACTTTGGGACTACGAGGCATTTACTCAGGAGATCCCCCTGTACTGCATATTAACTTTTGGACTACGAGGCGTTTACATGGGAGATCCCCCTTTCTTGCATATTTACTTTGGGACTACGAGGCGGTACCTCGAGAGTCCCCCCCCCCCCCCCCCGCTCGGGTCGTGCATATTTATATTTGGGACTACGAGGCGGTAACTCGGGAGTACGCTTGTTGTTTACCTCTATTTACTGTGCTGATATTTTCTTAAACATCTTATTGTTTCAATTCTCAGTCATTTCAAAATATTATTATATCTTTTGCCTTACTTTCCTTTTAAACCAGTAGGACCCTCACCTGACTTCGTCACTACACTACTGGGGTTAGGCTTGGCACTTACTGGGTACCGTTGTAGCGTTCTCATACTACACTCTGCACATCTTTTTATGCAGATCCAGGTTCTTCCCACTAGACTAGATACCAATGAGTCGGACCGTACGTAAAGACTTCAAAGTATATCTGTCAACGTTCGCAGACCTCGGAGTCCCCCTCTATCCTTACCATGTTGTTTTCCTTGTTTTTCTTTAGACTCTGATGTATACAAATACTTAGTATCTGCTCTTAGAAGCTTGTGACTTGTTTCTACCGGGTTTTGGGAGATGTAATTATGGATTTGCAGTTTTATATTTATATATCCAGTGTTGAAATTGTAGTTTAGATTATTATTCATTTATTCCGCAAATTGTTAGGCTTACCTAGTCTTATAGACTAGATGCCATCACAACATCCTACAGAGGAAAATTGGGGTCATGATAAGTTGGTATCAGAGCACTAGATTTATAGGTGTTATGAGTCACAAGCAAGTTTAGTAGAGTCTCGCGGATCGATACGGAGACGTATGTACTTATCTTTGGGAGGTTGTGGAACTGTTAGGAAAAGTTTCACTTTCTTTGATTCCTTATCGTGCGAGATTTTTACTTCGGACTCTAAACTTTTGTCTTTCTGTTCTCTCACAGATGGTGAGGACACGTACAGCTAGATCAGACGATCAGACACCCGCACCACATGCTAGAGCCGTGAGAGGCCGGGACTGGGGTAGAGGCTGAGGACGTCCACATGGTGCAGCCATAGCACCTGCACGAGCTACTAAAGAGGATCCACCAGTAGCTCCAGTTGGAGAATAGCCACCCGACACGCCTGTTACTGTACCAGCTCTCCAGGAGACTCTAGCCTAGTTTCTTAGCATGTTCAACACCTTAGCTCAGGCAAGATTGATACCTCTTGCTCCCGGCACATCTAAGGCCGGGGGATGAGAATAGACTCCCATCGCCGGTACCCCTGAGCAGCGGGTCCAGGTAGACCAAGATCCAGAGATCATACCGATACAGCTAGTAGCTTTAGTTCAGCCCGAGGTCAGGGCAGCAGCTTCTGAGGTAGAGCAACTCAAGCTCGAGAGGTACAAGAAGTACTACCCACCTACTTTCAATGGCTTGGCGTCAGAGGATGCCCGGGGTTTTCTTAAGGAGTGCCACTGTATCCTCTATACTATGGATGTTGCAGATACTAGTAGGGTTTCTTTCATTACATTCCATCTTAGAGAAGCGTCCTACCAGTGGTGGCACACATATGAGTTGGATAGTCTAGCTGAGGCAGCTTCACTCACCTGGACTCCGTTCTCAGATATATTCCTGAGGGAGTATGTTCCTCAGAATCTCAAGGATGCTTGGCACGTAGAGTTTGAGCATTTACGCGAGGGTGTTATGACCGTTTCAGAGTATGCAGTCTGATTCAGTGATTTAGCCAGGCATGCACCAACCCTGGTCGCTACTGTTCGAGAGCAGGTTCGTCGGTTCATTGAAGGGCTCAATCCCAGTATCAAATTAAGCATGGCTCGTGAGTTGGAGATTGATATTACATACCAGCAGGTAGTAGGGATTGCTAGGAGGTAGAAGGGTATGATGACTCGGGATAGAGAGGAGAGATAGTCCAAGAGGTCTCGAGAGTCTGGCACTTACAGTGGTACTCGTGCCCCAACTACAGCTCGTCAGGCAGAGGTTATATGGGTCGCCCTATTAGGCCCCGAGATCCATATTATGCACCACCAGTGTCTAGTGTTCCTCCTATACGAGGTGCTTCCAGTGGTTAGTCTAGTCGATCAGGCTCAAGCCAGTCATAGCAGCCACATCCTGCGAGAGCTTATTTTGAGTGTGGCGACACTAGTCATTTGATGATGGATGGCCCAAGATTCAGGAGGGGTGCACCTCCACAGATTTCTCAGGCACTGCGTGCTCTACTGTTTCCTCAAGCTATGATTACAGCACCAGCTACCACCCCACCTACACAACCATCTAGAGGGGGAGGCCATGCCAGATATTACGCCCTTCCTACTAGGACAGAGGCAGTTGTATCAAATTCTGTTATCACATATACTGTTCCAATCTGTCATAAAGATGCATCAGTCTTATTTGATCCAGGCTCTACTTATTCCTATGTGTCATCTTATTTTGCTTCGTATTTGTGTGTATCCCGTGATTCTCTGAGTTCACCTGTTCATGTATCTACACCTGTGGGTGATTCCATTATTTTTGACTGTGTGTATCGGTCATGTTTGATTGTTCTTAGTGGTTGTGAAACCAGAGCTGATTTATTATTGCTTGGTATAGCGGATTTCAATGTTATTTTGGGCATGTACTGGTTGTCGCCCTATCATGCAATCCTTGTTTGTCATTCCAAGACGGTGACGTTGGCTATGCCAGGTCTACCTTGACTAGAGTGGAGAGGTTCCTTGGATCATGTTCCAAGCAGGGTTGTTTTATATCTTAAAGCTCAGCGAATGGTTGAGAAGGGGTGTGATGCGTATCGAGCCTATGTGAGAGATGTTAGTGTTGATACTCCTGCCGTCGAGTCAGTTTCGGTAGTTCGGGATTTTGCAGATGTATTTTCGACAGATCTTTTGGGCGCGCCGCCCGAAAGAGATATTGACTTTGGCATTGATTTGTTACCGGGCACTCAGCCCATTTCTATTCCACCTTATCGGATGGCCTCGATAGAGTTGAAAGAGTTAAAGGAACAATTGCAAGAGTTGCTCGATAAGGGCTTCATTCGGCCCAATGTGTCGCCATAGGGTGCTCCTATCTTGTTTGTGAAGAAGAAGGATGGTTCTATGCAAATGTGTATTGATTACCTATTTGATCAGCTTCAGGGTGTCAAATTGCTCTCTAAGATCGACTTGCGTTCAGGGTATCATCAGTTGAAGATTCTGGAGCCAGATATCCCGAAGACTGCTTTCAGGACTCATATGGTCATTATGAGTTATTTGTGATGTCTTTTGGGATGACTAATGCCCCAGCAACATTCATGCACTTGATAAACAGTGTATTTCAATGCTATCTTGACTCCTTTATAATTGTGTTTATTGACGACATTCTGGTGTACTCCCGGAGTCGAGAGGATCATGAGCAACACCTAAGGGTTGCGCTTCAGACCTTGAGGGAGAAGAAGTTGTATGCAAAATTTTTGAAATGTTAGTTCTGGCTAGATTCAGCGGCATTTTTGGGTCATGCAGTAAGAAGATTGAAGTAGTGCAGAGTTGTCCCATACCGTCCTCAGCTTCGGATATCCGGAGTTTTCTTGGCTTGGCCCATTACCGTCAGTTTGTAAAGGGTTTCTCATCTATTGCATCACCTATGACCAGATTGACCCAGAAGGGTGCCCCGTTCAGGTGGACCGAGAAGTGTGAGGAGAGCTTTTAAACGCTCAAGATTGCTTTGACTACAACCCCAGTATTAGTGTTGCCTACTGGATCGGGATCCTACACATTGTATTATGATGTGTCGCGCATTGGTCTCGGTGCGGTGTTGACGCAGGACGGTAGGGTGATCGCCTACGCGTCTAGACAGTTGAAGGTGCATGAGAAGAATTATCCTCTCCATGACCTTGAGTTAGCAGCTATTGTTCATGCCTTGAAAATCTGGTGGCTCTATTTGTTTGGTGTTCCTTGTGAGGTTTTCACCGATCACATGAGTCTACAACATCTGTTTTAACAGAAGAATCTTAACTTGCGACAGCGGAGATGGTTGGAGTTGCTTAAGAATTATGACATCACCATTCTCTATCATCCCGAGAAGGCCAATGTGGTGGCCGATGCCTTGAGTAGCAAGTCAGAGAGTTTGGGCGGTTTAGCATATCTACCAGTAGTGGAGAGGCTTTTAGCCTTGGATGTTCAGCCCTTGGCCAACCAGTTTGTCATATTGGATGTTTCCGAGCCGAGTAGAGTTTTCGCTTGTGTGATTTCTCAGTCTTCTCTTTATGATCGTATCAGGGAGTGTCAGAATGATAACCCCATCTGCTTGTCCTTAAGGACACGGTTCAGCATGGTGATGCCAATGAAGTCACTATTAGAAATGGCAGTGTGTTACAAATGCAGGGCAGGCTGTGTGTGCCTAATGTAGATGGTTTGCGTGAGTTGATTCTCCAGGAGGCTCACAGTTTGCGGTATTCCATTCACCCAGGTATCGCGAAGATGTATCAGGATTTGAGGTAACACTATTGGTGGAGACGGATGAAGAAAGACATAATGGAATATGTAGCTCGTTGCCTAAATTGTCAGCAGGTGAAGTATGAGCATCAGTGACCGGGTGGATTGCTTCAAAAGTTAGAGATTCCAGAGTGGAAATGGAAGCAGATCATTATGGATTTTATTGTTGGGCTCCCACGGAATCATAGGAAGTTCGATGCATTTTGGGTGATTGTGGATAGATTGACCAAGTCAGCTCATTTCATTCCTGTGGTTACTACTTGCTCTTCGGAGAAACTGGCTCAAGTTTACATCCGCGAGATTGTCAAGCTTCATGGCATATCAGTATCTATCATCTCTGACCAGGGTACACAATTTACATCACGGTTCTGGAGAACCGTACATCGTGAGTTGAGTACTCACGTGGAGTTGAGTATAACATTTCACCCTCAGACGGAGAGACAGTCCGAGTACACTATTCCGATATTGGAGGATATGTTTTGTGCGTGTGTTATTGGTTTTGGGGGGTGCTTGGGATCAGTTCTTCCCACTTGCGGAGTTTGCCTACAACAACAGTTATCAGTCGAGCTTTCAGATGGTGCCGTATGAGGCTTTGTATGGTAGTCGGTGCCGGTCTCCAGTGGGTTGGTTCGAGCCGGGCGAGGCCAGGCTATTAAGTAAAGACTTAGTTCAGGATGCATTGGAGAAGGTTAAATTGATTCTGGATCGACTTCATACAACCTAGTCCAGGAAGAAGAGTTATGCAGATTGGAAGGTTCGCGACATTGCATTCATGGTTGGGGAGCGGGTTTTCCTTCTAGTTTCGCCCATGAAGGGTGTTATGAGGTTCGGAAAGAAGGGTAAGTTGAGCCCTAGGTATATCGGCCCTTTTGAGATCCTTGAGAGGGTTGGAGAGATGGCTTACAGACTTGCACTACCACCTAGTCTCTCTCCAATTCATCCAGTATTCCATATTTCCATGCTCCGGAAGTATCACGGCGATCCATCTCATATGTTAGATTTCAGCTCAGTTCAGTTGGATAAGGACCTATCTTAGGTGGAGCAGTCAGTGGCCATTTTTGACAGGCAGGTTCAAAAGTTAAGGTCAAAGAACATTGCTTCAGTGAAAGTTCAGTGGAGGGGTCATCCGGTCGAGGAGGTGACTTGGGAGACCGAGCATTATATGCGCAACAGTTATCCTCATCTTTTCACCACATCAGGTATGTCTTTATACTCGTTCGAGGACAAGCATATGTTTTAAGAGGGGGAGGATGTAACGACCTGCCAGTCATTTTGAGAAAATTAGCCCCGAAGCCCTATTTACTGTTCCCTATAATTTATTTTTAGGTTTTGTGACTTGCCGGGAGGATTTGTATTTGTTTCGTAGTCAAATAGGACACATAGTCTCTAAAATGGAGGTTTAAGTCATAGAAATTGACCATAGTTCGAACTGTGTGAAGACAACTCCGGAATGGAGTTTTGACGGTTCCTATAGCTCCGTGGGTTGATTATGGTCTTAGGAGCGTGTTCAAATGTTGAATTGGATGTCCGTAGGTTATTTTAATAGTAATTGGCGAAAGAAATGATGATTTTTCAGAAGTTTGACTGGGAGTGGACTTTTTTATATCGAGGTCGGATTTTGATTTCGAAAGTTAGAGTAGGTCCGTAATGTCAATTATGACTTGTGTGCAAAATTTGAAGTCAATCGGACTTGATTTAATAGGTTTCGGAGTCCGATATAGAAGTTTGAAACCTTGAAGTTCATTAGGCTTGAATCGATGTGTAATTCGTGTTTTTAGCTTTGTTTGATGTGATTTAAAGGCTCGACTAAGTTCGTGTTATGTTTTAGGACTAGTTGGTATGTTTGGTTGAGGTCCCAGGGGCATCGCGTGAGTTTCAGATGGTTAACGGATGTAATCGCACAGGTGTGAGCAATGGGGCACAGGGTAATCGCACCTGCGCAAGATTGACCGCAGGTGTGAGCAATGGGGCACAGGTGCAGAGCTAGGGGAATTGGCCAGTGGTCACAGGTGCGAGGTGAGGGCCGCAAAAGCGAAGTCGCTTCTGCGGGGGATCGATCACAGAAGCGGGTGAGTTCTTGGGGAGGCTTCCGCAGAAGCGAAAGAGGGACCGCAGGAGCGCATTCGTAGATGCGGAGATTTGAGCGCAGGTGCAAAACCTGGGGATTTAAGTGAACTCCACAGATGCTGAGACTTCACCGCATAAGCAGAATTGGGTCCGCAAAAGCAGAAAGCCTTGGCAGATTTTATAAATTCAAGGACTCGGGATTTTTATCATTTGTTGGACATTTGAGCTCAGGTTTGGCGATTTTTGAGAGCATTTTTGAGGGATTTCTTGAGGTAAGTCCCTTGTGCTTATTTTTGATCAATAATCTTGTTTACCCGTTGATTTTCCCACCTAGATTATGTGTGTTTAAGGTGGAATGTGGGAGTGTGAGGCTAGGGATTTGGAGAGTGTAATTTGGGGATTTAAGTGGCGATTTGGTGTCGGATTTTGGTAATATTGGTATGGATGAACTCGTGGTTGAATAGGTATTTGTATTTTGTAACTTTTACCGGATTCCGAGACGTGGGTCCGAGTCGACTTTTGGGCCGAATTTTTGATTCTTTAATAATGTCGTAAATTTATTATTTAAATTAGTTCCTTGTAGTTTGATTCAAGAGATGTAATTGCTTTTGGCTAGATTTGGGCCATTCGGAGTCGGAAAATCAAGGAAAATGCGTTCTTACCGATTGATTGAGAGAGATTTGAGGTAAGTGACTTGTCTAACCTTGTGTGGGGGAAATCCCCTTAGGATTTGTTACTATTGTAAAATTTTTTGATATGCGAGTGCCGTGCACGCGAGGTGACGAGTGCGTACACTGGCTAATTATGGAAAAATTCGGTTCTTCCTGATTTGTCATCTTTTGAATTTTTGTAACTGAATTGTCTTCTTTTAAAAATACATTAACTGAGTTGCCTTAGCATATGTAGTGATCATGTTTAGCCTAGTATGGCATCTCTACGTGCCTTAACCCTTACTTGCAATTTGTGCAACATGCTTAGTTGAATTACCTGCTTTCCTTGATTTAAATTAAATCTTTAGTTGTGAGATCCTTGCTGTAAATTCGTGTTTTCCTTCAATTTCCTGCTGCATATTTACTTTGGGACTACGAGAAGGTTCCTCGGGAGAGCCCCCTGTACTGCATATTTTCTTTGGGACTACGAGATATCCCCTTGTACTGCATATTTACTTTGGGACTATGAGACGTTTACTCGGGAGATCCCCCTGTCTTGCATATTTACTTTGGGACTACGAGGCGATACCTCGGGAGATTCCTCCCCCCCTCCGCATCGTGCGTATTTACATTTAGGACTATGAGGCGGTACCTCGGGAGTGCTCATGTTGTTTACCTCTATTTACTGTGCTGATATTTTCTTAAACTTCTTATTGTTTAAATTCTCAGTCATTTCAAAATATTATTATATCTTCTGCCTTACTTTTCTTTTAAACCAGTAGGGACCTGACCTGACCCCGTCACTACTCTACCAGGGTTAGGTTTGGCACTTACTGGGTACCGTTGTGATATACTCACACTACACTTCTGCACATCTTTTTGTGCAGATCCAGGTTCTTCCCACCGGACCAGATACTAGTGAGTTGGGCCGCACATTGAGACTTCAAGGTATATCTGCCAGCGTCTGCAGACCTCGGAGTCCCCCTCTATCCTTACTATGTTGTTTTCCTTATTTTTCTTTATACTTTGATGTATATAGACACTTAGTATCTACTCTTAGAATCTTGTGACTTGTTTCTACCGGATTTTAGGAGTTGTAATTATGGATTTACAGTTTTATATTTATATATCCAGTGTTGAGATTGGATTTTAGTTTATTATTCATTTATTCCGCAAATTGTTAGGCTTGCCTAGTCTTAGAGACTAGGTGCCATCACGACATCATACGGAGGAAAATTAGGGTCGTGATACCTTTTTATTAGGAATAGGATATCTAATCCATTTTAAAACCTTATTAAGAGGTTTGTAATTAATCACCAATCTAGGAACTCCTCTTTCCTGTTCAGCATGTTTATTAATGTAAAAATAAGTACAAGACCATTTGGACTTTGAGGGTCTTATTAAACCCTTTTGTTGCGAGGAATTAATTTCCTTTTTTCATAACTCTAGATATTCAAAATTCATCTGATAAGGTCTATCCTTTGTAGGAATATTATGCTCTGAGAAGTCTTCTTCGTATGGAATACTTACCATATGTTTCTTTCTATTCCAAAAATGGTTTGGATGTTCTCCACATATTTGTAAAGAAAATGGATTTTTCAATAAATCAATTTTATTCACTAGTTTAGGATTTTTTTAAAAATCTTGTTCAACAGTAATAGAACAAATTTTATTTTTCAAATAATCAATTTGCTTAACTTTTGTAGAGATATTATTAGAAATTATTTCACTCAAAAATCTTTGAATTGACTGAGTTATAAACTCAAAAGTAATTTCCTTGTCATTAAAAGTTCCTGTAAAACTCTTAGTGTCCCAATTAGTAAGAGGTATTTGTCACGACCCAAATCGATGGGCCGTGACGGGAACCCGGTGCCTTACTCAACCGAATACCAACGTAACGTGTCTTTCTTATCATTGGTAACTGGGTCAACATGGACATAACTCGTAATGTATAACTATAAGTGGGAAAGCACTGTATAAATAAACCATCTTTCTTAAAACATGAATACACATGAGTCGTCAAGGCCTCTGACATACTGTACAAACTGAACCTCTATCTATAAAGCCTCTAAGAGTATTTGATATGAAATGGGACAGGGTACCGGCCTACCTATAAGTCTGTAGCAAAATTCTGACATAAAGACTCATAGACTCGGCTGCACTCTGAATGAGGTGGAGTCTTACCGATCCTTCGCTGAATGCTAACCTCATCTACTATGACGGCTCGTCAAATTGATTGTCTATACCTGCAGGCATGAATGCAGCGTCCCCAACAAAAGAACGTCGGTACGAATAATGTACCGATTATGTAAGGCATATAATTAAGTATATAAAAGACATGGAAGAAACATAGAGTAAATGACTTAACCTGTAAGTCTGGATAACTCTGTGAATCATGAAATACTTATAGTATCATGCATATGCGTATGAATGTCATGTCATTCATAGGTACATGTATTCATAACATCATCAAGTCTCTGAGGGAATCCCATCATATCATGTCGGCCACTGTGGGCAAAATCATCAACGTATACCAGCTGATCAAGTGGTGGTGCGTATAAATCGCCGTAACCTTTTCCCATATCCCATATACATATATATATATATATATATATATATATATATATATATATATATATGTATATGCGTATATAACGCCATCTGTTCATGGGTCAATGTACATGCATAAAATCTCTCGGAACGTCATAAGACCATTATGCCTCTGATTAATATCATGAAATAAACTTTATCAACTTACGTATTTTACTGAGGTCCATGAACAGAAGATGTAATAATAAGACACATGGGATTTCAAGAACATAGTCACCTCTAATACTTCTATGAATAGAGTCATTTATGAAAGTTGTGCATTTGCTCGTTTCATTTGTGTCGTATAGATCATGCCGAAAGGAAAGAAGGGATAGCCCTAACATAACTGAACCGATTCTCTTGACAATCCCTTTAACACCCGTTGATTGCGACAACACGAAACGGCGGATCGAAGTAGGGAAAAATCTGTATGATATTCTTTAGAAAGATTGTACCGTGCTCCGTTAGAAATTGCAATTCTCACGTTACTAAGTAGTCTTGTATGGATTTTATAGCAGATCACGTTGCTATAACCTATATGAGTTTTCTGAAGCATTCTTCCTTACATTAGAGATATATGTATCTCCCTTATGTGGTGTGGGGCCCACTTATGTGGGGCCCACTTATGTGGTGATTAAGCCACAAAATTCTCTAAATAAGCCACCACCTCCTTAAGCATATGACTAGATGGCAACTTGCTGCCAACTTTCCAAAATCCCACGTGGATGTTGCCCCCTTATAATTATCCAATAAATCTCATTTAAATATTTATCCACAAATCCAATAATTAACCAATTACCCACATAATTAAGAATTATCTCAAATTACTTAAAATACTACTCACGTTTAACACACTTTATACATCTTGCTATCATGATCATGTGGTACCTTGTATCGCACTAGTCCATAAATACGGGGTATTGTAGCTTGGACCGTATTTTATCTCAAAATGTCAAACTTCGACGAAATTCATTTTCTTCGATTTGCTTTCATCTTCACCAATTTACTCATCACTTGTTTGAAATAGCATAATTCTTATAATCTCAAAATAATCTCATTCCTGAGCTTACGTCGATTAACTTATAACGAAACTTTAACGTCCGAAAATGCGGGAAGTAACATCTCATTTACGAGCTTTCATCAATTCACTTATGGCATACTTTCGCGTACGAAAATATGGGGTGTAACAATATTAATTTATGAAAGAAAGTAACCCCTAATATTACATCTTGCGATATATCTTTTACCAAAACAAAACTTTCAGGTATACAAACATTGTTTTGGCAAATATAGGCTCTAGGTAATTTATAAGAAATACCCATTTGACCACCACTAGCATTTTTTAATCTATGAGTGGTCTTATAAAAATATCTTGAAAGTATTACTCCTTCTTTTATACAACTTAAATCTATACCGCTATCAAATAAAGCGGTGAATACTCTTTTAAAATTGTAATCGATTGAAAGAGTTATTTCTATTAAAAACTTTTGGGTAGTAAAATACTGGAGTTTTTGAAAAAATTCATCTTCTATAAATCAATAGCTCCTAAGAATTTATTCTTCTCAGCATCATCTGACGTACTTATATCGTCTCCTTTTTCAGTAATATCACTACTGAATCCTTTCTTAGTGTCAGAATTTTATAATTTAAAAATTCTTTTGTCCAAGGCTACATTAGAAGCCTTTAACTCTGAGACTTCGTTTTTGAGATTATTAGTCTCGATACCTAGATCTTGGACGGTAGTCAGCGTATTATGCTGTGATTTTTCTTTAATCATTTTCCTAATGTGAGACATAATACAAGGTCCCTTTTGAGATAGAATTTCTTCAATCTCTGTACCTACTTCTGTATTTGTAGGTATCTTGTCTAAGATCTAGGATCTTAATTCAGGGTCCTTAATCACCCTTAACAGTTGTAGAATATTGTCATTGGTCAAGACATTGACCTTCATGTCTTTAAACTGGGAATAAAAATTATAACGATCATCATCAGTGTTACAACACTATTTCGAGCATTGTCCCTTATTATAGGGTCTTTTCTCATCTTCAGAAGATGAAATATAATTTTCTTCTTGAAGGACTCGTAAGTCTTCATCAGTTTATGATTCCTCATCACTATTCTCAAGACTATTTTCCGGAGAAGAATTTAACAATATCTTATATAAAGAATCTTTGATATTGTCATCAAAGTCAAAATTTTTGATTTTATCCTTGACTTTGCATTCCTTGGAATAATGGCCTACTCTACTACATTTATAACAGCCCTGAGGGTTTTTTGATTTTATAAAACTTTTTTTGCTTTATGAAAATCTTTTCTCCTTTTAGTCTTTTCATATCTTTTTTCAGGAGATCCTTTTTTCTTTCTATGAAAATCCTTTTTCTTATGAGAATGTTTTCTTTTTGCAGGAATATCAATAGCAAATTGTTCACAAAATTTCCCTAATTTTTGTCTCTCATTAAGACGGTGTTTCTTAATCTCTTGATTTAGCTTAATCTCATTACATAAAGCTAAACCTTCTTGAGTGCATACACTAAATAATTTACCATATGAATAATTACTATAATCAATACTCATTGTTGTTCCTCTAAGAGTTTTTCTAACCCTTTCAGCAAAAAGGGAGTCCATCAATAAATTTGAACTTCCAGTGAGTGCTATTATACTCTGGTAATTCTATTACTCTGGATAGAAAAACATATTTGTACCATCTAAAAGATGTTAATGTCTTACACCTAAGATTTTGGAGCATGGTTTTTATGGTCACATTATTGGCTGGCCATCTTCCAGAAAAATATTCTATAATATTCATAATTAAAGAATAGACAGTATTTTGGACATCTTTTCCATCCTTTGTCTTTACTGAACTCATAATAAGATATCTCTAGTCATTTGTAAGATAATTATCCCACCATCCTTTGAGTTGACTAGTGAAACCAGCAATTATCATTTCAGCAATAGCTTTTGTCGTATTCTTGTGAACTTTATAGATAGTACTGTACATAAGAATTCTATGTACTATCGCATAAATATGCCTATCTGTAAGACCATCTATGTTCCATTCCTAGGTGTTTGTCCCACTGTAACCTTGATGGTAGTGGTCACTATCAAGTTCTTCTAAGAGAACATCTTGTGGGGTTGGTCTTGGATAGTAGAACATCCTTTGAACTGATTTTCGAGCATATTTTTTAGAGATTTTATTAATCTCTTCTGAGACCTTTAGTCTTTTATCTTCATCAGGTAAATGCTCTAAATTTAGAGGGCTAACTCTAAATTCTCCAAATTTCTTATCCAATAATTGTTCAAGTTCTGCAAGATTATTTATTTTAAAATCTTTGACCGCGGGAGGGGGTTGGATACATGTAGTAGCGATTTGTTCTTTACCTTTAGTATCCTTTTCAGTCATTCTTTGGACTTCAGCTTTCAACTTGTCCAATCTTTCATGTATAGAAGCAGTTTTTTCACCCAGAATACTAACATAAATATTAGTATAATTATTCTGTGTGAGCATAATATTCAAATTCTTAGTTGTTATAACAGCTGTATCATTTTCAAATAATTTAGAAATAGCAGTGAAATATACTACTTTATCTTTTTCTTCTATTTGAAAAGATTGTTGTGGTGGTAAAACGGATTTAGTAACTTCTCCGCTACTGAGCTTATAATCTCTTTCTAATACTGAAAGATAGTTATGAACATATTTGGACATAAACAAAGGAACAAAAGCTATTATTTTATTATAACTAATGATGTCATTATAAAAAACATTTTGAAAGAAAGTTCTAATGATGAAAAATTAAGAACTTTCTTTCACAATGATTTTTATAATAACATCAGTAGTTATAATAAAATTATAGCTTTTGTTCCTTGATTTATGTCCAAATATGTTCATAACTATATTTCAGTATTAGAAAGAGATTATAAGCTCAGTAGTGGAGAAGTTACTAATTCCGTTTTCCACCACAACAATCTTTTCAACTAGGAGAAAAACATAAAATAATATATTTCACTACTTTTTTAAAATTATTTGAAAATGATACTGTTGTTATAACAACTAAGAATTTGAATACTATGCTCATACAAAATAATTATACTAATATTTATGTTTGTATTCTGGGTGAACAATTGCTTCTATACATGAAAGATTGGACAAGTTGATAGCTGAAGTCCAAAGAATAACTGAAAATGATACTAAAGGTAAAGAGCAAATCGCTACTGCAAGTATCCAATCCCTTCCTAAGGTCAAAGATTTTAAAATAAATAATCTTGCAGACCTTGAAAATTTATTAGATAAGAAATTTGGAGAATTTAGAGTTAGCTCTCTAAGTTTAAAGTATTTATCTAATAAAGATGAAAGACTAAAGGTCTCAGAAGATATTAATAAAATCTCTAAAAAATATGCTCGAAAATCAGTTCAAAGGATGTTCTACTATCCAAGACCAACCCCACAAGATGTTCTCTTAGAAGAACTTGATAGTGACCACTACCATCAAGGTTACAGTGGGACAGACACCTAGGAATGGAACATAGATGGTCTTACAGATAGGCATATTTATGCGACAGTACATAGAATGCTTATGTACAGTACTATCTATAAAGTTCACAAGAATACGACAAAAGCTATTGCTGAAATGATAATAGCTGGTTTCACTAGTCAACTCAAAGAATGGTGGGAGAATTATCTTACAAATGACCGGAGATATCTTATTATGAGTTCAGTAAAAACCGAGGATGCAAAAGTGTCAAAAATACTATCTATTCTTTAATTATGAATATTATAGAATATTTTTCTGGAATATGGTCAGACAATAGTGAGACCATAAGAACCATGCTCCAAAATCATAGGTGTAGGACCTTAACATATTTTAGATGGTACAAAGATGTTTTTCTATCCAGAGTAATGGGATTACTAGAGTGTAATAGCACTCACTGGAAGTCCAAATTTATTGATAGACTCCCTTCACTTTTTGCTGAAAGGGTTAGAAAAACCCTTAGAGGAACAACAATGGGTATTGATTATAGTACTTATTCATATGGTAAATGTAATGACCCGCCCGGTCATCTTGAGAGTTGTAGCCTCGTTCCTCCATTTAGTGCTTTATTTGTGCTTTATAATTGCTATATGACTTATCGGGTTAGTTGGAAAGGTCGATCGGATATTTACTTATGTATAAACGACCCCGGATTTGAATTTTGATAGTTTTGTTAGCTCCGTTGGGTGATTCTGGACTTAGCAGCGTGTCCGGATCATGATTTGGAGGTCCGTAATAGAATTAGGCTTGAAATGGCGAAAGTTGGAATTTGAAAAAGTTCGATCGGGGATAGACTTTTTGATATTGAGGTCAGATTCAAATTTCAGAAGTGGGAGTAGGTTTGTGGTGTCATTTATGACTTGTGTGCAAAGTTTGAGGTCAACCGGACGTGATTTGATAGGTTTCAGCATCGTTTGTAGAATTTGGAAGTTTCAAAGTTCACTAGGCTCGAATTGGTGTGCGATTCATTCTTTTGATGTTATTTGAGGTGATTTAAAGGCTCGACTAAGTTCGTATGATATTTTAAGACTTGTTGGTTTGTTTGTTCGAGGTCCTAGGGGCCTCGGGTTGATTTTGCTACTGCTGGTGTAATCGCACCTACGGATTGGAAACCGCAGATGTGAGCTTGCAGAAGCGAGGAAGGGGCCGCAGAAACGGCCAACAATGAAGCTAGCTGAGTTCGCAGGTGCGAGGTCCTTTCCGCACCTGTGTGTCTGCAGATGCAGATGTTGGATCGTAGAATCGCATGGGCGCTTGCAGAGGCAGCTTCGCAGAAGTGGACGATCCTTTGAGAAAGCATGTCCGTAGAAGCGAACTGGGCGTCACAGAAGCAAAGGCACGCTGGGCAAGTGAATTCCGTAAATGCAGAGATTGCATCTCAAGAGCGGGACCGCAGAAGCGTATTTTGGACAGCCGGTGCGGTTTGACTAGGCAAAACATATAAACATAAGGGTTCGCGATTTTCTTCATTTTCTAATGTTTTGAGCTCGAATGTTGGAGGTTTTTAAGAGAAGTTTCAAGGGCATTCTTGAGGTAAGTTCCTTTTGTTCATCTTTCTTCAATAATTATGTTTCCCCACTGATTTTTCACCTAGTTGGTGTATTTTTGAGGTGTAATTTGGGAGTTTGATACCAAGTTTGTCACGCCCCGAAACCGAGGAGCGCGACCGGCGCTCAACTGAGTGAACCCGACTTAGCAATCCTGTTAGATTTTATTCTACCCAAATTTATCCGTTAATAAAGAGGAGATGTACTCCGTTAATCAAATACTGAAGAGATTTCATTAACCGCTTCCATTTCATTCCCATTAACAGCATCATTCAATATTTTCAAAATAGTACGAGTTTATAGATTTAATGAAAAATATGTTGCCAAATACCAACAGTTCTAATCCAATTCCCAGCATCAAATACCACCCATAACCTGTCTATAGAGCCTGTAAGTACAACTGAAGAGTAATATGGAAATGCCGGCAACAAGGCCTCGGCTATACGTCAACCACAAAGTACATGAGAAACAAAAGATATATGACCTCGAAATTAAGCGGGGCTCACCAAATCAACTAAAAAGAGTGTACTTCTATCACTAATCAATGCCACCTGCTGTAGAACCACCTGCATCCATTAAAGATGCAGTGCCCCCGGCAAAAGGGACATTAGTACTGTCGAATAACACTAGTATGTATAGCTAGAAATCCTCTTTCAAAATAGAATGCCGATATGATCTATACATGGAACACATAATATAATGTAATTGAAACAACCTGTACAAACAAGGACAACAAAAGGGGCACCTATAATGTGTCTCATTAGACCGTCCTTAGTGTTCACATATCATATTATGCACTTATGCGTTTCATAGACTGTTCATAGTGTTTATTCATACCGTACACCTATACCTCTTATACACAATACACATATGCGTTTCATAGATCGTCCATAAGATTTCATATCACAATGGATTTCATAGCACAATGTACCTATGCGTTCATAGGCCGTCCACATGATTACATATCACAATACACCTATGCGTTTCATAGACCGTCCACAGGATTTCATATCACAATGGATTTCATAACACAATGTACCTATGCGTTTCATAGACCGTCCACAGGATTTCATAGCACAATGTACCTATGCGTTCATAGACCGTCCACAGGATTTCATAACACAATGTACCTATGCATTTCATAGACCGTCCATAAGATTTCATATCACAATGTACCTATGCGTTTCATAGACCATCCACAGGATTTCATAACACAATGTACCTATGCGTTTCGTAGACCGTCCATAGGAATTCATATCACAATGCACCTATGCGTTTCATAGACCTTCCATAGGGTTTCATAACACATTGGAAACAAAAGTACAAATATGTACATCTCATAACCTTTCACACCACATATCACCTCATCCGTACTTTCAACCACTCACAATATTATTATTTCATTGGCTCTCTTGGCCATACATATGATTCTTTATTCATGGCGTAATGGCTGTATTTCATATTCCACACTTTCATTAGTAGAATATTCCGAAAATCACAAATTTAAGTTCATTAGTAATGAAGGCTTTAAACACTATCGATTTCTTTCCAATAAATGGAGTAAAATGATTGGCAATCGACGCACAAATTAAAATCATACACAATTTCCACTCACAAATATGTAAGAACGCAAAATACATTGAAAATTACTTACACAATATAGCATTAGCTAAAACAGCCACATATGGGCATCACTTGAGTTCATAAACTTTTAGCCGATTATATTGTCGAAGTCAATTTTGGAATAGTTGAGTCAAAGCTCATTTCATAATCTTTCTCACATTATTTCATTTCATTGGCACCATTGGTCACAAGTATAACTTTCACTATTGGCACGTTGGCCACACTTTATATCCCCAATTCACTGATTTCACTTCCAACCATCTTTATAGGTTATCAACAATAAGACATTCCCAATCAAAACTTTAGGTATACATATGAGCAATTAAGAGTCTTAAGAATATTGAGATTTTCTCACACAATTTGGCATACTAGCTTTTATTTGAAATATGATTCAAAGCCACAATATATTTATACGCAACCCATACTTTGAAACTCACGGGAACATTATGGAATTCAATTCCAAGAGAGAAAGTTTAGCCAACATACCTCAATCGAGCTTTCCTTAAATTACTACAACGTTCCGGAAATTATAGCAATCCCAATCTATTTTGAGACATAACAAAATTTAACAACAATTAGGAAGATATTCATGGTCTCAGCCTTTTTGAGCTTTTTTATCAAACACTAGGTGTGCAAATTTAACCACAAGGTTCTTCTACAAGATTTTCTTCACTCCACAACCCAATACTTACTTATTTTGGCTCAACAATCTTCCCACAATTCTTATTGATACATACATGCATAAATAATAATCTCATACCCATGAATCATACTCTTAATCAACCATCGTCTACCCAAATTTGAAATTGAAAACTAGGGTATGGAACCTTACCTCTTAGATAAAGAACTTGTGGGTTTTCCTTGTTATCTTCCAAGATTTGAGCCAGAGTTGATGAATAATTATCCTAAGGTTTTCTCTCTCTCTAAAACACTCTCTCTTCTCTCTAAAACATCAGAATATTTGCTCAAAAATGACCCTTTGCGTGTATTTAACGAAGTAGGGTCGTGTTTTAAAATCCAAAAAATAGAGCTCTGGAACAGGTTCTGCGGTCGCATATAATGGTTATGCGGACCACATATCGGTCGCATAATTGGTGTCCAAAAGGACCAAAATATATGTCTGAGTCTGCGATCACTATGCGATCCGCATAACTGTTATGCGGTCGCATAATGCACCGCAGAACAGTTATGCGCTAACATAGTCGACTGCTTAATTGCTCCCAGATTAACCCTCTCCTGCCTCACTTCTGCGGCCATTATGCGGCCCGCAGAGTGATTATGCGGTTGCATAATGGACCGCATAAACACGCTTTTCTGCCAAAAATTTTCCTTTACTTTCTGGTACATTGTTCAACCCTAAAATCCTTAAACACGTATACCTACTCCGGCACCACGAAACCTTGAATTCATTTACGAAATTTTACGGGGCTGTACACTTAAATACTTCGAAATTTTTCGTGGTGTTACAGATTTAGAGAGTGGATTTTGGGGATTTGAATGGCTAATTGGTGTTGGATTTTGATAAATTTGGTATGACTAGACTCGTGAGTTAATGGGTATTCGCATTTTGTGACTTTTGTTGTATTCCGAGATGTAGGCCCGGGTGGGAAATTTTGAACCAATTTCGGATTTTGAGTTATAACTTAGTAATTTTTTGTAGAATTGATTCCTTTAGGCCATATTGATTGTATTGTATTTTACTGTTTATGTCTAGAGTCAGGTTATTTGGTGTCACGACCCAAACCGATCGGCCATGACAAGTGCTCGAGTCCTACCTATCGAACACCCCTAAGCATATGTCTAAGATATAAACATGAATTAAGGGTAGGTCATGAATAACATCTGCCATTAAACTGTTGAAGCACGTGAATAACATACATGAGAAAAACATGTCCAAAAGACATATATACATAGACATGCGGAATACGGTAGGGCAAGCCGATAAGGCTGCGATAGACAACTATATATCCAAAATTGGAATCCGACAAGGCCACATACTATCCAACTATAAATGGCTATCTACAAACCTCTAATAGAGTGTACAACTGTATAAAGGACGGGACTGGGCCCCGTCATACCCATATCTACATACAAAATATTACAACCCATATTTTCGTAGGAGAATGTACGCCATAAATAAATTGGTGAAAGATCGAAAATGAGATGTTACATCCCGCATTTTTGTACGTTAAAATTTAGTCGTAAGTTAACCGACGTAAGTTTGAGAATGAGATTATTTTGAGATTATAAGCATTATGCTATTTCAAACCAGTGATGAATGAATTCGTGAAGGAGAGAGAGTAAACAAATCAAAGAAAGTGAGTTTCGTCGAAGTTTGACATTTATACATGTACATTGACCCATGACCAGATGGCATTATATACGCGTATATGTATGTACATATATGTATATGGGATATGGGAAAAGGTTACGGCATTATATACGCACCACCACCTGATCAACTGGTATACGTTAATAATGTTGCCCATAGTGGCCGAAATGATATGATGGGATGTCCTCAGAGGCTTGATGATGTTATGAATGCATATACCCATATGTTATGACATTTATACGCATATTCATGATATTATAATATTAAAGGATTCATAGAGATATTCAGATATACATATCGAGTCTTTTACTCCATGTCTCTCTCATGCCTATTATCTTACATACTTGGCACATTATTTGTACTGACGTCCCTTTTGCCTAGAGATGCTGTGTTTCATGTCCGCAAGTCCCGATAGACAAGTCGAGAGTCCTCCAAGTAGGCTATCAGTTCAGTGGAAGATGTTGGTACACTCCATTTGCTCCGGAGTTGCTTGTTTGGTCAGTATGATTTAGACGTGTATTGTTTGGTATGGCGGGGTTCTGTCCCGACCTTTATGATAAGTATGTACTGTTAGAGGCTTGTACATAGATGTCATGTATACAGATACTTATATGGCCTTTTAGGCCTATATGTTAAGTATATAATGGATCACCTTGGCCTTATAGGCCCGTATGTCACAAATATAAGTTTCTATATCAGGTTGGGTCATTCTATATCGGTTCCCTCATGTTTTCTCTGATTAACTCATGACCCCCCCTTGTGGCCCACTTACCTATGATGCTGTAATAAGGAAGATACGTTACGTTGGTACTCGGTTGAGTAAGGTACCGGGTGCCCGTCGCGGCCCATCGGTTTGGGTCGTGACAAAAGTGGTATCAGAGGAGTTCTATCCTAGGGATCTACGAGCCGTGTCTAGTAGAGTCTTGTTTATGGGTGTGTTGTGCACCACACTTATAAGCAGGAGGCTACATGGCATTTAGGTCTGTCACTCTTTCTTCTTATTCTAGATCGTGTGGTAGAGCTCAGTTGTAAGAACTCAATTTCCTAAACTCTATCTTATTCATAATACGATGATGCCTACATCCAGAAAGACGGTGGGTAAGAGATATAGTTGTGGAAGAGTTAAGTCAGAGGAACTCAATTTTTACGTCATGCTTATGATGGATAAATATAAGGTATTCAACAGATCATGTGTGTACTAAGATGTGTAAACTTCTTGATAAGGATCCCTAAGGCAAGAATGTCTATCCACTCTTACGGTAAAAAAGAATAAGAGAATTGGAAGATAAACACAAGTTTCAGCAAGTAAAAGAAGCAATACATAAAAGAGTACGAGCTACCCAGCTAATGAAGATTATCGCAGAGGAATATAAGCCTTTTGAGTTACCTTCAACAATAACAGAGGTATGTACAATTGGCCACATCCATCTCATTTATGCCCTATGGGGGCTAATAGAAGTAGTATAAGAGAAAACAGGATATCAAGATCTAGCTGGGGTTAGGGTAACCTAAAATAGTGAATGGATTATTTGTGTTAGTTGACATTTCCGAAGGATATTGCAAATGTGCTAATAGATCTCCTTGTGAAACACCTAGATGGTGCACTCTAAAATAGTACAATTAGATATGAGTACTACAAAGATAAGCACTAGAATCCTCAAAAGGATAAATATTACCTTAGTGTGGCTCATGTCCATAGTAGAGAGACAATGTTAGGCAATTCGAAGAGCTAATGGATGGAGCAAGGGGAGTTAAAAGCAAAAGAATGTCTTGTTCAAGTTTTCAGAATAAAGTGATAGACATAGATGTTAGCGAAAAATAAGAAGAGAGTTAATGAAACATTATTAGTAAGATGTGATGCATGGATGACAACGGTAGATCAAAAAGATGACAGTATCATAGATTCTATAGTCAAGTGAAGGAAAAGACGATAGGTGACAGACCTTGAGACAACAAAGGAGTATAGGCCATAAAGTCATATCCTCATTTCGAGAAATAAGTTTGTGACTCCAGCACGACTAACAAAAGGAAAAGTTAGACCCCAACGTAATAGAAATCAATATGGGCTGGTGAACAAGATAAACTAAACATGAACCAGGGACTGAGTAATAGTCGGCATCATGAGAATTTTAGAGATTGCATCCCGGCAATAATAGAATGGACGACAGAAGAATACCCTTTAAAAGTCATTCAGGAAGACGCTTCCCTAAAGCAAGCAAGGTGAGTAAAGTTAAGCTTAAGGGACTGTACGTTCCAGTTATACTGAGTGTCACCCTCACGAGTAAGGAATTTTGTTATCCTTGGTACAGAAGGATTACCGCAAGGCGAGTAAGGGTCATCGATGATGTGAAAAGACTCCCCTAAAGGGGGTAATATGGAGTGATGTGGCATGAAGTCAGAATTAAATGGTTCTAGTAATTATGAAATGGTAGAGGAAGAAAGCGATAAAAAAGGAAAAAATGAAAAAGGAATGAGCTTGCACTTACCCCAATCCTATAGATATGCTACGATTCCAGAACATTACACAAGAACGACGTCAAGGAAAGGAAGTAAGGGTTCCTACCCGAGATGTTATTGTTAAATAAGGAGCCAGTGCAAGACTTAAGTTAAGACAAAGGAAATAACCCAAGAGAGATTACACGGAAATACAAATATGAAAATGAGCCAATGAATAGTTAGTAGTTGATTTAGGAAGAGCCTATTTATGGCTAGATAAGAGGATACAGACAAATCAACAGTTCGTGCAAGATAAACATAGTGAACCCCAACATGGGGAATTCAGTCTCGCAGTAATGTCATTATAATACTTGAGAAATATTCAAATAGGAGTTGGGGTAGTTAAAGGTACCATGTGAGTATTATGGGAATAAAAGAGAGTTCCACTGGAAAACAGTCAAAATATCAGTTCAGAACAACCCTACAAGCACATGGGCATGGAAGTAAGTAACTACGGATAATTATAGTCAAGGAAGGACATCAAAAGGTCCATCGAGTATACAATGTAATAAGCCTACAGCTTTACAAGAATCAGAGGATCCTCCCTTAATACTACAATGAAAGACTAGCTGAGGA
Organism: Nicotiana tomentosiformis; assembly: GCF_000390325.3. Classification (NCBI taxonomy): domain Eukaryota; kingdom Viridiplantae; phylum Streptophyta; class Magnoliopsida; order Solanales; family Solanaceae; genus Nicotiana; species Nicotiana tomentosiformis. Next base: position 154,077,046 of record NC_090813.1, read on the forward strand.
AGTAAGGAAGAAGGCTTCAACCTAAGCTCAGTAACCTAAGGAGGAAATGGTCTTATAACAACAGTCTCACAAATAACATTGTATGCACTCCATAAGAAAGTGGCATCTACCGTGGCTAATGAACGGGAAGTAAAATCAGGAGTGATATTCAAGAGCATATGAGTTGTATGGAATTCCAATATGTGTGGGCACTAAGGTAAGCTAAGTATGCATGCAACAAGTAGGCAGGAAGACCAGGAAAAGTAATTGCTTACATTTAAAGAAAACTGAGAAGGAACGAAAAGAATTATTCGATCAATGATCCAGAGTTAGTTATATTATGAACGCATTTAAGATTTTGAAGTACTATCCATGCAGCATATATGCTGAAAATCATACAGCCGTAGAAGGCTTCGGTATAAGTTAAAAGAAGGAATTGGGTCCAGGTCATAGACAAAGGATTGAATCATTAGAAGATTGTATCATGGTTTTCCATAGCGTCCATGAAAGGCTAAAGTAATACCATGAGCTGTAGATCGGAAGATAGCTTGCGCCTACATAAAGGCTGATCAGAACGAAGAGGAATCTAAAGAGTTACATCAACAAAGTTAGTCAGGAGTCTGATTATTGGACACAGAAAATTATAGAATTATGATTGAGGACATTGCAGAATCACTCTTAATATCATAGGTACAAGAGAGATAGTACAGTAGCCATATTCTATAATGACTCTACGATAAAGCCAGTCAGAAAAGTACCAGCCTTATAAGAAGTCAGTATGAAGCTCTCACCAGATTGTGGATATGAATTATACCTATGTGAAAGGAAGGTCATGAAGAAGATAGAAGATGTGATGCGAGATTTTAAGGTAAGTAAGGTAAAAGTGAACAACGTACGAGATACTCAGGTGCAGAAGGTTGTGAACAATCTATACTTCAGATAGAGGGCTAGAAGCTCTGGGATTTAGTATCCAAGAATGATAGAGGCATCGTCAGTGGAATATTTTCCAGCCTATAGGTTCTAGGTATCGAGAAATCTAATTAAGAGAGTAAAGAAGAGTTAGAGATGATGTGATGTCTCGCTTGATGTTCCAGAATAACCCAAGGAAATCTATGGTGCAAGCAAGTTGAAAGAAGGTTGGGAATAGTATAAATAGATACGTATAGGTCGCAAGCTAAACTATAGTAAAGAGAAAAGGTTTGATGACAGGAGTAAGGCTGAGAAAGGGCGAGTGGGAAGGTGACTAGAATAGATAAGTCCTCGGGATTAAGCCCATGAAAATAAGAGAGCTAATGGTTTCTCTAAGTTATAGAAAGTTTAGTATAGCCTGAATTAACTCAAAGGAATTTCTAAGACTAATAGCATCTAGAAGGAATAGAATGCTGCCCTAGTAGTGGAATGAGGGTGTAATTATGATAGATAAAGGATGAGGTTTGGGCCTTCGATTGAGTTATGATTTGAAGAGGATTTCATGAATTATACGGGATTAAAATACCCACGTAATTGAATCATATTGGGATGCTATAAAATATAGCTATTGAAGTACAATTTCACTGCTAAGTGGCTCAGGAAAATCACTTCAAATATTCCTCGATGCACGTAAGCCCTAGTGGCAAGGTATTACATAAAAAGTATCAAGTTATCAGTAGTATATTGTAGATCAATATTGAGGTGAATCAACAATGGATTGACAAAAGTCACAAATTATGAGATGAGATTAGGCCGTCATTCTTAAACAATAATGAGAAAGTATTAAAGGACTTAGATTTATACATATGGGATAAGAAACGAAAGTAACCCGGAGTTCAGTAGCAGACCTCAGTAACGATAAATTGAAGTAAGAGTTATGGTATAGTATGACGTACCTAGATGTAGTAAAGTCATACGAATGGATAACCGGGTCTATGAAATAAGACAAAATAATATTCGTAAGTTCAACAAAGTATCGAGCAAAAAAAACTTCATTGTACTTATAAATTCCTAAAGAGGCATCTTTTCAAGCTCTGTATATGCTTACAAAGTGACGCCTAGAGATTGGCTAAAATTTAGAGGAAAAAGGAGAGAGTCACATAGGCGCACTTACAAAGTCAGAGTCGTACATGCTGCATGATAAAAGATAGCAACAGTTACAAGATTGGAATGATTTCGACCACGAGTCGTGGTGTGAGAAAGATGCCTAAAGGGGGGGAATGCCCTGGCATTTGGGATTCATTCACAAAACAGTTGCCTAAATGGCAAGAAGAGTATTAAAGTATTTGCAAGAGCTACGTGTTATGAGAATGATAAGTGCATCAGTCAACATTCAAGGACGAATATTCCAAAGGGGGGAATGATGTTACACCCCATATTTTCGTACGTGAAAGTACGCCATAAATAAATTGGTGAAAGCTCGAAATAAGATGTTACATCCCGTATTTTTGTACGTTAAAATTTCGTCGTAAGTTAACCGACGTAAGTTCGAGAATGAGATTTTTTTGAGATTATAAGCATTATGCTATTTCAAACAAGTGATGAGTGAATTCATGAAGGAGAGAGAGAGAGAGTAAACAAATCAAAGAAAGTGAGTTTCGTGAAGTTTGATATTTTGGGATAAAATACGGCCCGAGCTAAAATACCCGGTATTTATGGACTAGTACCATATAAGGTACCACATAGACATGATAGTAAGGTGTACAAAGTATATTAAAAGTGACTAGTATTTTATGTAAAGTGAGATAATTCTTATTATGTGGGTAATTGGTCGATTATTTGTTAATGGGGGATTAATTAGTTAAATAAGAAAATAGTAATTAATTAATCCTCTAAGATAAGCAAAGAATGTGGCAGCCCCCCTTAAAACTTAAGATGACTCTTAAGTCATTAATATAGGTGGCAAGCTTAAGAGATGTGGGCAAGTCTTGTAACATGAGTCACATTATTCATTTAAGGAAAGAGATCCTTTTTTAAGTCTTAGGAAGATGAGTCATTAGTCATATATTCATCTAAGGAAAGAAAGCTTCAGTCAAGCACATAAGAACATTCCAATTCCAATCACTTTCTCATCCAAGGAACATAAGCAACGTTAATTTACTTTCCAAAATAGCAACGTTGTTGCTAAGTTCTTAAGGAAAGGTTTCGATCAAGATTTTCTTTGCATAGCAACGTGATTGCTTCGAGCTTTTCTTACGACTTGTTCCATGTTTTGTTTCAATTAACGTGTATTAGAGGATTGTCAAGAGAATCGACTCAGGTATGTTAAGGTTATCCCTTCTTTCTTTCGGCATGATCCAAATGGTACAAATAAAATGAGCAAAATATACAACTCTCATAAATGACTCTATTCATAAAAATACTAGGGGTGTCTATATTATTGATTCCCCATGTGTCTTATTATTCTATCATCTGTTCATGGATCTCAGAAAATACATAAGTTGGTAAATTTATTTTATGACATTAATCAAGGGCATAATGGTCCTATGACGTTCTGAGAGATTTTATTGACGTATTCCATATGCATTTTATTCATTTATACATATACATTGACTCATGACCAGATGGCATTATATATGCGTATATGTATGTACATATATGTATATGGGATATGGTAAAAGGTTATGGCGTTATATACGCACCACCACCAGATCAGCTAGTATACGTTGATGATGTTGCCCACAGTGGCCGAAATGATATGATGGGATGCCCTCAGAGGCTTGATGATATTATGAACGCATATACCCATGCATGGTATGACATTTATACGCATATGCATGACATTATAATATTAAATGATTCACAGAGATATTCAGATATACATGTCGAGTCTTTTACTCCATGTCTCTCTCATGTCTATTGTCTATTATTTACTAATTTTCATTCCTTACATACTCGGTACATTATTTGTACTGACGTCCCTTTTGCCTGGGGACGCTGCGTTTCATGCCCGTAGGTCCTGATAGACTGGTCGAGAGTCCTCCAAGTAGGCTATCAGCTCAGCGGAAGATGTTGGTGCGCTCCATTTGCTCCGGAGTTGCTTGTTTGGTCAGTATGATTTAGACGTGTATTCTTTGGTATAGCGGGGCTCTGTCCCGACCTTTATGATAAGTATGTACTCTTAGAGGCTTGTAGATAGATGTCATGTATACAGATACTAGTATGGCCTGGTCGGCCTATATGTTAAGTATATAGTGGAGCACCTTCGCCTTATAGGCCCGTATGTCACAAATATGAGTTTCTATATTAGGTTGGGTCATTCTATGTCGGATGTTCCCTCATGTTTTCTTTGATTATCTCATGACGCCCCTTGTGGCCCACTTACCTATGATGCTGTAATAATAAAGATATGTTACGTTTGTACTCGGTTGAGTAAGGTACCGGGTGCCCGTCATGGCCCATCAGTTTGATTCGTGACACAAAAATAGCGTACCAAAACTAATAACAACTCCGGATCAAGTTCAACACACCAACTCTCGCTGATCAAGGATCTTAAAAAGGGGGGCCGTCAGCTTGTCTACCTGCACCTGTGGGCATAAAAACACAGCGTCCCCGAGCAAAAGGGACGTCAGTACGAATAATGTATCGAGTATGTAAGGCATGAAAATCAGTCCACAAAAGACAAATGAAACATGGAGTAAAGAATTCTACCTGTAAGTCTAAATAACTTCTTGAATCCTGAAACATTTATTATGCCATGCACGTGTGTATAAATGTCGTATCATCCATAGGTATAGGTGTACATAACATCATCAAGCCTCTTAGGGCATCCCATCATATCATCTCGGCCACTGTGGGCAAAATCATCAACATATACCAGCTGATCAGGTGGTGCTGCATATATAACACCATAACCTTTTTCTATATCTCATATACATATAATATACGCGTATATAACGCCATCTAGTCATGGGTCAATGTATATGTATAAATGAATGAAATGCATAAGAAATATGTTAATAAGATTTCTCGGAATGTTATAAGATCAATATGCCTTTCAAATAAACTTTATCAACTACATATTTTTCTGAGACCCATAAACAGAAGATATAATAAAAAGTCACATGGGGAATCAAGAACATAGACACCCATAGTACTTCTATGAATAGACTCATTTATGAAAGTTGTGCATTTGCTTGTTTCGTTTGTATCGTATGAATCATGCCAAAATGAAAGAAGGGGTAGCCTTAACATACCTGAACCGATTCTCTTGAAAATTCCTGTAACACACGTTAATTGCGACAAAACACGTAACAGCAGATCGAAGTAGGGGAAAATCCGTATGATATTTTTAAGAATAATTTTACCGTGTTTTCTTAGAATTACATCTTACGCTGCTATTACATAATCTTGTATGACTTTTGTTGAAGCAATCACGTTGCCATTCCATATGATATCTCTCTTTGTTAAATTGAGAAGTCTTTTACCTTAGTGGGTGTGGGCCCCACTTAGGTGATGACTTAGCCAAGAGTTTCTCTAAATATGCCACGTTGTTTTGTGAGTAAAGAGTCACTTAATAGGGCATAGCTGCTGCCACGTTGGTGATGGTGTCCCCCTTAAGCTTTATCCACAAATTCTATTACATGTTAATCTCAAACTTAAAAATTCATAATTAACCAATTATCCACATAATTAAGAATTATTTCAAATTATTTAAAATACTACTCACTTTTAACATACCTTATACACCTTACTATCATGGTCATGTGGTACCTTGTATGACACTAGTCCATAAATACCGGGCATTACAGCTCGGACCGTATTTTATCCCAAATTGACAACCTTCAACGAAACTCATCTTCATTGATTCGTTTACTTTTTAACCTTCATGGCACTTACTTATCGCCTGTTATAAATGGCATAAATACTTATAACCTCAAAAATAATCTCATTCCCAAGTCTACATCAATTAACTTACGATGAAACTTTAACATACGAAAACGCGAAATGTAACATCCTTCCCTCTTTAGAAACATTCGTCCTCGAATGTTAAGCTCCCTGGGATCTATATAAATTTTAGTAGAGTCGCCTTTATAACAGTACTACTACCAACCCTTCCTGTAGAAAACTCAATAATTCAATGCCACATATTGCCACAATCATCAACTATGACAATGGCCTCACACGACCAATGAAAATAATTAACACAAGAATCCATACTCGTACCTTAAGGCTGTGATGTCTCAGTCGGATCCTCTTATGGAGGAGGAAACAAATGAGTATACCTAGACTTCATGTCCTCTTCATCTTCCCAAGTTATTTCTTCCACATTTTTGTTTCTCAAAAGTACTTTCACCAAAGCTACGTCTTTGGTCCTCAATCTCTGAACCTGTCTATCTAGTATAGCAATGGGAGTTTCCTCATATAATAGCTACTCTGTGACATGAACATCGTCAACGGACACGATTCTGGATAGATCTACGATACATTTATGAAGCATAGACACATGAAACACTAGATGTACAGACTCCAAGTCAGAAGGCAAGTCTAACTCATATGCTACCTGGCCTACCTTGCGTATGATCTTATATGGTCCAATGTACTGAGGGCTAAGTTTTACTTTATTACTGAATCTCATAATGCCTTTCATCGGTGATACCTTTAGGAATACCCAATCGTCAACCTGAAACTCCAAGTCTCGTCATCGATTATCTGCATAACACTTCTGACGGCTTTGAGCTGCTAATAGCCTTTCCTGTATAAGCTTAATCTTCTCGATTGCCTATTTTACCAACTCTGGTCTTACTAACTTAGTTTCACCAACATCGAACCATCCTATAGGTGACCTACACTTTCGCTCATAAAGAGCTTCGTATGGAGCCATCTGAATACTGGTATGATATCTATTATTATGCGTGAACTCAATAAGCGGCAAACGATCATCCCAGCTACCCTTGAAGTCTATCACACAAGCTCGTAACATATCCTCCAGTGTCTGAATAGTACGCTAAGCCTGTCCGGCTGTCTGGTGATGAAATTATATACTAAGACTTACTTGAGTCCCCAATCCTTTTTGAAAGGACCTCCAGAAATTAGCTATAAAATGAGGACCTCTATCCAAGATAATAGATATAGGGACACCATGAAGTCATACTATCTCCTTAATATAAAGTCTTGCATAATCTTCTATGGAATATGTAGTCCTAACGAGAAGAAAATGGGTTGATTTTGTAAGTATATCAACAATCACCCATATAGAATCGAACCTACACTGTGTACGAGGTAAACCTACGATAAAATCCATATTTATTACTTTCCACATCTAAGTCGGAATCTCTATAGCCTATAATACTCCACCGGGTTTTTGATGCTCAATCTTAATCTGCTGGCAATTAGGGCACTGAGCAACAAACTCCGCTATATCCTTTTTCATTCCATCCCACCAATATATTTCCCTGATATCATGATACATCTTTGTTGCTCCTGGATGGACAGAATAACGAGAATAGTGAGTCTCTCCCATAACCTGCCGACGTAGCCCTGCAACATTAAGGGCACAAAATCATCCTCGATATCTAAGGACCCCATCTCCTGTAATCTCAAATGGTGTCTTCTCCTTCTGAGGGGTATATCCCTATAATGAGCTAACACAGGATCCTCGTACTGGCATTCCTGCACTTCAGTTACTTAAGAAGATGTTGCCGTGTCCTGAATAGTAATTCTAGTATTAACTGAGTCCAGTAATTGAACTCCAATACTAGCTAGCTGATGAATGTCATGGGCTATCCCACTCTTCTCTGGTTATAAATATGACATGCTACCCATAGATTTGCAGCTCAGGGCATCGGCTACTACATTCGCCTACCCTGGATGGTATAAAATATCAATGTCATAGTCTTTCAGTAGCCCCAACCATCTCCTTTGACGTAAATTCAATTCCTTTTGCTTGAAGATATACTGAAGGCTCTTATGATCCGTATAGATATCAACATGAATGCCATACAAGTAGTGCCTCCACATTTGTGGCACCTTGCAACTGATCAAATAAATTATCAATCCTCGGGAGTGGGTACTTATTCTTGATCGTTACTGTCACGACCCAACTGGAGGGTCATGACTAGCACCCGGGCCATACTTGCCGAGCACCAACGTACATTTTATCTAACCTTCCTTATTATCTTTAAGGGCCGACAAGATCAATATAAATAGTAGACATGGATCATGAACATCCAACAATGAAAGATAATGTCATGAACATACATAACATGGGACGACAAGACTGTCAAGAAACTATATATAAGGTACGAGCTACCATGAGTCGACACCTGTCTATGAGCCTCTAAAGGAACATATGTTCTACAACATTGCCGGAATAGGGCCCCGACATACCCATAATGTCTATAACAAAAATGCATACCAAGACCACGGCAAGTCTGGAGAAGGGATCTCGCCAATAACCGCTGAACCGGATAGCCTACTGTGATGGGGGAGCTGTGTCTACCTGTCTATCAGGACCTGCAGCACGACATGCAGCGTCCACAAATAAAAAGGACGTCAGTACGAATAAAGTACTGAGTATGTAAGGCAGGAAAGCATAAGTAAGAACAAAAATGTAAACAAGGATAGGGAATATACAACCTGTGACATCTAGGTACCTCTGAGGGCTACTGACATGAAATACATGATACATACATATATATATATATATATATACATAAACTTTTAAAACATATGCCTTTGTGGGCATCATCATCATCAAATCGTACCCGGCCGTAATAGGCTCGGTAAAACGTACCCGGCCATCATAGGGCTCGGTAGAATCGTACCCGGCCACGTGGAGCTCGGTAAAACCCAACTGATCAGTGGTTGCACAATAAGTGTCGTACCCGGCCAACTATAGCGTGGCTCGGTAGAGTAAAATAGATACATATATATGATGCATGCTGGACTCATTGGAATCACATTTTGAACCTTTCGGAGTGACGTAAGGTCGGTATCCTTCGTACACATTATTAGGATTAAATCTTCATCAAGAATCTTATAAGAATCAGGAACTACCAACAACATTGATAATATAAGAATAAGAGAAGTAACATCAATATCAATCGTTTCATAAGAAGGGCAGCAATGTAAGTACTGCTAGCTTCTAAGAGTAGAGTATCTTTGGGAGTTCGTTCATTACATTATGTACAATCAGAGTCGTGCAAAAGAATGAAGGGGATAGCCTCACATACCTTGTATATACTGCCCAACCTCAAGCTATGCAAATGTCACGACTCCTTAGTCTACAATAAAAGAAATGACATGGGAAGCAGAAGAGAAGATGAAGTCTAAATACCCTTACCTATTCCAGAGTGAAGATAACGAGGATGCCGGGGGAAAGAAGGACGCATTATAAGGTGGAACGGCTCTATGAGGTAAGCAATAGCTTGTGAATACTCTTTTTTTTAATACAAAATGGTAATATGCAGATAATGTACATATCCATAATGCTTTGTATAGTCTTGTAAGGCCATAGGTTAGGTTTAACTGCTTGCAAGTTTGGCTAGTGTCCATTTTATAGGGGAAACTCAGCCGGAAATCTCCGTCGGAATCCACAATGAGTTAGACACCCCATAAACCCTTACATTCGAGGACGAATGTTCCTAAGGGGGAGAGGGTGTTACAACCCAAATTCGCATACCATAGATCACGCCGTAAGTTAGTCGACGTAAATCCAAGAAGAGATTATCTTTGAGATGATAAGAAGTTAATCCTATTGGTCTTAAATGATACAAGGGTGTATAAGAGTGGTTAACAAGTATTAGAAGTTAAACGAATCAAGGATGTTGTAACCCGTATTTTTCGGTAACACTAGAGGTGATTAACTGTACCAAGAGGTCTTGTTTTAATGTATTTGAATCATATAATATCCGTATCATAAGTATTGAAGTCAAGCGAGTTATGAAACAAAAGTCGATAAAAGTTGTCGCAACTTAGGTTTATAATTTTACTTAAACTTTAGGTCAAATGTTACTGCATTTTCTCCCAATGTGCTTGGAATTATGGGGTTATCTACCTATCAAATTGAAGATATATGAGTCTAGTTTCCAACGCATTAAACCGTTCGTCGATACGATCTCGGAATAGAGAGATATTCTCATTTTCGCGAGAGTGCGCCAAGCTGCTCTCTATGGGGCCCACAAAGGCGGTTTAAGACATATGGACATATATAAGATACCTCAACCCGGTTTTAAGTCATTATTTTTCAGTATATTCAGACCTTATATCCCTAAAAACAGTCTCTCAAGGTTCTCTCATTATCCAAGAGCCAAACAAAGGGCAAACAACACAAATCAAATGTCAGGAATCCCGTGGCGCTAGTAAGTTTCTTGTTCTTCTTGTTGTTGCTGATTTTTGTGTTGTTCCAGCTCGTGTGGGAGGTTGTTTTAAGTGTTTTATGTCCTGTAAATACACCTTCAAGTTTTTAATATCAACCCTAGGTGATTTCAAGTCTTCTAAAGTAATTCTAGTGCCGAAAAACCCGAATTAATTGCTAGTTTCGCTTCCTTGTTCTTGTGGCAGAATTGAAGGGATATTTCGTGGAAAATTAAGGTCAAATTGGAGTTGTTCTTTCTGTTTAAAGGTAAGGAACCTCTTACTCTATATATATTTAAGATTATCCAAGTTGTGGCTAAGTCGTTGATGCTAGAACTTGTGAAATATATATCGAAAGGCTTGGTAGTAATGTTGTTAGTTGGTGGACTGTTTTGGAGGCTCAATATGATTATTAATGATGTTGTTTGGGCTGTTTGGTGATTGTATTGACTTGTGGGAAGTCATATAAATAGGGGAGGTGCTGTCCGTTTCATCGTAAAATAGGTTGCGGTCGATACATAATAGTTACGACGCTTAAACGATAATGATAGTGTCATTTCTCTTATTGTAGACTAAGGAGTCGTGACATTTGCATAGCTTGAGGTTGGGAAGTATATACAAGGTATGTGAGGCTATCCCCTTCATTCTTTTGCACGAACTCCGATTGTACATAATGTAATGAACGAACTCCCAAAGATACTCTACTCTTAGAAGCTAGCAGTACTTACATTGCTGCCCTTCTTATGAAACGATTGATATTGATGTTACTTCTCTTATTCTTATATTATCAATGTTGTTGGTAGTTCCTGATTCTTATAAGATTCTTGATGAAGATTTAATCCTAATAACGTGTACGAAGGATACCGACCTTACGTCACTCCGAAAGGTTCAAAATGTGATTCCAATGAGTCCAGCATGCATCATATATATGTATCTATTTTACTCTACCGGGCCACGCTATAGTTGGCCGGGTACGGCACCTATTGTGCAACCATTGATCAGTTGGGTTTTACCGAGCTCCACGTGGCCGGGTACGATTCTACCGAACCCTATGATGGCCGGGTACGTTTTACCGAGCCTATTACGGCCGAGTACGATATGATGATGATGATGCCCACAAAGGCGTATGTTTTAAAAGTTTATGTGTATATATATATATATATATATATATATATATATATATATATATATATATGTATCATGTATTTCATGTCAGTAGCCCTCAGAGGTACCTAGATGTCACAGGTTGTATATTCCCTATCCCTTCACATACTCAGTACTTTATTCGTACTGACGTCCTTTTTATTTGTGGACGCTGCATGTCGTGCTGCAGGTCCTGATAGACAGGTAGACGTAGCTCCCCCACCACAGTAGGCTGTCCAGTTCAGCGGTTATTGGCGAGATCCCTTCTCCGGACTTGCCGTGGTCTTGGTATGCATTTTTGTTATAGACATTATGGGTATGTCGGGGCCCTGTTCCGGCAATGTTGTAGCACTTATGTTCCTTTAGAGGCTCATAGACAGGTGTCGACTTATGTATGGTTTAGAATGCCTTTTCGGCTGATTTTTGTTGTATAGTCTTTCATGGCATCATGATAGCTCGTACCTTATATATAGTTTCTTGACAGTCTTGTCGTCCCATGTTATGTATGTTCATGACATTATCTTTCATTGTTGGATGTTCATGATCCATGTCTACTATTTATATTGATCTTGTCGGCCCTTAAAGATAATAAGGAAGGTTAGATAAAATGTACGTTGGTGCTCGGCAAGTATGCCCCGGGTGCTAGTCATGACCCTCCAGTTGGGTCGTGACAGTCACCTTATTCAACTGTCTATAATCAATACACATCCGCAAGGAATCATCTTTCTTCCTCACAAATAACACAGGTGCTTCCCACGGTGATGTACTAGGTCTGATAAAGTCTTTTGCAAGCAAGTCCCTTAGTTATTCCTTCAAGTCTCTCAGGTCTGCAGGTGCCATTCTATAGGAAGGAATATATATTGGTTGAGTATCTGGTAATAGATCAATAGCAAACTCAATTTCTCGTTCTAACGGAAGACCCGGAAGCTCAGCGGGAAAACATCGGGAAACTCATTAACCACAGCGATAGATTGAATGGTTGGTCACTCTACTTTCACATCTTGTACCCGAACTAAGTGATAAATATAACCCTTTCTGATCATCTTCCTTGCCTTCAGATAGGAAATAAATCTACCTCTCGGCGATGCCGTATTACCTTTCCATTCCAAAACAGGCTCCCCTAGGAATTGGAATCGGACAATCTTTGATCCACAATCAACGTTGGCATGACAAGAAGCCAACCAATCCATACCCATTATAACATCAAATTCTACCATATCTAACTCGATTAGGTCTGCTGCTGTTGATCGACTATGAACTACTACTATACAATCTCTATATACCGACCTAGCTATCACTGGTCCCCAATAAGTGTGGACACCTCAAAAGGTTTAACCAACTCACATTTTATTCCAAACTTACTAACAACCAACGGAGTAATATATGATAAGGTGGAACCGAGGTCAATCAATGCATATACATCATATGAGGAGACTGATAATATACCTGTAACAACATCAGGTGACGACTCCTGATCCTGTCGACATGCTAATGCATAAATGCGGTTCTGAGGACCGCTCGAGCTAGATGCTCCACCTCTACCTATACAACGACCGATTGGTGCTTGTGAACCTTGCCTAGGGGGGCGTAATAATGATGACGAACCAACTATAGATCCCGCTTGCTAGACTATGCTTGTACCACCTCTCGTCGGACAATCTCTCATAACGTGGCCTGGATAACCACAAGTATAACAAACACCCAACACCATTCGGCACTACCCCACATGCTATTTACCATACTAAGCAGATCATGGCAAGGGCGGCCTTGACTCACCCCTATACTGAGAACTTGAGGCCCTGGAATTTTGACTAGGCCCTGAATATGTGGAACGATCAAATCTCCTATCGGCAAACTGAGGGGTTGCGCTAGCCGATGGATGAGCTGGATACCTCGGGTATTGTTATCTCTGACAACCTTGAAACTTACCAGAAGGACCCGAAGATCTCACTCTCTTAGTCTGGCCCCTATCATGCTCACGATCGGCCCTCTGCTTTTGCTTACGCTCCTCTACACCCTGAGTGTATGCCTGAATACGAGAAATATCCATGCCTGGCTGAAGTGAGACCAACATACAGTCGTTAAGCAGGTGCGGCTCCAACCCCATCACGAACCGGTGAACTCGATCCTTCATCTAAGCTACAATAGTGGGAGCATACCTAGCCAATGAATCAAACTGAAGGTTGTACTCCCGAACACTCATATTTCCCTGCTGAAGAGTCAATAACCTATCAACTCTGGCTCGTCTAAGCTCTGGTGGCAGATAATGACAAAGCAAAGACTCTATAAACTCATGCCATACCGCTAGAGTGGCATCCTCACCTCTGGACAACTCCCAAGACTTGTACCAATTAACTGCAACATACTGAAGTCTATAGGAAGCTAGTTCAACTGACTTAGTCGCAATGGCCTTCATTACCCTAAAAGTCCTCTGCATCCTATTGATAAATACCTGAGGGTCCTTGTTTGGATCTGCTACAGTGAATACCGGAGCGTCTAAATTAATGAAATCATGAACCCTCGCACTGATGGCCCTATCTGCATGACCAATACCTACTTCCTGACGTCGAGATTGTGCGGCTACTAATCGAGTCAATAGTTGAATAGCATCTCTCATCTCCTGACTCGGTGCATCTGGCTGAGGAGCTGGATGTACAGGGGCAAGCGCTAGAGCTGGTGCCACCTGGAGCTCCTCTAGAGAGGGCGGGATATGTGAAGTCGAAGATGGAATCTCACTATGAGACTCTCCCCGAGCCCTGGTAACTTGTGGCGCTCGACTATTAGTCTCATCACCCACGGACTTGCCCTTCTGGGCGGCTGTAGCCTTCTTAGGCATCGCTGAAAACATAATATATCGTCAGGGAAATGAATCCTTATATCGTACAATCTAAGATAAGAAAGGAGGATAACATCCTATATGTCCTGTAGCCTCTTGTTTATAAATGTGGTGCACAACACATTCATAATGTCACGCCCCAAACTCGGGGAGCGCGACCAGCGCTCAACCGAGAGAACCCGACCGAGCAAGCCTATTAGATTTCCTTCTACCCAAACTCATCCATGAATAAAGAGGAGATGTACTCCATTAATCATTCACTGAAAAGATTTTATTAACAACTTCCTTTTTCATTCTCATTAGCAGCTTCATTTATTATTTCCAAAATATTACGAGTTTATAGAATTAATGAAAAACATGATTTCCAAATACCAACATTTCTAGTTCAATTCCCAACTTCATCCACAACCCACAACCTGTCTACGGAGCCTTTAAATACAATAAAAGAGTAATATGGAAATGCCGGTAGCAAGGCCCTAGGTATAACTCAAAACCCAGTACATGAGAAACAAAGGATACATGACCCCAAAATGAAGTGGGGCTCACCAAATCAGCTGAAAAGAGTGCACTACTATCACTGATCAATGCCGCTTGTTGTAGAAGCACCTGCATCCATTAAAGATGCAGTGCCTCGGGCAAAAAGGGACATTAGTACTCTCGAATAGCACTAGTATGCATAGCTAAAAGTCCTTTTTCAAAATAGAATGCCCATATAAGAAAAAGCAGCACATAGAAACAACAAGTAATAATCAACAATATCCAAATGTTCAGTTAAAACATAATACTTTTCAAAATACGAACTTCATATACAATTTTGATTGGGAGATCATTAGTACTGATATACCACCGTCTTTGTTAGCATGGAGTCCGATCACGCCCGATCGGCTAGGCCATCTCCCACGAATAATGTGGTTTGACATATGATGCGAAAGAAAGAGTAGTACCACGATATGCGCAATATGGCGTCTGATCTCCACCCGATTAGCTAGGCCTCCTTCCCACATATGCCGTGCGGGTTGACTTTTTCAATCCACAAAGGTTCCAGTTTCATCCCAATTAAGGGGAATAATATCACAATCCACCCCTACACCTGCACGTGTAGTTTCATGTGTTGGCCTTATGACCCACCCTTCCTCGGTATTGCTAATGATGCTCCCAAAAATATTTTTGATTTGATTTGCAAACAGAAATATCATAAATACAATTAAACTAACCTTAACATCTTTCACATTGTATAAATTCTCATTAGTATTTCCAGTCATTCACAACGACAATATTTTCTTGGCTCATTAGGCCATTCACAGGATTCCTTATTCCTGGCACGATGACCGTATTTCATATTCCACACTTTTACCTCTTTCAATTTCAAAGATCCCCATCAAGTATCAACATATAGGATATTTCAGAAATCATATACTTTAAATCCATTTGAAATGGAAACTTCAAACACAAATAGTTTCTTCCCAAAGAATGAGGCATACCATCCAACAATAGAAACACACATAAAAATCATAAACAATCAATACACCATTTATTCTTACAATGCTCTTCCCTAGTAATGACAATGTACCAGTTCAACACATGAGTATATAGAACCCGAATCACACTAGATATATTTATAAAGCAAAACATTAGTTAAACCAGCCACTAATGGGCATGAATTCAGTACAAAAGCTCTTAGGCAAATTCTATTTTCCAAATCACTTTTAACACAGTTGAGTCGAGGCTTATTTCATATTCTTTATCGCATCTTCTCAAATCATTTGCACTACTAGACACAATCATAACTTAAATTCTTGGCACGTTGGCCACACTCTATATCCCCAATTAACTTATTTTACTTCCAACCATCTTTATAGATTATCATCAATAAGACATTTCCAAATCAAGACTTTAGGTACACATACGAGCAATTAAGAGTCTTAAGAATATTGAGCTTTTCTCACACAATTTGGCATACTATCTTTCATTGAAACATGACTCAAATCCATAACCTTTTAATACGCATCCCATACTTTGAAACTTATGGAAACATTATGGAATTCAATTCCAAAAGAGAAAGTTTGGCCAACATACCTCAATCGAGCTTCCTTAACTCTAGAATGATCCGGAATTCTTAGCAATCCCGATCTATTTTGAGACATAACAAAATTTAACAATAATTAGAAAGATATTCATGGTCTCAGCTCTTTTGAGCATTTTATCAAACACTAGGTGTGCAAATTTAACTACAAGGTTCTTCTACAAGATTTCCTTCACTCCACAACCTAATACTTACTTATTTTGGCTCAATAATCTTCCCACAATTCTTATTGATTCATGAATGCATAAATAATAATCTCATACCCATGAATCACACTCCTAATCAACCATCTTCTACCCAAATTCAAAATTGAAAACTAGGGTATGAAACCTTACATCTTAAATGAAGAACTTGTGGGTTTTCCTTGTTAATCTTCCAAGACTTGAGCAAGACTTGATGAATTATTAGCCTAGGGTTTCCTCTCTCTCTAAAACACTCTCTCTTCTCTCTAAAACATCAGAAGTTTTGCTCAAAAATGACCCTTTGCGTGTATTTAATGAAGTAGGGTCGGGTTTTAAAAACCCAAAAATGGATCTCTGGAACAGGTTATGTGGTCGCATATGCGACCGCATATGGGTCGCATAACTGTTTTGCGATCACATAATGCACCACATAACAGTTATGCGGTCGCATAGGCGACCGCATAATTGCCCCCAGACTGGCCCTTCTCCTGCTCACTTCTGCGGCCATTATGCGGCCCGCAGAGTGATTATGCAGTCCATAATGGACCGCATAAACCCACTTTTCCGCCAAAAAATTTCCTTTACTTTCCGGTGCATTGTTCAACTCAAAAACTCCGAATCGCGAAACCTTGAATTCACTAGCAAAATTTACGGGGCTTTACACTGAAATACTTCAAATTTTTCTGGGGTGTCACACATAAACTAGACTCTACTAGACACGGTCTATAGACAACCCTAGGACAGAACTGCTCTGATACTACTTTTGTCACGACCCAAACCGGTGGGCCATGACGAGTGCCCGAGTCCTACCTGTCGAACACCCCTTAGCATTCATCTAAGATATAAACATGAATTGAGGGTAGATCATGAATAACATCTTCTATTAAACTGCTGAAGAACGTGAATAACATACGTGAGGAAAACATGTCCAAAAAACATATATACATATACATGCGGAATACGGTAGGGCGAGCCGACAAGGTTGCGATAGACAACTATATATCCAAAACTGGAAGTCGACAAGGCCACATACTATCTAACTATACATGACTGTCTACAGACCTCTAATAGAGTGTACAACTATATAAAGGACGGGACTGGGCCCCGTCGTACCCATATCTACATACAAAAGTAGCGTACAAAAACTAATAATAGCTCCGGATCAAGTGGAGCACACCAACTCTCGCTGATCAAGGATCTTAAAAAGGGGGACCGTCAGCTTGTCTACCTGCACCTGCCGGCATGAAACGCAGCTTCCCTAGAAAAAAGGGACGTCAGTACGAATAATGTACCGAGTATGTAAGGCATGAAAATCAGTCCATAAAAGACATAAATGAAACATGGAGTAAAGAATTCCACCTGTAAGTCTAAATAACTTTGTGAATCCTGAAACATTTATAATGTCATGCACGTGCATATAAATATCGTATCATGCATAGGTATAGGTGTATATAACATCATCAAGCCTCTGAGGGAATCCCATCATATCATCTCGGCCACTGTGGGAAAATCATTAACATATACCAGCTGATCAGGTGGTGGTGCGTATATAATGTCGTAACCTTTTTTCATATCCCATATACATATAATATATGCATATATAACGCCATCTGGTCATGGGTCAATGTACATGTATAAATGAATAAAATAAATAAAAAATGTGTTAATAAGATTTCTCAGAATGTTGTAAGATCAATATGCCTTGCGGATAAACTTTATCAACTACGTATTTTTCTGAGACCCATGAACAGAAGATATAATAATAATTCACATGGGGAATCAAGAAAATAGGCACCCCTAGTACTTCTATGAATAGAGTCATTTATGAAAGTTGTGCATTTGCTCGTTTCGTTTATATCGTATGAATCATGCCAAAAAGAAAGAAGGAGTAGCCTTAACATACCCGAACCGATTCTCTTGACAATCCCTCGAACACACATTAATTGCGACAAAACACGTAACGGCAGATCGAAGTAGGGGAAAATCCGTATTATATTCTTGAGAAAGATTGTACTGTGTTCTCTTAGAATTACATCTCATACTGCTATTAAATAATCTTGTATTACTTTTGTTGAAGCAATCATGTTGCCATTCCATATGATATCTATCTTTGTGAAATTGAGAAGTCTTTTATCTTAGTGGGTGTGGGCCCCACTTAGGTGATGACTTAGCCAAGAGTTCCTCTAAATGTGCCACCTTGTTTTGTGAGTAAAGAGTCACTTAATTGGGCATAGCTGCTGCCACGTTGGGGATGGTGCCCCCTTAAGATTTATCCACAAATTCAATTATATGTTAATCTCCCACTTAAAAATTCATAATTAACCAATTATTCACATAATTAAGAATTATCTCAAATTACTTAAAATACTACTCACTTTTAACATACCTTATACACCTTACTATCATGGTCAGGTGGTACCTTGTATGGTACTAGTTCATAAATAGCGAGTTTTACAGCTCGGACCGTATTTTATCCCAAATTGCCAACCTTCAACAAAACTCATTATCTTTGATTCGTTTACCCTTTAACCTTCACTGCACTTACTTATCGCCTGTTATAAATGGCACAAATGCTTATAACCTCAAAAATAATCACATTCCCGAGTCTACGTCAATTAATTTATGATGAAACTTTAATGTACAAAAATGCGAAATGTAACATTTGGAGGCCGATTTGAGAGGCCAAGGCGTATTGGAGTAGGGATTTACCCGAATTGAGGTAAGTAACACTTCTAAACTTGGTTCTGAGGGTTTTAAACCTCGAATGTATGTGTTATGTGATTGGTATTGAGGTGACGCACATGCCAAGTGATGGGCGTACGGGCGTGCACCGTGAGAATTGTGACCCGGTCGATTGCATGGCAATGTATAGTAGTTCTATCTTGTTGATATCTGTGTTTTCATCATGTGATAAAGTAATTAAGATGACACTCATGCTAGATATCATGTTTAGGCTTTATGTCGGTACTATTGGGACCTATAGTGGTCGCTTCTTGCTGTTGTCTTACTGATTTCATTGATATTTCGTACTCAGTCATATTCATTCATTTCATATCATATCTTATTAGCTGTCATTATTTATTGATACATCATATCATTGTTTTCGGGCTAGTATCATGGCACTATAAGCCTGTGAGAGAGAGACTGATGATTGAGTGAGGCCGATGACCTGATTATGAGTGACATTAATGGGATCGGGCTGCACGCCATAACGGTTATACTAATTTATGATAGCGCTTGGGCTGAAGGAGCCCTTTCGGAGTCTGCACACACCATCAGTGATCGCGGTTGATTATATTGAGCGATGGATCTTCCCTAGACATGGATCTTGTCCGAAGCATTATATACCTAGAGATGGATCTTCTCTGCGGGTAGGATTGGCCCTACTCAGTACTGGGTGACAGATGTTCAGTGATATATATATTCTAGGATGGATCTTCCCTGGGCCGTATGGGCTATATACAGTATTGCGGGATTGAGCATATTAGAGTGTGAGCATATGAGGCTGTCAGCATGGTGTGTCACAAACAACATGTGCATTGGCATGTAGAAGTAGAGGAGTTATATTCTTCATGTCATTCAGATTTGTTCCATTTTACTGTTTTGAGATATCTATCAAACTTGAAAGCATGTCTACGTTTCTGCACTATTATTTTCTATATTGAACTGTGCTGGTTGAGTTCGTCACTACTTTTAGTCCAAAGTTTGGATTTGTTACTTATTGAGTTGGTTGTACTCACGCTACACCCGCACCTTGTGTGCAGATCCAGGTGCTTCTGGTTACGGCTGATGCTGAGTGAGGAGTCATGATCTCGGAGACGATCGAAGTAGTTGCATGGCATTCACAGGCCTTGACTCTCCTTCATTATCTTCATTTGTATTTCAGTTCTTATTCCTCAAACATTATAGTAGGCTGTATCCTAGTATAGATGCTCATGTGCTCGGTGACACCCGGATTTTGGGAGAGATTTGTATTGCGTTGCGGTTTTATTTCGGTTTTCAAACAGTTTTTCTTAAATATTAACTGCTTCCGTTAAATTTTCATAGCTTTTATTTTGTTGACCTGGTTGAGTAGTTGACTTGCCTAGTTCACTATAGGCGCCATCACGATAGTTGGTTTTGGGTCTTGACAAGTTGGTATCAGAGCCTAGTTTACATAGGTCTCGCGAGTCATGAGCAGGTTAAGTAGAGTCTTGCGGATCGGTATGGAGACGTATGTACTTATCTTTTTAGGCTGCCGAACACTTAGGAAATTTCACATTCTTGTATTCTTGTCGTATAGATTTGTTGATTCCGGTAACTAAACTTCTGTTATTCTATTCTCTTACAGATGGTAAGGACATGTACTATTGGCCAGGATGGGCAGCCACTAGTACCACCAGCTAGGGCCGCGAGAGGCCGTGGTTGCGGTAGAGGCCGCGGTAGGGGCAGGGGTGCAGCTTGTACAACAACTAGGGCACCACCTGCAGACCCAGCAGCCACTCCAACTCAGGAGCAGGTACCCGATACAGTTGAGTCAGTGGGGCCAGCTCAGGCACCAGCTGTGCCCATTGTGAAACCAGGCCTTCAGGAGGCTTTGGGCCAGATGTTGACAGTTTGCACTGGCCTTGCTTAGGTGATTTCGGCTTAGGCCACACCTGCCACTTCTCAGGCCGGGGGAGGTACTCATACCCCTATTTCCCGTACTCCAAAGAAGGTAGTGTAGGGACTTCAGATACCGGGGGCACTACCAGCCCAGCCGGCTGCAGCTATTCAGGCCTCGGTAGTCCCCGTTATGGCCTATGATGAGAAGAGGAGACTTGAGAGATTTTGGAGGCTATGACCTCTATCATTTAGTAGTGCTGATTCAGATGATGCTTAGGTCTTTCTAGATAAGTGAGAGCGGATGCTTCGAACATCGGGTATTCTCGAGACTAGTAGGGTCTCGTTCACTACTTTTTAGTTTGCTGGGGCTGCCTTTAGATGGTGGGAGGCTTATGAGAGGCGCATGCCGGTTGGTGCAGCACCACTTATATGGCAGGAGTTCTCCGTTCTCTTCTTGGAGAAGTTCGTGCCACAGTCTCACAGAGAGGAGTTGCACAGACAGTTTGTGCAGGTTCATCATGATGGCATGTCTATGAAGTTGTACGAGATAAGGTTTTCTGAGTTGGCTCATCATGTAGTTTGCCTTGTTCCCACTGATAGGCAGATGATTCAGAGGTTTATCGATCGCTTCTCATAGCAGTTGAGGATTCTTATGACTAGGGAGGGGGTATCTGGTGCTACTTTTATTGAGGTTGTCGATATTGCATGACAGATAGAGATGGTCCGCAGCCGGGAGCGGGTTGAGAGGGAGGCCAAGGGGCTTTGTGGTTCAGGAAGTTTTAGTGGTGTTCCATCTGGAGTCACCCTAGAGGGGGAGGCCGATCAGGTGGCTGTCATGCCCGATTCTATGCTATTCCGGCCAGACCAGATGCTGTTTCTTTAAACGTAGTGATCACAAGTATTGTCTCAGTTTGCCACGGAGAGGCCTTTATATTATTTGACTTTAGTTCCACTTATTTGTATGTCTCATCATATTTTGCTCATTATTTGGATATTTCTCCTGAGTCCTTAGTCTCATCTGTTAATGTCTCTACGTTCGTGTGTAGTGACCATTGGGAGTCTGGAGATTAGAGTTGATCTTTTATTGCTTAGTATGATTGATTTTGATTTGATCTTAGGTATGGATTGGTTGTCTCCATGTCATGCTGTTATAGATTGTCACTCTAAGACTGTGACGATGGCGATGCTGGGGTTGCCGAGGATTGAGTGGAGAGGTTCTCTAGACTATGTTCCCAGTAGAGTGATTTCATACTTGAAGGACTAGCGGATGGTTGAGGAGGGTTTTTTATCTTATTTGCCCTTTGTGAGGGATGTTAGTGCTGATACTCCCACTATTGATTCTGTTTTGGTGGTGCGAGAATTTTCGGACGTATTTCCTGCAGACTTGCCGGGCATGCCGCTCGATAGGGATATTGACTTCGATATCGACTTGGTGCCGGGCACTCAGCCTATTTCTATTCCACCATATCGCATGGCACCAGCTTAATTGAAGGAATTGAAGGAGCAGCTTCAGGAACTCCTTGATAAGGGATTTATTTAGCCTAGCGTGTCACCCTGTGGTGCACCAGTTCTGTTTGTGAAGAAGAAGGATGGTACCATGAGGATGTGCATTGATTATAGGCAATTGAACAAAGTTGCAATCAAGAACAAGTACCCTTTGCCGCGTATTGATGATCTATTTGACCAGCTTCAAGGAGCGAGGGTGTTCTCCAAGATTGATTTGAGGTCTGGATATCGGCAGTTGAAGATTCAGGACTCGAATATTCTAAAGACAGCATTCAGGACCTGTTATGGTCATTATGAATTTCTTGTGATGTCTTTTGGGCTGACCAACGCCCCAGCAATGTTCATGCATCTAATGAACAGTGTGTTTCAACCTTATCTCGACTTGTTTGTTATAGTGTTCATTGATGATATCCTGGTGTACTCTATTAGCCATGAGGAGCATGCCCAGAATTTAAGGATTGTGTTGCAGTGGTTGAGGGAGGAGAAGCTTTATGCTAAGTTCTCCAAGTGCGAGTTTTGGCTCAGCTCAGTGGAATTCTTGGGACACATGGTGTCCAGTGAGGGTATTCAGGTGGATCCAAAGAAGATAGAGGTGGTTTAGAGTTGGCCCAGACTGTCCTCAGCTACGGAGAATCGGAGCTTTCTCAGCTTGGCCGGTTATTATCGTCTCTTTGTGGAGGGTTTCTCATCTATTGCATCACACTTGACCAAATTGACCCAAAAGGGTGCTCCTTTTAGGTGGTCGGATGAGTGTGAGGAGAGCTTTTAGAAGCTCAAGACTGCCTTGACCACAACTCCAGTTCTAGTTTTGCCATCGACTTCAGGCTCTTATACAGTGTATTGTGATGTTTCTCGGATCAGCATTGGGTGTGCGTTGATGCAGGAAGGTAGAGTGATCGCTTATGCTTCACGTCAGTTAAAGTATCACGAGAAGAATTACCCTATTCATGATTTGGAGTTAGCTGCCATCGTCCATGCATTGAAGATTTGGAGGCATTATATCTATGGTGTGTCTTGTGAGGTATTTACGGATCATCGGAGTCTCTAGCACTTGTTCAAGCAAAAGGATCTAAATTTGAGACAACGAATATGGTTGGAGCTGCTAAAGGACTATGATATCACTATTCTGTATCATCCCGGGAAGGCCAATGTGGTGGCGATGCCTTGAGTAGGAAGGCAGTGAGTATGGGTAATCTCGCATTCATTCCCATTGGGGAGAGACCATTTGCAGTTGATGTTCAGGCTTTGGCCAGCCAGTTCGTGAGATTGGATATTTCGGAGCCTGGTCGGGTTCTAGCCTGTGTGGTTTCTCGGTCTTCCTTATATGATCGCATCAGAGAGCGCCAGTATGATGATCTATATTTACTTTTCCTTAAGGACACGGTTCAGCACGGTGATGCCAGAGATGTGACTATTGGGGATGATGAGGTATTGATGATGCTGGTCAGATTTGTGTTCCCAATGTGGATGGGCTACGTGAGTTGACTCTTGAGGAGGCCCATAGTTCGTGGTATTCCATTCATTCGGGTGCCGTGAAAATGTATCAGGACTTGAGGTAGCACAATTGTTGGAGGAAAATGAAGAAGGATATAGTGGAGTTTGTAGCTTGGTGCCTTAACTGTCAACAGGTGAAGTATAAGCATCAGAGACCGAGTGGATTGCTTCAGAGATTAGAGATTCCAGAGTGGAAGTGGGAGCGGATCACCATGGATTTTGAAGTTGGGCTCCCACGGATATCGAGGAAGTTCGATGCTATTTGGGTGATTGTGGATCAGCAGACCAAGTCCGCGCACTTCAATCCAGTTGGTACTACTTATTTTTCTGAGCGGTTGGCTGAGATTTACATCTGAGAGATTGTCCTCCTTCACAGTGTTCTAGTGTCCATAATTTCAGATCGAGGCATGCAGTTTACATCAAAGTAACACTTCGGGTCATTCGGAGGCCGATTTGCTAGGCAAAGACATATTGAAGTAGGGATTTGCCCAAATTGAGGTACGTAATACTTCTAAACTTGGTTCTGAGGGTTCGATACACCAAATGTATGTGTTATGTGATCAGCATTGAGGTGACGCACATGCCAAGTGACGGGCGTGGACCGTGAGAATTGTGACCTGGTCAATTTCATGGCACTGTATAGTGTTTCTATCTTGTTGATATCCGTGTTTTTAT
Organism: Nicotiana tomentosiformis; assembly: GCF_000390325.3. Lineage (NCBI taxonomy): Eukaryota > Viridiplantae > Streptophyta > Magnoliopsida > Solanales > Solanaceae > Nicotiana > Nicotiana tomentosiformis. The sequence continues at coordinate 154,101,794 of NC_090813.1, forward strand.
CATGTGATAAAGTAATTGAGATGTCACTCATGCAAGATATCATGTTTAGGCTTTATGCCAGTACTGTTGGGACCTATAGTGGTCGTTTCTTACTGTTGTCTTACTGATTTCATTGATATTTCGTACTCAGTCATATTCATTCATTTCATATCATATCTCAGTGATGTATATGTTCCATGATGGATCTTTCCTGGGCCATATGGGCCATATACAGTACTAACGGATTGAGCATTTGAGAGTGTGAGCACATGAGGTTGTCATCATGGTGTGTCAAATACAGCATGTGCATTGGCATGTAGAAGTAGAGAAGTTATATTGTTCATATCATTCAGATTTGCTCCATTTTACTGTTTTGAGATATCTATCGAACTTGAAAGCATGTCTACCTTTCTGCACTGTTATTTTCTATATTGAACTGTGCCGGTTGAGTTCGTTAATACTTTCATTCCAAAGTTTGGATTTGTTACTTATTGAATTGGTTGTACTTACTCTATACCCTGCACCTCGTGTGCAGATCCAGGTGCTTCTGGTTACGGCAGCTGCTGAGTGAGGAGTCGAGATCTTGGAGACTATCGAGGTAGCTGCATGGCATTCGCAGGCCTTGACTCTCCTTCATTATCTTTATTTGTATTTCAGTTCTTATTACTCAGACATTGTAGTAGGCTGTATCCTGGTATAGATGCTCAAGTACTCGCTGACACATCGATTTTGGGAGAGATTTGTATTGCGTTGTGATTTTATTTCGGTTTTCAAAGGGTTTTTCTTAAATATTAACTGCTTCCGTTAAATTTTCAAAGCTTTTAGTTGGTTGACTTGGTTGAGTAGTTGGCTTGTCTAGTTCCACGATAGGCATGATCACGACGGTTGGTTTTGGGTCGTGACAGTAAATTATTTAGTGTATGCACTCAAGAAGGTTTAGCTTTATGTAATGAGATTAAGCTACATCAAGAGATTAAGAAACACCGTCTTAATGAGAGACAACAATTAGGGGAATATTGTGAACAATTTGCTATTGATATTCCTGCAAAAAGAAAACATTCTCATAAGAAAAAGAATTTTCATAGAAAGAAAAAAGGATCTCCTGAAAAAAGATATCAAAAGTCTAAAAGGAGAAAAGATTTTCATAAAGCAAAAAAAAGGTTTTATAAAAGCAAAAAACTCTCAGGCCTGTTATAAATGTGGTAGAGTAGGCCATTATGTCAAGGATTGCAAAGTCAAGGATAAGATCAAAAATCATGACTTAGATGATAATATCAAGGATTCTTTATATAAGATATTATTAAATTCTTGTACCAGAAATAGTCCTGAAATAGTGATAAGGAATCATCAACTGATGAAGACTTACGAGTCCTTCAAGAAGAAAATTATATTTCATCTTTTGAAGATGAGCAAAGACCCTGTAATGAGGGACAATGCTCGAAACAGTGTTGTAACACTGATGATGATCTTTATAATCTTTATTCCTAGTTTTAAGACATGAAGGTCAATCTCTTGACCAATGACAGTATTCTAGAATTGTTAAGGGTGATTAAGGACCCTGAATTAAGATCCCGGATCTTAGACAAGATACCTACAAATACAGAAGTAGGTACGGAGATTGAAGAAATTTCATCTCAAAAGGGACCTTATATTATGTCTGACATTAGGAAAATGTTTAAAGAAAATCACAGCGTAATAGGCTGACTACCGTCCAAGATTTAGGTAAGGAGATTAATAATCTTAAAAAAGAAGTCTTAGAGTTAAAGGCTTCTAATGTAGCCTTAGACAAAAGAATTTTTAAATTAAAAATTCTGACACTGAGAAAGGATTCAATATTGATATTACTGATAAAGGAGACGATATAAGTACGCCAGAAGATGCTGAGAAGAATAAATGTTTAGGAGCTATTGATTTTGCAGAAGATGAATTTTTGCAAAAACTCCTATATTTTACTACCCAAAAATTTTTAATAAAAATAACTCTTTTAATCGATTACAATTTTAAAAGAGAATTTACCCCTTCATTTGACAGCGGTGTTGTCACGACCCAATTTCGCCTATAGGTCGTGATGGCGCCTAACATCACAGCTAGGTAAGCCAACTAGTGAATTAAACATATATTTCCTCATTTAATAAATTTTCGAGTAATTAAACTCTTTTTACTTGCAAGATTTGAGAAAAATATAAAAGGTTCTAATTAAAAAAAAACCAAGAAAATAATTCAAACCACGATTCTACTATGTGTGCCAAGACCTGGTGTTACAAGTATATGAGCATCTAGTAGATTATACAAAAGAAATCCAAAATAATGTATGAACACAAAATAGAAGGAAAAACAAATACAAAGGGAGACACTAGGTGATGCGGAACAGCTCAGGAGAAGCAGCTCACCACTAGGCCTCGGGATAGCGTGGGTGCACACTGGTAGGACCGCCTAAGGTTCCTATCTCAGATCCTGCACAAAAAGTGCAGCAAGCAAAGCATGAGTACGTAAACCCAGTAAGTATCAAGCCTAATCTCGAAGAAGTAGTGACAAGAGGTCGAATTTGACACTCACTATGGGTCAATAACATTAAAATAAAAATATTTAAATAGACATGGATTATTGAATAACAATAATCTTCTTAACAAGCGAGAATAAATAGTTCTTTCAAATTCAATAATTTCCAATTAATCATTTATCTTCACAAGCTGCAATAGGATGTCAAGGTATCGTGTAATTATTATTATTAAGCACGATTTCTGCCGAGGTCGTACGACCCGATCTAGAGTGTCGTGTACACTGCTGAGGGACGTGCGGCATGATCCATAGATACATCTATACTGCCGAGGCGCTCGACCCACTCCACAAGAAAGGAAGACATTTTCTTATGAACCTCCGGAATAAGAAGTTATTATAAGGCTAACACATAAGGATGTACAATTCTATTAACAGTCAAGTAATTTGCACAAAAATTCAAGTATGTGAAATTTCGGTCTTTTTACTATTTCCTCTAACAATTTCCAATATAATTCTACTACTTTAATTAAATAAAGGATGCAATTACTACAAGTAAGTCATGATTTGAGTCCTAAACTACCCGGACATAGCATAATTAGTAGCTACGCACGGACTCTCGTCACCTCGTGCGTACGTAGCTCCCACAATTAGCAACAATTATTAATTTAAAATACGTATGGGATAAATTTCCTCTTACAAGGTTAGACAAGAGACTTACCTTGTCTCAAAGTTCACTTCCCGATCACAACGTCGCGTTAATGCATCAATTCGGTGCCGAAAAATCCGAAACTAGCCAAATATCATATAAAATAATTAATACATGCTTAACAATTCGAATTTAGAGTATAAGACTAATTACTCAACCCAAATTGATAAAATTCCAAAAATTCACCTCGGGCGCACGTGTCCGGATTCCGAAAATTTTGGAGGAAATCGTTATCCATAATCTCAAGAATTCAAATATACAATTTTCATCCCATTCCATAACTATTTTCGTGGTTAAAATCTCATTTTTATCAAAAACTAGGTTTTTCATCTAAACCATTAATTTTCACAATTTACATGTTATAATCTACCCGTAATCTATGTATTTAACTCATAATAGATAGAATTAACTTACCTCCAAGTTGTTAGGTGAATACCCATCTCAAAAATCCCCAAATTCGCCGAAGAATGGAGAAAATGGGCTAAAATATTGCTGAGCCCCGTTTTAAAAATACCAATTTCTAGGGTTTTCTTCAAAATCCCAAATTTCCAAAACTTTTCAAGTCTAGATCCATATATAATCCAAGTATTTAATTTTCAATAGGTGGTAATCACTTACCTTGACATAGATGACTAAAATCTCCCTTCCAAGAGCTCCAAAAATCGCCCAACCAAATGAAAAATAGAGGAAAAATGGCCAAATCCCGTCTTTAAAACTTCACTGCCTAGGTCCGCCCTTCTTCGCAATCGCGGAAAGACCATCCCGATCGCGAAGGCCAAAGAAACAATACCTCCAATTTCCTCTTCATGTTCGCGCCCAAAGTCTGGCGTTTGCGATGCCTTCGGGCCCTACTACTTCACATTCGCGGTTGAAGCTTCGCGTTCGCGAAGGCTAAATGACTCCAGGCCACCGCTCCCTCTCTCTTCTTCGCGTTCGCGTAGCCTTGGCCACATTCGCAAAGGCCTTCCCAACTACTGCCTCAAGTTCGCGTCCACTGCCTCGCCTTCGCGAAGGCGAAATCCCAGTAACCTCAAAGTTCCTCTTCGCAAACGCGGGACTCCCTTCGCGTTCGAGAAGAAGGAAACTAGATACCAGCAACAGCAGTTCCAAAATAGCTCGAATTGATCCGAAACAACCCCAAAACACACCCGAGGTCCTTGGGACCCCGTCCTATCACACCAACCAGTCCCATAACATAGCACGGACCTGTTTGAGGCCTCAAATCACATAAAACAACATTAAAACGATGAATCACACTCCAAATCAAGCTTAATGAGCTTTAGAACTTCAAACTTCTACCTTCGATGCCGAAACCTACCATATCACATCTGATTGACCTCATATTTTGCACACAAGTCATAATTGACATTACGAGCCTACTCCAACTTCCGGAATCAGAATCCGACCCAAATATCAAAAAGTCCACTCCCGGTCAAACTTTCCAAAAACCTTCAAATTTCCAACTTTCGCCAAATGACCTCGAAATGACCTACGGACCTACAAAACCATATCCGAACGCGCTCCCAATACCAGAATCACCATGCGAAACTATTGGAACCTTCAAATCCCGATTCCAAGGTCTTTTACTCAAAAATCACACCTTAGTGAATTCTTCCAACTTAAAGCTTCCGAAATTAGAGTTTTCTTTCTAAATCAACTGCGACTTCCCGAAATTTAATTCCGACCACACGTACAAGTCATAATACCCGAAGTGAAGCTACTCATGGTCTCAAACCGCCGAACGACGCGCTAGAGCTCAAAATGCCCGGTCGGGTCGTTACAATCTCTCCTACTTAAACATACATTCATCCACAAACATGCTAAGAACTGCTCTGGAGTTGTCCGAAATCATTGTTTAACACCTCGGGCACCTACCCGTGCTACCACAATTCAGTTGAGCACATTATCTCGAGCAAATCTGAAGATTCTCCTTTTTATTTAGTCAAATTAGCCTTAGAGCAAAATTCTAACATCTGAAATTCTCTGTCAGGCCTGTTTCCAACATATGAATGATGTATTAATCACTACATGATGCACCAATACATCGTTGCATACCTTCGCAGAATCCACACCATGCACCGCATAATTCACATGACCATAATAACATCCCCTAATAACAACAGCCGAAATCCCACGAATCTGATGCTCACAACACACCTCACGAAGCATATAAGTCTCGTTTCAACTCTCGCAATACTGCCACAATAGAAGGGATGTGTAGAAATTCATAACCAACTTCTGAGTTGATAAATCATTGAGTCCCTTCTCCTCACAAGCATCATTACCCCATTATGAACCAAATAATGATATTCGCTTTTTAATATGCCTCATATAATCTAATCGCACTGATCCCAGGTGCAATATTCTCGTCTCACCCAGTAAAAGTTGTTCCGGCAATAAGCCACCACAAACACTACCAAAGTTCTCATATGATGCCACCATGTGCCAACAATCTACAAACCCGTCTGTGATACATAAGGAAAAATGAACTCCAGAAGGAACTGCTCAACCCACGTGACTAATTAAACAATCGAAAAGATGTTATGAACCTTCCTTAGAAAATGAGAAGCAAAACACACAAAAATAGGTACAAGGAACTATACTCAAGATCACACTGTTGCGGTGTGCAACCCTATCCAACCATGATACCGTTGCGGCATACAACCCGATCCAACCATGATACATGTGGCGGCGTGCCACCTGATCCAAACAACATACCCGTGGCGGCGTGCCACCCGATCCAACCGTATACCCGTGGCGGCGTGCCACCCGATCCACACATGACAATAAATTGGGAAGTACCCATCAAGACAAAATGCTTATACCTACGAAATACTCGAATGTCAACCACAAGCACGCCAAGTGCACAATACCATCCCTGGGGAGACAGATAGTGCCATACGCTACAAAACTCGAGCACGACTAAGGTGCAATAAATGACCTACATCTTGGGAGCCATCATGCTCATATAACACCACAAACTATATGGGATCTCAATACGAGTGCGAATAATCAAATTGCCTCACAACCCACATGGCACAATAGAGACTATACGGAAAGGCCGAAAACAATTTCATCCAAGGCCCGAAGACCCCTCCGAAAACAATACTATGCTAAAATGCACACATCCGGCCTGATATAGAGCCCACATTCACATTTAGATCCATCCATAGACATCAAGTCAATTCTGATTGTACCGCACTGGGCTGATAACCTTTCAAGGATCCACAACACCCATTTTCTTATGACACACAAGAACAGCCGTCAAATCCGGAACAAACTTCGACAATTTACAAGGGTGTATAAGAGTGGTTAACAAGTATTAGAAGTTAAACGAATCAAGGATGTTGTAACCCGTATTTTCGGGTAACACTAGAGGTGATTAATTGTCCCAAGAGGTGATGTTTTAATGTATTTGAATCATATAATATCCATATCATAAGTCTTGAAGTCAAGCGAGTTATGAAACAAAGTCGATAAAAGTTGTCGCAACTTACGTTTATAATTTTACTTAAACTTTAGGTCAAATGTTACTACATTTTTCTCCCAATATACTTAGAATTATGGGGTGATCTACCTATCAAATTGAAGATCTATGAGTCTAGTTTCCAATGCATTAAACCGTTTGTCGATACAATCTCAGAATAGAGAGATATTCGCGTTTTCGTGAGAGTGCGCCATGCAGCTATCTATGGAGCCCACATAGGCGGTTTAAGACATATGGATATATATAAGATACCTCAACCCCGTTTTAAGTCATTATTTTTCAGTATATTCAGACCTTAGAACCCTAAAAACAGTCTCTCAAGGTTCTCTCATGATCCAAGACCCAAACAAAGGGCAAACAACACAAATCAAATGTCGGAAATCCCGTGGCGCTAGTAAGTTTCTTATTCTTCTTGTTGTTGCTGATTTTTTTGTTGTTCCAGCTCGTGTGGGAGGTTGTTTTAAGTGTTTTATGTTCTGTGAATACACCTTCAAGTTTTTAATATCAACCCTAGGTGATTTCAAGTCTTCTAAAGTAATTCTAGTGCCGAAAAATCCGAATTAATTGCTAGTTTCGCTTCCTTGTTCTTGTGGCAGAATTGAAGGGATATTTCGTGGAAAATTAAGGTAAAATTGGAGTTGTTCTTTCTGTTTAAAGGTAAGGAACCTCTTACTCTATATATATTTAAGATTATCCAAGTTGTGGCTAAGTCGTTGATGCTAGAACTTGTGAAATATATATCGAAAGGCTTGGTAGTAATGTTGTTAGTTGGTGGACTGTTTTGGAGGCTCAATATGATTATTAATGATGTTGTTTGGGCTGTTTGGTGATTGTATTGACTTGTGGGAAGTCATATAAATAGGGGAGGTGCTGTCCGTTTCATCGTAAAATAGGTTGCGGTCGATACATAATAGTTACGACGCTTAAACGATAATGATAGTGTCATTTCTCTTATTGTAGACTAAGGAGTCGTGACATTTGCATAGCTTGAGGTTGGGCAGTATATACAAGGTATGTGAGGCTATCCCCTTCATTCTTTTGCACGACTCCGATTGTACATAATGTAATGAACGAGCTCCCAAAGATACTCTACTCTTAGAAGCTAGCAGTACTTACATTGCTGCCCTTCTTATGAAACGATTGATATTGATGTTACTTCTCTTATTCTTATATTATCAATGTTGTTGGTAGTTCCTGATTCTTATAAGATTCTTGATGAAGAGTTAATCCTAATAACGTGTACGAAGGATACCGACCTTACGTCACTCCGAAAGGTTCAAAATGTGATTCCAATGAGTCCAGCATGCATCATATATATGTATCTATTTTACTCTACCGAGCCGCGCTATAGTCGGCCGGGTATGGCACCTATTGTGCAACCACTGATCAGTTGGGTTTTACCGAGCTCCACGTGGCCGGGTACGATTCTACCGAGCCCTATGATGGCCGGGTACGTTTTACCGAGCCTATTATGGCCGGGTACGATATGATGATGGTGATGCCCACAAAGGCGTATGTTTTAAAAGTTTATGTATATATATGTATGTATCATGTATTTCATGTCAGTAGCCCTCAGAGGTACCCAGATGTCACAGGTTGTATATTCTCTATCCCTGTTTACATTACTGTTCTTACTTATGCTTTCTTGCCTCACATACTCAGTACTTTATTCGTACTGACGTCCTTTTTATTTGTGGACGCTGCATGTCGTGCTGCAGGTCCTGATAGACAGGTAGACGTAGCTCCCCCACCACAGTAGGCTGTCCAGTTCAGCGGTTATTGGCGAGATCCCTTCTCCAGACTTGCCGTGGTCTTGGTATGCATTTTTGTTATAGACATTATGGGTATGTCGGGGCCCTGTTCTGGCAATGTTGTAGCACTTATGTTCCTTTAGAGGCTCATAGACAGGTGTCGACTTATGTATGGTTTAGAATGCCTTGTCGGCTGATTTTTGTTGTATAGTCTTTCATGGCATCATGTTAGCTCGTACCTTATATATAGTTTCTTAACAGTCTTGTCGTCCCATGTTATGTATGTTCATGACATTATCTTTCATTGTTGGATGTTCATGATCCATGTCTACTATTTATATTGATCTTGTAGGCCCTTAAAGATAATAAGGAAGGTTAGATAAAATGTACGTTGGTGCTCGGCAAGTATGGCCCGGGTGCTAGTCATGACCCTCCAGTTGGGTCGTGACAAACTTGGTATCAGAGCAAGTCTGTCCTAGGGGATGTCTATGAGCCGTGTCTAGTAGAGTTTTGATTATGGATGTGTAGCGCGCCACATTTATAATCAGGAGGCTACGTGACATCTAGGGTTGTTACCTTCTTCCTGAATCTAGATCGTGCGTAGAGTTGAGTAGTAAGTGTTCATATCTAATATTCACCTTGTTTTCTTTCAGCGATGCCTTCGACTAGGAAGCAAGCAATTAGTAAACGGCTTGATACAGCTGTGGGAGAGGGTAACATTCAGGTGCCTCCAGCCAGAGCAGGCCAAAGTGAGGCTCAGAGTGAGATGCCGTCTCATACCTCTCCGTCTCCTCCAGAGGATATTAGGAGGCACCCAGTACATCCAGTTCCTCCGTCTGGCACTACAGACCACGATATGCACAGTGCGGTGCAGTTGTTGACTAGCTTGGTAGCTGCTCAGGCTCAGAGGCAGAATACCGGTGCTGCTGATAAACCAGTTAGTGCGAGAGTTTGTGATTTTATTAATCTAGACCCTCCAGTGTTTACCGGATCAGACCCCAAGGAGGACCCGCAAACATTTATTGATCAGGTTCATTGTACATTGCGGGTTATGCATGCTAGTGATACGGAGGCAGTAGAGTTGGCTTCTTATCGGTTACGGGATTTAGCAATTTTATGGTATGATAGTTGGGAGAGATCTAGGGGTCTGAACGCTCCTCCAGCCATGTGGAAGGAATTTTCTGAGGCCTTTCTTCGTCACTACTTGCCAGCTGAGATACGACGAGCTAGAGCTGATAAGTTCTTGAACCTTCGACAGGGTAATATGAGTGTACGAGAGTATAGTATACAGTTTGATTCTTTAGCAAGGTATACTCCCCATATGGTGGCCGAGATGAGTGATAGGGTGCACCTGTTCGTGAACGGGTTGGGACCACATCTGATAAATGAGTGCACAACAGCCTCTTTGGTAGAGGGCATGGATATTTCCCGTATTCAGGCTTATGCCCAGACCCTTCAGGATCATAAGTTATATGCTAAGCTCTCTAAATGTGAATTCTTGCTGAACTCAGTAGCATTCCTTGGCCATGTGATATCTGATGAGGTTATTAGTGTCGACACTCAAAAGATCGATGAAGTAAAGAATTGGCCGAGACCTACAACACCGTCAGAAGTCCGCAGCTTCCCGGGGCTAGCAGGATATTATAGGCGGTTTGTAGAAGGGTTTTCCTCTATATCAGCACCATTGACTATGTTAACACAGAAAACTACCAAGTTCCAGGGGTCTGATGCTTGTGAACATAGTTTTCAGGAGCTAAAGAATCGATTGACATCCGCGCCAATGCTCACTCTCCCAGAAGGAACAGAAGGTTATGTGGTATATTGTGATGCCTCAGGTATATGTTTGGGGTGCGTATTGATGCAACGTGGCAAGGTGATTGCTTATGCATCAAGACAATTAAAGAAGCATGAAAAGAATTACCCGACTCATGATTTGGAATTGGCTGCAGTAATATATGCTTTGAAGATATGACGACACTACTTATACGGCGTCCATGTTGACATCTACATAGATCACAAGAGTTTACAATACATCTTCAAGCAGAAGGAGTTGAATTTGAGGCAGCGTAGGTGGCTTGAATTACTGAAAAACTATGACGTCGAGATATTGTACCATCCCGGTAAAGCCAATGTTGTGGCAGACGCTCTCAGCCGTAAGTCAATGGGAAGCTTAATACATATTGAGGCAGGTAGACAAGGGTTGACCAAAGAGCTTCACCAGCTGGCCAATATGAGAATCAGATTGTTGGACTCTGATGACAGAGGTGTTACTGTGCAGAATACAACAGAATCATCTTTGGTAGCCGAGGTAAAAGCACGGCAATATGAAGATCATACCTTAGTAAGATTGAGAGAGGGAATTCAGTATTGTAAGATTACAGCTTTCAAGATCGGAGGAGATGGGACACTGAGATACCAGGGCCGATTATGTGTACCTAGTGTGGCAGGGTTGCGAGAGAAGATTATGATTGAGATTCACCAGTCCCGATATTCTATCCATCCTGGCTCGACAAAGATGTATCATGACGTTAAGGAGCAATATTGGTGGGATAACATGAAGAAGTCTATTGCAGAATTTGTAGCCCAGTGTCCTAATTGTCAACAAGTAAAGATCGAGCATCAGAAACCCAGTGGATTGATTCAGAATATAGAGATTCCGACCTGGAAATGGGAGGTGATTAATATGGACTTCATTATTGGATTACCTCGCTCTTATCATAAGTTTGACTCCATCTGGGTGATAGTTGATCGACTTACAAAATCTGCCCATTTTCTACCAGTTAAGACAACTTACACGGCTGAAGATTATGCGAAGTTGTATATCAAGGAGATTGTTAGGCTTCATGGTGTGCCGGTATCTATTATATCAGACCGAGGAGCTCAATTTACGGCTAACTTTTGGAGGTCTTTTCAGAAGGGTTTAGGCACACAAGTAAATCTCAGCACTGCATTCCATCCGCAGACTGACGGACAGGCTGAACGTACCATCCAGACGCTTGAAGATATGCTACGAGCATGTGTTCTAGATTTCAAGGGGAATTGGGATGACCATCTGGCACTTATAGAATTTGCCTACAATAATAGCTACCATTCCAGTATTAAAATGGCCCCGTATGAGGCACTGTACGGGAGGAGATATAGATCACCAGTTGGATGGTTCAAAGTCGGTAAGGCAGAATTATATGGGCCAGATTTGATTCACCAAGCCATTGAGAAGGTGAAAGTGATACAAGAGCGACTGAGGACGGCACAAAGCAGACAAAAGTCTTATTCCGATGTCCGACGTCGTGATCTGGAATTTGAGGTTGGTGATTGGGTTTTCCTGAAGATCTCGCCGATGAAGGGTGTTATGCATTTTGGGAAGAAGGGTAAGTTGAGTCCGCGGTATATTGGGCCGTACAAAATTCTTCGACGAATTGGACAGGTTGCTTACGAGTTAGAATTGCCATCTGAATTGGAATTTGTCCACCCGGTATTCCATGTATCTATGTTGAGGAAATGTATTGGAGACCCTTCTCGGGTCGTCCCTATCAAAGATGTACAAGTTACAAAGGATCTATCATATGATGAAGTGCCAGTGGCTATATTAGATCGACAAGTCCGCAAGCTGAGAACAAAGGATGTAGCTTCCGTGAAAGTATTATGGAGGAACAAGAATATAGAAGAAATGACATGGGAAGCAGAAGAGGAGATGAAGTCTAAATACCCTTACCTATTCCAGAGTGAAGATAACGAGGATGCCGGGGGAAAGAAGGACGCATTATAAGGTGAAACGGCTCTATGAGGTAAGCAATAGCTTGTGAATACTCTTTTTTTTAATACAAAATGGTGATATGCAGATAATGTACATATCCATAATGCTTTGTATAGTCTTGTAAGGCCATAGGTTAGGTTTAACTGCTTGCAAGTTTGGCTAGTGTCCATTTTATAGGGGAAGCTCAGCCGGAAATTTCCGTCGGAATCCACGATGAGTTAGACACCCCATAAACCCTTACATTCGAGGACGAATGTTCCTAAGGGGGAGAGGGTGTTACAACCCAAATTCGCGTACCTTAGATCACGCCGTAACTTAGTCGACATAAATCCAAGAAGAGATTATCTTTGAGATGATAAGAAGTTAATCCTATTGGTCTTAAACGATACAAGGGTGTATAAGAGTGGTTAACAAGTATAAGAAGTTAAACGAATCAAGGATGATGTAACCCGTATTTTCGGGTAACACTAGAGGTGATTAATTGTCCCAAGAGGTGATGTTTTAATGTATTTGAATCATATAATATCCATATCATAAGTCTTGAAGTCAAGCGAGTTATGAAACAAAGTCGATAAAAGTTGTCGCAACTTACGTTTATAATTTTACTTAAACTTTAGGTCAAATGTTACTACATTTTTCTCCCAATATACTTATAATTATGGGGTGATCTACTTATCAAATTGAAGATCTATGAGTCTAGTTTCTAATGCATTAAACCGTTCGTCGATACGATCTCAGAATAGAGAGATATTCGCGTTTTCGTGAGAGTGCGCCATGCAGCTCTCTATAGGGCCCACATAGGCGGTTTAAGACATATGGATATATATAAGATACCTCAACCCCGTTTTAAGTCATTATTTTTCAGTATATTCAGACCTTAGAACCCTAAAAACAGTCTCTCAAGGTTCTCTCATGATCCAAGACCCAAACAAAGGGCAAACAACACAAATCAAATGTCGGAAATCCCGTGGCGCTAGTAAGTTTCTTATTCTTCTTGTTGTTGCTGATTTTTGTGTTGTTCCAGCTCGTGTGGGAGGTTGTTTTAAGTGTTTTATGTTCTATGAATACACCTTCAAGTTTTTAATATCAACCCTAGGTGATTTCAAGTCTTCTAAAGTAATTCTAGTGCCGAAAAACCCGAATTAATTGCTAGTTTCGCTTCCTTGTTCTTGTGGCAGAATTGAAGGGATATTTCGTGGAAAATTAAGGTAAAATTGGAGTTGTTCTTTCTGTTTAAAGGTAAGGAACCTCTTACTCTATATATATTTAAGATTATCCAAGTTGTGGCTAAGTTGTTGATGCTAGAACTTGTGAAATATATATCGAAAGGCTTGGTAGTAATGTTGTTAGTTGGTGGACTGTTTTGGAGGCTCAATATGATTATTAATGATGTTGTTTGGGCTGTTTGGTGATTGTATTGACTTGTGGGAAGTCATATAAATAGGGGAGGTGCTGTCCGTTTCATTGTAAAATAGGTTGCGGTCGATACATAATAGTTACGACGCTTAAACGATAATGATAGTGTCATTTCTCTTATTGTAGACTAAGGAGTCGTGACATTTGCATAGCTTGAGGTTGGGCAGTATATACAAGGTATGTGAGGCTATCCCCTTCATTCTTTTGCATGACTCCGATTGTACATAATTTAATGAACGAGCTCCCAAAGATACTCTACTCTTAGAAGCTAGCAGTACTTACATTGCTGCCCTTCTTATGAAACGATTGATATTGATGTTACTTCTCTTATTCTTATATTATCAATGTTGTTGGTAGTTCCTGATTCTTATAAGATTCTTGATGAAGAGTTAATCCTAATAATGTGTACGAAGGATACCGACCTTATGTCACTCCGAAAGGTTCAAAATGTGATTCCAATGAGTCCAACATGCATCATATATATGTATCTATTTTACTCTACCGAGCCGCGCTATAGTCGGCCGGGTATGGCACCTATTGTGCAACCACTGATCAGTTGGGTTTTACCGAGCTCCACGTGGCCGGGTACGATTCTACCGAGCCCTATGATGGCCGGGTACGTTTTACCGAGCCTATTATGGCCGGGTACGATATGATGATGGTGATGCCCACAAAGGCGTATGTTTTAAAAGTTTATGTATATATATGTATGTATCATGTATTTCATGTCAATAGCCCTCAGAGGTACCCAGATGTCACAGGTTGTATATTCTCTATCCCTGTTTACATTACTGTTCTTACTTATGCTTTCTTGCCTCACATACTCAGTACTTTATTCGTACTGACGTCCTTTTTATTTGTGGACGCTGCATGTCGTGTTGCAGGTCCTGATAGACAGGTAGACATAGCTCCCCCACCACAGTAGGCTGTCCAGTTCAGCGGTTATTGGCGAGATCCCTTCTCCAGACTTGCCGTGGTCTTGGTATAGATTTTTGTTATAGACATTATGGGTATGTCGGGGCCCTGTTCTGGCAATGTTGTAGCACTTATGTTCCTTTAGAGGCTCATAGACAGGTGTCGACTTATGTATGGTTTAGAATGCCTTGTCGGCTGATTTTTGTTGTATAGTCTTTCATGGCATCATGTTAGCTCGTACCTTATATATAGTTTCTTGACAGTCTTGTCGTCCCATGTTATGTATGTTCATGACATTATCTTTCATTGTTGGATGTTCATGATCCATGTCTACTATTTATATTGATCTTGTAGGCCCTTAAAGATAATAAGGAAGGTTAGATAAAATGTACGTTGGTGCTCGGCAAGTATGGCCCGGGTGCTAGTCATGACCCTCCAGTTGGGTCGTGACATACTCACAGGTGATTCTATGTCACCGTAAATTTAACATGGGTCCGACAATACCATCTCAGTGAAGATTATTTCTTTTATCCACATTTATAAGCTTTAAAGCCAATTCCTTACACTCCAATAAATTTCAAATGCCTGATTTTTTTCATATTAACACACTGTATTAGTCTCAACCGGTTGTAGCAATTTTGTGCCCGCACACACATTATATGTATGCCCATAACCACATCTCTGATCATAATAGCCGTTCATAATTAATTCTAGCCTCCTCAATTAATCTCATATTAATCAAAATCTCGTTTTAAATTTTCACAACACTGACAGAAACACGCGAGGCATGAAGACTCCTCATAATTATTTATCCGAATTAACGAGTCACATTTAACGCCACCTGGCAACTCACCTTATATGCTAAAACTCAATATTTACAGCATGAATATGGCTAAATATGCACAGAAACACATAAAAGAATTATCAAATAAGCCTAACAGGCGTGACTATCTATTAATACTATAGTACAAAATTAATTTCACAAAGGGAGAATTTAAACTCATAAATTTTTCACCACAAGGACCTCATCCTTTTATAACTTCCACCGCGGCTTGTAGCCCAGTTTAATATTTCACATCATATAAAAATGCGAGGATCTCGTCCTCTACTCTGAATCACAAGTATTTTGCACATTGTGCCACTGAAATTTTTCATTCCCTTTCTTTCTTATTTTTAATAAAGTCCGTAAAATAATTTCATAACACATAATGGACCCCATACCGGTAGGGCATATAATTTATAAAATTGTAATCAGTTATCCCAAAATTACATCAAAACCCACTGTAGAGAGTAATAAAAAGTCACTTTTGGACGCATAGCCCACAATAATGTACAAAACAAAAATGATACACACGGGCTAACACTATAAAATCTCCCAACAGGGATAAATATGGTAGTGGATTATAGATTCACTAATCCACCATATAAGGAGCAGGAAAGGAGTTCTCACCTCGATAATCAGAATCGAATCAAAATAAGAATAATGCTTCTTTTGTTGTAAATTAATTCATACATGTAACGACACTATCTGGTGTATCGAAAGGCCCTCTACCCGCTTGTCGCCCACCCCTATTTGGCTGTACACGTGGAGTATTAACTGGAATAAAGCATGTAGCCTGAGTGTTTTGATGAAATTCGCCTCTCCCAAGTCTGGGACAATCTCTCATGATGTGCCTGGTATCACCATACTCATAACAACCCCTCTGAGGTCGCGGCTGCTCGTACTGAGTCTGTGCCGGATAACTGGAATAACCACTTTAATAACCTCGTTCTGGTGGTGCACTAAAAGTATTAACTCGAGCACTACGAGTACTCTGTATTGCGGACTAGACTGACCAACTGCCCGAGCCTCCGCCATGATGAGTCATAGCTGCAGAGTAGAATCCACTGAATCCTCTAGAGTTCCGAGACTTTTGGTCTCTTTAGACTCATTTTCCTCACTTTGAACACGTTCTAACATCATAGCAATCTCTACTACTTGCTGAAATGGAATATTAGTCTTCAATTCTCGAGACATTATTATTGTAAAATCATAATCGAGCCCTTCAATGAATCTGCGAACTCGCTCTCTAACTGTAGGAACCAAGATAGGTGCGTGTTGGGCTAACTCACTGAACCTGATAGCATATTCTGACACAGTCATGGTGCCCTGACGCAACCGTTCAAACTCTGTGCGCCATGTATCCCAGAGAGTCTGGGGAAGAAACTCTTTCAAAAACATTTCAGAAAATTGAGCCCAAGTTGGTGGTGTTGCATCGGCTGGTCTGCCATCTTCATAAGCTTGCCACTATCGATATACTGCTCCTGACAACTGAAATGTAGTAAAGGCAACTCCGCTCACTTCCACTATACCCATGGTGCGGAGAATACGGTGGCACTTTTCTAGAAATCCCTAGGCATCCTCGGTAGCTGTGCCACTGAAGGTAGGTGGACTATACCTCTTAAATCTCTCAAGTCTCTTTTGTTCTTCTTCTGATGACTCTGGCCTGACCTCAGGCTGAACCAGAATAACAAGTTGTACTGGTACTATACCCGAAACCTGACAAATGTGAACTTGTTGCACTGGAGTACGGGCGTTAGGTGTCTGAACTCCTCCCCCAATCTATGAAATATTTGGTGAAACTGAGATCAATCCCGCCTGAGTCAATATACCAAACATGTTTAGGAACTGTGCTAAAGTCTCCTGGAGTCCGGGGGTAACAACAGGTGTCTCTGGTGCCTGTCCCCCAACTGGAGAAACTTGCGGCTCCTCAACTGCCCCTCTAACCCATGTTCTAGCTATGACACGTGCCCTTCCTCGGCCTCTACCTCGGCCACGGCCTCTTGCGAGCCTAGAAGTATGCGCGTGTGTCTGCTCAGCTGATCCGGTAGCACGTGTCCTCACCATCTGTGAGAGAATAGAGATACAAAGGCTCAAATTCCAAATTCAACAAATTTTGCACGACCGGAATAAAGATAAGTACAGACGTCTCTATACCGATTTGCAAGACTCGTTTGTGACTCGTAGAACCTATGAACCTAGAGCTCTGATACCAACTTATCACGACTCAAAATCCCACCTCAGGTGTCGTGATGGCACTTAGTCTCTAAGACTAGGTAAGCCAATTTCAATTTCATTTCTACAATTACTTTTAAATAGATAATCGAAACCCACAGCGGAAATAATTATAACAACCTCCCAAGACTCGTAATACTAAGTCACGAACTCTAACTGAATACATACAATGATCTCAAGGATCGAATATACAATACTGTTCGAATAAGAGTTGACAGTACAATAAAATAGAAAGACTCAATGGGGCTGCGACAACCAAGCAGCTCTACCTTGAATCCTTGCGATCAACACACTAACTCTGCCCGAGTCTGATATCTCCAATGCCTGGCTCTGCACAAAAATGTGCAGAAGTGTAGTGTGAGTACACTACAGTCGGTACCCAGTAAGTATCAAGACTAACCTCGGTAGAGTAGTGACAAGGTACAGTCAAGACACTCACTAGTTTAATAACCTGTGCAATATAGTAAACAAAAATAATGGAAAATAAATGGCAGTGATAGCAACAATAATCAACTAGTGATGTAAACAACAAGGCAACACGAACATCATAATTATTACTCAATGTAATGACCCAACCGGTCATTTTGACTTTTAGAACCCTGTTTCCCTAAATAAAACTCCATGTGTGTGCTTTTATTAATTTTATGACTTGCGGGGATGGTTGGTTCGGGATTTGAAAGTGTTCGGGTTGAAATTGGAACACTTGGTTCCTTAATTTGATTTTAAAAGCCCAAGTTTTACTTCGGTCAATATTTTGAGAAAATTACCCTGGAATCGGGATTTGATGGTTCCAATAGGTTTGTATGATGATTTTGGACTTGGGCGTATGTTCGAATCGGTCTTTGGACAACCGTGGAGAGTTTCAAAGCTTAATAGTGAAAATCAACTATATGAAGGTTTAATGTTCTTTAAATTTGGTTTGGAGTAGGTTTTGGAGTAATTGAAGTCCGTTTGGAATTCCAAGCCTGAGAATAGCGCCGTATGGTGATTTAAGACTTGCACGCAAAATTTGGTGTCATTCCAAGTAGTATAAATATATTTCGGCCCGTTCGGAGTAAGTTTGAAGAATTTGAAAGTTCTATGTTAAATCAATTTGGTCTGAGGTATGTTTCTTAGTTTTGATATTATTTTACATGTTCATGAGGGTTTGAGCGAGTCCGTTTTATGATTTTAAACTTGTTGGTACGTAAGGCGGGTCCTCGGGGCCTTGGGTGTTAACCGAACAAAGCTCGAATCAATATTGGACCTTGGAGCAGTAGCTGAAGCTTCCAGCTTCTGCTGCAACCGAACCTGCGCTTAGCCAGCCGCAGGTGCGAGGCCGCAGGTGCATGAAAAGCACCGCAGAAGCAGACTGGGCGTAGATGCGCAGGTACAACCGCAGAAGCGAACGTGGCCGGCTTAGGGGGAAGCCGCATCTGCGACGCATTTTCCACATATGCGGAGCCGCATAAGCGGCTTGCAAGCCGCAGATGCGAAAGGGTTGTTTGGCAGAACCCTTAAAGAACGGGGAAACATCCATTTTTGCCCATTTCTCACCATTCTTGGGCGATTGTGGAGCTTTTTGAGAGGGGGATTTCAACTAGCAACTTGAAGGTAAGTTAATTCTACAAACTTTGAGTTAAATACATAGATTATGGATAGATTATAACCTGTAAATTTGTGAAAATCAAGGGTTAGAGGAAAAACCTAGATTTGTAAAAATGAGATTTTCACTACGAAAATGGTTATGGAATTGGATGGAAATTGTATATTTGACTTCTTGAGATTATGGGTAACGATTTCCTCAGAATATTTCCGGAATCCGGGCACGTGGGCCCGGGGTGAATTTTAGGAATTTACCATTTTTGGATAGGGTAATTTATTTAATAGTATAATTTCGAATTATTGAGCATCCATTAATTATTTTATATAATTTTGGATAGTTTCGGATTTTTCGGCACCAAATTGACATTTTACGCGACATTGTGATCGGGAAGTTGGCTTTGAGACAAGGTAAGTCTCTTGCCTAACCTTGTAAGAGGGAATTTACCCCATAGGTGATTCACATTAATAATCAGCTTGTAAAGTTAATTGATAAATTGGGAATTATTGAAATGTAAGGAATTAATTATTTCTGCTTGTTAAGAAAATTATTGTTGTTCATCTAAAAATCATGTTTAATTCAATATATTATTGACCCATAGTGCGTGTCAAAGTCAACCTCTCATCACTACTTCTTTGAGATTAGGCTTGATACTTACTGGGTACACGTTGTTTACGTACTCGTGCTACGCTTCCTGCACTTTTTGTGCAGGACCTGAGACAGGTACTATTGGAGGACCTATCAGCGCGCACCCACGTTATCCAGAGGCTTAGTGGTGAGCTGCCTTTCTGAGCCGTTCTGCAGCAACTAGTGCCTCTTCTTGTATTTATATTATGTCTATTTTATTTCAGACAGTATTTAGAATTTTGTATAATCTACTAGATGCTCATACACTTGTGACACCAGGTCCTGGCACGCACTAGTAGAATTTGTGGATTTAATTATTTTACTTGGGATTTAATTTATCTTATTTTCTCATATCTTTCTTAATTTTTGGAATTTCGAAGAGTTTGATTAGTCGGAAAAGTTTTAAAGAAATGAATATATGTTTAAATCATTAGTTGGCTTGCCTCGCTGGGATGTTGGGCGCCGTCACAATCTATAGGTGAGTTTGGGTCGTGACAACATGGTATCAGAGCACTAGATTCATGTAGGTCTCACAAGTTATAAGCAGGTCTAATAGAGGCTTGCGGATCGGTACAGAGACATCTGTAATTATCTTCAAGAGGCTATAGGGTGTTAGGAAAACTACCTTTCTTCATCTCCCATCGTGCATATAATGTAGTACTGAATATCTTTCTCTTACTCTCTTACAGATGGTGAGATCGTGCTCTAATGAAGTCCCAGACCAGGGAAGAGCTACTCCCCATGATGTAAGAAGCTGGGGCAGTGGCCGAGGGAGGGCTCCAGCCCGTGGTAGGGGACGAGAACGTCCCAGAGTTGTTCCAGTTATGCCACAAGTGGGTCGAGCAGAGGATCCTATTATTAAGGAACAGGGCGAGGTGCCCGTAGCAGAGCCAACTCCTGTGGATTTTACGTCTGCACTGGGATTCTAGGAGGTCATGTGCCGTATGCTACGGTTCATGGACACTATGACTTAGACCGGTTTATTTCCGGGAGACCCAGCCACATCTCAGGCGGGCGGGGGAGCACAGACCCGTACCTTACAGGCTCATGGGTAGGCATATGCTGTTTATTAGACCAAGGGTGCACTACCCGTGGGTGTAGTCCAGCCAGTGGCAGCAGCAACACTTGAGCCCAGACCAACTGCGACTGCCGAGCCGCAGAAGCTATTGGACCGATGGACTAGACTACATCCTCCTATCTTTGGGGGTGAGCGACATGAGGACCCCCAGGATTTCATTAATCAGTGCAGAGACAGACTACATAACATGAGGATATTGGAGTCTCATGGGGTAGACTTTGCTACTTTTTTCAGCTGAAGGGCAGAGCCCAATGGTGGAAGTCTTATCTTCTTGGCAGACCAGCAGATTCTCCTCCCATGACTTGGGATAGGTTCACCCGTATTTTCCTGGACATGTGCATTCCACCCACCTAGACGAAAAAGTTGCGGTTTCAGTTTGAGCAGCTCCAGCAGGGTCAGATGTCAGTGACCGATTATGAGGCAAGGTTCTATGAGTTATCTCGCCATGCACTTATGATACTCCTTACTGAGGTGGAGAGAGTGCAGAGGTTTGTTGCGGGTTTACTTACTGGCATTCAGGCCACTATGGCCCGAGAGGCTGTGATGGGGACTTATTATAAGTTGGTTGTGGAGATAGCCTGAAGGATTGAGGGTATGTGTCAGCGTACTCGAGAGCAGGTTGTGAGGGATAAGTGATTTAGATATTCTGGAGAATTCAGAGGCCCCCATATCCAGCACCACCGCATCGTCGGGGTGCCCTAGTGCGACCTTATTTCAGTGCTATGCCAGAAAGTTCTTATCGCCTACCAGCTATTCAGGGTTCTTCTAGTGGGTATTCAGGTTACCAGGGCCAGACTTCTAGTCAGAAGCCCATCACACTGAGAAGTTATTATCAGTGCGGGGATTCGAGTCAAATGCGGAGATTCTGCCCCAGGCTTCGGGGTAAACCAGTGCAGCAGGGTCAGCAGCCTATGATTACCGCACTAGTTGCTCCACCAGTCATCTGACCACCCATAGGTGGAGGGCAGGTGGGTATGGGCCGTCATAGAGGTGGAGGCCAGCCAGGTGGAGACCAGCCAATTTGCGCTCCAGCCCGGTTTTATGCTTTTCCGGCCAGACCAGATGCAGAGGTCTCAGATGCAGTGGCTACATGTATTATTTCTGTTTGCGGCAAAGATGCCTCCGTATTATTTGATCCAGGATTGATGTATTCATATGTGTCCTCTCTATTTGCTCATTTCCTGGGTGTTTCTTGAGAGTCCTTGAGTACTCCTTTTTATGTGTCCACTCCTGTGGGCGATTCTGTTATTATGGATCAGATCTATCGGTCCTGTGTTGCTAGATTTTGTGATTATGAGACTAGAGCTGATCTTCTGCTACTTGATATGACCGACTTCGAGATTATGCTGGGCATGGAATGGCTATCCCCATATCATGCCATCCTAAATTGCCATGCTAAGACTATTACGTTGGCAATGCCGGAATTTTCTAGTTTGGAGTGGAAGAGTTTGTCTGTCAGCGCATCTAATCATGTTATTTCCTTTATAAAAGCTCAACATATGGTCGAGAAGGGTTGTTTGGCTTATCTAGCCTATGTTTGGGATACTAATGTAGAGACTCCGACTATTGATTCAGTGCCTGTATTTCGGGAGTTCTCCGATGTATTTCCTTCAGATCTTCCAGGCATGCCACCATATCGTGATATTGATTTTTGTTTTGACTTTGTTCCAGATACCCAGCCTATATCTATCCCACTATATCGTATGGCTCTGAAAGAATTAAAGGAATTGAAAGAACAGCTTGAGGAGTTACTTGCAAAAGGGTTCGTCAGACCGAGTGTATCTCCTTGGGGTGCACCGGTATTTTTTGTGAAGAAAAAGGATGGAACTATGCGAATGTGTATTGACTATCGCCAACTGAACAAAGTCACCATTAAGAACAAGTACCCGTTGCTGCATATTGATGATCTATTTGACCAGTTGCAGGGTAATAGGGTGTTTTCTAAGATCGACTTGAGGTCGAGGTACCACCAGTTGAAGATTCGGGATTCGGATGTTCCGAAGACTACTTTTCGGACTAGATATGGTCATTATGAATTTCTGGTGTTGTCTTTTGGTTTAACTAACCCCCCGACAGTGTTTATGGATTTGATGAACAAGGTATTCAGGCCATATATTGATTCGTTTGTCATTTTCTTCATTGATGATATTTTGATTTACTCACACAGTAAGGAAGAGCACGAGCAACATATGAGAGTGGTGGTTTAGACAATGCAGGAACAAAAGCTATATGCTAAGTTCTCCAAATGTGAGTTTTGGCTAAATTCTGTAACATTCGTAGGGAATATTGTATCGGGCGAGGGCATTAAAGTTGATCCTAAAAAGATCGAGGTAGTTTAGAATTGGCATCGTCCCACTTCTGCGACTGAGATTAGGAGTTTCCTAGGTTTAGCAGGTTATTATCGTCGGTTCGTGGAGGTCTTTTCATCTATTGCTGTACCTTTGACCAAATTAACCCAGAAGGGTGCTCCGTTCCAAGGGTCTGATGATTGTGAGGTGAGCTTTTAGAAGCTCAAGACAGCATTGACTACAACACTAGTGTTAGTATTGGCTTCCGATTCGGGGTTTTATACAGTGTATTGTAATTCTTCACGCATTGGTTTGGGTTGTGTATTAATGCAGGAGGGGCAAGTTATTGCATATGCCTCACGTCAGCTGAAACCGCATGAGAAGAATTACCCGATACATGACTTGGAGTTAGCTGCAATTGTTCATGCTCTTAAGATTCAGAGTCATTATCTTTTTGGGGTGTCTTGTGAAGTTTACACTAATCACCGCAATTTGCAGCATTTGTTCAAGAAGAGGGACCTAAATTTGAGGCAGCGCAGATGGCTTGAGTTACTAAAACATTATGATATTACTATCCTGTATCATCCGGAAAAAGCGAATGTGGTAGCCGACGCCTTGAGTAGAAAGGCGGAGAGTATGGGTAGTTTGGCTTTCATTTCAGCAGAGGAGACACCATTAGCTTTGGATATTCAATTCTTGGCTAACAAACTTGTGAGGCTAGATATTTCACAGTCCAGCCGAGTTCTTGCATGTGTTGTGGCCCAATCTTCACTATTCGAGCACATCAAGGCTCGCTAGTTTGATGATCCACACTTAACGGTTCTTCGAGAAATGGTACTACGGGGAGGTGCCAAGGAAGTTTCTATTGGCGAGGATGGTGTTCTACGACTCTAGGATCGTCTATGTGTTCCTAATGTGGATGGACTGAGGAAAAAGATCCTAGAGGAGGCACATAATTCTCGGTATTCTATTCATCCAGGTGCTGCAAAAATGTATTGTGACTTGAGGCAACATTGTTAGTGGCGGCGGATGAAAAAGGACATAGTTGAGTATGTAGCTAGGTGTCTAAATTGCCAGCAAGTTAAATATGAGCACCAGATGCCAGGTGGCCTACTTCAGTAGATGATTATACCAGAGTGGAAATGGGAACGCATTATTATGGAGTTTGTAGTTAGGTTACCACAGAACTTGCGGAAGTTTGATACAGCTTGGGTCATTGTCAACAGGTTGACCAAGTCGGCACACTTTATTCTGGTTGTGACAGTATACTTCGAAGAGGTTAGCCCAGATTTATATACAGGAGATAGTTCGGTTGCACGGTGTGCCAATTTTTATCATATCTGATAGAGCCCCTCAGTTTACTTCACATTTCTGGAGATCACTACATTGTGAATTGGGGACCCGCATAGAGCTTAGAAATAGCTTTTCATCCGTAGACCGACGGGCAGTCGGAGCGGACAGTTCAAATTTTGGAGGATATGCTTAGGGCATGTGTGATTGACTTTGGAGGTCAGTGGGATAGTTTCTTGCCTTTGGCCGAGTTTGCTTATAACAATAGTTACCAATCCAGCATCGAGATGGATCCATTTGAGGCTTTATATGATCGTCGATGTTGTTTGCCCATCGGATGGTTTGAGCCCGGTGAGGCTAAGTTACATGGTACTGATTTGGTAAAGGATTCCTTGGAAAGGGTAAAATTAATTCAGGAGTGACTTCATACAGCACAGTCCAGGTAGAAAAGTTACACGGATCAGAAAGCGCGTGATTTATCATTTATGGTGGGTGAAAAAGTTCTCTTGAAGGTTTCGCCGATGAAGGGAATCATGAGATTTGGAAAGAAGGGAAAGTTGAGCCCAAGGTTTATAGGACCATTTGAGGTGTTGAGACGAGTTGGGGAGGTTGCTTATTGTGACGACCCGATCGGTTGTCTTGAGAGTTATAGCCCCGATCCCCTATTAACTGTTTTCCCCATATCTATTTCTGCTATTGTGACTTGCTGGGAGGTTTCGTTTTGGTTTTTGAAGTTTTTTGGGACACTTAGTCCCTAAACGAATGCTTAAGCCTTAGGATTTGGACCGCAGCCAGAACTTGGTGAAGACGACTCCGGAATGGAGTTCCATCAGTTTCGTTAACTCCGTTAGGTGATTTTGGACTTAGGAATGTGTCCGAATTGTGTTTTAGAGATCTGTAGCTCATTTAGGCTTGAAATGGCAAAAGTCAAAGTTTTGGAGATTTTGACCGGTAGTGGATCTTTTGATATCGGGGTCGGATCCCAATTCGGGAAATTGGAGTAGGTCCGTAGGATTGAATATGACATGTGTGCTAAATTTGGGGTCAATCGGACGTGGTTTGGTTGGTTTCGACATCAGTTGTCAAATTTGGAAGTTTCAAGTTCTTTAAGTTTGAATCGGAGGATGATAAGTGATTTTAGCATTGTTTGATGTGGATTGAGGGCTCGACTACATCCGTATGGTGTTTTAGGATTGGTTGGAATGTTTGGTTAAGGTCCCTGGGGCTTCGGGTGTGTTTCGAATGCTTAACGGATTGAGTTTGGGACTTATGCAATTGCTGAAGCTGCTGCACCTGGTGTAATCGCACCTGCACACTTTGGGCCGCAGGTGCGGTGCTGCAGAAGCAGTTTTGGCCCGTCAAGCTGGGGCCGTAGGTGTGGTGATAGATTCGCAGAAGCGGAAGAAGAGCGCAGGTGCGGGCCCGCAGATGCAACCCTTGTTCGCAGATGCAAACCTAGTTCCCCTTAAGTGATTTTCACACCTGCGATGGTATTTCCGCAGGTGCGGTACCGCAGATGCGGATGAAAGCTCGCAGAAGCGAGATCTCTGGCAGAAAAAGGGCTAAGTGCGAGGGTTTGATTTCATTCTTCATTTTTGGACTTAAGAACTCGGGATTTGGCGATTTCTCGACGGATTTTCAGAGGAATCTTTGAGGTAATGATTCCTAACTCGTTTTTGGTTGTATTCCATTAATCTATAGTTGTCTTCTCCATTTAATTTCGGATTTGGGGTTGAAAATTTGGGGAAAAGTTGAGAAAAGTTCTTAGGCCGAATTTTGGGATTTTTATCAGGATTTTGGTATCGGATTTGAGTAATTTTGGTATGAGTGAACTCAAGAGTGAATGGGTGTTCATATTTTGTGACTTTTACCCGATTCCGAGACGTGGGCCCGGGGAGACCTTTTGGGGTGATTTTCTAATTTCTAGCTTTAGCTCTGATTTCATTAATTAGATTAATTTCTTATAGTTATATTTATGGTATGTAATTGATTTAGGCTAGATTTGTGCCATTCAGAGCAGGATATTCGTGGAAAAGATATTGTTATCGATTGATTGAGCTTGGTTCGAGGTTAGTGGCTTGCCTAACCTTGTGTGGGGGAAATCCCCTTAGGATTTGGTGTTGTTATGATATGTGAGTTCCATAACGCGAGGTGACGAGTGCGTACACGGGCTATTTGTGGAAAAACCTAATTTTTACCGAGAAATAGCTTGTTTTCATCTTATCTGAGTATACTAGCATGTGTAGTTATCCTGTTAGCCTAGAATAGCATGTCTACATGTCCTAATTGCCTATTTAAACTCTTTGCAGCATGTTTAGTAAATCCCGCTTCTTTATTGACTTGTACTTAGTCTAAATTATAGGTTTCTTGCTCTAACTGTTATATTCATTTGTTTGAGCTGGGTTTTTAGTTTGGGACTATGGGACAGTATCCCTAGAGATCCCCCCTGCATATTTAATTTTGAGACTACGAGGCAGTTCGTTGTGAGATCTCCCTGCACATTTACTTTTGAGACTACGAGGCGGTTCCTTGGGAGTTCTCCCTGCATATTTACTTTTGAGACTACGAGGCGGTACCTCGGGAGATCTCCTTGCACTTTTATTTTGGGACTACAAGACGGTATCTCGAGAGATCCCCTACTTTTTATCCATGTGTTCTGCGTTGCTTCTTTGCTATGTTTTCCTTGTTTAAATTACAGTCTCTTATTATATTGTTATACTCTCCTGCTTATTTATTATATGCCACTAGGGCCTTGACCTGACCTCGTCACTACTCTACCGAGGCTAGGCTTGGCACTTACTGGGTACTGCTGTGGTGTACTCATGCCCTTTTCTGCACATGGTTTTTGTGTGCAGATCTAGGTTCCTTTTACCAACTTCGTCCTTAGTTGCAGTCGCTGCTGTTTTCGGAGAACTTCAAGGTACATCTGCCCGCGCCCGCAGATCCATGGAGTCCCCCTCTATCACCCTATGTTGATTCTTCTCTTATTTCTACAAACACTGATGTATAGAACAGTTAGAACTTCGTAGAAGCTTGTGACTTATGGTGTTCCGGGTCTTGGGAGTGTCATATATATTTCGAGAGTTGATTATTGTATTGCCGAGCGACATCTCAATTACGGTGGCAGAATTTGGGTCGTGACAAGTTGGTATCAGAGCCAAGGTTCATAGGTGTCGTGAGTCACAACCCGGTTTATTAGAGTCTCACGGATCGGTACGGAGACGTCTGTACTTATCTTCAGGAGGCTATGGAATTGTTAGGAAAACTTATGCTTCTTTGATTCCTTGTCGTGCGAAATTTGTTGGCATCAAAAATTCTAAACTTCTATAATCTATTCTTTCTCACATATGGTGAGGACCCATACCCGAGGATATGATGACCAGGCACCCATGCCCCCTGCAAGAGCCGCTAGAGGCTGGGGTCGGGGTAGAGGAAGATGACGCGGTGCAGCCAGAGCACCCGTGCGAGCTGCGACAGAGGAGCCCCCAGCAGCTCCAGCTGGAGGGCAGGCACCGGAGGTTCCTATTGCTGCACTAGCCCTCTAAGAGACTCTAGCCCAGTTCAAGAGCATGTTCACCACCTTAGCTCAGGATGGATTGATTCCATTAGCTCCCGCCACATCTCAGGCCGGGGGAAGGGCATAGACTCCCACATCCCGTACTCCTGAGCATAGGGTCCAGGTTAATCAGGCCTAGAGTTCATTCCTATGCCGTCGGTAACTCCGGTTCAGCATGAGACTAGGACAGCCGCTTCTGAGGCGGGGCAGCTCAGACTTGAGAGGTACAAGAAGTACCACCCACCTACTTTCAATGGATTGGCTACAGATGATGCTCGAGGTTTTCTGGAGAAGTGTCATCGTATTCTCCGTACTATGGGCAGCAGAGATGAGTGAGGTTTCTTTTACCACTTTCTAACTTAGAGGAGCAGCCTATTAGTGGTGGCGTGCTTATGGGTTGAGTAGTTTGTATGAGGCAGTTACACTTACATGGACTCAGTTCTCTGACATGTTTTTGAGAGAGTATGTCCCTCAGAGCCTTAGGGACTCATGGCACGCAGAGTTTGAGCAGCTACACCAGGGTGCTATGACTATGTTAGAGTATGCAGTCCGCTTTAGTGATTTGTCCCGACATGCACCGGCCTTGGTTGCCACAATTCGAGAGAGGGTTTGACGGTTTATTGAGGAACTCCACCCCAGTATCCGGATTAGTATGGCCAGAGAGTTAGAGATGTATATCCCTTATCAACAGGTTGTGAGTATTGCCTGGAGATTGGAGGGCATGCTTGCCCGGGACCGAGAGGAGAGAGAGGCCAAGAGGTCTCGAGAGACTGGTTCTTATTCTGGAGCTCGTGCCCCAGCAGCTCGCCATGGTAGGGGTTATGTAAGTCACCCCATTCATTCAGCCATTCCAGCTGCCAGTGGTGTTACATCCCCTTCTAGACCCCAGGAGCCTTATTATGCACCGCCAGTATCTAGTGTGCCTCCTGCTTAGGGTGCTTTGAGCGACCAGTCCAACAGACCTGGCCTGAGTCAGTTGCAGCAGCCACAACCTCCGAGGGGTTATTTTGAGTGTGGCGATACACGCCATATGGTGAGGGATTTCCCCATACTTAGGAGGGTTGCACCTCCGCAGACTTCTCAGCCACCACATGCTCCACCGGGTCCTCAGCCCATGATTCCAACACCAGCTACTGCCCCACCTGCTCAGCTAGCTCGATGTGGAGGTCGGGGAGGTTGAGGTCGCCCTAGAGGGGGAGACCAGGCCAGGAATTATGCTCTTCCGGCTCGTACAGAAGAAGTTCCTTCCGACTCTGTCATTATAGGTATTGTTCCAGTCTGTCATAGAGATGCATCGATATTATTTGACCCTGGCTCTACATATTCATATGTGTCCTCTTATTTTGCCCCGTATTTGGGCGTATCTCGAGATTCATTGAGTTCCCCTATTTATGCGTCAACTCCTGTGGGAGATTCTTTTGTTGTGGACAGCGTGTATCGGTCGTGTTTTGTTTCTCTTAGTGGTTTTTAGACCATAGCCGATTTATTATTGCTTAGTATGGTATACTTTGATATTATTTTGGGCATGGATTGGTTGTCGCCCCATTATGCTATTCTTGATTATCATGCTAAGACCGTGACGCTGGCTATGCCAGGTTTACCGCAATTATAGTGGAGAGGTACCTTGGAGTATACTCCCAGCAGAGTTATTTCATTTCTTACAGCTCAAAGAATGGTTGAGAAGGGGTGTAATGCGTATCTAGCTTATGTGAGAGATGTCAGTATTGATACCCCTACAGTTGTGTCAGTTCCAGTAGTAAGGGACTTTCTAGATGTCTTTCCAGCTGATCTTCCGGGCATGCCGCCCGACAGAGATATTGATTTTGGTATTGATTTGTTGACGGGCACTCAGCCCATCTCTATTCCTCTATATCATATGGCTCCCCCTGAATTGAAGGAGTTGAAGGAGCAGTTACAAGAGTTGCTTGATAAGGGCTTTATTCGGCCCAGTGTGTCACCTTGGGGTGTTCCTGTCTTGTTTGTGAAGAAAAAGGTTTGTTCTATGTGTATGTGTATTGATTATCGCCAGTTGAACAAAGTTACAGTAAAGAATAGGTATCCATTGCCTCGTATTTATGACTTATTTGATTAGTTACAGGGTGTGCCAAGGTGTTTTCCAAGATTGACTTACGTTCAGATTATCATCAGTTGAAGATTCGGGAGCCAGATATCCCCAAGACTGCCTTCAAGACCCGATACGGTCACTATGAGTTTCTTGTTATGTCTTTTGGGCTGACCAATGCCCCAGCAGCCTTTATGCATTTGATGCACAGTGTGTTCCAGCCTTATCTTGACTCCTTCATCATTGTGTTTATTGACGACATTCTAGTATACTCCCGGAATCGGAAGGATCATGAGCAGCACCTGAGGACTGTGCTTCAGACTCTGAGAGAGTAGAGGTTGTATGCAAAATTTTTGAAGTGTGAGTTTTGGCTAGACTCAGTGGCATTCTTGGGTCATGTAGTATCGAGTGATAGGAAAAAGGTAGATCTGAAGAAGGTAGAGGTTGTGCAGAGCTGGCCTAGACGGTCATCAGCTACGGAGATCCATAGTTTTCTTAGGTTGGTGGGGTATTACCGTTGTTTTATTAAGGGATTCTCATCTATTGCAGCACCTATGACATGGCTAACCGAGAAGGGTGCTCCGTTCAGGTGGATAGTGGAGTGTGAGGAGAGCTTTCGGAAGCTTAAAACAGCTTTGAGTACAATGCCAGTTTTGGTATTGCCTATAGGTTCGGGATTCTACACTGTATATAGTGATGCGGAGCGCCTTGGTCTTGGCGCGGTGTTGATGCAAGATGGTAGGGTGATTGCCTACGCGTCTAGACAGCTGAAGGTGCATGAGAAGAACTATCCTGTGCACGTCCTTGAGTTAGCAGCTATTGTTCATGCCCTGAAGATTTGGCACCACTATTTGTACGGTGTTACTTGTGAGATTTACACTGATCATCGGAGTTTGCAGCATCTGTTCAAGCAAAAGGATCTTAATTTGCGTCAGCGGAGGTGGTTGGAGCTACTTAAGGATTATGATATCACCATTTTGTACAACCGGGGGAAGGCCAATGTGGTGGCTGATGCTTTAAGTCGCCGGGCGGAGAGTTTGGGGAGTTTAGCATATTTTCCAACATCAGAGAGACCCTTAGCATTGGATGTTCAGGCCTTAGACAATTAGTTTGAGAGATTGGATATTTCTAAGCCGAGTCGAGTGTTGGATTGTGTGGTCACTCGATCTTCTCTTTATGATCATATTAGGGAGCGTCAGTATGATGACCCCCACCTGCTTGTCCTTAAGGACACGGTTCAGCACGGTGATGCTAAGGAGGTCACTATTAGGGATGATGGCGTATTGAGGATGCAAGGCAGGCTATGTGTGCCTAATGTAGATGGTTTGCGTTAGTTGATTCTTCAGGAGGATTATAGCTCGTGGTACTCCATTCATCCGGGTACCGCGAAGATCTATCAAGACTTGAGGCAGCACTACTGGTGAAGGAGGATGAAGAAGGACATAGTGGAGTATGTGGCTCGGTGCCTAAATTGCCAGCAGGTGAAGTATGAGCATCAGCAACTGGGTGGGTTTGTTCAGCAACTAGAGATTTCGTAATGAAAATGGGAGCGGATCACTATGAATTTCGTTGTTGGACTCCCACGGACTCAGCGAAGGTTTGATGCAGTTTGGGTGATTGTGGACTACATATTCTTCCAAGCAATTGGCTCGAATCTACATCCGTTTGATTGCCAGGCTTCATGGCGTACCGGTATCTATCATCTCTAACCGGGGTACGCAATTTACATCATAGTTCTGGAGGGCCATACAACATGAGTTGGGTACTCGAGTGGAGCTGAGCACAATATTTCACCCTCAGACGGACGGACAGTCCGAGCGCAACATTCAGATATTAGAGGATATGCTCAGTGCGTGTGTAATGGAGTTTGGAGGGTCGTGGGATCAGTTCTTACCACTTGCAGAGTTTGCCTTCAACAACAGTTATCAGTCGAGCATCCAGATGGCACCGTATGAGGCTTTGTATGGTAGACGGTGTCGGTCCCCACTGGGTTTGTTCGAGCCGGGCGAGGCTAGATTATTGGGTACAGACTTTGTCCTGGATGCCCTGGATAAGGTGAAGGTGATACCAAGTCTAGACAGAAGAGTTATGCGGACCGGAGGGTTCGCGATGTAGCATTCATGGTTGGAGAGCGGGTCTTGCTTCGGGTATCGCCTAAGAAGGGCGCTATGAGGTTCGGAAAGAAGGGCAAGTTAAGCCCAAGGCACATTGGTCCTTTTGAGGTGTTGAGGCGTGTTGGGGAGGTTTCTTATGAGATTGCCTTACCTCCAGCCTAGCAGGAGTCCATCCGGTATTCCACGTTTCTATGCTCCAGAAGTATCACGGTGATCCGGCTCATGTATTGGATTTCAGCTCAGTCCAGTTGGACAAGGATCTATCGTATGTTGAGGAGCCAATAGCTATTTTGGATAGGTAGGTCAGAAAGCTAAGGTCAAAGAATATTGCTTCAGTAAAAGTTTAGTGGAAGGGTCAACCGGTCAAGGAGGCGACTTGGGAGACCGAGCAGGATATGCGCAGTCATTATCCTCATCTTTTCACAGCTTCAGGAATGTCTCTATACTCGTTTAAGGACGAACAATTGTTTTAAGAGGGGGAGGATGTGACGACCCGGCTGGTCGTCTGGAGAGTTATCGGAGGATGATAAGTGATTTTAGCGTTGTTTGATGTGGTTTGAGGGCTCGACTAAGTCTATATGGTGTTTTACGACTGGTTGGTATGTTTGGTTGAGGTCTCAGGGGCCTCGGGTGTGTGTCGAATACTTAACGGATTGAGTTTGGGACTTATGCAATTGCTGAAGCTACTGCACCTGGTGTAATCGCACATGCGCACTTTGGGCCATAGGTGCGGCGCCACAGAAGCAGCCATGGAGCTGCAAAAGCAGTTTTGGCCCTGTCAAGTTGGGCCGTAGGTGCGGAGATAGATCCGCAGAAGCGAACACGCAGAAGCGGAAGAGGAGCACAGGTGCGGGCCCACAGATGCGGCCCTTGTTCGCAGATGCGAACCCAGTTCCCCTTAAGAGATTTTTGCACCTGTGATAGTATTTCCGCAGGCGCGGTACCGCAGATGTAGTTGAAGGCTCGCAGAAGCGAGATCTCTGTCAGAAAAAGGGATAAGTGCGAGGGTTTGATTTCATTCTTCATTTTTGGACTTGAAAGCTTGGGATTTTGCGATTTTTTGAGGGACTTTCAGAGGAAGCTTTGGGGTAATGATTCCTAACTCGTTTTTGGTTGTATTCCATTAAACTATAGTTGTCTTCTCCATCTAATTTGGGATTTGGGGTTGAAAAATTTGGGGAAAAGTTGAGAAAAGTTCTTAGGCCGAATTTTGGGATTTTGATCGAGATTTTGGTATCGGATTTGAGTAATTTTGGTATGACTGAACTCATGAGTGAATGGGTGTTCATATTTGGTGACTTTAACCCGATTCCGAGATGTGGGCCCATTTTGGGGTGATTTTCTAATTTCTTGCTTTAGCTCCGATTTCATTAATTAGATTAATTTCTTATAGTTGTATTTATGGTATGTAATTGATTTTTGCTAGATTTGGGCCATTTGAAGCCGGATATTCGTGCAAAAGGCATTGCTACCGATTGATTGAGCTTGGTTCGAGGTAAGTGGCTTGCCTAACCTTGTGTGGGGGAAATCCCCTTAGGATTTGGTGTTGTTATGATATGTGAGCGCCGTGTACGCGAGGTGATGAGTGCGTACACATGCTATTTGTGGAAAAACCTGATCTTTACCGAGAAGTAGCTTGTTTTCATCTTATCTAAGTATACTAGCATGTGTAGTTATCCTATTAGCCTAGAATAATATGTCTACGTGTCCAAATTGCATATTTAAACTATTTGCAGCATATTTATAGGTTTCTTGCTGTAACTGTTATATTCATTTGCTTGAGCTGCGTATTTACTTTGGGACTACGGGACGGTATCCCAGGAGATCCCCTCTGCATTTTTACTTTTGAGACTACGAGGCGGTTCCTCAGAAGATCTACCTGCACATTTACTTTTAAGACAACGAGGCGGTTCCTCGGGAGTTCTCCCTGCATATTTACTTTTGAGACTACGAGGCGGTACCTGGGGAGATCTCCTTGCACTTTTATTTTGGGACTACGAGACGGTATCTTGAGAGATCCCCTACTGTTTATCCATGTGTTCTACGTTGCTACTTTGCTATGTTTTCCTTGTTTAAATTACAATCTCATATTATATTGTTATACTCTCTGCTTATTTATTATATGCCAGTAGGGCCTTGACCTGACCTCATCACTACTCGGCCGAGGTTAGGCTTGGCACTTACTGGGTACCGCTGTGGTGTACTCACGCCCTTTCCTGCACATGTTTTTCGTGTGCAAATCTAGGTTCCTTTTACCAGCCTCATCCTTAGTTGCAGTCGATGCTGTTTTCTGACAACTTCAAGGTACATTTGCCTGCGCCCGCAGATCCTTGGAATTCTCATCTATCCCCCTATGTTGATTCTTCTCTTATTTCTATAGACACTGATGTATAGAACAGTTAGAACTTTGTAGAAGCTTGTGACTTACGGTGTTCCGGGTCTTGGAAGTGTCATGTATATTTAGAGAGTTGATTATTGTATTGTCGAGCGGCATCTCAATTGCTTATTAAAATATCTGTTACTGTTAGTTGTTAATTTTCATGTTTTTTTTCATTTTATTTTCGCAAGTGTTAGGCTTACTTAGTCGTAGTGACTAGGTTCCGTCACGACGATTCACAGAGGGAGAATTTGGGTCGTGACACTTATGAGGTTGCTTTGCCTCCCAGTCTATCAGGAGTTCATCCGGTTTTTCATGTATCTATGCTCCGGAAGTATCATACCAACCTATCGCATGTGTTAGACTTCAGCACGGTTCAACTAGATAAGAGCTTGGGTTATGAAGAGGAGCCAATTGTCATTATTGATAAACAGGTTCGCCAGTTGAGGTCCAAGAAGATTACTGCAGTAAAAGTTCAGTGGAGGGGCCAACTAGTCGAGGAAGTGACTTGGGAGGCCGAGGAGGACATTCAAAGAAGATATACACATTTATTCAGCACTCCAGGTATAATTCTAAACCCGTTCGAGGACGAACGTTTGTTTAAGAGGTGGAGAATGTAATGACCCAATCGGTCATTTTGACTTTTAGAACCCTGTTCCCCTAAATAAAACTCCCCGTATGTGCTTTTATTAATTTATGACTTGCGGGGATGGTTGGTTCGGGATTTGGAAGTGTTCGGGTTGATATTGGAACACTTGGTTCCTTAATTTTGTTTTAAAAGCATAAGTTTGACTTCGGTCAACATTTTGAGAAAAGGCCCCCGAAATCGAGATTTGACGGTTTCAATAGGTTCGTATGATGATTTTCGACTTAGGCATATGTTCGAATCAGGTTTTGGACAACCCGGGAGCGTTTCGCAACTTAATAGTGAAAATTAACTATTTGAAGGTTTAATGTTCTTTAAATTTGGTTTGGAGTAGGTTTTGGAGTAATTGAAGTCCGTTTGAAATTCCGAGATGGAGAATAGCTCCGTATGGTGATTTAAGACTTGCACGCAAAGTTTGGTGTGATTCCGAGTAGTATAAGTATATTTTGGCCCGTTCGGAGTAAGTTTGAAGAATTTGAAAATTCTAAGTTGAATCAATTTGGTTTGAGGTATGGTTCTTAGTTTTGATGTTGTTTTACATGTTTCGAGGGTTCGAACGAGTCCATTTTATGATTTCAAACTTATTAGTACGTTCGGGCGGGGCCTCGGATGTTAACCGGATGAGGCTCAGATCGATTTTGGACCTTGGAGGAGCAGCTTCTGCTGCAACCGCACCTACGCTTGGCCAGCCGAAGGTGTGTAAAGCACCGCAGAAGCGGACTGGGCGCAGATGCGCAGGGACAACCGCAAATACGATGTATAAGCTGCAGAAGCTGACGGGGCCGGATTAGGGGGAAGCCACATCTGCGATGCATTTTTCGCAGATGCGGAGCCGCAGAAGCGGCTTGCGAGCCGCAGATGCGAAAGGGTTGTTTGGCAGAACCTGTAAAGAACGGGGAAACAACCATTTTTGCCCATTTCTCTCCATTCTTGAGCTATTTTGGTGCATTTTGAGAGGGGATTTCAACTAGCAACTTGAAGGTATGTTAATTCAACAAACTTTGAGTTATGTATATAGATTATGGGTAGATTATAACCTATAAATTTGTGAAAATCAAGGGTTTGAAGAAAAACCTAGATTTGTATAAAAATGAGATTTTAACCACGAAAGTGGTTATGGAATTGGATGGAAATTGTATATTTGAGTTCTTGAGATTATGGGTAACGATTTCCTCCGAAAATATTTGGAATCCGGGCACGTGGGCCCTGTGTGAATTTTAGGAATTTACCATTTTTGGATAGAGTAATATATTTAATACTCTAATTTTGAATTATTGAGCATGTATTAATTATTTTATATAACTTTCGGATAGTTTTGGATATTTCGGCACTGAATTGAGATTTTACGCGATATTGTGATCGGGAAGTGGGCTTTGAGATAAGGTAAGTCTCTTGCATAACTTTGTAAGAGGAAATATACCCCGTAGATGATTCACATTAATAATTATTGCTAATTGTGGGGGGCTACGTACACACAAGGTGATGAGAGTCCGTGCATAGCTACTAATTATGCTAAAGTCCGGGTAGTTTAGGACTCAAATCATGAATTACTTGTGATAATTGCATCTTTTATTTAATTAGATTACTGGTATTATATTGAAAATTGTTAAAGGAAATAGTAAAAGATCGAAACTTCATATACTCAAATTTTGTGTGAATTATTAAATTGTTAATAGAAAATGAACATCCTATGTGTTAATATTATAATAACTTCTCATCCCGGAGGTTCAATAGAAAATGTCCTCCTTTCTTGTTGAGCGGGCCGAATGCCTCGGCAGTATAGATGCATCTATGGATCGTGCCGCACTTCCCTTGGCAGTGTACACGACACTCTGGATCGGTTCGTACGAACTCGTCAGAGATCGTGCCTAATAATAATAATTACACGATACCTTGATATTTTAATTTCTGCTTGTGAAGTTAATTGATAAATTGGGAATTATTGAAATGTAAGGAATTAATTATTTCTGCTTGTTAAGAAAATTATTGTTGTTCATCTAAAAATCATGTTTAATTCAATATATTCTATTGTAATATTATTGACCCATAGTGAGTGGCAAAGT
Organism: Nicotiana tomentosiformis; assembly: GCF_000390325.3. Taxonomy (NCBI): domain Eukaryota; kingdom Viridiplantae; phylum Streptophyta; class Magnoliopsida; order Solanales; family Solanaceae; genus Nicotiana; species Nicotiana tomentosiformis. The sequence goes on from NC_090813.1 coordinate 154,139,039, forward strand.
CGAACTCTCGTCACTACTTGTTCGAGATTAGGCTTGATATTAACTGGGTCATGACACTTAAACGGATAAGAAACACAAGTAGAACCAATTAAACAAGTCCTTCAAATATAAATCTTTCACATATAATTTTTTCGAATAAATACCTTTCGAATATATTTCTTTCGAATAAATATCCTTTGAATATAAAACTCTTTCAAATAAAAATCTTGCAAATATACTCCTTTCAAATAAATATCTTTTGAATATAAAACTCTTTAAAATAAAAGTCACTCTGTGACACCTCGTTTCATAATCATAAAATACGGGTCTCAGCCCACTTTCATATTTTCACTGCACCTCATGCCCATATTTCTGTCAACATCGCACGGACAACTCACGCGCCAATAATAAAAATCATTATATTTTTCCAGCACATTGTGCCCACATTTCATATCACATCTGTACGGACAATTCGCGTGCCAATAACATAATCATTATATTTTCTCTGGCACCTCGTGCCCACATTTCATATCACATCTGCACGAACAGTTAACGTGCCAATAACATAATACGCCCGACAATAGCCACAAACGTACAATTTCAAAATGAATCAGACTATTATCAAGTTACCAACAACAAGACAAGTTGCACAAGAGATAAAAATAAAGACCAGGAAAAATCAAAACATCATATAAAAATCACAAACAAAATAATGCCACATCATCAAGTATCATCCCTGATAATAGCCACCCATATCTCTCCTATAGCCACCCATATCACTCCATAATAATAGCCACTCTTATCCCTCCGCCCCGACAATATCAATAGCCACCCTTATCGCTCCTATTGCCACCCTTATCACTCCGCCCAAACATTATCCCAACACATATAACCACAGTGAAATGCCACCCTTATACCCACATAATATCAATAGTGGAATGCCACCCTTATATCCTCATAATAATAACTCAAATCATACAACAATTTACACTGAATATTATCACGACAACACAATGCAGTAATTCATATCATAATTTTCCCGTAGGTCACAACCAATTTTAAAGACACAAAAATTCCCTTAAGTTTACAGTAAGTAGCCCGAGGCTCCACACAATGTACACAAAACCTCAAATACAACAACAACAGAGATGGAAAAATAACTCAGTATAGGGCAACGCCTTCATTAATCCAAATTATTGACAATTATATTAACGCCTCAATTTAAACTTATTTAATTAATTATTTACATATGGAAAATCCATAATATAATTATTTCCAGGAAATATCAAATAAACAAATTCACAGAATTCACATAAAAATTCAAGTGACAATCACACCAAATTATCATATAAAAACAAATTCGACAAATAAGGATTGAGGCATAGCAAATAGAGAATTTAATAAATGCCAATAATTATCCAATTTACTACACAAAAATGCCTAAGACTTTAACCCAATAAATTTTGCACATATAAGCCAGAGTGCGTACTCGTCACCTCGCATACACGGCTTTACACATTTCACAAATAGCACGTAAGACTCGATGCTTAAGGGATAATTTGCCCACTCATGTTTAGGCAAGATACTTACCTTTTTGAAGTTAGGCCGATATTTTAAAATAGCCTTCTTGGTTGAATTGACCTCCGGACAACTCAAATCTATCCAAATTGATTGTATAACTCCATTAAAATTCTTCGGAAATAATTTCGCATAGTAAAACGTCAACTTAAAATTTTGCATAAAAAAGTCAACCAAAGTCAAAGCAGGGCCCGCCTCTCAGAAACCGGTAGAATTTTTACGAAATCCGAACACCCATACCGTTACGAGTTCAACCATACCAATTTTATCGAATTCCAATAACAAATCATCCTCCAAATCTTGAATTTTCGTATTTGAAAAGTTTTAAAAAATCTTGATTTCTTCCATTTAAATACGAAATAAATGATGAATATAACCGTAGATTCATGAAATATAATCACATTAGGATATAGAATACTTACCCCAACCAAGCTTGTGAAAACTCCCCCCAAAATCGCCTAAATTCGAGTTCCAAAAATCTAAAACGAAAATGGCGAAATGACCATTTTTTGTCCTTAATGTTTCTATCCAAAACCGCTTCTGCAGAACAAATTGCGCATCTACGGTCTCGCTTTTGCGATAAAATGTGCTTCTGCGATGATCATTGCCCAGCCAAAGAGCTCGCACCTGCGGAGAAATTTTCGCTTCTGTGTTAGTCCTGATGTTTTTCATATTAACACTGTGTTAGTCTCAACCGGTTGTAGAAATTTCGTGCCCACACACACATTATACGTATTCCCATAACCACATCTCCGATCATAATAACCGTTCATAATTAATTCCAGCATTCTCAATTAATCTCATATTAAACAAAATCTCGTTTCAAATTTTTACAGCACTGACAGCAACACGCGAGGCATGAAGACCTCATAATTATTTATCCGAATTAACGAGTTGCTTTTAACGCCACTTGGGCACTTACCTTATAGGTTAAAACTCAATATTTACAGCACGAATATGGCTAAATATGCACATAAACACATAAAAGAATTATCAAATAAGCCTAACAGGCATGACTCCCTGTTAATACTATAGTACAAATTTAATTTCACAAAAGGGAGAATTTAAACTCATAAACTTTTCACCTCAAGGACCTCGTCCTTATATAACTTCCATTGTGGCTTGTAGCCCAGTTGAAATATTTCACATCATATAAAAATGCAAGGATCTCGTCCTCATTTCCGAATCACAAGTATTTTTCACATTGTTCTACTGAGATTTTTCATTCCCTTTCTTTCTTCTTTTTAATAAATTCCGTGAAACAATTTCACAACACATAATGGACCCCATACCGGTAAGGCATATAATTCATAAAATTGTAATCAATTATCCCAAAATTACATCAAAACCCACTATAGTGAGTAATAAAAAGTCACTTTTTGACTCATAGCCAACAATAATGTACAAAAAAAAAATGATACACACAGGCTAATACCATAAAATCTCCCAATAGGGATAAACACGGGAGTGGAGTGCAAATTCACTAATCCACCATATAAGGAGCATGAAAGGAGTTCTCAAAATAAGAATAGTGCTCCTTTTATTATAAATTAATTCATACATGTAACGACACTATCTGGTGTATCGGCCTCAGCCAATTCATAGCAATTATATTAACGGGTCGGGCCTCCCTCTCTTGGGCTCCCTCTACCGGCCTATCCTCCACCCCTAACTGGTTGTGCACGTGGGGTATTAACTGGAATAAAGCATGTAGCCTAAGTGTTTTTATGAAATTCGCCTCTCCCAAGTCTGGGACAATCTCTCATGATGTGCCTAGTATCGCCACACTCATAATTATCCCTCTGAGGTCACGGCTGCTCGTACTGAGTCTGTGCTGGATAACTGGAATACCCACTATAACAACCTTGTGCTGGTGGTGCACTAAACGTATTAAAGGGAGCAGTACGAGTACTATGAATTGCGGACTGGGCTGACCAATTGCCCGAGCCTCCCCCATGATGAGTCATAGCTGCAGAGTAAAATCCACTGAATCCTCCAGAGTTCCGAGACCTTTTGGTCTCTTTAGACTCATTTTGCCTCACTTCGAACACGTTCTAACTTCTGGCAATCTCTACTACTTGCTGAAATGGAATGTTAGTCTGCAATTCTCGAGCCATGCTTATTTCTAAATAATAATCAAGCCCTTCAATGAATCTCCAAACTCGCTCTCTAACTGTAGGAACCAAGATAGGTGTATGTCGGGCTAACTCACTGAACCTGATAGCATATTTTGACACCGTCATGGTGCCCTAACGCAACTGTTCAAACTCTGTGTGCCATGCATTCCAGAGAGTCTGGGAACAAACTCTTTTAATAATATTTTTGAAAATTGAGCCCATGTTGGTGGTATTGCAACGGCTGATCTTCCCTCTTCATAAACTTGCCACCATCAATATGCTGCTCCTGACAACTGAAATGTAGTAAAGGCAACTCTGCTTACTTTCACAATACCCATGGTGCTGAGAATACGGTGGCACTTTTCTAGAAATCCCCGGGCATCCTCGGTAGCTGTACCACTGAAGGTAGGTGGACTATACCTCTTAAATCTCTCAAGTCTCCTTTGTTCTTCTTTTGATGCCTCTAGCCTGACCTCGGGCTGATTCGGAATAACAGGCTGTACCGGTACTATACCCGTAACATGACAAATATGAACCTGCTACTCTGGAGTACGGGCAGTACGAGTCTGAACTCCTCCCCGAATATGTGATATATTTGGTGAAACGGAGATCAATCCCGCTCGAGGAAATGTACCAAACTTTTTTAGTAACTGTGCTAAAGTCTCCTGAAGTCCAGGGGTAACAACATGTATGGTGCCTCTCCCCCAACTGGAGAAACTGGCGGCTCCTCAACTGCACCTCTAACCGATGTTCTAGCTATAACATGTGCCCTTCCTCGACCTCTACCTCGGCCACGGCCTCTTGAGGGCCTAGCAATATGCGCGGGTGTCCGCTCAGCTAATCTAGTAGTACGTGTCCTCACCATATGTGAGAGAATAGAGATACATAGGCTCAAATTCTAAATTCAACAAATTTCGCACGACCAGAATGAAAGAAGTGGAAATTTCCTAACAATTCTGTAGCCTCTCAAAGATAAGTACGGATATCTCTGTACCGATTTGCAATACTCTACTAGACTCGTTCGTGACTCGTAGAACCTGTAACTCGTAGAACCTATGAACCTAGAGCTCTGATACCAACTTGTCACGACTCAAAATCCCACCTAAAGTGTCGTGATGGCGCTTAGTCTCTAAGACTAGGTAAGCCGATTTCAATTTCATTTCAAGCCATTTTTTTAAAACAGATAAACGAAACCCACAATGGAAATAATTATAACAACCTCCCAAGACTGGCAATACTGAGTCACGAACTCTAACAGAATACATGCAATGATCTCAAGGATCGAATATACAATATTGTTCGAATAAGAGTTGATAGTACAATAAAATAGAAAGACTCCAAGGGACTGCGACGACCAAGCAGCTTTACCTTGAATCCTTGTGATCAACACACTAACTCTGCCGAGTCCAATATCTCCAATACCTGGCTATGCATAACAATGTGCAGAAGTGTAGTATGAGTAGTGACGAGGTAAAGTCAAGGCACTCACTAGTCTAATAATCTGTGCAATATAGTAAACAAAAATAATGGACAATAAATGGCAGTGATAGCAACAACAATCAACTAGTGATATAAACATCAAGGCAGCAAGAACATCATAATTATTACTCAAACGAATAAGAAACACAAGTACAACCAATTAAACAAGTCCTTCAAATATAAATCTTTCACATATAATTCTTTCGAATAAATACCTTCCGAATATATTTCTTTCGAATAAATATCCTTTGAATATAAAACTCTTTCAAATAAAAATCTTGCATATATACTCCTTTCAAATAAATATCTTTTGAATATAAAACTCTTTCAAATAAAAGTCACTCTATGACACCTCGTTCCATAATCATAAAATACGGGTCTCAGCCCACTTTCATATTTTTACTGCACCTCGTGCCCATATTTCTTTCAACACCACACGGTCAACTCATGTGCCAATAATCAAAATCATTATATTTCGCCGGCACCTTGTGCCCACATTTCCTATCACATCTGCACGGACAGTTCGCGTGCCAATAACATAATCATTATATTTTACTGGCACCTCATGCCCACATTTCATATCACAGTTGCACTGACACTTCACGTGCCAATAACATAATCCGCCCGGCAATAGCCACAGGCTCATAATTTCAACATGAATCAGACTATTATCAAGTTACCAACAACAAGACAAGTTGCACAATAACCACCCTTATCTCTTCTATAGCCACCTGTATCACTCCATAATCATAGCCACCCTTATCTCTCTGCCCTAACAATATCAATAGCCACCTTATCACTCCTATTAATAGCCACCCTTATCACTCCGTCCAGACAATATCCCAACACACATAACCACAGTAAAATGCTACCCTTATACCCACATAATGTCAATAGTGGAATGCCACCTTTATGTCCTCATAATAATAACTCAAAGCACACAACAGTTTACAATGAATATTATCACGACAACACAATACAGCATTTCATATCACAATTTGCCCGTAGACCACAACCAATTCTAAAGACACAACAAATTCTCTTAAATTTACAGCAAGTAGCCGAAGGCTCCACACAATGTACACAAAATCTCAAAAATAACAACAACAGAGATGGAAAATAACTCAGTATAGGGCAACGCCTTCATTAATCCAAATTCTTGATAATTATATTAACGCCTCAATTTAAACTTATTTAATTAATTATTTGCATATGAAAAATTAATAATATAATTATTTTCAGAAAATATCAAATCAACAAACTCACGGAATTCACATAAAAATTCAAGTGACAATCACACCAAATTATCATATAAAAACAAATTCGACAAACATGGATTGAGGCATGGCAAATAGAGGATTTAATAAATGCCAACAATTATCCAATTTACTACACAAAAATGCCTAAGACTTTAACCCAATAATTTTTGCACATATAAGCCGAAGTACGTACTCGTCATCTAGCGTACACGGCTTTTCACATTTTACAAAGTACAAACTGTCACCAGTCCAAACGCATTTGAAATCCTAGCAGATGAGTAGGGCTAAAATACAAACTCTTCAAATATGAATGATCCTAAATTGTTGCAGCAAATAATTCCAGCTACTACCAATGACAAACATAAACGAGGTAGTGTGTTTTTTCTAAGGACTTGAGTGTTCGACGTAATGTTTCGGAGAACAATTTAGCTAGGATGTTAAAGGGTGATCAGGTAATATTTTCCAGTATGCCTAAGCTGCATTTTTCCATTTCACATAAATAGGTAGGGATGTTCGTTGCAGACTCATTAAGCCATTAAAAGTGAATGAATAAAAGACTTAAGACAAAACATCAATAAGAATACAATAGGCCTTTAAATATTACTAAGTTCTCTTGCATAGCTAAGGATAGTGAATTATTCTTTGATGAATCTGTTGCAGAATGCCTTTTATATCACTATTAGTAAAAATCAGTACATCTTCATCAATCAATAGATGCGGTTCACCTACAGAAGTAAATCAGTGTATTTTTTCTGGAATACTACACAACCAGTTCAAATAGTTTTGGCTCGAGATAGATGTCCCGGTTAATTGAATCAGGCAAAACTATCTTTGACCATTTTATTTTCCTAAGTCAAAATCAAAGCAGAAATTTTGGAATAAAGAAGTTTCCAATCATCGGCAATAATATATTACTAATTACTTTTTCGTCCAAAATAGAAGCAAAAGATAGAATCATGGTTTCCCACTAACAAAATAAGAGAAATACGGAAGATAGGCACAAGAACACTCCCTTGTAAACACAAGGTAAAGGGAGACTTATAAAGAGATAATCTAATGTATTCGATTATGATTCAAACCCAACCAATTAAACTCTCCAGGAACTCCACTTTCGAAAGATCAAACTCTAATGTATTCCTTGACAAATAAATTAACCTAATTTTCTTATTCTTCCTAAACAAGAAAGAAACATCACCTTCTAAATAGTTCCTTGAAAACTCAAGTATTGTAAATTTCAAATTGGCTAAAGATTTTGGTACTGGGCTAGTGAGGCTGTTATGTTAAAGGTATAGATTTGGGATTTGTCCCCTGAATTTTCCGAATGATTCTAGAATTTGTCCAGTGAGTTTATTGCGGTCTAGTGGATTGTTGATAAATTACGATGTTCAGAAAGTGATGATGGGATTGTTCTAGTAAATTGGTTGTAGTTTAATTCAAGCAAGGTTAAATTCTTTAGTTGATTAAGAAATCCAGAAATATAAAAAAAGCGCCTAATTTCACAATAATACTGCAAGATTAGAACTTACTTTGAGAAGAAGAAGAACAAAACCGTAAGATTGTAGAGAGGAACACAAGACCTGATGCTTTACAGAGTTCAACTGCCCAATTTCAAGTAAGTGATGTATGATAAAATAGAAAGAAAAGTGGGTTGGAAACAATTATGGGTTGGGCAAACAAAGAGGGGAAAGTGACGCGAGTGGGCTAATTGTGAGGAAAAAGTTAGCGTTATTTTCTTATTTTTAACGACCAGATTTATGACTTTTAGGGACTGAATATTATCCCTTTGTTAATATCAAACTAAAAATTAACTTTAACAACTGGAAAAAAAAGTTATCGTTGTTGATACACCTATAACGACCGAATTCATATCCCTTCATTATAAATGGTCGTTAAAAGTCAAAATTCGTGTAGTGATTGTTCCTAAACTCCATAGCCTCTGAAAGATAAATACAGATGTCTCCATATCGATCCTCCAGACTCTACTATGCCTGCTCGTTACTCGTGAGACCTAGGCAACCTAGTGCTCTGATACCAACTTGTCACGACCTGAAATTCCCACCTTCAGGACCATGATGGCGCCTAACATTTCACTCGCTAGGCAAGCCAATGTTAGACAAATTCTTAAGTAAATTTTTAAGTAATTCAAATACTTAAACCAATTAAACTGAAATGAAACTAAAATGAAGTACGAAGTGGCATAATAACCAACATATCTAAGTACAACCCCAGATCTGGAGTCACAAGTGCATGAGCTACTAGAAGTTCTACAAATAGAGTCTGAAATAAATACAAATATTTAGAATGAAGTGAATAGTAAATAAGGAAAGAGGAAGGGAACTTCAATGTCTGCGGATGCCAGGAGATCTACCTCGAGTCTGCAAATGTGATAATCCGAGCTTATGCACATCACGTACAGCTGGGACCAGTACCAAAATCTGCACAAGAAGTGCATAGTGTAGTACGAGTACAATCGACCCAATATACTCCGTAAGTGTCGAGCCTAACCTCGATGATGTAGTGACGAGTATATGACAGGACACTCACGTAATTAGACCTATATAAATGAGGATATATGTGCAACATAACAACAAATAGAGATTTAATACGTACGATTGGGAGGGGACATATGAAAGGAGAACATGACACGATAGCTACAACATGAATGGCAGCATACTACAATCAAATAAATCATCAACCAATGAAAACGGATGAACATAATGAATAAAGATGGCACGGCATTACCCCTCGTACATTTACTCTCAACCTCACCATGAAACAATAATAATGGCACGGCATCACCCTTCGTACTTTTACTCTCAACCTCTCCATGAAAATATGGCATGGCATTACCCTTCGTACTTTTACTCTCTTCCTCACTATGCATTAATAAATAAATGAAGCAATAAGCGGCACGACATCACCCTTCGTGCTTTAGTACTCCCCCTTACCATGTATTAATGAATATAAAAATTTGGGAGATAAATAATGCAAGAATAAACCATATGTCAATAATGGTTCCAAGATGCCAAACCTCAACTTCCAAAAATACTTAACCATCACAATTAATTCATAAATGCGTAAAGAATGATCAGATAAGTAATAAACTAAACTAAGCATGGATGTCATAATTAAAGAAGTAAAATAAATTACAAGAAAACAAATCCCACCCGCATGCTTTAACCAAACAACAACGCATAAGTCCTCGTCACCTCACATATACATTATACCCACACATTCGAACACGTAGCAAATAGGCAAACAAATACTAATCCCTCAAGTCAAGGTTAACCACGACAGTTACCTCACTCCGCAATCAACTTAGAGCTCTACCGGGGCCTTTTCTCTAGAATCCGCCTCCAAACCAATCATATCTAACCAAAATCGACTCGATAACGTAAAATAATGCTACGAGAATCAATTACAATACATAAAGTTAGGATTTTTATACTTTTTCCAAAAAGTCAAAAAATTCAAACTAGAGCCCCCTTGGTCAAAACCCGAGATTCAAATCAAAATCCGATTACCCATTCATCCCCGAGCCCGGTTATGTAATTTGTTTTGAAATCCGACCTCAATTGGAGGTCTAAATTCAAATTTTACAAAATCCCTAATTCTACTCAAATTCCCAATTTCCACCATGAAAATTCTAGGTTTAATGATGCAAACTTATGAAATATAATGGGTAAATGAAAGAAGGTAGGTTAAGGTCACTTACTGTAACGACCCGACATGTCATTTTAAGAATTAAGGCTCCATTCAGTGACTTAAGGTCTCAAACAGCTTCGTAATGTGTATTATGACCCGCGTGTATGGTCGAGTTTGATTTTTGGAAGATTCGTTATTTAATTTGACAGAACAATTCTCATTTTTGAAGCTTAAATGGAAAGAGTTGACCGGAGAGTTGACTTTTAAGCAAACGACCCCAAAATGGAATTTTTGATGACGCCAATAGCTTCGTATGGTGATTTCAGATTTAGGCGTATGTCCGGATTTTGATTTGGAAGTCCGTAGGGCAATTCGACGCATTTTTGCGAAAGTTGGAAATAGAAGATTTTTTGAAAAATTCGACCGAAGTTTGAATTTTTGATAACGAGGTCGGTTTTCAATTTTGGAAATTGGAACAGCTCCATTACGTCATTTATGACTCGCGTGCAATATTTGAAGTTATTCCTGATTTATTTGATACGTTTCAGTGCAAAATATAGAAGTTGGAATATTTGAAAACTCATAATTCGATTCGACGAGCGATTCATAATTTTGGTATTTTTTGACGTGGTTTGAAGACTCGACTAAGTTCGTATCGTAGTTTAAGACCTGTTGGTATAATTGGTTAAGGTCTCGAGGGCCTCGGGTGGATTCTGGATGGCTAACAGATCGATTTTGGAAATTTTGAAGCTGCTGAAATTCTGCTGTTTCTAGGCAGCAACTGATACCTTAGCTTCTGTGGCAACTTCATCACAGAAATGACCTGTACAGAACTGGAGGAAGGTCGCAGATGAAAACAACCTTCCGCACCTGCGCAATCGCATGTGCGATGTTTTCTACGCTAAAGCGACGACGGAACGCAGAAGCGCAAATGTGTGCGCACCTGCGATCATAGCAGAAGCGAAAATATCTCCGCAGGCGCGAGCTCTTTGGCTGGGCAGTGATCATCACAGAAGCACATTTTGTCTCGCAAAAGCGATACCGCAAATGAACAATTTTTTCCGTAGAAACGGTTCTTGACAGAAACATTAATGACCAAAAATGGTCATTTCGCCATTTTTGTTTTTGATTTTTGGAGCTCGGATTTAGGCGATTATGGATGGAGTTTTCACAAGCTTGGTTGGGGTAAGTGTTCTATATTCTAAAGTGATTATATTTTACGAATCTATGGTTATATTGATCATTTATTTCAGATTTAAATGGAAGAAATCAAGATTTTTGTACAACTTTTCAAAAATGGAAATTCAAGATTTGGAGGACGATTTGTTATTGGAATTTGATAAAATTGGTATGGTTGAACTCGTATCGGAATGGGTGTTCTGCTTTCATGAAAATTCTGCAGGGTTCCGAAAGGTGGTCACGTTGACTTTGGTTGACTATTTAATGCAAAATTTTATGTTGGCGTTTTATTATACGAAATTATTTCTGATGAATTTTAATGAAGTTATACAATCAATTTGGATAGATTTGAGCTGTCCGGTGGTCAATTCAGGCAAAAAATATTTTGGAATATCGGCCTAACTTCAAAAAGGTAAGTATCTTACCTAGCCTTGAGTGGGGGAATTATCCCTTAAGTATCGAGTCTTATGTGATTAGCTGGTATACATTGATGATTTCGCCCACAAAGGCCGAGATGATATGGCGGGATGCCCTCAGAGGCTTGATGATGTTATGTACTCATATACCTATGCATGGTATGACATTTGCACGCATATGCATGACATTATAAATGTTTCACGATTCAAAGAGTTATTTATACTTACATGTTGAGTTCTTTATACCATGTTTCTTTCATGCCTTACATACTCGGTACTTTATTTGTATTGATGTCCCTTTTGCCTGGGGACGCTGCGTTGCATGCCCATAGATCCCGATAGATAGGTTGACAGTCCTCCTGGTAGGCTATCGGCTTAGCGGAAGGTGTTGGTGCACTCCACTTGCTACGGAGTTGCCTATTTGGTCAGTATGATTTGGACATGTATTGATTGGTATGGGTGGGCGCTGTCCCGACCTTTATGATGTTTATGTACTCTTAGAGGCTTGTAGACAGATGTCATGTATATGGATACTTGTATGGCTTTATCGGCCTATGTTTTGAGTGCAAAAATGATCATGTCGGCCTTATAGGCTCGTATGTCATGTGTATAAGTTTCTATATCATGTTAGGCCGTCTTATGTCTAGTATTCCCTTATGTTTTATTCCAGTTATCTCGTGATGGTCCTTCTGGCCCATTTACCTAAGATGGTGTGATAAGAAAGATATGTTACGTTGTTACTCGGTTGAGTAAGGCACTGGGTGCTCGTCGCGGCCCTCCTATTTGGGTCGTGACACTTTGGCAAACTGAATCCTAACCCAAACTTAGGAGTGGCTATTTCTCAACCTCAGTTGGGACTCAGTAAGACCATGTTTCATGGCATCACCCTTCATGCTTTTACTCTCATCCTCATCATATAATATAATAAATGCAATGGCATGGCATCACCTTTCATGCTTTCACTATCTTCCTCACATGATATGATAAATGCAATGGCACGGCTTCACCCATCGTGTTTTACTCTCAACCTCACATGATATGATAATTGATAATACAACAATCAAGTGCACGACATCACCCTTCGTGCTTTAATCCTCACATTCACGCAATCAATGACAACAATATGCAAATATGGCAGGGCAACACCCTTCGTGCTTTTCACTCTTCCTCACCAAGCAATATTAATAACCCAAAATATCAAGCAAGGTGTCACGATCCAAAAATCTAACATGTCGTGATGGCGCCTATCATAATACTAGGCAAGCCGACAATCACCACTAACTATGCATTTTTAGTTAAAAACATAATAAAACAGGTTTAACATTAACAAATTCTCATAAATAACCGATAAGAAAATACCGCGACTCAATACAAAATCCCCCAAAATCCGGGTGTCACTGAGTACATGAGCTACTGAAAAGTCAACAAAGTCAAACTGCTAATACAATTGTCTAGAAAGATAGAACAATGCTAAATAACTTAAAAGAGGGAGAGTTGAGGTGTGCGGATGCCAAAGTAGCTACCTCAAAAGTCTCCAAGAAAAGGAAGCTCCAAATCTAGAAACCATCATGTCCAGAAGTACCTGGATCTGCACACGAAGTGCTGAGTGTAGTATGAGTACAACCAATACAATCTACTCAATAATAAACAGAACTAACCTTGGGCTAAAAGTAGTGACGAGCTCATATGGGTACAGTCCAAATCTAGATAATAACAGTAATAACTCAGAGAGAAATCCAATAATCAATTTATAGACAGCACATAAATGTAGACATGCTTTCTAGTTTTTAACAGTTTGAGCTCAACATAGATAGAACATGCAAAGTATGACCAATATGAGGAATGTCACTTCTCTATATCTACATATCAAGTATGCATGTCAACTGTAATGCAACACAACGATAAAGTCATATACTCATACTCTCAGAGTATTCACCCTCACGCAGCACGCTCAATCACTCGGTACTCCCAATCACTCAGAACTCTCAATCACTCGGCACTCGCACTCGGCACTCTGAAGGGGCGGATCCTGCCCAAGCACTAATACAAGCCAATCATGTCATGAATCAATAAAGCCTGTTGCAACGTGCAACCCGATCTCATAAATATCACTCACAATCAGGCCCTCAACCTCACTCAGTCATCAATCTCTCCAGTCTCTCAGGCTCTCAAATCTCATGACAATCAGCCCAAACAATGATAATATGATGTAACAATAATGGCAATGGAGAATGGGATATGATATGCAAATGATAGATGTGACTGAGTACATACTTTCAAATTAAGCAAATAATTCAACAACAAAACGACCTTTATGGGTCCCAACAGTACCAGCAGATAGCCTGAACATGATTTCTAACATGAATCACAACTAAATTTATCTAACACATGGAGAATATATGGAAAATATCAATATTAGATGACTACACAGTTCCACGGAATCAACCGAGTCACAATTACTATGGTGCACGCCCACATGCCCGTCACCTAGCATGTGCGTTACCTCAACACCAACCACATAACACGTATTTCACGGATTCATATGCTCAGAACCAAGTTTAGAAGTGTTACTTACCTCAAACTGCACAAATATCTACTCCAACAAGCCCTTGCATTGTGAATCGTCCTCTGAACGACTCGAATCTAGCCACACACAACTTAATACAATCAACACAAGCTATAAGAATCAATTCCGTATGATAAAGATAGGTTCTTTAACAAAAGTCAAATCAACCAAATGTCAACCCTGGACCCACGTCTAGGAATCTAACAAAATTTACAAAATTCGAACACCCATTCACCAACAAGTCCAACCATACCAAAATTACCCAATTCCGATATCAAACTGTCACTCAAATCCCCAAATCTTACTCTCCAATCCCTAATCAAAAATTCCCCAAATTCCACCTTAAAAGCACATAATCTAGGTGGGAAATTCAATGGGTATTCAATATTAATAGATAAAAACGATCAAAAGTTGCTTACCTCTTGAAATCTAGTGAAACCCCTCTCAAATATCGCCTCCAACCGAGCTTGCAAAGTCCAAAAATGAGAAAAACCTCAAAACCTTCGATTTTATGAAGTCTGCCTGGCATCTCGCACCTGCTAGTCAAATATCTGCTTCTGCGGAACCGCACTTGCGGAACTCACTTAAGTCCCTTCACTCCGCAACTGCGCCCCCAAGACCGCATCTGTGGAAGAGCTTTTGCGCCCAAATGTATGCTTCTGCGGAAGAGCCTGACCACCTCATCCTCACCAATTTCTGCTTCTATGACCTCCCTTCCGTAGGAGCGACTCCGCTTCTGCGGACCACCTCTCGCACTTGTGACCCAGCAACCCCCAGCTCCCCTTCGCACCTACGCATCGCCAGTCGCACCTACGACACCGCACCTGCATCCACTCCATCCGCAGGTGCGATGGCACCAGACATCACCACCTTCAACAAATCTTCTAAGTCCAATTTCAATCAGTTAACTATCTGAGGCCACCTGGACCTCAACCAAATATACCAACAAGTCCTAAAATATCATATAAACTCACTCGAAGCCTCAAATCACATCAAACAACACTAAAATCATGAATCGCACATCGATTCAAGCCTCATGAACTTATGAACTTATGATTTCTAAAACAATTGCCGAAACATACCAAACCAAATCCGATTGACCTCAAAGTTTGCCCACAAGTCATAAATGACACAATGAACCTATTCTAACTTCCGGAACCAAAATCCAATCCCGGTAGCAACAAAATCAACCCTTGGTCAAACTTCTCAACTCTCCAAACTTCAACTTTTCCAAATTTCGCCAATTCAAGCATAAATAATTTACGGACCTCCAAATCAACATCCGAACATACTCCTAAGTCCAAAATCACTATATGGAGCTATCGGAACCATTAAAACATCATTCTGGAGTCATTTACACATAAGTGAACATCCGATCAACTCTTTCAACTTAGGCTTCCAACCTTGGGACTAAGTGTCCTAATCTATTTAGAAACATATCCGGAAACAAACCAACCAACCCAGCACATCACATATCAACAAATGAGCATAGAATAAGCAATAAATAGGGGAACAGGGCTACAATACTCAAAATGACCGGTCGGGTCGTTACATTCTCCCCCTCTTAAACAAACATTCATCCTCTAACAGGTCTAGAATCATACATGGGGTCTCAAATAAGTGTAGATAGTTGCTCCGCATCTCCCGCTCAGTCTCCCAAGTAGCCTCCTCGACTGGCTGCCCTCTCCACTGCACTTTTATCGAAGCTATATTCTTTGACCTTAACTTCCGAACCTGCCGATCAAAAATGGCCACCGGCTCCACATCATAAGTCAAATCCCCATCTAACTGAACCATGCTGAAGTCCAAAATATGAGACGGATCACCGAAATACCTCCGGAGCATGGAAATGTAAAACACTGGATGAACGTTCGATAGACTAGGCAGCAATGCAAGCTTGTAAGCCACCTCTCCAATCTTCTCAAGCACCTCGAAAAGCCCAATATACCGAGGGTGCAACTTGCCCTTCTTCCCGAACCTCATAACATCCTTCATGGGCGAAACTCTGAGCAATACCTTATCTCCCACCATGTAAGCAACATCACGAACCTTTCGATCGATGTAACTCTTCTGTCTAGACTGTGTCATGCGAAGCCGATCCTAAATCAACTTAACCTTTTCCAAAGCATCCTAAACCAAATCAGTACCCAATAGCCTAGCCTCACCCAGCTCAAACCAACCAACCAGAGACCAACACCGCCTTCTATACAAGGCCTCATACGGAGAAATTAGAATACTCGATTGGTAGTTGTTGTTGTAGGCAAACTCTGCAAGCGGCAGAAACCGATCCCAAGAACCCCCAAAATCCATGACAAAAGCATGTACCATATCCTTTAGTAGCTGAATGGTGCGCTCGGACTGTCCGTCCGTCTGAGGGTAAAATGTTGTACTCAACTCAACCCGTGTGCCTAGATCTTGCTACACTGCTCTCCAAAACTGTGATGTGAACTGCATACCCATATTTGAAATAATGGACACCGTCACACCGTGAAGGCAAACAATCTCGCAGTTATAGATCTCAGCCAACCGCTCCGAAGAATAGGTAGTCCCAACTTGAATGAAATGTGCAGACTTAGTCAACTGGTCCACAATAACCCAAATAGCATCAAACTTCTTCAAAGTATATGGGAGCCCAACTACGAAGTCCATGGTGATAAGCTCCCATTTCCACTCCGGAATCTCAAGCCTCTGAAGCAAAACTTCCTGGCCTCTGATGCTCGTACTTCACCTGCTGACAATTCAAGCACCGAGCTACAAACTCCACTATGTCTTTCTTTATCCTCCTCCACCAATAGTGCTGCCTCAAGTCCCTATACATCTCCGTGACACCCGGATGAATGGAATATCGTGAATTGTGGGCCTCCTCAAGAATCAACTCACGTAGCCCATCCATATTGGGCACACAAATCCGACCATGCATCTGCAACACCCCATCATCCCCAATAAAAACCTCATTGGCATCACTGTGCTGAACCGTGTCCTTAAGAACAAGCAAACGGGGATCATCATACTGATGCTTTCTAATGCGATCATATAAAGAATACCGAGAAACCACACAAGCTAGAACCCAACTAGACTCCGAAATATCTAACCTCACAAACTGATTGACCAAGGACTGAACATCTAATGCAAGCAGTCTCTCACCAACAGGAATAAATGCAAGGCTACACATACACACTGCCTTCCTACTCAAGGCATCGGCCACCACATTGGCCTTCCCGGGATGATATAAAATGATAATATCATAGTCCTTTAGCAGCTCCAACCATCTCCGCTGCCTCAAATTTAAATCCTTTTTCTTGAACAAGTACTGAAGACTCCGATGATCCATAAATACCTCACATGACATGTCGTAGACACAATGCCTCCAAGTCTTTAATGCATGAACGATGGCTGCTAACGCAAAATCATGAACGGAGTGGTTCTTCTCATGAGGCTTCAACTTGCGTGAAGCATAAGCAATTACTCTAACCTCCTACATCAAGACACACCCAATACCAATCCGAGAAGCATCACAATGCACTGTATAAGAACCCGATGCTGAAGGTAAAACTAAAACTGGAGTTGTGGTCAAGGGAGTCTTGAGCTTCTGAAAGCTCTCCTTACACTCATCTGACCACCTGAATGGATCACCCTTCTGGGTCAACCGGGTCAAAGGCGCTGCAATGGATGAGAAACCCTCAATGAAGCGACGATAATATCCGGCCAAGTTGAGAAAACTCCGAATCTCAGTAGCTGAAGACGGTCTGGGCCAACTCAAAACCGCCTATATCTTATTTAGATCCACCTTGATCCCCTCACTGGAGACCACGTGCCCCAAGAACGTCACCGAACTGAGCCATAATGCACACTTAGAGATCTTGGCATAAAGTTTCTCCTCCCTCAACCTCTGTAGTACAATCCTCAGATGTTGTGCATGCTCCTCATGGCTACATGAGGACACTAGGATATCATCATTATATACTATGACAAACAAATCAAGATATGGCTAGAACACACTATTCATCATATGCATGAATGCTGCTGGGGCATTGGTCAGCCCAAAAAGACATCACAAGGAACTCATAGTGGCCATAACGAGTCCTGAATGCCGTCTTTAGTATATCCGAATCCCGAATCTTTAACTGGTGATACTCAAACCTCAAATAAATCTTAAAGAACACCCTAGCTCCTTAAAGCTGGTCAAATAAGTCATTAACGTGTGACAAAGGATACTTATTCTTAATTGTAACTTTGTTCAACTGCCTATAGTCAATGCACATCCGCATAGTACCATCCTTCTTCCTCATAAACAGAACCGGTGCTCTCCAAGGCGACACACTAGGCCAAATGAACCCATTATCAAGAAGCTCCTGAAGCTGCTCTTTCAATTCCTTTAACTCTGTTGGTGCCATACGGTACAGAGGAATAGAAATGAGATGAGTGCCTGGCACCAAGTCAATACCAAAATTAATATCCCTGTCGGGTGGCATGTCGGGAAGGTCTACAGGAAACACATCTGAAAAGTCTCGCACTACCAGAACAGAATCAATAGTAGGAGTATCGGCACCAACATCCATCCGTGAGCCATCTGCTTGGTTTGTTATTAGCGGGAGTCTGGACTCCTCGGCCAACTTGAGAGAAAGTTTGTGCTATAGGGAGCACACCGTCCTAGGTCACACTCTCCATAAGGCCCACCAAGCGGACTAGGGTGTCCCGAAGTATTGGGGTGGCAATTAACCCCTCTGGGATCTGAGCTAGTCCAACTGCCACAACCGGAATAGGAATATGCTCCTCCTACTCGATCTGAGGCTCTGTAATAGTTGCTGCTACTCGAGCTAAGTCCAATCATTCCTAGTTGTGCTCTTATTAAGTCCATCTTCATTAGAGGAAGTTGAAACATGTTCATGTCCCTCAACCTTAACAATTGCAGCACTCAAAAGAGATATTTGTGCACCAGTGTTGGCCTGGATACTTGCTGATTTTTCAACTGTTTCAGCAGGTGCTGCAATAGGTTCTAACTTGAACTCCAGCTCTCTTCTCGTGCACATCTCTTACTTTCTGCATATTGGACTGCCCCTGGACATAAATCTTTTGCCCAGCATCTGTAGCTGTAACAGCCTTAGATACCTCTCGATAAACCCTAGGATCACTATCAATCATCAAATCATGAGTTACCTTACCTAGAACTGCATGAACACGAACTGTAGCATCCCTAGAAACTGCTGTAGGCAGAAGCTTATTTATACCATTCCTTGCAACATTAGCCTCCAATTTTGAACCAACAACATCTAGTTCAATTCCGAGTTGCTTTCTACAGTGTGAGGAAATGATGTTCTAATTTGAATTAATGATTTCGTCCCTTCGCAAATAGGTTACTAGTTAATTAATACTCAATTCTATATATGTGTTGACCCATATGGCGTTTTACTGATTTTTTTTTTACAGATGTTAGAAATGCTTTTGCTTTAGGTCCATTCCATTAGAAGATAAAGAAAGTCTTTACTTAAGTATTTTTTTGGTAATGAAATGTTTTAGATTTGGTCGAGAAAGTTCATATACTAGGCTATATATATATTTGCAGCTCGACACAACATTGCTATATTGATCTTTTTTAAGTCTAGCATATGCTACAACGTTAATTTGAAGCTTTGGATCCTTATAATTAATTTCTCTATTGTGTTAGTTAAATTTACCGAGGGTCTATCAGAAACAATCTTTTATGGGATTACATTGTGTATGTTGTTGTTGTATGAATATTCAAGAATGCATTTTTTACTTATTTATTTTTTTCTTTTTCTCCATGCATATGTGAATAATACTTCATTAGATCAAATATTGGTGAGTGATGTAATTGTAATAATTATTATTCCTTATGGATGTGATTGCCTTTAGATTCCTCTCTTCTATTAGATAACACTAACACTTTCGTTATAGCTATATATTGACTATAGATTTTAGATAGTTTTGATGTTGCTACATTTACTCTTACAATGGTTCTTTGTATTATCTAGTTATGATCTTTTGCCAAGGGGTAGTGGATGTAGAATTTTCTCTGTTACAAGTTGTAGAGATGGAGTGTACTGTCTTAAGAGAACAAATAAAAGATAGAGCATTCTTTAGTTTCTATACCAAGATTAGATTCTAAAGGTAATTTAAGGTACTATTTTCTTAATCAACAACCACACTATAAGAGCATCAATACAGAGTAAATTCTTCTTTAGTTTCTCTGATTTGTAGCTTATTTATAAAATCGTCATCAAAAAATATTCTCAAGTACCCGCTTAGCTCTTTTGAACTTCCGATCTATTGATAGTTGCATCTTAGATTGTTCAAGTTCCTTTAGTGATCAACTGTCCAGTTGCATTAGCGTATTGCTCAACATCAATAGTTACATCAGTCCTTTCGATCAACCACAAGTGCTTTTTCATTCTTCTAAACCTGAGAACACCTAACTACAGTAGCATCAACAGGACCTATAGCAGCACTAGAACCACCTGTTATAGGCAGTAGCTTACAAACATCGGATCCTTTAGCTACAACATCTCATTCTTGCCCCTCATTAGCCACAACAGAAGCTTTAAAACCTGCTGATTTATCAGCTGGTCCACCAGCTGCAATAGTGAGTTAATCACACCCTGCGACTATCACCGCCCAATTACCATCCAGCTTAGGATTAGTTTATAATGCTGAGTTCATATACTTGTAAAGCCTCACCAAGACTGTAGTAGCACGAACATTACCTGTAGGTTTAGATTGACCCTTTGCCACTTTTGAAACATCACCTACAGGAATAACTGGACCACTATTAGTTAGTTCGTTTCCAGCTTTTGCGACTTGTTGCTGCCCAGATGCCTTCTTAGCAACAACTGTTGTATTTCGCATATTATTAACATCAGATCCTTGATGAACTACAATGGACTTGTTCCCATTATTATTAGCAGCATCCAAACCTGTTCCTTCAACTACCTGCTGTTGTTATTAATCATCCAACAATTCCCTATTCCTTACACTATCTTGAGTCCTTGACAAAATCAAAAGACATGTATTCTCATCATGCCCTTGACGCCTACAACAAGTACAACATAACGGCACTTGTCATCACAAGGACATCATATTAGTCCCTAAAAGGAAATTATTGATCGTGTCCAACATGACGAAGATACCCCTGATTATATTAATTTCTTGTTGATTTGGCCCATTATTATTAGTAGTATAATTTTCATAACCCATTCTTATTTAGCAGGGGGAACAAAGGGCGATCTGATCAAAACCTCAAACTCTAGAAAAAACGTCTAATTCATGTCGTGACCATACCAAAATTAGTAGAATAGGCATGTTCATCAATTTCAACTTGTACTTTTTAACTTCCAATTTTTTATCTTTATATTATACTTTAGTATGATATTCTTTAGATGTTTATTCTTTGTTACTAAACTAACATAAATTTGTTATTTTAACAGATCAAAAATTTGAAGTCCAAAGAACCTATCCTTGAAGATCAAGTTGAAGTATAAGAGGTTTTTGGTTTGTGAGGAATGATTTAAGGACATTGTCTCATGTACATATATATGCTGCAATTTTACTTTTTCTCTGTTTAGGAATTGTTAAAAATGATGTGTTACAATTTGGATTGGTTTCTTGTAAATATGGTACTTTAGTTTCATTATACTAACAAGATATCAAGTATTTGGTTTATTTTCTAATGTTGTTGAGCGTGTATGAAAGCATATAAAGAATTATTACTATTCATGTAATTTACATTTTATTTATTATAATTTATTACATTTTCATATTAGCAAAGTAAAATGTGGTCATTAAAATTCTTTAACGAAAGGTTTCTCAAACAGATAAATGATCATTAACGAAGGGAAGTTTGGCTATTAAAAGTAATTATACAATCAACGAAGGGAATATCGGTCACTAAAATCACTTGAATTGACTTAATTAGTTTTTGTGATTAGAGTTTTTTAACGACCGGATAACATTTTAGTGAGGGAAAAATCATGTCGCTAAAAAGCATGTATAACGACCAAAAATTATGTTGTCGCTAAAGAACCTTTAACGACCATATTGTAAAACCGGTCTTTAACTTTTAACGTTGGAGATTTTAACGACCGGTTACAACCAAATTTTATTCGGTCGTTATCAACTTATAACGACCGGAATTGGACTTTTAACGACCAAATTTCTCCTCGCTAAAGGCATATTTTGTTGTAGTGAACATATTTTGTTGTAGTGAATTTCACTTATATTCTCCTCTGTCGTGCGATTGTATTCTATTATTGATGATTGAACTCTTCTATTCTTGTTCTCTCATAGATGGAGAGAACACGTACTGCATCTAAAACTGGACAACAGCCGGAGCCCCTAGTGGCAGCTCCTACTAGGGGCAGAGGTCGAGGCAGGGCTCAGCCTAGAGCTTGAGTAGCAGTACTAGCAGTGGAGCCTCAGGTAGATTTTGATGAGAAGGTTCCAGCTCAGACTGTACCTGTTAGACCAGCTCAGGTCCCAGAGGGGTTCATCGCCACTCCAATGCTTCAGGATGTTCTAGTCCATTTGGTGGGCCTTATGGAGAGTGTGTCCCAGACCGGTACATTTCTGGTAGCACCAGCCGTCTCTCAGGCTGGATGAGGAGAACGAACTCCCTCTACTCACACTCCGGAGCAGATGGCTCCCCAGTATCAGACTCTAGCAACCCCCGCCAGTTGGGGTGGTTCAGCTGGTTGTTGCGGCACAGGCCGGTGATAGACCCGCCATGTCTTCTAAGGCTATATTGAGATTGGACAAGTTTACTAAGCTCTTTCTAGTTCACTTCAGTGGTGCACCTTCTGAACACCCACAGGATTATCTTGACCGCTGCCATGAGGTGCTACAGAACATGGGTATAGTTGAGACCAATAAGGTCGATTTTGATGTGTTTCGGATGACGGGTTCCACCAAGAGGTGGTAGAGAGATAATATGTTGACCAAAATAGCTTGGTCACCTGCACTTACTTGGGATCAGTTCTCACAGCTATTTCTAGAGAAGTTCCTCCCTATCACATTGAGGGAGGATTACCGCAGGCAGTTTGAGCATCTCCAGCATGGCAGTATGACTATTACTCAGTACGAGACCCGTTTTGCGGATCTAGCTCACCATGCCCTTATCTTGCTTCCTACTGAGAGGGAGAGGGTGAGGAGATTTATTGATGGACTCACTTAAACTATCAGGTTACAGATGTCCAAGGAGACCGGGAGTGATATTTTCTTCCAGATGGCTGCAAATGTTGCTAGGCGAATCGAGATGGTTTTTGTTCAGGTGAGGGGGCAGAGGTCTGATAAGAGGCCTCGTCATTTTGGTAGGTTCAGTGGTGCCTCATATGTAGGCCGGGGTACCTTTGGTAGAGGCCATCCTCCCAGGCCTTTTCAGTCAGCGCTCCAGGCATCTCATAGTGGATCAGGGAGTCGCGACCCTTATGTGTCTCATCCCGACCAGCTAGCCTACAATGTATCACCGGCTCCCATTAGTGTACCTCCACTCCAGAGTTATCAGGGTGGTTACCCAGGTCGACAGGGCCAGTTACAGGGTCAGCAGTCACATCAGCCAACGGCCTGTTATACTTGTGATGATCCGAGGCACATTGCTAGATTTTTCACATGGGCAGCATGTAGCACATAACAGTAGGGTTCTCGTGCTATGGTTCCGGCACCGATTGCTCTACCGCCCGCTCAGCCAGCTAGGGGCAGGGGTTAGGCAACCAGAGGTGGAGATCAGGCCGCCAGATATGGGGGTCAGGACGTTAGAGGTGGAGGCCAACCAATTAGAGGTTGTCCTAAAAACATGGTTCAGAGTGGTGGGGCCTAACCTCGATGTTATGCTTTCCTAGCTAGGCCTGAGGCTGAGTCATCTGACGCTGTTATCACATGTATTATTCCAATTTGCCATAGAGATGCTTCAGTTCTATTTGATCCAAGCTCTACTTATTCCTACGTGTCATCCTATTTTACTTCATATCTGGTTGTGCCTCATGATTCTTTAATTGCTCCTGTGTATGTGTCCATACCTGTGGGAGATTCTATTGTTGTAGATCATGTCTATCATTCGTGCATGGTTACTATTGGAAGTCCTTAGACTAGCGTAGATCTCCTATTTCTTGATATGGTAGATTTTGATGTCATCTTGGGTATGGATTGGTTGTCACCTTATCATGCTATATTGGATTATCATGCCAAGACGGTGACCTTAGCCTTGCCGGGTTTGCCTCGATTAGAGTGGATGGGGACTCCTAGCCATTCTACCCGCAGGGTTATCTCTTATGTGAAGGCTCGACGTATAGTTGAGATAAGGTGTCTAGCTTATTTGGCTTATATTCATGATTCCATTGCGGAGGTTCCTTCTATGGATTTAGTACCAGTTGTTCATGAGTTTCCAGAAATATTTCCTGTAGATCTGCCCGAGATGTCACCCGACAGAGATATTCACTTCTGTACTGATTTGGCTCCGGGCACTCAGCCCATTTCTATTCCGCCGTACCGTATGGCCCCGCTAGAGTTGAAAGAATTGTAGGAGCAGTTGCAAGATTTGCTTGATAAGGGCTTCATTAGACCTAGTATCTCGCCTTGGGGTGCGCCCGTGTTGTTCGTAAAGAATAAAGATGGTTCAATGCGAATGTGCATAGATTATTGACAGTTGAACAAAATCACCATCAAGAACAAGTATCCATTGCTGAGGATTAATGAGTTATTTGATCAGCTTCAGGGTGCCAAGGTGTTTTCGAATATTGATTTGAGGTCTGGCTATCATCAGTTGAAGATTAGGGCATCCAATGTCCCTAAGACAGGTTTTCGGACTCTGTATGGGTATTATGAGTTTCTAGTAATGTCATTTGGGTTGACAAATGCCCCTTCAACACTCGTGGACTTGATGAACCGGGTGTTCAAGCCCTACTTGGATTTCTTTGTGATTGTATTTATTGATGATATCTTTATCTACTCCCGCAGTCGATAGCCAATTATGTGCCAAGTTTTCAAAGTGCGAGTTTTTGTTAGACTCAGTCGCCTTTTTAGGGCACGTCGTATCGGCAGATGGCATAAAGGTGGATCCTAAGAAGATTGAGGCAGTTCAAAACATGCCTAGACCCACTTCAGCCACAGAGATCTGACGTTTCCTAGGTTTGGCAGGTTATTATTGCCGGTTCATGGAGGGGTTTCATTTATAGCATCCTTATTGACTAGATTGGCCCAGAAACGTGCCCCGTTCAGATGGTCAGACGAGTGTGAGTTGAGCTTTCAGAAGCTCAAGACTGTTTTGACTACGGCGCCTGTGTTGGTGTTACCCACAGGTTCAGGATCTTACACGGTGTATTGTGATGCATCTCGTATTGGGCTCGGTGTGGTATTGATGCAGGATGGTAGGGTGATTGCATATGCATTGCTGCAGTTGAAGGTTCATGAGAAGAATTACCTTGTTCATGACTTAGAGTTGGCAGCCATTGTTCATGCGTTGAAAATTTGGAGGCACTACCTTTATGGCGTGTCGTGTAAGGTATTCACGGATTATCGGAGTCTGCAATATTTGTTCAAGCAAAAGGATCTCAACTTGAGGGAAAGGAGGTGGTTGGAGTTGTTGAAAGACAATGATATCACCATTTTGTATCACCCCGGGAAGGCCAATGTAGTGGCCGATGCCTTGAGTAGAAAGGAGGTGAGTATGGGAATCCTTGCATACATTCCATTTAGAGAGAGACCGCTTGCATCAGATGTTCAGGCTTTGGCCAGTCAGTTCATGAGGTTAGATGTTTCAGAGCCCAGTCGTGTTCTAGCCTGCACAGTCGCTCGGTCTTCTTTGTATGAGCGCATCGGAGAGAGGCAGTATGATGACCCTCATTTTCTTATCCTTAGGTACACGTTACGGCACGGCGGTGCCAAGCAGGTAACTATTGGAGATTATGGAGTTTTGAGGATGCAGGGTCATATTTGCGTGCCCAATGTGGATGGGCTTCGTGAGTCGATTCTTGAGGAGGCCCACAATTCACGGTATTCTATTCATCCGGGTGCCGTCAAGATGTATCAGGACTTACGGCAATATTATTGGTGGAGAAGAATGAAGAAGGATATAGTTGCATATGTAGCTCGGTGTCTAAATTGTCAGCAAGTAAAGTACGAGCATCAGAGACCTGGTGGTTTGCTTTGGAAGTTAGAGATTCCTGAGTGGAAGTGGGAGCGTATCACTATGGATTTTGTTGTTGGACTCCCACAGACTTAGAGGAAGTTCAACGCGGTATAGGTCATTGTGGATAGGCTGACCAAGTCAGCACATTTCCTTCTCGTGGCAGTTACCTATTCTTTACAGCGGTTGGCCGAGATCTACATCCGCGAGATCATTTGTCTTTATGCTGTGCCCTTTATTATCATTTCTGATCGAGGTATGCAGTTCACCTTGCACCTTTGGAGGGCAGTACAACATGATTTGGGCACGCAAGTTGAGTTGAGCACAACATTTCATCCCTAGATGAACGGATAGTCCAACCGCACTATTTAGATATTGGAGGATATGCATCGCGCTTGTGTTATGGATTTCACAGGTTCTTGGGATCAGTTCTTGCCGCTTGCGGAGTTTTCCTACAACAACAACTACCAGTCAAACATTCAAATGGCTCCCTATGAGGCATTATATGGGAAGTTCGAGCCGGGGAAGGGTAGGTTGTTGGGTACAGATTTGGTACAGGATGCCTTGGATAAGGTCAAGATTATTCACGATCGACTACGCACAGCTCAGTCTAGGCAGAAGAATTATGTCGAATATAGAGTTTGTGATGTTGCATTCAGGGTTGGAGAAAGAGTGTTGCTCCGGGTTTCGCCAATGAAGGGTGTGATGAGGTTCGGGAAGAAGGGCAAGTTGAGCCCTAGGTATATCGGACCCTTTAAGATTCTTGAAAGACTGGGTGAGGTGGCCTACAGGCTTGCATTGCCACCTAGTTTATCAGTAGTCCATCTGGTGTTCCATGTGTCTATGCTTTGGAAATATCGCGGCGATCCGTCCCATGTGTTAGATTTCAACTCAGTCCAATTGGATAAAGATTTGACTTATGAGGAGGAGCCGATGGCTATTCTATCCCGGCAGGTCCGACAGTTGAGGTGAAAGAGTTATCCTTCATTTCGAGTGCAGTGGAGGGGTTAGTCGATCGAGGCAGCCACTTGGGAGTCATAGTCGGACATGCGAAGTAGATATCCACGCCTTTGCACCAGTCCAGGTACTTTTCTATGTCCGTACGAGGACAAATGTTTGTTTTACAAGTGGAGAATGTGATGACCCGATAGGTTATCTAGAGTTTTAACCCTTAATTCTATTTTGCAAAATCTGAAATAGATCCGTTTAGCCTTCCTCGATTTGCGTGCGTAGTCCGTATCTATTTCCGGAAGGCGTTTATGTTAAATTTTTATTTAAATTTGAATTCGTGCTTTAAAACTCATTTGAGTTGATTTTGGTCAATATTTTGAGAAAACGGACCCGGATCCGCATTTTGACGGTCCCGGCGGGTTCGTATCGTGATTTGGGACTTGGACATATGCTTACAATCGAATTCGAAGGTCCCTAGCTTGAATTATTGCAATTTGTTGAAAATTATAGGTCTAAAGGCTCAAATAATTCATAAATTTGATGGTAGTTTGACTTTGTTGCTATCGGGTTCGTACTTCGGTTCTGAAATTGGTATAGGTCTGTTTCAGTATTTATGACTTGTCTGCAAAATTTTATACAAAACGGAGTTGATTTGGCGTGATTTGGATGTCCGGTTGTTAAAATGAAAGTTCTTAAGTTTCTTTGAAAAATTCATTTGTGCTGGTGTCCGATTCGTAGTTCTATATTTTGGTATTTTGATCGCGCGAGGAAGTTCGTATGATGTTTTTGGACTTGTGTGCATGTTTGGTTTGGAGCCCCGAGGGCTCGGGTGGATTTCGAATAGGCCGCGGAGAGATTTCATACTTGGTAGAATAACTGATGCCTCGTTTGTTACTGGTGCTCTGTTGCAGGTCTCGCATTTCTGAGCCTCGCTTTTACGAACAAGGCTTCATATTTGCGAGCAGGGGCTGGCTGGGGGAGTCTCGCATTTGCGAGATAAAAGTTCACATTTGCAAACTTGCTATTTCTGCTTTTGCGAAGGCAGATTTGCATTTGCGACTCAGCATGTTTCTTGCCAATCTTCGCATTTGCGAAGAGGTGGTCCGCACTTGAGAGGGCTTGGGGTTCGCATTTGCAACCAAAACATCGCATTTGCGATGACTGGGTTTCTAAGAGGAGTTCACATTTGCGACATCTTTCTCGCAATTGTGATGCTCGCAATTGCAAACAAATTGTCGCAATTGCGACATCCGCATCTCGGTAAAACTGAGTTTGATGGGATTTTAGCACATTCTTTCAAATTCTTAGCCCTAAACACCTTAGAGGTGATTTTTCTAAGAGCTTTTCTTCCTCAATTCATTGGTAAGTGACCTTAACCTACTTTCTTTCATTTACCCATTACATTTCATAAGTTTCCATCATTACACCTAGGATTTTCACGGTGGAAATCAGGAATTTGGGTAGAATTAGGGATTTTTGTAAAATTTGAATTTAGAGCTCGAATTGAAGTTGGATTTCGAAACAAATTATATAACCAGGCTCGGGGGTGAATGTGTAATCGGGCTTTTGTTCGAATCTCGGGTTTTGACCAAGCGAGCCCGGGGTTGACGTTTTTTGACATTTTAGGAAAAGTGTAAAAATCCTAACTTTATGTATTGTAATTGATTCTCGTAGCATTATTTGATGTTATCAAGTCGATTTTAGTTAGATACGATTGATTTGGAGGCGGATTCTAGAGGAAAGACCCTGGTAGAGCTCTAAGTTTATTGCAGAGTGAGGTTAAGTGTCGTGGTGAACCTTGACTTGAGGGATTAGGATTTGTTTGCTTATTTCCTACGTGTTCGAATGTGTGGTTACAATGTATATGTGAGGTGACGAGTACTTATACGTTGTTGTTGGGTTAAAGCATGCAGGTGGGACTTGTATCCTTGTAATTTATTGCCTTCTTTAATTATGACATCCATGCTTAGACTAGTTTATTACTTATTTAATCGTTCTTTCCACATTTATGAATTAATTGTGATGGTTGAGTATTTTTGGAAGTTGAGGTTTGGCATCATGGAACCATTATTGATGGTTTATTCTGGCATTATCTATCTCTCAAATTTTTATATTCATTACTACATGGTAAGGGAGAGTATTAAAGCACGAAGGGTGATGTCGTGCCGCTTATTGCTTCATTTATTGATTAATACAAAGTGAGGAAGAGAGTAAAAGAAAGAAGGGTAATGCCGTGCCATATTTATCGTTTCATGGAGAGGTTGAGAGTAGAAGCACGAAGGGTGATGTCGTGCCATTATTATTGTTTCATGGTGAGGTTGAGAGTAAAAGCACGAGAGGTGATGCCGTGCCATCTTCATTCATTATGTTCATCTGTTTTCATTGGTTGATGATTTATTTGACTGTCGTATTCTGTCATTCCTGTTGTAGCTATCGTATCATGTTCCCCTTTCGCATGTCCCCTCCTAATCATACGTATTAAATCTCTAATTGTTGTTATGTTGCACATATATCCTCGTTTGTACAGGTCTAATTATATGAGGGTCGTGTCATATCCTCGTCACTACCTCGTCGAGGTTAGGCTCAACACTTACGGAGTACATTGGGTCGGTTGTAGTCATACTACACTCTGTACTTCTTGTGCAGATTTTGGTACTGGTCCCAGCTGTACGTGAGGTGCATCAGCTCGGATTATCACATTTGGTGACTCGAGGTAGATCCACTGGAGTTTGTAGACCTTGAAGTCCCCTTCCTTTTTACTTATTTACTGTTCACTTCATTCAAAATAGTTGTATTTAGTTTAGACTCTATTTGTTGAACTTCTAGTAGCTCGTGCGCTTGTGACTCTAGATCCGGGATTGTACTTAGATATGTTGGTTATTATTACACTTCGTACTTCATTTTAGTTTCATTTCAGTTTAATTGGTTTAATTATTTGAATTATTTAAAAATTTGCTTAAGAATTTCTCTAACATTGGCTTTCCTAGCGGGTGAAATGTTAGGTGCTATCACGGTCACAATAGTGGGAATTTCGGGTCGTGACACTGCGCTATGTTGTATGTATCATATCTACTTCAGTTTATTTCAGTTTCATGTTCTGTTTTAAAATTGTTAAAATGGTTAAATAATTTTCTAATGTTAGCTTGCCTAACAAGCGGATGTTAGGCGCCATCACGATCCCACAGTTGGGATTTTGGGTTGTGACAGTTATACTTGTAAAGAATGTCTAATTTTTCGTATTTGTGAACGAGTTGAATATGATATCTTTTGAGTTATTTACTTTTAATGTCACCATTTCATCATGTGTTGTTATTGATTATTGGTGTTGAATGCTGACTTTCTCCCGAGCTCGTCACTGCTTTAAGCCCGAGTTTAGGTTTGTTACTTATTGAGTATATGGGGTCGGTTGTACTCATACTACACTCTGCACTTTATGTGCAGATTCGGGTACTTTCAGGCGCGGTGATTGCTAGAGTTCGCACCAATTTTAGCTCGTGGAGACTACGAGATAGCTGCTATGTCATTCGCAGACCTTGAAGTTCTTTTTTGTTTATTTTTGTTATCACCGTTCTATCATTCAGACAGTTTTGTATTGAGGATTGACTCTGTATTTTTTAGATGCTATAGTACTCATGTACTTGTTGACACCAGATCATGGGATGGTTGTAGCTACATTATTGCTGTTATTTAAAATATTTTATGATTATCCCGTTGTCAAGATTTATTTAGTCCCACTATTGTGATTATTGATATTATTTAATTATTGGCTTATCTAGCAAGCGATGTTAAGTGTCGTCACCGTTCCAGCGAGAGTTTGGGCTATGACACCCTAAATTCTACCGAAAACCTACAATTTGTACTCTAAAAATCCTAGATTCGACTATGAAATTCATGAAAAAGTAATGGAAATAGATTAAAAACAAGTTAAAGTTACTAACCTATAAGTTGGGAAAACATTGCTCTTCAAAAATCGGCTCTATGGAGTCTAGGGTTCAAAAATATTGTAAAATGAGCTAAGTCCTAAAAGTCCCACATTTTACCCAGCTGCAGGTTCGCAATTACGATGTTCGCAAATGCGAACCGCTGATCGAAAATGCGATCAGTGCCTAAGCTCTACATAAGTCGCAAATGAGACAAAAGCCTCGCACTTGAGAAGTCCCCATCCATCGCAAATGCGGTCAAAGCTTCATATTTGTGAAGCTGACTAGCCCAGCCCCTATGTCGCAAATGCGACACTGCCATCAAAATTTCTATACATACCATCTCGAAAATGTGATCATTTCTTCGCAATAGTAAAGTCCCAGTCCCCGGTACCGTATCGCAAATAAGAGCCCAATATCGTAAATGTAAGGCTCGCATTTGTGAATAGGTCTTCACAAATGCGAGACATGCAAGTTCACAACACCATATTTTTCTAAGAAGTTCAAAAACATCGGCAACCCATCTAAAACTTACCCGATCCCCTCAGGCTCCAATCCGAATATCCACACAAGTGTGATAATATCTTATAAACTCACTCGCTAGCTCAAGTTAGAAAAATAACACCAAAATTAAAGAATCGATCATTAAAACTCAAAATTTTCAAGTTCAAAACTCATTTTTTCAACTCTCACATAATGCGCCGAAACGGCCTCCGGTTAGCCGGGACCCCAACCAAACGTGTGTACAAATCCAAAATCATCATACGAACCTACTATAATCGTCAAGAAAACCGATCCGAGGTTGTTTACCAAAAAAATTGATCGTGGTCAACTCTAGTCACATTTAAAGTCAAAAATCATATTTTCTTTAAAATTTCACATATAAACTTTCCAGAAATCGACACTGACTACGCACGCAAGTCATAAATCATCAAATTGAGCTATAAAATGTCTCTAAACACAGAAAATGGAACTGATACTCAAAACTACCTAACGGGTAATTACACTTACCTAATCTTAGAGACTAGGTTCCATCACGACTCCTATTGTGGGATTCGGGTCGTGACATGCAAATATACATCATCCACCAGAACTTCTCTTCCTCCTCTTTCTTCTTCTTCTTCTTCTTCTTCTTCTTCTTCTTCTTCTTCTTCTTCTTCTTCTTCTTCTTTGTATATACTGGAAACAATTAAAGACATGTTGCTTATTTGTGGTTGGTTTGAAATAGTTTGGTAGAAGAAACGTGAAAAATACCATTGTTATTTTGTTGAATTAATTGTTAAAAGAGCCCGTTTGGATTGGCTTAATAAAAGTAACTTTTAAGAACTTGGGATTAAAAAAACTTTTGAAATGCTGGAGCTTAATTTAAAAATAAAGCAGTTACATATTTTGTTAGAAGTGCTGAAACTTAAAATAAGCAGTTGATGTGTTTGATGAAAAGTACTGAAAAAGCACTATTTTCTGTTTAAATGACTAAAATATTCTTAAATCTGCTAACACTTTGAATGAGTTAATTACTATAGAATTTTTAATCCTAAGTTGATTCAAATTATTGTTTTCCTTATTATATTACCTGCTATGCTGGCTTGCCTGACATTCGGTGTTAGGCGCCATCATGGCCCTGTGCTAGAAATTTTGGGTTGTGACAAGTTGGTATCACAACACTAGGATGTCTAGGCTCACGAATTATGAGCAAGATGGGTAGAGTCTTGAGGATAGGCACGGAGACATTTGTACTAATCTTGTAGAGGCTATAAGGCTTTAGGAAAATTTCACTTCTTTCTATCTCTTTCGTGTAATTTTATTCTATCACTGAGTTTGAATCATTATATTCTTGATCTCTCGCATATGGTGAGGATATTCACATCATATATAGTTGGTCAGGAGTCGGAGCCTTAAGTTGCTGCCACTACCATGGGCAGAGGACGGGGCCGGGGCCGAGATAGAGCCAGAGCTCAACCCAGGTGGTGGTGCGTATATAATAATGTAACCTTTTCCCATATCCCATATAGATATAATATACGCATATATAACGCCATCTGGTCATGGGCCAATGTACATGTATAAATGAATGCAATGTATAATGAAGTAAGTCAGTAAGATATGTCGGATAAATTTTATCAACTTACGTATTTTTCTAAGACACGTGAACAAATGATATAATAATAGGACACATGGGAATCAAGAACATAGGCACTCCTAGTACTTCTATGAATAGATCCATTCATGAAAGTTTACGTTTACTCGTTTCATTTTATCATATGGATCATGCCAAAAGTAAAGAAGGGATAGCCTTAACATACCTTTGTCATTTGCCTAACCACACGACGTCGGTTCAGCCCGTTAGTACTTTAATCTATAACAAACAATAAGGGACCATTGTTAAGCTTAGGGAAGCTTACAGACCATCCCTATAACTTAGCTAGAACTTGAATATCCTTCAATAATGACAACCATAATATACTCAGGTTATACATACTGATTTTTAAATCACAACACCACATAAAAACGAATTCCTAACAGTCCACAAATTACAACAACTGAAAACTGATTTTTAGATTATTACTTCATCAATTCTTACTCCCATAACTTAGTTAAGGCACCAATAAGATTAAACACAACCTGTCCAAGAAAATAATCGTATGTGACAGCCATATAATAATACGAAACTACTCCAAATAGTCCATAACACCACAACAACTTCAACTCAATTTCCAGCCCCTACTTCACAAGTCCTTCACCAAATATCCTAGCTAGAACTTGAAAATCAAATATATAAAGGAGGGAGGATTTTATTACCTATATAAGATCTTGTAGGGATGAAACACTGGTAGTATATTGCCCTTGATAGCCATTAACTTGCTTCACATCAGATCCTTCAAGATTGGAGATTACCCTTTAACTTGAATTGAAAGAAGAAGAAGATTATCAACAACTTCTTGAGAGTTTGGAGTAGGTCAATTTGGGAGAGAATTTTGTGGCTCTCTTTATGTGTCTACCACTTGGATATTATGAGGATATGTGACTTGATTCAGCCCCTAAAAGGGCCCTCTTGGCTAACCTACACATGTCCATTTAGGTGGACTAATTTGGGCCTTCCCTTTTGGGCCTTCACATGCTGCCCTTATTCACTTAGACACATATCTTACACTCATTTAATAGTCACGACATGTGTTAAGTAGCTCAAGCTAGTAGGACGGGTAAGCAAGTAGCTCAAACAAATATACAGGTAAGCAAACAACCATATTTTATGTATCCATTATCTCATTTGTGTTTTTACAAGTCTCATTCAACTTAACTTACTTAAGACTTCGATAAACCTTCCTTATCCTTGTAGAGGGATTTCATTCCTTCTGAGCTTACATCAATCGACATATGACATACTTTTATGTACAAAAACATAGGGTGTAACATCATTCCCCCCTTTGGAACATTCGTCCTCGAATGTTGGCTGATGCACTTATCAGCTCATAATCCACAAATACTTTAATACTATCCTTGTCGTCAAGACAACTGTTCTGTGAATAAATCCAAAGGCAAGGGCATTCCCCCCTTTAGGCCTCTTTCTCACACCATGACCTGTGATAGGAATTCTTTCAATCTCATAACTTTTGCTACCTTCTATCATGCAGCATGTGTGAATATGTCCTTGTACGCGTGCCAACGTGACTCTTCTCTATTTTTTCCTCCAGTTTTTATCCAATCTCCTGACCTCACTTTGCGAGGTGTAGTGACGTTCTTGGTTTGGTACTTTATCGAACTTACGATGATTGCTATATTCTATTTCCTAGATTCAGAACATTGTTTTTCATCCATTGTAGATTCACCTTAATGTTGATCTATAATCCACCAGTAATAACTTGAAAAATCTTACGTAATACATTATCACTAGGACTCACGTCGCGTCGAGGGACATTTGAAGTGATATGCCTGATCAACTTCATTAACTGTATTTCGTAGCATCCCAATGTGATTCATCTTATGGGGGTATTTTAATCCCATGCAATTCATGAAATCCCTTTTCTTTAGATCATTACTCAATCAAATGTCTAAATGTCATTCTCTTTTCTTTCACAATTACACCCTTACTCTACTACCAATGAAGAATTCCATCTCTTCTAAATGATCCTATTCTTAGACTCCTCTGAATTCACTCATTTTATACTGAGCTTTCTATAACTTATGGAAACCATCAGCTCTCTTGTTTTGATGGGCTTAATCCCGAGGACTTACATATTCTCACTCGCCTTTTCTTATCCTTACTCCTATCTTCCTAAAACCTTGTCTTTCTACCATACTTTAGCTTGCGACCAACACATATCTATTTATACTACTCGCAACCTCCTCTAACTTGCTTGCACCATGGATTTCCTTATATTATTCTAGTATATATGTCACTGACGACACCGCTATCATTTCTTGATACTGAATCCCAGTGCTTCTAGCCCTCTATCTGAAGTACAGACTATTCACAACCTTCTGCACGTGAGTATCTCGTACCTTCTTTAATACTTGCACCTCTTTCATAACCTCCCTTCCACATAGGTATAATTCACATCCACAACTTGAAGCTCTACTATAATACTTGCACCTCTAGTGCATACACAATCCGATGGAAGCTTCATACTATCTTCCTATGAGGCTGTTACTCTTCTAACTGGCTTTATCGTATAGCCGTTATAGAATATGGTTGATGTACTATCTCTCTTCTACCTATGATATTAAGAGTGATTCTACAATAGTTTAAATCACGATTTCTAAAATTATCTAGGTCCAATAATCAGACTCCTGATTTACTTAGCTGATGTAACTCTTTAGTTTCCTCTTCTCTCTCTCTCTCTCTCTCTTTCTTTATGTAGGCTTAAGCTATCTTCCGATCTGTGGCTCAGGGTATTAGTTATTACTTTAGCCTTTCATGGACGCTATGAAATATCCATGATATACTCTTCTAATAATTCAATCCTTTGTCTATGACCCGAGCTCAATTCTTTCTTTTAACTTATATCGGAGTCTTCTACGGGTGTATGAATGTCAACTTATATGTTGCATGGATAATACTCCACAATCTTAAATGTGTTTATAATGTAACTAACTCTGGGTCATTGATAAAATAATTCCTTTTGTTCCTTCTCAGCCTTCTTTAAATGTAAGCAATTCCTTTTCCTTGTCATTTTGCTACCTGCTGCATGAATAATTGGCCTATCTTAGTGCCCATAAATACTAGAATTCCCTGTAACTCATATGATCTCAAATTTCACTTTTGGATTTTTTTTTTCACTTCCCATTCGTTAGCCATGGTAGGTTCCACTTTCTTATGGAGTGCATACAATGTTGTAGTGAGACTGATTTTACATGACCATTCCCTCTTCAAGTTACTATGCTTAGGTTGAAGCCTTCTTCCTTATTTCCTCAGCTAGTCTTTCATTGTAGTACTTAGGGAGGACCCTCTGACTCTTGCAAAGTTGCAAGCTTATTACATCGTATACTCAACGGAATGTTTTGGTGTTCTTCCTCGCCTATAATTATCCTTAGTTACTTACCTCCAAGCCCTTGTTCTTGTAGGGTTGCTTCTGAACTGATATTTTGACTGTCTTCCCAATGACACTCTCTTTTATTTCTGTAACACCAATACGGTGCCTTTAACTACCCCAACTCCTATATGAATATTTCTCAAGGATTACAATGTCATAACTGCGAGACTGAATTCACCATATTGGGTTTCACTATATTTTTCTTGCACGATCTGCTGATTTGTCTGTATCCTCTTGTCTAGCCATAACTAGGCTCTTCCTGAATCAACTACTAACTACTCATTGGTCTATTCTCATATCTATATTCTGCGTAATCTCTCTTGGGATATGTCCTTTGTCTTAACTTACCTCTCGCACTGGCTCCTTATGTATCAAGTATTCATTCGTACTTATTTATCAATAACATCCTGGTCGGGAACCTTTACTGCCCCTCCATGTCGTCGTGGTTGCATAATGTTCTAAAGTCGTAACCTATATGTGGGATTTGAATAAGTACAATCTCATCCCTTTATCATTTTCATCGCATTCTTCCTTTACTATTCCATAGTTCCATGAACCATATAACTCCTACTTAATACCATATCACACCATCTTTCCTCCTCTCTTCATGTTTGTCATCTTTTCACATATTCAGTAACTCTTACTCTCCTTCCGGCAATCCTTCTATATCAAGGATAATGAAATTTCTTACTCAGGAGGGTAACACCTAGTGTAAGTGGCACACTTAGTCCCTTAAGCTTAACTCTGCTCACAGTTCTTGCTTTAGGGAAGCATCTTCCTGAATAAACTTTAAAGGTTATTCTTTTGTTGTCCATTCTATTATTGCCGGAACGCTATCTCCGAAATTCTCACGATGCCGTCTATGATAAAATCCCTCTGAAATGTCAGCTAATTCTAACAATCCATCCACCATTTTGGGTTACTCTAACCCCAGCTGGATCCTGATATCTCGTCCTTCTCTTAAACTAATATGTTGGCTCCCATGGAGCATAACTGAGATGGGTGTGCCAATTGTACATACCTCTATTACAATTGAAGGTAACTCAAAATGGTTATATTTCTCTGCTTGAATTGTAAATAGTGATAATCTTCACTAATTGGGTACCTCGTACCCTTCTTCACCTTGCTTCTTTTACTTGTTGAAACTTGTATCTACCTTCTGATTCTATCGTTGCTTTAAACCATATGGGTGGATATATATTCATGACTTAGGGCTCCTTATCAAGAAGCTTACACATCTTAGTACATACATGATCTACTGAAGACCTCACATAGACTCATCATAAGCTTGATGCAAAATCGAGTTCCTTTGACTCAACTCTTCCACAGCCACAGTCAATCTCTTACCAACTGTCTTTCTAGATATATGTATCGTTGTATTACGAATAAAATAGAATTTAGGAGTTTGAATTATTACAGCTGAGCTCTACCACACGATCTAGGGTAAGAAGAAAGAGTGGCAGTCCTAAATGCCCTGTAGCCTCATGGTTATAAGTGTGGTGTACAACACACCCATAAACAAGACTCTACTAGATATGACTTATAGACTCCCTAGGACAGAACTGCTCAAATACCACTTTTGTCACGACCCAAATAGGAGGGACGTGATAGGCACCCGGTGCCCTACTCAACCGAGTACCAACGTAACATATCTTTCTTATCACACCATCATAGGAAAATGGGCCAGAAGGGCCATCATGAGATAAATAGAATAAAACATAAGGGGAATACTAGACATAGTACGACCCAACATGATATAGAAACTTATACATGTGACATATGGGCCTATAAGGCCGACATGATCATTTGTGCACTCAAAACATAGGCCGATAAAGCCATACAAGTATCCATATACATGACATATGTCTACAAGCCTCTAAGAGTACATAAACGTCATAAAGGTCGGGACAGCGCCCCCCCAGGGCCCCCCATACTAATCAATACATGTCCAAATCATACTGACAAAATAGGCAACTCCTGAGTAAGTGGAGTGCACCAACACCTTCCGCTAAGCTGATAGCCTACTAGGAGGACTATTAACCTGTCTATCGGGACCTGCGGGCATGAAACGCAGTGTCCCCGGGCAAAAGGGACGTCAGTACAAATAAAGTACCGAGTATGTAAGGCATGAAAGAAACATGGTGTAAAGAACTCAACATGTAAGTCTGAATATCTCTGTGAATCATGAAACATTTATAATGTCATGCATATGCATGTAAATGTCATACCATGCATAGGTATATGAGTACATAACATTGTCAAGCCTCTGAGGGCATCCCATCGTATCATCTCGGCCTCTGTAGGTGAAATCATCAACGTATACAAGTTGATCAGGTGGTGATGCGTATATAACGTTGTAACCTTTCCCCATATCCCATATAATATATGCGTATATAACGCCATCTGGTCATGGGTCAATGTACATGTATAAATGAATGCAATGTATAATGAAGTAAGTCAATAAGATCTCTCGGATAAACTTTATCAACATACGTATTTTTCTAAGACCCGTGAACAGATGATATAATAATAGGACACATGGGGAATCAAGAACATAGGCACTCCTAGTACTTCTATGAATAAATCCATTAATGAAAGTTGTGTGTTTACTCGTTTCGTTTGTATCATATGGATCATGCCAAAAGTAAAGAAGGGATAGCCTTGACATACCTTTGTCGTTTAACTAACCACACGACGTCGGTTCATCCCGTTAGTACTTCAATCTACAACAAAAAATAAGGGACCATTGTTAAGCTTATGGACGCTAGAACTCAACACAAATGAGTGACTAACTCATCTACGAAATTTTGGACAGCACCTCCCCTTACTCTTTTCACTTTCCTCAAATCCACAAACAATGCCAACATGTCCAAAATATCAACAAACATATTACATCAATATCCAACCTTATATCCATCACAATGCATCATCAAAACAGTCTAGACAATCTCATACAACAACCAAGTGCTACTTTCGCTTTTCCATCCCTATAACTTAGCTAGAACTTGAATATCCTTCAATAGTGACAACCACAATATACTCAGGTTATACATACTGAATTTTAAGGCACAACACCACATAAAAACGAACTCCTAACAGTCCACAAATTACAACAAGTGAAAACAGATTTTCAGATTATTACTTCATCAATTTTTACTCCCACAACTTAGTTAAGGCACCAATAAGATTAAACACAATATGTCCAAGACAATAATCTTATGTGACAGCCATATAATAATATGAAACTACTCCAAATAGTCCATATCACCACAACAACTTCAACTCAATTTTCAGCCCCTACTTCACAAGTCCTTCACCAAACATCCTTGCTAGAACTTAGATAAACTCAAATATATGAAGGAGGGAGGATTTTCTTAAATATATAAGATCTTGTAGGGATGAAACAATAGCAGTATATTTCCTGTGATGGCCATTAACTTGCTTCACATTAGATCCATCAAGATTGGAGATTACCGTTTTACTTGAATTGAAAGAAGAAGAAGATTATCAAAAACTTCTTGAGAGTTTGGAGTAGGTCAATTTGGGAGAGAATTTCGTGGCTCTCTTTATGTTTCTACTACTTGATTATTATGAGCATATGTGACTTGATTCAGACACTAAAAGGGCCCTCTTGGCTAACCTACACATGTCTATTTAGGTGGACTAATTTGGGCTTTCCCTTTTAGCAAGTAGGTGACACACCTACTTGTCACCTGCTTGGTTAAATAATAGGTGTCACATGCTGCCTTTATTCACTTAGACACGTATCTTACCCTCATTTTCTAGTCACAACATGTGTTAAGTAGCTCAAGCTAGTAGGACGGGTAAGCATGTAGCTCAAACAAGTATCCAGGTAAGCAAGCAACCATATTTTATGTATCCATCATCTCATTTGTTTTTTTCCAAGTCTCATTCAACTTAACTTACTTAAGACTTCGATAAACCTTCCTTATCCTTGTAGAAAGATTTCATTCCTTCTAAGCTTACATCAACCGACTTACGACATACTTTTATGTACAAAAACATGGGGTGTAACACAAAGCCTCTTCGAATTTCATCTAAGAGAGGTAAAAAGATAGTTTCATCATGATATACCTCGATAGAGGAGACAAAGAAAGTTAAGGACAAGAAAATAAAACAATGAGCTTTAGTGTTTAAGAAAATTGGAGGCTCAACCCCTCAGGTCTCAGTGTTTGAAAGGCTAAGTCACAAAAGTGAACGTGTATCTTCCAAATAACTAAAGGAAGTTTCAACTATCTGAAAGACCTCCGTCTTTTGTCGCATGGGAACCACAAGAAAATCACAATCTAGAAAGATATTGTCGAAACATGAGTTGCAAGGCCATGAGGGGCGAGGTCATTGCGAAGTTGTCGCTGACAAAGAAATATGTAGTGCTTTCCCACCACGTATGAAAGGAAGCCTATTTTGTCAGTATCCATATATGGTCCACTGAAGGTGCAAAGGAGAACCGTTATTTATACTTGCCAGCCTCGTAAAGAAGTAGAGAAAGAGAAAGAAGCCATGCCGACCATCCAAGGAAGTCAAAAAGAAAAGTCAGACTTTGTGGAAACATCCTATCATATAATTGTAGAAGATAGCCCATGCATTGATGTTGATGATAAAGTCTACGAGGCTCACCTTCAACTAGAAGATGGTGGGAAATCAAGTATAGATGAGCTTAAAGAACTCAATTTAGGCACTCAGGAGGAGGAGGAATACTCCAAGTTATTGACCGAGTACAAATATGTCTTAGATTGGTCGTATAAGGAAAAGTCTAGTATTAGTCCTAAGGTAGTCGTTCATCACTTAGGGATAAAAAGTGGAGCACGCCCTGTGAAGCAGTGATAACACATGTTTCGACCCGAGCTAGTACCACAAATTTGTCACGACCCAAACCGATGGGCTGCGACGGGCACCCAGTACCTTACTCAATCGAGTACCAACGTAACGTATATTTCTTATTACATCATCATAGGTAAGTGGTCCAGAAGGGGCGTCATGAGATATCCAGAGTAAACATGAGGGAATACTCGACATAGAACGACCCAACCTGATATAGAAACTCATACCTGTGACATACGGGCCTATAAGGCCAATGTGATCCTTTATATACTTAAAACATAGGTCGACAAGGCCATACTAGTATCCGTATACATGACATCTGTCTACAAGCCTCTAAGAGTACATAATTCTCATAAAGGTTGGGACAAGGCCCTGCCATACCAAACAATACACGTCCAAATCATACTAACCAAACAAGCAACTCCGGAGCAAATGGAGCACACCAACATCTTTCACTGAGCTGATAGCCTACTTGGAGGACTCTCGACCTATCTATCGGGACCTGCAGGCATGAAACGCAGCATCCCCAGGCAAAAGGGACGCTAGTACAAATAATGTAGCGAGTATGTAAGGAATGAAAATCAGTAAATAGTAGACATGAGAGAAACATAGAGTAAAAGACTCGACATGTAAGTCTAAATAATTCTGTGAAGCATTAATATTTATAATGTCATGCATATGTGTATAAATGTCATACCATACTTAGTTATATGCATTTATAACATAATCAAGCCTCTGAGGGCACCTCATCAAATCATCTCGGCCACTGTGGGCAAATCATCAACGTATCCTAGCTGATCAGGTGGTGGTGCGTATATAACATCGTAACCTTTTTTCATATCTCATATATATATATATATATATATATATATATATATATATATATATATATATACACGCGTATATAACTCCATCTAGTCATGGGTCAATGTGCATGTATAAATGAATGCAGTGACAAAGAAGTACGGTAATAAAATATTTCGGAATGTCATAAGACCATTATGCCTTTGATTAATATCATGAACTAAACTTTATCAACTTACATATTTTCTGAGACCCACGAACAGATGATAGAATAATAGTACACATGGGGAATCAAGAACATAAGCATCTCTAGCATTTCTATGAATAGAGTCATTTATGGAAGTTATGCATTTGCTCATTTCGTTTGTATCATATGGATCAGGCCAAAAGGAAAGAAGGGATAGCCTTAACTTACCTGAGTCGATTCTCTTGACAATCCCTCTAAGATACGTTAATTGCGACAAAACACGTATGACAGCAAGATCGGAGTTGGGAAAAATCTGTATGATGTTCTTGAGAAGGATTGCATTGTACTCCCTTATAATTGAAAAATCTCACGTTGCTTAAGATACTATGAAATCTTG
Organism: Nicotiana tomentosiformis; assembly: GCF_000390325.3. Taxonomy (NCBI): domain Eukaryota; kingdom Viridiplantae; phylum Streptophyta; class Magnoliopsida; order Solanales; family Solanaceae; genus Nicotiana; species Nicotiana tomentosiformis. The sequence continues at coordinate 154,182,019 of NC_090813.1, forward strand.
TTTGAATTGTTGAAGATGCTATGAAATATCACGTTTTGAATTATTGAAGATGCTATGAAATCTCACATTTTGAATTGTTGAAGATGCTATGAAATCTCACGTTAATATTACATAATTCAACATTGTGTTGTTGCTACATACATGGACATTAAGTTAACACAAATTCAAAAGTGGGAATGTATGATTTCATAATCATTCTCTTTGTGACTCCTCCTCCATCACGTTATAAATCCCTACTTAATGAGGTATGAAGGTTTTTATCCTGGTGGTGTGAGACCAACACTTTTGATGACTTTGGCCACAAAGTCCTCTAATTGTGCTGCCAAGTTACATGACTTAAGAGTCATTAATTTGGGCTTCAACTTGCTGCCACGTTAAGTCTTATCCAAAAGACTTAATTGACTAGTTAATCACCTATTAATCAATAATTATCCAATTATCCACATAATTAAGAATTATCTCAAATTACTTAAAGTACTTTTAACATACTTTATACATCTTACTATCATGGTCATGTGGTACCTTGTATGGCACTAGTCCATAAATACGGGGTATTGTAGCTTGGACCGTATTTTATCTCAAAATGTCAAACTTCGACGAAATTCATTTTCTTTGATTTGATTACCTTCTCACCTTCACGAATTTACTCATCACTTGTTTGAAATAGCATAATGCTTATAATCTCAAAATAATCTCATTCCCAAACTTACGTCGATTAACTTACGACGAATCTTTAACATAAGAAAATGCGGGATGTAACATCTCATTTCCGAGCTTCCATCAATTTACTTATGGCGTATTTTTACGTAGGAAAACATGGGGTGTAACATCATTCCCCCCTTTGGAACATTCGTCCTAGAATGTCGACTGATGCACTTATCATTTTCATAACTTATGTCTTCCGAATATTTTAGTACTCTCCTTGCCATCTAGGCAATTGTTCTGTGAATAATTTCAAGGGCCAGAGCATTCCCCCCTTTAGGCCTCTTTCTCACACCATGACTTGTGGTCTGCTACCAAACTCCAGGTTATTCTAGTTGCTTATCCTATATGTATAAATCAAAGTCCTTTAATGCTTCTTCATCACTGTTCATCTTAAGAATGATGGCCTATTCTCATCTCATACTTTGTAACTGTTATCCATCCATTGTTGATTCACCTCAATGTTGATCTGCAATCTACTACTGATAACTTGGAACCTCTTACATAATCACTAGGGCTCACATTGCATCGAGGAACATTTGAAGTGATTTTCCTAATCCACCTGGGGGCGATACGATATTATACTTCCATAACCGTATTTTATAGCATACTAATGTGATTTACCTTATGAGGGTATTTTCATCCTGTGCTATTCGTGAAATCCCTTTTTTTTTCTTCAAATCATTACTCAATCGAAGGCCCAAAAGTCATCATTTATCTATCACAATTACACCCTCATTCTACTACCAGGGCAACATTCCATCTCTTCTAAATGCTATTAGACTTAGACTCATTTGAGTTCATTCAGGCTATACTGAGCTTTCTATAACTTAGAGAAGCCATCAGCTCTCTTGTTTTCATGGGCTTAATCCAGAGGACTTATCCATTCTCTTTACCTTCTCACTCACCCTTTCTCATCCTTACTCCTGCCTTCCTAAAACCTTGTCGCTTTACCATACTTTAGCTTGTGACCTACACATATCTATTTATATACTCGCAACCTTCCTTCAACTTACTTGTATCATAGATTTCCTTATGTCATCCAGGAGCATCAAGCGAGACATCACATCGTCTCTAACTCTTCTTTATTCTCTTAATTAGACTTTTTGATACCTAGAAACCATAAGCTAGAAGACATGCCACTGGCGACGTTGATATCATTCCTGGATACGGAATCCCCGCGCTTCTAGCCGTCTATCTGAAGTATGGACTATTCACAACCTTCTACATTTGAGTATCTCGTATGTTGTCCACCTTTACCTTACTTACCTTAAAATATCACATCACATCTTCTGTCTCTTTCACGACCTTCCTTCCACATAGGTATAATTCACATCCACAACTTGAAGCTTTATTATAATACTTGCACCTCTGGTGCATACACAATCCGGTGGGAGCTTCATACTGACTTCTTATGAGGTTGGTACTCTTCTAACTGTCTTTTTCATAAAGCCATAATAGAATATAGCTATTGTACTATCTCTCATATACCTCTGATATTAAGAGTGATTCTGCAATGTTCTCAATCACGATTTCTATAATTTCCTGGGTCCAATAATCAGACTCCTGATTTACTTGGTTGATGTAACTCTTTAGTTTCCTCTTCCCTCTATCTTCTGATCTGCGGCTCAAGGTATTACTTTATCCTTTCATGGACGCTATGGAATATCCCCGATACAACCTTATAACAATTCAACCCCTAGTCTATGACCTAGACTTAATTCTTTCTTTTAACTTATACCAGAGTCTTCTACGGCTGTATGATTGTCAACATATATGTTGCATGGATAATACTATGAAACCTTAAGTGTGTTCATAACGTAACTAACTCTGGATCATTAATCGAATAATTTCTTGCGTTCCTTCTCAACTTTCTTTAAATGTAAGAAATTACTTTTCTTAATGTTATGCTTCTTAACGAAACTGAAATTTCCTAATTCATAAATCTTTTTAAAAGGTTCATTAGGGATATTCCAATTTTGTAAATCAGTTTCTAATTTAGCAATCTTAGTTGCTGCAGAAGATAAATTAACACTATTCAAAACATGCTGGTTTTGATTCATATTTTTTGAAAATACAGTCTAGGGGCTTATAGGGCTGAAAATAACTATTCAATACGTATAATTAAACAGTATATATGTATATCTTACATACAGTACTTTTATATCTGGTTTTAATTTGCTTCAAAGTTCCAGTATGAGGTAGTTATTTTCTCTATAAGTATGAAGTCATCGATTAATATCCGGTTCAGACGTTGGCAAGCCTGATTGAGATAGGTCGCTGTTGCCGAGGTAGGCATTTAGACCTTGCTAGGTGTTCCCGTCGCTAAGATGACTTTAGAGAAAAGGATGTAATCTTCAAGAAAACCCAATCACCAACCTCAAATTCCAGATCACGACGTCGGACGTCGGAATAAGACTTTTGCCTGCTTTGTGCCGTCCTCAGTCGCTCTTGTATCACTTTCACCTTCTCAATGGCTTGGTGAATCAAATCTGGCCCATATAATTCTGTCTCACTGACTTCGAACCATCCAACTGGTGATCTACATCTCCTCCCGTACAGTGCCTCATACGGGGCCATTTTAATACTGGAATGGTAGCTATTATTGTAGGCAAATTCTATAAGTGCCAGATGGTCATCCCAATTCCCCTTGAAATCTAGAACACATGCTCGTAGCATATCTTCAAGCGTCTGGATGGTACGTTCAGCCTGTCCGTCAGTCTGCGGATGGAATGCAGTGCTGAGATTTACTTGTATGCCTAAACCCTTCTGAAAAGACCTCCAAAAGTTAGCCGTAAATTGAGCTCCTCGGTCTGATATAATAGATACCGGCACACCATGAAGCCTAACAATCTCCTTGATATACAACTTCGCATAATCTTCAGCCGTGTAAGTTGTCTTAACTGGCAGAAAATGGGCAGATTTTGTAAGTCGATCAACTATCACCCAGATGGAGTCAAACTTATGATAAGAGCGAAGTAATCCAATAATGAAGTCCATATTAATCACCTCCCATTTCCAGGTCGGAATCTCTATATTCTGAATCAATCCACTAGGTTTCTGATGCTCGATCTTTACTTGTTGACAATTAGGACACTGGGCTACAAATTCTGCAATAGACTTCTTCATGTTATCCCACCAATACTGCTCCTTAACGTCATGATACATCTTTGTCGAGCCAGGATGGATAGAATATCGGGACTGGTGAATCTCAATCATAATCTTCTCTCGCAACCCTGCCACACTAGGTACACATAATCGGCCCTGGTATCTCAGTGTCCCATCTCCTCCGATCTTGAAAGCTGTAATCTTACACTGCTGAATTCCCTCTCTCAATCTTACTAAGGTAGGATCTTCATATTGCCGTGCTTTTACCTCGGCTACCAAAGATGATTCTGCTGTATTCTGTACAGTAACACCTCCGTCATCAGAGTCCAACAATCTGATTCTCATATTGGCCAGCTGGTGAAGCTCTTTGGTCAACCCTTGTCTACCTGCCTCAATATGTATTAAGCTTCCCATTGACTTACGGCTGAGAGCGTCTGCCACAACATTAGCTTTACCGGGATGGTACAATATCTCGACATCGTAGTCTTTCAGTAATTCAAGCCACCTACGCTGCCTCAAATTCAACTCCTTCTGCTTGAAGATGTATTGTAAACTCTTGTGATCTGTGTAGATGTCAACATGGACGCCGTATAAGTAGTGCCGCCATATCTTCAAAGCATATATTACTGCAGCCAATTCCAAATCATGAGTCGGGTAATTCTTTTCATGCTTCTTCAATTGTCTTGATGCATAAGCAATCACCTTCCCACGTTGCATCAATACGCACCCCAAACCTATACCTGAGGCATCACAATATACCACATAACCTTCTGTTTCTTCTGGGAGAGTGAGCACTGGTGCTGATGTCAATCGATTCTTTAGCTCCTGAAAACTATGTTCACAAGCATCAGACCACTGGAACTTGGTAGCTTTCTGTGTTAACTTAGTCAATGGTGCTGATATAGAGGAAAACCCTTCTACAAACTGCCTATAATATCCTGCTAGCCCCAGGAAGCTGCGGACTTCTGACGGTGTTGTAGGTCTCGGCCAATTCTTCACTGCATCGATCTTCTGAGTGTCGACACTAATACCCTCATCAAATATCACATGGCCAAGGAATGCTACTGAGTTCAGCCAGAATTCACATTTAGAGAGCTTAGCATATAACTTATGATCCTGAAGGGTCTGTAATACTATCCGCAAGTGGCCCGCATGTTCCGCCTCCGAACGAGAATACACCAGAATGTCATCAATGAATACGATCATGAACACATCAAGATAGGGCCTGAATACACTATTCATGAGATCCATAAAAGCTGCTGGGGCATTTGTTAGCCCGAACGACATCACCAAGAACTCAAAATGCCCATATCTTGTCCGGAAGGCCGTCTTTGGAATATCCTTCTCCTTAACCCTCACCTGATGATACCCTGAACGCAAGTCAATCTTGGAGAAATACTTGGCACCCTGGAGTTGGTCAAACAGGTCATCAATTCTTGGAAGTGGATACTTGTTCTTTATTGTAAACTTATTCAACTGTCGATAATCGATACACATCCTTAACGACCCATCTTTCTTCCACACGAACAAGACTGGCGCACCCCAAGGTGAAGTGCTAGGCCTAATGAAACCCTTATCCAGCAAGTCCTTCAACTGTGCCTTCAACTCTCGCAACTCTGCCGGGGCCATCCTGTATGGAGGGATAGAGATCGGTTGAGTGTCAGGCAATGCATCAATGCTAAACTCAATCTCCCTTTCAGGAGGAAGGCCTGGGAGTTCATCTGGGAAAACATCTGGAAATTCATTGACCACGGGGATTAATTGTAGAGTAGGCGGCTTCGCCTCTGCATCCCTAACGCGAACAAGATGATAAATGTAACCTTTTGAGATCATCTTCCTTGCCTTAAGATAGGAAATAAACCTACCTTTCGGCGTAGCAATGTTCCCCTTCCATTCAATGGCGGGTTCACAAGGAAACTGAAACCTAACCATCTTCGTACGACAGTCAACATTTGCATAGCATGAGGCCAACCAGTCCATTCCCATTATCACATCGAAATCAACCATTTCTAACTCAAATAAATTTGCCGAGGTTTGACGACTACAAATCATCACAGTGCAACCTTTATATACCCTTCTAGCAATCACAGAATCTCCTATCGGAGTGGATACCGCAAGTGGTTTACTTATCAATTCAGGTTCAATGCCAAACTTATTTGCCACAAAGGGTGTAACATATGATAAGGTAGATCCTGGATCAATTAGCGCATATACATCATAAGAAAACACAGACAATATACCTGTAACAACATCCGGAGATGACTCGAGATCTTGTCGACCTACTAGAGCATAGGTTCGATTTTGAGCACCACTCGAACTCGGCACTGAACCTCTACCTCTACCACGACCTGTCGACTATTGAAAACCTTGTGCTGGAGGTCGAACTGATGAGGAAGAACCAGACACAGATCCAGTCGGTTGAGCCATACCACCACCTCCTCTGTTAGCACAATCCCGCATTATATGGCGACGCTGTCCGCAAGAATAGCACGCATCAGAACCTCGACGGCACAGTCCAAAGTGGGCCTTGCCGCACTGATCACAACGAGGTGTTGGGGGTCTCGTCTGACTAGTATCTCTATGAAATTGTGAGCCTGATGCCCTCAAACTCTGACCTGAACCAGAATAGGTAAATCGATCATACCGAGGCCTCTGAAACTTTGGAGGAGCACTAGCTACAGGTGGCGCCGAACTCCTCGAAGATTAGGGCCTGATACTGCCTCTGAACTCATCAGAATACCCTGCAAATCTCGCCCTTTTATGCTGGCCCCTACCTGCTCCCTATCTGCCCTTTGCTGGCGCTTACGATCCTCTAGGGTCTGGGTATAAGCCTGAATACGGGAAATATCCATGCCCTCTACCAAGGAGGCTGTTGTGCACTCATTTATCAGATGTGGTCCCAACCCGTTCACGAACAGATGCACCCTATCACTCATCTCGGCCACCATATGGGGAGCATACCTTGCTAAAGAATCAAACTGTATACTATACTCTCGTACACTCATATTACCCTGTCGAAGGTTCAAGAACTTATCAGCTCTAGCTCGTCGTATCTCAACTGGCAAGTAGTGACGAAGAAAGGCCTCAGAAAATTCCTTCCACACGGCTGGAGGAGCGTTCGGACCCCTAGATCTCTCCCAACTATCATACCAGAAAACCGCTAAATCCCGTAACCGATAAGAAGCCAACTCTACTGCCTCCGTATCACTAGCATGCATAACCCGCAATGTACGATGAATCTGATCAATAAATGTTTGTGGGTCCTCCTTGGGGTCTGATCCGATAAACACTGGAGGGTCTAGATTAATAAAATCACGAACTCTCGCACTAACCGATTTATCAGCAGCACCGGTATTCTGCCTCTGAGCCTGAGCAGCTACCAAGCTAGTCAACAATTGCACTGCACTGCGCATATCGTGGTCTGTAGTGCTAGACGGAGGAACTGGATGTACTGGGTGCCTCCTAATATCCTCTGGAGGAGACGGAGAGGTATGAGACGGCATCTCACTCTGAGCCTCACTTTGGCCTGCTCTGGCTGGAGGCACCTGAATGTTACCCTCTCCCACAGCTGTATCAAGCCGTTTACTAATTGCTTGCTTCCTAGTCGAAGGCATCGCTGAAAGAAAACAAGGTGAATATTAGATATGAACACTTACTACTCAACTCTACGCACGATCTAGATTCAGGAAGAAGGTAACAACCCTAGATGTCACGTAGCCTCCTGATTATAAATGTGGCGCGCTACACATCCATAATCAAAACTCTACTAGACACGGCTCATAGACATCCCCTAGGACAGACTTGCTCTGATACCAAGTTTGTCACGACCCAACTGGAGGGTCATGACTAGCACCCGGGCCATACTTGCCGAGCACCAACGTACATTTTATCTAACCTTCCTTATTATCTTTAAGGGCCGACAAGATCAATATAAATAGTAGACATGGATCATGAACATCCAACAATGAAAGATAATGTCATGAACATACATAACATGGGACGACAAGACTGTCAAGAAACTATATATAAGGTACGAGCTATCATGATGCCATGAAAGACTATACAACAAAAATCAGCCGAAAAGGCATTCTAAACCATACATAAGTCGACACCTATCTATGAGCCTCTAAAGGAACATAAGTGCTACAACATTGCCGAAACAGGGCCCCGACATACCCATAATGTCTATAACAAAAATGCATACCAAGACCACGGCAAGTCCGGAGAAGGGATCTCGCCAATATCCGCTGAACTGGACAGCCTACTGTGGTGGGGGAGCTACGTCTACCTGTCTATCAGGACCTGCAGCACGACATGCAGCATCCACAAATAAAAAGGACGTCAGTACGAATAAAGTACTGAGTATGTGAGGCAAGAAAGCATAAGTAAGAACAGTAATGTAAACAGGGATAGAGAATATACAACCTGTGACATCTGGGTACCTCTGAGGGCTACTGACATGAAATACATGATACATACATATATATACATAAACTTTTAAAACATACGCCTTTGTGGGCATCACCATCATCATATCGTACCCGGCCATAATAGGCTCGGTAAAACGTACCCGGCCATCATAGGGCTCGGTAGAATCGTACCCGGCCACGTGGAGCTCGGTAAAACCCAACTGATCAGTGGTTGCACAATAGGTGCCGTACCCGGCCGACTATAGCGCGGCTCGGTAGAGTAAAATAGATACATATATATGATGCATGCTGGACTCATTGGAATCACATTTTGAACCTTTCGGAGTGACATAAGGTTGGTATCCTTCGTACACGTTATTAGGATTAACTCTTCATCAAGAATCTTATAAGAATCAGGAACTACCAACAACATTGATAATATAAGAATAAGAGAAGTAACATCAATATCAATCGTTTCATAAGAAGGGCAGCAATGTAAGTACTGCTAGCTTCTAAGAGTAGAGTATCTTTGGGAGCTCGTTCATTACATTATGTACAATCGGAGTCGTGCAAAAGAATGAAGGGGATAGCCTCACATACCTTGTATATACTGCCCAACCTCAAGCTATGCAAATGTCACGACTCCTTAGTCTACAATAAGACAAATGACACTATCATTATCGTTTAAGCGTCGTAACTATTATGTATCGACCACAACCTATTTTACGATGAAACGGACAGCACCTCCCCTATTTATATGACTTCCCACAAGTCAATACAATTACCAAACAGCCCAAACAACATCATTAATAATCATATTGAGCTTCCAAAACAGTCCACCAACCAACAACATTACTACCAAGCCTTTCGATATATATTTCACAAGTTCTAGCTTCAACGACTTAGCTGCAACTTGGATAATCTTAAATATATATAGAGTAAGAGGTTCCTTAACTTTAAACAGAAAGAAAAACTCCAATTTGACCTTAATTTTCCACGAAATATCCCTTCAATTCTGCTACAAGAACAAGGAAGCGAAACTAGCAATTAATTCGGGTTTTTTGGTACTAGAATTACTTTAGAAGACTTGAAATCACCTAGGGTTGATATTAAAAACTTTAAGGTGTATTTACAGGACATAAAACACTTAAAACAACCTCCCACACGAGCTGGAACAACACAAAAATCAGCAACAACAAGAAGAACAAGAAACTTACTAGCGCCACGGGATTCCCGACATTTGATTTGTGTTGTTTGCCCTTTGTTTGGGTCTTGGATCATGAGAGAACCTTGAGAGACTGTTTTTAGGGTTATAAGGTCTGAATATACTGAAAAATAATGACTTAAAACGGGGTTGAGGTATCTTATATATGTCCATATGTCTTAAACCGCCTTTGTGGGCCCCATAGAGAGCAGTTTGGTGCACTCTCGCAAAAATACGAATATCTCTCTATTCCGAGATCGTATCGATGAACGGTTTAATGTGTTGGAAACTAGACTCATAGATCTTCAATTTGATAGGTAGATCACCCCATAATTCCAAGCACATTGGGAGAAAAATGCAGTAACATTTGACCTAAAGTTTAAGTAAAATTATAAACCTAAGTTGCGACAACTTTTATCGACTTTTGTTTCATAACTCGCTTGACTTCAAGACTTATGATGCGGATATTATATGATTCAAATACATTAAAACAAGACCTCTTGGGACAATTAATCACCTCTAGTGTTACCCGAAAATACGGGTTACAACATCCTTGATTCGTTTAACTTCAAATACTTGTTAACCACTCTTATACACCCTTGTATCATTTAAGACCAATAGGATTAACTTTTTATCATCTCAAAGATAATCTCTTCTTAGATTTACGTCGACTAACTTACGGCGTGATCTATGGTATGCGAATTTGGGTTGTAACAGTATAGTATGACCCAATTAGATGCAGTAGAGTCATACAGATGGATAAACTGATCTATGAAATAAGGTATAGCAATATTCGTAAGTTCAACAAGGTACCGAGCGAAGAACTTCAGTATACCTATAGATGCCCAGAGAGACATTTTATCAAGCTCTGTATATGTTTACATAGTGAGGCCTAGAGATTGGCGAAAAGCTAGAGGAAAAAGGAGAAAAGAGTCACATAGGCGCACATACAAGGTTGGAAGATATGCCACTGATGATGCCGCTATCATTCCTCGATACAAAATCCCAGTGCTTCTAGCCTTCTATTCGAAGTATGGACTATTCAAAACCTTTTGCATTTGAGTATCTCGTATGCTGTTCACCTTTACCTTACTTACCTTAAAATATCGCATCACATCTTCTATCTCTTTCATGACTTCCTTTCCATATAGGTATAATTCACATCCACAACTTGAAGCTCTATTATAATACTTGCACCTCTGGTGCATACACAATCTGGTGAGAGCTTCATGCTGACTTCTTATGAGGCTAGTACTCTTCTGACTAGCTTTATCGTAGAGTCGTTATAGAATATAGCTATTGTACTATCTCTCTTGTACCTCTGATATTAAGAGTGATTCTACAATGTCTTCTGTCATGCAGCCTGTACGACTTTTTCCTTATATGTGCGCCTATGCGACTCTTCTCTCATTCTTCCTCCAGTTTTTAGCCAATCTCTAGGCCTCACTTTGTAAACATATACAGAATTATGACAAGCTGTCCTTTGGGAATCTATAGGTATACTGAACGTCTTCGCTCGGTACTTTGTCGAACTTACGAATATTGCTATATCTTATTTCATTGGCCCGATTATCTATCTGCATGGCTTTAATGCCATAACTCTTACTTTGATTTATCGTTACTGGGATTTGCTACCAAACTCCAGGTTACCCTCTCGCTTCTTATCATAGATGTATAAATCCAAGTCCTTCAATGCTTCCTTATTACTGTTCATCTAAAGGATGGCATCCTTATCTCCTCCCATACAATGGAACTTTATTCATCTATTGTAGATTCACCTCAATGTTGATCTATAATCTACCATTGATAACTTAAAACTTCTTACGTAATATATTGCCACTAGGGCTTACGTCTCATCGGAGAACATCTGAAATGATTAGATTAAATCCACCTAGGGTCGATACTATACTTCTGTAATAGTATTTCATAGTATTTCAATGTGATTCACCTTATGGGGGTATTCTAATCTCGTGTCGTCCGCGAAATCTTTTCTCCGTTTCTCTTTTTTTTCAAATCATTATTCAATCGAAGGCCCAAACGTCATCCTTTATCTGTCACAAATACACCTTCATTTTGTTACCAGGTCAGCATTCCATTTCTTCTAAATGCTACTAGTCTTAGATTCCTTTGAGCTCATTTAGGCTATACTGATCTTTATATAATTTAGAGAACCCATCAGCTCTCTCTGAGGGCTTATCCATTCTTGTCACCTTCTCACTCTCCCTTTCTTATCCTTACTCATGTCTTCCTTAAACCTTGTCGCCCTACCATACTTTAGCTTGCGACCCATATATATCCATTTATACTACTCGCAGCCTTCCTTCAACTTCCTTGCACCATAGATATCTTTGTGTTATTATGGAACATCAAGTGAGACATCACATCGTCTCTAACTCTTCTTTATTCTCTTAAATAAACCCCTCAGTACCTAGAAACCATAGGATGGAAAAATATGCCATTGACGACGCCACTATCATTCTTGGATACTAAATCCCAGCACTTCTAGCCTTTTATCCGAAGTATGGACCATTCACATCCTTCTGCACTTGAGTATATCGTACGTTGTTTACCTTTACCTTACTTACCTTAAAATCTTGCATCGCATCTTCTATCGCTTTCATAACTTCCCTTCCACATAGGTATGATTTACATTCACTACTTGAAGCTCTATTGTAATACTTGCATCTCTGGTGCATACACAATCTGGTGAGAGCTTTATATTGACTTCTTATAAGGCTGGTACTTTTCTAACTAGCTTTAGCGTAGAGTTTTATAGAATATGGCTATTATATTATCTCTCTTGTACCTCTGATCAATCTTTATGTAGGCTTAAGCTATCTTCCGATCTGCGGCTCATGGTATTACCTTGGCCTTTCATGGATGCTATGGACTACCCATGATACAATCTCTTAACAATTCAATCCTTTGTCTATGACCTGGTCTCAATTCCTTCCTTTAACTTATACCAGAGTCTTCTACGGTTGTATGATTGTAAACATATATGCTGCATGGATAATACTCTGAAATCTTAGGTGCATTCATAATGTAATTATCTCTGGATCATTGATCGAATAAATCCTTTCGTTCCTTCTCAACTTTCTTTAAATGCAAGCAATTGCTTTTCCTGGACGTTATGCCACTTGTTACATGAATACTTGGCTTATATTAGTGCCCACACATATTGGCCACGATAGGTGCCACTTTCTTATGGGGTGCATACAATGTTGTTGTGAGACTGTTGTTACAAGACCATTTCTTCGTCAAGTTATTATGCTTAGGTTGAAGCCTTCTTCCTTATTTCCTCAGCTAGTCTTTCATTGTAGTACTTAGGGAGGATCCTCTGATTCTTGTAAAGCTACGAGCTTATTACATCGCATACTCGATGAATTTTTGATGTTCGTACTCACCTATAATTATCCTCAGTTACTTACCTCCACACTCATGTGCTCGTACAGTTGCTTCTGAACTGAAGTTATGACTGTCTTCCCAGTGGGGCTTTGTTTTATTTCCATAACACTCATACAGTATATTTAACTACACCAACTCCTATCTGAATATTTCTCAAGTATTTCAATGTCAAACGGCGAGGCTGAATTCACTATACTGGGTTTCGCTATGTTTATCTTGCACAATCTGTTGATTCATTTGTAACCTCATGTCTAGCCATAACTAGGCTCTTCCTGAATCAACTACTAACTACTAGTTGGCCCATTCTCATATCAATATTTCACATAATCTTTCTTGGGTTATTTCCTTTGTCTTAACTTACATCTCGCACTGGCTCCTTATCTATCAATAACATCTCTAGCAGGAACTCTTACTTCCTCTCCTTGACATCGTGTTTGCATAATTTTCTGGAACAGTAGTATATCTATAGGCATTGAATAAGTGCAATCTCATCCTTTTTTTCATTTTTTTAATCGCATTCTTCCCTTACCATTCCATAATTACTAGAACTACTTAATTTTGATTTAATACCACATCACTCAATATTCCCCACCTTTAGTGGAGTACTAAAAGTTGGAGCTACGACGACCTACCTATAGATGTTTTACCTCTTCATCTTTGGCGTCCTTTCACATCATCGATGACCCTTACTCGCCTTGTGGTAATCCTTCTGTACCAAGGATAATACAATTCCTTACTCGCGAGGGTGACACTTAGTATAACTGGCACATACAGTTCCTTAAGCTTAACTTTGCTCATATTGCTTGTTTTAGGAAAGAGTCTTCCTGAATGACCATTCTCTGAATTTCTCATGAATCTTCTTCTGTTTTCCATTCTATTATCGCCAGAACAAAATTTGAAATTCTCATGATGTCGACCATTATCAATTCATTCAGTCTCTAATTCATGCTTAGTTTATCTTGTTCACCAATCCATACTGATTTCTATTACTCAGGGGAGTTTATCTTGTTCACCAATCCATAGTGATTTCTATTACTCTGGGGTCTAACTTTTCCTTCTGGTAATCACGTTAGAGTCACAAACTTATTTCTCGAAATGAGGATGTGACTTTATGGCCTATACTCTTTTGTTGTCTCAAGGCATGTCACCTCTCATCTTTTCCTTCATTTGATTATAGTCTCTGTAATACTGTCATCTTTTTGATCTATCGTTATCATCCATGTATCACATCTTACTCATTTCATTAACTCTCTTCTTATTTCCCACTAACATTTATGTCTATCACTTTATTATGAAAACTTGAACAAGACATTCTTTTGCTTTTAGCTCCCCTTGCTCCATCTTCTGGCTCTTCGGGTTGCCTAACACTCTTTCTCCACTAGGGATGGGAGCTACACTAAGGTAATATTTATCCCTTCAAGGCTTCCAGTGCCTATCTTTGTAGTATTCATATCTAGTTTAGAGTGCATCCTCTAGGTGTCTCACAAGGAGATCTATTAGCACATTTGCAATATCCTTCAGAAATGTCAGCTAACGCTAACAATCCATCCACCATCTTGGGTTACCCTAACCCCCAGCTAGATCCTGATATCCTGCCTTCTCTTATAATACTTATGTTAGCCACCATATGGCATAAATGAGATGGGTATGGCCAATTGTACATACCTCTGTTATTGTTGAAGGTAACTTAAAAGGCTTATATTCCTCTGCGATAATTTTCATTAGCTGGGTAGCTCGTACCCTTTTTCATCTTGCTTCTTTTACTTGCTGAAATTTGTATCTACCTTCTGATTCTCTTATTCCTTTTTACCATAAGAGTGGATAGACATTTTTGCCTTAGGGATCCTTATCAAGAAGTTTTACACATCATAGTACACACATGATCTGCTTAAGACCTCACATTTACTCATCATAAGCATCATGAAAAATCGAGTTCCTCTGACTCAATGCTTCCACAAATATATCTCTTACCAACTGTCTTTTTGGATGTAGGCATCATCATATTATGAATAATATAGAGTTTAGGAAATTGAGTTATTATCTTATTCATAATACGACGATGCCTACATCTAGAAAAATGGTTGGTAAGAGGTATAGTTGTGGAAGAATTGAGTCAGAGGAGCTCAATTTTTGCATCATGCTTATGATGGAAAAATATGAGGTATTCAGTAGATCGTGTGTGCACTAGGATATGAAAGCCTCTTGATAAGGAGCCTTAAGGCAAGAATATCTATCCACTCCTATGGTGAAATGTGATGAAAGATTCAGAAGATAGATACAAGCTTCAATAAGTAAAAGAAGCAAGATGAAAAAGGGTATGAGGT
This sequence comes from Nicotiana tomentosiformis, assembly GCF_000390325.3. Lineage (NCBI taxonomy): Eukaryota > Viridiplantae > Streptophyta > Magnoliopsida > Solanales > Solanaceae > Nicotiana > Nicotiana tomentosiformis. The sequence goes on from NC_090813.1 coordinate 154,197,174, forward strand.
ACCCAGCTCATGAAGATTATCATTATTTACTATTCAGAAAGGGATATATAAGCATTTTGAGTTACCTTCAATTGTAACAGAGGTATTACCCTATTTTCCAATGAAAATACGATAAGAATAATATGCTAGGGTGCCCGTCGCGGACCCATCGGCTTAGGTCGTGACAATTCCGAATGAGCCTTATGTCGAAAGATAGATGGTTAAAGTATGGTTTATGTATTAAAATATTGTGGCTTTGAGTCATATTTTAAATGAAAACTAGTATACCAATTGGGTGAGAAAAAATTGATATGCCTAAGACTCATAATTACTTATATGTCTACCTAAAGTCTTGATTGGAAGTGCCATGTTATTGCTAATCTTTAATGATGCTTGAAAATGAAATAAGCGAATTGAAGAAATAGAGTGTGGCCAACGTGCCAATAATTTAAGTTATTACTGTGGCTAGTAGTGCAAATGATTTGAGAGAATGCGATAAAGAATATGAAATGAGTCTCGACTCGATTGTTTAAAAATGATTTCGAAAATAGGATTGCCTAAAGGCTTTTGTACTCAATTCATGCCCATAAGTGGCTGCTTTAACTAATGTTTTGCTTTATAAATATATCAAGTGTGATTCGAGTTCTTACATACTCACGTGTTAAAATTGTATGTTGTCATTTTTGGGAAAGAGTATTGCAAGAATAAATGGTGTATTGATTGCTTATGATTTTGATGTGTGATTGTGTTGCTGGTCGGTATGCCTCATTATTTGGGAAGGAACCTTGTGTGTTTAAAGTTTCCATTACTAATAAATTCGAGGTATATGATTGCTGAAATATTTCATATGTTGATATTTGATGGTGACCTTTGAAATTAAAAGAGGTGAAAGGGTGGAATATGAAATACGACCACCGTGCCAAGAATAAAGAATCTTGTGAATGGCCAAATGAGCCAAGGAAATATTGTTGTTGTGAGTGATTGAAATACTAATAAGAATTTATACAATGTGAAAGATGTTGAGGTGAGTACAATTGCAGTTATGTTACCTTTATGTGCAAATCAAATAAAAAAAATATTTTTGACAGCATCATTAGCTAAACCGAGGAAGGATGGGTCATAAGGCCCACACCTGAAACTACACGTGCCGGTGTATGGGTGGATTGTGATTATTCTCCTTATTTGGGATGAAATTGAAATATTGGAGAAATTGTGATATTATTCCCCTTAATTGGGTTGAAACTGGTAACAATTGTGGATTGAAAAAGTCAACCCACACTGCATATGTGGGAAGGAGGTCTAGCTGATCGGGTGGAGATCAGACGCCATGTTGTGCACATGGTGGTACTAATCTTGGTAACAAATTTCTTTCGCATCACTTGTCAAACCACATTGTTCGTGGGGAGATGGCCTAGCCGATCGGGCGTGATCGGACTCCGTGCTAACAAAGACGGTGGTATATCGGTGCTAATGATCTCCCAACCAAAATTTGTATATGAAGATTGTATTTTAAAAATTATTATGTTTTAACTGGACATTTGGATATTGTTGATTGTGACTTGCCTTTTCTATGTGTTGTCTTTTCTTATAAGGTCATTCTATTTTGAAAGAGGACTTTTAGTTTTACATACTAGTGCTATTCGACAGTACTAACGTCCCTTTTGCCGGGGGCGCTGCATCTTTAATTGATGCAGGTGGTTCTACAGTAGGCGGCATTGATTAGGGATAGCAGTACACTCTTTTCAGCTGATTTGGTGAGCCCAACTTCATTTCGGGGTCATGTATCTTTTGTTTCTCATGTACTGTGTTTTAAGGTATAGCCGGGGCCTTGTTGCTGGCATTTTCATATTACTCTTCTATTGTACTTAGAGACTCCATAAACAGGTTTTGGGTTGTGGTTGATGTTGGGAATTGAGTTATAAATGTTGGTATTTGGAAATCATGTTTTACATTAATTATATAAAGTCGTAATATTTTGAAAATTATGAATAAAGCTGCTAATAGAAATGAAAAGGTAGTTCTTAATAGAATCTTTTTAGTGTTTGAGTAAGGGAGTACATCTCCTCTTTATTCATAGATGAGTTTGGGTGCTCGGCCGGGTTCTCTCGGTTGAGCGCCAGTCGCGCTCTTCGAGTTTTGGGCTTGACAAAAGTTCTTCAAAAATCGCCTCTAGAGTGTTTGGGGTTGAAAAATGGTGTAAAATGAGCTAAGTCCCAATTTTCCCTCTTTTACCCAGCTGCAAACGTCACATTTGCGAATATTTGTTCGTAAATGCGATGTCTCCGAATGCGACATACTGATCGTAAATGCGATTAGTGCATCAGACAGTCAAACGTCGCAAATGCGATAAAATTCTCGCAAATGCGATCCACCCCTCCATTGCAAATGCGAGCTGAGCTTCGCATATGCGAAGCTGTCCTAAATGCCTAGTGCTCGCAAATGTGACCACAATTTTTGCAAATGCGAATGGCCCTCTGTGACGACCCGGCCGGTCGTCTCGAGAGTTGTAGCCTTGTTTTCCCATTTTCTGCTTCTATTGTGTTCTACAATTGTTATATGATTTACCGAGTTGGTTGGTTCGAGTCCGGAGTAATGTCAAAGTAAATTGAGATACTTAGTCTCTTAATTGAAATTGTAAGCTGAAAAAGTCGATCGGATGTCTACTTATGTGTAATTGATCTCGGATTGGAATTTTGATGGTTCCTTTAACTCCATTGGGTGATTCTGGACTTAGGAGCGTGATCGGATTGTGATTTGGAGGTCGGGAGTAGAATTAGGCATGAAATGGCGAAAGTCGAATTTTTGGAAAGTTTGACCGGGGGGTTGACTTTTTGATATCGAGGTCTGATCCCGATTTCGGAAGTTGCAGTAGGTTTGTGGGGTCATTTATGATTGGTATGCTAAGTATGAGGTCAATCGGATGTGATTTGATAGGTTTCGGCGTCATTTGTAGAATTTGAAAATTTTCAAGTTCATTAGGCTTGAATCCATGTGTAATTCGTATTTTTGATGTTGTTTGAGGTGGTTTGAGGATTCGGCTAAGTTCGTATTGGGATATAAGACTTGTTGGCATATTTGGTTGAGGTACCGGGGGCCTCGGGTTATTTTCGGGTGGTTAACGGACTTGGAATGGAAGTTGAGGAATTGCTGAAGTTTGGTCTTTTGCTGGTGTGATCGCACCTGCGAGGGTATTAGCCGTAGGTGCGGCACGTTGAGCGCAGGTGCGGAAAGGGTGGAGATCAGCAGAGGTCGCAGGGGCGATGGTTTCTCCGCACCTGCGATCGCGCAGATGCGGACTAGTGGTCACAGGAGCGGAGGAAGCCGGAGTTAGTAGTTTTCACAGGAGCGCTCATTTTTCCGCACAAGGGGGTGCGCAAGTGTGAGCCCAGGCTCCGCATGTGTGGAAATGCCTGGGCAGAACCTATATAAGCGAGGTTCCGAGATTTTTGGCAATTTCTAACGTTTTGAGCTTGGATTTTGGAGGTTTTTGAGAGGGTTTTGAAGAGATTATTGAGGTAAGCTTCTTGTGTTTGTTTTTCTTCAATAATAATGTTTCCCCACTGATTTTTCACCTAGTTGGTGTATTTTAGAGGTGCAATTTGGGAGTTTGAGGCTAGGGATTTGGAGAGTGAATTTTGGGGATTTGAATGACAATTTGATTGTATTGTTCTGCTTGTGGCTAGATTCGGGATGTTTGGAGACTGATTCGAGAGGCAAAGGCATTTTGGAGTAGAGTTTTGTGCGGATTGAGGTAAATAACAGTTTTAAATGTAGTCCTGAGGGTATGAAATCCCTGATTTTGTATTAAATGAATGTTTGGAGGTGACGCCCATGCTAGGTGACGGGCGAGTGGGCGTACACCGTGGGAATTGAGACTTGGTCCATTCCGTGAAAACTGAAAAGTTGAATAAGCTTGTCGTTAGCTATGTGCCTTCCTGTGTTATAGAAATTTGACAGTAAATCATGTTAGAAAACATGCTTAGGCTATGTGTTGGTGCTGTAGACATGGGCCCGGGGGCCAGGTTGCATTTGTTTCCTTAGTTGCTGCACTTAGCTAAATTATGCTATTGTTTTGAACTTCTGGAAAATATTGTATCCGGTTTATCTGAACTTAGTAAATGTACAACTGACTGAACTTATATTGCCGGAATTGAATCATGTCTACTTTCATTGCTGAAATTTCTGAAGTGAACGGTAATTGTATAGCTCGTCACTACTTCTCAGTTCCTTATTTATTTTTGTTACTTACTGAGTTAGTTGTACTCACGCTACACCCTACACTTTATGTGCAGATCCAGGTGTATCTGGTCACAGAGTACGTTGATCTCGTGCGTGGTTGAGTATTGGGGATTCACGAGGTAGCTATCGGCGTTCGCAATCCTTGTCTCTCCTTTCTTGTTATCTTTTTCTTCTGTATTGGCATTTAGATACAGACTCTTGTGGACACTATTTCGTAAACTGATTGTTTAGATGCTCATGACTTCGTGACACCCCGATGTTTGGGGCTATTTTTCCGCATTGTATGTTGAGTTTAACTCCTATTTTTATGAAAACTCTGTCATATCAAGCTGTTGGTTTATTTTGTGAAACATTTGAAGTATTTTGAAAATTCGGCTTGCCTAGTACCATCGATAGGCATCATTACGATAGGTTAGGGTTTTGGGTCGTGACACCCTCATCTGCAAAAGCTAACATGCCTTCGCAAATGTGAAGACACCCAGCCCAGCCCCTTTATCGCAAATGCGATCATCTGACCGCAAATGCGAGTCTAACATCACAAATATGATATCTGCAGGCTTGCACCAGCAGTTCCAACTCTTCCGTAATATATCCGAAACTCACCCAAGCCTCTCGGACTCCTAACCGAACATGCACACGAGTGAAATAACATCCTGCAAACTTGCTTGCTACCTAAAATCATTAAAATAACATCCAATAACAAGTATCGATCATCAAAACTCAAGAATTTCAATTTTAAAGCTCATTTTCACAATTTCTCACATGACGCGCCGAAATGCGCTCGATCACCCTGGACCCCAACCAAATATGCGTACAAGTCCAAAAATATCATACGAACCTACCGAAATCGTCAAAACACCGATCCGAGATCATTTACCAAGAATGTTGACCGTGGTCAACTCTAACCTCATTTAAGTCAAAAATCATATTTTCTTCAAAATTTTACATAAAGACTTTCCGGAAAACGACACGGACCACGCACGCAAATTAAAAAACATCAAAATGAAGCTATGAGAGGCCTTGAAACACTGAATTTAAGGCTAGTGCTCAAAACAACCTCTCGGATCGTCATATCTATTATGGTTTCAATTCTAATTTTCCGTTTTGTTGATATCATGAGAGCAATTGAGCTCTAGTATATCTAACATCTAGTGGGTATTGAGCAGAATAGTCGGGACATAAGAAATGAAAGAAGAGAACATCAAGGTGGAGAATAGTCTTTCAAGTACAGAAATACGTGAAGTGTTTATGGAAATACAACAAATTATTATTTTAAAATTACACTATTTGTGCATACATTAATTTATTTCATTTCCAATAAGCTTTTCTCCTCATTCGAAATATTCCATAATCACGTCATTTCGAAATGGAATGCTACACCAAAAAAAAAAAAAAAAAAAGCAAAACCATTTTATTCGGAAAATATAGCACAGCGCCACAAACTAGTAAACCAAAAACTTCTATAAGCTCCACAGTACAATCTGAATGCACCAAAAATAAGATTGCACCAAAAAATATTTGTCAGAATTGGACCAAATACACATATACAAACTTTCACGGTAGGTCCAAATTACGACCTAAAATGTACCAACAAGCACAAGAAAGACCAATAAAAAAAATGAATGCACCAGAAATAATTTGACCAGATTGCAACAAAAATAATTCATACTAAATGGAACATAATAAGGCGAAGTTACATTTAAAATGTAATTCTCTAATTTACTTTGTAATATGAGATATTTACTAAATAGAGTTACAATCAATAAACAGAACTTTTAGACAAGAAAAGGTAATTCATTTTAGAAGAAACATCAAATATAAGTTAGCCAAACAAGAGAAGAAAGCGATTTAGTTTTTGGCAACCAAAATCTATTATGACTTTTTTTATGTATGCTATGAATATTACTAACAACTAACAACAATCTATTTTAACTCCCTCCTCTCTCACTTTAGCAAGCACCCTCTAAACTAGGATTTTAGCATACACCTAAAATTTATGACAGTTTAAGACCATTACATAAAACTAATTCTAAGTTTCTAATATAATGTCAGAGAATTACAAATAGTTTATTACTACGAATTAAGAGGTATATAGTTTTAAGTTGCACAACATTATACTTGCAAATCCTTTTCATGTGTTCGGACTTGTCAATTTTCTTTTATCTCACCTCTTGCTTTCTTCCTTCATATTGAATATTACCACCCTTGGAGGCAAACGAGGAATTTTAGTAGATTTAGCCACATTTGTGGCCCATTTATCTAAAAATTCGCAAGTTTATAAATATTTTAGTTGTTTTCACTTTGTAACAATAATGAATATAATCATATTTAGCCCATAAAATGTATTTTTTTTATTTGTAATGGAAAGATCACTTAACTTTTAAAAAATTATGTAACAAAGTCAATTTTTATTATTATTTTGCAACAGAAAAGTTATTTTACTATTGCTATATCACACCAAATATACGCATACCCGAAAAGTGTATTGTCGATAATAATTTTATGATCTCACACAATATCACAATAACATTAAATACAACTATTTTAACTGATATAGGACTATCCGACTCATTAACCCGACTCGCCTTACCCTTCTTTTTTTATCAACAACAAAATAATAAACTAAATAGTTTCTCACAAGTGGGGTCTGGGGAGGGTAAGATGTACGTAGCCTTACCCCGATCCCTGGAAGGGCAAGATAGGTTGTTTCCGATGGACCCTCGGCTAGAGAACGACTGAAAAAGAAAAAGTAATTACAACAAGTAAGAGGAACATCAAGATGAAATAAGATCGAATCCAAGGATGCAGTCAAACTATAGGTAGTAATAGCCATCTATGAATAAAAGAAATCATGCTAACATTAATGCTAGCGAACTGAGTAAGACAAAGAAAAATACTCGACTACCTACGAACCTTCTACCCTAATCTTTGACCTCCACACCCTCCTGTCTAGGGCCATGTCCTCAGTCAGCTCCAGTTGCGCCATGTCCCGCTTAATAACCTCTCCCCAAGACTTTCTATGCCTACCTCTACCACTCCTGCTGCCTGCAAGGGCTAACCGCTCGCACTTTCTAACTGGGGTTTCTATACTTCTCCTCTTAACATGCCCAAACCATCTCAACCTCGCATCCCGCATCTTATCCTCCACAGGGGCCACTCCCACCTTTTCCCCAATAACTTCATTTCTAATCTTATCCAACCGAGTATGCCCACACATCCACCTCAATATCCTCATCTCAGCTACTTTTAGCTTCTGGGTATGAGAGTTCTTGACCGGTCAACACTCTACTTCATACAACATAGTCGGTCTAACTATAACCTTGTAGAAGTTACCTTTAAGTCTTAGTGGCACATTCTTTTCATACAAGACACCGGAAGCGAGACTCCACTTCATCCATCCTGCTGCAATACGATGCATGACATCTTTATCAATCTCCCCGTTACCTTGTATTATAGATCCGAGATACTTGAAACTACCTCTCTTGGGGATGACTTGCGTATCAAGCTTCACATCCATATCTCCTTCTTGGGTACCGTTGTTGAACTTGCACTCTATGTATTCTATCTTGGTCCTTCTCAACTTGAAACCCTTAGACTCTAGGGTCTGCCTCTAAACCCCCAGCCTCTCGTTAACACCACCCCGCGCCTCATCAATTAAAACTATATCATCATCAAATAACATACACCATGGCACCTCACCTTGAATGTGTCTCGTCAATGCGTCCATCGCCAAGAAAAATAGGAATGGACTAAGAGCTGATCCCTGGTGCAACCTCATCATAACCAGAAAGTGTTCTGAGTCTCCTCCCGCTACCCTAACCCGAGTCTTAGTTTCATCATACATGTCCTTAATCACCCTAATGTAGGCTACTGGGACCCCTTTAGCCTCCAAGCATCACCAGAGCACCTCTCTCTCGACTTTGTCATATGCTTTCTCTAGGTCAATGAACACCATGTGCAAGTCCTTCTTCATCTTCCTATACCGCTCCACCAATCTCCTCACAATATGAATGAATTCTATAGTCGAATGCCCCGGCATGAAACTAAACTGGTTCTCAGAAATGGACACGCTGGTCCTCACCCTCACTTCAACCACCCTCTCTCAAACTTTCATAGTATGACTTAATAGCTTAATCCCCCTATAATTATTGCAACTTTGGATATCACCCTTGTTTTTATACAGAGGAATCATCATACTCCACCTCACTTCACTCACTTCTTTTTTATCGTTACAAAAAAAATAAAAAATAAAACTGATCTGATATGTGAAGAGTATACGGTTCCCTTTACCATATCCAAGACTCCAAATGTTTGAAGTAAATCTCACTCACTTTGTGCTTCATAATTTTCTTTCCATTGCATATACATCCTTATATGTTACCAAATCTTTCAAACCTATGTGAAAAATATTATTGATTCATTTGAATGACCACGAATATTTTCTATGTTATTGAACCATCAAGGTTCAATACAATGTAATTGATGTTGACCCTAATATAATATTTATTTGTCTGGCGTACGTTTTTATCACTCTTTCATGGTAAATTTTGATACTAATAACCAATGCAACGACTACCAAGCCAAGTGATTTTTTTATATAAGAAACTAAAAAATTTATTAAAATATGCTACAGTTGTTTCATACTATTATATGCCACGGTGACATCTTCAAAGGCATTACGATTGGCTAACATCCTACCATCATCATTTACAAGAAGTTTTACATAAGAGAATTTATCTTTGTCTGTCAAAATCCTGGTCTCAACAAGAGGAGGAGGAAGAGCTCCAAATAGACGGATTTGTTCATGTTTGACTGATAGATTGTTTCCCTAGACAAAAGGTGGACTAATTCATTTTCCCTGAAATTATGCATGATCCTCGGCTTCTCCATTTTGGACAATAACATCTTGCACTCATAAATTAAGGCATTGTATGTAGGACATTCATGTTGTAGGTTGTATATGGTCGAAATAGATTTCGGCATTCCTACGTTCGATCGAGTTCAAATGGTAAGAAAGCGGAGTGGGATTTTGGGAGTGAGCTCCGAAGACAGTACAAACGAGTCTCGAGTCCGAAGGCTGCTTGAGGAGTGGACTCGATAATCTTATCGAGCCCGTGACCAAACCGATCCGCAAGGCATTGCTTCGAGGTCGGAAATGCGCCGCGCCCATTCCGAAGGTTGAACTCAAGCCAAGACCGAAGGGCTCGACCCAGTAACGAGTTCGAGCCAGTATCGAGCTAACAAACAGGAGTCGTTACAACCGCACCAAGAGAGAAATTCTTGGCGGGAATTGAGCAAGAGACAAATCATCATGGGTCCTCCACTATATGCTTTATTTTATTATTTTTTGTTATAAATAAAGTAATGACCCTCTATTATAAAAGAGGGGATCCTTGTAAGCTACGGATATACTGAATAGACTGGAACAAAAGATATCTCCGGGTGCTTGTTTTATTTCATTTTACTCATTCTTTCTGTTCATTATTCCCATTCTCATAGTCAAGAATATTCGTATTGCTATCTCTCTATACGATCTGTATCAAAGGGTATCACGTATCCTTAGAATCATACATAAATTTAACGTTATCTGATTTTTCGGATAAACATAGATATTTTATTACCTTAGTTGAGTCAATTCCACTTCCCGTGATGTGAGATTTATTTCCATAGCCACTTGGAGACCTTGTCTGAGTTCTAGGAATTCTGCATGTAGAGGAGAAATCGCTTTGCAATATTTCTGATAGCCAACTACCTAATCACCTTTATAATTTCTTATAATACCTCACATGCCACAACACAACTTGTCCATATTGAAGGCATCATCAATATTTAGCGAATACGTATAAGAATGTTTTTTGTGGTATCAGTTTATCTATCGGTGAGGAGCTTATATTCCATAACATGATTAGTAGCGGTCACAAAGATCATGACAATGTTTGTATTATTTTAATTATTTCAATTTCTATTCATCCAGAGGTTCCAGATAATAAATAGAAAGAGATCCCTCTAAGTAAAAATTTATTAACAATTGTGAAGCTCACGTCTCTAATTATAGTAAGCCAGTACTTATAATCTAAAGATAGTGGACTACTTTAAGCTTATACTATCTATCTATCCATCCCTCTCTCTATATATGTGTGTAAAATATTTTATGTTTTAATTACTAAAACTAAAAAGTTAAAAAATAACTTTTTCATATTGTCAAAATTTTGAAGAATTAAAATGGATAACAAGTGATTCACTTGATGACCATCATTGAAATAGTCTTTTTTAGCTTAACTTAAAGTTGTATATTATAGTAGAAAATTGTATTCCTCTGTTTTAATTTAAATGACACACTTTCCTTATTAGTCTGTTTCAAAATGAATGATACATTTCTCTATTTATAAATAATTTAATATTAAACTTTTTATTTTACCCTCTTTACCCTTAATGAGAAGCTTTTATAGCCACACACTATCATAGCCCCACAAAGCTTTTGTCCCTTAAGCTTTTAGCACCATATGTTTCAAAAGTCTTTTTTTTCTTAAATTTTGTACCACGTCAAACTAGATCATCTAAATTGAAATGGGGAGAGTATGAGATTTTCTTGTAAGAGTGTGTTTGGAAAGTCACCGGGTAATTAAAATTGGTGTAATTACTAGGTTAGTAATGTGATGACCTGATAGGTTGTTTTTGAGTACTAACCTTAATTTTTGAGTTCTGAGACCTCTCCTAGCTTCATTTGATGTTTATTGGTTTCTGTTCATGGTCTGTATCATTTTCCAGAAAAGCGTTTATTTAAAAATAAGAAGAAAACGTGATTTTTGACTTAACATAAGGCTTGTGTTGACCATGGTCAACATTCTTGGTAAATAAACTCGGATCAGTATTTTGACGATTTCGGTAGGTTCGTATGATATTTTTGGACTTGTACATATGTTTGATTGGGGTCTCGAGTGACCCGAGCATGTTTCGGCGGATTATGTGAAAGATTGTGAAAAGTGAGTTTTTAAGTTGAAATCTTGAGTTTTGAAGACCGATTCTTGTTATTTGATGTTATTTTGATGATTTGAGGTAGTGATTAATTTTGTATGATGATATTACACTTGTATGAATATTCTATTTGGAGCCCGAGGGGCTCGGGTGAGTTTCAGATGCATTGCTGATTGATTTGGAACTGCAGGTGCTGGTGCAAACTTGCAGGTCTCCCTTATCGCAATTGTGAGCCTCACATTTTTTTATGTCAGGCTTGCAAATACGAAAATGGGCTGGGGGCTGGGTCTTCGCATTTGTGAAGAAATGTTCACTTTTGCGAACTGTTCTGTGTTCGCTTTTGCGTCTCTTGCGTCGCATTTGTGATGCTGTGAAATGTAGGGCAACTTCGCATTTGTGAAGCTATGCTCGCATTTGCAAGTGGGTTTTGCTTCGAAAATGAGAATATAATGTCTCATTTGCGACTACTGTAAGGCTAAGACACTGATCGTATTTGCGATCAGTGGTTCGCAATTGCGTCGTCTGCAGCTGGGTAAAAGATGAAAAAGTCGGGACTTAGCTTATTTTACACCATTTTTTAACCCTAAACACTCTATAGACAATTTTTGAAGAGGAGTTTCTTCCCAAATTCATTGGTAAGCAACTTTAACTAGTTTTCAATCAATTTCAATTACTTTTCATGAATTTTTGCAATCAAATCTATGAATTTGATGGTAGAAATTAGGGATCTTGGGTAGAATTTAGGGGCTCCTTCAGCCCAAGCGCTATAACAAGCCAATCATGGCAAAATAAATAAAACATATTGCGGCGTGCAGATCGATCCAATAAATATCCTCACAATTAGGCCATCGGCCTCACTCAGTCATCAACCTCTCCAGTCTCCCGGGCTCTCAGAAATCATGATAAGCAGCCCAAACAGCAATGATATGATGCATCAATAATGAACAATAGAGACTAAGATGAAATGTGCACATAAAACTATGACTGAGTGCAAAACAACAATTTAGAAGATAATTCCACAAGTACACGACCTATGTGGGTCCCAACAGTGTAAACACATGGTTTAAATATGATTTATAGTTTTATTTCTCTAATACGTGGAAAATGGACGGATATCAACAGATTATTCAACTATACAGTTCCATGGAATTGACCAAGTCACAATTCCTACGGTGCACGCCCGTCGCCTAGCATGTGCGTTACCTCAAAACTAATCACATAACACATACTCTGGGGTTTCATACCCTCAGGACCAAATTTAGAACTGTTACTTACCTCAAACCGCGTAATTCTTTATTCTGCTATGCCTTTGCCTGGCGAATCGGCCTCCAAACGTCTCAAATCTCAATTTTTCCCGTGAATTCCCTTTGAAAAATCGCCCAAAACCGTGCTTGAAATGTCCCAAATGACAAAAATGTCGGAACCCCTCTGTTTTGTAATTTGTCCAGGGGTTCCGCTTCTGCGGAAAACTAACCGTATCTGCGGTCCCACTTTTGCGGTCATGCTGCCGCTTCTGCGCCTTCTTCGCTTCTGCGAACAAGAGTCCGCTTCTGCGAAGAAGCTGTCCGTTTTCGCGGTCCTGCCCAGCTCCCCTTGCCTCCGAATCTACGACCTTAGAGTCGCTTATGCAAACTCACTTCTGCGAGTTTCCGTCCTCTTCTGCGGACCTTACACACCTGCGATGCCCATCCCGCTTCTGCGAGCTCGCACCTGCGAGCCAAATTCTACAGGTGTGATTGCACCAGAAGGCAAAACCTTTCAGATTTCTTCTAAGTCCGAATTTGATCTGTTAACCATCCGAAACTCACCCGAGGCCCCCAGGACCTCAACCAAATACACCAAAATGTTCTAAAATACCATACGAACTTAGTCGAAATATCAAATCACATCAAACAACGTTAAAATCACCAATCACACCCCAATTCAAGCTTAACGAAAACTATCGAATTCCAACTTCTACATTCGATGCCGAAACCTATCAATTCAATTCCGATTGACCTCAAATTTTGCACACAAGTCATAAATGACATAACAGAGGTATTCTAATTTTTAGAATCAGGTTCCGGCCCCGACATCAAAAAGTCAACTCCCCGGTCAAACTTCCAAACTTAAATTTCTATTTTAGCCATTTCAAGCCTAATTTAGCTACGGGCTTCCAAATATTTTTTCGGAAACGCTCCTAAGTCTAAAATCACCATACGGAGCTATTGGAATCATCAAAACTCTATTCCGGGGTCGTTTACACATAAGTTGACATTCGGTCATGATTTTAACTTAAGCTTTAAACCTTGGAACTAAGTGTTCCCATTCATTCCAAAACCTCACCGGACCTGAACCAATCACCCTGCGAGTCACATAACAACTGTAAAGCATAAATTGAGTAGTAAATGGGGAAAAAGAGTTGTAATATTCAAAACGACCGGCCGGGTCGTTACATTCCCCCTCTTAAACAAAGGTTCATCCTCAAACGAGTTTAGAATTATACCTGGAGTCTCAAATAGGAGTGGATATTTGCTCTGCATCTCCCGCTCAGTCTGCCAAGTAGCTTCCTCGACTGGCTGGCCTCTCCACTGTACCATCACTGACACTATGCTCTTTGACCTCAGCTTTTGAACCTGCTGGTCTAAAATGGCCACCGGCTCCACATAATTCGTCAAATTACCGTCCAGCTGCACGGTACTGAAATCCAAAATATGAAACGGATCCCCGACATATTTCCGGAGCATAGATATATGAAACACTGGATGAACACCTAATAGACTAGGTGACAAAGCAAGTTCATAAGCCACCTCTCCAATCTTCTTAAGTATCTCAAATGGCCCAATATACCGAGGGCTCAACTTGCCCTTCTTCCTAAACCTCAACACACCCTTCATGGGTGAAATCTTGAGCAGAACCTTCTCCCCAACCACACGGACCTTCCGGTCGGCATAACTTTTCTGTCTAGTCTGCGCCGTGCGAAGCTGCTCCTGTATCGATTTAACCTTCTCCAAAGCATCCTGAACCAAATCAGTACCCAATAGCCTAGTCTTACCCGACTCAAACTAACCCACTGGAGACCGACACTGCCTCCCATATAAAGCCTCATACAGAGCCATCTGAATGCTTGACTGGTAGCTGTTATTTTAAGAAACTCCGCGAGTGGCAGAAACCGATCCCAAGAACCCCCAAAATCAATAACACAAGCGCGTAACATATCATCCAATGTCTGAATAGTGCGCTCGGACTGTCCATCTATCTGAGGGTGAAATGTTGTACTCAATTGAACCTGTGTGCCCGATTCTCGTTGCACTGCTCTCCAAAACTGTGATGTAAACTGCGTGCCCCGATCTAAAATGATGGACACTGGCACATCGTGTAGGCGAACAATCTCGCGGATATAAATCTCAGCCAACCGCTCCGAAGAATAATTAGTACTAACTAGAATAAAATGTGCGGATTTGGTCAACCGATCAACAATCACCCAAACAACATCAAACTTTCTCAAGGTCCGTGGGAGCCCAACTACAAAATCCATGGTAATATGCTCTCATTTCCATTCCGGAATTTCAAGTCTCTAAAGCAATCCGCCCGGTCTCTGATGCTTGTACTTCACCTGTTAAAAATTTAAACACCGAACTACAAACCCAACTATATCTTTCTTCATTCACCTCTACCAATAGTGCTGCCTCAAATTCTGATACACCTTCAAGGCACCTGGATGAATGGAGTACCGCGAACTGTGAGCCTCCTAAAGAATCAACTCATGCTAACTATCTGCATTAGGCACACATAGCCTACCCCGCATCCGTAATACACCGTCATTTCCAATAGTGATTTCCTTGGCATCACCGTGCTGAACCGTGTCCTTAAGGATAAGCAGATGAGGGTCATCATACAGACGTTCTCTTATACGATCATAAAGAGAAGACTAAGAAACCACACAGGCCAAATCTTGACTCGGCTCGAAAATATCCAATCTGACAAACTGGTTGGCCAAGGCCTGAACATCCAAGGCTAAAGGCCTCTCTGCTACCGGTAAGTATGCTAAGCTGCCCAAACTCTCCGCGTTATGACTCAAGGCATCAGCCACCACATTGGCCTTTCTGGGATGATAGAGAATGGTGATATCATAATCCTTAAGCAACTCTAACCATCTCCGCTACTGCAAATTAAAAACCTTCTGTTTAAACAAATGTTGTAGACTCCGGTGATCGGTATAAACCTCACAATGGACACCGTACAAAATAATGCCGCCAAATCTTCAAGGCATGAACAATAGCTTCTAACTCAAGGTCGTGGGCTGGATAATTCTTTTCATGTACCTTTAATTATCTGTACGCATAGGTAATCACCCTACCATCTTGTATCAGCACAGCACCAAGACCAATATGCGATGCATCACAATACCCCGTATAAGACTTTGAACATGTAGGCAACACCAATACTGGGGCTGTAGTTAAAGCTATCTTGAGCTTCTGAAAGCTCTCTTCACATTCTTTCGACCATCTGAACGGAGCTCCCTTCTGGGTCAACTTAGTCATAGGCGATGCAATAGACGAGAAACCCTCCACAAAGCAACTATAATAACCGGCTAAGCCAAGAAAACTCTCAATCTCAGTAGCTGAAGATGGCCTAGGCCAACTCTGGACTGCCTCTATTTTCTTCGGATCCACCTTAATTCCTTCACTGGACACTATGTGCCCCAAGAATGCCACAGAACTAAGCTAGAACTCACACTTAGAAAATTTGGCATAAAGTTTCTCCTCTCTCAGCCTCTACACTACAATACCCAAGTATTGTGCATGTTCTCTTGGCTATGTGAGTACACAAGGATATAATCAATAAATACCACTACAAATGAGTCAAGATACGGCCGCTATTCATCAAGTGCATAAATGTTGCTGGTTTCACGCCCCAACCTCGGGAAGCATGACCGACGCTCAACCGAGTGAACCGGCCGAGCAAGCCTGTTAGATACTTTCTACCCAATTAACCCATGATTAAGAAAAGAAGTGATTTCATTAATTATACAGTAGGAATCTCATTCATACACATTTCTTATAGTTCGAGTGGAACAAGTGATCAAACACAACATAACTTGTTTAACATTCCCAACACCCATATACAACCTACATAGTGTCTACGGAGCCTCTAAAGATACAAAAGAGAGTAAAGATGGTGTCGGCAACAAGGCCCTGGCTATACCTCAAAAAGTGACCATAATATAAACAAAAGGTACAATACATGAGCTCGGAATGAAGTGGGGCTCACCGAGTCTGCTGAGAAGAGGATGTAGCACCATTTGTGATCAGTATTGTCTGCTATGTAACCACCTGCATCCATTTAAAGATGCAGCGCCCCCGGCAAAAGGGATGTTAGTACCGTCAAATAGCACTAGTATGTATAGCTAAACACCAACTCAATAGAATGAATAATAATACAAGAGGAACAATCAAAAATTCAATAAGAGCATTCAAATAATATTAAAACATCAATTAAAAGGTCACATAAGTTTTCAAGTCAACTTCCATGTTATTAGGTTGGGTTATCTTTAGTGTCGATATTCCATAATTCACAATGCCTCCGTATTCTTACACGGAATCCGATCTCGACCCGATCGGCTAGGTCGTCTCATTTGAGACATCAAACATAACCACAATTTCAGTTATCATTTCCAGCATAGTACCACCATGTGTGCGGCATGGCGTCCGATCACTGCCCGATCGGCTAGGTCATCTCACCAAGACGTTACCATTTTCAGTCAACCATCTCACATCATACTTCTTTCATATCTTTCAATTCATTGGCACTAGTGATCACGATTACAAAGTCATTCTGGGCACTTGGCCGTATTTCATAATTCCAAACCCCTTTTCCACACTCAATATCATTATCATTATTAACAACAATAAGGATTCCCATTCAAGACATTAAATTCACATATTAGCATTTTGGGAATCTTAGGCACATAGAGGCTTTTCATACAATTGGGCATAACAACCTTTATTTTGATCTTGACATTAAGTCTTAACATTTCTAACACATAATCCACATTTTTGAACACATCCTTAATAACAAGATTATATGATGAAGCATTTAGAATAAATATTGAACGTACATCCTTCAACACAAACACATTAGAAATCGCCAATTCTATAATGATCAAGGGCTACTCCAATTACATGAACACCGTGGGATTCGATTCTAGGAAGAAGAGGGGGGTGGGGTTTAGCCAACATACCTCAATTTAGCTTCTTAAAACTCTAATATGTTCCGGAATATTGGCCACTTCAATCTATTTTAGCAATATAACAAAATTGAACCAAAATTAGGAAGATGAACATGGTTTTAGCTCATTTGAGCATATTATCAAACACTAGGTGTGCATCAATGTTTTAAGGCCCTTTTTGTGGAGGATTTCATCATTCCCCAACCCATTCTCTATTATTTTTAGCTCATAATCTTCCCACATACTACAAGGGTACATGCATGCAAGGTAAGCACTCCCATCCTCATGAATTACCCTACTAATGGCCTATTCTAGTTACATTTTGAAATTAAGAGTTTGGGTGATAGAATCTTACCTCTTAGGAAGAAGACCTAGGTGCCTCTCTTCATACTCTTCAAGATTTTAAGTGAAAATTGAAGAGCAATGTGATAAAGCTCACTTCTCCATCTAGGACCCTCTCTCTCACTCTAAAGATATCAGAAAATATGATCAAAATGGTCCATGTTATATGTTTTAACGAAATAGGGTCAGGTTTAAAAACCCCAAAATTGAAGAATATGCGACCGCATAGTGGTTATGTGGTTCGCGAAAGCGAAAATGGATGCCAGAGCTGGAAAAAGAACTGACCTGGTCTGCGGTCACTATGAGGCCAGCAGGCCTGTTCTGCTGTCGCATAGTGCACCGTAGAACCTCACTCCGAAAAATCCCAAGGCGGGATATGCGACAAGAATGCGGCCCGCAAAACGGTTATCCGGTTGCATAGTGGCCGCGAAATTGGGCATCAAAAATGCCCCAGAAATATGCCCCACTCTGCGACCAGTCTGCGATCCGTAGAGTGGTTCTGCGGCCATAGAATGGGCCGCAGAAATGCGTACTTCTGCCCAACATTTTCCTTCAACTCCCAGTGCACTGTTCTACGCCTACTTTTGCATCACAGAAATCCAGGTTTTTTGGAAAAATGTTACAGGGCCTTACATCCTCCCTCACTTAAGGTCATTCGTCCTCGAAGTCAAGGCTCACTATTAGCATCTTATACAACACAGCTTTTCATACCCTACACCAGCAACCCCAAATTTAACTAACTCCCCAAATCTCCAAAAAGTTTGCCAGAGTTTCCTTTGTAACTAGGCCTATCCACTAGTCAGAGAGCCCCAAAAACACATCTTACAAACATGCACAGAACCCAACGATGTAACATAACTCATAACAACACCAACTGTGGCCTCATGTAAACAACATATAATCAAAAGGATCACCTTTACATTAACTGAACATGTGATACAAAATTCATAGGTGACAGGTTTATAAAAAGAAAGGATTACACAGTTATTCAAACAAATAAGGATACTTCTTCTTCATTTCTTCCTCGGCCTCCCACATGGCCTCTTCAACCTGTTGGTTTCGCCATAACACTTTCACGGAGGCAATTTCTTTATTCCTCAACTTTCGGACTTGTCTATCAAGAATGGCAACTGGAATATCTTCATATGACAATTCTCCATTAACCTCAATGGTCTCAACCGGCACAATAGTTGACGGATCTCCAACTACCTTCTTCAACATAGACACATGAAATACCGGGTGCACTAATGACATCTCGGGTGGTAGCTCAAGTTTGTATGCCACCTAGCCGATCCTCTAGATGATTTTGTATGGCCCGACATACCTCAGACTCAATTTCTCTTTCTTTCTAAACCGCATAATACCCTTCATGGGGGAAACATTCAAGAATAGCCAATCATCTTCTTTGAACTCTAAGTCTCTGCGACGAACATCCGAATAGAATTATTGATGACTCTAAACAGTTTTCAACCGCTCCTTAATGATTTTAACTTTTTCCATAGCCTGATGCACGAGGTCTGACCCTATCAACTCTGCTTCCTCAGTTTTGAACCACCAATGGGAGATCTACATCTCCTACCATATAATGCCTCAAATGGTTCCATCTGAATACTAGCATGAAAGCTGTAGTTATATGCAAACTCTATGAGTGGGAAAATGATCATCCCAGCTACCCTTGAAATCAAGAACACAAGCACGCAACATGTCTTCAAGTGTCTGAATAGTCCGCTATGCTTGCCCGTCGATCTGGGGATGGAAAGATGCACTAAGATTCACCTGAGTACCCAAATCTTGCTGAAATTTCTTCCAAAAATTGGCCGTGAACTGAGCCCCTCGATCGGAAATGATAGAAACCGGAGTACCATGTAGCCTCACTATTTCCTTGATATACAACAGAGCATATTGTTCCATCGTGTCGGTGGATTTAACAGGCAAGAAGTGTGCTGATTTTGTGAGTCGGTCCACAATCACCCAAATTGAGTCAAACTTGCGCGGAGTGCGTGGTAATCCTACCACAAAATCCATATTAATAATCTCCCACTTCCACATTGGAATATCTATGTTCTGTGCCAACCCACCAGGCCGTTGATGTTCGTCCTTCACTTGTTGACAGTTCGGACACCTTGCCACAAAGTCTGCCACATTCCTTTTCATGTCATTCCACCAATAGACTTCCTTAAGGTCGTGATACATCTTTGTTGAACCTGGATGCACAGAATACCTAGAAGCGTGAGCCTCGGTCATGATTCTTTCTCGGAGACCATCTACATTCGGAACACATAGTCTCCCTTGGTACCTTAGTGTACCATCATCCATGCCAAGACTAAAAGCCATAGTTTTATATTTTTGAATCCCCTCCTTCAATTGCACCAAAGATGGATCGTTGTATTGCTTCTCTTTGACTTACACAACAAGTGATGATTTGGCTCTATTATGCACAACTACCCTCCCTTCACTAGAGTCCGCAAGACGAACTCCCAAACTAGCCAATCGATGAACTTCCTTGGCCAATGGCCTTTGATATACCTCCAAGTGAGCCAAACTACCCATATATTTCCGTCTAAGCGCATCTGCCACAACATTTGCTTTCCCCGGGTGATATAGAATATCGATGCCATAATCCTTGAGTAACTCAAGCCATCTTCTTTGCCTTAGATTCAACTCCTTTTGTTTGAAAATATATTGAAGACTCTTGTGGTCCGTGAATACCTCCATATGGACTCCATACAAATAGTGACGCCAAATTTTCAATGCCAAAACCATCGCCGCAAGTTCTAAGTCATGTGTTGGATAATTCTTTTCATGATTTTTGAGTTGCCTAGAAGCATATGATATAACCTTGCCATGCTTCATTAATACACACCCAAGCCTAATTCTTGAAGCATCGCAATATACCACAAACCCTTTTGTACGCTCTGGCAGGGTCAACACCGACGTCGTAGTCAATATCGATTTCAACTCCTGGAAGCTCCTTTCACAAGCATAGGACCATTGTAACTTAACTGTTTTCTGAGTCAATTTAGTCAACGGAGAGGAAAGAGTAGAGAACCCCTCCACAAACTTTCTATAATACCCTGCTAAGCCCAAGAAACTGCGAATCTCAGTTGGCTTTGTAGGCTTAGGCCAATTCTATACTGCTAAAATCTTTTGAGGATCCACCTTGATTCCTTCTCTAGAGACAACATAACCCAAAAATGTAATAGATTCTAGTCAAATTCACATTTTGAAAACTTTGCATAAAATTGGTATTGATGAAGAGTCTGCAAAACTGCCCTGGGATGATCGGTGTGGTCCCCCCGACCTCGTGAATACACAAGAATATAGTCAATGAACACTACCACAAAGGAATCAAGAAAAGGCTTGAAAACCCGATTCATAAGATCCATGAAAGCTGTCGGGGCATTTGTTAGCCCAAAAGACATTACCAGAAATTCAAAGTGCCCATACCGGGTTCTGAAAACTATTTTCAGAATATCCTGCTCCCTGATCTTTAATTGGTGATACCCGGATCATAAATCAATTTCGGAGAAGTATCTAGCACCATGTAACTGATCAAACAAATTATCTATTCTTGGTAGTGAATATTTATTTTTGATTGTGACTTTGTTGAGCTGCTGGTAGTCAATACACATCCTCAGTGATCCATCTTTCTTCCTCATAAAGAGAACCGGTGCGCCCCATGGCGACACACCCGGTCGGATGAAACCCTTTTCTAACAAATCTTTCAATTGTTCCTTTAGCTCCTTCAATTCTGCTGGTGCCATCCTATAGGGTGGAATAGATATAGGTTGCGTGCCTGGCATCACATCAATCCCAAAATCAATTTTCCTATCTGGCAGAATCCCAGGGAGCTCATCAGGAAAGACCTCTGGAAATTCATTCACAACCGGCACAGATTCGAGTGCAGGTGCCTCAGCAGTGGTGTCTGTAACTCGGACCAAATGGTAAATACACCCCTTGTTGATCATCTTCGTGGCCTTGAGGTAAGAAATAAACCTACCCTCGGCACCACATTCTCCCCCTTCCATTCAACAACTGGCTCATTAGGAAATTCAAACCTCATAGTTCTAGTTCACAGTCGAGCTTAGAAAAACATGAATAAAGCCAATCCATTCCCATAATTACATCAAAATCAACCATCCCCAATTCAATGAGATCGACCACGGTATCCCGACCATGCACCATGACAACACAACGCCTATAAACTCATGCAGCCACAATAGACTCGCTAACCGGAGTAGATATAGAGAACAGCTCAAGAAGCTGTTCCGGTTCTATCCCAAATTCCGTAGCATCATAAGGGGTAACATAGGACAAGGTGGAACCGGGATCAATAAGAGCATATACATCATGAGTTTGGACAGTCAATATACCTGTGATAACATCTGGAGAAGCCTCTGCATTCTGGCGACCGCTCATAGCATAGAAACGGCTGGGTCCTCCTAAACTCTGTGCACCACCCCAAGCTGCACCACGCCCCGCTGGTTCTGGACTACCTCGAGTTGGAGGGGGTGCTAAAGATGCAGCAACTGCAGAACCGGATGTCTGTGTTGTGCCCTTGCCCATACCCTGGTGGGTTGAACGGTACTCCCTCTGAATATGGCCCCTCAATCCGCACCCGTAACATATAGGTAAGACCATATAGCAGATCCCCAAGTGCATCTTCCCACACCTAGGGCATGGGGGTCTTCGCTGCTGCTGGAATCTCCCTCCTAATCAGCCATGTTGGTGGGGTCCCCTGCTGCGCTGATTGGGCCTGAAACGACTCCCCTGCTGCTGACTGGGCCCTGCTGGCGGTGCACTGGCTGAAGACTGAGCAACAGACTGGGATGACCCTGATGACCCACCCCTAAAGGCTGACCTCTCCCCACCAAATGACTCCCCAACGTTGCCCGCGGACCGGGCCTTGCATGTACCCTCTTGCTCCATTATGTTCTTCAACTTACGGTTCTCTCTAGCTTGAGCAAATGCTACAATACTCCCATAGTTCATATCTAAATTCAAGGCAGTTGTAGCGGCGTCATTGATAACCAAGGGGCTAAGGCCCTACACAAACTGGCGCACTCTAGCCTCCATAGTAGGCTACATGAGAATGGCATATTTTGACAGGCAACATGATACTCTCACACACTCCTACTCCCTTGCTTAAGATTCTCAAACTCTGTGGCACAGGCTGCCCTAGTCTCGACAGGCAAGAAATGGTCAATAAAGGTATCAGCAAACTCACTCCATCTCGCTGGAGGGCTCCCCTCCTCCCAAGAATCCTCCCACAGCTCAAACCAAAAATAGGCCACCCCTTTCAGGCGGTAGGCGGCCAACTCCACTCCCTCCGTCTCAGTAGCGCGCATAACCCGGAGAGTCTTATGTATATCATCAATGAAGTCCTATGGTTCCTCCTCGGGATTAGCACCCGTGAACACAGGAGGATCCAACTGCAGAAACCTATTCACCCTGGAACCACTAGAATCCCCTTGTTGGCTAGAAGATGTGGGTGCAACATTCGACCTTTGGGCCTGAGAAACCACTATCTGAGTCAGCATCTTAATAGCTCCCATAAGATCCCCATCAGAAGTACCAGAGCCGGAAGCTGGGGCTGGAGGTGGAATCGGAATATCAGGTGGAGGAACTGTCGCACCCTCAGTAGTTGTAGGAACTGGTGTGGCCTGGGCCGGTGTAGTGGAATCAGGTAGTGTAGCAGTCGGGGTATTATCCTCACCCCTCGGGTATTCACCTGCCTCACCAAGTAAAGGGTCAACTGCCACTCCCAAGGCGGCATTGGCTCCTTGGTTAGTTCTTGCTCTCTTCTTAGGTGCCATATACTGAAAGTTAAAGGAATGTACGAGTTAGAAGAGGAACAGTTGCACAATTAGTTTCATCGCATGATCCAGAATATCAAAGAAGGGTATTATTTCTAAATGTCCAAGTAGCCTCCAACTTATAGATGTGGTCGAGAACACACCGATAAGAATGACTCTACCATACACGGCTCCGAGACATCCTAGGACACTTTAAAACCTTAGGCTCTGATACCAAGTTTGTCACGCCCCAACCTCGGGAAGCGCGATCGACGCTCAACCGAGTGAACCCGGTTAAGCAAGCCTGTTTGATACTTTCTACTCAATTAACCCATGATCGAGAAAAGATATGATTTCATTAATTATACAGTAGGAATCCCATTCATACAATCCTAAATCGTTTTATTAGTCATTGCGCCTTTAAGTCTCAAAATACACATTTCTTATAGTTCGAGTGGAATAAGTGATCAAACACAACATAACTTGTTTAATATTTCCAACAACCATATACAACCCACATAGCGTCTACGAAGCCTCTAAAGATACAGAAGAGAGTAAATATGGCGCCGGCAATAAGGCCCCGGTTGTACCTCAAAAAGTGACCATAATATAAATAAAAGGTATAATACATGACCCCGGAATGAAGTGGGGCTCACCGAGTCCGCTAAGAAGAGGATGCAGCACTAACTGTGATCAGCATTGTCTGCTATGTAACCACCTGCATCCATTTAAAGATGCAGCGCCCCCGGCAAAAGGGACGTTAGTACCGTCGAATAGCACTAGTATGTATAGCTAAACACCAACTCAATAGAATGAATAATAATACAGGAGGAACTGTCAAAAATTCAATAAGAGCTTTCAAATAATATTAAAACATCAATTTAAAGGTCACATAAGTTTTCAAGTCAACTTCCACATTATTAGGTTGGGTGATCTTTAGTGTCGATATTCCACAATTCATAATGCCTCCATATTCTTACACGGAATCCGATGTCGGCCCGATTGGCTAGGTCATCTCATTTGAGACATAAACTATAACCACAATGTCAATTATCATTTCCATTACAGTACTACCATGTGTATGGCATGGCGTCCGATCACGACCCGATCGGCTAGGCCGTCTTGTCACGACCCAAACCGATGGGCCGTGACGGGTACCCGGTATCTTACTCAACCGAGTACCAACATAACGTATCTTTTCATATCATACTATCATAGATAACTGAGCCGGAAAGTCTACCGTGAGATAAGTAGAATACAACATGAAATACCAACTTATACTTAAGACATACGAGCCTACAAGGCCAAAATGAGCACTCTTACACTGAACATAGGTCGACAAGGCCATACAATCTTTCATATACATGACATCTGTCTACAAGACTCTAAGAGTACATAAACATCATAAAGGTCGAGATAGAGCCCCGCCATACCAATCAACACATGTTCTAATCATACTGAACAAATAGCAACTCTGGAGCAAATGGAGCGCACCAACACCTTCCGCTGAGCTGATAACCTACTTGGAGGACTCTTATCTTGTCCAACGGGACCTGCGGGCATGAAACGCAGCTTTCCCAGGCAAAAGAGACGTCAGTACAAATAATGTACCGAGTATGTAAGGAATGAAAATCAGTAAATAATAGACATGAGAGAAACATGGAGTAAGAGACTCAACATGTAAGTCTGAATAACTATGTGAATCATTAATATTTACAATGCCATGCATATGCATATAAATGTCATACCATGCATAGGTATATGCATACAGAACATCATCAAGCCTCTGAGGACATCCCATTATATCATCTCGGCCACTGTGGACAAATCATCAACGTATACCAATTGATCAAGTGGTGGTGCGTATATAACGCTGTAACCTTTTCCAATATCCCATATACATATAATATACACGTATATAACGCCATCTGGTCATGGGTCAATGTACATGTATAAATGAATGAAATGTATAAAAAAAAATATTAATAAGATCAATATACCTTTAGGATAAACTTTATCAACTACGTATTTTTTTCTGAGACCCATGAACAAAAGATATAACAATGTCACGTGGGGAATCAAGAATATAGACACCCCTAATATTTCTATGAATAGAGTCATTTATGGAAGTTGTGCATTTTCTCATTTCGTTTGTGTCGTAGAGATCATGCCAAAAGGAAAGAAGGGATAGCCTTAACATACCTGAGCCGATTTTTTTGACAATCCCTCTAACACATGTCTTTTGCGAAAACACGTAACGACGGATTGAAGTACGAAAAAATGCGTATGATGTTCTTGATAAAAATTGTATCGTACTCTCTTAGAATTACAAGTCCCGTTGCTATTACATTACCTAATCTCGTATGAATTTTGTTGAAGCAATTTGCCATAGCAGATCCGTATGATATCTTTCTCAAATGAAATTGATCAAAATCTTTCATGACCTTTGTTGAACTGAATTACGTTGCCAAGATGTTTAAGGAATTTTTGGTTGAATTCTTGTTGAAGCAGAATGTTACTAAGTTGCCTATTTTTAATATAAGTACTCATGTTGCTAATGAAGTTCACCTTGCTGAAGCCTTTCACATAGATGTAATACATCTTTAGTTTGAATTTAGAGATGGATTTTAAGTCTTAGTGGTGTGGGGCCCACCTTTCAAGACTTGGTGTCACATATCTTCTTTAAAATGTGCCACCTTTCCACTTAATTCAATAGTCATTATATGACATAGTGGGCTGCCACGTTTGGGAGCTTAATCAAACTTATCCAATAATTATCCACATAATTCTTTAATTGATTTGTTAATCCCACATTAATTCATAATTATCCAATTATTCACATAATTAAGAATTATCTCAAATTATTTAAAATACCACTCACTTTTAACACACTTTGTACACCTTACTATTATGGTCATGTGGTACCTTGTATGGCACTAGTCCATAAATACCGGGTATTATAGCTCGGACCGTATTTTATCTCAAAATGATAAACCTCGACGAAACTTATTTTCTTCGATTCGCTTACCCTCTCACCTTCACAAATTTACTTATCACTTGTTTGAAATAGCGTAGTGCTTATAATCTCAAAATAATCTCATTCCCAAACTTACGTTGGTTAACTTACGACAAAACATTAACGTACAAAAATGAGGGATGTAACATCTCATTTTCGAGATTTTATCAATTTATTTATGGCGTATTTTCATGTACGAAAAATATGGGGTGTAACATCATTCCCCCTCCCCCCCCCCCTCTTTGGAACATTCATCCTCGAATATTGATTGATGCACTTACCATTATCATAACCTATGGTTCTTGGGAATACTTTAGTACTCTTCTTGTCATCAAGGCAACTGTTCTGTGAATGAATCCATATTCCAGGGCATTCCCCCCTTAGGACTCCTTCTCACACCATGACTTATAGTCGGAATCCTTCTAATGTCTGTTGCTACCTTTTATCATGCAGCAAGTACGACTGTGACCTTGTGTGCACGCCTATGCTACTCTTCTCTCCTTTTTCCTCTATCTTTTAGCCAATCTCTAGGTCTCACTTTGTAAACATATATAGAGCTTGACAAGATGTCCCTCTGGGCATCTATAGGTATACTTGAAATTCTTTGCTCGGTACTTTGTCGAACTTATGACTATTGCCATATCTTATTTCATAGCACCGGTTATCCATCTGTATGATTTTACTGCATCTAGGTAGGTCATACTACACCATAATTCTTACCTCGATTTATCATTACTGAGGTCTGCTACCAAACTCCAGGTTACTCTCGTTGCTTATCCTATATGTATAAGTCTAAGTCCTTTAATGCTTCCTCATTACTGTCCATCTTAAGAATGGCGACCTAATCTCATCTCATACTTTGTGACTTTTGTCCATCCGTTGTTGATTCACCTCCATATTGATCTAAAATATACCACTGATAACTTGAAACCTCTTACGTAATCACTAGGGCTCACGTTGCATCGTGGAACATTTGAAGTAATTAGACTGATCCACCTAGGGGCGATACTATACTTCCATAACTGTATTTCATAGCATCCCAATATGATTCACCTTACGTGGCTATTTTAATCCTGTACAATTCATGAAATCATTACTCAATCGAAGGCCCAAACATTATCCTTCATCTATCACAATTACACCCTCATTCTACTATCAGGGTAATATTCAATTTCTTCTAAATGC
Source organism: Nicotiana tomentosiformis (assembly GCF_000390325.3). Classification (NCBI taxonomy): domain Eukaryota; kingdom Viridiplantae; phylum Streptophyta; class Magnoliopsida; order Solanales; family Solanaceae; genus Nicotiana; species Nicotiana tomentosiformis. Next base: position 154,224,916 of record NC_090813.1, read on the forward strand.
TACTAGTCTTAGACTCATTTGAGTTCATTCAGGCTATACTGAGATTTCTATGACTTAGAGAAACCATAAGCTCTCTTTTTTTCATGGGCTTAATCCTGAGGACTTATCTATTCTCGTTACCTTCTCACTCGCCCTTTCTTATCCTTATTCCTATCTTCCTAAAACCTTGTCGCTTACTTTAGCTTGTGACCTATACATATATATTTATTCTACTCGCAACCTCCCTTCAACTTGCTTGCACCACATATTTCCTTATGTTATTCTGGAACATCAAGCGAGACATCACATTGTCTCAAACTCTTCTTTACTCTCTTAACTAAACCTTTCGATACCTAGAAACCATAGGCTGGAAGGTATGCCATTGACGACGCTGCTATCATTCCTGGATACTGAATCCCAGCGCTTCTAGCCTTCTATCCGAAGTATGGACTATTCACAACCTTCCTTTACCTTATTTGCCTTAAAATTCTGCATCACATCTTTTATCTTTTTCATCACCTTCCTTCCACATAGGTATAATTCACATCCACAACTTGAAGCTCTATTATAATACTTGCACCTTTGGTGCATACACAGTCCGGTGTGAGCTTCATACTGACTTCTTATAAGGCTGGTACTTTTCTAACTGGATTTATCGTAGAGCCGTTATAGAATATGGTCGTTGTACTATCTCTCTTGTACCTATAATATTAGAGTAAGTCTCCAATGTTCTTAATCATGATTTCTATTTTTTGGGTCTAATAATCAAACTACTGATTATTTGGTTGATGTAACTCTTTAGTTTCTTCTTCCTTCTGATCAGCCTTCATGTAGGCTTGAGCTATCTTCCAATCTGCGGCTCCTGATATTAGTTATTACTTTAGCCTTTCATAGACACTATGGAATATCTGTGATACCATCATCTAACAATTCAATCCCCTGTCTATGACCTGGACTCAATTCTTTCTTTTATCTTATACTAGAGTCTTCTATAGCTGTATGATTATCAACATACATGCTGCATGGATAATACTCTGAAATCTTGAGTGTGTTCATAATGTAACTAACTCTGGATCATTGATCGAATAATTCCTTTCGTTCCATCTCAGCTTTTTTTAAACGTAAGCAATTACTTTTTCTGGTCTTTCTGCTCCCTTGTTGCGCGCATACTTAGCTTATCTTAGTTCCCATGCATGTCAGAATTTTGTCCAATTCATATGGTATCGAATATTAATTTTGGTTTTATTTCCTGCTCACTAGCCAAGCTAGGTGCCACTTCCTTATGGAGTGCATACAATGTTGTTGTGAGACTGTTGTTACAAGACAATTTCCTCTTTTGGTCATTATGCTTAGGTTGAAGCCTTCTTCCTTATTTCCTCAACTAGTCTTTCGTTGTAGTATTTAGGGAGAACTTCTGGATTTTGTAAACTTACAAGATTATCACATCATATACTTGATGAAAATTTTGATGTTCTTCCCCGCCTATAATTATCTGTAGTTACTTATTTCCACGCCATTGTGCTTGTAGGGTTGCTTCTGAACTAATATTTTGACTGTCTTTCCAGTGGCATTCTTTTTTATTTACTTTTAACTACCCCAACTCCTATCTGAATATATCTCAAGGATCACGAGACCAAATTCCCTATGTTGGGGTTCACTATGTTCGACTTGCACAATCTGTTGATTTGTTTGTATCCTCTTGTTTAGCCATAACTAGGCTCTTCCTGAATCAACTACTAACTACCCGTTGGCCCATTCTCATATCAATATTTCGCGTAATTGTTCTTGGGTTATTTCTTTTATCTTAACTTACTTTTGACGTTGGTTCCTTATCTATCAATAACATCTCGGGTAGGAACCCTTACTTCCTCTCTTTGACGTCATGCTTGCATAATGTTCTGGAATCATAGCATATCTGTAGGATTTGAATAAGTGCAATCTCATCCCTTTCTCATTTTTATCGCATTCTTCCTTTACCATTCCATAGTTACTAGAACCATTTAATTCTAAGCACACTATATTCCCCCCTTTAGGGGAGCACTAAGATTTAGTGCAACGATGATCTACGTATAGATGTTTTACCTTTTCTTCTTTGGCATCTTTTCACATCATCGATGATCCTTACTTGCCTCGCGGTAATCCTTTTGTATCAAGGATAACGAAATTCCTTACTCGCGAGGGTGACACTTTGTGTAACTGGCACATACAGTCCCTTAAGCTTAACTTTACTCACCTTGCTTGCTTTAGGGAAGCGTCTTCCGGAATGACCTTTAAAGGGTATTCTTCTGTTGTCCATTCTATTATCGTTGGGACGCAATTTATGAAATTCTCATGATGCCGACTATTACTCAGTCCCTAGTTCATGTTTAGTTTATCTTGTTCATCGGTCCATGCTGATTTCCTATTACTCTGGGGTCTAATTTTTCCTTTTGGTAATCATGTTGGAGTCACAAACTTATTTCTCGAAATGAGGATATGACTTTATGGCCTATACTCTTTTGTTGTCTCAAGGCCTGTCACCTCTCGTCTTTTCCTTCACTTGACTATAGACTCTGTAATATTGTCATCTTTTTTATCTACCGTTGTCATGCATGTATCATATCTTACTCCTAATGCTTCATTGACTCTCTTCTTATTTCCCGCTAACATTTATGACTATCACTTTATTCTGAAAACTCGAACAAGACATTCTTTTTCTTTTAGCTCCCCTTGCTCCATCTACTGTCTTCGGGTTCCCTAACATTCTCTCTCTCTACTAGGGACGGGAGCCATACTAAGGTAATATTTATCCCTTTAAGGCTTCCAGTGCCTATCTTTGTAGTACTCATATCTAGTTGTACCATTTTAGAGTGCACCCTCTGGGTGTCTCACAAGGAGATCTATTAGTACATTTGCAATATCCTTCGGAAATGTCAGCTAACGCTAACAATCCATCCACCATTTTGGGTTACCCTAACCCCATCCACCATTGAGCTCTACCACACGATCTAGAGTAAGAAGAAAGAGTGACAGTCCTAAATATCCTGTAGCCTCCTGCTTATAAGTGTGGTGCACAATACACCCATAAACAAGACTCTACTAGACACGACTTGTAGACTCCCTAGGACAGAACTGCTCTGATACCACTTTTGTCACAACCCAAACCGATGGGCCGTGACGGGCACCCGGTACCTTACTCAACCGAGTACTAACATAGCGTATCTTTTCGTATCATACTATCATAGATAACTGAGCCGGAAAAGCTACCGTGAGATAAGTAGAATACAACATGAAATACCAACTTATACTTAAGACATACGAGCCTAAAAGGCCAAAATGAGCACTCTTACACTGAACATAGGCCGAGACGGCCATACAATCTTTCATATACATGACATCTATCTACAAGCCTCAAAGAGTACATAAACATCATAAAGGTCGGGATAGAGCCCCACCATACCAATCAACACATGTTCTAATCATACTGATCAAATAGCAACTCCGGAGCAAATGGAGCGCACCAACACCTTTCGCTGAGCTGATAGCCTACTTAGAGGACTCTCATCCTGTCTAACGGAACCTGCGGGCATGAAACGCACTACCCAGGCAAAGGGGACATCAGTACAAATAATGTACTGAGTATGTAAGGAATGAAAATCAGTAAATAATAGACATGAGAGAAACATGGAGTAAAAGACTTAACATGTAAGTCTTAATAACTCTGTGAATCATTAATATTTACAATGCCATTCATATGCATATAAATGGCATACCATGCATAGGTATATGCGTACATAACATCATCAAGCCTCTGAGGGCATCCCATCATATCATCTCGACCATTGTGGGCAAATCATCAACGTATACCAGTTGATCAGGTGCTGGTGCGTATATAACGCCGTAACATTTTTTCATATCTCATATACATATAATATGCGCGTATATAACGCCATCTGGTCATGGGTCAATGTACATGTATAAATGAATGAAATGCATAAAAACAATATGTTAATAAGATCAATATACCTTTCGTTTAAACTTTATCAACTACATATTTATTTTTTGAGGCCCATGAATAGAAGATATAATAATATGTCATGTGGGGAATCAAGAACTTAGACACCCCTAATATTTCTATAAATAAAGTCATTTATGGAAGTTGTGCATTTGCTCGTTTCGTTTGTGACGTAGAGATCATGCCAAAAGGAAAGAAGGGATATCCTTAACATACCTGAGCCGATTTTCTTGACAATCCTTCTAACACATGTCTTTTGTGAAAACACGTAACGACGGATCGAAGTAGGAAAAAATCCGTATGATGTTCTTGAGAAAAATTGTACCGTACTCTCTTAGAATTACAAGTCCCGTTGCTATTACATTACGTAATCTCGTATGAATTTTGTTGAAGCAATTTGCCATAGCAGATCCGTATGATATCTTTCTCAAATGAAATTGATCAAAATCTTTCATGACCTTTGTTGAACTGAATTACGTTGCCAAGATGTTTAAGGAATTTTTGCTTGAATTCTTGTTGAAGCAGAATGTTACTAAGTTGCCTATTTTTAATATAAGCGCTCACGTTGCTAATGAAGTTCACCTTGCTGAAGCCTTTCACATAGATGTAATACATCTTTAGTTTGAATTTAGAGATGGATTTTAAGTCTTGGTAGTGTGGGCCCCACCTTTCAAGACTTGGTGTCACATATCTTCTTTAAAATGTGCCACCTTTCCACTTAATTCAAGAGTCATTATATGGCATAGTGGGATGCAACGTTTGGGAGCTTAATCAAAATTATCCAATAATTATCCACTTAATTCCTTAATTGATTTGTTAATCCCCCATTAATCCATAATTATTCAATTATCCACATAATTAGAAATTATCTCAAATTATTTAAAATACTACTCACTTTTAACACACTTTGTACACTTTACTATTACGGTAATGTGGTACCTTATATGGCACTAGTCCATAAATACCGGGTATTATAGCTCGGACCGTATTTTATCTCAAAATGATAAACCTCGACGAAACATATTTTCTTCAATTCACTTACCCTCTCACCTTCACGAATTTACTTATCACTTGTTTGAAATAGCATAGTGCTTATAATCTTAAAATAATCTCATTCCTGAACTTACGGCGGTTAACTTACGACGAAACTTTAACGTACGAAAATGCGGGATGTGACATCTCATTTTCGAGCTTTCATCAATTTATATATGGCATACTTTCACGTACAAAAAAATGGGGTGTAACATGTCTCACCCAAGACGTTACCATTTTCAGTCAACCATCTCACATCATACTTCTTTCATATCTTTCAATTCATTGGCACTAGTGATTATGATTACAAAGTCATTCTTGGCACTTGGCCGTATTTCATAAGTCCAGACCCCTTTTCCACATTCAATATCATTATCATTATCAACAACAATAAGTCTTCCCATTCAAGACATTAAATTCACATATGAGCAATTTGGGAATCTTAGGCACGTAGAGGCTTTTCAAACAATTGGGCATAACAACCTTTATTTCGATCTTGACATGAAGTCTTAACATTTCTAACACATAATCCACACTTTTTAACACATCCTCATTAACAAGATAACATGATGAAGCATTTAGAATAAATATTGAACTTACATCCCTCAACACAAACACATTAGAAATCGCCAATTCTATAATATTCAAGGGCTTACTCCAATTACATGAACACTGTGGGATTCGATTCTAAGAAGAATGGGGGGTTAGCCAACGTATCTCAATTGAGCTTCTTAAAACTCTAAGATGTTCCGGAATATTAGTCACTTCAATCTATTTTAGTAATATAACAAAATTGAACCAAAATTAGGAAGATGAACATGGTTTTAGCTCATTTGAGCATATTATCAAACATTAGGTATGCATCAATGTTTTAAGGCCCTTTTTGTGGAGGATTCCATCATTCCCCAACCCATTCTCTATCATTTTTAGCTCACAATCTTCCCACATACTACTAGGGTACATGCATGCAAGGTAAGTACTCCCATCCCCATGAATTACCCTACTAATAGCCCATTCTAGTTACATTTTGAAATTAAGAGGTTGGGTGATAGAATCTTACCTCTTAGGAAGAAGACCTAGGTGCCTCTCTTCATACTCTTCAAGATTTTAAGTGAGACTTGAAGAGCAATGTGATGAAGATAACTTCTCCCTCTAGGACCCTCTCTCTCACTCTAAAAATATTAGAAAATATGGTCAAAATGATCCATGGGATGTGTTTTAACGAAATAGGTTCGGGTTTAAAAACCCCAAAATTGAAGCTCTATGATGGGTTCTGCAGTCGCATATGTGACTGCATAGTGGTTATGTGGTTTGCGAAACGATCGCGAAAATAGATACCAGAATTGGAAAAAAAACTGACCTGGTCTGCGGTCACTATGCGGCCCGCAGATCTGTTATGTGGTCGCATAATGCACCGCAGACCTGTTCTGCGATCGCATAATGCACTGCAGAATGGTTCTGCGATCGCATAATGCACCACATACCTGTTCTGTGGTCGCATGATGCACCGCAGAACGGTTCTGTGGTCGCATAGTGCACCGCAGAACCTCCCTCCAAAAAAACAAGGCAAAATATGAGACAATAATGCGGCACACGAAACGGTTATGCGGTCGCATAGTGACCGTGAAATTGGGCATCAAAAATGCCCCAGAAATCTGCCCCACTCTGCGACCAGTCTGCGGTTCGGAGAGTGGTTCTGCGGCCGCAGAATGGGCCGCAGAAATGCGTACTTCTGCCCAATATTTTCCTTCAACTCCCAGTGCACTGTTCAATCCAAAAAGTCTGAACCGGAAGAATTTCTACTATTATTAACCTCTACGCCTACTTTGGCATCATGAAAATCCGGGTTTTTTGAAAAAACTTTACGGGGCCTTACAGCTGGGGCGTTAGTCTACCCAAAAGACATCAAGAGAAATTCATAGTGACCATAGTGGGTCCTGAATGCCGTCTTTAGAATATCTGAGTTCCGAATTTTTAACTGGTGATACCCGGATCTATGATCAATTTTGGAAAATACCCTCACTCCCTGAAGTTGGTCAAATAAATCATCAATACGTGGCAAAGGATATTTGTTCTTGATTGTAACTTTGTTCAGTTATCTGTAATCAATGCACATCTGCATAGTACCATCTTTCTTTTTCACAAAAAAAAATGGTGCACCCCAAGGTGACACACTAGGCCTAATAAACCCCTTATCAAGGAGTTCCTGAAGTTGCTCTTTCAATTCTTTCAATTCAGCTGGTGCCATACGATACGGAGGAATAGAAATGGGTTGTGTGCCAGACACCAAGTCAATACCGATATCAATATCCCTATCGAGTGGCATACCCAGCAGGTCTGCAGGAAATACATCCGAAAAGTCTCGCACTACCGGTACTAAATCAATAGTAGGAGTGTCTGCATCAATATCTCTCACAAAGTCCAAATATGACAAACACCCCTTCCCCACCATACGTTGGGCCTTCAAATAAGAAATTACCTGCTGGGAACATAATCTAGAGAACCTCTCCATTCGACCTTTGGCAACCCCGGCATTGCCAATGTCACAATTTTTGCGTGATAATCCAGAATAGTATAACATGGGGACAACCAATCCATACCCAGTATTACATCAAAATCAATCGTACTAAGCAATAAGAGATCAACTCTAGTCTCTAGTCCCTCAATAGTTACCACACATGACCGATACACATGATCCACAATAATAATATCGCCCACCAGCGTAGATACACGAACAGGTAAAACTAAGGACTCACGGGGCATATCCAGATAATGAGTAAAGTACGATGATACATACAAATAAGTAGAACCGGGGTCAAATAATATAGAAGCTTCCCTATGGCACCCTGAGACAATACATGTGATCACTGCATCTGAAGCAGCAGCATCTGGCCTAGCAGGAAAAAAATAAAATCGCGCCTGACCGCCACCTGATCGGCCTCCCCCTCTTGGGCGACCCCTGGCTGACTGAGCCCCATACCGAGCTGGCTGGGCAGGCGTCGAAGTAACTGGTGCTGAAGTCATAGTCTGACTCCTCTGATACATTGGACCTCTCGAGCGACCAGGACACTGCCTCAACATATGCCCAAACTCTCCGCACTCAAAGCAGCTCCCCGGTACTGGTGATGGTACAGACTGAATCAGGCCCCGAGAACCAGAAAAACTACTAGAAGCACCTGGTGCAAATGAACCCTAAACTGAAGGGGCACAGGATGAACTCTGGGCTGGAAGGACACCGAGGGATGGCCGACCCTGATGAGAACTATATGAACCATGGCTGGATGATGCACCACGGTGAACTGGACGACCCGTCTGAGAGTGCCTGTAAAACAGACCCCCTGAAGGAACACCGCTTAAATCACCTGGTCCACGAGGCCTCTTGGCCTCCCTCTCACCACGCTCCTAACTACGGACTACCTCTATCTGTCGAGCAATGTCTACTACCTCATCAAAAGTAGCACCAGATACCCTCTCCCTAGTCATAAATAACCGAAGCTGATATGTGAGGCCATCAATGAACCTCCTAATCCTCTCCTTATCAGTGGGAACCAACCAGACTACATGACAAGCCAACTCAGAAAACCTCATCTCGTACTGGATCACAGACATGCCATCCTACCGAAGCTTCTCAAACTATCTGCGCAGCTCCTCTCAGCGAGACTGCGGCACAAATTTCTCCAAAAAGAGAACGCAGAACTCCTACCATGTAAGTGGTGCCGCACCGATCGGCCTGTGCCTCTCATAATCCTCCCACCATTTGAAGGCAGCCTTAGAAAACTGAAAAGTAGTGAACGAGACACTGGTCTCTAGAATACCCATTGTCCGAAGCATCCGCTGGAACTTATCTAGAAAACCTTGAGCATCCTCTGACTCAGCACCACTAAATGATGGAGGTCGAAGCCTTCCAAATCTCTCAAGTCTCCTCTGCTTATCGTCTGTCATAATAGGGACAACCGGGGCCTGAGCAGCTGCAGTCGGCTGGGCTAGTAATGCCCTCGGTATCTGAAGTCCCTGCACTACCTGCTCTGGAGTACGGGCAACAGGGGTATGAGTACCTCCCCGGCTTGAGAAGTGGCTGGTGCGGCCTGAGCCGAAACCACCTGAGCAACATCAGTGCAAACTGTCAATATCTGTGCTAGAGCCTCCTGAAGGCCTGGAATCACAATAGGTGCAGTTGGTGTCTGAGCTAGTCCTGTTGGCTCAGCTATATCTGGAATCTGCTCCTGAGCTGGAGTAGCTGGTGGTGCTACAGGTGCTGCTCTAACTGTTGTACGAGCTACACCTCGACCTCTACCTCTACCATGGCCCTAGCCTCTCGTTGCCCTAACTGGAGGCACTGGTGGCTGACCGTCCGATCCAGTAGTATGTATTCTCACCATCTGTGAGAGAATAGAATAACAGAAATTCAGTTTCCAGGATCAACAAATTCGCACGACAGAATACAAGAAAGTGAAGTTTTCCTAAGGGTTAGCCTCTCGAAGATAAGTACAGATGTCTCTGTACCGATCCGTAAGACTCTACTAAACCTGCTCATGACTCGCGAGACCTATGTAACCTGTGCTCTGATACCAACTTGTCATGATCCAAAATCCTAACCATTGTGATGGCGCCTATCTCAATACTAGGCAAGCCGACAACATCAATAACCCACAATTTATTTTAAATACGGAAAACATAATAATTTAAGTTTAAGATAAAATCCCACAAATACTGGATATAAATACACTCCCAAAAACCCGGTGTCACTGAGTACATGAGCATCTATACAGTACAAGTCTGGAAAACATGGTCTATAATAGTCTGAGACCAAATACAGCAAACAAGGAGATAGGGAAGGAGAGACAAGGTCTGCGAAACACGACACGTACCTCTGAATCTCCGAAAAATCACCTGTGCGAAAGAATTAACACCCACTGTGTCTGGGATCGCCTGGATCTGCACACGAAGTGCAGGGTGTAGTATGATTACAACCAACTTAGTAAGTAACAATAATAAATAAGAACTGAAAGTAGTGACGAGCTTCACAGCTAAGTCCAAATACAGTAGTTTTCAACACAAAAAGGGTAGGCATGCTCTCATGTTCAACATTTAAAATTCTACAGTAATTTCATATCAACTTCGACTGAAACAGAAGATAATGTCTTTCAAAAAATTTTAAAACTGTGATATATGACAGCTGAAATGCAGCAGTAATGAAATCAATGCATCCTTTCAGAGTAACAGTCACTCAGTGCTCCCATTCACTCCAACCTCACCGTCACTTTTTCCTCATAGTCACTCATTCCTCACTGTCACTCATTCCTCTCAATCACTTAGCACTCGGCACTCGACACTGCACTCAGTAGGTACCTGCGCTCACTGGGGGTGTGTATAGACTACGGAGGGGTTCCTTCAGCCCAAGCGCTATAACAAGCCAATCATGGCAAAATTAATGAAACATGCTGCGGCGTGCAGCTCGATCCCATAAATATCCTCACAATTAGGCCATCGGCCTCACTCAGTCACCAACCTCTCCAGTCTCTCGGGCTCTCAGAAATCAAGATAAGCAGCCCAAACAGCAATGATATGATGCATGAATAATGAACAATAGAGACTGAGAGAAAATATGCAAATAAAACTGTGACTGAGTGCAAAACAACAATTTAGAAGATAATTCCACAAGTACACGACCTTTGTGGGTCCCCACAGTGTAAACACATGGTTTAAACATGATTTATAGTTCGATTTCTCTAATACGTGGAAAATGTACGGATATCAACAGATTATTCAACTACACAGTTCTATGGAATTGACCAAATCATAATTCTTACGGTGCACGCCCACACGCCCGTCACCTAGCATGTGCGTTACCTCAAAACCAATCACATAACACATAATCTGGGGTTTCATACCCTCAGGACCAAATTTAGAACTGTTACTTACCTCAAACCGCGTAATTCTTTATTCTGCTATGCCATTGCCTCGCATATCGGCCTCCAAACGTCTCGAATCTCAAGTTTTCTCGTGAATTCTGTTACACCCCATGTTTTCAGACATGAAAGTATGCCATAAGTAAATTGATATAAGCTCGGAAATGAGATGTTACATCCCGTATTTTCAAAATGTACGTTAAAGTTTCGTTGTATGTTAATCGACGTAAGCTTGGGAATGAGATTATTTTGAGGTTATAAGTATTATGCTATTTCAAACAAGTAATAAGTAAATTTGTGAAGGTGAGAGGGTAAGTAAATCGAAGAGAATGAGTTTCGTTGAAGGTTGTCGATTTGGGATAAAATATGGTCCAAGCTATAATACCTGGTATATACGCGTATATTATATGTATATGGGATATGGAAAAAGGTTATGGCGTTATATACGCACCACCACTTGATCAGCTGGTATACGTTGATGATTTGCCCACAGTGGCCGAGATGATATGATGGGATGCACTTAGAGGCTTGATGATGTTATGAACGCATATACCTATGCATGGTATGACATTTATACGCATATGCATGACATTATAAATATGAAATGATTCACAGAGTTATTCAGACTTACATGTTGAGTCTTTTACTCCATGTTTCTCTCATGTCTATTACTTACTGATTTTCATTCCATACATACTCGGTACATTATTTGCACTGACGTCCCTTTTGCCTGGGGACACTGCGTTTCATACCCGCAGGTCCCGTTACACAGGTTGAGAGTCCTCCAAGTAGGCTATCAGCTCAGCGGAAGGTGTTGGTGTGGTCCATTTGCTCCAAAGTTGCTATTTGATCAGTATGATTTGGACATGTATTGATTGGTATGGAGGGCTCTGTCCCGACCTTTATGATAATTATGTATTCTTAGAGGCTTGTAGACAGATGTCATATATATGAAATAATGTCTTATTGAAGTTTTCAAAATAAAGTAATAGAAAGAAATGTTAGCAGGGAAATAAAAAGAGAGTTAATGAAGTATTATGAGTAAGATATGATACATGGATAACAACGGTAGATAAAAAAAATAGTATTGCAGAGTCTATAGTCAAGTAAAGGAAAAGACGGGAGGTGACAGGCCTTAAGACAACAAAAGAGTGTAGGCCATAAAGTCACATTCTCATTTCGAGAAATAAGTTCGTGACTCTAACGTGATTACCATAAGGAAAAGTTAGACCCTAGAGTAATAGAAATCAGTATGGGCTGGTGAACAAGATAAACTAAGCATGAATTAGGGACTGAGTGATTTGATAATGGTCGACATCATGGCAATTTCAGATTTCATTCCACCGATAATAGAATGGACAACAGAAGAAAATTCATGAGAAATTCAGAGAATGGTCATTTAGGAAGACGCTTCCCTAAAGCAAGCAATGTGAGCAAAGTTAAGTTTAAGGGACTGTGTGTGCCAGTTATACTAAGTGTCACCCTCGTGAATAAGGAATTTTGTTATCCTTGGTATATAAGGATTACCGCAAGGCGAGTAAGGGTCATCGATGATTTGAAAGGACGCCAAAGATGATGAGGTAAAACATCTATAGGTAGGTCGTCGTAGTGCTAAATCTTAGTACTCCCCTAAAGGGGGGAATATGGAGTGATGTGGCATTAAGTCAGAATTAAGTGGTTCTAGTAACTATGGAATAGTTAAGGAACAATGCGATAAAAATGAGAAAGGAATGAGACTGCACTTATCTAAATCCTACAGATATGCTATGATTCTAGAACATTATGCAAACACGACATAAAGGAGAGAAAGTAAGGGTTCCTGCCCGAGATGTTATTGATAGAGAAGAAGCCTATGCGAGACGTAAGTTAAGACAAAGGAAATAACCCAAGAAAGATTACGCGGAATATTGATATAAGAATGGGCCAACGAGTAGTTAGTAGTTGATCCAGGAAGATCCTAGTTATGGCTAGACAAGATACAAACAAATCAACAGATTGTGCAAGATAAACATAGCGAACCCCAACATGGGGAATTCAGTCTCGCAGATATGACATCGTGATCCTTGAGATATATTCATATAGGAGTTGGGGTAGTTAAAGGTACCGTATGACTATTACGGAAATAGAAGGGAATGTTACTGGGAAGACAGTCAAAAATTACTTCAGAAGCAATCCTACAAGCACAAGGACGTGGAAATAAGTAACTAGGGATAATTATAGGCGGGGAAGAACATCAAAAATTCCGTCAAGTATACGATGTGATAAACTCGCAGCTTTACAAGAGTCATAGGGTCCTCCCTAAGTACTACAACGAAAGACTAGCTAAGAAAATAAGGAAGAAGGCTTCAACCTAAGCACAGTGACCTAAAGAGGAAATGGTCGTGTAACAATGGCACCTATTGTGGCTAATGAGAGGGAAATAAAACCAAAAGTAATATTCGAGACCATATGAATTGCACAAAATTCCGACATGCATGGGAACTAAGATAAGCTAAGTATGCACGCAACAAGGGGGTAGAAAGACCAGGAAAAGTAATTGCTTACGTTTAAAGAAAGCTGAGATGGAGCGAAAGGAATTATTAGTTACGTCATGAATGCACTTAACAGTTTGGAGTATTATCTATGCAGCATATATGTTGATAACCATATAGCTGCAGAATACTATGGTATAAGTTAAAAAGAAAGAATTGAGTCCAGGTCATAGACAAGGGATTGAATTGTTAGATGATGGTATCACGGATATTCCATAGCGTCTATGAAAGGCTAAAGTAATAACTAATACCAGGAGCCGCAGAACGGAAGATAGCTTAAGCCTACATAAAGGTTGATCAGAAGGAAGAGAAAACTAAAGAGTTACATCAACGAAGCAAATCAGGAGTCTAATTATTGGACCCAAAAATTTTAGACATCATGATTGAGAACATTGCAGAATCACTCTTAATATCAGAGGTACAAGAGAGATGGTACAACAACCATATTCTATAACGGCTCTAGGATAAAGCCAGTTAGAAAGAGTACCATCCTCATAAGAAGTTAGTATGAAGCTCTCACCAGATTGTGTATGCACAAGAGGGGCAAGTATTATAATAGTGCTTCAAGTTGAGGATGTGAATTATACCTGTGTTAAAGCGAGGTCATGAAAGAGATAGAAGATATGATGCGAGATTTTAAGGTAAGTAAGGTAAAGGTGAACAATGTACGAGATACTCAAATGCAAAAGGTTGTGAACAGTTCATACTTCGGATAAAAGGCTAGAAGCACGGGGATTCAGTATCCAGGAATGATAGCGGCATCGTCAGTGGCATATCTTCCAGCCTATGGTTTTTAGGTACCGAGAGATCTAGACAAGAGAGCAAAGAAGGGTTGGAGATGATGTGATATATCGCTTGATGTTCCAAAATAACATAAGAAAATCTATAGTGCAAGCAAGTTGAAGGAAAGTGGCGAATAATATAAATAAATATGTAGGTCGCAAGCTAAAGTATGGTAAAGCGGCAAGGTTTTAGGAAGACAGGAGTAAGGATAAGAAAGGGTGAGTGAGAAGGTGATGAGAATGGATAAGTCCTTAGGATTAAGCCCATGAAAACAAGAGAGCTGATGGTTTCTATAAGTTATAGAAAGCTCAGTATAGCCTATACTAACTTAAAGGAGTCTAATACTAGTAGCATTTAGAAGAGATGGAATGCTGCCCTGGTCGTAGAATGAAGGTGTAATTGTGATAGATGAAGGATGACGTTGGGGCCTTCTATTGAGTAATGATTTCATGAATTGTACAAGATTAAAATACCACGTAAGTTAAATCACATTGGGATGCTATGAAATACGATTATGGAAGGATAGTATAGTATCGCCCCTAAGTGGATCAGGAAAATCACTTCAACTATTCCTCGATGCAACATAAGCCCTAGTGGAAATGTATTACGTAAGAACTTTCAAGTTATCAGTGGTAAATTATAAATCAACATTGAGGTGAATCAACAATGGATGGATAAAAGTTACAACAGTATGAGATGAGATCAGGCTGCCATTCTTAAGATGAACAGTGATGAGGAAGCATTAAAGGACATAGATTTATACATATATGATAAGCAGCGAGAGAGTAACCTGGAGTTTGGTAACAGACCTTAGTAATGGTAAATCGAAGTAAGAGTTATGGTATAGTATGACCTACCAAGATGCAGTAAAGTCATACGAATGGATAACCGGGTCTATGAAATAAGATATAACAATATTCGTAAGTTCAACAAAGTACCGAACGAGGGTGTAATTGTGATAGATGAAGGATGACGTTTGGGCCTTCGATTGAGTAATGATTTCATGAATTGTACAGGATTAAAATACCCACGTAAGGTGAATCACATTGGGATGCTATGAAATACGGTTATGGAAGTATAGTATCGCCCCTAGGTGGATCAGTCTAATTACTTCAAATGTTCCACGATGCAACGTGAGCCCTAGTGATTACGTAAGAGGTTTCAAGTTATCAGTGGCATATTTTAGATCAATATAGAGGTGAATCAACAACGGATGGACAAATGGACAGTAATGAGGAAGCATTAAAGGACTTAGACTTATACGTATAGGATAAGCAACGAGAGTAACCTGGAGTTTGGTAGCAGACCTCAGTAACGATAAATCGAGGTAAGAATTATGGTGTAGTATGACCTACCTAGATGCAGTAAAGTCATACAGATGAATAACCGGGGCTATGAAACATGATATGGCAATAGTCATAAGTTCGACAAAGTACCGAGCAAAGAACTTCAAGTATACCTATAGAAGCCCAGAGGGACATATTGTCAAGCTATGTATATGTTTACAAAGTGAGGCCTAGAGATTGACAAAAAACTGGAGGAAAAAGCTGGAGGGAAGAGTCGCATAGGTGCCCATACAAGGAAAAAGCGGTACAGGCTGCATGACAGAAGGTAGCAACAGTTACAAGATTGGAAAGATTCCGACCACAAGTCGTGGTGTAAGAAAGAGGCCTAAAGGGGGTAATGCCCTATCCTTTGGATTTATTCACAGAACAGTTGCCTAAATGGCAAGGAGAGTATTAAAGTATACGCAAGAGCTATGGATTCTGAGAATGATAAGGCATCAGTTAACATTCGAGGACGAATGTTCCAAAGAGGGGAATGATGTTACACCCCATATTTTCGTATGTGAAAGTATGCCATAAGTAAATTGATATAAGCTCGGAAATGAGATGTTGCATCCCGTATTTTCAAAACGTACGTTAAAGTTTCATCGTAAGTTAATCAACGTAAGCTCGGGAATGAGATTATTTTGAGGTTATAAGTATTATGCTATTTCAAACAGGTAATAAGTAAATTTGTGAAAGTGAGAGGGTAAGTAAATCGAACAGAATGAGTTTCGTTGAAGGTTGTCGATTTGGGATAAAATACGGTCCAAGCTATAATACCCGGTATATTTCGAATTGTGCCATACAAGGTACCACATGACCATGATAGTAAGGTATATAAAGTGGATTAAAAGTAATTAGTATTTTTAGTAATTTGAGATAATTCTTAATTATGTGGGTAATTGGTTAATTATTGGGTAATGGGAGATTACCTAATTAATTAAGGAAATAATGGATAAGCTTAATTAAGCCCAACGTGGCAGCAAGTGGAACAAGGATCAATGACCTGAATTGTGACTCTTTTAGTAAGTGGATAGGTGGCACATGTTGAGGATTCATGTGGCTAAGTCATACCTAAGTGGGGCCTACACCCAACAGATTAAAGAGAGCTATTTAATTCATTTCGAATCTCTACAATTCAAAGAGAGCTTCAGCAAAGATAATGTTGCAATAGTAACGTGAGTTACTTCAACAATTCATACGAAGATGTTATTATGTAATGGCAGCGTGAATTTGCAAATTCTAAGGGAGCACGGTACAATCTTTCTCAAAAATATCATACGGATTTTTCCCTACTTTGATTCGTCGTTATGTGATTTGTCGCAATTAACGTATGTTAGAGGGATTGTCAAGAGAATCGGCTCAGACATGTTATGGCTATCCCTTCTTTCCTTTTGGCGTGATCCAAATGATACAAATGAAATGAGCAAAATACGCAACTTTCATAAATGACTCTATTCACAGAAATACTAGGGGTGTCTATATTCTTGATTCCCCATGTGTTTTATTATTCTATCATTTGTTCATGTGTCTCAGAAAATACGTAAGTTGATAAAGTTTATTTCATGACATTAATCAGAGGCACAATAGTCTTATGACGTTCCGAGAGATTTTATTGACGTACTTCTCATGCATTGCATTTATTTATATATTTATATTGACCCATACCAGACGGCGTAATATACGCGTATATTATATGTATATGGGATATGGGAATAGGTTACAGCGTTATATACGCACCACCACCTGATCAGCTGGTATACGTTGATGATTTGCCCACAGTGGTCGAGATGATATGATGGGATGCCCTCAGAGGCTTGATGATGTTATGTACACATATACATATGTATGGTATGACATTTATATGCATATGCATGGCATTGTAAATATTAATGTTTCACAGAGTTATTCAGACTTACATGTTGAGTCTTTTACTCCATGTTTCTCTCATGTCTATTATTTACTGATTTTCATTCCTTACATACTCGGTACATTATTTGTACTGACGTTCCTTTTGCCTGGGGAAGCTGCGTTTCATGCCCGCATGTCCCGTTAGACAAGATGAGAGCCCTCCAAGTAGGCTATCAGCTCAGCGGAAGGTGTTGATGCGCTCCATTTGCTCCAGAGTTCCTATTTGGTCAGTATGCTTAGAATATATGTTGATTGGTATGGCGGGGCGCTGTCCCGACCTTTATGACAATTATGTATTCTTAGAGGCTTGTAGACAGATGTTGTCACGACCCAAAATCTATTAAAGGTTGTGATCGCACCGGACACCGCTGTCAGGCAAACCAAGAATAAATACTTAATTTGGTTCTCGTTGTAATATTTTTGAAATCATATTTCCTTAAATTCAATAATAAAAGATGGAATTTACAGAGTGCATAATAATATTTTTTTTAACAATTTCAATGCAGGACAACCCATAATCACCCCAGAGCCCGGTGTCACAAGTGTATGAGCCTCAACTAGGAATGTAAAATAAAATATAACATCTGTCCAGGATACAAATTTGGACAAGAGAAATATAAATACCCTAAAGGAGACTCTACTGGCTGCGGATCGTAGTATAGAATGCAGCTCACCTAAGTCCCCGCATTAACCGCGCCTCTGCGCCCACAAGGCCACTAGACATATATGTACCTGCACAAATGTATGCAGCAAGTGTAGTATGAGTATGTAAATCAACGCGTACCCAGTAAGTATCCCGCCTAACCTCGAATAAGTAGTGACGAGGGGTCGACTCCGACACTTACTATGGGCTATAAATAAAATATCAATGATATAAGTAAGCATGAATTACGTAGAACAGCTGTAAGCTCAATATCATGAAATAAGTAAACAATTCTTTTGTTAATAAAAAATATCCAAATTTATTTTTCATCGTTTATCATTTTGTATCTCGGGCCAATGAAACAATATCAATTATCATAAATTCCAAAGCAACCAATTCAATCATTCGCAAATCTTGTCGAGGTCGTACGGCCCAATCCAACATAATATTTAAACTGTGCACTGCCGAGGGTCGAACAGCGCGAACCATAGATACATCTATCAGCTACTGAGGCGTTCGGCCTGCTCCACAAAAGAGAAAACACATTAAAAAACCAATTCATGATTTATTAAGGGGAAAATATTCCAAGAATTACAAATTCTCATTTAACGGTCAAGTAAATGAAGTTTAACCTTTTTACAATTCCGTTATCGAGTTTCTAAATGTTTTAAACAATTAGTAACAAGTAGGGCGCAAACATCGCAAGTACAACATGATATGGGTCCTAGACTACCTGGACATAAGCATAATAGTAGCTACGCACGGTCTCTCGTCACCTCGTGCGTACGTAGCCCCCACAAATAAGAGCACATAATAATTTGATTCACCTATGGGGTTAATTCCCTCTTACAAGGTTAGAAAGGAGACCTATCTCGCTTCGAAGTTCAATAGCCGGCTCCCAAGCCTTTCAAACAACTCAAATTGATGCCCAACGCTCCAAAACTAGTCAATAAATGTGCAAATCCATAAATGTATACTCTAATACTCATTATAATTCAATTTACAACAATTCCCAACTCCGCTCGAAAAGTCAATAAAATCACCCTCGGGCCCACGTGCCCGGATTCCGAAAATTTTCGAAGATAAACATTACCCATAACCCCACGAACTCAAATATATAATTCATTCCAAATTCCATGTCCAATTTCATGGTCAAAATCCAAAAATACCAATTTCTAGGTTTTTCTCCAAAATCCCAAATTTCAAAAAAATTTCAAGTCTAAATCCATATATAATCCAAGTATTTAACTTGCAATAGGTGGGAATCACTTACCTTGATATAGATGACGAAAATCTCCCTTCCAAGAGCTCCAAAAATCGCCCAACCAAATGAAAAATGGAGGAAAATGGCCAAATCCCATCTTTTAAAAAACATCACTGCCGAGGCGACCCTTCTTTGCGAACGCGGCACATCCCTCGCATTCACGAGGCTCAACAACCTCATGCCCAGAAATCTCTCTTCACGTTCGCGACACTCTGATCGCGTTCGCGACAGCTACCCAGACCCCTCGCGTTCGCTTTCACGTTCGCGTTCGCGTTCCCTTCTACGTGTGCGCGTAGGCCAAATGGCCTTAGACCCATCTCCCCCTTTCTTCTTCGTGTTTGTGTTCGTGTTCGCGTCGCCTCGACCGTGGTCGTGAAGGCTAACCCAGCAGCCTCACAAATTACTCTACGCGAACGTGGGACTTCCTTCGCGTTCGCGAAGAAGGACACCAGACACCAGCAACAGCAGTCTAAAACAGCCCGAAATGATCTGAAACCATCCCGAAACACATCCGAGGCCCCCAGGACCCCGTCCAAATGGCACAAACCAGTCCCATAATATAACACGGACCTGCTCGAGGCCTCAAATCACATCAAACAACATCAAAATCATGAATCGCACCCCAATTCAAACTTAATGAACTTTAGAACTTCAAACTTCTACATTTGATGCCGAAACCCATCAAATCACGCCCAATTGACCTCAAATTTCGCACACAAGTCACATTCGACATTATGGACTTACTCCAACACCCGGAATCGGATTCCGACCCCGATATCAAAAAGTCCACTCCCGGTCAAACTTCTTATAAACCTTCAAATTTCTAACTTCCGCCAAATGACCCCAAAATGACATAGGGACCTCCGAATCCACTTCCGGACGCGCTCCCAATACCAGAATCACCATACAGAATCCCTGACTCGGAATCCCAAACGGACATCGATAACATTGAAATATACTTCAACCCAAATTTATGAAATTCTTCTAAAATGCCAACTTCTACAATAGGTGCCGAAACGCTCCCGGGTTATCCAAAACCCGATCCGGACATACGCCCAAGTCCAATATCATCATATGAACCTGTTAGAACTTTCAAATCCCAGTTCTATGGTCGTTTATTCAAAAATCACACTTTAGTCAATTCCTCCAACTTAAGACTTCCGAAATTAGAATTCTCTTTCCAAATCAACTCCGAACTTTTTGAAATTCACTTCCGACCATGCGTACAAGTCATAATACTCGTAGTGAAGCTGCTCATGGCCTCAAACTACCAAACGACGCGTTAGAGCTCAAAACGACCGGTCGGGTCATTACATTCTCTCCCACTTAAACATACGTTCGTCCTCGAACTTGCTAAGAACTGCTCTGGAGTTGTCTGAAATTATTGTTTAACACCTCGTGCACCTACCCGTGCTACCACAACTCAGTTGAGCACATTAGCTCGAGAAAATCTAAGGATCCCCACCTTTATTTAGTCTAATAAGCCTTAGGGCCAAATTCCAACATCCGAAATTCTCTACTATGCCTGCTTCCAACATACGAACACCGTTTCAATCACTACATGATGTACCAATACATGATTGTATACTCTCACTGAAGTCACACCATGCACCGCATTATTCACGTGCCCATAATAACATCCTCTAACAATGATAGCCGAAATCCCACGAATCTGATGCTCACGACACACCTCTTGACACCTATAAGTCTTGTTCCAACTCTTGAAATGACACGAAAGAGAAAATGTGTAGAACTCCAGCTGCCGAATTACAATTTATGGAGTCTCTCCTCCCGGCAAGAACCAATACCTCATTCTGGACTGAATAACAATATTTACTCTTTAAGCTTTATATAAATCTTATGGCATTGATCCTAGGTCCAATAATCTCATCTCACCCAGTACAAGCTGCTCAGACAATAAGCCACCTCAGACACTGCCAAATGTCTCATATGATGCCACCATGTGCCAACAAGCTACAAACTCGAATGTGATACATAAGGAAACGAACTCTGGAAAGATCTACTCAACCCACGTAACTAATCTAAACAACCGAAAAGATGTTATGAACCTTCCTCGGGAACTGAGAAGCAAAACACACAATAATAGATATGGGAAATTACACTCAATATCACATTGTTACGGTGTGCAACCCGATCCACACATAATACCATTGCGGCATGTAACCCGATCCAACCATGATACCCGTGGCGACGTGCTACCCGATCCAGCCATATCCCGTGGCAGCGTGCCACCCCATCCACACATAATAATCTAAAGAAAACACACATCGAGTCGTAACGCTTATACTCATAAAATGCCCGAATATCAACCATAAGCACGCCAAGTGCGTAATACAAATCCTGGAGAGACGGGTAGTGTCATGCGCTATAAAACTCAAGCACAACTAAGGTACGATAAATGATCTGCATCTCAAGAGCCATCCTGCTCACATAACACCACAAACTATACGGGATCTCAATACGAGTGTGAATAATCAAACCGCCTCATAACCCACATGGCACAATAGAGACTACACGGAAAAGCCGATAACAAAAATATCATCCAAGGCCCGAAGACCCCTCCGAAAACAATGCTATGATGAAATGAACACATTAGGGCCGATATAGAGCCCACATTCATATTTAGATCCATCCACGGACCTCAAGCCGATTCTGATCATACCGCACTGAGCTAATAACCCTTCAAGGACCCACGATGACCTATTCACGACATATAAGAACAGTCGTCAAATCTGAAACAGACTCATATGGTCCACAACCCAAGGAATAGAATGCCTCCCAGACATAAACTCTGGCACTTGTGATACTACCCTGACCTCCATATTCGTTCTCAATCTTTAACAATCAAATGACTGACATGTTACACTTATACAAATCTCCCCATGGGGCATGCTCCCACAAAAATTCCGCTCAGGTAGCAAGGTCCGCATATCCATACCACCAGTCGTTCTAATTCTGTAGAGTGCGTCAAGAATCTGCAAGTCAATACACAAAGCTTCTTCCACATGACACCGATCTCAGGTGACGCTAAAGACAATACTAGCTTACTCTAAACATATGAATTCTTCCCCGCTCATCCAAACTCTTGACATTCTTGTCGACATGAACTGCAACCTTGATCTTCAACTTCCAATTCCCATGCCGCTCACTACACCTAACATATCAATACGTGAGAGTAAAAGAATTCCGTCATAACTCCTGATCCACTAATAGAATGAACACTCCATCACATAGCAACCTTTTACTTCACTCATTTTAGGAGGACTATTGCAACACGCAACTGAATTCCCAAAACCACAGAAAATATAATCCTCAAGTAGTGGTCTAAACCACCATAACTCTCCTGGGACCCATCTACACATAGCAGGCCATAATACTCAAATGCCTCCAAATACAAATCAATTACAGTGGTCATCATGCCTCGCACGTACCACAACAAATCACATGTATAACTTAACACGCTGAAAGAACTTATCATTGCCACCATCATACCAATTTAACCATTGCTAATCGATCTGACTTCTTCTAATTTACTCTGGACTTTCCTTAGGAATAATAATAGTCCCATTCAAACATACGAAACCAAATCTGCACTCATCTCGAGTGACCTTATTTCATGAGACCACGCTATCTCAAGACCCACGAACCATCTCATACCTTCCTTGTGCGCATATTCGCATCTTTAACTGGTACACCCATCCTGATAATTTCTTCATGAATCCGAAGTTACCTTCCCCCATTCCTCCGATGCTACACCACAGACTGAACATAACATGGAACACTCCAAGCCCCTATCATAACCCACTGCAAAAGCTCGATATTTAACCATACTATGGATTCGAAATCCTTAGGCACCGCACTTTAACTTTTGAATCCGCTAGGACCATTGATGAGAGTCACCCACTCTGACTTGGTCCCGAATATAATCAAATTCCAAAGCCCTGGTAACACCTGAACACCCTCTCAAAGAAGCACCCGACTGAATCACGTTCCTTGTAATTCACCTCTACACGAAGCATAAATCCTGAGTATTCCCAAAGCCTGAACATGAATCGATAAGGCCAATTATAACGTACATTCCTCACATCCTTTGCTCAAATTGCCACTGATGTTTTCTTTCCTTAGTCGTAATAACCCACCAATGTGCCGATAACCAGAAACCTCACAAGTAGACAACCACGCAATGCAATCGTAGGCAGTGGGGCTCTCCCACTTAGCTCGAAGCTACCATTGCATAACTCTGGAACCCACCAAGATTCCTTATCCCTCATTGACATGATCTTTCACAATCAACCAACCAAATTTCTCTCAACCTTTCTGTTAAACTCTTCATGGCCACTCTGAATCACTATCCACATGCACATATTCTACCTCTTCCTAAATAGTCAGTAGAAATTCTTCGTATGAGCTTCGTCAACACCATGCAACCGCTAACCTTCTCACAAAAGATAACCCACTTGTGGAAACTTCATGCTGACATCATCCAATGTCGTTGCACTGGGTATAATTACTACGAAATTAGTAACCCATCCTGAGAGCGTGCTTATTCACCAGCTGTACAAGTCCGTTCACTCCTCATGGACATCAATTAAAGGTGCGACAATACATCCCAATCCAAAGTCCTGTTGTATCCTTCTTTATATCAAGCAAGTCCTTTCTGTTGTATCCAACCTTCCTCCGTATAGTAACCAATATTCCAAAATTAAGCTTGTAGACCGAGTCACTGTCCACCATGAATCCCAAATCACTCTAAACTTTCTCAAGGCATGTAGTCATCCTACCACAGAACGCATATACTGCTCTGCCACTCTTCCACTTTGGTCAAACTCACTTATTTAAGCAACTACTCGACTCATGTTTCTCACACTGGCCTTCTAAAAGTTTATCCACTGCCAGAAACCTCCCTCGTGTCCTTCCTCATCCTTCGTTGCCCAGTTGATGCCTTAAATTTGTGATAACCCAAAAGGTCATCTTATGTTTTAGAACTCGATTCTACACTCGTAAGCCATAAAATCTCAATTTTATCTTTCTCAATTTGCGTGCACAATCTAGGCATGTTTCTGAAAAGCTTTTATGTTGAAAACTGATGAAAATAAAAAAATTTGTCTTAAAAGTTAATTTTAATTGACTTCGGTCAACATTTTTAGTAAACATGCTCGGATCCATGTTTTGACGGTCCTGGTGGGTCCGTATCAAATTATGGGACCTGGGCGTATGCTCAGAATCAAATTCGGAGGTCCCTAGCTCAAGTTATGAATTTTTTATGAAAATTAAAAGTCTGAAAATTATTTATTTTTAAGAATTGATTGATGTTTGGCATTATTAGTACCGGGTCCGTATTTTGGTTTTGGATCCTGGTACAAGTTTATTATAATATTTAAGATTTGTCTGTGAAATTTGGTGAGAAACGTAGTTGATTTGACATGATTCGGACGTCCAGTTGGGAAGATAGGAATTTTAAAGTGTTCTTGAGAATTTCATTTGATTTGGTAGTAAATTCGTAGTTCTAGGTATTATTTTGGCAATTTGATTGCGCGAGCAAGTTCGTATGATGTTTATAGACTTGTGTGCATGTTTGGTTTGGAGCCCCGATGGCTCGGGTGAGTTTCGGATAGGCTACGGGATGTTTTGGACTTGAGGAAATCTGGTGTTTCTGCTGTACTTAGTATCTGATATGTCGTGCTTCGTGATCGCGTAGTCACTATCGTGATCGTGAAGGGGAACCTGGGCTGGGGAGGATTTTACTCTACGCGAGCGCGAGACCATGGTCGCGAACGCGGAGCAGTGGGGGGAGTTTCTCTACGCGAATGCGACCCGTCGAACGTGAACGCGTAGCTTTAGCTAGGCTGAGCAGGGGACCTGGGAAGCTCTATCTGAACGCGAGCCCTGTCTCGCGAACGCGAAGGTAAGGCAAGCTAAACCATCGCGAACGTTTAAAGCCTCCCGCAATCGCGTAAGTCCTTAGGAGGCTGCCCTTCGCGAATGCGACAGTGTTCACGCGATCACGATGAACACTGTCGCCCAACACTTAACAGAATCTAAAAACGGGAATTGGCCATTTATTTCATTTTCTCAAAAACCAAACGGACTAGAGGCAATTTTCAAGAGTTGTTTTCTTCCACAAAGTGTTGGTAAGTGATTCTAAACCATTTTCTTTTAATTACCCATTACATTTTATGAATTATCAACCTAAAATCTAGAGTTTTCATGGTAGAATTAGGGGTTAGGGTAAAAACTAGGGATTTCGGAAATTTGGGGATTTAGACCTCAATTTGAGGTTGGATTCCAAATCCAATTATATATCCGGGCTCGGGGGTGAATGGGTAAATGGATTTTGGTCAGAACCTCAGGTTTTGACAAAGCGGGCCCGGGGTCGATTTTGGACTTTTTGGAGGAAAATTTTGAAAATCTAAAGTTATACAATATAATTGATTCCTTTAGCAATATTTGATATTATTGAGCCATTTTTGAATAGATACGAGTGGTTTGGAGGTGAATTTTAAAGGAAAAGTTGTGATTGAGAATTAAGTGGCCTTCGGAGCGAGGTAAGTGTTGTGTCTAACTTTGATTTGAGGGAATTAGGAACCTCAGACTATTTATTATGTGAAATTCATGTGAGCGGCGTATATGTGAGGTGACGAGTACTTATGCGCTGCCAATTTACCTATTTTTCATGTTTCTTCCGTTTTTCTTATATTGTCTCTTTCCTATGCCTAATTACTACGTGTTTAGACTAGTGTTGTTAAATTGATTGTTCTTATCATGTTCATGGACCTTCGGGGTGATAATTGAGTATTTATTTCGAAGATTGAGATTTATATTGTGGAACTAAATGTTGAGGTAAGGCTTGTACTTGTTATTTTATCTCCCTGTTGTTAATTGTTCATTGCATTATGGTAAGGGAGAGTGTTAATGCACGAAGGGTGATGCTGTGCCATATTGTGAGAGTTAATGCACGAAGGGTGATGTCAAGCCATATTATGAGAGTTAATGCACGAAGGGTGTTGCTGTGTCGTTTCTATTGATTTTATGGTGAGATTGAGAGTAAAAGCACAAAGGGTGATGTCGTGCATTTTTGCTCTACTGTATTCGTTTTTCTGTTGATTCATAGTACATTGGTTGTTCCAGTTATCATTCTGCTGTAATTCTTTATCTCGTATTTTCCCCAGCATGTTTTCCCCCTCCTAATATTTCCTGTCTAGCTCTTCATTACTGTTATTTGTATATGCACTGTTAAATTGTACAGGTTGATTTGTAGGTGCCTTGCCTTAGCCTCGTCACTACTTCGTTGAGGTTAGGCTCGACACTTACCAGTACATGGGGTCGGTTGTACTGATACTGCATTTTGCACTTTCTGTGTAGATTTTGGTACCCGCTCGGGTTGATCGAGATTTTGGTATTGTACTGCTATCCAGAGACTCAAAGTAGATCTGACCGCATTCACAGACCTTGATGTCCTTGTCTATCTTTTTTGTTCTATTGTTTCTTTCATTCAGACAGTTGTATTTCTTTCTGACTATTACTTGTAGTGAATTCTAGAATGCTCGTGAATTGTGACTCCAGATTCGGGTGGTAGTAATTAATACAGTTTTTATGTTATTCCGCACTTATTATATTACATCTTTGCTAATTATTGTTATTTGCTGAATGAAAATAAGGATTTTTTTTAATGATTCTCTAACGTTAGCTTGCCTAGAAAGTGAAATGTTAGGCGCCATCACGGTCTCGACGGTGAGAATTTTGGGTCGTGACAAGTTGGTATCAGTGCACTAGGTTACATAGGTCTCACGAGTCACGAGCAAGCTTAGTAGAATCTGGGGGATCGGTACGGAAATGTTTGTGCTTATCTTCCAGAGGTTATGAAGTTTAGGAACAAATTTCAATTCTATTCTCCTCTGACGTGAGATGTTGTTTTCTCAATACTGATTGAACTCTTCTACTCTTATTCTCTTGCATATGGCGAGAACACGTACCTCTTCCTCAACTGAGCAGCAGCCAGAGCCTCCAGTGGCAACTCTTACGATGGGAATAGGTCGAGGCCAAGGCCGTGCCAGAGGCTGAGGAAGGGCAGGGCTCAGCCCAGAGCCTGAGCAGCAGCCCCAGCAGTGGAGCCTTAGATAGATCTTGATGAGGAGATTCCAGCCCAGACTATTCCTGCCGGACCAGCTCATGTTCCGGAGGGGTTCATTGCCACCCCAGTACTTTAGGACGCTTTGGTCCGTTTGGTGGGCCTTATGGAGAGTGTGTCCCAGACTGGCGCATTTCCCATGGCACTAGCAATCTCTCAGGCTGGAGGAGGAGCCCAAACTCCCACTACTCTCGCTCCGGAGCAGATAGCTCCCCCAGTATCAGGCTCCAGCAGCTCAGCCAGTCAGAGTAGTTCAGCCGGTTGTTGCGACGTAGACCGGTGATGGGTTAGCTATGTCTTCTGAGGCTTTGTGGAGATTGGACAGGTTTACCAAGCTCTTTCCTGTTCACTTCAATGGTTCTCCTTCAGAGGATCCTCAGGAGTATCATGACAGTTGTCACGAGGTTCTACGGAACATGGGTATAGTGGAGAGCAATGGGGTCGATTTTGCTGCATTTTAGATGACTGGTTCCGCCAACAAATTGTGGAGAGATTATTTGTTGAACAGACCAGCTGGGTCGCCTACTCTTACTTGGGACCAGTTCTCTCAGCTCTTCATAGAGAAGTTTCTGCCTATCACATTGAGAGATGAGCGTCGCCGTCAGTTTGAGCGTCTCCAGCAGGGCAGTATGACTGTTACTCAGTATGAGACCCGTTTTGTGGATTTGGCCTGTCATGCTATTCTTCTGCTTCCTACCGAGAGAGAGAGGGTGAGGAGGTTTATTGATAGACTTGCTCAGCCTATCAGATTGCAGATGGCTAAGGAGGCTGGGAGTGAGATTTCTTTTCAAATGGCAGCTAATGTTGCTAGACGAGTCGAGATGGTTCTTGCTCAGGGAGGTCAGGGGTCTGACAAGAGACCTCGCCATTCCGGTGAGTTTAGCGGTGCCTCATCTAGAGGCAGGGGTACTTTTGGTAGAGGCGACCTCCCAGGCCGTTTCATTCAGCACTCCAGGCATCCCACGGTGCATCAGGTGGTCGTGGTCCTCATATGCATTATTCCGACCAGCTAGCCTACAGCGCACCACCAGCTCCTATTAGTGCACCTCCACTCCAGGGCTATCAAGGTGGTTAATCAGGTCGACAAGGTCAGTTTCAGGGTCAGCAGTCACAACAGCCAAGGTTATGTTATACTTGTGGTGATCCGAGGCACATTGCTAGATTTTGCCCTCGGGCAACGGACGGCTCACGGCATCAGAGTTCTCGTGCCTTGGTTCCGGCACCAGTTGCTGCACCACCTGCTCAGCCAGCCAGAGGCAGAGGTCAGGCAGCCAGAGATAGAGGTCAGACTGTTAGAAGTGGAGGTCAGGCCGTTAGAGTTGGAGACCAGCCAGCTAGAGGTCGTCCCCGGGACGTAGTTTAGGGTGGTGGGGCCTAGCCCCGATGTTATGCTTTCCCAGCCAGGCCTGAGGCTGAGTCATCTGACGATGTTATCACATGTACTGTTTCAGTTTGCAGTAGAGATGCTTCAGTTCTATTTGATCCGGGACCTACTTACTCCTATGTGTCATCCTATTTTGCTTCATATTTGGTTGTCTCGTGATTCTTTGAGTGCTCCTATGTATGTGTCCACACCAGTGGGAGATGCTATTATTATAGATCGTGTTTATCGTTCGTGTGTGGTCACCACTGGGAGTCTTGAGACTCGTGTAGACCTTCTACTTCTCGACATGGTTGATTTTGATGTCATACTGGGTATGGATTGGCTGTCACCTTATCATGATATATTAGATTGTCACGCCAAAATGGTGACCTTAGACTTTTAGGGGTTGCCTCGATTAGAGTGGAGAGGGACTCTTGGCCATTCTGCCAGCAGGGTTATCTCTTATGTGAAGGCTCGGCATATGGTCGAGAATGGGTGTCTAGCTTACTTGGATTATGTCCGCAATTCTAGTGCGGAGGTTCCTTCCATGGATTCAGTGTCAGTTATTCGTGAGTTTCCAAAGGTGTTTCTTGTAGACCTACCGGGGATGCCACCCGACAGGGATATTGATTTCTGCATTGATTTAGCCCCGGGCACTCGGCCCATTTCCATTTCTCCATACCGCATGGCCCCGCCAGAGTTAAAAGAATTAAAAGAACAGTTACAGGTTTTGCTTGATAAGGGCTTCATTAGACCTAGTGTCTCGCCCTGGGGTGTACCTGTGTTGTTTGTAAAGAAGAAAGATTGATCAATGAGGATGTGTATAGATTATCGGCAGTTGAACAAAGTCACCATCAAGAACAAGTATCCATTGCCGAGGATTGATAATTTATTTGATCCGCTTCAGGGTGCCAAGGTATTTTCGAAGATTGATTTGAGATCTGGCTATCATCAGTTAAGGATTAGGGCATCTGATGTCCCTAAGACGGCTTTTCGGACTCGGTATGGGCATTATGAGTTTCTAGTGATGTCATTTGGGCTGACAAATTCCCCAGCAACATTCATGGATTTGATGAACCAGGTGTTCAAGCCCTACTTGGATTCCTTTGTGATTGTGTTTATTGATGATATCTTAATCTACTCCCACAGCCGAGAGGAGCATGAGCAGTACCTTCGGATCGTTCTTCAGACTCTGAGAGACAGCCAGTTATATGCTAAGTTCTCACAATGCGAGTTTTGGTTGAGTTCAGTTGCTTTGTTGGGTCAAGTTATATCAGCAGAGGGTATTCAGGTGGATCCTAGGAAGATTGAGGCAGTTCAGAACTGGCGTAGACCCACATCAGCTACAGAGTTCCATAGTTTATTAGGTTTGGCGGGCTACTACTGTCGATTCGTGGAGGGGTTTTCATCCATAGCAGCCCCGTTGACCAGGTTGACCCAGAATGGTGCCTCGTTCAGGTGGTCAGAAGAGTGTGAAGCGAGCTTTCAGAAGCTCAAGACAACTTTGACTACAGCACCAGTATTGGTGTTACCCACAGGTTCAAGATCGTATACGGTATATTGTGATGCATATCGTATTGGTCTGGGTGTGGTATTGATGCAAGGTGGCAAGGTTATTGCATATGCTTTGCGGCAGCGGAAGGTTCACGAGAAGAATTACCTTGTTCATGATCTAGAGCTGGCAGCCATTGTTCACACGCTGAAGATTTAGAGGCACTATCTTTACGGCGTGCTATGTGAGGTATTCACCGATCATCAGAGCTTGTAGTATTTGTTCAAGCAAAAGGAACTCAATTTGAGGAAGAGGAGGTGGTTGGAGCTATTGAAAGACTATGATATCACCATATTGTACCATCAAGGGAAGGCCAATGCGGTGGCCGATGCTTTGAGTAGAAGTCAGCTAGTATGGGTAGCCTTGCTTATATTCTAGTTGGATGTTTCTGAGCCCAGTCGTGTTCTAGCTTGTACAGTTGATTGGTCTTCTTTGATTGAGCGCACCAGAGATTGTCAGGATGATGATCCTCATTTACTTGTCCTTAGAGACACAGTGCGGCATAGTGGTGCCAAGCAGGTTACTATTGGAGATGACGGAGTTTTAAGGATGCAGGGTCATATTTGTGTACCTAATGTGGATGGACTTCGTGAGTTGATTCTTGAGGAGGCCCATAGTTCCCGGTATTATATTCATCCAGGCACCGCCAAGATGTATCAGGACTTGCGGCAGCATTATTGGTGGAGGAGGATGAAGAAAGACATAGTTGCATATGTAGCTCGGTGTCTAAATTGCCAGCAGGTAAAGTGTGAGCATCAGAGACCTGGTGGTTTACTTCAGAGGTTAGAGATTCCTGAGTAGAAGTGGGAGCGTATCACTATGGATTTTGTTGTTGGACTCCCACGGACTCAGAGGAAGTTCGATGCAGTTTGGTCATTGTGGACATGCTGACCAAGTCAGCGCACTTCATTCCTGTGGTAGTTACCTATTCTTTGGAGTGGTTGGCAGAGATTTAGATCCGCGAGATCATCCGTCTTCACGGTGTGCCCGTGTCTATCATTTTTGATCGAGGTACTCAGTTTACCTCGCACTTCTGGAGGGCAGTACAGCGTGAGTTGGGTACACGGGTTGAGTTATGCATAGCATTTCATCCTCAGACGGACGGGCAGTCCGAGCGCACTATTCAGATCTTAGAGGATATGCTCTGCGCATGTGTTATAGACTTCAGAGGATAGCGAGATCAGTTCTTGCCCCTTGTAGAGTTCGCCTACAACGGCAGCTACCAGTCAAGCATTCAGATGGCTCCCTATGAGGCATTATATAGTAGGCGGTGTCGGTCGCCAGTTGGGTGGTTTGAGTCGGGGGAGGCTCGGTTGTTGGGCATGGACTTAGTACAGAATGCCTTGGATAAGGTTAAGATTATTCAGGATCGACTTCACACAGCTCAGTCCATGCAGAAGAGTTATGCCGACTGCAGAGCTCGAGATGTTGCATTTATGATCGGGGAGAGAGTTTTGCTTCGGGTATCACGCATGAAGGGTGTGATGAGGTTCGGAAAGAAGGGCAAGTTGAGCCCTAGGTATATCGGACCTTTTGAGATTCTAGAGAGGGTAGGAGAGGTGGCTTACAGGCTTGCGTTGCCACCTAGTTTAGCAGTTGTTCATCCAGTATTCCATGTGTTCATGCTTCAAAAGTATCATGGCAATCCGTCCCATGTGTTAGATTTCAGCTAGTCCAGTTGGACAAGGATTTGACTTACGAGGAGGAGTCGGTGGCTATTCTAGCCTGGCAAGTTCTCTAGTTGAGATCAAAGAGTTACCCTTCAGTTCGAGTGTAGTGGAGAGGTCAGCCTGCTGAG
Organism: Nicotiana tomentosiformis; assembly: GCF_000390325.3. NCBI lineage: Eukaryota > Viridiplantae > Streptophyta > Magnoliopsida > Solanales > Solanaceae > Nicotiana > Nicotiana tomentosiformis. Next base: position 154,257,152 of record NC_090813.1, read on the forward strand.
GCAGCTACTTGGGAGTCCGAGTCCGATATGCAGAGTAGATATCCCCACCTTTTCACCAACCCAAGTACTTTTCTATGTCCGTTCGAGGATGAACGGTTGTTTTAGAGGTGGAGAATGTGGCGACTCAAAAGGTCATCTTATGTTTTAGAACTCGATTCTGCGCTCTTAAGCCTTAAAATCTCAATTTTTACCCTCCTCGATTTACGTGCACAATCTGCGCATATTTCGGGAGAGCTTTTATGTTGAAAACTGATGAAAATAAGAATTTTTGCCTTGAAAGTTAATTTTAGTTGACTTCGGTCAACATTTTTGGTAAACGGGCCCTGATCCATGTTTTGACGGTCCTGGTGGATCTGTATCGAATTATGGGACCTGGGCGTATGCCCGGAATCGAATTCGGAGGTCTCTAGCTCAAGTTATGAATTTTTAATAAAAATTAAAAGTTTGTAAATTATTTGTTCTTAAGAATTGATTGATGTTTGGCATTGTTAGTACCGGGTCCGTATTTTGGTTCCGGAGCCCGATACAGGTTCATTATAATACTTAAACTTGTCTGTGAATGTTGGTGATAAACGGAGTTGATTGGATGTGATTCGGACGTCCAGTTGGGAAGATAGGAATTTTAAAGTGTTCTTGAGAATTTTATTTGATTTGGTGTTAAATTCGTAGTTTTAGATATTATTTTGGCAATTTGATCGCGCGAGCAAGTTCGTATGATGTTTTTAGACTTTTGTGCATGTTTGGTTTGGAGCCTCGAGGGCTCGGGTGAGTTTCAGATAGGCTACGGGATGTTTTGGACTTAAGGAAATCGAGTATTTCTGTTGTACTTGGTATCTGATATGTCATGCTTCGTGATCGCGTAGTCACTCTCGCGATCGCCAAGGGGAACCTGGGTTGGGGATGATTTTACTCAACGTGAACGCGAGACCATGGTCGTAAACATGGAGCATTGGGGGGAGTTGCTCTATACGGACGCGAACGCGTAGCTTTAGCTAGGCTGGGCAGGGAACCCAGGGTGCTCTATGCGAATACAAGCACTGTCTCGCGAATGCAAAGGTAAGGCAGGCTAAACCTTCGCGAACGTTTAAAGCCTCCCGCAATCGCGTAAGTCCTTAGGAGGCTGCCCTTCGCGAACGCGACAGTGTTCACGCGATCACGATGAACATTGTCGCCCAACACTTAACAGAATCTAAAAACGGGAATTGGCCATTTATTTCATTTTCTCAAAAACCAAACGGACTAGAGGCAATTTTCAAGAGTTGTTTTCTTCCACAAAGTGTTGGTAAGTGATTCTAAACCATTTTCTTTTAATTACCCATTACATTTTATGAATTATCAACCTAAAATCTAGAGTTTTCATGGTAGAATTAGGGGTTCGGGTAGAAACTAGGGATTTCGGAAATTTGGGGATTTAGACCTCAATTTGAGGTCGGATTCCAAAACCAATTATATATCCGGGCTCGGGGTTGAATGGGTAAATGGATTTTGGTCCGAACCTCGGATTTTGACCAAGCAGGCCCGGGGCCGATTTTGGACTTTTTGGAGGAAAATTTTGGAAATCTAAAGTTATGCAATATAATTGATTCCTTTAGCAATATTTGATATTATTGAGTCATTTTTGAATAGATACGAGTGGTTTGGAGGTGAATTCTAAAGGAAAAGTTGTGATTGAGAATTAAGAGGCCTTCAGAGAGAGGTAAGTGTTGTGTCTAACTTTCACTTGAGGGAATTAGGAACCTCAGACTATTTATTATGTGAAATTCATGTGAGCGGCATATATGTGAGGTGACGAGTACTTATGCGTCGCCAATTTACCTGTTTTCCATGTTTCTTCCGTTTTTCTTATATTGTCTCTTTCCTATGCCTAATTGCTACGTGTTTAGACTAGTGTTGTTAAATTGATTGTTCTTATCATGTTCATGGACCTTCGGGTGATAATTGATTATTTATTTTGAAGATTGAGATTTATATTGTGGAACTAAATGTTGAGGTAAGGCTTGTACTTCTTATTTTATCTCCCTGTTGTTAATTGTTCATTACATTATGGTAAGGGAGAGTGTTAATGCACGAAGGGTGATGCTGTGCCATATTGTGAGTGTTAATGCATGAAGGGTGATGTCGTGCCATATTATGAGAGTTAATGCACGAAGGGTGATGTCATGCCATATTGTAAGAGTTAATGCACGAAGGGTGATGTTGTGTCGTTTTTATTGATTTTATGGTGAGATTGAGAGTAAAAGCACGAAGGGTGATGCCGTGCATTTTTCCTCTACTGTATTCGTTGTTTCTGATGATTCATAGTACATTGGTTGTTCCAGTTATCATTCTGTTGTAGTTCTTTATCTCGTATTTCCCTCATCATGTTTTCCCCCTCCCGATATTTCCTGTCTAGCTCTTCATTACTGTTATTTGTGTATGCACTGTTAAATTGTACAGGTTGATTTGTAGGTGCCTTGCCTTAGCCTCGTCACTACTTCATCGAGGTTAGGCTCGACACTTACTAGTACATGGGGTCGGTTGTACTAATACTGCACTCTCCACTTTCTATGCAGATTTTGGTACCGTCTCGGGTTGATCGAGATTTTGCTATTGGACCGCTATCCGGAGACTTAAGGTAGATCTGTCGACGTTCACAGACCTTGAAGTCCCCGTCTATCTTTTATGTTCTACTGTTTCTTTCATTCAGACGGTTGTATTTCTTTCAGACTATTACTTGTAGTGAATTCTAGAATGCTCGTGAATTGTGACTCCAGATCCGGGTGGTAGTAATTAATACAGTTTTTATGTTATTCCGCACTTATTATATTACATCTAAGCTAATTATTGTTATTTGTTGAATGAAAATAAGGATTTGGTTTAATGATTCTCTAACGTTGGCTTGTCTAGCAAGTGAAATGTTAGGCGCCATCACGGTCCCGACGGTGGGAATTTCGGGTCATGACAAAGTCAAATCCATCTCTGCAGCACTTGAACCAATAGATCGATACCAACTTTAAACCCCTCCGAAGATCATGTTCCTTGAGCCGTCAACATTAGAAATACCTATTTAAATTCCGGAATTACTACACTCTGTTGTCTCTGACAACCGCTTCTCCGGCACTATCTCACACTTCTCGGTCCCGAAGGAAAATTGATGACGACCATGATGCCGGTGAACCTTAACACGTTCAACAAGGACGACGACACCATCACAGATGAAAATGCCACCATGCACGAAAATACCAAGTCTCGCTACTCCATCAACCCAAACCTGAACATTTATAGTCTGATTGCCTTTCCTCCGCCTGAAATAATATACCGAATCTCTGAATCATGCGCTGAGTAAACCTCCTTCCAAGTCATTCACTGCCTTGATGCATAGACAAGCATCCTACAGTTACACAAACACTGTGCGATAGCAATGCACGAATCGTCATAACAATCAATGTCAAATATCAAAACCTTAGGTAATACTGATATTGAGCTGAAACGACAGAACGGCCTTCCACAAGGCGACGACAATAGCCCAAAGCAAATACACAGGGAGAAACATCCTGCACCATATCTGTAATATCATTTAAATTCCCCAATTCCCAATTTATAACAAGCGCTTCACGCTGTGTAAGATTGAATAGGAAGGAAATGAAGGCACAAGCCTAACAGGAAATCAAATCGCACGATGAGGAATCAAGAAGGGAAGTGCTCCTAACAGCCCTGTAGCCTCTCGAAGATAAGTACAAACGTCTCCGTACCAATCCGCAAGACTCTACTAGACTTGCTCATGACTCGTGAGACCTAAGTGAACCTAGCGCTCTGATACCATGTTGCCACGATCCAAAATCCATTAAAGATCATGATGGCGCCGGACACCGCTGTCGGGCAAGCCAAGAATAAATACTTAATTTGGTTCTCATTTTAATATTTTTGAAATCATATTTTCTTCAATTAAATTATAAAAGATGGAATTTATAGAGTACATAATAATATTTTTTTTTAACAATTTCAATACAAGACAACCCATAATCACCCCAGAGCCCGATGTCACAAGTGTATGAGCCTCAACTAGGAATGTAAAATAAAATACAACATATGTCTGAAATACAAATTTGGACAGGATAAATAATAATACTCTAAAGGATACTTTGCTGGCTGCGGATCTTAGTATAGAATGCAGCTCACCTAAGTCCCCGCAATAACCACGCCTCTGCGCCCAAAAGGCCACTAGACATATATGTACCTACATAAAAATGTGCAGCAAGTGTAGTATGAGTACGTAAATCAATGCGTACCCAGAAAGTATCCCACCTAACCTGGAAGAAGTAGTGACGAGGGGTCGACTCCGACACTTACTATGGGCTATAAATAAAATACCAATGATATAAGTAAGCATGAATTACGTAGAACAGTTGTAAGCTCAATATCATGAAATAAGTAAACAATTCTTTTGTTAATAAGAAATCTACAAATTTATTTTTCATCATTTATCATTTTGTATCTCAGGCCAACGAAACAATAGCAATTATCATAAATTCCAAAGCAACCAATTCAATCATGCGCAAATCATGTCGAGGTCGTACGACCCGATCCAACATAATATTTAAATTGTGCACTGCCGAGGGTCGAACGGCGTGAACCATAGATGCATCTATCTTCTACCGAGGCGTTCGGCCCGCTCCATAAAAGAGAAAACATATTAAATAACCAATTCAAGATTTATTAAGGGGCAAATATTCCAAGAATTACAAATTCTCATTTAACGGTCAAGTAAATGAAGTTTAACCTTTTTACAATTCCTTTATCGAGTTTCTAAATGTTTTAAATAATTAAATTAACAAGTAGGGCGCAAACATCGCAAGTACAACATGATATGGGTCCTAGACTACCCGGACATAAGCATCATAGTAGCCACGCACGGACTCTCGTCAACTCATGCGTACGTAGCCCCCACAAATAGGAGCACATAATAATTTGATTCACCTATGAGGTTAATTCCTTCTTACAAGGTTAGAAAGGAGACCTACCTCGCTCCGAAGTTCCATAGCCGGCTCCTAAGTCTTTCCAACAACTCAAACCGATTCCCAACGCTCCAAAACTAGTCAATAAATCCATAAATGTATACTCTAATACTCATTATAATTCAATTTACAACAATTCCCAACTCCGCTCGAAAAGTCGATAAAATCACCCTCGGGCCCACGTGCCCTGATTCTGAAAACTTTCAAAGATAAACATTACCCATAACCCCATGAACTCAAATATATATCATTCCAAATTCCATGTCCAATTACGTGGTCAAAATCCAAAAATACCAATTTCTAGGTTTTTCTTCAAAATCCCAAATTTCCACAAATTTTCAAGTCTAAATCCTAATATAATCCAAGTATTTAACTTGCAATAAGTGGTAATCACTTACCTTGACATAGATGACGAAAATCGCCCTTCCAAGAGCTCCAAAAATCGCACAACCAAATGAATAATGGAGGAAAATGGCCAAATCCAGTCTTTTAAAAAACGTCACTGCCCAGGCGACCTTTCTTCGCGAACGCGGTACATCCCTCGCGTTCGTGAGGCTCAACAACCTCACGCCCAGAAATCTCTCTTGCGTTCGCGACACTCTAATCGTGTTCGCGAAGGCCAGCTGCCCAGACCCCTCGCGTTTGCGTTCCCTTCTACACGTTCACATAGGCCAAATGGACTTAGGCCCATCTCCCCCTTTCTTCTTCGCGTTCGCGTCGCCTCGGCCGTGTTCGCGAAGGCTAACCCAGCAACCTCACAAATTCCTCTACGCGAATACGGGACTTCCTTCACGTTCGCGAAGAAGGATACCAGACACCAGCAACAACAGTCTAAAATAGCCCGAAATGATCCAAAACTATCCCGAAACACATCTGAGGCCCCCGGGACCCCTTCCAAATCGCACAAACCAGTCCCATAATATAACACGGACCTGCTCGAGGACTCAAAATAAATCAAACAACATCAAAATCATGAATCGCACCCCAATTCAAACTTAATGAACTTTAGAACTTCAAACTTCTACATTCGATGCCGAAACCCATCAAATCACATCCGATTGACCTCAAATTTTACACACAAGTCACATTCGACATTATGGACCTACTCCAACTCCCGAAATCAGATTCCGACTCTGATATCAAAAAGTCCACTCCCGGTCAAACTTCTCATAAACCTTCAGATTTCTAACTTCCGCCAAATGACCCCAAAATGACCTACGGACCTCCGAATCTACTTTCGAATGCGCTCCCAATACCAAAATCACCATACAGAGCTATTCCCATACTCGGAATCCCAAACAGAGATCGATAACATTGAAATGCACTTCAACCCAAATTTATGAGATTCTTCCGAAATGCCAACTTCTACAATAGGCGCCAAAACGCTCCAGGGTCATCCAAAACCCGATTCGGACATATGCCCAAGTCCAATATCATCATACGAATCTGTTGGAACCTTTAAATCCCAGTTCCGAGGTCGTTTACTCAAAAATCACACTTTAGTCAACTCCTCCAACTTAAGGCTTCCGAAATTAGAATTCTCTTTCCATATCAACTCCGAACTTCCCGAAATTCACTTCTGACCACGCGTACAAGTAATAATACCTGAAGTGAAGTTGCTCATGGACTCAAATCGCCGAACGACGTGTTAGAGCTCAAAACGACCGGTTGGGTCGTTACAGATGTCATGTATATGAAAGAATGTATGGCCTTATCGGCCTATGTTCAGTGTACGAGTGATCATTTTGGTCTTATAAGTCGTATATCTTATGTATAAGTTGGTATTACATGTTTTATTCTAGTTATCTCACGGTAGCTTTTCTGTCTCATTTTCCTATGATAGTATGATACGAAAAGATATGTTATGCTGGTACTCGGTTGAGTAAGGTACCGGGTGCCCGTCGCGGCCCATCGGTTTGGGTCATGAAATATTCCCTCTGAAAAATCGCCCAAAACCGTGCTTGAAATGTCCCAAATGACAAAAATGTCGGAAACCCTCTGTTTTGTAATCTGTCCAAGGTTCCGCTTCTGCGGAAAACTAACCGCATATATGGTCCCGCTTTTGCGGTCATACTTCCGCTTCTACGCCTTCTTCGCTTCTGTGGGCAAGAGTCCGCTTCTGCGAGTAAGAGTCCGCTTCTACTGACTCACTTCTGCGAAGAAACTGTCCGCTTCTGCGGTCCTGCCCAGCTCCCCTTGCCTCCGCTTCTGTGACCTTAGAGTCGCTTCTGCGGACTCGCTTCTACGAGTTTTCATCCGCTTCTGCGGACCTTATACACCTGCGATGCCCATCCCGCTTCTGTGAGCTCGCACCTGCGAGCGAAATTCCGCAAGTGCGATTGCACCAGAAGGCAGAAACTTTTAGATTTCTTCTAAGTCCGAATTTGATCCGTTAACCATCCGAAACTCACTCGAGGCCCCCGGGACCTCAACCAAATACACCAACAAGTCCTAAAACATCATACAAACTTAGTTGATATCTCAAATCACATCAAACAATGCTAAAATCACCAATCACACCCCAATTAAAGCATAACGAAAACTATTGAATTCCAACTTCTACATTCGATGCCGAAACCTATCAATTCAATTCCGATTGACCTCAAATTTTGCACACAAGTCATAAATGATATAACGGAGGTATTCCAATCTTCAGAATCAGATTTCGACCCCGATATCAAAAAGTCAACTCCCTAGTCAAACTTTCAAACTTAAATTTCTATTTTAGCCATTTCAAGCCTAATTTAGCTATGGGCTTCCAAATATTTTTCGGACATGCTACTAAGTCTAAAATTACCATACAGAGCTATTGGAATCATCAAAATTCTATTCCGGGTCATTTACACATAAGTCGACATCCGGTCACTATTTTAACTTAGCTTTAAACCTTGGAACTAAGTGTTCCCATTCATTCCAAAACCTAACCGGACCCGAACCAATCACCCCGATGAGTCAAATAACAATTGTAAAGCATAAATTGAGAAGTAAATGGGGGAACGGGGTTGTAATACTGAAAATGACCGACCGGGTCGTTAAAGATTTCGACCAAGCGAGCCCAGGGTTGACTTTTTCAAAAATGATCAAAATTGAGCCTTTTTCATTTGTGAGTAGTTTCTAAAGATTATTGATTGTTTGACTAATAATTGGCTAGATTTGGTTGGTTTGGAGGCTTGTTCTAAAGGAAAGACCGTGATTGATTGTTGATTTGATTCTAGAAGAAGGTAAGTGTCGTGTTTAACTTTGACTTGAGGGAATTAGGACTTGTTGGTCTATTTTCTACATGAATTTTGTGCGGGGACAGTATATATGCAAGGTGACGAGTGTATATGCACTGTCATGTGTTAAAGAATGCGGGGTGGGCTATTCACCTTTATTTCATCGTTTATTCTAGGTTATATCTCATTACAAGCTTTGAACGTTACATGTTCTTACTTGTTATTCATGCCTTAATTGTTAACTGTCATTTAATTGTTATCTGTTTTTGTTTATTTATTCCTTGATCAATATTTTCTTACTTGCTATATGCTCTCACATGTATTAATTGAACATTTTTATTATTTCATGTCTTTACTTGCCTTTGTTGCCTTTACCTTACTTGTTTCACTTTATTAAGTTATATCGAATTGTGTGATCCCATGGCTATTCTTGCGTTAATAATTTGTCGAAGTTCGTGAATACGAGGTATTGGTAGTTCACCGTTGTACTTGTGGTTCCTTTGTGTTTTATATGCTTTAGTTCCCTTTTGCATTGGTATTTCGGATTTGGTTGTGTTGAATTATTAATGATAGTCAATTGATATTGGGAACGGGTTGTGTGCCACAACAGAATGAAAATAAATTGATAAAGGGAATGGGTTATGCGCCGCAACAGATAATAATATGATATTGGGATCCGGTTTCACACTGCAACAGACATTAAAATGATATTGGGATCGGGTTGCGCGTTGTAACGGGGTGTGATGTGTCATAATTGTTTGTAGATGTGGTGTTTTATTTATGTGCTGTGAAAACTATGAGATGATGTTATTCTGGGGCCCTCTGTAAGTTGACCTTCGGGTCCCGTTCCTATGAGTTTATCCATTTTCTATATATTTCTGTAGTCTTCTATTTTATTATTCGTATAGATTTATGGTGAGTGTCTTGTCATAGCCTCATCACTACTTCGTGTAGGTTAGGCTTGGCAATTACCGAGTACATGGGATCGATTGTACTCATACTAAACTTCTGCACTTCTTATGCAGATCCCGGTGTTAGTCCTAGCGGCGCATAGAGGAGACTTTTCGGATCCAACTCATTCAGGAGACTTGAGGTAGAGTTACATTAGGGTTCGCAGCCCTTGTAGTCCCCTTCTATCCTGTTTTACTATTTATCTAGTTTCAGATAGTTGTATTTCATTTCAAACCATATTTGTAGTATTCTAGTCGCTCATGTACTTGTGACTCAAGATTTCTGGGATTAGTATAGATTGCGTTACTTTTGTATTTATTACATGTATTTCAGAGTATATCCGTCGTTAATTATTACTATTCTGCTTTTAAATTATTAAGATTTGGTTAATTCTTTAGCTAATGTTGGCTTGCCTAGCAAGTGGATGTTAGGCGTCATCACGGCCCTGTGGTTGGGATTTTGGATTGTGACAAGTAATTATACAGTCTAGTAATTACACAGTATTATAATTACGACGACCTGATTGTTTGTCATAATAACATTATAGTATAATTACAAGTGTACTGTTTGGTTTTACAAGTGTAATTACACTATTAGATTAAATTTTAAATATAAAGTTAGTTATCAAAAACTAAAAATTAAGATTTAAAATTATATGCCTTTATAAATGATACTAAAATTTTGACATATAAGATACATATTATGTCACAACCGGAAATTCCTACCTTCGGGGCCGTGATGGCGCCTAACATTTCACTTGCTAGGCAAGCCAGCGTTAGAATAATTTTAATTATTTTTTTAAAAATTTAATTTAATTAATAATAAAGAAACTAATAACTGGAATAAAATCTGAAATAAAGTGAGTAAACCATAATAATAGCGATGTCTAAATACCATCCAAGAACTGGTGTCACAAGTACACGAGCTACTAGAATAATACAAATAAGGGTCTGAATATAACTAAAGTTGTCTGACAAAAATACACAGCTAAATAAAGTAGATGGGGACTTCAGAGCTGCGAACATCGTGCAGCTATACCTCAAGTCTCCTGTGGATAGCTAAATCCGAGCAAATCTATTGTATGCCGCTGGGACCAACTCCAGTAACTGCGTAAAAAGTGCAGAGCATAGTATGAGTACAACCGACCTCATGTACCCAGTAAGTGCCGAGCCTAACCTCGACGAAGTAGTGACAAGGCTAAGGCAGGTCACTTACATTAACCCGTACGCAATAATAATAATAATAACAACAATATAGGAGAACAAGAATAGAAATTAAACCGTTAAATCATATCAACAATCAAGCCAGTTCGGCAGTCATAACCAATTATTACTTAAATCACTTTCTGTTGCGGCGTGCAACCCGATCCCACAATATATTCATATTCAATTCCGTTGTTGCGTGCAACCCGATCCTACAATATATTCATTTTCATTTAGTTCCGTTGTAGCGTGTAACCCGATCCTCAATATATCTTTTCAATCAATTCTGTTGCGGCGTGCAACCCGCTCCTCAAATATATTCACTTTCAATCAATTTTGTTGCGGCGTGCAACCCGCTCCTCCAATATATTCACTTTCATTTCTGTTGCGGCGTGTAACCCTCTCCTCAATAATATAATTTACGAATTCTTATAAAAGAAATTATTCCAATAAATACAACAATTAATATGAAATTATAAGACAATAAGCATATAATAATTATGATTTATTTAGAAACAAGTGATAACAAGTAGCAATTAATTGTGAAAATTGAGGAAATAGGAAATTTAATATTTAGTATGCTAAATGTCAAGTAACAATTAAGTCACATAAATCAAATAAGCATGTAGCAAATATAGCATAGATTCAAGTCATAATATTGAGCAAGGAATATGAGAGAAATAATTAATATAATAATTAATTCATGATTTAAAATAATTTATGATTTCTAGATAAATGTGCAAACAATCAATTTGACGACGTATAGGCACTCGTCACCTCGCCTATACGTCGTTACACATGAAATTCACGTAACAATAATTCAAGGGTTCTATTCCCTCAAGTCAAGGTTAACCACGACACTTACCTCGCTTCGCAACCAAATTCAAGATTCCAATAAACCTTTGCCTCGCGAATTGATGTCCGAAAGCTTCAAATCTAGTCACAAACAATTCAATATTCTCAACACAAATTGTAGGAATTAATTCCATATGAAATTACTAATTTTCTGGATTAAAATCTAAAATTCATTTCAAAAGCCGACAGTGGGACCCACGTATCGAATCCCGAAAAAATTCACAAAATTCAAAAACCCGTTCCGATACGACTTCAACCATACAAAAATTATCAAATTCCGGCATCGGATTGGCTTTGACATTTGTACAGAAAGTTATGATCGATTGGTTGAAGGCATTGCAGAATAATGAATTACACGGTTTGAGGTAAGTAACGGTTCTAAATTTGGTCCTGAGGGTATGAAACCCCGGATTCTGTGATATGTGATTGGTTTTGAGGTGGCACACATGCTATGTGATGGGCGTGTGGGCGTGCACCGTAGGAATTGTGACTTGATAAATTCCATGGAACTATTTGGTTGAATAATCTGTCGATATCAGTACATTTTCCACATATTAGAGAAATCGAACTATAAATCATGTTTAAAACATGTGTTGACATTGTAGGGACCCACAGAGATCGTGTATATGTTGAAGTATCTGCTAAATTGTTGTTTTGCACTCAGTCACAGTTTTACTTGCACATTACATCTCAGTCTTTATTGTTCATTATTGATGCATCATATCATTGTTGTTTGGGCTGCTTATCATAATTTCTGAGAGCCGGAGAGACTGGAGAGGTTGATGACTGAGTGAGGTCGAGGGCCTGATTGTGAGGATATTATGGGATCGGGCTGCACGTCGCAGCATGTTTCATTGATTTATGCCATGATTGGCCTGTTATAGCGCTTGGGCTGAAGAAGCCCCTCCGGAGTCTGTACACACCCCCAATGAGCACAGGTACCTACTGAGTGCCGAGTGCAGAGTGATTGAGAGAAATAAGATACTGTGAGGAAATATTGATTGTGAGGTTGGAGTGAATGGGAGGACTGAGTGACTGTTTCCCTAAGAGGATGCATTGATTTCATTGTTGTTACACTTCAGTTGTCATATATTACTGTTTTGGAAATTTCTGAAAGATATTATCTCATTTTTCAGTCGAACTTGATATGAAATTACTGTTGAGTTTAAATGTTGAACATGAAAGCATCCCTATCTTCTTATGTTGGAAATTCCCGTAATTGGACTTAGCCGTAAAGCTCGCCACTATCTTCAGCTCTTTATTTAGTATTGTTACTTGCTGAGTTAGTTACTACACCCTGCATCTCGTGTGCAGATTCAGGTATGTTCGAACACGGCAGTTGCTAAATTTTTGAAGCTCTATCCGTTGGAGACTATCGAGGTAGCTGCTTGACGTCTGCGGACCTTGACTCTCTTTCCTTTTAGTTTTTGTACTGGTCTATATTTTCAGACAGTGTTTTATCAGTCAGACATTGTTATCGTTTAGATGCTCATGTACTCAGTGACACCGGGTTTGGGGAGTGTATTTATATCCAGTATTTGTGGGATTTTCTCTTAAACTTAATTTTTATGTTTTCAGTATTTAAAAGAAATTGTGGGTTATTAGTGTTGTCGGCTTGCCTAATATTGAGATAGGCGCCATCACGACAGGCGTGCTTTTTGGGTCGTGGCATATTATTTCTTGAGAATATATTAATTACTAATCATATATTTGTAACTAATATTGTAAAAATAATTGATATACTTTTTGAAATTAATAATATTTTACTTTAATTAATTATTAAAACTAAAAGTATATATTTTGTAAGAACATCATGGACTGCATGTTTGATAAAAAGATTAATATATATAAATATAATGTCATAACATTACTCAAATATTTTACGAAAAAATAATCTATCAATTCTAACTGAAAATGAATGGCATGCAATCTCAAAAGTCAATACTACTTATGAAAATAAAATAGAACCGAAAATATAACATAAATTAAAAATCCAAAACAAAATTAACATAATACTCTTATGTAAAATTACAACATAACATAAAATAACTTTCAACATAATTTAAGTAAATATAATTTTTAAAACAAAAGGAAATATAAGTATATAACTTCATTCAACAATGAGATTTTACTTTGATTACATCACTCATTATATGTCAAGTTTATTAACAACTCATTATTTCTAATATTAGGAGGTATTTTAAAACCAAAATAATAGCACAATTATGCTAAACAAAGAAAAATAAAAACAAATATGAGAAGCTACATAGAATCACAAAAAATAAAGGTTAAAAATGAGAATATTATTCAAATATTAAAAAGTAATCTATCATTTTAACATAGTTAAGTTTGTATATGACCTCATCTAATAATAAACTTCAACTTTAATGACATCACTCATTATAAGTCAAGTTTGTGGATGACTTATTCTTTTTAAGATTACGATGTATAATATTTTAGAAGAATTAAAATAATATAGCTAAGTATAATTAAAAAATAAAGAAAAATAATTAAGAAAGAAACAAAATATGAGAAATTATGTAGAAACACATGAAGTAATGATTAGTAAAAAAGAAAATAAAAGATAAATAATGTAAAAGGAAAAATATTTGACAAAAAAAAGAATTTTAAAAGTTAAAATAAAAATAAATTGGCACGACCTCAGTTTTCCTCCTTAGGATGTTGTGATAGCACCTAGTCTCTAAGACTAGGTAAGCCTAACAATCATGAATACTTATCGGAATATAACAACTAAGATAACAAGATAATTTGAAAAACTTATAATAAATCCAAAACAGAACATCTATAACAAAACTCCCAAAACTGGTGGAACTGATTCATAAGCTCTACATGAATATACTGTAAAATTCCTAGTACAACACTGTCTAGATAAAGAGTAAACAAACTCCGATCAACTCTTTCAACTTAAACTTCCAACATTGGGACTAAGTGTCTCCGAAACTTCTCCGGAACCAATCCAACCGCCCCGGCAAGTCACATAACCACAAATGAACATAGAGGAGGCAATAAATAGGAAAATGAGGCTACAATACACAAAACGGTCAGTCGGGTCGTTACATAAATTAAAAGGATAAAATAAAAATAAATTAAAAAGAATAAAAAGTAAATTAAAAAGAAAAGAAAAGAGATTCAAAAAATAACCTTGTAATTACACCATGTAATTACCAACATTTCTCAGACCTTCTTTGATAATTAAAGAGTATAATTATACTCTCTCAATTATACCTAATTACATACTTATGAAGTAATTATTTGATCAGACAAATACGTTAAAACTGTGTAATTATGCTAAAATCTATTTAAGGGTGACTTTCCAAATAGGTCTAAGAGTATCGAGTGTTTACCTCGAGAGGAGGCAGGAGGTGGAATCATTTTAGACAAGTGTCCCTGACGTGCACATGGTCAGTCTCATGACTGCGACAGTTTGAAAGAAGACGAAATGCCTATATTACCCTCAATTGTAACATAACCGTTTGAACTTGTCCACCTCATACTCTTCTAGATCTTCCAATCAAAACTGAGGATATTATTGTCTTTCAGACTCACCTTCTCCTCCCATTACACTTTCTGGTGAAAATCAAACTGCTCCTCTGTGCAGGCCCCTACACACTCTCTCTCTCTCTCTCTCTCTCTCTCTCTCTCTCTATATATATATATATATATATATATATATATATATATATCTGCTTCAAATGGTACTCTGATTTTCTGTTTATAAGATTTTCCAGCTTCATTAAAGCTCTTCAGTTCTGTCTGCTTCAGGTATCTTCGAATTTTTCTTTAACTTCTTTTCTTGTACTTGCATTTTGTACACTTGGTATCTTGAATTCAGTAATTTGTGCAGATAAAAAGGGCTTCTTTTAGGTTGAGTTTATTTGGCTTTTTAATTCTGAAGATGGGGTATGTTGTTTATGAAGGCAAAAATGAACGGATGCATTTCCCCTTCGTTGTTTGGTGGTGGCAAAAGCAGGGAGGAAACAAAAAAATTTACCCCTTTTCGATCTTATTTCAAGAAAGGAACTGAGCATATGAGAAATTGGTTTCTAAAAAATTTTAAATTACCTTTTCTCTACACTAACCAAACAAGTGATAAAAAAAAGTAGAAGTTTCAAAATTTTGAAATTAGTTGTAAGTAGCTCTAAGGAAAATGAGGTCAGAGCAAAAGCTGAAGTTAGTTAAAAATGGATGTCCATTTCTGTCTTGCATCATCACTATGAAATTAATTAAACAAAAGTGGTGCTCGTTTATTTTTTGCTGGGTATTGACAAAAGAGTGAAACTTCATCTAAATCTCTCAAGGTTCTTGAATTATCATTTTGTTGTTTTGGTCACTCCTTTATGTTATGTTATCTTACAGAGACAGCTCTGCTTATGGCTTCCCCTTCCTCTGAGCCTACTGCCAAGCCTGAGGGTAGCAGTGGAAATGATGTCGGTGGCGGAGAAACATCAGAAGCTATGGGTTCTATAGGGACTGATCAGCTATTACTGTATAGAGGACCGAAGAAAGCAAAGAAAGAGAGGGGTTGTACAGCCAAGGAGCGCATAAGCAAAATGCCCCCATGTACTGCAGGGAAGCGCAGCTCCATCTATCGTGGTGTCACTAGGTACGGGATGGAGAAAGGCAAATTGCAGATTTTATTGAAGTTTTCGAGTATCTTTGTGCAAATATGTTATTTTTTTACTTTTGCTTATTTGCATAAGAATCTAGTTTCTCTACATTTAGCTTCTCTGAGTTGACAGACCAAAATTGGGTTCTTTTATGGAGATCTACCTATGAATCTTCTAACATAGCAGCGAGGGAAACACTTTTCAGCAGTTCAGTGCCCTATGAGAGACACCAGCATTAGTAAACGAATTAGAAAGCTTAGGATCTTGGATTTTGCATATTAGTGAACGAGCAACATCCATGGTAGCTTTCTTGACTTACACATGGTGATGAGCACATAGCTGTAAATAGGGAGGTGAAGTGTATCAGGACTCAGGAACCGCGCCATGCATGACAGAAACATGTGTGCAAATGTCTATTGTCTACCAATGCAGCCTGCTTATAGATGATAAACTCGTTCTATGATAATTGAATTTGTTTCTATATTCTAAATACACTTTTTGAAATACTAAAGAAGGGAAAAACTAAAAAAACAGTAGAGGTGTTTGTAGAATTTTTTTATTTGGTTTGAGAACAAAATGAAGTTGAAAAAATTTGGGATGGGAAAAGTTTCCTGCCCCATTTGAGTCTTTAGGTAAGATAAAACAAAAAGGCTCATGGAATTTAGAATCATTCATTGGTCGTGTTTACATCTTGGTTTAGTATGTAGATGTAGAAGGAATGAAGAATTTCTTCTTTATGACTTTTAATAAAATAGATAGTGAGTAGCCATTGTATGGAAGATTCAAGGCCTAAAGGTTTTGTCTCTTTTCTTGACTGGGTATTTTGTTTGTTCTATTTGTTAGAGTCAGATAACATGGTATATGTGAACTCTCCTTCTGTCTTGGCAATTTTTTTAGCGAGATATTGCTTGCCTCAAGAATTTTTCTTGTTTCTTGGAAAATTTTTGAACTATGTTTTTAATTTCATGGGACTAGGCATAGATGGACTGGCCGTTATGAAGCTCATCTTTGGGATAAAAGTACCTGGAATCAAAACCAAAATAAGAAAGGAAAGCAAGGTGTTTCTCTTTTTTCTCTAGCAGATATTGTTGTTTCTAATGCTTGCCGATCAGAATTCAGCTTGATGCTTCAGTTTCTCGTGAAAATACTGATGTTTAGAAAGTGTTTATATTGCATGGACTTTGGGGCATTTATTGCTGCTTGATCTGCATGGGCAGTTTACTTAGGTGAGTACCTTGATTTATCCTTTTCTTAGGTACTGCACAAAAAAGGAGATTAAACTGTTTTGTAACAAAACTTCTTGTAGGAGCGTATGATGAGGAGGAGGCTGCAGCAAGAGCATATGATCTTGCTGCTTTGAAATATTGGGGTCCTGGAACTCTCATTAATTTCCCAGTAAGATGTTTGTTATTAGTATGTTTCTCAGCTTATCAAGCAATACAAGTATCTTGCCCTGCTCCATTCGCCCTCCTCCTACCTGTCTCAAGGATGCAACTCCAATTCTTCCCTTGCTTTATTCTCTTAATTCCTGACTTATTTATATATTGGATCTGTTAAAGCTTTACTCCTGTGAAAGGACTAAGCGGAACCTTTACGAATGTTTCCTAACTGTATCAGGTGATGTGCAATGAGTTTACTTTCATGTACTGAATGCGCTGACCGTTTATGTAGGTGACAGATTACACAAGGGACCTTGAAGAGATGCAAAATGTCTCAAGAGAGGATTATCTTGCGTCATTAAGAAGGTAGGTATATTGTTTGCATATGCATGTGTTTGGAAGGGTATTTGCTGATTCCTCATAAACTCATTTTTGCAGAAAGAGCGGTGGTTTCTCCAGAGGGATCTCCAAATATCGTCCTCTATCCAGGTGTGCTAAGACAGACCATGTGTCTTTTTATATGGCTTCGTAAATTAAAAAATTATGTGACAAAGGACAAAATGCTGTTCAATTCTCCTGTCACATCCACATTTACTTATTTTCCCTGGTTCTTGATCTTCTTCATAAGGTTTTTTTAGATATATCATCATTAACAATGTCTCCCGTATTTTCTTCTCTGCATCCAATGTAGTCGATGGGACCTGCAATTTGGTCGTGTGCCTGGAGCTGATTACTTTAACAGCCTGCAGTATGGTGAGTGCAGCTCTTGTCATACAAGAAGAAGTTTGTATTAAAACAGAACTTATAGACCTTGGATTTAGTTAGCAAATCAAGTGCTGAAGTCAGCTCTTATAAATCCTTAAATTTCTCGAAGGTGATGATGCAACAGTCAACAATGAGTACATTGGTGGTTTCTGCATGGATAGAAAGATTGACTTGTCAAGTTACATCAAGTGGTGGGGAGGTAATAAAGCTCGTCAAACAGATTCCCATTTGAAAACGTCAGAGGAAACAAAGGTTGGTTGTCCTGAAGATATTGATAATGAGCTTAGGGCTTCAGAATTATCAATTCAGCAGACTGAACCATATGAGATGCCCCGTTTTGGTGTGTGCCAAGAAAGAAAGAATCATAAAAGCTCCGCACTGTCTGCTATGAGCATTTTGTCACAATCTGCAGCATACAAGAGTTTACAAGAGAAGGTTGCTAAAAAGAAAGAAAAAGTTGAGAATGAAAACAAAAGCACTATCAACAGAGTCGACCGTGGGAAGACGATTGAGAAATCAAGTCCTGATAGTGGAAGCAAGAGGCTTGGAGCTGCATTTCTAAACCCCGGGGGATCATCTATTAGCAAAAACTTGCACCCACTTACTCCACTCCTATCGGCACCACTTCTCACTAACTACAACAACGTAGATCCCCTAACAGACCCTGTTCTTTGGACATCTCTTGTTCCTATTTTTCATACAGGTTCTTCACGCACTGCTGAGGTGGGTTTATCTCTTCATTGAAGCTTACTTTATCTTGTCTTGCATATTCTATATAGAAACATGGAAGAAAGATAAAAAAGTTAATAGAGTGGAATGTAATTTAAAATCATAGTGCTTTATGCCTATCATAGCTCAAGTTTATATAAGAAATATGGAAGAAGGATAGAACTGTTAAACAATCTTGGTTGCCTAGGATGTATAGATCCTAGTATCTGAAGCTCTCAAATAATGAGGTGACTAATAATCCAGCTTTGCATGCCCCAGGGCTTAGTTCAAGCGGCAAAGGTCGAGGGACTTGTGACTTAAGTCACAAGTTCAAGCCCTGCGTCATGCGGACTAAGCTTGGTTTTAAGTGGAGAAGGGTAGAGAGGCGAGCCCATTATCCCGTGTTTTGAAGGCCACAGTTGGTCCTAAGGGCCGACCCCGACGGATTTCTCGGTCATCAAAAAAATAATCCAGTTTTGACTTTTGCATGATACTATATCAAATTTAAAACCAAGTATTTTAAAGGTGATAAAACCAAGTATTTTAATGCTAGCTTAAATTTTGGGTATTTTAAAGGTGATAAAATTTCCAGCTAGCTATTACCTAGCTATATCCTATAATGAAACCTGCACTTGGCTAAACCTGAGCTCTAGTTTCCATGTCCAACAGCAATTTCAGATATACATAGAGTACTAATATATTACTTTTGTCTTTGAAGAATGGATAGTTTTCAATTAGTTGTACCTTGGCTTCCCCCTGATATGACTTGTCTGGACAATGGCCATTAACAAGAGATCTTACTGAGTAGTTACTCTTGCTCTTAGCTATACAACCAGCATCAGTGATGCACACTTTTGAGATATACCCTTCCCAGTTATGCTTATTTAAGTCTCCAGAAGTGTCAAGGAATATCACAATGCAGAATGTCACTTGTTTATATATCAAAATTATCACAAGTTTATACTGTTGAGTAGCATTATGATGTAATTGTTGTGAAGATCTCATATAGACTAGTATTCTTGTATATAACCACTCGTTAGTTGTTTAGGGTTCCAAAAGTCAATTAAGAGATTGAAGGGATGCGTGTATCTCATAAACTCGGATCATTTTCGTGCAGGTGCACAAGAGCGAAGCAACTTCAGATTATACTTTATTTCAGCAAGAAGATTAACTTCTGCCTCTACAAGTGAGATACAGTCATACAGACAACACAACACAAACTTTCCTGTACATGGATTTTACTTTGAGTCCACTATGGGCTTTATAGGAAAACCAAACCATGACTGAAGAGGATTGTGCTTTTAGAAGTTTTAAAAAAAGTCACTGGTTTGTTAGCATTCCTTATTTCCATGGTGGTTATTATAAGAGTCTTTCATCCATTCTATAAAGTTTTCCACAAATTTATACAAGAATGATTTATTATTGCAGTAGAATTTTGTTCTGGCCCTTGTTGGTTCTAGTTTGACCATTATATTTCCTTCCCACTCTCTAACTTCCAGTGGAAAGAAAATAGTTTCCCCTTTGTTTCTACACTTTATATTCTCAAAATTGAAAATTAACATGACTGAAATCTGAAGTTGAGATGATTGCTTGTTCATTTTTCTATATAGTATAAGCTGGACTACAATATAAGCTGCTTGTAATGCCTCAAATTGAAATGCTTGGACTATATATAAAACGATACCAGTAAGACAGCATGGAAAGGCAACTGCTACCAAGGGGTGGGTGAGAATTGAGATGGTCGGGATCTTTCTATCCTTGAACAAAGGTTTCCAGTTTGAGACCTAAGAATGAAGAATCGTTATTGGTGGACTTTTGCAGTCCTCTACATTTTCAAAATTAGCTCATTGGTTATCTATCTGAAGTTTAAAATTCAAAACTAATCTTCAGATAGGTCTGATTTTGAAAAGCCAATCAACTTCTAAAGACAAAGGAACACAAAAGTGGCCATAACTATTATTGATCTGAAATATCCCTTTCACTACACCTGAATGGAAATTATTATTGATCAGAAATATCCCTTTCACTAAATACACATAACAATGGGTAAATAGGCAGCTGCCTAATTGCTATATAATTCCATCTAGCTAAAAGACTAAACATCGAACCCCTCTTGGCCTCGAAAACTGTACTCTATGGATACTAATAAATCGACGATGAGTTACGCTGTGACATGGGGTTCAGGTCAGTCTTCTACAACGATAAGTTGATGAACATTATCAGGACGTTGCCAAGGATGTCGCCAAGGATGAAACATAACCATTAAGGTGTGATTTCTGCCATCTCCATGCGACCTGCAAACTCTCTTGAAGATCAGTGAATTTGGCTGTCCAGTTCAGTTCATTTCTAATCTTAGTTGGATCACTGTACACTTGTGCATAATCACCAGGCCTACGGGGAAGAAAGTCAACTTTGATAGGTACCCCAGTAGCAGCTTTACAAGCCTCCACAAATTCCTTCACTGATCTACCTGTTTTCGGGAACAAGAGAGGAGACTGAGACCTCGAGATCGTTTCGAGTAAACAAAACTCCACTATGTAGAACAGAGTGCATTACCTCTTCCTGTTCCAACATTGTAGATCCCAACTTTCCCTGGCTTTGCCTTCTCAAGAGCTTTAACATGAGCATCAACCAGATCAGTCACGTCTATATAATCCCTTATGCATGTACCATCTGGTGTTTTATAGTCCGTTCCTCTAACCTGCATGACAAAGAACTCCGGCTCAGTGCCAATGATAAAAACGTCCACTTTCCCGACTCCATATCAGGATTCTTTACTCTTTGTGCGTAGAGCAGTCTTATCTCTCTCATTTAATTGTTATTGCAAATAAATTAGCAACCATCAATCAGAAGAGATATGGAAGTTCTAACAATGTTTCACGCGTACTGTACTCATTGAACCAGGCAAAATTTTGCCAGACATTACAAAACATATTCAACAATATAAATATGCAGACAGCAAAAATTTACTGACCTTAAGCCCAGGTATGATTCCACGAGCTGCATCAAAACAAGCACCAGATATCCGGCCATGTTCGCGAAGTTCAGGTCGGGGAGCTTCTCCTAGTCTTCCATCTGGATCAGAACCAATCACGTTGAAGTATCTGAATTTTGAGAAACCGAAGTAAGCATTAGTTTGAGCAATACAATGTACTATACATAACAATTCAAGAACAAAAATTGGTCAAAGAAGCACAAGCTTGTAGTTACTTGGTAAATAACAATGAAAAAGCAGTGTACAACAACTGAAAAGATACTTCCATCTTCAATAACAGGAAACTAAAATAGTCTCATCTAGCCTTGCCGATTAGAAGATAAATGGCCAAAAACATCAACAAACTAGACAGACATAATAATGAGGTGCTAGAGTTCATGAACAAACAAGTGAAAGGACAAATAGAAAGAAATAACCAAAACCACAAAACAGAAATAGAAGAAAAAGGTGAGGGAAAGTACACTGCTAAGGATCACTTAGCAAGTGTGAAAAACAATAAACTAAACGCAAAGGAGTATAGGTAAGAAAAAGTCCACCTCAGAATCATGCCAGCCATGTTTGAGTTCTTATGAAAATCCAGAATGATATCTTCCGCCATTTTCTTTGCTTTTCCATATGGATTAATAGGGAGCTGTAATTTGAGAGAAGAGGCTCAGCTGTTTCACAATAAGCTCCTAACATACAAATGGTGCATCTCTCCACATTGAATTAAACATCATTCAAATGCTTCTAGCCTAATACATGCGTAGGCCCTTTAAAACACTCACCTGTGGAGTTCCTTCTGTAATGGGCATCTTTTCAGGCTCTCCATACGTTGCACATGTACTAGAGTAAATTAAAGTTGGGACTCCATGAGTTGCCATTGCTTCTAATACAGTGAGGGTATTTGATGTGATATTGTGATAATATCTGATTAACACATGAAGCAAGCACACAAATATAAGTGAAGGGAAAAGCCAATGCAATATTGCCATAACAATAATGTTCCCAAACATGGAATAACATCATGGTTGATAGTTAATATAAAGTAAATCTTTCAAATGGAAAATTAATACACTAAATTTGATGTAAAACAGGTTTTCTGTCAGTTTGAAATAACGTGACAATCCATTTTCAGGTACCATGTAGAGAAAGAAAGATCACAGCTTTTTTTTATATATCCACTTTTGGATAAAAGTGCATAACTTGCCAAAGCACTGGTGGAAGAGTTGGCTCCAATGTAATTTACCAAAAGGCGAAAATTTAGTGTCGTTGTTTGTGAGAAATACTTCTTTAGAAGCACTGAATCCCAAACATCATCTAAATCAAGACAACAAAATAAAATGTTATCCTAGCTTATAATATTCTTAATTCGCGAACAATATTGTCACAAAAATTACGATATCTGTACATACTTGATCTTTTCGGGAGTCCTTTTCATTTCTTTCTTTTTTCTTTTTCTTTTAAAAGAAAAAGGGATAGAGAAGACTTTATTGATCAAAGTTACAGTTTAAAAAATTCAACTCTTTTCCTCTCAAATCATGCAGCCTAAGTATATATACATATGCCAAAATTTCAAAGAAATTGAATACTTACTTGAGAGGATCAAGGGTGCTCTCGCCAACATATGCTACAGCTGCAAAATGCATGACCGCATCAAATGCATTTTGGGAGAATACCTTGTGCACCTGCAGATATTAGTCACAGGAATAAGTAGAATGGCAAAATCAAACAACTTAAGTACCAAAAGATAGTTGAGAGCTGCAGTCTACCGATTTTGCATCCCCCAAGTCAGCATATATGAACTGAAGCCTGCCAGGTTCAGGAAATAGTTCTTGTAGAATCCTAATAGCGCCTAGGTTTCCTCGTGAAAGGTTGTCCTGTTAAAATCAGTAAATCATATTTCCTATGATGTCCCGTTCAAATATTCACACTCAAGAGTTGATTAATTTGAAAATAAAATAAAAGAGTTGTCTAAGAATGATTATGAAATGACCTATTCAAAACTTCAAGTGGAGAAATTACCACTATGGTCACCCGGTAAGATTCTTTCAGAAGACGCAATGCTGCGTGGGAGCCAATATAGCCAGCACCTCCAGTGACTAAGACATGAGTAACACCTGGTTCATGCCGAGAAAACTGAGGAGAAACAGGCAACAAGAGAAACAACCATGGTGAGCAACAACAACAACAACAACAAACCCAGTGGAATCCCGCAAGTGTGGTCTGGGGAGCAGCAAGCTCAAATAGTAATAAATTAAAAAAAGGCTACATTTGCTTGTTGCTAACTTGCAATACAATCTTATCCAATATTCATTATGCTTTATTCTCTCTTGGTTAGCTTCCTGGCAGTAAATACATGCTATTAAAATAGAAGAGTCTGCAAAATCAAAACATGTGCATATTTCCCTTTTCTTACTTAGCAGGAAATTACATTTAGAAGCATTTCTCTATTTTAGATGTCAACAAGAAAATAGAGAACTAAACACTGCCAAAGATGAAGTAGAAAGAAACATAATAAGAGCAAATTTTGGAAGATGTTAGTTGAGGTTTTTCTATTACATATAGAAATGCTACACGAGTATTGTGACTCTTAATTCTCATTGAAAATTTATAAATGCACTAACAACAAAGGTAAACATATTACCTCTTACTAGAGATTATTAACATGGGAATAAATAAAGAAAAAGAACAGGGACTTACTGGGGTATTAAAACTTGGGGACTGCTTGAGCATAAGAATGCACAGTGCTGTCAACATAGCAGCCATAAGAATTTTACCCACATAATTGCTCTTCTTTGGATCTGCATAATCCATGCCTACAACCAATACATAAAGTTGTTTAGACCCAATAAAAGGTGCTGTTTTTATAACATAAACACTTGACACATTGACAAACAACCATCAGAAACATGATTATAAAGATTAAAATACCCACGCATCCAGCAGAAGATATCATGATCAAAAGTACTATAGACTGCCATTTAATGCCACAAACAGAAATGTCTATTTAGGTGCTAATCAAATTGAAACTCTCTATCATTAAGAAAAGAATCAGGAAATTAAAAGCAGCCGCCAGGGCTTTGATCTAGTGGTGAGACGCAACTTGTGATGTGTGGGTTAGACGCACGTCACGAGCTTGAAAACTGCCGCGGACAAAAGCCTTAATCGCCGAGTTTCGAACATGCACCACTCGAAGATTATTGGTTATCAAAGAAAGGAAAAACAACAAGCAAAAGAAACAGATAATGTAAGAGCTCACCTCCTAAAGGCATAGATCTATTAGACCTCGGCTGACTTCTTGTTCTGCCTAAGTTTTGCATTGCAGAAGCTCTTCAATGCTTCAAAAAGCAAATAATCCAATTGGTAGAAATCAAGTAAAAGCCCTTCTCCTCTTCTTTAGAATTTCTGTCAATATGCAGCAACAGATAGTAAAAATGCAGTCTTGGGGTTATAATCAGTAAAAAAAATGAAAGTTGGACTGCTGGCAATTTGGTGAAACAATAGGTAAAAAAAACTTAGAGAAGGAAAATTAACAACTGGGGCCCTGTCTTAAAAAGATGTTACATAATTATTCACAACCTCAGCAAAAAATCTTGAAATCAACCCCCAACAAAGACCAACCAGAAAAGGCAAGTTTCTAATTTGGAATACTCTACCAGCAGAAAATTAAAAAAAATGCCAAGAAACTGAAAGACACCAATTAAAATTAACCCCAGAATATCCAACAAAGGACGGGAAAAATTCAAACCTCAAGATTGTTATTTAGAATCTACTCAGAACCCATTAAAATTAACTGGAAAAAAGAATAGAAATATAAAGAGAAAAAGGGGAACACCAAAAAAAAAACCAGCATAAACAGAAGATAAATTGTAACGTACAAACATATGATCAAAATGCAACCTTCGGATTAAACTGGAGAATGGATAGAAGTAAAAATTGCCAGTTTCAGCTTTTTATATGGCGCAAGAATTAGAGGGGATATATATTAAGAGGGGAGGGGACGGTGGGGAAGTAGGTTTGAATGAAATAAGGAGATCTGTGAGAAGAAAAGGCCAATAGAAAGTGACGCACTACTGGAACATATAGTCTGAAGAACCGACGATGACTTCCATGCATTCTCAGAAGAAAATTAAAAACAAATTCAACAAGCCTATAAATTTTGAATAGAAAGCAGGATCACTTCACTGTATCAGAAAGATTGAGAGAAACGTACGACGACGAAGAAGAAGAAAAGAAGAGGAAGAGGAGGAGGAGGAGCAAAAGCAGTGGTGCTTACTGCTTTCCTGCCTGTACCTTTATTTTAATTTTTTTTTAATTTGTTAAATTTCCAAATGCAGTAGAATTCAGTTACACAAAATGAAAATGAGAAAAGAGCAGGAGCAATTTATGCAAAATACTCATTGAGCTTGAAATAATCCCATTTGAAATATATTTACAATATATACTTATCCAATTAAAATTAATTACCCCTACTTATCCATTAACTATTTCGCTTAGCTTAACTTGAGTTGACTTGGATTGGCTAGGCTTGAATTGGCTTCGCTTTGCTTGACTTGGCTTGAATTGATTTCGCTTTGCTTGGCTTGATTTAGTAGCTTAGTTTGACTTTATTTAATTAGTTTTGACTGAATATTAAAAAAATGGATAGGGAGGGAACTTATGGGCAGGGCCGGGTAATAAGTTTCTCTCGCCTGGGTATTTCCCAAAGAACCCCCAAAGAATAGTGGGGCTCTCTTCTACGGTTCGCTAAGGGGTTGGGCTTGGGGAAGAACCCAACTATGATTTTTCTCATTGCTTATTTATTACTTCGTAAAAATTGGTTTTCGTAGCCGCTTTTAGGCCCTGCTATTAGAGTTTGGCCGCATTTTCAAATGTATTGGCAATGTGGCTACGGGTTCGACTAATACGGAAATTAATACGGAATATAACTCGAACAATTGATATTGGAGTTCTAAGCCCCAAGAATAATTTCTGATTTTTTTAGTCTTTGCTAGTGTAAAATCCATGAACGATTCCTGGAGTTCAAAATAATGTATTTGAATCAATGTGAAAGGATTACAGCCTGTATTCAATTTGAGTCAAGACTAGAAAAGCTGATATACGTTTGACTTCGATTCCTAAAAAAGAAATGAAGATCACCAAAGATTTTTCATAGAGAAATGCGTACCTAGTCGCTGAATGAAAGAAGAGAGAGGAGCTGAAAGACAATCTTTAGTAGGTTTCGACTTTTTTCCATTATTCCTGCGCCTTCCACGATTGTTGACCTGTCTCGCACCGGGGAAGACGTTCTTTAAGACAAGACATACGGTACAGAAATGATCATCAAAGGATCTTGTCTGGACGGAGATGTATCTTTCCTAAGAAAGACGGTAAAAAGATCATTACTAGGTTTGAACCTATAAATGTTTTAACAAACCTCAGGGGTTTGAACTCTAGTAATTGTTATTGGGGTTTGAACCTATAAGGAATATTTTCACTAATGATATCTCTTTTGAACTCAAAGATAATTATCCTGAAGTTTCAACTTGTAGGAGTTAGAACTCCATGATTGTGTCATCGAGTTGGAAATAAGGTACCATTGTTGGATTTTGAGCCTATAAATATTTAAATTCCAGTACAGTGTGCTGGAATTTCACTTTTAAAAGCTATAAAGTCCAGTATCATGTATTTTGAATTTTACATGTAGAGAGCTTTTCGGACTCTAGTATATTATGCTCGACTTTCACTTGTAAAATATTTGAAATTCAGTAGCGATTTGTTGTAGTTATTCAGTGTATTGGGTACTTTTGTCCAAAATATACATGATTTAAATGGAATGGCTAAAGTCTAATAGCTTTCTTAAACTGTAGCTAAATGTTAATAGCAGAGGTAAAAGGTGACTGATTACTAATACTACACTATTACTTCTTCCGACTTCTTATTTGATGAGTCAAATAATTTATTTGATTACTATAATTTTGTCAATTAATTTAAGTATTTTGAATTTTTAGCCGTATTGACTTACGATATGCAACAACAGCAACAACAACATACCCAGTATTATCTCACACTGTGGGTAATAGGAGGGTAGTGTGTACGCAGACCTTATCCCTACCCTATGAGGATAGAGAGGTTGTTTCCAATAGACCCTCGGCTCAGGAAAGCATAAGCACCCCATTAATGAAAATATAGACAAGAAGGGACATCACCAAAAAGTCATATAAAAGCAGAACAAAAACAACAAGATAGTAAGATGGCCAACAATGAAAGAAAATGACGGGTAATCATATAAATCTACTAGCAACAGAATGCGAGAGTGCATACTGATATTAACCGTATAAACAATCTAGACCACCTACCCTACTACCCTAATCCTTGACTTCCACACCTTCCTATCAAGGGTCATGTCCTCAGCCAGTTGAAGTTGTACCATGTCTTGCCTAATCACCTCTACCCACTTCTTCTTTGGCCAACCTCTACCTCTTTGTAGGCCCTCCAATGTCAACCTCTCGCACCTCCTCACCGGGGTGTATGTGCTACTCCTCCTCTTTACATGTCCAAACCACCTAAGCCTAGCTTCCCACATCTTGTTCTTAATAGGGGCCACACCCACCTTGTCGCGAATAACCTCATTCCTAATCCTATATAACCTGTAATGCCCTCACATCCATCTCAGCATCCTCATCTCTGCTACCTTTATCTTCTGGACATGGGCGATCTTGACTGGCTATCACTCAGCCCCATACAACATAGTAGGTCTGACCACCACTCTGTAAAACTTACCTTTAGGCTTTGGTAGCACATTCTTGTCACACAAAACACCGGAAGCGAGTCTCCATTTCATCAATCCCGCTCTAGTGCGATGTGTGACATCTTCATCAATCTCCCCATCCCCCTGTATAATAGACCCAAGGTACTTAAAACTTTCTCTCCTAGGGATGACCTGCGAGTCCAGCCTCACCTTCCCTTCCCCCTCCCAGAGTCTCACCACTGAACTTATACTCTAAGTATTTTGTCTTGGTCCTGCTCAACTTGAAACTTTTAGACTCCAGGGTCTACCTCCATACCTCTAATCCCGCATTCACACTACCTCGCGTCTCGTCAATCAATATAATACCATCTAAAAATAGCATGCACCACGGCACCTCTCATTGGATGTGGCGCGTCAGTGCGTCTATCGCCAGGGAAAACAAAAAAGGGCTGAGTGTCGACCCCTGATGCAATCCCATTATGATCGTAAAATGGTCCGAGTCTCCTCCCAAAGTCCTCACTCGGGTCTTTGCTCCATTATACATGTCCTTAATCACCCTAACGTAGGCAACAAGTATACCTCTAGCCTTTAAACATCTCCACAAAACCTCTTTCGGGACTTTATCGTACGTATTTTTAAGTCGATGAACACCATATGCAAGTCCTTCTTCCTCTCCCTATACTACTCCATCAATCTCCTAACATGGTGAATGGCCTCTGTAGTCGAACGCCCCGGCATAAACTCGAATTGATTCTCGGAAATAGACATACTCCTCCTCACCCTTAGCTCTACCACCCTCTCCCAGACTTTCATATTATGGCTAAGCAGCTTGATACCCCGATAGTTATTGCAATTTTGGATATCATCCTTTTTCTTGTATAAAGGAACTATCGTGCTCTACCTTCACTCTTCGGACACCTTCTTTATTTTAAAAATGATATTAAATAACCTAGTTCCAAGCCCGCCTTGGATGCACTCTTCCAAAATTCCGTCGGGATTTCATTTGGCCCGGTCGCTTTGCCCCTGCTCATCTTACGCATAGCCCCCTCAACCTCCTCACCTCTAATCCGCCTATAATACCCAAAGTCACACCGACTCCTAGAGAGTTCCAAATCACCCAGTATAATCTTTTTGTTCTCCTCTTTGTTCAAAAGACTGTGGAAGTAGGTCTGCCATATCTGTGGAAGTAGCCTTCCTTTCTCGCACCTTGGCTAACTTGAACAACCTCTTATCCCCACCTCGGCCCTCGAGTTCCTCATACAAATGACTAAAAGCTGTAGTCTTGACCGCCGTAACTGCTAACTTCGCCTCCTTCTTAGCCAACTTATACTGCTCCCTATTCGCCCTCTTCTCTTCCTTGTCTACACTTTCCACTAGCTTGAGATATGTCGCTTTCTTGGTCTCCACTTTTTCTTGCACCTCTCCATTCCATCACCAGTCTCCCTTGTGACCACCAGAGTAACCCTTCGAGATCCCTAATACCTCTCTAGCGACTTCCCTAATGTACTGCGCAGTCGTGGTCCACATAGTGCTTGCGTCCCCACTACTGCTCCAAACCCCCATAGTCAAAAGCTTAACCCCCAACTCATGCGCTTAAGCTTCCATCAAGGCTCCCCACTTGATCCTATGTTGGCTATACACCGCCCTCTTTCTCGTGATCTCAAGGTCCATGACCAGGAGCCTATGAAGGGTCGAGAGGTTCTCACTCGGGATGACTTTGTAATCCGTGCAAAGACATCTATCGGACTTCCTACAGAGTAGATAATCAATCTGAGTCTCAGCCACCGAACTCTGGAAGGTGACCAAATGCTCCACCTTCTTCGGGAAACTCGAGTTTGCTATCACCAAATCAAATGCTCTAGCAAAGTCCAGCAGAAAAGTTCTTCGGGAAATTGACTTACTGTATATTATTTTTAAATATATTGTACATCTTTTTTGAAAATTTTGGAGATTCCATAACTAAATTTACATTAAAAATTGTAGTGATTATAGTTTATTAGCTACGAAATTTAATCAAATTAGTATTTAGACACGAATATGATACATGTGAAAAATTACTAATAAATTTAGTATTAAGTAGAGTAAATTCTATTTTACCCCATTAACCTTTAAGGATTAGGAAACAACACGCCATTCACCTTTTGAATAAGAATGGCAACCTCTTACGTACATTTTCCGGTAAGAAAAAGTATTTGTGGCCATATTTTTAGTTTTAGTGCTAACTTATTCGCCATAAAATCTATGGTTTCTTATAGTGTGCATTTCTAGATCAATGAAATGAACGTAGTAATATTAATATATGCAGGATTGGATCAGAGCGTATCCAAGTCGAGGGATATGGGTTCACGTGAACCCATACTTTTCTTCCTAAACCATATATAACAATGTTATAGTTTTTTCAAAATTACTTAAATATATTTGCGTGAACCTATGTTCAAAGACTCTTATGGTACAACTATTATTGGGTGGACCTCTACAAGTAAAATTGGAAGTTCAAATCTCACTCTGAACGGTATTGTTTTAAGTCCGGAGTATAGATATATATGTAAAAATTATTAAAATTTCAAAAAGAATATAATTTTGAACTTATAATTTCCAAAGTATAGTGGCATGGTAAGAGACTAAAATTAACCCTGTTAAATATAAATTTTAGATCCACTTCTTCACAATAATGCACCCATCCTTTTGAAATCCTGGATTTGCATCTGGATTGGATGACTTCCTTTTCAATATTCTGCCAATTGTTTCAACCTTAAGTAATACTAATATTATGATGAATAAACCAAGACAAAGGTTGGGCAAAATTCACACGATAGATTTTTCCAAATATTATCAAAAAATGAGTTAATTACATCAGCATATAAATGTGGAGGCAACCCAATTTGTAGTTGCATCTTAACCAAATTCTTACCTGAGTTTTAACTTATGGATCATTTTAAAAAAGAAACCTTTAAGAAAAAAGAAAAAGACAATATTACTTTTTTGGTAAAATGGCCTCATAACCACTTAAATTTGTACCGATTTGTCATCCCGGCATATGAACTTACGAGTTTCCCATTTTAACACTTTAACTCAATAAAGTGAGTACTAATAAATATTTTATTGATGCGTGTTGCTCAATTGCGCTGATATGTCATACACATCAGTGTCCACATCACATACATATTATCTATTCTTAATTTGTATTTAAAAGAACTCCAAAATCAACTCGTTGATACCCAATTTTGTCCTCATATTTTACAAATAGTATATATACTTTCAAAGTATCATTTTGCATCATTACTAAATTCACAAGAGTTATACAAGTATTTTATATAGTTTTTATAATTTTTTTTAAAAATTTTTAAAATTGATTTTCTTGCATTTAAATTACTTGAATATTTATTAATTACCTCTTAAATTATTTTGTGATGACTTAATCATCCAAAGTTTTTATTTGCATCCACATATATGTTTTAGAATATTTTACTTTATATTATATAATTATATTTGTATTTTTAAGCTATTTACATAATTTTGCAATAATAACCTATATGTTGTGCATAATTATATTTTTATTACATTATTTGTACCCAAATAATATTTTATATTTTTACAATGTTAAATTATTATTTTCAAGCATATTAATACGTAAATAATATTTTTATTGTTTGTTAATTACTTTTTATAAATATTGTTTTATAATTTTTCGTTTATTTAATTTATAGCCCAAATTTGGGGCTAATTTCGGACCAAACAGACCCAATTCACTGGCCCAGAGATTCCCAAACCTGAGCCCAACCTCATTTGGCCCAAACCAAACGACCCCTCTCCCAAACCCGGTCGGGACCCGTTACAACGACCCGTTCCGTTTTCTTCTAATCTTAGCCGTTGATCTCTCAGGATCAACGGCCCACAATCACCCCTCTACTTTAAACTAACAAAACCCACCCGAAACCCTACTATTTCTCTAAGACCGACGTCCCTAAATCCTCTCTTCTCCTCTCCTCTCAAACCCTAGCAGCTGCCTCCCATATTCTGTCCAACTCCGACCTCAACATGGAATCAATCCGTTATTTCCTTTCCATTTATGCTCTGTCTCGTTGTTTCTTACACGATTTTGGTATCATATAGTACTCTCTTATTTTTGGCAAGTGCCAGGCTTCGAATCGAGGGAATCAAGCTCTATTTTGTTCAAATCCAGACGATATTTCGTCTATATACACTCATTACCAGGCTGTATGGATCCGATTCAGTGAGATCTTTGACTATTTTTGTTCTCCTTCTTGAACTAGGGTTTACCCAATTTTTCTCCTAAATTTATTCTGAATTGATTTTGCATGCTTTTCTTTCCTTAATTTTGTGTTTGATTAATTATGTTTCCTTGTTTGTTCGTTCAATTTTATTACTATATAATCCCCTCCCCTAATCCCCTTTAACGGACCTTAATCAATATTATTCTCTCATACTCTCACTCACTCGATACTATTCTGAATCTATTGCTCTTGTCCGGCTGAAAGCCAAGGCCATCGGAACCCTCTCTAACGACCTCCCTAGTGCGAGCACTACTCGGGGCTCATTTGAAGCTCCTGTGAACTTTGACGCACTAGAATTTGGATCTTTTGGTTCTTCTCTTTGCTGGTGATATTCGAGTTATTTTTGACACTTAGCATTCTCTTATATTTTTGTTTGTTTGAATCTGTAAACTGGTGAGTGTCTTGAATTTTGCAATTCTATCCTCTTTTGCTTGTTTCCAGTGCTTCACATATCCATGTTGTTCGGGCCAATATGACTACAATATTGTGTTGTAATCATTGGAAATTTTACTTGCACTGTAGCTATTGTGCAATTTTGAATCTCCTAGTGTCACAATCTGCCTAATTCTTTAAACCCCTATGTGTTCAGCTTGAATGACTTTGTATCTTTAAATTTGCTTTGTTGTTCTACTGTTTATCATGAGTTTTTCTCATGTCTTGTTTTGGATTCTCGCACTAAAATTCCTAGGGAATCATCTCTTACCCAAAATTTGCCTTAATGAACTTCTATTGATAATTCCTTTATGTGAAATCTGTTTTTACCTACTTACATGAACCATATTTGTTGTCGTAATATTTTAACCAAACCTATTGCTTTGTTCTGGTGCTTGATCAATCCTGTATTCTTTGGTATTACTTATGCTTCTGGTTGAATCCCAATACATTTGGGTTCCACGATCATGCATAGTCGACTGGCTTAAATTCTGAGTCTGTCTGTTCTATTTAACTTTAAGATAATATGTCTTCCTGCCATGACAGCTTTGGACTTTGAGATCTTTGTGTTATACTCAGCATGATTACACTTCTCATCTATTGCTTGCTTGCCTGTTTGTCGTGTGTAATTGTCGTTTCCTAACTATGACTCTGTCTAACCCTTCATGACTTAGACTCCTAGGTTTTAAAATCCGTTTAGGCTAATTCTCTATTCTGAACTCATTCTGGAAAAATTAGCATGTTCACCTCGTATGTGCCTAGTATGTTTACCCTGTTAATCTAAAATGGCATGTCTCCTTAACTCTCCTAGTATTATGTCTATCTTTAGCATGTTATCACCTGCTTAATGATGTAACCTATGTTGCATTTACCATATTTCAAGTCGAGTCCATTGACTCTCCTAGTTTCCTGTTCTTTGTTTAATCAATGTTGTCACTCTTGCTTCTGAAACGCCAATGTGTTTATGTCATACAACCCCGTCTCTATGAGGTGTTGCTTTAGAACTATTTGGTTGGTTTCCATGTATGGTCTATTAATAATTTTGGTAAATTGGTCAATATTGGGCTGGATATGAGTCCATGTGTGGCTTTAGGCTGTGCAAATGGGCATACTTTCCTTTTTTTGGGAAATGTTTGGATCTGGGCTTGCTATTTGAATGAACGAGTCTACTGAAGGCCCAGTGCTGGGGTTAACTCTTCTTAAGCATGCCCTATTTGTTGGGCCTGTAATCATCTTGGTTCTGTAATATTCAAAGTTTATTTCTTTTCTTTCCTTTTTTTTTTAAATCTTTGGTCATGTAATAATTTATAACCAAACGATAGGGGAGATTAGTGAAAAGGGCTGGGGTATTCTAATGCTCGCATAAAAGGGTAAAAAATATGCCTATAAGGTCTATGTTCTATTTGCTATTTCGTTCAGCATACCTTATATGTTATTTAGTTTAGTGTGTTATACACTAATAGAAAGCATTCCTATAGGAATCACGCACACACTTCACTTAACTTGTTAAAATATGTTGGCCCAAGTAATTGCTATATTTGTTTCCATGTGTACTACTAAATGTTTCTAGATAGTATGCCTATAGGATACAATAACACATATTTTGCTAATGTCCACCTAGATACCATGTTTATAGGGTTTCAATTAATTAATCAATCAACTGCTTCTATTGCACTTAGCATACTGCTCCTTTAGACATCATGACTATAGGATCTTAATTAATCAATCGACTACTTCCGTTATTTTTATTACACTGCCCCGCGTAGATGACATGCCTATAGGGATGAAGGATTATAAAATCAAGTTCAATTGTCAATCCGGCCTATGGGATATTATCATTCGTCTAGAAATGATGTTTAGAAAATCAAACGTCGTTAATTCTGAGCTTTCAACAGTTTTACTTCCCTATTGCATAAACAATTTAGAGATCATATCTATAGGATCTCTTTAACACTTTTTATTTGTGAATTCATTGGTCAGAAACAATAATGATGTTTGTATGATGCTGGAAATCAGAATCGCCTAGAAATTATGTCTATAGGACTTGACAACTCTAATGCGTCTTAATTCCCTAAAATATGTACCGCCTAAACTGCCCGCGTGCATTTGTTGTTTATGTGTCTAGGTTAACTTGAACCCTTTCTTGCATTTATGTGTAGTCCTATATGTTCTGAATGCGCACTAGTTTTCTCATTTTTAAGCATCCTAAGTGAAGTCTAGAACCACCCAAATAGGGGTCCAAAGCCTCCTGGACCTTAGGTATAGGATGGGTAGTGCACGCATAGGGTACGACCTAGAATTGAATTAGAGCGCCTTTAGGTAAAAAAACTATAACATAGTAATCGGGTAATATGAGATGATAGTCTGTGCCCGCTTAATAATATGAGCAACCCCTACCTCAAGGGAGTTGCGAAGTATTATTTATGTTGCACGGGGTGATCCTTTAGGCTAAAAAACTTAGCCCCCCCCCCCCCCCTTTCTTTAAGTATTTGTTATTTACACTTAATCATTTAACATAGATATATGTAGTTGTCTCCTTGTAGTCATTAAGATTTGTGCCGATTCTCATGTGTCCTAATAAGACTCTTCGACTTCTAAATTTCCCTTTATTTATTTGATCATCTAGCCTAATTATATAATCCACATAATTTAAAGTACAGCCGGGACCCGCAGGTGTGGACTTCGAAGAGTGCCTAACACCTTCTCTTTGAGGTAATTTGAGCCCTTCCCCGATCTTTGGTGACACGGACTAATCAAACAGATTTAGTTGCAAATAGGTGCCCTAACGCACCTCAAAATCGTTAGGTGGCGACTCTTCTCTTTTAATACCCATTTAAAAGAGTTATCACACGTCGAAACCCGCTTTCGCGAGAAAACGGGGCGCAGCAGCATGACGACTCTGCTAGGAAAATATTTAGGCTTTTACCATAATGAACTTGACTTATGGGGATTACTTTCTTTTTCCTTTTTTTTAAACTGATATTACATGCACATCCCTTTCCTGATTCACCTTTATTTGTTTTAAACTGCTATTACATGCACATCCCTTCCCTTGTTCGCCTTTATCTGTTTTAAATTGCTATGACATGCACATCCCTTCCCTTATTCTCCTTTATTTGCTATGACATGTATGACCTCTCTCCATCTCCTTCATCTTGTCTAAGACTGCTATATTATGACTCTCTCTTCCCTATTTCCCTACCCGCTTCATTACGTACGTTCTCGCACATTTTTCATGAGCTAAACTGACTTCTCTCTTTTGTCTTTCTTTTCTTTTCTCTTCATGTTCACTTTTGCTATTTTATTTACTGCTTTTACGTACTTTTATCATGCAAATACTTGGCAATGTGTTATTATTTTTGCATTAAAGCATGCTCCACATCATACTCTACTCGTGCCAATTATCAACATAGCGGCATTTAATGAGTGTCCACGTTTTCCTGAAATCACCCTTTTTAAATCGGAAAGGCTTATTTGCGGTAGACTAGTCGATCAGCGGTGAAGTCAACGGTCCTATGCCTTTCCCTCTCAAGTTGTCCACTTGGGAGTACCAGTCTAGACCCTTCTAGAAACCCTACTCCAATTTGAAATATACATGTAACATGCTAAACCTAGTACGGGGTGAAGCGTTATTAACGTAACAACCGGCTAAGATGAACCTTGTCCAAAGTCCGACGGAATTTTCACAATCCCAATGGACACTATCATATTATGTGCATTACTTGAAGAATATGTGCCAACGTGTTGATCATTATTGCATAAGTAGTCAAATCTGGAGGGGGAAAGGGATAACCTTTGTTTGTTTGTAGGAAATGAAACACGAAATCCATAGGTTCGGTATGGTCCAAAACATCCCACCTTTGCAACTTGATTGGTAGAAAGACCTTGCGCCTTGTGACAAAAATCATGTGAGGAGGGTACTTGGTGACCTGCCATCTTTGATGAGCATTCGTCCAAATAGGGATCTGATCGAGGCCGCCACCATGTTCTGGGATGAGAAAAGATCTATTTTCCAATTTGGCAATATAGAAATAACTCCTCTCCTAGAAGAAATAGGAAGTTTCGCCAAGTTGCCATGGGATAGTTCGGGATTACTGGTACCAGAGAATCACACTCCCTGCGATTTCCTGAAAATGTTGGGTTTTAGGAAGAATGATGAATTGCTTTGTTTAAAGAAATCATACATCCCTTTTGAGTTTCTTTATGAGCGTTATGGGCATATAAAGTCATATCGTTTTCATCATGATGAACTAGCCATTACTTCCTTGGGATGGGTGCATTGCCGGGTTTATGTATTCGCTGTCTGCTTTTTGGGGTTGTTGATATTTCCAATGAAAGGAGGAAGGATTCATACTCTCTTAGAGCCATGATCGTCGGGACCTTAATGGATGGCATCGAGGGACAAACTTATACTATCATCCCCATGGTCTTAGCTGAGATGTACCGCGCTCTAGATCGGTGCAAGCAGGGATTCAAACACTTTGAGGGTTGTAATCTATTGCTATAAGTCTGGCTGCTGGAACACTTTCAGAGGGGTGAGTATCGTCAACACCTTCTGCGAAGGCCAGTAAATGACTACATAGCCAACCATCACCCAAAGAAAATAACGTTTATTCCAGACAGGTTTGCAAAGCCTGAAAATGCTGTAAGTTAGGTGCGTTTCTTCAGCAATCTGACAGACGAGCAGGTGCATTTGATGTTTGAATGGTTTCCTAGTAGTGAGTTCATTATCAGATCGAAGGAGACTACTCACTTGGTGTTGATCGGGCTTCGAGGTATCTACCTTATGTCACGACCCAACATCCACGTGACCGGCACCCGACACATTACCTGACCCGAGCGAACCAAATCATGTGATGCACCTAAATCATATGCATAAAAACCAATTTAACTGCAGAATCTCCTTGAAAATCATATACATTTTTTAAGTTAAATGATAAAATATTTTTCAATTCAAAATCACACATGATATTTTTTATGATAATAACAATGAGACTAAGTAAAATAAATATACTTTCATGTATGTCGTGTACAACCACGTTATTACAATCTTTCACAACTATCTATGGAACCTCTATACCAAAGAATAGAACCAGCGGTTGGAGTAGTTCCAACAAAATAAAATAAGAAAGAACATGATAGCTACTACGAAATAAAAGTGGTGCTTCATAATACTTCGAAAAAAGAGTAATCATGGCCTGACCACATGTCACGTATCATACATCATCCTGAAATATGTAAAGTAAGTAGGCCCCTAGAGGGGGGCCCCTAAAGGCTGAGTACACCACAACGGTACTCAATAAGTGTTATAGACTCTCTCTAACTTAAGTTCTTGGGACAAACTTTATAAAAAATAATTCACCAATATTTGATATAAAACGATAAGAAATTTTATCAATTTACGACCCTTGTTATTATAAATAACAACCAAGTGAGATATAACCCATAATATAAACTTTTAAAATATTTACAACAATCCAAGATTTTGGATAAAATCGTACAAAATTATTCCATTTGCTTTAAGTCATCGAAATCACTTTTGGCTCCTTAGGCCTAAATATAAGAAAATCATTCTTACCTTTCACTGGGAGTACTATACCATCACCGACACAAGAAGGTCAACTAGGTTATGTACCTAGCGGTAAGTATTATATACCCTACTTGCTCAGGTCGTCTCATCGTAATGCCGTACGAATCGACTCAGCCATGCTAATAATAGCACAAAATATTACTGTCTCGAGGGAGAGCACTCTGCCGTAGTCTATACCACAAAGTGGCCATCTATGCCTACACCGGCACGTGTAGTTTCATGATAACAAACATGATATATCCAAAGTCAATCTCGGTGAACACAAGTAACTCCCAAAATATTTGATACTTCAAAATAGATTCATAGCATAGTAGCCTCAAATGATCTATTTTTATCAAATCATAGCATTTATAGAAAATCTAAATCCTTTGAACAAAATCTAAATAAATAACCTTTTACATGCTAAAGCCTTTAAAAATTTAACATCAATCGTTAAAAGATACCACAAGTGCTATTCTGTTCGTCAATTTCCAAAAGAAATACTTTCCATGAAAACTTATCTTTAACACTCAAATATGTATACTCTTGTCAATACGTAAGTTTTGATAAAAACTTATAACATTTACCTTAAGTGTCACTTTTCCAACAAGATTTAAAATAAAATTTTATAAAACGGCATGACACTACATATGCAACATAATATTCTAGTACATGGAGACATCCGTACTTGTTTGTCCCCAAAAGCATGAAAGCACATTTGCAAACAACTTAAGTATTAACTCGAAATATGCTTTTAGAGAAAGTCCCTCAAGAAGAGTAAGTTTTAATCAACTTACTTCGCTTTCTCTTTATTAACATTCACAAGCTTTCAATCCTCCTCCATCATTTCAATGTTGATTAAAATGGTTAACATCACCAACAAGTCGATATCTACAATTAGATATCCTAATTACATCAAAATATGACCTAAGATATTGATCAACATCCATATATGGCTCACAAGTTGGCTACAAGCCTCCAACAACTCAAATCGCCAAATAGTATATGCTAGACCATTCAACTTCATTCTTATGTTTTAATACCCATTCGGAGTCATTAATGATACTACATCAATTGTCCATTGCCACCAAGTTACTATTCATCGTCTTCCATAATCAACACTTGCAAAATATACAATTCCGGTGATTACTTAGTTGATCACTTCCATCTTTTGCTAACAAATAATTTCATAGGTTCATTGTATTGGTAAATTTCAGCGTCAAGATTACCATTCATCTTCTCCCTTATTTTCTCAAAAGTGCTATTCATGCCATGAACTAGAGTTTTATAATCCAATCTTTCAACTATTAAAACTTGTAAAAAATGCTTCAAATACTTCTAACTATTCATAATAAATGAGTTTGAAGCATTGGAATCACCCCTAGTAGATCAATCTTGAAAAATCACAACTTTGGTGATTTTTGTGTTCTTGAGGATTTGATGAAGAAATCCAGTATTTGGATGTAAGAATGATGTTAGAACTCATGTATATTGAGTAATAATCAACCCAAAACATCATTAACAACTTACCTTGGTTTATTGGACTTGATTTAAGCTCAAAATCGCCCATTCACTTCAAGAACCCTAACCTCCAAATACACAAAATACTCCCCTCCCCCGACCTTGTATTTATAGGCCCAGATTTCTAGGTTTCGGATGCGGACCTGGATGCTTCGCATCCCCAATTCACTCCTCTTTGAAGCTCGGATGCAGAAATGGACGCTATGGCAGCATTTCACTGCCAACCTCTCTTTCGGACGCGGCCTCGGATGCTTCGCATCCGCAGGTTCCTCCGCTAGCCTTTGGTAATTTGGTCATAACTTCTTGTAGGAATGTCCAAATGACAAATGGTTTGAAGCGTTAGAAACTAGACTCGAAGATATATATATATATATATATATATACTCGTCCAAAGTTTAATCTTATGCGTACTCATTTAGAACTTTAGTCTATCATGTAATTTCCAACTTGACTTAGACTTAAGGCTCTCCTTAGACCCCACATCACTTATAATATACCTCATACAATTATTATCATATCCAATTAATATCCATCATATTAATAGTCCTCGTCTGCACATAAAATAATATAATTAGCACACATCAACTTTCTTAATAGCGCTTAAGTACTTCGAAATTTTCCGGGGTGCTACATTCTCCCCCACTTAAGGACATTCATCCTCGAATATTTTACAAGTCACTTCTAAGAATAGAGTTACCATATTTTTACCTTTTACCATTATGCATACGCACTTATGACTACATGGGTCTTATATTTCCTTTCCAAAATCTCAACTTACTTATGGCCCTCAAAATTTAGCTATCTTTACAAATTCTTAAAATTTTCGGTAGAGCTTCCCCTATAACTAGGACTATCCAAAAACTTTAACCTGTCCAGAACAAGCCCCCACACGGGCACCAATAACAATATCGCTCAATAACCAACAATACACAAAATAATGTACCATCTTGACCTCACTCGGCCGTACATATACCATAAGTGTATCAAATGTATATCTTTAAAACTTTTAACTTGTAACATATATGAATACCATTTAATATCAATAATTGCTACTATACATAGCTCCCATATCACTATTATACATGCCTGCATTTTCTTTTGTCATGCGTACGTCAAGTTGTACCTGGAAAGTATCTTCAAGTAAACTAAAATTTCTCTATAATTGAAACTTTTACAAACTTCATAATGTAGAATGGCACATATCCATGCTGCCTAAATTCTCAGCTTCCTCAAAGCTATGGCTCATGCTTGGTAAGAGCAAAATTATATTGCCCACTTGATACCTGTAAAACTTATTCATTACGACTCGTAGTCTCAAAATCTTCTTATAACGAATCCTTTCAAATAAACCTGTTGCCCTTTTTGAGTCTTGTTTCCAAGAAAAGTCTTCCCATTTAAAACTTTTAATATTCACTAATTATCAAAACTATTTTAGAATGTTCTTTTATTTTTTCCAAAGATTAATAAGATATTTGTCTCACATTTATCCATCATATGATAATTCCATACCCCCACTTTCGCTTATACCTTTAGAGCTCATGTTAGATCCATAACTTGATAACTATTGTTACCAACAAGTTTGCTCTAAAAAAAATTCAACTCACTTCGTTTGAGTTCATGATACTAGTTTGCCACCTACTCGCGGACATCCGTGTTCTAGTTTTATTTCTTAACTTTTACCAATTTCTTGACACCATTTAGTATCTTGTGATATTTTTCTACCAAAAATTTGGGATTGAATTAATTTTCATGTGTACCATAGACATTCTACCGTAGCCCCTTAACTTTCAACAGTCAAGAGTCATCGTTATCACGATGCTACTTGCACCCTTTTGCTATTAGTGCCTTTTTTTTAACCCATGCCCTTTAGTGGCATATTTTATTTTTTGTATAGAAGAGTCTCTTCTCATTCAAGAATGCGCATTACATAACCCTTTTTTATTTCATCTCGTGCTAAGTGTGCACATATTAAAGGGATTCCCTTATTCCATACAATTCCACGTATAATTCAAAGTACTCCCTCGTTCTCCACAATACTTGAGTTTAATTCAAATCGCATATGTCCCCAAGTTGTAGGAATACATTCAAGTTGCGTATTAAATCCTTGATTATCAGACATAACTTTCAACATCCCTGATGTAGAACATCGTAACTATTGCTCGTAATGAGTTTGTAATTGTCGTACAAGCACTTCATGAAAATTGTACCCTTCTGATCATAAAGGTTACCGATAATACCTCATTCATTTGTTCTTAATAACTATAACCTTTCCTCTTATTCTTCCTTTTTTTTTTTAATAAACCATCACTTTATAGGTGACATCTGATTACTCAGACGCTCCCCCACTTAGGAGCAAATGAAATTTGAAACTATTACCTACCACTCAAAGAGTTAACTAAAATTTCAAATAAATTTTCTCGGACCATTTACATGCTCACCTGCTTTTACATCCTTTATTTTGTCAAAATCTTTCTGGCGGGCTCCCCCAATTCGAAATCTCTATTTTACCGCTTCAATCTTTCATCGTACATTGTCTTTTGTTTCATCATTATACTGATATGCTCATTATTCTGACAATATAATATATTGGTTATACTCGTAGGAACTTTCTTTGTTCATTTTCGTATCCAAGTATCACGTCGCTACTAGCTGCAACATATATTTCTAAGGGCCAATATTTTTTGCCCTTGTGACATCTTTATAGCTAGCACTTCACTCTTTCATGTTCACTCTACCTTTGAAATCTCTTCTAATATTTCACCCTTCAATCCATGCTCTAATACAATTCTAGCAAGTACGACTACCTTGCGCCTTTCATCTCATGCTTAAATATGCTGAACAAGTGTGACTCCCTTAGGCTACATCCACATATCATTATATAACTTTTTACAACATATATCATCTTCACAACGCTACATGTTAGAATTACACATCCTATCTTTATGCCACCATCATGTTCTCAAGTGTGTGTGTATATATATATATATATATATATATATATATATATATATATATGAGATTCCGTAGTATATATCTCTGAAATTATATTTCTTGCTCTTAAGTCTTTTCATGAAACTTTATTTTTGATGGCATCCCACCGAGTAGGCTAATACTAATGATAAAGATGGCATGCATGTAGGGTCTTATTACCTGATGTCATCATCACAATGTGAACTCTTTTGGTCGTAGCTAATACCACGTATTTATATCAACATGTTTCATACGATAATTGTATACTTGCATATTTTTCCATTCTTCATGGTATTGTTGACCTCGTCCATACAAATTCATGTAGGGATTTATGACACATTATCATGTAGTCTTAGAACTCTTGTAACTTCTCAATCTCCAAATCCGTACCATAACCGTTTTCAATCATTGTTTTGAGCCTTACGTCGTACACCTTATATGTGTAACTTTCCAACAACTTTAACTTAGCTCATGAGCCATTTCTATATTTATTCTTCTTGAATCATAAGGATCCGTTCATTCACAAGTTAACTGCACTTTCAATATCGGGCATATATAGAGTTGCTTTGAGATCATTCTTGGAAATTCTCATTTTTTTTTCATTTGAACATAACAAAATAAGACATATCTCGACTAGAAAAACTCAAGAGTATCATTCCACATCGTTTTCTTTTTCTTCTCTAACAACCTATATTATTTTTTATACCCTCCAAGATTATTTCTTTTGCACATCTCATGCCTTAATATTTTCACGCTTACCTATTTAAGTTCACATACTTTATCCTCGCATACCTTGGTATGTATAATTAGAGATTAACTTTTATTTGTATCACATTCATCATCTGGAGGAACTCAAGGTTGTCATGCACATCTTTTACATATGGCATGCTTCATCTATCCTCAACTAGTACTTAACCGTGGTACTTTATTTCTTATGTGTCACTTATATTACATATGACACAATCATGACGATAACCTATCATGCTCAGAGGAAACCCGATGTCTAGTATGATTAAGGTTCATGTCCCTCATCCCGTAACATTCTCTTTTCGAATGATCAAGAAAGTCTTTTTCTTTTGGAAATGTGTCTTTGGTCATTATTGACATTGTCTTAACTATGCCAAACTTCTTATGAGTCATACTATGTTTACCACAAACTTGAATGATTCACATTCACTTATCAATTAGATCCATATCACCTCTCTATATCTTGTCATGATAATTTAAGATACAACATCTTCATTTATAATATTCTTTTTTTTTTGTACCTTTGCTAAACTCGATAATGATGATTACCATAGTAAACAGTCCCTCTAATATCTTGACCAACGATCTTGAATTGAATTCTAGGGCCTAACATATGTGCCCTTATTCGCATCCTTTAGTAAAATTC
The DNA here is from genome assembly GCF_000390325.3 of Nicotiana tomentosiformis. Classification (NCBI taxonomy): domain Eukaryota; kingdom Viridiplantae; phylum Streptophyta; class Magnoliopsida; order Solanales; family Solanaceae; genus Nicotiana; species Nicotiana tomentosiformis. The sequence goes on from NC_090813.1 coordinate 154,301,736, forward strand.
TTTATAAGTCAGGACATAATCCTGACAATACTAGTTGACATCATCACCATATTTTCTTCCATGATTTCTCAGTATTCGACTGATAATTATTATTTACCAAAGTCATGTGTGTTGACTGTATCAGTCCAATCTATTCTCAACTTATCCTTCCATTTTGAACAAATCTGACACTTTCTAGCCATTAGCTTAAACATCTTATACTATAACTTGAACATTGAGCTTCATTGTCGTCACTTCGATATCTTCCTTAACAAGAATTCAATACGATCGAGAATTCGTACTCTCACTTCAGGAACAAACACACGATATAGAGTATGAGAAAAAGTGAAACTCCCTAGATGTCTTTGTAGCCTCCCCGATATAAGTGTGGCCGACAACACACCGATAAGAGGGACTCTACTTGACACGGCTCCATAGACTTCCTAGGACTCGACTTAGAACCTAGTGCTCTGATACCAAGTTTGTCACGAACCAACATCCACGTGACCGGCACCCGGCACACTACCCGACCCAAGCGAACCAAACCATGTGATGCACCCAAATCATATGCATGAAAACCAATTTAACTGTGTAAGCTCCTTGAAAATCATATACATTTTTCAAGTTAAATGATAAAATATTTTCCAATTTAAAATCACACATGATATCTTTTATGATAATAACAATGAGACTAAGTAAAATAAATATACTTTCATGTATGTCGTGTACAACCCCATTATTATAACCTTTCACAACTATCTATGGAACCTCTATACCAAAGAATAGAACCAACGGTTGGAGTAGTTCCAACAAAATAAAATAAGAAAAAATATGATAGCTACCACAAAATAAAAGTGGTGCTTCATAATACCTCGGAAAGACAGTCATCCTGACCTGACCACATGCCACGTATCATACATCATCCTGAAATATGTAAAGTAAGCAGGGCCCTGGAGGGGGGGCCCTAAGGGCTGAGTCTACCACAACGGTACTCAATAAGTGTCATAGACTCTCTCTAACTTAAGTTCTTGGGACAAACTTTATAAAAAATAATGCACCAATATTTGATATAAAACGATAAGAAATTTTATCAATTCACGACCCTTGTTATTTTAAATAACAACCAAGTGAGATATAACCCACAATATAAACTTTTAAAATATTTACATCAATCTAATATTTTGGATAAAATTGTATAAAATCATTCCATTTGCTTTAAGTCATCAAAATCACTTTCGGTTCCTTAGGCCTAAACATAAGGAAATAATCCTTACCTTTCACTGGGAGTACTATACCATCACCGACACAAGAAGTCAACTAGGTTATGTACCTAGCGGCAAGTATCATATACCCTACATGATCAGATCGTCTCATCATAGTGCCGTACGAATCGACTCAGCCATGCTAATAATAGCACAAAATAGTACTCTCTCAAGGGAGAGCACTCTGCCGTAGTCTATACCACAAAGTGGCCATCTACGCCTACACTGGCACGTGTATTTTTATGATAATGAACACGATATATCCGAAGTCAATCTCGGTAAACACAAGTAACTCCCAAAACATTTGATACTTCAAAATAGATTCATAGCATAGTAGCCTCAAATGATCTATTTTTATCAAATCGTAGCATTTATAGAAAATCTAAATCCTTTGAACAAAATTTAAATAAATAACCTTTTACATGCTAAAGCCTTTATAAATTTAACATCAATCTTTAAAAGATACCACAAGTGCTATTCTGTTTGTCAATTTCCAAAACAAATACTTTCCATGGTCTAAGGTAATCATCCTCATTGTCCAAAGGAAACCTTCATGGTCCAAATAAAATTTGCATCATGTTTAAATTTTCGCAATAACCCATATATATTCGCATGCACCGTGTTTTAGGTTTTGCAGGCAGCTCGGGAGATAATCGTTTTACAAACAGGAGCATTCTCGCTCCGGTTTCCATTCACAATGTTCACATCCTTTGACTATCTCAAACATAACTGATGATCAACAATTGATTACCCTTTGTTCTATAACCGTTCAACTATTTGCCTTATACATCCGTAATATTGAAATTCGCATTCACGGCTCCACCAAAATTATCTGTTACCTACGACACTACCCTACCCAAAATATCCTTTTTCAAAGCATATGACCACTCCTATAACGACTACATCGGTTTCGTTCGCCGTTAAATCCAAAACTACAAACGACCTGATTTCCGTAACAACAGGGATATGTAGGCAACTCAAGAACCAAGGTTCAGCCTCATTTTTTCAAAATACATCATTCCTCACTCACTTCAAATAAAATTGGTTATCATTTTCTTTACCCGATAACTCTTTCATCATTCCCGGGTAAAGAGGGACAACTGTTAATACCCAATTTTGCCCTCATATTTTTCAAATAGTATATATACTTTCAAAGTATCATTTTGCATTATTACTTAAATCAAAAGAGTTATCCAAGTATTTTATATAGTTTGTATAATTGTTTTAAAAAAGTTTTAAAATTAATTTTCTTGCATTTAAATTACTTGAATATTTATTAATTACCCCTTAAATTATTTTGTGATGATTTATCATCCAAAGTTTTTATTTTCATTCACATATATGTTTCAGAATATTTTAATTTATTTTATATATTTATATTTGTATTTTTAAGCTATTTACATAATTTTACAATAATAGCCTATATGATGTGCATAATTACATTTTTATTACTTTATTTGTACCCAAATAACATTTTATATTTTTACAATGTTAAATTATTATTTTCAAGCATCTTACTACACAAATAATATTTTTATTATTTGTTAATTACTTTTTATAAATAATTTTTATAATTTTTCGTGTATTTAATTTGTAGCCCAAATATGGGGCTAATTTCGGACCAAACAGACCCAATTCACTGGCCCAGAGATCCCCAAACCTGAGCCCAATCTCCTTTGGCCCAAACCAAATGACCCCTCTCCCAAACCCGGCCGAGACCCGTTACAACGACCCGCTCTGTTGTCTTCTAATCCTAGCCGTTGATCTTTCAGGATCAACGACCCACAATCACCCCTCTACTATAAACTAACAAAACCCATCTGAAACACTACC